>NC_135374.1:105579640-107993390 GCF_049243985.1 Paroedura picta
CACAATCTATAGCAGAATCCAAAGACCTGTGAACCCAGCCCTATCATCCCAATGAGCTTTAGACAACTTCATCAACTATTTTTTAATATAAAGGAAATTTCAAAACTGAATGTGGCACTGACTTGTTTTCCAGCTGTAAAAGAGGGAAGAGAGCATCCCTTTTGAGTACCCAAATGCTACAAATTTGGGGTTCTATGTGGACAAAACCAAATAGAACAGTGGCTTCAGTGAGGAGGGAACTCTGAAGATGGGCATGAGCCAGAAAAATGAAATTTGGTTTGTAATTTGAGGCATTCCCTGTTCATGAATCATGAATTGTCATGAACATTTCAGCACTAATCAGTTCCTGGTAGAATGCTAGACTGACAGGGGTCTATGGCTGACTTTCCTCTCCTGATTTTCCTAGTTTAGTGATTATTGCACTTACTGGGTTTGAGTTACGGCCTCCCAGAGAGGCTTACCCCAGAAAGCACTATGGCAGGCTCAAGTTCAGGAGATTCAGAAGTGCATAGAGTAGATCCTGTAAAAGAAACTAGAGACACTAAACTCACAGGGGCTCTCTGGTTCAATATTCTACCTGCTCTCCAAATTTGGTGTTCATTGGATTTATGGGGTCTGAGTTACAGCTCCCCAAACAAGATGGCTTCATCCTCCATTGTTTCCAAAGGAGTTAAAAAAGCAGGGGGTGGGGGGGTGGGGGGGGAAGCAATGGTACTAGAAGCCCAGAAGAACAGAAACAAAGTCCTAAAGAATCTCTGTAATAGAAAAGGAATGTTTCTGCAAGCCCAGAAATGTAAAGTGTTCAAAGGAAAGAAGTAGAAAAAATACTAATTTCATTTCATTTCCATTCTACATTTCAACTTCAAATGAAACTCTCCACTGGGCATGCTCAACTCCTATATTTTGCCTTTCCTTGACAAGAATATTTGATTGACTCGGGAATATAGCGTTTCATTTCATCACCCACAATCATTAAGAAAAAGAAGGTTTCAAGATTTTGGAAAACATATGGGGGAATGTTATACTGCAGAGGCACCTTGTATAATGGAATTAAACTGGAATTCTGACCCAACTACTTACAATTCTTTCTTGCATAAATATTCATATTTTTGTCTAAGCCTTTAATGACATTTCTGTTTGTATTTAGGCACTCTGAAAAGACAGTGGCATATTGTTTTTATCTTGCCTGGTTTCCAGGTGTGATGACTATGCTTATAACCAACCACAATCATTTTCTCATCATGTTCAAGCTGTCACAATTGGACTCAGCAGCTGATTCATTGCTTCAGGTTTTGTTGTTGTTGTTGTTAATGTGTCTTAATACTGAAAAATATCTGGATTGATTCATAAAAAGAAAGAAAAAAGAAAAAAAGAGGGGGGAGAATCCCACATCTAAGAATTGTTTTAATTTTTCAGTGAGGCTTTTAAATATATTAGGGACAGAGGTGAAGAGCAATCTACAGAGCTTCCAAGTCAGAATAACACCACAAATGACTCAGTTGATCACAAATAAATGTTCGTTGCATAACAAGAGAAAGATCTCACAATAACCTGACCCAGCAAATGAGGTAGATCTTTCATATCACCTGACATCTCCTCAGTCAATGCTCCTACATTCATCGTGCTGATTAACAGCCAACATTATGGCCAACAAATCCTCTAAAACTTACACATCCTGTAAAGCTTGCTACCTGATGTGGTGTCTGGATTCCAGTGATTCCACTACAAACCAGCCCCATTAACTAACCTACAGCAGAGGTGGTGGTGGCTCGAAGGAGAGAATTCTCAGCTTCTCACCTTGGAACACTGTCTTAATGGTAAAGGTAAAAGTATCCCCTGGGCAAGCACCGGGTCATGTCTTGGGGTGGCGCCCTCTAGCGTTTTCATGACAGACTCAATATGGGGTGGTTTGCCAGTGCCTTCCCCAGTCATTACCATTTACCCCCCAGCAAGCTGGGTATTCATTTTACTGACCTCGGAAGGATCGAAGGCTTAGTCAACCTTGAGCTGGCTGCTGGGATTGAACTCCCAGCCTCATGGGCAGAGCTTCAGACTGCATGTCTGCTGCCTTACCACTCTGTGCCACACACATCCTCTAAAACTTGCTACACCCACCTGATGTGGTAACTGGATTCTGGTGATTCCAGAAGGAGGAGGAGGAGTTGGTTCTTATATGCTGCTTTTCTCTACAAGAAGGAGTCTCAAAGCAGCTTACAATCGCCTTCCCTTTCTTCTCCCCACAACAGACACCCTGTCAGGTAGGGGAGGCTGAGAGAGCCCTGATATTACTGTTCAGTCAGAACAGCTTTATCAGGGCTGTGGTTAGCCCAAGGTCACCCAGCTGGCTGCCTGTGGAGGAGCAGGAAATCAAACCGAGCTCGCCAGATTCAAAGTCTTTGCTCCTAACCATATATCAAGCTGGCAACCACCTCTTGGAAACAATGACCCTGCGGCAACCACATTTGACTCACATGTGAGTATTACATTTTATTTTTTGGCTTTTAATTATTGGTTTTGTTTACAGCCTGTCTTTCTTGCTGAGGCTCAGAGTAGATGACGGGGTGTAAAACCATGCAGGCAGACAGCCTAAGTAGGGTTGTCAACCTCCAGGTGGTGTCTGGAGATCTCCTGGGTTCACAATTGATCTCTAGGTGATGGAGATCCATTCATCCAGAGATAAAGCCTGCTTCGGAAGATGGACTCTATTGCAGTTCCTCTCCTCCCAAGTCCCTCCCTCCTCAGTTTGCACCCCCAAAATCTCCAGGGGCCATTTCGCACGGGGATCTTTGTTGCAAATTGGTCACTGAATGAAAAATCGCCATTTAAAATAGTGGAATTTGTCGTTTTGCACACCTGGCTTTGTAGTGGAATCAGTTGCGTTTTTTAGCGTTTCCCACAGGCTTCCGGTCTCGGCAGAAATCGCTAGAAAGGAAGCGCTATTGCCAAGCTCGTCCCGCCCCTGGCCGTCAAGCAGCCAATGGGCAGCCGTTAGCATGCTCCCAAACAGCCGCTTTCCCTTTAAGAAAGGTTTTTTTTAAAAAAAACAGACCCATAGCAACGAATCTAGGTAGATTCGTTGCTACGGAGAGACCCATCCAGCTGCCTAATGTGAGCTGTCGTTTGATTGTATGATCGTTTGCACGCTGCCTCGAGTGATAAAAAAAAATTCCCCCCCCCCTTCTCACGGGCTCGATTTTCGGCTGAATTTATGTGTAAAAAATAAAGGGACTTTATTTCAGCAAACGGGCTTTTAAGTGGTTTGTGCTTAGTGACTAAAGGTGAAGGACTGAAGCCAGGGAAGCCTCTAAACAGAAAGAGGCTCGCCGGTGCGTTTATCCCCGCTCGCTCCGAGAAAAAAAAATGGCGATCGCTTCGCCGGAAGTTTGGAGGAGAGAGCCAGGGGGAGGGACTTTGAAGAACCAGCAACAATGGTAACGCACAGGTCTTTAGCGCTAGTGTTGCAGATTGGTTGCAGGAGTGTATCGCTATCCGGAGGGTGAATCCACTTTTCTGGATTCCCCTGAAAGCGCCACAACGAAGCGCTTTTGGCAGGTCGGTTTCAGGATTGTTGCAGATTGTCTACGACGTCATGGGTTATGGCAAATTAGTAGTGTTTCCAATTAGGAACCATTGTACTATTCTGAAGCCGTGCGAAATGGCCCCAGGTATTTCCAAACCCAGAGCTGACAATCCTAAGCCCAAGACCTCCAATGGACAACACAACAATACCAGCATTACAGAAAGTTCTGTCCAGCAACATTTAAGTGAAAAGACTTCTGGAAGATGAAGGGATAAGGTAAAACGGAAATTGAAAGGAAGTATCAGGAGGGTCAGATCTACTTGGGCGTATTTCCCAATCCATGCCAGTATCTGCAGATTCTTTTATTTCTGGATGAAATTGCCTTATTAAACATCTACCCATATTTTTGTCCAGATCTTTTATCATTAGTCTCCCTCTGAGTTTATCTTGAGGTGTCAAGATAGCACCTGAGAGGTAGCAAGGGCGCTGTAATGAGTTCGGGTGATAGCATCAGTACTGTAACTTTGGTCTGTGAAATCTTTTCTCAATCCTGTGGCTTCTCATTGGCAATCTTCTGCCTGAGCCCAGTTGCTTTGAACTTTCAGGAACTGCCCAGTAAAGATGGTTTCTAGGACTTGCCATTTTAAAAAGGCAAACTATTGTTCTGATGTATCATTTTCTGGTTTTTTTTTGTGGTTTTCATCTTTCCAGCATATTTGACCACCTTAATTTGAGTTTATTGATTTGAGTCATTTATGTGCCATCTCTCCAGAGACCTTCTGAAGCCAGCTCACAGATCAAAATACTATGATGTTACCATTCAACCAACATGAATGAAGGAATGTTAAATATGAGCTCCTAAAAACACGAACCATTAAGATTGGGATCCAAAAAGTGAAGCCTAATAGAGCAATCCTAAAAAAACTTTGGTGGGAGTAAGTTACTTTAAATAGAACTTTATGTGGACTTTTAAGCTGACCTGTTTAATGTTGTTCTTTAAAACAGATATGGAAAAACAAGACTATGGCCAATGGTGCAAAATAGGTTGTTATTTTATAACACTTAAAAAAAACCCACTACTAAACAGAGGATAGATTCAAATGAGTAGCCGTGTTGGTCTGAAGTAGCACAATAAATTCAGAGTGCTACTTTAGGTGCTACTAGACTCTGATTTTATTGTACTACTAAATATAAAATTTCCAATGCATTTTTACACATAAGGCTTCTTCAGGAGAATCAAATTGTTTGCCTTCCAATGATTCAGCAAAAAAAGGGTAATTCTTTTGCTGAATCACTGGAAGACAAACTAGATTCTCTCAAAGAAGCTTTTTATGGGCAAAACATGTTTGGAATAGGCATGTGCAATTCATATCAGGTACCTGAATCAATATTGATTTGGATGCTTTTCAGCCGAGTCTGGTACGAATCACCACTTCCCTATAATTTAGATGTCTGAATCAGCTCTGCCTGAACCGCCAAATTGCAATTTGACCATGAATGAGGGTTTTGAAGACCTGGACCTCTAAAGTTTAAGGATGCTCCTAAAGGCTCAGGGAAAGGAGGGGCAGGTGGACATGTCCACTCCACTCTTGTTCTTCCTGATCACTGCTTGGCATACCATTTAAATGCCTCCCCCAGCTTTCTTGGACAGCGGGAGGCATTTAATGGGTGCGCCAAATAGCTGTTCTGTTTGGTGCACTCTCTCCCCAACCTTCCTACAAAATGGACTTGCTCACATTGGGGTAGGGAGGTGGAGAAGAAGAAGAAGAAGAAGAAGAAGAAGAAGAAGAAGAAGAAGAAGAAGAAGAAGAAGAAGAAGAAGAAGAAGAAGAAGAAGAAGAAGAAGAAGAAGAAGGCAGAGAGGAGAAAGGCGGAGCCATGGCACTTGGATAGCTCGAATACTTCGAGCTCCTGTTCCACTGAGGGTCAATCGCTGCTGTGATTGACAGAATCGGGTTTTGGGTATGATAACCCACCCTTAAATCTTCTCAGGAATTCCTTGTGAATCTCTGGGGCCTCTCTGTTCCGCAGGGAAATTAATCTCCCACTGGAACGTAAGCTCAGTGTGCACAGGGTCCAGCAAGCGCCGTCCGCCATCTTAAAATCTTTTTTCCTTTTCTTCCTTTTTCAACTCTGCAATCTACAAAGCTTATTTTAATCTACAAAGCTAATTGGATACCTCCCAGCAAGACCTTCGACTCACCACAACTCCGGAGTGAAAACATCTGGCAGACATCAGATCGAGCCTGCAAACAGTGAGTGGGGTTTCCCTCGGCACCTTCTTCCCTGGAATGAACTCTCGGCGTGGAGAGTTGCTCTCGCTAATCCAAACAAGCCAGACTGACAGGACTGTCTGATAATACTGAGGGGGTGAAGCTGCCAGATTCCAAGATACTGAATCATTAATCAACGCAGAGATGCAAGTGCTTTTCCGCTTCTCCGTCTTTACTTTTCCCCCGTTTCTGGCTCTGCTTGATGCCACCTCATTTTGAGGCAGGCTAATTTTCTTTTCTAATCAGAAGAAGGACTTAAATCAACTCAATCTAATAAGTAACAGCTCTTATTATCTGTTTTATTATATCTGTTTTTCGTCTTCGAAGATAAGAGAGATTAGAGCCATGGAATCTCGCGAGAACTAAGCCTTAGAGACATTCCTTTAATTAAAAACAGACTGTTGCTTTCGTTAGGACTCTGTAGGACCTCTACTGGCTATTTGCAAAATTGCAAATATTAAGTCTAACAAAATTCCAAACCTGGAACATGTTTTCGTTTAAAAAATTTGCATATCTTCTAGACAAACAAACACAAGACTTGAAAGAATCTTTAAATGGTTCACTTAAAAATATGCTCATGGAGTTTAAAGGCATTAAGGAAGAAGTCTTTAACAGGAATGATGAACCAATAGTAGTGGCTGATGATAGCTCTAAACAAGATGGAAAATTACCAGCAGAAGAGGAATCTGAAATTATGGAGATAGAAAAGGGGATGTCAGAGTCTTGCAGCTCAGATAAGGACACCCTGCCTGAGAAGATATACAGCCACTCCAAAGCAACAATACTCAAGAAAGACATATGGATCTGCGGTGAAAGCAATCGATTGAAAGGAGCATCATGGAAAAACATCTGTACTGATATTGGAGTCCAGGAGGTACAACTGCTTCAAGATTTATCGATGTATACTCCGAGGGAAAGACTACAACTATACTTTCCCAGCCAAAGACCAATGGGACAGAACATCAGTCAACGGGAGTCACAAGACGTAATAAGCCTCGAAATGAGACCTCCCTAAGAAGCTTGGGGAATAGAAATGCAACACAGTGGTCGAAATTCCTTTCCTCCTTTACCTCCTTTATGTAGCCATATAGGCAATATAACTAGTTAAGAAGTTAATCTGGGGTCTAAGATCTTTTAAGTAAGCTGAATTTGTATTATTAAACCTAATTTCGCAGCGGCTACCAGCCCAAAATCAAAGCATAACTAAAAGGAGACACCTAATGGAATGGGCTTACATTATAGTGTGGGGTTTTAGATTTCCTATGATAGCTGAATTTGAATTATCTAGCATATCTATGTAGTGACTTTCAGCCTAAATTTAAAGCATAACTAAAAGAAGGTTTCTAGCTGAGGAGGTGTATATATAACTAACGAAAAATATTTTCTATTAATTAATGAAGACTCCATTTTATTATTTCTGGTATCAACAATGTATACTTATATATATTTGTTTCCCTTCTTTCCGTACAACTAAGTATTTTTTTTCTCTTTTTTCCCTTTTTCTAGTGAAAATGTGGAGGGCTCTAGGACTATGTTAAGTATAAACTGTTTATGATTGTTAAAACTATCAGAAACTATGCAAACAAATGTTGAAATGATGGTAACAAAGTAGACTTCTCTTTTTAAATGTGGTGCAAACGTGAAAAAGTCTATAAAAAGTCTATAAGCTTTGGGTAAAAGTCCATAATATTGTAGCCAGTCTATAATCTTAAATGGAGAGAAGAGGGTTTGTAAGATTGAAACAGGGAACCAAAATGTTTTTCCACAGCGCTTCCTAACCCACATACAGAGCTTCTTCTACTATGCGACGACGGCAACAAAACTAGAATTGGCCAAGAAATGGAAAACGTAAGAACTACCCTCGACAGAAGACTGGGTGAATAAACTAGCTGATCTTACCAAGATAGCCAAACTGACACTAAGAGGCCTTTCAAGAATAATGGGGCCCTTACCTGAACTATCTACAAAAGGGATTAAAAATGGGGAACCAAGTGTATCAAATGAAGAGTATAGCTCTCCTTTTCTGTATTAACAATGTAGATTGCATGTATCTCACTGTTTTCAACTCTGGAAAATAAAATAAAAACTTTCTATAAAAAAAAAAAAAAAAGAAGAAGAAGAAGAAGAAGAAGAAGAAGAAGAAGAAGAAGAAGAAGAAGAAGAAGAGAGTTGGTTCTTATATGCCACTTTTCCCTACCCGAAGGAGGCTCAAAGCGGCTTACAGTCGCCTTCCCATTCCTCTCCCCACAACAGACACCCTGTGGGGTGGGTGAGGCTGAGAGAGCACTGATATCACTGCTTGGTCAGAACAGTTTTATCAGTGCCGTGGCGAGCCCAAGGTCACCCAGCTGGTTGCATGTGGGGGAGCGCAGAATCGAACCTGGCATGCCAGATTAGAAGTCCACACTCCTAACCACTACACCAAACTGGCTGAGAGACACATGACTAGTTGGAAATTCTTTTTAGTAGGTTTTTTTTAAAACTGTAACTTTAAACTGTAACTGGGCATGGAACTATCTATAGCCTACTATTTAGGGTCATTTAGAGAGCAGATTTGCTTTTAACTTGGGGCTGGTTTAGGAACGAAACTTGATTTTCATTGCAATACAGCCTTTTGCCATTATGTTTTTTTCCTTTTAAAGTCTCTGCCTGAAATGCATTACAAGGCTGATTACTCTGGTATTCACGAATCATGTTTCCCTGAGGTGCATTTGTTTGCTTTCAAGTGTTTAGTGCTATTAGTCATTTCATTCATTGACAGTTTAAACTGTACCTTAATAAACAATTGGTTTTGTTTCAGTTAACCAACCAGGCCTATGTTTTCTCAGTGGTCCAGCATGGCCCATGGAGTCCAACTAGAACCCAGATTTATACTTTCTAAGAGATATCTATCTTTCTATATAGATATTAGACAAGCTTCTTTAGTTGATGAGTTGATTGGGAGGAGGGGTTCTCCTGATGATCAGAAGGGCTTCACCAAGACCATTTATGCACTGGGAACTTTACTGCCCCAGCTCCCATGCAGGAGCACAAATCAGGGGTGGATGAGGTGCACCAGGCCAAATGCTCCCCTGTGTGGGTGCAGGAAGATGTGGGGCAGCCTGCCACGACTAAAACTCCAGGCTTCATCCCAGCACGAAACCTCCAGTGCATAACAGTTCAAGTGAGAACTAGCTTGGTGGTGTAGTTAAGAGCAGTGGCCTGTAATCGGAATAATTGTGTTGGATTCTCCACTCCTTCACATGCAGCCAGTTGGATGGCCTTGGACCAGTCACAGCTCTCTCAGAGGTCTCTCAGCTTCACCTGCCTTACAGGATGTTCATTGTGGGGAAAAGAGGGACAGGCAGTTGTAAGCTGCTTTGAGATACTTTTGGATAGTAAAAAGTGGGGTACAAAACCCCCCAGCTCTTCTTTTCTTCTTGTGATCTTAGTCCCCAGGAGAAAAATATGGGAGAAGACAATAGTTAAGATACTCTGATGTCAAGCAATATAGGGCTTTAAAGGGCAAAACCAACACCTCAATTGGATTCAGAAGTAGCTTGACATCTGATGTAATTGCTGCAGTCTTGGGATACCAGTAGCTGGCCCTGATTAGCAGTTTAGGTGCAACACTCCATATGAGCTGCATCTTCTGAACACTCTTCAAGGTTAGCCCCAAGCAAAGCACGTTGCAGTAGTCCACACACCATATATAACTAAAACAAGGATCACTGTGGCTAGATCTGACTGAGCCACTCACCAGTTGAATTTGGACAAACACATTCTAAGCCACAGCAGCCACCTGGCTGACTGCCATGTCAACCAGCACTTTCAAGCATATATATCAGGACAAAACAGGAGAGATCTCATGTCCCTAGTCTGCTTTTCTACTAACCCAGAAAACCTCTGTCTTGTCAGGATTAAATTTCAGTGTGTTCACCTTCATTTAGCCCATTATTGATTCCAAACACCCATTCTGAACATCAACAGCATCTTCAGAATTAGGTAAGAAAAAAAGATGTCTTTCTAGGATTTTCCCCTAATTCTCTATGACCTTTACCATAGTGACTGGTAAAATACCTACAGTGTTAGGGGTGATATTGGTTGGGTATTGTTTGCATATTCATGACCTCCTGATAACCTCTCCCAGTGGCTTCATATAGATATTAAACAGCTATTTCCTCTGGCCTATTGCTCTGGGGCTGAGTTGCTAGCTTTCCCCGAACATAGTGCATAAGCTTTTGAATGGCATCCAGTATAGCTATTCAAGAATGAAAACTTCCTTTCTTAATTACAGCTTTATATTTAATGTCTTTAGAAACAAATTTAGCATGCCTGTGTAATACTCAACACAGCTTACTACAAGCATTCATTAGACCTGCATAGCAAGGGGTTGTGTTAATTGTTTTGCCTAATTATTCTAATTTTATGATTCATTTCATTTTTTTAAGACCTTACAAAGTCTTGTGTCAACCTAATAACGCTTTGTCTGCACAGTTTTAATAAGAAGACAGAACTGTAATAAAGATCAAAGTATTAAGACTGGTATTTGTGAATTTCCATTCATGGTAGTAATTTAAATGTAATTGACTTCTGTAATTACAGAGAATAATTTATGGCTGTGGTAATTGTTAAGAGAACAGTATGTATTGAGGATTTGAGTTCATCCAATATTTATCTGTATGGATTCAATTGTTTTGGCGCTCTCCATGAGGACAAACAAGGGGAAATAATGTATTTATTCTTCAAAACAAAACATATTTGCCTTGCCACATGAAGAATGGCTTCCTACAGAGTTTACAAACATGCACTTTGTTTCTACTAGGGTTGCCAACTCACAGGAGATTTGGGAGGACAGGACCAGTTTGGTGTAGTGGTTAGGAGTGCGGACTTCTAATCTGGCATGCCAGGTTCCATTCTGCGCTCCCCACATGCAACCAGCTGGGTGACCTTGGGCTTGCCACGGCACTGATAAAACTGTTCTGACCGAGCAGTGATATCAGGGCTCTCTCAGCCTCACCCACCCCACAGGGTGTCTGTTGTGGGGAGAGGAATGGGAAGGCGACTGTAAGCCACTTTGAGACTCCTTCGGGTAGGGAAAAGCGGCATATAAGAACCAACTCTTCTTCTTCTTCTTCTTCTTCTTCTTCTGGGGATGGGGGGGGGCTGTGCTGTGACTCTTGAAAGTGATCATATCTAAGTGACATCACACATTTCCCCCCCTGTAGCTCTGTAGGAATTCATCCATTCTCCATGGTAAAGGTCATAGAGAATTAGGGTAGATTCCTATGGCATTATGGATACTGTGCTGTCACGTGCAGGCGATCTTGGAAGTGACATCACAGTATCAGTACCATTTCTTCTCCTTCCTTTTCTCCCCTCTCACTGGTCACTTAATCCAGTGCAAGTGATGGATAGCAGGGTCTGGAGCTTGTCTGCAATGGGAGGGTGAATGGTACACCTAATTTCTGTCCCTCACTTGTGACTGTAAGTGATCACTGGCTGATTTAAATATTGATGCCCTTGAGGCAAAGAAATAGGAAGATTAGCCTGTATAGTCAAATCTGTTTGGCTTGGAAATATGAGCTACAAACAGGAATTGGACAGTCTTGTTGGAAAGTGCTTGCTTTGCCTTGTTTTGTTTTAATACTTAACTATGTGATTTATTGATGTTAATGTCAATTTTAGCTAGTGTTATATTTGAATGCATTTTAATGTGTGATGCAAGAGATTGGGCGGAAAACAAATACTATTTGAAATAAATAAAGAACTCATTTCATTTTGGGCTTGTATTTAAATGCATGTAGCAACCATGATGGCTGATGGAAGGCAAAGTCATCATGCAAGGTCGTCATGCACATGCAGAAAAGTAACAATACAATTTGACTATGGTCACAGAAGCCCTCCCCGCTTACACTAGCCACCGGGACTACTGCTCCTAATTAGGACACCTGCCGCGGCATCAGTCGGTGGCCTCTCATCATTTGCGGGTGGTCTTTGTTATTATTAGCTATTGCTATTATCCATCTATTATTATTATTGTTGTTACTACTACTATTTACTACCATGATGAAAACCATAAGGACCAGACATGTCAAATGAATCCAATACTGGCCTTAAGTGGCGCATTGACAACATGAACACTATATATATATAACCCTATCACATATAAAAGAATGTGTAGATATAGTGGAACATCCATGCAGGAACATCCACCAAGTTCTAGAGCAGGGGTAGTCAAACTGCGGCCCTCCAGATGTCCATGGACTACAATTCCCAGAAGCCCCCTGCCAGCAAATGCTGGCAGGGGGCTCCTGGGAATTGTAGTCCATGGACATCTGGAGGGCCGCAGTTTGACTACCCCTGTTCTAGCGTGGCTACCATGTCACTGAGGCAATTTCCACAGCATTCAAACAGGATTAGGAGCATACGGAACAGCTTGCTGCCATAATTATTTTGGCAGTCATTGTCCTGAACGGGCAGCAGATTCCAGTGATTTTTGTAGCTTTGATATATTCTTGGTGTTGCACCATTAAGCCAATGCTGCATGGAATGAACAACCATTCATAGCTAGATAATACTGTCTATGTGTTACAGTGGGAAACATGATGTGCAGTTAAGAGAACTCCAAATATGTATACACCAGCAATATGCAAGAATCCATATGTATGCTGCCAGTAATACATCATCATCATCATTCATCATCATCATTAAAGTTTTTATACCACTTCTCCCAATGGACAGGCTTGTGGTGGTTCACAGCACAAAACAACAAAATATCGTCATCAAAATCAATAAAACCATCATAAAAACATCATTTAAAAACCCTAGCAACGCACTTCTACCCATTTCTCTTCACTTTCAAGCTGGTCATTTGTTGGTGGATCCCCACAGAGAGGGAAAGAGCATGGTATGGAATTTAGAACGGAGGAGGAGGAGGGAAAGGAAAGGGAAAGCGAAAGGAGAATCCCAACTGGATTTTAGGCTGCCATATGCCTGGTGGAACAGTGCCATTTTGCAGGCCCTGAGGAGGTTTAATAGGGCCCAGATCTATGTCTAGAACAAGAGGAAGAAGGGTGTTTGAAAGTGAAAATATCCATGGAGTTAAAGGATCACGTATAGATTTTTTCCCCACAGTGCTTTATAACAAGAACAATCAAGATTCATAATACAATGCATACACTTTCAGTTTGCATAGAGATTTTCCTGAGCCTAGACACTAATATATAAAATCCAAAGAAGAAGTAAAAGAGGTAACCTTTCTGTAATATATTTTAAAATCTGCCATTTAAATAAATTTCATTTATTCCTCAACAGTTTTCCTTTTAAAAGGGTACTCAGTATATTTTAGCTCAACAATACTTTACTCCTCAGTGGGGCAAAAAAATGATTATAGACTATACAATGTGTTTATCTGGACTTGGTTTAGCAATCTAAATGGTATTAGGTATTACCTTGATAGTTTTGACTCAAATGTATAAACTAAAATACCATTAGGTCTTATACTTTCCATCTCACTAGGTTCTTCATATAAACTAATTAGCTCAAAGGTCATTGTTCTCATATTTCCAATGCCAGCAGATCGTTAAAGCAGGGCATTGCTGATTATGTTGATAGATCTTGTAGAGCACAACAGAGATGGAATTTTCAGTTTCATAAAAGGGTGAAAACAATTACCATAAATTTCTCATGGAGATAATCTAATTACAACATTTTTCATTTCAAACAGCTATTGTTCTAGGCAATAGAATAGAGAAGGTGTGGAACCTACTCAGATACCAGGAATGGATTTGGATACCTGTCCATAAACTACATATAAGCAGGAGCGCATATCATAATCATTTGAGAATTCAGCCCTGTCCAGGGAGGTCAAGAAAGGCCTGTTGTTGTCAAGGAAAGAGCTAGCTTGGTGTAGTGGTTAGGAGCACAGATTTCTAATCTGGTGAGCTAGGTTTGGTTCCCCACTCTTCCACATGCAGCCAGCTGGGTGACTTTGGGCTCGCCACAGCACTGATAAAGCTGTTCTGACCAAACAGTACTATCAGGGCTCTTTCAGCCTCACCTCCCTCACAGGGTGTCTGTTGTGGGGAGAGGAAAGGGAAGGCGACTGTAAGCCACTTTGAGACTCCTTCGGGTAGAGAAGACTTTTCTTCTTCTTCTTCTTCTTCTTCTTCTTCTTCTTCTTCTTCTTCTTCTTCTTCTTCTTCTTCTTCTTCTTCTTCTTCTTCTTCTTCTTCTTCTTCAAGAAAGAATGTTTAACCCATGAAACAGCTGCACTGGGTCATCTGGAAGACAAGGTATCAGCTGTCCACAAAGAAATGTTTAAAACATTGCTTCAGCATCTGCTGCCACTACAGCACGAAGTACTTTTGCTGAAGGCCACTGAATGTAAGCTCTGGAGCAGCCATTGTTTAGGCAAGCTGTGCCTCAGGCAGCAGCCATTTTGTGGTGCTATTTTGTGCTTGCCTCTATGATATGTAAGAATTGTAAAGGTGTCCACAGGCCCCAAGGTGTTGGAGACCCCTGGAGGAGGCAATGCCCTCACCTGGATGGTCCAGGTTAGCCCAGTGCCATCAGATCTTGGAAGCTAAGCAGAGTTGGCATTGATTATTACTTGGACGGGAGACCACCAAGGAAAACCATACACAGAGGCAGGCAATGACAAAAAAATCAGTTAATCTCTTGTCCTGAAAACCTTGCTGGTTTGACTTTGGCAGCTATGACTTTGGCTGCATCTTTGACCGCCCAGAGGGCAATGAACTGTATGGTCATTTGAGTAATGTTGAACCACTGTTTTCAGAAATGATGCCCTTTTACTTCACATGGCACCAAGAGTGCATTTGTGGTACAGATTTTTAGGATAGATGGATTTCCCCCATTCTACCATGGTTCTGTTTGCTCTATCACATAATCAGTTAATTTATCAGATATGGTCTGAGGTCTCCCTCCCCATTCATGCCTCCATAACGTTAAAAGGAAAAGATGGTTGAATTCACAATCTCCAGGGTAGGGCATATGCTATACATCAAACTTTCTCAACTTCTTTTATTGTTGAGAAACTCCTGAAATATTCTTCAGGCTTTGAGAAACCCTAGAAGTGGTGTGATTGCACAGAATATGGTTGGGAAGCATAGCTGTGTACACACCCACCTGGGGCTCCTCTTTCCCACCCCCTCCAGATCCATCATTGGCCATTTTTGGGCGGGGGGAGGGTTGACATGATCATATACTGTCATATCATCCAATAAATGTTTAACATTTTTTTAATGTAAAAAAAAAAATAATTAACCCACCCATTCAGGAAACCCTTCTAGGGCCATCAAGAAACCCCAGGGCTTCATGAAACTCTGATTGAGAAAGCCTACTGCACATAGTTTCACTAATGAACTGTGAGTGTAGAGGAAAGGGGAGAGGTTCAAAGAAAGCAGCATCATTACTGCATGATATTTCAGCTGTAGGCACACAATTGCTCTTCCATACAAGGTGGTTTGGTTCAAGGGCATGTTATGAGACCATCTTGTTAGGACAAAATTGTAAAGACTTCATCTCAAGGCTAGGTGGGCACTAGAGAAGCTGGGGTACAGAATGGGGCTTTTATGTCTTCTGTGATCTTTGTTTCTCCCTTTTTACTGCTTTGGGATATTGTGTTCATGAATAAAGGATACAAAAAAACCCTGTTATTCAGACAAACAGAATTTAAACTCTTGCCGAAAGCCAGAAGGCTACGGCCATTAGGTTTCATGGTTTTAGGAGTTGTAAAACCTGAAGAGAATAATTAAAAATGGTCCGTCATTCAGTTTCTGACATTCTTTTTGGTCCTTATCTGAGACTGTTTTAGTAGTCTCTTTGAAAATGGCCTGGATTGTACTGTTTTGCTTCTTGTAGCTCTCTTGGCCTCTGTTTTTCACGCACTCCCTTTTTTGTCTCTGTCAACTCACGCTTATGCAACTTTAATTATCACCCAGGGTGCGGCGCATCAGTAATTCCATGGGTGGATAGAGAATAACTTTGGACATTTCTCAACTAATCTTGAGTACATAATATTTTTTTTGGTACTAAGTCTTTTATTGTTTTGAAATTGAATTAAATCCTTGATGACATCCCCCCCCCCCAAACGTATTAGTCGAGAATTTTCCATCAGAAAATTACTTCTGTAAGCTGTAGGCATTGTTCCCCAGGCAGCATTCATGCTTCTGTGGACAGTAGAATAGCCCCTACTCCGAGACTCGTTTGCACATGTATTTCAGGAAATCGTTCCCTGGGGTGTTTTAGACAGTGGAAACACATAGATGACTTCTTACACTACAGCCCTACAAAGATTTAACTGACAGCAAGATTCACTGAGCGTGCTGGGACTTAGTTTTGAACAAATGTGCATAGAACTGGGCTGCCAAATCCATGGCATTTATTTGGAACTCCAGGGGAATACTTCCCGGACCCAGCTACAGAGGATAGCTATAGTGGGCAGCCAATACAGATATATGGGAAAGCATTATAAGACGTACACAGGTTATGTTTTGCTTGTTGGGAAGAACCAGGAGTTAGACAAGGGTAACTCCCAGTTTCCATTACACTAGAGAAAAGTGAGAAGAGCCACAGACTGAGAGAGTATTGCAAGGTTCAGCAAACTGTAAAGGTATCCCCTGTACAAGCAACGAGTCATGTCTGACCCTTGGGGTGACGCCCTCTAGCATTTTCATGGCAGACTCAATACAGGGTGGCCTTCCCCAGTCATTACCGTTTTACCCCCCAGCAAGCTGGGTACTCATTTTACCAACCTCGGAAGGATGCAAGGCTGAGTCAACCTTGAGCCGGCTGCTGGGATCGAACTCCCAGCCACATGGGCAGAGCTTTCAGACTGCATGACTGCTGCCTTACCACTCTGTGCCACAAGAGGCTCTTATCAGCAAACTGTACACTTCATTTAAATAAAATATGCTTTGTGATGAGGCTAATAAGAACAATTTTCAAATAAGCACCAGGGCCAGGGAGCCGGAGTCCATACTAAATAAATTTGAAAAAAAAATACAAGGAAACAAAGGTACCATATGACTTTTCCTTGGTGATTTTATCCTTTCATTATAATTGTGAAACTCCCAGGGATTCCATGACTTTTTTTTCCAAAAGTAAGTCTGAGGTGGATTAGTCTTATTTGATACAATAGCTCACCTTTGACATAGGTCTAGGGCCTAGTACTCTGAATAAAGTAAGTATTTATTTATTCATTCATTCATTTATTTATTTATTATATTTATATACCGCCCTCCCTGGAGGCTCAAAATATTGCTTATTTTCCTCCATGAGAGCAGTCCTATTTCCATGCAATGTCCAGGCATGACACTCAGTCACCGGTGAGGAAATTCTATTTCAGCAAGTCAGTGGCAAATTTGGTTTGGGATCCAGCCTAAAGTCTAAGGGGAGCAAGACTATGTTCTTGTGTGAATCAGCCCTTAATAATGTGATACAGGATAACCACTCAGGTACACTTGCCATGTACTCCTTGGCTACTGGCAGGAGGGGGTAGAAAAAGTGATTGGCAGGAAAAAACTGTATCTAGGCTTGTATTGCCAGTGCACACCAGAAGTGACATCATGGCATCTCCAGCAATGAGGGAACACTTTAATATTTGGGCAAAAACTCTATGGCAAAATTCATTTGCATCATAGAGTTTTTCCTAGATACCTGAGAGTCCCTGTGTCACTGGCGGTGTGATGACATCAGTTCCAGTGTGCACCAGAAGTAACATGTTGCTGATGATGCAGGCTGAGACCTGTTTTTCTTGCCAGTGCTGCCACTTGATTAGTACCAGGGGGGAGACCCTGGAGTGGGCTGCCAGCATTCTATTGATTTATTTATATATATTTATATACCGCCATTCCCAGCAATGCTGGTTTGTGGTGGTTTACAGATAATGAACAAAAAACCCACATACATCTTAAAACAAATAAAACAATCTAACAATATAGACCTTCTAGCCCTAATTAGATAATAATAAAATTCTATTCACTAAAAGATAGCAGCATAAAACATTATCCCATAATGAATCACTAAGCCTGCTATGTAGACATGCAGCCAATGCTGCTAATGTCAAAAAAGGGGACAGAATATTAGCGGGGCCCACATAGTCTAGAACTTAGTTCTGATACCGGGGGGTCAGCCTGATATTATTATTGTTGTTATTGTTATTGTTATTGTTATTGTTATTGTTATTGTTATTGTTATTGTTATTGTTATTGTTATTGTTATTGTTATTGTTATTGTTACTGTTACTGTTACTGTTACTGTTACTGTTACTGTTACTTTTACTGTTACTGTTACTGTTACTGTTACTGTTACTGTTACTGTTACTGTTACTATTTTGATTTATTTCCCGCCACTCTTTAAAATGTCACAACATGGCGGCACAATAATAAGATCCCCTTCCTACCCCTCTTCCTAAAAAAGGGGGGGTGGAGGAGAAGGAGGTCAACGATGTTCAAGAAGAAGCCCGGGGGAGAGCAGTCGATGTACCCCAGCAGCCCCAGCCTCAACCATAGACCTGGCGGAAGAGCTTCATCTTGCAGGCCCTGTGGAACGTTGAAAGGTCCCGCAGGGCCCACAGCTCTCCCGGGAGCTCATTCCACCAGGTGGGGGCCAGGACCGAAAAGGCCCTGGCCCTGGTCGAGACTAGGCATGCTTCCCTAGGGCCAGGAACGACCAGAAGATTCTCACTCGCAGAGCGCAGAGCCCTGCGGGGGGCATAGGACGCTAGGCGGTCCCTCAGGTATGTGGGTCCCAGCCCGCGTAAAGCCTTAAAGGTTAGAACCAGAACCTTGAACCGGATCCAGACAGCAATTGGTAACCAGTGCAGCTGCCTCAGCACAGGCTGGATGTGGGCCCTCCAAGGCGTGCCGGTGAGGACCCTAGCAGCTGCATTTTGTACTAGCTGGAGTTTCTGGATCAGAGACAGGGGTAGGCCCACGTAGAGCGAGTTACAGAAATCTAATCTGGAGGTGACCGTTGCATGGATCACAGTGGCCAGGTGTTCGGGGGACAGGTAGGGCGCTAGTAGCCGAGCTTGGCAAAGATGGAAAAATGCCTGGCCGGCTACTTTCCTGACCTGCGCCTCCATCGTCAGGGAGGCATCAATGGTCACGCCCAAGTTTCTGGCCTGGGGCGCGATGGTAAGATGCGCGCCTGCCAGGGTGGGTAAATGCGCTTCCTGTTCCCGCCCCCTATTTCCCAGCCACAGGACCTCTGTCTTGGAGGGGTTGAGTTTCAGGCGACTCTGCTCAAACCATTCTGTCACCGCTTCCAAACATCTGGCGAATGGTTCCGGGGGAGAGTCTTGGTGGCCGTCCATGAGGAGATAGAGCTGGGCATCGTCAGCGTACTGATGGCAGCCCAACCCAAAACTCCGTACCAGAGGGCGCATGAAGATGATAAATAGTGTGGGGGGTGAGAACCGCACTCTGTGGGACCCCACAAGAGAGTCCATAAGGGCGCGAGAGCTCATCCCCCACTGCAACCCTCTGGGTCCCGTTCTGGAGGAAGGAGCGTATCCAGCGCAAGGCTGTACCCCGTATCCCCGTACTGGTGAGGCAGTGGACCAATATCTCATGGTCCACAATGTCGAAAGCAGCCGACAGATCCAGAAGGACCAGCACAGCTGACCCGCCTCTATCCAGCTGGCGACGGAGATCATCCAGCATTGCGACCAACATCGTCTCCACCCCGTGGCCAGGGCGGAAGCCAGACTGATATGGATCGAGTGCCGATCCATATCACCCCGGTCCTTCTACCCAGCCTCAACCAAACGTCTGGTGGCATATGTAGCTGCTGAATAATATCAGTAGGAGGGGGGCACTGGACACCACAGGCTGTACTGATATTATTAAGGTTATAAGTAGGTCCAATAAAATGGGATCAGTTTAGGTCTGATGCTGTTGAGCTATGGAGCATTCCTGAATCTTGCTGTGTGCCTGGAATTTTATTGGGTGGGTGCTGTCAAAGCCCACTAAGATGACATCAGCCTATGCAAATTGTGCATTAAAAATAATGAGAGCTTCTAACAGGGGGCCAAGGGGAGGGGGGGAATGTCTTTTAATCAACGTGAAAAGGAAACGTCTCTGGTGGGCCTTGTTGTTCCTGTATTCATTAATGCAATTGGCATGCTTGTCTTCTGTTTAACCCCACCTTAGAGGCTTTTTGTACAACCATCGTCCCCAGTGATATTTTAAGGCTCTTTGCCCAAGGTCAAGGAAGTGGTTAAAATCGATAGGAGAAAATTAAAGTACAGTACCAGAGGGTCTCCTCAGCACTCACTGAATGTAAAGAAGAAAAGTAGCACAGGTGAAATAATCAATGGGACTCAAAATTTCTTCTCCTTTGTTAGGCATCTCAGCCCAGCTGGGGCCTTATTAATCAGTAGGAGTGTATTATCCAGACTCTGTAGCTTTGGAGACATTATATATTTTGCAGCAAAATAACATCCACATCCCAGGTACTGAACAAAATATACTCTCCTGGTGATATGATTGTCGGTCCTCCAGTAACCTAGGCGATCCATACTCTTGGCTGTGTTCCCTCAGGTCATCACAGTGGCAAATCACCCTTGTTCTCTGCTTCTGTGGATATCATTTGCTCCCTAATCCCTGTGCATATTGAGGTATAAAATTTACACTTGCCAGGGGAAAAGAAGTTAAATCCAGCTCCTTTAACACTGTTTGACACACTTACTTGGATGCACTCCAATACAGAGGCTTTCCTCATAGAGTTGGAAGAGGCCATAGAGACCAACCCCCTGCTCAATGCTGTATCAGCCTAAAGCATCCAGGATAAGTATCTGTCCAGCCACTGCTTGAAGACTGTCAGGGAATGGGAGCTCACAACCTCCTTAGGCAATCAATTCCACCACTGAACTACTCTGAATATGAAAACATTTTTCCTGATATCTAGTGGTTATCATTCTACATGCAGTTTATAGCCATTACTGAGGATTCTATCATCTGCTGCCAACAGAAACCTTTCCCTGCCCTCCTCTAAATGACAACCTTTCAAAGACTTCAAGATAGCAATCATGTCCCCTCTCAACTTCCTCTTCTCCAGAGCAAACTTTCCCAAGTCCCTCAGCCTTTCCTCATAGGTTTTGGCCCCCAGGCCCTGAATCTTCTTGTTTATAATCTAATCCAGATGTATATCATGTCTATCCACACACTGCATGGAGTAGATTACTAGGTGATTGAAAAAAACCTTGGACTTCTGTCCCTTCCATGGTACTGCCCTCCCATGTTTCATCTACAAAACCTACGAGGTAGAGCATGTGGGGAGGGAGAGAGGGACTAGCTCAATGTCACCCAATGAGCTTCATACTCCAGGTAGCTGGCCACCCTGAATCTTATCCACCATCTTAAATTTTGTTTAGGTTGGGGAGTTTCTATGTTTTTAGTACAGGTAAGGATACTGCATATACCTGAAAAGCTGTGTGGACCATGGCAAGTTTAGTGATTTGTGTGGGCCATGGCAAGTTTAGTGATTCAGACAGGTTGTGTGGCCTTGAAGGAGAGATAAACAACAAATGTTTGGGAGGAGTAACTGTGACATCAAGATAGCTAGACTGAATGAAATGGGTCTCTTACAGCCAGGCATTTATAAATACCCATTTTTATCTCCAAAAGGGACACAAACCAACTTGAAAAGGCTTTTGCCCTGCCTCAATTGTATCCTTAAATGTCAATCCTGTGAGGTACAGGAGGTTAGGCTGACAGACACTGAGTGTCCCAAAGTCACCCCAATGACAGAATGGGATGCCAAGCTCCAGGTGCTGCCCCCAGCTCCTGAAATTCCTATAGCTATCCAGAAGTAACAAAGAGTAGCTCTAGGAATCTCTGGCATCTATGGCAACAACTTCTTGTAAGTAGACCAGACCTTATTTTTCTTTTTAATTTTTCCCTGGGCACTCTGCACCCAAAACCCTCCTGCCAGGGAGGATTTAAACCTGAGCCTCCTCAACACTATCTCTACTACTCTAGAGAGAGAAAATGGGGGCGTTAGGCAGAGACCACAACCCAGGTTTATTGAGCCAATAGCTGTGAGAGTCATCTGTTCTTCAGATGTGAGAACTGCTCATATCACAATGGAGAAAGTCATCGACTTGATTTTGTCCTCTTCTGGATTCTGGTCAATACTGTTTCTTTTCCAATGCACATCTACAACATTTTACAGACTGTTTTCTTTATTACAGGTATTTTTTAAATTATTATTATTCCCTGTAAGATTTTGTGGAAACCTGTGAACAAATCCATAGACATATAAAAATCTATCATTACTCTCTAAGCCAGGCTTTCTCAACCAGCGTTTTCTGAAACCCTGGGGTTTCTTGATGGCCCTGAAAGGATTTCCTGAATGGGTGAGAGTTAATTATTTTTATGTATGTATGTATGTGTGTGTGTGTGTGTGTGTGTGTGTGTATCATATATCATATATCATATATCATATATCATATATCATATATCATATATCATATAGCATATAGCATATATCATATATCATATATCATATATCATATATCATATATCATATATCTATCATATAATAATGTTTATTGTATGTAGCCAAAGGCCATTGCAATATATATTTTTAAATTTGTTAAATATTTAATAGGTGCTATGACCACATATGGTCATGTCAACTTGCCCCCTCCCCAAATGGCCAATGATGGGCCTGGAGGGGTAGGAATGGAAGGGGCCCTGGGTGAATATGTACACAGCTATGTTCCCCAGCCATGTTCCCCAGCACAATTGTGCCCCTTCTGGGGTTTCTCAAAGTCTGGAGAATGTTTCAGGGGTTTCCCAATGGTAAAAAGTTGAGAAAGGCTGGTCTAAGATGTGAGAGAAGCCAGTTCAAAATGATTAATGTGATTGAGATCTTAAATTTAGGTATGTGAGGGGATTATATCTTAAATATCGATAGCCTATGATTTGGTAGAGATGAAGAGCTCTGATGATTCCATATGGTTCTCATAATAATGCTAATTAAGACAGCCTTTGAGAGAACTAGCACATACACCTTTTTTTTTTAAACTCACTGTTTAAAAGCATGGCCAAATCTGCCAAAAGAGTTTCCTGTCAACTAAATGTCCCCTGGAATACAACTGTCTCACATGCAAGGCTGTGTTAACGTATCAGCATGCTGAATAGTTTCCTGGGGGGCCCATGAGCATAGGGGCCCCATGCTCATCTGTGTATGCATTGATATTTTGTTATATGTTTGTGTTCAATGCCTAATTAATAATAAATATTTCACAGTAATGTCATACTGTACCATGTCTACCTGTTTGATTTCCCAACTGAGTTACATTTATATCTAAAATATTTTGTTTTTCAAATTCAAGGGTCATGTTTTATCATCGAAGCATTTGTGTTGATTTTTTTTTTTGCTGTACCGCATGTATTTGTAATGTTTAAACACTAATTTTGTTGGAGGTATCAATAAATATAAGTTTATTATTATCGATAGTTCACATTTTTGTTCCTGTGAGGGGTATGATTCATTCATTCATTCAAGATTTTTTTATTCCCCTTCCATACGGCTCTGGGCAGTTTACATATAACATCATGTAACATATCACATAATTACATGGAACATTTCAACAAATATAACAAATAACAAATATCACAATCTTAACATGTCAACCAGAACAATATTTAACGGGATCATTGACACAACTTTGGGTTAGTCAGATTCTTCAGTCATGGGAGGGGGTGTCTAGGGGGCCAGCGAGTGTATTTGGGCTGGTTAGCCTCAAGCAAATGCCATATGGACAATTTTATGAGTGAAACCACCATGAGAAGGTACATCAATATGAAGGCCCCAGATGGTGAAAGACTTTTACAGGTTATAACCACTACTTTGAATAGGCAATCAACATATTTGATACAGCACTGGAACCAAGAGCCTTGTTGTGTTTTGTGCTCACTGAAGCTTCTGTGACAGCTTTAAAGGAAGCCCCAGGTAGATAAATCCAATTCGGAGCTTAGAGACGTGCAGGTCAGCATGATCAAAGCAGACAAACAAACTAAATAAGGGGTAGCTCACAAGCCACACTGGAAGAAGGCGCTCTTACCAACAATGTTTCATGAAACCCTGGTTGAGAAAGTGTTGAGTAACCCTTGTTCTGGAGGCAAGCAGGGAAGAAGTGGACAATAGAGGAAGAACCACTTTAAAAAATGAAAACGAAAATGCCATCTTCAAGAGTGTACTGTTGGGTCTGAAATGTGGCAGCAGCTCTAGGACATACAAGCTGCTCATGTACAAACTGGTATTTGTCTGAACAAGGCTGAGTCAGATCGAAAATGTTGCATAATACATTGGTGATGGCACTGTTGTGTTTGTTTTTATTCTCAATTTAGCATGAGGATTTATCCCAGTTTATAATTACTTCTATTATAACACTAGTCTATTGTGGAATTTGTTGGTTCTGCTGGAAATTCACCGTGCAAAAACAAATTCAAGTGATTTAATTGTTGCTTACCACTTATGGTGGCTAAATAAATGTTAGCACAGTTTGCAAATATGGAATACATTCTAATGAGATTTGAGCCATTCTGGTTGCTTGCTTGCTTGCTAGCTACCCTGGCAATTCCATTTTTTTTAAATGCTGCAGTAAAATATGGAAATATAACTCTTAGTAGAACAGCCTTTCTCAACTTTTTTACCATTGAGGACCCCCTGAAATATTCTTCAGGCTTCAAGAATCCCCAGAAGTGCTGTGATCATGCAGAATATGGTTGGGACACATACCTGTGTACATGCCCACCTGGGGCCCCTCCCTCTCCCATCCTCTCCAGACCCATCATTGACCATTTGGGGGGGGGAGTCAACATGACCATATATGGTCATAGCACCTGATAAATGTTTAACAAATTTAAATATATATTTAAAAATTAATTAACTCTCACCCATTTGGGAAATCCTTCCAAAGACATTGAAAAAGCCCAGGGTTTCAGGAAACCCTGGTTGAGAAAGCCTGCAGTAGATATGATACACATACACACCAATGTTATCTTTTTTCTTTATTATTTCTTTATGGGCTCAGTAGCCTGCCTTTGTTCCAACTCAAAATACAGGGTAGATTTCGTTGGAATTACCTTTCCACATGTCTTGCATCATATTACTGAACAAACTGAGACCCATGTAGTTTCAGAAAGGCTGCAGTATTGTAGTCCCTTCAACCATAGCCAGTGAATCCAATCCACTTCTGCTGTGCAGTTCCAATCCACAAATTTCCCTTAGTACACGGGGCTATGAGTACTCAGAGTTAATGAATGATTGAATATAACTAAAAGTTAGGGGTTAAGATAAATCAAACACTGAGAGAAGAAAAGGTGAATTATGGGAATGTCATAATTCCCAAATTAAGCACATTTCTCATATTTTGCATACTATCATTTCAGCTCTGCTTGTCTAGGTGAGTTGTGGTCCTGGAGGACCAATCTCTGACCATTAGAATTATTACTCAGCCATTCCTCTGGCTTCTGAAATTGCATTTGCCATTGCTTTTACAAGTTCCAAGAATGCTTTTGCATCCTAAGGGTATTTTGCATTAAAAATCTGAAATGAAGAATCTGAATTTTACACTCTGTACCTCATTCTTCAGTTTTTCTATGCAGCACTTGTGCCCCCCCCCCCCGTGAGCACTTGTGCACTAATGAAACACTACCAAAGAATAATTTTATATGTGATTGCCTTAAGATTAGGGTTGGGCACAAACCGTCTCATGAGCTAAAATTAGGCTGACCGTACATACCCATTCGAAGGAGACAGTACCCTTATATTCAATCCAGCTATGCACAACCAAGCCTAAGTAAATGGGGAGGGTTAACAAAATACCTGGCAACCTAACTTGTAAAAAAACAATTGCCAAGAAAATCCCATGGAACAGCTCTCAAATGATTTCAATATGGTGACCAATGGTGAGCCTATAAGGCCAGAAGTTTCCCAACAAGTGATTGTGGAGGAGCAAGGACCTGCAGCAAGTTGCCCTGGATTTGATTACATACCTGGGGCAAATCCAGGAAGAACCCCTGGTGCTGATGCTGCCAATGGTGAAAGCGACGGTCTGCACTGCACAAAGATGCACCAAATAGCAACTTGGAAAGTTAGAAGACTGACTCAAGGACAATTGGAAATTGTCAAAAGAGAAATCATCAGGTTGAACACTGACCTCCTTGGCATCAGTGAATTACATTGGACAGATGATGGTTTCTTTCAACTGGAGGATTTTATCATCTACCAATCAAGGCACAACTCCATAAGTAGGAGTGGTGTGGCTTTCATTGCAAGCAAAAAAATTTCTCAAGCAGAGGAAAGTTTTTTGATGATCAATGATCGAATCATGACAATTCAAATTTGTGCCAAGCCAATAAATATCACAACTGTCCAAGCTCTGACAACTGATGTAACAGAGGAAGAAATTGAAGACTTCTATACCACCATTTGAGATACTTTAAAACAAGTCTTCAAAAAGGATTTCATTTACATAATGGGTGACTTTAATGCAAAAGTTGGCATACAAGCCGAGAGAGACATTACTGGCAACTTCGGAAATGGAGAAAGGAATGATACAGGTGATTGTCTGGCACAATTCTGTCATGAAAATCAGTTTTGCATAATGTACACTTGGTTCAAACAGCATAAACATCACCTCTACACTTGGATATCACCAAATGGACTACGCAGGAACCAAATCAGTTATCATTTATGCAGCCAATGATGGTCCAGTTCAATCCTTGCTGTGAAAACATATCCAGGTGCTGATTCTGGTTCAGATCATGAACTATTACAGGCTAAAACCATGATCAATTCCAGGGATTCTGGAGCTAGTACATCGATTATTTAGGTAGTTAGTCAATGAATGTATTAGAAAACGGCAGGGCATAATTGTAAACTATGTCTCATGTATTCATTTTCTGTTCTGTCTTTTCTATGTCAACTTCAATAAAAGCAGGTTCACCAGCAGAGAGGGGAGGGAGAGAGAGAGAGAGAGAGAGAGAGAGAGAGAGAGAGAGAGAGAGAGAGAGAGATCAGGGTTATGGAAGTTCAGTGTAAATAAAATTCTGCTCACAGATGCAGTGGAGGTGAAAAATTGATTTCAACTATTGGATGCAACAGAGAAAATGTGTGATGAACTGTGGTAGGAAATTCAATCAACTGTTGTTGAAGTAGCAATTAAGCACATACTGCACAAGAATCCAGAAAAAAAGATCAAAATAGCTCTCAGATGAAAGTCTAAGAATATCTAGATGTAGAAAAGCAGCAAAAGCTGCAGGCAAAAGGGAGGAAGCAAGAAAATTAAATGTGTATTTTCAAAGAGCAGCAAGAATAGATTGTGAAGCTTAATGGAATCAGAAATGCAAGCAGTTAGAAGAAGATCACAAAAAGGAACACACAAGAAATGCTTTTGCACAAGTAAAGATGTTCCAAATGCCATTTGCTGCTCACAATAGCATTATCAAAGACAAACAAGGGACAGAACTGACTGGCCAACAGAATATCAAGAACAGGTAGCTTAAAACTCACTCTGCATTTTCACAGTAACTATTTTGTGCTGTAACAAATTTCTGTTAGACTTTTAGGAAGAGTCAGCCACTCTGTCAGTTAAAGGGTTAACTATTTGTTTACACTTGTTGCTAGTGGGGACAGGTAAAGTGGGTCATGTGGTCTTCATAAATATGCAAATTTGTTTGGGGGCCATTGCCTCATGTTTGTTTACCAGGTCCACAACCTTAGCAGGAAGAGAAGAATTCTCCATCCTCCCTTAGTTTTAAGAAGAGATCTGCTTTAGGCAGAGGAGAGATCCATCTTGAATCTTCACCATGTAACAGCTAAGGTGTAGAGCTCCTGTATGATCTATTTTTCTTGTTTTCCAGTTTCCCCTATTCTGTTAGTTAGTAAAATAGTTTTTTATATATTTTAAAATGTCTGATCTCTCTCATCATTTATACATTAACTCTGCTACTATTATACAATATAAACTTTCCTTTTACCCAACAAATTCAGTGTAAGTCAGTTGGCATTCCTGACTCCCATTTTCTGTAATGGGCATTCAAGAATTCTCCCATTCTTTACAGTGAAGAATCATGTCATTCATTTCCGTACATCCCTCTGCTGAGCACTACTGGTTCTGCTGGGCTTGCAAAACTGTCCCCCAACCAACCTTCAGTTTCTACTGCAGAGATTCTCTGGTTTGACCTTAGACTTGTGAGGTTTGCGCTGCCCCAGTGACACTGGTTTTACTGGGTGTATTGCACTGGTTCTGCCAGGCTTGCAAAACTGCCCCCACCTTCAGTTTCTACTGAGAGATTCTCTGTTTTGACCATTGTAAAGAACGGAGGATGGCAGCACCTTCGGGGGGAGGGGGGGCTGTAAAAATTCCCATGAATCAATATATTCTTCATTTGGAGTGCAGGAAGCCAGAACACGAATTTGGTATCTCTAGCATGCTGGGGGCTGCTCTATTGCATCATAAACCTAATGAACTGAACCCTCATTTGAAGCCTAAAAGTTTGTGATGGTTTCCAGTTTGCAAACCAGGCATGCCATAAACAATGAGCCCAAATGAAACACATTTTCCTAGTTTGTGTTCATACTTAATTAAGATTCTTTGGGTGCAGTGTTTCATCAGTACACAAAAGTATATGTGCATATCAGCAAACATCCCACAAAAAAGAATTTTCATGTAGACGTACATATAATTACACCAAATTGCTTCTCTGTAGTCTTTATTCAATATGCCTGTCAGCCACTAATAAAGAAGGGAAATAAGAGGTGCAAAGAAATTGTAAGCAGAGACCACCTGTGAATGTGTCAGTCCTGTAATTAATCTTCAAAAATGTCTTCATTAAAACAAAACAAAAAATGCATGTAAGTATATGTGCAAAACTTCTGTTATAATAATAAAATGGAAGTAAGGACACAAGATCATTTCTGTCTCATGAGTCGTGTATTAATCCTAACTTATACATATGGGCAGTGTATCATCAAACAATTCCATAGGCCTGCAAAAGGAAGCTCTTCCGCCAAGCATTTGGTTAAGACCAGGCATAACCAACAACATCTTCAGGGCCCCTCCCCCCTCCCTCCCCCCAGAGGCATTCTGCTCCTGAACCTATTTGTTACTGTTATAATGTTGTACTGTTACCACTGTTATAATTACCAGTTAGTAATATTATCGTTATCATTATTTATATGTATGGATTGTTTCTTGTATAGCTCTAAGTTCTGTGTAAACCGCCCTGAACTTTCTGGGAGGGTGGTATATAAATGTGAAAAAAATAAATAATAACAATAAATAATGGAAGACACTCACCACCTCCCCCCCCCAAAAAAAAACCTGTGCTGTTTCTATGAAAAGGGATTGCTACACCTTCAGCATGCCTCGCTTACACTCACCTGGCTTTCTTCAAATCCCTCCTTGGACTTTCCTCTGCTCCTGCAAACTGCTCAGCAGACATAAAGCAAAGCCAACTCATAAATGGAAAGTTCAAACCTTGCCTCACTAAAACTCTGAACACTTGAGCACCAGTTGAAGCGGCAGCCTGCAGGCTTCCTCGGGCTTATGCCAGTCAAGTGTCTTGAAACAACTGGCACACCCACGAGGACCCCATGGAAGAAAAGGCAGATTCAATAGCCTCTGGATACATGCCACTGGAGGTCACCTTTCAAACCAAACAGTGCTCTTGCTCAATGCCTTTCAGATTCTGGGTACCTAAGGGGACCGCCATTCAGAGATCACTCTCTCCAGCACTGTCTGTCATTTACTTTTTCTCATGGCCCCAAACGACAAATAACACTGGGCCGGAACGCAATGTTGGGCATGAACCGAATATGGAAGATTAAGGATATCAGCCTTAATACAAAGTGCTGGCTAGTCAATTCTGTTGTCTTCCCCATAACAACATTTGGATATGAAACCTGGACCCTGAAGAAGGAAGACAGGAGGAGAATAGATACTTTTGAATTATGGTGTTAGAGACGAATGCTGTGAATGCCATGGACAGCCAAAGTCACCAACAAGATAGTTTTAGAGAGGAGCAAACCAACTATGTCATTAGAAGGCAAGATATTCCAGCTAAAGCTCACTTACTTTGGACACATCATGCGATCAAACTCACTAGAAAAATCATTAATGCTCGGCATGGTCAGCGGCAAAAGGAAACATGGTCGCCAAAGGATCCACTGGCTCAACACAATCAAAGCCGATACTGGGGTGACTATGAACCAACTAAAAGAAGCAGTCAGAGACAGGTTTGTATGGCGAAGACTATAGAATCACCGAGGGTCGTACACGACTGAATGGATAACATCATCATCATGGGCCCAACTGGTTTTCTCACTTTCCAAACTTGAGAGTCAGCTTGGTATAGTGGTTAAGATTGGCAGCCTGGAATCTGGAGGACCAGGTTTGATTCCCTACTCTTCCACATGCACCCGGCTGGGTTACCTTGGGCCAATCATGGTTCTCTCAGAGCTCTCTTGGCTTCACTTACCTCACAGGGTGTCTGTTATGGGGAGAGGTAGGTGATCATAAGCCACTTTGAGATTCATTCAGGTAGGAAAAAGTGGAGTACAAAACTTCCTCCTGCTGCTTCTTCTTGCTGTACATGATGCCTTCCCCCAGCACAACTGGCTCATCTGTTAGTGGCAAATAGCTATCATAAGCCAAATTATGCTGTGGGATGCAGTCCATTGTACCTGTGCACAGAACGAACCTCTGAGGGGTTCCACCTCTCCCTAAAAGTGACTAATGAGCAGTTGGGAGTTGGTAGCTAAGGATCTGAGAGGGGAATGAGTGTATCTGAGTGAGAGAAGCTGAGGTGAAGAACACCTTCAAGCTAAAGGGAAAGAAAAGTCACTTTTTAATATAAGATCTCAAATGTTGGAATATGGTGACTATTTATTTCTTCAATGTTATATTCAAATCATAAATAAAAGTTAAGAGCCTCTTGTGACGCAGGGTGGTAAGGCAGCAGACATGCTGTCTGAAGCTCTGACCACGAGGCTCAAGGTTGACTCAGCCTTCCATCCTTCCAAGGTCGGTAAAATGAGTACCCAGCTTGCTGGGGGGTAAAACGGTAATGACTGGGGAAGGCACTGGCAAACCACCCAGTATTGAGTCTGCCATGAAAACGCTGGAGGGCGTCACCCCAAGGGTCAGACATGACTCGGTGCTTGCACAGGGGATACCTTTACCTTTAAATAAAAGTTAACTCCTTTTTTGCTTAAGTCTGTGGGCTGTGTGTTGCAGGGAAAGAAACATAAGCTCACCACAGTTAGGCTCAGCATGTGAGTGAGCCCCCGCCTCAATAACTCAGTGAAGTGTTTGTGTGAGGGACTGTTATTAAGTGGGCTTGACTACCCTGTCTGTTGATGTCTCTGCGAGTGAGAGAGGACCTGATAGGTGCAGGAGTCATAACTGTCTAGAAATTTCAAAAAGGAGATTAGACAAGTTATGACCTCTGATGGTCTGACCCACGTGTAACCCTGAATATGACAGAGGGTGGTTGTTGAGGGTGATTGGCACTCTGTATGAGAGGAAAGGTACATCACATACCTCTACACACACTTTGTTCTCAGATGTTCTTTTTGGTCTCCTTGGTCTTTTCAGTATCGTTGATTCAGTCAACCATATCTATTTCATCTTCAGAGGTACATCCATGCCCTACTAGGAAATAAGACCAGGGAACTCTATAATCTTCTAATGTTGAACAATACTGCATTAGGCAAGTTCATATACACTGCAGGAAGCCAAGCTGGTAGGGTGCCAACAGGAAGTTCTCACTGTTTGAATCCTGGTCTGGATGAGAAGTAAATGTAAGTCTTCCCAACTCCATATTGTTGCATTCAAAACTCTTGGATTTTTATTTCAAATTGCTTAGGAGATCATATTTCCGTGACATATTCTAGACACTTTAGTGCCAAGATGTTCTGAGAAGCTTTCAAATGTTCAGCCTCTTATCCTCACTGAACACAATGTTCTAAAGTTTGCTCTATCTCAGTTACAGTTTGCCCTGAACATTTGAGGTAAGATATCTGGATACCAACTGTTTGCTTTAAATTGTTCCTATAATCTCCAGCAGCAAATTTTCATGAAACCTAGAAAATTGCTCCTTCTTTGCAAGATAAATGGAAACGTTGTCAAAAATCCCTACTGTTTGAGCATTATAATGAACCATGATTGTCCTATTTAAACTAATCTTTAATTACTGGCATTCTGTGGAAGAAAAGTCTATTTAATCATTCCGATACAATTTCCATTAAAATGATGTTTGAATGAGAAATGATTTAAGGTGGTGGAAATTGTAGTAAGCTATGATTTACTATCCCCCTTCAAGGATCGCTGCCTTGTTGTGGCAAGGGGGCTTGCGTAGTTCAGTGAAGCTATGAGCTATACCGTGCAGGGCCACCCAAGACGGACAGGTCATAGCTGAGAGCTCTGACAAAAGGTGATCCACTGGAGAAGGAAATGGCAAACCACTCCAGTATCTTTGCCATGAAAACTCTATGGACAGTTCCAATAGGCATAACGATATGACGCCGGAAGATGAGCCCCTCAGGTCGGAAGGTGTCCAATATGCTACTGGGGATGAGCAGACGGCTAGTACGAGTAGCGCCAGAATGAATGAAGCGACTGGGCCAAAGCCGAAAGGACGCTCAGTTGTGGAAGTAACTGGTGGCGAAAAGACAGTCCGATGCTGTAAAGATTTTTATTCCATAGGAACCTGGAACGTCAGATCCATGAATCAAGGTAAGCTGGACGTGGTCAAACAAGAAATGACAAGACTGAACATCGACATTTTAGGAATCAGTGAACTAAAATGGACAGGAATGGGTGAATTTAATTCAGATGACCATCAGGTATACTACTGTGGACAAGAATCTCGCAGAAGAAATGGAGTAGCCTTCATAATCAATAAGAGAGTAGGAAAAGCAGTCTTGGGATACAATCCCCAAAATGACAGAATGATCTCAGTTCGAATCCAAGGCAAACCATTCAACATCACAGTGATCCAGATCTATGCCCCAACCACTGCTGCTGAAGAGGATGAAGTTGATCAGTTCTATGAAGCCCTACAACACCTTCTAGAAGCAACGCCAAAAAATGATGTGCTTATCATCATGGGGGATTGGAATGCTAAAGTAGGAAGCCAAAAGATAACCGGGATAACAGGCAAGTTTGGCCTTGGAGTACAAAATGAAGCAGGGCACAGGCTGGTAGAATTTTGTCAAGAGAATACAATGGTCATAGCAAACACTCTTTTCCAACAACCCAAGAGACGACTCTACACATGGACATCACCAGACGGTCAACACAGAAATCAGATTGACTATGTGCTCTGCAGCCAAAGATGGAAAAGTTCTATCCAGTCAATAAAAACAAGACCAGGAGCTGATTGTGGTTCAGATCATGAGCTTCTTGTTGCAAAATTTAGGCTTAAATTGAAGAAAGTAGGGAAAAGCACTAGGCCACTCAGGTATGAACTAAATCATATCCCCGATGAATACACAGTAGAGGTGACAAATAGATTTAAGGAATTAGATCTGATAGACAGAGTGCCTGAAGAACTATGGACGGAGGTTCGCAACATTGTACAAGAGGTAGCAACTAAAACCATCCCAAAGAAAAAGAAATGCAAGAAATCAAAATGGCTGTCTGAGGAAGCTTTACAAATAGCTAAGGAGAGAAGGGAAGTGAAAGGCAAGGGAGAAAGAGAAAGATACACCCAATTGAATGCAGAATTCCAGAGAAAAGCTAGAAGAGATAAGAATGCCTTCTTAAATGAACAGTGCAAACAAATAGAAGAAAACAATAGAATGGGAAGGACCAGAGATCTTTTCAAGAAAATTGGAGATATGAAGAGAACCTTTCATGCAAAGTTGGGTATGATAAGGGACCAAAATGGTAGGGACCTCACAGAAGCAGAAGAGATTAAACAAAGGTGGCAAAATTATACAGAACAACTATACAAGAGCGAGCTTAGCATCCCTGATGACCACAGTGGGGTAGTTACTGACCTGGAGCCAGACATCCTGGAATGTGAAGTCAAATGGGCCTTAGGAAGTCTGAGCAACAATAAAGCTAGTGGTGGTGACAGCATTCCAGTTGAACTATTCAAAATCTTAAAGGACGATGCAGTAAAAGTACTACACTCAATATGCCAGCAAATTTGGAAAACTCAACAATGGCCACAGGATTGGAAAAGGTCAGTTTACATTCCAATCCCAAAGAAGGGCAATGCCAAAGAATGTTCAAACTACCGCACCATTGCACTCATTTCTCATGCTAGCAAAGTTATGCTCAAAATCCTACAAGCTAGGCTCCAGCAATATGTGGACCGAGAACTTCCAGAAGTACAGGCAGGATTTCGAAGAGGCAGAGGAACTAGAGATCAAATTGCCAACATACGCTGGATCATGGAGAAAGCTAGGGAGTACCAGAAGAACATCTACTTCTGCTTCATTGACTATGCTAAAGCCTTTGATTGTGTGGAGCACAACAAATTGTGGCAAGTTCTTAAAGAGATGGGAATACCAGAGCATCTTATTTGTCTCTTGAGAAATTTATATGCAGGTCAAGAAGCAACAGTGAGAACTGAACATGGAATCACTGACTGGTTCAAAATTGAGAAAGGAGTTCGGCAAGGCTGTATACTGTCGCCTTGCCTATTTAACTTGTATGCAGAGCACATCATGAGAAAGGCGGGATTAGAGGAGTCACAAATTGGGATCAAGATTGCAGGGAGAAATATCAACAACCTCAGATATGCAGATGATACCACTCTAATGGCAGAAAGTGAAGAGGAACTAAAGAGCCTGTTGATGCGGGTGAAGGAGGAGAGTGCAAAAGTTGGCTTGAAACTCAACATCAAGAAAACAAAGATCATGGCATCCGGCCCTCTCAATTCCTGGCAAATAGATGGGGAAGAAATGGAGATAGTGACAGATTTTATTTTCCTGGGCTCCAAGATCACTGCAGATGGGGACTGCAGCAAAGAAATTAAAAGACGCTTGCTCCTGGGGAGGAAAGCTATGGCAAATCTAGACAGCATCCTAAAAAGCAGAGACATCACCCTGCCAACAAAAGTGCGTTTAGTCAAGGCTATGGTATTTCCAGTTGCAATGTATGGCTGCGAAAGTTGGACCATAAGGAAGGCCGAGCGTCAAAGAATTGAGGCTTTTGAACTCTGGTGCTGGAGAAGACTCTTGCGAGTCCCTTGGACTGCAAGGCGAACAAACCGGTCAGTCCTAGAGGAGATCAACCCTGACTGCTCTTTAGAAGGCCAGATCCTGAAGATGAAACTCAAATACTTTGGCCACCTCATGAGAAGGAAGGACTCCCTGGAGAAGAGCCTAATGCTGGGAGCGATCGAGGGCAAAAGAAGAAGGGGACGACAGAGAATGAGGTGGCTGGATGGAGTCACTGAAGCAGTAGGTGCAAACTTAAATGGACTCCGGGGAATGGTAGAGGACAGGAAGGCCTGGAGGATAATTGTCCATGGGGTCGCGATGGGTCGGACACGACTTCGCACATAACAACAACAAATGATTTACTATGTTGTAAAAAAAGATGAATTCATAGGCTCTCATGCTCACACACATTTAAATAAAGCACAACTGGATGGTATATAATAGAGCATCATATTAAAACTTTTTTGATCGATCTTGAATATCCACACATCTTTGAGCTCTAGAGAGCTCTAGAGAGCCATTTTATTTGATGGACTGCCCATTTATGACCATTTGGTGTGTTGTTTCACCATGTTCCTTCCAAACAGCACAGGTGTTGCCACAAACAAGAGCCTATACCCTTTGTGTAGGCTTGGTGTAGTGGTTAGGAGTGCAGACTTCTAATCTGGTGACCTGAGTTTGATTCCCCACATACAGCCAGCTGGGTGACTTTGAGCTTACCACAGCACTGATAAAGCTGTTCTGACCAAGCTACGTGCCTGCGTGTGTACACCAACCAACATGCTGGTGCCTGCGCCTCCCCCCCCCCCCGCAGCACCAAATGCTACAGAAACTATAAGTTACTTTGCAACCATAATTTGGTCCTTTTGCTCTCTCTCTCTCTCTCTTTCTTTTCTTTTTTTTTAAATCAAAAACTGGTGATTCAGATGAGCTATCTGCCAAGCCAATAGACTGTTACAACACTGTAGTAATATAGCAATTAGCTATTAAAATATAGACAGTTAAATCAGTCACAAAGCATGTATATCAATCATTAATCGAAATTGTTGTGTTTTTTTAATGCTCTGTTTAAACTAAGTAGTTCTTACTGATGCTACTGGATGCATGTTTGTATCAGCATAATTTTAATTATAATCTGACAACTTCTGAAGCAAACCTCTTTGGAGTATTCAGTGTTGAACTGGATAGACCTGGTGATCAGCACATATCTAACCATCTGAGTTGAACCTGGAGATCCACCTCCCAGACTTGTTGGACATGAAATTAATGTCATCCCCAGTAAAATGTAATACTTTGGTCACAAGAAAAAAAGAGTTACTAGAAAATATAATAAACCCAGGAAGGTTGAAGGAAACAAGGAAGGCCCAACATGATATGGATTGACTCAATCAGGGAAGCCATGGCCATCCCCAATTGCAAGACCTGAGCCAGGCTGTTAATGATAGAATGTTTTGGAGGTCATTCATTGTATGGTCACCTTAATTTGGAAATGTCTCAATGGCACTTAAACACACTGTGAACAAGATGGGGAATAATAATGATTATTCAATAATGTTACAAATATTAATTGATGTGTGGATTTGTCTTTATTTATCTATTGGCTAGACACTTCTTTTTCTGGATTTGATCATGGCCAAAGAGATGCTCATCTAGCCAATATTTAGGATTTATTTAAATATATTTCAGTGATTCTACCCAGACTGAATGTATAGCCTACATAACACCTTCAGTCATTGGCATCAACAATGTATTAGCAGAAGCACCCTGGTAGTGTGAACTTCAGGGATGTGTTGTGGCCACATCTCACACCTGTTTTCTTTTAGTCAGAGAGGTATGGCCTAAATCACTGCACTACAGAAATCGCTGGCTCCTCTGTGTATTATTTCATGATGTTCTACTGTATTTTCCAATGTATGAGCCTAAGACCCTGCAAGCAATGGCAGTCACCAGATCACTGGAGTTTTAACTGTTGTACAAGACTGTTGCGGTGTTTATCATATTGTAAATATAATTACTGCATTGCTCAAAGCAGACTGCAATCTTTCCCTTCCATCATCTGCACGATCCTACAATAGGATTTTAATGAGCAACTCACCAAGAAAGAGGAGGGATGATGTTCTCCTTGAAACCACCTTGGGAACCTCTGCATCTTTTCTTGATGCTGACCATGTCATAAACATGTCCTCAACTGACCACATCACAACTTTACAGATGCCCATGAGCATCTGCCATGAAGAACAAAGCCCCTTGTTGCCCTGGTGGGATGACTGAGTCATAGTTTATGGGGTTTTAATGCTGAAAACATAGTTACTGCATTGCTCAGGACAGCAGGCAGTCCTTCCCTTTCTTCAGCAGAAACTGTGGATGATCAGGAGCTCACTACATACTTCCCTCCTAAAATACTTGCTAATTGATAGTTGCATATCTTTCTCCACACATGTGCATGAAAGCTAAATCCCCCCACTCTCAAATGTCTCCTTTGTATTCTGTTAGGAGCCCATGTTCAGAAATGAACTCTGCTTCAGCTTACTCTGATTATATCTGAGAAGTTAATTATAGTCTACTGTACTTGTCATACTGTATCTCAAGGAGGGAACAGAAAAAACTCATAGGGCTATTATGCATGTATCGTTCTTTTTCCACAGTCAGTTTGGCAACCCTTTTAAATCATCCTTTTTAAAAACATTTTTTAAACTTTCCTTTTTATGCATGTGCTCTGCTACTGCATTGCTTTTGGGGGCGGCAAAATCTAAAATCCCCAAATAAGAACAATACACAGAATGGTCCAGAAGGTGGCAAAAACTTGATCTGCAAGATGTCCCCACTCCCAACCCAGCACCCATTCACATAGTTGACAGCCTCCCAGGAGGCCAGTCCAGCAATAACTGGCCAAACAAGCCTACCAGTTTGTTGGAGCCACTCCTCCTAGCCCAGCTTCAACTAAATGCCTGGTAGAAGAGCTCTGTTTTACAGACCCTGCAGAATGATGATAGCTCTGAAAGGGCCCTCAACTCTTCCAAGAGCTCAAGGACCGAAAAGGCATTCCCCAGGGACTGTGGGAAACAGATTCCTGCCCACAGAGTGAAGAGCCCTGGAAGGGGCATGAGATATGCAGTCCATCAGATAAGTGGAGCCAGGCTGCGGATGGCCTTAAAGGTAAGAACCAAGACCTTGAACATGATCTGGAAGCTGATTGGCAGCCAATGCAGCATCTTCCACAAAGGCTGGACATGGAATCTCCAAGGTGACCCAGTGAGGACACTAGCAACTGCATTTTGCACCAGCTATAATTTCCAGGTCAGAGACAAGGTAAGGCCCTTGTAGATCAAGTTACAGATGTCTACTCTGGAAGTGACCATTGCATGGGTCATCATGACCAAGTGGTCCAAGAGGGATGTTGACAAACTGGAACGTGTCCAGAGGAGGGCAACAAAGATGGTGAGGGGTTTGGAGACCAAGACATATTAAGAAAGGTTGGGGGAGCTTGGTCTGTTTAGCCTAGAGAGGAGAGGACTAAGAGGGGATCTGATAACCATCCAAGTATTTAAAAGGGTGTCATATGGAGGATGGAGCAGAATTTTTCTCTCTTGCTCCAGAGGGACAGACCAGAATGAATAGAATGACATTAATTCAAAAGAAATTCAATTTAAACATCCAGAAGAAGTTCCTGACAGTTAGAGCGGTTTCTCAGTGGAATTGGCTTCCTCGGGAGGTGATAGGTTCTCCAACTTTGGAAATTTTTAAACAGAGGCAAACGGGTGGCAGGTTATAGTAGATGAACGATTGGGATGTGAGTGTCCTGCATAGTGCAGGGGGTTGGACTAGATGACCCATGAGGTACTTTCCAACTATATTATTCTATGATTCTATGATTCTATGACAGGTAGGGTACTAGTAGCCTAGCCTGGTGCCTATGAAAGAATGTCACAGACTACTTTTTTGACCTGAGCCTCCATAGATAAGGAGGCATCAAAGAACACCCCCAAATTCCTGGCTGCAGGCACAGCCATAAGTTGTACCGCATCCAGGAGGGGGAGGCATACTTCCTGATCCTGCCCCTTTCCACCCCAGCCATAGGACTTCCAGCTTGGAGAGGTTGAGTTTCAAGTATCTCTTCTTGAGCCACCCAGATACAGGGGTGAAGAACAAAAACACACTCATTTTTATGCATGAACAAAGAGCATCCTCAGTACCCTCACATAAGAAAAGTCATGGCAAAGCTAGTTTTAAATGCTAAACTGAAAAAAAAGTCAGTTGACACTATGAGGAGTGTAAGCCATGCAGAATCTGAAATATGACACGGAGTTTTATGCAGAAATAAAAATGTTTCTTTGGGCAGACGTTTTGCATAATCCTGCAATACAAATACACCCTAGTCTCTTGTTTCCACAAGCCTGTTACTCATTCATTTCTTCCATCTTTGGTCTTACAAATATCCAGGTGGGGTCTAAAGAGCTTCCAAAATTCCAAGTGATTTCCACATAGATCAGATCCCCATGAGAAAATGGCTTTTGTTGTTGTTGTTGTTGAGTGGACTGTATGACAATATTCCCTGTCGAGGTCCATTCCATCCCCAAACAACACATTTTCACAGGGTTCTTTTTGTCCCTCTGTCATCTATTTCCTGCTAATTTCAGAGAGATATTGATTACATGCACCATTGGCCTAACTGTATAAATGAGTTGGAGCTGCTTCCTTGTTTCTGTCCTCAATTATCATCAACATCATGTTATCATGGGACAGAGAAGATCCTGAGATGAAGAAAGGAAATTATGGAAAGCATCCTTTGTTCCCGGTAAACTGATATAGATGCACTATTTATTAATCCTTAAATCTCAACCCAGTTAACAATGCAGTCCAAACCAAATTACACTCTTTTAAGCCCATAGATCTCAATGGACTTACAATAGCATAACACTGTTCAGGATAGCACTATAAATCCTCCATAGAATATCTAGGCTTCTTTTTTCTTCTTTTTTTAAAAAGAAGAAAACATGACCTTATTTGTCCCATCCTTCTAAGACAGCAGCCATAAGAACAAAAGTGTTTAAACAATCTTAGGAAGCAATGAGAAGAAGCAATTGTATGAACAAATCCCAAATCTCTCTACTCATTAGCAGTCAAATATTCTGATGATTGTCTCTTTTCTTTGCACGCAAAACATTGCTCATCTTCCTTTGCAAGCTGCAGGAACGATTTTAAAAATTAATTGTCATTTGTATCCTGTTTTCTGGGGGCGGTGGTATCACATTTTGATGTGATGGACTGATTTTTTCCTGCCAACAGGGAAAGCTAAAGTTTTGTTTTGTTTTTCTTCCTGATATTAATTCAGTGGATGAAAATCAATGACACCAAACGATTAAGAAAGTATTATTCACTTCAAAGTAGCGGGGAATTAAAATGGAGGAAAGTATTTCTTAGAAAATGTACAGCCTTGTTCACAGTTGTGATAGCTAGAATTGTCAAGACTCCACTCCCCTGGCTCCATCCTCTCCATCACTCTTCACTGCAGCAGGAGCAAAAATAGGGGGGTGAGAAGCAATGAAGAAACTGTGTTTCTGGTTGAACCTGGGAGTAGCATCACAAAGATAGAGGAATGCCAGCAAATGCTGTGCCATCATTTCCAGTTACAACCAAAAGTGACACTACATTATTTCTTATCCTTTTATTTATTACATCACTAGTAATAAAGCCCACTGTAAAAAAAATACAGCAGGCGCTAGCCGTTCCCAACTGCCCTGGCAGCGCTGGCCGGGTGGCTAGGAAGGGCTGGGACGGGCTGGGGCCCCCGAACTCCCACCTCCCTCCATGGAAAAAGGCTCCCCAGGGATCGGACCCTGGGGAGGATTTTTCCTCCCCCCCCCCACCATGAAGAAAGCCTCCCCAGGGCCTGGGCCTGGGCCCTGGGGAGGGCTTTTCCTCCCCGCCTCAGCAGAAACAGTACCCCAGGGCCTGGGGATGCAGCTCACGGCCTCGGTGAGGCTCTGAGCGGAATCCCTGGGCCCTGGGGAGGCTTTTTCCTCCCCCCACATGGCAGAAAGAACCTGCCCAGGGCCCGGGGACACCGCTCGCCAGCTCGGCAAGGCGGCGAACGGCATTCCTGGGCCTTGGGGAGGCTTCCCCCCCCGGCCTACCTTCCCTCTTGGCAGGCAGGCTAGGAATGGCCACTGTGGGTCAAAGGTTTGCCCTTGTGGGGGTTTGGGCAGGTTGAGAGGCACTTCGGACCTCCCAAGTGTTCGGTGCCGGGACAAGGAGCCAATCAGCAGCCGCGGCACTTTGGGACTGGACTGACAGAGCCAGGGATCACCAGCCAGTAATTAATGATGATGATGATGTTATCCGTTCATTCATATCTGACCCTCAGCGATTCTATAGGAACCTCTTTGCCATGCGCCCCTGTCTCTGACTGCTTCTTTTAGGTGGCTCATATTCATCCCTGTATCAGCTTTGATCGTGTCGAGCCAGCAGATCCTTTGGAAACCATGTTTCCTTTTGCCACTGACCGTGCCGAGCATTAATGATTTTTCTAGCGAGTTTGATTGCACAATGTGTCCAAAGTAAGTGAGCTTTAGCCGTAATATCTTCCCTTCTAATGACATAGTTGGTTTGCTCCTCTGTAAAACTATCTTGTTGGTGACTTTGGCTGTCCATGGCATTCACAGCAATCTTCTCCAACACCATAATTTGAAAGCATCTATTCTCCTCCTGTCTTCCTTCTTCAGGGTCCAGTTTTCACATCCATAGGTTGTTATGGGGAAGACAACAGTGTTCACTAGCCAGCACTTTGTATTAAGGCTGATATCCTTACTCTTCCATATTTGGTTCATGCCTACAAAGCATTCTGGCCCAGTGTTATTCGCCGCTTGATTTCACGGCTGCACCACTTTGATTGATCATAGCTGGTAATTACCAAAACTTTAAATCTGATCTGGGATTCAACTGGTTGAATAAGATCAAGAGTAGAAATGGTTACAAAAAAAAACCAAAAATCAAATAATCTTCCTATACCAGTGTAGGCAGGCTGGAAATTCTTGCTCCTAATAAGGTCCAAAGATGTTAAAGTGAACGGACAAATTTACAATTAAAATTTATCCCAAAAGAAGCCAAAAGAGGACTGGACAAGGGTAATTTCACCGACTGTAGTGGTGCAGAGCTATTTACTATGTAGTTCAAAGTGCATTGTTGTTGTTTTTTTTACTTTTTCACCACATTTATAGCCTGCCTTTCTCACTCAGACTCAGGGCAGATTATAAAATATGAAAAGTAATTCAGTCAGCTAGCAAACAACCTCGATAAACAATGCACTGAGCCTAGGATTACAGGCCTGGAAAACAATGCAAACCAACTCTTCTAAGCCACAAAGAGGAGCTAAAACATGACATGCCACAATAGTGAAAGGAGGTTACCAAGGCAAAGGACATGGCAGTAAACAAGAGAGATGACACATGCAATAAACATCCCAATAAACCTCAGTACTATCCCTTTTAGAAGTGACTTCCCATCTGGCTCCATTATGCTACCATTCAAATCCCTTTGAAAAATGCCCTCATGAACCTTTCTATATGGCACCTTCTCCTGAAAATTATTTTCCTGGTCTAAGGCAAGTGTTTTCTAATTTCCTTTTCTGATGGGGTTTGGCTTGATATCTGCAAAAGGAAGATGGACTCCTCTGCCCTTCAATAGGCTTCATTTGGAATTCTATATATCTACTTATGGAATGCTTGTTTCTCTTAAGAAGTACAGCATGTGATTCTCCCTTCCCCCAAAAAAGATTTCCTGCAATATTGTTGTAGATATTTCAAGAACAGAAGAAAATGAGTTGTTTTTTTATACCCCCACTTTTCATGACCTGAAGGAGTCTCAAAGTGGCTTGCAATCATCTTCCCTTCTTCTCCCCACCAAAGACAACCTGCGAGGTAGGTGCGGTGCAGAGAGCTCTGACAGAACTACTATGTAAGAACAGCTCTGTAACTACCCCAAGGTCATCCAGCTGGCTGCATGTGGAGGAGCTCTCCAGATCAGACCACCACTCTCCAGATCAGAGACCACCACTCTTAACCACTACACCCAGCTGGCTCTCAGTACATTTCACCATAAAATGGCTGCCATGGGAGCTGGGGTCAGTCATAAAATTTGGGGAGGTACCAAGACAAGTATTTTCTTCTGATGGAAATATCCCTTTTCAAATGGGTGCTTCATGCCAGCACAAAAGTGATTCTCCCTGAGCTGTTTCTAATCACCTCCTCCTCCAAAGAGATTGAGGAAAATCAGATTTTCTTTTTTTCTTTTTTATTCTTTTGCTTTAGGGAAGAAGTAAATGGACAACAGGGCATAGATTGTTGGGCACCATGGGGCCTATAGATGTCTTGTTGGAGATTACATGAAGGTAAACATGATAATCAAATCAATATCTTTAATTGCAGTCATTGGCCAGCAGTAAGAAGAAACAAGTGAAATAAGGCAAGGACAGATCCTTAACAAAAGAGTGCTGCTGTATTTGGAATGAAGTTCAGTCAACTGAACACATGCTATTCGAGTGTAAGCTTTACAATCACATTTAAGTATGACCAGTCAGCTTCAGTTCTCACTGAATGTCCATGTGCCCAGAGAAAACATTGTCTAAAACTAATCTTGTCAGATACCATCAGTGAGTTAACAAGTAAGATCCCCACATATGCTTGGTTGGCTACTAGAATTAGAAGAAGCCAGTTTAACATCTTATAAAGTACTGGGCCTCTTGTGGCGCAGAGTGGTAAGGCAGCCGTCTGAAAGCTTTGCCCATAAGGCTGGGAGTTCGATCCCAGCAGCCGGCTCAAGATTGACTCAGCCTTCCATCCTTCCGAGGTCGGCAAAATGAGTACCCAGCTTGCTGGGGGGTAAACGGTAATGACTGGGGAAGGGATGGCAAACCACCCCGTATTGAGTCTGCCATGAAAATGCTGGAGGGCGTCACCCCAAGGGTCAGACATGACTCAGTTCTTGCACAGGGGATACCTTTACCTTTACCTTTAAAGTACTGGGACTGAAATAGGATGAGTCTTTGCATGAGTGTTTTAGCTTAGCTGTCTAATTGTAAATGATTTTTTAAAATTAATTCCTAAAAGTGAATTTTAATCTTAACTTTGTAACAACGGTTATTATAAAGATGAACATGTAAACTGAACCAAAAGGGCAGGTGATGATAGATAGATAGATGGATAGATAGATAGATAGATAGATAGATAGATAGATAGATAGATAGATAGATAGATAGATAGATAGATAGATAGATAGATAGATAGATAGAGAGATAGAGAGATAGAGAGATAGAGAGATAGAGAGATAGAGAGATAGAGAGATAGAGAGATAGATACTGTATTTGCTGGCATATAAAACTACTTTTCCCCCCTGAAAAACATGCCTCCAAGTGGGGGGATCGTCCTATATGCCAGGTGCACTTCAGTTGGGATAGACATAGCTGCCCATAGTGGCCTCCCGATGCCCGCCCACCTCATTCTACATACTATCCAGTATCACGCGATATCCAGCGCAGCGGGTCATCAGCGTGGCTGCGATGAGCATCAGAAGCTAGACAGGGGTGCCAGCCTTTTCGGCGTGACTGGCCCGTTTTGCTCAGTGGGAAGCAGCGACGCTGTGGCCCACCCCTTGTCTATGCAGAGCTCGCACATGCTCATTTATGCACTAGTGCCTGTCACAGGGAGATGCAGGGGCAGGCCGAGTATATAACAAACTCTATATTTTGAGTGGAAATGTTGGGGGGTCGTCTTATATGCCCAGTCATCTTATATGACGGCAAATACGGTAGATGGATGGATGACAGACAGACAGAAAGACAGAAAGACAGAAAGACAGAAAGACAGAAAGACAGAAAGACAGACAGACAGATGTGAGTGTTAATGTCAAAACCTAGCTCTGCTTATATTCTCTGCTCAAATTCAAGGAGTGCTACTGAGGGTGTCCAAATCACAGAGCATGGATCTTTAGTGGGCTCTGAACTTTTCAGAGTTCACCATGTCAGGAAGACAATCCATTGGGGATAGGAACTTAGAGACTCTGCATCCCTTTTAAGCTCCACTGCAGGCAATGAAAAGGTAAAGGTCTTTCCCAAATTTGTAATGCAATAGAAAGTTTATTTGATGTCTAACCAAAGTAAGGCTCTTGCTTTATCATCATTTTTGCGTGTTGGGAGGGGGAGGAGAGACTAGGAAGACTACAGCCTGGTGAACATGACACTGTGCAACTAGGAACACAGAGCCACTTTATCATTATGCATTTTAAAGGGGGAAAAGGCCACTGACTCTGCATATAGAGGTCACAGTGATCAAAAAGGCTTGTTTTTGCTGTAAGCAACTCAAAAGTGCACATAGCCAGCGGTTTGAAAAGTTTTGACATTAATCCGCCTAAGACTGGTGATAAGCTACACAGAGGAACTGCAGGCCTGGAAGGAGGATACATATTCATCAGACCTTGAAGCGAGGTTCTGGAATCTTTGTGTACAAAGATAGATATTCCCTTTAAGGGCACTTGGGAAGCAGCAATAGCTATGAGACGGATGTTAAGAGAGGTAATCGCTCGTCTAAGGTTCTTGAGGTGTAACAGGTATTCACAAATGTGGCTAATAGTGCATTCCTAAGCACAGTTACATTCTTCTAATTCCCTAGAAATCAATGAGCTTTGAAAACAATAACTCAGTATAGGATTGTTCATTAAATTCAAAATGTTGTAGTTGAATCCCTTTTGGTGAGAACCACTGGACAAAGGTGTCTTAATCTCAGGACCTTGGGAACAAGTCCAACGAGGTAGAACCCTCCAGTGTTTGATTTTGAGTCAGTAAATCAGGTGAGCCTCAGATACTGAAGGGAAATGGGATGGTTGATTTGCACCCAGTTTCTTCTACCTTGTTGACATTGGTCAAGATACTGTTTTCATGATCTTGTCATATAATGCGTTTTTTAAAAATCTTTTTATGTTTAATTTTCTTTAATTGTTTTTATGTTTTTTCTACTTGTTATATGCTTTTATGCCTTGCCTAAGTAAGTTCCTTTTGGTTGTTTTTAACCTGTGTTTTAATTGTGCAGTGGTTTCTCACAGCTCTTCTGCTGCCAGGGGTTTTATCATTGTGCCTTTGTTGGACTGATCTATATTCTTAGCAGGTAGAGGTTTATGTGCACTTTAGCCTAGGAAAACCTGGCCAGGGTGTAAACTGCATGGAATTTTTATTCCAATCCCAGGTCCCAATGCCATCTCCACTGAATGCAATTTTGATTTAAATTTTCCCTCTGCAACAAGCAAGATTGATCCGGAGTGAACCTACCTTTATCCTGCAATATTATGGAGTAGACATAACCCTCAATATTTGAATAATCAGATTGAGAAAGCATGAGAAAGCATGCGGAGCTTTGCCTGCTTCGAATTTGCTGAAGAGCTCCATGGCAGAGAAGCTCTGATTGGCCAATGCTGCCCAGGTGACAAGCTTGCCTTAAAGGAGAAGCCCTAATTTCTCTGTGCAGAAGCTCTAGAAGCCTAAACATCTCTCAGCAGAGATTTGCCTCTTGGTTTTTTTCTCCTCTGCTGTTTCCAATCCTCCCCCACCCCATTCAAGAAAAGAAAGAATGAGGCTCCAGCTGTGCTTGGCTTCCCCTCCCCTTCTGAACTCCCCTAACCACGTGCAGAACACTTTTATGTTTCAGTGGGGAGGGAGGGGAAGAGGAAGACCCGAGTTCAAATCGATCTGGATCAAGGAGGATCCACAACGGAATAAACTAAGTAAGTGCAGATTCAGCCCTGGGTAGTGGGAGAGCCCAGCATGTTATTAAGTGCACCAAGCTTTGAACCCAAGCCTTGAATTCTAGTTTTGCTCTTCAGTTCTAGCAAAGTAAACCCTTGCTTTTGTTCACTATTTTTCTCAATAGAGAGATTTCTTGTTTTATGATGGATATGCTTATTGGGAACAGTCTTGGCAACAACCCAGCTGCTCTTCCAGCACCTCTGGGCTTCTCCCTTACTTTTCCATTCCAGCCTGTTTCATGACTTTTGCTTAAATCGTCATCTTGTGTATGGGACCCCACTGGACTCTCCAATCCTCCCCTTCCTCAGAGTCCATTGAGTCCTGAGAGACCTCAGAATGAGTCCAGTGAGTCCTCAGAGTCCTGAGATAAGACCTAGAATCCAGTGTTGTATCATCTTTCAGTCTCCACCCCCTTTCCCTACCTCAGTGTCAAAGGGGCTCACATGGAAAGGGGCCATCAGTTCCTCGTCCCACCCCAGCTGCTTGCAGGTGTGTAAGGGGGACACTAGCAGTTGCCCTGCATTTTCTCCCATTCACTACCCATCTTCCATCCCTCTGTGATCTACAATGAGCCTAGAAAGGGATGATTTGGTGATGGAATGTGATGTTGTCATCAACAGCCTCCCTGGCTTGACAACCCTCTTCCCTCTTTCCCCCTTTGCTTTACTGCCTCCTATTTCCTCACCTGGCTCCCCCTGAAGGTAAGTGCTGGGGTGAGGTCACCTCACCCTAACACAAGGTGTAGGACTTATGCAACACAAGTAGAGCAGTGCTACAGAGACCTTAATATTTCCCACAACAATGGACCCCCAGGAATGGCATGGCAGTTAGAGCAACAGAGAAGGGTGCAATGAGAAGGGTGAATCAGCTGAAATTATACTTGCAATGAGAAGGGTGAATCAGCTGAAATTATACTTCACCAGTTTGCTTGGGACCCAACCCAAGGTGTCTCTAGTTACAGGCACATGATACTTTAATGGAAGGGCTTGTATTATTTGCCATGATTTTTTTTTATGGATTTAGAGAAGTCATGCATATGTGAATGAGATATGCTACAAGATGCAGAGTCTTCATGTTATGATGGAAGATAAGGCCCTGTTGGATGAGATTCTGAGTCAGATAAGTGAAAGAACTGAAAATGGGTTAATGACATTATAGTATTGAAACACAATTGAATGTTCCACTGTATGGACATAAAAATTAAGTGGAAATTATCCTGGTTAATTTTGCACAGGTCTCTGGTCATACATGGGAATGGGAGGGGAGACATGAAACTGGGTTCTTATTCAGGAAGTTCACGGACAAAGAATCTAGAGTGTCTGTTGAGTAAAATGTTGAGTATTTTGTGATGAACTGATTTGTGAAGGCATTTATCTGAAGGGAACCTTGTGTCTGGAATACTGGGAGACTTGTTCAGCATTATCAATTTATAGTCTGTCAGCTGTCTGCTTTCTCCAGGGCCTGCAAGACAGAGCTCTTCTGCCGGGTCTATGGCCGAGTCTGGGGCAGGAGGAAGATCTGGTTGCCCCCCTTCCCTTAGGAAGCTACATCACATATTAGAACACCACGGGTGATGTTTGGTTGACATAGCCCACTGCTCTCCCGGAGGCAGGCGTACTGAATGGGACGGACCATTTTTTTTCTTTCTGTTCTTAATGTTATGTATCTTAATGGTGGGTTTAATGGGATGTTATTGTTCTGAGGTTTTTATGTTGTAACCTGCCACGAGCCGGTTTGCTGAGAGTGGTGGGTAAGAAAGCAGCAGCAGCAGCAGCAGCAGCAGCAGCAGCAGCAGCAGCAGCAGCAGCAGCAGCAGCAGCAGCAGCAGCAGCAGCAGTAGTAGTAGTAGTAGTAGTAGTAAATTCTGTATACAGTCTGTTTAATCTGTCTTCTAAAGCATTTTTTTATGCTAACAATCCAGGTCAAAACAGCAAGAGCCCAGGGACACCTGAAAAACTTACAGAACTTGCATGGAGTATGACCTTTTGTGAGTCACTGCTCACTTTTTAAAATATCTGAAGAAGTGAGCAGTGACTCATGAAAGCTCATACTATACCACAAGTTTTATTAGTCTTTACGAAGCTACTGGACTCTCACTCTTTTCTATGGCTACAGACCAACTAACATGTCTACACATCTTCAAGATTAGTTGGATGGTGATTCGGGGCATATGTAGAAAAATATGCTTTCCCCTTGCTTGTATAGTTAGCACATAGCAGTTGTTTTTTTTCTGTTGCAATTTGGACAGTTTCTCTGCCAGGAGAGGAGTGAATGGAGTATTTTATAGCTGCTCGTGAAAATAAGTTTATTTGTAGGGAGCAGCTGGGGGTTGGCAGCTAGGGAGTGAGACCAAAAGCAGTATGTCTGACTGAGCAAAGCTAAGCTGAAGAACCCCTGAAAGATAAATGTAAAGAAAAGTCACACTGTAACAAAAGATTCCTAAGGCTGGAATAGGGGAAGAGTTCAAAAAATCAAGGGAATATAACATTCAATTCTACCTTGCTTTCTTCAATGTTGTGTTGAAACTATAAATAAAAGTTAACTCTTCTTTATGTTTAACCCTGACCAGTTATGCATGGGCAGGGAACGGCGGTCCAGAGCCTACATGATATTGGGGCTAATCCCCATTTATACATGATACCAGCACCATCTGGGCTGCCTCCTGGTCCTGGCCTGCTTTAGGGTCTCTGATGGCCCACAACAAGGGAATGCGGATTCTTCCATGTCCCCTTTCTTGCCATGGTGGCCATTAGAGGCATGGCCAGGCTCATGCATACAGGAAGACCTTGGTCTTCGAGGCCCAGCTCCCCAACCCCACGTACAGCTTCCATGCAACGACACAAAACACCCTGTTCAGCTTTGCAGTGCTGCAGAGCCAAATGGGGCATTTCTTTACTTCCATGATGGTGGGATAGCAGCATGCCACTATCCTACTACCCTGCAGTGGAACCCCTATGTCCCTCCCCCCTACTGCCACTATTACTGCAAGGGATGGTGGGATCTTCCAGCCCCATAGTTATACATGCACATGCACAACTCCAGGGCAGAATGTGTGCGTGGGGGATTTTGTCCCCCGTACATACACAGGAAGTGGCAGGACATGGTACCCTGCTGCAAGAAACTGAAGGCAGCCCAGTGTGGCTGACGCCATGCATAATTGGTCACTGTAGGCTGTGTGTCTCAGGGAAAAACAAATACACACCAGTGAACATCTCAGTTTGGATATATTTTAGGATTTGGCTAAATGGTGGCAGCATGTGTATGAGCCCATAATAACCCCAATAACTCAGCTCTCTCCCTGTACTGGTCTATGGAGATCTGTTGTGCTGGACACTCTCTGAAGCTACCTTCTGGATGGTTGTTGTGGATGTGCCGGGGGGGGGGGGTTAGGGGACTGGGAATGGAGTGAGTATCCTGCAGATAGTGATTTTACTGCCACCTGGGTTTTGGTTTTCTTGTGGGTATTGTTTTTAAATGCTAGCTGGAAAGGGTCCCAGGAAAGGCGTTGGCAGGTGCATGATATCCATGAGCAAGACATTGCAGACTCCTGCACTAGATTTGAGTAACATTAATTGTTTATTTTTATTCTGTGTTACACATTTGGAAGTTCTAATAAACCAGTTTTGAAGATGTCTCAGTCTAGCATAGGGCACTATCGATAAAAAAGAAACATATTGTTCAGGCTAATAAGTTTTGCCTGCTATTTCATCTAGTTGCCCAAAGACGGGTTCATTTCTTTTGTACTCCTACATGAGAGCTGGGGCAGTGAAGTTCCCAGTGCATAAACAGTCTACGTTTTGCATTTAAAAGATATTGGGTTTAATCCCTGGCATCTCGACTAAAAGAGAGAAGAGTTGGGGTTTTGTACCCTACTTTTTATTACCTGTACCCTACTTTTTCTTCCCAATTGCAATGTATGGATGTGAAAGTTGGGCCATAAGGAAGGCCAAGCGTCAAAGAATTGAGGTTTTTGAACTCTGGTGCTAGAGAAGACTCTTGCGAGTCCCTTGGACTTCAAGGTGAACAAACTGGTCAGTCCTAGAGGAGATCAGCCCTGCCTGCTCCTTAGAAGGCCAGATCCTGAAGATGAAACTCAAATACTTTGGCCACCTCATAAGAAGGAAGGACTCCCTGGAGAAGTGCCTAATGCTGGGAGCGATTGAGGGCAAAAGAAGAAGGGGATGACAGAGAATGAGGTGGCTGGATGGTGTCACTGAAGCACTCCGGGGAATGATAGAGGACAGGAAGGCCTGGATGATCATTGTCCATGGGGTTGCGATGAGTCAGACATGACTTTGCATCTAACAACAACAACCCTACTTTTTACTACCTGAAAGAGTCCCAAAACAGCTAGCAATCACTTCCCTTTCCTCTCCCTGTTTGCTCTACCCTAGATGTACACCTGCCTCTATTGGTGTAAATATACTGCATATGAAGCACCATTAAATATGCCACAACTGCTGTGTCCATCGTTTCCAAATCTCTGGGCCATTCCGCACCAGGATCCATGTTGCAAATTGGTTGCGAAACGAAAAATCGCCATTTTAAATAGTGGAATTCGTCATTATGCATACCTGCCTTTGTAGTGGAATCCAGTTGCATTTCTATTGTTTCCCAAGGTTTCCGGTCTCGGCAAAAATCGCTAGCCAGGAAGCGATATTGCCGAGCTGTGTCCCGCCCCTGGCCATCAAGCAGCCAATGGGCGGCTGTTATCATGCTCCCAAACAGCCCCTTTCCCTTTAAGGAAGGTTAAAAAAAAAAACACCTTGCAACGAATCTGCATTGATTCATTGCAACAGAGAGACCCATCCAGCTAGCAGGTGGTGTTTGAGCTGCTGTTTCATTGTTGCCACGCTCCCCCCGAATGAAAAAAAAATGCCCCCCCTCACGGGTGCGATTTTCAGCCGAAAATAGTGTGAAAAATAAAGGGAAAATAAACCAGCAAACGGGCCTCTGTGTTGCTTGTGCTTGGTGACTTTAAACAGAGGGACTGCAGCCGGGGAAGCCTCGCTGGGTAAACAAAGGCTTGCTGGTGCGTTGATCTCCGCTTGCTCAGAGGAAAAAAAATGGCGATCGCTTCGCTGGAAGATCAGAGGAGAGAGCCAGGGGGGAGGGACTTTGCAGAAACCTCAACAATGGTAATGCACAAAACTTTTCCGCTAGTGTTGCAGATTGGTTGCAGGAGTGTAGCGCTTTCCGGAGGGTGAATCCACTTTTTGGGATTTCCCTGAAAGCGCTACAACGAAGCACTTTTTGCGGATCAGTTTCAGGAGTGTTGCAGATTGTCAACGACGTTGTGCATAATGGCAAAACTGTAGCGATTTCAATTTGTAACCATTGTGCTATTTTGGATGAGTGCGGAATGGCCCTCTATCTCACCATCTTTATTACTGATAGACAAGTATGGCTGTACTGATTGGCTAGCATGGCAGCTGAGACTATAAAACTTCTGAAGTTTAATTAAAGGCAAACAAGTCGATTGGGTTTCTCTCCTCTGTGAAATCTGCAAAAAAAGAAAAGAAAAAAGAAGTGCCCTTCTGAATAGGAGGAGGTGAGTTAAATTATCATATATGCCTTTTTGCAGAATATGATACTGAACATTGATGGGCTTATTTAATTTCGCTGCAAATAGTAACCACTTAAAAATGAAATCAATTTATCTTTTCAAAACAAGTAATTCTAGAGGATCTTTCTGAGAGAGGGCACTTGGTCTTCAGCGGACAAAGTGACATTCTGTCATCAAATAAAAATAGAGACGGAGAGCTGAGAAAAAATTAAAAGTAACTGGAATTTATTACGGATTTCTTATGAAATATCATTTAAGATGCAGCAAGGATCAAATACTTTGTAGATAGACAGACAGACAGACAGACAGACAGACAGACAGATAGAAATGGATGGCTTCTCCTACCATTTTATTTTTTCTATTTAATTCTTTTTACAAATTAATTTCTATAATGACTTTCTCCCACTGGACTCAATGCAGTTTACAACATATTAAAAATTCATAAGTAGATGCTTTCTTACATCTTAAATTCTAAAAATTAAACACTAAGAATAACCAGCTCTGTATCCAGCAACTAATTTGGTTAATTAACTATCTCACTACCTATTCCTTCCCCTGTTTTCTGCCATCACTTCTTTCTCTGCCTTTTGGATATAGCAGGTACCTCAGCAGCATGGAAAACTGGAGTGGGACTGTGAAGATCAGAGGTTTGCCCTTTCAGGTGGTCACCCTGATCTCAACCATAGGCCAGGTGGAAGAGTACTGCCTTGCAAGACATGCAGAACTGCAATAGCACTGTCAGGGCCCTAACCTCAGGTAACAGCTGATTCCACCAGGTTGGAGCCAGAGTAAGGTGACCAGATTTTATCATTGGTAAAGTGGGACACCATTGACTTGGGGGGTTCTTGATTAAAAATTTGGTCTATATGGAGCAACAAAAAATTTCATAGAATGCATAAAACGCAAAAAAGTATTGTAATATATATATATAAATGTTTAATTTCAACATAAGTACAATTTGCCAGGTGCCCCCAGATGTCCCTCCAAAAGTGGGACAATCTGGATAGATCCAAGGTAGCCGTGTTGGTCTGAAGTAGCACAATAAAATCAGAGTCCAGTAGCACCTTTAAGACTTTTAATTAAAAGATTTATTCAGGGTGTGAGCTTTCGAGTACAAGCACTCTTCGTTAGACTATGATCTTCTTACATAACAGGGAATATATAGCAAAAATTAACTGTAAGATGTGGCATTGCAATGGAATTTTGAGTTTGACTCCCTGGCCTTGGGATAGTTACCAGCAATTCCCTGGGAGGAATGTCTCACAGTTGTATGGAGCAAGCAACATATGGGGAGGTGATAGCCTTTGATCTCCGGTAACAGCATTTTGGTTTCTCTTTGTAAAGTACACTGAATTCTAGGGGATTGATTGGCTATTTGACAAATCATTGGCTGTATTTGGTTGTGACACAGTCTACTGATGTAACAGAACTGCTTTTTGCTATATATTCCCTGTCATGTAAGAAGATCATAGTCTGACGAAGAGTGCTTGCACTTAAAAGCTCATGCCCTGAATAAATCTTTGTTGGTCTTAAAGGTGCTACTGGGGGACAATCTGGTCACCTTAAGTCAGAGTTAAAAGACCCTGATTCTGGTTGAGGCCAGGCAGATGTTTTTGAGGCCAGGGGCTACCAGTAAGTTTGAACAAGGTGGCTTAGGTGCTTTCTGTGGCACAACTTGGGAGAGACGGTCTCTCAGATATACAGATACCAGACCACATAGGTCTCTAAAGGTCAGTACTAGCACCTGATCCAGAATTCTGCTAGAAGTCTATGCAACTTTTGGAGGACAAGTCAAATATTTTATTTATTTATTAAATTGCTAGACTACCCTTCCAAGACCAGATATGTACCCTCCATGGAGTCCTTGTCATAACCTCAGCAGCTGCATTCTGTACCAGATGTAATTTTGGGGTCAAGGGTTCCCCACATAGAGAGAGTTACAGTAATCCAGCCTGGAGGTGACTGTTGCAAGGATCGCTGTGGTGAGATCTTCCAAGTCCAGGTAGTGCTCTAATAGCTTTGCTTGCTATGGAGGGAAGAATGCCTGATGAGGTACCTTTGTGATGTGAGCCTCCATTGAAAGGGGAGCATCAAGGATCAACCCTAGATTCTTGACAGTGTGCAAAATTGTTAATTGCACTCCGTCTAAGCTGGGGAGACATGCTGTCTCTCCCGGTCCTTTCTTATAGGACATCCATCTTTGAGGGATTGAGCCATCCAGTCACAGCATCCAAATACCAGGCTGGTCATCCACCAGTAGACAGAACTGGGTGACATCAGGCCAAACCTGATAGACCATCCCAGGCCAAACCTTTGGACCAAGTGTGGTAAAAAGTACATATAGATGTTGCATAAAATCAGAGAGAAAATTGCACCCTGAGATACCCCACAAGGTAGTGGACAGTGGTGTGACTGCTCTTCCCTGATAGCTACTCTCTGTCCCTGACCGTGGAGAAAGAAGATCAATCACTGTAATGCTGGCCCTCTTATCCCCCAGATTCCTCACCAATAAGGACCCCAAGGATCTTACATTTTTCTCCTTTCCTCCATGAATCTTCACAATGATCTTCTGAGATAATTTAGTCTGAGAGTGTGCAACTGGTCCAAGGCATCAACCATGCCATAGTGGGGATGCAAGCTGGAGATGTACACTGAAGAGAAGGAGAGGGAGAGATAATAGTTTTCAAACTAGGATTTGATGTGGACAGCTTTATTTAATTTCTGATTTTTAAAAAGTAGGGTAGTACTGGTCAAGATCCAGTTTTGAGAGATTCATTTTGAGAGAGCCAGTGTTGTATAGTGGTCAAAGAGCAGTGACCTCTAATTTGGAGAACTGGGTTTGATTCCCCACTCTTCCTCCACATGCAACCAATTGAGTGACCTTGAGTTAGTCACAGTTCTTTGTTAAGGGGAGAAGAGAAAGGTGTATATAAACTGCTTCAAGACTCCTTTAGTTAGTGAAAAGCAGAGTATAAAAACCCATCTTTTCTCTTTCTTCTTGAAATCTGTGGGGTTTTGGCAGGTTCTGGAATTTCAGGACCAACATTTTTAAATGAGAGAACCAATTTCAGAGTCTAATGCACTGTTTCTGAAGATAATGGTGCCAAATTTGTGAGAAAATAGTCCTCCACTTAAAATCCCTCTATATTTTATGCAGAATGGACAAAAACAATCTTCTGGGCTGCATTTCTTTAAACATAATCTTACAGTGATTTTATAACAATACCATCTTTTTACAAAAACCCTTCTGCTGAAAACTGCATTTGCCATCCTTTCTTCTTGTTGCCTGTTGCCTCCTACTGAGAGACGTCCCTTGTAGAAAAGAGCTCCAAACACTGTCACTGTCTACAACCTTTGAATATAGAATATTTCTTAAAAAAAAAAAAACAGAGCACATTCGTCTGTTATTGCTTGAGACACACATCTTCATATTGAACCTTCACTGAAGAGGTCCCTTAATTGCTACTACTGATTAAAGAGTTTTAAGGAAAACAGCTCCAATTTAGTTCAGGACACCTTATATGCCTTCTCTGAGGCCGTTTCTGCAGTTGTCCATTTTCTCTGGGTCTCCTTCACATTAATTACTTGAAATGTCAATTTTAGTGTTTTTTTATTATTATTTTGGAATATTTGGATGTGCACATCAATTCAACCCTGGGTCTGCTAGATCTAGCTGCTTCAGCACACTGTCTGCCCAGTAATCCAGAACTGGTTTTAATCCACAAGTTTATTCAGCTGGCAAACTGAAGACTACATTTTATTAAAGGTCCTCTTCCTGATCAAGATGTTTCTACTGTATCATTTTGTTTTCAACAGCAACAAGGCACATTCCTCTAAGAGTCCACAAATAGGCTATGAACACATGGTCACATTCTCTGAGCACATGATGAAGCCTTTTGCTGAGTCAGACCATTGGTCTATGAAGGTCAGTACAGTTACTCTGATTGGTGGCAGCTCTCCAGGTTCTCAGATGGAGATATTGCAGTTCACTGCCAGCAATTATGTTTGAGACCAGTTGCAGGAAAATTGCAGGAAAATTAGATGCTATGCCAATGAGCTATGTAAAGGTTGGTCCTAGTAAAGGTCCTAGTAAAGGTTGGTGGTGGAAGGTTCCATTAAGTTGTCCCAGTCTTAAGGCAACCCCATCGGGTTTCCAAGACAAGAAACCCACATAAGTGGTTTTCCACTGCCTGCCTCTGAATATCAGCTGTGGACTTCTTTGGTGGTTTCCCAGCAAGGTATTAATCAGGGCCAACACAAACCAACCCTGATGAGACTTAGCTAACCTGGACCATCCAGGGCAGAGTCTGCACTTACTTTGTTTATTCCATTTTCAATCCTGTTGAATTCAGATCGATTTGAACTTGGTTCTTCCACTCTCCCGCCTCCCCATTGAAACAGGAAAGTGTTCTGCACATGGTTAGGGTAGTTCAGAATGGGGGGGGGGAGAGACAAGCCTCTTTCTTTTTTTTTCTTGAAGGGGGGAGGAGCCAAGCAGGGAGCCCCTTTCTTTTCTTGGAGGGGGGAAAGAGAGGATTGAAGAAAGCAGAGGAGGGAGAAAAAATCTGACAGAAGTTGAGAGAAATTAGGGGCTTCTCCTTTAAGGCAATCTTGTCACATGGTCACCTTTGGCCAATCAGGGCATCTCTACCACGGAGGTTCAAAACAGCTTGCTTTCCCAATCCGAATTTTGAAATATAGAGCATTAAAAGCACTCTAAGATATCACACAATAAAGGTAGGGTCACTCTAGATCAATCCTTCTTGCTAAAGAAGGAAAATTTAAATCGCCCAAAATCAAAATGGAAATCGCATTCTGTGTAGACGGCAGGGACTGAATTGACCTGGGATTGGAATAAAAGCTCAGTGCAGTTTACACCCAGGTCTAGTCAGGAATATTATGACCTTCAACTGTTTCTGTTTACTATTTCCTACTCAAGATTATATCTGTTCTTGATGTGGAGGTTCTACTTAACTATAATGATTACAATGACCAATCTTCCATGAATTTGTCTATTTTCAAAAGCTACCATGTAGTAAATTCTATATGTTAATTATTTAGAATATGAGTGGCATTTCTTATGGATGGCATAGCTTCTTAAAGGCCTTTCACTCACACCCACAAACACACATATCTCAGGTCAACTACTTTGGTCCTTGACATTTTGCTATAAGAAGTAAAAATAAAATTGTGGCTGACGCAGCTCAGCTTGTTGAGGTAGGCCAGGCCTGCTTTCCTTGAATAGAATTCTTCGTAGCTATGGTGACATGCACTAATTTCTACATGAAAGTCCCTTTGTATATCATTGCATACTGTCTTGCAGTTCTGTCCTTTTGAGAGCCACATAAAAGTGGATTCCTATTAATTAGGCCTTATTAATCTATGCATTTGGTATATGGCTTATCAAAGGTGTTGAAATCTAAGCAAAGTTTATGAGGACTAAATAGTCATGAATTGTGACTCCTATTCAGGTAACACAATTTGAGTTCAATGGCACCTTTAATGCCAACAAAGATTGATTCAAGGTATGAACTTTTGTGTGCAGGCACACTTCCTCAGTTAATGGAACAGGGATCATAAGAGTACAGATATAAGGAAAAAGTTAATTAGTAGCAAATTAGTACATCATAAGTCCAAATATGCAGTATAATAAGTGTTTTTTTTTTTTTTTAGAAAAACAGTCCTTTGGGTTCCATTGCTGTTCACAAAAACATTGGGGCAATAAAAATGTAAAGTTAGTGATTAATGGCAGCCACTTTCCCAGTTTTGAAAAGAAGTCATTAAAAGTGACATTAGCCCCATCTATCTCCACTCAAGCATGGTGGTCCTGCTGAATTTGTTATTCTGTCATGAGAACAGAGAGTTAAATTCTAAATAGCATTACATACATACTTACAAGTGGATTGCCATATTGGTCTGAAGTGGTACAATGAAATGTGAGTCCAATGGCACCTTTAAGACCAACAAAGATTTATTCAAGGTATATGACTTTGCGTGCATACACACGAAAGCTCACACCTTGAATAAATCTTTGTTGGTCCTAAAGGTGCCATTGGACTCAAATTTTGTTATACTTACATCACATAGCAGTCTCATTGTTTCAAATAAAATAAAGAGAGGGGATTGTAAGGAATGTCGCTATAAGAGGGGATTGTAAGGAATGTCGATATAAGAGTTGAATGAAGTTAGCATACACAGTGAGATATCTCGCTATGTATGCTATCCTCATGCTCTGTGTGCTTACAATCCCCTCTTCTTTCATTTTATTTGGGACAATGAGATTGTTATGTGATGTAAGTCAGTATGTAATGCTATTTATAATCTAACTCCCTGTTCTCTGGACACGATAACAAACTCAGCAGGCCTTGTCACTTGTGGGTTTGTGTCCATGCTTGGATGGAGATTGATGGTGCTAAAAAGAAGTCGCTTTTAATTAGGTCCTTTAAAAACTGGGAAAGTGCCTGCCATTAATCACTAACTTTACATTTTTATTGCCCAAATGTTTTTGTGAATGACAGTTGGACCGAAATGACTGCTTTTCTATCAAAGAATTATCATACTGCATATTTGGATTTATGATGCCGTTACTAATTCACTTTCTTCTTAGATCTGTACTCTTATGATCCGTGTTCCATTGTCTGAAGAAGTGTGCTTGCACATGAAAGCTCATGCCTTGGATAAATCTTTGTTGGTCTTAAAGATGCCATGGGACTCAAATTTTGCTGTGCTACTTCATACCAGCATGGCTACCCATTTGAATTTATCTTATTCACATAGTTCTTGTGGAAGAGTGTCCATGCATTCATGCATCCTAAAAAAACTATTCATATTGTTGTTGTTGTTGATTTGATTTTTGTATCGCCTTACCAACAATCTGTCTCAGGGCTCATTATATAAAATATAGCAATACAATTTAAAACCATTCAAGTTAAAAATTAGTTAAATTTAAATTTGAATTAATATACAAATTAAAACCAGTTGCAAAACAGTATCCACAATTGAACAAAATGTGTGTATCTTGCTGTAGATTTCCCGGAACAACACCATTCTGGAGTGGCTTTGATGAGGGAGGGCAGTAGGTGCCAAATTCACTGCCCCCTACCATAAGAGCTCTGTCTTTCAGGCTCTACAGAATTTTGCTTGTTCTCTCAGGGCCTGGATCTGCTCTGAGAGCTCATTCCACCAGGTGGTGACCAGGATGGACTATGTTGAATGCTTTGTGACTGGAATGTTAAGTTTGTGTGATCTTTTTCAGGGGAAGAGCACACAAATCATACTCATGTCTGACTCAAAATGGCATTATACTGTAGGTGTGTGGAAAGCCTAGGGTTGCTAAGAGGCCTGAAGAAAAATATCCTGTCCCCTTAAAAGAGGCTTAATGTGTGGAAATAGGCAGCGGAATGCTTTAATGATAAGGTAGGTAGCCTCATCTGGTACATTACATCTGTCTTAAAGGGAAAGAACATTTCTTTCTCTAAGACAGTTCAAAGCACAGAAGGAGATGAGTGTCATAGTTCACCATTACATAGGGGAGGGGCTGTTCAGGTAATTGACATTATATTTCTCTAAATTTGTAATGCTCGACCTGAATGGTCACTTTTTGCTACATAACAGTCCCCACAAATAGACTTCATAGCTTCTCCATTATTGTCATGGCATCAAGAATCACCCCCAGGTTCCTGGCGAAATGGGCCACTGATAGCTGCCTTCCGTGTTGGGGAGGCACACTTCCTCACTTGGACCTTTCCTGCCCAGCCACAGGACCTCCTTCTTTGAAGGGTTGAGCTTTAGACAACTTTGCCTGACCCACCTCATTGCTGCTTCCAGGCTACTATATCTGGGGAGAGTCGGGGTGGCCATCCATCAGGAGAAAGAGCTGGGTGTCATCAGCATATTGTTGGCAACCCAGCCCAAACCTCTGCATCAGTTAAGCAAGAGGGTGCATAAAGATATTGAAAGGGATTGGAGGGGAAACTGCCCCTTGAGGGACTCCACAAGCCAATTGGTGAAAGTGTGATGAGCTCTTTCCTCATGCTACTCTCTGTCCGCAATTCTGAAGAAAGGAGATCAGCCACTGAATAGCAGTCCCTCTGATCCCGGCATCGGCAAGGCAGTGAGCTAAAAGCTCATGGTTGACTGTGTCAAACACTGTGGAAAGGTCTAATAATATAAGCAACACCAGTCTGCCCTGGTCCAACTGGTGACAGAGGTTATCCATCAGGGTGACTAATAGTATCTCTACACCATGGCCAGGGTGGAAACCTCACTGAGATGGCTCCAGGACTGAAGCTTTTTTCAAGAATGCTGATAGTTGGTCCATGACAGCTTTTTCAAGCATCTTCCCCAGAAATGCTAAGTGCAAGATGGGGCAGTATTTGGAAGGCTATTGTGGTTCCAAAGATGGTTTTTTGAGTAGTGGATAAATCACTACTTCTTTTAGCTCCTCCAGGAATTCTCCTGTTAAAGGGGAGAGGTTGATTATCATCTGGAAGTGGGGGAGGGGGGGGAGGGAGTCAAATTCTTTCAGTTCCCAGGCGTTTAAAGAGACTGATATCCAACCTGTTCCCTGATTATTTAGTATGTTGCCGCTATTCTTACTGTACGCAGGAACGAAAAAAAAACAAGCAAACAAAAAAAATATTTTGGTCAGCCTGGTCTACCCTTTCTACAATGAGAAGAAAATCTCTTTTAAGGATTATACATTTATTTATCTTTGGCTGTTGTATTCTAAAAAATCTTGCCTGAGTTTTTCACATGTCAGACAATGTAGCGGTTCATTTCCTTTTTAAAAATTACATCCTGCATTTTTCAATGCTGCCTAATGTGAGCGTTTGATTTTTTTGCTTTTTCCCCCTTACAGCCTCCTCGTGCCAAACACTGATTGTTTCATAGCCACCTGTGCCTCCCCTTCACTTCCTCACTGTCTTTTTTTAAAGGCAAAGTTTGCAATTCATTGCCATATGCCAAGCGGAGAAAGAGATGTTTGAGTAATACTTTCCATATTTAAGTAGGCAGAAGCACTTATGTTTATTATGTTACGGGGACACCAAATGTTTTCACATCTAAACGAGTTACAGGATTTTTTGGGGTAGTAATATGTAACTCTTGTGAACACCGATTGCATAAACTTCTAGATTCAAAAGTTGTAAACCTCTAGATATCGATACAAGGAGGCATCACCCGTGGAACCTCTCAGCCCCATTGCTGGAGCTCCAAAGTAACTGGTTGGCCACTCTAAGAGACAGAGTGTTGGACTAGATCAGGGGTAGTCAAACTGCGGCCCTCCAGATGTCCATGGACTACAATTCCCAGGAGCCCCTGCCAGCAAATGCTGGCAGGGGGCTCCTGGGAATTGTAGTCCATGGACATCTGGAGGGCCGCAGTTTGACTACCCCTGGACTAGATGGATGACTGGTCTGATCCAGTAGTTCTTATGTCTTTTTATCATCATCATTAACAACATTTATCATGATCAAAGGCCAACCAGTCTTACCTTGTTAATGTTTGTATGCCTTATCTCCAAATTTGGAAAAAAAAACATATAATGAGTAAACAAACCACCCCATATTGAGTCTGCCATGAAAACGCTAGAGGGTGTCACCCCAAGGGTCAGACATGACCCGGTGCTTGCACAGGGGATACCTTTATCTTTACCTTTATACTGAGCCAAATGGTGCAGGTAGCAAGTCCTGAAGAAAAAAAAGAGGTAAGAGACAATAAAGATATGAAAATAACAAAGTCCACCTGAGCCCTCATCATCACATATGTTCTACAAGAAATATATATAAAATACTTTCCTTGTGTGTATATGATCAGGAATGTTCTGATGAAGACTTTTTTTCAGGGGTAGTCAAACTGCGGCCCTCCAGATGTCCATGGACTACAATTCCCAGAAGCCCCTGCCAGCGAATGCTGGCAGAGGCTTCTGGGAATTGAAGTACATGGACATCTGGAGGGCCGCAGTTTGACTACCCCTGCTTTTTTTGTTGAAACCAGCGGATTCTAATAGGCAAATGTTTATTTGCCCATTTTTTACTCATACAGAACAATACTAAACTATCAAGATGGAGTGCTTTCAATATTTTTTTCATATCATTGTTGCCTCTGGCATTTTTTGCAACACTTGTTATCCCCACATTTGCCCCACCTGTTGGACAACCTCAGGGCCAATTGACATGCTTCCCTGTGACCCATCGCAGAACAAACAAGGAGAAAAAGTTGATTGGTATACAGAAACCTATTATTGAATAATTTTGAGAAAGTGACAATACCCACTGTGCTTCATAGATTTGTCTTCTTCTGCAGTGAAAAAATCTGATGCCCTCTAAAGTGCCATGCAGCACATTTGTCCTTGAAGCCACATGTCTGACAAATGGAGAGAGAAGATGGGGGCTACTACCCGGGTCAGTGAAAGCCTTTGCATAATGAAGCTGGTACATACAAATTATATAGCTAATATATCATTAAGGTGGTTGCTGCGCATGAATGTCCAATCTCAGGAATTTTTCATCCTTCTGTCCTCTTTTTTTGACCTTCTGTGGTGACTGATTGAATGCCAGTATACAGGATGATGGACTTGATGGACTACTAGACTGGTTTCACAAGGTTCTTTTTTTAAAAATTCTTATACTATTCATCTAGAAAATGTATCAATTTCACTCCTTCTTCCTCTTCATGGGGGAAATATGGCCAACATATAGAGAAATCCTGTAAAGTGTCCCACCAAACATTAAGTAGACCCATACCAGTTTGCTTTGAATAAGGGCTGAATCTGCATGAAGCTTTTATTGCAATCCCAGATAGATTAAATCCCTCCCGTCTACACAGAAATCGATTTTCATTTTGATTTTGGTGGATGGAAATTTTCCATCTGCAACCTCCATGCCATTGACCATACCTTTTCATTGGAATATCAGGGAACGCTTATTTTCCGGGATATCTGACTAAGGCGCTCCAAAAGCACAATTGATGAAAGTGTAGACATCCGTGGCTTTGGATTAACTAGCACCCCCCCACACACACTTTTTTACAATGCTGTAAATGTGTTTACAATGGTGACGTAGCACAGTTGTCTCTTGCTGATTGGTCGAGTTGTGGACTCAGAAACAAAGAGCTAAAATTTGGATCCTTTGCTTGGGATTGTTGAGAGACTGATATTATTCAATTATTTGCTGTTTTATGCTACTCTCCGGTCTCTGCTCACTAATCTGAACATACATTTTACAGAACCTTCTCTTTCTTTCTTTCTTTCTTTCTTTCTTTCTTTCTTTCTTTCTTTCTTTCTTTCTTTCTTTCTTTCTTTCTTTCTTTCTTTCTTTCTTTCTTTCTTTCTTTCTTTCTTTGTCTAAAAGGAAACTAAGTTTTCTGGTGACCGCTCCTCTGAGCTCTAGCTCAGGGGCACTTGCAACACCCCCCTTTGGCCTCAGCCATGCATTTCAAAGGCTCACACTGCCCCAGGGCCCTTACATTTTGCTATGCATGGGGGGGCAGGGGCCAATAAGAGCAAGGTTGCTTTTAAGTAGCGCAGTGAGGGGTGTTGTGATCGAGAAGCACTAAGAAGGGCTACAGTTGGGTGGGGGAACCCACCCAGATGCAGAAAGTGAAAGCGACTAAAGGCTGATTCAGTTTGGGGAAACTGTTTGTTACAGATCTCTTACTATGTCCGGGCCCAAATCGAATGGAGATTGGTAATAATGAATGTGGAAAAATCATTCAATGCAGAATAGCCCAAGGTTGTTTTATGAGATACCTTCAAAACCACAGGCAGGGTTTGTTTTTTCCCCCCATGCACGATATCAATGCATATCGTTATGGAGGCAAGCTCCTTACATTGTTGTTGTTCTTTTTGTTGCTATTTATTTATTTGATTTATTGGCTGCCCCTCCCTAAGATAGGCCTGGAGCAGATAATGTCAGTTGTCATCCTAAGAGCAATTTCTTGGGCATAAGCCCCATTGAATAGACCTGAGGTGTCTTCTGATGAGACCTGTGCTAATTCTGCACATACTAGATAATGCACTTTCAGTGCCCTTTTGCAAGTGGGCTGTCCTCTGCAAAACTGAAAAAAGAAATTATTTCTAAAGTGCATTGAAAGTGTATAGAATGAGCCTTGATTAGGACTCCTAATCTTTGGACTAGTCTTATTTAATTAGACTGTTTCCCAGTGACATTCAGTGGGAACATGGAGGTAATAGGTGGTGGGGGGGATTCTGGACTTTAATAGATGCTTCCATCAGTCAACCATCCACATAATTTGTGGTCTACTATAAAGCAATCCTTTCTTCTGCTGCCTGTCACAGCCTTCAACGTAATCGATCATAAAATGACAGAATAATATCTCCACATTCCTACACTAAACTGTAGACATGTCTAAAATAATTGCTCTTTGTATCAAAAATCCTTTTTGCTCCAATTCAGGTAAAAGTATATGCCATTTTCCAGATTTAACTCTTTTTTTTCCCTTAAAGAGACTAATAGGTCAGATTCCAGGTCACATTAAATTCTATGGCAAGGATTTTTTTTTTTGCCTTTCACACAAACACAGCCAAGAGAGCCAACTTGGTATAGTGGTTAAGAGTGGCAGTCTCTTGAGGCTGTCTTAAACTTTTTTAAAAAATTGTATTACATCTTTTCCCCTAATGAGCTCCTATCATTCCTGGGTTGGATCATTGTCGTGGTCCATATTGCCCCTTTGGACAGAAAACAGCTCTCCATTGTCTTTCTAATGGTCTCATCATCTGCCTCCTGAACCAGGATTGTTTCTGGAAACTTTCAAAGCAAAGGGACTACCACTGGACTAACTTCAATTAATTCTTGTAGTTTGTCCACTTGTGGTGAAGTGTAAAAATGAATAAATGTTATCTCTACAATGATTTCCGAGTAATAGTAATATGTCTCAGAAAATGTCTAAAAATGTCTTCCTTTCTTCACTGTTCTGGTCATTTCTCACTGTGAACAAGCTAAAACACACACACACACACACACACCCGACTAAATAGCTGTTTACTTTGTAAGCAAGGATAATGAATGGGATATTCACCGATGACATTTGATTGTTCATGTAAGTGTCAAAAACTGCAGTGTCTTAAGGCACATTTTTAAGATTTACTACCATACAATGGCATGTGTCATCCTATTCATAACTGATGGAAAAGATTTTTACAGTTCGGGGTTCACTGAAGGAATTTGGAGCACAATCCTAACCATAGTTAACGAATGAAAAGGACTGTTGTCAGTGGAGTGAGATATTGGCACCTCCCATTCCAACAGTAGCTCAAAATGCCTCCTTCATGCTGCTCCTGGGAGATTGGGGGCCCCCAGCATCAGTATGAAGGGGGGTCAGAGGTCATCCATGGGATGGGGCAATTGGCAAAAAAAATGACCCTTTCCCATCAGCAAAATTCCATGCTGGGATCCAGGCCAACATAAGTATTCTATTAACTACTGACAATTTTCTAAAAAACAGTACTTCTTTTCATGAAATAAGTTATAGTGGGTTAGGGAATCTCAGAATTGCTGGAGAGTTTTATCATTTTGTTTTAACAACTACTGAATGAAAAGTTTTGTGTTCCCTCTTTCCAAAGCCATTAGCATAATTGGAAACGTCAGTAGGCCAGAAAGCATTGCCATTCTAATAAGCTATTAGAAATGTGTTTTAGCAGAATCTCGATCCCTTTTCGAATAACAAAAAAAGTATTTTTTTTCCCAGATAACACCCTTTGGAAGCCCTGTTGACTTTTTAAAAAGTTGGCTCTAGCACTGTTTGCTCAGTGCAGTAATAGATAAATACACTGTAGAAACAAATTACCTAAGCAGAACACATTTGTATCCCTAAGGCTTACATCCCATGAACAAAGGACTGTTTATTCATTCTTTTTTAGAATGGGAAGTCAATTCATTCCATCTAAATAAACAGCATTATGCTCAATTCTCACTTGACCCACATAATCCTCCAAACAGCCCCTGGGTGAATATTCCAATTTAAGGTGGGAAATAGAGCTGCTTGAATTACTCTTATCAGTGGCTATCTCGGGGGTGCACTGAGAAAAGTACAGACATCCAGGCAATTATTACCATCAATCATTTCTATAGCACTTATCAGCTTTACTTTGTTCACTGTTATGGACAGTTCAAGAAAGCCAGCCATTGTTTTCTGGAATATTGGGAGGGGTGGGGGGCGGGGAAGACGAGAGAAAGGAATTTGTCCAAGAGGACTCAGTTAATTGATGGTACACACAGATAATGGTGTTTCTGGGCTTAGATGCCAAACTTGATCCATGCATTAGGGCATGATAAGGCACATGGGTTAATTCATTCATTTCTGAGCATTATATAGTCCATTGATACAGAAAGTAATAAACAACACAGTGCTAAACAGAGTTACACCTTTTTAAGTCTACTGAAGTTAATGGGTTTAGATTGTCCTGTAAAGTATGGAGTTCATTGTCAATGGACATTGTGATTCATGACACTAGACTAGATGAGTTACTGGCCTGATCCAGCAGGATCCAAATAAAGGCAGATAGGGTCTCCTCATCAGACACACAAAGGAAAACTAACCATATAAACTACATAAGTCATAATAGTTATGCACAAACCTTTTCCAGCTATGTGGATCAAGAAAAGATTGGTTCAGGCAAACCATCTGAATTATAGGAATACAAGGACACTGACTGGTATTCTTAGTACTCTAAGAATATTCTCAGTGAACCTCTAGTATGGACCCCCCCATTTTTCTCCAGAGCATCCTTTCTTTAAAACAACAACAACAACAACAACAACAAAAACCACAACCTTTTGTCAGAATGGCACTGAGGTGTTTTTACCAATAAACAAATTAAAGATTTTATTTACAAAGAGGGGAAGGGAAGTTCTTTATACATATCAGTTATTTCACAGCTTCTAGTTCTTAATTATAGATTTTTCAGCTCTTCTTAGGCTTTTCTTTCAGTCATTAAACTTTTCTTAAACTGATACGTTTATTGTATTTATTCCCCAAACACGTTTATTTTTCCTTTGTTCTTTTAATCTATAGAATTCCCCTGAACTCCCACTGGTTCTTCGAAAGTGGGTAAAGTTAGCTTATACTACCACTTTCTCCCTTTTTGAGGGAACCAGAAGGATTCTCCTTCCACTTTGGACGAATTTGGGAGTAAACACCTGACTACTCAAATATTCAGTGCCAAATACTTGCCCTAGTTGTTCAGACATTGGATGGATTAGCTATCAATAGAATACTCCGCTATATCTCACTAGAGTTTCCCCTCAGAGAAGTTTATCAGCTCTCTCAGACCAGTGTCAGACTGGACTGTTTTCAACAACAACCACAACCACAACCACAACCACAACCACAACCACAACCACAACCACAACCACAACCACAACCACAACCACAACCACAACCACAACCACAACCACAACCTTCATTGGCATAAAAAATAAGACAAATCAGAATACGGTCAATTAGTTCTTAAGTTCACGCAGCTTAATTGCCATTTGTAAGAATTTAGCCACTTTATCAATTGTATCTGGATCCTGATTGGAGAGATGGAACTGTACTTTGCATTTATCAGAGTAGACAATACATTTAACTAGGAGTGAGTCTAGAGCTTTAGCTCGAATAGCATTGGATATAGGTCAGTAAAAAGAAAAGAAAAAATTCTGTATGGTTTCTATAGAAACTTGTTTACATGGGCAGTGTCTCTGTATGTAAGGAATCTTCTGAAATCTTCCTGCCATAACTGCTTATGGGGGAATGTTAAACCTGGCAAGCATAAAAACGAGTCCAGTCTCCATTCCACAGCTAGTATATCAACTCCCACCCAGCTGAAGCTGGACAATCACAAGGCTCTGTTTGCCTAGTGAAAATTTTTTTCCTTACTAACCTGTTGCAGTTGTTTCAGCAAGAGCCTTATTTTCAAAGTGTTGTCCATGACAGTATCATACTTATGAATGAGACTGCATATATAATTTACATGTAAAAACCATACAGTATGTTCATATGATCCAAAGGAATCTACAAAATCCAGGGTGACAGCCAGAGAACCAACTATAAAAATCAAAATAGGGAATATTTGTTCATCCTTATGTTTTTGAAATCAAGCAGAAATCATTCACCTTCACTTCAAAAGATACAGGATACTTTTGTCCTTGGCTGAGAGAGAAGCAGATCAAATCATGAACTAGAACAAGTAACAAAAAACCAACAGCAATAAGTCAACCAATAGGCATATGAGATTTTTTCAAAGCCAGGAAGAGAAAGTTTTGCAGGCCTTGGAAGAATGGTGAATATGATCCTGAAGTCGTAGGAAAACTACAGAGCATGCATTTCTTTGAGTGCTCATTCTCTGACTTGTATAAACAGTGATAAATTTAACAATGTAGTTATACTGCCAATCTTCAATTCAAAATAAACTTATAGGAGAAGGCTGGTGGGAGTGCACACATTCAAGTTAAAGGTCAGCAGTTACAGGCCTAAGTGTTCTCTATCTAACAGATTAGCTGCACTTAACTAAGCCTGAGCTGTCAGGACCACCATTCAAGTGCCAGCCATTTTTGCATACCCCATGAATCCCCTCCCTCTTCACAAGTTACAAGAAATGCAGTACCACCTAAACCTGTTCCTATGTTACAGCAAATGCATGTAAAATGTAGAGAAGAGAACTGCTTTTTATAGCCCTTTCTTCACTACCCAAAGGAGTCCCAAAGAAGTTTACAAACACCTTCCTTTCCTCTCCCCACAACAGTCACCCTGTACAGTAGGTGAGGCTGAGAGCTCTAGGAGGACTGTAACTAACCCAAGGTTGCCCAGCAATAAATTAACAGAGATGAGTAACTTAAACCCTGCATTTATCCAGTGACAGGTCCAGGGTTTTACTTTTAAAGCAAACATGTGTTGGCTGTTTTGTTTTAAAGATGCATATGTGTTCACTATACCGTTTGAATGGGGCTTCCATCTTGTGGAAATAGACCCTGAGAAGAAGAAGAAGAAGAAGAAGAAGAAGAGTTGGTTCTTATAAGCTGCTTTTCTCTACCCAAAGGAGTCTCAATTGCCTTCCCTTTCCTCTCCCCACAATAGACACCATGTGAGGTAGGTGAGGCTGAGAGAGCCCTGATATTCTGGCTCGGTCAGAACAGCTTTATCAGTGCTGTGGCGAGCCCAAGGTCACCCAGCTGGTTGCATGTGGGGGAGCAGGGAATCAAACCCAGTTTGCCAGATTAGAAGTCCGCACTCCTAACCACTACACCAAGCTGGCCCTATGAGTTAGCAAGCCAAATGCCATCCATGAGCCAGACACTGTGGTCTATCAGTTGTCAATGCAATTTCCTCTGCAGCCCCAAGTATCCTGGAAAAATGACCTAACCTGCAAGCCCAAACCTATCACATCTCGGAAGGTAAGCAGGGCTGACCCTGGCTAGTATTTAGATGTGAGACCTCCAGGATTTGGGTGGTAGTTCCCCCAAGGAACACTAGGGGTCATGAAGCAGAAGCAGGAAAGGGCAAACCACCTCCCAACATCCCTTGCCTGATTGCCAGACAGTCCTCGGCTACACATGGCACACGATAAATACATATATCAATAAATAATCCTGGAAAAACAACTGGATTTTCAAAAAGAGAAGAGATGGCTATGGAGAGCATTTCAATACGAGGAGTGAAGGATGGATCAAAATGGGAGAGAACGTATATACAGCAGTCTCAAATACACAAGGGTAGCTTTGCCAATGCATAAACATACACCAGATAAATAATTCTCCTTTTATCTCTCATTTGCTCATTTACTTGAAGAGCATCAGCGGAAGCGTCCCCCGATGACGAGAGACAAAGGGTAAAGATAACGGATGCATAACAAACAGTTTTTGCTACAGAGATCATTATAAGAAACTCACACAAGATAAACAACTGGAGGGTATCGCTGGTCCAAAACGGCTAAACACTGCAGTCTCCTCTAAATCCAGATGGGTGGAGGTCTCGCAATAATAAATCTGGCTGTAGAGTTCTGAACTGAAACTTGTCTAAAATGCCTAATGAAGATAGAGGGTGGTTGTTTGGAAAACAAGCAAAAAAATTACTCCTTACATTAGAAGCCTTTGGAGGATCATGGATTGAATCTAGTGACACTCGAATTGTCAAATACTCTAGGGATGGTCTGCATAATCTACAAACAGTAAAGCCCCTTTTAGACATTACCTCCACATTTACTGGAAGTCCAGTAACCATGCGTATTAGGAACTCCCAGTTCTTGCAATGGCAGGGCCAGCTCATCCATGTAGCACAAGTAGCATGTGCTACAGACTGCCTGCTTCCAGGGACCCTGCACAATGCCTCCCCCTATGGAGAAGGACCATAGCCTCTCTCCTACCCCACTTTTCCCCACTTAAGGACACCCAGAGTGACACCCATTCCCACTGTGGGGGGCTTCTCAGCCCCCAGTCTGGCTGCTCCCATTAAAATTGTACTCTACTAGGGCCCCATGAAACCTTAAATTGGCTCTGGTGCTATGGGCCCCGCAATTCATGAAAGCACTCCTATGCGATGGGGTCAATAAGGATAGTCACCATTGTGTCTGAGAATGAAAACACACTTGTATGTGCACTAACATGCCACTGAATGTAGCTGGGTCCTGGTTTGGGCATACCAATGTTGTGCACACATGCAAAATATAGACCTTCCTTCTTTAGGCAATGTAGCAACAACACCTGTTAAGAGAAGCATGAGTGTTGTCCTCCTGTTATGCTTGGCATTTGTGTATGTGACATCTGGAAAGATTACTGCTAAAAACAGACAAATGATTTTGGCATTCCGGGAAGGATGCCAAGAAAACCCCTTCATGTTTGCAAAACGGGGACACCCCTTCCCCTGCACAGTACAATTCCATGAAGATAGAGTCAGGTGGGTAGCCATGTGTTATACATGCTCATGTAACTGTGCTTGTATCTCTCTACTCTAGACTACTCTAGACTACTCTAGACTACTCTAGACTCTCTACTCTAGACTCAAGGTGGTGGCAGGTGACAGTAGATGAGTGATAGGGTTGTGAGTGTCCTGCATAGTGCAGGGGGTTGGACTAGATGACTCATGAGGTCCCTTCCAACTCTATTATTCTATGATTATTATTCTATGGTTCTATGACTTGCCTGGACATGTCAGGACTCAACTGCACCATGACCTTGTGGCAGGATCTGGTTCCTCAGTCTTCAATTGTGATTCCCCAATGTGTGTTAAAGCAGCCAGTCTTGTGTCAAGGCGGAGTTGTCTGAGGCAGCAGAATGTGTATATAAGCATGTGTGTTTTCTCTGTTCCTCAGTTTTGTGTCTTAATAACATTCTATTCATTTTGGAACTGAAGTTTTCCAGCACCATGCTTGGACCCACATATATAATACTGGCAATGAGGATAGGATACTAGGATAGGTTGGCAGCCCTGAGAGCAGAACCCGCTAATTTTACTCTGAAGCAAAAGAACAAAATTGGAGTCCAGTGTTATCTTTAGGGCCAACCAAGTTTAATTCTGGGCATAAGCCTCTGTGTGCATGCACCATTAGATACAATGAAGCTCTCTGATGAAGTAGGCATGCACACAAGAGCTTAATCCCAGAATTAAATTTTGTTGTTAAGAATGGTGCCATTGGTCTCAAACTTTGTTATAGGATTCTGTCAATTATTGTTTAGCTGCATTCTACTTTGGAGCCTCTTGTGGCGCAGAGTGGTAAGGCAGCAGACATGCAGTCTGAAAGCTCTGCCCATGAGGCTGGGAGTTCAATCCCAGCAGCCGGCTCAAGGTTGACTCAGCCTTCCATCCTTCCAAGGTCGGTAAAATGAGTACCCAGCTTGCTGGGGGGTAAATGGTAATGACTGGGGAATGCCCTGGCAAACCACCCCATATTGAGTCTGCCATGAAAACGCTAGAGAGCATTACCCCAAGGGTCAGACATGACCCAGTGCTTGCACAGGAGATACTTTTACCTTTACCTTGCTTTGGAGGGGGGGATCACATAAACAAAAGATGTAACTCCATGTGAGTAAATGTATTCATTTAAAAAGTACAAACACAGGTTTGTGTACACCACTTTATTTTGCAAAGTTTCTGTATATAGGGTGCGTTCATTACAAAGACAATTTTGCAAAATGCCTGCCTTCCATTTCACCTTTTCTTATTAGCTGTGCCAACTAGCATATGACATCCAGATGACAACAAATCTTTGTTCTTTTTTTATGGCCTTCCGTACAAGAATGCCCTGTCAGATTCGATAGAAGAAATTATTAATGGAAGCTGCCCTTGACAACATTTCAACCTCAGAGATAATGGAGATCATATTTCCTCAAATAGTCCTATTGTAAGAGAAAATGTATTTCCACAGGGTTGCTGATGCAAATGTCATTTGGTAATTTCCGGAGTATGTCATTACATATGACAATTTGTAACCCCTAACTGTAGTGGGTCTCCCAACCACATATAATTCTGTCTATGTTTTGCCTCCCTACTTCATCATGTATGGAAAAGTACCATAGTTAGAAATAAGATATAATGGAGTGGTTGAAAATGTATTCATCAAGACTGATCCCAAGCAATAACTTTATGTAAGTGTAGGATTTGAACTAACCAGCTTTGCCTCTAGTGAAAAATGGAATGAGAAGCACCTTTGCCCACCTAAAAAGGCTACGCCAGGGATTATAGGAAATCTCTGACCTGGAGAGCCAAGGAAGCTCAATCTTTGCAACTCTCTGCAGGCTTGAGGCCACTGCACAGCGTTATTCTGCAGATGAAACTGTTTTTTTTTTGTCTCCTATTTCATCTGCACAACAACCCTGTGAAGTAGGCCTCAAGTCTTTCAATTTAAACAACAACCTGTGTGGGAGGCCTTAAATGTTTCTTCTCTACCACAGCCCTGTCCAAAGTAGCCCTTTCTGCCTGGGGAGCTGATCTTTATACCCTGCAGGTGAGCTGTAATTCCAGGAGCTCTCCAAGCCCCACCTGGAGATTGGCTACCCCTGGGTTGAAAATATTCCTGGAGGTTTGGAGGTGGGACTTCAAAATCGTACAATGCCTCAGAGTCCAGCCTTCAAAGGAGCCATTTTTGCCTGCAGTTGGTAGGGAGTGGTGCAGGAGTGTCCCTCCTGGCCTATGGGTTATGGCCAGCCCTTACCAGCAACTGTTTGTATTCTGGGGTGCAGACAGGCAGACCAGCATCAGTCCTGTGAGTCTGGAAAGTGCAGGAAGATCTAAATAAATATTTACAGCCTGAAACTGTAAATAGAGAACCAGTAAATGTCTGGAGACACATGAAATGTCTTATTGGCCTGGCAAATAACCTTGGCCTGGCAAATTAAAAAACAGTATAAAAAACCTTACTAAGGTCAAGACTGCTGTGCACAGAGAGTCTTCCTCTTAGGGTTGTCAGCTTCCCTGTGAGGCTCGCTACCCCACCTCCCTCATGGGGAGTCTGCTATGGGGAGAGAAGGGGAAGACGATTGGAAAATGCTTTGAGACACCTGAGGCCTGCTGGGTCACTGCGGCCCATTCCCAGTTCTCTCAGATCTCTCACAACCCTACATACCTCACAGGTTGACTATTGTGGAGAGACAAATGGAAAAGGTGTTTGTAAACTGCTTTGAGACTCCTTTGGGTAGTAAGCAATAGGGTACAAAAATCCGTTCTTCTAAGGAGCAACCATGAAAGAAGCATGTGGGCACATAACATTTTAAAGGTAAAGGTAAAGGTATCCCCTGTGCAAGCACCGAGTCATGTCTGACCCTTGGGGTGACGCCCTCTAGCGTTTTCATGGCAGACTCAATACGGGGTGGTTTGCCAGTGCCTTCCCCAGTCATGACCGTTTACCCCCCAGCAAGCTGGGTACTCATTTTACCGACCTCGGAAGGATGGAAGGCTGAGTCAACCTTGAGCCGGCTGCTGGGATTGAACTCCCAGCCTTATGGGCAAAGCTTTCAGACGGCTGCCTTACCACTCTGCGCCACAAGAGGCTCATATATTCATAACATTTTATCAACACTGAAAAAATGGAAAAGAAGGAACAGGGTGGACACCTGTGTACTGTGACTACCCCATGTGTATTAGGGCAGAGGGGCATTTAGGTGAATGTGGCCTAATTCACACAAGAAGGGAAATGACGCAGAACTGGGAGGAATTGGTTGTCATGTAATCTTCCCCTAAGTAGAGTCTCCAGTCTGATTTTCCCTTCACATATGTGAAGACATGGCTCTGGAAAGCTAATCTGTAACCACTATGCCACAATTCCCAAATGTCAGTCTTCTCCCACACTCAACAAACATTCCAAACCACAGGTTCTTGACACCCATATCTCCACACCCATGGCCTCATTTGCCACTACGCCATCACAACCTCCCACACAACACACATGACAACCCCATGCCCTTACAGACTGGACAACTCCTCCCCTTCCTCTTCCCACTGCCAAGCTCTAGCGCCCGTTGTATTCTTGGATACAACGGGCTTTGCCCCTAGTATCATGATAAATGCTTAATTTTTTTAAATTAAAAATGTATTAATACCCATCCAATCAGGAAACCCTTTGAGGGTCATCAAGAAACCCCATTTCATGAAACCCTGGTTGAGAAAACGTATTCAAGAGTGTAAACCCAGTCACAATATACAGAACAGTCCAGTGAGGACATTTTGTGCAGAGTCATGCGTGTTTTCAAAAAGCTAGCACTAGTATGTGTAAGTGAGAAAGGAAGTGAAAACACCCACTGTGGGAAAAGGCACCAAAATTGATATGATTTTGAGATCATGGTGTCCCGCAGCACAGCAGGCATAAAAGTTTTCTAAGTCCTACTGCAAATGGCTAAATGTACTCTTTCTGATGGAAGCATGGACATAAAATGAATATATATATAATTACCTGGTGAGCTACAAGTATGGCCTAGGGAGTCTAAGCAGATCATAACTGCAGGGGGGGGGGGAAACACAGTTTCTGCAGAAGTTGTCAATATTCTGGAAGAACCACAGCTGGACTTTTGAATCCCACCAACAGTTAACTTCTGACAGCTGTGAATGGTTCTTTGTGACTTCCACTCTGAGTCAAAGCTGAACTACTGGAAAAGTTCCAAACAGAAGCATTTCATGACTCTGTGACATTCTCCAGGTGCACATTAAGACTGAGTCGGGCATTAAAAAAAAAAAACAACAACCCCAAATTCCTACAAAAGAATGCTTGGCTTCTCCCCATATTGCTGGGAACCTTCTGACTGGCTATCGTACTGTGCATGTGTATCTGTTTATTCACATACATATACATGGATGCATTCTTTTTTTTTGTCATCAAGTCACAGCTAACTTATGGTGATGCGACAGGTTTTTTCAGGCAAGAGACATTTAAAGGTGGCTTGCCATTGCCTGCCTCTACGTAGTGATTCTGGTATTTTTTGGTGGTCTCTCATACAAAAAGTAACGAGGGATGATCCTGCTTCCCTTCTGAGATTTGATGAGATCAGGCTAGCCAAGTCAGAGCACACAAACACAGCGCTTACCTTTACCTAGTTTTTAATCTGTCCCTGTTTTAGCTCCTAGACTGTAATGTTTTGAGTTGCTTATTGATTTGTTTTTGTTTTGTGTTGCTTACTGAATAATTTTAAAATGGAAGGAGGGGATCCCCGATACATTGAAATAGTTATTATATCATTGAGATTACAGAAAATAATGACATTCAGAGTATCAATCGATCTGTCTTATTCTGGCACCTGGCTGTTTAGGTTAGAATTTAAAGACATCATAGTAAGGAGACAAAAGGAATATGCACCTGAGATTGTAAGATTTTCATATAATAGAATGACATGAATCATAGAATCGCAGAGTTGGAAGGGACCTCCAGGGTCATCTAGTCCAACCACCTGCACAATGCCAGAACTCACAAATACCTGACCCCATTTTCATGCCCAAGTAATCCCTCCACCAACAATCTTCAGATTTTAGCCGGCCTGGAAGAAATTCATCTACCATCCCACAGTGGCAATTAGCAATTCCATGGGTATGAAAGGAAGGGCCACGAGTGATAAACACTGGCACATCCCTTCCTGCCCACCCATTCACAATCTGCCTAAGTTCATAAAATCAATATTTCTGTGAGTTGACTATTTAGCCTCTGCTTTCAAGCTTCCAAAGAAGGAGAACTCACCACTTCCCAAGGAAGCCTGTTCCACTGAGGAACCGCTCTGTCAGGAACATCTGGATATTTAGCTGAAAATTCTTTTGAATTAATTTAAATGCATTGGTTCTGGTCCAACCCTCTGGGGCAACAGAAAATCTCTGCTTCATCTTCTATATCAGTGGTCTTCAACCCCCAGTCCTGGGACCGGTCCCAGTCCGTGGATCAGTCGATACCAGGCCGCAGCTCCTCCTCATCCTCCTCCCTGGCTGCTGCCTCGGGGGCTGCCCTGCCACTCTGCTGCCGGATCACCTTTGGTGCTCTCTGGTGGTCGCCATGGTTGGGGCTCCCCCTCAGTGTGGCACTGCACAGCTGCTGCTGGCAGTGACCCCCAGTGGGCTGTGGGAAGTCAGGGGTGCCATTGGGAAAGCAAGCGGAGCAGGGCAGCAACATCCCTCGGCAAAAGACTACCCCCCCCCCCGCCCTCAGTAAAATTGTCAAGCATTGACTGGTCCCCGGTGATAAAAAGGTTGTGGACCACTGTTCTATATGACACCCCTTCAAGTATTTGAAGATGGTTATCATATCACCTCTTAGTCACCTTCTCTCCAGTCTAAACAGAACAAGCTCCCTCAACCTTTCCTCATACAACCTGGGTGTAAACTGCATGGAGCTTTTATTCCAATCCCAGGTCGATTTAGTCCCTGCCGTCTACACAGAATGCGATTTCCGTTTGGATTTGGGGTGATTTAAATTTTGCAGCAAGAAGAGCTTTGGGGAGCGGGGGAAGAGGAAGACCCGAGTTGAAATCGATCTGAATTCAACAGGATTGACAATGGAATAAACAAAGTAAGTGCAGACTCTGCCCTGGTCTCCAAACTCCTCACCATCTTTGTAGCCCTCCTATGGAAAAGCTCCAGTTCCTTTAGATTTTTCTTCAGTTGCGGTGCCCCAAACTGAACACTGTACTCCAAGTGAGGTCTAATCAGAGCAGAGTAAAGTGGCAGCATCACCTCACATGATCTGGACACTGTAGATCTTTTATTAAGCCCAAAATCCCATGTGCCTTTTTAGCTACTGAGTCACACAGCTGATTCTTGTTCAGAGTCTGGTCTACTAAGACCCCCATACGCTTTTCACATGGTCTGCTGCCAAAACAAGTCTCACCCATCCTATAGTGATGCATTTGATTTTGTCTACCTAATTGCAGAACTTTACATTTTTCACTATTACAATTCATTTTAGCAGAGTTTTCAACATCCTGTCGAGATTATCGCGTATCCTGATTCTATCTTCTGGTGTATTTGCTACCCCTCTCAGTCTAGTATCATCTGCAAATTTAATAAACACCCTCTCTATTCCTTCTTGCAAATCCTTTATGAATTTGTTAAACAACACAGGGCCTAGGACAGATCCCTGAGGCACTCCAAGAAGATGACAAACCATTTACAAGCACCCTTTGTGTACGATCTGTCAACCAATTCTCAACCCACCTAACGGTAATAGGATCCACACCACATTTTACCAACTTGCCGATAAAAATATCATGGGAAACCTGGAAGAGGGCTTCCATGTGGATTGGGATCAACCACCAAAAAGATGGGATATTCCAAGCCAAGTGTTGTCTTGTTTGAGGGTGAGCACCTTATTTTTGTATTATATTGGTGTGACTTGCTGCTTCAATGGCTGCAGCAGAAACTCCACTCTCTATTCCGAAGAGGATATTCCAAGCCAAGCATTGTCTTATTTTTTGAATGGGTGATCCTGACAATGCAAAGATGATGCTTTCTGGGGTCTTCCAAAACACCTCCAGCTCCAATGAGATGGAGATTTTTTCCCCCCATTTCTTTCTGGAAGAGATGCTTTGAGAAAGAAGGCTGTGGGCACCATGAAGCATATTAATCAGCACCATCACATACTTGAGTGCCATATTGAGGGTGACCACCTTATATTTTATTAGATTGGTGTGACTTGCTACTTCAATGACTACAGCAGAAACTCCACTCTCTATTCCGAAGAGGTTTCTGATTCCACTTGCTCCTGGGAAGATTTAACGCATTTCTAATCAGCTGTCCAATTCCAGATTTTGAAGGGTCTGTCTGGACTATTGTTCCCCCCTCCCCTGCAAGGCCTATGAATCATTTATATTAGTGTGGGCAGAAGAAGCAAAAAAAGACAGAATGAAGAAGGTTTCAGAGTTATTTCACCAAGAACTGGGTCAAAATGTACCTTTGAAATGACATGTTGTTTATGTCAAAACCACCTGGCAAGGGTTTTTTTTTTAGTGATAAGGGGAAGTATGAAATTGAATGTTTAGCTGATTATAATGATTTGGCCCCTATGGTGTTGGCTATTATTCATTTCCCAGAAATACCATAGGATTGCAAATAGAGCATTTTTGAGTGGTATTGGCAAGGTTGAACCCTTTGACAAATCAATTCCCTTGATTTGTTTCCTATGGAGACTTTTTGCTGGCCTTGAGGTCATTTTATTCAGTTGGCCTGCATGGAATTTATTTGCCAGAAAGTTCTTACAGATTCAGGGAACTGCCTACCATACAGAGTCTGAATTAGTTAAACTCGATGCAAAACTGTATGCACATTCATGTGAAGTTAAGCAAAGGTGTATTTGTTATTTGGTGTGGTTTCTTTACTAAGATGCTGAGATGACTAGAAATGGAAAACGGGGACTTATTATTCATCCTGACCACTTTGGGAAATGCTTGTACTTTTCCAAATCTCAAACTTGGAAGCTACGCAAATCATATGGCAGATATAGACACAGTACACTTGAATTCACCTTGAGAGACAGCTAGGGATAATGGTGAAGAGTGGTAGCTTTTAATTTGGAGATCCACGTTTGATTCCCCATTCTTCTATATGCAGCCAGCTGGGTGACTTTGGGCCAGTCAAAGTTCCTTCAGAGCTCTCTCAGATTCACCTACCTCACAGGATGTCTGTCCTGGGGAGAGGAAAGGTAGATTATGAGTCACTTTAAGAAGTCAAATGAGGGAGTACAAAAAAACCCAGCTCTTCTTCTTGTTCTGAATTTGCATGATAATTTACATGGGGGGGAGGGTTGTGGGCAGATCATAGATGAAGAAGAAGAAGAAGAAGAAGAAGAAGAAGAAGAAGAAGAAGAAGAAGAAGAAGAAGAAGAAGAAGAAGAAGAAGAAGAAGAAGAAGAAGAAGAAGAAGAAGAGTTGGTTCTTATATGCCGCTTTTCCCTACCCGAAGGAGGCTCAAAGCAGCTTACAGTCGCCTTCTCATTCCTCTCCCCACAGCAGACACCCTGTGGGGTGGGTGAGACTGAGAGAGCCCTGATATCACTGCTCTGTCAGAACAGTTTTATCAGTGCTGTGACGAGCCCAAGGTCACACAGCTGGTTGTATGTGGGGGAGAACAGAATCGAACCTGGCATGCCAGATTAGATGTCCACACTCCTAACCACTACACCAAACTGGCTCTCATAGAAATAAAGTTCAACTAGTGTAGTAGTTGAAAGGGCCATGGCAGACCAACTCCTGGCTTACTTGGAGGAATCTTCAGTGCTTGATCCATACACGTTAGGCTTCCGTCCAGGCCATGCCATGTGTTGGAGAAGGTGTTGATCGCCTTGGTGGATGATCTCCAGCACAAGCTGGATTGGGGCAGATTGGCCATACTAGTATTGCTCGATCTCCCAGCTGTGGTTGACATGGTCAGTCATGAGTTATTGTCCTACTGCCTCACCGGGGCCTTGATTTGGGAAGCCGCCCTTCAATAGCTGTGTTCCTTTTCCCGTTACTGGACACAGAGGGTGACAGTGGGTAACACTCTGCCACACTCGTACGGTCTCCCTTGTGGGGTCCCACAGGGCACAATACTGTCCCCCACACTATTTAACATCTTTATACACACTCTTGGATTGCTGGTCTAGAGTTATGGGCTGGGTTGACTGCAATATGCAGATGACACACAGCTCGGTCTCCTCATGGATGGCCACCCAGACTCCCCCCCCCCCGGATACATTTGCCAGATGTCTGGAAGACGTAGCTGAATGGTTAGAGTAGAGCCTCCTGAAACTCAACCCCTCCAAGCTGTAGGTCCTGTGGTTGAGAAAGAAAGGTGAAGGACAGGAAGTGTATCTCCTCATCTTGGCCACATCAAGGAATTTGTGGGTGATCCTGGATGCCTCCCTATCAATGGAGGCACAGGTCATAGGTATAGCACGCACAGCATTTTACCATTTTCACCAGGTGAGGCTACAAGTGCCCTAACTGCCTCCGGACTGTTTGGCCACAGTGATCCATATGCCAGTCACCTCTAGGTTGGACCTCTGTAACACACTTTATGCTGGCCTACACTTGTACTTGATCTGGAAACTCCAGCTGGAGCAGAACACAGCTGCTAGGGTTCTCACTGGTTCATCTTGGAGGACACACATCCAGCCTGTGTAGAAGCAGCTGCATGGGTTGCCAGTCTTGGCCCGGATCAAGTTCAAGGTTTTGGTTTTAACCTTTAAGGCCATCCATGGATTGGGTTCTGCTTATCTGAGGGACTGCTTGTCTGTTTATGCCTCCCACAGTGCTCTTCATTCTGCCGGTACTAATTTGCTGGTAGTCCCAGGCCTCAGAGATGTTTGCCTGGCCTCAACCTGGGCCAGGGATTTTTTGGTCCTGGCCCTGACCAGGTGGAATGAGTTCTCAGGAGAGTTGAGGAACCTGACAGAGCTACCAAAGTTCCACAGGGCCAGTAAAGCAGAGCTCTTCCACCAGTTCTTTGGTTGAGGCTGGTTTTTTTTAGGATCACTGGGACCCCATCAGGATATGCTATGCCATCACATGGGTTCATGGTTTTGGATGAACCCTATGGGGAGGACTGGAGGGATTTTCTCTCATCAATGCCTTCACAACTCCTTGCACAGCATTAGTGAAACAGGTGGATTTTATGCCAGGGTTATTAGAAAATGGATTGAAAATAATTCAGCCAGTATTATAATGTCCCTTTATAGAGCTAGGGTGAAGCCTCACGTTGAATACTTTATGCAATTCTGGTTACCCCAAAGGACATAGTAGAGCTGGGACAGGACCAAGATGATTAATGGCTTCAAGTGGAACATCTTTTCTTTGAGGAAAGGCTGAAGAGTCTGGGCCTTTTCAGTTTAGAAAAGAACAAGCTCAAAGGAACATGATAGAGTTTTAACCATTAATGCACAGGGTAGAGGGAGTGCACAGAGTGTATTTTTTTTCTCCCTTTCCCAAAACACTTAACACCTGGGGGCTTCTAGTGAAGTTAATGTGCAATAGAGACCAAAGGAAATATTTCTTTACTCAACAAGTGATCGAAATGTGGAATTCACTGCCAGAGGATGCAATGATGACCACTGAAATAGGAGACTAGACAGATTTGTGGGTGATAGGGGTTAGGAAACGTCTATATCCCAGTGCTAATCAGCAGCATGAAGGGAAGGTCACAGCCTTTATGTCCAGTTGTTGAGCCACCAGAGGAACTGGTTGACCACCGTATGAGACAGGACTAGACTAGATGAACCACTGGTCTGATCCAGCAGGACTCTTCTTATGTTCTTAAAACATAAAACATATTTTTACTCATTAGCTGTTAATTCCCCCTCCAAAGCTCACAAATAGTATAAGTAGATGAGTATGAAATGGACCATTGTCCTTTTTGATGCTGACCTTGAAGGATTCCTTAAATAGAACCAATGGGGCAGGCATGGCAATGCCTTACAAGGAAAACAACAGGTTTGGCTCTGAAAGGTCCTGAACCCTTAAGGGATCCGCCCCTCCAATTATTATTGGGTTTTTCACTCCTGTTCTAAGCAGCAGCAGGAGGCTTTGGTTTTCAATGGATTACTTCCTCGGCACATACAGACTTTTTGGAGGCCTTGAAAATAACTAAACATCCTGTGGTCTACTAAAGCTAAGAATAACCTTCAGCAGAGCTAAGGTCAGCCGTCTGAGTTCAGCCAGAGTTGTCTGATGACACTCTAAAACTCTTTTCAAAGAAATGATACCACAGCACAAGGGGAGTGAGTGGACTTTGCACTTGGCAATGAAGTTTCTTTGTGACGGCACCAACAAGCTTCTTTGTGACAATACTAACAAGAGGAAACGAGAGGAAAATGTAAAGAAGTTTTGTCCTGAGCTGGTTGTTGTTCTTTTTTGATGGCAACATGGTTCAGTTGATCATCCTTTCTCCTCATGTTCATGGATTTTTCATGCTACAAAACAAGAACAACAAAAACCAACCTCTAATCTCCACATACATTCTGCTCATCCTGATTTGTCTTCATTTATTTATTTATATTGGTACACACCACTTTACTCGCTAAGAGGAGAAAGCACAACCAATTGTTTTGTCCTCAAAACAACTGTCCTTTGATATAGGCCAAGTTGACAGTGTGTTACTGGCCCAACAAGCTGCCTGATAGAGTAGACTAGGCTTTCTCAACCAGGGTTTTGTGGAGGGGTTTCTTGAATGAGTGGGAGTTTGTTCATATTTGTTTAAAAAATGGTTAAACATTTATCAAGTGATATGACCATATATGGACATGTCAACCCCCTCCCAATGGCCAATGATAGGCCTGGAGGGGTGTGGAGGGGGTCTGGATGGGTGTGTACACAGCTATGCTTCCCAACCATATTCTGCATGATTGTACCACCTCTGAGGTTTCTCGAAGCCTGAAGTATGTTTCAGGAGTTTCTCAATGGTAAAAAAAAACTGAAAAAGGCTAGAGTAGAGATTCAGACCTCTGTATGAATCCATCTTGGTGTAGCGGTTAAGAGCAGTGGCCTCTAATCCGAAGAACTGGGGTTGATTCCACACTCCTCCACATGCAGCCAGCTGGGTGACCTTGGACCAGTCTCAGTTTTCTCAGAGCTCACTCACCTCACAGGGTGTCTATTGTGGGGGAAGAAAGGGTAGGCGGTTGCAAGCTGCTTTGAGACTCCTTTGGGTAGCGAAAAGTAGGATGTTAAAAACCTTCTCATCTCTGTTCCTTGTCTGCCACTCCAACCACGACATCATGCTGCTCTGATGTGAGAGCAAAGGACATACGGCCTACTGGAGCTTTAGAAGAAAACTCACGCAATCCTATTCCAATCAAATTAATTCAGTGAATTATTAAAGCCTGCAATTATTTTGATTACATACACAGAAATAATTGGACACTGCTGACTGCAATTTATTAGAAATCAGAAGGATGGGATGCAAGAACCAGGCTGTGGCAAGAGCCTCCATTAATAATCTATGCACCATGGCTTCATTTGCTATCTTGACCAGAACTTCAAAATCAAGTATTTCTTGTGGAATAAAACAGTCTGGTCCAGATTTCATGGGTGCCTTCTCGGTCTTTGAGAATTTCAGTTCAGATTGATCGGTCAGCATGGCTGGTTGATATGAAAACGTTCTAATGGGCCCATATGCCATTTTAAAAATAATCAAATAAACATTTACAAGGAGGGGTTTTAAGCAACACTTGTGTTCACCCAGATAGTCAGGATTCCGTCAGAATACAGGGGTGACTTGGGTTGGTAATAGAATAATAGAATCAAAGATCATAGAATAATAGAGTTGGAAGGGACCTCCTGGGTCATCCAGTCCAACCCCCTGCACTATGACGGACACTCACATCCCAATCGCTCATCTACTGTAACCTGCCACCCCTTTGCCTTCACAGAATCAGCCTCTCCATCAGATGGCTATCTATCCTCTGTTTAAAAATTTCCAAAGATGGAGAACCCACTACCTCCCAAGGAAGCCTGTTCCACTGGGAAACTGCTCTAACTGTCAGGAACTTCTTCCGGATGTTTAGATGGAACTTCTTTTGAAATAATTTCATCCCATTCGTTCTGGTCTGTCCCTCTGGGGCAAGAGAGAACAATGCTTCTAAAGTTGTATTTACCCACAGGTAGAGTCTAGATGCAGGAATCATAGTGGCTTGTCCTCTGATAATCGCTTTTCCTTGTACTTAAACAATGAATTTTTTAAAATTATTTTTACATTTCTATCCTGCCCTTCCTGAAGGCTCAAAGCAGGTTACTGCAAACCAAAATACCCAGTTAAAAATATTACAGAAATACACTATTAACCAAGTCACTGGGAAATTATTATTTTTTTAGGCAGGGAGTAATGTCATACCCATAAATGCACAGCTCATCCCCATTCTGAGTGGACAATTTGGCTCAACGTATTCTTTTTCAGTAGACCCCTTAGCAAACAAAGGAAGGCTACAAAATATCTGGAGTGCGCACATTAGAAAACAGATGGCTAAGGGAGGGGAATGACATCTTTATATAGAACCACGAATGTGGATAAATAGGGGACAGCTGTTTACCCTTTTCCTCAGTACTACAGTTGAAAAATACCTGATGGCTTTATTTTACAATTCTGGGTTTATGTGAATGTGTAGTTGACAGCATGGTTCTTCAAGAAATCAAGAGCCCCCCCTCCCCACACACACACACACACACACACAAAGACACTCACAGCATAATTTACTATGAATCATGCCTGTAGTTTGTTTAATCGGCGAACCGTTCTGAATGTTGACGCTCATTCTCCCTAGCAGCTTTCATATTCTCATCCCATCTACCCCCGTTTCTTACACGCATTTCTGGTCTCTTAGAACCGATGAAAGACACCCGATGTATTTCTATCACAGGACTGAAGCAAGCCTAGGCAATGTAAGAATCATCTTGCTGCATCGGGATGAAGCCTGTCACTGGTGCCAAACTCGTTCCCCTGAAACAGCCAACCAGAGGTTTTGAGGAAACTATTTGACGAGCAAGTCGCACTGTTGATGGCTGCTCTCAGTTTTCTGTCCTTAGTGGAGTTGCCAATGGCTTCCATGCCCCCCTGCCCACTATTCCTTCTAGTTCCTCAGCTTACACCAGCCAGGTGCAACTCAAACGTTATATGCAAACTAAGTGCAAACGTGGCTTGCCAAGATCTCTGAGCTCCATGATAGCCCTATGCATTCTGGCTCCCTATACAGATATGGTCCCAACTCTGAAGCCTCTCTGATTTAAAGAGAAAAAAACATGTAGGTTCCATTCAGCCAGGCATTCTCAACCAGGGATTCCTGATGGCCCTGGAAGGGTTTCCCAAATGAGTGGGAATTGATTTATTGTTATATTCCCTTTGTCCTCATGAAGCGACGGTTGCGTATGTCAGCAGTTCCCCTCCTCTTCCCTTTTAGTGGGGGTAGAGATTGGGTTAGTTATCGAACTTTGCTGCCACTCTTGGCCGCTATAACTGTTGTTAAGGATTAGTTGTGGGTTCATGCTTTTATGATATTATTTTAATGAGATTGTTTTATGTAACCCGCCTCGAGCCTCCAGGGGGAGGCAGGATATAAATAAAATGATAATTATATATATTATATATATATTGTTAAACATTTATCAAGTGATATGACCATAGATGGCCATGTCGACATGCTGTCCCCTCCCCAAATGGCCCATGATGGGCCTGGAGGGGGTGGGAGGGGGAGGGGCCCCATGTGGTCATGTACACAGCTATGCTTCCCAACCATATTCTGCATGATCTTTTGAGGTTTCCCAAAACATGAAGGATGTTTCAGGAGTTTTCTTAGATATTTGAGTGGAGCCTGAGGGCGCTTGGTTGAGGGGAGGGGTCTCAGTGGGGCAAAATGACATAGAGCCCACCCACCAAGGCAGCCATTTTCTCCAGGAGAATTGCTTTTTTAATGTGGAGATCAGTGGTAATTCCAGGACACCTCCAGCCCCCACTTGGAAGATGGAGGCCATAGCAAGGAGTTTACAGCTATAGCTTTACCCTGTATATACATGCAAGGAGGCCCCAAATGACATCTGTTTCATTCATGTATTTCAAACAGCTTTTAATGACACAGGAGTTGTGCCAGATTTCTGTTGTATTTTTGAAAGACTAGAAATGTTAGTTATGCAACAAAATGTTTCACTATTTTTGTCTCTCCCAAATTGTCTTCATTAAATTAACCAAATGAACCAACATTCTGAGAGAAGAAGCAAAATCATCTCCATGTAATTTACAGTCTCCATACTGTCCACACTTCTAGGAAGCATTCTTATGTTCCTGCCCTATTTTAAGATGGATCAAACAATCCCTAAACACTTCATCCTTAACTCATAAGAATGATGTCCCAGCTCCCAAGCCCTTCGTAATCTGTGACCCCCTTTCCATATCTTTCCGATGTCTGTTGGAGATAGGGGAAATGCAAGCAGAACAGTACACAGATGCAAACTGTCTGAGCGTGAAATATTTGCTTTTTATTGTTTATTTTTGCTCGACAAAAGCAAAGTCTGACCCAGAAAGCCAGCCCTTTTAATGATTACATCAGCGAAAGGGCAGGGTGTCTTTTACGTCATTCTGAGGGACTGCCTGATAGGACCTCGTTCTTCATCCAACGTATGAGAAACTTGACTAACAGCTTATCAGATGTATAAGCAAGGGCGGTTTCTTTTTTTTTAAATAAGATTTCAGCCTATCTTCATTATCTTTTTATTTAATTGTCAAATGAATTAATTTCCCCCTTGTACACACAGGCACACGCTCAGAGACCTTTGAAGCCTTTGGCTGCGCAGGTGAATAGGAGGACACCTAGTGGTGGCAGTTCAGGATAATTTCTCTTCAACAAAAATAGGAGAAAAAATTACATCTTCTGATTACCTTTAACACAGCACAATCTACAGAATTTTATTTCACACGCACACAATATATATCCACTGTTCTTCCTTCTTTCAAAAAGCTCAGAGTTTCTTACCACAGAAGTTCACCTCGGGGCACTGACCAGAGTAAGACGACCCCCCCCCCCTTAGTTTTAACAATCCAACAGCAACATATACCCTCAGACCATGTTCTGTGTCCCAGATTTGCTATTACCCATACCTGTCAAGTCAGGTCCAGCCAGTTTATTGTTTAACCAAAAGGTCACAACAACATAAAATGTCAAACCAGACCCATAAACAACAGAGAAGGGTTAGTTTTTTACACTCCCCAGCATGCAACAGAGACTTTCCCCCTCAGCTTCTGAAAGAGTAGTAACAAATTTTGCCTGTTTATCTATGTGACAGATTTCTTCTAAGCTGACAAAGTGTGTGTGTGTGTGTGGGGGGGGGGTCAGGAATCTCCATAGGACCGTTTATGCACTGCAGGTTTCATGCCGGGCTGCAGGCTGGATTTTTAGTCGTGGCAGGTTGCCCCACCTCTTCCTGCACTCACATGGGGGAGCATTTGGCCCGGTGCATCTCATCCGCCCCCGATTTGTGTTCCTGCATGGAAACTGGGGCAGTGAAGTTCCCAGTGCATAAACAGTCTAGAAGTATCAAAATTGACTAATAGTGCACGTTGACTCCTTATGGGTGTCCCTAGGTATGCTGTAGAATTAAGAACAAAATGACAGTCTCCATCTTGTGAGCTTCCTGATTCTGTTTTTCGCTTGAAACATTGATCATACTACATATATTGCATATTTTGGTCACTGTCTTACATTGTGTCCCAAGAAACCCTGAGAGGTCCTAACAGTATTTAATGTATGATATCCTAAATGAAATAACTAATTTAAAGACTAGGTTTAGAAGTTGAATACTTCAGCCTTATGAAAACCAGCAAAGTATAGTGACTACTTGTGATAACCTAAACAGAGTTACACTATTAAATATCTATTGACTACAGTGGGTTTAACGGTAATGGTAACGGTATCCCCTCTGCAAGCACCGGGTCATGTCTGACCCTTGGGGTGACGCCCTCTAGCGTTTTCATGGCAAACTCAATACGGGGTGGTTTGCCAGTGGCTTCCCCAGTCAGTACTATTTACCCCAAAGCAGCAAGCTGGGTACTCATTTTACCGACCTCGGAAGGATGGAAGGCTGAGTCAACTTTGAGCCGGCTGCTGGGATTGAACTCCCAGCCTCATGGGCATTGCTTTCACACTGCATGTCTGCTGCCTTACCATTCTGCACCACAAGAGGCTCTACGCACAATAAGGGAGTAATAAAAGTGATCTAATCAGAAAGCTTCTACATCAACCTTTCTCAACTTATTTTTTTACCGTTCAGAACCCCCTGAAACATTCCTCAGGCTTTGAGAAACCCCATAAGTAGCGCGATCATGCAGAATATGGTTGGGAAGCATAGCTGTGTACATGCCCACCTGGGGCCTCTCCCCTTCCAACCCCCTCCAAACCCATCACTGGCCATTTTGGGAGAGGGGGTGGGCAGGTTAACATGACCATGTATGGTCATATCACCCAATAAATGTTTAACCAATTTTAAAAATATGTAAAAAATTAACTCCAATTCATTTGGGAAACCCTTTCAGGACCATCAAGAAACCCCGGGGTTTCACAACCCCCTGTTTGAGAAAGCCTTTCCTAGATAAGCTTTCTCAAACAGCATACTGCAGTGGTGGAAAGCGCTATCAAGTCATTGCTGGAGATATCAAGGCAAGGGGTGTTCAAGGTGGTTTGCCATTTCCTGTCTCTGTATAGCAACCCTGGACTTGCTTGATGGTCTCCCATCCAAACATTAACCAGAGCTGATAAGATCAGGACATCCTGAGCCACCCAGAACAGTGCACACTAAGTGCTACACATGACTTATTTCCAAAGCTAGGTTTGGTATTCATGTGCTTATCTATTTTGGATTCTCAGTCATCCACGCAAGTGTCATCTTGGTCACAGGCACTGATTTATTTCCCTTATAATACTGTGTGCCTTTCTCTGTGCAACTTAAAGGAGATCAGAGAATCAGAAAAGCAATGCATCTGAGTACACCAGCACCATAAACATTGCAAGAACTTCATCACCAAAATTTGAAAACCATGCAAAGCAACAAAGATGATACCTGTGCAATAAACCAGAATTCTATACTCTTTATGAAAACGCCCTCCTTAGCAGTTTTGGTTAGTTTGGTTTGGCTGGTATTTTCAAAAATGATTTATGATACTTTGTAAATTACAGTATTTATGAGATAATAGATTTATCCTCAAATGAGATATAATAATTATTCTCAAGATCCTGTAAGAACAGAAGAATTTCTGAAATTTTATTATTGTTGTTGTTGTTATTGTTATTGTTATTGCTATTGTTATTGTTACTCCCATCCCTGTATGCAGGCTATGGTGCAATTTAATATAGCAGAAGTAAAAACCATTAAAACATTACAGTTTTAAATTACCAGTTGCTGCTCCCTTCCCTTAACTCGCCTGGCATTTCACATCAGTTTTTCCAGTACACGGTGGGAGATCTTTCTGGTTTCTTCAGCTGAGATATCTATAAAGGAGTCAAGTGTAGTTTCTTTATTGGTTCACTATTTTATCAATGTCTTCATGTGTTTCTGTGTTCAGTTACAATATGGTGCTTCATTCACCATGCTTCCAGTGTTCCCATGCTTGAGTGGGCGGTTGGAATTCTGGGGACATTATCATATCAGCTATACATATCTGGAGGAAAGGTGTATAGCTAATAGGAAGAAGAAGAGCTAGTTGTTTCTATCCCATTTTTCACTCCCCAAAGAAACTCCAAAGAGACTTACTAACACCTTTCCATTCATCTCCCCACAACAGACACCCTGTGAAGGGCTGCGAAAGCTTTAAGAGGACAGGTCTGAAGGAACCGTGACTAGCCCAAGTTCACCCAGCTGGCTGCACATGGTGGAGTGGAGAATGAAACCCAGTTCTCCAGATTAGAGTTCACTGCTCTTTAATTGCCACACCACACTGACAGTACATAGTAACTAAGAGTGAAAGAGTGAAGCCTCTGTCCTCACTGGGGTCTCAAAGCACCAAACATCATTTTCACCTTCATGTTATTTTGTTACCAAAAATGCACATGTATCCAAGACATGTGTAGATTTATAGAGTGGGGAATGGCATGCAAGTGATTGGTAACATAGAAAATGGATTGTTTGCCAGTGTTTGTAAGGGAATTGAACCCTTTAGAACTCAAGGTAGACAACAGATAGCTATAGTAAAATAACAAGCAAACTTTATTTGTAAGAAAATAATGAAAATAAATAAGCAGATATATATTAGGCACACTGTCTATTGGATAGGAAATCAAAGAGGGAAAAGGTTTATAGTAAGTATATTTACCAGTCCTGAAGAGCGGGGAGGCAGAGTGGCAACACAACCAGGCAGCAGCGTGAAGGGTGATCTGAATGGATCCTGATCAGATGCATGTTTTGGCTTAGCAAAGCCAGAGTTTTTATATCTTTGTGAGAGGAGGGGATCATGCTCGGCTCATGATGGGGGTGTGATTGGGGCATGGTAGAGGCATGATGGAACTTTCCATGGGTGAGAAGTTAGGAACTGTCCTGGCTGGCTCCGGAGATGGATGCTGATGAGCTCAAAGAAAGGGAACCATCATGTCTCAATAGGCCTAGCTGTTGGGGTGGGGGAGCGATTTCCCCTTGGAGATTGGCTTAGGTTGAGTCAGAGGTGAGAGATTACCTGGAAGCCTCTAGGCAAACTTGACTCTACCAGCCACTTGACAGGCAATACAATGTGGTGGGGTGGGGGAAGGCAGGACATGTCTCAGGCTGCAGCTGTCTTGTCAAATATGTGGCTTCGAACAACCTAGGTGAGAGGCAGGCCCAACTGGGTCTTGGCAAACTATAAACACAGTGTCTGGCTTTGCATAAGCCTAGACGGTTGAAGGGTGCCACTGGTTGTTGGGGATAGTATGCCAGTCTAATGAGTGGGGTCCAGCCATACTTAACAATCTTCATAACAACTCTGTGAGGTAGGCTAGGCTGAGAGTATGACTAGCTCACTCAGTAAGCTTTGATAGCAGAGTGTGATCTGAACCTGGGTCTCCTGGATACACTCTGACCACTATACCGGACACTGTGTGTGTGTGTGTGTGTGTGTGTTTCCTGACTGAATATATTTGGAACAAATGAATAGGAGGTGTGTGTGTGAGCAGGGGAGGGGGAGGGAACACCTGTGTTCATCCTCTTTGGCACAATCCAGGAAAGGAAAGAGGTGTCCAGCAGTGACTCTTGATGAATGAGGAATCCCAATGCGTTCCTGTTTAGTTCTGCTTCTCCAGATGGCAGTGAATGATTTTCGCAAACCGTGCCTGACAAGATGCTCCATATGGAATGCGACAAAGCAGCCAGCTATTACATTGCTCTGTTGTTTTAGATGTAGCTTTGAACATGTGAAGCTCTCTCGTGCTGTCAGACCATTGGCCTATCCAACTCAGGATGGTCTGCCCCGACTGGCAGGAACTCTCCAGGGTTTCAGCCAGGCACAGCAAGGTGTTCCCAATACCTGCTGTGAAGAAATGCATTTTTTTTTCCTTTGGAGCTTTGAAATGAGCAAAACCTTCACTCTGAGTTTTAAAAGTTTTCCTCTCTGGGCAGGGAACAGGCAGGAAGGGGTGGGGGTGACGGAATTGGTTCAATTGCTTTCCAGACTTACCTCAGGCACTACCTCCATATAAATGCTAAATGGTTTAGACCAGGAGTGGCCAGACTGTGGCATACTACAATTCCCATGTGCCCCTGCTACATCTGGGGAGCCACCGTTTGGCCACTCCTGGTCTAGACCATGGGATGGTTAAGTTTTCCCCCTCCAAGCACGGATCAGAGATTTGAAGGAATATAATACTAGAGAGATTTCAGGATGGAACTCCAGGAAAGATTTTCTGACCTAGCTTCTCCAAATGTTGATAAAACTTTGAAAGGCAGGGTGGAACGGGGCCTGCAGGCCAGAGCAGGCCTGTTCCACTATAGCTGCTACCTAAAACCTTCACAGACACTGGGAATTGAACCTGTGATCTTCTGCATTCCAAGCATGTGCTCCAAGTGTCTGTTCCTATTATCCGTTTGTTCATTCATTACCTTTATTGGCATTCCGTAGCATATTACAATGTATAAGTGAAAAAAGTCAAACAACTTGATATATATATATATATATATATATATATATAAACAATAGAACAACTGCACTAAGACACACTAAAAGAGCTTCGTTCTAACTTTTGGAATGTCCACCACAAATTTTGCAACTATGGATGTAATTTCAGCTGTACCTGTTATCTTTCTGGACTGCCTTTCTGCTTATGCCCCTCAAGCAGCCTTGCACTCTGCCACCACCAACCAGCTAATGATCCCTGGCACAAAAGAAGCCCACTTGACCTTGACCAGGGCCAGAGCCTTCTCTGTCCTGGCTCCCACCTGGTGGAATGAGCTCCCAGAGCGGATCAGGGCCCTGGCAGACCTAAAGCAGTTCTGCAGGGCCTGCAAAAGGGAGCTCTTCCACCAGGCATTTGGTTGAGCTTGACTGGAATCTACACCTATTGGGCCCCTGAATCTCCCTCCCTGGAATCCATGTACCTGAAATTATACCATGGACCTGTTTGATTACTATTCTGTTAATTGTTATCTTCTGTTACTATTACTATTGTCACCATTGTTATATTCTAGTTTATTTGCAAAACTGAGTTCAATGTATAATTCTTTATGTTCCATTTAAACTGCTCTGAGCCCCAGGGGAGGGTGGTATATAAACATAACTAACTAACTAACTAACTAACTAAATAAATAAATAAATAAATCTTGAATAGCTGTGCTGAAAGCTCGGGGGACAAACTGTATGTGATGTTGGAAATCCATGACTGGATCTCTTGAATCTAAACAGCATCCATGTTGGGTGGAGGTGTGGATCAAGATCACAGCACTGTAAAAGTGGGTTAATCCTTCACCATTTTTGACACCTCTTACCCCTCTCCTTGAAGTTATTCTTTCACTATTTATCCAGCGGGGACCTTCAGGATGAGGGATTTTCACGAAGAAAGTGTTTTTGAAGAAAGCGTTAAATTCCTTCCTTCCTATCAGCACTGCTGTGGATTAGAGGTGCAGAGAGATAGCTTGAGACTCTAAACATACATTCCGGTGAGTTCCTTCATCCTTCTTCATGAGATCTAGCTGCATACTGGGAGAGATTGCACAATGCATTAGGGCAATGAACACATTTGCCAACTTTATTATGCACAATTGGAAATCAGCAACCAAGAAAAAATGCTGAGAATGCACAAACATCTTGTCTGCCTCTGTGTCATGACCCCGTGTGTTCATTGGGCGGGTAGACAACAGTGATTCCTTTTTGAATGTTTAAAAGTTACAATAAAGTTTTCACTGTTCATTTAAAGGCCCAGATTCTCTGTTCTTGCATTATTTCCCTACATCATGTGGGAGGGTATTCCTCAGGCTTGGGATGGGAGATCTTTGCCACAGCCTATACTACAGTTCCTCTTCAAGGATTGCTGCCTTGTCATGGCAAAGGGGCTTGCGTAGCTCAGTGAAGCTATGAGCTATGCCATGCAGGGCCACCCAAGATGGACAGATCATAGCAGAGAGCTTTGACAAAAGGCGATCCACTGGAGAAATGGCAAACCACTCCAATATCTTTGCAATGAAAACCCAATGGACAGTACCAAAAGGCAAAACAATATGACGCCGGAAGATGAGCCCCTCAGGTCGGAAGGTGTCCAATATGCTACTGGGGATGAGCAGACGGCTAGTACAAGTAGCACCAGAATGAATGAAGCGACTGGGCCAAAGGTGAAAGGATGCTCAGTTGTGGAGGGAACTGGTGGCGAAAAGACAGACCAATGCTGTGAAGACTTTTCTTCCATAGGAACATGGAACGTCAGATCCATGAATCAAGGCAAGCTGGACATGGTCAAACAAAAGAAAACAAGACTGAATATCGACATTTTAGTAGTAAGCCAAAGGATAACTGGGATAACAGGCAAGTTTGGCCTTGGAGTACAAAATGAAGCAAGGCAAAGGCTGGTAGAATTTTGTCAAGATAATACAATGGTCAGCAAACACTCTTTCCCAACAACCCAAGAGACAAATCTACACATGGACAATACCAGACGGTCAACACAGAAATCAGATTGATTTTGACCTCTGCAGCCAAAGATGGAAAAGTTCTATACAGTCAGTAAAAACAAGACTAGGGGGCTTTTCGCACGCCTTCAAAATCGCACAATGGTTGCCAATTGAAAACGCTACTGATTTGCCGTTATGCACAACGTCGTTGACAATCTGCCACACACCTGAAACCGATCTGCAAAAAGCGCTTCCTTGTAGCGCTTTCAGGGAAATCCCCAAAAGTGGATTCACCCTCTGGAAAGCGATACACTCCTGCAACCAATCTGCAACACTAGCGAAAAAGACCTGTGCGTTAACATTGTTGCGGTTTCTACAAAGTCCCTCCCCCTGGCTCTCTCCTCTGATCTTCCGGCGAAGCGATCGCCATTTTTTTCTCTCTGAGCGAGCGGGGATAAACGCACCAGCGAGCCTCTTTCTGTTTAGAGGCTTCCCCGGCTTCAGTCCCTCTCCAGAGTCACTAAGCACAAAGAACAGAAAAGCCCGTTTGCTGATGTATTTTCCCTTTATTTTTTACACATTCATTCAGCCGAAAATCGGGCCCGTGAGAGGGGGGGGGGATTTTTTTTTTCACTCGGAGGGAGCGTGGCAACGATCAAATGACAGCTCAAACACACCAGGCAGCTGGATGGGTCTCTCCGTTGCAAGGAATCAACACAGATTCGTTGCAATGGGTCTGTTTTTTTAAAAAAACTTTCTTAAAGGGAAAGGGGCTGTTTGGGAGCATGCTAACAGCTGCCCATTGGCTGCTTGATGGCCAGGGGCGGGACGAGCTTGGCAATAGCGCTTCCTTTCTAGTGATTTTTGCCGAGACCGGAAGCCTGTGGGAAACGCTACAAAACGCAACTGGATTCCACTACAAAGGCAGGTATGCATAACGACGAATTCCACTATTTTAAATGGCGATTTTTCATTCAGCAACCAATTTGCTACAAAGATCCCGGTGCGGAAAGCCCCCAGGAGTCGATTGTGGTTCAGATCATCAGCTTCTTGTTGCAAAATTTAGGCTCACATTGAAGACAGTAGGAAAAAGCACTAGGCCACTCAGGTATGAACTAAAACATATCCCTGACGAATATACAGTAGAGGTGACAAATAGATTTAAGGAATTAGATCTGATAGACAGAGTGCCTGAAGAACTATGGATGGAGGTTCGCGACATTGTACAAGAGGTAGCAACTAAAACCATCCCAAAGAAAAAGAAATGCAAGAAAGCAAAATGGCTGTCTGAGGAAGCTTTACAAATAGCTGAGGAGAGAAGGGAAGTGAAAGGCAAGGGAGAAAGAGAAAGATACACCCAACTGAATGCTGAATTCCAGAGAATAGTTAGAAAAGATAAGAATGCCTTCTTAAATGAATAGTGCAAACAAATAGAAGAAAACAATAGAATAGGGAGGACCAGAGATCTGTTCAAAAAATTGGAGATATTGGAGAGAACATTTCATGCAAAGATGGGTATGATAAAGGACCAAAAATGGTAGGGACCTCACAGAAGCAGAAGAGATTTTAAAAAGGTGGCAAAATTATACAGAAGAACTATACAGCCTTCTCACTGAAAAAGCTTGGCAACACTCACTGCATGTTTCTTGCTCTCTTCCCTGAGGAGAGACTGGACTCTCAATGGGAGGGAAGGAGACATGTGCAATGCTCAGCCTCTGGTTTATCAGTTGCACATTTCTGTGGAAGTCAACACACTTGCAATCACTACAGTTGACTGCCAAAGCTTACCTCCAGGTGCACCTCGTGATCCTGGGGTGAGAATCTGGTGAGGCACAGCTGCAACCCACATGGAGGGAGTTGGTGGGATGTAGTCTGTGGAGTTTTGCCTTTTGGAACTGTCTATAGAGTTTTCATGGCAAAGATACTGGAATGGTTTGCCATTTCCTTCTCCAGTGGATCATCTTTTGTCAGAGCTTTTTGCTATGACTTGTCCGTCTTGGGTGGCCCTGCCAACAAAAGTGCATCTTGTCAAGGCTATGGTCTTTCCAGTTGCAATGTATGGCTGTGAAAGTGGGACCATAAGGAAGGCCGAGCATCAAAGAATTGAGGCTTTTGAACTCTGGTGATGGAGAAGTCTCTTGCGAACAAACCGGTCAGTCCTAGAGGAGATCAGCTCGGACTGCTCCTTAGAAGGCCAGATACTGAAGATGAAACTCAAATACTTTGAGAAAGTTTAGAAGCAAGCATTGTGACACATAACTGAATAAAATTTACTTCCGTGTGTCACAAGCCTCTCCCACATGCGTATATACGTATTCTTTGCTCTAGGCATGTTGCCATTTTTTAAAAAAAAGAAATTCCCGTTCACAGGTAGAAGGGAGAAGGAGGTGGGTGTGAGGGCGGGACATTGCAGAGCTGACTATAGCATATTTGATCCTCCATAACTTCCTTCTGTGGTTTGCTAGCTGATGGATGCTTTTTAGGTTGCTGAATCCACTTTTTGTGATTCCTGAAGTCACACTTTAAAATGGAGGACGTAGTGAGCTGGTTGCTGCCCAGACGTTGGATGTTGACAACGTTGTGTGGAGGGGACACAATATAGCAACTTCTTTTCCAAACATTACGTTACATTTATAGCTTGCGGAAATCCCATGACTGGTCCAAAGTCCAAAGTCATGCAGCTGGCTGCAGATGGGGGAGCGGGGAATCAAACCTGGTTCTCCAGATTAGAGGTTGCCCCTTTCTAACTACTACACTATAGAAGAGTCCAGTAGCACCTTAAAGACTAACAAAATTTGGAGCGGGACTGAGTTTTATTGAGTCACTGTTCACTTCTTCAGATGCATTCCCAAGGCTGATGTATTTTCATTCTGTACAGTTACACCTTTTATTGAAATCCAGGAGCTATGCTTAGGAGAGCCATCTTGGCATAGTGGATAAGAGCGGTGGCTTCTAATCTGGCGAGCCAGGTTTGATTCCACACTTCTCCACATGCAGCCAGCTGGGTGACCTTGGGCTCGCCACAGCATTCATAAATCTGATCTGACCAAGCAGTAATATCACGTCTTTCTCAGCCTCACCCCCCTCACAGGGTGTCTGTTGTGGGGAGAGGAAAGATGATTGTAAGCCACTTTGAGACTCCTTCAAGTAGAGAAAAATGGCATATAAGAACCAACTCTTCTTCTTCTTCTTCTAATCTGGCGAGCCAGGTTTGATTCTGTGCTCCCCCACATGCACCCAGTTTGGTGACCTTGGGCTCGCCACAGCACTGATAAAGCTGTTCAGACCCACCAGTAATATCAGGGCTCTCTCAGCCTCACCCACCTCACAGGGTGTCTTATGTGGGGAGAGGAAAGGGAAGCGGATTGTCAGCCGCGTTGAGACTCCTTTGGGTGGAAAAAAGCGGCATATAAAAACCAACTCTTCTTCTGTCAATACCACAGGCCATGCTGCACGAAGCATGCACTCTTCAATCGGCCAGCTTAATGGATCTGTGCACTTGAAATATGCAAACTGATCTGGAGGACCTTTTCAGTGCAGGTACATATCGTGCATGTTCCAAACGTGGGCTTAAAAATTAAAACAACTCCTCTTGGGAACGTTCAAATGCCAGGGGCAACGTTCCAATTTCCAGGGATCCTTTGGGTATCGAAACGCACCCCCCTCCTCAACATACACACTCGTCTTCCCGATAGTTTCCAATGCCACATCCCAGAGTTCGCGTCCTTCTCGCTGCGCCAGCTGGCATGCATAGAAACAAGAGGAGACCCACAAAAAAAAAGGACACCCGGCGGCCTGATTCGCACCTCCAGCGGCTAGCTTTTCCCTGTCCACCCCCCCTTCCCTGCCAGCCGAGCGCAGTCCCCCACGCGAAGGACGCCCATGGACGGGGAAGCATCACAAGGAGACCGATGCCCTAGCTTGGAAATCGTCCTAACAACAACAAAAGAAAACACCGCAACAAAAAAAGGCCCCTTTGGGTTGTGATTTGCACCTCACCCCACCCCAGTCCGCACCTCTCCGCGGTCTTCCCGAAGCCTTTCCGAAAGCATCCCATTCGATGCCCCGCACTGCCATCTATTGGCCGCGAAGCCTCCCCGCGCGCCTCTCGCCTCCTCTCCCTTTGCCGCCACCCCCGCAGCCCGGCTGTGTTTGTAGCAGCTTCGCCCGAGCAGCAGCAGCTCCGTCCGGAGTTCGCGAGGGCTCGGTCGGCTTGGAAAGCCTCGCCGCGGCGGCCGAGGGAGACGCGTCGACGGGGCTTCTCTTCTCCCTCCTCGTCCGAGGCCAAGTCGCCGGCCGTCGCTTCCCGGCGGGGCTTGCCCTCCAAACTCCGATGCGATGGGGAGGATGCGGGGCTAAGACGCAGCTGCCCTCCGAGCCAAGCGACGGCGGAGCGGGTTGGGAGGTGGTGGAAGGTATGCGTCGGAGGTCGCCCCAGTCTCGCCGCCCGGAGAACCAGCAGCAGCAGCAGCAGCCGCCGCCGCAGGGGGCTCGACGGCGGGGGAGGGCTGGGCGAAGCGAGCCGGCTCCCCCGCGCCCGGCTCGCCAGCCCTACCATGTCCGGAGCGCGTTGCAAGAAGAAGAAGAGGCGGCTTAAAGGCAGGGACGGCGGCCGGCCGGCTCCAGCCTTCCAGCCCAGGCTTCGGGGCACCGCGGCGGGAGGCCAGGAGGCGAGCGCCGGCCACGGCGGCACCAGCAGGACGCCCCGCTCGGCCCGGCTGCCGCGGAGCGGGGAGAAAGTTGACCCCGCCGATGGAAAGTGTGAGTAGCGGCCGGGAGGGGGGACCGGCGGCCGGGGACTGGGGCGGCCGACCGTCCGGGGGGACTGCGGGGGCTTCGCGGCGCCCCCGCCCCATTTGCCCCTAGAGCATCTTCTCTCCCCCTCCCGTGCGCTTGCCCCTCCTCACCCCCCCCCCACCTACCCACCCCCGTCGTCTTTCCGGATCCAAAATCCCCGCCTGCTATTTGGCTCCCCTCCCCCCGGTCCTTTGGCCTCCTCCTGACCCAGATCTTCCCAAGCCTCCTCCCGCACCCCCCTCCCCACATTTATTCCCTCCCTCCCCTCTCCACCATCTTCCTACCACTCAGTCGTGCCCCACATCTCTCCCTCCCTCTCCCTCTCCCGCTCCGGATTGACATCCCCTCCTGGAGTGCCCTCCCCTCGCTTCCTCGCTCCTTACCATCTCTCCCTCTCCCCCCCCCCCCGGTGCGCTCCATCCCCGGCCCCCTCTCGTCTCCCTCCGGAGCCCCCGCTCCCTCCCCCTCCCCCCTCCCCGCATCTCCCTCTCCTCCCCACTCCCTCCCTAGTCTCCAGCGCGCCCCTCCCTGTCTCTCTCTCCCCCCCCCCTCCCCGCGCCGCCTTCCCCGCTTCAGTTTCCGCTGCTGGGGAGCCAAGCCGGAGGAGGGAGCCCCTGGCACCGCCGCGCTCGGCGGGTGCGGGTGCATGAACGCGTGTGTGTGTGCGTGTGCATGCGTGTGCTTGCGCGCGTGTGCGCGCGTGTGCCTGGCTCGGCCGGCCGAGCGAGCGAGCGAGCCTTCCCCCAGCTGCATTCCCCGCCGCCGCCGCCGCCGCCGCCTTCCCTCCTCGCCCTCCGCCTGGGCGGCTTGCAACACCGCACGCCGGGCGAGCTCCATGGCTTCCGACGAGGCTCGGGCCCGGGAGATTTCGGCCTCAGTAAGTAGCCCGGGGGCGACGGGCCGGGGATGGAGGGGGGCAGATCCGTGTCTCCTTGTTGCTCTTGGCTCCCACCCCCCACCATCCAAACACCACCGACGTTTCCAGTTCCCACTATTGGAGCAGTTCAGAGAGAGAGAGAGAGAGAGAGCAGTTTTTTTGTGCTGGCATCAGAGGCGGTTGCTTCAGTGCGGTAATCTTAGGGGTGGAACTCATTTTCGGGACACACACACACACACACACACAGAGGAAGATGGGCATCGAATAAAGAGCGACATCCCCTCTCCCTCCCCCCCCCAAGCCCCCAAACCCAATCACCCCTCCGAAGAGCTTTCCCTCGCCTCCTTACCCGGTCAGCTCCTTTTTGCCACATTCAACTTTTATCCCCCCCCCCTTCTTCCATTGCCACCACCAGATCCTGCCCTTCCCTTAGAGGGAGGGGGGCAGAGAAGCACACCAGAACTGGGGGGGGGGCTGAGGCTACTTATCCTTGCAATAAAGCTGGGGGCACAGTGAGAAATTAAATAGAAGAAATAATAAAGAAGTCAAGGGTTGGGGGAGAAAGGATTTTAAATCAGGAATGCATCATGCTTGCCAGCTTGTGCTCCGAATAGCTCTGGCGATCTGGGAGTTGATAGAAGCAGTCTCTCTCTCTCTCTCTCTCTCCCTCTCCCCCCCCCCCATTCATTGCTTGATGCAGTGAAAGAGAGAGAGAGAGAGAGCGCCAGAGAGAGAGATGCCTTTCTGGCTTTCCCTGGACTCTTGGGCTGGAGCGCCAAGGACTTCCACCCTCCCCTGCTTGGCTACTGCTGCAAACCCCGGACAAGGCACTTGGCCGATCGGTGCCACCGTGTAGGACAGCTGCGGTGGTTTGGTGGTGGGGGGGTGAAGGAGCGTAGGACCCCCTCCAAATCTCCTGGACCAGCTTTGCAAACCTCCCTTTTTGGTTTAAGCCACACACATACACACAGGCACAAAAGACAACTCCCCCCCCCCCCAAATTGACTGAAGGCTGGGAGATTTCTCTTGCCCTCTCCCTAACGCCTTCCATGTTCAAGACCGCATTCACACAAGTCGAGGGGAATCTTTGTGGGGAAGCCGTAAAGGGGGAGATCGGGTGTGTGTGCGAGTGTGCGTGGCGGTAGGGAACTGCGATTGTGTTTTCTAGCTAGATGCAGTTCCAGAGACTCAATCCCAGTGGTAGGTCAGAAGGAGCAGAGGCATGTGTGGGTGAGAGAGAGAGAGAGAGAGAGAGAGAGAGAGAGAGAGAGAGAGAGAGAGAGAGAGAGAGAGAGATAGAGCATGCCAGGGGGGTATTTCCCAGTTCACCTGTCTTGATGCCTCCTCTTCGGAAGGCTCGGAGGATGCTGTGAGCCACCATGGCAGCTGAGAAACAACCTCTCCCCTGCTCCCAGACTTGGGTATGAGCCCCTTCTATGAGACCCACTTAGCTCCCCCTCTCCATGCAATTAGGCGAGTTTTGCTCCCACTCGTTTATTATTATTATTATTATATTTTTCGAGTGTGGGGAAGAATCGGTTTGCCGGAGGTGGCTGAGGCTTGGGGACAACCTGCAGGTCTGGAACAGTTGCCAGATTTCCGGGGTGAGCGGCCAAGGGGGGGGGTGTGCATTTTCTCCCCCACCCCCTTCTGTGCATGCCCCTGTTCCCTCTCCGCTTTCCGGCCAGTGGTTTTGATGGAAACCCCTCCTTTGCCGGCGGATCAATCAAAGCGAGCCATGATGACTTCTTTAAGGGGGAGGAAAAATAAAATATCTTGCTGTAATAGGAATGCATAAATATATTCCAGCCGTGGTTAGCGCCTGTCTGCCTTCCTTTGTTTATTTATTTATTTATTTTGGAAGCGCGCAAGATGACGAGGGGGCGTATATTAAATTACCCTGCTGGAGAAATTCCATCACTTCTGCTAGAATCCCCCCCCCCCCAATCTCTTTGATTAAGAAATTGTCTGGGGTTTTTTGTGTGTTGCTTCTCTCCCCCCCTCCTTGCACAGGCTTTATAGGGCTTGTTTTTTTAGAGAACTGGGCAATTTGGAAAGATCCTTTCAGGATTAACGTTCTCTTTTTTACAAATTCACAACATTGCTGTCGTGCAATCCCTCCTGTAACCAACCCCCCCCCCATGTATTAAAACATGCAGCGGTTGGACAACAATGGGGGGGGGAGTCTGTGGTTGTGCATTTGTGTGTGTGTGTGTTTGTGTGCGCGGTGATGGGAAGAACCCTCAAGAAAGCTGCATGCTTGGGCAAAAAAAAAGAAAAATGGGGGAAGACCTCCTTGCCGGTCGCTGTTCATTCAGAAGGTTCTGAAACAGAAGAGGTGGGGGAAGGTTGGGTTGAATGAGTGATAGGTGAGGTCGAAAGGCTCCTCAAAGGGTGCTCCTCTTCTCTGAAATTAGAACTGAGTAACTAAACTGACAGCCATTTTATGTATATTTATGGAGGATTATGGAGGGACCGGTTCTCAGCGTCTACGGAGGGGTGGGCGGATGGGGAGAAGCAGGCTGTAAAAATAAAAGCAGGTGATCGTAATGCTTGCTCGGATTAGGAACAGAACCCGTGTCCACCACTGTAACCACCTTCCCTTTAGGAAATTTAGCAAGGCAGTTACTATTTTAAACACATTTAATGTCAACCTCCCCTTCCACGTTATTTTTTGAAAGCATCGAAACTTGCCAGTTAGAAGGAACCTTTTCCAATGTGCCCCTTTGCTGGTGTTTTTTTTCCTTTTTTTAAGCCTCTCCAACTTTGTCACGCACGGGTCCCGGGTCCTTGTGTCACACTGGCGTTTTGTTTTCTCTTCTTCTTCCTCCGCAGGAGATAACATGTATGCTTGCTGCTCTACAGTGACTTTGGAGCAGGACCTCAACAGGAAAATGCATATCTGGATGGTGCAGACCATCGCTTTTGCTTTAACGTCTCTGGTCCTGGCGTGGGCAGAGAGCGTCGAGTATTATGGGGAGATCTGTGACAACGGGTGTCCTTGCGAGGAGAAGGACGGCGTCTTGACAGTCAGCTGCGAGAACCGCGGGATCATCAGCCTCTTTGAGATCAGCCCTCCCCGATTCCCCGTCTACCACCTCCTCCTGTCCGGAAATTTGCTCAACAGGCTCTACCCCAACCAGTTTGTCAACTACAGTGGGGCTTCGATCTTGCATCTGGGCAGCAACGACATCCAAGACATCGAGACGGGGGCTTTCCACGGGCTGAGGGGCTTGAGGAGGCTCCACCTGAACAACAACAAGCTGGAGATCTTGCGGGATGATACTTTTGCCGGGCTGGAGAGCTTGGAGTATCTCCAGGTGGACTACAACTACATCAGTGCCATCGAGCCCAGTGTGTTCAGCAAGCTGCACCTGCTGCAGGTGTTGATCCTCAATGACAATCTCCTCTCCTCGCTGCCCAACAACCTCTTCCGCTTTGTGCCCTTGACTCACCTTGATTTAAGGGGCAACCGGCTGAAGTTGCTGCCCTACTTGGGCCTCCTGCAGCACATGGATAAGGTGGTGGAGCTGCAGCTGGAGGAGAACCCCTGGAATTGCTCCTGCGAGCTGATTGCCCTGAAGGATTGGCTGGACAGCATCTCCTACTCGGCCCTGGTGGGGGACGTGGTCTGCGAAACGCCTTTTCGTTTGCACGGGAGAGATCTGGACGAGGTCTCCAAGCAGGAGCTTTGCCCGAGGAGGCTCATCTCTGACTATGAGATGCCTCCACAGACCCCTCTGAGCACCACGGGGTATTTCCACACCACCCCGGCCTCCGTGAACTCTGTGGCGACGTCCTCCTCGGCTGTTTACAAATCACACTTGAAGCCCCCCAAGGGGACCCGCCAGCCCAACAAGTCCAGGGTGCGCCCCACCTCTCGTCTGCCCTCCAAGGACCTGGGATACAGTAACTATGGGCCCAGCATCGCCTACCAGACCAAATCTCCAGTGCCTTTGGAGTGTCCCACGGCTTGCACTTGCAACCTGCAGATCTCTGATTTGGGCCTCAACGTCAACTGCCAGGAGAGGAAGATAGAGAACATCTCGGAGCTTCAGCCCAAACCCTACAACCCCAAGAAGATGTATTTGACCGAGAACTACATCATGCAGGTGCACCGGTCAGATTTCCTGGATGCTACTGGATTGGATTTGCTCCACCTGGGCAACAACCGCATTTCATCCATTCAGGACCGGGCCTTTGCGGATCTAACTAACTTGCGGAGGCTATACCTGAATGGGAATCGGATTGAGAGACTGACCTCGGAGCTTTTCTATGGGCTTCAAAGTCTGCAGTACCTCTTCCTGCAGTATAACGTGATCAGGGAAATTGAGTCAGGTACTTTTGATCCCGTGCCCAATTTGCAGCTCCTGTTTCTCAACAACAACCTGCTGAGGTCCTTACCTGGGGGCATTTTTTCTGGCTTGACTCTCTACAGGTTGAGCCTGAGAAGCAACCATTTCTCCTACCTGCCTGTGAGTGGGGTGCTTGACCAGCTGAAGTCTTTACTGCAAATTGACCTCCATGAGAACCCATGGGATTGTACATGCGATGTGGTGGGCATGAAGCTCTGGCTCGAGCAACTCAACACGGGCGTCCTTGTGGACCAGGTAATCTGTGAGTCCCCTAAGAAATTTGCCCAGCATGACATGAGGAGCATCAAAGCAGAACTGCTGTGCCCGGACTACTCTGATATCATTGTTTCCACACCCACTCCATCATCCATGCAGGGACCAGCTAGGACCACCCCCTTCTCCAATTCTGGGCAATCCAATAGCACCTTGGAGGAGGACGATGCAGCATTACCTTCTGGTGGTTCTTCCTCCTCCTCCTCTTCTTCCACGGTGCCTTTGTCGGTGCTGATCCTCAGCCTGCTGCTGGTCTTCATTATGTCTGTGTTTGTGGCCGCAGGTCTCTTTGTGTTGGTCATGAAGCGGCGGAAGAAGGTTCAGGGCGGTGACCATGCCAGCGCTAACAACTCGGATGTGAGCTCCTTCAACATGCAGTACAGCGTGTACACAGGAGGGGGAGCCCCCCATTCTCATGCCCATTCCCATCACCAGCAACATCCACAGCATCTTCACCGTGGCGGTGGAGGAGGAGGAGGTCCGGCTTTGCCCAAGGTGAAAACCCCTGCAGGACACGTCTATGAGTACATTCCTCACCCCTTAGGCCACATGTGCAAGAACCCAATCTATCGCTCCAGGGAGGGCAACGCGGGTGAGGATTACAAAGACCTCCATGAGCTCAAGGTGACCTACAGCAACCATCACCTCCAACCCCAACCCCCGCCACCCCCGCAGGCCTTGGGGCAGCCCCCAGCAGCTCCAGGGGGCCACGAGGAGCCCCTTCGGAGCCCCACATACAGTGTGAGCACTATTGAGCCTCGGGAAGAATTGCTATCCCCTGTGCAGGATGCCGACCGTTTTTACAGGGGCATTTTGGAGCCCGATAAACGTCCTTCTTCCACCTTGGGGGGCAGTAACCTTCCCGAGTACCCCAAGTTCCCCCCAACCGCCTACACTTATTCCCCTAATTATGACCTTAGGCGCCCCCCACATCCCTATTTGCATCCCGGCCCGGGGGACAGCAGGATCCGGGAGACCGTGCTCTATACCCCCCCAAGTACTGTTTACGTAGAGCCAAACAGGAACGAATACCTGGAGCTAAAAGCAAAACTAAACGCAGAGCCGGACTACCTCGAAGTGTTGGAAAAACAGACCACATTCAGTCAGTTCTGAGACCTCTCCTTTAGAGCAGTTGTATTTAACAACACACAAGGAAACACAACGTTTATCTTCTCCCCTTCACACCCCCACTCCTGTTCCTCCACCTCCTCGCTTCGGTTTGTTGGAAGGTGAAGTGCCTTGGCACAGGGATTTCCAGCTTTGGGGAAAAGCTATCAAAAGGGTGTGCTGATTTCATAGTTCTAGTTCTCTTTCTCTCTCTTTTTTTCCACAGCTGCTAAGAACCAATTTGCTGGGTGAACTGGGTGCAGAGTTTGTTCTTTCGCTCCTTTCTGTGGCAAATGTTGTGTTAAGAGAGGCATGGGGTATGTTAACGAAGTGGGTCTTGTGTGGCTGGATGTCAAAGAGGTCAGAGCAATCACGTTTGCCTTTTCTGTCGGATACACACTGGTGACGGTTTTTGATTTTTCTTTAATTAAGAAGTACAGAGCACCAGATTCCCTCTTATAGCCATGGATGTGTCTGATTGGCTTTTATTTTATTTTATTATTTCTTTGGATAAGGTTAGCACACCCTGACTTTAATACAAGGTTGTTGTCTTCTCTCCCACCCCCACCCCTTCCCTTTTTTAAGAGGAAAAAAAAAGGATGTATTTGTATGTTTCTGGACTTTTGAATTAAAAAGAAAACTATTATGATATTTGAAAACAAGATCACATAGAGGTGGTCGAATCAATAAAAGAGTTCAGAGATATATGATCCATAAGTGGTTAGTAAAAATAACTTATTGATGAAATATATACAAAAAATATTTTATTGTAGCACCTATTTTTATATACGCGGTAGCATTTCCTTCATTATTTGAGGGTCCAGTCGTCCTGAATGCTTACTGTTTGCACATGGTTTAACTTCCCTTTGAAACGTATGATAGGGTCTCTTCGCACATTACATTTTTGTAGGTAAGATCAAAATGTGAAGTGTGATGGTGAGAAATGGATGTTGGACATATGTATGTTAGAAGGGTATTCTTGGCAGGGAGTTGAGATTAGCTGCGGGTCCCTCTCGAATGCACGTTTTGGTAGCCGAACAAAATTTGTCGCTGTGCAAGTATGAAATTTTCCTCGAGTGTTGACGGTGGAGGAGAGCAATGCTGCAGTCCTTGAGGTCCTATGCATAAGTGAGGTTTCTACCGGAGTGAAGGACTGTAGCCTTTAAGGTGGACGTTAAATACCAGTGTCAAATTCTACCAGCCCACCTATGCCTCTATATTTTCAGGAAGCAGATGGAGGAGAATATTGCAAACAATCCCAGAGTTTAGAGGAGGTTTCAGGATGAGGCTCAGAGTCTGTGGTCTTCTCAGAGGGGTTGCCCTGTCTTCTGAGTGATCTCCAAAGCTGCAGTGATCTCTGGGGATTGTTGGAAATCACTAGGAAATTAATATCAGTAATCATGACCAAAACATAACAGACAATCCAAGGTAAACAATCGGGTCAGGGAAAAACAATGAAAAGAAAAAAAGGAAATATATGTATGATATATTTTGTTGTTGCTGTTGTTCATGAATTATTACTCTTCGGAACCTCCCTGCTAAGATGACTAATTGGGCTAATTAGTGAGGAACAGATAGAAATTGTTCATTTTAGCAGGGGTGGTGGTGACGGTTTCTTTTCATAACTCATCCAGAAATCTCTTCATTTGACTACTGCTGTAGCCAATTTTGGGGGTGGTTCCAGTCAAATGTAATTGCCCTTGTACAGCTCCAGATGTGAAGTGGCACCTGGAAAGGCCAAAGGAGGGACTGTACAAATCTATTTATCAAGTATTGATTCTTATCCCTTGGGGCAGCAGGCTGTGGCAACGATACCCAGTAAACGCGGCATCACTGTACGATGGGACAGGTTGTGGTCTCATATGTATCCCAGCACATGTAATTTTTTAAATAGTTTATGAATAAACACTTGATAACAATTTCAAATGGAAGAAAACGAAATAGTCTTTCCGTGAAGTTCAGTGGTTTATTTCCAGGGCCGTGCGTTGTATTTGCTGAAATCACACTGGATTTAATAGGAGCCAGTACATTATCAACACAGGCTTCAGGATGGCTCTAAAGTTACCTTCTTTAATCATTCCCAAAATACATTACCAAGTGGTTATGGTTCAGAATGATGTTCAACTGCAGTTTCCTTTAAATTTTGTTTCTTGTTTTCATTTTATATTTGAAATTGGGTAAGTGATATTTCATGTGGATTATGCTACAGGCTTTTGTTTCTGGGGGGAAATTTGACTTAATGCTTTTGTTGAATAGTAATCATACCTTTTTAACATGAGAATGTGATTTTTAAAAAAATCACACACGATCACATGCTATGCTCCTCCCATTAAGCATTTTGGCCATTTCCCATGCCCTGCCACCTTTTCATACAAACGAGGAAGTAGTATGAGATACTTTTCTAAGTGTACATTTGAACATGAACTTACAAAATGCTTAAGAAAATAGTTCCTATTTGATCTTAAAGGTACTAGCAGAGGGACGATGTTTCTGTTTCCTTGGCATTGAACAAAACTAACAAATGTTTTAGATTTTGATGCTATGTTTGTCATGCGTTGTTATCAGATCAAACTTACAAAAACAAAAACTCCTACATAGCATTTCTCTGTTTTATGGCTGAAGGAAGAATTTTCAGTAAAGTATATATATAATTTCATGGGTCAGGTGTTCATTTTGAGGAGGCCGGATGATGACTGCAGGGCATTTATTTGAATGTTGATGAGTTATTCTCATTCATCATTGGAAATTTATCCTCAGAGTTGAATGGACTGTGTCTTAGGCAAGCTATTTTTGAATTGTTTTGGCTACCCTTTGTAAAATAGACAGTGCATGGTATGCGCTCAGATCCCAGTCAAGGGAAATGTATGAGTGGATTTGTGATAACCAAGTTGCTCATGTGATGACTGCAACCATTGCTGGGACCACTGTCTTTTCCCGATAAGACTTTAAATAACAACTGCAGCTACCCCACTTCCCATCATGCAATAGTTAGTGGACCAGCCATTAAAGGGAAAAAAAATAGCAGTTGTAATTATTCTAAGTACAACCAGGACCATCATTGGCCCCTGTCACATCATTGTTGTTGGTGTTTTCACTTCCAATTTGGTGTCATGGTTAAGAGGGATAGCCTCTAATCTGGAGAACCTGGTTTGATTCCCTGCTCCTCCTCCACATGCAGCCAGCTGGTCAACCCTGGGCCAGTCTCAGAACTCTCAGCCACACCTACCTCACAGGGTGCCTGTTTTGAGGAAAGGAAGGGTAGGCAATTGAAAGCTGTTTTGAGTCTCCGGATAGTCAAAAGCGGGATACAAATCCCCCAGACGTTCTTCTTCTAAGAGCGATGGGAAGAAAGGTTAGAAGTCATGTGGTAAATTCCATTGGAATGTGAATTGATTCAGGTCATTTGCCATCATCAGGTATGAATGGTGGAGGTACCCCTTTCCAATGTTTTGGGGTGGACAGCTTCTAATGAAATACTTTTATCTCCTCCAGATGGGGCCAACTTGAATAATGGCTATATTGCGTGTTATATTAGCTGTGTGCGGACAGGAATCCCAGTTGTGATTACTCTGCACACATGAACACACATACCCCAGTGTGTATGAACACTCACCAAGTGATGATAATATTTCCTACTTGTGCCATTGATGAGGACTTATCGTGCGATTGTCCATTTGCCATCTGTTTGTGTGAGGCGAACCATGTCATGGGTGTTGTCGAGAAACTCTATTTTCATTCCTTCAGTTGAAAATGCTAAGTGGGTTTTTTAATGTGGTATTCTGCGGCAAGGAGTTTCTTCCACGTTTGTAGTGGACCCCAAATAAGCCATAAGCCTATATAAGAAATGGATTTATTTAGAACCACTATGTAGTTTGAGAGTTTGGGGCTAATCAATACGGGGGAGGAGAAGAAATTTACTAAACATTTGGACTGACTCTTGCAAAAATTCCCATTGGAGTGAATGAGAATGTTGAAAGAACTGTTTTTGGTCTGAACAGGTCACAGATTAATAGGGAAGGCATTCGTATGAAAATAAAATGGGTAGTGTCCTGTATTCCAGGCTCCTACCACCACTAATGACCAAAGGTTCCAATCATACAACATGGTTTCACTATCAGATTTCCTGCCAGAGAAATATCAAGAGTCTAAAGAGACAAAGTTGAGGGTGACTTAAAGGCCACCAAGTGGATAAAGGGCAACTGAAACCCAGGTTCTCATCTATTCATCCTGGTCTGTCTATCAAATGTTTCAGGTTTTAGGATACAGTGTAGTATAAACCAGGTCCTTTGTCACTTTTCTGGCCTCAGGAGCTAGTAAAGAGACATAAATAAATATGGTAGAAATTGGAAAGCTGTTTCTGTGGGTGAAAAAGGAGAAATCCTTTGATTCGTATTTACTGTTAACATTTTTAGGGCAGTTTGTCTGATCTTTTGACAAAACATGTAAAGATTTAATGGACAGTACTGGCATCTCCTTTTAGTCAATGACTGTGTGTCAGCAGAAGAGGCCAAGAGCCAGAGATGTTTTGGAGGTTATTTTGGCTCAGTGTTACCAATGTGATAGGGAACAAAAAATGAAAGAAAAAGAGGAAACAGAGACAATACTGTGTAGGTTTGTTCCTGAACGTGTCACTTCTGTCATACCTTCAGTGTTTTGGAGAAGGTTCCTATATTAACATGTTGGCATAATAAAGATTGAATCCTGCTAGCTCGTTCACTTGTTTGATGTCTTCCGATTTCCCTTTTCACTGTAGCCCCTGTCCCATGTTACCTTGTCCACAAGGTTCTTACAATCCTCAGCATGTAGCCTTTTGGGGTAGTCAAAAGGGGCCCCCTGCCTGTTCCCCCCCCCCCGGTAAAGCAAAAGCTGTAGTAGGATATATTCTTGAAAGTCTTTAAATGCCATTGGCAACCCATTTTAAAAGAGAGATGAGCAATTAAATTAACTTCTCTAACTGATGGGCAGCACTGGCTTGCCTGTGACCGTTTATGCACTGAGAACTTCACTGCCCCATCTCCTGTGCAGGAGCACAGATCGGGGGCGGATGAGATGCACCAGGCCAAATGCGCCCTCATGTGGGTGAAGGAAGAGGTGGGGCAACCTGCCACAACTAAAACTCCAGCCTGCAGCCTGGCATGAAACCTCCAGTGCATAAACGGTTTTTGCGAGACTTATTGTTGAGTTAATCAAAGTAAAACTGAACACTTTTCAGTTGTTTGCCTAAACCAGTTTTGAATGTCTTTGGGTTGGGTTTTATTTTCTTTGACCTTTAGGGGTTCTTTTCTTCCCCCATCGCCTTTCAAGCCTTCGTTTTTTGACAGAGGGCCTTGAGTTTGAAAACAAAAAACAAGTACTGCCTCTACCAATGTATTTTCTGAGAAGAATCTGCCCCCCCCCCAAAAAAAAAACCCTATAAGAGGCGTGAAGACAGACGGAACAAGGTTGGTTGATTGTTGGAACACATCGGCTTGATTGCCGTGTTCACTTTTGAGGTGGTAATCGCCAGATAATTTTACCTTGTCAGGTTCACACGGGGAAATAATCCACAGGAATGTGCTCCAGTGAGGTGACAGCTGGTATTTACAAAATCAGGGGGAAAGCTTGAGAGCTGACGTGGTAAATACCAGCTGTCACCACGTGGGGGTGCATTCATAGGAAATATTTTCCGTGTGGAGCTGACAAGGTAAAAACAGCCTCGGCCCCACTTTGGTGCATCACATGAATGTGGAAATCGAGCCATTGATCGGAGAAAGTCTCCTTCCTGTTCTCATTGTGTGCTTCCTGCTTCTAAAAAAGAAAAGAGAATTGCTTCTAGTTCTGAAATTGACATGTGGGAAGGGATGAATTCATGACAAGTGCTTATCCTTGAAATACTCTTGGATTCTCAGCTTACTGTTGAGTCTGGAGATAGAGTGTACATATCCTGAATGTAAGGCAGCCTCTTTATAGAAAGTTCTAAACATTCAGAAACAAAAAAAAAAGCATGCATACCTGTAACTTGCGTGCAATTTTAGACAATCTTCTCCCGTTTTTTGACGACACTCATGGGGGGGGGGATCCTTCTAATAGATTCAGATTCAGAAGACCTTTCTAGTAATTGCTGTCATTTGTTTTCCTTTGTTCCGATTTTAAACATGGAAGTGATCTCTGGGCAGTTCATAATGGATTTCTGAATCGCGTGGGCGATGCTTAAACAACTACAGGACAATTAAATTACCAGGTCTTGTCTGAAATATGGGATGGTATGCCTGTGCTGCAAAAGTCAATCACTGGGGCTTCTATGCAAGTGTCCTTTATAACAAACAAAGGGAAGAATAAAACCCTCTCCATGAGAAAGTTCTAATATTTTTAACGATTTGTCACTTAGTTGGAGCTAGTTGCAAAAAGAAAAGAAGAGTCAAATGGCCATATGCCATCTTCCCTTATCCCAGCCTTTCTCAATTTTTTTTTTTTTTTACATTCTTCAGGTCTCGAGAACCCCCAAAAGTTGTGCGATCCTGTAGAATATGGTTGGGAAGCATAGCCGGGTCCTTTCCCACCCCTCCAGGCTCATAATTGGCCATGGGGGGGGGGCAAATATATATATAAGAAACCCCATTTGGAGTTAACTATGTGCCAGGAACAATTTTTATCCCACTCCAAGGAGTTCAGGCCAGTTGTGTATGGTTCTCCCTTCCCTGTGGCACTCTCACAAAAACCTTGTGAAGAAAGATTACATATCACCAGGCCAAAGGCAACCATTGATTTTCATGGCAACATTAACATCTGAACCCCCAGCTCCAAGGTTCTACTCTGACCAGGGTGACCAATGCACTTCCCTGTCTTTCCAAGCCAAGCTATTCTTTTAAATGGATGCAAATATTTAAATGGATGCAAATATGAAACGAGATTCTGATATTTCTTGCATTTAAGGTGTTTTCTTAGTGTCCAGCATTTCTGCAATGGGTTTTCACTTCCCACTCTGTTGCTAAAGACATGGTGTCATATGTTTCCCTGCCTGTGTTGTGGAGCAAGGCCGTAGAAACGTGCCACATGCAGGCATGATTTCATTTCAAGCCTGCAAAACGTCTCCCCTCCCAGATTCATCCCACTAGCCATGCATAGTGTTTCTATAACAAACTCATACTTGTGTTTCTTGCTGCTTGTATAGGGATATGAAAGCAGGGTGATTACCAAGTACCATACAATGCACAGTTGTGATATGTGTTTATTTTGACCAATCACACAACCATTTGTCTGAGCCTTTTGCTAAATAAGGAAGCAGGTAGGCAGAGGGTTGTAACAAAGAGAGTAGTCATAAGCAAATCTAGAATCATAGAATAGAATCATAGAGTTGGGAGGGGCCATACAGGCCATCTAGCCCAACCCCCTGCTCAATGCAGGATCAGCCCAAAGCATCCTAAAGCTACTTAGAATCCTTTTTATCCATCCTACTTAGAATCCTTCTTAGGTCTATTCCCAGAAATCCCTTCCTTCCTTCCTTCCTTCCTTCCTTCCTTCCTTCCTTCCTTCCTTCCTTCCTTCCTTCCTTCCTTCCTTCCTTCCTTCCTTCCTTCCTTCCTTCCTTCCTTCCTTCCTTCCTTCCTTCCTTCCTTCCTTCCTTCCTTCCCTCCCTCCCTCCCTCCCTCCCTCCCTCCCCCCTTCCCCCTTCCAGCTGTTTTCTCCAGAGGAACTGGTGCCTGAAAGTCAGTTGTTATACCTAAAGATCTCCAGGCCCCAGCTGGATGTTGGTAACCCATCTTCCTGCACATGGAGGAGGAGTGGGGGAACAGACCTTGAGATTAGAGTCTGTGACTCTTTAGCCACTTCACCATTCTGGATCTCAAGTTTGAGCAGGGAGCAGGGGGAGGAAGGCCAGCACACAGGATAGTTGTCCTAGCACCTCTTGTATTCCTGGGTGCAACAGGCTCTTCTCCTAGTCATGCTCTAAATGCCATCTTTGCAATAGCCAAAAGTGTTATTGGAATATCCTGGGAAACAATTCCTTGTAATCAAGCGAAAGCCCTTGGTTAGAAATCCCTTTCTGTTCTTGCACATCAGTTTCTCCATGTGAAGTACTTAGAACTGCATACAGGAAGCCTTTTTTTTTTAGGTGTCTTGGAGGTGTGTGAATAATATGGGAGGGAGAGAGACTTTTGAGGAGAAGAAGATGGATGGATTCTTAAGTGGACTGAGAGGGGAGGTTGCCTTTTGAAGAAAAAAAAACTCGAGTAGTTTTTGCTAGGAAGAGGTAGGGGGGAATTCTATTTGAGTTGTTGGTACAAGCGGTCTGAATCAAGGATGTTGGGCAGACTCACGTCTCCATTTTTGTTAGTCCTCTTATTGTGGTGTGAGCAGTTCCATACGTTCCTGTGTCATTCCAACAACACTGATTAAACTGATACGAGCTTATGTTCTGGATCAGTAGTGAACCATTCAGATACTAGCTGAGATCAAGATCACATTCATTGAGCTACTGCTAAAGGATCACTTTCTATGAAGAAGTGTGAGTTTATGACGTGACCTCTGCACTTGATCCATTTTTTGAATGTTTCAGATATAAAAATGATTTTGATAGAATAGAAGGACCACCTCTGCCCATATGAACTGATACAGTAGCTCTGATCTTCAAATTGGGTATTATTAACCATTCCTCTACTCAGATTGGTGAGAATGGTTTCTTCACCGGCTTTCTCAGGTGCTACTCTTGTTTATGGTATGGGCTTCCTGAAGGTCTGATGAAGGTATAGCCTTGCAGAGTCTGGAGGCTCAGTATGCAGAGCTTTCCACTTTAGTTTTGGTACCTTGTGATTGGAAGGTCAGTTACTGTGATGGAGTAAAGATATCTCTTGTTATTTGCATTGTAGGTGAAATTAGAATTTTAGCTAGCTTTAATGACAAAAGGTGTTAGGAGCCCTACTGGTAGGGTGCCAGCATCCGGGAGGGATCTTGGAATCCCCAGACATTACAGCTCATCTCAAGGAGACAGATCAGTTCCTCTGGAGAAAATGGATGATTTAGAAGGTGGATTCTATGGCTTTGCATCCCACTAAGCCTCCTGTCCTCCTCAGGCACCATCTCATAAGCTCCAGGAGCTTCCTGCAGATTAGGTATTTGAAAGGTTGTCATTTGGAGGAGGGCAGGATGCTGTTCCCATTGGCTGCAGAGGGGAGGACACACAGTAATGGGTTTAAACTACAAGTACAACGATATAGGCTAGATATCAGGAAAAAGTTTTTCACAGTCAGAGTAGTTCAGCAGTGGAATAGGCTGCCTAAGGAGGTGGTGAGCTCCCCCTCACTGGAAGTCTTCAAACAAAGGTTGGATACACACTTTTCTTGGATGCTTTAGAATGCTTAGGGCTGATCCTGCGTTGAGCAGGGGGTTGGACTAGATGGCCTGTATGGCCCCATCCAACTCTATGATTCTATGATTCCTAATCTGCATCTGGCAACCTTAACCTGTAATTTTCCACCAATGGCCAGGGAGGACCTGTCAACCCTACCTGCTGCTCAAGAGAGAACCAGGATGGAATTAATTTAAAAAGAAAGAATAGCATTAGTCCTTCTATCTAATTATTTCTGTTATGTGCAGCTGTATTATTGGTTATCTACTGACAGACACCATTGGACAAGAGTTAATATACACCTTAAAAGAAAATGTGAGTGTGTTTGTGGGTGTGCGCATGCACATACATATATTGGTAGTGTTGTATAGTTTCCAGTTTCCAGATGAGGCTTTGGGATCACCTGGAATTACCACTGATCTCCAGATGAGAAAACGGCTGCTTTGGAGAATGCACTCTATGGCATTATGCCCCTCTGAGAGTCCTCATACCCCAGACACTGCCCCACTAGGCTCCATCCCACACCAATATCCAAGTATTTCCTAACCTGGAGTTGGCAAGCCTATGGCATGCTCCTTTGCTTTTTAAAAGCAAAAGATCAAATAGTCTTTTATTATTGAGAGTCAAACGGGGAGCCATTTTGGTATAGTGGTTAGGAATGCGGACTTCTAATCTGGTGAGCCGGGTTTGAAACTGCGCTCCCCTACATCCAGCCAGCTAGGTGACCTTGGGCTCACCACAGCACTGATAAAGCTGCTCTGATGGAGCTGTAATATCAGGGCTCTCTCAGCCTCACCCACCTCACAGGGTGTCTGTTGTGGGGAGAGGAAAGGGAAGGCGACTGTAAGCTGCTTTGAGACTCCTTCAGGTAGAGAAAAACAGCATATAAGAACCAACTCTTCTTCTAATATAGAAATTAGGGAAATGTTTTCTCCCAGTGTTCTCTGTGTATTAGAAGTTATCTTAGCTAAATTTCTGTGTGTCAGGTTATTGTTAATAGCACTGGGCTGGTGAATATAAGGTGACAGACCCGGTAGATGTGAGTATTATAAAGCAGGGGTAGTCAACCTGTGGTCCTCCAGATGTCCATGGACTACAATTCCGATGAGCCCCTGCCAGCAAACGCTGGCAGGGGCTCATGGGAATTGTAGTCCATGGACATCCGGACGACCACAGGTTGACCCTGTGCAAGCACTGGGTCATGTCTGACCCTTGGGGTGACGCCCTCTAGTGTTTTCATGGCAGACGCAATATGGGGCGGTTTGCCAGTGCCTTCCCCAGTCATTACCGTTTACCCCCCAGCAAGCTGGGTCCTCATTTTACCGACCTCGGAAGGATGGAAGGCTGAGTCAACCTTGAGCCGGCTGCTGGGATCGAACACCCAACCTCATGGCCAGACAGCTTCAGACAGCATGTCGCTGCCTTACCACTCTGAGCCACAAGAGGCTCATACAAGTTGACTACCCCTGTTATAAAGCACAGGATGAGTGTGCATGGAGGCACCACGTCTAATAGAATCTGGGGAGGGATAGGTTTAGAATTATGACTGGTGTTTTTTTGTCCTCCTAAGTAATTCTGTATTCAGATCATACAATATTGATATTAGTGTCTTTGAAGCTTCCTTCCAAAACTCAGAATTGTTGTATATTTGAGCGTACGCCTGTGTGCTTAATGCACGAGAGTGTGAGAAATCAAGTACGCATCTCATATGCCTGGCAGGGTTTTTTTTTTGTTATAATATAGTCATTTTTTTCATGATTCATATGACTCTCATAAGAATAACTATTTAAGCAATAATACTGCAGAGGTATTGAAAAGAGCTGGCCCGGATTCTATTTATAGTAAGGTCTCTTTCCAGCCCTGCAGGCAGTGGAAAAGGTAAATTACATTTACAACACCTGAAGGTCTCCTTGAGCTCCTAAAGAAATGGAGAGGGCGTTGAGTAGAAAAAGAGACAGCCCGTATCTCCTCCCCCCCCCGGCCCCAAATTCCTGATTGGAAATAGTAAGGAAACCCATGCACAGAAAAGGAGGTGCATTCGAATCCTAGAAGCCAGGCTCATTTATTTAATTAGATTTTAGGGGGAAAGTGAAGGTAGTAGTTAAATTGTTATCAAATTAACAAATTGCTTTACAATTAATGGGCCAGATACTTACAGAGGAGTAAATCGAGACTAGTTTTAGAAGATGCTACAGTTATGCCGGTATAATTGAACACAGATTTCTTAGAGAAGTCATTTTGAGCGCGTTGTTGTGTGAAGGGAAATATATCCCTGTGCTTCAGGCTTTCCAGGGACGATGTCCAAAATGCATCTCGGTAAGTTGACGTAGACGCTGTCTGCACATATGCAAAGCATGTTGCCGCATAGGTCAGTTGTCTGAGCATTAATTGAAAGTGTTTGAAGATGCCGTTTTTAATTTTGATAGTTCAGCGGTAGAGCAGATGCTTAGCATGTCCCAGGTCCCAGGTTCAATCCCTGGCATTTTCGGAAAGAGAGCCCTGCCAAAATGAGTTGGCAATCCTGGATTAAGTAGCTGACAAGATAAGACAGTTTGATGTGTAATATCCGGAGTCCCATCCTTATTTTTAATAGACTTTTATTCAGGGAATCTTGCTTCAAAATAGAGAAGCAGATGTGGATCTGCAGCCATTGATTATATAACATGTGATGAGACAGTAGCAATTTAATGCTCTATCTTCATGCCTTGCTGTTGTAGCCCGGCAGAAAATGGAATATCTGGTTACAAGATTATGGGACAGGATGATGGAGAACTAGCCAGCAATGATGCTGTTTCTGAGGTGCAAATTCTTTCAGTAGAAGACTCTAAAGCAGTCACATCGATCTACAGTGTGTGTGGAGACTGCTGTCAGGTCATAGCTGGCGTATGGTGATTACAGTTGGAAGGGAGCTCCAAGGTCATCTAGGTCAGGGGTAGTCAACCTGTGGTCCTCCAGATGCCCATGGACTACAATTCCCAGCTAATTCGAGCATAGAATCATGGAGCTGGAAGGGGTCCTGGGGTCATCTAGTTCAGCCCTTTCTACAACACAGGAACCTTACAACTACCTGCCCACCCACAGTGACACCAGTTTCATGCCCAGATGACACCCGCCCAAGAAAACCAGAATCCCTGGCCTATCTGACCTGAAGGAAATTCGCCTCCTGACCCCGAAGTGGCGATCAGCAATTCCCTGGGTATGCAAGAAAGGGCCACATGAGCCAAACAATGACACAACCCCTCCTGCCCACCCACTCACAGTCTGCCTAATTTCACAGAGTTAGCATTTCTTTCAGATGGCTAGCTAGCCTTTGCTTTAAAATTCCCAACATCGGAGAACCCACCATCTCCCAAGATCAAATACTGTCTTGTCATTTGAGAAGAAGGGAATCTTCGAACCTTGCTTTAGAGCAGTGGTCCGCAATCTTCTTGAGGCTGCGAACCGGCGGCGGCAGGGGGGGGGCGATCGCCCGGCTGCGTATGCCGTGCATGCGCAGCCGGGTAGCGCATGCATGTTTGTGCCATGCACGGCCGCAAACACGCATGCGCGGCACTCCCGCACATGCATGCATATACGGGAGTGCCGCACATGCGCGTTTGTGGCTGTGCATAGCGCAAACGTGCATACGTGGCCCTGCTTCCCTCTCCCCCCTCCCACAAAAAGAAGCTTGCCGGGCTGCAAGCTAATCGGCCGCTTTGCTTGCGGCCTGGGAAGTTTCTTACTGGGGGGGGCAGGGAGAGGGAGCCGTGGCCCGGGCTAGTCTCTTTCTCCACAATGGATCAATTGATTCTGGCTCTTGCATCTAACTCCCATGCTCACTTCTCTGAAGGGGTATGTCACTACTGCCAGGGTTCCTCCAAAAGGTTGAAAAAGGCTGCCCATAGGGTCTCCATAATTCAGTTGGGGCTTGATGGGACCTCCTACCCGCAATGAAGTAGAGCTGTGAATGAAGAGTATGTTAAATGTTTTAATGTTTGTTGGGAACTAAAGGCCAACTCCCAACCTCTTTATTTTGACTTCCTTGCTGTTTTTAAATGATGTGAGCCCAGTAGAGTTCTGAATTATTGGACATGGATTAAAATATGGTTCCATCAATAACTCTGACTGTAGCACACTAATGCATAACTGAGGTCAGAACAAGATATTATAGGAGCTGTGTGCCTGCAGCCAAAAGCAACAGCTTTACGTTTCTTTCTGTCTGGTGCTTTTTTTTATCCTGTCCTTCCTGTTGGGAGCTCAGAGGAATATTAATGGTTCTCGTTTCCTCATTTGATCTTCACACCCCTGTGAGTTATATAAGAAGAGCCCTGCTAGATCAGACATGTGGTTCATCTAATCCAGCATATTATTTCTCATGAGGACCTGTGAATCGGGCATGGAGGCCATAGCTTCTGCCCTCATTTTGCCTTCTGGTGCTTGTATTCAAATATTTCCTGCCTCCAGCCAGGGTGGCATAGTGGTTAGGAGCAGCAGCTTCTAATATGGAGAGCCGGGTTTGATTCCTGGCTCCTCCACATGCAGCCAGCTGGATGACCTTGGGCTCATCACAGCCCTGATAGTGCTGATCTGACTGTCAGAGCTCTCAGCCTCACCTTCCTCACAGGGTGTCTGTTGTGGGGAGAGGAAGTGAAGGTGAGTGTAAGCTGTTTTGAGATTCCTTCAGGCAGTGAAATGTAAGGTGTAAAACCTACTCCTCTTCTTCCACATGCAGAAGGTCGCGTTATTCTCTGTGGCTAGTAGCCACTGGTAGACCTATTCTCCCTGAATCTGCATGCACCATTCTAAAGCCATATCACATCCACAAGTGGTGAATTAGATTCCAGTACAACTGGAGAAAGACAGAAACAGTCAGGTAGTAGCAGTATCCCAAACTGATTTATAACTTTACCATCCTAAGGGAAGATATTTACTTTGGGTCATGTCACAGCTGTACAGATGTCCAGATTTTTTGTTAAACCGCGTCTTTGGAGCAAATTATCATAGTCTTATCTTATGCACTTTTTTTTGTACTATTTTAATTATTACCCAAAGTGTATCATTTATCATTTGAAAACCTCAAGTTCAGCAATGCATTGGCTTGGAAGAAATCCATCCAACTTTCAAGATTAATATGCCTTTGTTTCCCCCAAAGGCACTATGTGAAATCTCGTGCTCATAATGTTTTTTTCTTTTCCAGGAAATAAATGGAATATTACCCAGTGATTCTTTGACCTTTGAGTTCTGCTGAAAATGATCAGGGAGAGCTTGGAGGCATAAATGACCCAACGGCATGATCAAGAGATCATTCTAAGTCTATGTAGGATTTGTATGGCATGTGGAAAGGTAACCAGAACATAGGAGGACAAGAAGGAATACATGAATAGCTTCCAGGGATTTTTAAAAAGTTATTAGCATTCGATCTTTTTTGTCATTCTGAATATTTGATACAATCTCTCTCCCTTTGTGTAGGGATGTGTGTGTGTAACTTTCTTTGGTTTTGTTAAGATACTTTAATCAGAAGTGGAGTTGGCATGATTTCTTCCCCATAATCGGAGAATTTAAATACTCAAAATCGTAGCTTCTGAATTCAGTACTTGCATTTCAGAGTTAAATTGTGACGCCAGCTTGGTGTAGTGGTTAGGAGTGCAGATTTCTAATCTGGCATGCTGGGTTCGATTCTGCACTCCCCCACATGCAGCCAGCTGGATGGCCTTGGGCTCGCCACGGCACTGATGAAACTGTTCTGACCAAGCAGTGATATCAAGGCTCTCTCAGCCTCACCCACCTCACAGGGTGTCTGTTGTGGGGAGAGGAAGGGGAAGGGGAATGTAAGCTGCTTCTGGCAGAGAAAAGCAGCATATAACAACCAGCTCTTCTTCTTCTTCTTCTTCTTCTTCTTCTTCTTCTTCTTCTTCTTCTTCTTCTTCTTCTTCTTCTTCTTCTTCTTCTTCTTCTTCTTCTTCTTCTTCTTCTTCTTCTTCTTCTTCTTCTTCTTCTTCTTCTTCTTCTTCTTCTTCTTCTTCTTCTTCTTCTTCTTCTTCTTCTTCTTCTTCTTCTTCTTCTTCTTCTTCTTCGTGTAGTGGTTAAATGTGGAAGCCTCTAATCTGGGGAGTGGGATGGATTCTCCACTCCTCTAGCTGCAATCAGCTGGAAGACCTTGGGCCAGTCACAGTCATATTAGAGCTGTTATCACTGAACACTTCACAGATCTCTCAGCCCCACCTGCCTCATAAGGTGCCTGTTGTGAAGAGAGGAAGGGAAGGCAATTCTAAGGCACTTTGAGACTCCTTCAGGTAGTAAAAAGCAGGGTATATAAACCGATTCTTCCAAATTCACCTGCTTTGATTGGTTAAATGAATGGAGATAAGCTAAAATGGAGTACTTTTGCAGCTCATCTGCTTCTGTGAGATGTTGTCTACTGCTTCATCCCAATTGTTAAATCTTGTTATACAATGACTCCTTCATGTGATATACTGTCAAACATGAATTCCACTCTTTGCTAAAACCATGTTGAGCAGAGCTGAGTAGTTTCACCCATATCTGACAGCAAGTGGTGGAGGAAATTGAGCAAATGCACTCCTGGAAGAATCAGGCAAGAGGAATCTGTGTCTTTTACATCAAAGTTGGAAGGACTTGAGATCATACGTGCTTGTTTGAAAAAAAGATGGCCACACCTTAGCAGTGTTCCTAATGGCCATGCTTGTGAGGCATGGTCTGGAAACTGGTGGGAGATGATGGGAGGTATATACTTATTGTGGGGCAGGGCAGCAATCTTCTCTGTGTTCCAATGATGTCATTTCCAACACAATCCAGAAGTCCCAACATTCATTCATTCATTCATTCATTCATTCATTCATTCATTCATTCATTCATTCATTCATTCATTCATTCATTCATTCATTGCACTTGTATACTGCCGGTCCCAGCAAGCTGGCTCACAGCAGTTCACAGAAAAAATAATAACATAAAACAATATATCCAACTATAAAACCACATACAGAATATTTAACAATACCAGAGGGACACTTTAGCACTTGCCCACAAACTCAATGGAAACCATAGAGTTTTGGGATGTGTGCTAGAATGTCACCCAGGGAGTGATGTCAGAGTGTGCTAGTTTTATCCATCCTTCTCCCTGGGATTTATCCTCACAAGCAGTCAAGGTAAGACAGTATGACCTGTATCCTGCCCCTGCACTAATTTGATGCCTCCCTCCATCTTAACCATTTGCTCCTGCAATGAATGAACCACTGAAGTCTCAGAAAACCTCATTATCCAATGAGCACATTAGAGTCACCCATTGACTTTATTGACAGAGAGATTAGAATCCAAAGCCAGAGGACTAGGACCCAGATCTCCCTATTCCTAACTCTGGGCTCTCAGACTTTAAACATACCAAACTGTGTTGTTGAATTGTGAGATTAATAAACATAGAGCAATGTAGCACGATGCCTTGTTGCATAACTTGTAGACGTGCACATTAACAACAAAAACAGAGCGTACTGTCCCTTTGGCAGGTGTATCTAATATTAATAGGATATATGCAGGTGTATCAAAGAGAAAAACGTACCCGATGTGCTTGAGACTAAACTGTTCTTAGATCGCATGAGGCACTTTGAAGTGGATCTGTCTGCATTTTGTTTGTATTGCTGTCATCAGGACTCCATTTGGAATGTGCAAAGTGGAGATCCATGACGGGAGAGAAAGCCCCCGGCAAAACATATGACTGTATTTGCCTGCATCACGTGCACTTGTGAGTTTGTGTGTGTGGACTCTCTTTGAGTGACTAATAACTCAATTTGGATGCATGCTCGGAGTTACACTGCAATCACATTCGGCGGCAGACGCCAGTCATGAAGTCTCTGCTGAATGGATATAAGATGGTGGGAGGAGAAGGTGAAGAACAGGAAACATTTAGAATCATAGAATCATAGAGTTGGAAGGGGCCATACAGGCCATCTAGTCCAACCCCCTGCTCAACGCAGGATTAGCCCTAAGCATCCTAAAGCATTTGGGGCTTCCTCCCCTCAACCCCCTCCTCCTTCCAGCCAGGGTTCCAGTTTGCTGTACCGAGGCAAAGTCACTGGATAAAGGAGGCTGCTGAAAAAGGGGCGTGGGGGGGATGAAGTATCAAACATCCCTCTCCCAATTGCTGATTTTCTGCTGCAGCTCATTTTACTGCTTGACAGTAGTACATGTGAAAGGGCCTTAGGAGTTCTGGTGGGCAACACATTGAATATGAACCCACAGTGTGACATGGCAGCTAAGGAGGCCAATGCGGTATTAGGCTGCATTGCTAGGAGCATAGAATCGAGACTGAGGCCATTCCATTCCACGTTGGTTAGCCCTCATTTGCAATATTGTGTCCAGTTCTGGATGCCACAGTTCAAGAGGGATATTGACAAGTTGGACAATGTTCAGAGAAGGGCAACTGGGATGGTTGAGGGGTTGGAATCCAGGCCTTATGAGGAGAGGTTGAGAGAGTTGAATATATGTAGCTTGGAGATGAGGAAGGCAAGGAGTGATAGGATAGCTGTGGAGAACTACGTAGACATGTTGAAGAGGGGCCCAACTTGTTCACTGCAGCTTTAGAGACAAGGAATAGGAGCCATGGGTTCAATTTATGGGAAAGGAGGTCCCACTTAAATATTAGGAAGCATCTTCTGTTTGTAGATGAAATGTGCTGCCTTGGAAAGTGATGGAGTCTTTTTTGTCGGAAGGTTTTAGGCTGAGGTTAGATGAGCACTTGTTGGGAATGTGTGTTTTTTTAATTCATGAGAAGGTTGGGGACTGGACTGGATGGCCCTTTCTGGTCTCTTCCAGCACCATGTCATTCTGATTCTGTTTTGCAGCTGTTGAAGTGAAATCCAGGTGACCAAAAAGATGTGCTACCAAGTGGCTTAACTTCTCTTGATTTCATATGTTACACAATTGCTCCTACATCATGGAAAAATGGATCCTCCCATTTGGTCTTGCTGGACAGACTTCTAATTCTGTTATTATGGATTAGAACAGGGCCTGTGTTTCTCTGGATCCCTGGGGACTCAGTGGATCTTAGTATGCTCTGGTCATTATTTCCTCACAGAAATTCTGTCAATACCCCAGTCAGAGGAAGGGACAGATTTTGTTCTGAGCAGAGAAGTGACTCCAAATGCAGTTCCATAAGAGTGAATTTCAGTTTTTCAGGTTTAAGGTGGTGCCTAGGGGTGCACAAACCTGCCAGAGTTGTGTGGTGGTTAAGAGTGGCAGCCTCTAATCTGGAGAACCGGGAATTCCTGACTCCTTCACATACTGCCATTTGGTGACTTTGAGTTAGTCATAGCTCTCTCAGAACTCTCTCAGCTTTACCTACCTCACAGGGTGTCTGTTCTTGGGAGAAGAAGGGTAGGTGATTGTTGGCCACTTTGAGACACCTTCAGATAGTAAAAGTGGGGTATGGAAACCCTAGCTCTTCTTCTTCAGTTTGTGTGTGTGGTGTATTTGTTAATGTGTGAGGAACCTGAATCCTCGAGGCATTGTCCCAAAAATCTAGGTACAGCTATCCCACTGAACTTTAGTTATTGTGGCCTTCTTTTATGCTTGCCATTTTAAGCACTTAGCACTTTCCCAGCTGATTTGAATGTTTCCAGATGTGTAAATGACATCAGTTGTTAAATGTTTGATGATGAACTCTTGGGGAAAAATGCAAGTGAAAATCCTAAATGACTGCAATGTGTTTCCCTCTTGCTTTAACCAATTCAAATTTTGAAATGTGTATCTCTTCCCTTTCTATAGCTCATGTCTCCTAATTTACAACCGTTGAGTTAAATGCCCAGTCATTTTGAGTCATCAGTATGGCTAAAGAAGCATCCAGCACAGTCCGGAAAGATCCCCTTTGAATCAATATGCTTGCTTTCTTGTTTGAAGAATTCTGTAAGGATAGCAAATCCAAAATGTAAGTTGTGTGAAATTCAAGAGGAAACAGTGACGTAGCAAGGCCTGAAAATAGAAATGGACCCAAAAAAACCCCAAATCGGACAGTTTCCGTTTGGGGATAAATAAATTCAGCCTGAATTGAGAGCGCCCAAAACATCTTTCCCTGGCTCAAATTCAGCTGAATCAATTTGGCGGAATTAAAATCTATTTGGAGCCATTAAACTTAATGGCACCATTAAAGTCAATAGGAAATTTTTCCTTTTCTGTCTATTCCAAGGCCTGGGAGGGCAGGGACTTGAGGTAGAGGCACCAAATTTACAGTTTAGCTGCAGAAATGTCTCTACGAAAGAACCTGTAAGTTTCAAAAAGATTGTACCATGGGGTACTATTCTACAGGCATCCAAACTGGGTGTCTCTATCTAACCTCCATTGCTTCCAGTGGTGAAAGAAAGAAGATTCTCTGTGTTTGTCTCCCTCCCCTCCTCTCACCATTGGGAACAATGGAGGTTGGACAGGACACCCACTTTGGGTACCTGCAGAACTGGATCCCTTGGTCTGGTCCTTTCGAAACTTGGGAGTTCTTTTGAGGAGAGGCTCCTGCATTTTTGTTTAGCCTTGTTTGCCTCTACCTCATCCTCCCCCCCCACCGCACACAACCACACACATCAGAATAAACAGGAAAATAAAATTTTGGTCCCTTTAAGCTGCATGGCCAAATTGCATGGCCAAATTGCACTTGAATCTAGTTTTGGCAATTCGGCTAAGGCTGACTCAGGCAGTTGAACTTAAGGAGAAGTGCAATTCAGACAGGATCTGTCCAAAACCTATCTGAATCAACATTGAACTGGGTCTTTTTCAGACTATCTGAAATGATCTGAACATGCCTATCTGGAATCGACAACTAATGATTACCTGATGATAGAGTATACTCCACATTTACAAATAGCCGAATGAATCACTTCCTTTCCTGGAATTGCAATCATCTTTGTGTCATCAATGTAACAAAAGTATGATCAGGCACCTAAGATGTGCTGATTGCTACTTTCTTCCTAAACATTTTTTTTTCCTATTGGAGTCCATATTTAAGTTGCAGTTTCACGGCAGCCTGTTATGACTGTTGACCTAAATAACTATATCAAACCATCAGGCTAGGAGTTTCTTTATTAGCCTGCTTTATGGGCCCTCCCCCATCTTCCATGGAGAGGAGGGTGGCAAGTAGGGTTACGTGCTTTGACGCGGTTCGGCTGGTTCGGCGATCACCGAAGCCTGAGGCAGCCAGCAGTACGGAAGGAAGGGGTGGCAGCGGTGCACCAGCCGGCGCCTGCATGTGGGTGCAGAGCTTTGTGCCTGCGTGCAAATGCCTGCTGGTGCGCTGCTGCCAGCGCCTCCCCTCCATGCCATATTGCTGGCTGGCCCGGGTTTCAGTGATTGCTGAAGCGCACTGAAGCACGCAACCCTAGTGGCACCCATAGACAGGTATTTTTTTCAGTGGGCCTTTGCCTGTGGAATAACCTCTCTCTTGAGTCCTGCCTCGCACATACCTTACTGTTTTGGACAAAACCAGCAGGCCAACATTTTCTTTTTACCCAGGATATTCATTAACAGCTTGGTCTTTTTCAGAGCTGGGAAAACGATAGTAAGCCGCTTTGAGACTTCTTTGGGCAGTGAAAAGTGGGGTATAAAAACAATGCTTCTACTTCTCTTCCTCCTTCTCATCCTTCCCCCCCCCCCCTCTTCTATTCTGAACTGTTTTGAGGCTGCTTGGTGTTTTATGAATTTCTGCTCTACCCGGGTTTTTAATTATAACATTGTGCTTCTTTTTGAGACCCCTTGTAAGTGACACCTATAACAGTGCTTGTCTGTTGTATTTGGAGATGACAAATGTTATGCTGCCTCCATCCTCCCTTCCTTGGCATTTTCTAATTATTCTCAGTGCCACCAAAGACTCTTACTTTATGCTTCTTGATGATGATGTTGGCCATTTAGTTGTGTCTGATTCTTGGTGATCTTTTGGGTCAACTGTTGCCATGTTTTTCAATCTTGCACCACTACTTTTAGCTGTATAATGCTCTGGCAGTGTCTGTTTGGATTGTATCTAACCATTGTGTTCTATGTCAGCCTGGTTTCCTTTTACCACTGACCAGTCCTAGCATAATTGCTCTCTGCATTGGGTTGAATCATGTGGTATGGCCAAAGTAAGTGAGCCGGAGTTTTGTGATTAGATTTCTTAGTTGAACCCAAGCTTAGTAACATTTGGTAGAAGAACAGAACAACAAACACATAAGGAAAAAGGGGATCCTTTTCTCCAAATAAACCTGCTGTTTTAACTTGAACACAGAATGTATGTAGAAGTATAATAGTCGAACAATTTCAGTATACTTCATAAGTGTAATGAGTTCAGATAGATTCAGGTAGGTTGCTGTATTGGTCTGAAGCAACAGCACAAAGTGCATACACATTTGTTCAGATATGCTACAACATTTTTCAAGCTGCATAAAGGCTCATGAGTTAAGGTGGTCAATTCTGCAAATTGTGTGTAAACTGCCATCAAACTGCAGTCAACTTAGACCACTCCAGTCTGGGATCTTCGTGACAAGTGAGAAACAGAGGCAGTTTGCCATTCCCTGCTTCTGCAAAGTCTTCTATGGGGGTACCCTTTCAGGAATTAACCCTGCTTAGCTCCTGAGATCTGATGAGAGCAGGTTATCCCATTCCACCTTCCTTTCCCTCCATCAATTGATAAAAAGTGGAAATTAATTGTCAGATTTTCCTGCAAACCTAGTGGATCCTCCTAGTTTGTTGAAATGATAGTTTAAAGCAGGCACACTCCCAATTTGCGGATTTATGTATCCACAAATGGGCGAGGGGCACACTTGGGAATTAGATATATATTTTGTTTTGCTGCTAGAGATTAATACAGCTGTCCCTCTGGGATTTATGACCCAACATTGTGGCTTCTGAAAGAAGAATGTTCAGTGTTTGACTATGTTATGTGGTGAGATTCGATGCTAATATATCTCTGTATATTTCCAGCAAAATGAGAAAAGAAGTATGAGAAATTCCTGCTTAATTCAAACATGGCAGAGTAGCTAACACAATATTTCCAAATTAGTCATCTTTATTGTTCTTCAGTTCCCACGACAAATCATTTCTCAGCTATCTAATATGCTTGATGCTGAATGCTTCCCATTGTAATTGTTACGAATATCTTTCGGGATTTCTTCAAAGGCATATCGTTTTCTTCTGGTTTTTTTATTATTATTTTAAAGATCAAGAGATATTATTTTGGAAAAGAACATTTTGTCTCTTCATCCACAGCGCAGCAGTAACGAGAGAATGCACAGAGAGAAATGTTGAGGAACGAAAGCCTTTCCATACAGACTAGTTGTATGGCAGGGGAAGTACAAAATCTGGTGAATGGCATCATTTGTATTTGACTGCCGCAGTCTCAAAGAAGCTTTGCAAACGTTCCTAGACTCATAGATACTCTAGTGTTTGTTCGGCCCCCTAAATGTGCTTGTGTACTGGTGCTTGAGCTTATCCAAAAATGTGACATTTGTTTTTTAGATATTCAAAGAATTTATCTGAGATTATCAGCAAATCTGGGGTTGTATGTATGATTTTGCATTTTAGTTAGTATCACAAATTGCTGAATCATGACAACTATTCCTAAGATTGAAGTGGATCCAGCCAACTATTTTTACTCAATTGCATCCAGTAACCCCCCCCCCTTATGATTTTTGTCCATGATCTCATAAGAAGACAAGCTTGTTTTTTTTTTTTTTTAAAGTTCAATGATGGATATGAGAGAGGCATTTGGATACTTAGGCACTCAAGTTATCTGAAATTTCAGGGGTACATTTCCTGATATGTCTTATTCATACTTTTATGCTGGTCAGTGACCGTAAATAAATAATCTAATCTAATCCTGATATGTCCCTCCAGATTTTGTAAAATGTTAAGACTTCGATCATTCAATAGGTATCACACTGATTATATTGAACCTGAACCATGTGTGCAGAGTCATAGAAGCCAGGGGTAGCCCTGTTGGAACAGAAGCAGTCATAATGATGTGGTTGCCTGCACATCTATAGCTAGGGTTGCCAGGCTGCTGGCAAGAGTTGGGGGGAGCATAGGGGGTGCCATTGACAATGGCATGGTGCTGCTCCCAGGAAAAAAAAAAGCTTCTGGTGATTTCCATATACATGAGACATTCCTGCTGGATTTTCTCTGGAAGTGATGCCATGCGATTGGTCCAATGGCATTTTTAGATGTGGAACACATCTTCTGGCATGCCCCCAGGATAGAAATGGGTCCGGATGAGACATCCATTGTCCTGGCCCAGGGAGGGACAGACAACCTTCTTTGCCATTGGGGGACATGGCCTCCTGCTCTGCTGGGGTAGAGGGCCCTCTCTCATGAAAAGAGCTCTTGGAGATGGCGGGTGGAGGTTATATCAGGTGGTGTTTACTGGAAAAAGACTGGAACATTACACAAAGCAGCTCCCTTGACTAAACCCTGCGAAGAAGAAGAGCGGGGGTGGATGCAAGGATGAAGAAGGTGGAGGAAGCAAGAGGAAATGAGAGAGAGGGGTGGGGGAAGTGGGGGAGGAAGGAGTTTGTGTGTGTGCACATGCACGTGCATACATGAGAATGTCTTTGTGTTATATAGAGAGGGAGGGGACGGACCAAGGAGCCCCGGAGCAGGGATGTGTTCCACATACCCTGTGAGATTCAGATTGTCACTAATTTATTTTCTCCTACCACTACTCGGGCCAGGTTACTGGTGGGACATGGCATCCTTGAGTTATATTGGTACTCCTACTTTCTAACACGGGCTGCATATGTAGACCCAGTAGTTGGTTCACTAAACTGCTTGCAACTGGGTATATGTGCATCTGATCGTTAATTAGATGAGAAAGAATGAGTATACCCTATTTCTTCTGTGTCAGTGTGGATCTCTCCCTCCCCTTCCTCTCTCTCTCTCTCTCTCTCTGTATACACAAACATAATTTTATTTATTATTTGAAGCTTTGGGAATGAATAGCTTCCACTGATAATCATCATTAGCAAATTGCCAGGGTTTCCCATTTATCTTTGATCTGACATGATCTAATTTTAGCTTGCCTGCTACCTGATGAAGTACTTCATCTTCTTCCATTTTGTTTTACATTTTTAGCTGCTCTTCCCAGCCTTTGTGTCAGCGCAAAGCCCTTCCTGCAATCCTCTTAATTAATCATGATGGCTCATTTTGTTCTGAGCTGTAATAGTCTGGGAATTTTTCATCACAATGGAGACAGAGATTCCAGCCTTAGGCCTATAAATACTTAGACATGTGAGTGGGTTCCCATAGACAGATAACCTAAAAGAACAGAAAGTAGCTTTTTTCAGTTACTTAGACATCAGATTTCCTGAAAATTCACAGAGATGGCACAATATAATATCTGTATTATTGAATTCTTTGAAGCTGACATTTACAGCTACCCCAAAGTAGAACCAGATTATCTGGAAGATGTCTCTTACATGATATTTCTGAAAACAAATATATCCTTCAGCTTGACAGTGCAAATCACTGTCCTTTAAAAGGTAAAGGTAAAGGTATCCCCTGTGCAAGCACCGAGTCATGTCTGACCCTTGGGGTGACACCCTCTAGCGTTTTCATGGCAGACTCAATACAGGGTGGTTTGCCAGTGCCTTCCCCAGTCATGACCGTTTACCCTCCAGCAAGCTGGGTACTCATTTTACCGACCTCGGAAGGATGGAAGGCTGAGTCAACCTTGAGCCGGCTGCTGGGATTGAACTCCCAGCCTCATGGGCAAAGCTTTCAGACGGCTGCCTTACCACTCTGCGCCACAAGAGGCTCTTACTGTCCTTTATACATCACTAAAAAAAAGTCAGCAGTTTTCAATATGATTCAGCACTCTGCTGGTTAAAAAATTGGGAGTGTGAGAGAGCAGGCTGTAATGAATGTTGAAATTAAACTGTAGAAAGGTCAATCACTGTGCACTTTTAAATTGGGCTAATACATGCAGAAGACCTGATTAAATCTAGAACAGAAATACAATGGGGGGTGAGGAGGTGGATGGATTGTCCAAATGAAGAGAATTATTGGAAGTTCTGTGGTTGTTTCAGAATACGAAATCCCCATATCTGTAGGAATTTTGCAATCTGTCACTGGCAACCCACTCGACAATTTTTATGCACTTCTCTCATAGGTACCTGTACCTTGCCTTTCTTTGATCTTGGAATAGTTCTCAGAGGTCTAGTTCTGTTTCTTACTTAGGCAAGTGAGCCATTGGAAACAATGCTTGAGGGCCAGCTTTGTGTAGTGGTTAAGAGCAGTGGTCTCTAGTCTGGAGCACCAGGTTTGATTCCCCACCATTCTGCATGGAGCCAGCTGGGTGACCTCTGGCCAGTCCCAGAGCTCTCACAGTCTCGGAGTTTAGGTTTCAGGGTGTCTGTTGTGAAAAGAGGAATGGTAGGCGATTGTAAACCATTTTGTGACTCCTTCATGTAGTCAAAGGTAAAGGAAAAGGTATCCCCTGTGCAAGCACTGGGTCATGTCTGACCCTTGGGGTGATGCCATCTAGTGTTTTCATGGCAGACTCAATATGGGGTGATTTGTCAGTGTCTTCCCCAGTCATTACCGTTTACCCCCCAGCAAGCTGGGTACTCATTTTGCCGACCTCAGAAGGATGGAAGGCTGAGTCAACCTTGAGCTTGCTGCTGGGATTGAACTCCCAGGCTGATGGACAGAGCTTCAGACTGCATGTCTGCCACTTCTCTATGTAGTCAAAAGCAGGGTACAAAAACAGCACTTCTTAGCACAGACCTAAAAAGAATGCTACCCACTTTAGATATCCTATGCACAATTGCTTGAAAATACTTAGTGGAACTTCAGAGTAGAGATGTTTTCTAATCTCTCATTGTAGAGAGTTGTGATTCAGGACCCCTTTCTATTCCTGCATTGCACTTCAGTAGAATCAGCAGGATGAAAAATAGGTTTCCCTTCACTCTGGTGACTATGCCTTACTGGAAGAGAAAGAGATAAATAATTAGTTCACTGCAAATGTTCACACCTCTCAGGTTTCATTTAGGAAATGTTTAGTCTATCCTTGATTTACCATCATTTCCAGCTCATTATGGCAAACAGTTGTGCTTCAGGTGATGGTAATGACCTGGACACATTTATTTCTGGCTGTCTGATTTTGCCCAAGGAATAATGTTTTCCGGATGGAACTATATGCCACCAGAGCTAACTCAAACATGCATGTTCATCGCTTGTTCCTTGAGTATCGGCAGTTGACTCTGTGAACCAACTCCTTTGCAAATCATTAAGTCTGAGATACTATGATATTAAAAGAATGATCTCTCTGTGGTGATGTTGTTTTGCAGCATGGTGTAATGGTTGGGAGCGGTGGCTTCTAATCTGGTGAGTTGTTTTGAGGCTCCTTTGACCAGTAACAAGCAGGGTATAAAAACAAACACTTCTTCAGATCCTCACTCCATCCTCCAGTAAACAAAGAAGATGAACAGGCATTGTGTGAGCCAGCTCTCAATTATATATTTGCTTATTCTCACACATTCAGGACAGCGGCTTTCATTTTAGAGTTGCATAGTTAGCTATCCTAATGGTCCACAAAGGTCTGCTCTCATTAGATTCTAAGCAGGGTCAGTGCTTGGATGGGACCAAGGAAGACTGGGGCTGCTATGCAGAGGAAGGCCATATCTGCGTATCTCTTGCCTTGAAAACTCCATGAGATGGAAATAAGGTGGGGTTGCCATTAATTCATTGCATCTCAAGGACATGCTTCACCTTTGACTGTATTGTGCTTAAAAATGGTAGGGGTCACTTGTTTCTCCTATAATGACAAACATCAACAGATTGAATGTACATCTTGATTCCCCACCCTTCCCTACCCTGTGCTTAACTAGAAGTGAATGTTGAAATGACAAAATTGGATACCTTACTGTTTAGGTCTGGAGTTTGTTTATTGGTTTTTTTCACTTAGCACAGATGTTATGTAGTTTGAAGGGTTTTGCATTTGTGATTTGGAATACAAAGTTGTTAAATATGGAGGGTTAGTTCATTCATGCATTGTGCATGGACATCAATGCTTGTTAACTGACAGCTGAATGTATGGGCTGGCTGAGTTGAAATCAGGGGTTTGAGGGGATTCAGAAATGTGACCTGTTCAACACTCATCCCAATGCCAAAATCTGTGAACCAGCCATAGAACAGTGAAAATGAAGCCAGGTGTGTCTCCAGATGGTAGGTCTTGACTTTGACTTAAATGCACAGAATATTTCAGGAATATATGACTTGTTTTGTTAGTTTTTAAGTAACAAAACAGTACACATACTCACTATAATAACATGAATATTTACCGGGAAGCAATGTTCATCATTCAATAGCTATACCTTCAGGTTGTCTTTTAGACATGATAAATTGGCTCTGTTTGTCATGGGCATCAACATCATTGGTTTTCAGGTTTGCACAATCTCTGACTTCCTACTTTCCCTCAAAGCCTCACTCTTCCATCTTCAATCTCACTCCAGTTTGTTGTGACACCTGAATGTGGGGGCATCAGCAAACAGAATTCACTGGAATTCTTCAGCAGGATTTGTGCAAGCTCAAAAATTCAACCATGCTCAAATCCTGCTTTGTTCTCAAATGTCAGCAGGACCTCAGGTGGTGGCTGTTTTGCTCAAGCCACTGAGCTATCACAGACAAACCCATGAGGCTGGAGTATGGACCCTATCTCACATCACCTCAGGAGCAATGGATGGATCCAACTTCTCTGCTGAGGAAGGGAGGGAGGGAGGGAGGGAAGATCTTCTTTGATCACACAATGTCTGTTGGAGATAATGGGACCTGCATAGACAGAAGATGAGTGGGATGGTGGCTTTAGACTGGGAGAAAAGGTTGGATGGATCCAGCCTACTGATTTCCAGAGGACCAAGGTTAGAGATCACGGCCAAAGAGGCAAAATCAAAGCTGTAAATATATATAGATAAATTTCTAATGAATGTATCACATCAAGCATGATGCTCCACACTTTCAAGTAGGCCTGAGAAGCAAAGGTTTCACCAAAACCTAGTTCCTAGGGCAGTGAAATCCACATCTCCCATTTTTTCTCCTGATCTGCTTTCAGTTATAACCTAAAATGAAAGGTAGAATTTGTCACACTCGTCTGCACACCTGCATATTGCCTAGGACGTTATGGTGCCAGCGCAAGCTTGAGGCTGCATGACAATTTGTCAAGCTTCATCTGTCAATTGCCAGGCAACCTTGTGCTTCAAATTCTGATATTTCCTATCTCATTTTCAAACCATAGCTTCAGAAATGGCAAAGTTACCTGTAAAAGCTGAAAAAGACAGAGGGTCAGTCCCACTGTCATTTTTCTTGCCCTCCATTCACAAAATACTCCAAGGATTTTCCCCCTGTTGCTTTCTTTAAAGCAAGATCTACTTAGTTCTTTGCATCTTGGCTGCAGCAGGGAATTATAGACAATTATGTCTCCTGAACTCTGCCAGGAAGAGTTTACTCATATATAGTTGCATATAGAAACAAGACTGGTTCCATTTGAAAGGCTTAAAACAACAACAAAACCCATTAACCCTCAAATAACAGGTGTTTTCAGCTTCATTGAGTTTATGAGCAGCTCTGGAATGTTAAGATGGAGTGTTGCCACAAAATGGCTACCATTGTAGCTGAGGCCAGACACAAAATAGTGGAGATACCAAAGCTGGAAATCAAGTGGAAATTCTCTAAATTCCTCTTTCCCCAGTTTCTCCTTGGAATCCAACAATCCCCTTTTTCTTCCTCTTTATAGTAATTAGGAACCTGGCTTGAATCAATTCATGTTTGCTCAAGAGAAAATTCTAATTGTAAATGTTTAGCAAAAATTTCCACAGTAGAGGCTCAGAGGGAAATGACATCTTTCCAAACCTTCTGATCCTCCTGCTTTTGCACCTCCCCAAGGTTTGTCATGTTAAAAAGGAATGGCAAGAACCACAGTTACAAAAGCACACAGAACACTGGTATGTGGAGTAACAGAAAATGACAAAGAAATGTTTGTTTTGAAGGATAATAATTTATATTTATTTATTTATTAGATTTATATCCTGCCACTCCTGTAAGGTTTGTGGCAGGTCACAAACAGTAAAAGCCTCCTTAAACCCCCTAATACAATAAAACCTGTCTAAAAACCAAACAACCCCAACCAATCCAAGCGGCGGCAGCACTACAACCCAACAGATATCTTGAGGAGGAATAAATCACTGCCCGATAACCCTGGAAGGGGGTCCGATCTACCATTGAGGCGCTGGCCTCAACCGTAAGCTTGGCGGAAGAGCTCCATTGTGCAGGCCCTGCGGAAAGCTGGTAAGTCCTTCAGGGCCCGCAGCTCTTCTGGGAGCTCATTCCACCAGTTGGGGGCCAGGACCGAGAAGGCCCTGGCCCTGGTTGGAATTGAGGAATCAATGGCTATATCTGAAAGGAAAAAAAGCCAATCTTGGGGTGGGTAGAGATTCCACTTTGTCTAACTGTTATAATCACTATGCATAACTACCCTTCTTACCATACAGGCAACTGTTTTTTAAATAGGCACTTCCTGCAGACACAAAGATGATTCCAAAACTGTATAGAAAGCGGCTTCAATTAGATGAGACTACGCTCCATGTAGGTGCCGAGAAATGCAAAACACATTCAAATATTGCACATCATGTCTTTACAGGAGAAATGATTTACAACAAAACATACATTTACATGGATGCACATCTGATGCCACTGATTTGCCACATGCAATGAAAAGTCATGCTCTAAATTCTTGATAAGAAGCAAATGCCTATCTTAAAGTGTTCATGTGTTCACAGAGTCCCGAGACAGGCAGAAAAAAACATCCTGTCATGATTGTTCAGAAAAGTCCATCCATTCCAATCTTCCTCCCTCCATTTAAATGTATGTTTTGTCATAAACCTCTCTTTTTTCCCTGTGAAGGCATGACATGCAATTTTTGAATGTGTTTTGTATTTCTCAGTGCATAAATGGAAAGACGTCACATCTAATTGAAGCCGCTTTCTATACAGTTTTGACACAAAGATCGTGCCTCCTGGATCTTCTGAAGCGCAGGCTTTGAGTTTTGCTATATAATGGGGGGAAATCCTTTAAAAATTGTATTGTAGTCTTTATTTTGCCAGGCAAAACAACAGGGCAAGTAACTTAAAATATAAAACTGGGCATCTCTGTACTGCTCAGCTTTATAGTTCAACAGTCCAATTGCGATGTGGACTACTGAGTCTCCTCTTTGTATTCCCTGTTACTTCTTGCCTATGAATAGAACTCCCACGGGAATCGAGGTCCAGCTCTGACAAAACAGCATCTGCATTGTTGCTGCTCTCCTAGATTTTATTCCTACATTTCCTAGTAATGTATGAAGTATAGAAACCACATGAATTACCAGTTTCATTTGGAGGAAATATACACTACAATCTTTCTTCTGTTGCTAGAGTGATCCCTCCCAAAATTAAAATAGGAGCCAGGTTGGCATAGTGGTTAAGAGTGGCAATCCTGCTTGATGTTATAGATAAGAGCAGTGGCCTCTAATCTGGAAAGCCTGGTTTGATTCCCCACTCCTCCACATTAAGCCTGCTGGATGGCCGTTGGCCAGTCACAATTTCTCCTTGAGCTCTCTTAGCCCCACTTACCTCATAAGGTATCTGTTGTGGGAAGAGGAAGGGTAGGCAAATATAAGCCACCTTGAGACACATATGGCTTTCTTGGTGACCTTGGCCAGTCACAGTTCTCTCAAATCTCTCTCAACCCCACCTACCTCACAGAGTGTCTGCTGTGGGGAAAGGAAAGGTAGGTGATTGTAAGCTGCTTCACGACACCTTTGGGTGGTAAAAAGTGGTTTCCAAAAAACAGCTTATTTCCCTCTTCATCTTGATGCCACTGAGGTGGTATTGGATGGCGCTGTCTCATAGGCCAACCATGCTGTTTCCATAACAGAAGAATACGGTCGTCAAAACAGAGAAAGAGTACTAAAAATTGGATTAGAGGTAAACATTACAATGTGATTTAAGAACTACCGAGTCTTATGTCTGTATTACTTATGTATCCTAGTTGTACAGAAAAATCTCTAGGAGGGTTTTCCCTCCTTGTATAAACACAGCTTCGAACTGTTACGGTTTACTCATGCATCTCCTGTTCCCTAAAGAAGTGAATAATAATCCAGCTAACCTAGCCAGAGTTCATTCCGCCTCATCTATCCTGCACATGTCATTTCAATGTGGTAGTTGTATGTCTTCGGTGAGGCAATCAGTATGCTCCTGTTGTCAGTGTGTGCAGCACAACTATTTTATCAAGGACAGATTCACCCGGCGCATCTTCCACTGTTTCATTACTTAGCAAAGGATGGTGTTCAGCCACATTTTAATGTTTCCATTAAAATGTGTCCTGTCAGAGAGTTAACTGAATGATGAGAGCACCCCCAGATCATAAGCTTTCTCCCCCACTCAGCCTAAACATTTGTTTCCCCTGCTTGGGAGCCCCACATTTTAGTAGCTTCAGCCTTGCTGGAGGTAGTGGTGGTGTGCAGGGTTGATCATGGGGAGCTACATTTTACAGACTGTAAATATTTTACAGTCTGTAATGTTATAATGTGTCACCCACAGCCACTGGTTGATGCTGCGGAGGGCTGGATGGAGGCAGACACAACCACCCCAGCAGCCCTGGTACGCTGCGTGCTCTCAGTTCACATAGTGTAAAAAGGAGAGGCGGGACCATGGCTCCTATAGAGGCACCACATGAGCAGGTCCCAGACTCTTCTCCAGGTTGATGTGGGGCAGCTTCCCTATGTTAATGTTTGGGGTGAATGTTCTCAGTTGCAGGTTTGCATGGGATGGAGCCTGTTGGCAAGGAGTCGGGTGTGCGATCGGAGTTCGGGACCTCCATAGGAGGTGGCATGTAAACAAGTGTGGCTTACCCAGCTGGGAGGCCAGGGGCTCATTTGCCAGGTGGCCCGGGGACAGCCAAATGAGGTGGGCACCCATTGGCTACTCTGCAAAAGTCACTTCCCTTAGGGCAGACTTCGGGAGGCAAGGGGATCTGCTCTCCTGGCTGGGAATGGTGCGGGTCCTCTGGATTCCCCAGGTTGTGGTGCAGCCCACTGACTGGGTCAGGCTCCCTCTCCCATGCTGTGCCAGTCCTCCCATGCGGAGGTAATAAAAGTCTTGGCCTTGTTTATCCCAACATTGGTGTGCCACGTCTTATTCCAGCCCAAAATGCCCTCCTGCGAATCAATACAAATACGGTTGTGTATTTATTCCTGTAAATTTGGTCTTTCAATTAATTTTCATGCCAAACTGTAACTCAAGATTGGGAGCCTGCACACTGGGGCTCACTCCACACACGTTGGATAATTCAATGCACTTCATAAGTGGATTGTTTTGGGACCATTCTGTGCAGGAAAATCCAGCTGCAAAAGCACATGGAAAGTGCATTATCCAATGTGTGTAGAATGGACCTTAGTCACATGATGAATAGGCATCTTCTTCTCATCCAAGAGTCAGGGATGCCAGTCCCAAGGGGGGACCTGGGAAATCCCCTGGCTTTACAGCCAGGCCTTCTTCTTTTCCCTGCTTGAATGAGCAGTGCATCCTACAGATTCTGGCTTAGGATCCTAACTTTAGGGGGATTCCAGGGTGGCTTCCCAGCCTTCCTACTTTGCAGCACGGTGAAGTAGTTACAATCAGCAGACTTTAATCTGGAGAACTGGGTTTGATTCCCCAGTCCTCCACATGCAGCCAGCTGGGTGTCCTTGGGTTAGTCACAGACAGTTCTCTTAGAGCTATTTGCATATAACAGTTCTCTCAGAGTTCTCTCAGCTCTACCTACCTCACAGGGCATCTGTTGTGGGGAGAGGAAGGGAAAGGTGTTTGTAAGCCTTCCGGTAGTAAACCTTCGGGTAGTAAAAAAAACGGTATAAAAATGCTCTTCTTGTTTGAGAGCCAGCTTCATGCAGTGGTTAAGAGCAAGGGCCTCTAATCTGGGGAACTGGGTTTGACTCCTTAGCTTCTCTGTGTGCAGCCAGCTGGGTGACCTTGGGCCAGTCACAGTTCTCTCAGCTCTCTCAGCTTCAAATACCTCACCGGGTGAGGGGAGAGAGGAAGTGTAGGTGATTATAAGCTGCTTCAAGACTCCTTTGGGTGGTAAAATGTGAGGTATTAAAAACCCAGCTTTTCTTTTATGTTCTCTTCTATCCAGATTTGTTTTCAATATAAAGATATATATATATATATATATATATATATATATATATATATATATATATATATATATATATATATAATCCCAAAGTCCATATAATTCATTTCTGTCGCTTATTATGTCAACACAGCAAGTTGAAGAGGAACTGTCTTTAAACTGGCTACCCAGTTGTTGTTGTTTTTTTTTTTAAAAAAAAATAACAGTGCTTTCTAATTGCTAGATTGAAAGAGATAATGGTTTGCTTTCTTTGAATGTTTGTGTTGTGTCTTCACCGCGGCATCGGTCCGCCAAACTTCTTGCAGTGACCTACTTTCTCCTCTTTATGCATGACTCAAGCCTGCCCTTCATCTTGGCTAGTGTTTGTTCAGTTTTAACGGGAGTCACCCTGACAGCCCAAAGGTTGAATGAAAAGGAACTGCCCAGGGCCTCGGATAATATTAAATTGGACCAGCTAATCATTTGATTGTGGCTAAGTGAGATGTTTCAAAACAAGCATTCTCCAGCTGGACCACGGCTGCTCAAGGAACCCGGTTCCTTTTCAGAGATTAACAAGGAGAATTTGTCCACAGGGTCTAAGTGTTGACATTGTTGGCAAACAAAAATGTAGGCCGGGGAGGGAAGCCAAAATACAGGCCAGGTCGCCCTTCCCAATGCAATGTACCCTTATCTACGCATTTCTGCATATTACAGTCTGCACCGTGATGCGCAACCATTCCCATGTGTCAATTAGCACTGGCAATCGTATGGGCTTGTAAAATGTTTTCCTGGGCAAGGTTTACAGAAAATAATCTCACCCAGTCTTCTATCCTCTACGAAGAAGAATAGCTGTAAGCGGGCTGATGTTCCGCCTTGTCAACAAAGCCGACTGGCAAGAATGCGCTGTCCAAATTTGTCTCCTGAAAATAGCCGTGGTGCTCAAATATTCCTTTTGCAATTAAGCCTGCAGCACTGGCTTAATCATTAGGTAATGTTTTCTCATTTGCTGATGGGATTCTTATGGCACCTAGCTCGTAAACAATTAACACAAGCTGGATTTTCTCCTTTGGCTTAATGTTTTCCTCTTCTCACTCGTCTCACAGATCCCTACGATTTAAAAGAAAGTAATTCTTTTTAAATTAAATGGCATCGTTTCTTTCATTACCATGTGTGCGTGAGGAGTAGGTAGGTAGATGGAAGGGTCAACAGCTGGCTAGTTCCCTTGGGGGGTCTTTCATTCTCAGCACAGATAAACATTTCCCCACGGGCTTCTGAGAACCAACAGGTGTCTCAGACAGATCTTTTCTAAGCCCCCCTCATCCCATCCAAGCCCGGCCTAATAATCATATGAAAGCAAATCCCAAGATTTCCCCAGCTCCATAAATCCTAAGAATGTTGTCCTCCTCATCCCGCCTTCTTTGCAACCTTGCCTGTCATTAAAGACTCTTCTATATGCACGTTTGTTTTTTTTTGAGACCAAATCTTCTGATGAAAATAGGAACTGAAACTGAATCTTATACAAGTTGGAAGTCATTCTGGTTGGGAAGGGTGATATTCTAGAGCAGTCATTCTCAACCAGGGTTACTTTATATCCGCTGAGATGAATGCTTCCTTGTTTTGCTCAGGCAAGTCATTGTCACACTCGTCTGCACACCTGCATATTGCCTAGGTAGGGCCTAGAGTTTTTTTCAGAATTACAAGTTATATCCAGGCTAGAAATACCAGTTCCCCTGAAGACAATGATAGCTTCAGAGAAAGCAGTCATTTCTGACATGCTTACTAGAGAAAGTTCAGGAACTGCCTTTTCCAACCAAGATCACTAAAGAATATTGTCTAGCAGCACCTTAGTGCCTAAGCCTGGTAGCTAAATAACCCAGGCAAGCCAGATTAACATGTTGTTCTCCCAGAAGTACAAGGGAGAAATCAGCTCATTTGGCCAGAGAAGATCTTGGAGATTGTGCAACTGCTAGGAATCCACAATCTCTCATTTCTTGCTCTTCTTCAAATCATACACAGTGATGCTGCACCAGAGCGCACACTACATTTCCCAGTGGAGTGAAGGGTTAAAATGAGGGCATCTGAATTCATAAATAGGGTTTGCCTGCTCTATTCCTCAAGGATTATTAAATCTGTTTCTCTGTCACTGTCTTACCCACCCACCCATCTCCTTGCAAGAGGAGGCAAATTAAAGAAATTAAATCTTAATGAGGTCAAGGTGTGTGTGTGGGGTTACCCCTTCTCTTTTATTTCCAGGTCTCCTTGATTGAGAGAGAGAGAGATTACAAGAAGGGTTCTTGGTTCAGGGACCAGTTGTGCCTTTGGGCTGTCCGATTCCAGAGCTGTAGATTTGTGACTTAGCTATTTTACAGAATCTGGTAATTTGTTTCCCCCCCATTGATCTTAACCTGTTGCAAGAAGTAAACTGGATTCAGCTCCAGAACCTCTTTTTTTGGGGGGTGGGGGTGGTAGTGTGTGAAGCAATAAGAAGACGGAAGCACCAAAGTCTGTAATAGAAGAGCGAGTGGCTCTGAGCCTTGGTAAGGTACACGAAGTATCCACATGCAGCTCCTACGCATTTTAAACTGAAGGACAACATTTCCAAGTCAGAAAAAGAGTCTGCCTTCCAGGCAAGCTCAAGCTCCCTGGCACAGGCTTCCTGTTTTGCAAAATTAAATGCTGCCTATCGAAGTTCTGTGCATTGCTCAGTCTCCTTAAAATGGTAATTTGGCCTAAGTGGATAAAACATTCCTTTGTATTCCGGTCTTATCTGTGAAGCTACTTTTCCTGTTCTTGTTCTTTTCTTTTACAATACACGGCTTCACCCCTTGATGGATCTTCCCTTTGTAGTGTCTTAGCACTGTAGCTGTCACATCCCTTTGAAATCTAATTGGAAATGGGTGGGTGGGCCTGAACATAGACACGGGTTGAGTTTGACTTGGACATAGGGATGCCACTCCCCAGGTGGGCAGAAAACTATTATAAATCGTGAGAGGCAACAAAAAAAAAATTAGCTGAATACATTGTTGACACCGGCTCCTGCTCCAGAGCTGTGCAAGTCATCAAAAACTCATAGCACACCCTGGTATCTCCAAGACCTGGTATATCACTTATTTAGTGACTACCTAAAGGGGGTGTAGTATCTGTAGACCTGTGGAGGGCTGAGCTTAAAGTCCGAGGCAGGATTGTAAGCTGTGTTGTAATTAGCCAAAGCGCAGCTAGATCTCGATTGCAGGATCCAATCAGTTTGAAGTAAAACAGACCAATAACATGCACTGGCAAGAAAATCCTTTTGTCTGCGCATGGATATAAGTTTCTGCGAGGTTTTGAGTTCAGTTTTGACCCTTGTAACACTGTGCTGGGGCCACAATAAAGCACTGATTGTATTCCCACTGGTCCCGGCTTCCTTCGAACCCTTGGATTTAGCACATTTTTTTTCCAAATATTTTATTGTTTTAGTTCCAAGGAAATGGACAGCAGAGTTTCAAACACTCAGTTTACAAAATGTAAAAGGTCTCATTTGTAGAGCTGTCACTGATCTTTCAAAAATATGTGAAATTGAGCAGTAAACAGAAATAATTATTCTCATAGGCATATCTTCTCTGAGCATCTATAGATGAATTTTCATTCTCAGCAAGCTCAGAGATGATGATAAGTAATCAGGTTCTCCTGAAGAATTGAATTTTCTAACAGCTGACACCAGACGCTATTTAACAACACAACTCGCCAAACTAATTTGTATCTCTAGGGAAGATATACCTATGAGAATAATTATTTCTGTTCACTATCAAATTTCATATGCATTTGGAAGAAAACCTCTTAAGTTTTGATGGTTTGAAACTCTGCTGTTCATTTAATTGGAAATAATATCATTAAATATTTGAAACTAGGGGCCAAGCCTGTTGCAAATATAGTGAAGCAGATAATATATTCAGCTATTTTTGCCTCTCAACGTTTATAATAGCTTTCTACCCATGTTGCGTGGCCCATTTATTTTGAGCCTCCAAGTGGGACCCGGGGATCACCCAGTTTTACAGCTCATCTCCAGGTGACAATGATCAATTCCCCTGGAGAAAATGGCTGTTTTGGATGGTAGACTCCAAAGCACTGTACTTCTCTGAAGTCCCTCCCTTGCCCCAAATGCTGCCCACTTCTGGCTCTACCACCAAAATCTCCAGGTATCTCCCAACCCAGAGCTGGCAACTCTACTTGGGTGATATCTAAAGTGTTATGAACAGGAACTTGGCCCTCTCTCCCTCCTCCTCTTACTAAATGCTCAGTCCACTGACTGTTACCGATTGAAAGGCCTTTATATTTCAAGGGTCAGCAATGGGAAATGATCTTGTGCACATGCCTAGTTTGCAATCCCTGTAAAATGTCAAAGGCTCCAGAAAAGAGATCATTAAATAAAAATTTATTGCAATCAAAAGATGGTGTTCCACTGAAAGGCCCTCAGAGAGCAGTCAGCATGATTTAGGGTCTAAAAGTTAAAATTTATAGAGGAAAGATTAAGGAGGTGGAATATCTGTGCTTTGGCTGAACGATAGCACAGGGAGAAAACTGGCTACTGGAGCCAGAGGGTTAGCCAAGTTAAAACATAAACACACACACATTCTTACTTTAATGTCTTCCTTTTGGAGAGAAGAAAGAAATCTAGGTGGTTGCAGAATAACTTCGCTGTAGCCTTATACCGCCATTTCCCAAACTCTGAGTTATGACCCCAAACTGGTTGTGAAACCTCTGAAAAAGGTTACAGAGATGTTTATTTCAGAGCTCTCTCAGCCTCACCTACCTAATAGGGTGTCTGTTGTGCAGAGAAGAAGGGAAGGCTATTGTAAGCTACTTTGAGACTCCTGAAACTGAAAGTTGGAGGTGAAGTGCTGAGTCCCCAAATCATTCCTCTCTTTTCAGATTGCAAATTGCAAACCTCACATGATTTACTCATGAGTAAACCTTCCCAGGGCAGAGGCTATTCCTGGCCACCCTGGGTCCCAGAGGGCCAGCAGGTGGGAATTTCTGGGTTTCCAGAAGCCTGCCCCAGCCCCGTCCCCCCCATGTCCTCTGAGTTGGAAGAGTCCAAGAGGCCATGGAAACTTACTGGCAGAGGGGTGTTCTCTGTAGCCAGCTCCTCTTACACCCAGAACATTTCTTAAACTGGCAGGAAGTTGGAGCCAGAGAGCTAATTCCTTATTAAGCCCTTCCTGGCCAAAAGCTTCCTCCTGATTGGGGCTAAGCTACCAGGGCAGGCTATATCTGGCTGAGGACCAATTAAGTAGTGGGGGAGGAATCAGTTTGGACATTATTATGGCTTGCTGATTATCTGTTTATAGCCAAGGTATGGTGTTCTGAAGGACAGACCCATGTACAGTGCATTGTAGTAGTCCAGCTGTTGTTAAAATGACAAGGATCAGGCTTCGATCTTATGACTGTGTTTCAGTCATGCTTCTCTCAATCTGCTGAGGAGTTTGTCCTCCATTGTGGAGTTCACTTTCTCTTCCCTTAGTGCTCCCACTCGCTCAAGGGCTCTTTGAAAAATATTGGACTTGCCCAAGTGGAAGTATTAGCAGCAAAGCAAGTGAGTTCTGTGACAGACAAAAGTCTTCACAGTGGCCAGACAGAAGTACAAGGGAACAATAGCATAGGCTCCAAGCCAACAATGTGGTATCACTGGGATTATTCCTGGGATCCTAGATTGCAATTCTATGCACATTTTGGTTCATACAGTACAGGCCTAAATGTGTCGTTAATTTGATGATTTTTTATCCATTGCAAGGTACCTTTGAGTCAGGACTGAAATGGAGAAGTTGATGGAAGAAAGTACTCAGCTCCTATCCCTCATTAGACCCCCGAGTTACTAACTCACTCCCCCAGCTGTTATTACTTCCATTTTGATTCCAAATCTGTATTTGCAAGGTAAACACATGCAGCTGAGGCAGCTGCACTGGTTGCCAATTGCTGCCTGGATCCGGTTCAAGGTTCTGGTTCTAACCTTCAAGGCTTTACGCGAGTTGGGACCGACATACCTGAGGGACCGCCTATCGCCCTATGTTTATGGTTGAGGCCGGGGGCTGATAATAGATCTATGCCCCCCCAGGGACTCGGGTTCTGGACCCGAAGCAAAACATCATCAGGACCTCCTCTCCACCCGCTAGTAGTGGGAGGAAGGGAGGGGAAGTTGAGCTGCCGTTCTTGCCGTGCCGGTAATATTGGCAATGTTATTATTGTTTTTATGGGGTTTTAATGGGGATTTGGGATTTTGTTACCCACCACGAGCCACAAGAGAGTGGCGGGATATAAATATAATAATAATAATAATAATAATAATAATAATAATAATAATAATAATAATAATAATAATAATAATAATAACAGGCTCAGAACAGTGATGGGTGGGACGGGCAGCTGGAATGTTGCCATTTTGGGGGCAATAATCTTTTTTGTTTGTTTTTGTTTGTTAGCTTTAACTGCTAGGCCAGTGGTACTCAACCTTCCTAATGCCACAACCCTTTAGTACAGTTCCTCATATTGTGGTGACCCCCAACCATAAAATCATGCAAGGGTTCTTTCACAGAAATTGAACCCAAACTGGTTGTATATAAATTGTCTGGCACGGCAACAGTGGTGGTGCCCCCCCCGGCCAAGCTGCTTGCCCTGCCACAACCCCTGTGAAAGGGTCATTCAACCCCCAAAGGGGTCCTGACCCCCAGGTTGAGAACCACTGTGCTAGAGCTTCTGTCAAAATAGGACAAAAAAGTTTAGTTCCAAATAATAATAATTAAAAAATACTCAGACTGGCAAAAGCACTTCAATGACCATTTCCACAATACAGCCTTAGTTTTTTTTTAACTGTGTGTTGATTTCTGAAGGAATTTTTTGCATCTCTGCAAGTCATTCCACAGGAGGGCTTTTTTTCTAACGCTGCAACCCACAGCACAATTTCCACATCTGCTTTGAAAATGGGGGCACCCTCCCATCATGCTTTTTGCCATTTTAAGTTTTTTTTTATTTCATTAAGAATAGAAATTACAGAAAAGAGTAAACAGTTGCTTATTTTACAAACATTTTACGAATTCGTACCAGTGTCTCTGGAATTCTTCGATCGGTTTTTGATTTACCATATTTGTTAACTTAGTCATCATGGCATGTTTTCTAATTTTCTCACACCATGAGTCCATCTGTGGCTCTTGCTGTAGTTTCCATCAGGAGGCTATGATGAGTCTGGCTGCTGTTGTTGCATGGAAGAAGAATTCTGATCCTTCTCTAGGGACCCTTGCTGGGAAAACACTCAAGAACATATTCTTTGACATGAGTGGAAATTTACATTTAAATAAAATTTGTAATTTGTCATGAACTTTTATCCAGAATTAGTTAATTCATTTACAATTCCACCACATATGAAAAAAAGACCCAACAGACTCATGACATTTCTAACATTTACCATTGGTTTGATTAGGTATTTTACTTATAGCACTGGGTGTTATACACCATCTAAAAAAACATTTGTACCAATTTTCTTGCAGAGCCTGGCATTTAGTTAACTTTATTGTTTTACACTATAGGTGTTCCCAATCTTCCATTGTGATTGGTTCACCAACGTTCTGCATCCATTTCACCATAAACTTTTTGACCTGTTCAGTCTCAGTTTCATATGCAAGAAAAAGCTTGTAAATTCTGCCCAACAAGTGTTGCTTACCTTGCATAATCAGTTTTTCAAATTGAGTTTGTTCTCTTAATTTACCTTGGAAGTCTTTCAGTTCTCCTTTGACCCTTGATGCCCATTGCATATAAGTAAATCTGTCCATCGTTTTCCCTCCTTGTTGGAGTTTTTTCCAGTTTCTCATTTTCCTTTCATCATTGACCAAATCTTGCACCCATATATATTTAACCATTGTATCTTTAAGCTTTCTTTCAGTGATGACTTTCAGTGGCGAAGTGTTAGGGCTTATTCTTTCTTTATACTTTCCCAAGTCTTTAAGAAGCTACTTCTCTATATTTTTTGTTAGTCTTAGATCATATTCCTTTTTTCTTTTCTTTTCTTTTTCATTTTTTGGTGTGGCCACATTGTGCTATGCAACTGTTGTGCTGAAGCTTTATGTTTAAATTTTATGGTCATCTTTCCTGAATTTTTAATCCAGTCTGTGACCCAGGTCAGGACTGCTGCCTGATAATATAATTTAATAAAAAGAACACCCATTCCCCCCTCTTTTCTAATCATCTTGTCATATCTTAAAGGCAATTTGTGGTCTTTTGTTGTTCCACATACATTTATTAATGTGGCTTTGCCATTTTTCTAGAGTCTTGTCTTTCAGCTCTATTGGAATTGTTTGAAACAAAAGATTCAGTCCTGGAAGAACATTAATCTTAACTGCAACCATCCTTGCTGATCATGAAAAATTCAATTTTAACCAATGACTCAAGTCCTTATTTATCTTTTACCAAATGTTGTTTGATACCAGAATGCTTAAATCCTTATCCAGGTATATTCCAAGATATTTGGCCTGATGTGGATTCACTTCACAGCCTGTGTACGTCTCAGTTTCTTTAATATTTTGATCTTGACCTTATAATATGATTTTGGGGTTTGGGGAGTTTATTTTATACAAGGAGACTGCACCCAATTCACCCAGGCAGTTCATAAAGGTCAGTAAAGGAGAACTACATCATCAGCATAACTTTGGATTTTGTATTCTTCTCCTTTAAATGGCAGTCCATAAATGCTGGGATATATCCTTATTTTATTGGCTAAATTCTCTAACACCAAGTTAAATAGAAATGGTGATAGTGTACATCCTTGCCTTGTTCCCTTGGCTATTTCAATTTTTCCGTGGGAGACCATACCATTTACCAGAACATTTGCCTCTTGTCTTGAATGATTTTTTTGTATCCATTGTAAAAAAGTGATTTCTGCAGTCCAACAGATGGACCATCACAAGAAAGTCCTAATTAACATTGTCAAAAGCTTTCTCTGCTTCCAGAAGCAGAACTGTGGCTATTTTAGAGCTTTTAGCAAAATCCAATCTAACATTTTCTTTCATATATGTTTTTGGCATAAATCTGGTCTAGTCTTCATAAATCACATGAATCACTTCTTCATTTTTTCTGACAATATTTTTGCAAACACCTTGTAGTCCAAATGCAAGAGAAAAATTGGTCCATATGACTGCGCAACAGCCGGGTCTGTATCTTCCTAATGTATTAATATATATATGCTTGGCACCAAGAATTAGGGCAGTTTAACGCTGTCTGTTCCACCAACTCATTCATTATTTGCTGTAATGAAGTTGTCAATAGATTAATCATTTTTTTATAATATTCTGATGAAAGACCACCTGGCCCCAAAAGCTTTATTGCTCATCAATGATAGAATTATCTAATTGACCTCTTAAATAGTAATACTTTGATTTAAAATTCTTCGGCGAGTCTCTGAAAACTTTAAAATTGGGATTCTTGTGAAAAACTCTTTGATCACTTGCTCTTTTGTTGTCGGACATTTATGTCTCTGTAGAATTCCACAAAGAAATCTTGGATTTCTTGTTCTGTGTGTCGCACCACAATTTTTTTCCTATTGTGCATGCATATTAACATTAAGAAGAAGAAGAAGAGTTGGTTCTTATATGCTGCTTTTCCCTACCCGAAGGAGGCTCAAAGCGGCTTACAGTCGCCTTCCCATTCCTCTCCCCACAACAGACACCCTGTGGGGTGGGTGAGGCTGAGAGAGCCCTGATATCACTGCCCGGTCAAAACAGCTTTATCAGTGCTGTGGCAAGCCCAAGGTCACCCAGCTGGCTACATGTGGGGGAGCGCAGAATCAAACCTGGCATGCCAGATTAGAAGTCCGCACTCCTAACCACTACACCAAACTACACCAAAAGCATTATTGTGTTGTTAAAATGTCAAAAGACTGGGCTGCCCAACTCCTCCTCACTCCCCTTCCTTAAACAAAACAGAGAGTGATAACCCTATCTAGTGATCCCTCTGCCACAGTGTCTTCCAAGGACATTGGAGAGAGGGTGCTCTGGATAAAGATCCCTTGGCTGTCTTTTGCGGTCCTTCCTGCTTCTCCCCTCCATCCAATTGCCACCCAGAACAAAGTTTCTGCCTTGACCTTTGGACTGAGCTCAAAAAAAGAGAGGGGTGGAAGGTTTTAATTATCCCAACATTTCAGCATTTCATTTTATTAAACTGTGTGGGGGGCTTGAACAGCAATATGGAGGACTCTTTATTCAAATGTACCCACCGACAATCCAGTGCCTGTGATTGGTGGAGGATTGATTCAAGGGTAGTGAATGCAAGAAGGCCCAGTCTTAAGATGATAAGAGGGTGCTTTTTGATCAATACTTAGTAGAAAGCCTGGGCAGTCTGCTTGTCATTATGATAGTGTGTTGTAATGCAGTAAAGGGGGACAAATAGAGAAAAAATTAATAGTGGGTAATTTGTAGGGTTGTGTGGATAAAGTAAGTGGTGAGTGCTTTGAAATGCAAGTAACAAAGACCGAAAATGGTCATGTGTTAGGCAGTGCATAAAATTGTGGAGCAAGACACCTCGCTGTGACAGTCTTTATGTCCAATTCTCTTTCTTGCTCCAGATCTCACATGGAACTTTGCTTGATAATCAAAGTAAAATTAAAGTGAATCCTTTTGTCCTTTCCTGACAGTGCCTGCTAGAAGCCTTCCTGTTGATAGCGTAACAATGCAATAACCTTTATTTTTTACCAAAAAATCGCAAATGCCTCCTGGGCAGAGGGTGGGAGGTGGGAATGTAGGTGTGCTATATAACCCAAAATGGGGCACGGTGGTAAAAAATCGAATTCAAGGAATTCTACAATTGAAAGCTTTCATTTAAAACAAGATGTAAAAATAAAATCATGGAAACCGAGTTGGAAACCAAAAGCACGAGAACATGAAATGTGGGTCTGCAGCTGGATAGGCACATTTTAGTGCAGAACTGACAGCATAGTTTGGGGCTTTAAAATCACAGGAGTTAGTTCTAGTATAGAAATGGTTAAAGTCTCAACCTCGGCACACGTTGAATAATGCACTTTCAATTATCTGAATCTTTCATTAAGAATGAATAATAGTGGGCTGGCTGGGATCAGCAGAGCTGGGTTGGGGAGATTATTATTACTGCCATCTTATGACTGTGGGATATGGTGTTTTATGCTGTTGCTGTTTTAAATGGGATTTTATGGGGTGTATTCTTTTTATGATTTCATTCTGTAAGCCACCTCGAGGCGACATTGTTATGAGAGGTGGGGTATAAATTTAAAAATAAATAAATGTGCTTTTGCAGCTGGATTTTCCTAGGCAAAACAGGAAAATCTACTTCTAAAGTGCCTTATCCAATATGAATGGGCAGAAGAGGGCTTTTACAACTGTATTACCCAAATCTTTGATGGGATATGCCTCTATGGTTGAGCCCACAGTCAGACTCCAAAGTATTTGGGGAGGGCTGTGACTCAGTGGAAGGGCCTCTGCTTTGTATGCTGAACCTCCCAGGTTGAATCCCTGGCTTCTGCAGTTGAAAGAACAAGGCCGTATGTGATGTGAAAGACCTCACCTGAGACCCTAGAGGGCCATTGCCAGTCTGAGTAGATTGTGTTGACTCAATGGATGAAGGAAATCAGTCTAAGATAGCTTCATGTGCAGTTATCCAAAACTTTGAGTTGCTCCATCTAAGGATACTTGTGCATCCTCTTTTGCTTTGGATGAAATTTGGTTGATAACTCTCATATATAAAATGTTGGACAAAAGAAGTCTCTACTGCCATGTATTGTTTAGATGACAAACCCTGAGGTTGTCTGCACAGTTCAGTTGAATACTGGAACCCCATCAGGAAGAATTAGCACAAAAGGCTTCTGGAACTGATATTATAAATCACTGGGCTGATTCATTTTGGGATCATGACTGCAGCTGAAACGCAGAGCATCTCTCAGGCTTAATTTCCGTCTACAAATACTTACTTTTGAATGTGAGCCACGTGCATATTTATCTCTGTCCTACCTCTGCTCTATCTTCCACTGCAGTTGTTTGCATAACAGAGTATTCTTGTCAGTGTTTGTTCCAGAGAATGAGATTCCAAAAGGTGATATCTTTTTATTAGACCAATGTCTTTAGTTAGGCCATTCGTTTCCAATTTTCATGCAAACCTCCCCACCCACCCGCATTTTCACATAAAGAATGTCTTTGCAGTTTTAAAACTCTGCACTTTCAGAACAATTGAGTCTGAACGCAATTTTGAATTTGTACTTGGCAAGTGTCCTGTCCCCATTTTATAATTTTGTACTGTCCCCATTTTATAAAATGAAAGTTGGCCTTTTGCTTCAGGTGCAAGCAACAGAGCCTCTTGAGAAATTTAGAGAGCAATCCCAGGAAGATCTGCTCAGAATACCACTCAAGTCCATTCAGTGGGGCTTGCTGGCAGGAAAAAAAAAACAACTTTTTGGATGATACTTGTTTTGGTTGAATATTGGCCATGCTGGAAGTGACATCAAAACATCACTGGTGAGGGCTCCCCCTGCACAGTAAATGCCCGGACAGCATGCAGCCTTGGGCTAGCAACCCATTTAAGTTGCTGCTATGAGACCTGCACCTACATGATCAGGTCTGTAATCCATGCAGGTGGCAAGATGCAGGTGGGGACCTCAGGATTATGAGCCCCTTTTTTTGTTATGCCCAGCATTATGAACACAAATTGTGGCCTACATAGCAGATCCTACTTGTAGTGTCCATCTGTAGCAGCATAGTGTGAGCACGAGAGATTGGCACATAAGCATATCTGCACATCGGATCCAGTAACAACTTACAAGGGATGATAGACATGTATTGATCCTTTCCTTGCAATTGATGCATGGCAAAGCCATACTAGGTCAAGGAAGTTGGGTGCCGTTAACATAAGCTGCCCATCCATCCTGAAAATCGTGGGACACTAATGCTTTCCTAGTCTTCGTCCCAGGTCCCGTATGGGTCCTCAAAAGTCCCACCAGCCGAAGCCCCCTCCCTGCCTCCCTGCCTCCCTCCCTGCCCCCAAGCCATTAGAATGGCCGGCAGTGGTGCTCTGACCTGGCTGGCCTGCACAGGCAAGCCAGGCAGAGGCCTGCCCTCAGCCCAACCTGGCCTGTGCTGACACTGCACAGGAGCACAAGACGGGAGAGATGTGCGGGAGGCACACGGGAGGCTTGCAGTGGAGGCAGTGGGAAGCGAGGTGATCCCATTCGGAGGGAGGGAGGAGGCCGCCACCACTGCCACTTGCACCACTGCCACTGCCGCCACCTGCGCCAGCTCTGCCTGGTCACTTTACATTAACAGGATGGCCATAAAGCAGAGGCAAGGTCTGTTTGGCTTCTTTGAATGGAAACAGAGATGAGTACAAGATTATGGAGGATACAGTAGAAGGCAACCTTCACTACAATCCAGCAAAAAGTACTTGGTCCGTCACTCCAGAGTAGCACATTAAAAAAGAACATTATTTATATCATTACTAGTAAAAAAGCCCATTGTATGAAGAAGACAATGGGCGCTAGCAGGTGGGGACCAGAGCGAGCGGCAGGCGAGGGACAGAGCGAGGGACAGGCTACCTGAAAGAGGAGGCGGGCGGCAGCTCCTCGGCGTCTCGTAGTTTTTGCCGGGGAGTCCCAGGTGTGGTGCGCTGGGCTGTGGCGGCTCCTCTGCATTTTTTTGTTCTTCTGCGGCTTTCCCGGCGGCTCCATTGTGTTCTGGGGCCATGAGGGCAGGGAGCACCCAGCAGCTGCGCTGTGGGCGGCTGCCGGGGCTCCCAGGGCGCCGGCTTGAAGCGGCGAAAGGCTCCTCCAGGGGTTTTTTTTTTCTGCTGCCTCTCGGCTTGGAGCTGCGAAAGGCTCCTACAGGGTTAATGTTTTTCTGATGGCTCTCGTGGGCGTGCCGGCTTGGAGCTGCGAAAGGCTCCTACAGGGTTTTTCTTTCTGCTGGCTCTCGGCTTGGAGGTGCGAAAGACTCCTACAGGGTTTTTTTTTCTGCTGGCTCTCGGCTTGGAGCTGCGAAAGGCTCCTACAGGGTTTTTCTTTCTGCTGGCTCTCGGCTTGGAGGTGCGAAAGGCTCCTACAGGGTTAATGTTTGTCTGCTGGCTCTCGTGGGCGTGCCGGCTTGGAGCTGCGAAAGGCTCCTACAGGGTTAATGTTTTTCTGATGGCTCTCGTGGGCGTGCCGGCTTGGAGCTGCGAAAGGCTCCTACAGGGTTTTTCTTTCTGCTGGCTCTCGGCTTGGAGCTGCGAAAGGCTCCTACAGGGTTTTTCTTTCTGCTGGCTCTCGGCTTGGAGCTGCGAAAGGCTCCTACAGGGTTTTTCTTTCTGCTGGCTCTCGGCTTGGAGCTGCGAAAGGCTCCTACAGGGTTTTTTTTCTGCTGGCTCTCGGCTTGGAGCTGCGAAAGGCTGCGGCGGCCATTTTCGGCGGCGGCCAGCTGGCGGCGGCGGAGGCGGCTGCTGGCTGTCGGGGGCGGCGGCCATTTTGAGAGGTCCGTCGGAAGAACGGACGGGAGTCCCCGGCAGCCGCGTCAGTCCGCCAGGCAGGGAGCACCCGCCAGCCGCGCTATGCGCGGCTGGCGGGTGCTCCCTTGCCAGTGAAGCAGGGAATGGGGAGCCGCGCTTTGCGCGGCTCCCCATTGCCTGCTTGGGCCGGGATGGACATTTGGAGGGGCCAATCAGGAGCCGCTTCGCGGCTCCTGATTGGACCCCTCCGAGTTTTTATCCCGGACCGGTCCCGCCCTAACTCCTCCCCACCACCCCTTACTCCTTTATACAGTCCGTGGCGCCCGTGGCGCCACGGGCTGTGTACAGATAAGGATGTATTTCCCAGTGCTGTCACCAAACATTTCATAGTAAGTAAGAAATCAGCTAGAGGTATCCGTTCAAATAAATACACAATAAGTTAGTAATTTAAAAATCCAACTTGGCAGCAATTTACTGAGAAGCGCTGTCAGTCTTCATAATCATCAGCAAAGAAATGTTGATGAGACCGGATGCCGGATCTACTCCCCTTTTGAAGTTTTCTTCAAAAAGGCCAACCTCTCACGTTTCAATTGCAGCACATCAGTAGCTTAACGAAATTAAAACAGTTTCCTGCCAAATAGATGTAAATAGCCAAGCACATGTCGTTCCAAGATTTCATGGTATAACTATCATTGCTAGCAAAAAAAGAAAAGAAAACAGAAAGACTAGCCAGGCAGTTTACTAAGGATTCTCAGTATTATTATTATTGTTGTTGTTGTTGTTATTATTATTATTATTCGATTTATTTCCCGCCACTCCCTACAGGCTCGTGGCGGGTAACAATAGTCTTAAAATCCCCCATTAAAACTCCAGTTAAAAGACTATAAAAATACCCAACATGGCGGAAAATACCACTCTCCCCTACCCGAATAAGGGCATTGGGGGATGGAGGGTGATGATGACTATTTCAAACCCCCCAGGGGGGCAATGTTCTTCTTTGCCAATCCCAACCTCAACCATAGACCTGGCGGAAGAGCTCCGTTTTACAGGCCCTGCAGAACGCTGACAGTTCCCACAGGGCCCGCAGCTCACCCGGGAGCTCATGCCATCAGGCGAGGGCCAGGACAGAGAAAGCCCTGGCCCTGGTTGAGGCTAGGCACTGGGAACAATCAGTAGGTTTTCTCCCGCAGAGCGTAGAGCCCTGCGGGGCACATAGGGCGACAGGCGGATGAAAGGTCTTCCTTCATCCAAAGCAATCTAACTATAAGTACTCCTCCAGCTTGACTCACTGTAGAGATCAGCAGCTAGAAAATGATTATGTATCTCCCCCTCCCAAAATCTCAGTTGTTTATCCAAGCCTAGATCAATGAGTTTATATTGTCATTCTTCAAAGGAGAATTTACTGGTGTTTGTTTGACAGTCTTCTACATGCTCAATTGATTTCTTTCAGTGACCTAAGAACATAAAAGCCCTGCTGGATCAGATCACTGGTCCATCTAGTCCAGCATCTTGTCTCACACAGTGGTCAATCAGTTCCTCTGGATGACCAAGAACATTGCATAGAGGCTGAGGCCTTACCCCAATGTTGCCTCCTGACTCTGGGATTCAGAGGTTTTGTGCCTCTGAATACAGGTTTCCCTTCAACCACCATGCCTAATAGCCACTGATATACTTCTATACTTCTCATCCATGAATCTATTCATCTTTTAAAAATGCTTACTTGTTTATTATCATGAGCCACCATGCAGATTTGGAAAGCTGAGGTAAGTATAATTCTGTAGTTAATTTTAGAAATTCTCCTAATTGAATTGGAATTCCAGAGCAGTTGGATTCAGTGCCGAAGAAAATTCTGGAAACAACTAGGAGTAATCCACTCATTTGAAGGAAATAATCCTATATTTTTCTGTTAAGGATAAACAACTAAGGCCCCCATCAAATGTTTCTGTTGAGGAAGCTGTAAAAAGGGCCAGGCTTTGTAACAGATTATTATTATTTTTCTCTACTTTCAGAAATGAAAAAACAACAACAACAACAAAAAGCAATACTAAAAATTCCAGTTAATAAAAATTCAGAGGTAAAACAATTCCCCACCCCAAGGTATATTTTTTGGTTTCCCAAGGTATTATATGGGCATCAGGGGGGAAATATAGTTTTAAATAACTCAGGAATTAGTGTTGTTTCTTTAAGTTCTTTTAAAAATCAACATGCTCATCATAATTAACAGAGTTAACAGAAGAATTGTTGAGCATGCTTGGGTTGCGGAGAGCCCTCAGGTGCCCTCTACAAAGGATTCTCTCTAGGCCTCCCTGATTGGATCCAGCTGAACATCATATTGAAGTGATTTGTAGTGAACAAGGCTTCTCAAAGCTGGTCCCCAATTTCTCCTCTGGCTGTCCTGACTATGCATTCAAAATCTTTGAAATGACATCCAGAAAATGCTAGATTAAAAATGATGTGTGATTTTTAGGGCAGATGCCCAAGGCATTTTTTCCAACTCTTTTTGAGATCTGAAAACAACGGTGAAGTGGCAGTGCTAGATAATGCCCCTTCATGGAGTCCTCAAGACCCCAGATCATGTTTCTTCAGCAATTCCAGAGACATGAGCCTTAACTTCCTATTCCTTGTCTCAGCAGCTTAACCGCGCATCCTTATTTGTATTAACTTGGTCAGCCAGAGATATTGTTGCCTTCAATGTGTAAGTGTTATTTATCTGTTAAATGGTACAACCTGAATTGTTTGTGTCTTCTGACTACTTTAGATATGGGCTGTCCCTAAATTTAAATTCAGTGTTTTTCTTTTAATTGACCTCACAAATTCAAGTAACACCAGAGCACTCCAAATTCTAATTACTTAAGGCTTTTAATGGGTTATATTTCTACTATCTGGTCCTCATAGGACAATGCAGAGCTACTTTGGACAACATAGGACTTTCCTTTTCTTTTGAGTAGCGAAAATTACGAGGGGGGGGAGGCAGAAGACTCCCCTCTCCAATGCAGTGATGGCCCTTATCAGATCTGGGCCTTCCCAATACAGCTATAAGGAGCTCCCTGCTGGGAATACACAACATGGCGGTGTTTCACTTTGGCCCTTAGTGTGGTAGGGTGGAACGTTCAGTTGCTGAGGAAGCTACTATGTTTACAGTCCAGCTTCTGAGAGGGAAGAATAGCAGGACGTTTCATTGAGACTGACATCTCACAACAACACAACATAATAGATTTGAAGAGGTCTTGGGATGTGGAGAAGTCAACAGAAAGGAAACCTAGAAGCTGCCAAGTAAGTAATGGACTTCAAACAAGAAGAAACTGAAGTAAAGGTTGGTGAAAAATGAAACTTGAATAGAGGTATAATGAAACAAGGTGAGGAAACTCCATGATAAAACCATAACATTTCCAGCAATTCCTAGAGAGTACTGATATGGTACCATGCCATCGCCGATGGCTCTTTTTGTTGCTCCACCGGGCTACTTTCATGCAAGCCCGCCATCTTCACTGCTGTCGCTTGGTGGTGGCTGACCATTCTCCTGGACCAGCCCAACTATGGAACAACTGTCACTGAGTCTGAAAAGTCTACTGGGTCCCCTGGCTATGGGGTTTTGACTGCAGGCTTTGGGAACTGAAAATGCCAGATCTCTCACTGGTGTCTCAATTATAGGCTCTTAGGGAGTGACTCAGGAGCCAGGAGCTCTGACTCTATTGTGGTGCTGAATTTCCCCCAAGCCCCTCAACCTGCTTTAATCAATGTTTCTGCCTCTTCCTCCAGCTCACCTTGTTCTTTCTCTTGACAAGTTGGAGCAGGGGTCATGACTGCCATGGAACTTGAGGAAAGAGCCATCAAAAACAAGTAACTGAGGCAAGGAGGAGCTAATGAGAAGGCCGCTCTCAGGAAACTTCCTAGTAGGATGAGAAAAGCTGTACACTGTTGGGGAAAAGGACATCTTAGAAGGCAGCCATGAAACTGGGAGTAGTGTTTAATAAACCAGAAGCCCGAGAAAACAATGGACTATGGAGATGTGGCACTGAAGAAACAGATACTACAAATATACTTCCTTTATCCCGTCCTATTAAGTTTACATGGGACTATCAATTTCCAAGTAGACCTTGGAGTAGTCCCAGAGTTGCAAGTGTTCTCCACACTACCGAGATCATCTCCCCTGGACAAAATGACCCTGTGGGGGAGGACATTTAGAGTAGCTCATCCCCATCCTTAAACTCTGCCCTCTCATCAGGAACTCCCCCCCCCCACACACACAATTTCCTAAGCTATCATTGACAACTAGTCTGAGACTTAGTCAAACCTTTAGCACATGTAGGTCTGCACCCATTGTTCTGGCTGCCATTGACTCTCCAGTGACTTTCCCTGGATAGCTGAGACCTTTTTAACTGGAGATGCCAGGGATCGAACCGGGGACTTCCTGCGTGCAAAGCTAGCACTTGAATTCTGATAAAATGGCCTCTCCCTCCCTCCATTCCAAGGGGCTGCACACCCAATGTGATTGTTTTATTTATTTATTATATTTCTATGCTGCCTTCCCATAAGGCTCAGGGCGGTTTACATAAAACATAAGGGTCTACATTGTAACCATAACAACAATAATAACAGTAACAATAACAGTAAGAACCAGTAAGGTAAAGGTATCCCCTGTGCAAGTACTGAGTCATGTCTGACCCTTGGGGTGATACCCTCTAGCATTTTCTTGGCAGACTCAATACAGGGTGGTTTGCCATTCCCTTCCCCAGTCATTACAGTTTTACCCCCCCAGCAAGCTGGGTACTCATTTTACCAACCTCAGAAGGATGGAAGGCTGAGTCAACCTTGAGCTGGCTGCTGGGATCAAACTCCCGGCCTCATGGTCAGAGCTTCAGACAGCATGTTGGCTGCCTTACCACCCTGCGCCACAAGAGGCTCATAAGAAGAACCAGTATTGAACAATAATATGATAATTAACAATACAATAGAATTTTTTTAAATGGAGCCCATAGCAGTCAGTTGGGTTCAGGACATGGAAGGAAGTCTGGGATGTCTGACCGGGGGCTGAGTGGTGTTATAGCTCAATTAATGTAATGATTAGATAACCCTCCATACCAGCGGGTGGTGCTGTTGCACATCTGTGTTTTGGCTGCTTCTGCATTGATTCCTTTAATGTTCTGGGGCAGCAGACATTTTTCACAATGGTAACTGTTCTAAGATCTGTCCCGGAGGCTGTAGTGGAGACAACCTGGAATTCTTTGAATCAAAGTGAGTTCCTTAAACTAGTGTGTTGTAATACAGGCAGCTGCAAACTGGAGAAAGGCGTTGAGGGGGGATGGCCTCAGACTTTCTCAATGCCCTTTCCTTCAGTCAGTTATTAGCTTTTTAAAGGCGGTACTGGCTGATCCATTTTTAGACTTGGAAGTCAGCATGGAACGGCAGCACAGTCCGCTTATAACACTGAAAAGCCAGAGTAATTTCCTTGGCATTAATGGTTTTAGATTGGTCCAGGGAAGCTTTAGAAATCATAGAGAAGGCATAGGTGCCTTAAGAAAAAAAAGAAAGGGCGGAAGACTGTTCTTTCATTTCACAGCACGAGAAAGAGATAGTTATGATAGCGTCTCGATGTCTTCCTATCTTTCTAATGGACCAGTTTACTTTAGTACTTCTCAGGTTAACACAGTGTCTTCTTTGGATGTACAAATGAGATCTTTTTTTTAAGGTTAAGCTACACCTGCTTTCATTTTACCCGAGCAATACGGTAACAAAAACCTTGATTTTTTTTTATTCTCCACAGAGGGCAAAATTCTTTACCCTCATTTTTAAAGAGCAGAACAATGAAATAGGTCATTTGAGTCAGATGGGCGGAACAGCCTCATTTGATAGTAATATGGAACTGAGTGAAATTCTTTTTATCACTTTTCTCCCCCCCGCCCATCATGTCAAAATGAATAGTGTTCTCTGCATTTTCCTTTCCTGGATGATAGGAACATCGTGTGTGTGATCACCAGTTTAATAGTTTGCTGTCGCTTTCCAGAGTGGACTGTAGAACTAGGTTTCTCCTCTTGACCTGGGTCAAGAGAAATTGGCAGCAAGTGAAAATTGCTGAGAGCTAGCACTTAAAAAGAGTGAAAGCCATTCAAAAACCATGCAATTGCACCTGAAACCTACATAAACATCTTCTTATGCAGCTGAAAAACTCTTAGATTGTAAAATGGAATGAAAAAAGGACATTGAATAAAGCACAGGGGTAGCCACAAAATATATTTTTTAAGCTTAGTAGAAACATTTTTGTATGCCGCAGGGTAAAGTTTCAAATAATGAATAACGATAGAGCTGGGGTGGCCAAACTGTTGCTCTCCAGATATCCATGGACTACAATTTCCAGGAGTCCCAGCCAGGATCTTCTGGCAAGGGCACATGGGAATTATAGTCCATGGACATCTGGAGTGACACAATGTGACCACCTCTGTGGTTACTGCAGGGTAGGTAGTCCAGGTATGGTGATGGTGGCAGAGGAGGAAAGTGCTGTCAAAGTGCAGCCACCCTACAGCAACCTTGTAGGGTTTTTCAAAGTGGTGGTTTGCCATTGCCTGCCTACATAATGGCTCAAGTAGTCCTTGGTGGTCTCCCTTTCAAATCCTGACCAAGGCAGACCGTGTTTAGCTTCCCAAATCTGATGAAATCAGGATAGCTTGGCCTGTTCAGCTTGGTAGAAAAGGACAATACTCCAGTAGCACCATAGAATCATAGAATCATAAAGTTGGGACCTCCAGGAACTATGAATAATAACAAAATGTGTGGCGAAATCAGAGACTCAGATACTTCTCACTTCTTCAGTGACTCACAAACTCATCCCCTGCCACAGATTTTGTTAGTCTTAAGATGCTCCTGAACTCTTGCACTGGTCTGCTGCTACAGACAGACTATCATGGCTACCCATCTTGGTCTATATCCAGGTTAGGTCAAGTGATTCCAAGCTTGTAGGGCAATAATTCTCACCAATGTATTTCCTGGTGCCCTTTTTCTTCTCCAAAGCAAAGAGCAAGTTCAGGCTTTTCTCAATTTCATTGGAACAGAAAGTACTTCAAGAGAGCCTAGGTATTATCAACTTTCTGTCTGTCATTTATGGAACCCTCCATCATAGGACGCTTGGCTTGAAGCCTCCAAACCATTATGTTATTGCCCCACCTCCTATTTTCATGGGTACGAGACCTATTTTACAAATTCCAAAGGCATTAATGGATGCAATATGGTTGGCAATGCTTGGTTTGGGAATTGGACAGGGAAGACTTGGATCCAGATGTCTGCTCAATGACAGCATGGTCCTGCATAAACAATGTTTTTTCACCTTCAGCAACTTCACATGTGGTCATTCTGTACATGTTTGATAATGCACTTTCAATATACTTTAGAAGTTGAATTTCCAGTTTAGCATAAGAAAATACAGCTGCAAAAACACATTGAAAGTGCATTATCCAATGCACGCAGAATGAGCTATGATTAGCAAAAGCATAAAATAGGATGAATCTTCACAGCACTGTGAGTGCTTCAAAATTGGTCATAAACAGAATTAATCAAAGGCCATTGATAGTCACCCTCTTTATCTGAAATAAAAATGGTCACAAGGAACACTATCATTTTCTTAAGTGCTCTCATTCCACAGATGTTGGATACTGTACTTTCAATCTGCTTTTGCAGCTGGATCACCCTGCACAAACAAGAAAATCTACTTCTAAAGTGCATTGAAAGTGCATTGTCCAAAGTATGCAGGATGAGCTGTGGCTCAGTCTGTGTGATGGGGATAGATGGGACTGTGATGCCATTGGCCAATCTTGTGCTTACATACACATGATCTGCACACTCAGTTCTGCAGTAACCAGTTGGTGCAGTTGGTGCTTTTTATGGCTGTGCTCTGTGTACGTGAGCCCCCATGCAAGCAGAGCATCCAGTGCATAGATGTGCATAGAAGTCAGGTTCAGCCAGGATTGGTGTGTTCACCCAGATGGTGTGATCACCACCAAGCTGAAGTACTCTTAGAACTCTATCACCACCAAGCATAGACTGGAACAATAGCATAGGGCAAATGGTTAGGCTAGTTTGGGACAATACTGATGTTCTGAAATCAACAGGCTTAGAAGATGGTAACTATAGTTATGATTGCACTACCTGTTGCAGTTTCTAGTACTCATGCAGGACAACCCTTAATGTGACCATTTCTGCATGGAGGCAGATAATGTACACCGCCTCCTGCTTGTAAATTTGAGATGGTAAACCATGCAGTTGGACGCTTCCTGATGGAAGAATTCTCCCGCCTTATCCCACCATCTTGTTGCGGCTTTTTGCTTCCCAAGGAGGTGGTGGAGAAGCCAGAAGCATGGACAACCCAATAGTTTCCCCCCACTTCTCAGGTTGTCAATCAACGTAAGCCATCAATCCCACTCACAGCAGTGATTTTGGAGACTCAAACGCCCCCCCCCCCCAAGAGTCCCAAAATAATAATTTTAAAAAAGTGTTAACTTCCACATTGCTACAGGAACACACCACAACAATAAAACATTTTTCTTGATTTCTTTTCAGAATTCTTTTTATGATGGTCCATGTTTATGTTTGGATAGATTTCTGATAGGCTTGAAACGTACACTGGCCATGGTGATTGGACCACGAGGATTGCATGTTCACAGTACAGAATAAAAATACAGAACACGGACGCCATGCTAATACGGAAAGATCTGCTTCATAACATGTCCCCCCTCTTTCCCTGTTCATGCCCTACCACCAGAAACCAAAAACATGAATGTGTTTTAGACAATATTACTGTGCAAACTGAAGAGAGCATGACAGTACATTTTATTTCCATCGATACATGGGCATTCCTGTAGCAATACAGACTGCACCATTATTTTAAAATTGCCATTCTGGAAATGGAGAGGGGAGGGCAGGTGTGATGGCAGGGAAACTGCTAGCAAGACTGTTGTGCATTTCTTCATCCAGGCAGGCTTGCCCCGGTTTTCACCACATGCGTCATGACAAGAAAGGGGAAGCAGATTCTCCCGCTTCCCTTACCACAGGACAATGGGGATGAAAACTCGTTCCACCCCTTGGTTGCTGCTGATGTCATCAGGAAGCAGCACTAAAACTTGCTAACAATGAGAGGCTGAGCAGGGGGAAATTCCTCGTGTGGAAACGGTGTGCATTCTAAGTCCTTCAGTGGGTCTTACTTATTGAAGAACACTTTTTGAAGTGTTCTTAGGTTGCAGCCTTAACCCTTTACTGTGATGTTGTAAATGACACTTTTATTTGTTATATTTATTTATATTCAAATTTTTATGACACCCTTCCCCAAAGACTCAGGCTCTCAACATACAATGAAATACATAAATCCATGTAAATACATTTACAAAAATTAAAATGGGTCTATCTAATTAAATTTGAATCCTCTCTGATGGGAGAGGGAAAACAAAGTGCTAATTTTGGCACTCTGTAGAGAAGAAGAGCTGCACATGGAGGAGTGGGAAATCAGACCTGGCTCTCCAGATTAGAGGCTGCTGCTCTCAACCACTTTCAAGGGTTGATATATGAGAATGAGATTGAATGAAAAACCTCTCGTGTCCTTCATTTTGAAACTTTCCGTATTATTCAAAATTTTGGACTTCTGTAGCTTTGTTACAACTAGAATAGAGGGCATTAAAGGAAAGGACCATTGTAAACATTTTGCTTATTAACATTCAGATAGTTACTTTTAAAAAATAAGCTTCAGCAATTTTATCGAAACCGTTTTATTTCCTTTATCACAATTCACAATATATTAATCCAGGTTGTTATTAAAAATGTTAAGTGTGGATTCTGAAATGCATTTGTCCACTAGACATGGGTTTTCTTAAAGTATGTTTCTGACTTGCACATAATACTGGGCTGGAGAGTGAGTCCCCATTGTCCCTAAAACCAGGTAGCCTGGCCACCATTGCTTTGGAACCCACAACCCCTTTTCACTCCTTCTCAACCCATTCACCTCCTTCCTACAGCCCTCACACTGACCATTTATGCACTGGGAACTTCAGTGCCCCAGCTCCCATGCGGGAGCACAAATCGGGGGCGGATGAGGCACACCAGGCCAAATGCTCCCCCATGCAGGTGCAGGAAGAGGTGGGGCAACCTGCCATGACTAAAACTCCAGCCTGCAGCTTGGCATGAAACCTCCAGTGCATAAACGGTCAATATGTGGCTTTTTATATAAGCAGGAATTATGACCACCAGTATAGCCTTTGGGGGTGGTTCAAAGGAATCCAGCCTACCATGAAGCAGCAGAGAAACTGGCTAAGCCTAAGCAATAAAAAACTCTCAGACATCACGATAAGTGATGATTGATTAAACTCTAGTTAGCTGAGCCTGCTAACTGCAGTTTATTCGCCAATTCATGCTTGGCTGGTCAACAACAGCCCCGAATTCCATTTGTATTATTTGGGATTTGCTGTGACAACTAAATTCACAAACTGCCATTTGTTGAGTCGCTTTGCCCTTAGCAGACATCTGGCCACAGATGTGGTACTCCTTGCGAGGCAGATAGCCAAGATTGTCACAATGTTGTGGCTGTTGTTTGATTACCTCATACATACCTGGCCTTTCTCCCCAATGGTAACTCAAAGTGGCATACAACACTGTCTTCCAGTTGATCTTCACAACAACCTTGTGAGGTAGATTTGACTGAAAGGGTATGACAGGCCCAGGTTCACTCAACTTCCATAGCAGAATGGAGATTCAAGCTCAGGTCTCTCAGCTTTCAGTGTGACACATTATACGGGTATATATTTTATTTTCTCCAGCAACCATGCATGTCTTTGAGGAATTACAGGTATGTTTGGGAAAACACACATTTCACACATTTGATGAAGAAAACACTGAGGTGAGAATAGTTCTGTCTGTAGCAGCCATGACATAAAGGGCTACTGTTTGTACACATGAAAGTGAAAAGGAATATGGAGGAATCAGGTATATGTATAGAGTTTCTAGCCCACCATAAAAGCCATCAGTTTCTCGTGTTAAATATCCATAAGGACTTTAAAATTACTAACAAAGTATCAAAATGGCAGAAATCCTGAGAGGAGACTTAAGGCTGTAACAAATACCCATAGTGGGCGGTCATGTCCTCTTATTGTCACGGACTCATGGAGTGTAAACTTGAAATTAAGTCAAATATTCAAATGTGATCTCTAGTTTATGCAAAGCATGATTATTAGGATGAGCAGAAAGAGAAAATAAACGACGAGGGCCTTTGAAACGGCGAGAGCAGGACTTGCTCTTTTCAATATGAGAGAAGACTGGACATTCCAAAACAATGGTGGTGTTTCTGGGACTTTACAACCATGTAGACAGAGACTCTTGAAGGCAGGAATCTGATGGAATCTTCCCCAGGACACGCTTGAGGGAAAGGAGATGACTCTGGCAAGAAGGAAGGCCCTCCTAGCGAAATGAGAGTCCAACTGATAAGCAGGTAGGAGTTTATAGTTGGATGGAATGCCCCAGAATTGGGGAGGGTTGAGCAGAATTTGGTTGCGTTTTCTGTCTGTGGATGGATTTTTCGTTTAGGGAGGCCGGTAACCAAAAATGTTATTTCCTGGCCTCAACCATAGACCTGGTGGAGCTGCCTCTTTTTGCAAGCCCTCCAGAATTGTCCCCTAGAGTCCAAAACATGCCTTTCCTTTAGAAGATGAGCTGTAATTCCAGGGGGACCCTGAGTTCCACCTGGAGGCTGGCTCCCTAAGTGGCCCTGTAGCAGAATTCAACTTACTGTTTCCCAAATGCCTTTTAACTGACTTCAAATGGTAGGCATACTCAAAATGGTTTCCTTTAGAATAAGAATTATGCACTTCTTAGAGGAAGCAACCTCCTGTGTTTCTTCATAGGTCTTCAATCTGGGCATGCTTCATGACCAGGAGGAGGCAAAACCATAGCAGCACTTTATGTAATTTATATATAGATGTGCAACGGGCAGCCTCCTTTGAGAGCGGGCGCTTCTGTCATGTCTCTGCACCTGAAATGATTGAGGGAATATTAAACACAGAGATCCAACAGAGTCTGGTCGGATAGAGGCACCGAGGAATCAGTAACTCATGTAGAGATGCAGCAGGCAGCCTCTTTGCAGGTGAGCGCTTGGGCTCCCAGGAGCCTCTAATCACTGAATTGACTTCTTTTCCTCCAGTCACACAGTTTGCTGCATATTATTTATATTCGCCATATGGAAATACACAGCTAAGATAATAGCTGTATACTTTTCCACGTTACTGAGTTAGGATTTTTGTTTTAAAGCACCTAGTTTTATTTCTGGGGTAACTTTAGAATATATTAGTTTGAATTCACTGAAGAACCTTTTGCAGCTGCAAAAGATTTCTATCCACAGGTGGGGACTTCGGCTCTCTCACCGAACCCCCATATTGCCCAGTTCTCCACTTCTGGGGCTTCCCATGGACAGCAAGGGGAGTTATGGAGGCCAGCCACAAGCAGTAAGGATCATCAAAAAGTGCCTCCTTTTATCTACAAAAACAGACTCAGCCCAAAATATTCTTATTTTGTCAAGAAGCTTGAGCTATGACACATAAAATGAAATAACAAATTAAATATGTATTATACAGTGTGTATATTATAAAGTGCATCTAGTCAAGGCTATGGTCTTCCCAGTTGCAATGTATGGCTGTGAAAGTTGGACCATAAGAAAGATCGAGCGTCAAAGAATTGAGGCTTTTGAACTCTGGTGCTGGAGAAGACTCTTGCGAGTCCCTTGGACTGCAAGGTGAACAAACCTGTCAGTCCTAGAGGAGATCAGCCCTGACTGCTCTTTAGAAGGCCAGATCCTGAAGATGAAACTCAAATACTTTGGCCACCTCATGAGAAGGAAGGGAGCGATTGAGGGCAAAAGAAGAAGGGAACGACAGAGAATGAGGTAGCTGGATGGAGTCACTGAAGCAGTCGGTGTGAACTTAATGGACTCCGGGAAATGGTAGAGGACAGGAAGGCCTGGAGGACATTGATCTCATTGCACTGTTGTTGCAACTAACAACAACAACAACACAGTGTGCCCATATGTAAAATTAAAAACTTTAGGTGTCTGAATATCAGACTGTACAATTTCCAAACATTGCTAGCAGATGAGTATGTCCTATGAGCCACATGAAACCAAATGTGTTTTGGCCTCTACCAGAAGAGGAACTCATCACCTGGTTGTGAAAAGTATATACTACTATCTGAATGTGTGTCCTGTGTATTAATGTATTTTGACCACTGAGGAAGGCTATAGAGGCCGAAATGCATCTGGTTTCATGTGCTTCATAGGCTATACTCATCCACTGGGAATGCTTACTAATTGTACAGTCTGATATTCAGACACCTAGGGTTTATAATGTTACCCATGTGCACACTATATAATAAATCTCTAATCTGTCATTTCAATTTTATTTGCTGCAGCTTGACCCCCTTGAGAAAATATTGACCTTAACATGGCCTGAGGAAGCCGAGGATGCTGCTGTGCAAAAGGATGTCCTCCGATTGTTTCAGACAACTGCTGCACCTTAAGGCAAAAGTTGGTCTGCAGAATTCCAGATGACTCAGTCCAAAGACAGCCAGCTATGTGCAGGCTGCATCACAGAATCATCATTTGATATGACAATGAATATACATGATCGCTCAGGGTGGTATGCTTGAATTCAGCGTGGATTGGCATATTGACACTGCTCAGCAAGACTGACATGACTGTGCCCTCCCAAGGATGCTTTCTTGGGATTATACTCCATTGAATAGACCTGGGTGGGATTCTGAATTTACAAGGACATCAGCCCTACTAGTATAGCCAGAGGCATCCCAGCAATTCCCCTTGATTCCTGCCTGTGCCTCAAGCACCAAAGGGAGGAATAATTGAGGAGAGAAAGTCTGCTGAACTGCCAACATTCTAGCATACCAACATCATTTCTGTTTCAAACTGGAAGTGGCATGAGGCACTCTAGCATTCCACGAAAACTCTGTGGTCAAAACACAGAGCATTCTCTGTGTCATTCCTGGCTGAAACTGGAAGTGATATTGGCGTGGCAGCGTAGCACCAGGCCCCACCCCCAGGTTCTTCTGAGTAGACTTGCTTAGGATTGCTCTATTCTAAATGCTCTAAATAAAAAAAAAAAAACTTCATTTGCATGAGTTGGTTCCGTTGACTGGATATTAGAGAAAGAGGGCCATTGTCCTTGATGAGTGCTAGAGGAGGAACCGCTCATTCACCCATGAATCAGCAGTTTGATAGAACACCCTTTCTACAAATACCGACATTTTGACTTTCCGAAGCAGAATCTGTACTTTCATTCCCAGCCAATGTTTTTCCTTAAAAAAAGAAGAAGTATTCTTGTGTGTGAGACATTTCTAGCGAAAGCTTCGAAGAATGACAATTACCTTCATAAAAAATGAATCCCGGCCTTTTATCGTGAAAGGTGGAGTTCTCTTTCAAACATTCACTTAAGTCATACTAATTTAAGATTTCATGCATTTTTGATTTCACGCTTCATCTCCCATATTTTCAATGGGAAGTTATGCATAAAATCGAAAACAGAGTGTCTAAAATACTGAAGAGCCTAGTTTTCCCTTTAAATAAAAATGTCTGAAGGTTCCTACTGTAGTCTTATCGGTCCTGATTCAACATTTATCAGCTTGGTAGAGGCTGTCTGTAAAAGCCTTTGGCCAGCCCAGCGTGAAAGCGGTTCTTGACAGAAGAAAAAGAACTTCTCTAATTAATACCAATGTGATATTTTCATGTAGATGTACTTTTAAATTTTTTCAACAAATTGTTTTAAATGTGCACTCATGGCCGGGAAAGGTCACAAGAATCTTGATAAGCATACAGAAGGCCGATACTGTGTGGAACGGCAGATTGGTAACCCAGAGAGTCAGGTTTGATTCCCCACTCCTCTTCCATGTGCTTCCAGCTGGGTAACCTTGGGAAAGTCACAGACCTCTCAGAGCTCCCTCAACCCAATTTACAGGGTGCCTGTTGTGGGGAAAGGACAGGATGGCGATTGTAAGCTGCTCACTGACAAGGTAGAGAAATGCCAGGTATATTAAAAAAAAACAACTTCTTCTAATCCTTTTGTGCCCTTTTTGAAGAGCTGGATTATTAAAATGGGTTCTTACATCTACAGAGGAATAGTGACAATGCCACATCTTCTCAGCACTCCAGTACAGAGAGAATGGTGGTGCGGTCCTAAAAAGAGTTACATCCTTGTTAGTCCATTGATTCCAATGTACTTAAAAGGTTATAACTCCGTTTAGGACTACACGGTATTGAAAATATCTTTATGGTTTCAATCATAGCATAGATTTACTTGAAAGAATTTCTACTGATTTAATTAATTATGCTTCATGTAGAGATCAAAAACTGGTGGTTCCAGGACCAAAACTAGTGGATATCTTAAAGGGTATCATTTAGCACCCCCTAGGATTGACCAGCGGGCCAGAGGAAGGAATTAGAAGAAGAAGAAGAAGAAGAAGAAGAAGAAGAAGAAGAAGAAGAAGAAGAAGAAGAAGAAGAAGAAGAAGAAGAAGAAGAAGAACTGGTGAGTTGTGAGGTAGGTGAGATGGAGAGAGATCTGAGGGAACTGTGACTGATCCACGGTCACCCAGCTGGCTGCATGCGGAGGAGGAAAAAGTGGGGAATCAAACCTGGTTCTCCAGATTAGGGTTCCACTCATAATCACTACACCAAACTGGTTCTCTTTCTAGTGAAATAAAACAAGGGAAAGCACCTTTTAGGAAATTTACTTGCCAGTTTACTGATAACAAAGGGGAAGCCAATGATAACAACACTGTTCTTGGGGAGCCCTTCCTCCAAGCCTGTGGTCTTAAGGTTTGGGAATTGATGCTTATTTTCTGCACAAACAGATATGTGTACAGAACACTGATTTTCAGATTCTTCCTTTATAAATTGTACAGGTTTCACTTCATAGGAGGAGGTTCATTTCTGATCATGCGCGAACATCTGATGAAATTGAATATAAAGGTTGACTATAACCTTTCCCATGAAGGCATAAAGTACAGCTCTGCACAATAATACTTAGTTTGCCCTAGGTATGCAAATGGATGTGCAGTGGAGTTGTTTGTTGTGCTTGGAGGTCATGGCCAGAAGGATGGCTGAGGGAGCATCTCATCACCATGCTTCAATCTCACCTTAGCTTTCATAGATTATGGGAAGTTCAGGGTCACAAATTTCAGTGAGACTAGGTAGTCCTTTTCAGTGAAAAACTCCCCACCCCGCCAAATATGTGCTACTTATAGTAGTTCGATGTGCAGCCAGTACTGTCCCAGAGAATGTATGTAACCAGTGACCCTCAAAATCATTTTGCAAGGATCGTCAGTATGATAATGTACTTTGCTTGGTCAGAGTTGCCCAGCCAGTTGCCCAACCAGTTGTCCACTGAACCTTCATGTGCCATGTCCACTATGTCCAGCACATCTTGCTATTAGACAGAGGTATTTTGGATAGTCTGCATGTGAAACAGGTCCAGCATCCATTTGCATCAGCCCTTGGTGATCTTTGGTGAACCACTCCCTAGCATGGAAGATGGCAACAAGGTGTGTTCTATAGCACTGAGAGTGCTTTAAATGGGCCAAGGCATATCTGACAGCACACGGTAAAGCAACCATAATGGTGGAAACTAGGGAGTTGCAGTTGACCTATGGAGACCCTGTGTGGTTTTCAAGAGATGTTCAGAGGTGGTTTGCCATTTGGGACACAAATTAACCTGTTCTGCTTCTACATGGAAAACTGACTACAATCTTTTTCTTTCTTTCTAGCAACTGTTTCTGATCACATAGGAAAGCATGTCTCACTCAGAGAAGAATCATTTGAGACTACCAATACATTCTTACACTCGTTTGTCCTCACTCCTTTTCACAAGTGTCTTATGCTTCAGCATCTTCTCATTATACCTTAATACCTATTAGGTCAATGAGACCTAATCCACACATAGAGAGCTACGTTTGCAATTGACACCAACCAACCCAAAAAGCCACATGTGCTTCCATCCCTGGCATGAGGCCTTCACCTTACACATTCCTCCAGAGGTGGCAGTTTCAAGGTCAGAACTACCTGCTACACACAAGCCCTACTAGGCAAGGGGTCATCCTATGTTCCTGATACATGGGGCAGGTGGTACCCTGGAGATCAATATGCAGAAAAGTCACAGGTATGAAGACAACAAGTATCACTGCAGTGGGTGCTGCAGGGCTGCTGATCCTTTCTAGATGTGCTGTGATGTTGACGGCATTTCTATCCAGTTCTGCCCTGCACACCAGCATGGCTCCCCATATTCTCCTTCTCTCAGTGCCAATCCTTGTCAGCACTGCATAACTGGCCCTACTGTGGCACCAGTGAAAACTGTAGGTTCACTCAATCCCAAGTAAAACGGTGTTATTTTGGGTAATGTGCAGATGCCATGGTTCTTACACAAGGTTCCCTTTAGACAACCTTTGTAATCCGTTTTCGTAGCAGGTTGCTAATGGATTTTGGTGTGCATGCCAGTTCAGACGCATCTGTTTTAGCAACTGGCTGCTAATGGATTTCATTTACAAAGCCACTTGCATCATGCTGGCAAAGTGTGGCTAAGCCCGTTTTTTTTTTTTCCCTAAGGAAAGGGCTTTCTTCCATTTTCACCTCTTTGTCACACTTCTGAATCACTGTGGTGTGCTGTTTAAAATGCCCATAGCTGGGATTTCCTACAGTGCCTCTATGCCCCCACCCTTTGTTGTCACATGATCTTCCTTGCCCTTCTACCCCCAAAAGTTCTAATTTGAGTGCTGTAGCACTAAACCAACATAGCATTTCAGTGTTACAGCAGCACAGGTGAGACACTTTGACTCCACTGAGAGACTAGATTGCTTTAGCACTAGAGCGCCCAACTAAGAGCATGGGGGGAGGGGGACGTAAAGAAGACTGCACAGTGAAAAAGAGTCAGGGAAAAAAGTGACACAGCTTGAAATGGCTGTAACCAGAGATGGCACATTGACAAGATGGAGTTTCTTGCATGTATCACTTTACTCGAAACCGGGCCAACAATGGATTGCATCCGGTCTAGAATGGTAATTTGAAAAGGGCCAAGATCTCAAAGATTCCCTTCACACCAGCTTATGGAAATAGCCTTAAAATCATGAAAGTATGTAGATTGGTGCCATGAAGAGAGTACCTTCTTTTTTCATATTTGTTCATCTGAAATGTGGCCGGGTGGAAGACAAAATATTCTGGCTTTTCCATTGGTTAACATCATATATCATTGTCTACTAAAAAAAACATAACCCTTATATAACCTGATTCCGGACTTCAGATCAGGCTTCTCGCTGTCTGACAAGGTGTGAAATGTTTCTCTCTGTGGCCAAATTAATGTCATCGTTCCCACAGAGGATTGTTTCAATACTATTTCCCGCTTATATCAAGAATATGCTTATTGTCTCTTGGAGCAAAGCTGGTAGGTCTGAAAAAACGTTATTTTCTCTGTGCCTACAGTGTTGATTTATCAATCTAAAAAGGTGAGTAACAAAGTCATAAACATTTATGTCAGCAAAGGGGTTTACTGGGGGGAGGGATCAGTGTATTCAGAGGCAGAAAGAAAAGAAGTATCCACATGGAAGGAAAACAAAGGAATCGTCTCCAGAAAATTCCCTTCTGGACTACGAACACATTTTGGAAAGAAAAAAAAGGAGACATCAGCACAAGCGATCACCATAAGACTGAGGCTTCTCAATTTGTGTATCATCCTCTACTGAATCTTACCGTATATAAATGGGGGTGTCAATTAAAAAAACAATTGTGAATTTAAGATCTCCTTTGTGTATGAAGACATCATTACCCAAAGCTTTGTTGAGGATTGCCCATCTGAGAGACATTGAGTTGGTGATTGATTGTAACATTGCATCCTTGGTTTTAGCAGCATAACTGTTGAGTTCACCACTCTCTGAAAAGGGGTTGCCAACCTCCATGTGGTGGCTGGAGATCTACTGGAGATAAGAACCATTCTCCAAGCAACAGAGATAAGTTCACTGGGAGAAAATGACTGCTCTGGAAAGTGGACTCTATGGCATTATATCCCATTAAAGAACTTCCCTTCCCCATACTCACCCTCCTCAGGCTGCATCCCTGCTCTCCAATTTCCATGGGTTTCCCAACCCATTTCCATGGGTTTCCCAACCTACATTTGACAACCCTACTCTGAAAGGTTCAGGAAGCTATCAGCACAGGTTCTAAGTAGAATTCCACCCTTATAAAGTCCACTGATTTCAACTCTGTTTAAGTTTTCATTGGGCATCACTGTGTGGTTGCTTGGAAGGGGGGACATGACCAGGGCCATACAGAGAAGGCTGACACAAAGTATTTTGGCAAAGTTTTGCCAGTTGCTAGACCACAAGGTGGGAAAAGACCAAGCCCCACTAAGGTCCATCCTTATATGGACTGGCAAGGCAGTTCCTGGCCCTATGCACTTACCACATGGCCAGAAGTGACTAGATGTCACATGGCCCACAGAGTTCCACTGGGTCCCAGCATCACAGAATGCAGTTCCTCCTCTTCCACGCCTTTAGTCCCCCACTGCTGCAAGCTGCAGACTGCTCCATTATGACAGCAGCCACATTTCTTATGGACATTTTTATTATGCTGTTTGATGTACTGAATAGTTACGGGGAGGGGGAGGAGAAGTAGGTTGTGATGGTACACCGACAACACACCAGGAAATCCAGATCATTCTCTGGGTCTGGAATGTCCTTCAAAGAAAAATCTGGCTGCTTTCTCCTCTGTATATGGCAGCTACAGCAGGGAGCATTACTCACTAGCCGAACTCCTGCTTGGCATACAGAAGGTCCCAGGTTCAATCCCCAGCAACATCATTTAAAAGGATCAGATAGGAGATAATGTGAAAGACCTCAGCCTGAGACCCTGGAGAGCTGCTGCCACTCTGAGTAGACAATACTGACTCAGTGGTCCAAGGGTCTGATTCAGTATATGGCAGCTTAATGTGCAAGTTTGTTTACTAGGGTTTTTCATGGGTGGGCTACTTAGTTATCTCTAAACCCCAGGGATGCTTGTTTTTAAAGATGATCTTTCTGTATCCTTATGTGCATCGTTACATACATCTAATGAAGAAAACTTTTTAAAAAGACAAAATAAATCACATTCTGCTGGCCCACAACAAAGACCAGAGCTTGCTTCCTACATATAGGACATGATAAGGGAAAGCTGAATGCCTGCAGAACCTTACAACATAAACATCCAGGGAGACTTCTGAAATACAATACTGGGCTCAATACAGGACTCCCCACACACCCACCCACTCCTTGACAAGACTTCAGTTTTTCTGCAGCTATCTCTGGTCTGTTATGGGATGATGATAAATAAAGATTTCCTGTATTTGTGAGTGTATCCCTTTCAGAATGTTGTCATGTCATCTGTTCGTCTCATCTGCCTGATCCTCACTGCGTCTATCTCTTCTTCAACAATAAAAGGATCATCCTTGTCAAGAAGCTATGACAGTGGTTGCTGTCCCACGCATAGCCCCATAAACCACCACGGGACACTTGGGAGTGGCAGTATAGAAATGGAAATATAAATAAATTGATTCTTCGTGGTTGGCTGTGTATTGGTGTATTGGTGACCTCCAGTCATACGGATCTTCACGACTTCTTTTCTTGCCTTTTTCAGCAATCTAATGGAGGAGTAAAGTTGCTGTGGAAATGTCATCATGGTGGGAGGAGGTACAGCCACCATCCCCCACTAGCACTTCCCAGACTGGTGGGGTGGTGGGAAGTGGAGTGGGGTGGTACACCTGCAACACACAGGAACATCCAATTCATTCTGTGGGTCTAGAATTTCATTCAAAGATAATTTTCATTTTTCCTAAGCATTTTCTAAGTCAGCCTTTCTCACGAGATCTGAGGATTGTTGGGCATCCAGGCAAGGGACATTGGGAGGTGTTTTACCATTGGCCACCTCTGGGTCATGACCCCTAGTTCCTTGGAGGAACTACCACCCAAATCCTTGGAAGTCTCCCATGTGAATACTAGCCTGGGTTGGCCCTGTTTAGCTTCCAAGATCTGATGAGATTGGGAATTCCTGGGCTATCGGTGTGTCCTCATGGCAGGAGGGAAATGTAAATCCTTATTCTACCAATGGATCCTGAATGTGAAGGATAATTTTAGTTTGGGGTAGGAGAGGGAAAGATCATCCTAGAAAGGACCAATCAAAATGCAGATACCACAGGCTGAATTTTCACCAGGACAAGAATGTTTAGCGGTGAAGTGGTCAAGATGCCAGCTTGAACTGTGAGAGATGCAAAGTGGAGACTTGTCCACCTTTGCAAGCAAACAGACTTATGAGTTCCCAGTGACATCAACACTGTTCTTTCAAAAGCAGAGAGTCAATATGGCTGGGATAATCTGAAAGCCTTCTATCATCTTTCCCTGGTGGATGCGCTGGCAGCATCACCCTGTGGCGACTCTTGTTAAAAACCCTCTGTCTTTGGCCCTGAAAGCAATCCAGTGTGTCTTCTCAATAGATGGAGTGCACAATAGGAAAGCATCAGAAAGCTCTTTGGAGCATGGTTTTATTCATCCTCCAGTAAACAGATGGCTGGAGAAGATTGTCCTCTCAGCGACAGCATTATTCTTGCAAAACCTGGAAACAGGAGACTGGGGAGAAGCAACCTTCTGTGTTCAAAGGTCAGTGTGCTGGGAAGCAGGGATACGGGAGGCTTCCCAATTTAAGCAGTTGGATTGCCAGTCAATGAAATCCTGGGTTTGAGATGCTGCTTTGGAAATGGGGTGGAATCCTAAGGATTTGTTCCACTAACAGTAACTTCTTCCTCTGGTGGAAGATACCTTCCCCCCAAGGAAGAACATATTGATGCTAATGTAAGAGCCTCTGGTATCAGAAAGTACCATGCTTCCATGGTGCTACCATTACCATTCACAACAGCAGAAGGTACCATGCTTCCATGGTGCTACCATTACCTTTCACAACAGCAGAAGGTACCATGCTTTACCATTCACAACAGCAGAAGGTACCATGTTTCCATGGTGCTACCATTACCATTCACAACAGCAGAAGGTACCATGCTTTACCATTCACAACAGCAGAAGGTACCATGTTTCCATGGTGCTACCATTACCATTCACAACAGCAGAAGGTACCATGCTTCCATGGTGCTACCATTACCATTCACAACAGCAGAAGGTACCATGCTTCCATGGTGCTACCATTACCATTCACAACAGCAGAAGGTACCATGCTTTACCATTCACAACAGCAGAAGGTACCATGCTTCCATGGTGCTACCATTACCATTCACAACAGCAGAAGGTACCATGCTTTACCATTCACAACAGCAGAAGGTACCATGCTTCCATGGTGCTACCCATTACCGTTCACAACAGCAAATTTAGCAAATTGATGCTCCATCTCAGTTTGGTTCCTATTACTTGTGAACTGTGTTAAGTGAGTCTGGTGAGAGGGCATCTAATTTTTTTCTAAACAAATAAGTATTGTATTCTCATTTAAAATGTGCCAATATTTAAAAGCTGCATTGCTCTTACATAGCCACACACCCACAAATATTGGAAAAATCCTTTATTGCTCCCAGTTATGTTTCTTTCTTTCCCTGTTTGAGATGAACAGCTGAATTGTGTATATTTCCACATTACCGGATACTTGATGTTGTATTCAGATACTAACATGCATCCTGGGGACAGGAGAGTAGTGGGATATGGAGGGCAGAAAGAGATTGGGGAAATGAAAATTTGAAAATCGCAGAGAAGAGAGGTAGACAGAGAGGGTGACAAGGTTCAGTGAACAACTGACAGCAAACTGAAGGGCTAGGGCAAAGCCAAGGAGAACAAAAGCAGAGATTGTATCATAGACTAAAGGTGGCCAAACAGTGACTCTCCAGATGTCCATGGACTACAATTACCATGAGCCACTGCCAACAGGCAGACATGCTGTTGTCAGGGGCTTCTGGTAATTGAAGTCCATGGACATCTGGAGAGTCACAGTTTGACCACCCCTGGCATAGACACTGTGTGGCAATCATAAATTGCTAACCAGCCTGCCAGCATCCTCGCCCTGCTGTCTTTTATGGGTAATTCCTGTGACTCTCAAACTTATTCTCTGCTTTTTAAATATAAATGAGACACCTTCCAATTTCCCCCAGCAAAATGGAAACATCTTCTGTTTCAGCTTATCTATTAGCAATGCATAGCTTTTCTTTTGCAAAATAAATAAATAAATCCTAATTAGGATTTCATTTGGTACAATTATGTCAGTATTGTCTATTTTTAGTTTTGAAGTGTTGTTGTAAATCTTTACCTCTTCTTTCCCCCAAGGAAATAAATGAATAGTCCCTTGGCACCTTTCTTATTTCAGCAAAACTTGATTTTATTCTGTACGCTTTATCAGCTTACAAGCCCATAGACTTCGTGTCCAAGTCCAAGAAACCTGATGATGCCACCACAATCCTATCTCTAATATCTTTAACAGAGATCTCTGGTTGATCCCAAAATCACATAGTTCTCTGTTTCTCTCTCAATTCCATTAATGCAGGGATTCCCATTCAGAGATCCGTGAGAGCTCCTCAGGGGCTCCCTGGCCTTTCCCCATATCCTACCTTGATAGAATATTCCCAACATATTTGTGAAAACAGGGGACCAGCTGCTACCACTGACATGGAGGTGTTCACACATGGTTATTTTGCCTGGGAAAGGGGATGCTCCTACCTCAAACTACATCCTTTCTCTCTGCCCTCAGTTGATTACTGGTTTAATACCGTATATATAAATATTTTACGTCACTTCCAGCCCAGTTCCAGGGATCCTCGAAGCCTGAAAAATATTTCAGGGGCTCCTCCAGAGTCAAAAGTTTGAAATAGGCTGCATTAATGTTATCCAACTCTTTCCCCATTTTAAAAATTCTATCCACAGCCTTAATTTCCAAGTCTTGTATCCCCCGTTAACTTGATCTACCTCTCCTGTTATTTTCAGAATGTAGGGTGTAAACTGCATGGAGCTTTTATTCCAATCCCAGGTCGATTCAGTCCCTGCTCTCTACACAGAATGCGATTTCCGTTTGGATTTTGGGCGATTAACATTTTCCTTCTGCAGCAAGAAGGATTGATCTGGAGTGACCCTACCTTTATTGTGCGATATCTTAGAGTGCTTTTAACCCTCAATATTTTTCAAATCCAGATTGAGAAAGCAAGCTCCGTGGTAGAGAACCTCTGATAGACCACACCTGGTCATGTGACAAGCTTGCCTTAAAGGAGAAGTCCCTAATTTCTCTCAACTTCTGTAGGTCCTGGATTTTTTCTCCCTTCTCTGCCTTTTTCAATCCTCTCCCCCCCCCCCCCCTTCCAAGAAAATAAAGAGGCTCCCTGCTTGGCTCCTCTCCTGCCCCTTCAAGAAAAGAAAGAAAGAGGCTTGGCTCCCCCCACTTCTGAACTACCCTAACCACGTGCAGAACACTTTCCTGTTTCAATGGGGAGGTGGGGGGGGGGGAAGAGGAAGACCCGAGTTCAAAGTGATCTGGATTCAACAGGATTGACAATGGAATAAACAAGGTAAGTGCAGACTCTGCCTAGGTTTCAGTTGTCCGAATTTCTTCTCTCAGATCCTTGCTAATCTGTTGTTTTAGACCTGTTCTTTCAGTTTTAATTTCCAGTATTTTCTGTCCTAAATTCTTTTGTAATCCATCAAGCATTTCTTGAATCAAATCCACTGTGATCAATTTTGGTTGCTCCATTGAAGACCTTCTGGTCTCCCTGGTTTTCCTTTAAGTGAGCCATCAGAATTTATAATTGGTAATTCCAATATTAGTATTATATCAAATCCACAAGAAAAAAAAGGGGGGAGAGTCAAAATACAGACTAAAATGTCACAAAAATTATTTCAATTCAGTCCACACTTCAGTAGTATGGCCATGAACTAGTTCCTCTGAGAATACTATACAAAATTGTAATCCCCATATCCGATCAGTAGAGCAGAGAAATAAATAATTATAGCTCTCCATGTATCCTCCTGTTGCTAGGCAAGTAGTCATAGCAATAAAACTTCTAATTGCCAGTCTTGTTTATAAAATATCCAGGAAGTCTCCTAAATTGGATCTCAGGTTTTCTAAGGTTTAAGCCATAAATCTTTATGCAGTAACTAGGGGCAAAGCTCATTGTATCCAGGAATACAATGGGTGCTAGAACTTGGTGGTGGGAAGAGGAAGGGGAGGAGTTGTCCAGTCTGTAAAGGCATGGGGTTGAATGTGTGTGTTAGAATCATAGAATCATAGAGTTGGAAGGGACTTCTTGGGTCATCTAGTCCAACCCCCTGCACTATGCAGGACACTCACAACCCTATCACTCATCCACTGTAACTAGCCACCTGCCCGCTCTGTCAGTGGTCTTAGGCAAAGTGAGGGAGGATGTTGGATGTGACAGTTAGGACAGCCCTGGAGTAAAAAGGGCTGGCATAACCTGTCCAAGCCTCTGTTCCTGCTCCCCCTGGCAACTCTACTGACCTACTCTTCCAGCAGTGGTCAGGGCAGACTGGTGGTGATTGCCCCCCCTCACCTGGAAGGCCCACGTACTTCTGTCTCCATCAGGAACCAGGAGCAAACTGGCTGCGATGTCACCAGATTGTCCCTGGCCAAGCTGGAGTGGGGGGGGGGGGGAGCAGGGCCTGTCTGGACTTTGGGCTCCGCCCACTCTCTGCCCACCTATCCTTTACCCTTTTATTTATACAGTGCAAGCTGTTACAGATATTTTTCAAATCATAACCAAGAAAGAAAGATTTCTCACCATGGGAAGATAATCACATCAGAGACAAAATCTCCATCCTTCAATTAAGTCAATGATGTCCAGTCATCGTTCATTTATGAAATGTGCCTTGGTCATTTTTAAACATGTGAACATGGAGTAGATCAAGATGAATTATAATATAATAAATAAATTCCTCCCCCCCTCCCTGCTTCTGTCTAAAATAACAAGATGCCTTCATTTCTCATTACTTTGGCAGAAAAGCAGTCATTGGGAGCATATGTGGGTTATCCCTGACTCTGTTTTCTCTAGAGAGATAATTTTGATCCAAGGAGCCCCCTTAAACTGCTAATCTGTTTCATGTTGCTCTTCTGTCAAAGTAGAAGCATTCAAGCCACCATTGAAGTCACACTGGAAAAGGATGAGAGAGGCTTGAGAGAACTGTGATTGGCCCAAGGTCACCCAGCAGGGTTCTTGTGGATGAGTGGGGGATCAAACCCAGTTTTCCAGATTAGTGTTTGCCACTCTTAACCACTATCCCATCCTGCATCTCTTAAACAGTACTTCCTTGGATAGTCTCAGTCTACTGGAGTTCCATGAAGATCAACATCTCTCACTTCTCAGAGTTTGCAATTCCAAATGTCAAGTTTTATCTCTCAGCTGAAAATAATGCTCTAAGAAACATCCATCATCCATCATCCCACTCCAAATTCTGAAGGAAGTGTTTTGTGGGCATACTTTACAACCTAGCACGTGAAAAAGTTTGCTTGTGCCACTCACTTGTATGCACATTTCAACTGCACATGCAGGCATCCATAAAACACCACAAAAAGAGCATTCTTAATGAGATCATATTTATGATTCCACAAGATGCTTTCTACCGAGGCAATTTGTAGAGAAGTAGAAAAATGAAATATCCTACACCACGAAATAGTCTTCAAGAATAAGGTTCTTGAGAGCCAGCTTGGTGTAGTGGTTAAGAGTAGCGGCCTCTCATCTAGAGTTCTGGGATTGATTCTCCACTCCTCCACATGCAGCCAGCTGGGTGGCCTTGAGCCAGTCATGGTTCTCTCAGAGCTCTCTCAGCCTCACCTCCCTCATAGGGTGTCTGTTGTGGGGAGAGGAAGGTGAGTGTAAGCTGTTTGGAGACTCCTTTGGGCACAAGAAACCCAGCTCTTTTTCTTCCTTTAAAAGCTAGCATATACTGTGAAAAATTCTTGTCTGATTACACTCTAACAGTGGAATCCTAAACAGAACGACTCCATTCTAACAGCTTAAAAGGCTGTTAACTGTGCAGGGTGGTGCTGCAAGTACCCTTTTAAAAGGTACTATGTGTATGTGATTAACTGTGCCAGAATGTGGGAAGCTATATTCATTCATCTGCATATGAAAACAATGCTGTGCAGCTAGTACAGACAATAACTTTCAGATATGCATCTTAATGCACATTTAGATGTGCATCAAATTGATACTTGGGATTCCTGATCTGACAAGTGCTCTGTGCACAGAAGCCTATTCACACATCTGGATCCCTTTGGCAACTGTGTTTAGGTTTTCCAGTATCTAGGAGTATTTAATAACCTTGTACTTAGATGGTAACATTTATATCAGCTGCATTCCATATTAAACGGATTCCCAAGGTCAGTATTTTTAAAAAGAGGTACCTATAATGTAAAAAAGGGAGTATTTTGACATTTGCCCACATTTCTTTATCTATCATTCCCCCCCCATCTGACAGATGGAACCTGACTGTTATCTGAAAGAGATTTCAGCTACTCTGTTTGAAAGCTAAAAAGTATATTTGAAGCATCAAGTATGCTGTTTGCTTGCTATGTCTGCATTACTAGTTTTGGTGGTTTTCCCATTGCCAGTCATGTTCAATATTCATTTTCTCACTGAGACTTTCACTTTTGTCAAATGCAAAAAAACTTTTTTTTGCAAGTATTTGATTTCCTTTCCTTAAACAAAAAACAAACAAAAAACATGCTGTCAGGAAACAGAATGGCTTAAGAATACAGCCCTTGGAAAAGATGACTGAGGTTTGTTCTGAATACAGTTCAACTCACAGAAGATGAAACTACATAAACTCAAGTCGGTGAAGTCATCTCAGGTTTGAACTGATATTCCTAAAATGGTGCAATTTATGGGTTACAAACCTACAGACATCACTTGTATAACCAATCTGACCATTTCCGCATTAACAATACTGTTCAGATTTGCATTTTTAAAAGACTTTTCCATCCATTTTTGCATTAAAATCCACCTGTCCAGGCACAGACCCATATTGCCTTCTCACTTACTCTGCAGTTAAGGAATTCCTAGATACAATCATTTAATTTTTTAAGGAGAATCTAATTTGGGCTGCCCAATGGAGAAATGTCTGCATTAGGTTTTAATCATGTGGCCATCATTTTGAGTTATTTGTACATGCCCCTTTTGTCATCACTATCCTCCCTCCCGCCTTCCTCCACCTCCCATCCTCCGTCCTGAAAATCTGATTTTAAAAAAGGTCATTACAATGAAGTTTCTAACTAAAAAATAGTAGCAGTCCTGTTTGTTACTCTGTGACAGCATTGTAATGCAATAACCTACATTTAAAAAAAAAACACCACATCCTGTATACTGGGGAAGGGAAAATTGGGGAGTTAATTGAGGACAAAGAATGGTGGAATTAAGGAGCACAATGAAAAAAGGTGCAAGCAGACACTATTTTGCAAAAAAAAAATTGAAAAGAGGAAGCAAGCAAATCTTCATAGGAGGCTGCTTCCTTCCAACTCTCATTACAAAAATCATATGGTGAATTTCAGCCTGGGAAATAACAGGAGGAAAGCCCAAATGCATAAAGCCAAGTGTCAACTCTCAGAATCTAAAGGAAATCAATATGTGGCTAAAACAAGGTTTGTCTCAAATGTAGGAATGGTCTCAGTGATCCTGTAAATCCCATTCTTTGTACTGCGTTATCATGATCTGCAAAAAGGGGAAGCCTTTCTAACTTCTGATAAATCCCATTGCATAGCGAAAACAGCAGCATTTGGTGCAGAGAAACAACACAAGATGTTTGGTGTCTGTCTACAGTGACATCAAAGTGCTACTATAACATGGGATGATAAATAACATGGGAGAGCCAGCTTGGCATAGTGTTTAGGAGTGCAGATTTCTAATCTGGTGAGCTGGGTATGATTGCACGCTCCCTCACATGCAACCAGCTGGGTGACCTTGGGCTCGCCACAGCACTGATAAAGCTGTTCTGACTGAGCAGGAATATCAGGGCTATCTCAGCCTCACCGCCACACAGGGTGTTTGTTGTGGGGAGAGGAAAAGGAAGGCGATTGGAAGCCGCGTTGAGACTCCTTCACGTAGAGAAAAGTGGCCTATAAGAATAAGGTGACCATCAGTGCCACTTTTCGTGGGACTCTCCCGCCTTTGACAAAATAGTCCTGCTTCACGCCACATAGAAAGTCCCGTACCTGGCTGCAAAGTGAGCACTCAGTATGGTTCTACCCAACGTAGCCGCCTGGCCTTCACCAAGCTCAAGCACCGCCCCACACCACATACCACGCCTGCCTGGACTCCACCTTCTTCACAGGTGGGACCTGTGAGGGAAGGGAAGGTGCACGGCAGCACATGCAACTTCATCCCGGAGGCGAGCAAGCGGGTGAGGCCAGCGGGCGAGGGTGAGCGGGGTGAGTGAGCGGGGGTGCGGGACAACTGAGCAATCGGGTGAGTTGAGCAAGTGTGTGAGGGGAAGCAGGCGAGGGCGAGCGAGCAGGCAAGGGCAAACAAGTGAACAAGGTGAATGGGCATGGCAAGCAAGTGGGCGGGGCAAGCAAGCAAATGAGGCCAGCCGGGGAAGTGAGCGGGTGGGGCAAGCAAGCAGCGGGTGGGGCAAGGTAAGCCTGGGAAGCGAGCAGGCGGGGCAAGCAAGCAAAGGAGGTGAGCCAGGGAAGGGAGCAGGTAGGGCAAGCAAGGTGAGCCGGGAAAGAGAGTGGGTGGGGCAAGTAAGCAAATGGGTGGGGCAAGGAAGCAAACAAGGTGAGCCAGGGAAGAGAGTGGGCGGGGGAACCAAGCAAACAGGTTTTTTGACTGATATGCCTTGAATTTTAGTCTGCATCAAAGAACAAGGGCATAGAAATTATTATTGCAAGACCAATTTATACGTAAAAGATTTAAAAACAAGCTGAAACAGAGATGGAATGGCAGCTTTAGCAAAAAACATTTTATTATCACCATGTAGGGTGTCAAATGCTTTCTCCTACAGACTTCCTCTCACTGCCATGCTGGAGGCAAAAATTTACTCTGGGGCTCTCATATCTCCAGTGCCCCTGAGTTAACTACCCCTCTCTCCTGGCATTAACCAGAAGGGGATCTTATACCCAAGAGGGATCTTACAATAGTGCTGTCAAGCAGCCAAGCCTAGGGGCAAGGAATGTGCCTCAGATGAATAACTGTAGTAACTACAAGCCACAAAACAAGATAGTTAAAGGTAGGGCTAAGCAAAATAAAAATAAATGGAAGGAAGGTCACTTGTTAGTTACAATCCTTCAACATCTGGTGCAGCCTCAGAGGGAGGCTGACTGTTGCATAGTGAACTGTTGCATAGTGAACTGATCCTGATTTGGGCTGATCCTGCGTTGAGCAGGGGGTTGGACTAGATGGCCTGTATGGGCCCTTCCAACTCTATGATTCTGTGATTCTATGAACCTCTCCTCAGGACTATATTTACAAGCACCATCCTCCTTCATCATTCACACTGAACTTTCTTTTTTTGTCTGTCTGTCTCTCTGAACCCCAAACAAAGGAACAGCTCCCCTTTTTAGATCCCCCTCCCACATGGACTGATAGGACATTGGCCAATCTGGGCACTAGGAGCTAGAGTTCAAGGCTGCCAGAAGCAGGACAGTCAACTGAGGGATGTAACACATCAAAGAGATGGCATGTTTTTTTTTTTCCTTTGGGTTGTAAACTATGCTCTCTACCCAGTGAAGTGTATCTTTCCCATGCTGTGCCCGTCTTTGGGATGCCATCTACCCTGTCCATCACCATAACTGTCACATTATCGCTGCCATCTGCCCCTCATCTCACAAAGCACCTTTTAAGCAACAACAGCAATCTACAAAAAAAGAAAGAAAGAACCCCCCCCAAGAAAATCACTTGAGTGAGAAATATGCCAAATAATAAAATAATACTAGACATAATTTTTTAATGTTTTATATTTCTTAATTGTAGTTAATAGTTAATTGTTGAAATTTTAAAAACTTACAATACTATTTTTGTGTTCTATGAGAAATTTTGTTGCTCCATATAGACCCCCCCCCCCCCCCCGGGTCAATGGTGTTCCTATTTAGAAATCTTAAAATCTGGTCACCTTATATAAGTACCAATTCTTCTTCTTCAGCAACATCAGGGCTCTTTCAGCCCCACCTACCACACAGAGTGACTGTTGTGGAAAGAGAAAGGGAAGGTAATTGTAAGCCGCTTTGAGACTCCTTCTGGTAGAGAGAAGTGGCATATAAGAACCAACTCTTCTTCTTTGAAATCTTTTAAATCAGGAATCCTACTCTTTTTTTTTGTAATTATGCTTGAGTTCCTGCCATTTTATTTCACATTCTACTTGCCAGTGGCAGGTGAGAGCTGAAAGTTTGGCGAATTGTTCAGAATTGTTCTTTAGCGTGGCTGGCCAAAGGCCTTCCTCTGACCCAGATGGGCTGGACTTTGTGGTTTCAAACACAGTCCCTGCAGCTCATTTGGTCCTTTCATTCTGTTGGCCCCAAGTATCCATTTAAAGGTTGCTGCATAATGGGCTTTTTCAATTGCATCTATCCTTATAAACATTTGGTTTGAGTTCTATGCAAATTTATTCCAACGTAGCTTTTAAAGGGCAGATAATTATGATTCCTTTAATCAGTCAGCATCACATTTCTAAGTCTAGCATGCTCAATTGAGGGCAAAGGGTTGGCTCATCGCATTGTTACCTATCACGAGCCCTTGAGAGCAAGGGAGGGTTTCAAGCGGCATTCTAAATATATACCACGATCATCAAATTATCCTGCTGATTGCTTATTACTACCCTATGAATGTGCCAATTAGCCCTGAGAAATCTGGCCATAACCCATTTATGTCATGACAAAGGAGGTGCAAATCAAATATAATTAAAAGCATTCAAAAAATTATTTACTAAACCTGTGTTTTCCCCTCGAGGCTCCAGTTATTAAGGGAAATGGTGCACTAATATCAGAGAACCTCGTAGATGAGTCTGCGGTTAGATGGGCCTCCGCTAGCAAATTCAGGAAGAAAAATCAACAAGGGGGAAAATATGTAAAAGCCTTCCTCGAAAGGCACAGGCAATGATGAAAGCTGGCTGTATTTTTAACTTGACCTGTGCTACAGAAGAGCATCAGTTGTAACCAAATAAGAGAAACATATGGCTGAGACCGAAAATCACCTTCCACTAATTTCCCATGTGCCCTCAAATCTCCCTACTAGGATTCCAGCCTTCTGTTTTATTTCTGTATTATCTTGGTTTGTGGATACTTAGCTTTAAATATCATTATCCTAATCACTTATACAAAGAAATAGCGATGTTCCAAAGCTGGGTCCCTACAGTCTGTCGACAGTAATCTCTACCGTGCTTGAAAAGGCATGGATTAGAGCTGCCCTTTCAAAAACCTGGAGAAAAGTATTTCACAACCCTTTCTGCAGATGCTTCATAATCTGCTCAGAAAAAAAACAGGGTGATTTGTGGAGCTGGGAATTCTCAGTGAGCATTTAAGTAACTCTTTATCATTTTTTGAGCTGTATCTTGTCAGATGGAGAACCAGTGGTGGTTTGGAAGAACAGCTTGAGAAGACCTCTCTGCTTTGAAGCAAATTGGAAAGACTTAGACCAGGAACCCATAAAGACCATGTTGAACTCAAACATGCCTCCCAAAGCATATATTTGCCAATGTGGTGATCACCCAAGGTTATAACTGATCTCCAAATGAAAGGGGTCAGTTCCCTTGGAGAGAAAGAAGCTAGTTTGGGTGACATTATAACTCAGAAGTCTCACCCCTTCCCAAACCTTTCCCTCCCCAGTCCAAAATCTCTAGGGATTTCCTAACCCAAAGATGACAACCTTGACAGAGCTGTTGCTAGCATAAAAGTGTGATAACTCCCAAGTTCACAGCTTTTAAGGCCCTGACAGGAAAGAACGAAGTATAGGAACCACTTTTAAAGTGGCTGACAGAGTCATTGGGAATAAGGCTGATGAGAGAAGGGACTTCTTCACACCATGTTTCAACCCCCTCTTCAAAATCATGCAGCTAAAGTGTTATGTTATTCCTCTCCCCCACTGTTTCTCTCACTGGAAAAGGAGTACTGGTCAGGGTCTAGTAGGACAGGGGCTACTGTTTGTGTCACGTTTTGTTTGTTTTCATTGTCACATTTTGTTTGTTTTCATTGTTTAATATTGGCTTACCTATCACAGTATGATCCCAAAGGACTGAGCATACCCATTAAGCAAAGGACGATAGCTCAAATTCATAATAAGCAATAGATGTAACCAGTGTGCAACAAACACCCCATATGAAAGACCCCAACTTAAGGTGACCAGATTGTCCCATTTTTGGAGGGACATCTGGAGGCACCTAACAAATTGTACTTATGTTGAAATTTATATATATATATATATATATATATATATATATATATATATATATATATATATATATATATATATATATATATATATATATATATACACACACACACACACACACACACACACATATATATACACATATATATATACATATATATATATACATATATATATATATATATATATACATATATATATATATGTGTGTGTGTGTGTGTGTGTGTATATGTGTGTGTGTATATATATATGTGTGTGTGTGTATATATATACACATATATATGTGTGTGTGTGTATACACATATATGTGTGTGTGTGTGTGTGTGTATATATATATATATATATATATATATATATATATATATATATATATATATATATATATATATATATATATATATATATATATATATATATATATATATATATTACAATACTATTTTTGCATTCTATGCATTCTATGGAAATTTTTGTTGCTCCATATATACCACATTTTTAATCAAAAACCCCCACGGTCAATGGTGTCCTTCTTTATCAATGTTGAAATCTGGTCACTTTATCCCAACTAGATGTTTTCAAAAGTCTGATATGGGGAAAATTACTCTGCTTTATGTCCCTTGAAACCCAGAGGCTGTGACAGTTATTGTAGTTTAACAAGTGGATCTTGTATAAGGCTTAACATCAGGCCTATGGTTGAGGCCTAAAGATAACATCAAAATACTGCTGGCTAAAGCTCACTTACTTTGGACACATCATGCAATCAAACTTGCTAAAAAAATCATTAATGCTCGGCATGGTCAGCAGCAAAAGGAAATGTGGTCGCCAACGGATCTGCTGGCTCGACACGATCAAAGCTGATACAGGGATGTCCATGAACCAACTAAAAGAAGCAGTCGGAGACAGGGGCACATGGTGAAGATTTTCCTATAGAATCACTGAGGGTAACAACATCATCATCACCTTGCTTAACTCTGCCTAATCAAATTGCTGAAGACTCTATCTATGACCTCCTCTTCCATTTGCTGGAATAGGAGAAATGGTAGCAGATTGGGATTATTGATTCAGCTCTGTTTTATTGTTTTGAATTATGACAAATCACATTTTAAACAGATTGAATTTTAATCTTAAACTTATAACATTGTACAGTTGTATGGTATTCTAAGTTACACAAGCTGCCCTGATCCTACAGGGAAGGGAGGCATATTAATACAATCAATCAATCAATCAAAAACCTCAGATGATCTTTTTGGGTAGTATGCTTTGTTAAAGGTAAACCTTAAACTGAATTTCTTTCCAATACACTTGTCAATCCTAGCCCAATTCCAAGGGTTGCCATCTCAGGTTTGTGAGAAATCTGGATACTATGGAGGTGGAGCCTGAGGAGGCTAGGGTTTGGGGAGGGGTGGGACTTTAGTGGGCTAGGATATGATAGAGTCCGCTTTCCAAAGTCGCCATTTGCTCCAGATCTCTGTCAACTGGAGATGAGTTGTAAATCCAAGAGATCATCTCTGTCTACTGGAGATGAGTTGTAAATCCAAGAGATCTCCGGCCACCAGGTGAAGATTGGGAACCCTAAGAAGGAAGGCCCAGGTGTTTTTTTTTGGGGGGGTGGGGGTAGATCAGAATATGGTGATTTTCCCTACATTGGATAAAACTTGAGAAAGTATGTAAAAAGTTAAAAGAAACTTCCTTAGCAAGCTGGCTGAAAAGCATCAGCTGAGGATGTGGGATGTAAATAAAACCAGTCCTTACTGACTACACCTTTTTTCTCTCTCTAGTCACCAGACATAGTTCCAAATGTAGAGTGTTTTAGTTTTTCAAAAAATGGATTGCAAATGTAAATGGGTGAGTTCCAGCAAGGGCACAAACTAGTTTTAGACTACGGGTGCATGGACAGAATCATTTCTCCATTCACTCTGCACCCAAAGCATTGACTTGGATGATAAATGTCTTCTGTTTTCTAAACCAGGTAGTGAGGGAAGCAATTAGCAAAGAACAAACATAGTATTATCGGGAGACTTAGCTTTTGGTACCATTTGGGATGCCATGAAGACAATTATCCATAACCATTCAATTAAGGGAGCTACGACTGGGGGGGGGGGGAGGAAAGAGAGGAACACAAAACAAGCCATTAGAGGAAAGGATAATTACATGTTCTAGAGCCCAGACCAGCATTTAATGGCAACATTTATATACCAACAGGAAATCCATAAACAATGGACCTGTGAACAAAAGGCCCAAAAATATATATGTTATGCTTGAAAAATGATACTTTTATTTATTTATGTCATTCATACCCCAACTTCCTTCCTAATGGAGAGCAAAAGTGGCTGTTACACCTCTCCTCTGTGTTATACTCACAACCATCCTGGGAGTTTTATGTGAGTCTGACTTCTGCTGAAAGGATGGGGTTTGAACCCTCGTCTCCCAATCCTAGTCCAACTTTCTAGCCACTGCACAATGCTGGCCGTCATGGTTACACAAACAATAACTTCTAATCTTTTTAAGAGTGTGTGTGTGTGTGTATGTGTGTGTGTGAGGCTTAAATACACATTCATTTGTTCAGGGATCATAATTACAGTTCATATTGACACCACTATAGCCGGTAGTAAGCAGCTTAGATGTTTTCATCAAAATATACAAACAAACAAAATAAGAAGACATTTTATATTAGGGAAACACCAGGTCAATCATTATTTGCATGGTTTACAAATCCCTGACTATGGACACATAGGCCTGGCCTAATGAATGAAGGAAGGGAAGGGTTTGGAAGAGCAACAATATCCACTTATGCAACACATACTTCTGCATTCCAAAGAGGGGGGAATTAAAACTAATTGAAACTATACCATCTTCAGTTCAGTGATAATCTGAAGTGAACTGGGTGTGCAGAAAAGGCCATGTTGTAGAAAATCAGAGAAAAGAAGAAATGGTCATATCAATCATCATTAACTTGCAAATAATTACATATCCAAGTTGAATGGCTTTCTGGGATTTAAATCAGTTTAAAGAAGTCCTGATCCTGCACCCAACAAATTTATCCTGGAATGTTATGCATAAAGGCAAAAATTCCTGAGTTATGGTTAACAGAACCCAAAAATTCAACAAAAACAATGGATAGAATAGTTCATAAAGACAAATCTAGGATGCAAATACCATATTCCTCTGTTTTAGTTCAACATGTAAATTCTGCCATTGGAACTTGTTATACTGATATTCTGGTGAGTTTAATCACAACAACAGAGATAATCTTTCGAGCCTTATACATCATTGTGACCATTTATGTACTGGGAATTTCTCTGCCCCAGCTCCCATGCAGGAGTGGATGAGGTTCACCAGGCCAAATGCTTCCCCATGTGGGTGCAGGAAGAGGCGGGGCAACCTGCCACAACTAAAACTCCAGCCTGCAGCCTGGAATGAAACCACCAGTGAGTAAACTGTCTGTATAGTGCATCAAATCTGTGCCACCATCCGATTTTGCTGCAACCTAGTCCCTATTCATATGGTATGTACTTCCATTTGTAAGAAAAAAAACCAATGCATGTTCACTTCGCAATTGAAACCTAGGACCAATGTCTGAAAATATGTGAGGTTGGTATCACACGGTTAGCTGTACAAGTGTTGGGTATAACTTGAGAATTTCTCAGTACCAGCATTAACAACTATCAAATGCACTATGCACACAGGGGGTAGATTTATCGTAAATGGGGAACAGAGTCATTCAGCTATTTGAACTGGTTATTTATGAATTGCTCTTGTAAAAATTGGGATGGAACCTAAAGTTATGCTGATCATCAGTCAAATTTAGTGGCCTTCCAATGGACTTAGTGGGCTCATCTTGGAGAAGACAGTTTTATGAAACCAGACAAACCAGGGCTGCCCCTTCTTTCTCTGACAGTAGACTCCTTGTCATTTTTCTTAAGTAGGAACTGCAACATGAAGAACGGCAAGTAACAAAGAAATCCCAGTTGGATCCAAGGGAGGAGTTCTCTCTGACTACTCCAGAAGTCTATACTGGTGCTCATGGGACCTATATGGACAAAACTGTGTGAGGAGAATAACTGGGTGAAATGGAATGAAAAAGTTTTCTGGATCCAATCCTTATTCTTTTGCATACAGAGTGACATTTTTATTTCAAATATAGTCAATGCTTTGGTTGACTCTCTAAGATAATTATCAATGCCAAAGTTTGTGGATTCCAAGAAAACTGAGAAATCTGAACCCCTGTAACTCAATATTACCTCTGCAAGATCAATGGAGTTAAACAACAAAATCCATCAGGAAGCACTGAATCCACCAGGACCACAAAAGTATTTAGGTATGTATTTAACACAAAAATCACTGGTATCCATCCAATTAACAACGTTCTTTTACCATGTTCTGTCAACATTATTGAATGTTTCTCATTGAGGCTTTTTCAAAACACTAGGGGCAATAAAGGACATATTTCATAGTTTGACAATGTAGCAGCCATAAAAAAATGCTTTACTTTCAAGGCTGATTTGACTGTTTCCTATGTTTCCAGTGTTTGGGTTGGGAGCCAGGTTTTCTACTGGTTAGGAGTGCAGAATTCTAACCTGGTGAGCCGGATTTGATTCCTACTCCCTCACATAGAATCATAGAATCTTAGAATCATATAGTTGGAAGGTACCTCCTGGGTCATCTAGTCCAACCAGCTGGGTGACCTTGGGCACACCACAGCACTGATAAAGCTGTTCTGACCAAGCAGTAATATCAGGTCTCTCTCAGCCTAGTCCCCAAAGACCACAAGGCTTTCTCTACATCTTGAACACAATGCTGGAGAACTCCTGCCCTGCAAAGGTGAAACTGAAGAAGGGATGGAAATCCCTTGTCTCACCTCCAAGCACTTTTTCCTGGTCAAACTTGTCCGTTTCCCTTCCTTCTGCCAATGATGCAATGGAGGCTAAATAATGGTCACAAGATCCCACTGAAACGTAAATAGAATAATGCCCGGAAGCTGCACGGAGGAGCTATGAATATGTTCATTGCCAGCTCTCGGGTTCCTACAGCAAGCAGTTGAAGTTCCTTCAGGTGGCGATGAAAATGATGCGGAGTTTTAAATCCTTTGCAATGTTGACCTGAATAGTAAATAAGGTGATTCTAGATTCCTTACAGTGTGTGTGCGTGTGCGTGTGCTTGTACATCAAAGGATGGAAAATCTCATTAAAAGAAACCTTCATATACTATTCCTAAAGGCTGTACAAGGTATAAACTGCATGGAGCTTTTATTCCAACCCCAGATCGATTCAGTCCCTGCCCTCTACACAGAATGCGATTTCCGTTTGGATTTGGGGCAATTTAAATTTTCCTTCTGCAGCAAGAAGGATTGATCCGGAGTGACCCTACCTTAATTGTGCGATATCTCAGACTGCTGCTAATCCTGAATATATTCAGAAAAGCGCATTGTTTTGAATCTGGGCTCTCCTCCGTGGTAGATGACCCGTGAATGGCTACAGGTGGTCATGTGACAAGCCTGCCTCAAAGGAGAAGCCCCTAATTTCTCTCAACTTCTGTCAGCCTTGGATTTTTTGTTTGTGCCTTATTTGTTTCCCCCCCCCCCCTTCAAGAAAAGAAAGGAGTTTTTCCTCCCTCCTCTGACTTCTTGGATCCTCTCCCAACTTCAAGAAAACAGAGAAAGAATCTCCATTTGCCTCCCCCCCCTGTTCTGAGCCTCCCTAACCACGTGCAGAAGACTTTCCTGTTTCAATGGGGAGGGGGGGAAGAGGAAGACCCGAGTTCAAAGCGATCTGAATTCAACAGGATTGACAATGGAATAAAAGAAGTAAGTGCAGACTCTGCCCAAGATATCGTACCTTCCAATGTAACGGATGTCCCTCTTTGCGGAAAACCATGCTCATAGAGCCCATGTTCATTTTTTCCCCTGACAGATTAAATTGGGAAGAAACAGACATAAAGTGAGTCTGTGATACTTGTTTGCATCAGCAGAAATATAATATCCACCTTGGGAACTAGAGCTGGAAGATAATTGTGGCATTCCTTGTGTTTTTTTTCCAGCTTATCGATATAGCCTGTATGCATCTACGTGTGCCTTTGGAACAGCTTAGTTATAAATGGCAAACTGTTGCAGCTGAAAGGTTTTTGCGAGCATATTTTTGTTACTACAAATGCAGAAGACTTCAACGGTGCTTAATAGACTTACTCTTTTTGACACTGCTATGATTATGGTGTTGGAGACGAATGCTGCGAATAGCATGGACAGCCAAAGTTACCAACAAGAGAGAAGCAAACCAACTATGTCATTAGAAGGCAAGATATTACGGCTAAGGCTCACTTACTTTGGACACATCATGCGATCAAACTCGTTAGAAAAATCATTAATGCTCGGCTTGGTCAGCGGCAAAAGGAAACGGGGTCACCAAAGGATCCGCTGGCTCGACACGATCAAAGACGATACAGGGCTGAAAGAAACAGTCATTGACAGAAGTGCATGACGAAAACTTTCCTATAGATTCGCCGAGGGTTGGACACGACTGAACGGATAACATCATCATGATCCTTTGTGAGCTGAGCCTTGGATCTGGCTGTCTTGGCCCTGTCAAACTTCAGCAATACGTCAAACAGCTTTGTGGTTTTGCTGTATATGTGGTGGTGGGATTTCATCTGCTTTTGCCCTGTGGCTGCTTCAGCATCCATGGAGGAGGTAAAGTCAATTGTCCCCCAGGTTCATGGATGGTTGAGTGAGGAAATAAAATGGCATGTGTAGAGGAGAACTACAACCCCCATAAAGCTGTAAAAATGTACCTGTACAAAGTAGTCCTAGGGACCTGTTTGCTCACCCATTGAGGGGCCAGAAATCCAAATCATCCACGTCAGGCAGAGAATTCTTTGATAAGATTTCATTTTAATGACTTCAGCCACTACAAGCCAATTACCAAGCTGCACCAAAGCTCTGCTACTGACACAGAGCTTTATATAGTTGAAATGTCACACCTCAAATTAGGTCACCTTTCATTTGTCCACTCTTGTAAGGACACTGTTAAAGATCTTCCAATCACACTGGGTCAGGTAGAATCTCATTAAAAATGATAATGGCTGATCTGCCTCCTTGGAGGAGGTTGATTAGAAGTAGATGTGATTAAAATTAAAATTAAGTGTGTTCACTGACTGAGTGGGAAAACCTGGCATTATGTTATTCTCTTGTCTCATTGTCTCATTCATGAGCTATATGAAAGACCACCAAGATTTTCTAATCACACAGATTTCTATAGGGACAGGAAAACTAGAGCTTACAGAAAAGCACTTTACAAAGGAAGAACAAAGTGGTCACAAGACCAAAGAGCCAGCTTGATGTAGTGGTTAGGCACAGACTTCTAATCTGGCGAGCCGGGTTTGATTCCCTGCTCCCCCACATGCAGGTGGCTGGGTAACCTTGAGCTCACCACAGCACTGATAAAGCTGTTTTGACCAAGCAGTAATACCAGGGCTCTCTCAGCCTCACCCCCCTCACAGGGTGTTTGTTGTGGGGAAAGGAAGGGGAAGGTAAATGTAAGCTGCTTTGAGACTTCTTCTAGCAGAGAAAAGCAGCATATAACAACCAGCTCTTCTTCTTCTTCTTCTTCTTCTTCTTCTTCTTCTTCTTCTTCTTCTTCTTCTTCTTCTTCTTCTTCTTCTTCTTCTTCTATCATGCCAAACTTGGCCTTCCTACAATAGGTTTAGCAGAGCATATCTTTAAACCGCCCATGGCGCCAATGGCGCCACGGACTAAATAAATCGTTAAGGGCTGCCGAGGTGGGATTTGTCCGTGATGAGGAAGGGTCCGGATTGGACCCTTCCTCACAACAGACAATCGGAGGGACCAATCGGCAGGCGCGAAGCGCCTGCCGATTGGTCCATCCGATTCCCAGACCCAGCAACTCTGAGGACATCTTTAAACTGCCTGTGGCGCCCGAGGTGGGATTTGTCCATGATGAGGAAGGGTCCGGATTGGACCCTTCCTCACAACAGACAATTGGAGGGACCAATTGGCAGGTGCAAAGCACCTGCCGATTGGTCCATCCGATTCCCAGCCCCAGCAACTGCGAGCCGCGCACAGCGCGGCTCGTAGTTGCTCCTGGCCTGACGCAGCGAGAGGCGTCAGGCCGCCGCCCAAGGGAGCTCCCGGCAGTCGCACGGAGCTCGGCTGCTGGGGGCTCCCTGCCTGGCAGCCTGACGCGGCGAGAGGCGCGAAGCACCTCTCGCCGCGTCAGGCCGTCGCCGCCGCAAGAATGCCGCCCAGGGCACCCACCGCCCCATCAGACTGCCGCCGCCGAAAGAACGCCGCCGAGGGAGCCTCCACACACTGTAAGTCCCTAGCGCCCACTGCATTTAGCTGCAGCGGGCTTGATTACTAGTATAATTATAACTCAGAGTTCTGGAAGATCTACAGTTGGTATACAAGCTTAAATTAGCAGGAGACAGTTCTGGCTGGCATTGTTCCTGCGTACTCAAGAACAAGGCTGAGTCAAGATATATACTCAGTCAGACTGTGAACTTCAGAGTTCAGGGAAAACACAATCCCATGCAAAAGAGGTTTTAGACTTGATGAAAGAAACCCTTGATGAAAGAGACCCTTTTTTGCTTTTCAACCCTAGCACTGTGATTTTGAGGAGATTCAAAGAGGACAATGAATAGATTCTGTATAGGGATCTAATTTCTCATCTCATGACATCTTTAAAATTAGGATTTAAGCACCATGAGCAAGGTTTGGTACAGAAGGTTCTGGAACTACAAGGTTCTGGAGAAATTAAAGATCAGGGGTTCTTCCAAATTTCTGGTCAAATTGAAAATCTCATACTGTTGAATAATCTTTGAGTCCAAAGGAACTTTTCCAACTAGCAAAGTTTTATTCAAGGTATGAGCTTTCATGTGCATGCATACCTTGAATAAAACTTTGTAGATCTTAGAGGTGTCTTCAGACTCAAATTTTGAGTCTGCTACTTCTGGCCAATACAGGTACCCACCTGAAACTATGTTGAATAATATTTTCTTGACATACATGGATACATCCAAATACAGTACAGTTTGATTTGCATACATTCTTATGTTGTCCTCTTGTCCTTTGGACCTTTATGTAATCCTCTTGTCCTCTGGACCTAGTATTTCAATAGAATGCATCAAAAGATCTAGGTTGCTTTCTTCTTCTTTGTTCTCTTGGGTTATTGTTATAGTTTCATATTGTAATAAAATAGTATACAATAGATTCTAAAAATCAGAACAGATACTTGCAGAAAATATACTTGCAACACAATGGTAGGTGAATGCAGTTTCTTTGTATGGACAATATTGCTCAATTATCTTGTCTTTCCAGGCTGCAGAGCAACTTAATAACCTAAAAAGGTTTACTATCTTTAACCCCTCCCCCCGCTCCGGAGGAGCGGGAGGAATAAAAGAGTAAGGGCATGTGGGGAGGAGTTAGGGCGGGCCCTGTCCGGGATAAAAACTCGGGGGGCCCAATCAGGAGCCGCGAAGCGGCTCCTGATTGGGCCCCCCGAGTGTCCATTCAAGGCCAAGCGGCCAATGGGGAGCCGCGCAAAGCGCGGCTCTCCATTGGCCGCTTGCCTGAGCCTCACTTGCCCTGGCTGGGGAGTCAACGGACAGACAGAAGATGCTGCCTGCCTGGTGAGTCCTCCAGCTGCCCTCCTCCCACTAGGGAAAGGAGCAGGGACGCCGCGTCAAAGACGCGGCGTCCCTGCTCCTTTCCCACTGCCGCCATTTTCCTGCTTCTGCCGGCCCCGGGCGCTCCTTCGCAGCTGCAAAGGAGCGCCCAGGGCCAGCAGAAGCAGGAAAATGGCGGCCTCCCCAGCCCAAAAACCGCCCTCTGCAACGTCGGGGAGGGTGGGGGGGGGGCGCGTCCCGGCCTTCTCTCTGCCCCGGGAGCGGCCTCGCTGCGGCGAAGCTGCTCCCGGGGAAGAGAGAACGCCTTCTGCAGAGTCGGGGAGGGTGGGGGGGGCGCGTCCCGGCCTTCTCTCTGCCCCGGGAGCGGCCTCGCCGTGGCGAAGCTGCTCCCGGGGAAGAGAGAACGCCTTCTGCAGAGTCGAGGAGGGTGGGGGGGGGGGCGCGTCCCGGCCTTCTCTCTGCCCCTGGAGCGGCCTCGCCGCGGCGAAGCTGCTCCCGGGGAAGAGAGAACGCCTTCTGCCGAGTCGGGGAGGGTGGGGGGGGCGCGTCCCGGCCTTCTCTCTGCCCCGGGAGCGGCCTCGCCGCGGCGAAGCTGCTCCCGGGGAAGAGAGAACGCCTTCTGCCGAGTCGGGGAGGGTGGGGGGGGCGCGTCCCGGCCTTCTCTCTGCCCCGGGAGCGGCCTCGCCGTGGCGAAGCTGCTCCCGGGGCAGAGAGAACGCCTTCTGCAGAGTCGAGGAGGGTGGGGGGGGCGCGTCCCGGTCTTCTCTCTGCCCCGGGAGCGGCCTCGCCGCGGCGAAGCTGCTCCCGGGGAAGAGAGAACGCCTTCTGCAGAGTCGAGGAGGGTGGGGGGGGGCGCGTCCCGGTCTTCTCTCTGCCCCTGGAGCGGCCTCGCCGTGGCGAAGCTGCTCCCGGGGAAGAGAGAACGCCTTCTGCAGAGTCGAGGAGGGTGGGGGGGGCGCGTCCCGGCCTTCTCTCTGCCCCTGGAGCGGCCTCGCCGTGGCGAAGCTGCTCCCGGGGAAGAGAGAACGCCTTCTGCAGAGTCGAGGAGGGTGGGGGGGGCGCGTCCCGGTCTTCTCTCTGCCCCTGGAGCGGCCTCGCCGTGGCGAAGCTGCTCCCGGGGAAGAGAGAACGCCTTCTGCAGAGTCGAGGAGGGTGGGGGGGGCGCGTCCCGGCCTTCTCTCTGCCCCGGGAGCGGCCTCGCCGCGGCGAAGCTGCTCCCGGGGAAGAGAGAACGCCTTCTGCAGAGTCGAGGAGGGTGGGGGGGGGCGCGTCCCGGTCTTCTCTCTGCCCCTGGAGCGGCCTCGCCGTGGCGAAGCTGCTCCCGGGGAAGAGAGAACGCCTTCTGCAGAGTCGAGGAGGGTGGGGGGGGCGCGTCCCGGTCTTCTCTCTGCCCCTGGAGCGGCCTCGCCGTGGCGAAGCTGCTCCCGGGGAAGAGAGAACGCCTTCTGCAGAGTCGAGGAGGGTGGGGGGGGCGCGTCCCGGTCTTCTCTCTGCCCCTGGAGCGGCCTCGCCGTGGCGAAGCTGCTCCCGGGGAAGAGAGAACGCCTTCTGCAGAGTCGAGGAGGGTGGGGGGGGGCGCGTCCCGGCCTTCTCTCTGCCCCGGGAGCGGCCTCGCCGTGGCGAAGCTGCTCCCGGGGAAGAGAGAACGCCTTCTGCAGAGTCGAGGAGGGTGGGGGGGGCGCGTCCCGGCCTTCTCTCTGCCCCGGGAGCGGCCTCGCCGCGGCGAAGCTGCTCCCGGGGCAGAGAGAACGCCTTCTGCAGAGTCGAGGAGGGTGGGGGGGGGGCGCGTCCCGGCCTTCTCTCTGCCCCGGGAGCGGCCTCGCCGCGGCGAAGCTGCTCCCGGGGAAGAGAGAACGCCTTCTGCAGAGTCGAGGAGGGTGGGGGGGGGCGCGTCCCGGCCTTCTCTCTGCCCCGGGAGCGGCCTCGCCGCGGCGAAGCTGCTCCCGGGGAAGAGAGAACGCCTTCTGCAGAGTCGAGGAGGGTGGGGGGGGCGCGTCCCGCCCTTCTCTCTGCCCCGGGAGCGGCCTCGCCGCGGCGAAGCTGCTCCCGGGGCAGAGAGAACGCCTTCTGCAGAGTCGAGGAGGGTGGGGGGGGGCGCGTCCCGGCCTTCTCTCTGCCCCGGGAGCGGCCTCGCCGCGGCGAAGCTGCTCCCGGGGAAGAGAGAACGCCTTCTGCAGAGTCGAGGAGGGTGGGGGGGGCGCGTCCCGGTCTTCTCTCTGCCCCGGGAGCGGCCTTGCCGCGGCGAAGCTGCTCCCGGGGAAGAGAGAACGCCTTCTGCAGAGTCGAGGAGGGTGGGGGGGGCGCGTCCCGGTCTTCTCTCTGCCCCTGGAGCGGCCTCGCCGTGGCGAAGCTGCTCCCGGGGAAGAGAGAACGCCTTCTGCAGAGTCGAGGAGGGTGGGGGGGGGCGCGTCCCGGTCTTCTCTCTGCCCCGGGAGCGGCCTCGCCGCGGCGAAGCTGCTCCCGGGGAAGAGAGAACGCCTTCTGCAGAGTCGAGGAGGGTGGGGGGGGCGCGTCCCGGCCTTCTCTCTGCCCCGGGAGCGGCCTCGCCGCGGCGAAGCTGCTCCCGGGGAAGAGAGAACGCCTTCTGCAGAGTCGAGGAGGGTGGGGGGGGCGCGTCCCGGCCTTCTCTCTGCCCCGGGAGCGGCCTCGCCGCGGCGAAGCTGCTCCCGGGGAAGAGAGAACGCCTTCTCCAGCTGCTCCCGGGGCAGAGAGAACACCTTTTCTTGCGTCGGGGAGGGTGTGGGGGTGCGGCCCGCCCTTCTCTCTGCCCTGGGAGCATCCTCGCTGCGGCGAAGCTGCTCCCGGGCCGAGAGAACACATGGGGGAAATCCTCTTCCTCATGACAGGACTGCTTTTCTCTGCCTGCACACACGCTCGGGGCCCTTATGGAAAAGTCCTCTGACACCTCAGTTCGAGCAGGATAAGACACCCCATGCACAGCGCTTGCAAACTATCCCTCCTGTAGCAAATGCGCTGTGCAGCCTCAAAGAAATCAATGAAACCTCCCTGTGTGATTTTAGAGGCAGCTGGGATGGGACTGAAAGCAGCGGCATACCCGTTTCCCCTCCAGCTGAGCAACAAGGTTTCCCCCCTTTCTTTTTTTAACACTTCCTGGAAGGGTCTGTGGCTCGAGGGAGGGATGGCTCCTGCACTCTTTGAACTCTCCTGTTCCAAGACGTCAGGCACTCACTCCCCCTCAGTTCCTAGCTCATGCCTTGCTGCAAAACCTGGGTTGCCTTCAGCTGTTAGCTTTTCCTACACTAGAGGAGTACTGCTGCTTTTGGCTGCTTCCAAAGGACAGCCCCTTTGTGCTGGGGGGGGGGGCTTGGTTGATGCCCTCTACTTTTCAATTGCTCCTGACTAAGGTTAAACACAGCATCTAGGGGCGACAGGGCTCACAGGTTGTTTCTCTTCTACAGTCTTCCCCTAAACCCATGCCCCCACATACTCCTGCCTGGCTTCCTGCATTCTTCATTCCTTTCAATAGCCCTTCCCCCCCCCTTCTCCTTGCCTCTCACTTTACAAGGGGCAGTTCTTTCACCTCCTGTCAGATGACTCCTGCATTCCCTCCTCAAGTCCCAGCACCCAGTCTTCCTTCCCTGCCTTCACACATTTTGTGTGTGTGTGTGTGTGTGTGTGGCACAGTGGCACCTTGCCCTTGGAGTTATGCATGGGCGGCACCTAGCCCGGAGGCAGAGGCAGCAGGGACAGCTGGCTGAGCTGACTGCGGTAACACAGACCTTGCACCAGCGGCCAGAGCAGATCTTCTCCCCCCCCCCAAGCCCATAGCCACTGACACTTCTCCCTCCTCCACATCCACACGCAACTCTCCCCCCATCACCAACCCAACACACACTCCACCTGGCCCACCCGCCCTCTTTCCCACTGTGCCCAGACCCCTTTCAAAGCCCTCCCATGCCGCCCCTTGCCTGCTGTGCCAGCCAACCACATTGGCCAGAAAGTTCCCGAGAGTAAGAAGGATATCTCGCGCAGAAGCCGAGCCAGGGGGCCGTCGTGCGAGCTTGGCCACGTGGTGCGAGAGATCTCCCTGCCCTGCCAAATCACGTGCATCTGGCCCAGCAGCCTGGGTGGCACACAGAGCCAGCGCTCCGCCACTTCTCCCCCTCTTCCCCTGCCGCCCCCTGCCCCCCCCCCATGATCACCTCATCTAGGGACCCTTCAGCTTGCCCCCACCCTCCTTCCCCCCTGCACCATCCCCTTTCAAATAACACAGTCCTCCCCCCAAAAAACAAGGCGAGAGGTCCCCAGTGTGCAAGACAGAGAAAGAGAGAGGGGGACGGAGGGGGAGAGATACAGAGAGACACAGGGACAGAGAGAGACAGAGGGAGAGAGAGGGACAGAGAAAGAGAGAAGGAGGGAGACGGCGACTGAGAGGGACAGAAAGACAGAGAGGCTGTGAGAGAAAGAGAGAGAGAGGTGGGGGGGGGGGGAGTTTGCCCACTTGGTTGCACTGTGCTGTCTTTTACAAGTACAGTGTGGGTAAAACACACATACCTCCCACGGCTATTTGCAGATGGCTTCGGAATCCCCTTCCACAGCCTCCGCCATGGGAGGAGAAAATATTCAACACTTCTCCTTTGCTGGGGTCTCATAAAGCCATTCTTCGGGGCCTCCTGAGATGCTTGCCACCATTCTAAAGCACTGGACTGCTTTTGACAGTTTGTGCCTCTCAGGAGCCCTTACCCAGAGAGAAAATCCTTCTCCCCTCTTCCGGACCTCCCGTTGAGCTTATGTGCTCGGGCCAGAACTACCACTAACAGACCATTTCTTTGATGCACTTCAGGTATGCTTTGAACAGTCACTCTGATTTGCTCTAGGGATGACAGTTGGGAGCAGAAAACTTTGGTGATACTGCAGCACTGACTACAGTCTGGCAAAGAGGGTGCGCTAACTGAGAGGAACACAGAAAATCCCACATTACATTGCGAAGGGTCCGAGCTCTTAGTACACGAAGATCATCCCTAATGAGACGGGATATAGTTCTGAGAAACAATAACACCTCTGTGTGACTGTGTGTCAGTGTGAGTGTGTATATGAATGCGTGACAGAGAGAGAGACCAAGAGAGACATCTTTCACAAACACCCTGCCACCAAAGACACACTCTCATCCATCTTTTCTAGCGCCCGTTGTCTTTACACGCACAACGGGCTTTAAATCTAGTTAAGATATAAATGTTTTGATACTGTGGAATAAATGTAGTGAAGTTAATAATTTGATGTTCTTTGTCCTTTATTATTCTCATTTGTTAACTTAAGGGTGCTGCTGTTTAAAAGATGAACTCTTAAGGCATTTAGAGATGACTACTAGAATTATATAGTAACACAACATTTTACAGAGTTTCAGATCTGCACCCGCATCTCTCCAATTCTAGCAAGGCACTTATTTCATGGCTTAACACCAGCTCTCAGTTGAAAAATGCTGGGGAAAGGGACTACAATCCACTCATAAGTGAATGCTCAGGTTTTCTGCAACTAGAAATAATCACATCAATCTCTATTCACATTTCATGTATTTCATATATTTCTGAACTGCTTCCTCTCAAGAGCTCTATAAAGCTTATATAATATATTATTCTCAAAACAATCCTTTGAGGTTGGTTAAACTAAGAGAGATTCACATTTCAATCACCTCTAGACTGCTGTTGGCATACAGAGTACCAGAGAGTAGATGATCTTTCAGTATCACCAATGCTGGTCTCTGTATGGCTGAAAGTGACCTGGGTGCATTATGCATGGCAGGGAACCTCACAAAAAGTCTTCCCGCAAAAACGATGGTGTTTTTATTTCTGCACGTGGAGCTGGTTTTGCCACAGAAAAGCTACCATTGGAGTTTTGGTCATGCACAGCATCCCCCCCTCAGAGCAGCCACAGCATCTTTTCAGTGCAGTATTCGAAACTAGCTTTAAAATGACCTTTCTTTTACAATGGTCATGAAAATGCCCATGAAAATGGTCATGAAAATGTCTCAGTGTATTTTGATCTCCTCCCCTGTGCCACCATACACCAATGAGGGAAATAGACAGCCTCGAGTCACTCATCCACCAATGGGAGCTTGAGGTACCCCTTGTTTGGTGCAGACCCTCCCACCTCTGATATGACAACATTACACTAACACGAAATTAATGTATTCATCCTCTCATAGGCATTTGCAAGCATTTCAATCCACTGTCTATGGGGAACAGCATACCTCTGAGAGGGAAAGGTTGTAGTGTTTTCAAAAGACTGTGTGCCCCCACAGAAATTTCTTGTTGCGGTCCCCATGTCCATGAATTACAATTCCTGTAAGGCCCTGCCAGTAACATGTGCCAGAGTGGCAGTCATGTGACACTGCAGCTGATCTTGGCCTGCCAAACAGTGTATAGCACAATGAAGGAATGCCCCCCCCACGTAAGTCTGTCTTTCCAATGCATAATCCTTGTAGAAAAGCATGACTATTTTAAATAAATTATGATTTAAAAGGGTCAGCATGCTGGCTTCAATTAAAACCTTTACATGCATAACCCACCGTGGTATGCTTCAGATCATCCCAGTTCAAACTCAACACTGACCACTGATCTACTGAAAGACATTCTTCCAAGTTAATGGCAGTCCAGGGTTGCTTCAGATGAGCCAAAGAAACAACTTTCTATTCATATAATTAAAAGAGCATTCAGTGTTCTCACCTTCAATTCAGCATGATCTGGAATGGTCCTGGATCAGGCATGGATATTATAATTAATGCTCCAAAATTCTAACTCACCATGTTTTCCTTGGAGCTAATATACATAAAACAATATTTTTTTAAATGTTGTATTATCTCACTCTCTTGAAGGAGGTTGTAGACATCAATGTGATTTCAAGTTTCCATCCAAACACTCAACGTACTTCCCAGTGAAGGAGAATCAGTGGTGAAGCCTGTACTTAGAATGCAGAAGGTTCCAAGTCACTCTCGTTATACCCTATTTATTTGCTTCCAGAAGGCCTAAGTTGGTCATTGTGGCATATAGATTCAATAGACCTACTCAGGTGAGGGAAAAGAATGGTACTTTGTGGGTACTATTCCTAAATGGCCTATGCTAGCCTGCTCTTGTTAGATCTTAGAAGTTAAGTAGGGTCAGATCTGGTTACTGTGTGGATGGGAGACTACCAAGTGTTGTTATGCAGAAGCAACCAATGGTAATGGTAAACCACAACTTCCCATCTCTTGCCTTTAAAACCTCAAGGCAGGGATTCCTAATTAGGGGGTCTATGGACCACTGGGGGTCTGCAGGAGCTCTACAGGGGGTCTATGGTCTTTGACCTCCCACTTTAATAGACCTAGCCACAAGTCTTGCATTGCTCCCCCTCCTCCCCTCTCGAGCATGAGTGGGTTCTCTTGTGATTTCTGCACCTGGGAGGGGGCAGAGCCTGCACACCTACTTCCACATTAAATTACATTCTGTCTCTCCCCCCAATTGTCCTCAAGCCTGCCTGTTAACACAGATGGTGATGCCACTTTTGGTGACCCATGACTTCTGGTGGGGCGATGTGGCAGGGAGTTGTGGCCAGCTGACATCACTTTCAGGGCTCCACAAAACATGAACAATTATTTCAGGGGCTTCTCCATGGCCACAAGGTTGAAAAAGATTGCCTTAAGGTGTCACCATAACTCAGTTGCATCTTGAGGACCACAGTTCCAGGAGTGTTCTTATGTTGCTTTTGAGGGCCATGTGAAATGACTCACCAGCTACCTGCTTTTGTAGATGAGAGCAATCAGACAAATTCCAACATTATTTCTTGCTTGTTTGAGAGAGGAGGAAAAAAAATCCTCTAGATGCCACTTTGAGTTGTGTCTGGTAGAAGACAATTATATACACAATTATATTGATAATGCTATGTTTTGCCTGGGCAGCAACTGGAACTGTGGATTATTTTGTAAAAACAAATGGTTTTAAACTTATTAAATAAGATACGGTAATAGAAAGTATGTTAATATCTGTAAATGTTTTATAGACTGAAGAATAGCTCTGATTCTTGGCTACGGCTAAAGTGCAGATTTTTCCCGTATGATTTACATGTAATTTTTATTTGTAAATGGTCTTTACGATAGCAAACTGCTCAACTAGTTTTCCTGTTATACAGCAGCTATCACACAGATCTTAATGGGACTACTTATTAATAAAAAAAAGAATGATCACTTGCTTCATTGTCTTTGCTGAACTGGGCTTTGAAAAAGCATACGTTAAGCCTGATAAAGCAACATCCCTTCTGCTTGGGATGTACTTAGATTTTGTGATAGCATTTAATCTGAATAATAGGATTCATGGATTTTCTATGAATATGTAGTAAAAGCAGTGAGATGTGGTCATAAAGGGAAGGCTACACAGGGTTATTTATGAAGCTGGGCTGGCGCTCGCCTTTAAAAAGAGCCAATAAAGGAAAAGGGAGCACTTGGAATATGAATCGACCTATAGCCCCCATTATCTTTTCAAGGAGGTAAATTTAGGAGGTGGAAGAAGAAAAGAAGAAAAAGAATTTATACCCCACTTTCTTTACTGATAAAGCTGTTCTGAGTAAGCAGTGATATCAGGGCTCTCTCAGCCTCACCTACCTCACAGGGTGTCTGTTGTGGGGAGAGGAAAGGGAAGGCCACTGTAAGCCACTTTGAGACTCCTTTGGGTAGAGAAAAGTGGCATATAAGAACCAACTCCTCCTCCTCCTCCTCCTCCTCCTCCTCCTCCTCCTCCTCCTCCTCCTCCTCCTCCTCCTCCTCCTCCTCCTCCTCCTCCTCCTCCTCCTCCTCCTCCTCCTCCTCCTTCTTCTTCTTCTTCTTCTTCTTCTTCTTCTTCTTCTTCTTCTTCTTCTTCTTCTTCTTCTTCTTCTTCTTCTTCTTCTTCTTCTTCTACCCCATACTGGCTCAGTCAGCAAGGTTACAGACCCATCTCTTTAGACAAAATTGTGGTACCATTAAGAATTCTATGCCCTAGCTCATCTAATCTCATCAGGAAGGCCACCAGGGAGTAGCAGGGTCTGGGTGTGGAGGCAGGCAATAACAAACCCCCTCTGAACATCTCTTGTCCTCAAAACCCTATGGGATATCCATGTCAGTGGTGGCTTGACATCAAGCAAACACCAACAAGAATTATATGGCATGAGTAGCATTTCCTCCCCACTGGAATTTCAACTCATCCATGGACAGGGAGTAGGGAGCAAGACTCTCCGCAGCATTCGATGCCCATCTTTTTATATAGCCAATATGTCTTTTAAAAGAAGCTTCTGTTGTGGGTTCATTTAATCTTTCCTGGGGATTTGTATCCAACGCTGTGCTTGCAGAAAGGTGTTTTATTTTGTGGAACTGGGAAAGAGAGCTGCATTGAGAAAGTCTGACTGTATCCAAACACTATTTCCACTGGCAAAAGACATAACAGCATGCCCCCTCTAACAGTGTATTCATGGGACTACAGAAAACATTATTCGTTTCTGAGAAACAGCAAACGCTTGGTCTTTTTTAGAAGCAGCAAGAGCTTGGCATTCCTTATTTTAAAAATAAAGAGCAGCATGACGGATTTTCTAAGGGCAAACCACGATACCACAAGACCTTCCCACCATTATGCATATCCCCTATAGCTAGAATTGTCAAGACCGCCCAGCAACCGACAGGGTGTATGTGTATGTGTGGAAATGACAAGGAGAAAAATAAAGGCCCAGGCGATGTCACTGGTATTGGACAGGAAGTGGTGTCGATCAGTATCTGCCGTAGTTTTTTACCTAAATACCAGAGTATTGCCCAGAAAGTCACTGGTGAGTGATGACATAATTTTCTTTGTAACCCCTGGCAACATAGCCTAAGCCTAAAACTTTCTGCTGGCAAGTTCCCCCACTGGCATCTGATCAATAGCTTCAGGGTGGGGCCTGGTGCTAGTGTAGCCCCACATCCTGTAGAGGAGCTAGCAATCCTATATGTATCCTACTGCACTGGAATTCACAGAAGGTAATATAAAAAGTATGTTGAGATAGGTAGAACCTGGGCCTGGGTATCAATTCACCTAAACTTAGATCGGCACATGAAAGATAATGAGGCAATGACAGGAACTTTAGGATGCTTTGGGCTGATCTTTTGGGATGCTTTAGGATGCTTTGGGCTGATCCTGCGTTGAGCAGGGGGTTGGACTAGATGGCCTGTATGGCCCCTTCCAACTCTATGATTCTATGATTCTATGATTCTATGTATCATTTTTGGACTCTACTGCAAATGTATGGAGATTGATGTAGGCCTGAAACTAGAGTTAATGTCTCAACTGGCAGGGGATGGAAGGAACTTAACAGGAGAAGGAAGGAAATCCAGGCAATGCCACTGGCAATGTGGTAATGTCACTTCCTGTGTGCAGAGGAAGTGACATAATAATGCTGTGTCATTGAGATGACATTCTGGTGTTTGGGCAAAAAGCCCATGGTAGAAATGGTTCCTAACATAGAAGTTTCCCCAAATACTAGAGTGTCACCCAGGCATTGCCAGCATGATGACCACTTTGTATGCATGCCAGAAGTGACATCATTACATTGCCAGCAACATCAGATAGGCATGTCTGTCTGTCTGTCTGTCTGTCTGTCTGTCTGTCTGTCTGTCTGTCCCATATATGATCATGTCACCTGATAAATGTTTAACTAATTAAAAAAAGTATAAAATATAATTAACTCCCACCCATTTGGGAAACCCTTCCAGTGCTGTCAAGAAACCCCAGATTTCATGAAAACCTGTTCTAATGGGCAAAACAGGGGGATTTATTGTAAATAGCACAGACCTGTTCTGGAAATCATATGGGTGGAATGTTCTGATTCCTTTTATATTTAGCACTGGAGTTCCCATGGTCATCTTGAGGTGGCACAATTCTGAGGCCCCTAGTTTTATTTTCTGATGAGTTATGCTTGTGACTAGTAATCAAGCCTGCTGTACTCATAATACAGCGGGCGCTAGGCAAGGGAGCTCTTGGCAGGCACGTGCAGCGCGGTTGGCGGGGGCTCCCTGGCCGGCGGCCTGATGCTGTGAGAGGCGCTTTGCAAGGGAGCAACTGTGAGCCGCGCTATGCCTGGCTCGCAGTTGCTCCCTTGTCAGCAGGGCGGGTATCGGAGAGGCCAATCGGCTTTGCACCTGCCGATTGGCCCCACTGATGGTCTGTCCGGAGGAAGGGGCCAATCGGCACCCTTCCTCATCCCGGACAGAGCCCGCCCTAACTCCTCCCCTAAGCCCTTTCGGCTTTATTTAGTCCACGGTGCCCACAGCGCTGCGGGTGGGGTTAGGATGCACAGATGGGTGGATGCCACCTTTCATTCAAATAAAAACAAAAACACATTAGTGTTCCAAAATTCAGGGGATGTGCTATCTCTGAACCATCCCTTTATTGTGAGGCTCAACAATATCCTATGTATTTAAAGGACAAACTCGTTTCCACCTTCTCTGTCCAGATTTAATGATGCGTGAAGAAGAAGCAGCAGCATTGTTTTTGTATCCCATTTTTCTCTTCCGGAAGGAGTCTCAAAACGGCTTCCAATCGCCTTCCCTTTCCTCTCTTCACAACAGACACACTGTGTGGCAGTGAGGCTGAAAGAGCCCTGATATTCCTGCTTGATCAGAACAGTTTTATCAGTGCTATGGTGAGCCCAAGGTCACCCAGTTGGCTGCATGTGGGGGAGCGCAGAATCAAACCCAGATCGTCAGATTAGAAGTTGGCACTTTTAACCACTAGACAGGCTTACCTAGAATGGGCACCAGGTCACTGGTGCCCCTAGTAAATGGGCTTTGCCATCTTCCAATGAGATGGGATATTGCAGCTGACCTCCTACCCAGACTTGTAATCAGCCTGGGGTGCAGAATGTAGCATCCAGGATGCAGGTAAGCGGACCCAACATTCAACTGTGTATTCTAAATGTGTTTCCACACAGCATCCCTTTGATGCTTTCAACAAAGCTGAGGAAAGAAAGTCCACCTGAGAAGTCACCTAAGGCTTTGTGTCAGCATGGTTTAGATGGAAATGTCTTAAAAGTCGTTTGGAAAAGGTAAATGAAGTTGTTTGGAAAAGGGCTACGACCTGAGGATTCATCATAATCATGTGATGTGACAAGGCAGGTATGGTTTTCCTTTTATCTGTTTGTTTAACATTTAAATGTTGAACCCACTGAACTAATCAGATGCGACACACAGCCTCTCTCATTATTGAGATGGCAGTAGACATGGGGTGCGTGTGGACATGTGCGCTGATACTATCAGAAGACTATGGTTTTCCTAAATTTATGCCACAGGATCACATTGACTCTTGTGATATCTTTAGATTGCTTCCAATTCATGTGTATGAACCATATGTAATGTAATTGGATTTATTATAAAACACAATAGCCATGATTCACAGTGATTGTTTCTGGTTACTTTCAAGGAAATTGGAGATGCATGGGCAGGTTTTCTTTAGGTGCCCATTTTATACAATAAGCCACAATTAGATCATTGCTCACCTTTTGCATCAAATTTTTGGAGGATCCGAGGAAGGAAAAATCAAGTTGTTTATTTTAGGAGAAAGCACTGAGGTTTTAATTTTAATTAAAAAAAATTTTTTTAATTTCTATATCATCCGCGCAGCAAGCCGGCTCAGGTTCACAAATATTGTCCAGTAGCTGACAAGTTACGTCAAACATATGTTAGTGCTGGAAAATATTTGTGAATATTGATAATTTTTTAAAAATCCTTAAATAGTAATTTTCAATTTTATTGTAAATTCTCGATTTTTATGGGGACTTGACAGTTGGTTATATTTTGTAATAATTTTAATGCTGTTCTGGGCTATTAAGAGCGTTTCTATCTGGCTCAGAGCTGTATTATAAATAAATACTCAATACTTTTTGGTTAATATCTTACCGGTATGGAAATTCTTCTGTGAGTGCCTGATGACATTTCTCTGCTGCTATCTTTATACAGCTTTCGTTGTATTCATATTGGGCTAAGGGCTAAGTGGGAAGAGTGGGTGGGGCCCCTCACCAGGCAGACAGCAGTTCTAGCCAATCAGGTGAGGGCATAATCTAGGCCCTCACCAGCACAGGCCAGAAAGGCTTCTAGGCCCTCACCAGCACAGGCCAGAAAGGATTCTAGGCCCTCACCAGGACAGGCCAGAAAGCCACAGGAAAATGGCAGGACACCGTGTGTAAAGATGGAGGCCTTCCCCCTCGGGCCTAGAAGCACACCCAGGCCCTCAAAATGGCTCAGGATGTGTTTCTATGCCCAAGAGGAGGTCTGTGCCAACGCTGGGGGGGGGGAAGCAGGCCTTCCCCTCGGGCCTAGAAGCACATGGGGGGGGGGCTTTTGAGGCCCATTCTCATGAACGGGCTTTGAATCTAGTCACTAATATTACAGAACAACCAGGTCAGTTGTAGCCTGATGGTCCCTGACCTTCCTGTGCTATGGCATGTTGAGAACTTCATTACAGACAGGCTGATTGTGTGGTAACTTGCTTACAACTGTTCACAATCATGCATGAGGCCAGTTGCTGGTCAGATTGCTTTGGTATTCTTTGTTGACATTCATCTCTGGCATTATATAATGCCAAAAAGGCATGTACTAAAATAAATTATTATACTGTTTTGGATTCTGCAGAAAATGATTTGCCCTAATCGATTCCACTGAATCAAAAAAGTTTAGGGGTTTCAGCTAATTGATGCACTGCCTCCTTCCTTTTAATAGCAGCCAGCCCACCAATCAGCTTTGCTGACAGGTGCCCCTCCTGCTTTATTTACATGCCTCCCCAAGTCAGAAAGGCATTTAAATGGATCAGCTGTTACTGACAGGTGCCCCACCCACTCCATATTACATGCTTCCACAATAATTATCAGCTGATCAGTACTTTTACTTTCATACACTGTCACCCACTCCCCTCTGCCACTGTTGCCTTAATTTTTAAAGGCATTTAGTAAAAACAAAAACCCCAAACACCAGGTGAGATGAGGCTTACTACTGATTATCTCTTTGTGCCCTTGATGTTTGCCATTGAACCTAGCAAATCTTGCAGTCAGTTCTCACAACCATTTCTCAAAGATGCTGTTAGTTGGGCAAGTGAAAATAGGAGACAATGCAGCTGGTTATTTAATGGTCAGGGCCCTCTGGTGGGTTGTAGAGCCCCTATAGATTTGTAATCTTCTTTGCTGCATTTCACTATGTCCTGCAGTGGAGAAATAATCTTTGTCTTCACACTGACAAGATCAAGACAGGGAGCTGAGATCACTCAGTGGTGGAGAGGATTTGGAAACATAGTTTGGAAACAACGCTAATTCTTCAATATGCTACATCTCTTGGTGCTTGGCTTGTGTCCCAAGGACTTTTGGTCTGCTGCTTATAGTCCTGGCCTTGATACTAGTGATGTCACAATGGACACTCTGTACCTTTCTGACATATGATTATGATGTCACAAGTTTTCAGCTCAGTAGTGAATCCAAGGTCTGTAAAGGCAAAAGGAGCTGATTTAGCAGATGCATCCTTGATGTACCTGCGAGGAACTTTACCAGAGGATATTAAGGCAATCTCATATGGATTTCACCTCACATACAATCAAGGGAGTTTGAGCAAGGTAAGTTCACTCAGCAATCATGTTAGCATGATGTTCTCAGCATGTCTACCTCAGAGTGCAGTGATTTTGCGACAGATTTCTAGACTCCTACCCATTCGAAATGAGACAACGATGCAGCACTGCTGCTTAGAGCTTCAATTGTCTAGCTCCTGTCTTTCTTAGTTCCCTTTCTCTGAAAATGGCAGTAGGAGATGATCCATACTCACTGGATAATATGCTTTCAATGCACTTTAAAAGTAGTGCACTTTAAAATGCACTTTAAAAGCACAAGACTCCAGAAGGAGACAGAGAATTGCATTTGTGTGTAATGCAGGTGAAGAGCATTGGGATATAAAATCATATATGATTCCAGAAAGTCATTCCAGAATACTGGTATCGGCAGACCTAAGTTTAAATGCCATGAAGGTCAGCCTATGACCTTTGGCCACCTCAATCCCATTTTAAGATATCATGTAGGTTTATTTAGAAGAGTGGAACCACATATGCTTCCTCAAGCTCGTTAAATGAAAAAAAAATCTAAGGATAGTTAGACGAACCTATGTAGACAGTGTATTTCAGTTTGTTTGATGTCAACATATAAGATCCTTGGAAATGACTTACAACAACAAAAAATGAAAGCTATCGACATGAAAGGATATTGCTAAATAATCTTCGAACAATATTCATATTCTTCCACTATGTTTTTCCTGTGGAGGTTGTAGCAGATGGCATGAACCATGGTAACAAACCAATAATCATAAGTGAATCTGAACCCTGTTTTTCTCAGAGAGATTCAGATAAGAAGAAGAAGAAGAAGAAGAAGAAGAAGAAGAAGAAGAAGAAGAAGAAGAAGAAGAAGAAGAAGAAGAAGAAGAAGAAGAAGAGTTGGTTCTTATATGCTGCTTTTCCCTACCCGAAGGAGGCTCAAAGCGGCTTACAGTCGCCTTCCCATTCCTCTCCCCACAACAGACACCCTGTGAGGTGGGTGAGGCTGAGAGAGCCCTGATATCACTGCCCGGTTAGAACAGTTTTATCAGTGCCGTGGCGAACCCAAGGTCACCCAGCTGGTTGCATGTGGGGGAGCACAGAATCGAACCTGGCATGCCAGATTAGAAGTCCGCGCTCCTAACCACTACACCAAACTGGCAGCTTACAGCCAAATATTGGTACCAACAAGGCTGCATTGCCCAATCATTTTGATATGCAGGACACAAACCAAGCCTGAAGCTTAAGTTGGCATTACAGGACTGCTATACAACATTTGCAGCACATTTCCTCCTACCTTTAGCAATGAATTTGTTCTGCTTCTTATATATTAAGCCAAGAAGTTGTGTTTGATCTAACCAGCTTTTGCACTCAATCACACTCAATCTTTATTATACACCCCAATCTCATGTAGTTTTTATTCATGCAGGTTCCATAATGCCAAGCATGATGGTGTGGGGAATTCAAAGAGATCCCTTTCTCCCTTTATCATCATGGGAAAAGTTAATTCCCATCACTTGTATCACCCTATTTGTAGCACCCTACATTCACACATAAATGCTGTCTGCCTTATTGAGACTCCAGAAAGGGGCTTTCAAAACAGATGAGAAGCACAGGAGGTTTGCCATGGTCCTACTCTGGAGAGCCTTCCTTGGTGGTCTCCCATCCAGCACCAACCCTGCATAATTTCAGAGATCTGACAAGATGGGGCTATAGCATCCTGCTGTCCTTCCCAGTATTCAAGCTGTCCTTTTCACAGAGAAGTGATACTTTATCACTCTTTATATTCTTCCATCACTTGCTCTGTGTGTCCTCCTGAGGAGATTCTTCTCCATATGACTCCACAGCCTGCTTAATTTGCTTTTGTGCGTGAGTCCCATTAAGCACCCTATGGTTTATTTGGAATCACAAACTCAGTGAGAAACTCCATTGCCATTACCAATGGCTCCGGGATATATAAGGATGTAGAATGAACAGCACAGTTGGGAGAGAGAAAAAAAATCATTTCTCAGTTACAAAGACTCATAGCAGGAAATCTGGGGCTGAAGGAATAGGATGAGGGCCAGACTATAAACCCACCGAAACCTTGAACAACCACTGAAGTAAAACTGACAGACACAAGAAAGTACAAAAGTGAACAAGAACAAAATTTATCCAGGATAAAACACACAATGTGAGGTAAATATCAACACTTCCTTTAAATAACCCTCAAAACCTAACAGTCTCTCGACCTTCCTTCTTCCTTCAGCTCCTGTTGGGAAATTGAGATCGCTGCTCTTATTGGCTGCCATATCTCTGGGCACCATTGGTTAACTCTATCTGTCATAATATCATTGTATGCATCTGACTAACAGCCTCATACATTGTCACCAGATGACACAGATATGTCAGGACTGATGAACTCCACACAGTACGGCTAGAAACTGTTAAGTACAGCACCCACAGCAGCCTGCAGCATCACTGCAGGTCAACACCAGAGGGAATAATATTGAAATGGCAGAAGGACAAAGGTAGACTAGATGGTTGATCTCAGAGGGATTTTTTTTGAGATTTGAACAGGCAAGAAGGGTTTTTTTTCTTTCTGAGGGAGATTTAAACAGGCAGACCTATCAGATCATACAAAAAGAAAAACTCTCACCCTTGCCTCTTGAGTCTTCCAGTGTAGCTTTCAGATAGTCCCCAAGACTAATCACAGCATGAAGAAAACACAACGAAAAAACTGGAGCCGAAATTTAATTTCACACATAGCCTTAAAAAAAAACCAGGGATATTTTTGGTTCAAAGTGATTTTAGCTTCACAGACCTTTAGGGGGCTCTCATTCTATTCAGCGGCTACCATTCCAGGGCCAGAACACTCATGTTTCTCCCAGCAACCCTTATTCTACTTCCAGCTCCAGAGCAGTCTATCTGTACACAAAGATCTTCTTCCAAAAGCCATTTCACATTTTCACAGCAACTTTTTGTGTGTGTTGTAAAGCAGGGGTAGTCAACCTGTGGTCCTCCAGATGTTCATAGACTACAATTCCCATGAGCCCCTGCCAGAGTAAAGTATTTCAATTCAGATTACCCCTGTTGTAAAGTATTTCAATTGAGCCCATAAATCCATTGTCATTCTGGGATCCCATTATAACCAATGGGCCTTCAAGCCTCTCCTATTGTTTCCAAGGGGCAAATCTCCTTTGTTTTAGTACATCCCACAGCAAATACACCAGATTCTCCCAAGGGTGCAGGAGAAAACACTGTGGGCAGTCAGCAAATCATGAGGAAACTCTGGGAAAAGGGGAGGGAGGCAGGGAGAGAGGGATAAAAGCTGGGAAGGAAGCCACCCCTCCCCTGCCTTCAGCTAATTCCTCCAGATTCTTTCATTTATTCTTTAGTTATATTTTGAGATTTATACCCTCCCAGCAGGTCAGCTTGGGTCAGCTTCCATAATTTTAGAATCCCATACATAGTTATACAGCACAGTTTATCTATAAATTAGCATTAAATTAAGATATTAAAATTTAAAACTATTAAACATTTAAAACCAATCATATCAATTGATTCCCCATACATTACTGCATTTAATTTTCAGTTTCAGGATTGGGGGAGTATCCGTATAGAGGGTATAATGTCCGTATTTTGTCTCAAGTTGTCATGGATTTCATTGGCCCCAACCAAATGTCTGGGGGAAGAGCTCCATTTTGCAGGCCCTTTGGATCTGAGCTAGCTATAGGAGGGCCCAAAGCTCTTCCAGGGGCTCATTCCACCAGGTCAGGGCCAGGACTGAAAAGGCCCTGGCTCTGGTTGAGGGCAAACATACTTATTTTGGGCCAAGGATCACCAGTTTGTTGGAACTGGACAATCATAATGTCCTTCAGAGGTTATAGCCAGCCAAGTAGTCCCTTAGATGCACTGGGTCCATACCATGTAGGGCCTTGAAGTTCAGCACCAGTTCCTTAAGGCAGATCCAGAATGCAACTAGAAGCCAGTTCAGCTGCCTCAGTTCAGGCTGGATGCGAGCCCTTCATGATTTTGCAGTGAGGGCCCAAGCAGCTGCCTTCTGGACCAGCTATAGTGTCCAGAGCCACATCAGGAGGAGAGCAGGTTACAGAAGTCTAATCTGGAGGTGACCATCACCACTGTGTGAGTGAATCCTCCAGCACCTCTCGTTGGTCAGCAAGCAAGCACCTAAGCATACTCATGATATCAGCTGTGCTCATAAAAATATAGCCTCCACCCCACAGTTCCATTCTATTCATGGTGGAAGGATCATTGAAAAGTCTTTTTTTATTACAGATTTTTATTATTATATTAAGAAATAATATACAGAAACTACATTGGTTAGATTATATAAACTGTACTCTACAAACGTTCTAGTATAAAACCCCATTCTATCCCCGCGTCCCTTATTTTCTTAAATAGTTCAAATAAGGGCCCCATTGTTCTTGAAAGACATCTTCAGTTTTTTCCATTAATTATCAATGTCAGTTTGGCCATCTTGGCCAAATCTGCCAGTTTAGTCAACCAGGATCAGTCTTGAGCGCAATTTTGCATAGGCCTGCTTAGAATGGCCCATGTGTAGTCTTGGATTTTCCAGTCAATGATTGCTGGCCATATCAGGCAGAAGCACAAAAGTTTAATATTTTCTACGTTTAAAATAAGAGCAAAGAGAGCTAAAATTTTCAACAGAATCAAAGTTGGTGTTGACAGTGCCTAGGGCATTCAACAAAGGCTCTTCAGGATTTCAGAAATGTAAGGGACAGCCAAAGTGTAAAGTGTGAGAATGGGGTCTTGCGCAAGTTCAACCCATCATTAGATCTGGTATGACAAAATCTTTGGTAATCTTTCGATGAAGGCTACAAACTGTTTAAAAATACATTCAAATCAACTTCATTAAATAATTCAGTGCACTTCTCTCCCTGAAAGAGAAAGTTTGAAAAAGCAACGTCTACAGTTCCTTGATGACTGAGAAAACCTTATCATATAAAATGACCCTAAATCGTTCCAGCTCTTAAAAAGAAAACGGTCTCTAAAAGGGGTATGAAATGTTCATATTGCTTCAGTGACAATAAACAGCTTTTTGAGGATATACAAAAATTGCACTAAAGTGTTGTCTTTTACCATCAGGTGTCTAGTAAAAAAAAAAAAAAACACCTCTTCTTTCAAGAGCCAGTTTGGTGTAGTGGTTAGGAGTGCGGACTTCTAATCTGGCATGCCGGGTTCGATTCTGCGCTCCCCCACATGCATCCAGCTGGGTGACCTTGGGCTCGCCACGGCACTGATAAAATTGTTCTGACCGAGCAGTGATATCAGCGCTCTCTCAGCCTCACCCACCCCACAGGGTGTCTGTTGTGGGGAGAGGAATGGGAAGGCGACTGTAAGCCGCTTTGAGCCTCCTTCGGGTAGGGAAAAGCGGCATATAAGAACCAACTCTTCTTCTTCTTCTTCTTCTTCAATTTTATTACTTTAGAAGATAGGTTGCTTGTAAAAATGAAAGATAGATAGTTGAGTTTCAAATTGGTCACATTGAAATTTTGCCCACACTACTTAGTTGGCATATAGTGATAAAAATCTCTGCAATATTCAAAGTTGGTAATGATAAAACTTCATTCCAAGCACAGTAAGGTTCATAACACTTCTAACCAAGGAGTAGCCTGCTGTTATCTGGCTATCTGGCTATCTTGGGGAGCGGCCATCAATCTTAACTGCCCTGACCTCAACCAAAGACCTGGTAGAAGAGCTGTCTTGAAGGCCTTATATGAGTTCACCCTGCTTTTCTACACAGCTTATATTTTATTCTCATAGCAATCACTCTGTCCTCAATGAGGCTAAGATAAGCACTCACAATGTCATCCAGTGAGTTTCCATGTCAAAGGGAGGGGGATCCTAACCAGGGTGGAGTCTGCACGAAGCTTTTATTCCAATCCCAGGTCAGTTCAGTTCCTGCTATCTCCACCTAATGTGATTTCCATTTTGATTTTGTCCCATTTTAATTTTTCCTCTGCAACAAGCATGATTGTTTAGGGCTAATCCTGCGTTGAGCAGGGGGTTGGACTAGATGGCCTGTATGGCCCCTTCCAACTCTATGATTCTATGATTCTATGATTGATCTGGAGTGACCCTACCTTTATCCTGCAATATCCTAGAGTGGTTGTAACCCTCAGTATTTGAAGAATGAGAGCCCCTAATTTGTCTCAGCAGAAGCTTCCAGAAGCTTCCTAACTTCTGCCATTAGAGATTTGCCTTTTGCTTTTTTCTCCCTCCTCTGCTGTCTCTAATCCCCCCCCCCTTCAAGAAAAGAAAGAAAGAGGCTCGGGCTATGCTTGGCTCCCCCCTTCTGAACTCCCCTAACCACATGCAGAACACTTTTCTGTTTCAATGGGGGGGGGGAGGAAGATCCAAGTTCAAATTGATCTGGATTGAGCAGGATCCACAACGGAATAAACAAAGTAAGTGCAGATTGAGCCAGTTTCGTGACTTCTAATTGGAGAGCCATGTTTGATTCCCCACTCCTTCACATGTGATCAGCGGGGAGATCTTGGGCCCATCACAGTTCTTTCAGAGTTTTCTCATTTTCCCCTACCTTACAGATTGTCTGTTGTGGGGAAAGGTAGGTAGGCAATTGTAAACCGCGTTGATACTGCTTCAGGTAATAAAAAGTGGACTATAAAAAGCAACACTTCTACTGTTGATGCTGCTTCATTTAACCAGATTCTGTTTAAACCACTGTGCCTCACAGTCTGTAAAGGTATATATCTCCCTAAGTATATATGTATATCCCATTTTTTTTTTCTTGGTCAAATGTGGTAGATTAATGTCTCTTGGTGACTTCTGAAAAAAACAATTCGAGTTTAAGGCCTTATAACTCCAGAGAAAAGCTGACTGAGGCCGATTCCTCAACAGTGATGCCACACTGGGTTGCCGCCTGTGCATTGCTGCAGTATCCCACTGAAATGCGTCCCCCCCAAGGAAACACAGTGGCAGCAGGAAGGTTCCACCGTGTGTGTGTGTAGGGGGCTTTTAAAAAATATTGCTAGAAGGTGGGATTGTGTTCTTCCCAATCCCACTTTCCTGCAAAATAAAATAAAAAGTCCTGGTCGTGCCATGAAACACTGTGAAGCTGTCCAGGGGATTTTTTGCTCCCTGGAAGACTCTGTAGGGCAGGGAGGATCCAAGCCTGGAAGGCCCAGTTCTTCCCATCCAGATGGACCTGGTGCAGGGCAGGCCCTGTTGGCCCCTGCAGTACCAAAAAAGGAAAGAATCTGCATTCCCTTAGTGCAAAGCATCTGGGGCCCAATCTGCTTGAGGCCTTGGAGAGCAACAGCCTGGCAGCGACATCATGTGGATATAGGGATTAGCCCCATGTCCATACTAATGTTACCCTGGCCTTTTCTGCCTGTGCAGAGTTGGCCAGAGTCTGAATGAAGTACAGTATGAATAAATTGAAGGTGAGATATTAACAATGGAGAGCCTTACAATGGACATAACAAAATTGATCCTATTGGCAAAATGTCTTTTTCAGGTGAGCCAAGTATTCCACATAATACGTTAAGGAGCTGTTTGACAGGTTGATTTCAGGTTTTTGTCTTACCAAGCTGAGAGATGTTGGTTCGTATTATGTTTTTTCCTACTTAGTTTGGGAACCGGAGAATTTCATTATTTGCACAGCAATGTGTGTGAGCTACAGCTAGTAAGAGGATCTACAAGATGAAAGGGGGAAAATGCTATATATTTGATGAAAAAGTAAAAATGAAACTGATTTCTTTTTTTAAAAATACAGTCTCCTTAAGGACCATGAAAGGTTTGACTTTTTTTTTAAGTGGAAAGTTGTAGCTGAAAAAAGATTTGTGCTTCTCCACTGAGAGAAATTAAATATTTAGCCCACTGCCAGTCCAAACACAATGGTATAATATATTATGTTTTGTAGTTTATCTCAGTTTGTGATATTTGCCCTTGGTACTGAATAGCCACCCTTTCTTTTGTATTAAAAATCCACTGCTTGTTATCACAATCATCACCATACCCCTGTTTTACCATTCTGAGCTTCCTGATACTAGAATAATTGTACTACTCAAGATTGATGAGGAGTCCCATATAGAGAGAAGTGTAACTCCACCATGATTTGCACCACATCCTGTCTCTGGTCACTCAGTTTCCTCGTTCTATTATTTCAATGGCTTTTGTTCTGGGTAGCAGATCCTTTCCATTGACATATTTAGGGCTGGCTGCAGCTCCCAAAGAGGTCTTGGGTAAGGCACGATACTAGTAATAAGCACAGGCATCAGCTTTTGTGACAGAAAAAAAAATAGTCCTTGAGTTGAATATGTAGGTTGCAGTCCTGCTAAGTTCTTTGTGCGAGTAATGCCTGTTATGAGATTTAAAATGGGTAAATATATAGAGTCAGGCCTACATATTTCAGTATTGAAGTGACTTGCAGGAGGGCATTTTGGGCTGGAATAAGATGCAACACCAATGTTGGGATGGACAAGGCCACAGCTTTTATTACCTCCCCACTGGAGGGTTGGCACAGCTTGGGAGAGGGAGCCTGACCTAGCAGTCAGCACCCAGGGGAATTTGCACTGTTCCCTGCTGGGAAAGCAGATCCCCTTGCCTACTGAAGTCTGTCCTAAGAGAAGCAACCTATGCAGAGGAGCTAACGGGCATCCACCTCATTTGGCTGTCCCCAGGCCACCTGGCAAAACAAGCCGGCTCATTTACATCCACCTCTTATGAAGGTCCCAAACCCCAGGGAGTCCGATCGCACACCAGACTCCCTGCCAACAGGCTCCATCCCATGCAAGCCCCCAACTGTGATGAAATATTAACAGAGAACAGCCACCTCAAACATTGACATAGGGTGGGAGGGAGGGAAGCTGCTCTGCGGCGTCCTGGAGAAGAGGCTGGGACCTGCACACGTGGCTCCTTTATAGGAGCCACAGTCCCGCCTCTCCTTTTTACACTGTGCCACCTGCAAACAGAGAACGTGCCAGGGCCATTGGGGCAGTTGCGTCTGCCTCCAGCCAGCCTTCCGCAGCGTCAACCGGCAGCTGTTTTGAGTCTTTGCCGTGCATTGCATGAGATCTCCAAAATTTTCCCAGAGCAGGGTATACATTTAAAGTACCCTGCATTGTAAGAAGTGCTATTTAAAATACCTACAGGCTAACTACCTGGAGTTATTGGGTTATCAGTGGCTTTTACCATCTAATTACAGTGAATTACTACTAATTAGTAAGTGAACCCTTTCTTCACATAGTACACACTGCCATCAGCTATCCTTATAGACTTTTTAAAGTGCTTCTAATTCCCTTTCCTGGTTTATCCTTGATTGATACAGGGAAGTTGACTGGAATAAGGGTTCCACTTGTTCTAGTTCTCCCCTACTGTTTTCTCTACTGTATTCTCCTTTTGGTTGGCAAAGCAGTGGAACCATATGCTGTTTTTTTTTACTGTACCTATTTCATTCACAAACATAGAAGACAGTAGAAGCATTAAGGCTACAAATCTTGCATGTAACTAACCAAAGATGAACCCCAGGAAATATGTCTAACTTTATTTTCTGAAGCCTTCCATGAACTATGGTTGACAATATTCAGATGAGCCCTGGGGATCTCCCAGAATGACAAATAATCTCCAGATCACAGGGGGAAAAAATGGCTGCTTTGGAAAGTGAACTGCATAGTATTACTCTATGACCCTACAATAAATCCATTGCTTCCTGAAAATCACACTGTATTATTCACCACTGAAGGCCTTTCCCAGACTCCAAACCCCATTTTCCCAGGAATATCTCAACCTGACGTTGGTAACCCTACCACAACAGACAGCCTTTGGTTCCACTGCAGATCACATGGTATGGGTTTCTGGGCTTAACATGGGCTAAAAGCTTCCAAGTCCCTTCATGCTGTGACTTGTGGCCAATTTTCAGACTCCTTCCATTCTTGTCTGATTTGCATGCCGTGAACATATGAAGAGATGGACATGTCTTTTTATTATTTCAGATGACCCGATTGGTACTGTTGTTTCAATGCTGCCAAGTAGTGAGATTTGAAATAAAGCACATAGCAAATTGCCTAAAAATGATTACAATGGCCAGTGAAGTTGGCTGCCTATTTTGCATTGTTGCAGCCCCTGAGCAGTCTAAATCTCTGGGTTCACATCCAGAATAATAAACTGAATTATTATTAGTTTTACTGTCTCAGAATACTGGAGTGGTTTTTAAAGTTAGCTAAAACCATGACCCACAAACTTCTGCAATTTTTATATGTCACTTTCATGCATAAGGATTTGTTTCTTAAATCAGACATTTCCAGAGCAGCCCAAAGTAGTTCTGGTTTGGTATTAAGCTATATTTTTATCTATAGTTTCATCTTCTCCTTCGCCTCTTCCTCTTCCTCTTCCTCCTCCTACTTCCATCTATGTAAAACATTAATTTACAACCATACAACTAAAGAGTTCATTGCTTCAGTAATTTTTCTTCTGTTCAATTACACCTCTGTAAAATTATTTAGTTAACTTTTATTTTTTAAAAAATATTAATACTTTTACTCCTGTGTTTGTAAGAAAACAACCCATACATTTAGCAGGTGAAGTTTCTTCACCAATGATCTTTGTGTCAGGAACAGATTCAGCTGCTTATGTCTGCTTTTAAAAGAAAGCATGTTGGCATGATAGCAAAGGAAATATAAAATGCAAGGAAAACCACCATTTACAATTATGAACATAGACATATTTTATTGGCATCCAGCAGTTATGGTATTAATTCAGTCTAGTCTCCTACGTTCCATTCTCAATAAAGCTCATGAATAGGCTTGTGCTATTCAATCGAAAAGTACCCAAATCAGCCTTAATTCAGGCGCAAATTGGCTAAATCTGGTCTGAATCACCATTTCCCAGTAAATTTAAATGTCCAAATCAACCTTATTTTAATTGCCAAATCACATTTCGACATAATTTGGTGATTCAAACAAATGGGAGGGGGAATTCCCCCTTTATGTTTTTCCTGGTCTCTGAGGGGAGGGGTTGAGATAGAGGCACCAAACTTGAAGTGTAGCTGCAGGGGTTTCTCAAAAGAACCTCCTAAGTTGCAAAAAAAATTGGAACAGGGGGTCCAAATCTACAGACATCCAAAGAGGGTGCCCCTTCCGATCTCCATTATTCTCTATAATGACCCCCCCCCGATTCTGTAGTCTGTACTCACCATGAGAAACAGTGGGGGTCAGATGGGGGTCAAATCAAAACCACACTATAGGTTATTTGGATGAATTGATTTAGTCCAAATCAATCCCGGCCTAATAAAAAATGTTTTGAATCTTCTCCCGGCACATGCCTACCCATGACCATAGTGGTTCTACATCAAATATATATCTACCTTTATGGCACCCTTTCTTATTAGGGGTATGCAAAAATATATATATATATTTCGTGTTTGGGTGTATTGATCGTGTTTGGGTGTATTGATCTCAGAAACTAAGCAGGGTTGATGTGGAGGCAGGCAATTGTAAACCACCTCTGAACATCTCTTGCCTACAGGTAAAGGTAAAGGTATCCCCTGTGCAAGCACCGAGTCATGTCTGACCCTTGGGGTGACGCCCTCCAGCGTTTTCATGGCAGACTCAATACGGGGTGGTTTGCCAGTGCCTTCCCCAGTCATCACCGTTTACCCCTCAGCAAGCTGGGTACTCATTTTACCGACCTCGGAAGGATGGAAGGCTGAGTCAACCTTGAGCCGGCTGCTGGGATTGAACTCCCAACCTCATGGGCAGACAGATTCAGACAGCATATCGCTGCCTTACCACTCTGCGCCACAAGAGGCTCTTTCTCTTGCCTACAAGACTGTCATAAATCAGCTGTGACTGTATGATAAAAAATAATAGGGGAGATGTGTATTAAATATTATCCTTCCCAGGCACCAAATAGGCTCTGTGAGTCACCGACAAAAAGAACCAGAGGAATTCTGTATGATCCACCATCTGTTCATAAAAACAAACATCCTGAGCTTTGTGTTTATTGGGGAGCAGCAACATGATTAACCTGGACACCACTTATTTCTGTTGCTAGTTCATATTTCAAATGTTATGTATGTGGGTGATCATACAGAGGACTGAGCACATGGTTCAAGGTCATATGGGCTACATCTGGACACTAACCGTTGCAGCCACCATGACAGCCAACCTGTTTGAATTAATCAAGGGAGTCTGTGCCAATGGCTAGCTACCCTGGCCAGCCCCATTGTTTTCACTGTGTATATATGTGGGATCTTAGGGTTTTTTTTTAGCATAGTGAAGTCTTGGTGCTGTTTGTATCATGTATGTTCACGATTAAAGAGCTGCAATGATTCCAGTGTCATGTGGTTCTTGGACCCACATGTTTTACATCAAAATTCTGGAAATGACTTACATTATATAAGGAAAAGGCCATGAAAGTTGCACTAAGGATCCCCCCCACACACACTGCAACAATGCACCTACTCATTCTTCAAGGTAAGCAAGGGCTGTAGTGTGATAATTTCTGGGAAACCTTAACCCATCCAACCTACAGCCCTGATCTTGCTCCTTCAGACTTCTTTTTGTTCCCTAAACTTTAAGAACTTTTGAAAGGAACTCAATGATTGTTTCCGCACTGGGAATTTAGCTGCCCCAGCTCCCATGCGGGAACACAAATCTGAGGTGGACATAGTGCACTGAGCCAAATGCTCCCCCATGTGGGAGCAGGAAGAGGCAGGGCAACTTGCCCCAACTCCAACTCCTGCCTGCAGCTCTGTGTGAAGCCTCCAGTGCAGAAATGGGCAATCTGTCCCTCAATATGTTAAAACAGTACAGAATTATTCAGGGAAGGATTGGAGAGATGGAAATTCTGCCTCCAGATGTGTGCTGTGCAGCCCTAGATGGAAGCTATGTTGAGGGGGGGAAGCTTTCACATTTTGATATTCTTGTTTAATACAGGTTTGACTTACCCTCTGTCATGTACCCCGATTCATGCAATCTAAGTTTCGTTTCTCACACGCCTGCAGATCTCACCAGCCGGCCCTGGCCAAGGCCATAAAGCAATAAACATGTCAGCTAGTTCCCAACCTCCCTTCCTTTCCCAGCAGGAGAGGCTCCATGTGAATGTATCAGTCTTACTGTAAGTGTCCTTGCAGAGACAACTCAAAGTCTCAACAAAGTGCCAACCGCTTGATAAGATTCCCGGCCATCTAGCCGCTTGGGAATCAACCTACCTCTGCTATTCCCTTGCTCTCCCGCCAAAATGCCTATGTGCCCCCCTCCCTTATTTGGTGGGCTCTATAACTGCCCTGCTTGTTCTTTTGTACTTTGTTATTATTAAGATCTTTGCTTAGGAAGATCTTGGCTCGCTTTAGCGTTCTGTGGACTCTGTCGAATAAAGCTCTCTTAGAATCTTCAACTGGCTGTTGGATTTTGGATGCACTTTTAAATTGGACTCTGCAGGCTGGGCTCAGCCTGATTCCTGACACCCTCATTTACTCCGTAATTCCTAAAACAAAAAAATTGTAGTGTGCACACAGCATTCCCCTATTGAAGACTTCTGTGAAAGTCAAGAGTCAGCTGTGTATTCATTATAGGCCTCTGTTTAATGCAAGAGTATCAACTAAAATAATCTTTCTCAACAGGAAATTTTCAGGGCAACAGAACTAGGAATGAAAAGGCAACTGATTTGAGAATCTGGACATCAAGATTCACTTGAACTGATGACTCATGCCATGGCCCTTGAACAGCCATGATCTATTTAGACTGTGAACTCTGCTAACATCAGGAGTCTGCATTCTTGCAGCTCTTTCTCCTATATGCTTCCTTGGCTTTAAACTTGCCATGATAATCTGCCCTTAGGGAAGTGACACGTATGCCCAACAAAGACTGGGATGTTAGTTGGTGCAGTCTGTTTTTCATTCCTTGGGTGCTCAGCAGCTATTTGGAGCACTGGATAGGAGAGAAATGATATGAAAGGGTTTGAGGGGATATAAGTAGTTTTATGATGAGAAGTTGTAAGGAATGAGCAAAATGAAGGGTCAGCAAATGGGATAAGAAGAAGCAAGTTACAGTCCTGTGGCTGACGTGGTGGTGGTGGGGTCTGCAAAGGAATCACATTTTTTAAATACTCGGCATGTGTCGATAACAAGATAATGGATGAGGAGAAAAGAGAAGATGATAATCAAGGACTGCAAATTGCTGGGATAATACTCTGGATCAATTGAGATGGACACATGGGCTTCCATCTGTACACCGCCCGTGGCGCCGCGGGCGCCACGGACTAAATAAAACAGTAAGGGGTTCTGGGGCGGGATGTGTCCGGGATGAGGAAGGGTCCGGATTGGACCCTTCCTCATGACAGACAACCGGAGGGACCAAACGGCAGGCGCGAAGCGCCTGCCGATTGGTCCCTCCGATTCCCAGCCCCAGCAACTGCGAGCCGCGCTCAGCGCGGCTCGCAGTTGCTCCCGGCCTGACGTGGTGAGAGGCGCGAAGCGTCTCTCACCGCGTCAGGCCGGCCCCAAGGAAGCCCCCGCCACAAACACAACACAAGACTCCAGCCGCCGAGAAGCTGCAGAAAAAAAAGAAACACCCCCGGAGGAGCCTTTCGCCGCTAGCGCGACGAGAGGCAGCAGAAAAAAAAAACCCTGTAGGAGCTCCAAGCCGCCGCGCCGACGAGAGGCAGCAGAAAAAAATTAACCCTGTAGGAGCCTTTCGCAGCTCCACGCAGCAGAAAAAAAAACCCTGTAGGAGCCTTTCGCAGATCCAAGCAGCAGAAAACAAAACCCTGAAGGAGCCTTTCCCAGCTCCAAGCAGCAGGAAAAAAAACCCCTGTAGGAGCTCCAAGCCGGCACGCCCACGAGAGCTAGCAGAAAAACAAAACCCTGCAGGAGCCTTTCCCAGCTCCAAGCAGCAGAAAAAAAAACCCTGAAGGAGCCTTTCCCAGCTCCAAGCAGCAGAAAACAAAACCCTGAAGGAGCCTTTCCCAGCTCCAAGCAGCAGGAAAAAAAAACCCTGTAGAAGCTCCAAGCCCACGAGAGCTAGCAGAAAAAAAAAACCCTGCAGGAGCCTTTCCCAGCTCCAAGCAGCAGAAAAAAAAACCCTGAAGGAGCCTTTCCCAGCTCCAAGCAGCAGAAAACAAAACCCTGAAGGAGCCTTTCCCAGCTCCAAGCAGCAGAAAAAAAAACCCTGAAGGAGCCTTTCCCAGCTCCAAGCAGCAGAAAACAAAACCCTGAAGGAGCCTTTCCCAGCTCCAAGCAGCAGAAAACAAAACCCCTGTAGGAGCTCCAAGCCGGCACGCCCACGAGAGCTAGCAGGAAAAAAAAACCCTGCAGGAGCCTTTCACAGCTCCAAGCAGCAGAAAAAAAAACCCTGTAGGAGCCTTTCGCAGATCCAAGCAGCAGAAAAAAAAACCCTGTAGGAGCCTTTCGCAGATCCAAGCAGCAGAAAACAAAACCCTGAAGGAGCCTTTCCCAGCTCCAAGCAGCAGGAAAAAAAACCCCTGTAGGAGCTCCAAGCCGGCACGCCCACGAGAGCTAGCAGAAAAAAAAAACCCTGCAGGAGCCTTTCACAGCTCCAAGCAGCAGAAAAAAAAAACCCTGTAGGAGCCTTTCGCAGATCCAAGCAGCAGAAAACAAAACCCTGTAGGAGCCTTTCCCAGCTCCAAGCAGCAGAAAAAAAAAACCCTGTAGGAGCCTTTCACAGCTCCACGCAGCAGAAAAAAAAAGCACCTCCTGGTGTCCCCTGGGTCCTAGAGCCCATTGCATTCCTGGTTGCAATGGGCTTTCTTGCTAGTCTTGTAATATGTTAGGAATGTTCACTGAAGTTTGGAGGTGGAGCCTCAAGAGTCTGGGGTGGGGAGAAGGAGTAAAGGTTGCTCATCAGTCCCATGGGACCCAGCACGGCCACTGCTCTCCCTCCCTCCCTCCCTCCCTCCCTCCCTCCCTCCTAGCTGTCTTTTCCAGAAGAACCAGTGCCTGGAGATGTCGTTATTCCTAGAGGTTGGCAACCCAGCTGTCTGGTGATGGAGGAGGAGTGGGGGATCAATCTGGGCTCTTGAGATTAGCATCTCCTATTGTTTAATCACCTCCAACACACTGGATCTCAGGATCCAATAGGGAACAGGGGGAGGGTCAGCACCCAGGAAAGTCACAGGGCAGGCATGCATGCTAGCATCCATTGTATTCCTGGGTACCACGGGCTTTGCTCCTACTTTAACAGTAATTTTTAAAAAATCACCTTAACCCCCCCCCCATGAATCTTTCCTCTCACTGCCAAGTAATAACCAAATGTATCTCCATTTTGACTATCATTCATATGAGAGGATTCAGAGCCAAATGCACCACTGATTGATCCCTTCCAGCGACAACTATTGGCGAAAACTGAGGGTAATTTTCTGCTTCCACATCCCTATCAAAAAATTCTCCCTTACGAGGCTTAATTTCGTTTCCCCTGCTCCTCTGCTCACAGAACAAATAGCTTTGCTTCTGAACAGAGAGATAAAGTCAGAGATTCTATTTCAGGTTTCAGAGTGATGGTCACATTGCATATTTAGAAATGGGGCTAGAGTGGAAAATGCAAATAACCTGCAATTATTCATTAGCTTCCAATGCCATTGCATGGCATTGAGAAAGAGTAAGAGAGCCTGCTGTCTCAAGAGGGCTGGATTTATTTATATCCTACTTCTTAATCCCAAGGGGAACCACAGTGGCTTCCAGTGTCTTTCTCCTTGCTTCTATTTTATCTTTACAACAAAGTAGGTTAGGCTCAGAGAAAGGGTCTGACCTACGATCACCCAGAAAGCTTCCCTGGTGGGGATTCAAACCTGGATCTTGCAGATCTTAGTTGGATACTGTAAATACCATGCCCTGCTGGCTGTATGGTTGAAAGGTAGTCTCTACTGCCTGTCATCTTCAGGGTAGCTTATACTGTACCTCAATTGAGCTCCTGGGGTTGCCAGCCTTTACGATTGACCTCTGCTTGTCCAGTGCAATTTGCAGTCCTTAGTGCTTGTCTAGCTGCTTTGAGAGAACCGGGATAAATCCAGGCTGATTTTGCTCAGTTAGAAATACTTGGTCAATCAATATTGGAAGCTGGTTAGTGACTGTAGCAATGGGTCACTTCAGATGTTCAGCAGTATATGCTGGCAGGGGTTCATGGGAATTGTAGTCCATGGACATCTGGAGGACCACAGGTTGACTACCCCTTCTCTAGAGGCCTAATGTCTTTTTCTACAATGGAAATTGTAAATGTTCAGTTGATTGGGGGGCTTTCACATCTTCTGTGCCTGCTTCTGGGGTTCCTCAAGTCCTGAAGAATATTTTAGGGGTTCCTCCATGGTCAAAAATCTGAAAAAGGATGGCTGAGTGGCACCCATCCACTGTTAGGTTTAAATAACTGTGAGCGTGGAGAAGCAAAATGGATCGGTTAAATGGGTTCCAGCCATTTAATCCTTCCCAGGCAATCCTCCATTTTCCTTAACTACAGCAAGTGGGAACCAAACTTGCCAGACTGGTTCAGTGGGTAGAAGTCTTTTGGCACAGTTTGAGTTGGGTGCTGCCCAGAACCCTGAACTGAAATGAATGAGGGTTTTTTGATCCATGTCCATTGCTAATACAAATATTATCACTGTATATGTAGCCATATGCCCTGATGTGAATAGCCTAGGCTAGCCTGATCTCATCAGACATTGGAAGCTAAGCAGGGTTGGCCTTGGTCTGCTTTTGGATGGGAGACCACAAAGAAATGCCAATATCATGACATGGAGGCAGGTAATGACAAACCACCTCTCTTGCCTTCAAACCCCCATCAAGGGCCACCCAAATTCATCTGTGACTTGATGTGTGGGAAATCTAGCCATATGCCTAACATAGTGGATGCTCCATTTGTGGATTACTTGAAGAGATGTCAAATGACACACAATGGTAACAAGCTGGCAAATCTACCCTGGGTACATAAGAATAACAATACTGAGAACTGCCATTCTTAAGTGTCAATGGACTTTAGACAGCAAAGGGGCCAGCTGTGAATCATAGAATCATGGAACCTCTCTGTCAATGTCAACCTACCACCCAGACACTACAGCTCACCTACTACCTTCATTAGATGTGTCCATATTCTTCTGGGACAAAAAAGAGCACATTCTCCTTATTCAGTTTTCCAAGAGAAGAATGTTGGAAGTTGACCACACATTGGATATTTTGTTCTTCTATGCAAAGGACTGCATGGAAAAAAAATAGGGCAGAAGGGTAGAAATAGTTTACATTATGAAATCAAATGTCATTCCCCATACATGCAGTTTTCTGCCCTTAAAAAAACAAAACCCTATGAGGTCATTGCTTTTCAGCATGACCAGCAATGACCTGAGACTAGACCTCTGGGGAACACCTCCTGTAACAAGAACTGTCCAGCCTGACCTAAAAATTAGAATTATTTCCATAACTGCCTTTAACTGGGCTGCTAACATGCTAGGATTTTCACCTCTCTGGCAAATTCCAAGAACAGGCCATAACAGTAAAAAGATTTTTATTTTATTTTCTGAAATTAAAATATAGCCGCATGAGCTAATTAGCTGAAGTCTCTTGAACAGTATATCATTCAGTGAAACGCTTTGTATTTTGAGAGCTGAGTGGAAACCCCGACAGCGCATGGTTTGATAACATTGTAAATCTTACTTATGAGGAATAGTCTCATGATCTTAAGAGAAACATTGTTTGGCTAATATAACAGTAGTTTGCATGTTGTTGTTGTTGTTTTTTACAAATGTGAAGGTGAATAGTTTTGGCATGCCAACTTTGGACAAGGCCACCACTTTGAGGCATGCTGGAATGTTCAATGACAAGGAATTAATCTGCTGTCAAATGATGGGAAAGGGAAAAAACAAAGCAAAACAAGAAAAGAAACTGTGTAATAAAGACAAATGAGAACTCATAAAACATATTCGTTCACAGTCATATGAAGGATGTTATAATCACAAATTCTAGTTATTCTTTTAACAATAAGATACAAATGTTTGTAAATTCAGGAGATGTTTGCAATTACAATCATTGAACAGAGACTGAAAATTCATAATGTTCTGTATCTTGCAGGCTGCAAAAGAAACAAATATTTCAAGCCGCGTATTGAGCAAGGTTGCAGCAATAAACATAGCTATGGGGTGCTGGCTATTGTAAATGCCTGGTTCACTGATTGCCTGAGTTCAGTTTTATCAAGCCCCAACAAAACTGCACAGACAATTTCTCTCTTTAATACTACAACCCTGGCATCTACTATTTTGGTAGCCTCATCCCTATTTCTGCTGTAGAACTTGACTATTTGAAAGTGAAAGAGAGCACCTACTGTACTAAGCATACATGCTAGGGGTGGCCCAATGGTAGCTATCCAGATGTCCATGAACTACAATTCCCATGAGCCCCTGCCAGCATGTCATTGGAAGGGGCTCATTGGAATTATAGTCCATGGACATCTGGAGAGCCACAGTTTGACCACCCCGGTTGGCAAGGCCAGGTGGCATCTGTTTCCTGGCTTGACCCACTCAGAAACTTAGCAATTTGGTCTGGTTTTAGAATAGTCTTTCCAAAACTGTACAGTTGCATCCTATCATCTTGGATCTGCAAGGTGCATGGAAGACAAACATTTCAGTGAACTTCAAATTGTAGTGTTGATGAAGTGGGATCCAATCAGCTTTTCCATTGGTGTAAAAGGCAGGAGGGGTCCTCTGTGCCCACCCCAAAAGAATATGCTATTGATCCTGGGAAAAATTATGTGGGTGAAGGGCTGTAGTAAGAAAAAGAATTGCATGTGATTGAGTGAAAAAGCTGGCTGGATGCAGCCACCAGTAATCTATACACCATACTGCCTATGAGTGTACATGCATAGCAAAAACCACTAATAAGAGCTTGCTAGTTTCTCTTCACAGCACCATCTTAAATTAGGTCCAATTCATATAGTCAATATTGGGTTGTGACAATAGAAGATTACCACAGGAGTCTTCTCTGAGACCATTTCCGCACTGGAGATTTCACTGCCCCAGCTCCTGGGTGGGACCACAAATCTGGGGTGAACAAAGTACACTGGGCAAAATACTCCCCAGTGCGGGAGCAGAAACAGGTGGGGCAAAGTGCCCTGGCTCAAACTCCAGCCTTTTAAAAATGTTTTCACTCTGTTTTGTATTGTTCTACCCATATGACTTATTAGTTATTATATTTTGTAAGCCGTTTAATGAGCCAAGTGAGAGGTAAAAAAACAACAACACATGTTTCAATTAAAGCCATGTTTGTCCTGTCCCAAAGCAACTCCATGGCTTCTTGGTGACAACTTGTCCTTGGTTTCTTGCTTCCATGAAAAGGTAATGAAGTTATTACCTCCCGCCTGAAAGCATTTTGGGTGTATATTGAAATCAAAGGTTGCAAATTTCTATAATATAGCATTTGGCTGTAAAATGTTTTTAAGCTACAGCACTTGAATCATATGTTGCACTATCTTGCGTGCACACACCAGGGGGGAAATAATATAACCACAAAAGAAATAGAAGCATCTTTAAGGAGGTCTCTAAATTGGCTGTGTGGTCACTTGACATATATATTATGGCTTGGCTCTGACATCACGTCTACCCATAGTGAATAGATTGACTGCAGGTCATTGGAATGATGACGGATAGCTATGGTCTGCAAAACCAGAGCCTGAAGTTGGTTTGTTAACCACAATTACTCTTAACTATGGTTTTGTGGCATCCTGGCTTAATCCTAGTTTATATTCTGGTGATGCACTGCACCCACTCTGGCTCCGGTTAATTAGCAGGAGTGGCATAAAATCAAAACTTGCTTTGCTCTTGGAAACAGTTTTCCTCTGAATCCTGCAGAACAAAGAAATGATGACTCGATGGCAGATAAATAAAGCACTTTGAATGAACGATGTTTCCAATGTTTTTTCAAAGGGGCCAAGTCAAAATGGGGGCCCGAAATTAGTCTCCCATTTTCAAGACCACAGCCTGTATATCCTACCTCTTTACCTCTGAATTCTGTCAAATGTTCACTGATTGGCTCTTTTTATCATATGTGGTGGTTATGTAAAATAACCATGAAGTATTTGATAAAATTTCATGCCATCTTAGAAATGATGTTAAATACTACATTTCTGATGTACCCTGACTATATGTTATTAAGTGTAATGCCAGTCAATATTCTTTGAAAGGCTGAAGAATTATTTTCTATGTAACCACAGTGGCAAGAATAACCATAGTTACCCGAAGAAGAGCCTCTTGTGGCTCAGAGTGGTAAAGCAGCAGACACGAGGCTGGGGGTTCAATCCCAGCAGCCGGCTCAAGGTTGACTCAGCCTTCCATCCTTCCGAGGTCGGTAAAATGAGTACCTAGCTTGCTGCTGGGGGGTAAACGGTAATGACTGGGGAAGGCACTGGCAAACCACCCCGTATTGAGTCTGCCATGAAAACGCTAGCGGACGTCGCCCCAAGGGTCAGACATGACTCGGTGCTTGCACAAGGGATACCTTTACCTTTACCTGAAGAAGTCATCTCATAACTTGGGTTAATGTACTGTTCAAGAAGACTCCTTGATTCCTTGTACCTGCTGTTAAATTCTTGACGTTTCTTCCCCCTTCTTCTTTACATTTTATAACCCAAAGAAGTCACCGCTTACAATCAACATATAGCAGTGGATCCTTTTGCACTTTCCCTTCTTATATTGTACTTTTATATGCTATTAAAGGCTTGTTGTTGTTGTTGTTGTTGATGTTGTTGTTATAACCTTTTTTTCCCTACCCACAATAACATTATTTTTGTTCCTGACAAGTCATTGTTTTAACATTGCTTTACTATCTTAATGTTTTATGTAGCAATATTCTTGTATTTTTTTCATGTCATATTTATTAACTTCTATTATTAATTACAGTTTTCTGCAGATGTATCATTTATATGGGTCAATTGAACGAATAAACATACCAGTACTACTAATAATAGTAACCAGAGCTAAGATCTGGAAAGAATGGAACCCACCAAAATTAACATACTGGTTAGATAAATTAGGAGAATTATCTAAAATGGCAAAGCTAACCAGCCTAGACAACGATAGATAGATAGGTATTAGTTAAATAAGGGCTTATTATAATTCTATATGAGCCTCTTGTGGCGCAGAGTGGTAACGCAGCCGTCTGACAGCTTTGCCCATGAGGCTGGGAGTTTGATCCCAGCAGCCGGCTCAAGGTTGACTCAGCCTTCCATCCTTCCGAGGTTGGTGAAATGAGTACCCAGCTTGCTGGGGGGTAAATGGTAATGACTGGGGAAGGCACTGGCAAACCACCCCATATTGTGTCTGCCAAGAAAACGCTAGAGGGCGTCACCCCAAGGGTCAGACATGACTCGGTGCTTGCACAGGGGATACCTTTACCTTTACCTATAATTCTATAGGAGTTCAAAATCTCTGGGTCTTATTCTTTTGTTTCTTGTTTTTGTTCTATTCTTTTTAGGAGGCTATGGAAGTGAGCCTGTCATGCCAGGCTAGGATGGACCAATCTGCAAGCTGAAACCAGGTGTCATTTTTTTTTTTTTTGTCATCAAGTCACTGCCGACCTATGGGAATTACATAGGGGTTTCAGAGGTGTTTTACCATTGCCTACCTCCATGTCATGACTCTGGTATTCCCTGGTGGTCTCCCTTCCAAATATTGACCATGTATCATCCTGCTTAGTTTACAAAATCTGATGACATCAGCTAGCTTGGGCTATCTAAGTCAGGGTATTAATGCTTAAAATAAGCCTGTGTTTCATGTTATTTCTCAACAGATCTGTCATTAATTCATGATGCTGATGAACTGTGTAAACAGGAGACAGAGAGAGCCAGCCATCCCTGAAGACCAAAATAGCCAATGAAGCTCACAAAATTATTCTCAAACTCAAACCAAATAGCTCAGAATGTGGTATGAAGAAATATGTAGACACACACTGGAATTCTGTTATGATTCCAAAGCCTGCAATATTCAGAGCACATAAAGCTGAAACAAGTAATACCTTTCATACTGAAGAGATAAGGCTTAAACCTGCACATATACACTGAAATCATTTTTTCCCCATGTTCTGAAATCATTTTTCCCCATGCATTTGGGAGCCCCTAGGATGGGACCCCTTGGTCCAATCTTCTTGAAACTTGCGGGGTAGCTCGGGGGGGGGGGTCTTCCCTGAGTCCTCTACAAGTTTCAGGAGTATTACACTAGGGGGTCCCATCCTGGGGGTTCCCAAGGAACATTCCCCATAGAAGTCTATGGGGAAACATGTTCAAACTAAAGAACCTGACACTCCATTGTAACCAATGGAGTGGATAGGGGCACCCTTTTGGGAGCGCCTAGGATTGGACCCCTTGGTCCTATCTTCTTGAAACTTTCAGGGGCCTCAGGGAAGACCTTCCCTGAGCTCCCCAAGAAGTTTCAGGGGTGCAACTTACACCCCTCCCCTCAGCCCCCAGGGAAGGCGGGGGAAGGATTTCCAATGCAAGTCAATGGAGCCAGTGACTTGCATTGGCCCCAAATCGATTCAGACAGCTCCGAATTGGTCCGAATCGGCCTATTTGGATGCGGATTGGTTCGAATCGGGTCGATTCAGATGCGAATCGGTCCGAATCGGGGCCTCCCTGCACAACCCTAGTAGTGATTAAAGCAGGGTCCCACAATGGGTTATCTGTCGGCGCTTCTCCAGATGCCTGTCATGTGCTTAAGGAAGTAAGTTTGGCCATTGTGAAGGCAAAATCACTATCTTGCTACCTTTATACAAATAAAGCGATGTTTAACCTGTATCCTCCCCAGCACTTAGTCATTTTTTATTGCAGCCCATAGTCCATTCAGAAATAGGAAATACACACACACGGTGGAGGAAACCAATATTATAAAATGATCTACATAGTACTTTCAGAAATATAATACATTTGAATATACCTAACAATTTAAGGATTAAAGCCTGAGTAAATTATACTCTGTATGTTACCTCAACCCATATTTTCATTGCAGAAACTTAGCCACAGATATGCTAGGTTATTTTTATCAGCCCCTGCCATTAAGAGTTTGAGCATCTTCTGCTCAGAAAACAGAACCTGAGAATCAACTGCATGGTGGCAGAGGCTAGGCAAAACCATAGCAGCAGGGCACCCCTTTCACCCATTGGTTGCTGTAACAGACTGCAAAGGGTTAATGTCTAACGGAATCTGAGAACCTTTGAGTGACAGGGTGTTCAAATTGAATTCTATGGAGAGATTCAGCTAAGCAATGACAGTTGGGAATTGACAGTTCAAGAGGAGACAATTAAGCACTGGCTGTGGATTGGAAAGGTGGCCAAAGGAGTGAGAGGATCAGAGAGGATCATCATTCAAGCCAGAAAAATAGAGAAATTGCTTCTAGTTAAGAGAAGTAATCCCTGTCCAGTGAAAAGGAAGATAGCTCTTAACAGAGTGATTCCTGGTCAGTGTATATAGAAGGATTTGGGGGGCTTGGTTGTGTGTTCCTGACTTTTAGAGTCAAGGAACCTCAGAAATGTATGCTGGTATGTTTAAGCAGAAACAGAAAAGAAATTCTCCCTTGTCAAAGTTTTTAAAATACCTTTCTGAATAGCATGAACACTTACTTGTTGGCAACAAGTCATCTGGAGGTAGTGTGATTATGTGCAGCAGGGACTCACCCATGTTGCCGAGGTCACTGCAGGGAACTCCACGCCTAGAAGGACCAAGCATGGAGTGAGGGTTGGGACTACAAGTCTCAGCAGATGAGGGTCCGTCAGCCATAAATACTTGTAGAAAAGAAATCTTAAGCTGATAATGTAAAAAAAAAAAATTGTATTCAGAAACTGTGTCAAAACAAGCTCCTGGGTATTAATTTGTTTTCATAGTCTTTCTCAGTGACACTAAATAATAAACATCATAATATTATATTAAAACCTCCATACAGAAACATAATAAAAGCTATTATTACATAAACATATTTTTTACAATAATACCAATGTCATTGTGTTTTTTCAATAATGTTTTCCAAATATTTTTAAAACAATATCCATATAACAGGTTAGTGACCTTAATAAAATAAATGATCAATAATATTAACATAATATATATTAATAGTTTTCAATATCATATTCAGTCAAAAGAAAAATAATTTTGAAAAAATACATGTGTATCTGATAATACAGATTCACTCCTATTTCAATTACTCTAATGTAGTCTAAGTGGGGTCTAGTGAAAACTAAAGAAATGTAGATTCATTTCTAAACTTGTAACAATGTATATCAATATCAAACACTAAATTACAATAAGCATCAAAAGGTCCGATAGGGTTGCCTTCCCTACTAGTATCAATGTCCACTAATGAGTATTCCTTTCAAAGGTGACCCTAGGGATCCTGTAGCTGTATCCACTATTTAGATACTATCAAATTGCCAATTAACCTTATTTACGATCAGCCATTAGAAAATTTTCAGTATTAATTAAAGGAACCTTATCCTAATAATCCTGGTAGCCAGACATCTTCTAAAATCTATGTAAAAGTTCTTTAACAAGATATATGATAAATCCATCAAACTATTTCAACCAGTGGGTTGTACAGTGTTTAGTTTAAAAATCCATTCTGCTTCACATTGTAATAGGTATTTATTAATATTAGACCTACCCAAACCGTGATCTTAATAACGTTCAATGCCTGTACATCTGAGTTGGCCCCAAGAATGTTGAGTTTACACATAACGTTGCATGAGAGGGGTTTCCAAAGCAGTATGTTTTAATCTCGAGATGTGCTCAAGGATGCATGTCTTTAGTAGACATGTGGACATGCTAATGTAAATTTTATGACATGGACATTTAATTATTTAAATGGCATTAGATTTATCAGAATTTATAAAATATTTTATTTACTACTTTCAAAACCTGTTCCTAAGAACGGGCCTTGAAATGGTCCCCTCCCCTAGCCCCCAGTCAGGCAGTTTAAGGTGGCTTTGGGCTCACAGCTGGATCAAGTGGGGCAGGTGGGTACTGGCCAGCTCATTTGCAAGGCTGAGCTCCTTAGCAGGCAGTCAGCAGGACAGGAGGCCCTCGTTAGCAGGCCCTGCTTTGCAGGCCCTCCACCATGACCCTTTGCCCAGGGCCTTCTCCCCTTAATTGCTGCTGGCTCCAGCACTGAGGCGCATCTGAGAGCAAAGAGGCTAGAGTCCAGGGATGGAGGATGGGAGCTGAAGGGGCAGGGCCAATCAGGGTGCAGCCAGCTTTGGCTGCACCCTGATTGGCCCTATTCCAACTTGGACAGCCAGACACATTCCACCCCCCAGGCTGTTTCCCAAATATATAGAGGAACCATGGATAAGGATTAGTATTCTCAATCATAGGGTTCAAACCTTTTACCTCCTCCATGAATTTGCAGGCTTGACATGTTCCACATTTGAAAAAGCCTGCTGGTAAACTATCATTTATAGAAGTAGTAGGTGTGCTTGGAATAAGTTCTTTAATGTTTTCCTCTTTTTTTCAGGCAAAAAGGGGTTCAGATTCACACCCCTTAATATGAGAAATAATATGCCAGTGTTTTACAATTATGTTCTTAATGTTATGTGAGTATGCTGAAAAGTCCAATACACAAACCATTTTATTTTGTTATGAATGTTCCATATAATAGAGACTCCCTAATCCCTGAGCTGGCTCTATGTTTCAAATTCCATCACAGCTCTAGGCCACAGCCTTGTACTTATTTGCATGTAGTTGAACCAAACAATATTTTTTCTTCCTTCTTTCAGTTGATCCCAGCTCTTTATTTGATCAATACTATAAATTAGATATCAGTTGCTCTTTTCTGCACCTTTTCCAATTGTATAATATCTTTCTTGAGGTGTGGTGACCAGAACCATACACACTATTCCAAAAGAGAGAGCAACACAGATTTATATGAGCATTGTGATATTGGCTGATGTGTTTTCAATTCCCTTTTTAATAATCCCCAGCATAGCTTTTGCCTTTTTTATTGCAGTCACACACTGAGTCGACATCTTCAGTGAGTTCTCTAACACAACTCCAAGATCTTTCTCCTGGTCAGATATAACAAGAAACAGCATAGGTGACATTTGTTTGTGCCTGATGCAAAAAAAGGAGTTCAACCAAAGGCCTAAACCATCTAAACAGCAGATCAATTGGTATTTGATCTGTATCACCAGCTTGCAGAATGATGAAAGGTGCCTACTTACCAAGCAAGCAAACAAAATCCTGAACATTTGAAGCTATAATCAGAGAAGAACAGTTGCTTAGCCTTTCCCCTTATTTCCCCCCTCATGGGCTGATTTGTGGAGGCACATTCAATTGTGTAAGCCTTCTTCACCTGCCAGCTAAAGTGGTACACTTCAAACAATACTTTTACCACAACTTTGATTTCCTTCCATCCTTCCTTCCTACACACACATACACACACCTATGCACATATACACACCTTTATGCATGGCACCAGATTCTGCGCGCGGGTGCTGTGCCATTTCCCGTGAATGTACAGGAGTGGGACATGCTGGGTTGCCCTGGCATAGTATGCGTGCATGTGCTTTACGCCGGGGCTAGGAGGCCCGGCTGAGGTAAGTACAGCGGCACGGGTGGGGGAGGTTGGGAGGGGCATGGGGGGAGCGTGGGGGGAAGGGGGTCACCCTTGCCAGATCTGTTCTGCCATGGAGTCCGCAGGGGCGAGTGGTGTCCCTAAAGGGACAACGCATGTCGAGGCTGGGTGGCCTGACAAGCCCGGCGCTGCCGATTATGCACAGCGCCAGGCCGTCGCAGCCCCGACTTACCCGGGAAGCTCCGGAAGATCCCTCATTCACTTAATGCGGGTCTTCCGGAGCACGGGGCTGGGAGGCGCATGCACTCACAGTGTGCGTTTTCGGTGATTTTAACCGAAGCACTGCTGCCATGCGTGTTGGCCTTATGGCCCATGCATAATGGGCCATTCAGACACACACATATATACACACACACAGAGTTTATACATATATTATTATTATTATTATTATTTATTTATTTATTGCTAAAAATTCCCTACATGCTTTGCCAACAGGTTTCGCCCACACAAAATGCATAGATGAGTCCACTAAATCCACGAAACCCTCTCAACACTGGTTGGCACCCCTCTGTAAGGGTACATATTGAAAAGTGGTGGCAGCATTTAAATGGCTTCATTTAATATTTAATTGTTTGATGATGATTATTATAAGTAGTAGTATAAAGACAGTTTCTTGGATTGTTTTTAATCGGTCAGGGAAGGGTCGCATACAAAATTAATCATCATCCTAATCATTATATGTCGCTTCCTTTACTTGCACCATTTGCCTTGGACTTTATTTTCATCGCTCAGTGACTGGTGTGGCCCTTTCATTTTCTCCTTGACAACATAGAGGACCACCCTACTTCTATGGTCATGATGCTCAGATTTGGAAACTCCCTCTGAACCTGAAGAAATACCGAGGGCAGCTGAGAAGTTCCAAGAAGGCAATAGAGATTGTGAAGCCATTATGATCCTTGAGTAAAAAAAAAAAAAAAAAAAACCAAGTGAGGACAATATCTGGGGAACCACGGCCACCATTTTGCTCGCTGATAGCCATGCCATATGAGAACTTGGCCTCATTTTCCTTGCTAAATGGTCATTTCAACATGCTTTTTCTGTTGCAAACAGGAACAAAAACACTGGAACAAACTAATCAGTAGAAGCCATGGAGTTCTTAAATTCCTTAGTACCTGCTATGTATGGGACATCAATATTTTTGTAACCACATCGGGTTTTTATAACCTTTTGGGAGAGCACAGAGTGTTGAGTCTTATGTGCCACTTCCAAGATGGATGGAAATAAGGGGAAAACTTCTTGGAGACTTTTTTGTGATGTGTTATATTAGCTTTTTAGCCTTGTTTTGCTTGTTTTGACATGGCTGTAACAGAATCTAGAGCAAGAACAGTTATTGTATCATTCTATTCTGCATTGGCTAGACATAATTTGGAATACTGTGGGCAGTTCTGGGTGTCATGGATGATATTGACCACCTGGAATGTATTCAGAGAAGGAAGACTAGTATGGCTGAGGGGTTGGACTCCATGCATTTCAAGGAACCGTTGAGAGAGGAACGGTTATTCATATGCTATAGACTGTTTCATGTACTGTTCTTATGTTCTTATGTTCCATGTAAACCACCCTGAGCCTCCGGGGAGGGCGGTATATAAATATACTACTACTACTACTACCACCACCACCACCACTACTACTACTACTACTACTACTACTACCACTACCACTACCACTACTACTACTACTACTACTACTACTACTACTACTACTACTACTACTACTAAAAGAGTTGGGTATGTGTAGCTTGGAGAAGAGGAGGGCAAGAGGTGATATGATAGCTGTATTTAACCATGTAACAGGTAGACATGTTGAAGAGGGGACCAACTTGATTACTGCAGCTATGGAGATAAGTACTTAATCCATGCACATTAGATAATGCCCTTTCAATGTGCTTTTGCAGTTGGATTTCCCAGTGCAAGACAGGAAAATCTGCTTCTGAAGTGCATTGAAAGTACATCATCCAAAGGGTGCAGAGTGAGCCAAGGGCTAGGAGCAATGGATCACGAATTAACAAATTTAAGAATGATTCGTCTTCCAATTCTATTTGTGTATAATCTATTGTGAGTCTCTCCAAGACCTAACTTGAAGGTTTTCTATCAAAGAATATTTGCATGAAAGATACCAGTGTATATTATTTTGCTGCAGAGGACAATTTGCATTTGGATCCTTTGAAAAAAATTGTTTTCATGTAGACCCCATGCGGCAGGTACATTGGCTCACAGTGTCAATTATTCATTGGCTGTCTATCATTAAAGCTGTGTCATCACTTGCATGACATACTTAATTCCATGTCCTCATACTTGTCCATGCATAGAATTACAGCATGTCCCTTTTTGGTCTGGAGACAGATCTTTTGGAAAGAAATTTGGAATTCAGGTCAAGCTGTTTCTCCCTGTTATGTTGGGTCTGTGGTAGAAAGGACATCTTCCCTTCACAGGCAGTCCCAACTGGACATTGTACAACACAACCAGAAAGGAGAGAAAAAGAAACTCCGGGGAAATGTGCTTTTTTATTTGTTCCTCAGCCAACCCTTTTAACAGGACAGGTAATTTGCACATGCAATTTGCACTCCATGCTGGTGTGAGTGATACTGGTGTAGTCTAGGTTGCCAATTCCAGGAGATCTGGTGGCAGAGCCTAGAAATGGCAGAGTTTGGGAGGGGTCAGAAGTCAGCAGAGATGTGAAGCCATAGAGCAGGCTTCAAGAAACTCCAGAAGTGCTGTGATCATGCAGAATATGGTTGGGAAACATAGCTGTGGGAGCTGCGGCCTCTCCCCTTCCCAGCCCATCATCGTCCATTTTGGAAAAGAAATAGGTTGACGTGAACATATATGGTCATATCACCTGATAAACATTTTAACATTTTAAAAAATATCCTTATCTATTGTTCCTCTTAATATTTGTGAAACAGCCTGATGGGTGGAATGTGTTCGGGGTGTCCAAGTTGGAATTGGCCCTGCCTCTACAGCTCCCACCATCCGTCCCTGGATGCTGGCCACTTTGCTTTCAGATGCCTCAAAGGCACGTGTGTGTGAGAGGGACACTGAGACAGACAGCCCTGCCAAACCGCAAACGAGCCCTCATTCTATTATTATTACTACTACTACTACTACTACTACTACTACTACTATTATTATTATTAAATTTTTAGACCGCCCTTCTCCAAATAGGTCTCAAGGCAGTTTACAACATAAACAGTTTAAACACAATACAATCCCCATAAAAACTCCAATTTACCGCTCCTGCTGCAAGGCTGAGAGAGAGAGAGATACAGAAAGCTGCACCAAACTGCAAACTGAGCCCTGCGTCCCTTCTACAAACAACCCCTGATTACCTCTATGGGTCCTGCTGCGATGGAGAGACAGAGACAGAGCTGCCCCAAACTGCAAATGAGCCCTGATTCCCTGCTATAAACAAGCCCTGATTACCTCCTATGGCTCCTGCAGCCAGAGAAACATGCCCAAAACTACAAACAAGCCCTGATTACCTGTTATGGCTTCTGCTCCAAGGGACAGAGTGAGTGAGAGAGAGAGAGAGAGAGAGAGAGAGATCTCCACCTGCCAGTGTCCCCTGGGTCTAGTGCCCATTGCATTCTTGGTTGCAATGTGCTTTCTTGCAAGTAATAATATTAATTCGGGAAATCCTAGTTGAGCAAGCCTGCTTTACAGTATACCATTGGGAGCTTCCATTTTGCTCTTGGGAACTGATCTTTGTAGTCTGGAAATAGCTGTAATTCTATGAGAAATCCAGGTCCTCTTGGAGATGGAAACTCTATAGTTGACAGCCAATAGATTAAGTGGGTCTCACCTGGGCTGGAGTACCCCTAGTGTCTGAGGTCTACAGAGACTGTATACTATGATGCAGCTCACTCAATACCACAGTTGTATCCATGATCCTTTCACAGGCATCCTACTGCAGCATGATGTAGTCCTCTTCTGCAGAGTTTGTGAATAGTGCAGTCATACAGAATGTTTCATTTCCATGTGGTTGGTCTCTTTTGCTCTACTAATTTGCGCTTGCTGATGGTATGGCAATCAGAATTCTTTAGTAAAGAGACATCTGATTTATTTATTGAAATATTTATGCCCTGCCTCTCATCTCAGCTCAAGAAGGCTAATGGTGGTGGTAGTGATGATGATGATGATATAGCTGATTTTTGTACTCCACTTTTTACTACCTGAAGGAGTCTCAAAGTGGTTTATAATCACTTGTCCCTCTTCTATGCACAACAAACAGCCTGCGAGGTAGGTGAGTCTGAGAGAGCTCTGAAAGAACTGTGATGGCCCCAAGGTCACCCAGCTGTCTGCTTGTGGAGGAGTGGGGAATCAAACCTGGTTCTCTAGATCAGAGGCCACCATTCTTTACCATTGGCCAAGCTGGCTCTCATAATATCACCATTATAAATTAAAGCCAATGTAACAAATCTCAGCTATCTTCCCTCACACACCAAAACAGGACAGACACTGTTCCAAAGCCTAACAAAAGCCCTTGCAAACAAATAAGCCTTATGGTACCCCATGAAGAGCTTCAATAACGGAAGCCCTTTCTACTGACTGGTGGTCCCAATGGAAAAGGCCTGAGCTCTGATCATTGCCAGGTGGCCCAACTGAAGTTGGGGAGCAGTCAGCAAATGACAGCCTGAAGACAACAGCTGGTGCACTGGAAAGCATTGGAGGAAATGATGCTAGTGAGATTGGTCCTTGGACATCTTAAATGGAATTTGGGAACAAATTGGCATACGTGGTCACTTGTGGTAGAGCCTTGTCATGGGTGACAGCATAAAGGGGACGATATTTATGGGGACTGACCAGTGTTTATGGTGGGACCAAAGCTAGGAAAAACCTGCCTGATAGTTTCACTGCCAGGACTGAAAAGATGTCATCTATTTGATATGCTAGTTCCAGTGTTGGCTGAACAGGTTCTGGCAGGCTGTAGCAGCCAGAATCCAAGGCCCAGATTGATTGAGGCTTTTTTACACACATGGGAGGAAGACATGAAAAGGCCTCTTCTGTCTGTATGTATATGCACAGAAACCCACTAAGACTCCTGGACCTGTTTGAGTTACCACTGTTTATGTTATAATGTTATACTGTTATGTTATACTGTTACCCGGTTATACCAGTTAGTAATATGTTATTATATGTATGGTTTCATGTATCGTTTCAGTTATATGTAAACCTCTCTGAGCCTTCGGGGAGAGCGGTATAAAAACACAAATAAATAAATAAAATAAAATAAATATTTGTGTAACCATGGGGGAATTTTGATTGTGTGAAAGACAGCATCATCTTTACACATACACTCATTTGAAACCAGGGTGGGGAGATCAAATTCTCAGGAGTTGTACATTTCAATTGATTTAGCAATCTTTCCATGCTTCATTCTCCCCCTTTTATTTGGTCCATACTTGCATCCTGACATCTGTAAGGACTCTAGAGCTGTGTCCTCACACAAAAGCTGTTTTTGTTAAGACAAGCACTGACCTAGATAAATGAAAAACTCTGAGCGTTGCACAATAGAGTAATTGGGGGGAAATTTTGTTTAAAAGTTTCTGAATTCGGTTAGAGGGGAAAGATTCCCCTCCTGCTAGCCACAAACAAAATAAATCCAAGGGAACACAGAATCTAGAGCAAGGGAAGTTATAATACCACATTCAACCTCATTTGAAGGTCGACTCTGCCCTGATTCGACCTCATTTGGAAGGCTGCATCCAGTTCTTTGTGCTGCAGTTCAAGAAGGACATTGATAAGTTGGAATGTGTTCAGAGAATGGTGACTAGGATGGTTGAGGGGTTGGAATCCATGTCTTATGAGGAAAGGTTGAGAGAGTTGGGAATGTGTGGCTTGAAGAAGAGGAGGGCAAGGGGTGATAGAATAGCTGTGTTGATCTATGTAAAAGGTAGACATGTTGAAGATGGGGCCAACTTGTTTGGTACAGCTTTAAAGACAAGGGCTAGAAGCAATGGGTTCATATTAGAAAGCATTTTCTGATTATATTATTTGGGGATGGAGTACGCTGCCTCAGAGGGTGGTGGAATATCCTTCGTGGAAAGTTTTGGGGAGGAGATTGGATAACCACCTATCAGGAAGGTGAGGACTGGTCCTGATGGCTCTTTGTCATCTCTTCCAGCACTGTGTTCTTCTGATTCTGAGGAAATCTCACCATCACAAGTTATAATGTTTAACCTTTGATTGTTGTTGTTTTACATTTGAATCAGGCAAGCGTTTGGCCAGTCATTTGTCCGTGCGCTATGAAATGGGGGCTGCTGCTTATCTCGGTAATGAACAGCTTGCTGTGAAAAGCAGATGCACGCAGTTTGGCATGGCTTTACACAATTCAGCACAATATGGTTGACTTGGCAGGCGGTACTCCCGGGGAGTTGTCACCGTTTTTAGCACATGGTGCTCCTATCAGCAAATCCCTAGACGGTGTGGTCCTTCCAGATAGGGAGGCAAAAAGCACTGGCACGAGAAACATCCCACTTCAAATGAATAGTGTGCTGAATGCCTGGTATGCAGTGTGTGGCTGAAGACCAGCAGCTTTATGGTCCAATACGGAGCTTTGATACATTAGTTGTTTTGGTTTGCTTTGCAAAAGAAAAAAAATATAACCCTTATTAAAGATAGTCTTTATAAAAAAAACCCTCCTGAACAGTTCATTTGGTACATTCCATAGGATAATTGTCATCTGGCTTTTTCTGAAAGGACATCTCATCAAGCAGGGGTCACATGAGGTTGCCAGCTCTGGGTTGGGGTATATCTGGAGGTTTGGGGAGTGGCTCCTGGAGAGGGTAGGGTTGGTGGAGGAGATGGACCTCAGCAGGGTATGATGCCAGAGAGTCCATCTCCCAAAGCAGCCATTCTCTCCAGGGGAACTGATCTTGGTCATCTGGAGATCATCTGTATTAGAGGGAGATCTTCAGGTCTTACCTTGGGCTTGGCAACTCTATGGCCACCCCAGAGATTGTTCAGATCTGAGCTAGTGTTGCTCTTCTGCATTTGCAGGATGGCACCTTTAAAAAGCCTTGGCTCAGGTGAGCCAAGTTGTCAGAGAAACTAAACAGAATGCTAAGGGGAGACGTTTGCCTTGTAACAAATGGGTTCCTCTCTTTCAAAGAGTCAGGTGATCATTGGCAGGTGTGAATAAGCCCTCAACAGATACAACCCCAGCTTTAGCTCTCAGTGGTGTTTCAAATGTTGTCCTTGCCAAAGGAATCAATTCACACATATTTGTGCTGAATAAGCTGAATATGTAGAATAAGAGCCCAACTACCCCTTATAAGGACTCGGGCCACTCCAAGGAATTGAATGGAATTTCTATTGCCAAGTCCAAGTGAGTAGTTAAAGATTTGGCATAGGATCTTTGTTTATTCATTTCCCATTCTTATTGTTTCCCTGCAGTTGCTGTTAGTAGCAGAACAATGAGTAGTGGGTTATTTTTGTTGCAAACTTGCAAATTAGAACACCCCCCCCTCCCAAGACTTGGCCAGCTTCATTATTAGCAAACAGTAAATGTGAGGGGGGGGGCTATATCTTTGCCAGCCTCCCTTGTTTATATTATTCCCTTCTTGTTAAATGGGTAAATATATTTAGGAACAATTTCCACATAATATCTAGAAGTGCCTCAGGGTCTGGCTAATTGACAGTACTGCTGGCTCTGAGATAATAAGAGCAGCACTGTAACTAAGGAGCTATGATCCAAGAAGGTTCACATCTCACATCAGCAACAGACTTTCTAGGTTGCTGGCATTCAACTGGCAGCTCTGTGAGCATCAGAGCCAGGATGGGGTAGTGTTTAAGAGTGTCAGACGAGGATCCAGGACCTCCAGGTTTGAAACCCCACTTCTGTCCTGGAGGTTTGCTGGGTGACCTTGGGCCAGTCACACTCTCTCAGCCTAAGTTTCCTCACAGAGTTGTTGTGAGGGAAAAATGGAAGAGATGAGAATGATGTCAGCTGCCCCTGGGTTCCCAATGGGGAGAATATCTGTCATCAAATATCTGTCATCACTTTTATTCTGCCCTTCCTTCAAGGTTCTGGTGGAGCACTCTTCCTGAAGAGATTGGGACTCTCCGGTATCTTAAGCCAGGGGTAGTCAACCTGTGGTCCTCCAGATGTTCATGGACTACAATTCCCATGAGCCTCTGCCAGTGTTTGCTGGCAGGGGCTCATGGGAATTGTAGTCCATAGACATCTGGAGGACCACAGGTTGACTACCCCTGCCTTAAGCAGTGCCAGAAGGTCTGTCAAACTGAGCTCTTCTGCCAGGCCTATGGTGAAGGCCAGAGAATAATATCACCACTGGAAACGCCAGCCGGAAATACCCGCTGATACAAACCCTTCCCAACCCCAATTGATGCCCACAGGAAATGAACAAGAGGAGGCAGTGCTATGAAGGATTTGTTATTGTCTTGCTATATGATTTCATTACCTATTTTGTGTTGTTTTAAATGTCACGAACCACCCTAGGCTGAGATAGGTGAAGCTGAGAGGGAAGAGAAAGAGGGAGAGGGAGGAAGCACAACAGACCGTAATCAGATGCTTTTCGGCCAAATGGCTTTCTCCAATTTTCAAACATACATAGTATACAATGGCCCAGACCATGAATTAATCACCATACTATTGTACACTCTTGGCTCCATACTTCACCTGAGATTTATTTTCTCTGGAGCAGGAAGGTACATAATAGAACTACTATCCTAAAAATGTACTCAACAAAGGCAGAAGGTTATTTAGAAAGAGGCCTCTGCATTATGTTTCTGCCTTGAGTCATAGTCATTGATTCTAAAGTAATTTTAAGGGAGTCCATCTTTAAGAAATTGCTGATTAATACAAAATCTGCAATCATTGCATAATGTGTACGTGGTCAAGGTCTCATATGGTCCTTGTTTAAGAATATTGCATAATTTTCTTGCTTTGGAGCTATCATTTGTGCCTATAATTTTTTTTCTTAATCATTTTGCAAAATGCAAATAATTTTTGTATAATGGATGATTTTAATGTCGTGTGGAAAATTTGAATTGTTAGACCCTTAAATATCAAGTTCTTTAACCTTTGTGTTTTGAACACTGAACACTGCACTGGCTCTTAATATTGTTCTCCATTTTGTGAACCATGATGGTAAAGTGGATAACAAACTATAATAATATATTCCATGGGGAACCAGCAGGAGAACAGCCTGAGTAATAAATTAGTGGGGTTGAACCATGTTTTTTTTTGTTCATTCAGTTTCATAAATTCTTCTATCACCTATATCTCCTGTGGCTTTTGTCCCATGTTCTCTAGCATAGACTTTTCAGCTGGTCTAAAGAGGCCCCCAGAAACTGGGATTCAGCAATAGAAATGTAGTCGGTAACTAATCCTATGTACATGCATATAATATTACCCTTGCTTTTTATGGAAAAAAACATAGGAAGCTGGAACGAGCAACTTCCATTGTTAACCACTTTCTTCCAGCATAAGAGATTAGTCAATTGTGACAACCTCACACTGATATTTCCTCCTTCCCCATGGCTGTTGTGACTAAACCGCTATCCCCGGGCTGTGCCAGCACCTCTGGTAATGGACCCCTTTTGACAGCATGCGTCAACAGTGGGAATCATGGGAAGAAAAATGTATCCACCCTCTTGTAAAAATGTTTTTTCTCCTTCCTTTCTAATGGAAAAGAAACAAACGAGAAATGTTTTCAGGGCCCGTAAGTGCAATTGGCCAAATCAACTCTGTCATCACCACTCGGTGGGTGAGAATAACAACTTCCCAGCTCCTCCAAAAAATATGGCCATGTCTTCTGACGTAAACTGAGGATCCATTTTTCATTCACAACAAATATTCACATGGTTCATTTTGGTTGACAGCGTTAGACACCTTTGCATATTGTTACCCACATTGTTGTTTTGATCACTGGGAACCTCTGAAAAATTTATGGTATAAATTATGGAGATGTCAAGTCCCCAAAGAAGTATGATTTCATATAAATAATAGAGCAATTTGTTGGAAATGAAGGCTGTTTCCGGTCTTTTGCATAAAATGTTGTTTCCACATACTCAGAATTCCTTTCTTCTGCTCTGCATCCCAGGACTGGGGCTAGAGAAGATAAATGTCCCTTTCTCCTTCCCAGCTTTTAATGACCCTGCAGTATTGCTTTATCTAGCAGCCACCAAAACAACAATGTTCTTGAGAAAAAGTAGCAATAGATTCCAAGAAGGCACAATATGAAGGGAGTAATGTGGGAGCATGTTCAGTCTTTTCTCAGGGGCAGGATGGGAAAAGGTGGGCTCCCCATCCCTTCCTTGTATCAAATGGAATTACGCTAGAAGAAAAAAGAAGAACCTATATAGTATGAAGAACATAACATAAGAAGAGCCCTGCTGTATCAGGCCAATGGTCCATCTAGCCCAGCATCTGGTCTCACACAATGGCCAACTCTTTCCTCTGGATGGCCAATGACAGGGCCAAGTTAAAAAAAAAAAAAGCTGCCAGATGAAGTGATAACAGCATGTATTGGAAGGATGGTGGGTAGTGTTGAATCCTGGTATGCACAGTGAAATGTTCCCAAATAGTGTAATATCTGAAAAATTAACAAGAAAAGGCATATCAGAGATAAGGAAGTGGTGGTGGGGGGGGACAGCTGTCTCCTCAACCCCATGGTATAAATGACTGCACTGCATGTAAACATGAAGGGAGCCCCTAAAAGAAGAGAAGTGGTGGTTAAGAGCAGCAGCCTGTAATCCAGTGAACTGGGTTTGATTCGCCACTCCTCCACATGCAGCCAAGCTGGGTGACCTTGTGCCAGTCACAGTTCTCTCAGAGCTCTCTCAGCCTCACCTACCTCACGGGGTCTGTTGTGGGGAGAGGAGGGGTAGGCAGTTGTAAGACCCCTTAAAGTAGTAAAAGGCAGAGTACAAAAAACAAAACAGCTCTTCTTCTTTCCCCTTTTTAAAATATATATATTTAAATTAAATTCCCTTTTGATAAAATAGAAATTCGAAGAGAGAAGAGGACAGTAATGGGAAGTAAAAAAGAAACACATGAGAAATCTCCCTTTCAAGTGAATGAGATGTATCAATGGCTATATCCAAAAAGAGAATATCAGAAGGAGAAACCACTTACCCATGCTATTTAAATGCCCTCTCATTTTTGCTATTTTATGACAGCAGTTTCATTTGACATCCTGCCAACCATACAGATCCCTATTTGCACATGCAAGAATCTTGTTGCACCTTCCCAGTCCAATGCATTTTTAGGGGCATACATTTCCAGTACAAAATCAGTGCCTGGAACAATGGTCTGATACACACAGGTGGAGGGGAAGAGGGGATCTACAAAAGAGATATACAAGAGAAAAACAAGCTAGAGATACCAACCAGTGCGTCATGATGACAGCAAGGACTGGCTTGGACAGATGGCAGTGGACTCTGTACAATAGCCTAAAGCAGGGGTAGTCAAACTGCGGCCCTCCAGATGTCCATGGACTACAAATGCTGGCAGGGGCTTCTTGGAATTGTAGTCCATAGACATCTGGAGGGCTGCAGTTTGACTACCCCTGGCCTAAAGCAACGGAAGTCTGCCATTGTGCTTGTGACTGAGCCGAGCCAGAACAGAGAAACGATGACTACAGATTTGTGCTCAAGGTGGGTGGTACATATGTGGCCACTGAGCAATCTGTATCAACAGGAGCTGGGGGATCAGGGGATTGCACAGACTATGGTGGACAGTAATAAAATCATCCCATCCATGCACAATATTCATTTCCTCCAGTTCTGTTACATCAATGGTTGACCTTAGCCAGGGATGCAGGGGATGTACAGCTTTGCTTTGAAGACATATTGGATGTGCTGACCTTTCAGTGATGCCACAGGATCGCACCTGTCAGTTCTGATTTATACCATTTTTGCCAGGATTTGAGGCCATTCCAAACTAGGAGGACGACTCCATGCGCAACAGTATCGCTGTCTTCTGTCGAGCTGGAAATCTCCGAAGTGAAATGAAGATTACCTTCCCTTTCTAAAAGACGTATAACTTTTTGATACAAATGGCTGCAGTGCTAAAATGGGGCTTGAAAGCCTGCAGCTCAGGAGTACATTCCTTTTAACAACTTCAATATAAAATGGTTTCATTCTTCCTTGGCTGGGTACAGATCATAAGTATTTTAAAGCTCCAATACTTCTGCACTCTTCTCGTTCAAACCCTGCTGGTTAAAGCTACTTATCCAAAACGCCAGCTACGAATGTGGGTGTGTTTACATATCCTTCATCTCCAGTCTGAAGTGGCACTGTCGATTCTATAAGCTCCACGTCCTAAAACTCGCTACCTACATTTATTTATTTATAGTTATAGTTATTTTCTGAAGTATAGTCGTCATCATATATTAGGGATGCTGGGCTACTGGTTGGCATCTCCAGTTACTTTCAGGACTGGGTGATCGTCATGGATGCTTTAGGCGGATCCTGCATTGAGCAGTGGGTTGGACTAGATGGCGTGTAAGGCCCCTTCCAACTCTAGGATTCTGTTAATGATACTGTTAATGCATGATGTCACACAAAATGGTAGCAGACAGGAGATATGCGGCTGCTGGCTTGCCAGCAGACTGCTATTAAAGGCACAGCTGGATTCAGCCACAAGGAGAAGGTGCCACTGGGCTCATGGCCTCCTCCAACCCTTTTCCATTCCCTGCCTGCCCTCCACGTGCACTCAAGGGGCCAGGCCATGGGGGGGGGGGGCAGAGGCTATTTAGCTGGGATCCCTCTCTTGAGACACACCTTTGTCTCGCTGCTCCCAGCACTCCAACTGCTTCCTACCCTCCCTCCCTTTCCGTTGAATTGGTTATGTGTGGTTGTCTTTGTTTGTTTGCATTCCGTTTTGAAGTGTTCTCCTTGTCACAGCTGGCAGTGTGGTTAAGGAGTGGATCCTAATTTTCTGGACACTGTGCCTGCATGACAGGCTTGGACAGCATAGGGAGCCTCCATAAGAGGCTAGGTGCATGCTGAACAGAAACTCCTCTATGGAGAAGGTGCTGCCTTGCTGTGCGGGTGATGGTGGGAGCTTAATAGAGGCTAATGCCCATTGGGCCTTCACCAATACCACCCTCCCATGGGGCCCAGCAGGCCTAGTTGTAGGGGTGAGCTTGACCATGGGTGTTGCTCGGCCCCAAAATGGTTGGCATGCTGGAGTTATGGGACTTCGAATGGGCTACTTGCCATTCACAAGCTGGATCTGCCTTCTTGGTGTGCCAATGCTCATGTTCACAGAAAAGCTGTGGCCATTTTATATGCCAGAAAGAAATATTGCCTCCTGCATTCTCTGTATCCATGTCCTCTGCGTGGTTTAGAACGTTCCAGCCTGCTAGGTAATTAGATGAAGGCCAGAGTTAGAGGCCACTAGGGTGATAGCAGGGCATGGAGACAGTTCTAGAGGCAGCACTGAGTTAATGAGCAGGTAAACAGAAATGCCCCTCCCTTGTTCAATCTGGTGAGTCCCTTCTTTTACATTTTATGTTGCTTATTACATACTCTTTCCCATTTCTGCACTCAAATTTATGCACTTGCAAAAAATATGGAGCAGCTGTAAATAGCTCTAGCCATGAGTCTCCTTTTCCCAGTTGCCGGTTGCTAATCCTAAAGCTAAGAGGACAAGAAACCAGGGACTTTTTTATGATGCATAGAAACAGACCTTATTAACTTCTGACTTCTGTTTCCATGGGTATATAGCAGGATATTTTATTTATACGTTTTAATTTGCTCGAAGTTGTTGTTTTTTTTGGGGGGGGGAAGTCAGCTGAAAAGGAGGGTAAAAAAATGTGATAAATAAATGTTGGAGTAATTCCCCCCCCCAAAAAAAAATCTGTACTTTTCTCCATTCCTATTTAAAGCATGTTCTGTTTGCTTCGGAAACCAGTTCCATATTGTCTGTGCAACAAGAAAGTTTCCTCTGGTTTTATCTGCCGTTCCCATGGTTGTTTTTCCCCTCTGTTGCCGGAATTGCAGCTATCAATGATTAATGTGAATGTGATAGATTTTTTATATCTCACACTTGATGATTAATACATGTGTTTGTGCAGAAATGTTTAAATTATCTTTTCTGCAGACACCTACATACATTATTGGAGGGGGCTTAGTTATACCGCACTGTCCATCATAACATATTTCCTCTTAAGAGGATAGTGTTTATGTGTTGAAATATTGCTGATTGATTACTTCAGGGAGATCTTAAACACTGAGTTTCCAGGCAGTTTGGTCCAGTAATGCATTTGCCTTTAGTTTATGCATCAATCTTTTCAACTGTCCAGAAATCCAAAAAAACAATTTACACTATATCATAACTTCTCCCTGGAAATATACTTTATTTGGTTTATTGATGAACTATTTTATTTCTTATTACACTGGACAAATTGATATTCTCCATGACTACCCAAAACACGGAAGACTTTGAGACACAAACCGCATATAAATCTGTCGCTTGCAATTCCATATTTCATTTTCTTTTCTATTAGAACACACACACACAAGGACCCCCCTGAATCAAGTCCCTCAAATATAAATAACATTGTTGAGATGGATAATTCTGGATGACATGAGTTTAAAGCAGACAATTTAATTGGCGTTTCACTGCGCTGCTGAATTTCTCAAGGCCTTGGTTATTTAATTCTTGGTAAAGGATGGCAAAAACTCTCCCTTTATCTCTACTGTCCCCCACTTGAGTACCACAAGTCCGGAACTGAATCATAATTGTGCATCACATTGGATTGATGCGGTTGGGTGTCACTTAAGTGTACCAGGTGGACATTTTTTATTTGTTGAGGATTTGACAGTGATGACCTCAAATTAGCTGACCGCTGGGAACACCAGCTGGATAGCCTTTGGGATTAAGAGGCAGAATACTTGGTTCATATATAAGTTAGAAGTTGGTTTGGATTTCACATGGAATGTCCATTGACTGGAGGAGTTTGAACAATATGTTTGCCTGTACAGCTAAGAAGAATGTCATGTCTCTCCAGTATAATGATTAAAATGATTGGAGTCAATTCCCATGTCTAAGAAAGATGGTGTAATGTCCACCACATTTGGTTTTAATGTATTCCCTCCCTTTCTCCTTAATAGGGCCCCAGAGTGGCTTACATTATTCTCCTCAACTCCATTTTATATTCACAACATCCCCATGAGGTAAGTTAGGCTGAGAGTGTATGACTGGCCCAATATCACCCAATGAGTACAAGTTGGGATTTGAACCCAGCTCTCCCTTGGACCATCAAAGTCAGCATTGTCTACTCCAACTGGCAGTGGTTCTCCAGGATCTCAGGCTGAGGTCTTTCTGATTACCTCCTAGCCAATCCTTATAGCCTGCAAGGGAGTGGCGGGCTATAAATCTAATAATAATAAGAAGAAGAACTGGAGATGCCAGAGAGTGAAACTGGGGCTTTATGCATGCCAACCAGATGCTCTTCCAGGGAGCCATGACCCCTCTCTAGCACATCACTTATCTTTCTTTTCTCAGATACAGCACTTTCCCTGTTTCTTACATCACCTATGTGATCCTTTCAAGTGAAGATGCCAGGGACTGAACCTGGGACTTTCAGCAAGCCAAGTTGTGGTAAAAGCTACACCACCGGGACAGGCCTCTGCTGTTTAAGACCACTGAGTTGGGATAACATTGAGTGCGAAATTCTCTTGGAAGTACAGACTTTTTCATGTATTACACTTTTAAATGGACGATTTACTCTAAAATCTAGTCCTTCTAGTTTACATTTACTTTTAAATGACACTTATTATACTTACATAATGTTGATGAAAACTGATATTTTAAGGATGAGATCTGATGTGTTCTTCAAAATCCCTTTTCTGGGAGGGAGGCAATTTGTCTTTTTGAAACACATGTTTCATGCTCCCAGACATGTGCTTTTGTTCCCAAATGAGGGTGCAGGATTCTATTGTATAAAAATGCCTGCAGTATTTTTTCAGCAGTGGTTTAGAATATAATGACTCTCAGACAGAACAACGTTAGAGTCCAGTGGTGCCTTTAAGATCAACAAGGTTTAAGTCAATGTGAAAGCTTTTGTGTTCACACACGTTTCCTCAGACATAACAAAATGGGAATTTTCCAGTCCACACATATATAGACAAGGGGTGAGTAATAACTTAGTAAATAGATATAGGGGCTTTACGGGAAGAGCAAGCTAACTTTATAAGGTTGTCAGGCGACCTTATCAACTTATCTAATTATTCCTGGAAGGCCCTTGTAGTGATGTACTGATTTATTACTCACCCAATATATATTGAACTATAACTTTTATGTGAAACCTAGAACTAAATTTCTTAGTAGGTTATCCCTGATGGCCCCTGGCATTCCAGCTTCCAGGGAGGTGATTCTTCTATTGTCTGATTATGATCCCTACATTTCTCAGGGTCGCACTGTTTGCTCTGGCTGCCAGAAAGATAAGGTCTGAGGTGAGGGGCGATAGCTGATGCCGGTGACCTGCAATATTCTATTGTATGGGTTCCAGTGTATGTCCTATTATCTAGTTTTTATTGCTTATGGTTGTCTTTTTGTACTTTGTAAAGGCCTATGGCTGTACAATAAACTTGATTCTGATTCTAACTGATTTATTGCTCTGATTTATTACTTCAGACCAACACAGTTGCTCACCTGAATCTTGGATACTAGGTGTTATACATGATCCAAAACTTTTTTTTTTTTAATTTGCAGGTGTCTCAGCATTAGAACTCAGAATGTTCACTTCTAATACTTGAATCAGTAAGAGTTCCTGCAGGACAATGTGCTTCCAAGCTCCAGAATGAACTCAATCCATCTGGGCAAACGATTGGCATACTCTGACCTGTTTAAGATTCTGACGTACGGTGACAAGATTTAAGGGACCATAAGGCTGGACGCGCTGACTGGCCCCCCTCCCTCCCCCCTCCCTCCCCTCTGACAGGGCTCACTGACTTTGTTGCTGCCATGTGAACTTCTCCTGGCCCGGAACTCACTGGGCCCACCAAATGTGTACCTGTGTGTGAGCCCCACCTCTCACCGGCACTGGAACTCCCGGGCAAGTCAAGGAGGTGAAGGCAGCCCCCGCGGTGGGAGGGGAAGGGGCTTGGCCTGGTTCCCATGTGTCAGGGCGGCAGGCCCGGGGCTCCGGGGCTCTGGGGCTTCGGGGCTCCGGGGCCAGCTCCCCCATGTGGTCAAGGTGGCTGCTGCTGCTGCTGAGAACTCAGCCAACATGCCCTGCATACCCCACCTTGCTCGGCCAGCCAACTGCCACCTCCGGGTGGGCGCGCGGGGGGGGGGGGGAGAGGCCAGGGCAAGCGGGACATTTTGGAAATGATGCGTTATGCAGCAAAACATTATTTGAAGTGGGAACAGTCCCGCCAAAGGCGGGATCACTGTTCTCTATATTCTGAAGGCTTCCAGATTTGGTTGGGAGTATTCTGGGGCAACAAGCAACCATGGCTAACTCCACCTCTTTGTCTGCCTACCGTAATCAGGATTTCCCCTTAAGTATGGATAATATTTCACAGTTTGATTTCCTCTGCTGGCTACATAAAGCCCAGTTTCCTATATATCTCTCCTTCAAGTCTTGTATTAGATGAGGACTCTAAGAGTTTCTGCAATGATATGGCAATATTGTAGTCATAAGCAAGGGCCACTATCACAACTGCAAAAATCTTTGGGGGCTGGGTGGGTTATTGTTTTTACAAAAGGCATTTTATTGGACAATCCTAAGTATAGAAAGACAATTACCAGAATACTCCAATCTTCCCAGCACCATGGATAATAGCCAGCTTGGGAACAGTGGAAGATCTACAAGGGTGCGACCAAGTGTTCAGAATTCTCCTGCAGAGCAGACTTTGAAGGAGTTTTTCAGTGTGAGAGATAGTTATGGTTTCCTTGTTGGGAGGCCTGTTTTTGAAGACAATCTACAAGAGGTGCAAAAACAAGCCAACGCTTTTAAGCTACAGTTCTGAGGATTCCTTCTTATCTGTCGTACTCCAATCTGCTTAAATCGTGGCATGATTCTTCTATCTCTTTCTCCTTAATTAAAAAAAAAAACCTGTCCAGGTTCCACTGTGTTGCTTCAGATAACAGCTCAACAATCATCACAGGAGTCTAGAATTGCCCTGAAGGCAGGGAGAACATAGTAGACACTAGTAGTTTTATGTGGGGGGTTGGGTGGTGGAGGACCACTAGTATGTTAACTATGTGAGGTTTGGTTTTGTTCTGGAAATGCTTATGTATATGCAAGACAGACTGGAAATAACAGGATGTACTTCTAATAATGAGAAGCAGATTGGGCGATTGCCTGGTCCAAGTCAAGTGGATGCCGAATCGTTTGTTCAGGTGGCACATTCCGTCTCCTGGGGCCAGATGGCAGCTGTCTGTCTGGGAACATGCCCCGGCTGCCTGATCCACCATGAAGGATCATCTGCCACTCTTGGCAATCGATGAAATGCCCATGTGACCACCTGCAGTAACTAGGAACAGAAGGACTCGCTACTGTAAACAGGATGCGACTCCCACTTGCTTTCTATCACTCTAATGGTGAAAAGACAATTAGTCTCCGACTTGTTGGTTATTCTCTAAATCGGGAAACCTGGACATGTGATGATGCATTTAATTAGTGGCACAGAAACCATGCTTGAGTTTGCAGTGACTTCACCCTAATTGCTAATGGTAGGGATGTTAGATTTGATCAAACATCTCAATCTTATTTTTCTTCATACGTTTGCTTTCCCTTTGTTTTAGCTCTACTATGTGAGCAATTCTCTGGTGTCATCATCATCAACATCATCATAAATGAGGAAGGACAGAAGGATGGAAGGACGGAAGGTCATGTCTTTTGACCCAGGGAGTTTACAATTTACATTTCAGATTGGGGTAGACAGGGAAGAAGGTGCAATATATTAAAAATTGGCTAAAAACACACATGAAGCAGGAAGCAGGAATAAATAGTCTTTTCTTGCATGTGAGTAGTAGAGTCTCTCCAGCATTAGGACCTGTGCTTCTCAACTTGTTCTTAAATGACCTATTGCTAGGGGTGAGTAGCAAGGTGGCCAAATTGGCAAATGACAACACATTATTTAAGGTGGTTAAGAAACAAACAAAAAATAAATAAACAGATTGCAAAGATCTCCAAAAGGATCTCGTCAAACTGGGGGAAGTGGACGTTAAAACAGCAAAAGTGATTTGATGCGAGCGATTTATATTCGGGTAAATAATCCCAACCTCACGCATATGCTGATGGGATCTGAGCCGGCCGCAACAGAGCAAGAAAGGGACTCTGGGCAGCAGTGGGTAGTTTGATGAAAATGTCATCCCAGAGTGCAGCATCTGTGTGTGTGTGTGTGTGTGTGTGTGTGTGGTAGGGGAAATCAAACCCCATGCTGGCCATAATTAGAACAGGAACAGAGAATAAAACCACAACTATCACACTGCCCTCATATGACTCCATGAGGAGACCACGCTTGGAATATCAGGTACAGTTTTGGTGATCACACCTGGAAAAGGTATAGTAAAGCTGGAAAAGGTGCAGAAAAGGGTGAACAAAATATTCAGGGGGGTTGCACTCCTGCCATATGGGGATCCGCCAAAATGCTTAGGGCTGTTTAGCTTAGGGAAAAAATGAAAGGGGAGAAATGATAGAGGTATATATAATTACACGTACCATCAGAGGTTGCTAAATATTTAAGTATTACAAAGGGAAATACTTCTTCACACAGAATACAGTTCACAGAATCACAGAATCGTGAAGAGCTGGAAGAGTCCACAAAAGGTCATTTAATCCAACTTTCTTAGGGACTAAAGAATCCCACACTCCTGACAAATACCCATCACATTTCTTTCTAAAAACTTCTGACAAAGGCAACTTTGATACTCACTGAGGCAGCTTCTACAAACAGTTCTCACCATCAGAAAATGCTTTCTAATATTGATGTGGAACCTGTTTTCCCTCAATTGGAGTCAGTTGCTCCTAGATTTTGACTCTAAAGCAGCAGGATATTTATTTATTTATATTTATAAATGAACCCACCCCTTGCGGCTCAGGGTGGTTTACATGGGAATAAGTACAACACAACTTTACATAGCACATGGGAATAAGTACAATGCAACACAGCAACGTCAAGTAAATACAACAATAGCAATAGTGATCTCATAACAGTTCAACAACATTTTCATATGGTTCCATAGGTTGGTAGAGCTGGGTTCCATTCATGGGAGGGAGTTTATGGAGGGCCCAGCAGGAGATGATGGTTTAGCCGACCTCAGCCAAATGCCTGGTGGAAGAGCTTTGTTTTGCAGGCCCTGCAGAACTGCAATAGATCAAGCAGAGCCCTGATCATTTTGGGGAGCTCATTCTACCCCGTGGGGGCCAGGATGGAGATGGCTCTGGTCCTGGTTGAGGTCAGACTTGCTTCTTTAGGGCCAGGGACCATGAGCCAGTTGGAAGTGTTGATGTGTAGAGCTCTTTGGGGGATATAGACAGTAAGGTTGTCCCTCTGTTTCACTGGACCCAGATCTCATATGGCCTTAAAGGTGATTACCAAAACCTTAAATCTGATCTGGAATTCAACTGGTACCCCATGCAGTTGTTGGAGAGTGAACTGGATGTGGGACCTCCACGGTATTCTTGTAAGGGCCCTGGCCACTGCATTCTGGACCAGCTGCAGTCTCCGGATAAAGGTTAAGAAGAAGAAGAGTTATATGCTGCTTTTCTCTACCCAAAGGAGGCTCAAAGCGGCTTATAGTCACCTTCCCTTTCCTCTCTCCACAACAGACACCCTGTGAGGTGGGTGAAGCTGAGAGAGCCCTGATATCACTGCTCGGTCAGAACAGTTTTATCAGTGCCATGGTGAGCCAAAGGTCACCAAGCTGGCTGCATGTGGGGGAGTGCAGAATCAAACCCGATATGCCATATTAGAAGTCCGCACTCCTAACCACTACACCAAACTGACTTGTTAAGGGTAGGCCTGCATAGAGCAAGTTACAGAAGTCCAGTCTAGAGGTGACCATTGCATGGATCACTATGGTTAGGTGTTCCAGATCCAAGTAGGTGTCAGGGTCCGGGGTTTCTTGTTCCTTCTCCGCCACGATGTCGGGAGCTGAAGACCAGGCCAGGAAAGATAGTTCTCAGGATAGGCAGTGTCTCAGAACGGAGTCCTGTTGAATTACTTGCATTCTCGACTCCCGGGTTCAGAATAGTTTCCTCACTATGCTGAACCCTGCCTCCTCACAGATGCCGACTGCCCCATTTAAATATCCTTCCTCTCCTCGTCCCCACCTCCCGAGCCCTCAAGAACCTCCCACCAGTTCTTCCGGGTACACCTGTTCTGCATTATCTGTTGTGCCCTCACTTTGAGCCAGGCGCGACCAGTCTGTCAGCGTTCTTCGTTTCCTTTCTCTTCACTTTCCTCCTTCGTCTCTCCCGCGTATGGGTCTGTGGCCGCTGCCCCCTGTTCCCGAGAGACTGCTACTCTGCCTGTGGGGAGAGGATCTTTGTCTGCAAGTCGGGCCAGTCCCGACAGTAGGGTGCCAGTAATTTGGCTTGGCACAAGTGGTAGAGTGCCAGCCATGCTACTCTTGTGACCTTCATCTCCATAAAGAGAGAGGCATTGAGGACCACACCCAAGTTCCTGGTGGAGTGAACTACTGATAGCTGCACCACAGCCAGGATGGTAAATGCACTGGTTCACTTGGAACTTTCCTTCCTCACCATAGGACCTCCATCTTCAAAGGTTTGAGCTTCAAATGACTCTCCCTGAACCATCTCATCACTGCTTCCAGACATCTGGCTAAAGCTTCTGTGGGAACATCAGGGTGGAAGAGCTGGGTGTCATCTGCATTTTGATGAGATTCCAGCCCAAACCTGTGCACCGGCTGAGCGAGAGGGCTCATGAAGATTTTAAATAAAATTGGAGAGAGGACTGTTCTTTGTGGGACTCAACATGTATGTTGGTGGCAGCTTGATTATCTATCTCCTATTGCTGCCCTCTGTTCATGACCCCAGAGAAAGGAGATTTGCCATTGTAGGTCAATCCCCCCTATCCCAGCATTGGCCAGGTGGTGAGCTAGAAGCTCATGGTTGGCTATGTCAAACACTGCTGTGAGGTCTAATAGCATGAGCAGCACTGACCCGCTTCAGTCCAGCTGAGGGCAGAGGTCATCCATCAGGATGCCTAGCACTGTTTCTACCCCATGGTCAGGCTGGAAACCTGATTGGGATGAGTTTAGAATGAAACTTTATCCAGGAACACAGATATTTCTCCAGAAACGCTAGGCGCGGACAGGTCAGTAGTTGGTGGGCTCTCATGAATCCAGTGATGTTTTTGTTTTGTTTTTTTCAGCAATGGGTGTATCACTACTTCTTTCAGGTGATATGGTCATGGCTGCCAACTTGAATGGCTTAGAAAGGAGAGTGGACAAATTCATTGATGGTTACTAATAGCAAGGGATACCTACTCCCTCCAGGGTCAGAGGTTGTATGCCTTCTTAAACCAGTTTCTGGGAGCACAGGCAAGAGGTAGCTTACTGACCGCAGCATGGACAGAATGATATACTAGATGGCCTTTTGTTCTGATCCAACATAGCTCTTCTTGATTATGGATGGGAAGGAAAGGTTAGATTGGCATCAGCATGGCAGCAGGGCTAAACCCCTCTTTCATACCATGTTGCCACCAGCCTGGCCCCCTCCAGGCCCTGGTCCACTTTAGGGCCTCCGTTGGCACATGGCAAGGGAACACTGATTTTTCAGCATTCCCTTTTTTTGCCATGGCTGCCATGGCTCCTCTCCATGCTACAGTGGCTGGGGGGGAGCAAAAATGTCCCATTTGGCTCAGCAGCATTTCACAATGCTGCGGAGTTGAATGGGATTTTGTTTTACTATTTTAAAGGAAGGCGGGGTTGTGTTCTAATGTAATCTCACCTTCCTATAAAATAAAAATTAAAAACTCCTGCCACCACCCTGCACTGTGGAACCTTTCTGCTGTGCCTGCGTTCCCCAGCAGGAGGCATTTTGGCACAGATCTGGTCCATCATCAAAATGTGTCCCCCGCAGGGATGCAGAAAGCAGCTCACCAGCTTGTACTGCTGAAATGCATCCCCTGTGGGGACACAATAAATGGAGGATCATGCTGCTCTACTGCAATGCTCTGTCAGTGGCCCGGCATGGATGCTGCCATGTGTAATAGGTCCTTGTGTTCTTATATTTTAAATATATATAAGTACAGCTACATGTATTTCTTTCCTGCAATGCCTAAGGACATTACATTTCAGAATAGCCTTCTGAAACAGCCATCACTGTTTTCATCTTGTTCAAAGAAAACCCCAAATCACCTCTTCAGACTTAGACAAAAAGGCAGCCATGTTGCTCTGCAGCAAAATCCAAACACCATGTGGTGCTTTATACATTTCTGAGTGTAGCTGTGTGTTGGTCTGCAGTAGAGCAATTAAATATGAATCCAGTAGAAACACAGAGACCAAGATTTTCAGGGCATAAACTTTTGAGATTCCAAGCTCCATTTGTCCAAGCTCTCAACAACTTATACCATAAAAATCTTCTTGGTCTCTAAAGTGCTTCTGAACTCATGTCTAACTGCACTAACTTTTGGTAAGACGTAGCAATCAAAATAGCATTGGGTAAGATTTCAAGTTCTCCCGATCGTTTCAACAGACTAGATGTTAAGGGAACTCATAACCTGAAAGTCTCCTCCATGCCCTCTTTTGTATAACCTAAGCCAGGCTTTCTCAACCATGGTTTCAGGAAATCCCGGGGCTTCTGGATGGCCCTGGAAGGATTACCTGAATGATGAGAGTTAATGATTTTAAATACATTTTTGACATCATCTGTTATTCCCCCTGGGACAGAAATAGGTATGGACATGATGTCTGTAGTCCTGCCACAGGGAGCGCTCCAGAAGAGACAGGGAGGCAGCTGGCAGAGGAAGCAGAGTCAGTGAGGACCGTGGTGGCACCAATGCCAACGGGGTAGCAAGGAGGTGGCAGCTGCCCAGCTAGTAGAGGCCCAGACAGTGGCAGGCCAGGTGGTGGAGGCCCAGATGGTGGCAGTGGTGAGGTGGCTATGGAGGCCCAGGTGGTGGCAGCAACTGAGGTGCCAGTGGCAGTAGAGGCCCAAGTGGTGGCAGTGGAGGCCAAGACAGTGGTGGCAGAGGCCCAGGAAACAGCAGCAGAGGCCCAGGTGGCAGCAGCATAGGCCTTGGAGGAGCTGACAAAGGTCTGAAAGATTCTGCAGAAGAGGGCAGCCCTCATGCGTCAAGAGCTGAACAGGGAAAGGGAAGAAGGTGGAGTGGGGGGGAAGGAGCTTCTGTTTGTGAGAGAGAGCGAGAGAGAGGGAAGGGGAGGGACCAGGGAGGAGGTCAGGGAAGAAGAGGGAAGGAAGGAGAGGGGAGGAGAAATGGGGGGAAGGAGTCTGTGTGTCTGTCAGAGAGAGGGAAGGAACTGGGATGAAGGAGCCCCAGAGTAAGTATGTGTCCATATACCCATGAGAGTCAGTGTCACTACTTTTATTTTAAATTTGTTGAATGTTTATTGGCCCTATATGGTCATGTTGACTGGCCCCCCCCAAAAAAGTAATCAATGATGGATCTAGAGAAGTAGGAAAAGGAGAGGCCCCAGGTGAACATGTCCACAGCTATGCTTCCCAACCATATTCAGCACAATCACACCACTTCTGGGGTTTCTTGAAGCCTGAAGAATGTTTAAGGGGTTTCTCATCAGTAAATAAAGTTGACAAAGGCTGGCCACAACTATTTGCCTATGTATGAAAGGGGCAGTAATGAATGAATGCATGTGTTTGTGTTCATGTTCTGTATGTTACTGAAAGCTGGAACTGTTTTCATCTATTCATGTTGATAACCTGGTATTAGGAACATGTTTCTTTTACGGAATTTATATAAAACTTTCATAACATTTGTATATCCCTTCTATGGCGTTAGTCTAATAAGCACATACGGTAGATTCACGTGGGTAGCCTTGTTGGTTTGAAGTAGCCGAACTACTTCAGTGGCATCTTTGAGTTTGAGTCCAGTGGCAGCTTTAACACAAAGTTTTATTCAAACTTTGTTAAAGGTACAGGCTCAAGCACATAAGTTATGTTGCTGTTCTGTTGGTACAGAAATAATGGTGAGAATGTATACATGTTATAAGCAGAATCAGCCCAAGGCAATGGGAAACCTTTCAAGCTTGACTAATGGGTTTGGGTCACACAAGAGGCAGGCAAAATTCAAATAAGGTTCTGTCTGAATTGTCCAGCTAGTGTACCAGAATGCACAGGACCTTTAATACCAGGAGCTGAGCCTGAAAGACACATCACTGGAAAGCAATTGAATTTAATATGAATATCTTCCATATTCAACAAAATCTAGGAGTCTGTTCTAGGCACAGAAGCTCTACTATCTTCCTGGAACCCACACCTGGCTTCCTTGTCAATTCCATTGTAGGACCCTAATCCCTATTCAGGCTGCAGATGATAGTCTCCTAATCATTTAGCAAGGTTTTTAACATCCACGGGCAAAGCAAAAGCCCCGGTCTACTGGACCAGGAAGATGAAGCAACAGCCAAAAAGGAAAATAAACCTTTGTAGCTGCCACTGCCACAGCATGGCCCTTTGAAAATGATCCAGGGCTTAATTTGTCACTGGCCATCTCCCTTACAATCTAAATGCCACTTAGACAATCTCACTTTCTACTTTATTTCTTCCAGGTCTCGAGCGAAACCCTAGAGGGATCTGTTCTGAAGGGCAGTGTCAGCATGTCTCCTTCTCACACTGTGGAGGTAAATTCAGGAGCCCTGGATCATAGAATCCTAGAGCTGGAAGGGGCCATTCAGGCCATCTAGTCCCACCCCCTGTTGAGGGCAGTATCAGCCTCAAGCATCCTTGATAAGCATCTGTCCAGCCGCTGCTTAAAGACTTGCCAGTGAGGGGGGGAGCTTACCACCTCTTTAGGCAGCTGATTCCACTGCTGAACTAGTCCGACTGTGAATTTTTTTCCAGCAGTGGCTGCTGCTGCTGTTGTTAACATTTCTATACCACCCTCCCAGAATGGCTCATGGCGGTGAACATAATACGATTAGGAATTAACAATGGATTGAAATCAACATAATAAACATCAACAGTAACGCTATAAAGCATGATGATAAAACAACAATTTAGCAGCATTTAAGACATAACTACCTACAGATTAATCATTGCCCATAAGTCTCCAGACTAGATCTTTCCCTGTGGGGGTGTTTTGTAGGGGAGGCGGTACCGCTCTACACATAGTTTCAATCCAGTTCTGCAGGTTCTATCCTCGGCAGGTTGGCTGAAGGGAAAAGGCAGAGTAGGCTGTGAAATGTGATAACAGGGCCATGAAGTAAAGGCAGGTGGAAGAGACAGAAGCCTGAAGCCTGGGTCAGGGAGCCAAAAGAGCAACTGTTGCCAGATCTACATATGATGGTTTGGGTGCCTTTAAATGTTTTGTAGTGGAGAATTCTGATAGCTGATGTTTCTCTTACAGAGCCAGCTTTGGGTAGTGGTTAAAGATTGGTGGCCTCTAGTCTGGAGAACCATGTTTGAGTCCCCACTCCTCCACAGGCAGGCAGCTGTGTGACCTTGGGCTAGTCACAGTTCTCTTAGAGATGTTCTTGCAAAGCATCACACTTGGAGCTTTCTTAGCCTCATTCACCTCACAGTGTGAATAGAGGAAGCGAAAAGTATTTGTAAGCTGCTTTGAGTCTCCTCTGGGTAGTGAAAAGCAAGGCACAAGAAACCAGTTCTCCTTAAGAGGGCTATGGCAAGGGAACAAGATGTTGAATTTCTCCTATTGTTTGTTCTAGCTTTGGCTGCAGGAATCCAGTTGATAAAAACAGTTCAGTTAAAGCATACTTATTAGAAGCAATGATGTCATGCTTAAGTACAATGAGAATACCAGGAGAATGGAAGAAAGGTACAAAGTGGATCAGTAGATTTCTATCTGACAAGATATACTTCCCAATGCTAGCGGAAAGGAGGCAAAATAGTTTTCCATTTTGTGTTTGGTTCTGGCACGGGTCAGATGCATTGAAAACAGGCTTGCTTGGCCATCTCTGGATTCCTTTTGGGTTCAGCAGCCCAAGCTGCCACTTGATGAGTTGGGGCAGCAGAACACAAACTATTCTAGTTGGTTTCAGTGGCCCAGGAAGCCATCTGGCTGGCTTTGTTACCTCTTCCAGTGGCTGACTCCAAACAAAAAGCTGCTTGCTTCACCTTTTCGCTGCTAGCACCACTAGTGCCTTCTGAGATGTGAGCTGCTGTCATGGAAAGTCCATTCCAAGAGAATGAGCATATTCAGAATATGCTTAAACTTTGAGAACTTAAAAGCCTTCCAGAGCTTTTTTAATGATTTAAATGACTAAGACCTAGGGCATTTCCGCACATTAGTAAAAATAGCATTATGCCACCTGAATGGCAAAGTGCTAAATTTTATCTTGCTTCCCAGCCCCTCCTTACCTTTTTGCTGTCTCACTTTTGTCTTCTGCCTTTTTGCGCATCTCACCCTCTACAACTACTGTTGGAAATGGCATAAGAGAGCAACACACTTTATATGCATTGCACTTCCTCCTTTCAAACAATTCAGGCGATCAATCTCCTTCCTCTGACTAAAATGGGAATTTTGGCTTTCCTGGCTTTCCCGGTGTCTGGGGAGTGGGGGGTTGAGGTACAGTCTCCAAAATTTCAGGGTAGCTCTGGGAGGCTCTTCCCTGACTCCCCTCAAATTTCAGAATGATTGTTCCAAGAGGTTCACTTCTAGGGGCTCTTAAAGAGGGTGTCCCCATCCCTCCATTATATCCAAAGAAGGGTCAGTCCCATCCTTATCCATGGTTCCTCTATATATTTGTGAAACAGCCTGGGGGGTGGAACATGTCCAGCTGTCCAAGTTGGAATAAGGCCAATCAGGCCCTGATAGGCCCTGCCCCTGCAGCTCCTGCCCTCGGTCCCTGGACTCTAGCCTCTTTGCTCTCAGACACACTTCAGTGCCTGGAGCCAGCAGCAGGTAAGGGGAGAGGGCCTTGGGCACAGGGTTCTGGTGGAGAGCCTACTAATGAGGGCCTCTTGGCCTGCTAGGCTAGGCCTGCTAATGAGGGCCTCATGGCCTGCTAGCCTTGCCCTGCTAACTGCTAAGCAGAGCCTGCTAACAAGGGCCTCCCGGTCTGCTGACTGCCTGCTAAGGAGCTGTCCTGGGCCAGCCCCCGCCCACCCCACTTGATCCAGCTGCAACCCAAAGGCACCTTAAGCTGCCTGGAGATAGTATGATGTAATGGAGGAATGGGGAACCCTCTTCGGAATCCCCTAGATGTGGCTCCCTTGGACCAATAATTCTGAAATTTGGAGGGGAGTCAGGGAAGAGCCTTTCAGAGCTACCCTGAAAATTTGGAGACTGTACCTCAAACCCCCACCCTCCTAGGCCCTGGGAAATGCTGAAATTCCCATTATAGCCAATGGCCACATTGACTTTAAAGGGCACCAGAGCCAAATTGGTTGGATCAGGCCCTTAGTGATTCATGAGTCCTTTGATGGTTGGGCGGGGGGAGAACTGTTTCTGATTGAGGGGGAAGAAAGCTTTTGAAAGGCATGCTTTGTGGCACACCACAGAAAAACATTTTCTTTTATTTCTTGTATCACCTGTATGTGTGTCTGTCTATTTGTTGTTCCAGGAAGTTACCAATTTTTTAAAAAATAAATTCCTGTCCCTGGGAGAGGGAGGCATATGTGAGGGTGGGACAATATAAAGGACTCTAGTGTATTTGAGTCTCCATACCTTCTCTCTGCTGGTTCCTCTCCCTTAGCTAGTGCTAAATAGGTTGGGGAATCCACTTTATGTGATGTCCTGGAAATTTGGGGATGAAGCCTTTAGGGGGGGGGCTCAGTGGGGCACAATGCTGTGTTCATCCTCCAAATGAGCGATTTTCTCCAGGGGAACTGATCCCTTTAAGCTGTAATCCCTAGGGCCAACCCGGAGGATGGCTTCTCTGTCCCTCTTCCTTTTGAAGAAGAGTTTGGCACTCCCAGCCAGGCTGTGCCCAGGAGCCATTCTTCTTCTGCTACCCCCTTCATCTCTTTTACCCAGGGTGGTGTATTTACCTGGCCCACCACCCTGACCTTTACCCTCTTGAGGCTTGCCTTCACTTCAACCGAATGCTGAACATGTCCCAATCAAGTGGAAAGGGCTGCACCTGGCTCCAGAACCCAGGTCAAGCAACATGAGGGTGTCAAGCCCTCCTGGGATTTATTCATGACTGGCACTGCTCCTGCAATACCAGCTGATGAAGTCCTCAATTCTTCCCAGTCCAGATGTTGCTGTCTGTGCTTTAGGGCCCAGCTTCTTCCTGTTCGTGTGGCTGGTGTTTCCACACTCTGCTTCAACTACATCAGTGGCAGGTGGGTTGTGTCAATCCTTGGGAGCTTTGATAGGTTTCAGGGAGTGATTTGGGTGGCTCGGCTTTATCTGGGGGAGTATGAGTATGGCACCAAGAGTCTCACCAGGCTGATGATGGGCACTGACAATGGATAGTGTTTGGAATGCTTGCTTGTATTCTGTCCAGGGATCAGCTGTTTGTTGGGCTGGGGGGAGCATTTCACCTGCCAAACAGCTGATTCCTGGATAGGCTTCTTTCTGCAGCAGGATCAGCTGTTTGGCAGCGGATTCAACTGAATAAGTTTTGAACTTTCCTGAACTGGCCAAACTCAAATCGATATGTTGAATCAATTATTTGTTTGATTTGAGTTGTACTGAATTAGAACTACTCAAACCTGAAAAATACTGAATGTTTTCCCAGCCCACATCCCTAGACCAGTGACATATAACAGACAGTCACGCCACAGCAAACCACCTATGAAGGCTTCTCTAGGGACGCAATAAATGATCTATGACTAGATGCCCCCCCCAAAAGTACTTATTTATTTATTTATTTTACCTGAACAGGTTCCATGAATTAATAATGTCACTAAAGTTTAAGGCTGATCAGCCACTGAAGTGTGGGTCTACCTGGTGCAAAGTCTAAATTAGCAAGATAAAATAAGCACCAATGGACAGACAAAAAGGTTAATTGAAAATGTGAGCTGTTGAACTAGAGCAAATTGTCAGAGTGTTTGTAAATGTTCCCTACACCAACCCATATGCAAGTGTCTGTATCATGAATTTGTCATGGACATTTGGAGGTGAACTTGCAAAGTTATTTGTTGGCAGAACTGACTGGGTAACATTCTGAGATTAATTAAGGACAAGACTCGTCAAGGTGCTTGTTAGTGTATGAATGGCCCCTTCTGCTGTGGCCCTCTGTGACATGAGAAGCAATGCATAACTAGGATGAGTGGTTTCTGGCATGTCCAGAATGGGGAACTGGATGACACCCCAAGCTCCAGCTACTCCACAGTCTTTTAAGGCAATCAAGAGAGTCTGAGTCTTGATTTACCTTGTCAATCTCATGGTGGCATGGACAGTGTATCCTGCTTCTTTCTCTTTATGGACTTGGCTTGTGCAAGACTTGGCACACGTTGCTAGGACTCTTATCCTAAAAAGTTGTCCCCCTTCCAGCTTGGGAGCTGGAGAGACTAGGGTTGTGTGGAACGGTTCCAATCCAGATCACTCCCATCACTATCACTAAACATAAAGTTAAAATTTTGTGCAGCCAACTCACTCCCTACCTGATTGGTCCTGGGTGTGTGATGACAATAGGGAGATACTACTCTGCCAGTGAGGGCCAATCAGTTCAAATTGACATCTGCCAATGAGAGCCAATCATGGGGTTTATCTCTCCTTGTCTTCCTCTTCCTGCTGCTTCCTGGGTGGAAGAGGTGTTGGCCTCTCTGAAAGGCTCTGTTGCTGGTAAGTTGCTCCATTTGCAGCCTGTTCTCACCTTGCATCTCCCCCAGGCAAGGGAGGGAAGCCAGCTGCTTCCTTTACTTCCTGCATTGGTCTGAAGTTTCAGCTCTCTGCCGGAAGGAAGCACAGATGAACTTCAAGGGAGGCAGAGATAACCAGTATTTCAAAAACAGAATGTCAAGGGAAAAACAGAATGAAATGACTCAGTCCAGTCTGTCAGTCAAAGGATCTTTCAGGCATTCCAAGGGCATCAGCAGAAGGAACAGGTCACAGGTTGTGTCCATAACCCAGACCTCCCAGCCTCAAGTTTATATAGGCTGTCAGCAGCCTCTCAGTCCTCATTCTGGGATTACTCACAGTCTTCAGCAGTCAGCAACTGTCTTGCTAACATGGTGTGGTGTCTTTTAGACTGGATTGCTCTTCCAGAAAATAGCTGGCTTTGCTTAACTGGCTCAGGTGAGCCAGATGGGCTGACAAGGCAGGGAACTGCAGCTAGAGGATGGGCAGAGGAACGAGGAGCTCCTGCAACAACTTTGGAATTTAAGCCCCGGTTTGTCTGCAGCTCCAATCCCTACTGCTGGTTAGAGCCCTCTGCCTGTTGAAAATCTGGCTGGTCTAAGCTCTAATCCAACTGAAGCTCAGGTGTGGCTGGGAGCTCAGAGCAAAGCTTTTCCTCTGAGGAGTCCTCCCTAACAGGACCTGGCTCACAACACTTCACCCATGGCCCTGCAGCTGGCCATCAGAGTGCTCTCTGCTTTTTCCCACCCTCACTATCCTTAGAGGGGCTTCTTCACCCAGGCTGGGCCTGGGTGGGATAGGAGGGGGGATAGGAACGAGACAGCCCCCCCCAGCCTTACCTGTCCAGCCAGCTACCTAAATGCAGAACTTTACATTTGTCAATATTGAACTTCATTTTATTCAGTTTAGCCCACTTCTCGAGCTTATCAAGATCATCCTGTATTCTGATTCTGTGTTTGGTTGTGTTTGCTACCACTCCCAGTTTAGTATTGTCTGCAAAGTTAATAAGTATCCCCTCTAAACCCTCATCCAAATCATTTATAAATATGTTGAACAACACAGGCCCCAGGGCAGATCACTGGGGAACTCCACTTGTCACTCTTCTCTAAGAGGATGCTGAACTGTTAACAAGTACCCTTTGGTTATGATCTGTCAACCAGTTATCGATCCACCTGACAGAATTAGGATCCGTTCTGCATTTTACCAACTTGTCAACAAGAATATTGTGTGGAACCTTATCAAACGCTTTACTGAAATTCAGATAAACTATGTCCACAGCATTCCCCTGATCCAGTAAAGTAGTCACTTTCTCGAAAAAAGAGATAAGTTTGGTCTGACATGATTTGTTCTTGCGAAACCCATGCTGAGTCTTAGAAATCACAGCTATCTGTTCCAGCTGCTCAAGGACTGACTGTTTAATGATTTGTTCCAAAAATCAAGCCGACAGGTCGATAGTTACCTGGATCCTCTTTTTTCCCTTTCTTGAAGATGGGGACATTTGCCCACCTCCAATTATCAGGCCCACCTTTGAAGGTCAGATCCTGAAGATGAAACTCAAATACTTTGGCCACTTCATGAGAAGAAAGGACTCCCTGGAGAAGAACCTAATGCTGGGAACAATTGAGGGCAAAACAAGAAGGGGACGACAGAGAATGAGGTGGCTGGATGGAGTCACTGAAGCAGTTAGTGCAAACTTGAATGGACTCCAGGGAATGGAAGAGGACAGAAAGGCCTGGAGGATCATTGTCCATGTGTTCATGATGGGTCGGACATGACTTAGCACCTAACAACAACAATCATCTGGCATCTCTCCTGTTCTCCAAGAAGTGCCAAAAATGATTGAAAGATGTTCAGAGATTACATCTGCAAGTTCTATTGGATGCAATTCATCTGGCTCAGAAGACTTTGTTACATTTAAAGCAACTAGGTGTTTGTAGACTGCCCCAACAGTGATCCTAGGGCAGTGGTCCCCAACCTGCGGGCTGCGGCTCGGTGCCGGGCTGCGGCGGCCATGGCGCCGGGCCGCAGCTCCCTCTCCCCGCAGTAAAAAACTTCCCAGGCCGCAAGCTTGCGGCCCGGGAAGCTTCTTACTGCGGGAGGGCGGGGAGAGGGAATCAGGGCCGGCCGTGCCCGTGTGGGCGCGGCCCGATGTGTGGGCGCGGCCTGCGGGCACGGCCCAATGCGTGGGCATGGCCCACGCGGGCCGCGGGCCACACCCCAATGCCCTGCCGGTCCCCAACCTCAGAAAGGTTGGGGACCACTGTCCTAGGGCACCAATTCACGTCTCCCCTGTTTTGCTATGTTTTTTCCACATTGAGCACTATTTCCCTCACAAGAGAAGATTGAGAAATAGGAGTTAAGCAGTTCAGCCCTCTCTTCATCATCTATTATAATTTCACTCTCTTGTCCTTGCAGTGGTCCTACGGTGTCCCTATTCTTTTTCTTCCTTGAAATATAACTAAAGAAGGCTTTTTTGTTATGTTTAGCACTTCTTGCTAGCCTAAGCTCATATTGAGCTTTAGCTTTTCTAACCCTGTCCCTACAATTATTGGTTATTTGTTTATACTCATCCTTGGTAATAAGGCCTTTTTTTCCATTTCCTAAATCACTCTTCTTTATTCCTCAAATCATTTGACAGCTTTTTATGGAGCCACCTTGGCTTCCTTAGGCTCTTTCCATCTTTCCTTCTCAAGGGAATTGTTTGTGACTGGGCCTTCAGTATTTCACTTTTAAGAAACTCCCAGCCCTCTTGGACTCCCATCTCTTTAGGTCTTTCTGACCATGGGACTCTATGCAACATAAAGTCTGTGAAAATTAGCTTTCCTGAAGTCCAGTCTATACATCCGACTGCATAAAGGTTTTCTCTTTCCTACAATTGAAAATTCCAAAAGTCACTACTACCAAGTGTACCCAAGTGTTCTTCTATGGCTTGGACTTAGGGAGAGGTGGGGGTGTCTGGGAATGAGGCAGCAGGGACCCCATGGCCTTGCCCACCCAGCCTGGCCTTTGAGAGATGTGGAGAATGTGGCCTTCCCTGCCTGGCCTAGCCTTTGGGAAATGTTAGTGGGTGAAAGGTGGCAGACCCAAGAAAGCCTTGCCCTTTGAAAGATGTTTTGAGTGGGAAGCTTACAGCCCACCCCTCTACATCCTGCCTGGATGGCCTTTGGAAGATGTGGGAAGGTCGGGACAGTGGTGACATATATAGACACTTTTGCATGGGGGTGGCGGTAGGAGGGCCAGTACCCCTCCAAAGCAGCTGTTTTCTTCAGGAGAACTGATGCCTTCCCTCCCTCCATCCCTCTTTCTCTTTCCCTTTCTTTCTCTAATTTTCTGGAAGGTTTCCAGTCCCCCACCTGGAATGTGGCAACCCAACTGGCTGTATATGGAGGTGGAGTCAGGAATCAAACACACCTTTTAAGATTAGAGTCTGCTACTCTGTAATCAAATCACTACACTGGATGTCAAGACTGAGCAGGGAGCAGGGGGAGGAGGGCCAGAACCCAGGAAGGTGATAGTGCAGGTGTATGTGCTAGCACCTGTTGTATTCCTAGGTGCAACAGGCTTTGCCCCTAGTATATGATAAATGTTAGGAATAAAAAGTTACAACATGCCAAAAGATCACACATGGATTACCCATGGCAAGTTGTTGACTGAGGGATTGTGTGAATTCAGGAACGGACAGAGGAAAAGGGAACTTTTAGCAATTGTTATGAAAATCCTGCATCCCACTGAGTACTCTTGAGATCTACTAGTACTATGTCTCTCTCCAGTCTCTCTCTCTAGCCAACATACATAAGAAATCAGCATGATTCTAGACCAAAGGGAGCCAATGTGGTGTAGTGGTTAAAAGTGGTGGACTATAATCCGGAGAACTGAGAACTCACTCCTCCTTGTGCAGCCAGCCAGCTGGGTGACCTTGGGCCACTCACAGTTTTCTCAGAGCTCAACCATAAGGTGACTGCTGTGAGGAGAGGAAGGGAAGGTGATTGTAAGTCTCCTTTAGACTACTTAAAGTAGAGGAAAACAGGGTATGAAGACCTCTTCTTCTTTAAGCAGTGCAGGAGATAATGGACTCTGCTTATTCCCATTGCTCCATAGATATGCACTGCTGGCCACTTGCCAAATGGTGGGTTAGGTTTAGAAGTAGATCCCACTTCAAAAAGTTTGAGAGCTGCTACATTTAATAGGTATCTGTATTCAGTGATTATTTGTCTAACATTAGATTCTTGTATTTATCTATCTATCTCTATCTATTTATTTATTAGGCTTATATATGAACCCTCTTGGGCCAGCCAGCTTGGGGTAGTTCGCAATAAAAATACAATTAAAATACAAAACACCCTCAAAATACATTTCCCAGCAGCTGGCATGACTAACCATCCAGCCAACACTGCATTACAGATGGCGGCAACCATTTCTTCAATGTCTTCTGCTCAACGGACTCTACTGAGTAATTTCTATTCTTTCCCGTCGTCCTAATTGTATGGATTGTCAGCGCCGATAGCAAGCATAACATGCAATGTGATGCAGGGCATTCCCCCTTTCCTTGGCACATTTTATGGGATCCACGGTAAACCTACTGAAGAGCCTGTGCACATTTTCCATTTGCTTTAAGGTACAGCTAGCGACCATGTGTGGTTGGCAGTGATAAGCAAACTCTTGAGGGGATGAGCAAGCCACTACAGTTAAAGCCATTGAAAGGTTTCGGCATTTTAAGTCAAGAGGGCTGAGCGAAACACAGGCCCTCGAATATAAAACATGTGAAATGATTTCTGAGGAGGCTGACCTTTGTTTCACTTAAGCCGCACCACAGAAGCGAGGGCTGAGGCCCATCAGATAAAATGCTTTCCAGCCAATGGGAGGTTGTGTGAGACGACATCACCTTGTGAAAAGTCAGTATCCTGTCTCGTTAGAAACAGCAAAGCATTTCTCTTTTCGATTCGAGAATACGTCAGGGGAAGGGGGGCTAGCAACTCCAAAAGAAAAGAGCTAAAAGAAAAAAAAACTCAAATTATGACATAAGTTCAGGTGGACAGAGCTCGAAATGGACTCGGCATGGAGGCACTCAAAGGTTAATCTCATAGCGATGTCTGTAATAGCTTTCGTCGGGTGGTATCCAGTGCCGGAAGAGCCACAACATCAGAGGAGGCTCCTTAGGCTGGAGAAAGGCTTCAGACTTTGCTCAGACAGTTAGGTTTGCAAGATGGTTGATTTTCTTTCTGGAGTACAGCGTCAGAGCAGGGCATTTATTATATAACAAGCATTTATTACATGCAGAGGTACACCAGATCTTCTGGATTGATCACTGAGGAGATAATGATATAAACAGATAGGAACTAAATGATTGACTTCTTTTTTTAAAAAGTGAAAAAGACTGGATTGTTTTTGTTTGTTTGTTTGTTTTCCAAAAAGATACACGCCACTGATTTGATAACAATCAGCCAGAAGAAGTGGCGTGCCGGGCTTGAAAAGTACCTGTCCAAGGAAACACCCTTTCTCAGGGAGGTTTATAACATCAGTACACTTAGTTTCACACCAGACTCCGTGAACTCTACTGGGATACTCTAATGCTTTTTTACACTTAGTTCCCCAGATAGGGAACTTAACCAAAGGCTTGATATTTCTATGGATCCTTAATTCACACTCCTGAAGAAGCAGCTGTTCTCTTTCACATCAAACTTCTCACTGTCCAACTTCTTACGGACTAAACTTCTCCTTGTCAGACAATAAACCTGCATCTCAATGGCAGTGGGAAATGCCAGGGAGTTGCAATCAACTTATGACAACCTTGTCGAGTTTTCAGGGAAAGACATTTTCAGAGGTAATTTCCCATTGCAGGCTGTTGCATGGCAAGCCTGGACTTCCTTCATGGTCTCCCACTGCAGTACTAACCCCAGGACAGATCCTGCTTAGCTTCTGAAAACAGATGAAATCACTGTATGCCAGACTATCCAGGTCAGGGTGTTTCCCAGAATGTGGCTTCTATCAGCTAACTGAAAGAACTGGTCTTTTTCATCTTGTCTACAGTGTTACCAGAAATGCCTTCGGGTAGAGAAAAGCGGCATATAAGAACCAACTCTCCTCCTTCTTCTTCCTCTTCCTCCTCCTCCTCCTCCTCCTCCTTCTAAGCATTTTCAAGATTTATATCTATTCTTTTTTTTTTGGGGGGGGGGGGTCCAGTACTGAATGTGTACTGATAAGAGTATAAACATAAATAGTATAAAAATGTTCTTGGTGGGTTACTCTGAGTTCTGTTGTGTCTGGCCTTCTGCAAAAACAACCAGGTGGTCAGGTGAAAAGTGAAAAGGAACTATTTTCTTGTAAATGTCTATGTTAAACTTTTAACATGAATAGGGCACGAGACCTAGATGGATGCTGGTTGAATTTAGATAGATAGATGGACCAACAGACAGATTTGTGTTGTTTTGTAGCTGATTTCTTTTTTCTTTTTTTTTATCCCTTTATATTTTTCAATAGAATCAGTGCTTTCAGCTGGAAGGGTTTACACAAAATCGACAAAAAAGCAATATATTTTAAAGTTGTATGCGTCTCTTCAGAGTTCTTAAGTTAATTAAAAACATAGATCAACCAAGTGCAAGGTGCAATCTGGAAATAAGTAGAAGGATGGGATTTGATCAAGGAAAACAAGCCTTTGAAAATGGATTTCAAGAAGAATCAACCGTGTGTTACAATTTCTTCATCTACCCAGTCATTATGTGATGGTGAAATATGGAAGATTCTATTATTCCACTCAGATTGACGGTGTGCAGTGGATAGGTCCAAAGTCTATATCTGTACTTATTTGTAGTGACCTGTCACCATTTTTTTTAAAGGAATAGTCCTTTTACATTTCAAATAAATTCACGTGCCCATCTTTCTTCTCAGCAACTGAGGACCAAATTTTATAGAAATCATTAAACATTAAAACAATGGAGATAAAACACCTTAAAAGCAGGCTAAAAACAACTCAGTGGAAATTACCCATTTCATCTGGATGCAGCCCAGGAATTTGTTCCTCCTCTGACTAAGCTGGATTTGTGGAAGGTCATTTCCTCTGAAAAAGTTCTCTGAAGGACATGTATTCGACTAAATCTACTACTCCTTTTTGGACATTATCTATTAGGGTGTCAGCTGGGATGGAGCTTGAGGAACTGTGGTTTGGGCAGGGGAGATGCTTCAGTGGGGTATAATGCCACAGCATCCAACTATCATTTTTCTCAGGTGAGCCAATCTCTGTTGCCTAGAGCAGAGGTACTCAACCTGTGGTCCTCTAGACTACAATTCCCATGAGCCACTGCCAGCGTGAATATCCATAAACACCTGGAGGACCACAGGTTGACTACCCCTAGCCTAGAGATCAATATCAGTTGTAATAGTAGGAAATTTCCAGCATGCCACATTGGCTCTCTCAGCTCAGACTCTGCAAATGGCATCAGCTCTGCTCACCCATTTGGCATGGAAGAAGCTAACAGGCAAGCTGGTGCCCTCCCTCCATCACGGCTGGCCCCCCTTTTGACATGGCGTGCACCATAGCAGCTGTTCTATTTGATTGCTTCATGGGCATATTATTTTTCCAGTCATTACATCCCACCCTCCATAACTTGAGGCTATAGCTTCCTTCCTCTAGGTCAGCCTTTCTCAATTTGTTTTTAACCATTGAGAAACCCCTAACACATTCTTCAGACTACAAGAGACCCCAGAAGCATCATAATCACCCAGAATATGGTTGGGAAGTATAGCTGTGTACACACTCACCCAGGCCCCGTCTCCTTCCCACCCTCTCCAGGACCATCATTGGTTATTTTTGGAGGGGGGGGGGGACATGACATCATGACCATATATGGTCATATCACCTGATAAATGTTTAACAACTTATTTGTATACTAGGGACAAAACCCGTTGCATTCAGGAATACAACAGATGCTAGAATGGGGTATGTGTGGAAGAATTCTGCAGATGGACTCTCCCTCCCCCCAGGACCTGGAAAGGTTGCAGACTGGAGGCCTCCGGGGAAGTGAACTAAGTGAACTCACTGGCAGGGGCAGCATTCATGCTACAGGGATCTGTAGCCTCTGAGCCTCAGAGGGAAGTGGAAGAAGGAAAGGTGGTCAAGGTTGGGGGACGGAAGGCAATTGGCTGGCCACTGGACAGGCAAGCAAGCCGGTTGGAGGAAGAGGCACTCAGAGACATCCACCCTGAGTGGGTGTTAAGCACTGAGTGGCACTTAAGCCAGCTCCTCCTAGGCCTTAGCAGAAATATTAAGTAAAACAGATAATTAACTCCCACCCATTTGGGAAACCCTTCCAGGACCATCAAGAAACCCACAGGTTTCATGAAACCTTGGTTGAGGAAGCCTGCTCTAGGTTAGGGCTTGCTTTCTTCCTGACTGTGAGAACAAATGTATGGATTCTCCAAGGAAACCCGTGGTTCATTACAGAGATAATCTTGCTGTACACTTCTTTCTGATACCCATGTTCAGGAGTTTCTTAGCTATGGACCTATGTTTCCCACTGCACAACACTCATTTAAACCAGAAATGATGAGAGAGAATGTAATCAAACTTAAGGTCAGAAGAAGGACTACAACATGGATTCAATTGTTGGTGCTACATCAAACCTGTTTCTTTTCAGAACTATTGTTTTCATTCATCTGTGACTTGATGCACATTTCCTTTATTTAATCAATTAAAATCATTGTCTGTGATTTATTTTACAAGTTACGAGCTCTAGATTAAAGGCCTATTAATCCAAGAACCTGGGGAAATTTGTGACTGGATCTTCTCACTGCTTTTAAAGTCTAATTTAACAGGAAGATTTCCCCTTCTGCCCACAACAGACACCCTATGAAGTAGGTGCGGCTGAGAACTCTAAGAGAATTGCTCTGTGAGAACGGTTCTAAGAGAACTGTGACTAGCCCAAGGTCACTCAGCTGGCTACATTGGGAGGAGTGGGGATTCAAACTCGGTTCTCCATATTAGAGTCTGACACTCTTTATTCAGCATACCACTCTGGCTCTCCCCTCACCCCTTCCAGGTTTAATGATAGGATGAATTTAAGCTTTCTTTGGCAAAACCAAAAGGGAGCAGAAGAGTTAACTCCATCCTTCTGGTGCACCACAGCCAGGATCTGAAAAGCCACACAAAGTGATTGGAATTTGAAAGCCAGCTGGTGAGATCTGAACACAAATCACTCAGCATCTAGTCAGCTGGAGTGACTGAAGAGCACGCCAGAGGAAATCCAATTGTGGCTTGATTTACATCTTACTTTTCCATGTCGCAAAGTCATTGTCATGAGATTTTTATCACATCGTTTGCATAGTGAATGGCGAGAGCTGCTGTGAGCACTGGCACAGCATCTGCTTTGAATGCAGAAGGTCCCAGGTTCCATCGCCAGCATTTCCAGCTTTAAAAACAGGACCTCAATAAAAGGGATGTGAGAGACCTCTGTCTATGGTCCAGGACAGCAGTTGTCAGGAGTAGACAGCCCTCACCTAGACAGAGCAATGGTTTAGGGATGCCAGTCTCCAGGTGGAACCTGGGGATCCCCTGGAATTACAGCTCATTTCCAGACTTCAGAGATCAGTTCAGCGAGAACCAGCATAGTGTAGTTGTTAAGAGCAGCGGCCTTTAATCTGGAGAACTGGGTCTGATTCCCCACTCCTCCATATGCAGCCAGCTGGGTGACCTTGGACTAGTCAGAGCTGTTCCCAGAGCTCTCAGTCCCACCTACCTCAGAGAGTGTCTATTGTGGAGAGATGAAGGGAAAGGTGTGCATAAACTGCTTTGGGACACCTTCAGATAGTGAAATGTAGGGTATAAAAGCCAAGTTTTGGAGGGTAGACTCTAAGACATTGTGTCTCACTGATGTCCCCATCCTGTCATGTTCAATTCCCAAATTTCCAGGAGTTTCCCAGCCTGAACCTGGCAACCCTACCCCCCACCCTCCATGGTGGCCAGGGGCCCCCTGATAACCCTATAATGGTCTAACTTGATATAACAACTTTATAAGTGGGGCAGGGTTTAGAGGGCTGGACTAGGATCTTCTCCAATCCCTGGCTTCTATATAATCATACTGCTGTCAAACATTCACAAATTAGCCTGGGCCAGGCAATCTCTCTCAGCCCAGCCTTACATCATAGGGTTGTGGTAGAAGAAATGAGGAATGGAAGTCCATGTGTGTCACTGAACTTGGAGAAAGGGAAAGACCTTACTGCTCAAACCACCAGGAATGTGGGGATGATATCTGATGCCTCCCTCTCTATGAAGTCACCAAAGTAGCTCAGCAAGTGTTTCTCCATCTACACCTGGCTAGGTTACTAGTGTCCTACCTGACTCCAGATCTCTTAGCCACAGTCATCCATGCAACAGTCACCTCCAGATTGGACTTTTGTAACTTGCTCTATGAGGGCCTTATAGCTGCCAGAGTCCTGTGGAGAGGTTTAATATGCCCTGAGGTCAGTCAGCTGCAATGACTCCTAATGGAATACTGAATTAGCTTTTTGGTGCTGGTTTTGACCTTTAAGACCATTTGCAGACTGTGCCTATTTTATTTATTTATTTATTTATAGTTACATTTATTAATGGTCACTCCTGGACCATGCTGGCTTGTGGTGGTTTTCAAGAATTTAAAATGATATAAAATATAATTACAAAACATACAATGCTAGATTGGTAGCAAAACCCAGTCTAACCCTCCCCCTCCCTTCCAACTCATACCCAACCACAGTGTATACAGTACCACACTACCATCTCAGGAAATGGGGGTGGGTAACTACCCAGATTACCAACATATAGGTCCTATACAGGGAGGGACCCAATCTATCTGGCTCAGCTTCAACCAAATGCGTGGTGGAAAAGCTCCATCATACAGGCCCTATGGAATTGTGATAGCTCCATCAAGGCTCTCAGATCTTCCAAGAGCTCATTTCACCAGGTCAGACCCAGCACTAGTCCTGGTTGAGGCCAGGCATGCCTCCTGGGGACCAGGGACAGCCAACAGATTCAAATTCGCAGAGCAGAACTCTCTGCAGGGGGCATAAGGAGACAAGCAGTCTAAGGCAGTGGACCCCAACCTGCGGGCTGTGGCCTGTTTCCGGGCCGCGAAGGCCATGGCGACGGGCCGCGGCTCCCTCTCCCCGACCCCCCCCCCACAGTAAAAAAACTTCCCAGGCTGCAAGCTTGCGGCCCGGGAAGCTTCTTACTGCGGGAGGGCGGGGAGAGGGAATCAGGGCTGCGCCCGTGCATCGCACATGCGCGGGCTGTGCCTGAACATTGCGCATGAGTGGGCTGTGTCTGCGCATGCGCGATTTTGGCAGCGCATGATGCATTCGTGCATGCGTGATGCAGACCCGCGCATGCACAATGCGTGGTCGCGGCTTGCACATGCGTGGGCCGCAGGCGCGGCCCGCTGCCCTGCCGGTCCCCAGCCTCAGAAAGGTTGGGGACCACTGGTCTAAGGTAAGCAAGGCTCAGGCCACAAATGGTCTTGTAGATAATAACCAAAACCTTAAACCTGATCTGGAAGCTACTCGGAAGCTACCCGGTAAACAATGCAGCTGCCTCAGCACAGGCTGGATGTGGGCCCTCCCTGATGACCATGTGAGGGCTTGTGCAGCATGTACCTAAGGAACTGCCTTTCCAAATATGTCCCCCAAAGAGTGTTATACTTAGCTAGTCCAATAGTCTGGTTGCCCCTGGCCCATGAGAGGTGCTCTTGACTTTGTCAAGGGCAAGGCCTTTTTAGTCCTAGCCCTTACCTGGGGGAATTAGCTTCTGGAGGAGACCTGTGCCCTGCTGTTTACCTAGTTTAACTAGTTCTGCTAAGCCTACAAAATAGTGCTCTTCCATCATGCATTTTGTTGAGGCTGGGTCACCAACAACATTTTTTTAAATTATAATTATAGGCTTCCCCTCTTGAACCAGTCATCTCAAGGCAGGGTAAAGGGTAAAGGGTAAAGGGTAAAGGGTAAAGGGTAAAGGGTAAAGGGTAAAGGGTAAAGGGTAAAGGGTAAAGGGTAAAGGGTAAAGGGTAAGGTAAAGGTAAAGGAAGCACTGGGTCATGTCTTGGGGTGACACCCTCTAGAATTTTTATGGCAGACTCAGTATGGGGTGGTTTGCCAGTGCCTTCCCCAGTAATTACCGTTTACCCCCCAACTAGCTGGGTACTCATTTTACCGACCTAGGAAGGATGGAAGGCTGAGTCAACCTTGAGCCGGCTGCTGGGATTGCACTCCCAGCCTCATGGGCAGAGCTTTCAGACTGCATGTCTGCTGCCTTACCACTCTGTGCCACAAGAGGCCATAAGTGTAAAGGGTAATAATAAAAAAAACAAATCAACACAGTTAAAACTACTAAAAATATAACAATATGATGTCATATGATAGCAGGAGCACTCTGAAGGAAAAAGCCTCCCAGACCAAGATTGCCATCCCTTCCCCATGCCTTCCAAGATTGATGAACTGAGAACCCGGGGGGGGGGAGTTCTTTCAAGGTGACTATTTCACCCTCCCTCACCTAGGTCTCAGTCACACATGCCAGGTCAGCCTCATGCTCTGCCAGAGAAGCTTGCAGAGTTGCAGTCTTATTGTTGATCAGTGTCAGAGATGGGTTACAACCCTTGGGCTCTCCAACTGCATTTCTTAGGATGGGATGAAGGTTATAAAGAATGTGAGCTTGTCCATATATTGCATTCTTTCTCTTGTCCTGCCTCCTCCAAATTTTTTCCAAACCCCCAAATCATCTGGATCCCCAGCCTATTCATTTGGAACCCCAGCCCGTAGTCTCTTGCCTGTTGGTTATCATATCTAATGACCATCCCTCCCCATTATAGCACTCTCCCCTTTAACATCTGGATCTGGAAACCAAAATGGGAGAGCAATGTGGGAGAGGTCTGGAAGCTATGTATTTTAGATATTTTAATAGATCGGTTTTAACTATGTTCATTTTAAACTGATGTACACTGCCCCAAGACATCTGGGCTGAGAGGGGTGGTCTTAGAAACGAATTATCTTTAACCGCTCCTGCGGGGCGGAATAATAAAAGAGTAAGCCCTAAGGGGGAGGAGAAAGGGTGGGCTCTGTCTGGGATAAATACTCAGGGGGCCCAATAAGGAGTTGCAAAACAGCTCCTGATTGGGCCCTCCAAGTGTCACTCCAGGGCCAAGCAGCCATTGGGGAGCCGCACCTAGCCTCGCCTAGCCTCGCCTTGCCCGCCCGGGGATTCGCTGCACACAAGGAGAAGCAGCCTTCCCCGAGGGTGAGTACTCCCAGTGGCTTCCCCTCGCCCTCACGAAGTGAGCAGGGATGCTGCGTCGCACACAAGGTGTCCCTGCTCCTTTCCCGCCTGGGGTCCCTTCCCACTGGCCATTCCCCGCCGCTGCTTCCCCGTACCCAGACACACACACACACACAGCCTCATCTGCCACCTCCCCTGGCTGCCCCCCCTTGCCCCACCACCGCTTCCCAGCAACCACAGACACACAGACACACACAAAACCCCCTGGCTGCCCACCCTCACCCCGCCGCCGCTTCCCAGCGACCACAGACACACAGACATGCACACACACACAAAACCCCCTGGCTGCCCCCGCTTGCCCCGCCGCCGCTTCCCAGCGACCACAGACACACAGACATGCACACACACACAAAACCCCCTGGCTGCCCCCTCACCCCGCTGCCACTTCCCCACCCCCACAGACAAACAAACACGCACACACACAGACAAAACCCCTTGGCCACCCCTCATTGCCCCGCCGCCACTTCCCAGTGACCACAAACACACAGACACACACACAGCCACCCACCCACCGCGCTCTGCCACCCCTTCCCCCACCACACACATCCACACACACACTCCTCTCTACCCCCTCTTCCCTCCCCACCTCCCCCTCCCCATTCATCCCCCACCCGCAATTCCCCCCAAGATTCCACCCCAACCTTCACACACCCCCTGGCCCCTCCCCTTTCACCTACCTCTCTGTCTTCCTTCCTTCCTTTCTTCCTTCCTACTTCCTGACTTCCTCTCTTCCACCCCACACATGCACACACACACTCCTCTCCAACCCCCCTCTTCCCTTGCCACCTCCCCCTCCCCATTTTCCCCCACCCGTGATTCCCCCCATTCCCCCCCAACCACACCCCTGTGGCCCCTCCCCTTTCACCTACCTCTCTGCCTTCCTTCCTGCCTTTCTTCCTTCTTACTTCCTGACTTCCTCTCCCCCACCCCACACATCCATGCACACTCCTCTCTACCCCCCTCCTTTCCTCCCCACCTCCCCCTCCCGATTCATCCCCCGTGATTCCCCCCCAACTTTCACCCCCTGTCCCCTCCCTTTTCACTTACCTCTCTGCCTGCCTTCCTTTCTTCCTTCCTTCTTCCTTCCTGACTTCCTCTATTTCTCCATCTTCTTCCTGTCTCTCTGTCTCTCCCTCTCATTTGCTTCCTGTCTCTCTCCTTTACTTTCTTTCTTTATCCCTTCTACCCATCCCTTCAAACACCCCTAGTCCTTCTTTCTCCCTCTCCTTCCTCCTTTACTCTTCTTCCTTCCTTCCCCACAGTCTGTTTTCCCCCTCTGCTAGGGCCCACTGTATTTCTTCGACAGCAGGCTTATTTTCTAGTATATAAATAAAAATGTAAATGAACTAGGTAGATGGACATTGCCATCCTAAGCATTGTGATACCCTCCTTGGTCCATTAGAGTCAACACAGTTCAGTAAACCTCCTTCAGTGCAATCCTAAACAGTGCAATACTTTGCTCAATCATAGGCTTAGAAGTGGGTAACTCTGTTTAGGATTGCATTAATAGTGTTTTATTTTAGCACAGTACATACTGGCCCTTACCTCGACACAATTTCAAATGAATTATTCAGCTTGCAAAAATTTTTGTGGTGAAATTACCTTGCAGTTATGTCTAGAGGTGTGCATGAATTTGGAAAATGGATGTTCATTGGATTTGTGGGTGGTCAAAGGTTGGGGGGATTTCATGAACCCCAAACCCAAACTTGCAAGGACTCTTGTGTTCCTACTAAATGGGTAATCATTGGTGTAGCCATAAAAACCAAAAGACAATCCTCCCAAGCCCTGTCTATGCTGGAAGAGAGATTTTTGCACGCTTCACATGCTCAACATGTGTGCACCAAGGGAGGAAACTCTGCCCCCACAAACACACATAGAGGTGTAAGACCCATATGTGGTCATGTGTGGTCATTGGGGGCGTGGCCATATGAGCTTGGTTCACGAGCCATGAACTATCCAATTTCGTGGATTCGCGGAGACCCGTGGATTGGGTCATGCCCATCTCTAGTTATATTTCCCCCTCATTCACAAGGACTGTGTGCACCAGACCTCATTCCAGTCCTCCAAATCTGTCTGGCACCCTCCCAGGCAATGGGCTGTTGTGAGAACAACTTCATTTGAGAATGCCATTAAAGAGAAAACTCCCCCCTCCCCCCAAAAAAACAACAACAACAGAGCACTGTTTAATAACATATATGTTTTCCTGTGCACACCGAAGCTGAAACAAAATTATTCATGTCGCTAGTGATTTAAGGAATTTCAGAGTAGGACTTGCCGCGCATCTGCTCCATTTCCACTCCAAGGCTTTCATGACAGATTGAGCATTAACAAACTAACCTAATAATAACCCTCGACCAATGTGCCTTTGAAATTAATCTGCGTTGCACTGCATTCCAATGACTCCGACAGGCCTGGCGCTAGAGCATCTTTTATGGTAAGTTTTTCAAAATGAACAATCAGTGGGGGATAAACTACAAAATGCTCACTCTGGAGGCAACCCGTTGGAGTCGTGATTTTGCTTGCAAATCGGCCCGCGTGCCTCAGACCGTCAGTGGGCGATACAATGCATAATGCATGGCCTTCCCATTTGGTCGGCACAGTCCTACACATGTGTGCTTTGTGGGTCGCTGATGATGCTTTCCCAATGTGGAACCTGAAAGGGTGCCTAAACAGATTTGTTTAATAAATGCTTAATGTCCCACATTACATTCCCAGCACGCTCTAATTAAATTCTTTTCCATTTTCGTCTCTCGATAGTCTCAGAGGGTTAGTGCGGCTGTGGAATATTTGACAAAAATTCAACCAAGCAACCACCTGAATTTGATGCATTAACCTTGACACCGCATACAACGTTATTCAGGCCACGCATTCAGATGCCTTTTTTTTTTTTTTACCCGCTCGATGCAGAGAAGGCTGCAAATCAATAATTATCACCGCCTCTGGATAAGGAGAGCTCTAGGTTGCAATCTATCAAGTGTTGCTCTTACACAGGCCTTTATGGAAATGAATTTGGGGCTGAGAACACATCAAGTAGCACTTTTTCATGCATATGTTCAGTTGCACGCTTCATGTATGCTACAGTTTGGCTGGAGGAGAAGAGACTAATTTGGAAAACAGCAGCAACAACATCAGCTCTTTTTCTCTTAACCAACAGTGAGCATTTATGATCATTTATGCATTTGTTATGTCTCAGTTGTTACTATAGCCTTAGAAGATATTCATGTTTTGTAAATTTAAAGCATATGCAGGATAATCATGAAGGATTAATCTTTCTTCCTTTCCACCCCCCACCCCCTCCCCCTTTTTCTTTTTAATGCTCTGACCTGGAAGGGTCCAGGCTATCCTGATCTCGTGAATTTGGTGTAGTGGTTAAGAATGGAGATTTCTAATCTGGTGAGCTGGATTTGATTCTCCACTCCCCCACATGAAGACAGTGGGGCAACCTTGGGCTAGTCACAGATCTTTTACCCTCACCGGATGCCATGGGGAGGGGAAAGGAGGGCAACTTTGGGCTAGTCAGTTTTTTTTACCTTCACAGGATGCCATGGAGAGGGGAAAGGAAGGCAATTGTAAACCACTTTGAGACCCCTTCAGTTATTAAAAAGTGGGGCATTAAAACCAACTCTTCTTCCAAGCATGGTAGGCTTTGGTTAGTACGTGGGTGGTGACCACCAAGAAATTCCAGGTCACTATGCAGAAGAAAGCAAAGACAAACCATCTCTGTTAGTCTTTTTCCTTGAATCCTTTATGTGGACAGCCCAGGAAAGCTCAGTCCTGTCAGATCTTCAAAGCTAAGCAGGGCTGACCAAATATAGAAGGTAGAAGACCTTGGATAGAAGACCTCCAAGAATGTGGGTGGTAGTTTTTCCAAAGAACTCTAGGAGTTATGACATGGAGGCAGACAATGAAAAACTACCTTGTCTGGCTGCCAGACAATCCACAGATCTCCTGGCTACACTACCCCTTTCTAGTACATGAAAGCTTCTGTGTTATATTACATTCTTCTTCAATTGAATGTTGAACTTCCTGGCGCAAGCATTTGGTCTGCTCCTCTCAGCCTCTCCTCAGGAACATGATGAAAATATTCTGAGAACTAGCTTGGTGTACTGTCGAACTGTGATCTGGGATACCCAGTTCAACTGCCCCACCCCCAATATTTCATGAAAATGATCTGAGTGACCTTGAACCAATCATAGGAGTTCTGCATGGCTTACCTCAAAGGACTGTTGTTAGAAGGATAAACCAGAAGTAGAAAGAATGTTGATCTGCTTTGAGTTGCCACCAAGGAGAAAATGGGGTATAAATAAATTTAAATCAATGTATTTGTAAGAAGAAGAAGGAGGAGGAGAAGGAGGAGGAGGAGGAGGAGGAGTTGGTTCTTTTATGCTGCTTTTTCCTCTATTGGAAGGAGTCTCAAAAAGGCTTACAGTCGCCTTCCCTTTCCTCTCCCCACAACAGACACCCTGTGAGGTCAGTGAGACTGAGAGAACCTTGATATTACTGCTTGGTCAGAGCAGTTTTCTCAGTGCTGTGGTGAGCCCAAGGTTACCCAGCTGGCTGCCTGTGGGGGAGTATAAAATTGAGCCTGCCTCACCAGATTAGAAGTCCACACTCCTAACCACTACACCAAACCAGCATTTTAAAATTCTGTTATCAATGGTTAAGTTTGTAATAATTTATGCTATTCTTTTCCCCCAAGACGCCACATCACATTCAAGGTGCACCTCTCTAGCCCATCACAAATTTTCACCTGATCTAGCAAGGGCCACATAGCCAATGAGAAGCCAGAAATGCAAATGGATGCTGTTCCATGCCTACCATTGGACTTGAGCCACGATTTAAATATTGCTGAAGCCTCCTTTTTCAGCTTCAGCCCCTAATTTCATTTCATTTTGCACGTAGCTGGATGTGAGCTTTCAAGAGAATCGTTAAAGGCAGAATAGTATAACTGCTTACCAGAACATGATGAATAGGGATCTGCCTCCTAAAAGCAGGAGAGATATTTAGAATGGTTTGCGTTATGAAAGGTGAAAAATAGAAGTTAGTATTGGGCTGGGGTAAAAGCTGACATTAATATGCTGGCAGCCCAAGTGTGACTTTTTGCTTAACCCAATGGCTCTTTCTGCAGCTGCTCCGGAGATGCAATATGCCAGTTTCACTCCATTTTACATACCTTCCAAAGGTGTGGGATATTTGTAATCAATAGGTATCATTTGCCTTTGGAGTTGATCCTATCGCAGCAAGCCGTCGCTGTAACAATCAGGTGCAAATGGATTTTTCCTGTGCGAATATGACAATCCAGCTGCCCAATGATTCCTTCAGTGAAATAATAGTGTGAAATCCAGCGGTGAGTGGATGCAAACTTCAGATAAGTTTTCATAGGCAACAACCAACTTCATCGGGCCTTTATGGAATGATCGTTGAGAATTACTCCAGAGGCGTACAAAGTATCTAGTATCTAGTGTACACAGTAGCCCTCTACATGGTACTGTGAACTCATGCACGATCTGTTTATGATTTATACTTGAACTAGAGGCAAAGCCCATTGTATGTCTAAATACAATGGATGCTAGCCGTTCCCTGCAGGGAGCCCGTGGCAGCCGCGTGGAGTGCTGCTGGCCCCAACTCACTCACCGTCGTCCTGGCGTCGAACTGCTGATGCTCGAGCTCGGAGATGAGTAGTTTGAGGGCGTAGATCTGGGCACGCTGGCACAGCTTGAGCTCCTGCTGGGCGGCACGCTGGTTGGGCTCCCCCCCCCCCGGCTGGCGGGTGGCTCCCGGGCCTCGGGCGGCGACGGCTTGTGTCAGCGATTCCCGGGTTGGCTAAGTGAGCGAGGCTGCCAGGCGGCTCCCGGGCCTCAGGTGGCAGCGGCGGCTTCTGGCCGCGATTCCCGGGCTGACGAAGGGAGCAAGGCTGCCGGGCGGCTCCCGGGCCTTGGGCGGCGGCGACGGCACCTTCTGGTGGTGATTCGCGGCCCTCAAGTGGCACTCGGAGGGGCCCAATCAGGAGCCGCTGTGCGGCTCCTGATTGGACCCCTCCGAGTTTTTATCCCGGACGAGTCCCACCCTAACTCCTCCCCACCACCCCTTATGATTTTATTTAGTCTGCGGCGCACGCGGCGCCGCGGGCGTTTAAAGATTTTTCTTTGTCCATTGATTATTTCTTACAATACAGCCAATTTGTCTTTTGCTGATTTATTTTATTTATACCGCATTTTTCTCCCCCGTGGAAGCCCAAAGCAGCTCACGTTGTTGTTGTTGTTGTTGTTGTTGTTGTTGTTGTTGTATTCTGCCTTTTTTTTGTACCGTCCCACCATATTGATGTTGTTTTAATATTAGACTGTTTTAATTGTAGTTGGGGATGTTTTAATTGTTGAGACATTCAGACTCTTTTTGTTTGTTTGTTTTCTTGTGAGCCGTCTCAGTCCGGCAGTTGCCGGGAGAGGTGGAATACAAATGTAGAAATAAATAATAAATAAATAATATCTGACCCTGGAAACAATATCTTCCTTGTCATACATTAGTTGCTTAATTTCCCTTTACTGCATATACATGTTGATCAAGTAAAAGGTGTCCTGACATTTACCAGGAATATTAGAATATTAGGGAGAATTATGGAGATTGATAGAGAAGACGCAGGTGGTCAAAGCTGGAACGTAACCCCCTTATGTAAAATGCTGGAATGCCACTTGCTTGGGGTTCATAGTGTGCCAACTGTGCCCTTTGGACAATGTTCCTTGGTTTCTCAAAAACATCTGGTTAGCCACTGGAGTAAGTGGAATGCTGAAATAGATGTGTATCAAGGTCATAGTTTACCTTGGGTAAACTAGGTACCCCCCAAAAGAAACACTTGGGCCAGACCTGGATGGGTCACCATTAGAGGTGTGCGTCTGAGCCAAAAATATTCCTGAAAAATACCTTACTGATAATTTGGAAGCATTATTTAAGCTTACAGATTCGTCAATCTGATTGGCTGCTGTTATGAGCCTGAATAAAAGTCTACTTTTTTGGCTTTTCTTCTGAGACATTGAATTATACCAGGGCTGACCAAACTGTGGCTCTCTGTCGGTCAGAGATCAGTTGTAATCTGAAATCTCCAGCCTTCACCTGGAGATGGCAGCCCTAGGGGAAGAGCAGGCTCAAGACTCTGTGAAATGTAATCAGTACAGAGTAAAAATTCCAGAAGGATTCAGGGTAATTTGCAAGCATGAGGTGTTCAGATCTAATCAAGGGAGGTGTAGGGGGGGGGGGGGACTATTCACTTAATGATTGTAATTGGTCTTGCTAAGACATTAAATGTTTGTAATGAGCTATAAATCTAATGTCCTGTTTTAGGCCAGGTGGGGAGGAGGTATGAATCCTACTCATAAATCCTAACTCGGCAGTTTCATGTTGGAGTTTACTCTTAAAATATTTCTTTTGTAAATGTGTGGCCTTCAGGTCAGTTGCAGAAAGACTAGGGAGAATAAAAGGCTCTCCCACTGTTTTTCTGGGCACGGCGATTTTTAATGTTGGAACTGTGTCCTTTTGAAAAAAAAACATGGGGTTGAATTATTTGTCTTAACATAGAATGGAAAAAAAAACATTATTCACATACAATGGCATGTCGCACACTGCAAGATGAGAATGTAAATAAGGCCCAAATAATAGAGCTGATATTATTAGTTTCTGTAAAGCTATCGTACAAATGTATATGAGGGGATTGCGAAAATCTACATTGTTATTTTGCCAGTTGGGTGATTTTTTTGTGATAGATACTATGAAAGCGCCTCTGTTTGTTGATCCAACGATAACAAAAAAGTGAAGCCCCAAGCATCGTTATGCCCTTCTAAAGTCTATTGAAACCAATAGGTTTAGAAGAGTGGAAATCTCTTTGGGATTGTTGGATTTCACTGTAAAACTTTTGGTGTACATTTCTATGTACTACTTGAAAAAGTGGTAAGCATTGATCAGTACATTGGTGGTTGAAAGTGCCGTCAAATCACAGCTGGCTTATGGGGATCCCATAGGTTTTTCAAAGCAAGAGACATTCAGAGGTGGCTTGTCATTACCGGCCTCTGCATCACAACCCTGGTATTCCTTGGCAGTCTCCCATCTAAGTAACAGTCAGGGCTGACCTTGCTTAGCTTCTGAGATCTGACGAGACCAGGCTAACATTAGCGCTCCAGATCAGGGCTACCAGTAGATCAAATACATATTATTTAAAGGTTAGGCCTCTTGTGCCCCAGGGTGGTAAAGCAGCCGATATGCTGTCTGAAGCTCTGACCATGAGGCTGAGAGTTTGATCCCAGCAGCCAGCTCAAGGTCGACTTAGCCTTCCGTTCTTCCAAGGTCAGTAAAATGAGTACCCAGCTTGCTGGGGGTTAAATGGTAATGAATGGGGAAGGGAAGGCAAAACCACCCTGTATTGAGTCTGCCAAGAAAATGTTAGAGGGCGTCATCCCAAGGGTCAGACATGACTCGGTGCTTGCACAGGGGATATCTTTCCTTTTACCTTTATTTAAAAGTTAAAATTAGCACCTTGAAATGGGTACATACTAGAAGCTAAGGCAAAATTGTCTAAAGGTGATCTCCCCTTCAAAGCTGAGGAGGTGGGCTGCGACATTCTATATCTGCTGATGGCCCTAGCTAGAGTATCTGCTGATGGCCCTAGCTAGAGTAGGTTCACCATATTGCCATGGCTTATGACCCTGTTGATGATGATGGTGGTAATGAACATGGTGAGATGTCAAGGGTCTAGGAAAGGACACATTCTGTAGTTTATAATCAAATGTCTTCTTACCCTGACCATTACCTGTCTCTTCAGAGACAGGGTTCGGTTCAGATCTATACCCAAACTATCACTGCAGTCTTAACCAGATTTACACCTGTCTAAAGCCACTGAAGTCAATGTGATTATAAGAGTATAATTCTATTCAGGACTGCAACATATGTGTCTGTTTAGTGACAGTGAGTACTACTCTGTCCATTACAGTTAGAGGTCCTTCTCCTAGTAAATATACATTAGGTCAGTAATGGGGTTGAATACGGCTATCTTTTTCAAAAACTTACCCAAGACCTCAACTTACTAGAGCTCATGTCCCATAAGTCTTTTGTCCATGCTGGTCCTAAGTTCCCTAGCATATTCTTTTGGGTGGTCAAAGGAAACCCCTTCTTCCCTTTTTCTCCCAATATAAAGTGGGTTGGCTCCATTTCAGGGAGATATTTGCCATTTTGGAGGGACGACACAAAATAATGAGTTTCTGCTATGATTCTTCAGCAAGGAGTACTGGGGGAAGATTGCTGCTATCAATGTCTTTGGTTAAAGTCTACCAAAGTTTGTAATTTAAGCCAAACGGAGGTGTTATTATACTCCTGTATACTGATGAGGTTTCTAAGATGCCCTAAAACAGCTCCCAACACTAGGGAATAATGTCACAACCTGGGAGGCAAGGTGAATAAAGGAAAACGCTACTTACATGTTCAATCTGGTGCTTTCACTCTACAGTAATTAAAGTGCAGGATTGGCACCTAAACAGGCAGAATGTTTTCTACCAACTTAAATTAAATTTCAGACATCGTTGGCCTCAATCGGAGGAATGTAAACATTTATTAAATGACAGGCTGGAAATAGCTGGCTTAACAGAAGTGATTGCTAGCTATTAATTCTCTGTAGCACTTCCCCACTTACAAGCTGGGAGATTTTCTGGGGATTGCATCAGATTCTCTTGCTAATGTCATTTCTTATTGTGGTTCCTCACCCAAGGAGAAAGCGGTGTGCCAAAGCATAACTATGGCCTTACATCTCTAGGGACAAGGTTGCTGCTTCAAAGCAATTGTGTATGTACAAACACCCCTGAACCCAGCAAGAAGCTATGCACATCCCAGTGAGCATACATGATCCTTGTGAACATGGGCTTCCCTGTTCTTTTCAGCTGGTTTATCTGTGCTGAAGAAGACACACATCTGCTTCTTCCACTGAAATCGTTGGGTTGGGTTGAGTATTGGTATGGAGCCAGGAAGATCTAGACTGAACATCCTACTGATGCATAAGAATGATCCCTGCTGGATCAGACCAGTGGACCATCCAACAACCTCTTTCTCATGGTGGCTTTCAGGTTGCCCTAGAAGATCAGTAAACAAGATACTTGCAACAATCCTCAGGTCATTTTCCTTTGACTCCCCAGTGGTGAATAACTTATTTCTCATTAGACCTGCTTAGGATTTCTCCCATCCATTAATTTTATGGGGCCAGCCTAGGGCAGTTTGCTAAATATCAGCCTAATTGTACCTTACAGAGAAGGTGTCAGAATACCGAGTTGGTAGAATGCAATTTAATAAACCTTGTGTCTTCTGCCTTGAGTGCCACACAGGAAGAGATAATGTAGTAACTTTTTTTACCATTGATAAATCCCTGAAACATTTGTTAGGCTTTGAGAAATCCCAGAAGTGGCACAACCATACAAAATATGGTTGGGAATCATAGCTGTGTACACATCCACCCAGGGCCCCTTCCTTTCCCACCCCCTCCAGGTCCATCATTGGCCATTTTCAGAGGGGAGGGCAAGTCAACATGACCTTATATGGGCGTATCACCCAATAAATATTTAACACATTCTTAAATACATTAAAATAATTAACTCCCACCCATTTGGCAAACCCTTCTCCCCACAACAGACACCCTGGGAGGTAGGTGGGGCTGAGAAAGCCCTGATATTACTGCTTGGTCAGAACAGCTTTATCAGTACTGTGGCGAGCCCAAGGTCACCCAGCTGGCTGCATGTGGAGGAGTACAGAATCAAACCTGGCTTGCCAGATTAGAAGTCTGCACTCCTAACCACTATACCAAGCTGGCTGTCTCAGATCTAAGAAGAGAAGCAGCATTCATGCTTGGAAGAGAGACTGCCAAGGAAAACTCTACAGAAGAAAGCAATGGGAAGCCCCCTCATTTGCTCATCACTGACCTTGAATTCTCCTTGTTTGGGACTCCATGTCAGCTATGGCACTGTAAATAAATAATACTCAGAAGCCAGACACAAGATGATGTAAGTGGTTCAAAACACCAATGCAATATACAAATGCATGTTAGATTTTTTTTCTTAAACTGAGTCATACCCTTTCAACCCCATTGATTTAGAAATGTTAACTCTTATTTAGGCTCACACTGGTAAATCCTCTTCTTTCTAATTCATGCTCACACAGCCCCATGTCCCTTAATACTTTGCTGTTTGTTAAGTTGCTGAAATTTTCAGAGGCACTTGTTAAATTGCCGAAACCAAATAGAACTGATATGCTATGTCAACTGTTGTACATGAAAGGCTATAAAGTCATATTTATGTATTGATTTCCATTGTGGTCTTTCAGAGAATTAAAAAGAAAGGGGGGGGGGAGATCAATGGAGTTTTACTATTGCTAGATTTGCCCTGTACACATTTTTATTATCTACAACCCTAACTTATTTCAGTTCGGTAGTATGACAAGTGAAATTAGCAGATTTACTCAGCAGATCTGAATGAATGGCATTGAGGCACTCAATTAAACCATATCTGGGGATGCATACATCTCTACCCTGAAAACTTGTCTTCATGTTAATCTAATCCTAACTGTAGCCCAGGACAGCATTTGTCTCTTTTGATATGCAACCCCTACATACATGCACACATATAAATAAAATAACTAAGGATTCAGAATTGCACACAACTGCCAATATTAGTAAGAGACTCGCATGAAAATCAACATGTTTATTACTGGAACAGTCTTTTTGAGATGGATCAAGATGAAATGGGGAACACACTTTTTAAGAGGAGGATGGGGGGACGGGAGTTGGATTTGGATCATTTTGTTCATTACTGCTGCCGTGTGTGTGTTCATGAATATCCCTGTTGAATTTTTTTTCCAAAATACTTTTTATTTCCATAGGATTTAAGAGGAAACACATTCCTCTATGTAACCTTTCCCCTCCTCTTTGTTTCCTATGTAATTTTGATGTTATTTTGAGGTCCTCATAATCACTGCCAGCTCTTTCCTGCCAGATTTCATGCCTTACACACCAATATATTTGCACCCCCTTGCCAGAGCAGGAACAGGGAATTTTGATGAACCTCACTTCCAAGGCACATCCATTGTGGAAGATCAGGTCCCTGGGAGCCACAAGACAAGCAGGGCATGTGCCTTCTGGAAGAAAATCTGTTTTTTTGTACCCCACTTTGTACTACTCAAGGGAATTTCAAAGCAGTTTGCAGTTGCCTACCCTTCATCTCCCCACAACAGACATCCTATGAGGTAGGTGAGGCTGAGAGAGCTCTGAGAGGACTGGCCCATGGTCACCCACCTGGCAGCATGTGAAGGAATGGGGAATCAAACCTGTTTCTTCATATTAAAGGCTGCCACTCTTAACCACTACTAGGCATATGCAAACAAACAACCAAAAACGGACCATTTTGGATTTGACCCAAATCAATTCAGTCCAAATTTGAGGCATCCTAGGCACCCTTCCCTGGCACAGATTCAACCACATCTGAAGCTATTTGGCACCATTCAGGTCAATGTGAATTTTCCCTTGCCATCTATTCCATAGTCCATGGTCTGCGGGTGGGGTGGGGATTTGAGCTAGAGGTGCCAAGTTTTCAGCAGAGTTGTGGTAGCCTCTCCTCAAAAGGATCCCCAAGTTTCAAAAATATTGGGTCCAGTTTCCTCCTCCGACCTCCATTGTTTCCCATGGCAATGGGGAAAAGTTCCTCTGTTATTGTCCTTTCCCCCCTGGTCCAATCTTTTTGAAATATGAGGGTTCTTTTGAGGAGAGGCTAACACAGCTAGAATGCAAATGTTGTGTCCCTACCTCAAACTCTTGCCTCCCCAGGCCATGGAATAAACAGATTTTTTTTTGGTAGGTTTAAACTTTAACCTGCCCAATCTCTGCATGGCTAAATTGTACCTGAATTACAGTTCAATGATACAGCCAAGGTTGATTTGAGAAGTTTAATATGGAAGACCACTTTGGACCAGATTTGTCCAAAAAGTGTCCAAATCAACATTTGGGATGGACCAAGCTGGCATCACATGAGGTTGTTAGAAAAAAAAATTGAGTCCACCTTTAAGACTAATCCATTTAATTTGTTTTCATGAACCCTTCTATAAACATGGACTTTTAGAACATAGACTACAGCCTCCTGGAATATAATTTTCTTATTTTTTCATAGAATCATAGAGTTGGAAAGGGCCACACAGGCCATCTAGTCCAACCCCCTGCTCAACGCAGGATCAGCCCAAAGCATCCTAAAGCATCCAAGAAAAGTGTTTATCCAACCTTTGTTTGAAGACTGCCAGTGAGGGGGAGCTCATCACCTCCTTAGGCAGCCTATTCCACTGCTGAACTACTCTGACTGTGATTTTTCCCCCCTGATATCTAGCGTATACTTGTAGTTTAAACCCGTTATTGTGTGTCCTTTCCTTTGCAACCAACGGAAACAGCATCATGCCCTCCTCTAAGTGACAACCTTTCAAATACTTAAAGAGGGCTATCATGTCCCCTCTCAACCTCCTTTTCTCCAGGCTGAACATTCCTAAGTCCCTCAACCTATCTTCATAGGGCTTGGTCCCTTGGCCCCAGATCATCCTTGTTGCTCTCCTCTGTACCTTTTCAATTTTATCCATGTCCTTCTTGAAGTGAGGCCTCCAGAACTGCACACAGTACTCCAGATGTGGTCTGACCAGTATCTTTAATATTACATATATTATATGCTTTAGGATGCTTTGGGCTGATCCTGCGTTGAGCAGGGGGTTGGATTAGATGGCCTGTATGGCCCCTCTCAACTCTATGATTCTGTGATTCTGTGATTATAAAAATCTATTATAAAAAATTTCTTGCAGGCTGCATTATGTCCTATATTAATGATATACTGATTCAAATCCCATGGTTAGCTCAATTATCTATGTAAAGCTGGGGAGTTACTCCACACATTGTAACTTTCACTGTATCTATGAATGCAAAGGAGGTCATGAAGACCAAAGACCTGCTTTCCATTTCATCTAAGTGAAGTATTTGATTTTTTAAAGGTTTGTGGTAACTTTAAATAAGGTATTTATTCTAGATCATTCAGGTGATCACTCACATGCTTCAGTTTTCCATGTGTATAAAAAATAAGCAAGAATCTCCACATTTGGAAAGCAAGGAAAGACCCCAAATTTGTATCAATTTAGTTCAAATAGGACTCATTGTACATTACCAAAGGCCATTATTAGTTGGGAAGTGGGTTGTGCACATGTGTGCATAATCACTGGTAGATATTCTCCCACATCTATACAAGGGAAATCAGAAACCATAATATAGTTTTACTGTCATATGGGCTGAACTGGTTATTTGCTGGTAAAGCCAGGCTTAGAGCTCAGGTCCCACTGAACAGCCACACATTAGCAGCAGAGAAAGAGTGATTGGATGGAAGATGCTTAAACTTGTCCTTTCCCAGTACTTTTCTCATTCCTCAAATGGTTCCCCTCTCCTGGGATGCTGACACATCTCAGATGTGTTACAGGGAACTTAGCTTGTGGGAGGCAGATGGGAGAGAAAGAGAAAGGTCATTTCTCATATGTAAGCGGTACTCCCTGTCATTGTGCAGCCATTTAGCTCCCAGAAGTCATACAGAAAGGATCTGAGACATAACATTGGGGGATGTGCATATTAAAGCTTCAGAAAGACTATTTTAGACTGTAAATTTATTTCTCATCTATGATAGAGAATTTTTCCAAAGAAACATCCCCCTTTTTATGTCTAGCTACACAAATTAGAGGTTACAAATAAGTAGGGAAGGGAGCGTTTAGTGGTCCTCTGAGCAAACTTATATTAAATGGCAAAGGGGTTAATGAGGTCAATGAAAACCCGTTGGGACTCAGCACCACTAAAACAAAAAGAGTAAGAGTAAGGCAGGCACCTAAATATAAGTATTCCAGACTAATTTTAACTTCCTATTATTTACAGCTGTGACAATACGTACATAACCACTAATTATCCCACATTTTGCAGCCGTGTTGGGAGGATTTCATGGCAGGTAACAGTTTTGCCAAAGAAATAAGAGGCATGTCAAATACACTTTATCTCATTGTCACACCGTTCTTCCAGAAGTGTAATTCACTCCCCCAGAAATGTTGCTTTGCCGTGCCAGAGCACAGCACACGAGAATGAGGCCGCTGGTGTTTTGCCTTCGCTTCTCACACATCTGCACGCCGCGGCAGTGGAGCAAAAACAGGACCCCTGAGCTGATATTTTCCATTTGTTATTTTTACCCACAACAACTTCTCCGTCGCCTTCATGCTGCTGAGATATTTTCAGCACAGCAGTTCTCAAGCTTTGTGTTGGGGTATCCTGGCATAGTCATGCAAGAGTGGTCCATCGTGCTTTGAAAAAGAAGCCGTGAAAGAGGTTCCCAGCAAGCCTTCGCGGCTTTCCGTTTGGACTTTGCTCACTTGCCAAGGAGAGATATTAAAAAACAAACAAACATCTGTACCAATGATTTTCCCTAAAACCTTTGATCTGTTCGTTCACTGGCATAACGTATCAAAAAGCATCACATTTTTTCCCCATGTTGTCACATCTCATTGCCTACAAGGGATTATTTAGTATGCACTTAGTTACACTAGGTTTTGACATTGCTTCATGCACTACCAAAAGTTCATAGGTTGTACAGCATGAAGAACAGTAACTGCTCATAAACAATGAGAATTCTTCATTCTGTGAATAATTAAATTGTGTCCCAGCCTAGATGGCTGAGTTTTATCTCTTTGGATCTCAGAATCTATGTAGGGTTGGCCCTGCTTAATACTGGGAAATAACCAGAGTTGCTACACAGAAGCAGTCAGTGGCAAACCACTTCTGACCATGTCTTGACTGGAACACCTTACAGCAGGAGTGGCCAGATTGTGGCTCTCCAGATGTCAATGGACTACAGTTACCATGAGCCCCTGCAAACATGGCCAGTTGCTAAGGGCTCATGGTAACTTTAAGCCATGGATATCTGGAAAGCCTCCATGTGGCCACCCCTGCCCTACAGGGTCACACTAAGTCAGCAGCAAGTTGATAGCACTTTCTACCACCAATTAAATTGTGGAATTCACTGCCAGGGGACACAGCACAAACATCAATGGCTTTAAAAGAGATTACAGAAATGTGCAGAGGATGTAAATATGGCTGTTAGCCATGGTGGCTAAAGAAGAACTCCATTCCCAAGGGAGGCAAACCTCTGAATAATAGTTTCAGGAGGCAACATTAGCAGATGATCCTGGCCTCCGTGTCCTGTTTTGGTATCTTCCAAGATAGCTGGTTGAGCACTGTGTACATCATGGCTAGATAGCCCACTAGGCCAACCCAGCAGGGCTCTCTCATGTTCCTGTGTGTTTCATGCCTCAGATTTACCCATAACAGGCAAGTATCCTACCCTGACTATTATAACTTTTGGAATGGTGTAAAGTTCATGTATGCTGCCCTACCAGGGCACACCCAGGGGGGAGTCCAAGTTCTGACACCCTCGGCCATTAAGCCAAATCCAAATTGCTTTCCAAATACCAAGTCTGAGTCCTGTCCACATCTTATTACCAACCAAGTCAGTCTATCCAGAGGGTGAGGCAGAGGAATAGTAAGAGCACAAGCCAAGGTCAGGAACCAAAGGAGCCAAGTCAAGAGCCATGTCCAAAGTCCAAATACCAAAGCCAAAGCCCAGGAGATGAAAAAGGAGTCAGGAACTGGTGAGTAAATGACCAGAGCTTTTCCAAAGCTGGGGTCAAGGCTGGAACTGAAGTCTGAGGTAACAGTAGGATCAACTTGCAGTTGCACCCACAAGGAAACACCATCCTTGCCCTTCCTTAAATCAACTGCTGGCTGAGATCTAAACAGCTGCACTTGGGGCCTCAGGCACTAGCTTGTCTCAGTACCTTCACCTGGACACCATCTACTTTGACAGTGCACCATGGGTCAGGCATTCTAGTGGCACTCTGTAAAATCAACCCACCATCACCACTGGCACTACAGCGAGCTGTCCAGTCTGGAGTGGATCACTGGTGCTGTTGAGGAGAAGGTCAACAGAAATGGCAGAGTGCTAGCTTGGCTGGACCCTGATTATTCAGCCTGATTGAGGCTTGGGTCTCGCTGATTTCATCCCAGCTCCTCACCTCTCAGTCAGTCCCTTCTCCTCCAGAGCATGCTCCAACAGTGTCAGCATCAGTGGAGCTGATGGCGCATGTGCAGACAAGTCCTCTGGCAGTGAAGCTGGCAGTGCAGGTACGAACTAATCCTCAGCAGCTCCTGCACCAGTGCAGGGGCCGGTGGTGTGGGCATGACATCAAGTAGCAAAAACACATTATTAAATGTCATATCAAAATGTCATCAAATCATAATTTCAGGTGAAATGCAAGAGGAAAAATAAAAGATCAGAAACCACACTCACCCACCCCTCACAGAAATAAGTCTACATATGTGGTAGTCAGTGAAACGAGGGCCCATTCTCCATATGTTGGATAGTGTTCTTTTAATGCACTTTATAAGTAGATTTTCCTGTTTTGCAAAGGAAATTCCATCTGCAAAAGCATATTGAAAGTGCATTATCCTGATCTGCAGTGAGGGTGCCAGACCTCCCGCTATGGCAATAAGCCACCCCCTGATTGTTGCTATTGCCTGCTGATCCTTCTATCAGTGGTGGGAGAAAATTTAGGGAAAAAAAACAATGCTGGTGTATTCTATACCAGTACTTTACCTCTGGGCATAACCTACAATTGGCACTTAGTAGCTCTAGGACCGTTTACACACTGGAGGTTTCATGCCGGGCTGCAGGCTGGAGTTTTAGTCATGGCAGGTTGTCCCACCTCTTCCTGCACCCACATGGGGGAGCATTTGACCTGGTGCACCTCATCCGCCCCCGATCTGTGCTCCTGACAGGGGGGTGGGGCAGTGAAGTTCCCAGTGCATAAACGGTCTAGGAGTTGCCATAAATCCCATGTTTTTCCAGAAATTCATAGAGCTACACATTGACACTTCTGGATTGTACCCAGAAGTGACCTAGTGATGTCAATGACAAGCTCCCCACATATCCCTGCTCCTTAATCCTCCCACTGTTCTCCAGGCTCATCCTTGGCAACCCTAACCTGCAGTTATTTCTATCATGTTGGTAGCACATACAAACTACCATTCAATTGCTTCCACTATGGACACAGCAGAATTCTCTGACCTCAGAGGAGACATAGTGAGAAGAATGATTCACCCTGAAAGGCCCCTAGAACATCCTGCCTGGACAAGGCTACCTGGGATCATAAACCAAAGACCAAAGCGGAGCCATTCTGAGTATAACAGCAGTACGATAACTGTAGTACAAGACGTGCATTGCAATGTATTTGTTGGATACATTTGTTGTTATTGATTTTCTTTCATTGTCTGCCTACTGGTTCGGAGACATGCACACTTCTTGTAATAAGAACTCCACAAATCTGATTTTGTAGAGTTGCATGTTAGCAGACTCGTAGATTTGTGGTTAAACCAGATGCTACCTTGGAAACTCATGATTAGGATCTCTTCGATTTTTTAAAAGATAGTTGTTACACTTTTCCTCTGCAAGGCAGAGCTATTCCGCCACTCCAATGGTTGAGACTGGGAACACCACACTTTTTAAATATCTACTCTGCTGCTCTCCCTGGGAAACCCCTGCTGAAATAATGAGGGAAGGCCTACTATGTGAAGGAGCCTCATGGGAAGGACGGGTTATAAGAATAGTTTATTATTGTTGTTGCTATTGTACTACTACTACTACAACTACTACTAGTAGTATTGTACTACTACTAGTAGTAGCAGCAGCAGCAGCAGCAGAAGTAGTAGTAATAATATATAGTTCTGCTGAGGCTTGAGCTAGGGTAGAGTTGCCCACATGAGGGAAGTTTTAGGTGGCTATTAGGCTCTGAGTTGCAGCTCAGTATAAATCAGCTTGCATTGAGTAATGGAGAGGGAAGGCATCAGATGGGCCCTTCTGAGGCCAAACAGCTATTTAATAAAGCTGTGCCCTGATTTCCCATCCGTCAGTGTCTTGCCGATTCATTCTGGGGTGAGCAAAACTCAGTCTGATGCTGAGCTAGCGCAGATGTTTTGCTGGCAGTTCCCTCGGCGTCCTAGCATAATTAACTTATCCAATCCCTCTGCGCACAAGATATGGTGGCAGCCACGGGCTGAAATAACTTCTCAAAGAAGGAGACAAATTTAAAGTGGGTAGGTTGAACAACAGCTGCTAACTATGACAGCTGAATGGCACCCCTTCATTTGGTGGCCGTATATCTCTAGCTCCTATATAAGTTAGGTGGCATAGATACCAGGGGACAGCCATCTTCTGCTTCCCAGAGGCATTTAATTGGCTGCTGGAAACAGAATGCTGGGATAGATGAGCTTTTGAAGTTGCTCTAACAAGGCAGTTCTATTGGTCTTGCTCTGACATGAAAATCCCAGGCTAGCCTGATCTCATCAGATCTCAGAAACTTAGAAGCCTTGGCTTTGGCTAGGATTTGGATGGAAGAAGAAGAAGAAGAAGAAGAAGAAGAAGAAGAAGAAGAAGAAGAAGAAGAAGAAGAAGAAGAAGAAGAAGAAGAAGAAGAAGAAGAAGAAGAAGAAGAAGAAGAAGAAGAAGAAGAAGAAGAAGAAGAAGAAGAAGAAGAAGAAGAAGAAGAAGAAGAAGAAGAAGAAGAAGAAGAAGAAGAATTGTAGTCTTATGGGAATTGTAGTCCATGGACATCTGGAGGACCACAGGTTGACTACCCCTGCTGTATACAACCATCTAGGGTGGGTGGGAGGGAAGGAAGCAGCTCTTGCAGTGTTCTTGATGAAGAGGACCCACGGACGTGATGACTTAAATCGTCTCCATGGATTCCAACCTGCCCTTGACATGATGCGTGATGCATTCTGGCAGCACGTAGGCCTCTGGGTGGTTGCCTCTCTCTCCCAGCAAGCCCTCTGCCGCATCATTGTTCAACTGAGGTAAGTCTCAGATGGGCTTTACTTAAGGGAATTTCTTGTTTCTTGAACTTATAGAAGAAAGGAATGCCTGCATGTCTCATCAGTAACTACTTGTCATCTCTGAATACAGATCCGAAGTTCCCCAGCATTGTAAATGATAAAACAAATGTTTCAAAAATGGTTAATTCAATGTATAAGGTCAGAAATTGTAGACCATTCAGGATAATTTCCAGAATCCATTTTCTGCCGCAACCATTCTGTCTTCCTGAACTTGAAGCCAAGTAATTTAGTACAGTTTGTGGGAGGTAGTAAAGCAAATTATCTGCTGCATTTTTTTGCATATAATCCCATTAATCCTAATTACTAGAGCATTCTGCATAATGTGCTTTGGAAAGCATTTTTTAATTCTGGTTGTCAGAGACGAGGCATTATGTGTAAAAACAGTGGAGGTGACTTAAGCAGGGCACACATTTCACTTCCATCTGCTGCGGGACTTTTTGTGTTCCCCTGATAAACAATTGCTATTATATTAATCAATTAAATATTTTACTATTCAAAATGAAGTAGTAATAGAAAGGACATGATCCAGATAAAGTCAAGATCTTTTTTCCCGTGTGTTTAAACTCTTTTCAAGTGGCAGCTAAGATGATTTATTTATTATTTATTATGTTAGACTTCTATGCCACCGCTCCTGGGGTCACCAGCTTGTGGTGGCTCACAGCATTTTAAAAATGCAATAGAATCAGTAGTGTTAAGGCAACCCAGTGGACTTATGGCGATCCCATGGCGTTTTCAAGGCAAGTGAAGTCTTTCTGATTTCAACTGAATCTATTTCCATGCCTCTTGTGGCACAGAGTGGTAAGACAGCAGACATGCAGTCTGAAAGCTCTGCCCATGAGGCTAGGAGTTCAATCCCAGCAGTCGGCTAAAGGTTGACTCAGCCTTCCATCCTTCCAAGGTTGGTAAAATGAGTACCCAGCTTGCTGCTGGGGGGTAAACGCTAATGACTGGGGAAGGCACTGGCAAACCACCCCGTATTGAGTCTGACATGAAAACGCTGGAGGGCGTCACCCCAAGGGTCAGACATGTCCCAGGGGATACCTTTACCTTTATTTCCAAGCAAAAATCAAACTACATATGATAGTGGAATTCCATAAATAGAAATTCAGACTCACAGTGGGGCTGATATAGATTGAGACCACAGGAATGAAAACTGAAAAGGCTCATTTAAGCTCAGCATGGGGGGAAAATGATAAGGGATACTTGTCTCCCCCTACCCTTACCAGTATTTAAAGGAAGATGAATGATTGTTGGAAGTGATTCTGTATCGAGTCTAAGATAGGGTTGCCAGCTTGAAGTTGGGAAATACCTGAAGACTTTGGAGATGGATCTGGGAGTGGGCAGGATCTAGGGTGGGAAGGGACGCCAGTGTTGTATGGAGGATTACGGAGTCCAACATCCAAAGCAGCTATTTTCTCCAGAGGAACTGATCCTTTTAAGTCTGGAGATGACCTGTAATTCTGGGGGGATCCCTGGACTAGATCTGTGGGAACTAGTATCCCTAAATCCAGAGGTCCAATGTACACATGAGGTTTTTGCCAGTACGGACACTTTCATTCAGTTTAGTGTGAATATGTGGTCATCAAAACAGGAATCACAGAAGTTAGGAACAAAGGAGGGCTCATGTTTGGTCTGGCAGGGCTCTGTGCATCTCTCTTTGTCTCTAGCACATCTGAGAGGAACGTGGAGGGAGGGCGGGAGCTATAGGGCAGGGCCTAGAGATTGGTCTACCTTAGGAATATGGCTGCTTTCAAGTATGGGCTGTATGCCATTGTGACCCACTGAGGCCCCTATCCTCCCCAGATTCCATACCCAAATCCCAAGGAGGTTCCCAAACTGGATATGGCAACACTAACCCACCATCCCCCTCTGGTGGCTAGGAAGGATCTAGCAATCCTATGTAACCGTTTATGCACTGGAGGTTTCATGCCAGGCTGCAGGCTGGAGTTTTAGCCATGGCAGGTTACCCTACCTCTCCCTGCACCCACATGGGGGAGCATTTGGCCTGGTGCACCTCATCCACCCCTGATTTGTGCTCCTGCACGGGAGCTGGGTCAGTGAAGTTCCCAGTGCATAAACGGTCTGTCAGAGGCATTTTGGTGCACTGGGGGGGCGGGGTAGGAAAATTCCTGACAATGTTCCACAGTCACTGCTGGGATTTCACGAACTGACCAGGGGGGGGGGGAGCGGTGAATGGGTATGTGTGCTGGCACCTGTTCTTGCCTCCAAATTGCTCCTGCTGGACTGCCTGCTGTGGATGGTTAACCTTGGCCCAATCCGTACATGTTGGATAATGCACTTTCAGTGTGCTTTTGCAGCTGTGTGGAACAGGAAAATCTGCTTCTAAAGTGCATTGAAAGCACATTACCTAATGTGTGTGGAATGAGTCCTGGAGACAACAGTAGTTTTTCTTTTTCTTTTTCCAAGCCTGTCAGGTTTTCAATTTAGCTGCCTTGCAATTTGAGAGCTACCTTGAAATGATGATCTTTATGAGCATTAGCTCAGGTCCATTGCTTCTGAACCCTTTGCTAGATAAGTGGTGGTACTGCTTCTTCAACTCACTAATCTGCCTCCAAGTGTCAGGAACTCCCCTGGCCCAGCCTTATCTTTCATTTGGTTCTTTGCTAAAGACTGGAAAATGTTATCAAAGTTTGAATATGCAGAGCATCAGGCTACTTAAAGAATAAAATAGATTTTATTCAGGAAGAAGAAGACAAAGAAGAGTTGGTTCTTATATGCTGCTTTTCTCTACCAAAAGGAGTCTCAAAGTGGCTTGCAGTCGCCTTCCCTTTCCTCTCCCCACAACAGACACACTGTGAGGTAGGTGAGGCTGAAAGAGCCCTGATATCACTGCTGGGTCAGAACAGCTTTATCAATGCTGTGGTGAGCCCAAGATCACCCAGCTGGATGCATGTGGGGGAGCACAGAATCCAACCCAGCTTGCCAGATTAGAATTCTGCACTCCTCACTACACCAAGAGGAACAATTGTATATAGAAAGAGAGACCTAAGTATCTATTTAGCTGCTGCCTGCAGTCATTCTTCTGATCAACTGCTATTCTGGGGGCAAGCAGGGGGAAGTGTTCTCAACCAAATGGGAAGTCTCTTGTTGAGCCAATCAGTACACTGGGGAAGATGATCTGAAAATCATCAGGAAGTTCCTATTCCAACCATGTTAAATATACATCTTCGATAGCCCCTGCAAGATTCTCTTCATATTCTGCTCAATCTTGCACACTTTAGATCTTGTATATTCCAACAAAATGGATAAGAGAGATGAGATTGCTGACATGTTTAGGGGCTAGCAGAAATTCCAGGCTTTCCCAGCTGGGATCCAGTCACCCGTACATGCCAGTCAACAACTGGAGCATTCATGAGCATCAAAGCCTGTGTGAGGTTGATCACAATGCATCCCATGCTCTAGCGCCTAGCTAGGCTTGGCTGAAGCAGCCTTAGATGCTAATATGCATATTTGTCACTCCTGGTATCCATCGGATGGCACTGTTCTGGCTCAAATTCGAGAGTCACTTGGAACTTTTTCTTCCCTTTGTATTTGATTCTTGTATTTCTGTGCCATGTGGCATTTGAGACCACTGAATGCTCATTAGAAAGAAGCTGGTGGACAGAAGGCTGCTCAGTTCACTGTTTTTTTTCATGAATGTACCAGATATCCGAAGTCAGACTTGATACTGGAAGCACATTGTAGAATCGTGGAGTTAGAAGGGGCCATAGAAGCCATCTAGTCCAAACCCCTGCTCAACGCAGGATCAGGCCAAAGCATCAGCCTAAAGCAGCTACTGGTCAAAGATGATCTTTTAGATGGAGATAGAAGCAAGAGATACCCCACCCTACATCACTACTGGAAAGTAGTATGAATGAATACAAAATACTGCAATAGCCAGAAGTTTGTGAGAACTTGCGTTTGTCTTCCAACTTCTTCATCCTCTGGTGCTCTTATTCAAAAGGCCTAGAATGATGATTCTTAGATGAAGGATCTACAAGGAGACATTGTGTGTGTGTTTGTGTTTGTGTGTGTGTGTGTGTAAGGGAGGAACCTCAGTAGGGTATATTGCCAGAGTCCATCCTCCAAAACAAAGATTTTTTCCCCCAGGAAAACTGATTTCTGTTGTCTGGAGACCAATTGCAATTCCAAGAGATCTTTAGGTGCCACCTTGAGGTTGGCAACCATCTCTACAAGTCTCAGGGGCCATTCAGGCCTCCGGATAATCGATAAGTACATTTCAAGATTTAGACATTTGGGCATCTTCCAATTTGTAACAGGCTTCTCATAGCATAGGAAGAAGACCTGTGTAATAGAGCTTAAACTATGCTCAGACTCTCAATTTCTTCTTCAAGCACTTAAGTGGCATGCTACAAATTGGAACAAGAACCAACATTAAAAAGTTAGATGGTGGCCATCATTCATTGGATATATGCCTGACATTGGGGTGGCCTTAACCTAGGGGTGCTAGCTCAAGATTAGGAAATACCTGGTAACATTTAAGGTGAAGCCATGAGTGGGTGGGATCTGGGGCAGGGAAGGACCTCAGGGAGTAGAATGCTATGGAGACCACTCTCAAAAGCAGCCATTTCCCCCTGGGGGACTGAGCTCTTTAGTCTGATGAGCTATAATTCCAGAGGGTCCCTATGCCCCACCTGGAGACTCATATTCCTGCCTCAGGGCAACTGTAGCATCTACCCCCAGCTTAGAGACTGACCACTGCACACCACCCTCAGCAGTTTGTGTACCTGCCATGGAGCTACAGCAGCTTTGCAGGCCATCACAGTGGGCAGAAGGATGGATGAGGCATTTATGATTAAGATGGCGGCGCTTTACCATCCAAATGGCAGGGCAGGGGCAACATGCACACAGTCTCATACTGAGTCATCAACGATGGTACAGGCTGGACACACCAACCTGCCTGCAACAACTGCCTGCTGACTGGATCTAGCTTGCTGCCTCTGCCTGCAAACTTGTCCAGGCACTGATTGCCCTGCTATCTACTGATCTAGCCTGGGTTAACTAGACTACTAGTGGCCCAGCTGAAGAGGAACAGAAATGGTGGGGCAGTAATGGAGAGATCAGGGATGGTGGTTAGGGCAGCAGGAATGTATGCAGGTACCTAGTGGTGGTGCTGTGCACACCTTCCTCCAAGCCATGTGCAAGCAAAGCATCTCTTTGCGATACTTGGCTAGACATCATGGCTATACATTTATCAGGTATAACATGTAGTGGTTAGTCTTTATTTAATAAGCTTATCCCCAGATAAGTCTCTATACCCTGTCCAGTCCAAAACACATTGAGCGGCTCGATCTTGGCTCACCTCTGTAGCCATCTGTAGTCATTCTGTGGTCCCATCTTTGACATTTGCCCAGGGCCCCTAAATCACTAAGACCACCCCTGCCTGAGATGGTAATATCAAGGGCATGTCACCAACGTCACCTTTAAGACCAACTAAGTTTTATTCAAGGCATAAGCTTTTGAGTACAGCACACTTTGTCAGATGGGAGCTACAAGACCAGCATGGCTACCAACTTGAATCTGAAGGCATATATTGTAAATGTATCTGTATAAAACTTGCCTTGTTTGGACTGCTGTTTTTAATCTTCCATTTATATATTATTTGCTATATAAGCTTATCCCTCACCTCAGACTGCCTGTTCTACCTGCTTATTTTTATTGGTGGGTCCAGCACTGTGTATATATTATAGTGTGGAGTTGTGGTTAGAGTACCCAACTAGGATCTGGGAAACACAGACTCAAATGCCCACTCACCCATGGGCAAGTCACACTCACTCAGCCTTGTTGACAGAGCATAAATGTACAAAGAGGTACGAGGCACTAACTGCTTAGCAAATATAATATTTTGATTCTGAAGAGAAAAAACATAGAAGTAAGAGGGGACAAGAGGTCCTACCCATCAAATGGCTGCTCTTCATCTGAAGGAAAACAGTTAGGAAGTGTGCTCAAAGGAGCAGGAATTCTCCATTTGAGCCAATCAGGGCAGGGGGAAAGTATCTGAGAAATGCAGGAAGTTCTCAATCTAATTATGTTAAATACACATCTCCTCTGATGCCCCCTGTAGGATTTTCTTCATATTCCACTGAATCATGCACACTACAGATCTTGCATATTCCAACAAACCTAATCTATTTTACCAAATATTTATGAGGGTGAGGGGAATGTCATTAGTTGTTTTGGGTCTCCACTGGGGGAGGAAGGAGGAGTCCAAACAAAGTCAATAGACAAATCATCCAATGCCCATCCCTAAATGGTGTGGAGTCCCCCTATGTTGTTTGACTTCTTTGTGAATTGTGGTATAAATTTTGAGTGGCTTTAAGAAAAGGAACTACTTGTATGCTTTCAGTGGACTGAGATTTTGTAACCTGTCTTGAGCTGCTGTGGGAATGCTGGAATATCACATTGTAAATAAATTCATTGAGATGTTGTGGACTTGAAGGAGGGTAGTTGGATTGGGGAATGACAACCAGTGGTCTAAAGATCTGCCCTCTCATGGGATCTTGGGAATGAGGGGATCCCCCATGTTAGAGTCTAATATTACCTGTGACCCTCAAAGGCTGCTGCCATGTAGGGGGAGAAGTCCTGGTTCTATCTGTATTACTTCTCATTGTAAACTGCCCCGAGCCTGCTTTAGGGGAGGAATGGCATATAAATAGAATAAATAAACAAAATACAGTAGACAACTTGAAGCTGGACAGACCAAGGAGCTTGTCTTGGCACAGGGCAGATTTATACCTTGGCAGGTGGATAGGCTCTAAAGTTGAGCACTACCACGGCTGGTATACCTTCCCCCACTCAGCCGTAAAAGTAATTTCCCATCTCTTTGCAGCAGAGTTTAAAACCTCTTTGTAAATGTAAGCTACTCCCTGAGCAGTATAAAGTGGCTTTGGTGCGAAATGAGAAAATGACCCTTTTCTTTGAAATTCCCTTTCAAGCCTCACTTTAGCAGGCACTTACGTACGTGCACAAAGCGAAGAGTTCCGCTGACTACCCACAGAGCTACTAACACACTGAAATGAAACTACAGGCCTTGCTGACTCCGTCGGCTTTCCTTTTTTCAATGTATTTTTTTTAAAAAACGGTTCTCCAGAGAATAATATTGCTTTCATGTTTTAATTTACATTGGGTTTCATCTCCCGGGGACGCCTTCTCGAAAGTGGCATGGTAGCCAGTTATCAGATACGGAGGATCATGGTTAGGTTATGGAGAAGGGCCGACAGCTTCGAAGGGCGGGGTCATCATCAGAATTCCATTAAATATGAAGTGGTCTGAATCGACTAAATGGTGGCTCTCATACGGCCTGAAGACACACAGTCATTTGTAGATGACACCAAAATGGGAGAAGCAGCAAACACCCCAGATGCGTCTGAAACGCCACAAGCTAAGTTTAGCTATTGTATGACCTTATACTCCAGGGTTGGACTAGAAGGTCTGTATGGTCCCTAAAGGTCACATTCCTAACAATATGAAATAAACACCTACAGGAGTATAACAGAGTCATTGAACAATTTCTTACTGAAAACCATGGAAATGTACAATATAACAATAACCCACAAAGCACAATAGCATAAGCACAATGTTCATCAATAGCTCCCTATACTGGTAAGGGTTTATTCCCCCATTATTTTTTTCAGTTCAAGTGAGCCAAAAGTGCTTACCGTATACCGCCATACAGTGCTACTGTCAGAGTTGATTTGGAATTGCTACATCATTTCCCCTATCAAAATGATTTCCGCCTGTGGAATATGACTTTCTCAGTTGCACCCATTGCACCCATCTTCTGAGATATTGCTCCTAGGGATTTCTTAGTTTCAGGGTGGAGCATTTGGGGGCCATTTTAGGTTGTAGCAGGAGGAGGAAATTAGGAGATCGTGTTCTGCAGGTAGAAATCCTTCAATCCAGGAAGAAAACAACAACACCCCCTTGTAGAGTTGACCATGATTGGCATGACATGTGGGCTAACCTATTATCACATGTTGACAGTGACTGGCTAATCTCTGGAATCATAAATGCTGATGCTCAATAACAAATATTCACCAGATCAACATCTTTTGGAGAAAACTCTTTGGGAGGAGAGTTAGGAGGGGGTGGATTCATTTGAGTCCTGCTTCATCGGAAAACAAGCTGTGGAATGCCTGCAAATTAACTTTAAATGTATGTCTCAGAAAAGATTGATCCACATGCCCCCCTAGCCATCTTTTCCTGCATGGTCTTGGGCCTTCATTTTGATTGCTTTCCCCTTCTTTTCAGCACCAGCTTTCCCTTCATTTCCCAATTCTCCTTCCTCATTATTTTCCAGTAATAGAAAGGAAGCATGATGCACCCATTGTGAGCATCTCTGGCCCCTTCTTGCTTTGCTCGCATCACCTGTACTTGCTCAGATCCCAAACAAAAGATGTAGCCATGTCCCTTCATTTTATCTCACAGCATCCTATAGATATACAGCTGGAGCAAATTTGCACATAGCATGCTACCAGGGAAAAGCCACCAGCATTACACTGTTCCGCCTGGGCTTCTCCAGGTTAGAGTGATAGATAGCTGAACTCCATTAGGCACATTAGCATTCTGTTGACAGATGCACCACTGACTAATGGAAGGGACCTTGATTCCACGAAGCTGAGCCTTAAAACACACACACACACCACTTTAGGTAAGGGAGATCCTAGAGACCTTCTTAATTGCCTGCTTATACCCACCCACGCTTATGCACACATAAACACATCTCCAGCTTTGTTATACGAAGCAAGCATATCACCCACTACATTCATGGAGGGAAATTTGGATGTGTTGTAGATATGATTGATAGACAGAGTAGCTATGGAACTCAAAGGCTTCGGGGACACCTCAAACATCTGTTTAGTCAGGCATTAAAGGAAAACAAGGGAAAACAAAACAATAAATCACTTTGTTGAAATCCAGATGCCTCTGTGAATTACAATACTGTCACACCATATTCTGAATATCCCAGTTTCCCATCATTCCAGATGGGCAGCCATCTTGGCTTGATACAGCAAAAAGAAGCAAGAATCTTGAGGCACCTTAAAGGTTAGCACTTCTTTTTTCTTATTCTTCTCCTTCTTTTTAATTCTAGCATCAGATGGTGTGGATTAGAGCTCACTTTTTCACCTACAGTCCACAAAATAATATCACTGCATCAGGGGCACTGCATGAAGTGAGCTCTGACTCATAACAATATATGGTGGGATACATTTGGTGGTCTCTTAGGAGACCCATCTGGAATGAGTCTCTAAGGCAGCGGAATTTATTCCATGTCTTGAGGAGAGCCATGTTGGCAACAGCCATCAACCCAAAGAGTCACATTTCATTCCATCCCTGGAATGAAGGTTGTATTTCAGAGAGGCCTACAGTTTACTTCAGAGGAAGCTAACAACTAAAAATTGCAGTTTACAGCTTTTAGCAGGTCACTGGTTGCTGGAATGAGATGAGTCTTCTCAGGATGAAGGCTAAAAAAACAGAGCAACTGGGAGGCCAAGCCTATGTGGAAGCAGCAATGTATATTGCTATGATGTTTATTTTATTTATTTATTTTCAAATTTGTATACCACCTCTCTCCATTCGAACTCGCAGCGGTTCACAATAAAACAATAAAAACCATGGAGGTTATGATGTCACTTCTTATGTGACATAGGCAATGTGGCCTGGACCTTCCTCTTACTCTTGGTAAGTCTTAGTAAGTCTTCCTGCTCTTCTAGCTTCAGTAAGGTAAGCATGTCTGTACCACTCAACCACACCCCAAGACTCTTTTATTTTGCAATGTTTTAAGGATGTTTAAAAACAATGAAGAAGAAGAGTTCTTACATGCTGCTTTTCTCTGCCAGAAGGAGTCTCAAAGCGGCTTATAGTCTCCTTCCCTTTCCTCTCCCCACAGCTGACACCCTGTGAGATGGGAGAGGCTGAGAGAGCCCTGATATTCCTGCTCTGCCAGAACAGCTTTATCAGTGCCATGGTGAGTCCAGGGTCACCCATCTGGTTGCATGTGAAGGAGGACCGGGGAATCAAATGTGGCTCACCAGAGTCCAAGCTCCTAACCATTACACCAAGCTGGCTCTCAATGCACGCTTTAATCTCCATTAGAATAGTGAAAAAAATGAAATGAGTGTCACAAACATTTACAGTCTATACTTTGAATACCAATTATTGGCCCAGCCTCTGACATTAGGACTATATACAACCAATAGAAATAATAATGCAAGTTTCTCAAAATCCAGAGGTATCAATTCTGAGTTTGGTGAACCAGGCACTTACATAACGCTTTCTAACTGCTTGGATCCTTTCTGAAAGCTCAGCAATGCATGTATCTGGGATTGGATTGAGGCCCTTGGAAAACCACCTGTAAGAGCATCTTTCTCTGTGTTCTGCAGGGATTGTGTTGCAAAGAAAATGGAGATGACGCCCTATGTGAAGTCCTCAGAGGTGGGGGCTAGTGCATTGTGTTTTATTGCAAAATAAGGATGAAGGTCAGGAAGTCAACGAAAACCAGAAATCGTTGGGTTGACTAAGAACAGCTCTGAATGACAACCATAAATGACTTGCAAAACTTTTAACATCTTTCTGGCCCTGACGATTTCATTGCAGGCTTCTTTAAACAGTTCAGTGGAATTCTCTCTTTTTCTCTCTCACAAAATGCAGCCAGCGTTTGACAGGCTACATTCTACAAGCTGAGTCCATGAATCATTCTCTGAGCCAATGAGCAGTGACTGAAGAGCTAATACGAATATCTGGTCCAGCAGTAATTATTGACCCCTCTTGTTTATTAACTTTTGCCAATATTCTAGCCTGCAGAATGGAATGAGTTATGCCAACAATCATTCCAATTTCAAAGGATCAAGCAAACTTTCTGAAATTATTCACTGGCACAAATATGGACTGGAGTTCTTGGTTATTATCTCTTGAGATTTGTGACATTATGTGTTGGATCTAGCCAGCTTTTTCATCCAACCGCACCAGATTTTTCACCTTTCTGTCAAAGGAAAGTGCTTTCCTATTTTTCACTGGCAGATCCAACCCAGATTTCTCAGCAAGACTGGCTAGATCCTGTCATATGCCCCTGGATAATGACATCTACCTAAGATGAAGAGTTTCATAAAGGACTTTTAAAAATCTACATATTTATCTACACAAATTACTGTCTTCCCACCACCCTTCAGAATACCAAGATCTGTGCCACCCTTCCCATTTGGATCCAAGTAGATTGGAAATTTGTTATATCTAGATAGCACAACAGCTTCACGTATTCCTCAGATACTCTTGTGTGGTTTGTAGCAGAGAAATCAATATCTACAGCTCTGAAGATTTCTTTACCTGGGGGAGAAGACTTTATTCATACAAAGCTTGTCCCCAGTCACTGAACTAGACCTAGTTCTTGAGATATGGTGTCCAACTTTAATTCATCAGCATATCACAGGATCTTTTTTCTCCTTTTTTAAACCAAAAAGTAGCATTAAGAACATGAGCGAAGTCATGTTAGATCAGGCCAATGGCCCATCCAGTCCAACACTGTCACACAGTAGCCAAGAAAACCCCAAAACAAAAGAAAAACAATAGCCAGGTGACACCAGGAGGTCTACCAGCAGGGCCAAAAAATGTATTATATTATTAGTATGGAAAATGGAATTTCTTTTTTGAAAAAAAAATAGCTACTGAATTCTCTTATTCTGCTCCAAAATATTTTTTCCTCTTTGAGTTCCCTTTGTAAGTTTGTGTAGGGAGGTTTAGAAAGACATAGTCACTGAGCAATTACAGAGTGCCACAGTGAGATTTTACAGAAGCACTTTCCTGCCCCTCAACTATTTGGATTTCTCTTTTGATCAAAGTGGAATTGCTTTGAAACAGACTCCAAATTTCTAAAAAAGGCTAGACATAGATTGTTAGATTCCAGGAAGAAGCTGGGAAAGTTGGAATTAATATAATTCCTTTAAAAACTGTTTAAAGCCCTAGAGAGCCAGCTTGGTGTAGTGGTTAGGAGTGCGGACTCCTAATCTGGCGAGCTGGGTTTGATTCCGCACTCCCCCACATGCAACCAGCTGGATGACCTTGGGCTCACCACAGCACTGAAAAAGCTGTTCTGGCTGAGCAGTAATATCAGGGCTCTCTTGGCCTCACCCACTTCACAGGGTGTTTGTTGGGGGGAGAGGAAAGGTAAGGCAAATTTAAGCTGCTTTGACACTCCTTTAGGTAGAGAAAAGTGGCATATAAGAACCAATTCCTCCTTTTTCTTCTTGGCTTGTGTTACTCTGTCCTTGTCTCATTGTCCATCAGAACTGACCCATGTCTTGTTATTTCCCATGTGAAGCAGGAAGGAAAAAAAATACCGGGTAGTTTTAAGCAGAAAAAAATGGTAAACATGGGGAGGCTTAAACATTTTCTCCCCAGTGCTTTCCTACTTCCCATTGCAAACTCCGGAGGCTGCTTTTCAATTGAGAGAAGGACCGAGAAAGAGATTCTTGGACGTATATACAACATCTAGTTTGGCTTGAACTTTTTTGCATTGGTTGTCTTCCCCTTTTCTCTTATAACAACAATAATGATGGATGGGACCTTGTCCAACCTACCTTATGGGTCATTGTTCCCCAACTGAAGACCAATGTGTGAAATAGTCTGAGCTACCTACATCACAGAATTATTGACAATGTATTCATTAGGTCAAAGATGTGGTTTGCCCTGCTGAGACACCTCAGTATACACCGAAGCACCATTAAACAACAATGTGTATGGACAATGGATGCTATCTCTAGAAGGCATGTTTTTTTAACCATAGGTGAAAAGGTAATCCTTTATGTGATGATCCCCTGCATTAGACATCCCCGGACTTTTATCCAGAGCTCATCTTTATTTCTTTTGTACCATAAACTGACAGGAAAAATCTACATTGCAATTCCGTGGAAAGACACTCTTGAGATTTGGGTTACAGAAAATAGGTCATCCTAACAATGGGTAAAAATGAGCAAGTATTTAAACAAGATGCATTTCAGGGAATTCTGGACTGAGTTTGTTTTGTCCCGTAAACAAGAAGTCTCATTTGCAAGTGTGTGGAAGCAAACTGCTAACGAGAGAGATGATCCGTAACATTGTACATTAACGAAATGGACCTCCTGAAGGGTAGGACTTAGTTCCTCATTTGAGTATCAGATTTGGGAGGATGTTTTAGAGCAGGCATGACCTATTATTCGGCTTGTGGGCCATGTCCAGTTTCTGGCACAGCTTGATCTAGTCCTCAGTGGTCGTCTCAAAATGTTCTAATCCATTTTTCATGCTAACTTGAAAGGAAAAGTGGTAATTAGGCTCTGTGAGTTTGATCCAATGCTTCCCTTTGGCTATGCAAAGAAACAGGAAGATGTCTTCAAATGGACAGATAGCCCTCTCTTAGAAGAATGGTTGGATCCAGTGATTCCAATGACTATTCCTTATACAGTACATAGTATAGATATGATAGAAGGCCATAGATTCGTTGCCAATACGTTTTTGGGAGAAATTTCTTAGGGACCATGTTCATTTTGCACCTTCCAGTCACCTTCTGTCAGCCAAATGAAGTGATTCAGGTTTCCAAAGTCACAGTGGGTTTCTCAATTATTGCCTCTCTGTCAGCTTTTCTTAACTTTTTTTACCATTGAGAACCCCCTGAAACATTCTTCAGGCTTCAAGAAACCCCAGAAGAGGAATCTTCAGGTCCCAGCTGGAGGCTAGCATCTCTGCCACTGGTCAGGGGTGCCAGCCTCCAGGTGAGTCCTGGAGAATGCCCAAATGAAAGCTCTTCTCCAGACTGTAGAGATCAGTTCCCCTGGAAGAAAGGAATGCTTGGGAAGGGAACAGGGTCTGTGTGGAACTCCCTTACATACACACACACACACACACACACACATATGCACAGACACACAGAAAGAGAGAACACAGAAGACAAAAATTTCCCTTTCTTCTGAAACTGGAAACCTTATTAACCACACAATCACCACTCCATGTAGCTAATACATGAATGTCTCCATCTTTGGATTGCTCTGAGAAGCCATCAGCCAGAACAAACAAATGTAAAGGAAAAGAATCCCATCACAGTCATTGAACAAGTCAAAAAAAGGCTTACACCATCCTCCTGCAACAGCTTCTTCTGCTGTGTCTAGCTATATCTCTTTAAGGCAATGGCAATTTGTACAGCTTGGTGTTCTAATCCATCTAATCCAGTAGTGGCTTCTAATGTGGTGAGCTGGATTTGATTTCCTGCTTCTCCATGTGCTGGGTGACTTTGGGTTAGTCATGGTCCTGTTAGAAACTGTACTCATACAGCGGTTTATCTCAGAGCTCTCTCAGCCTCACCAATCTCACATGGTGTCTGTTGTGGGGAGAGGAAGGGAAGGCGATTATAAGCCACTCTGAGATTCCTTTGACCTGTGAAAAGTAGGGTATAAAAACCACCTTCAACTGAGAAGGTGCTACTGGGAAGTTGCTACTGGGAAACAGTATTTCCTTTCTCCACATGTCCTCATGCTACTTCTGTGGCCTCCCTACAGTTTCAACATCTTCCATGCCATTCATCTCAAATTTCCTTTGTTGTGATGGTCTTGGAAAGATTGCATCAAGACCAAGGCGGTATCCATGACCATTTATGCACTGGAAACTTCACTGCCCCAGCTCCTGTGCAAGAGCACAAATCGGTGGCGGATGAGGTGCACCAGCCAAAATGCTCCCCCATGTGGGTGCAGGAAGAGGTGAGGCAACCTGCCTCGACTAAAACTCCAACTTGCAGCCTGGCATGAAACCTCCAGTGCATAAACGGTCCATGTGGAAAGGGAAAGGCTACATCTTCCCAGTCCCACCCACATCAGCATTATTTCCCCTGCTGCAAGTGCCTGTGATGTGTTTTGGGGCAAGTGCTCCAAAACATTCCTCATTTTTCAGATTGCAAATTGCAAGCCTCACTAACTTACTCATAAGTAAACATTCCCAAGGAAGAGGCTTTTCCTGGGCATCCTGGGTCCCAGAAGGCCAGCAGGGGAGCCATTTCTGGCCCTCCTGCAGTTCCCCACCTCCAGAAGGCACGGAGAGGCTGCCCCAGCTCCCCCTCATTTCCTCCAAGTTGAAAGAGGCCAGGAGGCTAAGGCAACTTACTGGCAGCAGGGCATGCTCTGAGGCTGGCTTCTCTTCCACCCAGAAAACTTCTGAAACTGGCAGGAAGTTGGAAGAGGAGCCCTTGATAAGCCCTTCCTGGTTGAGAGCTACCTCTTGACTGTGCCATTCCTGGATGAAGGCTATCAATGATGAGTAAACATTCCCAGGGCAGAGGCATTTCCTCAGCACAATGGATCCCAGAGGGCTGGCAGGGGGGCTGTTTCTAGGACTCCTGCAACCCCCTACCTCCAGAACTCATGCCGAAGCTGTCCCAGCTCCCCTCCCATCCTTTGAGTCAAAAGAGGCCAGGAGTCTAGGGCAGCTTGCTGGCAGCAGGGCATGCTCAGAGGCTGGCTCCTCTTCCACCCAGAGAACCTTTGACATCAACAGGAAGTTTTAGGTGGAGTACTGACTTCTTAGTAAGCCCTTCCTGGCTGAGTGCTGCCTCCTAATTGGGTCTAAGCTATCTGGGCAGGCCATTCCTGGATGAGGACCAATCAGGTAGTGGGTGAGCAGTCAGTTTGGATTTTATAAGGCTTACTGCTTGTGTTTCTATTTTCCATGTACCCATTTGACACACTCCATGAAACTCAGTTTTTTGTTTTTGTTTTTGTTTTTTTGCTTTTCTCTTTGATGGCTCCAGAACATCCCATGTTTCCATGATTGGATTTCTCCCTGGCTTTGCAAATCATATTAATTACTCATTCAAAGGAAATACACTGCCACTCTTCAGCCTCTAAAAAAAGTGATAGGAAACAATGCAGCTAAACACACCTCCCACTCTTCTGTTGTCCTCCCCCATTTCTCCAGAGTTATCTGGTTTATCAGCAGTTCATGCACTGAAATTCTTCCTTTGTGGCTGTTGACAGTTAATCTCAAATGACAACACTGACAATGGGGAAATTAGAAGCTAGCATGCAAGCAATATGTTCCCATAAGATAGAACAAAAATCACAAACTAACTTGGGGGTTCCTTCCTTTTTTCCTTCCACATTATACCTGCAACAGGCTTTTTAAAGAGTAAATTGGTGATCTGCTACAGGGCTTAGGTGGTCATTTGTGTAGATTGAATCTTGAGGCTTCTATGCCATGTTGTATAAATATCGCTGTCATGGTAGCCTCCCAGCCTAGTTCAGCTGACAAAAAGACATTTCTTCTGGGAGGTTCAGAAGCACAGATGCAGCAGGAGAGGAGTTCTGAATCCATTCCCACCCACTTAGGTTCCTCCTTTTCATTCTTTACCAGATGTCTGGCTTGGCCTTGAGGACAACCCTGTCTTTGCCAAGTCAGGTCCAGATGCTAAACGCCTTTCACTTGTTCACCAGTCAGATGTTGGCTCCTTTTCCCTAATTATAATTTATTAGGAAAATGTCAAATTGGTTGCCTTTGGTGTTCCCTTCCCTGGCAGATTTCATGTTTTGTGTTAGCTAGCCAAGAGGAAGACTGTTTTGCTGGTAGAGTGGCAGAAAAGAGAGCAGGCTTCTAGGGAAGAAGCAGGCGGTGACCCAGAATATGGGACTTGTCTACACCCACACCCCTCTTTCCTTGAATTTAGTTCCAGGTTGTATGCCAGAATATAGACTCTTTCCCCCTATGTAAGCATTTGAGACATCACTGCAAACAAGAGGAATGTCTAATTCATAAACTCTTTCCAGAGACACTTTTCCCCCATTAAACTTGGGAGACATCTGATTCTAAGTTTCCTGAATTTTTTTACAGACAATTTGATCACATTAATATAAGGTGGATCCTCCTAAAACAAATGGGCAAGATCCACCCAGAAGTGAAGCATGATCAAGTTCTATAGACTTGATTTCAGCAAGTTCTTGGAAACTCCTTGAAATTGTCCGCCATGGTGATTTAACTTTCTCCATGACAACAATCCCCTAACTAGGGATGGACAAACCTAAAAAGGAACATTTAATTCACCGTAGCCCATGAACTGAACTTACCCATATGGAGCTCACCCAAATTGAACCAGTCTGGCAAGTTCAGTTTTCCCTAAAATGGCCTTCCTTTCTGCCTTTTTCCTGACCATGGCTCACCAGGACAAGGAGAAATGGATCACCCAGGAAAGGACTTTCCCTCATTCTCCTAACCAGAGGTGGGGATCTCCTGAGATGAGTTCAATGGTTACCAGCCATTTAAGTTTAGCAGCTGAGTGATGGACCCCATATTGCTCAGCTGTAAGGTTTAAATGGCTGTTCACCATATAATCCTTCACGTCCTCCCCTTTTAAGGGGAGGAGCCAACACCACTCAGCTGTTAGATTTATATGGATGCCCCCAAACGGCCAAACCATATAGAAGTCATAGAATCATAGAGTTCTAGTTATAAACTTTCTTGGGCACACATGTACCTTTCCCGAAATGAAATATTCTAATGAATGAATGAGGAAGAATTGAGACCAAGTCTGAAAAATAATTGGGGGGGGGGAGGGGTTAGGGATTAGAAGTAAGGAGAGAGGAATGAAGGCAGACCATCAAAGGATGAAAACAAAAAAAAAAACAGCAAAGGCTTACCTCCAGCTGCCATTGATGTGTCAGAGAAGGTGAACAGGAGGATGTACTGGGGTGATGTGCCCAGCAGCACACAGGGTGGGCTTGGGAATTGCATGTCACAACTGCGATGTGCGCTGGGAAGCAGGGGCCTGGGGTGCCTTAAAAGGTGCCATGTGCAAGGGGCCGAGGATCTTTCATAGAATCATAGAATCATAGAGTTGGAAGGGGCCATACAGGCCATCTAGTCCAACCCCCTGCTCAACGCAGGATCAGCCCTAAGCATCCTAAAGCATCCAAGAAAAGTGTGTATCCAACCTTTGCTTGAAGACTGCCAGTGAGGGGGAGCTCACCACCTCCTTAGGCAGCCTATTCCACTGCTGAACTACTCTGACTGTGAAATTTTTTTTCCTGATATCTAGCCTATGTCGTTGTACTTGAAGTTTAAACATATTACTGCGTGTCCTTTCCTCTGCAGCCAACGGAAACAGCATCCTGCCCTCCTCCAAGTGACAACCTTTCAAATACTTAAATAGGGCTATCATGTCTCCTCTCAACCTCCTTTTCTCCAGGCTGAACAATCCCAAGTCCCTCAACCTATCTTCATAGGGCTTGGTCCCTTGGCCCCAGATCATCTTCGTCGCTCTCCTCTGTACCCTTTCAATTTTATCTACGTCCTTCTTGAAGTGAGGCCTACAGAACTGCACACAGTACTCCAGGTATGGTCTGACCAGTGCCGTATACAATGGGACTATGACATCTTGTGATTTTGATGTGATGCCCCTGTTGATACAGCCCAAAATGGCATTTGCCTTTTTTACCGCTGCATCACACTGCCTGCTCATGTTTAGTTTACAATCCACAAGTACCCCAAGGTCTTGTTCACACACAGTGTTACCTAGAAGCGTATCTCCCATCCAGTAGGCATGCTTTTCATTTTTCTGACCCAGATGCAGAACTTTACACTTATCTTTATTAAATTGCATCTTGTTCTCATTTGCCCATTTTTCCATTGTGTTCAGATCTCGTTGAACTCTGTCTCTATCTTCCGGAGTATTTGCCAGTCCTCCCAATTTGGTGTCATCTGCAAACTTGATGAGTAGTCCTTCCACCCCCTCATCTAGATCATTAATGAATATGTTAAAAAGTACCGGACCGAGCCCCGAGCCCTGAGGTACCCCGCTACTCACCTCTCTCCAGTCTGATGAAACACCAGTGACAACAACTTTGAGTGCGGTTCTCTAATCAATTCCCTATCCACCTAACGATCTGAAAATCCAGATTTACCATCAGAACATCATGGGGAACCTTATCAAAAGCTTTACTAAAATCCAAGTAAATGACATCAACAAAAGTAAACGACATCAAGTCTGGGAAATGTTTGGCGAAGGTGCCTTCCCTGAACATCAGTTCCTGAGGTGTGAACCAGCCCAAGTTCAGCCTGAACTAACTGCATCTTGTTCATGTAAAATAGCTAAGAAAAATTATCTTAATTTATCTTTATCCAGTTTCTCCATGAAATCTAACCATCCCCTTGTCTTCTTCTGTTAAGGAATTTGGAGTTCATTTCTAATCCTGTTTTGGTCAAAGAGAGGAGAGGCAGGAAGGGAGGTTCTACAACATTTCAGAAGGCAGGCACTCAAGAGGCAGGGAAAGTCTTTCCCAAACTTTTATCTACTCCAAACCAAGCATCCTCTCCCCCTTGTGTGACAGAACAGCTGCAAGGGCTGAGGTCACAAAAGAGTGCATTGATTTTTCTTCAATGAGAAATTATTCTTTTGGAAGAGAGGAAAGAGAAGAGGGAACAATGGCTGCCTCTTAAAAAATTAAATAGGAAGAAAAAATCCCCCTCCTCACAACAATACTTCTTTTAACATAGAGTGGAGGTTTAGGATGCTGTAAGGTTCTATGACGCTACCATACCAAGGTGCAATCATGTATACGATGTTGCAACTCAAGATCCCGAACAGTGAAGAGATATGAAAATATTATTATTAGTGAATCAGTCAGTTGTACAAATGGATCTCTTCTAGTTTCTGTGGACAGCCAGATCTCTCTCCTTTGATGTCCCATTTCCCTACCTTCCCCCTCTCTGTGCAACCCAAAAGGCCCCCTGAAAAATGCTGCTACTGGGAGGGGGCCAGTCCATAATGACTCTGACCTGGATGGGCCAGTCTTAGCCTGATCTCACCAGATATTGGAAGCTAAGCAGGATTGAACCTGGTCAGTGTTTGGAAGAGAAACTACCTGGGTCATGATACAGAGACAGGCAATGGCAAACCACCTCTGAATGACTCTTGCCTTGACAACCCCACCGGGTAGACAAGTCAGCTGTGATTTGATGGCAAAAAGGAAAAGGAAAAAAAATCCCCAAATGTGCAACAATTATTCAGATCTGAGAAGAAGAAGAAGAAGAGTTGGTTCTTATATGCCGCTTTTCCCTACCCGAAGGAGGCTCAAAGCGGCTTACAGTCGCCTTCACATTCCTCTCCCCACAACAGACATCCTGTGGGGTGGGTGAGGCTGAGAGAGCCCTGATATCACTGCTCGGTCAGAACAATTTTATCAGTGCCGTGGCGAGCCCAAGGTCACCCAGCTGGATGCATGTGGGGGAGCGCAGAATCGAACCCGGCATGCCAGATTAGAAGTCCGCACTCCTAACCACTACACCAAACTGGCTCTCCTGAATGATGTCGCTTAAAGAGCTTGTCCTTTTAGATGTGTGACCTGGTGCCCAGTTATAAACAAAGATACACAGTGGTGGTGCAGAACTGCATGGAACCAATTTACCTTTCCCTTTTGCAGATCAGCGCTTCAGGTGCACAATGTCACCTTGGGGAAAGGTAGAGATAAAATAAAATGTCTCACGGATTCCCTCTGAAGGCAGTCTTCTGATCCACCTGGAAAGCCGACTGACAAGAACAGACACCTGTGTAAAAAAGTCTGAGTCTGGTGGTGCCTTAAGATTAAACAAAATTTTATTCTAGTTATAAACTTCCTTGGGCACACACGTACTTTTCCCGATACCATGAAATGAAAATTACACATAAGTAGGTGGTGATCGGTCAATTAGCATATAGCCTAATGAAGATGTTGAAAAGATTCAAGGACCAAACAAGAATAACAAGCTTTGTTTATATGGCTACCATATGTTTGGGTTTAAATCCAGGAGGAAACATAGTGAATTGGGAAAATGTATCAAAATCAGAGATTGATGGGCAGATGTATCCTTAACTGTAATTAACCAAGACTTTGCCTTTGTGTGGAAAGAGCCACCACGGGGGACACTCCATGTGGTTGCCATATTTTGTATACTTTCCCCAGAAGCCACTTAAAATGCAAGGCTTTCGTGAGGCTACCCTTTAATGATAGATTCTGCCCATCAGGGTTAGCTACCTTTGCTCAGCAAAATAAGATAAAAGATCTCATTATCTATTGAACTTGTATAATAGAAATCGCATCAAGACAAATGACATTCATTTTCCATTCATCAAAGGGATTTTCTGCTCCATCAAATAGATCACTTTGCTCATGCCACATGTCCCATTAGTGTCATAACAAGATGCCAAACTGCAGCTCCTTTCCGGAGATATATGGCCTGGGGTTGGTTATAGAGAAGTCAGCTGAAGTACAGATTTCATTTCATTCCACAGGACCGTAGCAATGCCACCGATTTCTTCATGGAAAGTCTTTGTCACTTGTGTTCTCTTTGACCCTGAGCTACCAAAGGAAGATAAGAACATTTTCTTCCATTATAGAAGAGGTTGTCTCTCTATTGTGGTCTACACAATTAGTTAGCTATAGCAAACCAAATAACCCCTCGCCTGAAAATAACAGGTTCTCTCCTACTACTCTGCATGAAAACACGATGCTAAGTACTCATGGCTTATTTTCGTCTAAGACTGAATTGAACCATTGTTCTATCAAGGTCAGGATTGTCTATGCTATCAGTGGCTCTCCAAGCTTTCAGGCAGAGGCCTTTCACATCACCTACTGCCTAGTCCTTAAAAAGTGGAGATGCCAGGGATTGAATCAGGGACCTTCTATACAAAGAACAGAGGTTCTTCCTCTGAGACACAATCCCTCCCAGTATTCATATCCTGACCATGGCAGACCAAGGCCAGTCTTGGAGCTGATTTGTTTGCAGGAACAGACATTTTGTTCTGTTTGCATCCTCCCTGTGCACGGCCATTCAGAAGTCTGTGCCAGGTGTTTCCCTCCAAAGAACAGTCTTCATAAAGCCAGCCATGACCTCAAAGGCCCAAAAGTTGTGAAGAAGATTGCCATAACTCTGTAAAAAAAACAATTAAAAGGGCATTTGGATTGTGGCAGGAGAGAAAGGAGAGAAAGAACTGATTCTGCAAGCCCTGCTTATTGTGTTGTTGGTTTGTATGTGTTTTGCTACCAAGGCTTCCTATAGTTTTATTTGCACTTTCAAGAGTGAAAGGAAAGATGGGTTTGTAAAGGTGTTGTATTAAGCGATGCATTAAAGTTTTGTTTCCCAGTTAGGACTTTTGGGACAGGACAAATTCCATGAGAATGTGGATGGGAGACAGCATGCCATTCCCAGTGAAAGCAGGACAATCATAGATTCATAGAGCTGGAAGGGGTCATACAGGGCACCTAGTCCAACCCTCTACTCAATGCAGGATCAGCCTAAAGTATCCAGGGTAAGTGTTAGGACCTCAAGCGGTTGGACCTCAGCCAATTCAGTCCACAGACATCACTCTTGGGCTTCCAGGGAAAGCTTTACGTAAAACGTCTTTATTTGGAGAGGTCAGCAAAGTCAAGTCCATACATAGAATATATTTACAAACAGAAACTTTGACAGAGACACTATGGTAGGGAGTGGCAAGACCTATATGCCTGGTCTGTGGGAAAGGGGGCAAGGCAAGGAAACGGACAAGCCTAGGTGGGAAGCGGGGATTCACCCAGGAAAGCAGGATCAGAGCGTCCTTTGATATGGAAGGGTGTTAGAGCAATTTCCCCACCTGTTGTTTTGAGTTCCCCAAGGAACAGCCTTGAAGGAAGACAATAAAATTAGAGTCCAGTAGCCCAACAAAGACCAACAAAGATTTATTCAAGGTGTGAGTCTGAGGAAGAGTGCTTGCACTGGCAAGCTCACACCTTGAATAAATCTTCGTTGGTCTTAAAGGTGCTACTGGATTCTGATTTTACTGTGCTTCTTCAGACCAATATGGCTACTCATTTGAATCTAGCCTTGAAGGAAGATAGCAAGGTGCCGTGTACTCAGGATGAATCCTTTGAAATGCAAGCAGGGACAAAGGGAGGGGCAAGCTCAGCATACATGCCAGAGCCAAGCTGGAGTTCTGGGAAACTCTTGGGGGGGGGAATAGGTACACATGTGTGTAAATCAGGGCAGGAACCAAGGGTTCATGAAAATAAGTATCTGTCCAGCTGCAGCTTGAAGACTGCCAGTGAGGGGGAAAACACCACCTCCTTAGGCAGTATCATATCCACTGGTGAACAACTCTTGACTGTGAACCCCTCCCCCCGCATATCTATCTGATATCATTCTACATGTAGTTTAAACCTATTACTGTGGGACCTCTCCTCTGCTGCCAACAGGAACCTTTCCCTGCCCTCCTCTGACAATCTTTCAAATACTTAGAGACAGCAATCATGTCCCCTCTCAACCTCCTCTTCTCCAGGTAGAACATTCCCAAGTCCCTCAGCCTTCCCTCATAGGGCTTGGTCCCCAGGCCCTGGATCATTCCTGTCGCTCTCCTCTGCACCCTCTCAATTTTATCTATGTCTTTTTTGAAGTGAGGTCTCCAGAACTGCACACAGTACTCCTGGTATGGTCTGGAGATGCACTGTAGGTTTCAGCTGTGTCACCTCAATCCCACCTAATTCTCCCAATCAGCTTTTGCCCATGCAGGTTCCATGATCCCCAGCGTAATCTGTTTTAATGACCAAAGGGACCACTCCTCCCTTTTTAGTAGCAGAAACAATACCCGGGTCTAAACCTGTATCCCTTAACCCATATCTCTGTGTTCATGTAGAACGAATGCTTATCTGATCTGTGCTGGAAATTTGCAACACAGCTAACGAAATGCATGCATAAATCCGCTTACATGCCGTCATCTTCTTAAATAGATTGGGGTGAATATTTTCTACTGTAAGGTCTCCTGTTTTAAATTACCCATCCCTGGATAAACGGTATTGCCTGCTTTTGTCAGCTTGCAGAAGCTTAACGGTCTTTGGAAACGGTAATGCATACTCTTACTTACCCAGAATTTGGAGCAAATTGATTCGCTCTTTTCTTCCTTCTTAAAACTGGTTTTCGGATTCACTAGGAGCCCACTTATCATTAGTGCTGTATCCAGAGACTGCCTGGCACAAAACCCTATCCAGCTAGGACTAGGATAAAGTCTGCTATTTCTCAGACAATTGTTTCCCTTGAAAACCTCTGTGGGTCAGAATAATATGCTTTTTTTGCCATTTGGAGCTGCAGATTGCAGGGGACTGGATGCTGGATTGGAAGCTGAGGCTTCCACATACCTAGCCATGAAGCAAGTGTATAGCAACTCGGAAATTGTTCATGGTTTCTTTGAAGATGCATATTTGTTATGTTTATGCTGATGGCTGTTCCTTGGTATGGATCACATATTATGCAGGTTTTTTTCTAAGACAAAGGAGAGTATATTAGTGCAAAAAGCTTGTATCACAAGTGATTGGCTCCAAATAATCTTTCCCATTCAGTGAATAAGAAAGGCTATATTGATTATCTATCTATCTATCTATCTATCTATCTATCTATCTATCTATCTATCTATCTATCTATCTATCTATCTATCTATCTATCTATCTATCTATCTATCTATCTATCTATCTATCTATCCATCTATCCATCTATCCATCTATCCATCTATCCATCTATCCATCTATCCATCTATCCATCTATCCATCCATCCATCCATCCATCCATCCATCCATCCATCCATCTATCCATCCATCCATCTATCCATCCATCCATTTGCTGCCCTTCTCTGAGGCTCGGGGCAGTTTACATAAAACACAGAAACATAAAACTCGGGTTTTCACAATAACAATAACATTAACATTAAAGTATAACAGAGGTAACAGAGTATAACAATGCAACCAGGTCCAGAGCAGAACACATGGGTGGATTTTTTTAGGAGGGAGGGAGCAGTGGTCTTCTAGATGTTGCTGGATACCTGGTCCTGCTTGGAAAATTTGGTAGCACTGAAGAAGAGGTGAGCTGTTTTTTTGTACCCCTGTTTTGCTACCTGAAGGCATCTCAGAGTGGCTTATAATCACCTAACCTACCTTTTTCCATGACGATCACACTGTGAGGTACATAGGGCTAAGAGAGTTCTGAGAGAACTGTGACTGGTCCAAGGTCACTCAGCAAGCCTCATGTGTTTTGAAGCAGCTTAAAATCCCTTACCCCTCCTCTCCCCCCAATAGATACCCCGTGAGGTAGGTTGTGCTAAGTGAGCCCTGAGAGAACTGTGACTGGCCCAAAGTCATCCAGCTGGGTTCCCTGACCAAATTGTACCACTGTTCTCATATTCTCTCAAGATTGGGGAGATAGCTGAATTGTTCAGAGAGTGACACTTTTCTAATAAGCCTTTTCTATCACCTGGGGAGAATCACACAGCCTCTTGGGATTATGGGGGAGGGAAAAAGCTATGAGCCTTCTCCTCAGTTATTCTTAAGGGGATGAGTATATAGGAATGGATTCACTGCTGTGAGGTAAGTTTGTTGGTGTGCAAGTATTGGGTTGCAAATTCTGGTTTGGAAAATCCTTTGAGACGTTGGGGGTGAAGCTGGGGGGAAGGGTGGGGTTGGGGAGGACAGTGCTCTTTGTAGGGTATAATGTCATGGTGTCCACCCTCTATTTCCTCCAGTGGAAACTGCTCTTGGTCATCTGAGCAATCATAACAGCATTAGATCTCTACCACCTGATGCTTATCAACCCTATGCAAATAGAATCTGGAGACCACTGAGGCAGGATTTGTATATCATTCACTCCCCCAAAACACCTCCTTTCAACTCCCAGTTTTGGCTCTTCCCCAGATCCTTTTAGTGCTTGAAAAAAGATTTGCCACATGACAGTATGGCAGCCTATTTGCCTGGTAAAGGTAAAGGTATCCCCTGTGCAAGCACCGAGTCATGTCTGACCCTTGGGGTGACGCCCTCTAGCGTTTTCATGGCAGACTCAATACGGGGTGGTTTGCCAGTGCCTTCCCCAGTCATTACCGTTTACCCCCCAGCAAGCTGGGCACTCATTTTACCGACCTCAGAAGGATGGAAGGCTGAGTCAACCTTGAGCCGGCTGCTGGGATTGAACTCCCAGCCTCATGGGCAGACAGCTTCAGACAGCATTTCTGCTGCCTTACCACCCTGTGCCACAAGAGGCTGGACAGCAGGGCAAATTCCTTTTCAGCCATCACACAAACATACACACAGAGGCACAAGGCACCCCCAGCTGACCACAGAAAAGATCATGGAAGCAGCTGGCCTTGCTTGTTTATAGACGTTTATGGGCTGATCCTGCGTAGAGCAGGGGGTTGGACTAGATGGCCTGTATGGCCCCTTCCAACTCTATGATTCTGTGATTCTATGTTTCGAAGCCACAGAGTGTTGTGGCCCCCAGCTTGACAGGAGGCCTTTGGAGTGAAAAACAGGACATGGGAAATGAAGACTCAGTCTCTGCAGTGATTGGTTATCTCTATGTTTAAAAAAAAAAAAAACTGGGATTCCTATTTGTTTGATGATTGGCGCCTCCTGTAAGCCTTAGAAAGCTCAATTTAAAATAAAGAAAAAAAAGAAACTTGACATTTTTAGGAGATAGATTCAGCCTTGTAAAAAGCCACTGTGAAAATTTATCAATACAGGCATAAAATCAATTTCCTGGCCCACTCCCATCGTGATGTATAGCCCCCTGGAAAAACATATCTAATTACATTTTTACTTGCCTTCTATGAAATATTTCTTGCCCAGAGGAAAAGGGGATTTTTTTTTTTTTTGCAAATGTACTTAAAATTAAAATTAACAGCAATGGCTAATTTTTTTTTTCTTGGGGGGGGATACAAAATACAATAAATTGAAGCTGCCTGTCTTCACCTTGAGAATCTGCTAATTCATTCTTAACTGTATCTGATAGCATTATCCTAACAAAATTAATGTTTCTACTGAAACCTGTTTTTTTTTTAACCTGAAATGCATGGCTAAAAATGCAGATGTGGCAGCTTTAGAATCCGGATTAATGGATGTATCCTACTACCCTGCTGAGCTAACCACAATTCATTCCTTCAATAGGGCCTTCTGCCAATTCAAAAGGCTCTTCATCCATTGGAAGCTCCCCTTCCTTCCTTCCTTCCTTGCTTGCTTCCTTCCTAAGAAGAGTTGGTTTTGATACCCTTCTTTTCACTACCCCAAAAACTCTCAACGTTGCCTACAAAAACCTTTCATTTCCTCTTCCTTACAACAGATGCCCTGTGATATAGGTGGGTCTGAGAGAGCTCTGAGAGAATTGTGGGATTTCCTGGATCCCATAAATTTAGCATTATGCTTACCTGGTAAAGACATTATATTCTGGCCACTCTGCATGACGTCGCCAACCTCCTGCATCCGGCCAGTAAACTGCTCATCATTCTAAAGTATAAGTTGGTGAAGCCCCAAAAATGGATTCACCAACCTAAAAAATACTGTCTACCAGCAGACAACCAGCAGGCCACCAGTAAAAGAAATGTATGGATGCGAAGAAGTGCTACATAGAATCATAGAATCATAGAGTTGGAAGGGGCCATACAGGTCATCTAGTCCAACCCCCTGCTCTACGCAGGATCAGCCCTAAACATCCTCTTGTAATGTCCCACCCTTGCACCTGCCTCCCTTTCCCTTCTTCCGGGGGATGGTGTTACCAGAATTGTGCTTACATGTGTCCTGTGACATGTATATTAAATCTTTTGGTGTATATTAAGCCTTTTAGCTCTCACCAAACTGGTGAGAGCCAGTTTGGTGTAGTGGTTAGGACTAGAGTATGGATTTCTAATCTGGTAAACCGGGCTTGATTCTGCACTCCCCCACATGCAGCCAGCTGGGTGACCTTGGGCTCGCCACGGCACTGATAAAACTGTTCTGACCGAGCAATAATATCAGGGCTCTCTCAGCCTCACCCACCTCACAGGGTGTCTGTTGTGGGGAGAGGAAAGGGAAGGTGACTGTAAGCCACTTTGAATCTCCTTCGGGTAGAGAAAAGCAGCATATAAGAACCAACTCTTCTTCTTCTTTTGGGGAATCAGCTGAGCAGCAAGAGGTGGGGTAACATAACATTAAAGGACTGATTTTGCCTGTATTTACGAGGTGGATTATGCCCTGAAGAACTCAAGGTAGACACATTGGTAAAACAATAAGCATAGACTTTATTAGTAAGAAAATAATAAAAGCATAACAATAACTAACACACCTAGCAATCAGTCGTGTAGAGAAGAAAGAAGGGTGGGGAAAAGAAGATTCGGTATATATACCTATCCTGTAAAGTGGAGAGTCAGAGGAAAGCAACATGATCCAGCGTGAAAGGAGGTTCCAATGGGTCTTGAGTTGGAGTGGCTGTGTGAAGCCATAGTTTACATGGGGTTCTGGGGAGCGGGTACTGCTCCCATCCCATGTGGCTTCCATCTATGAAGTTCTTGTGATCCTTTTTGAGAGGTCAAAGGAGATCACTCCCACTACTAGCACTAACAGGAAATCTAGTTGAATCCAACCTTGTTAGTTTCCCAGCTACTAGAGCAAATGCCAAACAGCAAGTAATGGGTTTACCACAGAGGGTACATGGAAGACCAGAGGTTCTGATTCTTCTTTCTCTAGTGGATTTGTCTTGAGAACCAGCTTGGTGTAGTGGTTAAGAGCAGTGGCCTCTAACCTGGAGAACCAGGTTTGAGTCTCCTTTCCTCCACATGCAGCCAGCCGGGTGACCTTTGCTCAGTCATAGTTCTCTCAGAGTTTCCTCAGCTTCACCTACCTCACAGGATGCCTGTTGTGGGAAGAGGAAGAGTAGGCAATTGTAAGCCGCATTGAGACTCTTTTGGGTAATAAAAGGTAGGGTAAAACAGCTCTTCTTTGTTTCCTTCTTTGTCATCTCAGTTCTCACCTTCTTGCATTTAGAGGGATTAATGCTACACATTCTTTGTATGATGATGATAATGATAATGTAATTCATTACCACTCCCAGACAACTGGGATATCCCCATAATAAAAATATAAAAACCCCAACCCTTAAAATACAGAGCATACAAACATATGGCATCCTCCAAACGTTCCCAAGTCCCAGACTCCTGACACTCCCTTTAAAACTTGTGCCTCAGTGGAAATTAGGGAGGTCATATAATTGTACAGTGTTGTAGTTATGCCGAGGAGGGCCTGGCTCTTAGCCGCTCTGGCCTCAACCAAAAGCCTGGCAGCTCTGTCTTGCAGGCTCTGTGGAACAGAGAAAGCTCTTGCAAGGCCCTCAGCTTTTCCAGGAGTTCATTCCACTAGGTCGGGGCCAGGACTGAGAAGGTCCTGGCACTGGTTGAAGCCAGGGACCACCAGCTGATTTGTTTCCACAGAGCTCCAAAGAAAACTTCACAGTTTTAAGACGGAAAGGCAATTTTTCTGGGCTGTGGCTCAGTTGTAGAGTATCTGTCCTGCATCCAGCAGGTTCCAGTTCAACCCACAGAATCCTCAGTTCAAAAGATCTAGTAATTACTGATGTGGAAGACCTCTACCCAAGTCCCTGTTATGTCATGACTGGTCTGAATAGACAAAACTAACCTCTGTAGACCAATGGTTCGAACCAATATAAAGAAACTTTATTGTTTCATGAGAAGAGGATCAAAATATATGGGCATTTTTCATATGGAAAGGAAGTCTAGAGCAGGATCTGTACCTGAACTGGTGCTATTAATAAATGTTCTAATTTCAACAATGATGAATAGAGGGCTCCTCTGTCTTCCAACCAACAAAGGAAGAGGAAAATCAACTTATCTGTGATGAATACATGCTTGGAATCATCACATATACCATATTTGCCGGATTATAAGATGACTGGGCATATAAGACGACCCCCCAACGTTTCCACTCAAAATATAGAGCTTGTTACATTACATTACAGTACTATGGGCCACTATGGATAGCTATGTCTATCCCAACTGAAGTGCACCCGGCGTATAGGACGATCCCCCCACTTGGAGGCATGTTTTTCAGGGGGGGAAAGTAGTCTTATACGCCAGCAAATACTGTATATATGTCATCATATATATGATTTGGCTGTGACATATTGTGAAGAGATCTTGGGGTCACAGCACACACACACACACATCCGCATTGAAAGTGTCAACCCAACGTGCAATGGGAGTGAATCAAACAATTGCCCAGAAAGCAGTTAAAAATAAAATGTCATTGTATAAATCTATGGCCCACATACATTTAGAATGATGCGCTCAGGTCACCCCGGCTATAAAAGTAATAAAACTGGAGAATTGAAGCATCCATGAGGAAAACTGTAAGTAGCTTTAGAAGTATAATCCTATACAGAGTTATCCTATTCTCAGCCCATTGAAGTCAACATGATGAAAAGGGTGTAACTCTGTTTAGGATTGCATTGTTAGTGTAGGAGAAAATGTGGTCAACATGACGTAGTTGATAACAGTATTAAAACCATGAAGACAAATACACGTAGCACTCTTCTCAACTGGACACATTCAATCTTGAAGTCTGGGATCATATAACGCAGCCTTTCTCAGCTTTTTTACCATTGAGAAAACCCTGAAAAATTTTCCAGACTTAAAGTAACCCCAGAAGTGGTGCAATCATGCTGCATATGTTTGGGAAGCATAGCTGTGTGCATGCCCACTAGGAGCCCCTCCCCTGCACACCCTTCCAAGTCCATTATTGTTCATATATGTTCATATCACCCGATAAATGTTGAACAGTTTTTTTTTAAATAAAGATTAATTAATTCCTATCTATTCAAGAAACACTTCCAGTGCCGTAACACCCCCCCCCTTTGAGGGCCACCCAAAAACCCTGAACTAATGCAATTAGCAATTCTTCACACAAGGAGAAATGTCCCTTTCAAAGGATCAGTTGTTGTGTCCAGTAGCACTTTTAAGACCAACAAACTTTTATCGAAGGTATGTGCATGCAGACTTCCTTAGATACAGTGTCATAGAATGGAAGTAATCAGTTCGTACTTAACAGGCAAAATGTAAACAGTGAATTCACATACAGCATAACTGAAAATGGTTAACATTTCAGAGATAAATATGAATAGCAAATTGTTTTGGGTGTGTTTGGATTCAATTCCAGGGTATTGAATTTCATGAGAAACTGAGTGGGCTCAATAAATATGTCTAAATGAGCAAATATATAATCAATTGCTGACAGCAATTAGCTGAGGCCTTGCCCTTACAGTCCCTTCATCTGCTCTCAACCATGGAGACATTTTAAGATATCATCTTCTTTAAAGTGGAGCATTTGGCTATGTAAACCCAAGTCATCTGTTCGTAGCCCAGAGGAAAAAATATCAATACACCACTCCAAATTACATTGTATTGTACTATTCATTGTTACATTACAATCTACTTGCTCAAACTAATTATTTCAAATTAGAAAGAAAATAAAAACAACAACAACAATGGAAGTCATTTGGCTTTTCTAGGAGATAGTTAAGAATGCAGGTTATGTAGTGAGAAACCAATATCCCTGTTGAGTCCTGGGGATTCCATTGTTTTGAGTGCTGTAATAACTTGCAGTTCAGCAATTTCCCTTTTCTAATTCTGTTCTTGAAGTTCCTTTGTAATTAAACAGTCACTTGGAGGTCACTTATTGAATGCTCTGGAAGTCTGAAATATTCTCTCACAGATTTATCAGCCTTGTGATTCCTGATGTCTGATTGCTCTATGTAGAGAATGGAAGGACACTGTTTGTATTTAATGGCATATGTAATGTTAGAAGATGAGCATGTGAATAAACCATTGGTGCTGTAGGTGATGTTGTCAGGTCAAGTGATTGTGTTATTGGAATGTATGTGGCAACAAAGTTGGCATCTGGGTTAGTCAATCTCTGGTATCAGTGTCCATGTTCAAATTAGATGTTATATTGTTGAGGGTGAGGAGATGTTTGAGATTTTTTTTTTGGGGGGGGGGTTGTCTGTGTGCACTAAATGGCTTGCTACCCCATATCTGTGAAAAGATAATTGTCATTGTCATTATAATGTAAAGCTTGGCTGTATATAATGGATTGTTTGATATGTGTAGGAAGGTAGGTAGAGGCATGAAGGTATGTTTGTCAGTCAATATGTTTCTAGAATAAGGTGGCATCTATCCACCCATTGTATATTTTTACAGTAATGTCCCATCTATTCAGAAATACATTTTCTGGACACTACTGTAAAATACATAATGGATGGTTGGACACCGCCTTCTACGGGTCATGGACTGGTACCAAACTTTGTTGATCTTAAAGATGTCTCTGGACTCAAAATCTGTTCTGTTGCTTCAGTCCAACACAGCTACCTACTTGAACCTTTCAAAAGGATGTTAGACATTATAGCTAAATAAATCATCAGTGTTTTGACAGAAAAATGCATAAAATATGTGGCAGACCAAGAATCTGGCATGGCTATTACTGTGTTAGCAAACAGCCTTGCTATGGAGCATAGAGTTTGAACTAAAAGGACTTCTGTACTGATCCAACCTGTCAGTCATTTTGGTCACATTGGAAAAAGGCAGTTTGATGTCATCATTGCCAGCTATTTCCTTGTATTTCTGGACACAGTTCAAATAAATGACTATCTGCCTAAGGCTTTGTTTAATGTTTAAATGTAATAGATGTAAACGAAATTCATACTGTAGCTTTGGAGAGAAAACTGGAGGGAAAGAGAACCACACATTCTGACAATGTACTCCATTTTTTTATTTTTTAAATTGGTCTGGGGAACCCACAAATTGACCATCAAGCAGTGAATGCTATCAATTCCAGGAGATTTCAAGGCCTCACCTGGAGGTTGGCACCAGTGTTTTATGTTTGACATTGTTTAGAATTGATGTTCGGTGGCTTTCTGGACCCTGCTCATTGCTTTATAGTACCTGACAAAAAATCTGACTGGTTGGAAGGGAAATAATATAGATCCCCAAAGGTTCAAAATTTCAGCAAGGGGACAATTTATACTGAGGTAATAGGCTTGTCTTAATCCAGACTCCCATCACAATGCCACATAAAAAGCAGAGGTGATGAACATCAGTAGTCATGACATTTGGAGATTCACGTAGGCTGTCCCTGCCTAGGTTTGGGTCACACTTCCATTTCAATTTTTGATATCTGATTTCAATTATAAGCGGTAGATTTAAAGATTTATAAATATAAAAACTCACCAACAACATCCGATGAGACCTCTTCCAGCTGTCGAAAGGGCAAATAGAATGGTAGAAACGATTAGGAAAAGGACAGAGTAATACAAAAATATTAATGCCTCTACATAAATCTTTGACATGTTCAGTTGTGTATGTACTCCGATGCGAAACTTTACCTCAGAAAATCTGGAAAAGGTTAACTGAGTAGTGGTTAACTGAGAATATGCAATAATGAGAAGGTAGATTAAGTTAAAAACATCCATGTTATATATTCTTTAAGGTATCCCCTGTGCAAGCACCGGGTCATGTCTGGCCCTTGGGGTGATGCCCTCTAGCGTTTTCATGTCAGACTCAATACGGGATGGTTTGCCAGTGCCTTCCCCAGTCATTACGGTTTACCCCCACACACACACAGAAAGCAAGCTGGGTACTCATTTTACCGACCTCAGAAGGATGGAAGGCTGAGTCAACCTTGAGCCGGCTGCTGGGATCGAACTCCTAGCCTCATAGGCAGAGGTTCAGACTGCATGTCTGCTGTCTTACCACTCTGCGCCACAAGAGGCCCTATAGAAGTTCTTTAGCAGAGACTTAAAAGAAAAAGATAACCAATTGCATTAATGTGTACCCAGTTTAAAGCACATGACGGTTTCCCATAAAATAATTACAAGGATCTTAGAATGCTTTACCTCGGCTCACCTGTGCTGGGCTGGGCTCCCCATTCCCTAGCACTATGCACTGTTCCCACCACTGCGTTTCTCACCCAGGCCACTTCTTCCACCAGCTGTCTTCTGCAGCCAGGCACACCCCAAAATCCCTACTCCTGCATCCGCTAGTTTGAGCAGTCGCTGCCATCACCATTTCTGGTGCCATTAAGACCATTGACCCTGCTGCCGTGCCTGTTCCTTCCCACTGCCACAGTCATTCCCAGCCATTCTCAATGCCATGGCCATTCTCACTACTGCAGTGGCCGTTTCTGTTCCAGGGGTCACAGCTTTAGATGTTCTCACTTCAATGAAAAACTCTATGAGGCAAGCTCTACTGGGAGAGGGGGGGCAGAGATTCCGCAAGCATAGAATCCACCCTCCAAAACGACCCCTTTATCCAGGTGAATTGATCTCTGCAGTCTAGGGGCAAGTGATAACTCTGGGAAATTGCTTGGCCCCATCTGGAGATTGGGATACCAACTCAGGACACAAATGCCCTCTTTGCGTAGTCCTGAATCACTTAATGTCTTCAGCATCAATGAAATCAGCTCATTTAAATTTCATGGATGAGGTCTGATTTGGGCTACTATATCAGTGTCTGAACTTTACATTTCATGTCCAGCTCCAAAGAAATAGCATCTGTTCTACTGGATTCAATTCCCCTGGATGGGGAATTTTTGAAGACAGTGTGCTGCCCTAGCCGGGCACACGCAGGGTTAGTGCAAGGGCAAGCACGGTTACCGAGTCAAGCAAGTTCAAAGCGCATACCAGAGAGTAGTCAAAAGTCCAGTCTGGGTCTTATCAGGAATTGTTAGCTGACGAAGTCCAAAGGAGAACCGAAAGAGTTGTCATTTATCTTTACCAGGGTCAAGTCGGGAATCTGTCAAACAGAGCTTTGCCAAAGCGTCGGGGAGCAGGAAACCAGTCAAGGCAACGGGTGGACATGTGCACAAAGTTGCAGCCACACTGAGAAGCACTTCTGCTGTGCTTAAGAACAAGCTGAGCTGTCACACCAAGTGGCTGCACCTGGCACTCAGCCTTCCTCCGATGAATGAGCCCCACCTGAGCCCAACCTAGCCTGTTGCTTTAGTCTAAGCCGAGCACTTTTCCTGCGTGTTGCCAATGTTGTCCGCCTGCATTCCCTCCTGCGCTCTGGAGATGAGTCTGGGCTGTTCAGGGGTGTTGCTGCAGGCTGAGGTAATGCTGGTGCAGAGGGCATGGTGCTTGTCTGGCTGGGACCTGGTTGAGGCTCCCTATTGGGACTTGCCTCTCTAAGCAGCACCCTGCTGCTTTGCTCCAGCTCCTCCACTTCTTTCTTGGAGGGAGCTGGCAGAATGAGCTCAGGCAGTGGTGCAGAGGCACCCTCTGGAGACGGGGCCATGACAGAGATTATGTGAAGATATTGGCATCCATCATCTCTTCTCCAAATCCAAGTGACTGACCTGGTTCCTGTTCCTGCCAGCACTTGAGCACAACTTGAGCCCTCTCCCAACATAGTGACTGATCTTGTTGGATTCTTATTTTTGATAGGCAACAAAAGATGCCAATATCGCTGCATAAACTGTTTAGCACCTTTAGAAGTGGGAGCAGACTCAAAAATCACTGCCTTCAAAGATGTAGTGGTCAATGTAGCACATCTTTATTAGTTTCTTTTGTTGAAGACATCAGAAACGGCTGGCCATTTCTGTCCAAAGTCTGTACGAATGGCCTGCTAAACTTGATTTACGGACAGCACTTTTATTACGGAAAGCTATAAAACTATCCAAATGTTCTGTAAATTGTTTCGGTTCCCTTTTCATATTGGCTATGCACTTTTTCTCTGCACTGTAGCTTTTGGTATGACTTCTTTCGCTGTGATTCCAGCCCACTCCATGAATCAGGATGTATTTAGAGGTACTCCGTTACAGAATATTCAGTTGTACACGCTGACAGCTCTATTAGCCTATGGAGACACTATCTGAAGAGAAGTGCAGGAAGCATAGAAAGAATACCAAATGGTTATCTTCCCATTGGAGATGAGAATGGTAGGAAATGTAGTGTGGAGAACAAATTGGCTCGTATGAGGAACTCAAATGGATGGGCTCGCTATTGATGTAATGATGGCATGGAAATCTGTTAAAATTGTGTGTGCATGGGGGGGGGGGGGGAATCACCAGACAACAGCATTCACTTGCCTGAAATGCCAGCGGGCCTATGCTCTTGCATGAACTTACTATAACCTATGTATTTCTTTCTTTTCTATTTGTTTACAGCACAGTGAAATGGCAGCCTGCAGGACGGTGGGAAAGAACTAATGAGTAGGGAAAGGATTATGCAGCACATCCATCTGGCTTACTGATTTCCTGCTATACTTTTATTCATTTAATCTATCTAGATATTTACCCCCTACTTCTTCCCTCAGCAGGGATTCCAAGTGGCTCACAACATTCCATTTTACTCTCCCATAATGATCCTCTGGTCTTCATATGATGAGGCAAATGTTGGATTGGAAGTCCTTTCTGGGCCTCAAAAACAGCTTGGTGTTGTGGTTTAAAGTGGTGGCTTCTAATTTGGAGACGTGGCTTTGATTCCCCAATCTTCCTCCAAAAGTAGATAAGTGGTGACCTTGGGCTAGTCACAAGGCTGTTAGAGCTATTCTTACAAAGCAGTTCTGCCAGAGATTTCTCAGCCACACTTACCTCACAGGGAACAATTATGAATGGGGAAGGTAATCCAGGGTGGTGGCAGAAGAGCAGCCCCAATTGTACACAACACTGCCACCATCCCAACCCTAGCCCTAGCCCGGCACAGCGCCCCAGAAGGTCTGTGGTAAGAGAATGCAGAATCTTCCATGTTCCCTGGGATGCTGCGGGTGCCAGCGGGGGCTAGGTCATGCCGACGTCATGCATAATCGCACCACATGCCCATCAGTTCCTTGAAGCCGTGGAGCAGGCTGTGGAGTCCCCCCACCCCCACCTTGGAGGGAGAGAGGCATGCCACTCTCCACCATTCTGTAGTGGGTGCTCCATGCCCCCCCCCCACTAACCCCCTGCTGCTCCCTCCAAGCAGCATATCAGGATTTCCAGATTTGGCATTGTGTATGCGCGTGCTATGCCAGGTCAGACCACATACGCTGGGGGATACCCTCCCCCGTGCACACGTGGGAGGCACCAGGGCATGCTGCCCCAGATGCAATGTCTGGCAGCAGCCTGGGCTGCTGCTGTGCACAGTGGATCAGAGTGTCTGTTGTGGAGAGGGGAAAGGAAGGCAATCACAAGCCAATTTGATACTACTTCAGGAGAGGAAAGCAAGTTGTAAAACCAAACTTCCTCCTCCCACTCCCCTCCTCCTCCTCCTTCCCTAGTATTTTCATGATGAATCCTGAAGTGATTCTCCTGTTTCCTGGAAACGTGGAAATTTGGAGCATTTAATGTGATTACTAACAACTAGGATAGCTGACATGCTCTTCACCCATGCAGAAAATGCTAGCGAAGAAGAAGAGTTGGTTCTTATATGCCGCTTTTCTCTGCCCGAAAGCGTTTCAAAGCGACTTATATTCAGTCCCTTTCCTGACTCCACAACAGACACCCTGTGATGGAGATGAGGCTGAGAGATCCCTGATATTACTGAAGAAGAGTTGGTTCTTATATGCTGCTTTTCTCTACCTGAAGGGTCTAAAAACCAGCTTACATTAACCTTCCCTTTCCTCTCCCCACAACAGACACCCTGTGAGGTAGGTGTGGCTGAGAGAGCCCTGATATTCCTGCTTGGTCAGAACAGCTTTATCAGTGCTGTGGCAAGCCCAAGTTCACCCATATGGTTCCATGTGGGGGAGCAGGGAATCAAACCTGGCTCGCCAGATTAGAAGTCCGCACTCCTAACTACTACACCAAATTGGCTCTCTAGAGGTTTCAAGGATGATGATCTCAAATTATCCTTAAGATTTCTAGTCTTCCAGAGCCCATTTCATATATTCAGTGGACCCCCTTCTTGCTATCTTCCTGCACAGCTGGTGAGATAGTTAGGGTGGACATGAGTAAAAGCACGGCAGCATCCCTATACTTGTACTACTAGAATAGAAGCAAACTTCTTCTATTATACAACTATGGGAGTCATGTCTGCTTAGCATCTGCTAGCCCCAGGGAGAAGGAGAGTGTGCGAAGAACGGCAAGAACTAAATGAACAATAATGCTCTAGAGAGAAATGGAGAAATGCCGAAGCCCTAAAGGAGAACAATAAAGATGAAATATGCTGTGAACAAGTTGTTCTGTATAATGGAACCAGGACAGCTTTTTCTCAGATATTTTTTACTAAGCTTACCAAACTAAATAGAATCTCATTGACTAAGGGACTGCATGTAAACTTTAGAGAACCTATTAAGAACTTTTTTTAAAGCTACTGTTTTTCAGAACATCATAAAGGCAGAGAAGCTCATTTATGGACAGATTCAGGTGAGTAGGCATGTTGGTATAATATACAATAACACAATTTGACTCCATATCATCTTTAAGAACAACAAAGCTGAACTTGGGCCATTAGCTTTCATGGATATGTACTATCTTTACTATATATTAGTCTATTATTATTTACACTAATATAAAATTGACTAGGGCAGGGGTAGTCAACCTGTGGTCCTCCAGATGTCCATGGACTACAATTCCATTGAGCCCTTGCCAGCGTTTGCTGGCAGGGGCTCATGGGAATTGTAGTCCATGAACATCCGAAGGACCACAGGTTGACTACCCCCAGACTAGGCGATTGACTTGGATTGAACTAATGTGGGCAGAAGGGATTGTGTCTGGACTTGGCTCTTGAGGTCCTTTCTTGCATTTCCAGGGAAATGCTAAGCAACACTTTGGGGTTTAGAAGGTGAATTTCCTCCAGACCAAACTTAACAGGAATTTTGGGGCTTTTTTGGGAGGGGGGGTTGGGGGGAGGGGGCATCATCTGGACATGGAATTTGGGTCACTGTGGTTGGGCAGGTAGTTGTGAATTCCTGCATTCTGCAGTGGATTGGACTAATTGTCCCTGGATTTCCCTTCCAACATTATGATTCTATCATTCTGAGTCTATGACTCTACTCAGGCTTCTGTACTTTAAGGGCCAAAGCATTTTTGGCACTATAATGTGAATATGATATGGGATACCAGTGCAAAGCATAGTAGAGTGACATTTTTCATCTTGTGTTAGAAATTCAGCTTTTGTAAAATCCCTACAAACTTTAAGTCAGTGCATCAAATGATAGTTCAGTGACAACCCCACACATTTGCTATGGGTCAGGATGTGAGCACAAGAGACAATGGTGCTGGGACTATGGCACTAAATTAGGCACCAGGTGCTGTCAGAGTCACATAGACAGGGCTGGGGAAGAGAATTTGGGAAGCCATTTCTAAAGAATTGTTTAATAAAGACATTTGTTGTCTGAGAGGAATGTGATGGCATTGTAATTAGTCAATCGATAAGTTGGATGAAAACCAAAGAAGAGCTGTTTTTGTACCCTGCTCTTTATTACCTGAAGGAGTCTCAAAGGCATTAAAAATCACCTACCCTTCCTCTCCCCACAAAAAATGTCCTGTGAGGTAGATGATGCTGAGAGTTCTGAATGAACCTTGACTCATCCAAGGCCACCTAGCAGGTGTCACGTGTCTCAAAGCAGCTTAGAATCGCCTTCCATTCTTCTCCACACAATAGATGCCCTGTGAGGTAGGTGAGGCTGAGAGAACCATCACTGGCCCAAAGTCATCCAGCAGGCTGTATGTGGAAGAAGAGAGGGGAATCAAATTTAGTTCTCCAGATCAGAGGACTCTGCCCTTAACCACTACACCAAGAGAGACATCCATACCACTAAAGCCCGATGTTCATAATGCTGGAGGGGGTACAGACAGTATGTTTCCATGAACAATATGTTTCCTGATGGAGCAAGTAACCACTCCCCATGGCCCTTATATAAAGGGTCATATGGAAGGAAACTGGAGCATAAATAGTTAAACAGAGTTCCTGAAAATGTACACCCAAATTGGATAGTGAAACAACACATCACAAAATCATCATCATCACCATCACCATCACCATCACCATCATCATCATCATCATCATCATCATCATCATCATCATCATCACCATCATCATCATCATCATCATCATTATTATTATTATTATTATTTCAATGTATAGTCTGCCACTCCCCTAAGGCTCATTGCAGGTAACAACATATAAAACCCCTAATACATTAAAACATCCTACAAAAACAAATGCACTATCCCAGTCAACCAACCCGACAGCGACGGCATTCTCAGGGAGGAGACCAGGGAGCACTGCATATATAGCCCTAAGAGAAATGTGTATTGCATGGGCGATGATGGAAAAGAAGACAGGCTTCACTGGAGCCAGTGTGGTGTGGTGGTTAAGAGTGGTGGCTTCTAATTTGTAGAACCAGCTTTGATTTGCTGGCAGGGGCTTCTGGGAATTGTAGTCCATGGACATCTGGAGGGCCACAGTTTGACTACCCCTGCCATAGAGTTATCTCTGGCCAGAAAGGAAAAGAGGAATGAAGAACATTTGGGGATTGGGAGGGGTGGGGAGGCAGAAATGCCATGCTGTTGGGACTCAGAATATTTGGACACATGGCAGCAGTGAATGGCGCATCTCAAACTGTAGCCTTTACTGACTCCTTCCTAGACAGCGCTGTTTCTCCTTGCTCGGGGCGATGTTGGCGATATTGCCGAAGTGAACTTGCCAGGTGTACGGCTGCTTCAGCCTGGCCTCTTGCAGAGATACTTTAAAGAGCTACGTTTTTTCGAATCAGCACCTGCAGTGAGGAGTGGAAGATTAGGGAGGGGGGGTAAAAACCCCTTTAAAAATGCATAAGCATTTGTGAGCCAGGATCCGCTTTGTCAGAGGCAAGAACACAGCCTAAGGCAGGAACACAAAAGGGGACGGGGAGCAGGGAAGAAACTGTGATTGTGTCTGAGAGAGAGAGAGGTGGGGGGGGGACTTTACAGTTTGAACTTAGGCGAGACGCAAATGGGGGCATGCGGCGAGCAAGAGCTCGAAATCCATTCCGGGGAAGAAGCGAACTGTTTGTGCCATGACAAAAGTGTTAATGGATCAAGGTGAGATGTAAACAGGCATAGCATTTGTGTGTAAACAGGAAAGGGAGCTAAAAAGCTAGGTGTGATTTTTTAAAGAAGTTTTTCTTCAGTGCAGAAACGCTTGAGGTAGCAAGATCACGCTGTCTCTAGATTCAGCAGGTGTTGCTTTTCACTTTGATTTATCCTAGATTGCACAGGAAACTGCAGAGAGCATCAGACTTCATTTCCTTTCCCACACGTGCTGTGAAGTGACTCCGGGCCAAAGTGCTGGAAAGTGGCAGAAAGTCACAACCAAGTTATGGCTGCTCTCAAGGGTTTTCAGAGGTGGTTTGTCTTAGCCAGCCTCTGCATGGCAAATTCCTTTGTGGTATCCCATTCAAGTACTAACTAGAGCCAAGTCTATTCACTTCTAACTTGACTGGGCTAGCCTGAGCCAGCCATACAGATATGGTTGCCAACTCTGGATCAGGAAACACCTGGAAATGTAGAGGGTAGAACCTCAGGAGGATGGACTTGGGGGTGGGAGGGGAGTCCACCTTCCAACCAACCATGGTTTCCAGGTGAACTGATTGTGGTCACCCCGAGATTACTTAAAATCCCATGAAATTTCCAGATACCACCTGGAAGCTTAGAGGCCAAGAAGACAAAGATGCTGACATAAAAGTTACACATAGAATCCAATATCCATTAATTCAGGTTGTTTGTAGAATCATTTAAATTAAATATATGTAAAGATGCCAGAAAACAAACTGGTTATAACCACATTTTTATAATTTATTTTCCCTCAGTGGCATAGCTAGTAATATAAATTTAAAATATTCATGAATTTAGATCCATATACAAACTCATAAAGCTAATCAAAATATTAAATATATACAAAGCCTCAGACTTAACTTTCCCCATAAACTTGTCCACATAGAATCTCCAGATCCTTCTACCACAAAATATACAAAACATTAGAATGAGTGCATGGGTATAATAGCTTGACAAAGAACCATAGAATGAAGAATCTTATAACCAACCTTCAAAAACTGTAGCATAGTCTGATTTAGCAATAATTTCTCAGGGGGACAGAGTATCTCGTATGTCTTCAGATCTCTTATAGTCCGCCAATCACTCTCTCAAAAAGCTGGATTTAAATTCCCAAACCATCAAATCTGCTGTATCAGTCTTAAAGGCGCATAATGTCTTTTTTTACAAAATGCAAAGCTCAGTTTGGCTCCATTTTAATTATTTCTTACTTAAGTGATCAAACCGAGATATTTTTGCCACACAGTGCACCTATCCTTTTGAGCCAAATTAAGTTTAGTTCCTTTTTGGAGCTGGAAATTATGATACACCCATAATCCTTACTTAGATAGATCAAGATGGGTAGCCAAATTTGTATGTCTAGCAGGGGTAGTCAAACTGCGGCCCTCCAGATGTCCATGGACTACAATTCCCAGGAGCCCTTGCCAGCATTCGCCAGCGAATGCTGGCAAGGGCTCCTGGGAATTGTAGTCCATGGACATCTGGAGGGCCGCAGTTTGACTATCCCTGGTCTATAGCCATGGAAAAGAGTAAGAATCTGGTAGCACCTTATAAACTAACAAAATTTGTGGCCATTTATGAGCTCTCATGATTTACTAATTTCTTCAGATTGTTTTGATGATTCTTTCCCATGCATACCAATGAGAATGTCTTTGGCTTAAGAAGGAATATGCAGGAATTACAGCGTCATGATAAAATACATAATACTTTGGGGATGAGTCTTGTCAGTAATCGTAATGGACTTTAGAAGTTCAACGGGGAGGAACGTGTTAAAGCTATTCCTTTGCTTGGTACACCCCAATGCATTTTGTATTTAAAGGCCTTTCTTTGTGGAAAAGCCTGTCAAACTTGATAAATTCACCTAAAGCGTATTTAAAAAGCCAAGCTCCTTAAAATCGAACATATAAAAAGTTTACTTGGTAAGGTTGTAGCAATGGCATGCTTAATGTTATGTTCTGGGTTTTCTGGATGTTTTAATATTGAACCTACTGCTAAAAACATTTAAATTTAGGGATTATTTAAAGATACATGGTGATCATCATGAGGGCTAATGTGATTTAGAGGTTTCGAATGCTGGAAACAAACATTGAAAATTCTGCCTAAGTTAAAATTTCTTGCTTGGGTTGCCTCGAGTAAGTCTTTTTCTCAGCCTAATTTTCCTCTCAAGTCTGCTGTCTCCAATCCTCTCCACCCCCCACCCCCAGTTCAAGAAAAGAAAGAGCATCCTGCTGCACTTGCCCCCCCCCAATTCTGAGCTTCTCCAATCACATGCAGAACACTTTCTGTTTCAATGGTGGTGGTGGGGGAGATAGAGGAAGACCCAAGTTCAAATCGATCTGAATTCAGCAGGATCCACAACGGAATAAACAAAGTAAGTGCAGAATCAGCCCTGAATGCCTGGTCCAAGGCCACCTACTGGGTTTCATGACCGAAGACTTCAACCTACATCTCCTCAGTCTAAACTTGGCATACTAAACACTACATCACATGTTCACTGACTCTGTACATCTATGACACACCAGTTTGACAATCACTGGCTTGTTTAATTTATGAACCAGGTTTAAACTGCTTGGAAGAAGATAAGATATAAATATATGTTTGGGGGCATGTTGGTGCTATGATTTATTATTATGCTACATACAGTATACAATTACTTTATTGCAAAAGAGCTGGCTTTTGTTTCAGGTTAAAAAAAACAGGAGTCAATCATTACCAAATATCCCCAATACATTATTACAAATTACGTAACAGTGATGTCGAACAAACTTGAAACCGATGAACAAAACTGGAAACTGAATTCTCAAAGGCTTTCATGGCAGGATTCAATTGGGTTGTGGGTTTTCCAAGCTGCATGGCCATGGTCATGTAGTTCTCGTCTCTAACACTGTACCAGTAACTGGCTGGTATCTTCTGAGGTAGAAGACAGCATTATTGGTATCTCTTCGTGCCAGAGTATGAAGTGTGTGAACAGTTGCTGAGCATTTTATTTACTTCTCAGTGTATGTGTTTGTGAGTGTGTAATGTATCACATTCATTTCATAACTTGGAGTCTCCCAGTGATCGACTAGAAATAGGAAACACCTTTCCTGTGTTTGGTTGAAGTTCATCAACTTGAAACTGTTGAATGGGAAAAATAGTAAGGTGCACAAAGTTGTAAACTGAGACTTATACAATCCCAGATTCATTTCTTCCCTGAGTCATCCATTGGTCAACAAATAGAGCAATCAGAACACCATCCTAATAAGGTAGGTAATTGTAAGGTCACCGATCAAGATATTACACTTTGCTCTCAGGACGAAATGTAGTCTACATGGACCAGCCTACCTAGTTGTTGTTATTTTGGGAACTCACTTAACCTTTTACTAGTGTTTTGCTAAAATAATCATATTTTTAAAAATTAAATTTCAGTTTACTTTGGGTTTCATTTCAAATTATCCTTGTTCTGTGTTTGCAGCACATTACACTAGTCTGAATTGTGGCAGATTGATATCAGCGGTAGAGTTGCCAGATGTAGTAGTAACAAGGGGATGGGGATGCCAAAAACGAGTGTGATATGATACTATTATGTCACCTCCAGTTTCAAAACAGAAATGTTATCATGGTGTTATTCTTACTCTGTGGTTTTTCCCATAGGGATTTGGAAAGTGCCCACCATTTTGCATGGCCTCACTTACAGACTTAAACCATAGTAAACAATGTCATGTGACACAGATCCTTCCCCATTTTGCTGCCACTATTCTGCTAAGTGACAATGGGAGCACAAATCTCAAAGAGATTGCACTTTATAGCAGGAAACCTGCCATCCCTAAAGGTAAAAGGTAAAGGTATCCCCTGTGCAAGCACCGAGTCATGTCTGACCCTTAGGGTAACGCCCTCTAGCATTTTCATGGCAGACTCAGTACGGGGTGGTTTGCCAGTGCCTTCCCCAGTCATTACCGTTTTACCCCCCAGCAAGCTGGGTACTCATTTTACCGACCTCGGAAGGATGGAAGGCTGAGTCAACCTTGAGCCGGCTGCTGGGATTGAACTCCCAGCCTCATGGGCAAAGCTTTCAGACGGCTGCCTTACCACTCTGTGCCACAAGAGGCTCTTGCCATCCCTAAACAGGGCCCTTTTATCACCTCTCAGGGACAACCTTCTTATTACTAAGTTTCTACTCCCACTTGTTCTGCTGTGGAATTTCCATTCCCCCAATGCCACTCATTTCCTCATGGTCTGCCTTTATCTGGAGCAGATGGATTCAACAGACCCCCAAATATGGGGTCTTTGGATTCCATGTTTGTTAGAACTCATTTAAACAGTGTTTTCATAGTCTCTTCCTTTTTTATGCCTGCCCTAAATCCCAATATGATGACTTAAAAAAAAAATCAGAGCACAAAGTATGTTTTTAAAAGTAATTTAGAGCACGGGAAATTATCCCCCTCCAAAAAATTGTGACAGACCTACCAAACAAAATCTCTTCACAGTGTAACCAATCATTTACCTCACATATCTTTCTCATCTTCAATTAATATGCAAATAGGGCTCATTTAGATGTTCAGCTATGCCTAGCTCCTGTCCTGGACAACTGCCCTGCCCTTCCTTGTCTTCTCATCTTAAAAAGATATGAAGCAACAGAACTGGCCATCATGAAGATTTACCTAATATCAATTTTAGTCCTTCTCTAAATTTCACTGCAATAGTAATAAGGATATGTTCATCAATATGAAAGGTAAAACATACTGATTCAGGATTCATCTAGGTCATTAGAACCTCTGCAATCTGATGGAGAGCTGCCCTTCTGGGGGATCCCCAGGTCCCCCCTGGAGGCTGGCATCCCTGGACCTCTGTGGGGCACATGGCTGCAAAGACCCTCCTCTCAAGCAGCCCTTTTATCAGGGGGACTGATCTCTGTTGTCTGGACATGAGCTGTCACAGCAAAATTCCACCTCCAAAGCAGCCATTTTTTTTCCTGAGAAGCTGATCTCTATAGTCTGCAGATGAACTCCCATTCCAGGAGGTGTCCCAGATGCACCTGGTGGCCCCTTGGTTAGGACTATTCCTTGAGGTTTGGAGGTGGGGCATCAAGAGTCTGGGAAGTGGGTGGGAGAAGTGGGTGGGCAGAGAACTGGGAAGTGGGTGGGCAGAGTCTGCCCACCAGCCCCATTAGACCCAGTGTGGGCTCTGCTCTCTCCCTCCCAGCTGTTTTCTCCAGAAGGACTGGTGCTTGCAGATCAGTTGTTATTCCTGAAGATTTCCACCCCCCACCTAGCGTTTGGCAACCCGGCTGGCTGCTCATGGAGGAGTGGGGAATCAATCTGGGCTCTTGAGATCAGCATCTCCTTTTGTTTAATCACCTCCAACACACTGAATCGCAAGATCCAGCGGGGAACTGGGCAGGGGGAGAGTCAGCACCCAGGAAAGACACAGGGCAAGCATGCATGCTAGCATCCATTGTATTCCTGGGTACCACGGGCTTTGCTCCTAGTAAACTTATCATAAAAATCATAAGAGCTTCCAGTGACTAAAAAGAAAATGTCTCTCATTTTGACTGTTAATCTACCAAGTTTAATATAAACGGACAAAAGCCTTCGGGACAGTACTTTGAATATGCAATTCATATTCAAAACTTGGGGGCTTAATAGCTTGTGACCACATCCTGTATTTTTAAATAATCCCTGCACGCTTTAATGTATACATAGGGAGATGTGACATATAACTCCGGAAGCTAGCTCTTGCCACAGCACTCAAGAAGAAATTTATCCCAAGGCATGGCAGGTGGTGGTTCTAGATTAGATTTTTTTTTTCATTCTTAGATGTCAAACAGATGGAATTTTCAACCTGCTTGATAGTCCTTCAGATATCTTATTTTTTCCATTACAGATCTCAGACTTGTTTTCTGTGCATGTAATGAAAAAAATTCTTCCTAGAGCCCCTCTCACTCCCTTTCACTCAAGCAGAACAACATGACCAGCAACAGGGAGTTTTCTTTGGAAAGAATGTGACATACCTGTCATGTAAGGAGGGCCCTGATTATTACAGGGGTTAAGTATTCTTCAAAGGTCGGGATGCATAAAGGTCCATGACAGGCTTTCTCAACCAGGGTTTTATGAAACCCTGGGGTTTCTTGATGGCCTTAGAAGGCCTTCCCAAAGGAGTGGGAATTTAACAACCTCCAAAGAAGTTATTTAGTCCAGGGGAACAGATGTCTGTCACTGGGATATGAAGCCAGTTTGGTGTAGTGGTTAGGAGTGTGGACTTCTAATCTGGCATGCCGGGTTCGATTCTGCACTCCCCCACATGCATCCAGCTGGGTGACCTTGGGCTCGCCACAGCACGGATAAAGCTGTTCTGACCGGGCAGTGATATCGGGGCTCTCACAGCCTCATCCACCTCACAGGGTGTCTGTTGTGGGGAGAGGAATGGGAAGGTGACTGTAAGCCGCTTTGAGCCTCCTTCGGGTAGGGAAAAGCGGCATATAAGAACCAACTCTTCTTCTTCTCCTCCTCATAATTCCTGTTGATCCCCAGGTCCCACCTGGAGACTGGCGTTCCTAAATGAGGTGGGTTATGTGTCCCCTTTCTCAAACCTTAATTCCACCTATTCAAACATGCAGTATACTGTTAGAAGGACTGCTCGTTTTACAGCTGACCAAAAAATAAAGATGCCGGCATGCCATGAAAAGCTGCTAGTTGGCCATAGGCCACTCACACACTTTTAGCTTAACTTACCTTACAGAGTTGTTGTGAGGATGAAATAGAGGGAGGAGAACAATGTAGGCTACTTTGGGTCGTCATTTGTGAGAAAATCAGGCTGTAACATTTGTTATAAATCTCACTTTACCTCCAGTTCACCGAAAAAAGGTGATGGCTCTTGTTGTTGCTTCATCTAGTATTACAGCAGCTCTTTCACAAGAAGGCAAATTGGTCCTACTGATTGTTGTTGTTGTTGTTAGGTGCAAAGTCGTGTCCGACCCATCGTGACCCCATGGACAATGATCCTCCAGGCTTTCCTGTCCTCTACCACAGGAGTAGTCAACCTGTGGTCCTCCAGATGACCATGGACTACAATTCCCATGAGCCCCTGCCAGCATTTGCTTGCATGGGCTCATGGGAATTGTAGTCCATGGACATTTGGAGGACCACAGGTTGACTAACCCTGCTCTACCATTCCCCGAAGTCCATTTAAGTTTGCACCTACAGTAAATATTGACAGTGCAACTGAGCTACTGAGTTGTCAAGGAGAGCGAACATGTCCACCCCCCTTTGTATTTTTGTTATATATGAACCAGGAAAAGTTTGGAATTCGCCCTTCCCTTCTTAGGAGTAGCCGAATACAAGATACTATTTATCACAGAGGTCTATCTCCAAGAACTATCTTTAGCCAGCAATTTTTAGGTTTGGTTTTTTTTTTTTAATCCCTGCTGGCAGAAGAAATAAAATGCTCAAAAATATTGTTTTTCTTCCAAGGCAGTGAGAAACAAAGACATTTAACAGCACAAGGGGAGGGAGGGGGAGATGTGCTATTTGACGTGTTGGCAGGATGCAATAAATTATGAAGCGTTATGTAAAGTTCCCGCTGAACTGAACTTCAGCATTAATAACGCTGCGAAAAAAAGAACATGCACTTTTCATGTTTAGAAATGGGATAACGTTGCATTCAACGCAGGGCTGATACCTGAATGCGTTAACATCGGCATCAAAAGTAATTGGAAATCAAAACAACTTAAATGGCTTTACAAGCTTACTGATAGGGGGGATAGAGTATTTATCAGTGATCCTTTGCTGTCGTACAGTATTCTAAGTACTGAGCTAAAATTAATAGATCTTTTGTTAGGGTATTCTGGAAGTGATTTATTTTATTTTGAGGTTTTGGCAGTTGTGAAACTTCCACACATGGTTTTAAAAGTTTATTTTTCTCAGTAAAGGATTTGCAGTGGGGGGAGGGGTTAGCTAGTTACTCCCAAGCATTGTCCATTTCTAAATGAAAATGTCCCTCCTGGATGAAGACAACAAAATGGCCAGTTCACATCTTGACTGGAATCTGCTACTTAGAAGGGAGACATATATTTTGGGGTGCAATAGGCTAGAATGTATCTTCCTGGAAATTTTAGGACTCTGGAGTTCCCCTCCAACGTTATGATGTTTCTATGAATCAATGATTCTTTGGCTCACAAAAGTCATAAAGCAGAAGGAAATATAACAACACCTTGGCACATAGGTAGAGGGATCAACTTGGATTGATTCTAACCAAAGGAAGGTGCTCTCACTCCTTCCCTCTCACTCCTGGGCCTATTCTGCACAGAATAGATAATGCACTTTCAGTGCACTTTAGAAGCAAATTTTTCTGTTCTGCACAGGAAAATCCAGCTGCCAAAGCACATTGAAAGTGCATTATCCTATGTGTGCAGAATGGGCCCTGGGCTCTGTATTGATGTTCACTAACTCCAGGATGGAAAATTTCTGAGAGCTGGGGGTGAAGCCTGAGGAAGGCAGGGGAGGGACCTCTGTGGGGCATGATGCAATAGAGGAGGAGCTGTGCTCCCCATGACCCATTAGGCATGGCAGCAGGGTGCCTTGAAGTGGGGTGGCATGCCCCGCCACTTCCCGCATACACACGGGGGAGGAAATCCCCTGGTGTACGTGAACTGCCCTGGTATAGCGAGTACAATGTTGGGGCTGGGAGAGCCCGGTGCACTGCACAACAACAGGAGGGGAGTGAGGGGCAGGGTGCCCCACTGCACAATGGCAGGAGAGCAGCATGCCACTCTCCCACTAAGGTGGGGGTGGGGGAATGCCCCGTCCATCTCCATAGCTCTGTGGAGCTGAGAGTGGTATGTTGTGTTCCTGCAGGTTTGGGAGGGGGGCAGTATGGGGCTAGCCCAGGAGGTCTGCAAATGGTGCCCGCCATATCATGGGGAACACAGGAGTTTCTGCATTTGCATACCACAGGCCATCCGGGACACTTTGCCGGGGATTAGCCCCAGTGCCCTGCTGCCGCCACCCTGGACTACCCACCCCATGCATTATTGGTCCATGGGAACTGGAGAAAAGATGTAATTCCATGTGATCTCAAGGTTCCATTCAGAGGTTGGCATCCCTATGTTGTGTAATAGTTGTGAAATAAATCTTAAGATCTACTGGTGCTCTAAGAGTATCACATCACATTCATAGAGGGAGGCCTACCCTTCAGAATGCATGGGCATTGGGTGCACATTTTTTTTCCTGTTAAGTTTACCCTCCAGCCTCGTCCTGACATGGATACCCAGATATCTCCAGATCTCAGAAGCCAAGAAGGGTTGGCCCTGATCAGAATTTGAATGGGAGAGTACCAAGGAATACCTCTACATGATACAGGGGCAGGCAAAGGAAAACTATGTTTTAATATCTCTTGCCTAGAAGCAGGGTTGCCATAGGTCAGCTGTGACAATAGCAAAAAAGGAAGGGGGGGAAAAGCCACATTAAAATTTCATTTCAGATCAAGTTGAGTACAGGTCCCATTCCACACACATTGGACAATGCACTTTCAACGTGCTTTTGCAGCTGGATTTTCCTGTGCAGAACATGATAATCTGCTTCTAAAGTGCATGGGAAGTGTATTATTCAATGTGTGCATAATGGGCCCTTGATACCTGCCATATCTTGAATTGTTATCTGCATCCAGGTAGCCATTCCCTCTTATTTATTTACTAGGGACACAGCCCATTGCACCCAGGAATACAAAGGGCGATAGGACACATACCTGCCTTGTGTCCATGACTGCTGTAACACACACCCCACACACACACACAGACACTCACACACTCCCCACTCAAACTTGATATTCAGCATGGTGATTTATTCATTTTATTTATACTTGTTTGTTTGTTTGTTTCATTTTTATACCGCTCTCCCTTAAGGCTCAGAGCAGTTCAAATAGAACGTAACAGAACAATGCCTTAAGTCAACTGAAAATAATAAGCAAAGGTAACAATAGTAATAATAACATTAAACAGAGAATAACATTCTACCAGTGAACAATTCAACAGGCCCATGGCAGGTCAGATCTCTTGCACAGGTTCAAGGGATGGGGGCTTGGGGCCCAGTAGGTGTTGTTTAGTTTGGTCAACCTCAACCAAATGCCTGGTGGAGGAGCTCCCTTTTGCATGCCCTGCATCACTGTTTTAGATCTGTTAGGGCCCTGATCGCATCCATCACCTCAGCTTTCTGGCTGGGCCTTTAAGCTCTTGCCATGGATTCCTGACTTTTTAATTTGTGTTTCTATTGCTGTCCCTGCTCTAGAATGACTCACTGGTTCAGCAGCTGTTAGGCTGCTGTCTCTTTATCTTGTACTTTCCTATTTGACTTGGATGACTCTGAGCCTTCCAGTAAACAAGCACAAAACCCAAATTGGTCTGCGTGTGAATGACAGCGCAGTTGCTCTCCCTGATTTGTAAGGCCGTCTGTTATTTTTGTCTCATAGCTTCATCGAGGAGGAATTTCAGGTTGCGCCACTTTTCCAATTGCTAGTCAAGCACTCTTCTTTAATGTTTTGTATGTAGAGAGGGACAGTCAACTGCGATTCATCTCCCCTGGAAGGCAGGGCAAAATCCTCAGCATAACTATCATTAGCCTTCAGCAGGCTTTCAGGTGGACTGGTGACAACAACCGTTTTCACTTCTTGCTCTTGGTCCTGGTGTGTCTGAAGCCATCCATTCACAAAAACAAGGACAGCCTTTTCAGTTCCTTTTTGGACTGGCTGCAGACTTGGATTGCTTTTGTAGGCAAGCACTAGGATTTGGGACTTAACAAATCACTATACAGACTGGCTGGTTCATGTGCTGTTTATAATATCTGTTCATAATATAAAGTCTATACAAACATTGCCATCTGAAACAGGCATACACCTGTCTTAAAGCCATTGAAGTCACTGGGCCTACAGGGTGTAACTCTAAGCAAAGTGAGACCAGTTGAACTCCACTGATTTTGAGGTGATTGTAGTTCTCCTTTACTGAAATTAATGGGGGGGGATAAATCCCATCATCGTCATTGTCATTGTCATTGTCATCGTCATCGTCATCGTCATCATCTACTCTAGCTGTCTCTTACTATCATTATTAATATTATTATATTCGTGTGATTTTATGCATCTCACTCTTTAGGGATATCTCATTCTTGACTTGCAGGTAGGCAGTATGGCTCACATACGACACACACTCCTTATTAAGTTGGCAAATTAAAGGCCACAGCTTTATTGTAACAACTTTTAAAACAGTGTTGGCATGGCAGGGGATAGGAGCAAATGGTAGTCAGCCGACTACATATATGAATTCCGCCTTCCAGCAGCTATCAGGAGCCTTTCTCCAGTCCCAAGTAGGAACATGGGCCTCCCTGTTGCTGGTTTTCCAGATCAGGGTAAAGTGACCCACCTGGGATGCTCGAGGGGGTGCAGACCTCCTTGAGGCCCATCTCAGGCCACCCTGACCCTGCGATCTCCTGCCTTCCCAGCCGGATTAACAAAAAAACAGGGAGCCTTGTAGAAAATTCAGAAAGAAATGAATAAATGCACCACAAAGAAATCTCGAAGGCAAAAATTATTAAACAATTGAAAAAGTATACAGACATTTTAAACAACAGTTTCAAAAACAATATACAATATGAGTGATCAAAGGTAACGCCTACTCTGTGAATAGTGGAAAATCCCCAAAAGACCCAGGAGCTCAGCCAGTTTCGCAATAGCTTCTGCCGGGGAGTAAACAGTTTAATAAGTCTTTTCTTTTAATATGAAGTTGGTTACAATTATGTGGAAGAAGAGGAGTAAGCAAATGCTTTGCTGGTTGTCAGTGCCACAAACTAATATTTAGAAAGCTTTACTATCCAGCCTAAATTGAAGGATAAGGGGAACCTTACATAGGCTACCAACAAAGATGACAAATGGCTAGGCTAGGCAGCAGTGCAAGAGCCTCTTGTGGCGCAGAGTGGTAAGGCAGCAGACATGCAGTCTGAAAGCTCTGCCCATGAGGCTGGGAGTTCAATCCCAGCAGCTGGCTCAAGGTTGACCCGCCTTCCATCCTTCCGAGGTCGGTAAAATGAGTACCTAGCTTGTTGGGAGGTAAATGGTAATGACTGGGGAAGGCACTGGCAAACCACCCCGTATTGAGTCTGCCATGAAAACGCTGGAGGGCGTCACCCCAAGGGTCAGACATGACTCAGTGCTTGCACAGGGGATACCTTTACCTTTACCTTTAGGCAGTAGTGCCCAACCCACTCAAGTCCTGCAGGAGGCAAAGTGAGGCAACAGAGGTGGAATCTGGTCCACCTAAGTCCTGTACAAGTAACCATTCCAACCGGATGGGTGCCCAGTTTTTTTTTGGGGGGGGGCAGGATCTCTTTCTATGTTGGGGACTTTTTCCCACTCCCAGTGTACCCTGACTCCAACCTCAAAGGCCAGTCCTGGAAAGGCTACCCACATCTTTTATTGCCAGATGCAATGGCTTGAAGGCTGGCAGTACTGTGTAGTTTACTAGCAACAACTGCTGTGCTGAGTGCATTTGTTTCTTAAAGCTACAGGCACTGCTTCTACTATTTTAGGAGGCTTTAACCTATTCCTCTATTTTCTTACATACTTACTTATTTTTGTTTAAAATTTCAGCTGTTCTCCTGAAATCTGGTCTGATTTTCAGGTATATAGAAAGATTTGTCGTATGATCTATTCCTGCCTCCTACCCTTGGATTTAAGTATCCGTATATTTGGGCATATTGAAAATTAGATATATTAAATGATGTTTTGATTCATAACCAAATCACTTCTGACAATAGAGAGCAGTCATAAACCCGCTCTGACATTAGATCTGACATTATTTTGGTGTCTGGTTTGATTTTCCCAGTCAGCGAGGATATGGGAGGGCAATGAGGGAAGAGAGTGAGTCGACAGTTATGTGCTTGAAAGGGAAGTCATCCAACCAGAACAGGTAGTTTATCTTCCTGCCAATCAGGATGTTCTGATTGACATTCCTGTGCACGGTGTTTCCAGTTTCTACCAATCACTGTCCCATCAGTGACTGACATATTCCCCCAAACAATTTGCTGGCTTATATGGAATCAGAAAAGCCCATGTCCCACTGCACTAACAATGATCTTCTGATTGCTACCTTCCAGCTAACCCCTACTTGGCATCTGTGAGAGCTCATTTCTGTTTTCATAGCGGCTCCTGCCTTGTGAAATGAGATCTTCAGGACTGTGGGAGGGGTGCCATTTTTAGATTTTTTTTAGGAAGGCCATTTATTTTGTGATTTCTAATAGGGTTTCAGCTGCTGACATTTTCTTGCAGAGGGGGCTAAAATGGATTTTGAGCACCTAAATGCAGAAAGCTGCCTTGAATTAAATCAGATCATCGGTCCATCAAGGGTGCTGATCTTCTGCTTAGACTTGCAGCAGCAAAACAGGGCCTCAAGCAGAGATCTTTCACATCACCTACTGCCTGGTTTTACTGTACTCTGCATGTATGTTTTTATTGGAATTGTAGGCCACCTTGAGACAAAAGGAAAAGGTATAATCAAACAAACAAATATTAGTTCTCTATGGCTGCTGGGCATTCCAGGCATGGCTGCACATTAATTCTACCATACAACAAAGATGGCCCTGGGTTTCCCAAATTGAGGGGAGTTAATATATATATTATATATATTAATTATATATTATAATTAATATATATATATATATATATATATATATATATATATATATATATATATATATATATATATATATATATATATAAATATTAAATATATTAAACATTAAATATTATATATTAAATATTATATATTAAATATTATATATATATATATATATATATATATATATATATATATATATATATATATATATATATATATATATATATATATATATATATAATTATTAAATATATATAATTATTATTTTTAAAATATTTAAAGGGTGATATGACCCCACAGCTACCTATTTCAGGTCAAAAGATTTGACCTATTTTTTATCTATTTCAGGTCAAAAAACATTGCAGAGAGGAGGTACGGTTGCCATATTGGTGTAGCCTCATGTTCTGGAATTCCAGTCTACCTAGGTGTGCATAAACCTGACTAAGGTCAAGACTACTGTGCACAGAGTGACCCCTCTTAAGGTTGCCAGCTTCCAAATGAGGCTCTCTACCCCACCTCCCTCATGGGGAGTCTGCTAAGGGGAGAGGAAGAGAAGGTGATTGGAAACTGCTTTGAGATACCTGAGGCATGCCAGGTGAATGCAGGCCATTCCCAGTTCTCTCAGACCTCTCACAGCCCCACATCCCTCACAGGTTGTCTATTGTGGGGAGCTGAAGGGAAAAGGTGTTTGTAAACCGCTTTGAGAGTCCTTTGGATAGTAAACAGCAGGGTACACAAATCCAGCTCTTCTTCTTCTAAGAGGCAACAGTGAAAGAAGCATGTGGGCACATAACATTTTATCAACAGTAAAAGAATGGAGACAGAAGGAGCAAGGCAGACATATGTGTACAGTGACTACCCTATGTGGATTAAGGCAATGGGACATTTCGGTGTCTGTGACCTAATTGACAAAAGAAGGGAAATGATAAATATAATAAATAATAAATAAATGTTGATTGCGGAACTGGGAGGAAATGCTTGCCATGTAATCTTCTCCTAAGAAGAGCCACCAGTCTGATTTTCCCTTCACATATCTGAAGATATGGCTCTGGAAAGCTCAGCTGTAACCACTATGCCACAATTCCCAAAGGTCAGTCTTCTCCCACACTCAACAAACATTCCAAACCACAGGTTCTTGACACCCATCTCTCCACACCCACACCCTCATTTGTCACCATGCCACCACAACCTCCCACACACCACCCACATTCAACCCCATGCCCTTACAGACTGGACAACTCCTCCCCTTCCTCGTTCCACTGCCAAGATCTAGCGCCTGTTATATTCTTGGATACAACAGGCGTTGCCCCTAGTCAACATAATATAGCATGTTCAGGCAACTGTTTCAACAATATTAATATCATCAACAATCAGGGATGTGTACAAATTGGTCAAGAAATCAGTGGATCCAAGATAACAGATTATTCTTCCTCTCTGAGGATGCTTAAGGTTTTTGTGTGCAAGGGAGCTGAGATAACCCTGAAGTTCCACAAGTTTTATTCAGCCATGTAAGGGAAGCATAGTTTTTTTCTTCCATTTCTTATATTGAAATTTGGCTGAGAGAAATATGTTCCAAACAGAAAATTGCTACAAAATGCAGCAGGGGGAAACAGCAGTAGTCCACGTCATCAACATTCTCCCCTTTGATTTAGAAACAGAACACCCCTGCTCTGTGAACTCATGCATATCAGGTTTCCTCATAACTGCCTTTAAATATAATAAAGAAATCTGAAGGATCCTGAACTGGAATAAAAGTTTGCACGTAAGTCCTATTTACCTATTACAGTGAATACATGTATATCCTACATGTACATGCACAAATGTTGGTAAGACAGAGTTCACTTTAGAAATTAAACCAAGGAACAATACCTGGCTAAATATTTGGTTTCAATCTCATATTTAGCTATTTGCCAGTTGAATGTAACATGAGAATTATTCAGTGTACATGTAAATAAGAGCTGACAAGAAAAGGGGAAAGGGAACTCTTATTAATAGTGTGAGCCTAAAGGTAATTTTTGATCAATCATAACTTGGGTAGAGGATAATCTCCAGCTTGAACACATATTAAAGGATTTTGAGAGACCCTTACATTTTTTTTTTACTTGTTCTAACTCAGACTCCAATGTCAAAGTCAATTCTGGGCTGAGGATTTCAGAAGAACCTGTTTTAGATTTCTGATGATTCTTTTAGATCTATCACCCTGACTGAAGTTTACAGGGCCCTTGGGGTGATGAAAGGCTGCACACCTGATTGTTGCCCTGTTTAGATCAAAGAAGAACTTGGTCATTTAAGACTGTACACATATTTATGTCCAGGTTTATATTCCATGAGAATTAAAAGAAGCTGTTGACATCCTTTATTAAGCCTAAGTAAGAAATTTGGGCAAAATATAGACCAATGGTAAATTTACCAATTTCTTAGGGAAGATTGTTGAATAGATAGTGACTAGCATTGCCCAGTCCCTCCTGGGAACCAGCAAGGTGGGTGGGACTTACCAGGAACGGCAACATCACTTTCATTGTTTATTGGATATAACATCATGTGGCACCATCACTTTCATTGTTTATTGGAGATGACATCATCATATAGTGACTCAATGGGAAAAAGGCTTCTAACAGAGTTTTTTTGCTGAAATACCAGAGTCTGAATCTACTTCATTAGATGTCCTTAGGAGAGGAAGCAAAAGTTCTCTTTCTTCACTCCACCAGGTGTTTAATTTTATAAATTTCTATCATGACTTTCTTTAGTTGTCTAAGGTGGAGGTTGTGATGGTGGTGTGTGTGTGTGAGAGAGAGAGAGAAAGAGAGATTGGATTACAAACTTTACAAAATGTAAGTCAAACATTACTACTTACATATGATCACACCACATTAGCACAGAGCTTCTGAAAGCTGGCATATCTTCAACCAATCACTTTTCTTCTCTTCCTTCCTTCATTATGAGGTCACAGGGTTTGCTTCACAATAAGCCAGCTTGGGGACATCATGAACATACCTGCTAGAAAGTGCCCTTTGCTTATTGAGTCTTTGGTGAAGCTGAACAGCCTAGTGGTTTAAGGATAAGGGAGCTGGTGAAATATTTGTGTTTGCTCATTGAATATATTGGATTGGATTGTTAGTTAACTGTATATTTAGTCTATTTATGAATTATATTTATAGCCACACTTTTTATATATTGCATTTATATATGCATGGCAGGTTGAGTAATAATAATAAGATATTTTAAGTGTATTTGACTTTTCCCCTTAATTACATTGGTAGAACCATTTATCATGTAAGAAGTCAGAGCAGATTTTAGTACATGTTATTATTACTATTTATTATAATTATTATTTCATATATATCCTATGTCTCTTCTATCACAGAACTCAAAGAAGCCTACATAGGACTCCTTTGAAATATCCTGTAGCAAGCCTTTTATATCAACTGAAGGGAACAACATCACCTCCTATGATTTGTGGGGGGGGGGCAATCAAGTTTATTTCAAACTCTAAACTTTTTCCTTATTTACCAGGTGTCCTATAGTAAATGTCCAGGTTTTGGATTGACCGTTGTGAGGTAAGTTTTGTGGTGCCCAAGGAGAATACAGAGGTCATTAAGGCAAGAATTATATATTAACAACAAAGAAGACTGATTATTTACAAGTAGGCTTCAAAGAACAGATCAGCAGCAAAGGTCTCCAGATAGACAAAAGAGAAACCTGCCTGAGGCACATTAATTTAGAGAGTAATTTTCTTTAATACTTTAAAGAATAAACAGGCCTTTACTGTTTAGCCACTAAGTTAGATCCTAACACATACACACATAGGATTCTACCCATACCATTCTCACCTTTCCCAAGAGTCCAACTAAATGGTACAAGGAGTGTTCATTACCAAAGACAGATCTAATAATTGGCTTCTCTGTGATTTCTCAGAGGGAGAGCCAAACCATTCTGCTGCACTACCAAGCAGAGCTACCTTTCATTGTGTTTGTTCTTATCCTGAGTCAGATATGCACCCTCCCTGCTCTCTCCCTGGGGCAGAACTGAACTCCTTCTCCTGTGTTTCGCTCCACTCCCCTTCTCAAATCTGATTTGGTACTGGAATAGCACTTCTATAGGCTCACATGAGTGTCTGGTTTCCTCTTCATGGTTGGCACAGCCTTCTGCCTGTCACATCTCCTGTCCAGATTTAACAAGGTTGCCATTGCATGTCCCAACTATGCCTGTATATAAACAGTTGTGGGAGGGGAATAGGGTATTTCACCAAGAGAACATTGTATGTGATGTTGCTGACCCATAATGCAGCATCACACATGCACGTGGATGGAGTGGGCTATCATAAATGACTGTAACACATCTACATACACATATTTGAAAGTCATTATTACATATGCAAACAATGGAAAGAGAGAGAGAGAGAGAGAGAGAGAGAGAGAGAGAGAGAGAGAGAGAGAGAGATCCAACTGGGGAGAACTACATATGAAAGAAATAGAGTGGGTAGAAAATGGGTCAGAAAATCGAACTATGGAAACATGGTATTTTACTTTTTTGACCCTTTGTATTTTATAGTCTAAATAAATTCTCCTATCCGGCTCTGCCCTGCTGGGGAAAACATACAAATATCTTTATGACTGTGAGATTCTTTGACTGAATAAGCAAACTTGTTTTGAAACAAAATTTCTGTATTAGAAGTGAAAGTAACTACATGAATGCATAGTCAGAAATGTGGTACAAAGCAGGGAACAAGCAATATAGGGGTTTATTATCCCATCCCTTTGGAATTTGAACCAGGCACAGTTCAAAGAAGACTAAACAGAGAGATAACCATTTGGCCGTTCTGGATAATGGGCCTGAGAACTATGGAGGCCTAACACAAGGAAGGTGAATGAATGTGGAAGGAGGATGAGGAGTCATAAAACATAGCAGCAGTAAACTGACCTTGGGGTGTCAGCCAGAGCATTTGTGTTACATCAGGGCAAGACAGGTCAGAATAACACCTTACACAGGCAGAAAGATCTAATAATTGAAACAGAATAAAATCATGGCAGAAAACCTGGGGATGCTGACAATGATAAAGCTCAGGCATTGACCATTTAATAAGCAAGAACAGAATACTACATGGTTTTATCTACTATTTTAATCGTGTATTTATAATATGACATATATGAAATGCTTGGTGTGAACCGCCCCAAGCCTACTTGAGGGGAGGGGCAGTCTAGAAAACCAATAAATAAATACAGGAACATGGGGAGGTAATTTAAATTAATTTAAATTAAGGAAATGGTCACCAGTATAAGCACAGCCTCAACTGTGAATAGAATGTCTTTGACAACATGAACCATTAATCATGGCCAGCCTCAACCTCCATATTGTGACCATTTTTATTTTCAATTTGGAAAAGGCTTAGTGATCAGGGCTGGCCTGCCTAGCAGGAACATCATGGGGAGATTGATAGATTTCCCAAACTGACCTGGAAACCAAGGATGTTACCCTTGTCTTTTTTTCTCCCTACTCCCCTGTGCCTTGATTCTAGACCCTGACCCCTTTATAGTGATTCCATATTCTTTCCATTTGATTGCAAGGGATTTATTAGTGCTCTTTGGAATGTTCAAAGTTTAGGATATTTTACAGAGCACCTTTAAATTCATTCAAAGTTTGGGATATTCTGACCCATTTTCCACCCACTCCATTTCTTTCATATGTAGTTGTCCCCAGTTGGATCTCTCTCCCTCTCTTTCATTCATAACCCATCCCTGATCTAGACTTCTCCATAATTTTGTCTCTGACCTCTTTGGAGTGCTCCTTGGTCTTCATGTTGCCTGCTTAGTGGTGCTGCAGAGTCAGGGGTCTTTCAAAACAGGTCCATTAATAGAGTCAGCTGTTGGCAGATCATGTGCCATTTGGATTGTGTACTGGTGGACCCTAATCAGTCAGTCAGTCAGTCAGTCAGTCAGTCAGTCAGTCAGTCAGTCAGTCAGTCAGTCAGTCAGTCACCTTTTATTGGCATAAAGACCCTAATTAAGTAATTATGTGACTTCTTAAGGTAAGTGGTTGGACCAGATCTTATTTAGGGGAGTCATAGTAAGGGGGGGGATACTTATGCACAGCCCCATTTTTCTTGTCTTGGGTAATGTTTGTGTAACAATAAAAAAACGTTTTTGCACCTTCAAAATGGTAGGCATGTTGTGCAAACTAAATGGTGCTAACTGCCATCCCTAAGCCCAATTTAGTTTCTGCTTATAACATGACAATACAGGACAAACTCCAAGGGGGGTGAATCCTGTTGCAAGTCACTGCATGTCCTGTGAAAAGTCGCTTGGGTGTGGAGGGAAGGAAGATGGCTGGTGGCGGCTTCCTGCTTCCCTGCAGGGTATCTGGGGTGGCTCCCCCAAATCCTTGGACCAGTTCTGCATAAAGGAGTGGGCTAGGAGAGAAACAGTGACAGAAAAAATATCCTGTGGGATGGCTTGTTGTCCCAAGGCTTTCTGTCACAGTTGTGTATTTTATACTGGTCCTTTGAATAATGTGATTGAATTCAGTCATTTGCCTTGAGTCTCAATGAGAAACATGAACTGTAAAGCAGCAAATAGATATAAATTATAAAAGACTTTCCTCTGCTTTCTTTTTCTTTACTTTTTCAGCAACCACATGCTCACCTCATTAGCCTGAAGGAGGTTCAATGGCGATTCAAAGTGTGCCATTTCTTTTGATGATTAGATATGCCTGCAATCTTAAATACCCCAAGGAGTGAGTACATCCAATTTAACTCCATGGGATTTTCTTCTGAGTAAACATTTATAGGCCTCACACTTTGATTCTTGCGTTCTTTTCTATTCCTACTATTTCCAGTGGAGTTTCAGATGGAAAGTCAGGTTCTATTAACACCACTCCCTCATTATTGGTGGAGGAAAGTGCTGGCAAGACACAGTGGCCTGATGGCAAACCCTATAGGGCAAGGGTAGTCAACCTGTGGTCCTCCAGACGTGGTCAGCCTGTGGTCCTGCCAGCATTTGCTGGCAGAGGCTCATGGGAATTGTAGTCCATGAACATCTGGAGGACCACAGGTTGACTACCCCTGCCCTATAGGGTTTTCAGGGCAAGAGACATTCATAGGTGGTTTGTCAGTGCCTCCCTCCAAGTCACAACCCTGGCATCCCTTGGGAGGACTCCCATCCATATATTAGCCAAAGCCAATCCTGCTTAGAATTTGAAATCTGATGAGAGTTGTAGGCTTTCTGCACACATTGGCTAATATGCTTTTGATGCCCTTTCAAAGCAGATTTTCCTTACGCACAGGAAAACCAAGCTGCAAAAGTGTATTGAAAGGGAATTATTCCATGTGTGTGGAATGAGCCCAGGATAACTTGGGCAATCAGGTCAGGGCACCCTCGTTATTACGCGCTGGTAGGGTCTCTTTTCAGTCAGCATTACACCATACCCGTCTTCTCTGCTTGTCCTGCAACATAGGACTATAACTAAGGTGACCAGATTTTAACATTGGTAAAGCAGGACACCATAGACCTGGAGGGTTCTTGATTAAAAATGTGGTCTATAAAGAGCAGCAAAATTTTTCATAGAACGCAAAAATAGCATTGTAATATATATATATTAAATTTCAACATGAGTACAATTTGCCAGGTGCCTCAAGATGTCCCTCCAAAAATGGGACAATCTGGTCACCTTACTATAACATCAAACTGGCCAATATTTCCCAACATAGGCCCATTCTGCACACATTGGTTAACGCACTTTCAATGCACTCTAGAAGTAGATTTCTCCATTTCACACAAGAAAACCCAGCTGCAAAAGCACCTTGAACAGGAATGGGTTAATCCAGTCTGTGATTATTGGTTCTTATGGACTTCAGCTGGCGTATCTCTGCATATAGCAGCCCACTGCAAGCTTTAGACATACTGGATTGTAATGTTATGTTTATTGAATTAGGGGGGTTACAGCCATTATTACTAACCGTAATAGGAAAGATGAATGGTGGGATGTTCTCACAAAATGCTTGTTTACCAACAAGCACAAAATCAATGTGAAGCACACAAGGTTAAAACTCAATTATAGGAAGGACTTCAGAGTATATCAGCTGACACTACTGCATTTGGGGAAAGCAGTAGGTGGACAATGTGCTGCCAGGATTGTGGTTGTATTAGTAGAGAACTGTGTTTAGATGCTACATTTCTCTTTGTTTCTCAGTAGGGTTGAGAATTTCAGCTTGGGACATACCTGGAGATTTGGAGGTAGTATATGGGAAAGAGAGGTATTCAGGGAGATTAGGGAGTTGAGTAGAGATGTGAGGCCATGGACGTCACCTTCTGAATTGTTCATTTCCTCCAGGGGAGGTGAACTCTGCAATCTGGAGATCGATATCATTGCATAGAAACGGGAGCAGTTTATACCACAGATTTCAGCCACAAACACCAGCCATTTCACCACTGATTGGCAGGTGAGCGAATTGGCCAGCAAGACACGAGTCCAGTTGGCATTAACAAGGCCACAGCTTTATTGTAACAACCTCCAGTTGGAAGGTTGGCATGGCTGTTCCTATTTGGCCCCGAGGGCACCCTGGAGTCTGTTTCCTCCCAGCCGGGAAGACAGGTCCTTGCCCCCAGGGTCCATATCCCTGGAAGGCAGCTTGGCGGGTAACCGATGGCACCCACCTCATTCAGTCACCCAGCTACCTGGCTCAGAGCCCCTGATCTACCCATCTGGGTAGGCCGTGCTCATGCTAGCCGGTCTTTTATGGAGACCCCCTCCTTCAAGGCTCCAGTATGCAAACCGGAGCCCTGCCAAACTCCAGGCTCTGCTTCGTGCTCCTCTTGTAACCACAATGAACCAGATAACAAGGGCAGGAGTGTGGGAAGCTGTCCTGGTGGCAAACTGGCAGCGGAAAGGCTGGGCCCACACACATGGCACCTTAAATAGGCACCACGAGGCCTGCCCCCTGCCGCTGCCAACGTGTATGCCTGGCTGGGCGCACTCGCATGCTGACAGCCATCATTGTGCATTGCCAGCCAGCCCCCGCATCATCAAATGGCGGCCACATTTATTTGCGGCCACGCTTTTCTTAAATCATGAGAGATGGGAAGTCTATGGAGGAGGAAAGACACATGAGAACTCCTGGAGACATCCCAGCTCTCCATGACTACATAAGACAGTTTTTTGTTTTCTGATATCTATCTCTGGTAGTTCACTATACCTTTTTAGGGACAATGAGAACTAGGGATGCTCAAGCATCTACCAGCTTAGCTCCCCTTCTGTTTACTGTTCATGAACAGGGAGCCAGGTTTTGTCTTTGAGCAGTTCAGTTGTTTGTCAGCAGCTCAAATCTGTTTGGCAGATTTTTTTTTAAGTATTCAAACAGTACATTTCACTGCGATCAGTGGTATTTCCTGTATGTATATTGGAAGGCTTATTTTATTTTATGCGGCCTGGTGGGAGGCTAATCACCCCTTCCTCAACTTAGAATCGCCATTTGCCACTCTGCTCCACAGCCAGTTTTTAAGGAAGTCTTGCTGCTGGTGTTTGTTGAAATCCATTTTATTGATGTTATTTCAGGCAAGTGTATTTTTGCATCACTTTATGCAAGTTCTAGTTCCACTGAGTCATTGATTCCACTGAGTCATCACCTGATCCCAGGGGAGCATTGATTTCATCTACTGCAATTTACAAACGTGGCTGCAAGGTAGAAGGAAATGAAACTAGAACATGATGGCGGCTACTGCTGTGCAACCTCCCAATGGATTGGCGGCTGTTTGAGCAGCATGGTAGTTTAGTGAGGACATGCGTGGTGCAGCATTTGAGTGATCATGGTTATGGTATGAATCCCTTTGTCATGGCATTCATTAAGAGAAGTTAGGCAGAGGGTTTTGGAGCTGTAAAGCTTGAATGCAACTGTGAACAAATCCTTTGGCTTTACCAGGTCTTTCTTCTGTGGTCACTGGCTGCCTGTCAGTCATTCCATACTGCTTCAGTTCCCTAACAGAAAGAAAAGCAGCTGCAGATATATATATCTTGTGGCGCAGAGTGGTAAGGCAGCAGACACGCAGTCTGAAAGCTCTGCCCATGAGGCTGGGAGTTCAATCCCAGCAGCCGGCTCAAGGTTGACTCAGCCTTCCATCCTTCCGAGGTCGGTAAAATGCTAGAGGGCGTCACCCCAAGGGTCAGACATGACCCGGTGCTTGCACAGGGGATACCTTTGCCTTTACCTTTACCTCCATTTTGGAGGTTTTATATTTCCAGAAAAAAGGGCCACAAATCTGAATTTTATTCCAGCAGTATTAAAGTCCTGAAACTTGAAACACGGATGTATTTGCAATGATTAGTAGACTTATTTGAGAATTTTTATTGAACGTAAGAACATCAATATTGATAATATTATAAATCTGAGTGCCATTTCCTATTGATTTGAATACACTGCAGTAACTCTGCCTATAATTGTAACACTGCATAAGTTTGCACTTAGACAGCAATCCTAAATTGGTCTACTCAGAATCTTTCTCAATTAGTTGGGCTTGCTCACAGAAAAATGTTATTTGCATTTTTATTTTAGCTGACTGTCATCATTATTAGACAGGTCAGCCCTGCCCCCACCCTGCCTGATCCCTGAGCGAACAGGGAAGGGGTGTTATATAAATAAATTATTGTTGTTGTTGTTGTTGTTGTGGTTAAATTGTCACTGTGCAAGCAGTGAGACCAATGAAGAACAGCTTTACCCAGGCTTTCAGAACCAGGGTTTCGTGAAACTCTTGGGTTTTTGGATGGGCCTGAAAGGGTTTCCTGAATGGCTGAGAATTATCTTTTTCTATATTTGTTAAATCTGTCAAACATTTATTGGGTGATATGACCGTAAATAGTCAGGTCAACCTGCCCCTCCTCCAAAAATGGCCAGTGAAGGGCCTGGAGGGGGTGGGAAGGGGAGGGGCCCCGGGTGGGCGTGTCCACAGCTATGCTTCCCAACCATATTCTGCACCATTGAGCCACTTCTGGGGTTTCTCAAAGCCTGAAGAATATTTCAGGGGTTTCTCTATGGTAAAACATTTGAGACAGGCTGGCTTTACCCATGATTTACCCAATGCAAATATAAGCCTTAACTCAACTAAACAAAGAGAGTAGTTTACAAACCTCCTTCAAATCATGGTTTTATAGCTTTGTGCCATCTCTTAGTCATTTTTCAGGGGGGAATCCCATAGTGGTGAGCCGTAATGAAACCAAACCATGATTAAGGTGTACATATAAAATCCATTTGGAGGGGGGAGATAGTTTGGAAACAGGGAACTGTAGATCCAGACTATCGGGTCTGATTGGGTTGCAGCCACCAAGGCATTTCACAGCTCTGTTTAGGATGGTTTTGGCAGTTCTATTGATTTGTGAATTGTATTTAGGAGCACAGCCCACTTAAGTAAAATAAAGTAACAGGCTGCATAGTGCTAGCTGTTAAGAAACTAATTTTAATGGCCAAATCACTTCTGCAAAAAGCTTTCCCCACTGTTTCATTGTTAGTTGGGGCTGAAAGATGATGCATTTACTTCCTCCCCATTTAAATGGCAAAGCTATAATTAATTCATCATCAAACAGATGGAGGAAAAGTTAATGGAAAACAGAAATTTTAATAAAAATGAAACCATAACAGGATTTGAACTGAATGTCATTGAATTTTAAAGCAAACACTTTATCTGCTAGGCCATGAGGTCTTTAGATAATTACAGCTAGAGAAATTTGGAGTTATTGATTTGGCCAGTGGGAATATTAAGAGTTTTTCCCCCAACAGGAATACATTATTAAATCTTTAAAAAGGAAATCAGGGATGTAAAATTCAAATAAAGCAGGTTCTCATGTTCAGACATGTACAAACATAAACTGTTTTATTTTCCAAATACTTCAGCTGGGATTAAGGTGAGATTCCCTCTACATTTATTTTTTTTTTTGTCCCAGAATATAGGCATTTCATTTCCGATCTAAGTACAACTTGTTCATGTTGCTTATATTAATTTTATGGAGAAAAAAACCCAACAACAAAGTCCAATGGCACTTTAAAGAGTTTGTTAGTATTTATGGTGCTTGTTCTTTTTTTCTGCTATAGACAAGCATGGCTAGAATCACAGAATCATAAAATCATAGAGTTGGAAGGGGCCTCCAGGGGAATGTAGTCCAAGCCCTACCACAATGCAGGAACTACTTATCTTGACTTATTTTATAAAGTATGCCCTGCTTTTTAGACTGGAATACCCATAGTCTCCTTTAGTAGCTGCAAATAAGTGGCCATATCACTGTCAACCCAGACAGATGGGCATCCTTTTGCCAAAGTGACCCTGTACTAGCCCCTCTTGTGGACTTCAATAAACAGTCTACACTTTGTTGTGAAAATGTTTTTTAAATTGCCTGTGATGTTTGAAAAAGAGCAGGTGCAAAACCTTGAAAAAGGTTCTGCTCTTGAAAAAGAGCAGGTGCAAAACCCCCCTTCAAGGATCGCTGCCTTGTTGTGGCAAGGGGGCTTGCGTAGTTCAGTGAAGCTATGAGCTATACCGTGCAGGGCCACCCAAGACGGACAGGTCATAGCTGAGAGCTCTGACAAAAGGTGATCCACTGGAGAAGGCAATGGCAAACCACTCCAGTATCTTTGCCATGAAAACTCTATGGACAGTTCCAATAGGCATAACGATATGACGCCGGAAGATGAGCCCCTCAGGTCGGAAGGTGTCCAATATGCTACTGGGGATGAGCAGACGGCTAGTACGAGTAGCGCCAGAATGAATGAAGCGACTGGGCCAAAGCCGAAAGGACGCTCAGTTGTGGAAGTAACTGGTGGCGAAAAGACAGTCCGATGCTGTAAAGATTTTTATTCCATAGGAACCTGGAACGTCAGATCCATGAATCAAGGTAAGCTGGACGTGGTCAAACAAGAAATGAGAAGACTGAACATCGACATTTTAGGAATCAGTGAACTAAAATGGACAGGAATGGGTGAATTTAATTCAGATGACCATCAGGTATACTACTGTGGACAAGAATCTCGCAGAAGAAATGGAGTAGCCTTCATAATCAATAAGAGAGTAGGAAAAGCAGTCTTGGGATACAATCCCCAAAATGACAGAATGATCTCAGTTCGAATCCAAGGCAAACCATTCAACATCACAGTGATCCAGGTCTATGCCCCAACCACTGCTGCTGAAGAGGATGAAGTTGATCAGTTCTATGAAGCCCTACAACACCTTCTAGAAGCAACGCCAAAAAATGATGTACTTATCATCATGGGGGATTGGAATGCTAAAGTAGGAAGCCAAAAGATAACCGGGATAACAGGCAAGTTTGGCCTTGGAGTACAAAATGAAGCAGGGCACAGGCTGGTAGAATTTTGTCAAGAGAATACAATGGTCATAGCAAACACTCTATTCCAACAACCCAAGAGACGACTCTACACATGGACATCACCAGACGGTCAACACAGAAATCAGATTGACTATGTGCTCTGCAGCCAAAGATGGAAAAGTTCTATCCAGTCAATAAAAACAAGACCAGGAGCTGATTGTGGTTCAGATCATGAGCTTCTTGTTGCAAAATTTAGGCTTAAATTGAAGAAAGTAGGGAAAAGCACTAGGCCACTCAGGTATGAACTAAATCATATCCCCAACGAATACACAGTAGAGGTGACAAATAGATTTAAGGAATTAGATCTGATAGACAGAGTGCCTGAAGAACTATGGATGGAGGTTCGCAACATTGTACAAGAGGTAGCAACTAAAACCATCCCAAAGAAAAAGAAATGCAAGAAATCAAAATGGCTGTCTGAGGAAGCTTTACAAATAGCTAAGGAGAGAAGGGAAGTGAAAGGCAAGGGAGAAAGAGAAAGATACACCCAATTGAATGCAAAATTCCAGAGAAAAGCTAGAAGAGATAAGAATGCCTTCTTAAATGAACAGTGCAAACAAATAGAAGAAAACAATAGAATGGGGAGGACCAGAGATCTTTTCAAGAAAATTGGAGATATGAAGAGAACGTTTCATGCAAAGATGGGTATAATAAGGGACCAAAATGGTAGGGACCTCACAGAAGCAGAAGAGATTAAACAAAGGTGGCAAAATTATACAGAAGAACTATACAAGAGTGAGCTTAACATCCCTGATGACCACAATGGGGTAGTTACTGACCTGGAGCCAGACATCCTGGAATGTGAAGTCAAATGGGCCTTAGGAAGTCTGAGCAACAATAAAGCTAGTGGTGGTGACAGCATTCCAGTTGAACTATTCAAAATCTTAAAGGACGATGCGGTAAAAGTGATACACTCAATATGCCAGCAAATTTGGAAAACTCAACAATGGCCACAGGATTGGAAAAGGTCAGTTTACATTCCAATCCCAAAGAAGGGCAATGCCAAAGAATGTTCAAACTACCGCACCATTGCACTAATTTCTCATGCTAGTAAAGTTATGCTCAAAATCCTACAAGCTAGGCTCCAGCAATATGTGGACCGAGAACTTCCAGAAGTACAGGCAGGATTTCAAAGAGGCAGAGGAACTAGAGATCAAATTGCCAACATACGCTGGATCATGGAGAAAGCTAGGGAGTACCAGAAGAATGTCTACTTCTGCTTCATTGACTATGCTAAAGCCTTTGATTGTGTGGAGCACAACAAATTGTGGCAAGTTCTTAAAGAGATGGGAATACCAGAGCATCTTATTTGTCTCTTGAGAAATTTATATGCAGGTCAAGAAGCAACAGTGAGAACTGAACATGGAATCACTAACTGGTTCAAAATTGAGAAAGGAGTTCGGCAAGGCTGTATACTGTCGCCTTGCCTATTTAACTTGTATGCAGAGCACATCATGAGAAATGCGGGATTAGAGGAGTCACAAATTGGGATCAAGATTGCAGGGAGAAATATCAACAACCTCAGATATGCAGATGATACCACTCTAATGGCAGAAAGTGAAGAGGAACTAAAGAGCCTGTTGATGCGGGTGAAGGAGGAGAGTGCAAAAGTTGGCTTGAAACTCAACATCAAGAAAACGAAGATCATGGCATCCGGCCCTCTCAATTCATGGCAAATAGATGGGGAAGAAATGGAGATAGTGACAGATTTTATTTTCCTGGGCTCCAAGATCACTGCAGATGGGGACTGCAGCAAAGAAATTAAAAGACGCTTGCTCCTGGGGAGGAAAGCTATGGCAAATCTAGACAGCATCCTAAAAAGCAGAGACATCACCCTGCCAACAAAAGTGCGTTTAGTCAAGGCTATGGTATTCCCAGTTGCAATGTATGGCTGCGAAAGTTGGACCATAAGGAAGGCCGAGCGTCAAAGAATTGAGGCTTTTGAACTCTGGTGCTGGAGAAGACTCTTGCGAGTCCCTTGGACTGCAAGGCGAACAAACCGATCAGTCCTAGAGGAGATCAACCCTGACTGCTCTTTAGAAGGCCAGATCCTGAAGATGAAACTCAAATACTTTGGCCACCTCATGAGAAGGAAGGACTCCCTGGAGAAGAGCCTAATGCTGGGAGCGATCGAAGGCAAAAGAAGAAGGGGACGACAGAGAATGAGGTGGCTGGATGGAGTCACTGAAGCAGTAGGTGCAAACTTAAATGGACTCCGGGGAATGGTAGAGGACAGGAAGGCCTGGAGGATCATTGTCCATGGGGTCGCGATGGGTCGGACACGACTTCGCACATAACAACAACAAGGTGCAAAACATCTGGCATTTGAGCAGCTGTGAGTGGAACCAATCTGGGCATAGTGTTGGGTGAAGGAACATGCTTGTTGGTGTCATGCTAATGTGAAATAGTACTTCCTGTGCAAAAACAACAACACTGAGTTTTGGGTGACTCCTAGAGCAAAGCTCTGACACAATGATTTCACCCAGTGAGTATACGAGGGAGCGACTAGGAGTTTCCTGCAGTTCACGAGATTGACATGCCACCAGTCTGACTGGCTGATGTGGGAGGCAATGGTATTACAGTACCTGGCACACCTCTGCTGGCAAGGGAAGTTATTTGGCATGATGAAAGTCCACCTGGCTGGGTTATCATTTCCCAGTAAATTGTTGGGCTCATGGGACCCAGGGACCTCCTTCCTAGCTTGCAGGGCTATGGAAGCCTGGAAGAGGGCAGACCCCCACAGAATGGATGAGAGGCAGCCTGTCATGCTGCCCTTGTTAATGTGGCTGGTGGCCCACTTGGGGTCCATCTGCTTTGACAAATATGAGGCATGTCATACCTCTTTGGCCTTCACACTTGCCTTCTTTGGGGCACTTCACAGCAGCTATTTTTTGGCCCCCATCAAAGCCTGAAACAGCACAGGGTGGGATGATGTCCAGGTGGGGTGCCACAGGGAAAAACTGTTGTTGAGAAGGTCAAAAACTGACCAAACAGGCTGTGGTGCTATTATAAGATTGAAAAGGTTCCTGGGCCTCTTCTGCATGAAGATAAGCTGATGAAAACTCACTAAATACACCATTGTTTTTTTCTGATCTCTGCACAGAAGAGTTAATTTACTCCGCAAAACTGATTTTGCTCTGCGTGGTGAACTGCCTCTTTGGTGCGTTAAGCGTCTTTTAAGCCTTGTTTCTGAAAGATGCTTTTCACCGATTCATTTCTCTCCTGCCTAACCTGAGATGCTCTATTAGCCATGCAAAGAAGATCTTTAGTTATGCAGATTAGTGACTGCATTAGAGATCAAAGTGGCGTTGGCAAAACTAAAGGGGGCAGGGCTATGAATTGTTTCATGCAGAGAGCATTACAACGTAGTTTTTCAACAGACTATATTCAATGCCGAACAACGACTATCTTTAAACAGCCCCGTGGCGGGGAGCACCACGGACTGAATAAAGCAGTAAGGGCTGTGTGGGAGGAGTTAGGGCGGGCCCTGTCCGGGATAAAAACTCGGAGGGGCCAATCAGGAGTCGCGAAGTGGCTCCTGATTGGCCCCTCTGAGTGTCCATCCCGCCCCAAGCAGCCAATGGGGAGCCGCGCGAAACCAGGGAATATGGTGGAGCGGCCGCCTGACGGAGCCCCCGGCACAACAAGCGAAGCCTCCCAGCCCCAGCAACTGCGAGCCACACGCAGCGCGGCTCGCAGTTGCTCACAACCTGATGCGGGGAGAGGCGCAAAGCGCCTCTCGCCGCATCAGGCCACCGCCTGACGGAGCCCCCGGCACAACAAGAAGATAGCCGCCACCGAGAAGACCCCGCTCTGGAGCCGCCTGCCTCCGCTCAAGGGAGCCCCCGGGAGTCGCGCGGAGCGCGGCTGCCGGGGACTCCCTACCCGACACAACAAGAAGATGGCCGCCGCAGAGAAGATGCCCACCACAACAAGAAGATGGCCGCTTCAGAGAAGATGCCGCCCTGGAGCCGCCTGCCTTCGCTCAAGGGAGCCCCCGGCAGCCGCGCAGAGCGCGGCTGCCGGGGACTCCCTGCCCCGCACAACAAGAAGATGGCCGCTGCCGATGCTGCCCAAGGAAACCAGCCGCCGCCCAACACTGGGAACAGACGCGAAGCGCCTCCCGCCGCGTCAGCCAGCCAACAAGGGAGTCCCCGGCAGCCGGGCACATCGCAGCTGCCGGGGACTCCCTGCCCGTCGACCTGCCCGGCTGCCGGGGACTCCCTACGGAGCCGCAGCCCAACATGGCATCACGAACATGCCCACCGACATCAGGAACCCGTCGACGAGCCGCCGCCGTACACGCCGCCAGACCGCCTGGGAGCTGCCGCCCGAAGCCACGGCCTCCCTTCTCCACTACTTTCCTGCCCCGCCGCTGAAACAAGGACGCCCCGCCGCTGCTGCTGCCGACGCCGCCGGCCTCCGGAACCCCACCACCGACCCAGGCAAGCCACCCAACGCTGCTACACCGCTACGCTTACCACCCTCCCCATCCAGCCCCATCCCCACGCCCCACAACGCCTCCGTTCCTGCCCGCGCCAACACCCACCCCCCAACAAGCCACCCCAACGCCGCGCTTCCCAAACAACACCCTACACCCCCCACATGAACCTTTCTCCCTAACCCACCCCCCCTCCGACGCGCCCCTACTTGCCACGTTGCTGACAGCTGCCTTCTCCCACACCGACTCCAAACCGTTCGGATGCCGCTCCCAGGCCACGCGACCCGCGCGGCTGGGACAACACCAAAAGACTGATCCACGCATGCACGCCATCCCGTGCATGCGTCGCTCTGTTCCCCCACCCTATCCCCGCCCACCCAACACAGCCAAACCACGCATGTCCAGACCTCCGGACATGCGTCGCTCTCCTGCCCCTCCCCCCCAACCCCGACCGCTTGGTCGACTCCCGCTGCCCGATGCCACACCGGCCCATTCCCACACTCCGCCCTCCACCCACGCTGCCCGAGCGCCGCCGCGCCACCTCCCCAAACCTCTCCTTCTAGCCCATTTTTATAAATGGGCTTTGTTTCTAGTAACATAATAAAGCGGTCTAAACTGGTTGTTTTTAAAACTGCTTTATTTGGCTCCATGCAGAATACCTCTAGGCTCTGGGGCCTTGCCCTGTAGCTTGTTTGGAGACCTCTTTGGCTTCTTGGCCAATGATACTGGTGAACTTGTTTGTGCGTATGGATGGGACATTCCTTTCTCATTTTCAATTTTTGCCATTCTGCAGGCCAGCCTCAGGGACCTGATTATTTGTTTAATAATGCCGTGGCCTGTTTGCCAAAAAAAGTTTTGTGTGTGAGATTCTCCTTCAGCCCAAAATACCACCTGCAAGTCAAAGAATGCCTAGTTAAACACAGAAATGCATTGTTATGATTGTGCTAGTGTCACAAGATAATAACTGTAGCTCCGGTATGCCAATAGATGGCTTTATGAATGTAATATTTCAAACTACTGGCTGTACTTTCCCATTGAATTTTGTTCTGTCCTCTCACATTGTAACAGTCTGTTCCACTGTGTAAGAGAAAGTACTAGAAATCCTGTCCTGGTCTAATAGCTACTGAATGTGTTTCAGCTAGAAAATGGTATGATAAAGGGTTGCATCCCATCAGATATCCCCCTCAATATTACCCAATTCCAGTTTTTACAAAAGCTCTGATACTGAATTACTTTTGTCCATGAAAGTCCCATGCATAGTATAATATACCAAGGGAACTGGCACCTACCTTTCTGACTTATACAATTTGTATACCTATACAAATTAATCCTTAGAATCATAGAATCATAGAATCATAGAGTTGGAAGGTACCTCATGGGTCATCCAGTCTAACCCCCTGCACTATGCAGGACACGCACAACCCTATCGCTCATCCACTGTAACCTGCCACCTCCTTGAACCTTCAGAGAATCAGCCTCTCTGTCAGATGGCTATCCAGCCTCTGTTCAAAATTTTCCAAAGATAGAGAGCCCACCACCTGCCTGTTCTTATAAAAAGATGTTCATTAGAAGCTGTGCTCATGCATGCATGCCTTGTTCCACCCTGCCCTCAAGGTTTTCCCATACCTGGAGAAGTTTTCTCTTTATCTCTTGGATAAATCATGGCCACCATATGACCTTTGTAAGGAATTGCCTGCTGAGATGGTCAGGAGTCCCAATTTCCCTTCTCAAGACCTGAGGCCTTGCATCTGTGTCACCTGCTACCCAGGTAACCTTAAAGACAGTTTACTGCATTGTGTGACCCTGGAGGAATAGCCAGTTATCAACTACTGGCCTTCCTCTAGTGCTCCTTTTACAAGATGGCAGAAGTCTAAGTGGTACAGAGAACCACTACCAGCATCTAAAGTTATAAAATGTTTATTAAAAAGAAAATGTTAAAAGGATACTTTTAGCACAGCATCAGGCATAGCAAAGTATTCAAAATAAATGGGTAAAACACAATTCTTCAGGCCCTCTTTGTATACGTGCCCTAGCAGATATTAAAAATAAAGGACAGTCTCTTTAGCTTAGGAAGCTGCAGATGTCTACAGAGTTTCCAGTACCTTAAAGCTTTCTTCAGCTATCTAGGCAAACCAAAGGATGGTATGGAAATCAATTAAAAACAAAGGCTTCCCTCTCCAGATCTCAGTTAAGAGTTCTGTGTGCTCTGATGGAGTCAGCACAAAGGAGACTTTCCTCCTTGCTTCCAGGAGTTTTATCATTTCCACTTTTCCCCATCCACTGGCCCTAGGCAGGCCAGGCCAAGGAAACTTTTTCTGAAGTTTCCCAAAAATTCTTCTTGAAGACATTCTATTAATTACTTCCTCAAAATCTCTGCTTGAAAAAGGATGAGAGCCATTATCTCTCCTGCTAAATCTACCAGTATTTGTATGAACGTGGGGAGAGGTACATCTAGAAAACAACTGAATTGATCCCCCATGCCTGTTCTCTGCCTGGGGCGGGGGGGGGGGGTTAAAACTCAGAGTGAAGGTTTTACCCATTTCAAACCTCCAAGAGAAAAAAAATGATTTTTTTAACAGAAGCTATCAGCAAAAAAGCATTTGTGGCCATTAAGACTGGGAATTATATTATTCCACCCCCTTCCAAAATCAAATGAGGCATGGGATTTCATTGGCAGAACTGGTAATTGCTCAGTCAATGAGGAGGACAGCTCAGAGGCCTTGATACAGGCACTCCTCTCCTCCCACACAGGCATTTGCTGTGTGCTGCTGACTCACCTGTCCTCTGAGGTCCTAGGGAATTATGCAGTTATTTCAGGACCAAGCAAGAATTTTGAATCTTATGATCAACATTTTAGGGAGTTTTTGCCTTCTTCATATTGTATCCAAGTGAAGGGGTTAATATCCCTGTTGTTTGTACTGTTTAGCTGGGGAAGGCTCAGGTTGTCCACAATACATAGTATGAGTTGACAAGCAACCTAAAGCACCCCATGACAGAGAGTTGTTCCTATAACAGCCCATCATTCACTGCACATTGGTATGGGTTGGGAGGGAATGCCCTGGGTGCAAAGTATCATTAACCAAATCTGCAGAGGGAGATAAGGCCTGGCATCTCCTGGCACAGTCTGTATACAGGTGAGGATAAACAAAGCCAGCAAAATCATTGTCCATGTCTGGAAGCAGGATGGCATTTTCCCTCTAGCACTAGCTGTTAGATTGCCTAGTGCATCCCATCCCTAAATATGTTCATCGTAGGCTTATGGCATAGATCAGACATTTAAATAAACTAGCTAGACCCAAGTATAGTAATCCTTTGTCATAATTTGAGGGAGGTACTGGGAACAAATGAGCCTCTTGTGGCGCAGAGTAGTAAGGCAGCGACATGCTGTCTGAAGCTGTCTGTCCATGAGGTTGGGAGTTCGATCCCAGCAGCTGGCTCAAGGTTGATTCAGCCTTCCATCCTTCTGAGGTCGGTAAAATGAGTACCCAGCTTGCTGGGGGGTAAAAGGTAATGACTGGGGAAGCTACTGGCAAACCACCCCATACTGAGTCTGCCATGAAAACGCTGGAGGGCGTCACCCCAAGGGTCAGACATGACTCAGTGCTTGCACAGGGGAAACCTTTACCTTTACCTTTACCTTTACTGGGAACAAAGGTATGTGGATTCAAGGGTTGTCCTTCATTCAGTCACAGTTATGAAAGAAAATGATGGATCAAAATGAAGAGTTGGTTCGTTAGGTGAAAAACAGCATAAAACTGACAAGTGATGAAATCCCTAGAAGAAGAGTTGGTTCTTATATGCCACTTTTATCTACCCAAAGGAGTCTCAAAGTGGCTTACAGTCACCTTCCCTTTCCTCTCCCCACAACAGGCACCCTGTGAAATAGGTGAGGCTGAGATCGCCCTGATAAAACTCCTCGGTCAGAACAGCTCTATCAGCGCCATGGGGAGCCCAAGGTCACCCAGCTGGCTGCATGTGGGGGAATGTGGAATTGAACCCAGCTTGCCAGATTAGAAGTCTGCACTCCTAACCACTATAACCAAACTGGCTCTCATACAAGTATGAAGCATTGTTGCTTTGGAAAGTCAGCCATGCTTACAGTACCAAACAAAAACAAAATGCTAAGTAGGGCATGTGGGGTCAATCAGAGCTTCAATTTGGCACCCTTACTGTTTAATCTTTCTATAAATCATATAGCAAAAAAGTTAGAGGGACCCAAAAATGCACCTCCTTCTACTGGTCAATCAAAAGTATCCATCTTGCTTTATGCAGATGACGTGATCCTAATCTTGCAGACAGGCTACTGAACAACTTGGGCACTTTTTGTGAAGAAGAGAGCCTAACTATAAATTATTCAAAACCCAAGGCAATGTTCTTTAGGAGAAAGCCAAAAAAAATTTGGCTGGAACATTCTACATTAAACCATTGAACAATGTGGCACATATAAATATCTAGGAATTCTGTTCAGTGGATTTTTTTTTATTTTGGGGGGCCATAGTGAAGTATTTCTATGCAAAGGGTGAATGTCTGATAGACCCTGCCCTGAAACTTTATTAGCAAAGTTATCTCCTATCTACTCTATGGGGTAGAAATATGGCGATGGAGAGATCAAGCATTTGATATGATTGAAAAACTGCAAAACGTCTTTATGAGACGAATCCTGACATTATCTAAAGGGGCCCCAGTAGCCCTTATGAGGGCAATGTTAGGTCTGCCCTCTATGAGAGCAAGGGCAAATTTAGTCACAATAAAATATATGAGAAAAGCCAAAGCAATGATTACTGACACCTACAGTCAGCAGAGTCTAACTTTACTGATGGATCTAGAGGGATTTAGAGCTGAACAGATTAGTACAATTCAGTCATGATATCCAGTGACAGATGACTTCTTGAGACGTGTGGGGGGTACTGGTCATGATTTCCATGACTGGATTTACCAAATGGATGCTGCAATCAATAGTCGTACAATATCTCAGTCAAAAAGAACCCCATAATATAAATCCTTTAAAACGGGTTATCAAAAAACACCTTATTTTGCTAATATTACCTACATGCCATTACATATAGCTCTTACCTATTTAAGGTTCTAAGCTATGCCCAAAGCTAATTAGATTTGGCTAATTCTCAGGTATACAAAGATCCCAGGGAAGCTGGAAGTTGAGTATCTCTCCCATTATATCTTATCTTGTCCACTATATAACGAACCAAGGAAGTAGGTTAAGATTAATTCCTGTTGTGTCCATAATGTCTGAGGAGAAAATGTTTTTTTTTAATTGTGTGACAATATCCTAAGACAATGCTAAATACTATACCTAAATTACTAATGGCATTTTTTCAAGAGCCAACTTCTGATCTGGCAAGCTGGGTTTGATTCCATGCTCTCCCAAATGCAACCAGCTGGGTGGCCTTGGGATCACCACAGCACTGATAAAGCTATTCTGACCAAGCAGTAATATCTGGGCTCTCTAAGTGTCATCTACCTCACAGAGTATCTGTTGTGGGGAGAGGAAAGGGAAGGCGATTATAAGCTGATTTGAGACTCCTTCAGGTATAGAAAAGCAGCATATAAGAACCAATTAACTTGCAGGCTTGTCTGGCGAGGTGGAAGGAGGACGCTGACACTTAGATGGCTTGAACACGGCCACAGCTTTTATTTAACGTATGCCAAGGTTGGCAACAAAATAGGCCATGGTTGAAGGAGCTTACCCAGCGGTCTAACCGCACCTTCTGGCCCAGCGTTCATAGATGCCCCCAGCTCCCTTCCCCGAGTGGCAGGTCACCCCAGAACGCTGAGCCCCTACCAAGGAAAGTTTTCCAACTTACTATGCCAGAGAGAGGTGCAGACCTCCTCTGACACATAGGCCACCTGGCTCAGCGAGCATCCAGCCTTCCCTTTTGGGTTGGCCTAGCTTGCTCCAAGCCGCCTCACCTTTGAGGCCCCACTCTTTTAAGTCCGATGCCCTCATCGAACTGCTCTAAGAGGCTCCTTCACCATGCCATTTCCACCCCATAAAAGCTGCGACAAAGATAATAAACAAATTATTAAAGCAAAACACAACATCAAAATCAAAATCAGATACAACAGGGTGGGTGGGTTCCGACCGCTCGCTGCCTTGTCGTTGAGAGGGGGAAAGAGGGCGGGCCAATCTAAGTGTCAGCATCCTCCTTCCACCTCGCCAGACAAGCCTGCAAATCAATTGATGCTGGGGACTTATCTTGGCCCCAGAGCCTCTGTTGACTAGGCAGCGGGGTGGGGTAAGAAGGACGCTCTTCTTCTTCTTCTTCTTCTTCTTCTTCTTCTTCTTCTTCTTCTTCTTCTTCTTCTTCTTCTTCTTCTTCTTCTTCTTCTTCTTCTTCTTCTTCTTCTTCTTCTTCTTCTTCTTCTTCTTCTTCTTCTTCTTCTTCTTCTTCTTCTTCTTCTTCTTCTTCTTCTTCTTCTTCTTCTTCTTCTTCTTCTTCTTCTTCTTCTTCTTCTTCTTCTTCTTCTTCTTCTTCTTCTTCTTCTTCTTCTTCTTCTTCTTCTTCTTCTTCTTCTTCTTCTTCTTCTTCTTCTTCTGTTATTGTCTTTTTACCTGAGTTACCTGTACATGTATATATATTTTAAGTTCATTGTGAAGGCCTTTGGCCAATACAATAAAACCTATCTGCTACTAAACAAAAATATAGAATGTTTCAGAATTCTACTTGAAAATAATATTGCTAGCTTCCAGGTCGTGACTGGAGATCCCTTGCTACTAAAATTGATCACCAGGCAACAAGAATCAGTTCACCTGGAAAACATGGCTGCTTTGGAAGATCAAGGATATGGCATGCTACCCTATTGAAGGACCTCCCCTCTGCCAACCTCATCCCCCAGAACCTGCCCCTCTTCCCACATTTCCAGGTATTTCCCAACCAAGCACTGATAACCCTATTTGGAAAGCACAGAGATATCTGGCTATCTTTTGAGCAATCTGATCATATTTACTCTTGGATCAAAGGCTTGTCATTTGTAATAGGGATGTATGAAGAAGTCCTAGTTACATGTCATAATGAGTTTCTGGTGAAAGGATTGCTCAGTGTAACAATACCAAACCAAAGGATACTATTATTTGTGTCGAAAGAAAAGTATACAATATGAGCAGAGCACAATGTAATCCAGGAAGGTCAGTTGTGACAGCCACCCTACATATAGCTTGGCATTGAAACACAGAACTTTTGTGTGGCACAATAGGCCAGTATTCAACTCCCTCAAAAATGTGCTTGATTAAAACTCCATTAATCATTATTAGAGATTCCTCCATGCAAATGAGAGAGCAATTAACATAAAACGGTGTGCTAATTAAGCAAAAACTGGTTTGTGGAATTGTTAAATAGTGTTTCAGTATAATCCTATATAATTAAATGTGAAGGGTACTTCTCTCAACATGCTGGCTATCTGACTGGCCCTTGGGGGAGAGACCTCCCCCTGAGGGCGAATGAGAGGGCCAGTACACTGCAGAGGCTGCTTCAGCCTCCTGGCTGCTGTAGGGGTTGGGAAAGCTGCCTGTCTCCACCATGAACAAGTCTGAGCTGCTTCTGCTGCTGCTGCTGCTGCTGCTGCCTGCCCTGCTTATGACTTCTGGCCCACACAGAGACTGCCCACCTGTGCAAATCTGCTCTGCTCCTACCATCTACCTTCCTCCAGAGAAGTCCAGGAGATGCTGCGATCTACCCTGGCTCCTTTCCTGGATGCCGATGCAGCTAGGCAATGGTGAGAATGGATGCCAAGGGCTGCAGCCACAGGGAGAATGGGCAGGGAGATCTGGGCGGGGGGGGGGTGCTTGCTTCTGTAGCAGCAAGTATGGGAGCTGGGCAGTCTTGAAGCCACTCCTCCATTTGCTCATCAATGGGGGACTGGCTGGGCCCTCTTAGACACTTTTAAGGTAGCCTAAGAGCAGGCGGGGGCACCCACCAGCATCAGCGCTCACTGTGCGAATGTAGAGAGAGCGGTGTGTAGGACGTTGCAGAAAGACCCATTTTAGGGGTGGCCTTGTAGTGTGCTGCAAAATAATGCCCTCCACCCCCTCTCCCCACCCTCCCACGGTGAGAGCTGGTGACAGGAAACCTATCCTTACTTCTAGCCCGCTTTTAAGGCGCGCTTCGTCCCCTAGTACATATACAATGGCAATCAGGTTCCACTCAAGGTTCAGCTTGCATTTCTGAGCATTTTTGTTTTGCTTTTTATTTGTTTGTTTTACCCTCAATTGATAGTGACCATGTAGGGTTTGTGAGGCCAAAGGGGATTGGAGGCAGTTTGCCGTTTTCTGTCTCTATGGTACTTTTTTGGTAGTCTTCCACCCAAATACCAACCAGGGCTAACTGCTTGCTTCTAAGATTTGACTAGATCAGGTTAGCCAGGGCTGTCCAGGTCATCACCTATACCATTTCAATATTAAAAGGCACAACATTTTCTGTTTATCATAGAATCATAGAGTGGGAGGGGGACATACAGGCCATCTAGTCCAACACCTGTTCAGCCCAAAACACATCCATGATAAGTATCTGTTCAATCACTGCTTGAATACTGCCGGTCAGTGGGAACTCACCACCTCCTTAGGCAGCCAATTCCACTGCTGAACTACTCTGCCTGTGAAGTTTTTCCCTCCCTGGTATCTAGTTGGTACCATTATACACATAGGGTAAACCCATTACTGTGGGTCATATCCTCTGCTCCCAACAGGAACCGCCCCTTACCCTCCAAGTCATAAGCTTTCAAATACTTAAAGTGAATCTAGCTTATAAAATAATATTGAGAAAGGAAGAGGAAATATATAATTTAAATTATGTCATGGTTTGCCTGACTTGATAGAGATAATCCACATGTTGGTGGTTTTCACTCCACTGTAAATCTCATGAAACCACCAGTTTACTTTGCATCATCTTCAAAAATTAGGGAAGCTTCAAAGGTCAGGAAAGGTTCATGTATAGTTACTAGTGAATTCATCACAGGGCTAGTTCAATGCTCTAATGACATCCTTATCCTGGGGCACCACATTGGGCTCAAATTCTCAATTTTGTTTTTATCAATATGTTACTATAGAACTCTGCATAATCAGACACATTGATAATTGAAACCCACTTGTATCGGTCAGTTGTAATGGTGTGTATCGTACCACATTACAAGGGCTTTCCTTCAGTTGGAGTGAACGTTGAAGATGCATTAAGTTGTAGGAAGGATGGTTACAGTTGTCTTGAATGGAAAGGCAGGATGCAGACCATAGTTTCTCCACTGATTGATTTCTGGAAATAAAGAGTTCCACCTTCAAAGCCCTTTGTAATGAATGGGTGTATTAGAAGGGTATAACACCTGAGGATAGAGCCTCTTGTGGCACAGAGTGGTAAGGCAGCTGTCTGAAAGCTTTGCCCATGAGGCTGGGAGTTCAATCCCAGCAGCCGGCTCAAGGTTGACTCAGCCTTCCATCCTTCCGAGGTCGGTAAAATGAGTACCCAGCTTGCTGGGGGGTAAACGGTCATGACTGGGGAAGGCACTGGCAAACCACCCCGTATTGAGTCTGCCATGAAAACACTAGAGGGCATCACCCCAAGGGTCAGACAAGACTCGGTGCTTGCACAGGGAATACCTTTACCTTTACCTTAACACCTGAGGACTGCAGTGTTATTCGCGTAGTGGTTGAGAACCAACTAAGATATTCATATATTGATATGTTTGAATACCCAAGAGAACACCAATGGTTTTGCCAAGTAGATAATTACAATTTCATCAAGAAATGCATCCATTTCAATTAATAATCTGTGCAATGTTGCATGGGAGAGAGATAACTGCATCACTGGAAGAAGATTGACCCGGCATGATCTATTTTGAACACATGTTCAGTAAATTGCTTCCACTATTGTTTGGAAATCTTGGTCTGACCAAGAAAAAAAAAACAATGCTCACAAATACTATCAAAGCTGCGAGATCCAAAATGGCTTCCTTTCTTCAGACTGGAGCAAACCACTGCAAAGACCTGCATGCTGCACTGTTATCAGTCTCCATCAAACTGGAATCCACTTTGGGTTTGTACAGCTTGCCAGCTTTGGCTTGTGAAATCCATGGAGATTTTGAAGGTGGAGCTGGGTGAGGGGAGAAACTACAGTGGGGCTTAATGCCAGAGTGTTTGCCTTCTAAAAGCACCTGTTTTCTCCAGGGGAGCTGGTCTCTTTTGGCTGAAGACTAGTTTTAATTGCAAAAGATCTCCAGCTATCCTCTGGAGACTGGTGCAGGGTTGTGAATGGGAGATGCCTCCACACAGTATGTTAAAATGACAACTCCAGGAATTAATAGGTTTGGAGCCTTACATAATTTAAATCAATATTGGAGTCCCCGGAATGCTAATATTTGAGAACAGCTAATCTGGATAGCTGTGTTTTCGTAGAGGTTTTCCAAGGAAGTACCATGGATTAAAAAAGAAACCACACACAACACTACCATTTTGTACTCCTTTGTATCAGTTTTGCCTTATTGTTTCTGCCTGTGTGTATTTTTTTATAAACTCTAGCTGAGGCAGTGAACTGGGCTGAACCTGTATTAGACTCATGAAGCAGACAAGCTCAGATTGGCAATACAGACTGACTGGTGATCATCTTAAGCAGCAGCTCCAGTATTAATAACTTCCTGACATTTCCCCCAAGGTTGAAAGAGCGTGTTGGGTGGAAAACGGGCAGTAAATTAAAGAGGTGACAAATAGCCAGTTCATATTCAATTTACACAGTGCATGAACAGTGTCATGTTTGATATTCAGAATGGTGATCTTCAATGAAAAATAGACTAGCGATGGTTTGTGCAATTCTACTTCTAATGTTATTTGTCCCCTTTGCTGTCATCCCCGCCAGGCCCTAGTGCTAGAAATCATCTGATAGTTCCACCGACTGATTAAACCCTTGTCCGTGTGTACAGAGCCAGCTTGGTGTAGTGGTTAGGAGTGCAAACTTCTAATCTGGCGAGCTGGGTTTGATACTGCACTCCCCCACATGCAACCAGCTGGGTGACCTTGGGCTCGCCACATGACTGAGAAAACTGCTCTGACCAAGCAGTAATATCAGGGCTCTCTCTGCCTCACTCACCTTACAGGGTGTCTGTTGTGGGGAAAGGAATGGGAAGGAGATTGTAAACTGATTTGAGACTCCTTCGGGTAGAAAAAAGCGGCACATAAGAACCAACCTCCTTCTCCTTCTCCTTCTCCTTCTCCTTCTCCTTCTCCTTCTCCTTCTCCTTCTTCTTCATAATGCTTGCCAGTTATGGGTAGGGAAATACCTAGATACTTTGAGGATAGACTCAAGATTAGGTAGGATTGGGAGCAGGGAGAGACTTCAGTGGAGTATGATGCTAAAGTGTCCCCCTCCAAAGCAGCCATTTTCTCAGGGAGACCTAATCTCTATACCTGAGGGTCAGTTATAATTCCAGAGGGTCCCCTGTGCCCCTCTAAGGCCCCCAATGGCAGATTTCGGTTATGTGGAGTGAGGTTTTCAATAAAGGAAATAAAATGAGAGGGGAAGTGCACAGGAAAAGAGTGAAGCTTGAATGGAACGAAGTGATCAGATGTTTAGCCCTTCTTGTGCTTGAATTTTCACTTGAATTAATTTTTGATTATTTAATATCTATTTATGCAATACATTATGGGCTGTATCCAGCCAATTTTTTCACTCAAGCTTGCTCTATCAATTTCTTTAATGTAGCCGTTGACTTACTTAGCTTTTGTGCAAGCAGGTCTCATGGTATTCACCGTAGCCTTTTTGGATGGTCAAATTCCCCCTTTGGGTGTCTATTTGCATCAAAGGGAAAACTGGTTGAGTTGAACCCATTATGTCTGGTGGAACTTGTGAGAAAATTTCAACAGAATCAACAGTAATGTCCTATCTGTGCTGTGGGTTGTTGAGCAAATGGAACATGCCTCTACACCTTTATCAAAATAGCTTTGTGTAAGCCCTTCTCTCCCTGCCTAGTAGGCTGCTGACTTGGATTTCAACACAGGCTAGCAACACTCCCCTCCTCAAGCTCCAAATTTCCAGGCATTTCCCAACATATGTTACTAACCTGCAGGTGGAGTCTGGAGTTCTCCTTGAATTGCAGTTCTTGCAGAAGCAAGAGAAATGCAGAGATCAGTTCCTCTTGAAGAAAGGGCCATTTTGGAGGGTCGCTCTAAGGAATCACATACCTTAGAATAGCAATCCCCAACCTGTGGGCCATGGACCACATGTGGTCCTTCGACTAATTGGAGGTGGGCCCCGAAGGACGTCTTCTCTCCCCCCCCCCCTGGCCCTTTACTTCACCCCCCCCCAGCCCTTTACAACACACTTCATTGTTGTGGCATGTCTGTATCTTTTTTTGAAGGGATGTTTAAACATTACCATAGCGACCAGAGAGTGCTAGGGCAGTGGTTGAGAGTAGAGGAGCAAACTACTCCCCCCCCCCACCGGTCCTCAGTAAAAGGCGTTGAGTGGTCCCCGGTGAGTTGTCCCCGGCGTTGAGTGGTCCCCGGTGATAAAAGGGTTGGGGACCACTGCCTTAGAGGCTCCTTCCTTACCCAAATTTCACCATTCCCAGTTACTTCCTCCAAATCTCCAAGATTTTGCCAAGCTGGAGTTGGCAAATCTATTGAAATCTGGGCAAAATAGCTTCTTTGGAGGGTGGACTCTGTATGATTATGACACGCTGAAATTACTCCCCAAACCTTGCCCTCCCCAGGATGCACCCCAAAATATCCAGGTATTTCCCAACCCAGAGCTGGCAACCCTATAACATAGGCAGACACCAGGAGTGTGCTTCATGGCAGGTGATCATGATGCTTTCCTTCATGAACGTGGGAACAGCATAAGATACATTTTTTGGAAACAGGTAGCTCAATGGCAGAGCATATGGACTCCAAGGTATGATCTTGGGTTGCTTGAGTTACAAGGCTCACTGGTAACAGAGCTGTTCAATTCCATTAAATTCCAGAAATGTCTAGTTTTCATTAATAGAAGAAATGCTTTGCAAGGAATACTAGTTTTTTTTTTTTTTAAGATAGCAGGGAGCACTGGGGATAAAAATCTACAAATGTGAAAATGAGATGATCCACACATTACTGAAGTTACCCAGAAGATAAGAGCTGTCAAATCTCCATCACGGACAGGAATGAAACATAATCAGGCAGTGTCAGGCCCTTGAAGCAAGCACCGGTGCCACAAGGCATGTCAGAGGAGGAATCCACAGTTGTGCTGTGGCAGCTACTTTTCCACTGACCTTGACAAAATGGACTAAGCAATTTGCATTGTCGGATACCCGGGCATCAGCCAAGAATGAAAAGAGTGATTGCATGCCACTATTGATGCTCAGGCAGAAATGCAGAAACCACATTTGATGGACTGTCATGAATTATCCACCTGCATCATGTTTTTTTCCCCTCCCCTCTTCACAGAAAACCCTTGTCAATATGTTCATTTTTTTTTGACATCTAATCAAGGTTCCAAGATGGTATGTGTGTAACAATAGCATAACAGAGAGCAAATTCTTAATCAGGCCTTCCAGTGCCGCCTTTGCTTACAGAGACTGGAACTGATTCTGCCTGAAACAGTGAATGTCAAAATTAGGTAAATATCACCTAAATGAAACTAGATCACCCTGCAAATCATACATACGCTCAGGTGTCAGTCATTCTGGCTCTCCCCCAATCCTAGAAAAAAAAACCCAGCAGTCTATCATATGAGTATTAAAACCAGAGAAATTATTGCTTTGTTCTACTAGAAATGTTTACCTTTATTTCTAAAGTTGTAATGAAGGCAGTAATAATTGATAGGAAATAAAACATCTGAAGAGAGAGATAGGATTAGTAAGTCAGGAACATTACCAATGAATATTGTGTATATATATGGATCAGTTTCCCAAATGAGTGCTAAACCTTCACCCTCTACACACAAAATATTAGAGGGAAAAATATTGTCTATGGCCAACATTTCAAGAAAATGACTCATTTTCCAAGTCATTCCATTGCTTTAAGTGGAGTATTATTTCACTTCCCTTTTCACCTCTGCTTGTTTTCTTGCTCAGGAATCCCTGAATATCTGCTAGAGATATTTCTCCCATCCCAATTATAAATGCTTCAAGACATTTGCAAGCACTGTTTTTTATATTACTAAATTCACCTCAATAACTTGCATCCTGTGTCATTGAGAGCCAGTTTGGTGTAGTGGCTTGGAATGCGGACTTCTAATCTGGAAAGCCAGGTTCGATTCTGCACTCCCCCACATGCAGCCAGCTGGGTGACCTTGGGCTCGCCAGGGTGCTGATAAAGTTATTCTGACCGAGCAATAATATCAGGGCTCTCTCAGCCTTATCCACTTCACAGGGTGTCTGTTGTGGGGAGAGGAAAGGGAAGGCAACTGCAAGCTGCTTTAAGCCTGATAGAGAAAAGTGACATATAAGAACCAACTCTTCTCCTTCTCCTTCTCCTTCTCCATTTCTGAAATGACCCCAGGCTTAGTGCTACAGAATTGTAGAGTTGTAAGGGACCACAACCTGTAGCTCAGTGAATGGTCTTCGCCTGCCTTTCTCAACTTTTTTACTCTTGAGGAACCTCTGAAACATTCATGTTGAGCCTTCCCAGGACTCAAGACCATGTTCCTCCCTATAATAGTGGCCATAAAACCTGATAGTTTGAATTGCGAGCATATGACAGGAAGGCATGAATGATTACTATTCTGTGACAGGAAGATAAGGATCCAAATTAATGGCCTTACTGGTGTCAAAATCAAGACTGTGGGTAGCAGGCCAATAAAGCTGTGGACAGAAAATGCTATCAAGCAAGCCCAAAGAGGAGATCCACAGTAAAGGACAAGCCAAGAGTAAGAACCGTGGAAGAAACCTGTCAACAAATGCATGACTTTACAAGGACAAGCAAAGGATAAGCCAAGAGTAAGAATTGTGGAAGAAACCTGTCAATCAGTGCATGACTTTACCTTGCCATACTGCTGCCTCTTTCAGGGCATGTACAAAGCAAGACCGGAGTCTGCAAAACGGTGGCTGTATAAGGACCCATGGTTCGTCATGGAAGCTCTTGGCCCATCATGAATTACCCTACCCCTACGACTACTTCAGCTACAGACCCCAGGAGGTACCAAGGACTGGTTGGTCAAACTTCTTGTTGGGGAACCATGTACACCTGTCTTGAGCCTACTATTGAGGAATCCCTAAGCTTCCGAAGAATTTCAGTTTCCCCCTATAACTCCTTTCATAATGCCTTCATGGCATTGGAGCTTCTTCCATTCTGTCCAGCTGTGTGCTGCTCAACTACAGTTGTATATAAAACTGGAATATGTGTAGGATAGGTATGATAATGACATTGCTTGTAGAACAAATTGAATTTATTTCAGAATCCTGTTTGGAAGTATTGGAGAGAAATGCATCTTAAAGCAATATATATATACACACACACACATCTTATTGAAGCAAAGCAGTGTGTAACAGATTTACCCATATGCCCACAGCTGTCCACACATGGTTCTGTGAAGGTTGCCAAGATCAAAATGTGATGCTATATGGTTCAATTTGCAAGGAAATCTTTATCAAATTGTACTGCATCTCAATCAATTAAATCATGGTTGCCTTACTATGTTCAATATGTTTGTCAGATTGGACATAAACATGGTTGGGCTATTATGCAGCATTTGCCGATGTAATAATATGGAAGATTTCTTTCCAAATAGTGAAACGATTATTGGCAATGGGCTAAGGACAATTTCAGGAGGGAAAAGTGGCAGCATAATAGCTCAACTCCAAGGAGCAATTATGAGCATAATAACTGTTTTAGTATCAATAGTAATACTGCCACAAGTCATATGTGGCCCCGCCCACACCGAGACTGGAACAAGGAAGGAAAATAGGAAACACTGAATTCTACACCTTCAGGAGGCCTGCACCCCATCATGGGGAGGGGGTGGTGGATGACTACTGGGATGAGGTGGGGACTATGCCGCTAATCTTGATTTATCTTAGCTCATGTTTTTCTGTTCTGTTCTGCCTTTGGGGTGGTTTTTTTATGATGTTGTATGGGGATTTTATATATTGTACCCCACCACGAGTCTCTGATGAGTGGCAGAGAGAGAGAGAGAGAGGGCGGGAGAGAGGGAGGGAGGGAGAGAGGGAGGGAGGGAGGGAGGGAGAGACAGGGGGAGACAGAGGGAGACAGGGAGACAGAGAGTGAATCCTATATGAACCATGCTCAAGGAACAGAGCAGATGTGGCTCAGATTCATTCTGCAAACACATTCTTTTTCTGAAAATGGGATATGTAGAAGAGAAAGCATGGCCATTCCATATTGTGGCCACCCAATATCCATATTCTATTTTTCAGAAGATCCCCTCACAGAATGTCAGAACTGTCTCTTGAAAGGAAGAGAGGAGTTAAGGTCTCAAAGAGTAGATTTTGTCAAGGCGGACTCAAACATACAGTCAATATATATATATATATATATATATATATATATATATATATATATATATATATATATATATATATATAAACAGTCAAAAAAAGATCCAACATTAATATATTTGGTATATTTTTACCCACACTTCTCCTCCAAGTCGGGTGGGCATAATGGTGCTTGTCCTTCCCTCTATGTTCTTGCAGAAATGCCAGAATATCTCTGGTGTTGCCCGACAACATGCTGACATTTTGTGTGCCTGAAGAGTGACGTCAGTTGGTCATGATGCCATCATCACATTGCTAGTGAACCCCTGCCACCACCAATAAATCCTTAGATATAATTATTTAATGGCAGATACCCTACAAAACCTCTTAATTTTGGCACCCATTTGGATTTCTCATTGTTCTAATTTATTATGCTCCATTCCAGTAAGAGAGGCCATTACATCTTATTACTATCAAATTATTGAAATGAAAATCACATCAGCTAAGCAATTGTAATAGGATGTGTTAGTTAATTTAACAGTAATTAATGGAAGACTAGTTAATGTAGACATTTCAGATACTGGTGTGGAGGTACTGGGGGGGGGAGATGAAGAATGATCATTCAGGGAGAATCAAGTAGCCACTCTAAATTGATCAAAGAGCAAGGACTTCTAGACATAACATTTTAGTGATATATGTAGGGCTTTTCATTCACCTCAGTCAAATGCTGGCTAAAGAATACTTACTGGAAATTCAAAAAAAATCACTTATCTCATCTTTGAAGGTTCTGATAAGCCTCAGGTAGGCCCTTTGATGCGCAAGGAGGAAACAGTGGCTGCTACCCTCCATCTTTATTCATAACAAGTAAACACAGGTCAAGCCAGTCATGGCTACCCACAAGGCTTTGTGTGTGTCAGAAATAGGCCAGCTGGCAGACTCTATGTGAAATCAGGATCCTCAGCAAAAGGTCTCCTGGCCATCACAGGGGTAATGCAATCAGGGCAGGGCAGGACAAAAGAGGAGACCATGCCTAGACCTGTGGTAACTCTAATTCTCTACTCCATATTATTTTCCTTCCGGAACTTTTAGCAGTTGCCTTCTGTCATTGATACTTTAATACTGGTGCAACATAATCTCATTGCATTCGAAAGCTGACACCCTGAATAAATCTTTGTTGGTCTTAAAGGTGCTACTGGACTCTGATTTTAGTAAGTCCGCTCTGAAAGACTCACTCAGAACCTTTCACTAGTTCTGGAGAAATCATTAGAACATTGCCAAAAGTCCATCCCCTTAATGAACCTCAGGTCTTTTTACATTGTCATCCTAATCATCTCAAGGCTTTGTTTAGGCCTCCCTGCATCTAGCCCCAAGGTACAAATTTCCTATAAAAAGATAGCAGAGACAAGCGTTCTTGTTCTCGTATTTGACCACCCCTGTGTGCAAGACCAATATTGAGGGCAGGCTGCTACTTCCTCCTTTTCTTCCATGAGACATCAGATGGTAACATATGCTTTTAATTGGCCCTTTATCAAAACCCAATCATCTCTGTATTTTTTTATGTGGGGATGCTCCAGATTAAACCATTCTGATTTATTTTCAATTAAACTCCTTTTTATTAATTTCTAAAATTTGCCTCTCACCAAGATTTCTTGCCAGATCCTCCCTCCATATCCACTGGTCGAGATCTCGCTGTTGCTGCCTTTTGCTCTAGTGCAAAATATACTCGAAAAGAGCAGCCCTGTAGTGGAAGCTGCTACAGTAATATGCAAGACTAGGAAGCAAGTGCATTGCATTCAGGAATACAACAGGCGCAAGATTACGGGGGTGGAGTGGAGTGGAAGAACTCTGCAGATGGCATCTCCCTCCCCCCAGGACCTGGAAAGGCTGCAGGCAGCTGTTAGGGAACTCACCAGGAGAAGCAGCTCTCACACAGCAGGGATCTGCAGCCTCCAAGCCTCAGAGCGAAGTGGAAGGATAAGGGGTTGTTCAGGGGTGGGGGACAGAAGGCAATTGGTTGGCCACTGGAGAGACAGGCTAGCCGGTTGGAATAAGAGGCACTCAGGGGCGGGACAGCTGTCCTGAGTGGGTGTTAAGTGCTGAGTAGCACTTAAGCCTTGAGACACGCTCCTCCTCCAAGACCTTACCAGAAAGATATAGTCGATGAGATCTGTACTGTGCATGACTAAAGAGGATATGAAGAATATCCTACAGGGGGCACTGAGAATAACATATAATTTGGTTATTAAGATAGGAACATCATAGTATTTTAAATTAAACTTCTCGTGTGTCCTTATTAGCTTAAGTGGATACTTCCTGCTCCTTTGAGCACACTTCCTTGATTTCCTCCAAAAAAACAGCAGTTGGTTAGGATTTTTCTCTCTCCATAAAAAGCTGAATCTCTTCATAATAAAAAATATGTTTTTCTTTATGCAGCTAGTGCTTTGACCTCTTTGCATATTTATACTCTGCCAACAGCTGCCATTAAAAAAAAAAGATCTGCACAGACAATTCGATGTCCAATGGTCATTTAGATGCCCTACTGGAAAAAATCCACCAGAAGCCCACCAGGCTCAACCCACTTTGTAAAAACACTTTGTGGGTACCAGGAACAGTATCATCAGATGCCATGGTGTCCACAGATCCCATTGCTTGGGGACTGTAGTGGTATTTAACTGAGTTACACCTTCTTAAGGCTTTTGAGTGGAGGGTGTAACTCTGGTCAGAATTTCCTGGTTAGTAAGTTTCATAGCCAACTGGGAATTCCGATTAATATTTCTCTAGTCCAAGTTACTCTGCCTCATTAGTTCTCATCTAAGAGCATTTTCCAGTTTCTCAGCCTTGTTGGTTTTGCTTGAAAATCCTTGTTTCAACTCCTTCCCCCCCCCCTCCCCCTTGGGCACATCAAACATGTGAGCCTCTTATTTTATTTGATTTTCTTTCTCGTTGGATCAGATTTTCCCCATTAAATTTACACATTTTGAGCATTATTTTTTTTGCATTGTTGTGACTTATATAATGTTGCAAAAGGAACAAATGCATCGGGAACACCAGCTGTGAAACTGAGCAGAACAAAAAATCTTGCAATGACACCATATTAATGCAAAGTAAAATAGATGGCTGTGACCTATTTCCTGGGGGCTAGACACCAACCCACAGGATTTTGTTTCTCTCTGTCACAACACAATTTCCTCCCTACCCCACTGCATAGGGTTCCAGCAGTAAATCAAAGATCAGCTCCAGTTGATAGAACCTGGGTGTATGAACTTACTCAAGCCTAGATTGATGGCAGATAATGAAGTAACCTGACAGGACTAAAGTGGTTTGCTTACTAAAGATTTATTTTAAAAGAAACTGACATAATATTAACAGTGAAGCAGGAGTTGTGGGACGTTAAGCTTCAAATGGTACATCCTTCATAAGTGAAAAAGTCTACTGCAAGTGAGTTACAAGTCTAACCCAGCAAATTCATCTGGCATTCTGTCAGTTAGCCAGATAGACAAATATAGACGAAAATCTGAAATCACCACATACCTTTAATTTTCACTACTAGTAAATAAACTCTTCTCTCTACCTCACTATTTCCAACCTCTTTTCCCCAAACCATGGCCTACACCGAATTCAGTATTCTGAGCCAGCCTGGTGCAGTGGTTAAAGAGCTGCAGCTTCTAATCTTGAGAATTGGGTTTAGTTCCCCATTCTTCTACATGCAGCCAGCTGGGTGACCTTGGACCAATCATAGTTCTCTTAGAGCTCTCTCAGCCCCAACTGCCTCACAGGGTGTCTGTTGTGAGGTGAGGATGAAAAGGGTCTTTGTAAACTGCTTTGGGAACTCTTTCAGATAATGAAAAACCAGGATATAAAAAACCAGATCTTCTTTTCTCACTGCCAGTTCTTGTTTCCCAGTGCCCACCAACTCTTGTTCTAACTGGTTCATGATTCTCTGAGATTCATTTTTGTGTTCTGTCTGAAACAAGGGGATATTCGATATTTTCAGCACTGCCTTCCTTCAGAAAGATCTCAAGGGTAGTACAAGGTTGACAGAACCCATGCATTCAAAAATAAACTAAAACCATATAGTCAGGTTGGATAAAGAGCAGTTGCAAAGAGGGATGTGCAAGGGGGAGGAAAAAAACACCTTTTGATTGTTTCAGATTTAGTGTTCCAAACTGAATCTGATTTGTCCAAATCACCCTAGGCTTATATATATATTCAGTTAGAATTGATTTAACCAAATTCGAATTAATCCAACAACACCAACACAAATGGAGCCATTAAAGTCTATGGGAATTTCCCCTTTTTGTCTTTTCCAGGCTCTGGGGTGAGGGTAAGGTTTTGAGGAAGAGGCACCAAACTTGCAGCATAGCTACAGGAGCCTCTCTTCAAAAGAACCTTTAAGTTGCAAAAAGATGGGACCAGGGGGTCCAATTCTAGTGGCACCCAAAAAGGGTGCTCCTATCTGACTTCAATCATTTCCTAGGTTGAGAAAAAAAATACTTTGTTCTATTCATAAATTATCATCATAGGAAATAATGGAGGTCAGATGAGGGCAATCTTCTTTGGGTGCCCCTAGAATGGGACTTCCTGGTCCCATTTTTTTTGCAATCTGTTTGTTCTTTTGAGGAGAGGTTCCTGCGCCATTCTGCAAGTTTGGTACCTCTGAATCGACCCCCCCCCTCCAACCCATAAAAGAAAGCAATGAGAATTTACTTTGCCTTTTCTCTTCCCCTTTAAAGTTTAAATGGCCACTTGTCCAAATCAATGAACCATGCCAAATTGCTATTCAGCAATTCAAACAAGGTTTATTTGGCCATTTAAACTTATTGGTGAAATGTCAATTTGGACTGGATTTGGTTGATTCATGTCTGATTCGGGCACTTTTCTGCCAATCCAAATCAAAGCACACATCCCTTGGTGAAAATAAACCCATCCATTAACATCATTATCCAGAATTAGCACCTCTTAGAAAAAGATAAATTTACTGTTACTCAAATTAGGAAAAAGGAAAAAGAAATGAGTTCCTAGTTCATGAAAGATAGTGATATTAAGAAATATTTCCCGTGAGGTTTGACTTGTAGTACTTTATTCCCCTTAAAATCTATGAGACTTAGCTATTAATCCACACTTAAATCTCTTTTGTTCATTTATTCATAGATAAGTCAAAGAATCATCCATATAGTCAAGCAACAGGTATCTATGATGTACAAATATTGTTAGAGATGTTGATGAACAAGACCAGCTTGGTTTCCCCGCTCAGTAGCTGAGGAAACAACATAGTTTACCAGTCTATATATGTGAGGGAAGTGGAGGACCCTGGTCTTTTGGCTGATCTTTAATTCTCTTTTGGGAATGGTTTGAGCCTTCTATGAGATGCAGAAGGAGTCTCAAAGCAGCCTACAACCACCTTCCCTTCCTCTTCCCACAACAGGCATCCTGTGAGGTAGGTGAGGCTGAGAGAGCCATGGTAGGTCTGTTTGGTCAGAACATCACTATCAGGACTGCAACGAGCTCAAGGTTACCCAGTTGGCTGCATGTGGAAGAGCATGAAATCAAACCTGGCTCACCAAATGAGAAGCCATCACTCTTAACCACTATACCACACTGGACAGAGAGTCTAGAGGGAATTTGGTTGAAGAACTAGTACAGAGTAGGCCATGAATGGGAAACTAGGAATAACAAGGACGTTTAAAGAATAAGTTTACCAACAGGTCTAGAGAAAAATGTCCATTAATAGAGGCTTAATGTGTGGAAATAGATTCCTGAAGGTTTTCATGGCATGGAGGTAAATAAAATCACCTGGTAAATAATATCCAATTAAGCCTTCATTAAAGAGGCAGAACACCCCCCCCCCTCCCCAAGGCCTGTTTAGCCAGGCTTGAAGAAAAGGTGAATGAAGATGGGGGAAACAGACAAGACCAATTGCAGAGGAATCTCTGTTCCAAAGTAAATTTATAAATCTTGTGCTACAATTGGGGGGAAGAATCTCATCTGGATAGCAGTTCTTTTTGACAGAATGCACAGAGAAGTTAGTTCACAGCTTCCCCCTCCTCTTTTCAGGACATTGTTACCTGCATGTGAGTAAATGATGTCCTAAAACCTACTTTTTTTGTAAATGAAAAAATGCCTGGAGTATAAAAGAACTCCAGAAATCTATTGATTTTGCTAGAGAGATGCTTCCTTCTGTTCAGGTGGTATACTGAGGAGTCTGAGATGTGTTATGACACTTCGCATTAGAAAACTGGTTCAATGAAGCCTCAAAATGGTATGCTAGAACAGACAATGGTCTTTCAATGGAATGCAATTACTTCATCACAGACATATATCTTGGGATAGAAAAATACCCTTCAGTGTGAATGTTAATGACATTTTTCTTTGGTTTTGTCAGGGACATACCTGCAAACCTAGGCCTATTCTGCATTTAATGATTTTTCCCGCGTTTATTCTTACCGATCTCCATTCGATTCAGGACATTAGTAATTGATCTGCAACAGTTTCCCCGAACTGAAACAACCTTCAGTCGCTTTCGTCTTCTGCATCTGGGTGGGCTCCCCCTCCTGACTATAGCCCTCCATAGTGCTTCTCGATCACATCACCCCTCCCCCAGTTTGTTACGGCCTGCCAGGAAATTTAGCGCCCAGAAAACTGAGTTTCCATTGAGACAAAGAATATACCATGCCTCAAGCCCCTTAAATAATTTTTAGAAAAGAAAGAAAAGACTTTGTATAATGTATGTTCACATTAGTGAGCAGAGAGTGGAGAGTAGTATAAAACGGCGAATAATGGAATTATATCAGTTTCTCAACAATCCGAAGCAAAGGATCCAAAGGATAGCCCTTTCTTTTTGAGTCCATGACTCAACCAATCAGCAAGAGACAAACGTGCTACATCAGCAGTATAAACATGTTTGTATTGTAAAAAAAGTGTGTGTGTGGGGGAGTGCCGGTTAATCCCGAAGCCACAGACATCTACACTTTTATCTACTGGGCTTCCAGAGTGTTTTAGTCAGATATCCTGGAAAATAAGTGCTCCCTGATATTCTGGTGAAAAGGTAGGGTCAATGAGGGTCAAGGCATGGAGGTTGCAGATGGAAAATTTCCATCGACCAAAATCAAAATGGAAATCGATTTCACTGCAGACAGAAGAAGAAGAAGAAGAAGAAGAAGAAGAAGAAGAAGAAGAGTTGGTTCTTATATGCCGCTTTTCCCTACCCGAAGGAGGCTCAAAGCGGCTTACAGTCGCCTTCCCATTCCTCTCCCCACAACAGACACCCTGTGGGGTGGGTGAGGCTGAGAGAGCCCTGATATCACTGCCCGGTCAGAACAGCTTTATCAGTGCCGTGGCGAGCCCAAGGTCACCCAGCTGGCTGCATGTGGGGGAGCACAGAATCGAACCTGGCATGTCAGATTAGAAGTCCGCACTCCTACCCACTACACCAAACTGGCTCTCCAGGAGGGATTTAATTGATCTGGGATTGCAATAATGGCTCAGGGCAGATTTGGCCTAATTGCCAAGCATATCCTTCCACCATCCAACCTGGTGGTACCCCTGGCCAGCCTGTTGTCCAACTCACCAGAACAACTCAGGGGCAGAACTGGGGTAGATAACCTGGGCCACTGTTCGGGGCAAGCTTCTCTTGGTCTCCCTGGCAAACCCCACTCTATATGCCACATGCAAAGGCTGTCCCTGATTTGGATTTTGTAGTGGTACATCAATTGCCATTAAAAAAAACAAGCCTTCAAGTGGTATGATGGGGGGAATATAGGAGCTGTGAGGGGCTGATGGGAGGGGAATTGTGCCAATGTAGACAAGAACTGGGGGCGGGGGGGGGAGCACACCTTCACATTCAGAGGGTAGGATAGTGTGTTTGGACTGTGATCCTCTGAAAAAGGTCATGGGAAATGAAAACTGGAGCATGATTGATTCCAAAGCTGAGAAAATCATAGCTGCAGAATGGTTCAGGAATAAGGCTCAGTAATTGCTGGGTATTTTTCAGGGGATCGAAAGTAAATGTTGATAGACTCATGGCTATTTGTAAGTGGCCACAATAAAAGGTCAGAGTTGTAATGCTTGACCATCATGTGGATCTTTACTTTACATAGAAAGCCAGGATGTCTAGCTCATTCTGCTTGACAGACTTTAATACATTAATTTGTATTCAGCTCAGGTTTCATATTAAAACCAGTTTATTTTTGTTAAAGAGATGCTTAATATAATTTGTCTATTCATTTTGGTTTTAAAACCTTTTACAATGAATAATTCAATTACACCTAAATGTGAGGCTTTTTTCCAAGGGTGGCAGTGTTAGTCTTCATGGAAACTAATATTAAGAACATCCAGTAGTACTGTTAAGGCTATTAATTTGTAATCACCACTTTTTATTATCTTGAGATGCAAGACTACTTATTTGTGCAAACAAGCCCTGAGTTTAACATGATATATATATATATTTTTAAAGATCAGTTAAACTCCTTATTTTATCCAGCAGGATGGGGAAAGCATAAAAGCAGCGGCATTTTGATTATGCACACACTGTCATACACACGCACGTATGTAGCTGGATCCAGCCAACTATTTTGCTCACTCTCACTCAATTGCCTCCCCTTAATACTGCCTCCATCTCTTATTTTCATCAATGGTCATAATTCCCAGCTAAGTCTTGTCAATGTTTCTGTTTTTCATCAGGGGAAAAAAGCTGGTCAGATCCAAATCCAAGGATTAACAAGAACCCAACCCTTTTAAATTCTCAGCAATGAATTGAAAGGCAGACCTGTAGAAAGTAATTATCTCAATGGGTTAGATTCAGCCATATTTTTCACTCCATATCACCCAGTTCTCCTCCTTACCATGATGATGATGATGATGATGATGATGATGTCATCCGTTCAGTCGTGTCCGACCCTCGGTGATTCTATAGGAAAGTTTTCTCCATTCGTCTCTGTCAATGACCACTTCTTTCAGCTGGTTCATAGTCATCCCTATATCGGCTTTGATTGTGTCGAGCCAGTGGATCCTTTGGCGACCACATTTCCTTTTGCCGCTGACCACACCAAGCATTAATGATTTTTCTAACGAGTCTGATTGCATGATGTGTCGAGCTTTAGCCATAATATCTTGCCTTCTAATATCTTGCTTACCATAGCCCTGCTCTCTATATATTTCCTCCAGACAGATCCCATGATACCCAATTATGTCGATATGGACAAGATCTGGAAAAAAGATGTTGGGACTTTTGGACTAGAGCCAGTCCAAGATCCCTCCAGAAAATTAGAGCTGCAGAGTAACAGATAGTTTGGAAAGTAAACAGTTATTTGTTACTTTTGTGGAAGAGGCACAGATCCAGGCCCACAGTGATTTGAGTTTTAAAAGAGAGAACAAATCTTTACTGGATAGATTATTTACAGAAATATATCATATTCATCTGCTTCAGGCTCCTTACTGAAGCAGAGTACAAACACTTACAATATGGTTACAAAGAAAACACATTGCAAGCTCCTATGCCTGACTCAAGCAGACTACATGACTACACATCAAGAGAGAGCCTTAATGGCTGCTGCTTGTTTGCTTCTACAAAGCACACACACTAATCAGCTCTTCCTCTTCCTGAAGAAAAGGGAAGTGGACAGGAGCCTACCTTAAATAAAAGAATTCCTTGAGCATATTATGGGTTTTTTTCTATTGCCACTTCAGAGTGACCATTAGGCATCACTAGTGAACACATCGGTACAGCTCAGCTGGTTAACCAGCTGAACAGAAGCCCTTTAAGGCTGACTTCACCAAATGACTTGCTGATTTCAATTCCAACAAAAGCATACCTTCCCATTCATAGTGCATTTGGACTGTGATCCATTCCTCCTTTTCAACAGAATAATGAATCCAACTCATTCTTTCCAGCCACTTAGAAAACCATTTGTTTTCATAGATATTTAAATTTCATTTTTTAGAAATCCATTCTTAAAATAGAAGACCCGTACCCCTTTTTCTTTTACCTCTGGGACCTCATATTCATATGCACAATACATATTTTCCTTCATAGAGCAGAAGATATTCTTTCAATGTTTGGCTGTGATACAAATTTAGTTTGCTTTCCTGTTAGGCAGGAGTAGGATTTCAAGATGTGTCAACTATCTACTATAGGCCAAGTATACACCCTTGTGTTAACAGTCTGGATTGTTATCTGCTGCATGGTTCATTTGCGAAATAAATTTCCAAATTCTGAGAACAAATTGCCCTATTAAAGGGATGCTGGGGAGGAGGAATGAGGGTGGGGAATAACATGAACTGAGAGATGGCAGTTACCCGGAGAAGGGTCAAGGTGAGACAATGCCTATGGAACTGAAGTAAGTGTGCACAGGATTATAATGCCATTGACCATTGTGGAACAATGAGTTCTCCACTATTTGATTAAGATTTAAATATTTATTTTCAGAGGAACTGACCAACAGCCTAATGAGTTTTGCTGATCTTTGGAGTCTTCTCAGGCCAACACAGCCCTAACTCCATCTGACCTTCTGATCTTCCATCATCAACCTGCCCTATGACTCATAGGAAGAGGAAGATAGAGGTTTTGCTATGAGGGGAAAATGATTAATTAAATATGTAGATTTGAAGAGGGCATATTTTTCACTATCAAGTATTTTTGCAACTCTTTCAGGTATTGGTGGTGGTGGTGTTGCCATGATCTGGATGACCCAATTTCGTCAGATCTTGTAAACTAAGCAGGGTCAGCCCTGATTAGTGCCTGGATGGGAGACTACCAAGGAAGTCTAAGCAGGTGATGGCAAAACCCTTCTACAAGTATCTTGCCCTGAAAACTCTACAGGTCAGCAGGGACTAGAGAGTATTGTACACCCCCCCTCACCACCACCACCACCACCACCACCACTGATGAAGTAGTCATCATTTCATCTACAAGGCATTGGAGATTATTCACATTTAGGAATGATGGGGATTTCACCATGAACATGTAGGACAGATTAATTAAACAGGCTGAAAGGTGTTGGTTAGTCATGAGAAAATCTCCCAGCCTACACATATACAGGGTTTTCTGATTTTCAAATTTTGGGGTACCATTTTAGCAGTTTCTCCCCGTTCTACCACCACACTGAGGCAGCAGGAACAAGGACAGAGGGAGGGAGGGGGAGTTTGTATCACTAAACATCTGTCTGACTGCATCCTCCTCCCTTGAAAATGTAAAGGGATTGGAGACAACAATGAACAGCTGATTGCAGAGCCACAGGAAACAGTAGGATAAATATTACATATGTACGGGAGACAGGCGAAGTCTACCCTACCATACAAAATAATGGCTCCATTATGTCCTATGGTTGGTAGTTCTAACTTCCGAGTCCAGGTCTATCTGATCAACTGTTAATTGGCATCTCCAATTTGTTTAAATTTTTATAGGCCATTATATTCCCTGGTAGAAATACTAGAAAATAATGGCCCTTTCAAATTGCAAAGTGATATTATTTTCTCTGGGGGAAGTAATATCAATCAATCTTTATTTACAGTCATTTAGACCAAAATGGGGAAGTAATATAAAATGGTCCTTTAAAATTTAAAGCCAGGGAGGCACTTCTAAACATCTGTTTGGGGTGATTTTTGGATCTCTCCATGCTTATCCCAAAATAGCTAATTCCTGGTTATTCAGGGCTCGAGAACAGCCAAGTGCATCCCCTCAGGCTGGACTGGGATCTTTTCTGCAAAATACTGGTGGCCAAAATAAAATTATTATTATTATTTATTATTTTTTATTATTTATTTGATTTATATCTCACCACTCCCATACAATGGCTCATGGTGGGTCACAAGGTCATTAAAATCCCATTAAAAGGCCCATTAAAAAGACATATTGATACAATATAAAATATACCGCAACAGGCAATAAATACACACACAAAACTGATACCCACAATTGGAGAGGAGAGAGGGCCTAGCTGACAATGCCCTGGGAGGGGAGGGGGTGTGATCTTCCAATGATCTTCCTCATTGCCAATACATTCCAGCAGAATGTCTGCCCACTCACAGTGGATGCAATGCAAAGGTTTTAATTGACCATATTTACATAGTTCAATATGACTGTGTGCATGATGACATAACCTCTATTTGCCTGAGATAACAGTGAGAAAGTACCCCCCCCCCAGGGAAATGAAGGAATTAATGCAACAGAAAAACCTTGGAATCATTAGAAGTGAGAAAAATCTACTAAAAATCTGAGATGGTTTTCCCCCCCCCCCCCCGAACATCCTCCCCCTCTGCAATTAAAACTGCTGTTTTTTTGCACTGAAACTCAACCCTCATGGAAATTTGGCAAAATGTCAAACTTAACTGAGAGCAAAATGAATGTTTGCTGTTCTTCTTGGAGAACATACAAGGGGGAGGGGAAACTGTTCTTTTCTCCTTATGGGATTCGTTGAAGGTCTCGTAGGTATGTGGGTGACAGAAAGGTTTTTGAAAATATTAACATAGCAGACGGAAATGAACAGAAATTTTCCCTGACAATTTAATATGGGCTTCGGCGTAACACCTCAGTCTAGAAATTTTTGCATAAATGAGGCTGACAAATAAAATGAGTTGATTATCATCCTTTTGTACTCCAAGAAAAGACAATCAGTATCAAGGCCTGAGAAATATATTAAAATGAACTTTTGCATTTCTGCAAGTTTCACTGGGTATTATTTAGCAGCAGTCTATGGTCCCTCCTCCATCCCACCCCATTGTCATGTTCCTAATCCTGGTTTGTTACCCCCATGGCACATATGGAGGTCTGGAATCCCTTCTTACTGCCCTCAGCCAGTATTGCAAGATAATGAGTGAAGACCCTTAAAGGAGAAGGGATGTGAGAGGTACAATAGAGAATGTTAGAAGTGAAAAGCCTGGGAAATGGGCAACTAATACGTCAACAAAGACAGGTCATGTCTGTCTTTTAAAGAGTAAAGGTAAAGGTAAAGGTATCCCCTGTGCAAGCACCGAGTCATGTCTGACCCTTGGGGTGATGCCCTCTAGCGTTTTCATGGCAGACTCAATACGGGGTGGTTTGCCAGTGCCTTCCCCAGTCATTACTGTTTACCCCCCAGCAAGCTGGGTACTCATTTTACCAACCTCGGAAGGATGGAAGGCTGAGTCGACCTTGAGCCGGCTACTGGGATTGAACTCCCAGCCTCAATGGGCAAAGCTTTCAGACGGCTGCCTTACCACTCTGCGCCACAAGAGGCTCATGAGACCTTACTTTAAAGAATAAGGGGGGGCAAAAAGGGGCAAAACAAAGGATGCGGTCAGAGATAGGCTTGGAAGAGCCGTGCTTTCCATTATCAACAGAGTTTTACTACTCAGACAGTTCTTGAATGCAGCTAACATATTTGGTCAACCTTGGGCGCATGGTAACTGTGAATGAAATGAGTATGGGGTGCATAAAGAAAAGTTTCCAATGAAGCTGTGTTTCATTGAAAGATCTTTATGGGCTTTCTTCCACATTTCTAAACATCCAAATACTTAAACATCTCAACATCTACCTTGAGTCATGGAGCCACTTAATTCGGGTGAGCTGAATGGGGTTATGGGAGGGGGGGGATAGGGGTTTTATTATGGATTATTGTAATTTTATTGTGATTTTATTATCCTGTTGTAAACTGCTGTGAGTAGGCTGGCCCGAGAGTGGTAGCCAACGAGAATGACCATACCAATACCTATACCAACAAGAACAACAATAACAGGATCTTTGTCTGGGATTCTCAGTCTCTTCACTGCTGAATCAGGGATCCACAGGTTGAGAGCTCTTCAGTAGAGCCAAATCAGCCTGAGGAGAAGGAGCCAAAGGACTATAAAACAGGGTTTTTAAAATCTGATAATAGCAGACTGACAGAGAATGTATATTGCTTGGTGGGGGGTGGGGTGGGGGTAAAAGGTAAAGGTAAAGGTATCCCCTGTGCAAGCACCGAGTCATGTCTGACCCTTGGGGTGACGCCCTCTAGCGTTTTCATGGCAGACTCAATACGGGGTGGTTTGCCAGTGCCTTCCCCAGTCATGACCGTTTACCCCCCAGCAGCAAGCTGGGTACTCATTTTACCGACCTCGGAAGGATGGAAGGCTGAGTCAACCTTGAGCCGGCTGCTGGGATCGAACTCCCAACCTCATGGGCAAAGCTTTCAGGCGGGTGCCTTACCACTCTGCGCCACAAGAGGCTCCTTGGGGGGGTGGGGGTATCCCAAACCAATTGCAGTTCATTTCTTGAGATAATGTGGAATTAGAGGCTCCAATTCCCTTTGCATTTGGTACTACAACTTCTTTGGTTATCCAGAAGTTTTGTAAGTCCAGGTTTCTAATTAGTACATATACATCAGTGGTCTTCTTCAGTCACTGACTCTCCTGAAGCCCAGTATTCTTCCTTCTTTACCCTGCAAAGATGGACGTAGCTGCTGTAATTTCTGAGCTTTGGTTAGCCGTCACTTTGAGCCCAACCTCTCTTACTAAATATGGATACATCCACCCATTCCTTTCAGGAGGAACTGTTTAATTGTATGATCTACTATATATGTAGACCAGCTCTTTGTGCAATAGTGCAGCATGACACTATAGCTTTCTCTGGTATTTAATGCAGTATTCCCCCTCAACCCTCCCCCCACCCAAGAACAACAGTTATTTCCTTAGAACAAGACGAGTTTGAATTCACATGACACAACCTTTTGGTCTCTTTATTTATTTACAGCATTTATACTCCATTCCCCTCCCCTTCCAGGGATAGATAACCGCTCATAGAAAAAATAAGAAAATACAAGTGGCCCATTTAAAAGAATAATGTAATAAACAAACAAATCCGGGGCTGAACCTGAGAGATGATGATGAAGAGTTGTTTTTTTCATACCCCATTTTAGTACATGATGGGATCTCCAAGTAGATTTGAACTGCCTAACCTTCCTCTCCTCACAACTAACACCCAATCAAGTATGTGGGTCTGAGAGATTTGTGAGAGAACTGTGACTGGCCCAAGGTCACCCAGTTGGTTGAAAGGAGGAGGACTCAGGAATCAAACTGGTTCTCCAGATTAGAGGCCACTGCTCTCAATGACTACACCAAGTTGGCTTTCAAAGTGGCTCTTATGAAGCGGCCTAACACATTCTTTGGCTGTGTGCCATTGGCTAGGAGCCATCAGGCTAATTCCCAAGGCTGGCTCCTCTGATCCCACCCAGATTTTAATACCTGCAAAGAGGGCTAATTTAGCCCAGGTGAAATTCTTTTGTTGTTAGCTTGCTACCAGGAAGCTGGCTTCTTTACCCTCCCCAGTCAGGAATACCTTTGGCCTTGCCCAGGCTTTAATATCTCCAAGGGGAGGAGAACAATTTTAGTTCAGCTGCTGCAAGTTTGTCTCCTGCAAGCAAAACAGAGCTTCCTCTCTTCTGCCACCATTCAAACCCACCATTCAAATCCTTCTCATCTACCTTTTAATCATCTCTAAACCCTGAGAGCCAGACTGGTATAGTGGCTAAAGAGCAGTAGATTCTATTCTGGAGATTAGATTCCTTACACCTCCACATGTAGTCAGTTGTGTGATATTGGGCCAGCCATAGTTCTCCTAGAGTTGAGGAAAGTTGAGTCCAGTGGCCCACTGAAGTCCAACTATGTTCTAACAGAGAAGTTCTCAGTCCCACCTCCCTCACAGGTGGTCTGTTATAGGGAGAGGAGGGGAAAGGTGTTTGTAAGCCATCTTGGGACTCCTTTGGGTACTGAAAAGCAGAGTATATAAAAACCAGTTTCTTTTTCTATGTTGTTTGTTTGTTTGCTCAGGGCAGTTTACATGGAACACAGAGATAAGTACAGCATAATTCAATAATGTCAAATTAAATGCAATAGTCACAGTGGTTTTAATAACTGGTGATAACAAATCGTGTAACATTCCCATATAGCAATTCCAGTACTAATTGTGACAACGTTAACCTGTTAACCATGATCCCTTAGGTTGGTCAGTTCAGGATTCAGTTCATGGGGGAAGGTTGTGGGGGCCCAGAAGATACTGTTGTTTCAGTTGACCTCAACCAAATGCCTAGTGGCAGGGCTCCATTTTTCAGGCCCTGCAGAACAGTGGAAGCTCAGGAAGGGCCCTGATCTCTTCAGGGAGCTCATTTCACCAGGTGGGAGCCAGGAAGGAAAAAGTTCTGGCCCTGGTGGAGGTCAGACATGTTTCTTTGGGGCCAGGGATCACCAGCTACTTAAATCATAGAATTATATAGTAGTAAGGGCCTCCAGAGTCATCTAGTCTAACCCCCTGAACAATGCAGGAACCCACATCTACCTTCTTATCTACAGTGACCCCAATATCATGCCCAAATGAAATGCCCCACAAAAAATCTCCAGAATCCATCCTGGCCTTGATTCTTCTTCTTCTTCTACGACTACGACTGTTGTTATGTGCGAAGTCATGTCCGACCCATCGCGACCCCATGGACAACGATCCTCCAGGCCTTCCTGTCCTCCACCATTCCCCGGAGTCCATTTAAGTTTGCACCTACTGCTTCAGTGACTCCATCCATCCACCTCATTCTCTGTCGTCCCCTTCTTCTTTTGCCCTCGATCTCTCCCAGCATTAGGCTCTTCTCCAGGGAGTCCTTCCTTCTCATGAGGTGGCCAAAATATTTGAGTTTCATCTTCAGGATCTGGCCTTCTAAAGAGCAGTCAGGGCTGATCTCCTCTAGGACTGACCGGTTTGTTCGCCTTGCAGTCCAAGGGACTCGCAAGAGTCTTCTCCAGCACCAGAGTTCAGAAGCCTCAATTCTTTGATGCTCGGCCTTCCTTATGGTCCAACTTTCGCAGCCATACATTGCAACTGGGAAGACCATAGCCTTGACTAAACGCACTTTTGTTGGCAGGGTGATGTCTCTGCTTTTTAGGATGCTGTCTAGATTTGCCATAGCTATCCTCCCCAGGAGCAAGCGTCTTTTAATTTCTTTGCTGCAGTCCCCATCTGCAGTGATCTTGGAGCCCAGGAAAATAAAATCTGTCACTATCTCCATTTCTTCCCCTTCTACGACTACAACTACTCTTTTTCTTTTTTGTCTTCTCCTTCTCTTCTCTCTTTCCATCATGTTTGTAGCATCCCCTTCATTCAGCTAGCTCTCTTTCTATTCTGGACCCCCGCCAAGCAGTGCCAAGCATCCCATGGTCTAAGGACACTTCACTTAGAGAGAATGGAATATTTCTCCACAAATAGACTTATGATAGCCTCCTGCTGCAAATATAGGATTTCCTAATCCATCATATGGTCAGAACGGGGAGAATACACAATGGCGCTTTCTGGTAGGGAGATCAGAGCAGCAATTATGAAATGGGAGGAATTACACTTTACAGGCTAAAATGCAGTCATTGATTCAGCAAGCTGGGGACACAAGGGAAGGAACACAAAGTTCTACTTTAATTAGCATTTGGCCCACTCTACAGTACACAGAGAACTGCATGCCCTGCACTATCGACATTCAGAGAGGTGTATAGTAATAGCATTAAAAATAAATTGTAAGAGGAACGAATGATTGATAATCAATATGTTAAGAAGGTCAGGAGAAGTCCTTGAGCATGGAGCTGTAACTGTCATGTGTAACAGGAACGGAGAGAAATTGTTTGGAATTTATTTGTTGGAAAGATTTGTCTCCCAAGGGCTCAAGGTGGTTTACAAATTCAGACGTAAACAAAAAGAACACAATGGAATCCATTAAAGGTCATAACCAGCTCCTTGTATCGGAATAAGAAGCAAATTAGCAGTTAATGTAGCTGTTTTGAGATAGGTGAGATGTACCAGCCACAACTTCTGTGTTGCCTCTGTGTATATTTGGACTATGAGGCAGTGTTTGGTAACTGGTTGGTGGGTGGTGGGGAGCACAGAATCATGGGAGATTTTTTAAAGCATAGTCTCATGTACTTATTGGAAGTTCATAAAGGAAGTAACAAAGAGAAACTCTTGTGGTTTTACCATAGTGTTTCTGGAGATTTCTAGAGATATCCTAAAATTTAGCTTTAGGAATCTTTTATTATTTTATTTTATTTTATTTTATTTTATTTTATTTTATTTTATTTTATTTTATTTTATTTTATTTTATTTTATTTTATTTTATTTTATTTTATTTTATTTTATTTTATTTTATTTTATTTTATTTTATTTTATTTCTATACCGCCCTTCCATATGGCTCAGGGTGGTTTACGTGCAACATCATAGGGGGATACATGGAACGAGTCCACATACAACATAGTCAATATACAACAATAACAACCCAACAGTGGTTCTAAACATGAATCATTGGAATGACTATGGCAATCTTTCTCAACTTTTTTTTTTTTTACTATTGAGATCCCCCTGAAACATTCTTCAGGCTCTGAGAGACACCAGAAGTGGTGTGATCATGCAGAATATAGAAAACATAGCTGCATATATGTCCATCCAGGAACCCACCCCTTCCCACTCCCTCCAGGCCCATCATTGGCTATTTTGAGAGAGGGGGAGTGAGTCAACATATCACCCAACAAATCTTTAACAATTTTTAATTTTATAAAATATTAATTAAGAAGAAGAAGAAGAAGAAGAGTTGGTTCTTATATGCCGCTTTTCTCTACCCGAAGGAGGCTCAGAGCGGCTTACAGTCACCTTCACTTACCTCTCCCCACAACAGAAACCCTGTGAGGTGGATGAGGCTGAGAGAGCCCTGATATTCCTGCTCGGTCAGAACAGTTTTATCAGTGCCGTGGCGAGCCCAAGGTTACCCAGCTGGCTGCATGTGTGGGAGTACAGAATCGAACCTGGCATGCCAGATTAGAAATCCGCAGTCCTAACCACTACACCAAACTGGCTCTCACCAAATTAACTCCCACCCATTTGGGAAACCTTTCCAGAGCTGTCAAGAAACCCCAGTGTTTCAGGAAATCATGGTTGAGAAAGCCTGCTCCATGGAATGGTGGTGGGTGATGAGACTTTTGGGTGAAGCATTTCTGTTCCCACCAGGGGGTCTGGCATATGCACCTATGCCATTTTTTAATCTTGTAGAATTCTAGAATCATAGGATTGGAAGGGGCCATACAGGCTACTAATCCAACTGCCTGCTCAGTGCAGGATCCACCTAAAGCATCCATGAGAAGCATCTGTCCAGCCACTGCCCAAATACTGCCAGTGAGTGGGAGCTCACCACCTCCTTAGACAGCTGATTCCACTGTTGAACTACTACAACTGTGAATTTCTCTCCTGATATCTAGCCAATACCATTCTACACATAGTTTAAACACATTACTGTGGATCCTGTTTTCTGCTGCCAACAGGAACCACTCCTTGCCCCCCTCTAAGTATCATCCTTTCAGATACTTAAAGGGAGTCATTGTGTCCCCTCTGAACCTCCTCTTCTCCAAGCTGAACATTCCCAAGTCCCTCATCCTTTCCTCATAGGGTCTGGTCACTTCCCCCCCCCCAAAAAAAAAAAAAAAACTCAGGACAGTCCACGTGGCTATCCTTCCTAACAGGAATCCTTTGGCTATGGACTGGCCAAGAGTCTTCCAGCGAGTTTAGTGGCTGACTCAGGATCTCATCCTGGCTTTCTCACCTCCCAGACTAGTGCTGTAATCATGGTACCACACTGGCCTTGAAGAACAAACAGCACAGAAGTTGAACAGGCAGCACATGAGTTGTGGAAATGAAGAACTGGAAGAAACCAGAGCACACTCTCCAAATTGTTTGAGCAAACAACTTAAAACGCCCAGCTGTGAATTTCTTTTTTTATTTTGCAAATACTTACCTATTTGAAGGTCATGTTGTACATTCTGAGTTTCTCACAATGATTCTTACCACAAAGGCTGCAAAGGAAACTAAAAGTAAATGTGTCTTTATTTATATTTTGTTTAATGCTGAGGGGGAGACAGTAAAGAAAAGCTGGGGGATTACTGCAGATTCACAGTGGTTATCCTCCATACAGAAATGCTTCAGGGTAATTTGCACCCCTGAGTGTATGCTTCCTATTATTTTTGAGTGCTGAATCTTTGCTTTTTACAACTGCAAGTACAACTTATAAATAAACCCCCCCCAACCTTGCTTGTACTAACTGCTTCTGAAGCTATACTTCTTATGAATGCATGCCTGTAATATTTCTTTGCTACAATATTGCATATTAAATACACTAGTTAGCATGCTGCATTGAAGATATCTCAAAACAGATCCGATTCTTTATAGATATTTACAGTTTTAATGGTATTTTTGCAGCCCACCAAAGAGGCTCGTTTGTGCAATGCTGACATAACCAATTTTTTTAAAATACTATATATATTTTTTCTTTTTTTAATGGCTAAAAAACTTCTAATTGCAAATGATCTGAAAATATTAAACAACCAAGCTCTTGGGTGACTGGAAAACTTTATGCGGTGAAGTGGCTGCCAATTCTGTTGATGTGAGCGAAGGAAATGAATGGCCTGAATTGCATACACAGGAGCCGACTTCAAAGGAACTGTACAATAACCCTTCCATATTGCCTATCAGGTTTGCCCAAGTGGGCTTACATGGCCATTTTCAAGCCTACATGGAGATGCTAATGGGAGCTCCTACGTCAGGCATTTGGTTTAGGTTGCCTGAAACTAACATCACCTACTGGGCCCCTGAATCCCACCTTCCAAGAATCCATGCATCTGAATTGAAAAGCCATGGGCCTGTTTGATTGTTATTCTGTTAAATGTATGATCCCTATGGAGAAATATCAGCTTTGTCCTAGTCAGAAACTGTAAGTAATGAACACATGAAGTACACTAAAGGTAAAGGTAAAGGTATCCCCTGTGCAAGCACCGAGTCATGTCTGACCCTTGGGGTGACGCCCTCTAGCGTTTTCATGGCAGACTCAATACGGGGTGGTTTGCCAGTGCCTTCCCCAGTCATGACCGTTTACCCCTCAGCAAGCTGGGTACTCATTTTACCGACCTCGGAAGGATGGAAGGCTGAGTCAACCTGAGCCGGCTGCTGGGATTGAACTCCCAGCCTTATGGGCAAAGCTTTCAGACGGCTGCCTTACCACTCTGCGCCACAAGAGGCTCAGTAGTGAAGTACACTACTGGTCCATTAATATCTATTGTCTGCTCAGACCACTCACAGCTTACTATGGCCTCAGGCTGAAGTCTTTTACAACACTTGCTACTTGGTCCTTTTAGAAGAAGAAGAATTGGTTTTTATGCTCTGCTTTTCTCTACTTGAAGGAGTCTCAAAGCATCTTACAATCACCTTCCCGTCCTTTCCCCACAACAGACACCCTGGGAGGTAGGTGTGGCTGAGAGAGCTTCTGACAGGATTGCTCAGTCAGAACAGCACTATCAGGGTTGTGACAACCCCAAGGTCATCCAGTTGGCTGCATGTGGAGGAGTGGGGAAACAAACTGGGCTCACAAGATTAGAAGCCACCATGCTTAACCAGTCTACCATGCTGGCTCTCAGAGATGGTGGGTTATTGAACCTGGGATCTCCTGCATACAAAGCAGATGACCTACCACTAAGCCATGGACTCTCCCAATTTGACTTGTAGGGATTTTTAAAAAATGGATGCAATGTATCAGGCCTGCAAAATCCATGATCTGCCAAATCCCCCAGCATACATTATGTATGTCCGATAAGTGATCATTTTCTTGTTTTCTGCCCCCATCTCAGGCAGACAATAAAAAAAGAAGGCTATCAGGTCCCTGGTGGACAATTTATGAATCGGGGTGTGGCTGATACCCAAGTTTTGCAAGACCCTAATTCATTCAGTTGGGCTGATTGACTGGCAGGTGGCGACTATACCAGTAACGACGCGGACCCAGCTTTTGGCAACAAAATTGGCCGCAGCCGTTTATTACCCTCGACCCCTCCAACCGGAGGGTTGGCCTAATGCAGGAAAAGTAGCCTCCCCCACGCCAGCCATCCGGCTGACCACCTTGAACCGCGGCACTCCAGCTCCACGCCTCTCTCCCAGCCGGGAGGATGGGATGCCTTCCACCGCGGTAACCTTGGGAAGCGACCTCGGTGGACCCAACGGGCGTCCGCCTCCATTGGGACCCCTGTCTGCTTGGCCCCGGGCCCCTGGCCTCCCAGCCGGGTAGGCCGCGCCCGGTTATGGCCGATCTCCTTAATGAGACCCCCTCTTTTCCGGGGAGTCCCGCGCGCAGACGGGCTCCCTGCCAAAAGGCTCCTTTCCTGGCATTACCCGCGGCTGCGACGGAAATTTAAAACAGGGAGGGTAACTGTCCGGGCGGTGTGTCCTCGGCAAAGAGGGCGGGCTGCCTGCTCCTGGCCTATTTAAGGCCGGCAGCCCCGCCCCTCTTTGAAGAGCCCCGGCGCGGCCCGATGACGCAGCTGAGTCCGCGCCGCTCCTGCCGCCCCCGCCGCGTCAACCACGGCCACGCTCAGTCGCGGCCGCAATTTTTCATAAAAGGTTGTTTCATATATTGAAATGTACCTTCAATATTCTAAGTGAGACAGCATGAATGCATGTATGTTCTGATTATATTTACAACACTCAATGACAATCTTCAAACTGCAGCTGGACAGATATTTATCCTGAATGCTATAGGCTGATTTTGCATTGAGCAGGGAGTTAGACTAGATGGCCTGTATGGTCCCTTCCAGCTCTATGATTCTACTGTTGAAAATATGGTCAGAGTATAAAAGCATTCACCCTATCTGAAATGAGCCCTGACCTGAATAGTTCAGTCTACTCCAATCTCATTAGATTTTAGAAGCTAAGCAGGTTTGGCCCTGGTCAATATTTAGAAACGAGACCACCAAGGAATACCAGGGTTATCACAAGGAGGCTTATAATGGCCAACCACATTATGCCTCTTGTCTTGAAAACTCCAAAGGGTCACCGTAAATCAACCATCGCTCGACGGCAAAAAATAAAAAGTGGAATGAGTTGTCCAGTGATTCTGAAGCCATGTGACTGTTCATGCTCTCCGCCATGTATACAGAAAGGTGTGCTAGTACGTGCATGAACTAACTAACATGCTGCCTTTTTTCTTATTAAAAAAAATTACAGGACTCCCTGTTGTGGTCTACCTGTGGTGTGCAGCCTGGTTCTTTTACCTGTTAGTTTCCATCCCCTCCAAATGTGCATCCCTTTCCCACTTCAAAAATGTATGTTTTGCTAAGCTACTGACTTTCACTGCAGTGCTAAGTGGTGTGTATGTTTATATGGTTTACGCCAAATGTCGCACTGAAAAATTCATTATTTACAACCATGTTCCCATGATACAAATTGACAGGAATATTTTGCAACAAATTGACATAAATATTTTATAAACCAAGAGTTACCATGCAGCTCCATTTAACGTTTTCACTTTTCTCACCCTAATCTGATTGGAGTGAATCCAGGTTTTTAATAGCAATCAGCACCAGGCATATTTTTCTGCAAGCAAATCCCATCCCACGTATAATAAAGCTGGTTTCTCATACCTGTTCAAATAGATTGGGAACTGGGCATAGGGAAATCAGCTCCTTTTTATAGGACACAAAACCATTAGTGAAGGTTTTGTCAGAAGATATTGAATGCTGCATTCTTCACTCTTCTCCAATATGGATGTTTTTTCTCATGCATCATTAAAAAATGAGTGGCAATGTTGGAAAATCCCCGTTGGGCACCAGCACTATAAGTAGAAATTAAGATTAAAATTAAAAAGAACATAGGCATTGGTCTCAAAGTTAAGCCTCAGGATCAGGTGATTTAATCTCTACACCAGACTCTTTCAAGCAGGGTTTTGTGAAAACCTGGGATTTCTTGGGTTTTCCAAATGGGTGGAAATTTATATGTATATATAATTTATATGTATATATAATTTAAACAAAAAGAGCCTCTTGTGGCGCAGGGTGGTCAGGCAGCTGACATGCTTTCTGAAGCTCGGATCATGAGGCTGGGAGTTCGATCCCAAAAGCACTTTAAACTCCAATTGACTGCAGGGAAGGAGTCACTTTTCTATCAAAATCAATAGGAAGGTAGCGTGCATAACTCAGGCTGGGTCAGTCTCATTGAGACTGTATTCCAAGAACTGCTGCCTATGAATAAGTCCCATTAAATAAAAGGGGGCTTACTTCCAAGTAGATCTCGTGTATGCATATTTAGCACTGTCGACTCTATTTACCTGCATTGTAGGACAGCAGCACAGGATAGCTTATCTTTGTGTCTCACAGGAAGGGCATTTTTTAAGTTATTGGGCAATTAGGATACCAACAGAGTTGGTAAGTACGTTTCCTGCAGATTTGATTGTCTGTCTCATATTATAGTTTGTAATTTGTAAGTGATTAATTACGTTCATCTACATTGTATATGTTTATAGCAAGGGTTCCCAACCAGGAGTCTGAAAGGGGTCCACGGGAGCTCTAAATTGGCATGGTATGCAGGGGGTCTAGGCTTTCTTGTCAACTCCTACTCTTCTTACCATCTTACATGAGGAAGAACTGGCACAGGAGTAGTAAAGGCGGGGGGAAGGAGCAAAAGGAAGACTAAGGGTGTGGGTAGTGATGTCACTTCCAGGGGTGTAGCAGGGGATATGGCCAGTTGACATCACTTCTAGGGCTCCATGAAGTCTGAACAATTATTTCATGGACTACTCCATGGTCAAAAGGTTGAGAAAGGATGGTTTATAACAAGGGATGACATGTTCGGGATGGGGGAGGGTGTGGCGCCTATACATCCAAATAAATAAATAAATAAACAAACAAACAATCAGTCTGTGAAGACTTTAAACTGCTCAAAATATTAACTGAGACTGAGGCTTTGGGCTTGTCTTACAAAAATTGTAAGACAACTCATGGTCAACCACATCAAATGCAGCCAACAGATCTAACAAAACGAGGATGGCTGAACCACCTTGATCCAGCTAGTGCCAGAGATAATCCAATAGGGCGAGCAGCACTGTCTCCACCCTGTGGCCAGGATGAAAGACAGACTGGTATGGGTCGAGGGACAAAGTTTCTTCCAAGAACACCAGGAGCTAGTCTGCAGCAGCCCATTCAACCACCTTGCCCAGAAATGCAAGATGCGAAACCAGGCAGTAGCTAGCAGGGTCCCATGGATCCAGCGATGGTTTCTTAAGGAAAGGGTACACCACTGCTTCCTTCAGCCGTGCAAGGAACTCCCCAGTAGAAAGGAAGAAATTAACAATATCCTTGAGGAGCAAAGATGGACAGGGATCAAGGGAGCAAGTGGTAGCCCTCACTGACCTCAGCAACTTGTCCACTTCAGATAGATGTTCCTTGTTTTTCCTGCTTCTGCAGATGCCTAGCCTCAGATTGCCCACCAGTCAACGATCAGGGAAAAAATATATTTTAGTTATTGTTCCTTCTCTCTGGAATCTGCTCCCCAGGGAAAACCAGGCCCTGTGAGATCTTTCACCATTCCTAAGGGCATGTAAGGTATTAAATCTGTGGGTTCAATGATCACAGACTCCAAGTTTCAAAACAGTTTTTTAATATATAGCAAGTCCAGCAACAGCCTACAACTACTGAACAGATAAAAACAGGCAAACTCATGCACTTTTATACCTTTCAGGCAGCCAGCTGCTGCCTCTGCTTAGCTCTAAGCAGAGCAATCTGATTGGTCCTAGCGGAACAATCCAAGCAATCCAATTGGCCCTTAAGTAAAGCTATCCGATTGGCCCTAAGCAGAGCATTCGGATTGGCTCTGGCAGAGTGAGCAGCTTCCTTGATTGGTTAGTTCCTTGGCTAGCAGAGAACCCTCATTTGCATCTGTGTCCAAATGCCCACAGACATAATGTAAGGTTCTTTTGTTTCATTTGGCCTTTGACTGATGTTACAAAATGGGGAGATGGTCAGTTGTTTTAATTCTCCTAGCACTTTGCTACTTGACTATTTCATTTGGTTTTATTTTTCTATTTGTTTTTTGTTTTTGTTTTTTTTGCAATTGTTATATTTCTAAATGTTGTAAACTGCCCTGAGTCCACTGTGGGGGGAGAACACAGGATTATAAATAATATAAAGAAATAAAATGAATGAGGGGTGATAGAAGAAGAAGAAGAAGAAGAAGAAGAAGAAGAAGAAGAAGAAGAAGAAGAAGAAGAAGAAGAAGAAGAAGAAACCCAAGAAGAGTCCCAAAAAGTCACCTTCTCTTCCTCTTCCCACAACAGACACCTTTACCCATTATGCCGCTATGCATAATGGGTCCTTGTGAGGTAGGTGAGGCGAAGAGAGCCCTGCTTGGTCAGAACAGCTCCATCAGGAGTGTGACCAGTCCAAGGTCACCCAGCTGGCTGCATGTGGAGGAGCAGGGACTCAAACCCAGCTCAACAGATTAGAAGCCGCCACTCTTAATCACTGTACCACACAGACACGATTATTCCTCCTCGAGTAACCTGGACATGATATCAAAAGGCTGGGTGATGCTGTAACATTCCCGATCCTGACAACTTCACTACACTGGTTCTTGTGGTAGGAATTTCCCAGCTTGTCCTCCTTACTGTTTCCTCTTCTGACCAACAAATGGCACATAGAGGTGGAAATGAATGCATGCCATGAAAATTCTTGGATTGAGATGTGTGGTGCCTGACAGATAGGGTATTTAAATAGTCCTGGCATTAGACATTAACAATGCTAAACTGAAGACCAGGTCAAGCAATCTTAGTTTCAATTTATTATAATGGAATTCTTATCAAACCACTGCCTGTTCTGTGTATCACATTATGAGAAGGATTAAAATGCGCCGTAAGGCAAGGGGAGGGGAAAAAAAAGAGTGTAGGCTGTGTAAGCTTACAAGAGCGTACTGTTCGTATTCCACCGTGTTGTGCTAAATCTTGTCATGGCACATCACACAATGATGTAACCCATTATTTGCTTTCTATTTTTCAATGGCTGAGCAATCACCCAAGACAAGTACAATGTCTTCCTGGAATTTTAATCTCCTTAATTCTGCCAGAGTAATAAGAGTTTAAGACATCAGAGAGCTTTTTCCGTCCATGTATCTTTAGATGTGGCGTGTTTGCCAGCCTGACCTTTGCAAAGGTTTGTGTCATAACATGAGGTCAGTGGTTTTAATGTTTCTCCCCATTGAGCAGTAACCAGATGACGAATCATGTGGTAGCACAGAAGGAACTCTGACAGTGATAAAAAGGAGCACAGACAAAGATGCTCCTGTCCCTTGGAAATGAATTGGACCATTCTGACCTATGTTTGAAGCAAAAGCACTTGAGAAGGGACTTGATTGATGGGGACTTTCTGGGCTAGACTTTCTGGGCTACTTCTCAGAGTAGCCATCTACATGCCCCCGGAAAAGGCACAAAGGCCACGTCTCCACACTGCTGTTTGAGTCAACAGGGCACAGCATTTTTAGAATATCAGATTAGCATCTGGGAGACCAATGAGGAGATCAGAGCCCTGCCTGAACTTCCACAATTCCACAGGGACTGAAAAAGGAGCTCTTCCACCAGGCATTTGCTTGAGGCCAACCGACTCAGAACTTCTGCTGGTCCCGCCCCTCAGATGCCCCTTTGATCTCCCCAAGGGTATATCAGTGTTGTTATTCATGTTGCATTGTGATTGTTACCTGATATATTGTTGTGATGTTCTATGAAATTTGTGCAATGTTATAGGTTGTCATAAAGTTCTATGTAATTTTGGGCAACATTCCATGTAAACCGCCCAGAGCCATAGGGAAGGGTGGTATAAAAATCTAAATAAATAAATAAACAAACAAACAAACAAATAAATAAAATGTTTAATTCTTCACTCCACCATAGAAGCTAACTAGGTAACCATATGCTTGGCTTTCAGCCTAACCCAATTTTTGTTGGGTCATATGACCATGTATGGTCATGTTGACCAAACCCCTGTTCCAAAAATGGTCAAAGATGGGCTCAGATAGGTGAGAAGTGGAGGGGCCCCAGGTGGGCGTGTACACAGCTATTCTTCCCAACCATATTATTCACAATTGTGTCTCTTCTGGGGGTTCTCCAAGCCTGGAGAATGTTTCAGGGGTTTCACAATAGTAAAATGAGTTGAGAAAGGCTGGCCTAACCTATCTTATTGGGGGGGGGGGACTGCTGTTTTGAGGACTGAATGGCAAAATGATGTCCTAAACCAATTTAGGCCCCCAGTGAGGAGAATAAATGATAGCTCAATTAATAAATATGGTTGCTGGGAGAAAACAGTGGAGATGCATTGCATTCATGGCATGTTGAATGGGCAAGGAACTTCTATCTATCTATTTTCAGGTGGGTAGCCATGGAGGTCCGCAGTAGAAAAACAGGATTTGAGTCCACTAGTGCCTTAAAAAGTGACAAGACTTTCAGGGTAAAAGCTTCCCAGAGTCCAAGCTCCCTTTGTCATATATTTAGCTGTTGTGTCCCAACTACAGCTGTTTATATAAATTACCTATTATATTGGAAGTGAACTAAGAAGTTTCTAGTTATTTATTTGATTGGTCAAGTGACAAAATCATTTTTATTTGATTTACTGCATGACTTCAAGGTTATTACTTAATTGATTAATATTATGTGCTCAATTGATGCACTTTTACCTGGGACTTTATACTTCAAAGATAGTTTCTCCAAGGACATTTCCATCTGAATGCTTTGCTCATTTCATAAATGCTTTCTTTTTGCTCCAACATGCCCTGAGGTGAGGTTGATCACTTATCAGTCTCAGACCTTCTTGGTGGCTGCTTCACTTTTTTGCCATCGAATACCAGACTGTGGGCCATTCCGCACCTCTTAAAACATGGCGTTAAGCAATCACAGTTGCTTAACAATATAAAAAAGCATGCACCCCACCATTTCTCACCTCCTCGCTCTCTCACTTTCTTCTCCCACTTTCTGACACTTCCAGGCACTCTGCATGGCTTAGAAAGGCTGCAGAGAGGAACTCATAATACCAGCAAGTCTCCCCATGCCTGTCAATCATGGCAGCCAGGTAATCAGCTTTCTCCTATGTTTAAAAGGAAAGTGATCTTTTTTTTAAGTAAAACTTCTCCATTGTTATGCCTATGCATATAATCACAGATGCACAGTGAATACTTTAATGCCAGCCCATTTTGGAAGTTTGACACTTGTAAGTGAAAAGAGGTAACTTTTTTTTCCTTTTTTTGGGGGGGGGGGAGTGGGTTGAGAGGCATGCTTTGTGTGCCAGCTGGTGGATAGGAATTTGTTTTGTCCTGCCTCTATGGATCAATGTGTATTTGTTTCTCCAAGCAACTTGCTACAAAAAAAAAGCTCCGTTCCAGGAAGAAGGGGAAGGGAGGTGGGCACAAGGACAGGCATTGGAGATGGAGATGACACTACTTCTGGCCACTTTGGTTGCGCACAGCCATTTCGCTAGTGGTTGCTGGTTGCTCTCCTCCCACTCGCGCATATAGTTGGAGGAATCCACTTTATGTGATTCTCCAACTACTGCTTTAAAATGCATGATGTAGCTGCCGGTTTGCTGCTAGAATGCTGGATGCTGACAATGTCATGTAAAACGTCAAAAAAAAGTGTCTGCAAGAGGTAACCCTTTCACTATATTTTCTGGGTACACAATGGCCCTGTGTCAGAACTGCCAGTTCTCCTGGTGTTCAAGAGCCTCTGTAAATCAGAACTTTTGTGAAGTATATAAGATGTAAGTTGTTCCAACTGACAAGACTGGTCAGTGAAGGGAAACTTTTCTTATTGGATACCATTTGTTGTGCTTCACTTATTTTATTATATATTTTATTTTATTACATGGACTGTCAATTACTAACGAAATTTGTGCTGCTGCTGTTCCAGTGCATTTTTGGTTCTCTTGTAAGCTGCCTCGAGCAGTTATTTGGAGGTAGAGCTGATGCCTTGTCCAATTACATAATAAAGCATGTTTCTGTGACTCTGGGATGTCTTGTAATGAAATATTGTGGATTGATATTTGGATGGGTGATCATATCTAACTTTTGTACACTGCCTTGCCTCTCTAGGATGGGAAAAGTTGAAGCAAATGTTCTTCTTAAATAACAATGGTGGGAGGGAGAATTTCTCCGAGCCTCAGTATGGATGCCTTTTCAGGTATTTTTGAGATGTATGAATTTTGCACACCATAACACGACCCACTAATTTAAAACTTCTGACAAGGAATTGATTTTTCAACCTGTTCTGACAAAATCTGGGATGAATTAGGACACCCCAGTGAAGAGTTCAGATACAGTTGCCAAACAGTTTGACCATCACTTTTTATTCTTATACCAGCAGTTCATTGTCAAAGGAGAAAACTGAGTTGGAATATTAATGTAGTTATGAATGGTGTGCAATCTTAGAATATTCCCGCAAAGCATCTACAATCTATATGGATTTTCATAATAGAAACCCTTGCTTCTCTTTTAGCTAAATGACTTCCCAGTTGAAAGTATGTTGTCCTATGCTATATGTGTGTCAAATGATACCTGCACAAAAATAGGGGGAATACATCCTGCTGGCTTGAGTGCTAAACATGAAAATATAGACTCCAGTCATTTCCAGACACATCAAGATCTTAATGCTGAAATACTGCACTAGGAGTAACCATTGCAACAATGTAAAACCTAGTTTGAACAATCATAATGATACTTAGAATCATAGAATCATAGAATAATAAAGTTGGAAGGCACCTCATGGGTCATCTAGTCCAACCCCCTGCACTATGCAAGACACTCACATCCCAATCACTCATCTACTGTAACCGGCCACCCCTTTCACAGAATCAGCCTCTCCGTCAGATGGCTATCTAGCCTCTGTTTAAAAATTTCCAAAGATGGAGAATCCACCACCTCCCAAGGAATCCTGTTCCACTTAACAAAGCATTTCCCCAACTTTGTACTTTAACTTCTTTCTGTAGTATACACACAGGTGTTGAGCCTGCTCCCAGGTCATTCAAAGTGATATAACAGCACATTTGTAGGACTTATTTGCATGACCCATTGCATTTTACTAAGTGTTGATGTAAGGGATGGACATGAACCAGTTCATGATGAATTTTTGGTGGTTCATGGTTTGCAAAGTGAAGTTCGTGGCAGGTCAACTAGCATGAACTTTTAATGACTTTCAAGCAGTTCATGTTGGTTCATAAATGGATAAATCTTCAGACTGTACTCAGCCTAAATGTTTACCATGTAGAGCAGTATCGAGGGGAGGTCCCATGTGGCTTTGATGTCTCTAGGTTGTGCAGGATCCATTCTGTCCACATCTGAACCTGTCAAAATGACTGCTTGTTATTTAGATAAGTGCAGATTCAGGAGTACACAAGCTAGATACCAAACTTGCAGAAAGACTTTGGCTGATTCTCTATGTACTCTCCAGGTTTGGTGAATATTGCATTTATGATGGTCATTTCCCCAAGAAAGCACTTTCCTGGAGACACTTTTTTTATTTTGGAGGGGGTGAATGTAATGGACCCTGCATATCCAACCCTCAACAAACTTGGAGGGCAGGAAGAAGATCATCAACCACAGATCCCCTGGAAGTCTGGTGTCTCGAACTTGCACAACATCCATTTTACAAGGTCACAAACCAAAGTGGTTTGTTTGGCTGCTAAAAGTTTATATTGGTCCATGCTTCAAGAACCAGCATGCCACAAATGGAACCGAACCACATTTTCCTGGTTTGTACCCATCCCTAGCTACCAGTCTAGGAAAAAAAAAAATGACAACTTACTGTAAAATAAGGCCCCAAACACCATGCAGATTTGGGGTCAGGTTGAAGATCTGTTTGACACTTGGTCCTATTAAACACAAGAGCCTCTTGTGGCGCAGTGTGGTAAGGCAGCCAACATGCTGTCTGAAGCTCTGTCCATGAGGCTGGGAGTTCGATCCCAGCAGCCGGCTCGAGGTTGACTCAGCATTCCATCCTTTCGAGGTCGGTAAAATGAGTACCCAGCTTGCTGGGGGGTAAAACGGTAATGACTGGGGAAGGGAATGGCAAACCACTCTGCATTGAGTCTGCCAAGAAAACGCTAGAGGGCATCACCCCAAGGGTCAGACATGACCCGGTGCTTGCAACAGGGGATACCTTTACCTATTAAACACAGTATGCTTTTCCCCTCCTAAATGAACATACATGATATCAAGCTGTAGGGCATACAGCATAAAGCCCATTTTATACAAATGCAGTCATGCCCTAATGAAAGAACAATGCATGCCTCCCTTTCCATTACAAAGACAGCTCTCATGTTGTCCTGGCATGTGTTAGTACTGCAGGGGGCAGGATTTATTTACATGCTGTTATACCAGACTGCAAGCAGGTATGAAAAACTGCATTCATGTTTTCCATTCAGAACAGAAAGAGAACAGCATCGTGTCTCACAATGTCCATGCACCTCATGGGATCATGATGACAAGGGCTGGCACACATACATAGAGGAAGCTGGTGCCTAATTAAAAGAATGCACAGGGAAAGCACATGTCAAAAATATACAGTTCTGCACTGAGATTATCCAGGTTCTGTGCCAATAGAAGTAAGGAGTTTTTTTTTGTTTTTGTTTTGTGACTGATATGCATGAGATGAACACAAGAGATTTTGACCATTTTGCAAGAGCTGTTCTGATCATCCTATTCAGGCGAAGGAACAAGGGTTACGGAAGATACTGATATCCAATCCCTATCTGCTTGTAAAGGAAAGCACTAGAATGTTGATGTTTAGCTTTAAAACAATTTATTGTTGTTTCCATCAAATCCCAACCAAAAGCACAGCCGCAAATGACTGTGGCTGCCAATTGATGACACAGGGCGATGGCTGACAAGGCGCAATGACACTTGCCACCACAGTGGGTGCACCGGGCCATGCACCCACATTGAAGGTGGCAGGGGTGGGCCTCGTGGCACCTATTTAAGGCACCACATGTAAGGGTGTGGCCTTTCTGCCGCCAGTCACCTCCAGGACAACTTCTTACCCTCCCACCCTAGTTATATGGTTATTGGGTCTGTTGTTGTTATTGTTTCCATCACAGCAGTTTAAGGGGGCATGAGAAAAGAGCCCGTGGTTTCAGGGCTCCAGTTTGCATACAGGAGCCCTGAGAGGGGTCTCCATAAGAGACCGGCTCATGTGAGTGCAGCCTACCCAGCTGGGGCTCTGAGCCAGGTAGCTGGGTGAACAAATAAGGTGAGGACCCATCAGCCACCTGCCAAGCCACTTCCTGGGGAGATAGTCCCTGGGGGCAAGGACCGGTTCTCCCAGCTGGGATGGAAACAGTTTCCAAGGCACCCCCAGGCCAGGAATCAGCAGGCAGACAGCTGACAGAAGCTCTGATTCTTGTGCCAGGCCAACCTTCCAGCTGGAGGCTATCTTTAACTACTCCTGAAAATATTCTTTAAGGGCATCAGGTTGTATCCTCTGCATGTATTCAATAGCTGGAGAGCCTCATGTATCAGGGGAAGATATCTTGAAGCAGAGGGAGCTTCCAACCCATTTTGTGAGATACACCTATAATTCTACATCCACCAAGTTCACGTAGCATTAATCTCTCCCATTATATAGAAAGCAATATTATCTCTGTAGGAAGCAATATGATACCAAGGAAGGGACTCAAGGTGAAACAGCATTGCATGATTCAACCATAGCTACGTGGAAAAATCCCAGAAGTATTGTTACCCAGAAAGCACAGGGTCATGTAAAATAAGGTAAAATGGAAGGAAAGCTAACAGGTAGTAGCAGCAGAGCTTTTTTGAAGTTGCAAGGTAGGTGCTTTTCCATGGATCATGGATCAAGTTGGGTTGCTTATAGGTCTGCCCAGAAACAGTACAAATATCTTTTAAAGAGTAACTCTAGGGGGGTTTTTGCACGCCTTCAAAATAGCACAATGGTTGCCAATTGAAAACGCTACTGATTTGCTGTTTTGCACAACGTCGTCGACAATCTGCCACACACCTGAAACCAATCTGCAAAAAGCGCTTCCTTGTAGTGCTTTCAGGGAAATCCCCAAAAGTGGATTCACCCTCCGGAAAGCGATACACTCCTGCAACCAATCTGCAACACTAGCGAAAAAGACCTGTGCATTAACATTGTTGCGGTTTCTACAAAGTACCTCCCCCTGGCTCTCTTCTCTGATCTTCCAGCGAAGCGATCGCCATTTTTTTTTTCTCCGAGCGAGCGGGGATAAACGCACCGGCGAGCCTCTTTCTGTTTAGAGGCTTCCCTGGCTTCAGTCCCTCCCCTTTAGTCACTAAGCACAAACCACAGAAAAGCCCGTTTGCTGATGTATTTTCCCTTTATTTTTTACACATTCATTCAGCCGAAAATCGGGCCCGTGAGAGGGGGGGGATTTTTTTTTTCACTCGGAGGGAGCGTGGCAACGATCAAACGATCAAACGACAGCTCAAACACACTAGGCAGCTGGATGGGTCTCTCCGTTGCAACGAATCTACACAGATTCATTGCAATGGGTCTGTTTTTTTTAAAAAAAAAAACCTTTCTTAAAGGGAAAGGGGCTGTTTGGGAGCATGCTAACGGCTGCCCATTGGCTGCTTGACGGCCAGGGGCGGGACGAGCTTGGCAATAGCGCTTCCTTTCTAGCGATTTCTGCCGAGACCGGAAGCCTGTGGGAAACACTACAAAACGCAACTGGATTCCACTACAAAGGCAGGTATGCATAACGACGAATTCCACTATTTTAAATGGCGATTTTTCATTCAGTGACCAATTTGCTACAAAGATCCCGGTGCGTAAAGCCCCCAGTTTTTCATCCATAAAACTGGGATCTTGTATCAACAGATTGGGGGGGGGGACCTGCCTTACTGAGTTAGTACTGAAGAAAGTACAACAGAACCCAACAAACTAAAAGAGCAGCTTGTGTGGGTGGCCTACTTGAATTAGTAGGATAGACAGACACGGGGATTATGAAATCAAGAGGCTGAAGTTCCTGTAACTCTTTGTAATGTTTGTATAGATTATCATCCAAAGGTCTACAAAAGAACTGAGGGCCCTGCAAGAGCTTTTGGTGTTCTGCAGGACCTACAAGATGGAGCTTTTCCACTAGATCTATGATTGAGGCCGTGGCATGGAAGATCAGATGGGACCTCCAGAAGAGATCACCACCGGGCCAACCATTGTTGCTGGTGGGTTGCTGGTATTTGGAGTCCCCTATGGCACACTGGGAGGCAGCCTTAATGGCTGTGGGGTTTGGAGACATTTGCCACCTGGGTATTATTTAATGGGGATATTATATTTTGTATCTTTCTATGTGTGTGTGGGGGGGTTTATTCTGTAACCCACCATGAGACAGCTTGCTGGGAGTGGTGGGAAATAAATCAAAAAATAGTAAATAATAATAAAACAATGAACATTTTCAAGTAACCATTTTATTTCCAACAGTACAAAAGACTGTATCACAATCTACTCATTTACCACAAATGAGTCCGGGAAGTAAGCAAAGAAAGATAAAGGTGTATCAAGATGTTTCTCGGTTCTGCTCCATTGGTTCAGATCATGCCTTGTAGGTGGTTAACATTGAAAAAGCAGGATGTCAGAGATGCTTCTGTTCGTTTTATTAAAAATTGATTTGATGTATAATTTCAAGAGACCTTAATCACAATACACCATGAAGTACTGTAGGGGGCTGAATAAGCATGGAGCTCCCTGTTGTGATAATGATCTTTACCATTGGAATCTCACCTCAAGATGCATCTAAATCAAATTGGGCAGTCTTTATGAGGCTTTACAAGAAGTACAGGGCTAACATCAATCCACAAATGGTATTCTTCTCTGGAAATCCAAATCTTGTTGAGCAAGTGGACCATGTTGGGATTTTGAGGACAGGGAATTAACTAATTTTAAGCTTAAATTTTATTTGTTTTGACTGTATATTTTTGTCTCCTGGATAGGAAGGAAGGAAGGAAGGAAGGAAATAAATAAATAAATAAATAAATAAAACACCTCTGCAAATGGGCTGTTATGGAGCAATAAATAAATAAATTAAATTAATTGTAAAATAGTTCTGAAAGGATGCTGGATCCAGTCACAGTGCACTGGAAGGCCATAAGTCAAAGATCATCCAATGATGGAGGCTGCTGTCTCAAGCAAATAGAATGGTCATTACTTCCTTGATTCCTCTAAAACACTCATATTCCAACAAGGTGGAAGAAAATCACTTTATTTGCTTTGGAAAGAGATGATGTGTTAAAGAAGCAAATGAATACCTGGGAGCCCAGAAATGGGTGGCCCATTGTCCATGGGTGTCATGTTGGGGATTACTGGGTAAAGTGTAAAGGAAATTTTGAGGGAAGTCAAAACAGTGAAACTTCGCAAAATGGTTTTGCACATTCCTTGTCTAAACCCATTGGCCTCTATCTGCCTCATATTATTTTAAAGTGGCTATAGGCAAGTCTGGTATAATCACAAAGCAGAATGACTGACTGACTTTAAATAAATTACATTATTTATAGTCTGCCTATCTCATGGGGACTCCAGGTGGATAATACCGAACAAGTCAATGCAATCAACAGAATTGGACATTCAATAAACCATGAGATGGGAGTTGGGTTATAGAACCGGTCAACGCTTTACAATATTACTGAGGCCAGAGAGGGTTATCTTTTGCCGAGGGACGTCACCGTCACCTGAGCCCCTGCTCCACTTGCTTTCATGCTGGCGCCCCAGAATTCCCGCTGCCCGCTGGGGGTCGCTGCCAGCAGCAGCTGCGCAGTGCCATGCCAAGGGGGATCCCCAGCCATGGCGGCCACTGGAGAACACCAAAGGTGAGCCAGCAGCAGAGTGGCACGGGAAGCCCCCAAGGCATCAGCCGGGGAGGAGAATGAGGAGGAGCTGTGGCCCAGTACCGACTGTTTCATGGACCGGTCCCAGTCCCTAGACAGGGGGTTGGGGACCACTGGAAACCACATTCCCTACTCATTGGCCCATCACTTTGTGAACCACTTTGTACAGTCCTAGCCTATTCCCTATGCAGACATTTTTTGAGGGAAATGCCTTATGTCAGTTATGGCCCTCCTGCTCTTTCCAGTGCAGAACTTTGAGTCATGGGTGAAGACAAATTCCATTACATGCTTCCATGCTGAGGACACATCCCATCACACTCTTCCATTGGCCATAGCAGAGCTACCATTTGGGGATTTACCCCATTATTATGCTAAGACTTCTGCATCCCTTTCAAAACAACAGCAAAAAAAAAATATCCTGTTAATTACAAGATGTATTTTGGATTAGACACCCTCTCCGCATTCTGTGATTAATGCACAACTTTGTTAATTAACACAGTAGCAAAGCAAAACACTTGAGGGCAGTGTTCTCCCATAGGAAAACCGTAATTTGATTATCTGTTCACAGGTAAGTGCAAACAACAGAGATGTCCCGGATTTGATGATCATCACTCCATCCTCAAAGAGCTCAGTCAGTACACCACTTGGCTTCATGTTGCATTAATCAGAGGAGGAGGTATTGAAGTGCTCCTGGCATACCAAGTGAAGCTTCTAGCCATCAGCCTGTGACCAACACTGCATACACTCAGAAAGTTATTTTGCATTTTGATTCCAATTAAACAGGATACTTGTGTCTTCTCCATGCCTAAGATTTATTGTTCTGCTCCCTGGACTTCTTTTAGGTCCCTATTCATTTCCAGTTAATCTCCTCTATTGTAAAACCCAGTTTGTTATCCGACCTGGATATCCCAATCCCAAATCCCAATCTGGTCAAATCTCAGAAGATAAGCAGGGTTGAAGGATGACCTCCAAGGAATACCAGGTGGAGGCAGACAATGGTAAAAAACCTCCAAATGTTTCTTGACAGGTAGCCAGACAATTATAGGATCTCCTGGCTATATTACATATATGATAAATAAATAATAATACCCAGTTTGTTAAATCTCCAAACTCTGTGAGCTACCATGAGCCAGCTTGTCTGGGAGTGGCGGAGTAAAAATCTAATTATAAATAGATAGATGATAGGCAGATAGATAAATGAATGAATCAATAAATCAATAAATCAACTTTACAGAAATGTCTTATGCAATTTTCAGCATCATTTGGGGGACCAGCCCTGTCCCTTCCCAATTTTGTTCTTAAAATACTGTTCAAGACTTTTTTCACAACACTTGTAACATCTTTTTTAGAGCACTGGCTTTTATCACTTTATCATTCAATTCTCCTTTAAAAATATCTGCTGAATGGTATGGCATCTGCTCTTTAACTCATCTTTTTAGACGCAAGATTCATTTCTTTTCTCATTACCTTGTGGTGTCAAGTGCCAGGTGAATGTAGAGCATACCAAAAATAACATTGGTCCAATATTTTCATTATCCGGGAGTGAGACACAATTAGAAACAAAGCTGGACATGATTGAAGAAATGATGGTGCAATTGAAAGAAGACAGGCTGATTCCAGCTGGCCTCCCCCTCCCCTCAATTCCCCCTAATGTTCCTCTGTAAGACAGTCCCCACCCCACCTGGCTTTTGCCCATGAAAATCTGATAATCCCCAGCACAGCCTTTTTGGTAGGCAAAAGAGACATTAATTCACCATTTCATGCTAGTGCCAACCCATTTTGAATCCTCCCCAGTATTCATGATTATACTGGAATCTTTCAATCCTTTGCCTTCATTTTATCATATTATATATTTCTTCAGCCCCTGACAAAAAGAAGCTTCAAGTCAATGGCATTTCTAAAAAAAATGGGCCAGATACATTGGAAGAGTCCACTAAAGGAACTGGTGAATAGCTCCTTCACATCTTTTTGCAAAATCTCCAAACTGTTCATCTTCAAAAACATGAAAGGCTGTCATATAGAAGATAGAGTAGAGTTGTTTTCTGTTGCCCCAGAGGGTCACACCAGAACCAACGGTTTGAAATAAATTCAAAATATTTTTTGGCTAAACACCCAGAAGTATAAAAGGCTTCCTCAGAAGGTGGTGGGTTCTCCTTCTTTGGAAGTTTTAAAACAGAGGCTAGATAGGCATGTCACAGAAATGTTGATTTATGAACTTAGGCAGATTTTGAGTGGGTGGGAAGGAAAAGATGTGTCAGGGATGTGCCAGTGTTTGTCCTTGCATACCCAGGGAATTGCTGATCACCAGTATAGGATGGTAGGTGAATTTCCTCCAGATTCAGTTGTTTTCTGGAGATTTTTGGCGAAGGGATCATTTGAGCATGAATTTGGGATGACGGTGGAGGGGCAGGTAGTTGTGAGTTCCTGCATAGTACAGGGGGTTGAACTAGATAACTCAAGAGGTGCCTTCCAACTGTATGAATCTAAGAGATGGGCAAAATGGTCAGGCAGTGATGGGCATGAATCAAGTAGAATCTACTGAGGTGGACCATGGAGAGCAGAGACTAAAAAGAAAGAGCCAAGTGTCCTTTGGCTCACACCAAAAGGCTCACGCCTGTAGTCTCTGTTTTTAAAATGCAGGAGAGAAACAAAAAGTCAGTTCAAACAGGTGGCCTGGTTCCTCCTTTTCCTTTTTTACTCAGTCAAGGAGGTCATTAATTTATATTCCATCCTGTTTCTGGAGCGATCTTGATTCACCCAGACTTGAGTGTCAATGCCGATTGGGATCACATCAACCAAATGTAATTTTGTTAATCATGTTGCCGCATCCACCCTCTTTGTGCCCATGCAGATTTGGCTCATAATAATCAAGATATTTTCTTGATTTTGACAGTGGTTCACTTTAAACCTGTCAGTAAGGTTTAAACTTCTTAAGGCGCCACGTGCTCGACTTCCGCCTCTTTGCCTGGCTGTTTAGTGGACAGCTTCCCTCCCTCCCACCCTGTTACGAAGGTTGTGTTGGTTCTAGCATTAAAGTTATCATCACAGCTGTGGGGGTTTTGTCATGAGAAGGAGCCTGTTGGCAGGGGCCCTATCTGTGTATTTTGTCGGGACCTCCTAAGAGATGGTACAACAATGGGGAAGCCACCTGACTGGGTAGGCTTAAGCAGACCTGTTGGCCTGGGGACCTGGAGGTAGCCAACTGAGGTTGGCACCCATTGGCTCCTCCACAAAAAGGTCTCCTCCCTGGTAGAGCAGGCCATTTTTGAAGGGGTGACCATGTGTGGTCATATCACTTGATAAAAGTTTATCACCCATTCAGGAAGCCCTTCCAAGGCCATCAAGAAACCCTGATCTAACATCTGGAAGTGTCCACCCAATAATATTCTGTGCTCAAATTTCCGTGACTAGGAGATTATGCCTGCCATTCCATAACTGTCATAATAAAGTCTATAGGAACATTCACATTATAGACAGAAATCATGATAGTTCCAGGAAAATATGGGAGAAGCAGTTGCTGCTGATTTATAACTATCAGGATGACAGTGGAGGAGGGGGGAGAGAAATTAACAAACGTAATTGCTTGAGGATCAATCGGAATTTCTGTAGATTTTTGAGAGGCCTCGTTATCTGTTTCAATTTTTGCCTAGCAAGCAATCCTGTGTTATGAGAGGCAATTGCATTTGTTACATTATTCACAATGCAGCGAAGCATGCATGTAAACATCTGTCTTGTGATGTGGAGACCCTGGTTATTAAGGCTTCTAATGAATTTTCAGCTTTTTTTGGGGGGGTGGAGGGGGTGGGGAGAAGAATCCAGAAGGCAAACAATCTGGTTTGTTGTCTTTGTCTTAGGGAGTTTGTATCCATTCTCTCTTTGTTTCTATCACATTTGGAATTACGACGCGATTGTCTTTTTTTTAAAAGTAGGATTCATTAGTTCCCTGATTAGAAATAAATGAAGTTGTCTTCCGTGTCTCAAATAAAACAGCTCTGTGCAGGTGCACCATCTTCATAAAACCTGCCTGCTTGATTTGTTGCACTGGATAACGAAGATACATGAAGAATTCCAGATCATTCTTAGGCCAATCCCTAGAAGAAACCTGTTCCATGAAAAGGATTATTCATGATAATAAGCCATAGTTCTTTAATACATATAGAGAATTTTTTTTGGGGGGGGGGGGAGATTAGTATGGATTTTGCCAGGTATTTCTGGATTCTCCTTCCTGTAGGATCCATCTCATGTGGCTTTTGTCTATGGAGGTCCCATGATCCCTAGCAGAGCCTTTTTGGGGTGGTGAAATGGGATTTCTTCACCTAAGCTGCATTAATGGAAAAACTGATATGATCCGACCCATTATGTGCCATTAAAATTACAGCTTAAACGTAGAGGCCAAAATATTCAACATATTGACATATCTGTTGTTATACATCTAATGAAAAACACATTTCTAAACAAAACTAAGTAGTTCATGGCCCAAAGTGTCAACATGACATTGGAAATGGCAATGGGAAAATGTCAAAAGAATGTTTTTAGTTCACTGAACAGCCTTCTTGCAATGATCATAGTAGCCAGGGACAATCTAAAGGGACTACAAGGAGAGTATGGATCACTTCTGATATAACAGAGAAGCATAGATTATTTTACTCCTCTATGTAAAGCTATTCCTCCTTATCTTCTCACTATAGAATCTTACAAAGGAAGGAAAGCATTTATGTTTGCTCGGGTAAACTCATTCCCCACTAATGTTCTCTTAGACCGGTTATGCATGGGGCGGAAAGGCTGCGCTGGTGGCGGCAGCACAGTGGGGCTAATCTCCAATTGTGCACGACACTGACACCATCCCAGCTGCCACCCAGCCCTGGCCTGATCCAGCACCTCAGATTGCCCACGATAAATGAATGCAGATATTTCCATGTTTTGTTTGTTGACGTGGTCGCCATCCACAGCCCTGCCAGGCCAGCCCTATGCATAATGGAAGAGCCAAGCCTTTGGGCCTGGCTCCTCCCCTGGCCTACAGTATCCCTGCAGGGACACCAAACACCCCAGTCAGCTTCGCAGAGCCGTGGAGCTGGACAGGGTGTTCTCCCACCCCCATGCTGGTGGGTGAGCAGCATGCCGCTTTCCTAGCAGCATACGGTGGGGACCCCATGCCTCCACTCCCCCCCCTTGCTGCTGCTGCCACCACACAGCACGGCTCTCTCATCCCCAGTGTTGTGTGTTCACGTGTGGCTGCTGCTGTGTATAATCAGTTATAGGGAGGTTTAACCATATCCCTATAGCAGAGAGGTTGTAGCAGAGAGGATCTTCTCCCTCGTATTATTTTGGTATGTCTCAAATTCTCCCCTTATCGCTTTCTGATTAATGACATATTATCCAGTTTCCAATTTAAACTGGATGAAATAACAATTGTTAATAGACTGTTTGATAGCTCTGTTTCTACACCAACCTCCTGTATTACAGCATTTTTAAGCAAAGCTTTTAGAATTAATCCTATGTTCTTAATGAATTGGAGAAACACTGCTGTATCATAGCTATATCATTTCATGTTCTGTATATTTTGTTTTTAATTGCCAACAAAGGCTTCTGTACATAGATTATTTCAACTGTGGTTAGTCAGTGGAACCAGGACCCATTCTGCACACATTAGTTAATGCATTTTCAATGCACTTTAGATGTTGATTTTCCTTTTCTGCACAAGAAAATCCAGCTGCAAAAGTATACTGAAAGTGCATTATCCTACACATGCAGAATGGGCCCAGGATACAGCTTCCAGGTGATCAATCAAATCCTCATTTTATTTGAGAAATGTTTGTTTCATTGCCTTCACTCTGTATCTGGGAGGGCTGTTCTGGAGAGTAAGGCAGGTTTAAACCAGTATTAAAAGACACCTGTGTTCAAACCCCCACTAAATGTTGATAAACCCAGTTGATTTCATGGTTTCAGAGGCTGGATTGACACACTGTGATGCAGCATAGCTGTTGAAGCAACTGACTTTCAGAGAATGACATTAAGAGGTGTTAATGATCATGGCTTTCCATTTTGTCACAAAGGAGACATATTGTGAGTCTTGATTTAGTAAATGCATGTATGGGTGAGGTCTAGGCACCTGGTGTGACAGCAAAGGGCAACAGGTCTAACCAGGAATGTGCACTGAAATAATCACATCAGAACTTGAACCACTCTTACTGTGACTATTCTTTTTTCCTGATACCTAGTCAGTACCATTCTATACATAGTATTTTTAAACGCATTATTGCAGGTCCTACCCTCTACTGTCTGTAGGAACCATTCCCTGCTCACCTCTAAGTGACAACCTTTCAAATACTTAAAGGGTGCAATTATGTCTCTTCTCAATCTCCTCCTCTCCAAGGCTGAACATTCCCAGGTCCCTCGGCCTTTCCTCATAGGGCTTGGTCCCCAGGCCCCAAATCCACTTCACTCTGTTTGGTACCCTCACTCTCTCTTATAGCCTTTCTGATCAGACAGAAACTCCACTCTGCCGCTGGTAGGGAGCCCCCAGTAACAACAATTATCCAGGGCAGGCTGGGGAGCTGCTGTTAGTCAAGCTCAGGGGTTTGTTCAACCCACGAGAAGACCAATGTCAGGATAATGGCATGGAAAAGTGGGCTTTCAAAAGAAAGGGCTGGCCCTCCAGATAAACAAGGAGGACATGGGGTTACGAATATGCATGTGGGTGTGTTGGAACAAAAGCTGCGATCTCTCCTGGGAGAGGGTGAAGGAACAGTGCTGTAAATAGGCATCTTCTGCCACACCAGATGGCTATGAAAGCATTTCCACAGAAGTAAATGCTCCCAAAGAATTTCCAGAAAGAAACGCCTTGGAAGTGACATGCCAAAAAAATTTAAATGAAATAAACTGCAGGCTAATAAACTGCAAGTTGATTGTTTCCCTTGTCAGAGTTCCATGAACTGCTTTTGATCCTTGTGCAGATACTGACTTATGTATCCCTATTTTTGTAGTCATTTGTTGCAGGTCAGCCCTGATGGATAGTGATTAATCAACTTTTATTTTAAATGTACAATGGGCTTTTGTTTGGCCTAAACAAAATCCCACCCCTACCCCACAAAAATCAGATTCCATATTTTTCAGGATATTGTTGGGAAGCATAGCTATATACATTTCCACCTGGTGCCCCTCCCCTTCATACCCCTTCCAGGCCCATCATTGGGCATTTATGCAGGGAGGGAAGGGCAACATGGCTATATTTGGTAATATCATCTGATAACAATTTAACAAATTTTAAATGTATATTACAATTAATTAACTCCCACCAATTCAGGAAACCCTTCAAGGGTCATCAAAAATCCCCAGGGTTTTATGAAACCATGGTTGAGAAAGCCTGGGAAAGGGCATAGCACCCCCTTGAGCAAATAAGATTCGTACTGCTCCCTTTTAACTCCCTCCCATGAGGTGTGAGCTGGTTGAGTTGGGGTGTCTAGTCACCCCTGACTGGATTGTTTTTATGTTTTGTCCCCTGACACTATAGCCAGAACAAGCTGGGGAAGGGGGAAAGGGGGAGGGGAAGTCTCCTACAGTCTTTGAATTGATACCCTGACTAACAGTGACAGACTACTGAATGAAGAAGAGGGTGGAAGATAAACCTAAAAAACATGGATATCTACTCCTGAAATACTAGGCTTTCAGAGTGCATTTCTGAGATTTAATGGATAATATCTGCTCCCAGATAGCCCAGAGAAAAGGTCGTGTCACTGCAGAGTCAATCATGGATGTTGTAGATGGAAAAATTAAAGCGGACAAAATCAAAATGGAAACCAGAAAAGGTGTAGGTTGCTTTTTAAAATCCAGTCTGATAGAGGATAAAAGGCCCAGTGCAGATAAGACCCTGGTCTATGAACCTACAGATTTAACAACTATTGTGTTTTTTTTTTAATTTGGTAAGCTGACTCTTGCACATTGCATCCTAGCAAATTGTAGTGTAGTCAGCTGCCTATTTATCGTACTGAGAATCTTCCAGGAATGCTTGCATGCCATTTTGTGTTACTTTGGTTAGTCAGCCCAAAGGTGATTCAATGGCTTTGGGTTTTTCATTCTGCTTTGGACCAATTGCATTCTGCTTTGGACCAATTTGGACCAATTCTGCTTTGGACTACTTGCAAGCCTTGTATTCTACAAACTGTTACCTTTGAAGAAGACAAAGAAGAGTTGGTTCTTATATGCCGCTTTTCCCTACCCGAAGGAGGCTCAAAGCGGCTTACAGTCGCCTTCCCATTCCGCTCCCCACAACAGACACCCTGTGGGGTGGGTGAGGCTGAGAGAGCCCTGATATCACTGCTCGGTCAGAACAGCTTTATCACTGCTGTGGAGAGCCCAAGGTCACCCAGCTGGCTGCATGTGGGGGAGTGCAGAATCAAACCCAGCATGCCAGATTAGAAGTCTGCACTCCTAACCACTACACCAAAAGGACCTCCATATTTCACCATTCCCCCACCTTTGCTTTTGTTGTTGTTAGGTGTGAAGTCGTGTCTGACCCATCGCGACCCCATGAACAATGATCCTCCAGGCCTTCCTGTCCTCTACCATTCCCCGAAGTCCATTTAAGTTTGCAAGTCCATTTAAGTTTGCACCCACCTTTGCATTCATTAACAAATATGAAGTTTTGTCTTATGTTGATTAGAAGGAACACCGGTTAAGTCTGCGGGATTTGGTCTACAGAGCATCCACTGGCAAGAGGTAGATGACATGTCATTTTGCTTTCTAATCAGCATTGATGCTTGCAGCACCAGTGGAATTTCTGATATGGGCTACGGAAGCCCTTCATGCCCTCCACAGCTACGCATTGTCCCCAGTGAAAAGGCATCTCATACTTTATTCTTGACCATATGGAAGGGATAAAAAAGATCTGCCTTCGAACCATTTGGCCACCTCCTGTGCAGGAAGTATGCCTTTCTGTTTGGTACCCTTTTGAGTTGCTTGCTCTTCAACATGTTTCCCCTGTGTCGTGACTCCGCTATGAAATTGCTTTTGTTCAGAGCTATGGTAAGCTGTGCACTCATCTTGCACTCGTTTTGACACCTGACACACTCTCTGTAGGTACACCAGGCACTTGTTGCAATATTAATACTTGGTGCTTTTCCCGTCCTCCAATAGTGAAGGGTTTCCCCCCCCCCCTAAATGAAAAGAAATATATTTCTGTAAGGTAACCATCAGCAGATGTAGCTGAAGGCAGCAGGATGTGGTTGTATAGGGAGCTCATTCTCCAAAGGAAATCTAGATGCAGTACAAATAAAACATTCAAGAGGCCAGCATTGTAGCCACCCTGTAGCCACTGCAGTATAGGGGATTCCAAGATGGCAACCGCACACAGCCTCCCTCCATTGTCACCCTCAACTCAACCTCCCAGTCAGGTTACACTCTGCCTCCTCCTCCTCCTTCAGCCTCCTCCAGTGCCCACTGGTGGCTGCCCCCACCAGCCAATATCCCTGAGACCTCTTCCATCCCTGTTTACCCCCCAGCAGATGTGGTTCCAAATGGAGCAGGGCAGGGAGTGGCATAGCCAGCTCCATTTTAAAGGCACCCTACAACCACTAGCTGCCCCCCTCACAGCTACTGTGCGCTGCTAGGATACTAGGGTGGGAGCCATTGTGTGAGAACTGGCAGCTCCTGGGGCATTTTTAAAACATTATTCGCCATGCCACCTTGCAGACTGCTCTCCCACTGCAACTGCTGCCAGGGAGGGGAACTTTCTAGTCTGGTTTTGAAGTGGGCTTTGCCCCTTAGTTCCATATAATAGTCATGGTGGTGGTGGGGGGCAGGTCAGTGCTGAGCCCTTCTCAGTCTGCCACTGCCACCCATCTTCAGAGCATGGCCCTGACTCTGGCCCACATCTGCATTCAGCCTCAGCCACTGCTGCCATCCATCTTTGGTGCCTGACCCCAGGGCACTGCTGTACTGAGGGACGCTTGTTCCACCAGTGATTGTCTTCAGTGCCCAGCTCTGGGCCACAATGAGGGGTGCTCCCACCACTGCCACTGACAGTGTCCACTGCAGATACCGATCTTCTGAGGCTGGCCCTGGCCTTTGTTCCTCCATCATGGATGCAGTGAGCACTTGCTCTGCCAGTAGTCATCTTCAGTTCTTGGCCCTGGGCCACAACAAGTGCAACTCATGGCGAAGGCCAGTCATGTTATCACTGGGGCTGTCACTGATTCTGCAGCCTCCACCGCCCCTCTTCCTTCTATTGGTGGTCCCCCTGCTTCCCCATCCCCAGCCTGTCTGTCATGGGTAGGGTGGGGCAAATGGATGTAATGTCCATATCCATTTCCATTACAGGGGACCCACCTGTGTTTCCACATCAAACAGGCTGCTAAAAATCTGTGAATTGAGAGCACCTAAAAACAAGGGTGTTAGGATGCAGGTAAATTTGACTACACATTAAGGGGGAAAAGGAGAAGAATGTAATGCGGGGCTACCCTTTTTATTCATACGTCATTTAATCATCACTAGACCCCCACCTGCTCATTCTGTTGTCCAATACCTTAACTTACTACATTTGTTATGGTGGTTTATAGGAGCTGGGTGACTGTGGTGATTTCACGGGATCTGCTTTCTCACATATAACAGGCAACTCATTCCATTAACAGTCCTGCTCCAGCCAGGAAGCCCATTGTTCATTTGTATCCTCCTTCTGCTTCCACCTGAATTTCAAGCTGGTGTCAAACATGGACCTTCCCAAGGTTCTTTTAAGTACAGTTCAGGGTGCTGTACTTGAGATACCTGAATTATCAGTGGCCCAAAAGAAGCTAACGGCTGTATTCCTGTACAGGGATATTGTCCCCAGATCTCAGGCCCCTAAGATACAAGTAGCCTTCTTAGTTACTCTCCTCAGTTTCTGTCCCATGCTTCTAAACCTCCTCTGCCTTTTATCCCCCTTCTCCATGTCTTGGGAATTAATGGGAGAACAATCGACAAAACTCCCCACACTGGTCTCCTTCCAGGTAGCCATGCCGTTCTTCTCTTTCAGTAAAGTTGTGGTGATTTTAATCCCAATCATGTGACTGAATCATTTTCAGCACACCATGGTAATGGAGATGCTTGCTGTTCTACTCATCTCCCACCTTGGTGTTTGGCTACCATACTGTATAAGCATTGTCTTGGCTTATTGTGAAGGCTAGAACATTTGGTTCTGTTTCCAGTGGATCTTCCATGCTTATAGCCTCAGGCTAGATTAGGATCACAAAACATTTCTTGGAATCAACAGCTTCCCTAAAGTGGCTTGAGTAGTATTTGTGTCTTTCCAAGCAACAATAATTATTTTTGAGAAGAGATTACTTAGTTGGACACATAGGTATGGAAATGTTTGGGGTCCTCAGGTGTTCTGTTAGTATGGCAGAAACAACAGGGAGAGTTCCTGAAGTATTGCACTTTGTAGAAGTTTGTCATGCGGCTGGAAATTCTGGGCTTGCCATGGAGTTGAGTCAGCCTATAATCAGAGAATGGAGAGGAATCTGTCAAATCGCTTTCAGTCTTTTGAGTGCAAAGAGAGAAATCTGAAAGTTCAAACAACATTGTGTGGGGGGAGAGGGGATATCAATGTGTAGAGCAGCTGGACTCTTTCAATTATTTTAACTGAAAAAGCAGTTGAAAATTGCTCCACTTCTCATTCATAAGGAAAACAATATCCCTGTAGTAATGAAATAGTAGGTATTAGTGGGCATTTATTATGAATAAAAGTCAGGGTGGTGAGGGAGCAGTTGGCTAGAACACTGGACTACAGCTGATGAGGCTCAGGTTCAAGTACCTATTTGTCACAAGATTCACTGGGATGGATGCAAGGAGCCTTCCTTTGTCCCGGCATGCCCGTTCCTCCCAGCTTTGTGTAGCGGTTACGAGTGAAGGTTTCTAATCAGAAGAACAAGAACGACAAGAAGAGTTGGTTCTTATATGCCGCTTTTCTCTACCCGAAGGAGTCTCAAAGCAGCTTACATTCGCCTTCCCTTTCCTCTCCTCACAACAGACACCCTGTGAGGGAGGTGAGGCTGGGAGAGCCCTGATATTACTGAAGAAGAAGAAGAAGAAGAGTTGGCTCTTATATGCCACTTTTCTCTACCCGAAGGAGTCTCAAAGCAGCTTATATTTGCCTTCCCTTTCCTCTTCTCACAACAGACACCCTGTGAGGGAGGTGAGACTGAGAGAGGCCTGATATCACTGCTCGGTCAGATCAGATTTATCAGTGCTGTAATGAACCCAAAGTCACCCAGGTGGCTGCATGTGAGGGAATGCAGAATCAAACTCAGCTCGCCAGATTAGAAGTCTGCGCTCCTATCCACTACATCAAGCTGGCTCTCTCTACACCAAGCTGGTGAGCAGGTTTGACTCCTGACTCCTCCACATGCATCCAGATGTGTGACCTTCTGCTTACCATTAGAGCTGTGCGCTCTTCTTCCTTTATCCCAACACTAGTAAGAAAGCCCATTTATATAAATGGGCATGTGAAGGCTGGGGGAGGAGGCTGCGGGGGAGGGCGATGCGTTAGTGACAGCAGCAGAGCAGGGGCATGGCAGCAGAGCAGGGGCCACCAAATAGCAGGGGTGGCACGTGGATGTGGCGGGCTTGCTGGCTTGTAGCCAGCCCCTCCCTGGGCAAGCCCTGTAGCTAGGTGAAGGGAAAGAAGCAGGGCGCAGCGGCGCCACCCCACTCCCTGGGCGGCCCCTCCCCCACTCCCTGGGCAAGGTCCCTAGGTGGCCAGCGGGAAAGGAGTAGGGCCGCCACGTCTTCGGCAGCCAGGACTTACCTTGGTGGGAGTGCAGAGGTGAGGACGACTGACTCTGCAGATGGCCTACTTGCTGGAGTGCTCAACTGAGGACAGGCCAAGTAGCCCCCACTTGGCCCTTGAGTGCCGTTCGGCTCCTGAGTGCTTCGCAGCTAATGATTCACCCCTCCTAGTTTTTATCACAGACAGGGCCCTCCCTTTCTCCTCCCCTTTACCACTTAGCATTTTATTTTTACCACTCCACAGGAGCGGTTTAAAGATGATGGGGTAGCACTGGTAGACTGATAGTATGAGACAGCACAGGAAATTAATTAATTTATTTGTATTTATTTTACATTTATATACCACCCTCCCCTGAGGCTCAGGGCAGTTTACATAGAACTTAGCAGAACAGGAACAATACAAAACAGAAAACAATACAGAGGAAAGGCCGGGTGTCATCTACATACTGATGACAATACCAGCCAGAACCTCTGCACCAGTTGGGCAAGAAAGCTCATAAAGATGTTGAATAGCATTGGAGAGAGAATGACTCCTTAAGGGACTCCACAAGCAAGTTAGTGGTGGTTCAATTATCTCTCTCCTATTGCTATCCTCTCCTCAGTCCTGGAGAAAGGAGATCAGATATTGAAAGGCTGTCCCTCATATCCTGACATCAGCAAGGTGGCAAGCAAGTAGCTCACAATCAACGGTGTCAAATTCTCCTGAGATGTCTAGTAATGCAAGCAGTGCCAACCTGTCCCGGTCATCCATCAGGCTGACTAGTCCTGTTTTTAGGAGATGGTTAACTCCTAGGAAATATTACAGAAGGAGATTTAGCATGTCGCTTCAGTTTTCAGGGCCAGCTGGTATAACTGATAATGCATGGTAGTTCTTTTTGACTACCAATGTCATGGGTGCACCATCTGTCATGGCTGTCCCCATCCACCCTATTTTATCACTCCTTTTCCATTTTCTGCTGGCTGCAGGGCTGGCCCTGCCTTGCAGTCCAATCAGTCAAAAATCAACCCCAGATTAAACTGGAAATTTAGGAGCTGTGTCACTGTAGTATTTTTTCCCAGTGGCTCCACCAATGCTTTGTATCCAAACCCTGCCTCATATCTCAAACTGTTTCTCATTGGAAGTAGCCAAATCAGAAGATATGGACACCAGCATCTTCTCATAAGAAGCTACACAGAAACACACACAGACTTTTGAGCCACTTTGGTTTAGCACTAAGATAAACATTTGTTCCATGGTGGTAGTTTTCTATTTTGTACATCATTTACAAAATTTGAGTCCAAAGGTACTTTTAGACCAACAAAGTGGGCCTTAATGGTGAGTTTAGACTTTTTCCTGCTACTTCAGACAACATGGCTACCCACCTGAATCTTTCAGTACACCATCTAGTTTAACCAACTTCTATACATCGCTAGGCTGGCCAAGGAACAAAAAGTGAAGTAATTGATTATTTGCTCTATTTACACTTTCCTTGGTCATGGCATATCTGAATGTATTTTCATGAAGCTTCTGTTTGTTATGGTAGCCCATACCAGATGGTAGATCAATGACAGTCTTCTGTTGAATGGGATGCAGTTTTCTGTTTTGCCTTTCCCCTTCATCCAATGAGTTATTTCTGCCTTTGCTTTGTCAATGTTCTGGTGTATTCTGACAGCATGAATAACAAACCAAGACTGTGTTCCAGCTGCAAACATTTCTCCAACAACTTTATTTGGGGGGGGGGGTATCAGACGTTTGTTTCTGCAGTTGAGAATATATTAACACAGCTGCAAGTCTCCTGTCATCTACAGTGGGTATAAGAGACATGAAAAGCCACCCCCCCCCACACACACATAAACATAAGACCTTATTTCAAAAGTTGGTAGGGATACAATGAATTTTGGATTAATCGCTCAAACTTTGAATTTACCTTGTCCAGTTGTAACAAGATGTGTGACGATCACCCAGTCTGTTTGATTTGGCACTAAATGACTCAGATAACGTTTCATTTTTCAGAACTGCACACGCACTATATCACTGCCAATACAACGTGATTTCAAAGGACTATTAAAGAGAGCACCAAACTATTATATCACTGCCAATACAACATGATTTCAAAGGACTATTAAAGAGAACACCAAACTGCTATATGCTGTCAAGTCAGTTCTGATTTACAGAGACACTATGAATTAATGACCTTCCAAATTTCCTATCATTGACAACTTTGTCCAGGTATTGCAAATTGAAAGCTGTGTCTTCCTTTATTGAATCTGTCCTTCTCATGGTGGGCCTTCCTCTTTTCTACTGTCTTCCACTTTCCTAGCATTCTTGTCTTTTCCAGTGGTCTTCTAATGGTGTGACTAAAGTATAATAACCCCAGTTAAGTCATTAAACACCAAATCCAGGTCTTAAAAAAAGCACTACATTTATCTGTGACGAATGTATTGCTTTATGACAAATATATATGGTTTGGAACCATCTATTCCAGCCTTTCTCTGCAATTAAGAAGAACCTGAAACATTCTTCAGACTTTGAGAAACTCCAGAAGTGGTCATGCAGAATATGGATGGAAGCATAGCTCTATACACACCCTCTCGGGGCTCCTCCCCTTCCCCGCTCCAGGTCCATCATTTGCCTGTGGATGTCAACACGACCATATATGGTCATATCATGATAAATGTTCAACAATTTTTAATATATATATATTAAAAATAATTTCCCATTCCGGAAATCTTTCCAGGACTGTCATGAAATTCCAGGGTTTCACAAAACCCTGGTTGAAAAAAGTTTGATCTATTCAAACACTCTCTGCTGAGTAGTGTAGCAACACAGCCAGTGGAGAAAGTAGAATGCAGTAGGGTTGTGTAAGAATGGGCATGGGCCAAAAGGTGGTTGTATTGTGCCACCCGATCAGGAGTATAGTGAAACCCATGGCTGAACAGCCACAAACAAGGTTGATCAACTTCCTGCTGTTGACTAGAGAACAGGATCTAAACTGAACCAGTAAACTTTTGAGCACTCCAAGCTTTCCTGGAACAATGGGAAAAACCAAAGGTAGGAAGGGAATCAAGTAAAAAGTCAGGAAATGCTATAATGTACAGGAGTTATAGACTCAGACCAGAGTTTTGGGAAGCTGATATTCAAGTCCTCACTAAGCCCTGAAGGTAACTGGGTGAGACTGGGACAATCTCTTTCTCTCTCTCTCTCTCTGCCTAACCTCCCTCACAGGTAGGAAGTAAGGGAGAAGTGAAAACACATACAATGTGTCAAGTTATTTGCAGGAAGGTAGAGATAGGAAAACAACTGACACAACAACTTTGTAATAACAATGCATTATATTATTATTCATGCATCCTGTTCCTTGTGCTGCTTTGGCACTTCCACGGGCATTCTAACCCATCCCACATACATATGCAGGCCCCCAGGGTCAGACAACATGTTGCTGCTGCAGGAGATATGTTTGATCCCCTGCAAATATCATGGGAGAAGGCTAGGAATTGAAATCAGAAGTCAATTATAACCGTACATTCCTTCAATCCAGTGCATTTATCTTCCTATCTAAAATGCATATGATGGGCATGGGAAAATGAACATGGTCTTTTAATGATTGATGTTGATGTTGAATGATGTTTATGCTCATAGGTATGGGCTAAATTCACAGATGATAGCCAGCCCCTTTTTGCCTGACATGTTTTCGGTTTTAGCTGCAACGTTTTTGCTAGAACATGCTCCTTTTCCCATTAAAGAGATGCACATGGTATTTATTACCCATGAGCCTGCATGGGTATAAAATATATAGGCAGCTATCTTTTCTCTTTTTCTTTTCTTGACTTCTTTTTATTACCATTACATTCATTGCATTATCTGTGAATTCTTTCATGTTCCTCTTGCAATGGAAATTGAAAGCATGATTTTTTTGGAAGGTTGGGGGAGGTAGGTCGGTTTCCAAAGCAAAGATTCCCTGGAGGAATCTGTTCTGGAGTCCCACTGAGATTGTGACTGAGATATTCACAGAGAAGCTCTCTCAAAGACAGAACTTCAGACGGAATAAGCTCGTGAGGATACATTGCATGGCCTTTGTGCCTATTTGACATCAAAGACCGCTTTATCAAAACAGGGCTTCCATGAGCTCAGAGTCAAGTAATGGTTACAGCTTCACTTTGTTTAATAATGTTATTCTGGCATAGGAAAGCCAGTATGGGGTATGGGTAGAAGGAGGGACTTGATCAGAGAGATGGTGACAAAGCTCTTATCAGGTCTGAACACAGGGCAAGTTATGAGGCATTGGGATACCAATATGGAAAATTTAATATATAGAGTAGACTTCTATGGAGTCTTCAAACTTTCATTGTTCTTTATTCTTTGATACTCAACAAGTCCCAACAAGTTTAGCTTTTTCAAGGGACATCAGTTCTTAAAAAATACAAAGGTACAATTAGTGGTTGTTCAAAAATGTATGCCAACAATAAATGTATACCAACAATATAAATGACTCATGTCTTGAATACATACTTAATGTTTTCAAAACCAACATTGATTTTGTAAAATAATCTCTTAACAGTGAGCCTAAAACAGAAACAAAACATTCCAGTTATTATTATAATTGGAATCTCTATTTAGTATAATCTCTGTTTAGTATATAAATCAGTCATTGCAAAATTAAATAAAAACTAAGTAGCATTTGTTAAAACAACTTTGTAAGTCTCTGTTATGTCTTGGATTCAAAAAGTTAAAATGATAATAGCAATATAGGACTTAGTTTTTGTATCTTACAGTGTATCTTACCCTGACACAAGAACTTCCATTAGCGGAAGAACCTCTTGAATCACTGGAAGCCTCCTTGTGCTAAAAAAGGGACTATAATTACCAGAACAAATCCATCAGATCCCATGAATCATGTCCTGCACATTCAAAACTACATTCCTTTGCTTGCTCCCCAAATGAAGACATCATATTTACTTCAAAGCAAGCATGCTTCCTATTTAACTGTAAAGCCCCTCTGATTTCAGTGGGAGAAAGTTAAGCATCTTTACACCGCTCCGCAGGAGCGGTATAAATAAAAGGCTAAGGTCTGTGTGGGAGGGCTCGGTCTGGGATGGGGGGATAACGATTGGCCCCTTGCCCATGAACTGACAAGTGGAGGGCACTCCGCTTGTCAGCCCGCCTCCTGACCCCCCCCCCCCAACCTGGCCCACCTCCGGCTGCCAGCTGCCATTTTGCGGTTGGCCACTGAAAAGGCAGGTAGGCAGCTGCAAGACCTACCTTGCCATGCAGCTCTGGAAGGAGGGCCCACCCACCCACTGGACCCTTTGCCTCCCCCCCAACAACCTCCTTACCCCCCTGGCCCGCTCCTCCCCTCCACATTCTGCCGCCGCCACTTCACGCCCACGCTCCACCATCGCTTCCAAGCCCCATCAGCCCCCCTTCCCTACGTGAACTTCCCCGCCACCCCATCCTCCCTCACCCTTGCTGATGCTAAAAAGCCCTGCCTCCTCCACCCTCACTTTCACCGCCGCTTACCAGCCCCCACCCACCCACACCCTCCCACCCTTCTCTATCCCCCACCTTCCTTCCTTCCTTCCTTCCTTCCTTCCTTCCTTCCTTCCTTCCTTCCTTCCTTCCTTCCTTCCTTCCTTCCTTCCTCCCTCCCTCCCTCCCTCCCTCCCTCCCTCCCATCCTTGCCTACTTCCTTCCTTCCTCCATTTCTCCCTCTCTCCCTGTTTCTCTCCCTCTTCCTTTATCTCTTTCTGTCTTCCTCCCTTTCTTTCTGTCTTTCTCTCTGTCTCTCTTTCTCCCTTTCTTCCTTCCTTCTGCCCATCCACCCACCCCGCTAGCGCCCGCTGCATTTTGGGTACAGCGTGCTTAATATCTAGTGTGTTAAGAAAGCGCTTAACTTTGTCCAGATTTGTCCTATGGCTATTTGACCTGACATTTTCCTGCCCTTTTTTATCCCCATGAAACATGAACATAATGTACTTAAATGATTTGTTGCCCCAGTCTTCTTTTGTCAGTGGGCTTTCAACAGAAGGTAGATCATTCCACCCTCCCCTCCCAATGCCATTTGGATTTACAATAAAAACGGATGTGTAAAACCCAAATTATACTCTTGATCCAATTTTGTTCACAGCACATTTGTCACAGTTTTGCACTCCTAATCCCTCATTCACAGTTCAACTCTTGGGGGAAACAGATGAGTCTGAATCATTTTTTGTCGATTTACTGCTACTGGTGCCACTAGTACTGTAGCGATCGGAGGGTAACAATGGCATGCACTTGCCAGGCATTTCAGCATGGTTACCAGAGAGCTTTATAAACATCTTCCAATTAGCCAACAATGCTCTTTCACAGGATAAGAAACAATCATTCCAACGACACCCCTTCAAAAGCAAAGATCATCTCTGCTGTCAGACGTGGCACATCTAATAGAATGTTCTATAGCCACAATGGGAAGCATGCTGCTCCTTCCCCTGTCACTGCAGCACATTTTGTAACCATTCCCTATATTTCATTATTGGGTAGCTCAACTGGACATCAGGATGGGTACAGCACAAGACAATACTATGGCATACTTCAAGATGACACACTCGTCTTTGTGCCAGTATTCATACAGAGCTGATTATATAATTCATTTCACTGAAAACAAAATGAGTGAAAGACCAAATGGTTCAGCAAGGTCTATGATATGGTCATGGTTTATCCACGTTGAAAGAAATTGATGTATTGGAGCATTTGAACTTACTCAGGTGATATTATCCAGGTTTTCTCCCGGCAAATCCAATCCATATCTGTCCAACACACAATTCTGGCATACAATAATAACAAGGCATACAACAGCTAATGAAACCTCTCCTAAACCTATGGCTCCTTGGGGCTGCCACCAAGTGGGATGGAGACTGCTCATTGTGAGACACCACAGTCTGCAAGGCTGGCTGCCCACATCAGCGGCACAAATGGATACCATGGATGTCAACACTTGATGTGAGGTTGTCAGTACCAGTGCTTAGAAGACTGTGATCTAGAATCGGGCTGTGCCTTCTGAATAATTATTTTCTATACCTTTCGCTAGTCTAACAAGACTTGCAGTTGGGAAATTGATCACTGCAAAGCTGCCCATTCCTCCCCAGGCCAGGCTACAGTGAAGTTCAGTTCCAGAAGCACAGGTCATTCTATGTCCTTTCAGATGTAATTCATCCACAAGATCAGCTGTGCAAGTTGAACTGCAGCATGTAGGCAGAAGAAAAAATGATCCATGGTGTTGAAGTTATGGAATAACAGGGGGGATACTCACCAGCACTTGGAGGCATTTCATTTCCCCCTTATCCCCCCTCCACTAATTCTCCTTTCTCTTCTCTATAGGCTCTCCTTATTTCCCACTGGCAATGTCTCTCTGGAGAAAGTCTGGACATGTTGCATGGTATCTGCTGACACCAGGTCAGCCCAAGTTCCATAGTGATCACTGGGCCATGCCAAGCTGCATCATGGCTACCATGTTGAGTTGTGCAGTGACTATCAAGCCAGGCCAAGTTGTGCAATGGCAGAGCTGCTGTCACTGAGTCAGGCTGAGTTTTGGCTTGCCAGTGGTTGCTTCTGGGCCTATCCTCAGCAAGTCCTGTTTAGTCAAGGAAAATGACTCGAGACTTCATCCCACACATGTTGGATAATGCACTTTCAATGCACTTTTATGGTAAATTTTCCTGTTCCACATAGGGAAATCTAGTTGCAAAAACACTGTAAAAGTGAGTATATCCAATGGGTACAGAATGCGCATGGGAAGGATGAGACCTTTGCCAGTGATATTTTTGGTCTCCAAGCCCATCAGAATCTGCTTAGATAGTTCAGCAATAACTCACTGAACATTCTTCTTCTTCTTCTTCTTCTTCTCTCTCTCTCTCTCTCTCTCTCTCTCTCTCTCAGATCTCATTTTTTTTCAGGTTAGTTCCCCCATCTGCTCCTAACTCCATTTTGTGGTCTTCTCTGTTGAGGCATTTTGACTTGAGGGGAAATGCCACCATGCATAAATGGTCATGGTGGGCCTGAACCATAGGGAGTCTAATCACCCAGGAACATCCTGCCAATAGGCTCCATCCCATGAAAACCCACAGCTGTGACAAATTACTGACCATGGAATGACCCCTCAAGACACAGAACAAGGCTGGATTCACATTAACATAGGGTGGGTGGGAGGGAAGCTGATCTCCGTGGCGTCCTGGGAAAAAAGCCTGAGACCTGCACACGTGACGCCTTTTATAGGTGCTGCGGGTCCCGGCTCACCCTAGTGCTAGGAACGCTGTGTACTGGCAGCATACCTGGCCCACAGACTTCTTGGACGGTCGCATCCACTCCAGCCAGCCCTTTGTGGGCGTCGACAGTAGGTCTCTGCCACTTTGTCTTTGAACAGAGAACTGGGAAGAATAAAGGATACAGGGACAGAGAGGTCAGAAGGAAGCCCTCAGGTTAAGACAAGTAGAGAGCCTGCCGATCCAGGAAGTTTACTCTTATACACACTTAAAGTGATGTAGCAACCCACCCTGCATCTAGGCACACTGAACTGCTCATTCCAGGGTTGTACTGATTGTATGAACAATATATTAAAAATTGGTTTTGAGCCATTTTGAATAGAAGCTTTTTAAAAGAAAGGCAACAAATGTATTTTTGGTAGAATTCAATCAAAACATCAAAATTATAATGCCAATAAAATTTCAGTGGGAGAGACCAAAGCATATGTTTAACCAGAGTTGTAGAAATGCCTGGGTAAACTATCACCTAGGGCTCTTGTTCCCATCCCATGCTGTCAGTAGATAGCATAGCACACTTGAATTCGTGGAATGTTGACAAAATAAAGGCATTATATAATTTCATGTGTAGAATGTAATGGAGATGATTGTATTATTAACCATGAATACTGAATCATTTAGATAGGTAATTAGGCTACCTGTTTGCGTAAGTAAGCCAGTGCCCTGAAGGATAAAGCTGAAATGTAACTTTATTTATTAAAAGATTTATAAAGCCACCTTTCTCCTGACAGTTCTGCACCTGAAGTGGATAAAGCAATCAATGCAACATATATTAAAACTGGACACATTCAACTATATATGTAAAAATAATAAAATAATAAATACACTAAAACTGGATTAAGATAATCCTAAAAAGACTCTTGTTACAGCCAGAAAAAACAGGCCTATTTACCCTGATTCAGATTCAGATACTCAGAGTAATTCTGTTTTAGAGCTTCATGAGAAATCCAGGAAGGTAGAAACCCATACCCATAAGAACATAAAATGAACCCTGATGCTGGCTCATCTGTTCCAGCATCCTGCCTCACACCATCTTTTCAAGGATGCTGTTCCACAAGCATGAAACAGGTATTGAAAAACACTATCATCATCATCATCATCAAATCATAAATAATAATAAACTTTAAATTTCTAACCTACCCTTCCCATAGGCTCAGGGCAGGTAACATCAAACAGAAATACATTAAAAATAAAGCCACAATTTACATTAAAACAACTCCAACTATCTCTCCCATCCCATCACTCAATAAAATATTACCAATTGAAAGTTAGGCCTTCGATATTCTATCACTATTTGGAGAATATCCTTGTTTGGGGAGATGCATCTTTCCCTGATATTCTGGTGGGTTTTGAGTTCTTCTGAGTACTTCTAGAGAGGCCAACCAGTAGGTCTTGAAGATGTTGTCCTCCTGGCTTCAGTCATAGGTCTGGTGGAATAGCTCTGTCTTGCAGACTCTGTAGACTTGATCAAGGTCCTGCAGGGCCTTGATCTCAGCTGGCAGGGGCCAGGGCCAGAATTACCTCTCTAGGGCCAGGAACCCTGAACAGATTTTGGTTCACAGACCATAATGCTCTTTGGGGGGCATTGTGGGAGAGGTGGTACTGCAAGTACAAGGGTCCCAGACTGTTTAGGGACCATCTGAGCCATTGTTAAATACATTGCTGAATACAGACAATGAATCTTGTAGGGAGCAACAAGGCTGCCACGCAGAATCATAAAAACTTTGTTAACTAACCTTAGGCCAAAACGTTGGGTGTCGGTGAAGGTCTTGTGTCCTACAGGGGATCCATGTTAGTTTGCTACTTTTGTCCCCTCCACTTCATGCCTTTGTTTACCTCTCCATTAACAATCAAGAGAATATCTCTCTCTCTCTCTCTCTATATCTATCTATCTATCTATCTATCTATCTATCTATCTATCTATCTATCTATCTATCTATCTATCTATCTATCTATCTATCTATCTATCTATCTATCTATCTAAAACGCTAGAGGGCGTCACCCCAAGGGTCAGACATGACCTGGTGCTTGCACAGGGGATACCTTTACCTTTTCCTTTTATCTATCTAATACCTTTATTGGCAGAATCATAATAAAACACCTATATAAAAGACAAGGTGATTCAGATCCCAGATCACTTGGAGAAAATACTGTGAAGGAATTTTGCAATGCCTTTGGTTATTTGAGGGCTATGATCAAATAAAAGAAAGTGCACTATTGTTGCAGGATTGTGAATCTTGCTTCCCCCCATGAGAGGGAATATGTACCGTTTTCTGAGATAGTTATGTTGCTCACAAAAGAGGAGAATGTGTTCCACTGACTGAGGTTTCTTTGCAGGACATAGGCAGAGTCTGTCGGCATATTGGATTTTAGCATACCGACCTTTAGTCACTGTTGTTGGTAGGAAGTTCAGCCTTGCTAGCATAAAAAATCGCTTTAAGGAAGGCAATTTTAAAGAAGTAAAGTATTCCGGGATCCTTCTTGCTGGGGGATAGATTTCAAAAAAGATGGGAAAGCATGTTCTGTGTGATCCAGCAATAGTGTTCTGATAGTTGATATCCAGAATTCGTGGCCTGATGATATCTATCTATCTTTCTATAATCAGAACATCATTCAGCTGTCCAAAGCAGGAAGTCTCACAGTTCTGGCTTGTGTCATTTCCCTTGTAATTTAGCCCAACCAGTTTTATATATCTACTAGTAAAAAAGCCCATTGTATGAAGAAGACAATGGGCGCTAGCAGGTGGGGACCAGAGCGAGCGGCAGGCGAGGGACAGAGCGAGGGACAGGCTACCTGAAAGAGGAGGCGGGAGTCCCAGGTGTGGTGCGCTGGGCTGTGGCGGCTCCTCTGCATTTTTTTGTTCTTCTGCGGCTTTCCCGGCGGCTCCATTGTGTTCTGGGGCCATGAGGGCAGGGAGCACCCAGCAGCTGTGCTGTGGGCGGCTGCCGGGGCTCCCAGGGCGCCGGCTTGAAGCGGCGAAAGGCTCCTACAGGGTTTTTTTTCTGCTGGCTCTCGGCTTGGAGCTGCGAAAGGCTCCTACAGGGTTTTTTTTTCTGCTGGCTCTCGGCTTGGGGCTGCGAAAGGCTCCTACAGGGTTAATGTTTTTCTGCTGGCTCTCGTGGGCGTGCCGGCGTGGAGCTGCGAAAGGCTCCTACAGGGGTGTTTTTTTTTTCTCTTCAGCTTCTCGACGGCTGGAGTCTCGTCAGGCCGGGAGCAACTGGGCTGGGAATCGGAGGGACCAATCGGCAGGCGCTTCGCGCCTGCCGATTGGTCCCTCCGGTTGTCTGTCATGAGGAAGGGTCCAATCCGGACCCTTCCTCATCCCGGACACATCCCGCCCCAGAACCCCTTACTGTTTTATTTAGTCCGTGGCGCCCGCGGCGCCACGGGCGGTGTACAGATATAGAATATAGATATAGATATATAGAAATAAAAACAAATAATAGAAAGATAGATGATTGATGGATAGATAGATGACAGATAATAGATGACATAGATGATAGACAGACGGATGGATGGATGGACGGACGGACGGACGGACAGATAGACAGATCCCCAGGACAGACAGATCCCCAGGAAAGGTAAATCAATAGATTTAATGACAGAAAAAAACAGACATTTATATGGATAGATGGCAGGCAGGCAGGCAAGCAGGCAGACAGACAGACAGACAGACAGACAGACAGACAGACAGACAGACAGACAGACAGATTAAAAGTTGGTTCTTATATCTTCCCTTCTGTTTTCATAGAGGAAGAGCTGGTTTTCTTTCCCCATTAGTAACATTGGGGCAGGGGGCATAACTTCTTAGCACAACGCTGGAAACGGAGCAAGCTGTATTTTCTCTACTGCTACTTTTATTGAACCAACATCTGAGCAGTGACAGGTTGAGAAAACTGCACCCACCTGCCATCTCCAACTGGCAACGGCATCGCAGGTTTCCACCAGTGACTCTGTCGCTCTCAAGTTTCTCCAATTCTGTTGCTAAGTAACAGCAAGAAAGTACAGCTGCAGCTTCAGCTCAGTCGAAATTACGGCGCCTGAGATGTGATTAAAAAAAAACTTTGTTCTTTTTTCTTTTTCTTTTTTTTTTGTTCTGGAGTTCAGAAAACCAAAATAAAAAGTTCTGATGGGTCCAGCAGCGAGCACGTCGAAGAATAATGGAGCATATAATAACATTATAGATTAAAAACTCCTACTGAAGCTGTTGCACATGACTTTTGATGCTTAGGCAAGCAAGTGTAAAAGGGCATAAACGGAAGGGATAATAATAGAGCACACACTTCATCCTGACAAAGTCAATGGTATTTTGGACCCGTGATTGGTCTGGAGTCGGAACTGCCTCTCTGCACATATAGGATGACCACATGGAAAAGCACAGGCCATTTCACCGGAGAAGGGAAATTATACGATGTACATAATATTTATCTATGAGTGCCTCATTACACTAAGTAATAAAATCTCAAGTGCTTAAATTAGTAATGATTATAGGACATTGTTATTACCATTAGATCATTATTTTAATGATATTGCAATCGCACCTAAGGGCTTCAGTCAGGATTCTTACTGCAAAGGGCAGAGGCAGTGGGAAACCAGGTGTCCTAGGCAGAGATGTGAGATACACAAAGGAGCACAAAAAGGAGCCTACAAGCCTCAATACAATGAAAGAGAACGTGCATGAACCATCAGCCATAGGGGTGCCAGCTTCCAGGTAGATTTTGGAAATCTCCTGGAATTACAACTCATCTCCAGATGAGAAATCAGTCGCCCTGCAGGAAATTATTGTTTGGGATAGTGGAATCTATGGCACTATACCTCATTGAGGTTCTTCCTCTCTGTAAGTCCAGGCCCCACTGCCAAATCTCAGGGAATTTCCTGGCCCAGAGATGGCAATCCTACTTGACATATTGATTGCTGACGTATCACATTCCCTTCCCTATTATAGTGCAGATCCAAGTTGAACTGGATGGATGCATTCTTTTATACAAATGAGGATGCCCATCTGTATCTGGAGTCACAAGGTATTCATAAGTGAGATTGACCTTGAAGACAATTGGACAGGAACTATATTATAATGGGCAGGGCGAAGCATGTTGTAACACATTTGCGTTACAATGTAATCCCACCCCCTGCATTATAATATAGCAACATTATAACATGGGGACAAAAAGGCAGTGAGGCTTCATGTACTGTTGCCTTCTCTATGCTATTGCCTTTCCAAGAAGTTCCTTCCTTCCTTCCTTCCTTCCTTCCTTCCTTCCTTCCTTCCTTCCTTCCTTCCTTCCTTCCTTCCTTCCTTCTGGGAGTTTCTAGGATGTTTCTAGCAAAGCACATGAAAACATATGCAGCATGCTTCAGAATTATTGAATTGGTGGATCCTTTTTGATGATCACCAGCTATTTTCACAGTTGGTGAGTGACTAAGGAAGAGTAGGCAACTTTTGAAATTGTGGCAACCATGCTGGTCCCCATAAAACATCCAGCTTAAAAAAACAAAACAAAAACAATGCTATGTTATAAGAGAGAGTAAAGTTTATTGTGCAGCCATAGGCCTTTAAAAGTACCCCCCCCCAATAAAACGAGTCAGAAGCAATACAATTACATTACTACGTTGCGAAATCCCTGAATTATTCCACAGACTTCAAGAAATCCCAGACATGGTATAATCATGCAGAATATGGTTGGGAAGTATAGCTGTGTACAAACCCATCTGGTGCCCCTCCTCTCTCCACTCCCTCCCAGCCCATCATCAGCCATTTTAGGCGGGGGTAGGGTCAACATGTCCATATATAGTCATATTATTTGATAAATGTTTAACTAATTTAAAAATATATAAAATAATTAACTTCCACCCATTTGGGAAACCCCTTCATGAAACCCTGGCTGAGAAAACCTGCCTTAGACCTTATGTGTCTGGCAGCCAAAGTGAACACTGTGACCCTACTAGAAGCATATGGATTATTATCGGACAATAGAAGAAACACTGTCTTGGAATCTGGAATGCCAGGAGCCATCAGGGGTAATCTACTAAGAAATTTGGTTCTAGGTTTCACATAAACCTTAGGAGAGGGCAGTATATAAATGCAATAAATAAAAAATAAATAAATTTTACTGTTCAATATATAATCAGTCATCTTCAATTTCCCTTTTATGTTATAACATTATACCACATGCACACACACACACACAAAAAGGAATTCCTATCACTGACAAAGTAAAGAGAAGGCCACACAACCCCTTTTCAAATAAAGCGCAGAACACATGAGGATCATCGGTTCGGAATTCAAGAAAAAATTTCAAGAATACATGCCCATTTGTCAAAGGGGTGCAGATCTTTTCTATATTGCAGTCCATCCTCATATGTCTAAACTCCTTTTCATTACTGCCATGTGCTCTACTTTTGTAACCTCCTTTTCTCCTTTTAATATAGTATGCCTTAGGTTTTATGCATTAGGAAGCTTGTAATTACATGGGTCTGTTCTGCACAACAGCCAATGTTGCAAAATGTTTGCGGTATGTGGAAACGCTATATTTAATAGCGGAATTTTGTAATTCTGCACATCTGCAATTTTAGCAGAATATTGAAGTCCCCAATAGCGGTCTATTTATTCCCCACAGGTTTCCGGTCTCACCGGAATCACAACAAAGGAAGCTATTTTTTTTTCACGCTTCTGCCTGCCCCTGACCATCAATCAAACAGAACAGCCATTGAACTGTTGTATTTGTGCTCCCGAAAAGCCCCTTTCACTTTAAAAAAACTGTTTTTTAAAAACCCAAAAACACCAGTAGCAATGAATATTTGTTCATTCATTGTCTCAGAAAGATCTTTTTCGCTGGCATTGGAGATTGTGCTTAATCGCTTACATACTCTTCAAGTAAAAAAAAAATTGTGCATGATGGGTGCAAGTTCGAACAGTGTCGAACAGGGGGCTGTTTTGTGCTTGGAAAGTTTAAAGACAATTGCAGAAGCAAACTTTGTTTTACTGTTAAGCACTTCTGAATTGCTTGTGAAGGGACCTCAGCCAAAGAAGCCTCGCGCTCGCTTATTCGTTGCTTTTGGTGGTCTAATTATTATTTATTTATTTACGGTCATTTAGACCAAAATTTTTGAAGCACTACTATACAATAGTAGTTTGTAAAGGGTTTGTAAAGGGAAGGTAATACATTAAAAGGTTAAAAATGCATCAACAATAAAACTTAAAACTTCTTCACCATAAAAGCCAACATTTAGAAGCCGTTGACTATTTTACATGGATAAAATGAGCCATAAAAGCTATAAAACTAATAAAACTGTTAAAATATAAAACAAAAGACAAGATTAAGAGGTGTGCAATACATCTGCTAACCAAAAAACATAAGAAGTTCTGTGGACCTGTTATGGCTATACATGAGTGACCCATTCTTTCCTAATTCTTAAAGCTAGCCATGCAAACTTTGCTACTTTGCTAGTTAACAAATTATCTGTATCTGATAGCAATATTTGCAGGCGATGCTTTCTCAGGTCGTGAGGGCATTCTATAAGCATTGGTACTAATGCACCTGTGTGAATATGATTATACAGCTTGCACTCAAATAAGATGTGTTCTGTGTTCTCTACTTGACCCTCATTGCAGATACAGAGTTGATCCTTGAGAGGTAGTCCATCAAATTTCCCACTCAAGTAAGCAGAGGGCAGGGCATTGTGACGAAGGAGGGTAAAGGATCTCCTGTGCTCAGGATTTACCACTTTTCTTAGATTTTGCATCTGGGTGTTCCTGTTTAGGAGATCTTTCCTAAAGAGTGGGTCCTGAATATTGTTGAGATCATGTTGTCTCTCTACTTCTATCACTCTTGTCTTAACAAGATCTATAGCCTTGTCATAACCCATAGACAAAAACAATTGATATGAGAGACCATATTAGCACAACTTTTTAGTGAGAGCAATTTGCCAAGGTGCGACGAATGTGTCGATCACTATTAGACTTGCAAGACCTTGCTGTTGGAAAAGTAGTTTTATCTACTTCTATCTAGAATGTAAAGGTAGCTATCCAAAGCCTGGACTGAACGTTGACCATACCTGTCTCAATCCTAACTGCTACGTTTGAGATGTTGTTTGGTATAGCCAGAATTGCCCTTTTGGTGGTCTATGGGGGAAAAAATGGCAATCCCATCTCCGGAAGCTCGGGGGCGGGAGTTAGGGAGGGACATTCTTTCGACAGCTATTTTGAGAACGCACATGTCTTTTGCTGATGTGTTGCAGTTTGCCCTCAGAAGCCAAGTGCTTCTTTTGGGGGAATCCACTTTTTAGTATTCCCCCCGAAGCGCTATACAATTCCAAATGTTGCTAGAGTTTGGCGGGAGTTTGGCAGTTTGTTCGTGACATCATGTGGAACACTAAAATTATAGCATTTACAAACTGTACGATTTCAGCTACAGTTAAGTTGTGCAGAATGGACCATGGTTTTCTAGCTTCTTTTATCTTGGTTGTCTTGCATCATTAGCGGCCTTTGTTGTCTGAGTGAACCGTTTTTCATATTTTGTAATCCACATTGAATCTCAATGAGAAAGGTGAGCTATAAAAGAAAAAAAATGATCATGTTGGTGTATTAATTGTATCACGTTGTTGTTTTCTTACATGTTTATATGTTGCTTTGGACAATCTTTTCTGTAGAACTTATCTGTAGAACTGCTCTAAGCCTATCACTTGCTTTAGTTCTTCAAACAGTTTTACTTTACTCCCCTCAACTCATCTATTCAAAGCTCTGTGTAAATAACAATCTAATTAGGCATATGTTTCACTCGGGTTTCTTTTAATCGTCCTAAATACTTTTCTACTATGTTCTGTTGTGTGACCAAAGTGAACTCTGACTCCTTAAACTTAAATAAACTTATGGCAACCATCCTGAGCCTCTGGGAAAGGCAGTATATCAACTCAATAAATAAATAAACAACTGGTAATTTGAGGTTTCTTCATCCCTCTTCTCTCAGTAAATTTTAAACAGAGCAGCACATATCTGCGGGCACAAATGCAGCATTCTTCTTTCTTCTAGAACTTGCAAATCTTTACACGTTCTCTTAAAACTAAAGAGAAAAGCCACTACATCATCTCTCTTCTGATAATGTGAAATTATATTTCATTCCACTGAGGTAATTCCCCTCCACCATGTGGATCAAAATTCTGCCCTTAGCTGACTTTTCTGCATCTTCATATTACACATTTCCTTTTCATGTTCCTAATCCATTTTCCTATCTTGTGCCATCATGGTCTTTTCTTTATCAATTCTGGGTAATTCTAGTTATTACTCATTTTCTATTTTTGACGATTTCATTGTCTGCCTGAATTTTGGCTAACTGTATTTGTTGTTCTTTTTCAATATTGGCGTTCTCTGCTTCTATTTTCATCAGTTCATTCTTCATCCTCATTATCTCTAACTCTTGGCTAGGACTCTCTTCAGATCCTGATTCCTCTGCCTTACCCCCATGCCCTTCTCTTAGACAACAAGGTGATGCCATATCTGACAGAAATTCTTTTTTAAAAAAATAGAATTCCTATTAGATATAATAAAGTCTTATTTCAGTTGGTTTGTGTGCTGGGAAAAACTAGGTGTGGGACCCCCCCCCACACACACACACATATCCCAGCACTGCCATCAAATAAGATGGTTGCCTCCATGCCCTTCCCCACTCTGACATAATTTTTTCCTTCAAAAAAGAAAAGGTGTTCAGTCAGAGACTGAACTGCATCAAGAGTGTGATTTTCTTTATTTAAATAATGACACTCTCCCACCGAGACACTATTAAAGGTAAAGGTAAAGGTATCCCCTGTGCAAGCACGGGTCATGTCTGACCCTTGGGGCGAAGCCCTCTAGCGTTTTCATAGCAGATTCAATATGGGGTAGTTTGCCATTCCCTTCCCCAAATCACTATTAGATCATCATATTTATTTTTACATTGATTTTTGGTTTCATATGCCACCCTTCCCTGTAGGCTCAGGGTGGATCACATAAGAGTAAAATGAAGTATACAATACATGATAGAATAAATAATATAAAATTTAAAATTCAATTCAAGATTTGTTTTTCTTTGTTATTTTAATCTATAGAGTTCCTCTGAACTCCCACTGGTTCCCTGAAAGTGGGTATGCTTAGCTTGTACCACTACTTTCCCCACTTTTTGGATGAACCAGTCTCCTACTGCCTTCTGAGGTGATTGAAGGTCTTTCTCACCTAAACTTGTCTTAAAACATACCCCTAATTTGCCTTTACAGACTATACAGGGGTCCCCTTTCTCTTCCTTAGAAGGCTTCTCCTTCCACTATGGCCTAATTTGGAAGTAAACACCTGACTACTACCCAAATTCTCATTGTCTAATAACGCTCCTAGTTTTTATTTTCCAGACACTGCATGGATTAGCTCTCAATAGAAAACTCTGCTTTCTGTCACTAGAATTTCTGTCACCAGAGGGTTTATCAGCAAAGTATTAGACCTCTCTCAGTCCAGTCTCAGGTTGATTTCCCCCCCTCCAGCACACAGCCAGTATATCAGCTCCAACCCAGCTATGACTAGCCAGTCACAAAGCTCAGAGCAGCCTGTAGCCCTGGTATTGACTGCCTGGTAAGGATTTTTAACTCCTCACTAACTGCTGTTGTCGTTCCAGCACTTAGAGCCTTGTTTTCTAAGTGCTGCCACAGAGGATGTGTGAAAAACCATTACAGGTATGTGATTTTTATAAGTTGGAACTTTGTTTATCCTAAATATTTTGTCTCACTTCCAGACTACATGGACAAAAGGAGGGGTGTTTTTTGTTTTTACTTTGTCTTGAAGTTTTGGTTTGGAATAATCCATTTCTACATCAAAAGTTCTGTTTTTTTGGTTTTTTTTGTAACAGCTACCTGTATCTCTGATAGAAATGCCAGGTGCTGCCTTCACCTTCCTGTTTCCATAACATTTGGATCTGCTTTGTGTAAGAGAATGACTGATTCATCTCCTCTAGGTAGCATGATTTGTATGCTACCAATGTGTCTTTTGATTCCTCATGTTATGATGCTTCAAAGCTGTACCTGTATCTAGCAATGAAATCACGTCTTCGGGTGTTACACAAACTCTCCTCCCCAATTATCCTTCACAATTCCTGGAGATCCCATCAAGAACAGTAAAATCCAGCTACCAAGACCTATAATTTCTTTCCTGTCAGGCACAGTTTTCGATTATATATATATAGTATTAGTTCCACTGCAGTGCTGTCTTCCCACTCCAAAAAAGATAGGATCACTCTTGTGTCAATTTCATGAGTATTTTTTTTTAATAATATATTTTCATTTTCAAAATAATCATACATATTTTCAGTTCAGATTACATTACGTTCAATAGGGTTCAGTCCGCTGTTGTTCACATTCCTCTCCCACTCATTTGTTTTATCCAGCTAGGTTCATGTTTGATTAGAATTTTCGTAATCTAGTCCTTTTTAGGTATGCTTGTCTGGATTTACTTCTTCATCTTTCCTTCTTGTTTCTTTAGAGAAGTTGGCCAGAATCTCCTGGTCCACACTGGTGCTCATACGGCCATTGCAGATCTGACTGTAATAGACATTTAATAGCCTTTCCTATTTTTAGGATAGCCATAACTAAGAGTTTAGTCTGATTTGGGCTGATCCTGCATTGAGCAGGGGGTTGGACTAGATGGCCTGTATGGCCCCTTCCAATTCCATGATTCTATGAAATTACAACACCCTCATGTGGGATACCGCATTTTATTTTTTAAATTATTTTAATTAATACTCCATTTTAGTTGTTATTGTCATAATACATGGTTAGGAGTACAGACTTCTAATCTGGCGAGCTGGGTTCAATTCTACAGCCAGCTGGATGACCTTGGGCTCACCAAGGTGCTGATAAAGCTGTTCTGACCAAGCAGTGATATCAGAGCTCTCTCAGCCTCACCCACCTCATAGGGTGTCTGTTGTGGGGAGAGGAAAGGGGATTGTAAGTCTCTTTGAGACTCCTTCAGGTAGAGAAACTTGAATCTGAAGAACTGGGTTTGATTCCTCACTCCTTCACATGCAGCCAGCTGGGTGACCTTGGGCTAATCACAGTTCTATTTGAATTGATCTCATGTATCTGAGCTCTTTCAGCCCCACCTATCTCACAGGGCATCTGCTGTGGTGAGGGGAAAGGAAATCCATATGTATGCCATGGTGGGACTTTGTCCTGGGCCCTGTGTTGTTCAAAATATTCATAAATGATTTGGAAGGAAGAGTGGGGTTGCTTATTAAATTTGCAGATGATACTAAACTAGGAAGGGTAGCAAACAAAGCAGCAGATAGAATTAGGATACAGGATGACCTTGACAGGCTGGAAAACTGGGCCAAAATGAATAAAATGAATTTCAATAGTGATAAATGTAAAGTTCTGCATTTAGGTAGAGAAATAAAACGCATTATTATAGGAGGAGGGAGACCTGTATTAGCAGTAGTATGCACAAAAGGGATCTAACAGTCTTAGTAGACCATGAACTGAACATGAATCAGCAGTGTGACTTAGTGGCTAAAACAGCAAATGGGATTTGGGGCTATATTAAAAGAAGTATATTGTCCAGATGATAATCTGACCACTTTACTCAGTTCTGGTTAGACCTCACTTGGAGTACTGTATTCAGTTTGGGGCATCACAACTGAAGAAAGATGTAGACACTGTTTACTTTCCTATAAAGCTAACCCCACTTGAAATTCTGGGCCACTTCTGCACTTGGTTTCATAGGACCTTCCTGACAAATACTGATTTTCAGGCCAAACTTGAGAAAAGTCACTTCTCCTATATTTCTCCAGCCATTTACTTATTCATCATTTACATGTGAAATTGGGCCAGTCATAGTTCTCTCTGAATTTTTCAACCCTATCTCCCTCACAAGGTGCCTGACAAAGGTCTCAAGTCTGACGAAGAGTGCTTGCACTCAAAAGCTCACGCCTTGAATAAATCTTTGTTGGTCTTAAAGGTGCTACTGGACTTTTAAGGTGCCTGTTGTGGGAGAGAAGGGAAGGCAATTGTAAGCTACTTAAAGCAGAGAAAAGTAGGTTATAAAAATCTTTTATTTTCCCTCCCTTCTTCTCCTCCTCAGCATAATCAGGCAAAATTGTGTGGTAAAATCAAATTCAGCATTAAGGATTTACCAACAAAGTTTTAAAATTACCATGAACTATGAGTAATAAAAAATGCCTTTTTTTACATTAAATAAAGACTTCAACATTGCACCTTGCTTGGAAAAATAAGTCTCATGCTTTCCCCACATGCTGTACCCTACCAATGAGTGAATAATGTCTGTGAAACCAACTAGCCAGATCATTATCCAGAGTAAATAATTCAACATTATTATTATGACAAACAATGATTTCTCTTCACTGACTCTTCTGTCCTTACCAGAGTGAGTCTGGTCTTCCCACCCGAATCATTATTGCTTAAATAAACATTGAGATCAGATGATATCAGAAAGTCAGTCAGAGCTCGAACAATAATGGGAGGAAAGAGGAAGAAATGATATTTTAATGCAGATAATTGGGACAGTAAATCAATGAATTAGCATAAGCAAGCTTCATCCTCTGTCACAGGAGAAGAGTGTCATATATTACTTGGCCAGCCAATTCTTTATGATAAAGGGAGGAGATTTTTTTGTTTTGTTTTAAGTACATTTGGGACAACTTTCAAAAGGCATACATTTTAATGAGGAATACAGAAAGAGAGAGAGAAAAAAAACCTCCACTTTATCTTATTCCAAGTAACTCAGAATCTTGACAACCTATTCTTCAAAATGTTATAGTTCACCTCTGTGAAGTTTTCCATCCCCCGTTTAGTATTAAAATTTTGGCACCTTGTGTTGCCTCTGCTTTTAAATCATGCCACTATCACAAAACTTTGTTTTACTTGACCACTTCTGCTGATGCTAGTTTAAAATCATGATGTTAGTTGAAATTATATGGTGATCGAAAGTGAAAGAGAAAGGGCACCGAGTGAATCCTTCATCACACAACACCAGCTGAAGAATCCAGCAACTTCTTGTCCAGATATAACCTGCCTGGTTTCATGAAACACATACTGAAAATGGGCCACTTCCAATGTTTATCCAGGACTATTTCAAAATATTTTGCTGCCCTGCTTGAAAAATCAGTAATTCCTCCATCTCCCAGCCAGGAACACAGGCTCCTTTGCCCCTAGGATCCCCTATAAGGGAAGTGTCTCAAGGTACCGCTGGGGGCACACACCTCTACTGATCCAACCTTGGGCCACCCGGCGGTGTGAGACCTGGGCCTACTCCAGAGGGCCAGGGCCAGTCACTCCCAGCTGCCTTTTAAGAGGCCCCCAATCCTGGGAGACTGGGACACAGGCTGGATCTCCTGCAAAAACTCAAGCTCCCCCTATGCTGTCCTGCAAGCTGTGACAATAAAAAATTATTTATGTATTTTTGCCAACCGCAAAGATAACACATAACCATACCTTAACATGAATAATTACTTAACATCAATTACAATTAAGCATAAAACCCAGAAATTACAGGGCGGGTGGGGGGAAATTGTCCATCACTGCAGCTCCAGGTGAAAGAGGCTGGGCCAGTGCATTTGGTGTTATTTAAAGGCCTGCCTCTTTGCCCCTCCTCCATGCCTTATGATGGTGCATCAGGCCATCCTGACATGCCCCCCATGTCCTTCTTTAGTGCCCCTTTCTTGGCACCAGCTCCACCACCAGTCAATGGGCAGCCCAGTTGACTCACAGCCTTCTCTTGGGGTCAGTGGAATCCACCCCAGAATAGTTGCCATAAGGGTGGGGCTAATCTCAAATGAAGGAAGATAGCCTTGGCAATTTACTTGGGAGAAAAGAGGATTGCTTGGCTTCAGTTTCCAAAGAAAGGCAAAGGGGAAGTATCCACTTCTGCATGGCCAGCATGGAGGATTCAAATGTTGATACCTCTCTGGAACTCACATGAAGTGGTTGCCTAGACTGAGCCATTAAAAAAAGCTTTTGTCTGTAGTCAAGCTGAGGTAACATGGCTGGTATGTGCCTTTCTGAGATTAATCTATCACTTTGTTTGTTAGTCAGTTGGTAGCAAATTACCCCAAACTCCTTTTTGTCCTGATCCGTTCAGATTCAGGAAGAAGAGCTGGGTTTTTTTTATACCCCGCTTTTCACCACCCAAGGGAATTCCAAAGAGGTTTGCAATCGTCTATTCCTCTTGCAACAACAGACATCCTACAAGGTAGGTGGGGATGAGGGAGCTCTAGGAGAACTACTCTGTGAGACCAGCTCTAAGAAGACTGTGACTAGCCCAAGGTCACCCAGTTGGCTGCATGTGGAAGAGTGGGGAATGAAGTTGTATTCTCCAAATTAGAGACTGCTGCTCTTTAACCACTACATGACAATGGTTCTCATGCTGGTGCCTCCTTGAGGACTCCTGGAGTTCCTCATTACTCTTTGTCATCTGGTTGCATCCTGTGCAATAAGAAATTGAGACTTTTAGTGCTCAAGCATTCCCCAGAATGTTGTTTTTTCTTTTAAAATTACCATTTCATTGTAGTGCCATGATTGCAAATGCAGAATTGAAAACGGTTGTTATTGATTGAGAAACAGCAAGCAGACATGCTTGCCTCCCACACGGTGTTTCAGGCGTCTAAGATGCCACCAAACTGCATTATCATGAACTATCAATGTAATGGAGCTTTACAGACTGCTTTGGGAAGAACAGGAGCAATTCATTTTCTCAGGGTAAATCACAACATCTGTTTTCAGTAGCAGGGCTGATCCCTAAAGCACGTTCCATAAAAATAATGAAAACTGTCTCTCAGTGTAGCACAGAATCTTTTCTGTATGCCCAACAAGACAGAGCTAAAATAATGAACTGGGAGGGGTGGGTCCCAGTGAAGAAACAAATATAGAAAAATACAGACACACTGGGAAACTAATATGGCAATAAAATATCCAAACTGGACTTCTCTCTTCAGTATTTCTTTTATTCTTATTTCACACAAGTCCTGATGCATTTCTCCTTACAGCTTTTTCAAGGGACGGTTCTTGGAAAATACAAAGGTAAAATTAGTGGTTGTTCAACATTGATATTAACAAATTAACAAGCAATGGTCAGGAATACATACTTTATATTTAAGGACCAACTTCACCTTATTAAGGAATCCCTTGATAGAGTATCTAAAATAGAAATGCAATATTCAAATTATTCTGAAAACAGGAGTAAAGATATTTTATAATGATTGTAAACAATATAATATTTTTATTCTATAGCATTAAACTGTTGTGGGGAGAGGAAAGGGGAGGTGACTGTAAGCTGCTTTGAGAGCTCTTACGGGTAGAGGAAAGCGGCATATAAGAACCAACTCTTCTTCTTCTTCTTTGGGACATTTCAATGAAGTTGGTGGACAAGAAGTGCAACAGACAAAAAGAAACAGCGTTAAGCAGGCATTCGAGTCGGCCAATGTTGAATGTGTATGTTGAATGGCTCATGTCTGATCATGGTTAAGTTTGCTTTGGAACAGATTGAATGCCAACTTTGTGGCATCTCTTGCTGCAGCAGGTCACATCAGATGCTTTCTTCTCCCAATCGATGGCTGATGGGATTAAGCCTTCAGAAACTCAGCTGGTGGAAAGGGCCATCACATTGAAGGCAATTTATGGCAACTCCTTAGGGCTTTCAAGGCAAGAGATGGTCAGAGTCAGTTTGCCATTTCCTGCCTCTGCATTGTGGCTTGACTTTCTTGGTGGTCTCCCATACAAATACTTAACAGGACTGACCATGCTTAGCTTCTGAGACCTGATGGGACTACGCTAATCAGGGCTACGTGGTGGTGGTAGTGGAGGAGGAAGAGGAAAAAGAGGAAGAGGAGGCAAAGGTTTTATACCCTGCTTTTCACTACTCAAAGCGGCTTACAAACACCATTCCCTCACCCTGTGTGGGGCTGAGAGAGCTCTGACAGGACTGCTCAGTCAGAACAGCACTATTAGAGCTGTGACGAGCCCAAGGTCATTCAGCTGGCTGCATGTGACACTTTTTACCACTACACTTTTTACCACTACACCAAGCTGGCTCTAGTACAGTGCATCTGAAATCATATTGCAAGGATAGGGCTACACAGTGGCAATGTTAGACATATACTTAAAAATGCCCCCAGCCAGACTTATCTAGCAATGCTCCTGAATGGACTCACCTAACCATGGTCTTGGCCAGGCAAAATCAGCTAGTGGGTTCACCTGGTTTGGCCAGAGAAGCAATAGTTTCTGCTTGTGCTGGCATGGAGGATGGGAGCGAATTGAAGAGTCTTCTTTAAACACTTAACAGTATTTTTCTTCTATTTTCCTTCATACTGTAGCTTTAGGGCATTGATACACTGTGAATGGAAACTGAGGGAGCAAAAGAGATCAGGAAAAATATTTTGATGGAATGCTTGCTTCCCACTGCTATTTATTAGAATATCTATGTTCTAAAATCTGGCTACCAGGAAGGACCAAGGAAATGCTTATTCATTTACATGGCAGCAATAGAATTTAAGAGAATTTTGATAACCATCTCCCCCTCATGCAGGCCTAATGCTCAGAAGGAAGATATAGGGAAGAAAATAGTAATGCAAGAAACACTGTTCGTTTGCATTGTGGGAAGATACCCAAAAAGTTAACCTTAGAAAAAAAAATGTTCAGAAAACAGTGTCAACTCAAACAAAACAATAAATCCCATCAGCTTGTATTCTACCAATCTTCTCAGCAAACCTTGAAGTGTTCTTCCAGTGTAAGGAGACTTTTGATGGAGAAAGAGGCACTTACTGTTAGAAGAATCAAGTTTATTGCACATCCATTACAAAGTACAAAAGACAACCATAAGCAATAAAAGCAGATAGTCGCACATACACTGAAATTCATAAAATATAATATAACAGATAATCAGAATCAGCCATCAGCCATCACCTTAGACCTTTTATGTCTAGCAGCCAGAACAAACAGTGCAACCCTATTAGAAACTTATGGATTATTATCAGACAATAGAAGAGTCACCTTTTTGAAATCTGGAATGCCAGGGGACATGGGGACATAAGAAACTTGGTTCCACGTAGAACGTAGGGGACATAAGAAACTTGGTTCCACGTAGAAATTACAGTTCAATATATAATGGGTCAGATTGTCATTTACCACCACAACAGAGGCATTGCTCATGTGGTTGACCATGCAGCATAGCCATGCACATACCCATGGGCATTACATGTAATCTCAGGGTGGTAAAAGCCATTCTCAATTTCAGATGCATCAGGTTCACTAAATATGGGGATCTGTTGTGATCCTTTTTGAAATATTTAAAGAAGAAAAAGATGTTGTTAATCAGAGGAAGCCTTCTTGATATGTCCCTTCTATGTGCAAGGATCAAAAGTGACTGCTATCCTCAATCTTTTATGTCTGGTTCCCTATAAGCAACACAGGTCAAGTCAGCTATAGCTACCCATAAAGCTTTATACAACAGAAATGAGTCAACTGGCAACCTCTGTAGTCAGCATCCTCAACCAGAGGGGGTTGGACTAGATGACCCATGCGGTACCTTCCAACTCTATTATTCTACGATTCTATGATTCTATGATTCTCCTGGCTGTCACAGAAGTAATGGAATCATTTGCACAAAAGGGCAGTGTAGGATGTGAGTCTCCACTCAAGCACAACTGAAACAAATGATGAGATCGAACTTAAGACTAGTGGCAGATCTACTTAACTATGCTGTATTGTTTTGCTTTTTCCCCTAGAACTTCTAGCAGCTTCCTTTGTCTTTAATAATTAGCACATCCAACTCCCATTAACAGAGAGTTCTCCACACCTGGACACCCGTCCCACCAGAAGTCTTTGTCACAATCCTGCAAATTCCATCATCTGGGGTGCAGGCCCATTCACGAAGCAATTTGTTCCCATTACCCAAATTCCAGGTCTTTCACCCAAGCTGACTAATTTCATTAGCTATTGGTTTTCATTACCAAGGGCAGTCCTGTTCCAGGTCCTTTTATGAGTATAAAAATAAGGTGCCAACCCAGCATCTGTGTACATCTTTCCTTGTACTAGCAATCCCACCCAGACTGAGACATGGTCTTGTAGTTTGCCTCTCTGCTTCTTGAGGATCCTCCTCTTCTTGTCTGGAGAGCTGTTGTAAGTTTTTCTGCTGCCCTTATAGCAGAGCTTAAACAGGTTCAAGGGCCTGCAAAAGGGAGATCCTCCAACAGGATTTTGGTTGAGGTCCACCTGAATTCAGTCACTTCCAATTGGCTCCTGAGCCTCCCTCCCATGAGAACCACCACCGACATGTCCATCTTAGAGGGCCATCAGTATGTTACATTTAAAATTGGATGTTCTCACCATGTTTGTTCCATTATGTTACTATTCTCATGTTATGACTCTTTCACTAATGTTATCTGTACTGTTTTTTATTCCAGTTCCATATAAACTGCCCTGAGCCTTAGGGGAGGGCTGTATATAAATATAATTAAAAAATAAATAATAAATAACTTCCCTACCCACTTTTTTCTAAGTGTTTTTACTCTCCAAGTATGAGATCATATGAATGTTTTGAATTCTTAGCTTAATTTGTTAGGGTTTCCAAAATAAAAGTATTCTTTGATTTGCTATCTAAAACTGCTTACTCAAGATGTTCCTGGGATTGAACCCTCATAGACATAGGTGGAAAAGACCCTGTGTTACCACACCTCTCACCCTGACACATAAACAACCAATTTCCCCATATTAACAAAACCTATGACAGACCATTTCTGGTAACCTTCTTAGAATGAAGAAAGTTTCCAACATTTGTTGAGCATTTAGTAGGAACGGTGGCAGAAAGTACTGTCAAGTCCTAGCTGACTCAAGGGGGGAAAAGACATGCTCTTTGAAACACGCACTTCCCTTATATAAAGTGCTAGTAACAAGGTACACAGTTTCAAAACATAAAATAGAGTGAAGGCTGGAGGGTTACACGCTCTTTCTCCATTTTCTGCTTGGCCCCAAGGCAAACTGAGGCTTTTGGAGACTGCAATCTGTCTTTATGTGTGATCTAGGACTTGTCTTCTTAAGTCTTTGGATGCAGAAGGCAGCTTCTTGCTTCTGCCTATCTGGATATTCCCCCCCCCCCCGATATTTTACACCAGATACCCTGTCTAGCCTGATGTGTGCTGGGATTTGAATTATTCCTTTGAATCATAATATTTTTGTATCTGTCATACATTTTTTTGGCATATGTTTTCAGAGTGAAACAATAAAATGTCAACCTATATTGTAAACTTGGAACTGGTGCAACAAAACTTTCTTTGGAAACCTGGGTGATGCACTCATTAGTGGGAAAATATTTTAAAAATGAACTATTGCATGAATGCTTTTTTTGCAGGGGGAGGGAGATTAGTTTTCCAAATGTATTATTATTTGCTTTATTTAACATAGATGAAATAAATAATATATGCATTACGCCAGATTAATGAGTTGGAAACCTGCTAAATAGTTCATCAGCTAATTCGTTTGAAAAATAATGGAGAAAAAAACAGGAGTAGTTAAATATTTAGATCCACCTGTCTCCCAAAAATATGCAAAGAAAATTATAAGAGATATTTCCATTGTTTCAAAGTGAAACATGACATATTTTCTCTTCACTTGGCAGCACTGAAAAGCAAAGAATCTGCCAAATTCCTCCTTTTCTAAAAAAAAGGAAAAAAAAGATTTGTTATCTTGCAAAGCATTAAATTAAAAAGACAATAACATTTTCCTTTTATGCACATATTCAGACCACGTCCTTTCAAGTTGATGATTCTGTCACAATGAAGCAACACCATCTAGCATGGCGCTAGGATTATATTTGCAGGTTTCACATATAAATGAATGTTGTGGCATTAAAGAATTTGAAAAGTTCAATGGATTATAATTGCTTTAATTATACCATTTATGTCCTGTAAAAGGTTTGTTATTTTTCTGCTGATTTATTACCATTTTCCATTTGTCCTAGAATTCTTTCTCCAATAACTTTGAAAGTAACGGTATATATGGGTGAAGATAAGTTTTCACCAAAAAAAATATTTATAGCCTAGGAATTCATCTAGTGGGCACTTGGATGAAATGGGAGGCTGTACTAGACCTTAAAAAAATCACAAGTGATGAGTTTGGTGTGAGTTTGCTGCAGATGGTGAGAGAATTGGAACCCCCAAACACCAAAAACAGGCACAAAAAATCAACATTGATGTTACTTGCATAGTATAGCAAAGCTATGAATAAAAACTGCTCTCTAGCTGACAGCCAACCTATAACCATCAATTATAATCTTTCAAGGGTAAAGGTCTTGTCAGAGCCTAAGAATGTTTGCTTCTGAATGGATGTAAATCAGGAAGATCATTAGAGCAGAGGTTGTAATACCTAATTTGCATGCCATTTCATCTTATTCTCATGTCTGATCTTTCTTTTGCTTGTTGGCCTCTGCGGTGTATATTATACAGTTTCAGAGACTGTATGCAATTTGTTCTAAAAAGAACATTTTTTTTAAAATTCCCATGGTCAGCTAGTGTTTACTAGGGGTTTACAAGCAACCATCCCCACCCCTTTTGCACCCCTAATATCTATTCTTTTATACACCCAAAAGAGTCTGTAATGTCAGTTGTGATAGGTCTCAACCATCAATGGCAAGTGAAACTACACCATGGATCTCCCAAATACAAAAAGGTATCTGATTCTAAGTCAGACCATTGGCTTGTCAAAGTCAGTATTGTCTTCTCCAACAGAAAGTTGGGCTCAGTTCACAATGACTATGATATAATCCATTTGACAAAAGTTACAGGGGACTGGATTTGGAACTTTCTAGATGTAAAACAATGCCACATGAGAGCCAGTATGGTGTCATGGTTAACTGGGGACCTCCAGTCTGGAGAACTGGGTTTGAGTCCCCAGTCTTTCACATTCACCTAGCTGGGTGACACTGAGCTAGTCATTTACCCTAGAGCTGTTTTCACAGAGCAGTTCTCTTGCCCCACCACTTTCGCAGAGTGTCTGTTGTGGGGAGAGGAAGGGGAAAGTGTTTTGTGTGACACTTTGGGAGTCCTTTGTGTAGTGAAAGGTGGGATAGTAAAAACCAGGTCGCCTTTGGAAAAATGCTCAGTCACTGGAATACAACCCCACCAGCAGTGTGTGTGAGTGTGTATGGGGGGGGGGGTGCACCTGGCTCTGCCCAGAGGAAAGTGGAGAATAAAATGATAGAAGAAATAAATTCTGCAGCATCCTCACTTGAGCTATGCATCAATCAATCAGTGTTATTCACTTTATGTCTGTTATATGCTTTATACAAATGAATAACAAGGGAATAGCTTATAAAAGGCATGCAAACACGCGCGCACAATACAAGACAAATCTCCAAAAGGGACAGCATAAAAATCAAAGAACCAAAGCTGCAGACAGAACTGTAAATTAATAGAAGAAGAAATTAGACAAGAAATACGTCATTGTGACAAGGCCATGAATTTCTATTGGAGGTTTAAAATATATAAAAGATTAAAAAAAAATCAACCCAACTGTTATTCGCATTCACCTTGGGCCAAGAATGTATTGTTCTAGGAATGGTGTCATATAAAATGATGAGTTAATCTTCTATTTAGACTTTTGTACTTCTGAATGATCTTTGATAATTAGCAGTGTTTGGAATTTGAAGGTCTTGATCACCACCTCATTGTACAGAAAGGTCCTACATCTGGGTAGCCAAGGTCATTTCTATCTCTTAAGAGTTGAGCTGAGGCTCTTGCAATTTCTATTTTCTAATGTTATTGTTATGATTATTATTGTTATAATGTTATTACTGTTATCACCTGTTACCATATGTTATCTGTATCTTTTCCTGTTTCCTGTAAAGCGCCCTGAGTCCTTGGGGAGAGCGGTATATAAATATAATAAATAAAATAAATAAACCATGGCCCCAGGCTACATCCCCCAGATTTCTATGAATTTACCAATCCGGAGTTGGCAATCTTACCATGGTGTCAAGAGACACATTTCAAGCTTTTATCCAACCATATATGTTTAAATAAATAATTTATCCACTCCAAGAATGAGAACATATTTAAACATTAGCAACTCACTGCTGCATTCAGGATATGTATGATCCTAATCTTGGATTTGCCCAATTGTTCTCACTTTCTCCTTCCCTGGGAGTGGGTTATATATTTATTATCCACCATCTTGATATTGTGTTTTAAGTATGTTTTAATGGGCTTTACGGGATTCTATTGTACTCATGGACCTTTGTAAACTGCTGCGAGACATTTGAGAGCAGCAGTATATAAATATAAATATGAATAAATGAATATATGCTTCTGATACTGTAAAATTCCAGAAGTCTTTAATATCATTGCATTTTTTTGTGATATCCAAATCTAGGTTTCTTGCCTATAAAATATTAAATTAGGATTGCCTCTGGATTTAAATTCCTATTTCATGAACAGGAAACATACTCTAACTGACGTTTGACATCAGAAGTCATGAAAAATCATGTTTCAGTTGAAGACTTCCTAAATAAGGAACTGTTCTATGTTGGTTCTGTGTGATAGGAGAGAGAGAAAGGAGTAGACAAGTCTGAGAATCAGAGCTGGGCCAGCTAGATATTAGAACTAGACAGTGACACCAGGCTTTAGGAATCCCAAATTAGATAGAAGTGATCTTCTTATCTTCCTCCATCCCCCACTATTAAGAATAGTCACAGATAGATATTTGGCTGGTAGATGGTGTTTTGCAATTAGAGACTTAGCCAAGTTCTTGGATGTTGTAGATGCATCTTCACAGGATTCTTGCTATTCCAAGCAACACTGTCTTCTGAGCAGAGCTGGTGTTATTTGCTCTGCTCTATGCCCAGATTGTCCAGGTGTTTGTGAGGCTTTTAGACACTGCTCTAAGGGCTCCAATGACCATGAGCATAATGGTCACCTTCTTGTCCCAGAGGAGGTCTAACACTATTCATAGGTATTTATGATGTTCTCCTTTTCCTTCTTTCCTATTCTGCTGTCTCCTGGAATTACAGTGTCAACAATCCTAATCCTAATTCTCCTCCCCTCCTTACAATTGAGCTTTCAGGGGTGTTATGCTCCAGATGTCTATATATTTGCAATCAGAAATCCCAAATAATTTTTTTTTTCATCAGTATATATGATCTTGTCTCATTTGTGCAACCATGAATTTCTGGCTGATGGTAAATCATACTTCATACAAAGAGTCCAGTACAATATAACTGTAACTCTATCATTATGTTCTTTATGGTCATTTTGAGCAATTTTATTGCATGCACTGACCATGTGGCTGACTATTTCATCCTTTGTTTTATGAGTGTTTACTGTTGTCACTGGTCTTCTGAATCTTGTCTTTTATATTATTTGTTTTGATGTTTTGATGGCCTGTTTTTATGCAGCTTGATTGAGTCCTCCTATTTCCTTCCACCAGTTTCCAATTCACGGTCTTTCAAATATTGCCCATGCAGGTGCTTTTGATGGGCAGGAGGGCATCCCCGGCCACAAGAAAGGATGCAACACATGGATTGGCTTAACATTGCCACAGCTTTTATTATAACCAAACACTGAGTTTTGGCATGGCATAGGAGGAGACCCCGCTGCCGTGGTCAGCCAACCAAACCCCCGATTTTATTCTAGCAGCAACCCTGCTGGAAAATTGAAGGATCTCTCTGCTGCCAGGCAAAAGAAGCCAGGCCTGCATATGAGGTGTCTTTTAAGAGCCTGGTCTCCACACACCCCTGCAGCATGATGCTACTGTGTCATGCTCCTCTGGTGCATCATAACTGGCTGCCCTCTTGCTGCCTGCATCGCTGCCCTTCAAAATGTGGCCCGGTAAGTCAACTGTTTCCAGTTGCCTGCATGTGGTTTGATTGCAATTCTTTTTATAATGTTTTTTGGTTTCTGTAAGCTTAAATAAGTATTGCATATTTCAACGAGAAGATTCTCTTTGCTTTCTTTGGTGCAGTCTTTGGGTGCTCATTTTTCTTCTTCAACTGCTTGTTAAATGATCAGGAGACCTCTTCTACTTGCTTGGCAAGTCAAGATGATCAACGCCTATCTAGTACGTAGTGAGTGATGCATTATCATTATCTCGTGAATTCTGCAATCTATTGTTTCTAATTTTGCTTTTCCCCAATTGGAAATACCAGCTCTATATCTTAGAACTGGAGCTGGCTGCCCACATGTTTATTGCCTTTACTGTACTGGCTCCATTTTATTTTGTTCAAAATATCTTGTTAAAAATCTTTGGCAGTACTTGGTCATATTTTCTTTTAACAAGGCTATGCTTGATGTTGTCAGCTTCCAAAATTCCAAAGACATTTGTAGTTTTCTTTATTGCCAGTGTTTTGATATGGTTTGATATCTTGATTTCTTCTTGTTCAGTGGTCTTTCCCCAGTTCAATGTCAGTACTGCACATTTGTCAAACCCAAATTCCATTGCTGTAGCTTTGCTGACTATTCAAACTGTATTTAGTAAAGAACCAATCTTGGACAATCCATAAATCTTCAAGTCATCCATATACAATGAGTCTGGGATATTTGGGCTTGTCTTTGAAAGTTTGTATACTAGGCCTATGCTGTTGAGAATGATGGTAAATGGGATTAAGATAATGACAAAAGGCAGCAGGGATAGTTGGAAAATTCATCCCTGGCAAATTCCTCACTTGATATTATTATTACTTATTGTTATTTATTGAATGGCGAACAATATCATAGTTCACCTCAGGACCGCAAAACTCTTTTGCTGGCCCCATACTGATAATCAGGTCAAAATAAACTGGAACTGGTGATGTCTAAGCACATGCTGGTTTCAATCCAAAGAACATTTTTCCAAGAGTAAGTCCCATTGCCTTTCTCCTACCTGCCGTGTCCACTGCAAACTGCAACATCAGTGTTTAATAACCCACAAACAGGGAATCTTATTTTTCTTTATGTTATACATTTATAGCTACTATTCAAATATCCACTATTTTTGGTCATTCGTTCTTACTATCTCCCCACACTCAGCATAAGGGGAAATATCTAGAATATCTATTAATAGGCAAATGAATTATTCATTTGATCTCTCCAGAAATAATAACTGTTTTCCTCTTGGTAAAATACGGCTTTTACTTTACCTCGTTATGCCTTCGTGTGTAAGACATTCATTTATTTACTCGAAGCAAATATTAAAAGGGATGCCCTCAAGGTATATAAAATGTGCATATTCATCCTTACCTAAAGATCCAATAAAATAAATAGCCCCTTCCTTTACTAGGTCGCAAATTCCTGCAGATTGCTACAAGCGCCCATAGAATGGCTCACATGATTAGACTTGTGGATTAAAAGAAGAGTTACTTCCATGTTTATTTCACAGCTCATATCCATAGCTTTGACTTGGCAGTTTGAAGAGGCTGTGAAGCAAATGCTCTATTCATTAGCCTTTGTTCTCACATAGCATTTGGAATTTTATCAAATGATTTTCATGAGGAATGACCATTATCTGCAATCCCCATTCATGTTGCTTACCAGAAACCTTTTTCCTGTCTGCCAAGTTCCTCGAATGTTATGTCCCTGTATGACTCTCCAAATTTTCTGGATTTAAAAAACAAAACAAAAACTTCTTCACTCTAAGAAAAAATTGGTGGTGGTATAGAAATGTGAAGACCTCTGTCCCACCCACCCACCCCCCAAAGAAACAGCTCCTATCATTAACACCCTTTGCTTTCTTCAACAGTTCTCAGAGTTCTTACCCCACTTTAGATTTCCAAAGTGCCTGGAAATGTGCAAAGTTTGGTCATCTGCTTACCATCTTTTTGTTCAGTGGTTCTCAACCTGATGGTTGGGACCCCTTTGGGGGTCAAACAACATCTGCACAGGGATTGTGGCAGGGTGAACAGCTTGGCAGGGTGGGGAGTGCCGCCACTGTTGCCGCAAGATCAGCATGGTGGGACAAGAGGCAGAACTGAATTGTGAAACCCCAGAGGGAAAAAAAAAAAAATATATATATATATATACACACACACAATCATGAATAATGGATCTTCATGCCATTGGTCAGTTTCGGTTTAATTTCTGTGAAAGAACACTTGCATAATTATATGGTTGGGGGTCACCACAACATGAGGAACTGTATTAAAGGGCCACAGCATTAAGAAGGTTGAGAACCACTGCTCTAGTTGATACTGTGCATAAATTGTCCAATGATATCGATTATAACCCATACCTTTTCTGTAATGACTCTTACCTTGTAGAAAGGACTCCTTGAGAAGGGGTGTGTGGGTAGGGGGTACCGTATTTTAAATTTAGTCAATTTTATTAGGGAGTGTTTTTAATGGATTCAGTCTGTAGGTATCTTGAGAGTAGGGCTTTTTGGGGTTCTATTCTCTATGGCATGTTTTTAATTACTGGAACTATAAGCTGCCCTGAGTTACAAGGGAAATATATTGTCTGCCTGCCTGACTCTCTATATTTGTATATTTGTTGCACATATTTCAGTAGAACAGACTGTTTCACACACACACACACACACACACACACACACACACAATATTCTAAGAAACAGAAATTAGGAACAGGAATGACACCCTATGAAATTATACCAACACACAATATTTGTGTTTGTGTTTATATAATTTCACAGGGTGTCATATTCCTGTTCCCAATTTTTGTTTCTTTGATAGATCTGCAGACTGCATGAGCTCCCTGTCCTGAAACCAATTCCTCCTGCTCCTGAATCTCCTACCTAAGACCTGTACACAAAAGAGAACATCATGTAGCCCAGTGGTCCCCAACCTTTTTATCACTGGGGACCGGTCAACACTTTACAATTTTACTGAGGCTCGGTTGGGGTAGTCTTTTGCCAAGGGACGTCGCCACCACCGCCTGAGCCCCTGCTCTACTTGCTTTCCCACCAGTGCCCCTGAGTTCCTGCCACCCACTGGGGGGTGCTGCCAGCCACAGCTGCTCAGTGCCATGCCGAGGGGGAGCCCCAGCCATGGCGGCCTCCGGAGAGCACCAAAGGTGAGCCAGTGGCAGAGTGGCAGGGCAGCCCCCGAGGCAGCAGCCGGGGAGATGGATGAGGAGGAGCCGCGGCCCGGTACCAACTGATCCGTGGACTGTCCCCTGTCCCTGGTCTGGGAGTTGGGGACAGCTGATGTAGCCCACACTAAAAAAGGGGGAGGGGAAATGTGATAAACTATTAATAACCTTAATTTTACCTTTAAGCTTGTCTCTCATGTCTCTGTTTCTGGATGCGGGACCGATAGGGGGAATGCTCCCACCGGCAAGGACACTGTTGTGTATATGTGGGAGTATTTTACATGGAGGAGCACTACAAACTATAGTGCCCCCAATACTGCCTGAGGAAGTGCAGTTCAGAATATTGTATTGCATTACTTTGATTAATGGGCAGAATCCGCACAGGCCTGACTCAGGTGCATTCAACCAGAAGACGGGGAGGTACTACCATGGCAGCTGACAGAACAAAAATAATGGCAAGGATGAGAAGAATAGCAGGATGCCAAAAAGAAAAAAGAAAGAAAGAAATGTCCTTGGCGAGACATTTCTTTCTGGCAGTTGGAGCAACTTGTCTTAGCCAGAGAGTTTTGCAGACTCCGAGGGAGTGCAAAAACTTTCCCATGATAAACAAGCCACCTTGCTCTGTCTGGTAACAGAAAGCAGTGACTATATTCACAGCTCAAGTGGGACTGGTGGCCTGTGCATTTCCAGGCACCGGGGCTGTATTTCAGAGTCCACCTCTGTGTCTGCATTCTGAATCGGCCTGCATGGAGCAGGTATTAGAGTCAACGGCGATATGATGGCCCATCCTAATGGGAATACTGAGAAACTCACCTGACTACCAAACTGCCTGATGACAGGAACGTGAAACCTGTTGTATTAGCAGAGAGTAAAGGGGCTTTGGTCTGCTTTGTCACTGGGATGGGGAGGAGAATAGAAAGCAAGGAGGAAAATGAAAGCATGATGTAAACACACTGGAAAGGATTGTCTATCATGGAAGGGAAAGAACTACTCATGAATTAGACATTACTAATTGATTAATGGGGAGAGATGGTGGTACGGTACCACCCAGTCTCTTCAGATCTCAACGAGGTTAGTATGTGGAAGGGAGACCACCAGGGAGGACCCTGTGGATGAAGGAAAACCACATCAGCTGTCTTGTCTTGAAAGACCCTAAATGCTACTTTACACACATACAATGGAATGATGGCGTGTGTGCACAATGGTTGATGCCTGAAGGCCTATAAAAAAATAGGAGATGGGAATGCCAGCTGACTTGAACAAACTCCATTGAAATACATGCCAAAACTCCAAAGTTATGCTAAAAATGTGGAACAGATTCCAATAAACCTGTTCTAGGTCTAGGATGACAGCCTTCAGAGTAGAATTATGGTCCCTGGGCCTAGATAAAATGTCATTCCAATCACAGAGCATTGGATCCGTATTATTTTTATTTCAATGGAGTCTATGAAAATTTATAGGCATTTCTGGCACTCATGCCCAACAAGTCTTCTGGCCTGTCTTATTGTTTTCAGCATGCATTCCTATAATATGTTTTGGTACATCTCTACAATGGCAGACAGACAAAATCCTGGCTCTAAAGTTATAATGATCCCCCCCAGCACATCCCCCCCTATAAACCAATCACCAATGGTTCTACAGTGTCTTTGTGTGTGGGTGATTAATTAATGAATTAGTTTAGAAAATGCATATGCTGCCTCTACAGAGACCTGCTTGAGTAAAGCTTATAGTTAACATAACAATACAAAACCATTAAAATACAATTATGAAAAACAGGCCAACGCCATCTGAAGACAATAAGTCAAAAACAGGCCAATCCTAATTTGCTGTGCATCAGCAATGGAATTGTTGCATTGTTTGATGTGCTGGATGGGGATTGGATGCAAGCAAGGAAAAGCAAGACATGGTTACATCTCTGTACAGCTTGGCACAAGGGTGCATTACCCAAATACTGCCCAATGGGTAGATTTCTAGGGAAGCCACAGAATGTGGGGGAAAGATTTTGATTCCAATTGCATTTAACGCAAGGTCCGATTCTAATTAATACACCTTAGATGAACCCATGCATTTTGTTTGTTGATTTCATTGAGATTCATTGGGGAAAGGATGGATTGTCCACCAAGCAGAGTGAGGATATCTCACACTTTTCACAAGATAGTACGTATCATAAGATAGTATGTATTTTATTGGATGGTTAACATTGTTTTCTATTTTTAACTATATCTACCATGCTGTAATACCCTTGCCATGATTTTCAGATATCCCGTAACATTTGGATGTTGGCTTCCAGCAAGGAAACTGCATGAAAATTTATCTTTGGGGGATAAATTCTGCTTATTAATATTCCTTACATATAAATGTGGATTTGCATAAATTTAAACTTTCTAAACCTTCATGGGGTAAGATGGTGATAGGGAGGAAGATTAAGATTGCCATGGCTATAGAGGAGATTCATGAGAACATAGAATGGTCAGCAGGTATGGAAGAGGTGCACAGATTTTGTGTTTTGTACTTGGATGATATTATGTGGAAAGGGCAATTCTTTATAAGGATGAAGACTTCTGAAGGATGCTGGTGTTGTGATATTTGTTGTGATAACAATAAACAATAGCAGAATGGTCTTTTCCTTATAGATAGCCAAAACTGAACACAAAGGAAAAGAAAAGGCTAAAATTTGAGTGATCTCTGAAGCATATAATTCCAAAAATATTTACCCTTCCTTTTTCTTTATGATAATAATAAAAGCATAATAAAAGATCCAATTTGGTACAGTGGTTAAGAGCGACAGTTTTTTATCTGGCAAGCCAGGTTGGATTCTCCATTCCTCTACAAGCAACCAGCTGGGTGACCTTCAGCTAGTTCCAGTCCTGCTAGAACGGGTCTCAAAGAGCACTTTCTTTCAGAGATCTCTCAGCCCCACCTACCTCACAGAGTGTCTGTTGTGGAGACAGGAAGGGAAGATGATTGCAAGCCGCTCTCAGACTCCTTTGAGTTGTGAAATGTGGGGCATAAAAACAAACTCTTCTTCTTTCCAGGTGTCCAAAATATGGAACTAAAATTATATGACATGTAAATATGAATACTGGCATATATCCAATCCCATAGCCTGGAAGACTTCAGGGCACATATATTCAGATAAAGGGTAATAATTTCAACAAATTCCCCCTGCCACTGAAGGTCTCTGTTTCTCCTATGCTGCTTCTAGTGCTCCAAGGAACATATTCCAATGGGAGTAGAGGTTTTAAAAAATCATGTGGCACCAGGATTGCAATGGAGCTGATAATGCCTGTCTGTTAAATAACTCTCAAGTGTCAAGTGACACTTGGTGGGGTCCCTATGGGGGGATTCCATGCTTTCTCTAAGGCAAAAGAAAGAAAGAAAGAAAGAAAGAAAGAAAGAAAGAAAGAAAGAAAGAAAGAAAGAAAGAAAGAAAGAAAGAAAGAAAGAAAGAAAGAAAGAAAGAAAGAAAGAAAGAAAAAAAATACCCAGAGACAGAAAAACAAGCAAAGCAACCACTGGACAGAAGCCTCTTAAAGCAAGCAGAACTACCAAGCCCAAAGAACCAATATAAAACCAGGGAATCCCAAAAGAAGCATGAGACAGTATGGCAAAAATACAACCTGAGAATCTAAGTTTTAGCAAAACCAGAGAATCCTACAAGCCAACCTGAATAGGAAGGCTGTTGCAAGCTCAAGCTGTACACTCAAATAATCCCAGCTAATATACTACCAGATGATCAAAAGCAATGCCAATCTTGAGAGTCCACCAGACACTGCAAAATCTAAGAAATAAATAAGCAAAACATCATATAAGCTTAGAACACAGTGTTGAAAGACCAGCAAAACCAATTTTGAAGGACCAAATCAAAGCTCCATAAGTCAACACCAAGCCCCAGGAAGATGCAGACATAAAACAAAGGGGGGGGTGGTTAGGCCTGTGGGCCTTTTAATTTTGGCTTTTGATAGTTCCAGTTATTCCCAAATATTTCTAGGATTTTTCAGAACCCATTATTTGTGGGTCTTTTAGCGCTGATTCAAAAATACCATGCTGATTGGCTCTTTCTAATTTCTTTCTTTTTCCAAAATTCATTTTAAATTTATGTCCATTGATTTGTCTTATACTATTTTTTCTCTTTCAAAATAAAATACACCCCTGAGTTCCAGTGTAGTGTAGTGGTTAAGATATATGGACTCTAATCTGGAGAACTGAGTTTGATTCCCCGCTCTTCCACATGCAGCCACCTGGGTAACCTTGGGCTGGTCACAATTCTCTTAGAGCTGTTCTCACAAAGCAGTTCTCTCACAGCTCTCTGGACCCCATCTACCTCACAGGTTGTCTGTCGTAGGGAGAAGAAGGGAAAGATTGATTGGAAGCCTCTTTGGGACTCCTTTGGGGAGTGAAATGTGGGGCATTAAAAAGTTCTTCTCTTTTATTTTTTCTTTGATTTCTCTATGAAGAGACACATTGTAACCTTTTGTAACTTTGTCCTTTGCAGTTTTGGAAAACACGACCTTTCTCTGAGTGCCCAAAGAGTGAAATTAAGAAATTTTGCAGAACCTTCCTTTCTGTCCTTCTTCTCTTTGAATTTTTTAAAAATCGAAATGGAATTGGTTTGAAACAGACTATAGATTCCTCTGAAGAGGGAAAGAGAAAAAGATTGTTGGACTTCAATAAGAAATTGGGTGAATGTGCATTAAGAGAATTCCTCTTTAACAACAACAAGAGTCTATCATAATAGAAGATAGAATGTGCCACTAGGTTGGGGGCCTCTGCTGTAGAAGGCTGGGGGCCTGTGTATCATGTTTTTCCAGCCTTGTGTAAAGAAGCCTGTTCAAAAAGTTAAAGGATATTAGGTGAGGACAATAGGTCATTCTTTCTCCATTCTGTCTCACTCTCCTATTGTCTTCCTTCCTTCACTCCTGAGGAGCTGAAACTTCTGTCATAGATAATACTTTACAAATTACTATGTGAGTCGAAACTGTAAGCGTAAAGCTCCTGTGATTTTTGCACCAAAGCCAGGTTAAAAAGATAACTGCTCCTGATCTTTGCCACTGTTGTTATTTCTAAATGCTTTTTGAATGCAAGCTGCCAGAGGCATGGATGAAGCCAGAATTGGCAAGCACAATTCGTATGTCTCGAGGGGAGGGAGGGCTCATAGGAGAGAGGGAAATGAATGGCTAAGCCTTATGGCGGAGACATATTTGACAAAAATACATGAGATGGAAAGAAGCTCTGGTTGGACAAAGCTGAAACCCAAGCTCACCAAGACATTGGGGGGGAGGGAACCCATAACATTTATTTTGTCTATTCTGCAAGGGCTAATTTGGTGACATGGATCTGACCATGGTCCTGAAAAAAGAACGCACAGGAACAAGTCCAACAAAACATACCCACTCCAGATATTGGACCTGACAATTATCCTGTGGGGACATATATATAAATGGAAGGGTCAAAAGCTGTACATCATGGCCGCCTCTTGGAAGGTTCTAGGTATGCACATTGGCATCTGATGCCATAGCTTTGTTTGTGAACTACTCCAATATATCCTTCGTCTTTCTGTGCAACTAATTTATTTTTTGGGGGAAAAAATACTTCATTTATACTTGTCTTTCTCCCAAATAAGGAACCAAGCCAGTTAGAACCATAGTATCCTAGAACTGGAAGAGGTCATACAGGCCATCTAGTTCAACCTCCTGCTCAGTGCAGGATCAGCCTAAAGCATACAGGATAAGTACCTGTCCAGCTGCTGCTTGAAGACCGCCAGTGAGGGGGGAGTTCAACACCCCCTTAGGCAGCTGATTCCACTGCTAAACTACACTGTAAAAACATTGTCCTGATATCTAGTCAATACCAATAGTTTAAACCAATTATTGTGGGTCCAATCCTCTGCTGCCAATAGGAACCTTTCCCTGCCCTCCTCCAAGTGACAACCTTTCAAATACTTAAAGACAGCAATCATGTCCCCTATCAACCTCCTCTTCTCCAGAGCAAACATTCCCAGGTATTTCAGCCTTTCCTCACAGGACTTGGATCCTCAGGCCCTGGATCATCCTTATTGCTTTCCTGTGTACCTTCTCAGTTTTGTCCACACCTTTTTTAAGTGAGGCCTCCAGAACCGTTCACACGACTCCAGGTGCAGTCAGACCAATGTGGTATACAGCAGGACTGTGACATCTTGTGATTTTGATGTGATGCCTCTGTTCATACAGACCAAGTTCAAATCATTTCCCTCTCTATTTTACACACACACACACACATACACGGGGTGGAATAGAATGAAAGAGACTGGCCCAGGGTCAACAAATAAGCTTCCACAACAGAGTGGAGATTTGAGCAAAGTTATGTAGGAAGAGTAAAACAATGGAATTGTCTGCCTGGAGAGGTAGTGCACTCCCCCTCATTGGAAGTCTTCAAGCAGTGGCTGGACAGATACTTATCAAGGATGGTTTGGTCAGATCCTGCATTGAGCAGGAGGTTGGAAAAGATGGTCTGTATGACCCCTTCTAACTCTATGATTCTATTATTAGCCCTGACCTGGATGGCCCAAGCTGACTTGATCTCATCAGTTCTAGGAAGTTAAGCAGGGTCAGGTCTGGTAAACTTTTGGATGGGAGACCATCAACAAATGCTAAGTTTGCTACAGGTAACAACAAATCACCCTCAATGTTTCTTATCCTGAAAACACAACAGGTTTGCCATAGTTTGATTCTGACTTCATGGTATTTTCCACCACCCCCACCATGCTGAATCACAATGAATTACCGAGCATCTTGCAAAAGACAGCTAGTTATAGCACCATATCATTCACAGACTGTTACAACTATGAAAAGACTGGGCTTGCACACACACGGGGGAGAAAAAGAAATGTCCATCATATATGAAATCAACAAATTAAATAAATATATTCACTGTGACATCCTGTCAACAGGAAATAGAAGAAGCAATATTAGAAAATAATATGTCCTGGTTTTGCTCTAGAGCTCCCTATAACCTCTGATGAACATTATAATGGCTGCTGTTGAGTTTCCATGTCTTCGGTGGGCATCTTGCATCTTTATCTCATTTTCTGAGAACTGGAAATAATGTGCTCTCTGTGACCAGCCCCCATGAGAACCTTGGCCACCACTTCTTTTAAAAAAACAGATTTTAAGAATTATTTTAGCACCATTACAGAAAAAGAAGGGAGGGGAAACACTGAAGAATAAATAACAGGCATTTTACATCACTTACATTACATTTAACTTCTCCATCCCACCATACTGTAAATCATAAACCATAAGCTATACATGCCATTCTGATAATATCGCACATACCTTTCATCATCATCCAATTATAGGAAAGTCTTCATTTACTTGCTTTAAAATTCAAAGCCAGTGGTCATCCAGTCATTTCTTTCTCTTTCCTGCAAGAAATCAATAAAAGGTTTCCATTACATCATAAAAGAAGTTTTTTTTTCTCTAACCATTTTTTCTCTATCCAATCAAGCCCAGCAGGAATGCTTCTGGTCTCATTTGTTTATTAATTTTACAAAATCTTTTGCACGGAAGTACATATTTGTAAGAGCCTCTTGTGGCACAGAGTGGTAAGGCAGCAGACATGCAGTCTGAAGCTCTGCCCATGAGGCTGGGAGTTCAAGCCCAGCAGCTGGCTCAAGGTTGACTCAGCCTTCCATCCTTCCGAGGTCAGTAAAATGAGTACCCAGTTTGCTGGGGGGTAAACGGTAATGACTGGGGAATGCCCTGGCAAACCACCCCGTATCGAGTCTGCCATGAAAACGCTAGACGGCGTCACCCCAAGGATCAGACATGACCTGGTGCTTGCACTGGGGATACCTTTACCTTTTTACATATTTGTATCCAAAATTTCTGAACTCTACTACAAGTCCAACACATATGCTAAAGTGTTCCTGGTTGCTGTTCACATTTCCCAAATGTATTTGATATATTGTGATACATTTTATTCATCATCTCTGGGGTCATGTGCCATCTGAACATCATTTTGTAAAAAAAAAATCCTTTAAATTTAACAATGTACATTTAATACCTTTCTTCCACATTTTCCCATTGCTCCATTTGTATCTTATAAACAGAGCAGATCACCAGTTCCGAACAAACTCCCACATCATCTTCAAAGGCAATGTCATATATAATATGTTAGAAGAGTCTCACCTTTATGTTGTAAAAATGTGTGTTTGTGATCCCAGCTGACCCACAAACCATTGCTGGAAAAGCACACCTTTGTCACTCTCTTACCAGTTCTGGGCTCATCCCAGAGTATACCAAGATTCCAAACTTGATACTTCAGGTGAGACACAACATCCCCTTTGGGAATCTGGACACAGCTGCAACTGCAATCCAGAACACCTTTGGTGGATAGAAAAGAATCGTGGTATCAATTATTATTATTTCTTCTTCTTCTTCTTCTTCTTCTTCTTCTTCTTCTTCTTCTTCTTCTTCTTCTTCTCCTTCTCCTTCTCCTTCTCCTTCTCCTTCTCCTTCTCCTTCTCCTTCTCCTTCTCCTTCTCCTTCTTCTTCTTCTTCTTCTTCTTCTTCTCCTTCTTCTTCTCCTTCTTCTTCTTCTTCTTTTGGAGGAATGCCAAAACATTCCATGAAGAACCACTTTTAAGAAAGCTAATAAATCACATTCTTTCTAAATATCCAAGAACTCACTTTCCCTTGAAGGAAAAGAGAAGCTCAGTTCACAGTTGCAATACTACATTTGCATATTTTCAGAGAAGCCCATCATCCATATTTCACTATGGTAATGGTTTCCTCCTCATTGGAAGGAGGGAGGCCTAAAGCAGTAACTTATACAGATAGGTTCCCCTGACAGCAATTCTGTTGCATCTCTTTATCAAGAGTGGTTGTACCATTTAGTTGTTCCCAGTGCTAAATTATTCTTATCCAATGAGAGCAAACTCATGGTGTGGGTCGGCATTTGGGGCTAATAAATATAGGAAAGACCTAATTTCAAAAACTGTCTTGCCCAATTGGCGCCCAAAGTGGCCGTTCGCTCCCTACACAGCCAGCACCGCATCACGGGTGGGTGGGGAGCTCCACGCCTGCATGTGTGCACTTGCTGGTGTGCTGACGCCCATGCCTCCCCTCTCCCCTGCAGTGAAGCGTGGCCGCATCGGGAGCAAACAAGTGCCGGGCGCTGAAGCATATTCCATCTACGAAAAGCCATCACCATTAGAAAATGTTTTCTAGTATTTAAATGGAATCTCCTTTCCTGTAATCTGAAACCATTGCTGCTACCTTGACTCTAAAGCTGAAGTAAACAAGTTGGCCCCTCTTCAACCTGTCTTCCTTTTATGTAATTAAACTTCAGAGGTGGCTTATTGGATCAGGTGAGAGATTTACCTAGCCCAGCATCCTATCTCACACAGTGACCAATGAATCATCTTGGAAGGTATTGGGAGTTTTAAATTTATTTTGAAAATTTGAAATAAATCATGCAACATGTGTGTATAGCTATATAAAACTTTACTATTATAAACATAACAAACCACAGCTGCCTATCTTTCTGAGCTACCGTATTTTATCTTAATTAATAATGAACCTACCTTCCTTCCTTCCTTCCTTCCTTCCTTCCTTCCTTCCTTCCTTCCTTCCTTCCTTCCTTCCTTATATTTCTATACCACTCTCCCTTGCTATAGGGAAACTACACTCTAGTTCTCCATATTGCCTTAGTGCCTTCAATCAGTCACACACACTAACCAATATCTTTTAAAAAGAAAATTGTATTTATTATTGACAAAATGTGACAGCCAGTTACAAATTAAAGAACAAATCCAAAAGCTCAGACTGCAACACTTTGGCCAGAATGAACCAGCACCGCACTGCCTCATAAACTGCTCTGGTGAGAACTACCAACTGAATGGAAGATCCCATGACTGGCTCCAAAGAAAACATGGCTTAAGCAGATTGAGGAAGACCTTAGAAACCAGAGACTGACTATCCACATGGCCAAAATGACTGCCAATTATTGTCAAGAGTGGAAACATTATAAACAAGGCAAAAAATCCAGCGGCACCTACAGCATTATATTGGTTGAGTGGACAATTTGTTCCACCAATTGCCAACTAAAAAAGAAAGAAGAAGACATTTAAAGGTAAAGGTATCCCCCTGTGCAATCACTGAGTCATGTCTGACCCTTGGGGTGATGCCCTCTAGCGTTTTCATGGCAGACTCAATACGGGGCGGTTTGCCAGTGCCTTCCCCAGTCATTACCATTTACCCCCCAGCAAGCTGGGTACTCATTTTACCGACGTCGGAAGGATGGAAGGCTGAGTCAACCTTGAGCCGGCTGCTGGGTTTGAACTCCCAGCCTTATGGGCAGAGCTTTCAGACTGAATGACTGCTGCCTTACCACTCTGCGCCACAAGAGGCTCTTACATAACATTTACAAAACACTTAATCCCTTTTGGAGGGAAATTGTTACTTGATGCCCTATAGGCTCTATAAAGGTAAAGGTAAAGGTATCCCCTTAGAATCATTGAGTTGGAAGTAGCCATACAAGATATCTAGCCCAACCCCCTGCTCAATGCAGGATCAGCCTGAAGCATCCAAGACAAGTATCTGTCCAGCCACTGCTTGAAGACTGCCAGTGAAGGGGGACCAAACCACATCCTTTAGCAGCCAATTTCATTGCTGAACTACACTGACTGTGAAATTCTTTCCCCTGATATCTAACTGGTACTGTTCTACCTGTAGTCTAAAACCATTACTGTGGGTCTTCTTCCCTTACTAACTCTTACTAGCTTTGTTACATGTTATTATTTATTCACATGTTTATATTGCGTGTGTTTCTATTAGTTTATGTTTAACTTCAAAACATTTTAGATCATGTATTTTAAATGTTTTGGTGTCTGAAAGGTTTAATGTTTTGCTCTCATGTCTTCATGTCCACTGCCTTGGGGACTCTGAATTGGGTGGGGAAAATGTTTCAAACCAAAACATTCAGAGGTCAATTGCCTCTGAATATGAACTTTCTCTTTCGTCCTCATGGAGAGCTGTCATTGATGGACTTATCCTCCACCAAGCTGTCCATGGGAAAATAATTAGAATGTTTTAAAACCAAACTCATAAGCCAAAGTACTACATAAATAAACAGCTCATATTTAATACCTCATCTACAAACACATCAGTCCTGACTTCACCTTGACCAACGAAAGGCAAAGAAAGAGATCAAGAGCAGATGGACTCTGACAGCCCAATGGCAAAACTCATATGTCAAATGAAAGAACTGTGAATGGAGTTGAGACTATTTTGGATGCCAAATTATCAACCATGATAATGATGTTGCAGATAAGTTACATTCGCGCTCTCAATTGTCCTTCATCAGGGGAGGTAAAAGGGAGATGTTGCTTGACCTATACTATTTTCTCAACCTTGTGCCTTCCCAATAATAACAGTTTCTCTCTGAAACTGAGGTCTCCTGGGGAGATGCCATTTGACTGGCATGATTGTCTAACACAGCGTGAAACATAGAGAGAGAAGCTGCTGAAACAAGAGATATAAAATAGCTACTGTGGATCCAATCTGTATAAATTTAAGACTCCAATATGCTCAAAGACCAACTGATCAACAAGGCTCTATTGATATAATTTGGGGAGTTACTACGCTACCTAAAAGTACAGTTGGCCCCATTGCTTCAGCTAGCATACGTGTCAAAGCACTAATTAAAAGCAAAATAATCAAGCATCTGGAAGAGGTGACTAATTAAGGTCTAAGCAGCACGGCGTCTTCAAGGGGAAAACTGTACCTCATTAATCTGACAAGGTACTTGGAGGTGTGAATAAAGCTATAAATGAAGGTGAACCTGCAGGTACAATGTATTTAGACTTTCCAAAAAGTGCTTTGAAAAGAAGACCCAACCCCCCTGGAGAGGTTACAGAGGAAACATGGCCAGGAGGCTGTGAGGAACTAAAAAAAAAAAAAAAAAACCCTGTCTGAACACACCAGAAAGAGGGGAGGGGGGAGTTATGTTTCAGCCAAATAGACATGAATTTGGAAACAGAGGCCTGTGCAATTTCCCTTTGTACAGGGCATGGCAGTTCTTCTGAGCAGAGCTTACAAAGACGAGAAGAAGAAGAAGAAGAAGAAGAAGAAGAAGAAGAAGAAGAAGAAGAAGAAGAAGAAGAAGAAGAAGAAGAAGAAGAAGAAGAAGAAGAATTGGTTTTATACCTCGGTTTTCTTTACCAGAAGGAATCACAAAGTGGCTTACAATCACCTTCCCTCCCTCTCTCCAGAACAGCATTCTGTGAGGTAGGTAGGACTGAGAAATCCCTGATTTCTGTATCCCTGATTTCTGTATTTCTGTGAGAACAGCAGTATCAGAGCTGCAATGAGCCCGTCACCCAACTGACTGCATGTGGAGAAGCGGGGAATCAACCCTGGCTCACCAGATTAGAAGCCACCACTCTTAACCACTACACCAAGTGAGGTCACTTCCTGTTTCCTTCCATTAGTCTGCTCTTCTGCTGTCCCATTCAAGGGCACCCTTATACAAGAGGCACCACAGAGAGGGAATGACCACTCATGGCCCAGCACCCTGAGAGAGGGGCAATGAGCAGGCTTCCTCTGCTTGAGCAGCAGGCTTTCAGTGATATCTCCCATCCTTCTTGAATATGGCAAGCATCTTCCCTTGTTTGGCCATGTCAAGGGGGCTGGGGGGGGGGCTAGTGGGGCAGGGATTTGAGCCCCCCCCCCCGAATCATTAAGATCCCTTGTCCCTTTGCTTACTCAGAATGCAACTCTTAGAAGTACCTTCCTTCTGGCTAATTGTTTTTCTTCTTCCTTCACTTTTGAGCCATCACAACAGAGACATGTCTTTGCCATCTCTCTCCATCCTGGCCTAGATTGCAAACTAGGCACCTTTTATTCTCCTTTCCTATCCAGTATGGAATTCAGTCATTCAAGGAAGGACTTCTTATTCTGTTCTCTAGCAACAAGCTCACCTTCCACTGTGGAAGCCAAGCTCTAAGCTGACACATAGTGGCCATCTACACCAGCATAATCCTTAGAATTATGTTCCGTGAAGGTGCAGAGAGTTCCCTGCAAATGATTTCTTTCCCCCACTGGCACGCCAAGAAGCCCATGGGGAGCCAGAATGACTCAGAAACCAGTTTGAATCTGTCTTGCAGATTGCAGACGATCACAAGATTCTCCACAGTGGAATTTCTCCTGCAGATTTGATCACTAACTAGCTCAACACCAATTATGCTGTTTTTTGTTCCCTGCATTTCACCACCTAGATAATTCCTTATGCACCTGCTGACATATTAGGTTTCAAGATGGATACAATGGATACAAATGTAGAGCAACCAATACTTTCTGCTCTTCTTACAATATTATTTATAGGTGTGCTTCATCTTCAGACTCAGTTATTTACCTCTTCCCAGGACATACATTCCCCAGTATCTAATTCACCCTCATTTCTGCCCATTTCCCATGACTGTGGGTTGGAATTTCAGGTGTTTTTCCTATCATTTCTGGGGACCAGGGTGGAAAGTGTTTTGCTACAAGAGATTTTACACAAGTGGGACTGCACTATGTCCATTTATGGTTCCACTTGTGCTGGATCCAAGCCTGGATGTATAAAAGCAACAGAGAGGTGTTAACATTGGGCAAAAATGCCTTCTTGTCTAGAATTGTACTTAAGGAAAAGGGTTAGATTTCATTACTTTGGCACAACTCGTACAGAATTCACTACCAACCGGACACGCCAAAAACCGCATCCATTCTTTGTAGCAATTGTTATCGAGACGGCAGAAAATAAGCAAATTTCTTCTCAAATCTCTTTTCAGTGTTATTAAACACATATTTCAGTGTTTGTGTGAATGCCAACTCTACATGACAGCTTCCCGATCATGGACGGCGCCTGAGATGTTATGAAAACTATGCCTGTGGACTTCATAGCACTGCAGGAGTTAAGCACCACCCCCGTGCCAAAGAAGTTGCACAGCTCACAATGGGAAAAAGTCCTAGGGAAAAAAAAGAAAGCATCTGAAGCAATAAATAAACTCTGACAGCCCCGCTTTTATGAAGCATGTGGAGAGACAGGAGAGGAGGGAGAAACACCTGTGGTGAATATAAACAGCTTTAAAAGCTTGCTGGAAAAGCTGGTGTCCAATGTTATTTGAGAGACTTGAGGGCCTTGGAGACAATCAGATGGGACTCCTTTACAAATCAGAGCGGGGTAAGGCAAAATCCAGCCGCATAATAAATATGACAGCAGTGTCGCCCCTGTGCTAACGTCACTGCTGGTGTTTGGGGGAGAGGTATGACTTTTAATGTGGCTATTGCCATTTTTTTTTGTGGGGGGGGAAGGTAAAGAACACAACAGCTATTTTCTTGGAGGACCAGCTGGAGATTATGACCCCCACATAAAATTACGTGATTTTAGAAGAATAGCGATGTGAATGTATGTTTTTAAAACGGTATGTGGCATTGCCCATGGTATACAGCAGCAACTTTTTTTTAAAATCCCTCCGATCATTTGTTATTCATTTATTATTTACATTTATAGACTGCCCCCATCAAGCCAGCTGTCTCGGGGTGGTTTACATCCATTGATGCAGATAGATCTATTAATAAAACACAGTTAAGGCACTGCTGAAATTCAGTAATTCATTATTAAGTGTTACCAAATCTAAATGGCCAGTCAGATTAGATGTACCATTATGTATTTCTAATTTGAAGGAGGAGCGAACAGGGCTGGAGGGCAGGAGGGGCCCATCGAGGTTCAGTTTATATGATTGTCCAAACTGGCCTCAGCCATAAGCCTGGTGGGAGAGCTCCATCTTGCAGGCCCTGCCAAACTGTGTCAGTTCCGGCAGGGCCCTGATACCCCCAGGGAGCTCCTTCCACCAGGCAGGGGCCAAACCAGCAACATGCAGACAAAGGTGGTGGGGCAGATATTTCTGTGTCCTCATGAAAATCCCCAGGATCTTCTAACCACTGTCATTCTGGATGTGCTTACTCATTCTAGGAGTGCTGGTCACTGATATAACTATCCTCCTCCAAGATTACTGCTTAGCATCCAGGTCTTGTCCATCTCGGCTAAGCAGGGGTTCTTCCTCTGTGGAGGAAGGAATTCCTAACTGCTGTCTCCCCTTGTGTTCAGGGTTACCAAAATGTCTCCACTGTTTCATTTTTAGTTCTCAATTTCTGCACAGATGGCTTTATTTCTGCACAGCCATTTCGCTGTACACTGCTAATGTTATTGGTGTCTGTTGATAAAACACAGTTATCTGGAGAACCAGCTTGGTCCCCTTGGGCCAGACCTTGGGCTCTCTCAGCCCCACCTATCTTGTGATGTGTCTGTTGTGGGGAAAGGAAAGTGAAGATGTTTATAAGGCACTTTGACACTCAGGTAGTGAAAAGTGGAATATAAAAGCTAGCTCTTTTTCTTCTTCTTCTGTTATAATTCTGAGCCTATGTTGGTTTGCCATAGTGAAGAAATATTGTGTTCATGCTTGAGTCCCCTCATTGTAGATCTCTGTTTTTTGACCTCTGTTCCCTTAGCAACATTATCTCAGTCAAGAGTTGATGTCATGTTAGTTCTCAGGTAAGAGTTGTACGATTTGCTTTTTCTTTCTTTTTTTGAATGTAGAGTATATTCTCAACAGAGGACAGAGAGAATTGATGAAATCTCTTGAAATTTTAGACCAGGAGTGGCTAAACTGTGGCTCTCCAGATGTCCATGGACTACAATTGCCATAAGCCTCTGCCAGCATTATGTTGGCAGGGCCTTATGACAATTGTAGTCCATGGACATCTAGAGAGTCAGTTTGACTGCCCCTGTATCTAGCTCCTGTCTTTTTACCTACTTCATCCTATACAGGAGGGACTCAGTATCTTGTTCAAGGTGTTCATATGATCTACTCTTGCTGGCAAAAAAACAAAACAAAAAAAACATCCTTAATAAAGACTGTATGCTCTGTTAGCCAAAAGGCTTAGGTGAATTTCTCTCTCCTAGATATGTACTTGGAAAGTGGGTGTGTCTGCCTATTGTAGGCTCTCCCATAAAAGGAGAGCTCACTCACTCACTCACTCACTGGAATCCAACATCCCCAGCTTTGTTTGTTTTGAGTTACTATCACCTTCTCTTGTAGTATCATCTGAGAAAATACAAATGAAGGATTTTTATAGTTCCTCAGCATCCCAGGCTGGGTCTATACTCATTTAAACAACTGGGAGGGACAAGCCTTGCTTACCCAAGAAAAAGAAAAAAAAAGAGAAATGGGGAACTTTTATACCCACCCTCCTTCCTAGGAGCTCAGGGAAGCATATATGTCCTTTCTACTTCATTTCATCATCACCACCCTGTGAACTAGATGTAGCTGAGAGTGACTGGCTCAAGGGTATCGAGTGTGTATCCTGACAGTGGGCATTTCCATTCTGATCTCTTGAGTTCATGCTCAGATGCTCAGATCATTCCCCTAAGCTGGCATTGAAATTCGTTCCTGCTATCTAACTGGACACTTTACAACCCAACGTCTCACAGATTCCAAAGCTAAGAAGATGCCTTTGGTAAAGCATCTAAAGTATTGGGAGAAAGAAATCCATCTGTCAGGGTTGTGGTGGATTTTTGTGCCAGCTCACATTTCAAGGCCACCCCACTTAAATTCCCTTCCAATAGCAAGGATTTGTGTATCTGTGTGTGTGTGTATGGGGGGGGGGGGGTTATGCCTTCTCTATGTTACAATGGCTTATTTATCAGTCCTCATCAAGGGCAGGCTGAACATCTTTATGAATGCTATAAGCTTCTATTTAGGGGCTTGCTGCCATTCTTTCTGCTTGTTCTGATTTTCCAGCCTCCTGCTTCCATTAGCCTCCTGATGTAAATTTATCCCGGGGACAATTTTGCAGTTGTCTCCAGCGCTGAGCTGGTGGGCTGAATTCATTAGCACGAAACAGCAAAGATGCTTGGATGAAAACGCTCATTAAAATGTTTTCATTGCAAACCATGAGGCAAGCTGAATCCCAAACTGGTCAAGGCAAGGAAGGAGAGCGGCAAACGGCATCACAAAACATCAATTGTGCTATTTTTAAGTTCATCATTATGGTTCGAATGGCTGAACATTTGGATGGAAAAGATCGGTTGAAGGGCACCATGGAGGACTTTGCAGGCTAGTGGTCATGTTCCAGGGTTATTCCAATAATTCCAGTGTTTGTTCATGTACATGTGCAGGACTCAGAATAACCTGTGATAGGCCCATGAAATTTCTGGGGGCCATGAAGTCCTGAGCATGCCAGCTGATAAAGCCTTGGACAGAACCCTGTTAAACCAGTTTAGAGTGAACATAATGCCCTAAGTCGAACTTTCTCAACTTCTTTGCCATTGAGGAACCCCTGAAATATTATTCAGGCTTCAAGAAACCCCAGAAGCAGTGCTATCATGCAGAATATGGTTGATAAGTAAAGCGATGTACATGCCCATCCAGGGCTCCCCCCCTTCCCAACCTCTCCAGGCCCATCATTGGTCTTTTGGGTAGGGGGCAGGTTGATGCGACCATATATGGTCTTCATACTTGATAAATGTTTAACAAATTAAGAATAAAATTACTTCCACCCATTCAGGAAACCTGCCCTGAATCCCTAGTTCCTGACCCATGATCTTCGTATGCTTTGAGGTTGCTTTATTTCTTTATGCTCCTGGATCTCCCACTGAGTTGATGCATCTCCCTGGGTCCTCTCGGAGTCCGCCCTCCTATTTGCTCCTTGCATTTCAAAGGCCCATCCCATGACCATTCCCTTATCTCCTCGCCCAAGGCTGGCCTCACTGGCAGCACACTCTAAACACCAGATGTCCGGATGGGCTGTTTGGGCACCTTTTAGATCAGAGAGTATTATTGCCTTTTCCCGTGTGAATCCATGTTCCTGCCAAAAGCCACCTCTATGCCCCCCTCCCCAGGCCCAGGTATATATTCTAAACAAGCCCCCTTCCTGGCATCTCTATCAAGATTCCTGTTTAAGAACTTATGCAGTGTGCTGAACCTTGTCCAGATTCTCCAAATAAAGACGTTTACCTTAAAGCTTCAGCCCAAAACCTGAGAATGATGTTTGTGGTGCAAATCTGCTGGGTCTCAACCATTTGGTTCCTGACAAAACCCTTCCAAGAAACCTCAGGGTTTTACAAAGCCCTTGTTAAGAAAGCCTTCCCTGGGTCAATCCCTTGACTAATCGTGAAGTAAACTGAAAGTAATTGGTTTTATATAACACTGAGTTCAATACATGTCTAGAGTGTTGGACAAGGCCTAGGGTGACCTTTGGTCAAATCACTCCATACACCAGTGCTTCCCAGTATGGTATCTGTGGGTACCATGGTGTCTACAACCCTTTACCTGCCAAGTGTTTTTAGAAAATAGATGGGGCAAGGCTGGCTACTTGCCTAGCAAGATTTCTAACTGGCCAGTGGACAATTAGCTGGTTAGAGCCAGCTTGGTGTAGCAGTTAGGGGGTCGATCTTCTAATCTAGTGAGATGGGTTCAATTCTGTGCTCCCCACATGATAAAGCTGTCCTGACTGAGCAATAATATCAGGGCTCTCTCAATCTCACCTCCCTCACAGGATGTCTGTTGTAGGGAGAGGAAAGGGAAGGCGATTGTAAGCTGCTTTGAGCCTCCTTTGGGTAGAGAAAAGCATTATATAAGAACCAACCCCCCCTCCTCCTTTTTCTTCAGTAATATCAGGGCTCTCTCAGCCTCACCTCCCTCACAGGGTGTCTGTTGTGGGGAGAGGAAAGGGAAGGCGACTGTAAGCCTCTTTGAGACTCCTTTGGGTAGATAAAAGCAGCATATAAGAACCAACTCTTCTTCTAAACTAATGTTTCAGGGGCAGCTGCCACATGTTGATTATCCCTTACTTCCACCCCCCCCCCCCCCTCCGTGTATTAATAAATCACCCACATCTTTCCCCCTGCTCTTGGGCTTCCTCTGACAAGACTGTTTCAAAGGCTGGAGAATTATCCCCCTCTCCCCCCATTGCTTTGAAGTTTGATAAACATTCTGTCTGAGCAGTGACAGTCTGTCTGGAAATGGATTGAGTCATGAACAGGCATGAATTGCCACAAACTGCTGGAAAGTTCATGGAAAGCACATATCAATTCACCTGTCATGAACGTCAGGTTGCAAGCTTGGTGTCATGGTCAGGGCAGTCAAACTGGTGAGCTGAGTTTGATTCCCTGCTCCTCAACATGCAGCCAGCTGAGTGACCCTGGGCTAGTCACAATCCTGTTAGAGCTGTCCTCACACAAGAGTTCTGTCAGAGCTTTCTCAGCCCCACCTACCTCATAAATTGTCTGTTGTGGGGAGAGGCAGGGAAGGCAACTGTAAGCCATTTTGAGGTAGTAGAAAGCCCAACTCTTCTTCTTCAAACCACAATCTAGCCAAAGTTCATTACAAATTTTTATTCACAAGCTGTTTCATGCTCATCTCTAGTCACCAGTCCTTTGAACTGTCCTTCTCACTAACAACTCACCAGTTATTTTGCACAGGAAAGTTTCAGAATGGTCTACCCATCCCTTCATATTATATTGAATCAGGTTAGTGTTCAATTTAGAGATTTCTTCCTCATCATGGCCTATATTAAGTTCTCTTTACATTTTCCATTACCCCACTGGATAATCCGATTTTACCTCTGGCAGGTGCCTATCACTCATTTCCTCAAGACTTATTTTCTTCTTTTCGTCCCATGCTACACATTTCAAATGCTATTGAGCATATTATCATTCACCCTGCCTCACCTTGGTGTAATGGTTAGGAGCGCCAACTTCTAATCTGGCAAGCTAGGTTTGATTCCGCGGTCCCCCTCATGCAACCAGCTGGGTGACCCTGAGCTTGCCACAGCACTGATAAAGCTGTTGAATGTGAAGCCACATTCAAATAAGCCTGGAGAGAGGGCTTTATGCCTGCTTCAATGTTTCTTGAAAGTGGTAGCATTCTGGAGCCAATTTGGTGTAGTGGTTAGGAGTGTGGACTTCTAATCTGGTGAGCCGGGTTTGATTCTGTGCTCCCCCACATGCAACCTGCTGGGTGACCCTGAGCTTGCCACAGCACTGATAAAGCTGTTCTGACCGAGCAGTGATATCAGGGCTCAGTCAGCCTCACCCACCTCACAGGGTGTCTGTTGTGGGGAGAGGAAAGGGAAGGCAACTGTAAGCTGCTTTGAGTCTCCTTTGGGTAGAGAAAAGTGGCATATAAGAACTTCCTCCTTCTCCTCGCTAGGCCATTGTACAGTCACGAGAAATACAGATGCTATTAAGTACATCAGAATTAGCAGATGCGATTATGGTACCAGTGACTAGCAGTGGGACAAGATTAATTAACAACAGGGAATATATTGGCTTTCCTGTGAGTCCATACAGCCTCTTCCCCGTAATTACAAACATAGCACACTGAAGCTCACCAAACTCTAAAGAACAGAGCTGCCTAGTTGGGAGATGAGATCATTGCAATGTGAATTATTACAACTCTCCAGGATTGTAAATTACTTCCACTCTCCAGTACAGTCGGTGGCTACCTGTTCCACTAGGCTGAAAAATGGGGGCATTCATTAGGCTTTTATCAGACCATTATTGGACTTTTAATAAGGGCGTCACTGTCCTCATAATTTGGCACGGCAATATTTTAGGAGCGCGGGGATAAAGCGGCAGGTCAGAATGAGCTCATAAAGATAGCAGATAACGGCTGTGCGGAGACCACTGGGCATCAAGAGGTGAAACCAAACAGACACTCGCCTGGGATGAGCGCACAAACCCTCAGGGGCTTGCCAAGCCTGGAGAGGACGGAAGGCAAGCCGCAGTTGTTGGCCACTTTGTCAGCTGCTTAGGCCTGTGAGTTAAAAGAGTAGGACACCATTCCCACTGTTCACCCTTGTGCAGTGCACTTCAAAGGCCAATAGCTTTCATTAGTCCTGCCCAAAGAGTGTCATCTGGTGGGAAAGTGCACAGTAAAATGAAGATACAAGCCAGGCTTCTAACAGCCTGTCTTATCATGCTGCTTTTCATCAAGGAATAACAGTGTACCTATGTGTGTGTGTTTTTGTGTGTATGTGTGTGTGTGTGTTTGTTTGTTGTGTTTTCTGGGACAGCATCTCACTTGCAACCAACTTGGATCGGTTGGGGGCTGTTGGGTTTTAGATGGGTTTTATTGTACTATGGGGTTTTAAGGAGGTTTTATCGATTGTGACCCGCCATAAGCCTTACGGAAGTGCTGGTGTATGTATGTATGTATGTATGTATGTATGTATGTATGTATGAATAAATAAATAAATAAATAAATAAATAAATAAATAAATAAACAAACAAACAAATAAATAAATAAATAAACAGACAGACAGACAGACAGACAGACAGACAGACAGACAAGTTTCTGACACTGAATTAATTTACTTCCTCATCCTTTTTGCAATTGCTGGTTTCCTCTTGCTTTCCCCGTAGGACTTGGACCACATATCAAAGCAAGCGGCATTTTCCAAGGCAACGTACGGTTGAGAATTGTATCCATTCACGCAGTTGTTCACGCAGGGCACCCCCCTGAAGCTGTTATGGTCTTATTTTTTAAAGACAAAATGGTCAGGCTCTAACAGTTGGGTGACCACAAGGATGACAAATATTTCAGACTGCAGAGCACCCTCTGCGTAGTTGAGAGCCTTGCCCTTCTAGATGCCGAGCCAGTTAGGGGTGTCAGCTACGCCTGTCATAATACCGCAGAAATCACCAGGGATGTACTTTTCATCCGGCTGTGCCCTTGCCGCTAGAAAGATTAAGACAGATTCCTTTGGTACTTAACTTCTTCCTTTAGAGCAAGCTATCACCCCAGTTAGCAGTCTGAACTCTGAATCAGGATGACCCCAGGTTAAATCTTGTTCCTACCATGAGCTCACCAGAAAGCTCAGGGGAAGCCTTAGACTCCGCCCACCATCTACAGTATACAAATGAGGATAAGACTGATCTTTGGCACATGGCAGTTGTAAGCAAAACAACTAGGCAGAGAGGGAACATAACAAAGTTCAAGTCCAGTGGCACCTTTAAGACCAACAAAATGTATTCATGGTATAAGCTTTCATGTGCAAAGCAAACAGCATTCTGAAGAAGTGAGCAGAAGAGTGCCCCTTCTTTCCTTCCTTCCTTCCTTCCTTCCTTCCTTCCTTCCTTCCTTCCTTCCTTCCTTCCTTCCTTCCTTCCTTCCTTCCTTCCTTCCTGTCTCCCTCCCTCCCTTCCTTCCTTCCTTTTGTCCAGATGAACTGGTGCCTGCAGGTTGGCAACCCAACTTCCTGCACATGGAGAAGGAGTGTGTGTGTGTGTGTGTAGGGGTCATACTGAGTCCTTGGGTCTGCTACTTTTAACCCCTTCACCATGCTGGATCTCAAGTCTATGCAGGGAGCAGGAGGAGGCGGATCAGCACCCAAGAAGAAGGTACATACCCTTTGGTGTTATATCCATGATCCTGTAGCTGGCTCCCTCCTGTATTAGATCTTGTGAAAAACCATCCTTTTTGCTTTCATTGCCCTGGTAAGAATCTCAGAGGCCTTGGAGCCTGGATGGCGATTCCATCAATATGTCCAATTCACACCCAAACTCTTTGGCACTGTGAGAGGCCAAGAGCTTTGGGTTGATAAGGGAGTACCTGCATAGAATTCACCATCTTAGCAAGGACCCCATGATGATCTGATTGATTCTTCAATAAGTACTTCCTTTCCATAGATGAAATCTGAGTATTGAGAACATCTATGGATTTTCACACAGTGTAACATGTTATTGAATCCAACCCATAATCCCCTCTTCTCCTGTGTTCCTGGTTTAAGGTACTGGTAATCACCTTTGAAGTCATCTACAGTCTGGGCCCAACATACCTGAGAGACCAGAGTGCTCAATTTCCCTATAAGGCAAACTTATGTATAAGAAAGTTTCTTTATTAAGAATGAAGACATCTGTTACACATGCATAGACAGGACTGAAGTATTTTGACCATGGACAGGGTGTATAATACATTGAAGCCTATTCCCCCTCCCACCCTTCGGAATGGGGCAAAATGCATTTCAAAGAAAGTCACAACGTTCCAGATAACCTAAACCAGGGGTAGTCAACCTGTGGTCCTCCAGATTTCCATGGACTACAATTCCCATGAGCCCCTACCAGCAAACGCTGGCAGGAGCTAATGGGAATTGTAGTCCATGGACATCTGGAGGACCACAGGTTGACTATCCCTGACCTAAATTACAGAGGGTGAAGCTAGGAGTATAAGGGGAAAAGGGAGGGGAGAGAGCAGGAGTAGGGACAGGCTGTGAGAAAGCTAGGAGTCATAAACCAAGACATCAGGATACAACCTTGAGGTGTCAAAGCAGCCATCTGGGCAGCATCTGGTCTCAAGCATCAAAATTCCAACAATCATGGCAGAAGACCTGGGGGGTTCTGACACTCTCCACATATGACCCCCCCATGGAATAATCTGCTCTGCTACTATCGATCAGCTGGTGGTCCCTGCCCCCAGGGAAGTTCATCTGGCCTCAGCCAGGGCCAGGACATTTCCAGTAAGGACATCAGAGTCCTGATAGAGCTGGTTCAGTTCTGCAGGGCCTGCAAGATGGAGCTCTTCTGCCAAACATTTGGTTGAGGCCAGTGAGCCTAGAACATCATATCCCACCCTCACCAAAATCACTCCTTTGAAAACATCTTCCTGGAAAGTGACCTACCATTAAATGAGAACTGCATTGATTTTGCTGCTAATCATATGTGCTGTTTAATGCTTTTTTTAGGATGCTATACATTGTTTAAAAGCATTTTTATTGTTACCAATTACTATGTTGTACATCACCCTGAGCCAACTTGCCGGGAGGGCGGTATACAAATCAAATAAATACCTTACCAGTGTAGGGGTCCAGGGTAGCAGCCAAGCAGGGTCAATATGTTATTAACAACTTGGAGTGCTAACTCACCCCACTGAAAGAAAATACATTTTTAATTCAGTGACAGTCTCCCTTTTTTTTTGAAAGAAACTATCTTTAAAACAGGAAGATGATTGTTAAAAAAAAAATCAACTGAGAATGTATACCTTCCCCTCAAGGATTGTGCTCTAAACCCTTCTGCCTAAACGGCTGTGTTTGAACACCTAGGATTCTCTCTTGCTCAAGGTAGATTTTTGAAGATCGCTATCATCCTTATCATCCTTAAGTCACTAAAGGAAGAAAAAAATATCCCCCTTAGCAATAACAACTGTGAGTTTGGCAGAGGTAACTTTAATAACTTACTGTTTATTCAAGGGAGATTATTATAATCAGGTAAAAGTTTCTGAAATCTGAGTGGGAAGCTTGTTCTTCATATTCAGTTTGTACATTTTTAACCCAAGTGCTACATAAAGATGAAAAAATATATAAACAGTATGGCTTGGCTATATATATGAAATAGCTTTTTCGTTGGAAGTACAGAAGCTTTTTGTAGTATCCCCAATCATCCAGATTCCTGGTTAAGGGGAGAAATGACAAACAAATTACAATGATGATCTGACTCCAATGGTAACAAGGAAAAGAAATTTTACTTACAAAAATAGAAGCACATCCTTGTTGTTGTAAGGTGCGAAGTCGTGTCCGACCCATCGCAACCCCATGGATAATGATCCTCCAGGCCTTCCTGTCCTCTACCATTCCCCAGAGTCCATTTAAGTTTGCAAAGCATATCCTACTTGACATATTAATGCAGGTATATTTTACTTATTGTGAAAAAGGTTACTTTGCTACATCTCCAAGCCCAGGTAAGAGAGAAAGAAGAGTGGACCTAGGTAAGATGAAACAGATGACAAACAGTAGCTGACAAACATCACTCAACTTTTAACCAATGAGTAGATGCAACCAATTTTCAAGTGTACCTGAGTAAGATCATTTCCACAGTACAGTCTTACCTCATTTTAACATTGAGTTGAAGGCCTAGTTTATGCTTTGAATTTGCAGCCCTCATTCTGTAATAGGGCATTTAAGCAAGGATTAGACCCACTTGGGCCCATTCTGCACAGCAGTAGCCATGCAGGGCTACCTCCAATGCGTTGCTGCAGAACTGCATGCTCTGCAGCAATCTGTGTCTACACGAGCATACATTTCAGTGCTGAATCAGCTCCAGAGCTGAAATGTGCCCCACGGGGGACTCATTTCAGTGGGATACCTAGTGTCCCCCTGGAAAACAAAGCAGTGGCAGATAAATTCTGCCATATGGGGGGGCATGGGGGTATTTTGCGAGAAGGTGGGATTGCATGGAAAATTATTCTGCAAAATAAAAATAAATGCCCCAGTCCACCACGCAGAACGGCAAAGTTCAGCGAAGCCAACGTGGGCATTCCCCCCCCCCCCCGGGCCACCATAGGACATTGAGGAGCCAGGTCTGGAAACGAGACAGGCTTTGTTGGCCCTTCTCGGGGCTAAGGGAACTTGGAAGAATCTGCATTCCCTTAACCCATGGCTTCTGGGGACTAATCCACACCAGGCCCATGAGGGCCCTGGTGGCAATGTTATATGGATGCGGGGATTTGCCCTGCTTCCATATGTCTCCCCTCTTGGCCTTTTCTGCCTATGCGGAATCAACCGTATTGAGTTCTGCATTTATTTTTAATTGAGTCTGTGCTGCCTCCCATCACTTGGGTTGTGGTTTCTTTTCCCACATAAACAGCAACATTGCAATGTAATTGCTTTGCATTGGGGAAAGTGTGACTTATATTTCTCCTCTTTAAAGGGGACTGCGTGTTAGGGTAACAAAAGCTCTGCTACAAATAACTGTGGCTGCCAATTGATGACGTGGGGGGTGGGCTTGCTAGGTGCGATGATGATTACTTGCGCAGTGGGTACGCCTCACCGGGCATGCATGTCGCTGGCAGCAGGGGTGGGCCTTGTGGCACAAATTTATATTATTATTATTATTATTATTATTATTATTGTTATTATTATTATTATTGTTGTTATTATTATTATTATTATTATTATTATTATTATTATTATTAATATTATACTTTTATACCACCGTTCCCTTAGGCTCACGGTGGTTTACAAGATAAAAATTACAATAAAATGCATAGTTAAAACCATTAAAACCAGTCCACACTATCAATGTTAAGGTACCACGTATAAGGGCCCAGCCTCTCTGCCACCTGTCACTACTGGGACAGCTTCTCACCTTTCCGCCCTAGTTATATGGTGTTATTGGGTGTGTTGTGGTTAACATTTCCATCGCAGCGGTTTAACGGGGGCATGAGAAAAGAGCCTGTGGGTTCAGGGTTCCAGTTTGTGTACTGGAGCCCTGAGTGGGGAGGTCTCCATAAGAGACCAGCTTGTGTAATTGCGGCCTACCTGACTGGGAAGGACTTTGAAAACATTGGGTAAGGGGGCACAAAATTCACATCTATTCCTGAGGAGGTAATTTTTTTTTTTTTTTTGCAAAAATGTTTACATTCTTTGATACTTTAAAAATGCTGGGGGGGTGCTCTTGTGCAGAAGTAGCATGAGAGAATTCTCTTAACGCTTTCCCTCCCAGATTGTCTTACATGCAGAATTGCAATAGCCAACAGGCAAGAGGGTTCTAGAAGTTTCTGTTGATTATGAAGCAACCGCCCTTATAAGAATCTTTCCCCCCTCCCCGTCATGAAGAAACTAATCTTGGCTCAGTCCAGTATGGTCAGGAAACCAGACTGTGACACATTTTTGCTTCTAGCTGATTCAGCTCCGAGATATGTGTCTGGATGAAGCAATGTTCTTTGTTGCACATGCAGCTCCTTTTGACAGTCGCCTGTAGAAAGAGAAACATCTGCTTGAAGCCAGATGGGGGCCTGAGCACACTGAGCAAAGCCATTATGCTAGTGCTCGACAGATGCCACCAGTGACTCTTTTCCTCAGCAAGATGTCTCAGACAATGGAGTCATGCTGAATTAATTATTTCAGTCCCAGTGATCATGTGATAGACGTTCTGCTATCTACTTTCTGCTCTTCTGCTGCTTTATGATGTTTGACAAATGGATTTGCATATGCTTAGGCCATCCGATGAGAAGTGCTATTGTCATACAGAAGACACAGCATTCTGGTTAGATTTGAGTCCAGTAACACCTTAAAAGACCAACCAGGTTATTAGGGTATAAGCTTTGGAGAGTCAAAGCTCCCTTTTTCAGATCTGATGGAGAGGTTTTCTCTCAAAAGCTTTAGGAGCCTCCTGGCTCAAACGTCCCTGACCCTTTTGAGCCTGTGAGCACCTTTAAAATCTGTATGCAGTATGGTGGACACAGCCACAAAGTGGCCACTCCCACATACATTCACACAGAAAGAAGATCCATGTAGTGTAGTTGCAGCCGTTGCCAAAACAACATATTTTAAAAGCCACACAGCCAGTCAAATTTCCAGTGTTCATTCAGAAGTCTACCTGCCCTTACCCACTTACTTAAAAAAAAAAAACTGGGTGGGCATCCTAAATCACAATGGCGCCCATGGGCAACACATGGGGAAGCCCTGGAGTATACCTCGAAAAACTGGTTAATCTTAAATTGCTACTAAACTTCATTCTAACTGTTCTATTGCTGACCAGCCTGGCTCCTGCTGAAACTACCTTCATGGAAAGGATTAACAACTAGTCAGAAACTCTCCTGTTATGCTTAAATCTTCAGTAATCCTATTGCTTTAACAAGCATTTTTTACCCACAATATCATAACATGATGGCAACGATGTTGTTATTTAATCTGCATGGATATTTACACTCTGGGAACAAAAAGTGGATTACAACATCCTCCTCCTCCCATTTTATCCTCAATACCACATCCCTGTGAGATACGCTTGAGAGATTGGCTGGAGCTGGGTCACGGCGGACAGCTTCCATGAATTGGAACTCCTGTTTCTCATTTCCTCTAAAGACTCCCAATAAGCTGGCTCTGTTTCCTTGCCTCCTGTTTCTTCTGGAGAGGATATCCTGCATCTGGATTTCAGACTAGTAGCCTTCGCTTATATGCTTCAAGTGGTGATTCTGTGAGGCCCAGATGTTCCCTAGAACAGGCCAATCTGTCAATAGGTGTGTTAGAGTTTATGCCTCAGCCCCAAAATTCCTTTTCCCAGAAAAAAAAAATACAGACCAAGTAGCTATAGGGTATCTGCCCTACAGGAGTTAAAGATCTGTCAGAAATCTAAGCTTTACGTTGAGTTTTGTGTTTTTATTTAAGCCTGGATGATCAGTCCTTTTTATGAAATGATTTTCTGCTTTCCACTGAAACAGCTTCATCCTGTCTCTTAAACATGAAATCTTCTTGGACATGGTGATCTTGAATAACAATTTTCCACTTGGCAGTGTGAAAGTCATCACTGCCTGCTCTTAAGTCATAAACTGCCTAATGATTATGCAGTTAGAGTGCTGTTTATACATTCTGCTTAAGCTATCTATATCCGGATTGATTAAGCCATGTATTTATTACCCATTTTCTGTCAATTCCGGAAGGCCTCTATCAGAATGAAAGCCCCTATCTGAGAGGGTCCAAATGAACACCAAATATTTCTATGCTTTACTGGCTTTGAATCAAGCACCTTCCTTCTCCTATACTTCCATATTAAATTCACCCCATGAAAACTGGCCAGGTTTAGATTATTCACATTTAGGAAGCTTCTTGCCTGTATATCTTCCTTAGAACATTTTTTTAAATATTTCCTTGTGCCAATCAAGGAAAACTGAAAAAAATAGCCATTGTTACTAAAGGGAACCTTCATACATAGACAATAAATTTCAGAATACCAATGCTCAGAGGCAATCTCAAGAGATGGCCTTGGCCAATGTATGGTTTGGTGGCCTTCTAGGGCAACTATTGACCCCTGTATGAAACAAGAAGTGTTAGTTTTTATACCCCACTTTTAACTGCTTGAAGGCATCTCAAAGTGGCTTACAACAGCTTTCTCTCTCCTTGCAACTGGGAGATAGTTGGTCTACAGGTAGATAGATTATTGATGTAATGAACCAGGGCTGTTCTTTTGTACACAGAACAACAGAGATGCTACCAGCTGGCAAACATCGGCCTATAATAATCTCTATATCCCTCTCCTAGCTACAAGGGAAATTAGATGAGTGAGAGAAAAAAGGAAGAGCCAGTCTACCAGTCAGTAGTGTTTTTTCCCCTTTCCCCCTTCACTCTCACTGCAAATTCAAGGTAGTTTAGCATTGACTTCCCTAGCACTTTTTTACCATGCCTTTCCTCCAAAGAAGAAGAAGTAGAAGAAGAAGAAATAGAAGAAGAGTTGGCTCTTATATGTTGTGTTTCCCTACCCGAAGAAGTTTCAAAGCGGCTTACAATTGCCTTCCCTTTCCTCTCCCAACAATAGACACACTGTGAGGTAGGTGAGGCTGAGAGAGCCCTGAGATTACTGCTCAGTCAGAGCAGCTTTATCACAGCTGTGAGGAGCCCAAAGTCACCCAGCTGGTTGAATCTGGGAGAGTGTGGAATCAAACCAGGCTAGCCAGTTTAGAAGTCCGCACTCCTAACCACTACACCAAGCTGGCTCAAAGAGCTAAGAATGGCACATATGGTTATTGCTTTCCCATTATAACCCTGCAAAGCAAAGTAAGTTAAGGTAACAGAGTAGGAACTGAGCCAAGGTCCACCCAATGAGTTTTGTGGCAGAATGAGGATTTGAACCCTGGCTTCTAGAACCTTCCAGCGCTTTCAACAATTTTGCCACATTTTCCTGGCTAAACATGTTTAAGTAAATAGACAAGAGGAAGAATATAGTTGTTAGCATGCTAGAACTGGAAATCACCTTTTCTTGCCTCATGAACTAACAATATTCAATCTATTGGCAATTGTTTTTTTTGTTGTTCTTGTTACTGATTTTTAAAAATTGATTTATGTATGCAGGAAAATATGGAGTGTGAACAGTTACTGTGATTGAGTTGAGTCATTGGAAATCCATTGTTAATTCTGTTGATTTCGGAACTCCAGATACACAAATTGAACAAAATTGAGAGGGTGCAGAGGAGAGCAGTGAGAATGGCTTTAAACTTTGTGTAGAATGGTATTGGCTAAATATCAGGAAGAAAAATTCATAGAATAGTTCAGCAGTGGAACTGGCTGCCTAAGGAGGTGGTGAGCTCACCTTCTTCAAGCAGCAGCTGAATAGCTAGAAGAAGAGTTGGTTTTTATATGCCGCTTTTCCCTACCTGAAAGAGGCTCAAAGCGGCTTACAGTCACCTTCCCATTCCTCTCCCCACAACAGACACCCTGTGGGGTGGGTGAGGCTGAGAGAGTGCTGATATCACCACTCAGTCAGAACAGTTTTATCAGTGCCATGACGAGCCCAAGGTCACCAAGCTTGTTGCATGTGGGGGAGCACAGAATCAAACCTGGCATGCCAGATTAGAAGTCCGCATTCCTAACCACTACACCAAACTGGCTCTCAAGAAGTCTGTACTCCTAACCACTACACCAAACTGGCTCTCTACTTATCAAGGATGTTATAAGTTGGTCCTGCATTCAGCATAGGGTTGGACTAGATGGCCTTCTAACTATGATTCTATGAAATGTTTCCGTATATCCAACCCAAGTATTATTACTTCAGACAATATATCATTCCCATGTGTGACTATGTGGAAATAACTCTAGCAGATTTTTGGAAAAGTAGAAATCGAGGAAGGGGGGATTGAGACCTGTGAAAACTATTTTCAAGAACCAATAATGATGGTGACTTTATTCCAATGTCCATATGTCCATTAACAAATGAGACATGGACTTGAAATCTATTTCACCAAGGATCTGCACCAAGTGGTAGCACAATGGATACGAGAAAGGGTTCTCAAACAGCAAGCCACTGGCTCAAACCTTGCTTCTCCCTGGAATTTGTTGAATCCTATTCTATTGCAATCATTCACAACTGGATCTTCCTGTCTGTATGAACATGAAAAGTCAGGACTGCATTCACACACTGTAAGATATTACCCTCTGGTTGTGTTATTAATTTGCAACTGGGTTAGCTTGTCCACATAGGAGATTCCAGTTGCAAAAAAATAGCTATAGTTTAACAAAGGGCATTGTCTAATGACATGGGGGTACAACTCCAGATGTGAACAGGTTCTACCACTCCACATCAAAACATTGGATTAGATACAGCCTAGATTTTCCAGGAGCAGAATAATATTTTCCTACCTCCTGCTCCCACTGCAGTCCATTGATCTCCACAAAATGTTGTTCTTGAGGGACCTTGAGAAATCACAGAAACTTTTTGCAGTGAGAAGGGGCAATTGGTGGCAATGACCAATGTAGTTACGATTTGCCCCATTTTGTGGATGCTGTCAAACATACCTTAGGCTTGTGCTCAAGCTCTCAACGCCATCTGCGGTATGATAGCAATATTGACACACTTTGCTGGTACGTCATAAGGATTTTCTGAGATTATGTATGGGAAGTGCCTTCCACGTTCTAAAGTGTATGCAATCAATATTTGTTGATTGCATACACTTTAGATAATACTTGTTGCCATGATCCTTAAAGGGCAGGTAACCACACTGCAAGGCTATGTTGCCGCAGGACTTTGTACACACGAGAAATGAAAGTGCACGCTGGATCCGGATGACTTTGTGGTGGACCTCTTGGAGTCATTGTTTTCTGGTTCATGAGGAGTGGATAAAAGAATGAAGCAATATTGTGCTGTGAGGAAAAACAACAACAACAGGAAAAAAAAACCCTGGTTAGTTTAAGGTCAGTGTGATACTAATAACACAGAAATGTGAAAGTGAACAGGCAGACGGTAATTGGAAAACAATACAAAGGAACATTTGTGGAAGTGGGGATGCACAGTAGAGAAAATCGCTAATATAGTTGAATAGTTGAGCTCTTCAGCACATTCTATTAAAGTCACTTGTTATGAGGCCACTGTACAAAGTCTGTATGAGGGATGTTTCCAAGTGGTTAATTGAAATAATAGAATCTCTCCCTCTTTCTTTTACCTCTTCCTTTACAATGGGATTCCCCTCTATTTCTTCCACTATATATTTCTGGTAAGACCTTGGAGGAGGAGCATGTCTCATGGCTTAAGTGCCACTAAGCGCTTAACACCAAGCACAGCAGCCGTTCCCCCCCTGAGTGCCTCCTCCTCCAACCGGCTTGCCTGCCTGTCCTTGTTGTTGTTGTTATGTGCGAAGTCGTGTCCGACCCATCGCGACCCCATGGACAATGATCCTCCAGGCCTTCCTGTCCTCTACCATTCCCTGGAGTCCATTTAAGTTTGCACCGACTGCTTCAGTGACTCCATCCAGCCACCTCATTCTCTGTCGTCCCCTTCTTCTTTTGCCCTTGATCGCTCCCAGCATTAGGCTCTTCTCCAGGGAGTCCTTCCTTCTCATGAGGTGGCCAAAGTATTTGAGTTTCATCTTCAGGATCTGGCCTTCTAAAGAGCAGTCAGGGCTGATCTCCTCTAGGACTGACCGGTTTGTTCGCCTTGCAGTCCAAAGGACTCGCAAGAGTCTTCTCCAGCACCAGAGTTCAAAAGCCTCAATTCTTTGACGCTCGGCCTTCCTTATGGTCCAACTTTCGCAGCCATACATTGCAACTGGGAAGACCATAGCCTTGACTAAACACACTTTTGTTGGCAGGGTGATGTCTCTGCTTTTTAGGATGCTGTCTAGATTTGCCATAGCTTTCCTCCCCAGGAGCAAGCGTCTTTTAATTTCTTTGCTGCAGTCCCCATCTGCAGTGATCTTGGAGCCCAGGAAAATAAAATCTGTCACTATCTCCATTTCTTCCCCTTCTATTTGCCAGGAATTGAGAGGGCCAGATGCCATGATCTTTGTTTTCTGCCTGTCCTATGGCCAGCCAATTGCCTTCCATCCTCCACCCCTGACCACCCCCTCCTCCTTCCACTTCCCTCTGAGGCTTGGAGGCTGCAGATCCCTGTCGCCAGAGAGCTGTCCCTGCCGGTGAGTCCCATAACAGTGGCCTGCAGCCTTTCTAGGTTCTGGGGGGAGGGGGAGGCCAAGCACAGAGTTCTTCCACTCCACACCCCTAATCTCATACCCATTGTATTACTGAATGCAATGGGCTTGGCCCCTAGTCTGTTAATAATAAAATACCCCTGGGTGATTAAATTACCCATTGTGAACAAGTTGCATTCAGTGATCTTCCTTAGAGCTCTTTCCACTGGCTTTAGGATTTCTAAGGCTAATGGCAAAACTGTCAGGTACAGCAGCCTGGCAAATTGCAAGAAGTCAGTCAGGCCAGAGAAGCAGTCAGGCCAGAGAAACAACATGGTGGAAACCTCTCTAAATGATAAGGTTCCCAAACTAAAGAAAAGCAGTAGATCTGGAACTACAGACTTTGGATTGGCACTCTGGTATCACCTGACACTGAAGGCCTATTGTTTTAGACCAGTGGTTCCAAAATTAGAGCTCATGGTTGCCATGACACCTATTGACAATATTCTTGGTGCCTCTTACATGTTTTTAGAAAATGAGTCAAACCAGGCAGGCTTCTGATTTATTTATTTTTTTAAAGTAGCTTTGGCCACCGTCACAACACCAAGTTCTTCACTGTGTGACTGACAGTAAGCCATGACAGCCATTTTGTGGCTAGCTCAGCTTCCTGCAGCACCCATTTTATAGCAGCTATTTTTGTGATTGAGCCCCCCATGTTATGTCAGAATACCAAAGGTTCCCACAGGCTCAAAACAGCTGGGGACCCCCTGTTCTAGACTTTTCTGTGAGTGTCCAGTGGTAACAATTTGCAATTCCCAGTTTCTCTGAAAAATGAAAGCCAGTACTTGGTCAATAGAATGCCTGATGGAAAGAGTCTTGCTGCATCCCGTGGAATGCTTCTTAGATGTAGAGCAGTATCAATACCCTTCTCTTTTTTTGTATTTTCTGCTACCAGTGACATGATTCTGAGTGGAAATTAGTCTGATATTTCAGCTAGGCTTCCAACACAAGCCACAAATGCTCAATCTGCGAGCGATTTAGCAGAGGTATGGCAATCAAGGGTGAGAAATCATGAACCCTCAGGCCGTGCTGGGCACATTTTGATTGTAATCAAAAAAATCACCTAACCAAAAGCAGAGTTGAATCAGTTTGGCATTTTGTGTTGAATCATAGGGTAGTCTGTGTTGCTTATCTAGTAATGTGAGTTTACAGAATTCTTAGTAGAGGAAATGGTATATGTTGTGTCCTCATGGGCCCAAATTTTATGGATTTAAATAGGAGCTTTGTTTGCATAACTGTGTGTGTGAAGTCCTTACAATTTTTTTGTAATGCCGACACAGCATGGATAGGTGAACTGAAGGTCCTCCAGCATTTTGTACATATGCTACACAATTGATCATTGGGCCAGAGCACCGTTTGATTAAGTGTGACCATAAGTGGTACCTTGATAAGGTTGTAGTAGAGCAGGACAGAAATCTAGGTATTACTGGCAAGAGAATTTTTGCTGTATGGCTGGCAGATGGGTCAACCTGCAAGCTGGTGCCATCATATATTTAATTTATTCAGAGAACTTTGTGTTGCTAGGCTCCCATTGCTGTGAAAATCAGCACTCAATAGGGGGAAAAAAGTCCTGCTGTCTCTTATCAGCGTGCATTTAGCAAAATAATAGACTTCCTGGGTGAGACCAATGGTCCGTCTAGTCTGGTAACCTAATTTCAACAGTGCCTAGCCAGTGACAGATCATCTGCTTCACATGCAAAAGGGCCAAGATTCAATCCCTGGAGTCTCCAGTTTAAAGGACCAGCTAGTAGATAATTTGTAAGACGTCTAGACAAGACTGACATTGAGAGACCAATGGTCTGGGCTCAGTATAAGATAACTTCAGTTTACAAGGAGAGCATTCTAAATCACAAGGAGGGCAAAGATGGTGCTGGAACTGCTCCATTGTTACACAGGCCCTGTTCTGTCTTGTCCTCCAAGACATCTGGCCACTAGTAGAAGTCCAAGTCTCTATACTCTCCCAGCTTTCTTCACCATTGTTTTGCTGCACTGAGAGGTTCAGGGATCTAGGCTTCCCTCCTCTGCATTGCTATTCTGTGCCCCCCACCCCCACCCCCAATTGCAACATCTCAAGCATCTGGTTAGCATGGAAACATCTGACAGAGTTTGCATATTCTGGGGGGATTAGCACCTCCCTTATTGATTGGTTGCCCCCAAGGCCATGACCAAAGAGGGGGGTTAACCCCAAAAAAAGATTAAATAAAAATAATACAAAGGCTATTCATTGAATCAGTGGGAAATTATTAACAATGGTACGAGACAGGAAAAAAATAGAAAAAAAAGTTTTAAAATTCCAGGAAAAAGTGAGAAAGAACAAGATGTTTCATGAAGGTTGAAGAATATATTGTACCCCACCTCCTACCCCCAGCCTCTTTAAAAATCCTGTGCACTTGCCTGGCTTCCCCCCTTGGTTGGCATGGAAGGGATGAGAGGGAGGACTCCTGAGAGGGCAGAGGCTACCAAACAGTTCCAATAGGGAGCTGGTGTGATATTCTTCCTTCTTAGCTCAGAGCAAAAGGAGCAGTCTGCTCACCCAGCTGATTGCAGGATTAGCTGAACGAGTGCAGAATAAATGGATCATTCCCTTTTTAAAGGTTAGCATTGGAGAGGGTTGGTTTGGACTGCTTGCTTGGTTGGCATTTCTTAATCTGACATAATTGATTAGTAGTTAGTTCCCTGGGTCAAAACTGATAAACTGAGTGTTGTTCAGATGGAAAGAGGAGTACGGGTTATACTCGTGAACATTATACGGGTAATACCTACCCAGCTGCAATATATGGACTTGAGAATAGTGATGCTGTTGCCACCAAGGCCTTCTCAGCTTTGGGCAGTATAAAGCAGACTCCTTGTAGGTTCTGGTCTCATGTGCTAATCCCTGAGAATAAGGGACTTCAGTTGAGTAAGGCAGATGAAAAGAGGATCCCATAGACACGTCTATGGACTGAAGGGGATGTTTTCATTTATTCCATCCCCTTCTACAAACTTCTGACCTGCTCCTCAATCTGTTACCAGAGATCTCCATTTCCCAAAAGCAGCAGTTCCAAGATTATTTATTTGTTTGAACATTTATAAGCCACCTTTCCTTCTGGTTCAGGGCTGCTTAAATAAAATGTTTTTTTTTTTAAATCTTATTAAACCCAGAATAAGATAACAGTCTCTTCTCAATATTTCATTCCCTCCTCACTTAAAAGATAACTACCATTCACACAGCTTCCAACACCCTGACCAACTGGCAAGATTTTCAGCACTTGCTGAAGATCTTTGAGGAGGGACTTCCCTCACCTCTTCTAGGAACCCATTCTACAGGAGTCATGATGGAGAAGGCCCAGACACCGGTTGGTGCCAGATGGGCCATCCTAAGTGGTGGGATAGCCAACCGATGGCTGCCTGATGACCATAACTGGTGCACAGAAACATGTGGAAGAAGATTGTCCTTCAAAGAAGTGGGTCCCAGGTAGTGAAGGGCTTTGAAGGTCATAGAACTTTGGCTTGAATTTGTTAATAGACTGGCAACCCGTGTAGCTGTTTCTAAATGGACACCATATGTTTCCTGATATTGGACCCTGAAAATACTCAGATGGTCTGGATAGTTGTAGTATTGGTGTTCTCTTCAAGGGTACTGTCACATGGGACATTTGCAGTAATCCAACTGTAAGGTTATAGAAATATGGATTAGTGTAGTCAAACTGACTATGTCACAAGAGCCAAAGCAGCCATTCAAATGCTGACAGAAGTCCCTTTTCATCCATGGAAATATCCAGTATTTTCCAAGCCTTGATTTCCTAGTGCCCCTCTTGATAGTAAGAGAGAAGGCAGTTGTTTGGCTGAGAAAAGAGAAGGGAGTCATTTGGCAAATTACTGCATTGCATATTTTCATTCAACCCATCTGCTGTATCTTGAGCCTTCATTTGTAGGGAGGGGTGATTTTAAAGGCCTTTGTTTGTTTTTAAAACAGAACCATTCATTTCACACTTGAGTTTAATTTTTCAGAACGTTCCATGCTGTATCCTGTTATGTAAGGGGGATTACATTGTCTGGTATGTCACTCCTTGGGCTTTTGCAGAGCATTGCAAGGGTATTTTAAAATCATCACCATATATAAAAACTGAATCTGGAGAAGAGGTAGGCATATCTAGGGAATCCATCTCTAACAAGGATGAACTTCTTAATTAGTTTTGCAGTTCCTCTGCTGGGCTTCATCCCTGCCCCCTCCATAGGATCCTAAGAGATCTTCTCGGTTGGTCCCATAGAACTTCAGCAGCATTGTGATCAGTGCCCAACAGAGAGGTGACCTTTTGAATAACCGGCAGGAAAAAAATAATTGCTGTGAGACACAAATGTGGTCTCTAGTCTTTTCTTGGAGTGTTTGCAGATTTTGAAGAAATGGGCTAGAATTACTCTGGAGATTAGCACTTTCCTTTCTATGGTTTCCCTTCCTTTCTTACAGAAGCACTTTTACCAGATTAATGTATGTTCTCCTCTCACAGTGGCGACAAAAAGTTTCCTCAGATGGCCTCAGCAGGTCATACCAATTTGACTTCATCGTCCTCAGCTATGAAAAGGGTATTGGGAATGGGTAACATGTCCTTGGGGGTGTTAATTTGGCACATGCTAAACTTAGTAAGTGATCAAAATATCATTTTGAAAATGTCATCGTTAAAACAGGGAAAACTGCATTAGCAATGAGCAAACTGCTCGAATTGGGTTCATCTATATTCGGGGCTGCCCTGACCTGGATAGCCCAAGGCTAGCCTCATCTCATCAGGAACAGACAGATTAAAAGAGAGACTAGATAGATTCGTGGATGATAGGTCTGTCAGTAGCTACTAGGCATTGTGACAGAGACCTTCAGAGGCTGTAAACCTATGAACCCCAGTGACAGGAGGCAACATCTGGAGAATGTCTCAACCTCTATGCCCCATTGTTGGCCCTCCAGAGGAATTAGTTGGCCACTGTGTGAGACAGGATGCTGGGCTAGGTGGAACACTGGTCTGATTTAGCAGGGCCTTCCTTACATTCTGAGATTTTGGGATTTAAGCAGGGTTGGCCCTGGTTAGTACTTGGGTGGAAGTCCAGGCTTGCTATGCACAAGGAGGCAATGACAAACCATCTCTGAACATCTCTTGCCATCTGTGATTTGACTGCACTTTCCACTGCTGTATTCTGGGCTACACAGATGGGTTTGTTCCTGAGAACTGGAAGTTCCCCAAGAGAAGACAATACCTGCCAATCATTGTCAAATAGTTATTAAATGGTGTGGCTACATGTTTGTGTATGCTGATAGACCCAAGGTATTGGAAAGGGGGCTGAGGGAGATGGATAGCAAGAAGGAATGATTGAGTAATTGCTTTTCTTGGTGGCCCATTAATGCAGATGTTTGGGGAGGGGAGCATGTTGCAGCCTTGCAACCCCTGGCCCAGGGTTTCATGAAACCCTGGGGTTTCTTGATGCCCTGGAAGGGTTTCCTGAATTGGGTGGGAGTGAATTCATTTTTCATATATTTTTAAAATTAGTTCAACATTTATCATGTGATATGACCATATATGATCATGTCAACCCACCCACCCCTCAGCCAATGATGGGCCTGGAAGGAGTGGGAAGGGGAGGGGTCCCAGGTAGACATGTACACAGCTGTGCTTCCTACCCATATTCTATATGACCATGACATTTATGGGGTTTTGCAAAGCCTGAAGAATGTTTCAAGGGTTTCTCAGTGGTAAAAATGTTGAGAAAGGCTGCTCTAGTCTTTCAGATGAAAATGCATGTCCCATCATGACCCATCATATTTGACTATTTTCTGAACACAGAGATGCTAGATTGAAATGTAATTTCTATTTCAATGGGGCTATGAGGAATGGCTCTGAGTGTCAGTGTAGACTATCCTTCTAACCATATAAAGAGAGGGATATCACAATGGTATCGGGTGGAGGAAATGGCCCTCTAAGCGTATTTTATTTTTTATTTGACTAACAGGAGGGCAGTCTTTGGCAGGAAGAAGATGTGATCACCATATGGCTTTTAACATGGCAACAATCTTTATTAACAAACCATGGAGGATTGGCACAGCACAAGAGGGAGCTCAACCTGAGGCAGTCTGCTGATTGCTTGGTCCCACCAGCTTCAGAAGTGACCAGGTAGTCCACCTCAGTTCCCCATTGGAAACCCAGAATCCCATTTCTTCTGGAGTTGGCATCCTGTGGGAAGCTCCCTGATTAAGTGGGGGCAAAGGGCACAAAACTTTCTGGCTGCCCACCAGGCAGTTTGTCCAAGTGAGCATGCTTACCTTTCTCACTGGGTCAGCTTTTGGCTGCTTTGGTCCACCTCTTAAAGAGGTCCCATGCCCAGAGGAGTCCAGTCAGATACCACCTTCCCTCCAATAGGCTCCCTCTCACATCAAAACCTGCTATAAAACGGGGCAGCTGCCCCATTCCCACCAACCCTCATAACCCACCAAGCCAATCCAACAAGGTAGCCTGCACACTGTGAAGCGAGTGTTTGTTCTCCAGTTTGTCAGATGCCCAAAAATATACCTTCATTTCCCAAGTGATATTTGGGTACCAGATAACCCCCCCCCCCAGCTGAGGACCTGTCATGCCATGGCTCTATTGACCTTCCTTTTTGCTCTGTTCACCCTGGAAGTTTTCACCATGTGACGCCAGCATCTTCAATCCAGGAATTCAGACCACATCAGGACTGTCCCCAAGAGACAGTTTTCAAGGCCCAAATGTTCTGTCCACTGTGACACAGTGGCGTAGCAACTGGCCCAGTAGACTACGCTATGCCCTAGCATCAGTACCATCTTCCCTGCACTGCTCTACCCTGGAACAATGCATAAGTTATGTGTGATAAGATGCACATATGCCCTATATGCCCTATATGCCTTGGACCTCCAATGCCCCAGAGTTTTAATCTGCTTTGGCGAAGCACCCTCAAGGTATGACTGTGTGGCCACCCCTAGACTGAAAGAGTGGGTGCCATAGCACTCCGGCTGCATTCCCATTCTGCCCAAACTTATCCTAAGGATGAGTACAAACTGGTACCTTGAAAAACAGGTCCCATACTCATGCACTAACAGCAGACATGATACTGCTGGTCTGCAAGCCAAATCCATCCCCTTAGAATATGTATAAGTATGCCATGGCCCTCTTGGTTTGTATTAGACCATCTGAGCCTGATGCACATACCATTCCACCCCACTGAGATGTCATTCCTGTTCAGGGCATAATGCCCTGAGCTCACCTCACAAGGCAGCAAAAGCTCATTGCATCTAAAGACCTCAAAGATTTTCAAGATGAAGGCAGCCCTTGCTAAGGCCGCCTCAAATGTGATATGGCAGAGCTCAGGTAACACCTCTACAAGCCCCTCCAACACTTTCCTTCTGATAGGACGCTGAGCATCCACCTTGATAGAGGCTGCCCTCTTCCAGACCTTGAATGTTTTTTTTTTTAGCTAAGAACAAGGGAAAGGTATTCCAGTACCCCAACATTTTGTTTTAAAAGGAAAGGCCAGCTAATATCACTCACATGGTCCTGGGCAAGGTGCCTTTTCTCCAAAGGTATGCCAAATAGCGCAGCAAAAGGTCCTCTTCCATGGGCCACGGTGCCGCTTGGACCAGCCCCTTTGCAAATCCCTTGGCAGATCCCTCATAAGCCCAATGAGCAGAGGGAGCCATGGACCCCAAAACTCCATAATCATTTGATGCACAAGCTCCACAGTGTTTCTTGGAAGTTTTTATGTTCTCGTTTTACTTCTGAGATTAATTGACAAAACCTCTCTGCCTGGAAACCAGAGAGGGGACCTGCTGCCTCATTCTGCAGCCCTGCTATGTGCTTTGCAGATGAGGAGATATTATGCTCAAGGCAGAAAAGTACTATTCACCTGACAGGCCTCATGACCTGAGGGGATCTGGCTTTTTTAAAATTCACTATGATGATGACTGCCAGGTTGTCACACTAAAAACAAACCCACCTGTTAATTCCAAGAAAGTCAAGTCTCTGATCATGCTGTCACTCCTGGTGGCAGGACATTTGTGTGTACACTAGTGGTTTCTGAAAAAGACCCCAAAATCCAAGATGCCAGCGGTGTCAGAATGCACCTGGAGGGAATCTCTAAGACCCAATAGCATTTGCCAAATGGCCATCCTGTTGAACTTTCCTAAAAACTTTCACCAAATGGTGAGGTCCTCTCTAATTTCAGCTGTGACCTGAATGCAATGGCCAGGTCTCCTGAACCCAGCCATTGCATGGGCCAGCCTGGTGCAAAATGCCCTCCCTGGGGCCACAGCCTTGCATGCAAAGTTGAGGAGGCCCAGCAGGGTTTGCATGCATTTTCTTCTTGTAGACATTAAATCCAGAAGACCCCTGAGTTTCAGACGGCTGTGCTTGAGCCAACCGATCACTGCTTCCAGACATCTGGCTAATGATTCTGGGGGTGAATCAGGGAGGCCATCCATCAGGATGAAGAGTGGGTGTCATCGGCACATTGATTACAGCCCAGTCCAAACCTCCATACCAGCTAGGCAAGAGGGCACATGAAGATATTGAATAGGAGGGAACAACTGCATCAAGGTCCAGGCTCTAGGAAATAAGGAGCGCTGGAAGCTTTTGTTGTCATGTTATTATCACAGGGAATGGCAGAAATGTTTTTTAAAAGGTTTTAAATTGTGCTCGCACCGCCAAAAGCAAGGTTGATGTAATTGTTAAGAGCAACTTTCTGATCTGGCAAACAAGGTTTAATTCTCCACTCTTCCACAGGGTGATCTTGGGCTAGTCACAGTCCTGATAGAGCTGTTCGCACAAAGCAGCCCTGTCAGAGCTTTCTCAGCCTCACCTACCTCACAGTGTGTCTGTTGCAGGGAGAGGAAAGGAAGGTGATTATACATTGCTTTGAGACTCCTTTGGATAGTGAAAAGCAGGGGATAAAACCAACTTCTTTAGCATTGTTATGCTGAAATTAAACATTGTACCCTCTAGTATCTAACTATTCTTCTCAATCTTTACAAGTCCCTGCATGTTGACTGAACATAGAGAGAAGAACAATTAGGAGTACACTGGTCCCACTTCTGTGTGATCTTTGGCAGGGCAGCTACATGTGGGAAGGGCAGCTCCATGTGGAGGTACTGTCCACATGTGGAAGGAAGGAAGGAAGGAAGGAAGTGAATGACCTTGAGGTAATCTCCAAGTACAATACATAGGATTTGTATGCATGTCAATGTGCCCATGACTTCAGCCTCCAATGCTGCTAAAGAGGAAATTACTCCTATGGCTTATTATTTGTTCTACCACACTGTCTTAGGCTGTTAATTCCTTGTTTATTTGTTCAGGAAGCTCTTTAGGCAGATTTTGAGCACTACCAGTTTGCAAGAGTTATTAATATTCAAATAGTTTGGAAGATGGCTTGAAGAAATCAGTCTCCCAGATAAGAGCCATTTACTCTTTGTTTTTTTTGTTTTTTTTATAAGTTCAATTTTAATTCATAGCTGCAGTCAGTTATGACTCATGTAGCCTATAAAACATAGGGGATGAATTGTTTCATTATTTTTTTTTCTAATTGTAGTGAATTCCATTCATTTTCCCCCCTTGAACATTACCTTTGCTAATGATAATACATTTTTCTATGTGTCCCCCAACAGCTTCGGAACAGAGAGGTGAAGGTAACAAGCTATCTAGAACTCCTTATTTACAAAACCAAATTTTCTTATTGGAAAGAAGATCATAAAGGAAATAGACAAACATATATCTGGCATACTAACAGTCAAGCAAATAGGAAAATAAAGTGGGGGAAGGATTATAGTAGGTATATTTATACCTGAGCAGTAGGGGGACTCTTCATGCCACACAGCTGTTTTGTGCAGTCCCTTTAAAGACAGCCCAAAACAGCTAAGTGGTTGGGAACTGCCTGCTCCCCATTGCTCAGCTGTTTTTTCAGGCTTTCTGAAAACTTTATTAAAAGAGACTGCAGTGTCTTTCAACAGAATTTGGGGGGCCACAGCCCAGTTTGGTTCACAAACAAGCCTCCTGCTTGGTTGGGTTCATGGACTGGTTTGTGAATTGGCCATGAACTGACACAATATTTTCCGGTCTATGCCCATCCCTAATGATGACCTGAAAGTCATTTTCCCGTATATTTTTAGTTTGAAAGCACCATCATTAACAGAAAGTAGGGATGTATACCTTGAAAAAGATGGTGTTTTCATATCTGGATATCAGGGGCCCACAACAAAAAGTTGGTATTCCTGGCTATCCAGGCTCAAAATCATTTTAGTATACTTATTTGGGTGTTGTTGTTTTTTGTTTTGTTTTGTTTGTTTTTTTGGTGGGGGGGAGTTTCCAATATTTTTCAGCTCCTTTATTCCCTGGCTGTGGCTATCAGACATCTCAATCCTGTCTTACCCATCATTTAGTATTTGATTGCTTCATTTGTTTGCATACAATTGAATGTGCATGCAGCCCACCCATAATCTAGAGATACCTTTTTGATCCTGGCCCCTACCAGATAGAATGAGCTCCTGGAAAAGCTGAAGCTCATTAGGAGTCAACTTAGTTTCAGAGAACCTACAAGAGAGAGCTCTTCCACCAGGCCAATAACCAGTAACATCATGAAGCAATGGACCCTCCTGCAATGGACCCTTCCTCTGGAATGAGGGATATTATTGGCAGCTGCTTTAATACTATTGTGTCAACGGCATCTTCAAGAATATTTTTAACTGGTTTTAACTGTTTTCATTAATATTGTAACTGACCCAGGCCGGCTTACTGGGAGGGATGGCATATAAATCCAAATAACAAACAAACTATTTTGCTCAGAAAGGTGGATTCTCCGGCAAAGCAGTATCCTCCGGAATCATACGGATTACACTGGTTGATCTATGGCTTCTGAACCAGGGGGGAGATGCCTGTGAACTCTGGCCGAACTGCATCACAGTCAACAATGTACTGTTTGCAAAGCAGCAGAGAGGACGCCCTCCTGCCTCTATTACGTGGCTTGTCTCAATTGTGACAATAACTGATGAATTAGCGTCACTCTAAATCCCCACCAAGGGGGGGGGGGGGGGGAAGTTCTACTGATTGAACCAGCAGCATTTCTCACCATAGCAACTATTTCTGTTTGAAGAAGGCGGTAATGGCTCATCCTGACCCGCATGGGTGTGTGTGTGTGTGTGCAATTGTTGTTGGCATTCTACAACAACCTCTCCTCGGAGCAATGCACTGATTTCTCCCCCTTGCTTTCTTCTCTGACTGTTCCCTTGCATTTAGAATTGAGCAGAAGGATCGGGCTCCCCCCCCCCCATTGTGATCTTCTGGCCCTGATTCTAAGAGCTTTGAGGAGATTAGAACAGGATTTCGCTAGTTTGATGTACTTAGCTTGGGGCTGAGAAATTACTATTTGCAGTCCGTCTTCGCAGTCCGTGCTGGATTTGCACAGTGTGACTTGGAGTGTTTGCCAAAGGGCGGCGGTGGGGAGGTGGAACGGGACCAAACAAACACAGAACTGTTTCAAATCTCTAAATGACATGAAGAGATATACAAAATATTTGTGAGCAGAATGGGGATGAATACATGTTGTTTTGTGCATTCTCAGAGCTGCCAGTAGGGGGCACAAATCTCTGTGGGAAATGAGTCCACTATGCCACCAAATCAAGAGGTTATGGTCCATTGCAAAAAGACATGCTTTGCATAGAGGAGTTACTGGGAAAGAATTTTCCCTGCTCAGGATAGGGGAAAACCACTAAAAAGCCATAGTAGACCATCTTTGTGCTGGATAGAAAATACTGAGCTAGCTTAAGGTGGGATGTAAGAGGGATATAGACAAACTGGAGCATGTCCAGAGAAGGGCAATAAAGACAGTGGGGTGTTTGGAGACCAAAACGTATGATGAAAGGTTGGGGGAGCTTGGTCTGTTTAGCCTGGAGAGGAGACGACTGAGAGGGGATCTGATAGTCATCTTCAAGTATTTAAAAGGCTGCCATGTAGAGGATGGAGCAGAGTTGTTCTCTCTTGCCCTGGAGGGACGGACCAGAACCAATGGGATGAAATTAATTCAAAAGAAATTCCGTCTAAACATCCGGAAGACATTTCTGACAGAGAGGTTTCTCAGTGGAACAGGCTTCCTCGGGAGTTGGTGGGTTCTCCATCTTTGGAAATTTTTAAACAGAGGCTGGATAGCCATCTGATGGAGAGGCTGATTCTGTGAAGGTTCAAGGGGATGGCAGGTTACATTGGATGAGTGATAAGGTAGTGAGTGTCTTGCATAGTGCAGGGTGTTAGATTAGATGACCCATGAGGTCCCTTCCAACTCTATGATTCTATGATTCTAGGTGGAGGACCCGGTTTAATACACTTCTCCTCCACATTCAGTCACCTTGGTGACCTCAGGCCAGTCAATTTTCTCAGAGCTCTCTCAGCTTACATGGTGTCTCTTGTGGGAAAAGGAAGGGTAGGCAATGGTAAGCCACTTTGAGATTCTTTCAGGTAGTTCAAAATGTGGTACAAAAAAACACAGCTTCTTCATCCAACAGGCTAATTAATAGGGAATTCTGATCTTTACTCAGTGCTTGTGAGCCAGTTGCATAGTACAACCATACAGGGACAATGTTTTGAGTAGCCAGCAGCTCATGAGAGTGAGTGGGTTTAAAAACAATTGAAACACTTTGACAAAGGGGAAACTTCACCTATAGGACATTTCATTTTTATTGCTTTCTGACTGGTACGTGTGTAATCAAATGCCTTCAGAATTTGCCTTCAAACAGAAAGTAGTGTTAAGTACTGTGGCTTGGATCTCACCTAGAATCTGTGCAGGCACAAACCCTTCCTGCAATAGGCATCAGATACCCCCCCCCCCCTGCTTTCCTCGGGGATCTCCATGCCCAGGGGGTAAGATTTCAGGAGTTGTTTGGGGAGCTGCCATGGAGTAAGATGGAACTGGCAAAAATCAGCAGTGTATCCAGTATGTGGGTTTTCGAGACTGTATAAAGGCCTTTATTTACTTATTTAGATACTTCATTTATAGTCTGCATTTACCACAGTCTTAAGGAGGTATGAAATAAAATAAAACAACCCAAAACAAGAAAGACTATAAACACCACAGTTTCCTGACTAAAACAGGGTTTTAAAAATCAACCTCTTGATTAAAAAACTACATGAACTTTGAATGTTTTGCCCTGGCACTTAAAAGAAAACAACAGTTACCTAAAATATGTATTAATAAACACATGGCACTGGGGAATTGCTAAGTGTGAGAGGGTAACTAGCAAGTCCTTTTGCCTATGTTCTACAATGTAATTATCTCTTTTTAGGAGTCTGAGGCAGACAGCAGATATTAAAATAAAAGAATTCAGTTTTTATTAAGACAAATATACGAGACAGATAATGAACTGGACTAAAAGATAAGCAATTACACTAACACACACAAAGAGAAACAAAGAGAAGGAAATGAGTAGGTATGGGAGCTAAGGGTCAGCAAGATTTATAATTACCGATCTGGATGTGGGGTATGCTAGAAAGAAGCAAAGTAATGTGCATGAAGTTGGGCATCTGGCAGGAGCTGTACCAAGGAAACTGGTCACCAGAGAGGCACTTTGAAGGCCTCAGTGAAGGATCTTTATACCCTTTTTGCAGCCATGTACATGGTGGAAAATCAAATAGACTGGATGCCCCAGCCAATCAGGGAAGACTGCTTTGCTACAAGGCACTGAGAAGGGAGTTAATTCGCAAAAAGCAGAAATCTGCCGGGGAAAGGTAGGGTCACTCCGGATCAATCATGCACATTGCAGAGGGAAAATTTAAAGCACCCCAAATCAAAACGGAAATCGAATTCAGTGTGGATGGAAGGGATTTATCCGAACTAGAAGTGGGTAAAAAGCCCCATCAGACTACACCCTGAAAGGGTACAAAGGTGAGAAACATCCACTAGTTGTTCAAATGCTAGCAATTGGATTGCTATGCATGGAGCAGGTGGGAGTCAGCATTTGTATTTGCTCCACTGAGATCCAGGGTGGCATGTCAGTTGTTAAATTTTGTTTTGTTATATATTTTCCTGTTCATTTCCATAAAACTAAAACCCAAGAAGCATGATAGTTATTTTCCTTGTCTTGAGCTCCAGCTTAATCTGTAACAATCTTTTTTTTCTTGTTTAAGAGAGCAGACGGCTTAAAACTCCTGATGCACCATAACCACTCACTCAAGCTAAGTATACATGCACAGGGAAAAGGCTGAAATAATTGGAAGACTGCATTTTTTACTTGTCCAGAGGCAGACTGTACTAGTCCAATAGTGTAGGAGTGTGAATTTGGCTTGGGGCAGTGACAAGCAAAGATGATGCTGATGATGTTATCCGTTCAGTCATGTCCGACCCTTGGTGATTCTATAGAAATGTTTTCTCCATTCATCTCTGTCAATGACCACTTCTTTCAGTTGGTTCATGGTCATCCCTGTATCGGATTTGATAATGTCGAGCCAGCCGATCCCTTGGCAACCATGTTTCCTTTTGCCATGCCGAGCATTAATGATTTTTGTAACGAGCCTGATTGCATGATGTGTCCAAAATAAGTGAGCTTTAGCCGTAATAGCTTCCCTTCTAATGACATAGTTGGTTTGCTCCTCTCTGAAACTATCTTGTTGGTAACTATGGCTTTCCATAGTATTTGCAGCATTTGTCTCCAACATCATAATTCGATGATGCTACACGCAAGTAAATATGTTATACACATGTAAACACACATAGATCCATTGCAAGTTTATGACACATGCTACTGGATTGGGGTGAGTCCAAGATTCAGGGTCTGAATTATTGCTGAGCCTTAAAGTCCTCTGACTATCACAGGTCAGCCACTTTCTTTCAACCTAACTAATGTTGTGGAGATAAAAAAGGGTGATGACTCTAAGATCTCTCAAGAATACAGATGTAAGAAATAAATAAAACAAGGATCTCGTCTGTAATTTTCCTTTTCTTTAGTTACCTTTGGGTTTGTATGAAGATATTTGCATCCGGTTAAGGTCTCATTTTAGGGTTAGGGAAAGTATCCTTCAGGGTGGGTAGGTTTTTGGTTTAGTGGAAGCGTATGTAGATATTTTCACTAGGAATATATTGAAGGCTGGTCAAAACATCTAGTGGTCTCAGAGGATCATAGTTATCTCTCCTTTGGACTCAGAACTGCCTACATCCTTTCACTTCATGCACAAAATCTTTTTGATAACAAGTGCCATGTGTCTCCGGTTTTCCTGCAATTATCTCAGCAAAAGTCAACCCGTAACATCTAAAACTTGGGCAGGAGTTAGAAATTTTAGACAACAGTTACCACTTTATTGTAAAAGATGAAAATGAGTGTCAAAATTTTTATGTGAAGCTGTACAAGATGAAACAGAATGTCATCCTACTGAGACAAGGATGCTTGTTAAATATGAAAGGGGGGGAACCCTGTAAACAAGATAAAGCTAACAGTAAAATCAAAGTAATCGGTACAATGATATTATAAAAACATGAAAAGAGGGGAGGGGATAGCCCTCGTAGTATATCAACCTGAACCTAATTATTGCAGCCTTGACTTTTAAAGGAAATGCAGTAGTGCCAAGATGATGAATATAACTTTATTGGTTCTCTTTCTGGAAGCTACAGCAAAGTTCCTTGTTCTACATGATAGTATAGCAGAAGACTTTCCTTCTGAGGAGAATGAATGGTAAAAAAGTGAATGGTTTAAAAATAATATTGTACTTAATATCCTACATTTCATTTCTACCATGACTTCAGTTTTGGAGCTGTGAATGTAGCAGCCAGAAGAGACTTACCATGTTCAGTTGTTGCACTGTGTATTTGCGTAGCCAGAGGAAGTCTGTTGTCCCACTGATCAGATGCCAGGGACCATTGGGAGGTTGTACCCCATAAGAGCCAGGTTGACAGAGTGGTTAAGAATGATGGTCTCTAGTCTCATTCCTCCTCTAACCTCACCCCTCCTCTACATGCAGGCTGTTGGGTTATCTTGGGCCACTCACTGTTCTCTCAGAGCTCTCTCAGCCTCACCTACCTCAATGGGTCTCTGTTGTGGGGAGAGGAAGAGTAGGCAATTGTAAGCTGCTTTGAGACTCCTTTAGGTAGTAAAAAGTGGGGTACAGAAAACCTAGCTCTTTTGATTATTATTCCTTCCCAGAAGATCTGATCCAGTGTGGCTTCTTATATGTTCCTTGCCCACTGTAGCAGACAAGGAGTGGATGTGGAAAACAAGATTAGGGACGGTGCCATGAGTGCCTTGCCTGTGCAGTACCAGAGGATCTAGAAAAGTACGAAGTGGCAAGTCTTGTTTAAGTAACCTTTAGGAAACTGCCTTATTCTGAATCAGACCATTGGACCATTGAAGGCAGTATTGTCTACCCAGACTAGCAGATGCTTTCCAGAGGTATTTCACATCACCTATCACAGCTGGAAATGCCAGGGATTGAACTTGGGATCTTCTGCATGCCAACCATATGCTTTACCACTAGGCCACAGCCCCTCTACTTTCCAGTTGATAGGATTGTGGACATAAACAGGGTTTTGATAGGAGACCAGTTACATGGACTTCAGCCTTTGGCCAGGGAGAGGCCACACTCTCTGGCAAGCAGAGAAGCCTGGTCATTTTCTCAGAGAGAGAGAGAGTTAATGGTAAGTATGCTTCCAAAGTAACATGTGCCCATCTGATGATGAAGGAAAGAGGATGTTGTTTTTGTTCTCCTGTTTTGTTTAATCACTGCTTGTGCCTCTTTGAGAGAGCGACTAGATGTCCCCAACTGTGTAGATGCCAAAGCAGCACTTGCAATCTCTCGGCTGCTTATTGAAAAAACATCTGACAATGGCAAGGGGCACAGTAATCAGACATGTACTGCTAATGACTCCACCAGTCACCATGCTGAGTAGGATGGATAAAAAATGGCTGACAATCCTGCTTAGTTGAATGACAAACAAATCCTGTAGGCAATCAGTACAGAGGCTCCATACAAATTTGTGTTTTGGAACCAGGCTTGAAAAAGATGACTGCATCTTTCTCACTGCTAACCCACCCCCCCCCCCTCCCTCAATTAGCATGTCATGTTGTTTCCGAAGGTTCCTTGTTCCCCAAGAGCAGCATTTCTGGGTGTACAGCTGGAGATGGTGAGGCAGAAAAATTGTATCTCACAGGCAGAAGTGTTGTGCATGAGTGGAAAACTTAGTCTGGATCCACGTCCTTGTTTTTTTATAAAGATTCTCAACAAACCAGACTATAAATAAACACAATGAGTAGAATTTCTAAAACAATCACGTTTGTGGAATAATTGGTACACATTTTGCAGAGCTCTTCTATTTATGTCAACTATTTCCAGTTAGTTCTTCTTTGTATTTCTCATGATCCTTTGCCTCCACTCTACAGGGGGAATCTGCCCTACACAGCTAATTTTGTGTGGCTTAATGTCTCGCTAACTCTATAGCAGTGGTCCCCAACCCCCGGTCCGGGGACCGGTATCGGTCCTTAGATCATTCAGTACCGGGCCGCTGCTCCTCCTTGTCCTCCTCCCCAGCTGCTGCCTCAGGGGCTGACCTGCCACTCTGCCGCCGGCTCACCTTTGGTGCTTTCCAGTGGCCACCATGGCTGGGTGGCCTCAGCATGGCACTGTGCAGCAGCTGCTGCCAGCGCCCCCAGACATGGAGCAGGGGCTCAGGTGGCAGCAATGTCCCTCGGCAAAAGACTGCCCCTCTGGGCCTCAGTAAAATTGTCAAACCGGTCCTGGGTGATAAAAAGGTTGGAGACCACTGCTCTATAGGACTATAGAAAAGAATGTATTCTAATTGGATCTTTGATACACAATATGATCCCTCTGTACCAGCCTGATTTCTTGGTCGGTGCATGGACATAAGAATGTAAGTCAAGCCCGTAAGTCACATTGGTGGTCCATCTAGTCCAACATCCCATCATAAACAGCCAACAACAGGATAGCAAGGCCAAGGCCTCCCACTGAGCTTGCAAGCTGACACTGATATTGGCACTGGCTTTTACTGCTTCTGAATGTGGAGGTTCCCTTTAGTCACCCTGGCTATAAATCATGCCTTGTCATACCATTAGTCATTCATGGAAAATAGATCTACAGAAAGGGGCATTATCAATTCCCCATATTTGAAGAGATTATACCTCCATCTACAGGATGCTTGAGGCAAACACTCAGGGATGACAATCTCCACTTGTTTGTTGTGAGTTTTCCCAGGTCAGTTCAGTGTCTAGTGTTAAAGAAATATTGGATCCTTGGTCTGGCTCCAGCATTCATTCATCCAACCAACCAGCCATCATCTTCCTCCTTTTCCTTTGGCCGAATAACAGACCTCAAAGTGGCTCATGGGAATAAGAGAAAAAAGGTGACCATATTTTCCCTCTTCCTGCCTTTCATCCTACCTTCCTTCCAGTGGTTCCACTAACGGCAGCTGGAAACTGAAGGGAGAAGGTTCTTTGCTGGAGCTGGACCAAAAGGCCACTTCCTGGCCTCTATCTGATACTGTTTATGTAACTGATGACTGGCTGAGTGAAACCAGACTTTACTTAAATCCACCTCCCACACCATATATCTCCCCCCTTCCTTAGTAGCAAGGTCCTGCCACATAGAATGATATATCCCTTGGAGATATCCTGAACCCCTTGTCTAATTATTTGAATGAGCATCATTGCTGGAGCAGCCAAAGACAGCATATCAGCATCATTACAGCACTTCTAGCTATTGCAGCCTCGTGTCCTCCACTGTCATCTTAGATTTCAGCTCATCTGAATCATCCAAGTAGCAGTGTCCATGTCTGACTCAAAGGAGGGGGGGGGGAGTATCTGGTCCAAACCCAGTAATCAGCTGGTTTTCTTTGCAACAGCAAAATGGAAATTAAGCACCTACCCCGTTTAATTTAACAGATTATGTAATATCATGCTGATATTTGAGTAGTTGTGAAGCACAATGCTCCAGAATGGGATGCTGGATACCCCATTGGCATCTAGAGTCTCTATTTGCCTGCTTATGGTTGGAGACATCTGTGCAATTGCATCCCTTGCATGTAGATGCTTCACAGCTCATAGGGCATTCTGATAATAGAGTTCATGATAATTTGTAAATCTGGCAAGTTTAGCTCTAGAAATAAGTAGAAGCTCTATGGTCAGAATGTCTGGTTACTAGCCCAGGCCTTATTTTGCTATTTAATTTTTCTCTCAGGACTCTGCCCACCCCCACCTCAATGCCTTCTGGCTGGAATCTCTCTCCTACCCTGATTGGCAGCACTCCAAGTTGGAATTTCATGAGCTTTAATTATGGGATGCTGTCTTTGTATGTCTCTTAATCAGCATTTTCCTCAGATCACACCCAGTTTTATGTACATGACACTTTGGAGGGTCACCTGCCCACCCATCAATACCACAAATGTTTAAACTTCATGTCTCAGAGATTTCTTTTTCTCTGACACAGACACACATTTTTGTCCCATTCTGTGTCCAAGGAGCTCAGGAAAGCACACCTGGGTCCCCCCTGGTTAATTTTAGCCTCCCAACAACACTATGAGCTTTTCAACCATTTGACCATGGAGGAAACCTTGAAATATTTTTCATACTTCAAGGAACCCTGGAAGTGTTGATGTGCCCCTTCACAGGAGTGGACATGGAAGTAAGATGTGGGAGCCAGCCAGCCAGCCAGATCAATCAATCAATCAATCAATCAATCGATCGATCGATCGATCGATCGATCGATCGATCGATCAATCGTTTAACATTTCCATTGTGGTGAAAGAGACGAGGCCTGGACAGCAAAAGAGGAAGTGGGCTCCCGTGTTGTGTAGTGATGTAAGCAGTCATCTGAACTTTTAGGAAAGCTTTCGTGTAACCCCAAAACCTGGGTTGAGAATCAGTTGGGCATCTGGCAGGAGCTAAAGACTAAAGTTCTAGTGGCATCATGAAGACCAACAATTTTTTATTCAAGGTATAAGCTTTCATGTGCATACAGACTTCTTCAGGTAATGTGGTTAGACTGAGAGACAGCAGATGGACTCAGCAAGCTTGCATGACATTGTGAGATTCCATGGCATATTTGAACCTGAGTCCTAGTCCAACTCTCTAATATCTGTGGCATGCTGACTCTTAGTTGTCAGTCAGTCAAGCAAAACCAGAAATGGGAGATGCTGTTTCCCAGATTTTATCATGACAACAGATAACCTGCATGGAAAAAAATAGAAGATACCAGTTAACCAAATTATGAAGGTACTGGGGGCCAAGCCCATTGCATTTAGGAATACAATGGGTGCTAGATTGGGGGTGTGTGGAAGAACTCTGGGGTGGAAGAACTCTGTGGATAGCCTCTCCCTCCCCCCAAGACCTGGAAAAGCTGCAGGCTGGAGGCCTCTGGGAAGGGAACTCACTGGCAGGGGCAGCTCTCATGAAGCAGGGATCTGCAGCCTCTGAGCCTCATAGGGAAGTAGGAGAAGGAGGTGGTGCTCATGGGTGGGGGAATGGAAGGTGGTTGGCTGGCTGCTGAACAGACAGGCAAACCGGTTGGAGGAGGAGGCACTCAGGGGTGGGACAGCCACCCTGAGTGGGTGTTAAGTGCTGAGTGGTGCTTAAGCCATGAGACATGCTCTTCCTCCAAGGCCTTACCAGAAATATATTATGTGGAACAGATAACTATTATTTATTCCAAATTGTGTCAACTTTCACAAGCCACATCTTTATTGGGGGGTGGGCAGGCTAAGAGTAGATTTCACTACTTGAAAGGTACTTATTCTTGGCTGCATCTGAGAGGATTTTGTAATGAAAACATTTATTTATTTATTATTTAGTTATTTGATTTTTATACTGCTTTCCTGGTGACCCAGCTCAGGGCCGTGTACATCATGTCATAAATACAACTAAACCAATGAATTAAAACTAAATTTAGAATTGACTAAATTGGCTTTTTAAAATAGTAATATCCACATCAACAGTACTGTGTTTTAAGTGCCTGTAGTTCACATGGAGCCAATGGTCTAAGAGGATCTTTACGAGGGATGATCTGTGTAATCTCTTTTCAGATAGACCATGGAACTTAGACAAAATCCATAAACATCCAGAAGAGAATGTTTTAATAAGAAAGAAGAGAGGAGGTATGATAGGGTTTTCATCTTAGTTCCTCATCTTCTGGGAAAGATGAACTCAATATTTTAAATGTCACCAAAAATGCTCATAATCTGATGTGTATAGACAGATATGTATAGCCAATCATTTGCAGTAACCATTTTGTCCTGATTAGAATTCTGATAGGTATTTAATCAGCATAGGTCCATTAAATATGAGAATACTCCAGGTTTGTAGTTTTGTGGTATGATTAAAGGGACTGGAATAGAAATAGAAGAAAATAAGAAAAGGAAGTAAACAAAATCTGTTCTACATGGTCCAAGAAATCAAAGGGAAATTTAAAGCACAGTTAGGGATCAACCTGAAAATATGTTAACTGAACAGTATGAAATAAAGATAGGAAGAATACACTGAAGAGCTGTCCAGAAGAAATGAATGGATGGCAAATTTCTTCAAAGGAGAATCTTCTGAAGAAGAACCTGCAATTGGCAGGCAGGAGGCCAGTATTGGCGGAAGGAAGACATAATTCTGTTTATTTTGGCTAATAATCGGCCACAGCTTTTATTACACAAACACAACTCCCTTAGGAGGGTTGGCACAGCATGGGAAAGAGCCAATACTAAGCAGCCCATTGGCTGTCCTTATAATCCATACTATAAAAGAACCCATCAAGATCCCCACTGGGAGTACGTGTTACCTTTATATTTGGAGTAGCTAAGAAGGGAAGCAACCCATCTAGGGGGCCAAAGGGCACGAACCAACTTGGCAATCCCTAGAGTTATCTGGTCATTAATGTGCAGTGCTGGCCCATCCCACTGGGTAGTCTGACTGCTCATTACCACCACCTCTTTAAAGGGGCCCTGCCCCTTAGGGGGAGTTCGATCGAACACTGGCTCCACAGAAAACCGGCTCGTTACCATGTGCAGAAAACCGGCTCGTTACCATGTGCAGACTGTGCTGTGACAATAAGCAAATAACATGTAAGTAAATTCATACTAACAATACAGGAATGGGAGGGTGGGTCACTTGCTTGGTGGCCTGTTGAAGAGGCAGGAAAGCCCCAGGTGGTGTCTTAAGCATACAGCCCTGGCCACACCTCCTACAAGCTGCACATGCTACTGCTGGCAGTTCACCCAGCCATGTCGCTGCCAAGCCAAGAAGCTGCACCTTCTCCTACCCGCCCTCCACCTGCCAAACAGTGGTACCGGTGAGTCCTTGCCACCCATTTTAGAAACTGAAGTAAACACTGCATTGAGATCAGTTGGAAGAAATTAATCACCAGATGTAGGTAAGGCATCAATCCAGCTTTTCTAAGCCACTGAGTTCATCAAAATCTTGACAAAATATGCCAAATAAATATGGGAAATGGAACACTGGTACATAGTCTGGAAACAATCTACATTCCAATTCTGAAAAAAAAGAAAAATCAAAGGTTGCAGCAACTATTAGATTGCAGCATCACATTGATTTTGCACATGAGTGAAGTGACCCTCAAAAACTTAAAACTGCTGCCATATATGTGATGGGAAATGCCAGAGGCTGAAGCTGAAAAGGAAGAGACACTAGAGATCATAGTTCAAATGTATTTTGGTTACTGGTGAATAAGAAAGAATTTCAGAAGAAAATCAGCCTGTGTTTCATCAATTACTGCAAAGTTTTTGAACATGTGGCTCATTCATTCATTCATTCATTCATTCATTCATTCATTCATTCATTTGGATTTTTACACTGGCCATTCTGTGCAGCTCTGGGTGGTTTACATGGAACATTGTATAAATTTACATGGAACATTATAACAATCTATAACATACAAATTTCAATAGAACATCATTACACCATCTATCAAGTAACAGTTCACAACACAAAAGGTATGGTAGGTTTGAAAAGAAATGGGTGTGCTACAACATGTAATTGCATAGATGAACAACCTATCCTATGGACAAGAGGCTGCTGTTAATCTGAGTATGGAGATACAGAATCGTTTCCAATTGGGAAAGGTGTGTCAAGCATGCATTTTACTTCCTTGTCTCTTCAATTTACTGCATATGCAGAACAAATCATAAGTTGGCTTATATTTATATGAAGGTGAAGTAAAAACTGATGGAAGGAACATTGATGAAATGACACCATTTTGCAATTAGAAGAAGAAGAGTTGGTTCTTATATGCCGCTTTTCCCTACCCAAAGGAGGCTCAAAGCGGCTTACAGTCGCCTTCCCATTCATCTCCCCACAACAGACACTCTGTGGGGTGGGTGAGGCTGAGAGAGCTCTGATATCACAGCCTGGTCAGAACAGTTTTATCAGTGTCGTGGCGAGCCCAAAGTCACCCAGCTGGTTGCATGTGGGGGAGCGCAGATTCGAACCTGGCATGCCAGATTAGAAGTCTGCACTCCTAACCACTACACCAAACTGGCTCTCAGAAAATAGGGAAGATTTGAAACAACTATTGGTGAAGCTTAAAATAGTAAGTATCAAAGCAAGATTACATCTGAACATCAAGAAGACAAAAATAATGATTGCTGAGGAATTACCCCACTTTGATGTTGACAATGAAGAAATATAAATTGTTAAAGATTTTCTGTTTGGCTCCATCATCAAAAGAGAGACAGCAGTCAAGAAATGAGAAGGAGATTAAGACTTGGAAAGGAGCCATGAAGGAGGTAGAAAAGATTCTTAAGTGTAAAGATGTGTCACTGGCAACCAAGAGAAGACCATAATATTCCCCATCACTATGTATGGGTGTGGACATTGGACAATGAAGAAAGCTGGCAGAAAGAAAGTTAATTCTTTTGAAGTGTATTGTTGGAGGAGAGTTTTACAGATACCAAGGACTGCAAAAAAGACTAATAAGTGGGTTCTAGATCAACTCAAGCTTGATCAAGGCTGTTAATGACAGGATATTCTGGAAATCATTAATGCATAGGGTCACCATAAGTCAGGCATGATTTGACAGTGCTCAACACATGCCCAAAGTGATTGGGGGGGATCATTTCACCATAGATATTGATGATACTATAGATACTATATGATTTTCTTTCTTTATTCATTTGATTTATATGTTGATCAGGTTTTTCCACCTGATCATACAATACAATTTGCAGGCTCAGGTAGCTTCAGTTTGCCAGAGGGCCATAGAGAAAAAGTGCGTCCATCAAAAGACAGTTCCCCCCTCCTTTAAAATGTTAATATTGAGATGCAGAAATTTTGTATAGTGAAACCAAATGGGTTAACATCTTTCTCTCTTCCCTGCCTGCTGCCTGAGCTTGCACTTTGCATTTTATGGACATATTACAACATGTAATCATTGTTTGTTTGTGTCCATAGTTACCCCTGGAGAAGGGTAATCATGCCTATAATTGTTCCACTGACCATATTCTTATAATGTGTTTTCACTGTGTTAGCATTGAATTGTTTGTTTCTGGTATTTCAAGTAACAGGAGATTCCAGAATGGCCATTGCGTCCTATGATCATAGGTTATAACAGAACAAAAATGTCACAATGCTGGATTTCTCGGGAAAACGTTGCCAGTGAAATGTAAGAGAGTATTGGTCTACGGATGGGGTAACGTAGGTTCAAATCCCTATTTACAGTAATTATTAACCTTCTTGGGTGACCTTGAGGTTGTCACTGGGGATGTGCATTAGTAAAAAAAAAAAATGAATTCTAGTTTTCCCGCTTCGGTGCAACTCAAATCAACCATGTCATGGATTTGTTACATAAATTTGATGGTGGCTGATTGGGAAAACTCAAAACGATTCAGTCAAATCAACCACCAGACAGCTGATCCTGATGCAGAGAGAAGCTTCTCTGGGGATCAGTTGTTTGGCAGGTTGTAGGGGGTGCACAGCCTCAGCGGGATCTGCAGGGGAGACAGACTTTAAATGTCTCCCCAGCAGACCCTGGCTGTAGGTTGCAGAGAGCAGGATCTGCACAGCCTCAGAGGGGTCTGCAGGAGAGGAAGGCCCCACCAAACCAATGGTCCCACTCTCCACAGCTTAAGATGGGCCTTATGAAAAGACATTGACAACTAAGGGTCAGCTGCTTCGTGGGGTCTTTCTCAATCAGCTGAATCATGCCTGAATCACTTCAAACGACTCTGATTCAGCTCATTTAAACTGATGGGATGTGTGATTCAGCTTGGATAAACCCCAAAAGTACTTGAATCAGCATTGATTCAAGTATCTTCTGGTTTATCTGAGCCGAATCACCCATCCCTAGTTGTAACTCTGTTTCAACCTGACAGTCAAAATGCGTGTTACCTTTTTTAAAAAAACATGTTTTCACATGTTCCTTACAGCCACCAAACAGCTGCTTCTAAAAACAACAACAGGAGAACCCTGATGGGCTTGGAACAGTGCCCTGGAGGAATGAAGGTTTCCTGCCTGCTCCACAAACAGTTTTCTCACGTGAGAATCACACTGGAGGAGAGTTAGTTGGCCAATTTAGCTGCTCTATGTCTGCACAGAGCAGCAAAACCAACAAAATACCTCTTCCCAGTGCAATTTAGATGTGTGAACACTGCTTGAAGAAGGAGGCAGGAGTCTTTCCTTCCCTATGAAGCAACTGCTCTGAGGCCATTAATTTTTTTTTTAAAGAAGCAGCTTCCCTCAGCTACTATGTGGCAGCAAGGAACAGATGAAACATGTTTAAAATAGAAATGTTTAGTTTGACTTGAATTTCTGCTTAGAGGAAGAGGAAGAGGAAGAAGAGTTGGTTCTTATATACAGCTTTTCTCTACCCGAAGGAGTCTCAAAGCAGCTTACATTCGCCTTCCCTTTCCTCTTACCACAACAGACACCCTGTGAGGTACTTGATATTACTGCCTGGTCAGAACAACTTTATCAGTGCTGTGGTGAGCCCAGGGTCACCCAGCTGGTTGCATGTGGGGGAGCGCAGAATCCCCCACATTAGAACTCCACATTCCAGATTAGAACTCCACATTCCTAACCACTACTGCATACCATTCTGGACTCCTTGGAGCAAAGTCAGAATGAAAATGTCATTGATAAAATTCCTACTGATGGGTGAAACACTGGGCAGTATACCATTTGCTGATTGCACTCAACTTGCTCACAAAAACAGCTCCACAGGGCGAAATCTACCCTCCTGAATAAGGCTCATCTTCTGGATGTGGAGGCAATATTAAAAAGAAGAAAAGAAATAAGACACGTTTGATCACAAGCTGCTCTTGTTATTTTCTTCTCCAAATTGCCCATTTGCACATAACACTAGAGTTAACGCCATAGAAGCAGGTCTCTATAATGCGATCACAATATATGTAATTGTGTCATCACTTTTCAAATAGCACACTTCAAAGCATTACATACTTGGCCCTGCAAATGGTGAGCGATCCTACGGTTTAAGAGCCCAGTGATTAAAAATAGAACCATATCAACCAGACATGCAAATCGCTTGCACTAAAAATGACTCATTTATTACAGTAAAAGAATGTGACACAATTAAAAAGTTTGGAGTTCAGTCAAGGCAAGTTCTACAGCTATCTTTTCAAAGATCCAGTTTGAGAGCCTGCAGGAGAAGGGAGAACATTTCATTCATTCACTGATTTTTTTGGATAGTATCTTGTTATTTTTTCTAAAAAAAATTAAAAACTCTTCTCATCAACCAGTCCCTAGATGACTGGTTATCAATTGTATATTATTAAGCAGAGAAATACACTGGGACAGTAAGCATCTTGGTTTTGTTACGTTCCATGTCTGTTTCTGCCAACTAATTTAGTTAGTCTTATAGAGCTAGTTCCCAGAAGCCCAATAGGAAGAAGACCCTGACACTGGCATGCACCCCCCCCCCCTCCACACTCACACCATGGCAAATGGCCATCTGGTGTCAGTTGGGTAGGATAATGGCCATGTAGCTTGAGGTACAGAAGTGGGGATTCATTGGGAGAGAGGTTCGTATTCCTGACACATGCAAGCTCATCTGGAACTAATACATACCTTTGGTTTCCTTCTGTGGAGATGGCACTATCAACATTCTTTGGACAACGGTCCATTTATTAAGAAATCAGGAGGAACTCTGTTTGCAGCAAACAGTATAAGGTGCAACGTGTTCGGCATTACTCAAGTCCAAACAATGCCTTTTGTGACAACAAATGGGCCATATACAGAGGTTATGAAGTGAGTGATTTCTTTTCTCCTGTACCCCTGGAATTGGTTAGTTTCATCCTGATTGATTCATAGAGTTGGAAGGGACCATACAGGCCCTCAAGTCCAACCCCCAGCTCAATGCAGGATCAGCCTAAAGCATCCTTGATAAGTATCTGTCCAGCCACTGCTTGAAGACTGCTAGTGAAGGGGAGCTTGCCACCTCATTAGGCAGATGATTCCACTGCTGAACTCCTTTGTGAATGTTTTTTTTTCTCTAAGATCTAGCAGGTACTGTTCTACATGCAGTTTAAAGCCATTACTGTGGGTCATATCCTCTGCTGCTAACAGGAACCATTCCCTTTCCTCCTCCAAGTGACAACTGTTCAGATACATAAAGACAGCTATCATGCCTCCTCTCAATCTTGTCTTCTCCAGGCTGAACATTCCCACATCCCTCAGCCTTTCCTCATAGGGCTTGGTCCCCAGGCCCTGGATCATGCTTGTCACTTTCCCCTAAACCCTCTCAATTTTGTCCACATACTTTTTGAAGTGAGACCTCCAGAACTACACACAGTACTCCAGGTACAGTCTAACCAATGTGATACAGCCCAAGGCTGCAAATGCCTTCTTTACCACCATATCACACTGTCTGCTCATATTTAGCTTACAGTCCAGAAGTACCCAAAGATCTCATTCAAACACACACTGCTACCCAGAAGCGTATCCCATCCAGCATGTATGCTTCTGATTGTTGTGCACCTATCCTTAGTGAATTACATCTTATTCTAATTCACCCACTTTTCCAGCATGTTCAGACCTCATTGAATTTTATATCTATTTTCTGAGGTGTTTGCTACATCTCCCAATTGGGCGTCATCTGCAAATTGAATGAGAAGCCCCTCCTCCCCCTCACCCAGATCATTGATAAAAATGTTACTGGACCCAGTACTGAGCCTGTGGAATCTCACTATTTACTTCTCTCCAATCCAATGAAATACCACTGACAATGACTTTTTGGGGTTGCTATCTACCTAACCATCCAAAAATCCAGTCTACAGTCCTCCAGTTTACCCATCAGAACTTAAAGAGGAACCTTGTCAAAAGCGTCAGGTAAACAACATTTGACAATTTTTTTTTCGTACAATTTATCCAGCTGTACAAGATCATATACTATACATTTCTAAACTTTGAAATGGATCATGGGCCTGGGCTTCCACTCACTGAAATACAGGCACTCCTCTTTCCCAACTCTGGCTTGGGAAATTCCTAAATATATGGCAGTGGATCCTGAGGAAGGTCAAGTTTGGACAATGATAGGAACTCAGCACTGATATAAAGTCAGAGTCCATGCTCCAAAGTAGCCATTTTCTCCAAGGGAGCTTATCTCTGTCATCTATGTCAGGTCTATGATTGAGGCTGGCACCTGGAAGGTAGATCGGACCCCCCTCCACTGTTATTCTGGTGGTTTGTCTATTCCCTCCAACAGGATATGGGTCAAGTTATACGTGCTGCCACCACTTGGATTGGTTGGGTTAGATGGGGTGTGTCAGACTTATTGGATGATTTTATTGTATTGGGGTTTTATGTGATTTTATTTTATGTGACCCGCCACGAGTCTTGCGGGAGCAGCGGGCTATACGTCCAATTCATAAATAAATAATAAATAAATAAAATCTGGAGAACATTTATAATTCTGGGTGAACTTCGGACCCCACCTGGAATTTGACAACACAAACTTCTGGCTATACAACTCTATCATTCACTATTATTGACTGTGAAGTGGAAAATCCAGGCTAGCTGAGCAGGATAGAATTCTAGAAATGACCCAGCCACAATTCACTGAATGCAAAGTGAATAAAATTAGTTGCCCCTTTTTTTTTCAAGAGATTTTCTTTCCATGGCTTCACATGCTCTTCAGAATTGACCTGTAGGAACAAATCCAAGATTCCATGTCCTGATCACATACTGTCTGTCCCTTCCTCCTTTCTTTCTGTCCATTAGACCTCTCAAATATGTCAAGAGCCTGACAGACTGATTTCCTTCACTGATTGTGCTCAGCATCCAGTCTCTGTCATCTTCCTGTATCCTCCCGGGCACATGCATTCCTTCCAGAAACACATATCCATCACATCCCCCAAGCATAGGAATAAAATATTCATTTCAGTACCCGTTGCTATATCAGCAACTATTAATTCATCATAATTATCAATCAAAGTAAGTAACTTACAGAAGCCAGAACTATCTTAATATTCACCGTCAGTCATAATCTTATACTTCAAGCCCATTTCGGCATAGATATTGGAACACTCAGTTGAATCTTGCCAGCTCATTCACTCAATCTCAGCCAATCCTCCTGGCAATTGTCTCCATACCATAAGGCTCCTGCCCATTGATGCCCCTGTGATCCTAATTCCACAAGGATCCCTGTTTTTGCAATGTTTGATCACCACTTGTGCACATGTTCATCTCAGATGGCGTTCGGATTAAGCCAATATCAAATGACAGCGAATACATGCTAAGGGCATAAAAGAATGTAGGACTGATTCTTCATCCATCATGCAAAACCTAGTCTAAAAGAGGTTCAGATGGAGGCCACTTCCCCCAAAGACTTCAGTGCCTCCTCTCTGATAATTTGATTTTAATAAACAGCCCAGAGCTCCAAAACAATAACCTGTGAGCCAGTTCTAGCAATGTCCCAGCAAAAGTTTCTGCCCTTCCCTAATCATGTCACATTCCCAGCTAGAATTTTAACTTTCACCCCTTCCCAAGGAAACATTTTTGAGATACATAACTCTGGTTCACAACATGGGCAGAGACTTTCTTTTAAAATTCGGTCATTTGCAGGAAGGTTGGATTTTTATTACTGTCATATTTGGTGCCAACAACCCTACCCCTCCTCATCCTTTGCAAAAGGGTACAAAGAACTGTCCCTCAGCCGCCTCACCTGCACGGTTCGCTTCTCCATATCTTTGAACCCTCTTTGCTGTGCTTGCCTTCCTCCACCTGGTCATTTTTGGTTCTAAATGCTGCTTGGCAGGAGAAGGCGGAGCCATGGCACTTGGATAGCTCGAATACTTCGAGCTCCTGTTCCACTGAGGGTCAATCGCTGCTGTGATTGACAGAATCGGGTTTTGGGTATGCTAACCCACCCACAATTTTCTCAGAAATTCCTTGTGAATCTCTGGGGCCTCTCTGTTCCGCAGGGAAATTAATCTCCCACTGGAACGTAAGCTCAGTGTGCACAGGGTCCAGCAAGCGCCGTCCGCCATTTTAATATCCTTTCCTCCTTTTCCTCCTTTTTCAACTCTGCAATCTACAAAGCTTATTTTAATCTTCTAGAAAAACAAACACAAGACCTGAAAGAATCTATAAATGGCTCACTTAAAAATATGCTCATGGAGTTTAAAGGCATTAAGGAAGAAGTTTCTAACAGGAATGATGAACCAATAGTAGTGGCTGATGATAGCTCTAAACAAGGTGGAAAATTACCAGCAGAAGAGGAATCTGAAATTATGGAGATGGAAAAGGGGATGTCAGAGTCTTGCAGCTCAGATAAGGACACCCTACCTGAGAAGATATACAGCCACTCCAAAGCAACAGTACACAAGAATCAATTAAAAGACATATGGATCTGCGGTGAAAGCAATCGATTGAAAGGAGCTTCATGGAAAAACATCTGTATTGATATTGGAGTCCAGGAGGTACAACTGCTTCAAGATTTATCGATGTATACTCCGAGGGGAAGACTACAACTGTACTTTCCCAGCCAAAGACCAACAGGACAGAACATTAGTCAACGGGAGCCACAAGACGTAACAAGCCTCGATATGAGACCCCCTTAAGAAGCTTGGGGAATGGAAATGTAACACAGTGGTTGAAATTCTTTTCCTCTTTTCCCTCCTTTCCGTAGCTATATAGGCAATATAACTAGTTAAGAAGTTAATCTGGGGTCTAAGATCTTCTAAGTAAGCTGAATTTGTATTATTAAATCTAATTTCGTAGTGCCTACCAGCCCAAAATTAAAGCATAATTAAAAGGAGACACCTAATGGAATGGGCTTACATTATAGTGTGGGGTTTTAGATTTCCTATGATAGCTGAATTTGAATTATCTAACATATCTCTGTAGTGACTTTCAGCCTAAACTTAAAGCATAACTAAAAGGAGGTTCCTAACTGAGGAGGTGTAAATGTAACTAACGAAGAATTTATTCTACTAATTAATGAAGACTCCATTTTATTATTTCTGGTATTAACAATGTACACTTATATAACTTAATAACCTTAGCAACCCATAAACATATATTTGTTTCTCTTCTTTCCGTACAACTAAGCAGGCTTGTTTTTTTTTTCCTTTTTCCCTTTCCCTAGTGGAAATGTGGAGGGCTCTAGGACCACGTTAAGTATAAACTGTTTATGATTGTTAAAACTATCAGAAACTATGCAAACAAATGCTGAAATGATGGTAACAAAGTAGACTTCTCTTTTTAAATGTGGTGCAAACGTGAAAAAGTCTATAAAAAGTCTATAAGCTTTGGGTAAAAGTCCATAATACTGTAGCCAGTCTTATAATCTTAAATGAAGAGAAGAGGGTTTTTAAGATTGAAATGGGGAACCAAAATGTTTTTCCACAGTGCTTCCCAACCCACATACAGAGCTTCTTCTTCTATGCGACGACGGCAGCAAGACTAGAATTGGCCAAGAAATGGAAAACGCAAGAACTACCCTCGACAGAAGACTGGCTGAATAAACTAGCTGATTTTGCCAAGATGGCCAAACTGACTCTAATAGTTAACGGAAGAATAGAAGAGGCCTTTCAAGAACAATGGGGCCCTTACCTGAACTATTTACAAAGGGGATTAAAATGGGGAACCAAGTGTATCAAATGAAGAGCATAACTCTCCTTTTCTGTATTAACAATGTAGATTGCATGTATCTCACTGTCTTCAACTCTGGAAAATAAAATAAAAACTCTCTATAAAAAATAAATAAAATAAATGCTGCTTGGCAGCATCCAGGAATACTGTCCACCTGGTCTTTAAGTTCAAGCATGTGGGTTTTGATTTCCCTTTGAGTTTACCTCCTGTAGGCAGGAAGCTTATTAGGGAAGGGTTTGGGATTATTCGGCTAAGACATTCCCCCCCTCCTTTCTGTATATCTTTATTTTATACGCTGAACCCCCTTAGCCTTTAATTTGATTTCTTTCCTGTTAATCAAAGAAAAGCTTATTCCCCTTCATGTGTTCAAGTGTTTGTTTGAATCTGAAAATTGGTATATGTGGCGTTAACTATTGCAGATATGTTTTAATATGTTGGGCATTAGACCATATAGAACCACCCTGTCATAGTTTAGCCACTCCAGCCCACTAAGTCAACTGTGTTGAAGGCTGGGGAAGTCTTTTAGTCATGCCGCCATCTTGTTTTATTGTATTCCGTTGTTAGGGTATTGGGGTATTGGGGTAAGATTTGGGGATTTTATGGTTGTAAGATGTTATGTTTCCATGTTTTATGTATATGTTGTAAACCACCATGAGCCAGTTTGCTGGGAGTGACGGTCTAGAAATCATCAAATAATAAAATAAAATAAAATAAAATAAAATAAAATAAAATAAAATAAAATAAAATAAAATAAAATAAAATAAAATAAAATAAAATAAAATAAAATAAAATAAAATAAAATAAAATAAAATAAAATAAAATAAAATAAAATAAAATAAAATAAAATAAAATAAAATAAAATAAAATAAAATAAAATAAAATAGGTACCCCTAAATACACAGGCTTGCTCTGTGCTGGCAAAAGGGATGCATTTGCAAGTTACAGGGCTTCACATTTACAGCAATTTGGGCAATGCCATGCAAGTCCCCTGATTAAGGATGACCATTAACCAGAAAACAATGTGGTTGATGTTGGTTTATGGGCGAACCACATAGGACTGGGAGGTTTGTTTGTGAGCTGGACTGATTTATGGTTCCTGGCCCACAAACCTCAGAACTGAAAGAGACCAGCTACCAGGGTGCAACCCCTTATAGGGGCATGCAGGCCTTTGCCCTCCCAGCCCTTTCCCCTTTCTGTGTCATGCCATCCATGTCAAGCATGCTGCATCCACAGCCAACCCAGCAAGTCTCACATATCTCCTCCTGCCCTCTTCTGTGACCTTATCTCCTCCATGGCTGCAATCTGGTGGCCTACTGGTGAGTTGCAGCCCTATTTTTAGAATTCAAATGGAAACACCACTATCATCAGTATCACTGGCAGTCTTCAAGAAACGGCTGGACAGATACTTATCCTGAATATTTTAGGTAGATCCTGCACATGGCCTGTATGGTCCCTTTCTGCTCTATGATTCTATGATTACCAACATAATTTGAACAAAACAACATCCTCTGTACATGGGGGAAGGGGGGGCTTAGCAATGGAATAGAGTTATGCCCTAAGTCAAGGGACTTAGAAGGATTCCACTGTGAGCAAAGCTCCTGCGAGGGATTTAATCTTTTTACTTCATCAAAACTATGCTAGAGTCCTAGGTCTTGCTATTACCTTTTTGCAGAGAAGCCATGAAACGGGAGTCTTGTTTAAGAGAGATTTCTGTTTTCTTGGCTTACTTGACCTTGATCCTCTGTCTCAGCTGTTTCTTCTTGAAGACATTCCCTAAGGTTACTTTAAGCTTTTTTGAAAGCAGAGTTCTCTCCCTCCACCCCTTCTTGTCCAGAGATGTGTGTTTGAAAATGTAAAGAGTGCTTTACCAAAAAAGAATTGGATACAGCTGAGGAAAGCTCTCCATTGATAGCTAGCTAAATAGAAGGGCTCTTTGCACAGCCCTTGAAAATGAATCAGACAGTTTGCCGAAGATTCTGCTCCCATGGATCCAACAAGGCTGTCATAATCTATGGCTCTTGAAGCTATTGTGTGAATCCCATCTAGCCAACGGTTTCCCAGTCTTTCTACTGTTCTTGCAACAACTTATCCTGCTGTGGTTGTTTGCCTAAATGTTCATATTTAGCCACAAACATGACAGGATCCAAGACTGTTTCATGCATCTTAGACCTTCACAATGATAATGACAATGCAGAGACAGGATAAGGCCAACTTGAAGTAAAATCCCTTTCTAAAATGCTTCTCCCAAATACAGGATATTTGCTTGGAGCAGATTAGGAGTGAAGAGCTTAGGTTCCATTGATGAACACCCCTGCAACATCTAACAGGGTCAATTGGAAAGGAATCAACATGTTTGATTACCAGAGAGGAGTGGTCAAACTGTGGCTCTCCAGATGTCTGTGGACTACAATTCTCATGAGCATGCTGTCAGGGGCTTATGGGAATTGTAGTCCATGGACACCTGGAGAGCCACATTTTGGCCACTCCTGACCTAGAGTAACAGGGTAACATTGGAGGGTCCTTGTCTTGTGTGAAAAACCCAGCTGAGACTTACCTCAGCCAAACATTGACACAGAGGAGGGCTTGCTGGGAGGGAGAGGTGACCACCCAGAGGCCCTCTAGTGTGTGCACTGCTTGAATGCAGTGCACACAGTGTCAAAGGCTAGAGTGCCACATGTGTGGTTTTTGCCCTATTCACCTGGAATGCCACGGGAGCTGCTTCCCTCCCACCCACCCTCCGTTGTTGTATTCAGCATTCTCCAGGGGTTTGAGGTGGATGTTTTGTTCAATAATTGTCACAGCTGTGGGTTTGCATGGTATGGGGCCTGTTGTCAAGGAGTCTGGTTTGCAATTGGACTTCCTGGGGTTTGGGGCCTCCCTATGAGGTGGCGTGTACACGAGTGTGGCTTACCCAGCTGAGAGCCTGGACTTGTTTGCCATGTGGCCTGGGGGCAGTCAAATGAGGTTGGCACCTGGTGGCTCCCCCACATAGGTCACTTCCTTTATGGCAGACTTCAGTAGGCAAGGAGATCTGCTCTCCTGGCTGGGAACAGTGCGGGTCCCCAGGGTGCCTCTGGACTCTCTGGGCCATTGGTGCAGTCTGCTGACTGCTAGGTCAGGCTACCTCTACCATGCTGTGACAACCCTCCCATGGGGAGGTAATAAAGCTGTGGCCTTGTTTATCCCAACATTGGTTTTGCATCTTATTTCAGCACATAATGTCCTCGTGCAAGTCAATTTGAAGTGAGCTGCCTTTCTTGTTGAGGAAATGGTTCTCCTTTTTGCTCACTCAGCTGAATTATTTCATGGATTCCCAACTGTTCCTTTCATATAGCTCTTTGTGGCTATGGATCTACATCATCAATGTGAGGAAATACATCTCAGCTAATCCTTGCTCAATGCTACTTTTTGAAATTTAGAAAATGGGAGATGTTTATGATATTTTGTTAGTTTTCAACATGTCCCAACCAACCGTTTAGACCTTGGGATTTTTTTTTTATGCATATCCTTTGGAACTACAGGAAGTAATATGTAAATTAGTGCCCACAAATACATAAAGTCAGGAGTAAAAAGAATGTCACACTGGTTAAAATCTTGAACTCTAATGATTCAAAAGGGCCCTTTTAACTTGAGAGTCTTTATCATGTATGATTTACAAACTCTGGCAGTTATATTGACGCCCATTGTTCATTCTTTGGGATTCAGAAGTATTCTTTTCCCCCCTCTAACCTTCAACTATGATGCCTGATTATGCTTTGTTGTGATTCAGAATGCTTATAAAACAGAAGCTATTAGCTTGAGGCTATAGGAAGAGAAGGAATTAAACAATATGGAAATGTTGGGTTGAAAGGGATTTCCCTGAAAGCTCTATAGTGAAGGCTGAACCAAGAACTGGTGTAACCTATATAGTAACCAATGGTATGTTTCATCAAAAAGAAATATTATGCATGGAAAATGAAATTAGACATGGCGGATTAATCTGTGTTGTGAGACTAGCAGTGCAATCCTCAACCTTTCAAAGCCCACTGAAGTCTTCAATGGACTTTGAAGGCTGTAATTCTACTTACAATGGTACCATAAATATATGCACTCAACCAATCTCTTGTTAATGTTGCCTATTTCCATGACCCACAAAATAATGTTCATACCTTTGCCGATAATCTTTTAAACTTTCTTTTTGATATGGGCTGTATCCTATTTTTATCAAGAAGGTTCAAATTTAGCATAGTTTAACAAAACAAACAAAAGGAATTTATATTTCTCACATTGGGGGGACTTGTAAAGGAAGCTTCAGCATGTAATGAATTGGATCACAGATCATGAGGGCATGGAGAAATTCTCAGATTCTGCAGACTGTATGTACGGTACCTGAAAACATTGAGTCATGCTAGGAAATCTCCAACTGGCACTCTTTGCTTGTTGAGTCAGCACTATTCCTTGAAAGAGTGGCTCTCCAAGTATGGTAGGTCTAAAGAATATCTCTATCCCTATACCCTCAGAGCCTCTTGTGGCGCAGAGTGGTAAGGCAGCCGTCTGAAAGCTTTGCCCATGAGGCTGGGAGTTCAATCCCAGCAGCCAGCTCAAGGTTGACTCAGCCTTCCATCCTTCCGAGGTCGGTAAAGTGAGTACCCAGCTTGCTGGGGGGTAAATGGTTATGACTGGGGAAGGCACTGGCAAACCACCCTGTATTGAGTCTGACATGAAAATGCTAGAGGGCATCACCCCAAGGGTCAGACATGACTCGGTGCTTGCACAGGGGATGCCTTTACCTTTACCTATACCCTCAGGCTGGAGGGGGGGGGTGGGAAAGAGAATCCATGAAATGCATTTTTAGACATCCCCCAGTCAAGAAAGCAAAACTGTTCCAAAGACTTACCTTCAACCAACCTTTCCGTAACTCTGGTACTCATGTAAAGAGGTGTTGGTCTGTAAATGCAGAGGTTGCCCTGTTTCCTTTTACAAATGTCTGCTTTACAACTTTCTGAGTGACCTTGACCCAGTCATACACCCTTCTCTCACTCTCACCTCTTTTACAGTGTGGGTCACTGGCTTCCAGGATAAGACAAATGGTTCCTTGAAATACCAATGTGTTGTATAAATTACAATCAAACATTACGCATCAGGCAACATCCACACGTCTAGACACTAGGGCTTTTTTGTTGCACACTGGGAGTATTTCTCAGCATGGAAGAGAATATAAAGACCTCATTGTCTGATGTAGGGGGCTACAAATCTTGTTTGTCTCTAAGATGTTATTGGACTTCAAACTGATTAGAGGTTTGACTCTCAAAAGTTCATCCCCCTCCCCCCCAAAAAATGCTTGTTTTCTAATGGGCTACTGGAGTTGAATCAGATATCTGATATTTGGTGATGGGAACTTTGATTATCGAAAGCTCATACCCTGAAAACCTTGCTGGTTTCTAACGTACTACTGGGTTTGATATCTGGTAAAGGGATCTTCTAAGGCTGAAAGTTCAAATCTACAAAATCATGTTGCTCTTTAAGGTGCAACTGGACTCAAATACAGCTCTTCTACTGGTTGAGAAAGCCTCTGAAATGAATAACCTCTTTGTACCTCAGTGTATTCATTAGAGCAAGCTTTCTCAACCAGGATTTTGCAAAACCCTGGTGTTTCCTGACAGCCCTAGAAGGATTTCTCATTTGTTAAACATTTATCTAGTGAAATGACCATATATGGTCATGTTGACCCCCCAATTCCTCCCCAATGGCTAATGATGGATCTGGAGGGTTCAGGAAGAGGAGGAGCCCTAGGCAACCGTGTACAGAGCTATGCTTCCCAACCATATTTTGTATGATCATGTCACTTTTGGGGATTCCTGAAGCCTGAAGAATGTTTCAATGGTTTCCCAATGGTAAAAAAAAAAAAAGCTGAGAAAGCTTTCATTAGAGTTTCACCAAGATTTGGATAAAATACCCAGGAAGCCACCATCATATTCTTCATCATCAGAAATACATGAATCACATTTTAATGAACTACATGGCAACAGTTTGGTTGGTTATATTTGGACAGTCCACCGTTTCTTTCATTCTATTATAATAAATAGACCTCAAGACAAAGCCATTATCTGGTTAGCCAAGACAACTTAGATATCATTGCCTATAAAGACAGACATTGCCATGCCTAGCAATTACATTCAAACTAGTATTTGAAATATATTCAAAAGCATCTGGCAAGAGGCCGCCTAAGAAATAACATATTTGTATGGGAGCCAACTCAGTTATCAGTCAAGTGACTAAAATAACCCCACTTTCTTCCAAAAAGGATAAAAATCAATAAGTATTGTTTTCTTAATTACTTAGCAGCCTAGTTGCGAGCCAACAATTTGAGAAAATATGGGGTGCAGTGAAAATGTGTTTATCGCTTTGATTAGAAACTGAAAGTTCTGATTAAAGTATGTCTTGAAGTGAAAAGAGAATATCCTGGGCAGGAATCCTCACAGCTGCATTTCTGATGGTTCTTAACTGATTTTGTCTAATGATTACTACATAGAGGGACTGCTCAACAGTTTCAAGAACATAATGCACCCTGTTATTGTGAAGGCAGTCACAGTATTCTGAATCATTATTACATGGACAGCCCAGTTTAGGATTTGAATGGGACACCATCGGGGAACATGAGGGTTGTGATGCAGAGGCAGGTAATGGCAAACCAAGTCTGAACATCTCTTGCCTTGAAAATTCTACTGGGTCTCTATGTCAGCTGTGATAGAATTTCCATGATAGAAACACATATCAAGAAGAACTGATAATCTCAAAACATCTCTATTTGTCAAACCTTTAATCATGTCTCCTCTTGCCTTTGCATTATTAGAATCTCAGGTGCTTTATCTTGCCTGCTGTTCATCTCCCAGGTGCCAGAATCCCACCTCTAGCAGATGATTTTTTTATTCCATCCTTCCAGATCAGGTAGTTGTCTTTAGTAAGCCTATCATGTAAGCAGATTTATTAAGAAAGAGAAATAAGCTCATAAGGAGGAGAGATCCTGGTAATCTTTCTATTCTGTGTTCCTTCTATCTGCTCTGGAGGCAAGCAGGGAAATAGTATGCTCAAAGGAGCAGGAAGTCTCCAATGAGCCAATTTGGATACTGGAAAAGAGTATTTGAAAAATTCCAGGAAATTCTTAATCTATGTTTAAATCCACATCTCCTCAAATAATCCCTGTACAACACTACTCATATTCTTTTCAATCATACACATTAAATTATTAAGAAAGGACTTTTAAGTTTCTGAAAGTGTTTTGAGATGGAGCTGAGCTTGGTAAGCCATGTATGCATTTTTGAGCCATGACTATCATGCAACTTGAGTTCTAGACTTCTCTATCTGCCTTATACAGAAATCTACCCAATTAATCATATTGTGAAGCAGAGCACAATGCTCCAGGAGATGGAGTTTCAATACTTCCTGTGTCCTATTCCTTCCAGTTAAAATGGTGATGTCCATTGTAACGATAAAAAGGCATTGTTACCCACGACCATTACCTGATATCACTAATGGAATGGGGGATTCTGAGTGATCTGCCACATGGTTATTAAGGTCCAGAGAGAGCTGTGTTGATGCCAATGAGTAAGTTTATATTTTAAAAAGAAGTAAACAAGTATGTTAGTCCTTTGCCCAGACATTGTGGTATTTTTACCTAGGAGTGACATCAGAGTTGGTGGTCTCCGTTCAATTTCAGTTTTATGAAGGTTTAATAGCCCATAAGCCATATATCTATGATCTCAATTGTTCAGAGATTTTGCCACTGCAATAACATTTGTTGTTTTCTAATGTGCTTTGTAATATGAATCAAATAGTGATACAGATCATCTCCTTTTCTAGACTCATTGTCTAGAAATGTTGGTACACACTTTATACTCAGACAGTGTGTTAGATCTGTACTGAGTGATGATAGATTTGTGTCTTGATGTGCTGTTTTTCACAATTATATTGTTTCTATCTTTATACTGAGTGGTAATGTCTATTTTTGCAGCTTGCCGTCTTTGATCTTTGGTTTTACTGGGACTCTGCCAAGGCACGAGAGGCTCATAAACTATTAGGCTGATGTCATCTTGAAACTTTATAGATGCTCCAAACTTGGGGATTTGAACTGATAAATGTGCTAAGGCTTGCTCAGCATCAAAACACAAGTAGTTTTCTTTATTTAAGAAAATATTATCTCTGTGTTTACCATTATTATTGATGTGGAAACACATCTACTGGCAAGACCCTTAAATGGAAATGACTATGGACATGACATCCGTTGTCCCATCCCAGTAGATGTGAAGATGGGTGGTGTTGATGAGAGTGGGGCTCTTCAAGCCACCCATGGAAGACAGTCAGTGGAGGCAGCAGCAGCTGCCCAGGCCTGACGCTGAGCCCCACTCACTGTGCTACCACCACTGCCAGGATGAAGGAGCCAGCAGCAGAGGCAGATCCAGCCTTGGAAAAAGGGCAGTAGAGGTGAAAGCTGGTCAGGTTTGGCACAGGGTCCTGCTCATGATGCTGCCACTGCTGCCCATCTCCCACAGCTAGCCCTGCTGTCAAGAGTGCAGGGCCATACAGAAGATGGGTGATCAAGATGGCAGCAGAGCAAGTGTGGCTCAGTGCTGTCCCTGCCAAGCCACCGCCTCTTCCACTGCCCATCTTCTGCACCTGGTCCCACACTCCTTCCAGAATCAGATTATTTTTTCCAGATTTTTTTAAAAAAGTTTTATTGGAAGAAGAGTAGGTTTTTAGGAGTCTCAAAGTAGGCTTTTCAGGAGTCTTAAATTAGTCACCTTCCTTTCCTCTCCCCACAACAGAAACTCTATGAGTTAGGTGAGAACATCTCTAACAGGATTGTGACTGGCCCAAGGTCATCCAGCTGACTGCATGTGGAGGACTAAGGAATCAAACTCTGCTCTTCAGATTAGAGGCCTCTTAACTACTACATCAAGCTGGCTGTCCCTACTAAAGAAGTAGGGGTTCCACTTCCCCATTGTGAAAGGAAATGTGACATTTTCAGTCAGAGGTAGCTAGAGATGTTTGAGCAACTGTTGGTTTGGCTCAGATCTGGTTTGCCAGTCCTATGCAGGAGGCCAAGTTTTCAACAAGCTGCTCAACTGTGTCTAAACAAATTCTATTTTGTGTGATGATTGTACTGCACCCTTGCATTTTATCACCATTGTTTTATAGCTTAACTTTTGAGTTCCTGACTTTGTTAAGGTTGGGTTTTGGTTCCATTTTTGGTTTTGTATGTTATTACCAAAGGCCAGACTCCTTCCAAATTTCATACTGTAGCCACCACTTAATAAAAATAAAAATAAAATTGCTTCTCTTACTTCATACAATTTCTTCAGTCTGGCAATTATTTATTTATTTAATTTATATATCACTCTCCCCTAAGGCTCAGGGTGAGTGAATCATAGAAGCACAGAATAATAGAGTTGGAAGGTACCTCCTGGGTCCATCTAGTCCAACACCTTGCACTGTGCAGGACATTCACAACCCTATCACTCATCAACTGTAACCTGCTACCCCCTTGAACCTTCACAAGCACTCTTAGACCAGCAGTACTTTTCACAGTGGCTTTCTCTGTCTGTGCCCTCAACTTCAAAGACACATAATTAAAAATAATAACATTTGTTTTGAGATATACTATTTATATTTCTCTTTGTCCTTCTGGTGTCTGCTCATCACAACCATCAATCTACTTCCTACTTTGTTTATAGATGTTGACAGATATATGAATACCCCCCGAGTTTGAACTGGTTAATGATATTAGCCCACAGTGAAAATAATGATTGCACTGGAATGTCGAAGAACTGAATCTGCAATCTTCTGAGCCTGTAGCATAAATGGGAATTGCATAAGTTCAAAGCTACTCAACTTGAACTTTGTCAACCACTGAGGAAAGCTAATAAAGATCCTGACTTGACATAATAAGATCAGAGTCCAGAAGCACCTTTAAGACCAACAAAGATTTACTCAAGGCATGAGTTTTCAAGTGAAACCACTCTTTGTCAGACTATGAACTGACCATCATAACAGTAGGAATATATCAGCAAAAGTTAATCCTGTTACATTAGTAAACTGTGTCACAGCATCCAAACTGATGGTCAGTTCATAGCCTGACGAAGGGTGCTTGCACTCGAAAGCTCACGTCTTGAATAAATCTTTGTTGGTCTTAAAGGTGCTACTGGACTCTGATCTTATTGTGCTACTTCAGACCAACACGACTACTCATTTGAATCTGACTTGACATGCCGTATTTGCCGGCATATAAGACAACTTTTCCCACCTGAAAAAACATGCCTCCAAGTGGGGGGGGGGTCGTCCTATATGCCGGGTGCACTTCAGTTGGGATAGATATAGCTGCCCATAGTGGCCTCCCGATGCTCGCCCGGTGCCCATAGTGTAAGGTGACCAGAATTAAGGGATGCCGAGGCGGAAGTGGTGCCCCCCCCCCCGACTGGGCTCACCAACACTGCTGCTGTCTTGTGAACTCCTCCCAGCTCGGAACTCGCTGGGCCCACCAAACTTGTGCCTGCTTGCACGCTCCAGCTCGCCACAGCAGTGACGGGTCCTCCCTCCCACATAAGACTCTGAAGCGGGAGGGGGAGAGAGAGAGAGAGAGAGAGAGAGCTACAGAAGGGCCGGCTGGGTGAGCCAGTGGTGAAGGAGTGGAGAAGGAGGAGGATGCTGTGGGGGGGGGGAGGTACCAGTCTCTGCTCCTCTCCCTTCCCCTTTCACAGTTTCTTGTGTTTTGAAGCCGCCCCCATTCAGGAAGAGAGCACACATGGCCAGCCCGGTGCTGGGGCCTGAAAGCTTGGCGCGCAGGGAACGCTACTCCTTGCCCTGCCCTCTGCTCGCTTGCTCGCTCCCTCTTTGTTTGCAGTTAAATAAGCAGAGGAAACTGTTTCAGTTCAATGCACAGAGGCGCCGCCCAGTCGTCTTATACGCCGGCAAATACAGTACTATAAAAAGGTTAGCAGAGTGGGCTGTGCTTGGATGACTAGAGTAACCATAGTTAAATTAAACCATAGTTTTGCATTGTGATAGAACCGAGTCTTGGAGTGCGAAGCTAGTCCCAAAATTGCTAGATTGACAGCAACGCTCCCCCCCCCTCAATGCCCCACTTCCCAATGCCCACAAAGTATTTTCAAAAGGATGAGTTCATTGTTTTGGGTGCTCTTATTGTTTCTTATTTTGTCATGCTGAGTACAGAGCACACATTAACTTTAATATCATAAAAACCCTCCAATACACAGAGATGAACACTACTCCAAGAAATCCTCAAAGAAAACATACTTGATTAATAGTGTGAGTCATCTGTTCCTCCTGGTTTATAGGGTTTCCTTGTGCGTTGTGTTTTTATTGTTTGGGATTCGATTTATTTTATTTTTGAGACATATTAGTATAGCTGCTACTTTTGATAGTCAGGAGATGTTTTGTCTTCACAGTGAATTCTCTTGTCCTAACAACGGCACAGTTTGTAATGGTTCATGCCACCTGAGTGCCTCTGAGTGGAGAAGTGACATAAATTCAAGCAAGAGATGAGAGAAATATAGATGGACGACACCTTGAACTGAGTTTCATAAATGAAATTTCAGTCAATGGCCCTGAATCCTCTATGGGGAAGCCGGCACTGTGTGCATCTATAGGTCTCTGTGTGCTCACCCTCCGGCGTCAACTGACGTTCAGCCTGCCATTTCTGTTTTGAAGTGTTATCATATGTGACATTAAAATGTGCCAAAACCAAACTGTAAACAACTGCAATTAGTGCTAGGGAAATTTTCAATTGGGCTAATCCTTGCTTCAGGCTCGGAAGGAGGGGGTGGGGGAAAGGTCCGTTGAGATAGCAAAAAACTCAGCTGCTGCAAGAAAAAAAGAATCTAGAAGGTATTTTTAATTGCTTTGAAAGCCCTTGGGAAAGTGGCTGGCTCTTTCCCACATTTTATTGATATACAATATAAAACACAATGGAACCCAAATGCCACAGCTTACAAGAGAAACAGAGATACTCCGGAGAACAATGGGATTGATGGACTGCTCTTCCTCATTCTCGTCATTTTGCTTCCTTTATCTCTCCAATGCCATCCAGGTGAGTAATGGTTACAGCTGACATTGCCAGACAAGCTAGATGCCAAGGCAAATCAGGAGGTTCATGTCTGAGTGAAACATCCGAGGAATTTTGAAGGAAGCAACCAAGATTTCAATCAGACACAGTGAAATTTCTCAGATGGAGAGGCCTCAAAGTCTTCCTGGCTGCAGGAGGTAAAAGAAGAATTCTTTCTTTAAATTACTTTGGGCCATTAAAATGCTGTTTATTCAACAAATCTCATGGCACTTTAGAGATCAAAGGAAGCCCAGACTTTAATTTCTTGGGAACCAGGTAGGTTTTTATTTTCAATTATAAATATTTTATTTTAAGAATATCAGCCTAGAAACTTATTTCATGGATTGGCGCGGCACGTCTCCTAGTTACATACCACGCTTGGTTAAATGGGTTTGTGCAGGAACAAGGCACGGTTAACTGGCTAGAAAGGGGGCTATTACTCTTAAGATAATATTGTACGTCACAGAGCTTCTGTTAGGCTGAGGGTATAACAATTCCTGTTTGGTTAAGAAAAGAAGAAGAAGAGCCTGTTTTTGGTTTTTTTATATACCCTGTTTCCACTAACTGAAGGAGTCTCAAAGCAGCCTGTATTCATCTTCCTTTCCTCACAAGAGACACCCTGTGAGGTAGGTGAGGCTGAGAGAGCGCTGACAGGATTGCTTTGTGAGAAAAAGTGGCTCTGACTTACCCGGGGCCACAGTTGGCATGGCACGTGTGCAGGCCGGGCAAGACATGGCAGCTTCCAGGCCTGGCATTGCGTGTGCATGCGGGCTGGTGAGCTTGCTGCAGTGGCATGAAGGGCGGGCTCCAGGGGGCTTACTTAAGGCACTTAGAAATGTGACATACAAATATTTTTTTTTAAAAAAAAGAACTGATGACTTCATTAAATCTCAAATTGCTAACAGCCTCAGCAAATAGGTTTTACAATGTTTTCTAACATCCTCCAGCAACAGAAATCTGGCAGATCTCCCAGAGGAAGTTGCATATTATCCTGTTCAGTAGTAAATGTGCCACTTCTCAAGGCCAATGAATGACATCTGCATATCTGCTCAGTTATTTGGATAGACTTGCTGATTTATTGCCTACCTACAAATAGTATTAATAATGCAGCCGGAAGGCCAGTTATGTGGTACATAGGGTTGCCAACTGCCTGATTTCTTTCAGTTTGCTTTATTCTGTCAGTCAAAATCAGAGAGAGAGGGCAAGACCCTTTCCAGAAATAGCGGCCGTGGCTGTACCGCGGCCGTTGACGCAGCGGGGGCGCCCAGGCGGCACGCCCCAGTGACGTCGGCGGCCCCCGGCACATGCCGGGGGCGGAGCGCCGGCCTTTATAAGGCCGGGCGCATGCGTGGGCCTCCCATTCCCGCGCTGCGCTGTTCGGGACAGTCACCCTCCCTCCCTATGTTTGAATTGTCGCAGCTGGCGGGATGCTCAGTAGGGAGCCTGTTTGGTGGGGAGACCCGTTTGCGTATGGGAATCCCCGAGGTAGGGGGTCCCCGTAAGGGACCGGCCAAGAACCGGGCATGGCCTACCCGGCTGGGAGGCCAGTGGCCCGGGGCCAGGTGGCTGGGGGGGATCGCAATGGAGGCAGACGCCCGTTGGATCCTGGCTAGTCGCTTCCCGTTATTCCCGTGGCGAAAAGCGTCCCATCCTCCCGGCTGGGAGTGAGGCGAGGAGCTGGAGCGCCATGGTAATGTCGTGCAGCGGGATGCTCAGTAGGGAACCTGTTTGGTGAGGAGACCCGTTTGCGTATGGGAATCCCCGAGGTAGGGGGTCCCCATAAGGGACCGGCCAAGAACCGGGCATGGCCTACCCGGCTGGGAGGCCAGGGGCCCGGGGCCAGGTGGCTGGGGGGGATCGCAATGGAGGCGGACGCCCGTTGGATCCTGGCTAGTCGCTTCCCGTTATTCCCGTGGCAAAAAGCGTCCCATCCTCCCGGCTGGGAGTGAGGCGAGGAGCTGGAGCGCCACGGTAATGTCTTTAAAAATATGGACTCTTTCCAGTCCAGGCCTATCTTCAAAAGGAAAGAATTCTTCTTGTTAAGGGCATTGCCCAGAAGAGAACAATAGTGTCTAACAGTGTAGATGCCTTTTTCCCCCTAGATAAAGCTGCCAATCTGCCAACTTAATCTTTAGTTGGTAATGAATTATTGATAGATCCTACTTTTCTCTCTGGCTAATCATGTCATACAGAATCAGCAACATAGTCCTCTTTCTTTGAGAGATCCTTTTAAGCATGATTTCTCTCCCCCCCCCCCAATAATCTAATTGCCTCTTTTAGAGTTTTACCCTTCCAGAAGCAAGATAAAATGTTAGCCAGTCTACAATCTCTTACCTATGTTCAACCAATCTAGAGTAAATATTGTGTGCCCTCACAAAGGACATGCTAACAGCTAAGTTTGTTTGACTTGTAGGAGGGCATTTTGGGCTCAAGGAAGACACATATACATTTATTTTGGCTTAAACAAGGCCACAGCTTTATTACTATTCCACAGGAGTATTGGCACAGCACAAGAGAGGGAGCCTGATTTACAGTCAGCTGACCACATGAACCCAGATCCCAGCAATGCCCTTGGGCCCACACTGTTCCCTCGATGGGAACATGGGTCTGCTTGCTGCTAAGATCCAACACAAGGGAAGTGTCCAGCACTGCCCTGGGACCCACCCAGTTTCCCCACCAGGAACATGGGTCTCCTTGCTGCTGGGTCTCATTGCATAGGGAACTGTCCACCTGGGGTGCCAAGAGGAAGCACAGACTTCCCTTGGTCCCATCTCAGGCTACCTGGCACTGCATGCTTCATGCCTCCCCTGCTGGGTCAGCCCACTTGCAGACCTGCCACCTATTAAGGAGGTCCCTAAACAGGGAAGTCCAATGCACAGACCGAACTCTCCCCAAAAAGGCTCCATCCCATGTCCAAATTGCCAGTTGTGACAAAATGCAATCCAGTCATTTGATAGTGGCCACTCACACATAAACAATAGTAGCCAACATAACAGGGTGGGTGGGAGGGAAGCTATTCTGGTGGCAGGTCTTGCACAGGAGGCTAGGCCCCTCTGACATGGCACCTTTTAAAGATCCACACCTCCTTTCCAATACTGCGGACGCACCACGTCATCACTGCGCCTGCCTTACATGTGGCCAGGGCTCATTCCCCAACATGTCTTCCTGCTGCCTGCTCCTCTGTAACGTCAGTGGTGGCTGCAGGTAGGTCTTTGCTGCTTTTTGTTTTTTTTTTAGAGGAGGAGGAGGAGAAGGAAGAGGAGTTGGTTCTTATATGCTGCTTTTTCTCTACCCAAAGGAGTTTCAAAGCAGCTTACATTTGCCTTCCCTTTCCTCTTCCCACAACAGACACCCTGTGAGGTGGGTGAGGCTGAGAGAGCCCTGATATCACTGCTCAGTCAGAACAGCTTTATTAGCACTGTGGAGAGCCCAAGGACACCCAGCTGGCTGCATGCGGGGGAGTGCAGAATTGAACCCAGTTTGCCAGATTATAAATCCACACTCCTAACCTTACACCAAACTGGCTCTCATAGTACAGCATGTGTGTAGTGTAGCCAGGAGGTACTGGCAGCCAGACAAGGGGAATTCAGAGGCAGTATGCCATTTCCTTCCTCTGTCTTTGTCGTCTCCATGCAAATCCTTGGAGGTCTGCCATCCAAATACTGGCAGGTCTAGTTCGGTTTAGCTTCCAAGATTTCAAAGGGACAGACTTGCCTGGGCACTTGTCAGAGCACCATCTTAGAATTAACCCTTGATGAAACACTTCAAAATAGCTGTTCTGAGCCCATTTGGGCAACATTATTTAAGGCAGCAGGCCATGATTCCTCCATGAAGGACCCTGAAGTTCATGCAGGCCCTGGAGTTGTTATTCTATTTGAGAAGAAGAATGATTGATTGAATTTCAGCAAATAGAAACTGAAACTCCTCTCTTGGAATGTCTTGGAGGGGGTGATGGGGAAATAAATTGGGATTCCAAGGAACGAGGACATTTTTAGTCAACTACAATATAGTTCTGGTTCAAGAAACTTGGCAGCTTAACAAAGTCTATTTTTCTGACCTCACTGCTTATTCTTTTGAAGCTTTCGAAACTAAACAAAACTAGACTGCTCCCCTGCAGGAATTACCCTTTTGATCTCTACTAGTTTATGGCTCAATGTCACAATGCTATCAAGTGAACTGCCTCATGTAGTGGTTTTACTTTTGCAATCACAAAATCTTTCTTGTATTTTGATCAATGCATATATTCCTCCAGCTGCACATCGATCAGCATTGGTACATTAGTGAGGTAAATTGAGCATCTGCTCTTATACCTTAGTCTTAAACTTTCTGAATTTGGGGTCTCTAGGATTTCACTGATTGGGAAAGATTTGCCCACCACTACCAGTTTCTCCCTCTTATAAAAGTGATAGTCTACACTCCACTATTGTTTACATAGATTCAGGTGAGTAGCCATGTTGGGCTGAAATTTTAATTCTGTGTAAAGGCTTTTATGTACACGCAGAGCCAAAATTAAAACTTTGGTGGTCTGAAAGAGGCCACTGGACCCAAAATTTATTCTATGGTTTACATCAGCCTTTCTCAACTTTTTTACCATTGAGAAACCCCTGAAACATTCTTCAGGCTTTGGGAAACCCCCCAAAAATGAGATGCAGTTGTGTTCGAGCCCCTTCCAACTTCTGCCCCATTCCTATGGACATTAGGGAGGGGTAAAGACAAAAACCCTGCCTCTGACACTTATGTTGTGCAACACCAGGTTGATAAACAACAAATACTCTACCATGCAAACCTACTTTGCAGAACAGAGGGTGAACCTGGCATGTGTGATGGAGACCTGGGTCAGAGAGGGCAAAACTGTTGCCCTTAAGGAGCTAGCCCCTGCCATGTTTTCTGCCCTCCATCAATCTTGGACCATGAGACAGGGAGGAGAAGTGGCAATACTAACCTGAGAGATATTCTTCTTCAGGGCCCTTCCTGTGCTGTCAATCCCAAGAATTGTATATGTTGGCTTTGAGTGGGGCTCAAATGACAGCATGGCCATATGTTTACCTTATATGATATAGTCACAGAGTTTGATGTACTGTTCTTTGTTTTAATTTTATGGGAGCTGCCCTGAGCCTTAGGGGAGAGTGATATACAGATGTAACAAATAAATAAATAAATATATAAACAAACAAATAAATGGCACAATTGTACAGAATATGGTTGGGAAGCATAGCTGTGTACATGCCTGCCCATGGGCCCTCTCCTTTCTACTCCCTCCAGGTCCATCATTGGTGATTTTGGGACTGGGGTAGGTCAATATGACCATATATTGTCATATCACACAATAAATGTTATATAAGAAATTAATTAAATCCCACTTATTCAGGTAACTCTTCCAGGACTGTAAAAAAAAAAAAAAAACTCAGGGTTTTAAGAAAGCCTGGTGTCCATAAACTGTCAATCACTGGGTGACTATGTGTCTGGACTTTGCCACAAAAATAGCTTTTCAGGCTCTCACCGGCACCCCAACGGGAGGGTTTGGGTGGCAAGGGACAAGGTATGCAGTGTTGCACTTGTGTATGATATCACTCTTAGAGCAAAACTCAGGTGACATCCTTGCATTGGGACAATGCTCTAGAATTCACTAATTGCTAAACAACATGATCTAGAGTGAATCTTAGACTGTTGTAAAGGTAAAGGTAAAGGTATCCCCTGTGCAAGCACCAGGTCATGTCTGACCCTTGGGGTGATACCCTCTAGCGTTTTCATGGCAGACTCAATACGGGGTGGTTTGCCAGTGCCTTCCCCAGTCATTACCGTTTACCCCCCAGCAAGCTGGGTACTCATTTTACCAACCTCGGAAGGATGGAAGGCTGAGTCAACCTTGAGCCGGCTGCTGGGATTGAACTCCCAACCTCATGGGCAGACAGCTTTAGACAGCATGTTGCTGCCTTACCACTCTGCGCCACAAGAGGCTCTTAGACTGTTGTAGAAGAAGAAGAAGAAGAAGAAGAAGAAGAAGAAGAAGAAGAAGAAGAAGAAGAAGAAGAAGAAGAGTTGGTTCTTATATGCCGCTTTTCCCTACCCGAAGGAGGCTCAAAGCGGCTTACAGTCGCCTTCCCATTCCTCTCCCCACAACAGACACCCTGAGGGGTGGGTGAGGCTGAGAGAGCGCTGATATCACTGCTCGATCAGAACAGTTTTATCAGTGCCATGGCGAGCCCAAGGTCATCCAGCTGGTTGCATGTGGGGGAGCGCAGAATCAAACCCGGCATGCCAGATTAGAAGTCCGCACTCCTAACCACTACACCAAAGTTGTAATGAAATATTAATATATTTGTGCTAAAAATGACGTCATGCACAATCATGCCATCAAAAACCTTTCCATTTGCTACCACCCTGTTGATCAGCAATGAGGAATGTGAGGCCCAGACTGGGAAGTTTCTTGGGACAGTTGGAGAATACATTGGGGTTGAAATCACAGAACTGAATTACAAAGGAATTTTTGACATATTGAACACAAGATGCTGAGCACAGGGGATCTGGTGTTATATACTCCCAAATCTCTAAGTTTTTGGGTGTGCGGGAAAGTACCAGGGGAGGTGATGTCCCTTCACAGAGTTTCTTTGGTTGCTATCTGAAAAGCAACATGACTATCTGAATGGTTATGTGTATCGGCTAGGCCTTAGTAGTGCCAGTAGTTCGTTATGCTGGGAACATCTAAGCCAAAGTAAACAGGACTCACTGAAGATTAGAAATAGACTTAGAAAATACTCCCTCAGAGATTATTTTACTCCAGGAGACAACAAAGTGTCAAGATAAGTAGCATTCTGATGTCTCACAGCACCAAAGATTAAAGGGAAGACAGCTAAGTAAGCCAGCTTAATTAATTTAGTGCAAGACAATGAACCATGTGCTTTGTACTCTAATACAAATAAGGGCATTTATCATTTATTCTGTAGGTCCAAAGGAGATCTACATCCCACATTATAAACAGTTTTGGGCCTCAGGAGAAAATTACAGTTCCATAAAAGTGATACATAATGAATTTGCATATCATAAACCACTTATTCTTGGACCTATTCAGAATTAGCCCTGTGGACTTAAATAGGAACACATTGAAAATACTCCTTAGCAATAATATGTGGTGACTCCTTGGACTGCAAATTTCGAGCAACATCCTTATATACAAGGGGGGAAAAACAGTGACTTTTAATTAAGTTCTCAACAATGCTGTATATGATATAGAAAATACATATCAATTAACAAACCATTTGTCATGGCTGTTCTGTTCCCCCTCTCCCTGTCCGCTGTCCACCCAACCTAAGAATAAAATACCAGTTTACAAAAACAGTTCTCCTCTTGGCTATCATTATTTGGATGAAAATTGAGCTAGTTCAAAATAAAATAAAATGACTTTCTGTTGGCAATCCCAAATAAGTCATTTTTTTTTCTGCCCTGTCTTCTACTTTACTTCAGATCAATATCTGTTCAGGATCCCTGGCCCAAAGGATGTAAAACTATCCTTAACCAGGGGTAGTCCTTTTTGGCCATGGAGCTATTCCACCATGCTTATGGTCGAGGCCTGAATAAATAATAACATTCAATTTTTGTGCACACAGCTCACTCCCTACCTGATTGGCCCTCCCTGGGATATGCCAAAAATAGGAAGGACACTCTGCCAATAAGGGCCAAACTGCAAAATGGAGCTCTTCCACCAGACATTCGGTTGAGGCTGGGTGGTGTGACATTGACTGGGCTCCCCCCATAAACCACCACATCTATGGTTGGAAGTGGCATTTCCAGACATTGCATGGGGTAATTGAGTTGGGGTAATTGCATGGGGTAATTGGGTTGGCTGGAGTTGTTTGTTTTGTTTGCTGGTTTTAAGCTGTACTTCTGTTGTTGTGAACTGCCTTGAGTCAGCTGGCCAGGAGGTATATTATATAAGTCTCTTTGAGAGAAATGTAGGTGGGTGGGAAAGCGGCAGCCCACCAATCCCCATGACCTTCCCCTCCCAGCCTGGACTTTGGGAGATGTGGGAAGGGGGCAGGAAGGGGGCCCACCCCCCTGTGGCTTTCTCTGTCTGGCCCAGTCTGGTGGCAGCCCACCCCTCACTCCACAAGCTTTCCAGCCTAGCCTTTGGAAGATGTGGGGTGGGGGAAGTTTTTAGCCCACTCCTCCACAGCCTGCCTAGCCTGGCCTTTGGAAGATGTAGGGTTGGATGGGGAGGTGGGGACAGTGGTGAACTGTGTAGATACTGCTGTATGGGGGAGTAGGAGGTTCAGTGGCCCTCCAAGGCAGCAGCTTTCTTCCGGAGAACTGATGATTTACTTCCCTCCTCCTTTCCCTCCTCCTCTTTCTTTCTCTCTTTTTCTTTCTCTGTATTTCTCTCTATTTTCTCTCTTCCATATTCTCTTTCATCCTTCCTTTCTCCATTCCTCCCTTTTTCTTTCTTTCATCCTCTCGCCCTCCTTTCTTCCTCTATTTCTCACTTTCTCCATCCTTTTATCCTTTATCTTTCCTTCACTCTTTCCCCTCCCTCCTCCTTCCCTCTCTTTCCCACACTCTTTTTTCTCTTTCATTTTTTCATTTTCCCATTCTCCCTCCTTTTTCTTCCTCCTTTCTCTCTCCCTTTCTCCCTTCCATCTCCCTTTTTCTTTCTCCCTCTTTTCTCTTACCTTTTCTCTCCATATCTTCAACACAAAACTTGGTAAATATTTTTAGCTAGTATCACAATGGAGAAGTTTCAGTTGCTTGGTCCCAGAAATGGGCCACATGAGATAATTTTTTTCACAGATTTAACTGACAGTTCTTATTCACCATTCAAAACACTGAATTATGACTTTTATGGCCACATGGCTAGAAAAAGAGAAGGGAGAAGCAATCATATAGCTTGGTTCCAGTTCAATGAATCCCCATCTGATTGAAGACATCTACTTCCTTTGATAGTCCTATCATGACTGTCCTAAATATTCACCTTCTGCTGAGCTTCAGTTAAAAATTCTCTGGGATGAGATTATCATTAGGCAAGAGGGCAACAATATTAACTTCACACTTGACTTTGAAGTTTGTAGTTTCTAGTGTTGGGCAAACCCCACGTAGATTGGTATAGGAAGATTTCTGCAAACATCAACATCAGCTATCTGAATATTCTGAATCTCAGTAGCATCACTAGCATAACCTTCAGCACAGCCAAAGATTTCCACTTGTACCAACTGGAGTTCATTCCTGGAGTTTGGGGAAGGTGGAGTGAGAGGAGGGACCTGAACTCTTAGCATCTGAGCTTACAACCTCCAACTCCTCTTTCAGTGGCTGTGTTATGATGCACTTCGTTGAGCTGAGATGGTTTTGATAAGAAATTTTGGGACTCATGCCCTTTCTTTAATATTCTGTAAAGTTTCGGGATTAATACTGAAGTCCACAGCTGGCCTACCTTTCTGAGGTGGAGAGTGGACAATAAATTCACATGTCTTTGTCACACCTTTGGCCAAGAGAGAGTGCTGCATACCACACTGAAGGGTATACTGGATAATGACAAAATCATCATGGCAAGTTTCACTGAGAACTTTGCTTACACTTACTTGCAATGGAAACTCAAAGGGGATTTCTGTTTTACCACTGGGTGGCTTCCCAGGTTTTACCATTTCTAAAGTACTGCTCATAAGCTGGTTAGGCACGGGGCAGGTCTTTTGTAAGTTCTCACTTCTGCATTCCTTTCTTCACAATATTCAAAGTTGGCAATCCAACTCAGAGTTCAAGGCCTCTTAATGGAATTGTAGAAGGCTTCAAATTTACCAATGCTTCAGGGATGGAGTTGTAAGTTTACATTCTGTTGTTCAAGAGACTCCCTGATGTTGGACTGCATCTTTACTTGTTATGACCACCACTCCACTAAGAACTTCCCTTGTTGGCCCACTGAATTTTGACATCCAGCATAGTCACCATATCAACCCTATATATTTTCTTCCCCTTTGTGATCTTCCAAAGTAAGCCTTAGATAAGTTATTATCTTCTGCCCTTATATTAGTAAACGAGAACATTAGATAACATTTTACCCTACAAGATGTTTGTGAGAGTCTAGGACTAACATATGATGTCAAAGCCCTTGATATCCCCGAAATATGCTTTGTAAACATTTCTTTACAAAAAATAAAAATAAATTAAGATCAATGCAGAATGGAATGAATAAATAAAAGAGCTTCACCTGGCATGTGGTCAAAGCATTTCATTTCAGATGTGGAGAAATGTCCTTTGTGGGCTAGTGGGAAGTCTGACTTTGATCAGATACTCTCCAGCTGTTACAAAAAGTCTTTTGAACAGTGGCTAATTAAGTCCCACAAATGTCATAAGAGAGAGAATATTTTTCTTCTTATGGAAAATAAAATTGGAAAACCATTTTGAAATGGCTTATTCTCACCGTAGTGGTAAAACTGAATCAGGGCAGTTCTGTTTCAGACTCAAGGAAGTTCATATAGTTGTTTCTCCATTAATAAAAAGGTCCTCCAGATAGAAAACTAGGGCAGAGTCTGCACTTTGTTTATTCCATTGTCAATCCTGTTGAATTCAGATTGCTTTGAACTCGGGTCTTCCTCTTCCCCCCCCCCTCCCCATTGAAACAGGAAAGTCTTCTGCACGTGGTTAGGGTAGTTCAGAAGGGGGGGAGGCAAATGGAGACTCTTTGTTTTCTTGAAGGGGGGAGAGGATCAAAGAAATCAGAGGAGGGAGGAAAAAATCCTTTCTTTTTTTGAAGTGGGGGGGAACGAAGAAGGCACAAAAAAAATCCAAGACCGACAGATGTTGAGAGAAATTAGGGGCTTCTCCTTTGAGGCAGGCTTGTCACATGACCACCTGTAGCCAATCACAGGTCCTCTACCACAGAGGAGAGCCCAGATTCAAAACAATGCGATTGTATAATATATTCAGGCTTAAAAGCACTCTTAAGATATCGCACAATAAAGGTACGGTCACTCCGGATCAATCCTTCTTGCTGCAGAAGGAAAATTTAAATCACCCCTAATCCAAATGGAAATCACATTATGTGCAGAGGGCAGGGACTGAATCGATCTGGGATTGGAATAAAAGCTCCATGCAGTTTACACCTAGATGTCAGAGGAAACTGCCTTTCCTTATTCCTGACATCTAGTTTTCTATATTCAGAGAATTGTGTCACATGGCCCAATACTTTGTTTTCTGAGTTTTATATTTCATGTTTCTCAACCCTGAGGAGTCTCAAAGTGATTTAAATTACTTTCCTTAGCTCTCCCCTCAACAGGCACCTGGGGAGGTAGGTGGGGCTGACAGAGTTCTGAGAGAACAGTGACTGGCTCATGGTAACTTAGCAGTATTCATGTGGAGGAGTAGGGCATCAAATATGTCATCTATCCATCACATTTGTATACTGCCCTCCCCTAAGGCTCAGGGCAGTTCACATAAAATGTAAACAGAATAATCCATCAAACAATGATTATAATTAATGAAAGGTAATAGTAATAATACTATTACAGAAAATAATAAACAGAGAAAATAACATTCTAACAAGGTGAACAATCTAGCAGACCCATGGTTGGTCAGATCTGTTGCATGGGTTCAAGGGAGGGAGGTTCAAGGGCCCAGTAAATGCTGTTTTAGTTTTGGTCCACCTCAACCAAATGCCTGGTAGAGGAGCTCCCTTTTGTAGGCTCTGCAGAAATGTTTCAGTTTTGTTAGGGCCCTGATCTCCTCCAGGAGCTCATTTCACTAGGTGAGGGCCAAGACAGAGAAGGCTATGGCCCTAGTTGAGATCCAGCAGACTTCCATGGGGTTAGGGATCACTAGCCAGTTAGAGGTAGTAGAGCAGTGGTCCCCAACCTTTTTATCACCGGGGACCACTCAACGCCGGGGACCACTCACCGGGGACCACTCAATGCCTTTTACTGAGGCCCGGTGGGGGGGGGGAGTTTACTTCTCTACTCTCAACCACTGCCCTAACGCTCTCTGATCACTATGGTAATATTTAAACATCCCTTCAAAATAAGATACAGACACGCCACAACAATGAACATAAGGAACATTTTATTTTCATGGAAATTTTAACTCATGACAATGACAAATCAATGGGAACCCTGAGCTTGTTTCTCTGCAACAAGATAGTCCCATCTGGGAGTGATGGGAGACAATGACACCCGAAGTGTGTTGTAAAGGGCCAAGGGGGGGAGAGAAGGCTTCCTTCGGGGCCCACCTCCAATTAGTTGAAGGACCACATGTGGTCCACGGCCCACAGGTTGGGGATCGCTACAGTAGAGTACAGAGCTCTTTGAGGGGCGTAGGTAAGCAGAGAGGTGGTCCTTCAAGTACACTGGGCCCAGATTGCAAATGACCTTGAAGGTGATTACCAGGACCTTCTTATCCGGAATTCAACTGGTAGCCAGCACAGTTGTTAGAAGACGGGCCAGATGTGGGACCTCATGGTGTTGCTGTGAGGACCCTTGCCACCATGTTCTGGACCAGTTGCAGTTTCCAGATCAAAGTTAAAGGTAGGCCTGCATAGAGCAAGTTGCAGAAGTCTAGTCAAATGTGACTGTCACATGGATCATTGTGGCTAGGTGTTCCGGGGCCAACTAGGGTGCTAGTAGTTTTGCTTGGCAAAGGTGGTGGAAAGCCAGCTGCACAACTCTTATGACCTGGGCCTTCATTAAGAGGGAAGCTTCCAGGATCACACCCAGGTTCCTGGTGGAGCGAGCCACTGATAGCTGCACACCATCCAGAGTGGGCAGATGCACTTCCTCACTTGGATGCTTCCTGCCCAGCCACAGGACCTCCATTTTTGAAGGATTGAGCATCAGACAACTCTGCTTGAGACACTTTGTCACTGCTTCCAGTCAGCTGGCTAATGTTTCTGGGGGAGAATCAGGGCAGTCATCTATCAGGAGGAAGAGCTGGGTGTCATCTGCATATTGGTGTCAACTCAGCCCAAAGTTCCATACCAGTTGAGCAAGAGGGTGCATGAAGATGTTAAACAGGATTGGAAAGAGTACTGCTCCTTGCAGGACTTCGCATGTGCGTTGGTGGCAGTTTGAAGATCTCTCTCCTAGTGCTACCCTCTGTTTCTGAGCCCGGAGAAAAGAGATCAGCCATAGAAGGGATATCCCCCAAATTCTGGTGTCGGTGGGGAAGTGAGCTAGAAGCTCATGGTCAACTGTGTTGAAAGCTCCTAATCTTAACACCGCCCATGGTGGGCGCCACGGACTAAATAAAACTGTAAGAGGTTCTGAGGCGGGATGTGTCCGGGATGAGGAAGGGTCCAGATTGGACCCTTCCTCCGGACAGACAATCGGAGGGACCAATCAGCAGGCGCAAAGCGCCTGCCGATTGGTCCCTCCGATTCCCAGCCCCGTGCAACTGCGAGCCGCACGGCTTGCAGTTGCTCCTTTGCTGGCGGCCTGACGCGTCGGAGGCGTTTCGTGCCTCCGACGTGTCAGGCCGCCCGCAAGGGAGCCCCCGGCAGCACGCCTGCCGGGGCCTCCCTGGCCGGTGGCAAGAGGCGCGGAGCACCTCTCGCCACTTCAAACCGCCGCCCTGGGAGCCCCCGGCAGCCGCGCACAGCGCGGCTGCCGGGGGATCCCTGCCCTCATGGCTGCAAAACAACATGGAAACGCCGAGAAGCCGCAGGAGAAAAAAAAACGCCGAGGAGCAGCCGTCAGGAGCCCCGTCAGGAGCCTCATGGCTGCAGAACAACATGGAACCACCGGAAAAGCCGCAGGAGAAAAAAAACCACTGAGGAGCCGCTGCAGCCCAGCGCACAACGCCTGGGAGGCCCTGGCAGCCGTGCGCAGCGCGGCTGCCGGGGGTTCCGTTGCCTAATGGCCGCCGAAAAACACGAGACGCCGAGGAGCCACCACCCGCCTCCTCTTTCAGGTAGCCTGTCCCTCACTCTGTCCTTCTCTCTGTCCCTCGCTCTGTCCCTCGCTCTGGCCCCCGCCTGCTAGCACCCATTGTATTCTTCATACAATGGGCTTTTTAACTAGTATGTCTAATAATACAAGCAGCACCAACCGCCTCAGTCCAACTGGCAACAGAGGTCTGGATTTAAGTCTGCTGCTTTTAACCACTACACCACACTGGCTCTCCATACGATAAACATATGAAATCCTACCTGTAGTCTGAAATGATACAGCCCTGACAACCGTTTGACAATATGAGATCCATAAATTCAATGCCAATTAAAGAATGCACAAGTTGGGTCTGGGGACCCTCTGCTATGTAGCAGTCAGAGGAGAAGTGTGGATTTCCTTCAGTTCTAGTGTGGAAAAGTGCATGGTACATATGGAGAAGTAAATTCACCTTTTCCCATGCCACTGTACTTTAACCTGAAGCACTCTGGGGATACCATGTGGTTGCACTTGGGTTTCCCCCAAAGGCCCATATATAAGACTTCCTGGACAGATTCAGGCTGGGAAAATAGTGTTGGAAAAAGGAGGAAGCCTATTTTCTATGGGCACTGTAGCTCCAGTCCTGCCCTGAGCAACTCACAACTGATCATCACACAGGGCAGGAACCCCAAATGCAGCCTCTGCATTCCATAATGTATGGATCAGATAAGACTGAAGCCTAGGGAATAATGCTGTCTCCATTACTTCAATGTCTTTATGCCAATAAAGGGACTCTGACTCCATCACTGTGATATCGGTGTCCTGTTATCAAGATAGGTTCTTTTTCTCAAATCACACTTCCAAAATGGCCACTCATATTCATTTCCGCATCTAACCATTGGTGCTTTCTATTGCAATGGTGTGCAACCTGCTAGCAATCAGAGGCCAAAGAAGAGGCTTTCTGTTTACAGAAGAGGTGCCACTTTATCACTTTAGACGCTTCCTGATGAAAGCTGTCAAGCGGTGATGCCATTGAGATGTGTCAGGGAAAAAAAAATATACACACACCTGAGACCTTCATCAAGACACTCGCCTCAGTCCCCTCTTTTAAGGAAGGTTGTTTGTATGCCCTGCACAAGCCAGGCTCAGTTTAGTTATTGAATCAATCATGTCAAATACTGCTGGGAGGTCAAATGAATGCTTCACAGCTGGGGCTCTTCCTTTCCCTTGGAGATGTCCATTTTTATTTGTCTTCTTGTCCCATATCCACAATAGAAGATGAGCCTTGCAAAGTCAGTTTTAAGTCCATCATGTTCTCAGCATTGGACAACTAGAAGCCTCTAACCAGGTTATAAGCAGGTCATAAAAGCTATAGTTTACCTCAATGTCTGCCCCCCACCCCAAGTTACTGATATTCAGAGATGCACAACCTGGATGAAAAAGTTCAATTTGACTCTCATAGAAGGCAGGTGTTGATAGACCCATCCTCCATGGATTTGTCTCATTGCCTAGACTCAAACTATCCAAAATGTTTTAAAAAGTCAATGCTATTGTGGAGGAAGCTTGAATTGTTCTAGCACACAGCACGTACAGATGTTGTCAATGATTCTGTAAACCACCCTATTTTCTCAAGCAACATTGTCCCCAAAGTTGTGATGTAATTTATCCCTCTGAGGAAAATTAATTGTGCATTGTTTAAATACCAGAAGCCCTGCACTAAGGGAATATGAATTCTTCTACATTTCCTTTTGGTGTTGCAAGGAACAATGGGGCCTGTCCTGTGGCAGGCCCATCTGGATGGGAAGAGCCTTCCTGGCTTCTCCCTGCCATGTGTAGTCCAGAAAGGGGCAAAAAATGCCATAGACAGCTTTGTGGCAGCACAGGTAGACCAGGGCTTCTTAACAAAAATGCAGGAAGGTGGGATTGCATTCTAAACAATCTCACCTTTCTGCAAAATAAATCCCCTCCCCTGCATGGTGGAACTTTTCTATCACCACTGGGTTTCCTGGGGCACTGTCCGGAACCACAGGAATGCACTGGTGGCAGCCTAGAGTGGTGCCACTGGTATGGAATAGCCCTCCTGTCCAGGTATTCCCAGATGTGGGTGTTGCCCATACTCATTTTTTTGGGGTTCAGGCTATGGTCATTTGGGTTCATGACCATTACCAGAGTGATCCTGCTGGTTCTCCTATATCTCTTCCAGTACCAATTTTAAACTGATTATGTGGGTTGGGAGTGGGGAACCCATTTTGGAGTAGTTTATTCCCAACCTCACTGCAAAATTTATGATCATAGTTTTGGAGGACTGCTGTTTTTTTTGGGGGGGGGGGGAACTCTTTCACAAGGTCATACAGGACACTGTTTAGTCTCTCATGCTCATTAATATTTGCAGGAATCTTCTTTCAAATGTTCTCCAAAGTTTATTTTGTTGGTGGTCTTCAGTATGCTAATAATGACTACTTGTGCTACTCATCTGAATCTGGTGGGTTGGTATTATTCTTCAAAAAGTACCTGAGGTTGGAATTGATGGAAGGAAGGCAAATACATTAAAATTTAATCCAAGCAAAAGAGGTAGATCATGGTGGATGATTCAAAAGCTCCAGGAAATAGTAGAATTGCCAAATCTGAGTAGTTTTATTTAGGTAAGCATTTAATTTTTAATGCAATGGGAATGTATTTGAGCAATGTTTTATTTTTCCCTGGTGATGCACAAAAGTCATTGATTCACATATTATTATGGCTTTATGATTTTATGTTTTCAATTCTCCAGTCTTGATTGTTCCATTGTGCTCTGCTTAGGGAATTATTGAAAACTGAAACATATATATAGTATATATATTTTTAAATGAATCAACACATTTTCTACATTAAAAGAAAAAAGAATGGGTGCATAAATCATGGAAAGATTAGATAGACAAGATTCTTTTAAAAATATTATTTTAAAACTTTTTTTCTTTTCTTTTTCCCTTCCAGCTACTTCAGAGTGCGAAGAGAAGCCTTTGATGTTTTCAGCTCATCTCTCAGCTGAGTATAAAAACCAGGCATACATAACCAGAAAGACCAAAAGATATTCATCTTTTTGGGGTGTGTTAGTTCTCATTAACATATTGTTTACATGTGTCTGGCATCCTTACGGAATGCATTACCCAATTTAATTATTAATTGGTCAGTCATTAAATTAATCTGTAACAAAGTTTCATTTACAAAACAAACCCTAATAAGATTCAAGTGTCGGAAATCATGAATCTGTTTCTTCCCATCTCCATTTCCTTTCCTCCAATCTCTTAAAAAAATTAGGCTGTATTATAAATCCTTCAAGTGGTATAATCTATGCCGAGGTAGTACAAAGTAAAGCTACAGGTTTCACTGGGCTTAGATTGGAGTGACAACATATGTTTAGACTTATAGGCAGTCAAAAGTTTTGTTTGTGGCCACATACCATCATGATTGAGCAGATAAAGCACACATATAAAACATGGATAAAAAAGAGCAAATGACAAAGCTATAAAGGTTCATTAAAGCAAATTAGCACCTCTTTGTGTCCTGGGTATAGACTACACAGGGATTTTAACCCCCAGCCAGCTTGAATAAATCCCTGCTGAATTCAATTTCCACTTTGATTTTGGGTGCTTTAAATTTTCTCCTTGCAATATGCATGATTGATCTGGAGTGATCCGACCTTTCTCCTGCGATATCCAGAAGTGCATACAACCCTTGATATTTGAAAAATCATCATCAGTAAAAGTGAAGATCTCTGCTTTTTGTGAATTAACTTCTTGCCTCATGCCTCCAACTATGAGCAAAGCAGTCTTCCCTGATTGGCCAGGGCATCAGTTCAAAGACTTTCTGGTTCCCAGTTGCAAGGCTTGTCTTAAAGTGACTGTGCTCCAGAAGTTCACACTTCTCTCAGCAGAGATTTGCCTCTTGAATTTATTCCCCCTCCTCTTCTGTCTCCAATCCTCTCCCCCACCTATTCAAGAAAAGAAAGAAAGAGACTCTTGCTGTGCTCGGCTCCCCTCCCAGCTCTGAGCTTTCCCAGTTGAGTGCACAACACTTTGTTTCAATTAGGGGGGATAGAGGAAGACCTGAGTTCAAATCAATCTGAATTCAGCAGGATCCACAACAGAAAAAAACAAAGTAAGTGCGGAATCAGCCCTGGTGAAGGAGATTGGACTACAGATCTGCCATTCATCTCCTGTAACAGTAGTGCTCAAGATTTGGGAGGAAAATGTATCAAGTGGACCATGAATATTGGGAGAGGGAAAGTTGCAGCAGACATTAGATGGTCCATTAGTCTTTGATACTATTTTTTTAATGAGGTAGTGCTGAAGATGATTTACCTCAATTTACTTCTAGCATCTATCTTGTGACAATGTTTAAGAACTCTGGCCTTTTACATAGAGAAAATCTTCTAAAATGATAACATCTGAATGATAACATATCTATTTCAGATATAATTGGTATAATCGCTCATTTATCCATGTGAGCTTCTTGTGGCGCAGAGTGGTAAGGCAGCAGACATGCAGTCTGAGAGCTCTGCCCATGAGGCTGGGAGATCAATCCCAGCAGCCGGCTCAAGGTTGACTCAGCCTTCTATCCTTCCAAGGTCAGTAAAATGAGTACTCAGCTTGCTGGGGGGTAAACGGTAATGACTGGGGAAGGCACTGGCAAGCCACCCTGTATTGAGTCTGCCATGAAAATGCTAGAGGGTGTCACCCCAAGGGTCAGAAATGACTTGGTGCTTGCACAGGGGATACCTTTACACTCAAAGAAAAATGCCCTCAATTTTAGAGAGCTGCCAGCTGTGGTTTTTACACTTGCCTATAGAAGTACATATCAATTCTACCCAAATAATCCATAAAATAGTACCATGTGGTCTATGATTCAGTGGGAAACCACCATAACAGTTCTAAATATGAGATCCAGATAGGACAACATGGCAGTTATGATAGGAAATAATACAAGCCTGAGGCAGGGAATGTAAAGTGTGAAAACAATACTAGAGACTCAGAGCTGGATCCTGTGAATGTGTTCTATACTAGACAGTCTTGGCTACAACACATGCACCATCAAAACTTCTATTTGTGCAAGGGTGCATTCAGAACCATTGATCTTTCCATCACCAGTAGCAGCAGGGCCCAATGTAGCAATTAATAATCTTTTTTTGGGGTTAGATGTTTGTTCTTTTCACCCTGTGGGGTATTCTCTGTTAGGAGACTGCTTTTTGCTTCATTCCGAATAAAGACTTCTTGCAATACATTTCAGCCAGGTGCAATATATTTGAGCAGGTCTTAGCACAGAGATGGGAGGAATGGCAGGGACAAAATGGAGTTAGCATGCCAACCATAGTGACTACATTTTGGGACCACGGTATCTGTAAATCTCTCCAACTCATGAACTCATCATTTGACCATCCATTCATCTCACATCATCCTTAGCCCCTCATAGGTTTGCCAGAATCCTTGTGTAGCTAGGAGATCTCCTGAAATTACAAATAATATCTAGTATGGAAGCCAGTTCCACCTGGTGATCCCTGAGAATTACATCTCATCTCAAAATGCCAGTTCCCATCAAGAAAATGCATGTTTTGGAGAGTGGGCAATATGGCACTGAACCCAACTCATGTTCCAATTCTCCCCAGGCTCCATCCCGAAATCTCCAAGATGTTCCCAACCAGTGGCCAGGGGGACCTGGCAGCCCTGAGCTCTGGGCTGTGGAGATCAATTGCCCTACAGAAAATTGCTGGTTTGACAAACAAACTCTATGATATTGTACCCTGTGGAGGTCCTTGCCCCCAATCACATATTTTCCAGCATCCCCTTCTAAAATCTCCAGAATTTCCTCACCTGGAATTGACAACCCTGATAATTTGCCTTCTATTTTCTGAATAATTTTACACAAGAATAGTCCAGCTAAATCAGAGCAGTGGTCAATTTAGTCTGGCACATAATGGATAACTAGTCAACTGGAAGGGCTATCAAACAGGGTACAGAGGCTAAGGCCTTCCCTTGGTATTAATTCCTAGCTCTGTTCTTCAGAAGTTTCCTTGAACTTCCTGTTAGTCACTGTGGCTAGTTACTATTGATGGATTTATGAAACCACCCATACACTACATCTACTGCTAGGGAATTCTGTTGTTCTTGTATCACTGAACTCTCTGTCATTCTGTGCCAATGTTATTCGTATTAATACCAAAAATCAATATTAAAATTAAAAGTGTTTCTTGAGATGAAAAGCAAGCACCGGCATCTCCAACTGCATCACACATCTCAAGAGCAAAACCCATGTCCTTCTGAGCCATTTTTATTCATATATTTATGACCCTCTTTTTATGAAACAATTAGGTTTTCTAACTTAGTGTTATAACCACAGCTTTTAGCTGCTTACGTTTAATAAGAGAAGTGTCTCCTGGTAACCTGACTATTCTTTTAAAAATAGAAAACACTTCATAGAAAATTAATTGTGTTTAATCCATTATACACTCTTAAATAGTATAATTAGCCTCCCTAGATGCACAGTCATTACAGAGGTTCCCAAATATATGTGATTTTACACATCTGTCAGCTCAGTCAAAGATTCAGCTGCTTAATATAACATTTGGGAACACCATATTAATCACACTGCATGTACGCTGGGTCTTTAGAGGAATGAATGACTCTGGATGATAGTATAACAGTAACATTTTTGACCAAGATGCTATTTTTTAAAATCTTGTCACAGATATCTCAAAATTTCTCCTGACCATTTGTGGCTCATTGAATTAGTTCTGTGGAAAAATCAGGTTCTTTCATTGTTCTCCATGATCTTGTCTGATTGGTGTTCCCATGAATTTCTGGTTGATGGTAAGTCAAAATTCTTGCAAAGAACTATCTGTTGCTATGTTTGCTGATCACAGGACGAACACAGGAGTCTGCCAATGGAGATGTTTCACAATTACCGTATTTGTCGGCGTATAAGACAACTATGCGTATAAAACGACCCCCAACATTTCCACTCAAAATATAGAGTTTGTCACATTACATTACAGTACTATGGGCCACTATGAGCAGCTATGTCTATCCCAACTGAAGTGCACCCGGCGTATAGGACGACCCCCCCACTTGGAGGCATGTTTTTCAGGGGGGGAAAGTAGTCTTATGAACTCATACAGCAAATACTGTATTTATTCTGAATCCCTCCCCCCCCCCCAAACCTCTTCCTTCTGACAACAAGATTTATGATCAAGGACTGTCACAAAAGCAGTGAAAGGCACCCATCTATAGCAAAAGATGGGATTACTGCTGACTTGTGGCTTTGTAGCAGGGACACCATCCTACAGGTAGTGAAGTAAATGACAGACACGAGGCTTGCTAGGTTACTCTGGAGCTTGGTAGCTCTATCACTTGCAGGCTAGCCTTAGCACCTTTAAGACCAACAAAGATTTATAAAAGGCATGAGCTTTCGAGTGCAAGCAATCTTCCTCAGACTGTGAACTACAATCATGACAGTGGGAATATAAAGCAAAAGTTAATTCTGTTAAATTAGTAATTCTGTGTCAAAACTCCAAATATAGCCATATGATAATCCTTTGCCAAAACAGATTATTAGCACCCTTGAATTCAGTTGTAGTTCACAAAAACATAGGAGAAATAAAGCTGTCTATGTCAGTGATTAACGACTCCCACCCCACCATTTCCTGCTGGCCCCTTCCGTCTCCATCCAAGTGTGAAACATTCCTGCAAGTGAAATGCTGCACTGGCAACTATCTCATCCCGAGACCAGCAAATTAAACTCAAAATTCCATTACATATCACTAACCTCACCTTACAGTCACATTGTCCCAAATAAAATAAATTGTGAGGAATGTGGATACACCAGTTAAACAAGCATGCATAGTGAGATTAAAAAAAACCCTATGTTCTTGTTGAGTCCAGGGTATGTCATGGTTTTGAATGTTGTAATAACTTGCATTTCTGCAATCCCCGTTTCTAGCCTGTTCTTTTGCAATAAAGTTCCTTTGCAATACAGCTTTTATTTAGTTTTTACAGATCAAATAGAAATTTTACTTTGCTGTCAATGGACACAGTAATGACTGGGGAAGGCACTGGCAAACCACCCCGTATTGAGTCTGCCATGAAAACGCTAGAGGGCGTCACCCCAAGGGTCAGACATGACTCGGTGCTTGCACAAGGGATACCTTTACCTTTACCAATGGACACAATAGTTTGCAGAAGCATATAGCTATATAAACACTCCATTGTTATCTGATTGCAAGATGTTGTATAGCTTAATCTTCACACAGGAAGCTTTCCTTCGAGATCAGCTAATTCCAGGAAAACCTGTCTTTCTGATGATTACCCAGAGACCAGAGCCTGACCTTTTGACCCTGCCCAGCCTGGGTGTGCCCAACAGCAAAGCACAGAGACCAAATTAGGTGAATAGTCTCTACAAGGTAAGGCCTGGAGTGCTCCCAGAATTACAACAGATCTCCATGGAGAAAATGGCAGCTTCAGCAGGCAAACTCTATGGTATACTACAGCTTCCAAGTGAAATCCCTTTCCCAGTTTCCTCCTGTCATAGGTCCTGCCATCCTCCTCTACCACACAATCTCCAGGAATTTTCCAGGTTAGAGTTGGCAGCCAAAAATTAGTTTGCAAATGTTCAAAGATTTGTCCAAAATAACATGAAAAGCATGTTCCTTATTTTTGGAATGTGAAAAAAGTGAAGGGGAATGGGTCGGCAGGGGCAGACAGAGATGGGGAAGGTAGCCAAGACAAGTCTATAAACTCTTATAGAATCCTGGAGAGGGAGATTAAAATCTGGGCAACTTTCCAATGGCTTATTTTGCATATCCTCCTGGGTCTCTATCTTGTAGCATTATAATATCCAGCATAATGGGACAGTGCTGTTCTCAGCTATTTAGCACAGAACAGAACTGCTTGGATGATTTCAGTCTACTTCTATCCATCTCAAGAGGAAACATTAAGTAGTTTTTTTAAAAAAAAAATCATTGGTTCTGCTGCTTCATTTAGTTGACTAAATTCAGTCATTTACCAGGGGGGAACTGGGAGTTTACTGCTTCACCAAATACCTTTTGGTAAGCACATTTTAGAGAATTAAGGTCTCTGTCATGATGACCACTAAGACAATACCATTTGCCAATGAAACCACTATGGGCCTCCATCCACCTCTCCAAATTTAACATAATTTCTTTGCACCCCATACCATAGGGCTGGAATAACCAAGAACAAAAAAGCCAGTGGAGTGATCAAAGAAGGGAAGGACAGTGTACCAGTTTGACAATTTATTTTTTTTTTAATGTTACTTTACTGTTAATGTTTTTAATCATTTGATATACTGTAAGAAGATCAATAAGGGGCAGACTATACATTTAATAGTAATGATGATAATGTTAAAATAATTAATAAGCAATATACACAAATAGGTAACATTCATTGTGAAATAATTCTATATATTTAAATAATAGAATCTGGCACCTCAGACTTACCTTGGACCACATATGTGGGATGGCAGAAACAACACATGCAATGGGGTTGGATAGTGTCACTAGGAATGAGTGAAAACACCTCCAGAGCTGCTGAGCTCTTTCCCTCCCCATCACAAGATCTATCAGGCTCTGTCTGACACAGTCAGTGAAGCCAAGCAATCAGTCCTTGAGCAGCTAGAGCAGGTGGCTGTAATTACTAAGAATCAGTAAGGCTTTCTCAAGAACAAGTCTTGTCATACTAACATTATCTTCTTCTTTTTTTTGAGAAAGTTGCTACCTTGCTAGATCAGGGGAATGCTATGGACACAGTTTACCTTGATTTCAGTAAGGCTTTTGATAAGGTTCCACATGAAATTCTTATTGACCAGTTGGTAAAATGTGGTATGGATCTGATTACTGTTAAGTGGAAGGAGAATTGGTTGACAAATCACATCCAAAGGGTGCTTGTAAATGGTTCATCATCTTGGAGAGGAGTGACAGACTGGTTCTTCAGTGGGACAGGCTTCTTCAGGAGGTGGTGAGTTATCCTCCTTTGGAAGTTTTTAAGTAGATGCTGATTTTTTGAACCTAGGCAGAAGATTGTGATGGGCAGGAAGGGATTTGCCAGTGTTTGTCTCTTGTGTCTCTTCCTTGCATATCCAAGGAATTGCTAATCACCACTGTGGGATGGTAGGTGAATTTCCTCTAGACTAGGTTGGATTTTGGAGGTTTTTGTTGGGGGGGTCACCTGGGCACTGTGGGTGTGCCGGTAGTTGTGAGTTCCTGCATTGTGCAAGAATTGGACTAGATGACCCAAGGTCCATTACAACTCTATGATCAGGTTTTGCCTATCACTTGTGGTATCTGCAGGGAGCCAGATAAACTTCAGAGGAAAATTGGTCTGCATGTCCATTTTCCCCAGAACTGAGATATCCCCCTGTGGGATTTGAGGTTGAGAGATGAAGGAGCCTTCCAACTTAGGCCCTGTCAAGGCCTCCCATCCAAATGGCAATGGAGTCCAGTGAATGCTGTCCATGTGGATCTCAGCATCTTGACATCTCCTTGTCTATTTCCTTACTGTGCCAAGGCTCTTTCAGCTGCCCTAACCAGTAAGTTATGTTTTGTTTTTCTATTCCAGAAGGTTGTATGTTGTTCTCCGGCAAAGTTTATTGGTGGGTGGCAGAACTGTGGTCCACAAGTGTAGCTAAGTAGAGTTCCACTAGCCCAGAATCTTTGTGCAGTCACATGACTATCACTGAAATAATATGCTGTATTGTGATTACATTGATATTTGGACTATGCAGACCATAAATGGCCATCAATAAACAGCCATTCAACCATGTTTCATTTTCTGAAACAGAAATAGAAGCTACTACGTCTTGTTTCCCCCTTCAAGGATCGCTGCCTTGTTGTGGCAAGGGGGCTTGCGTAGTTCAGTGAAGCTATGAGCTATGCCGTGCAGGGCCACCCAAGACGGACAGGTCATAGCTTAGAGCTCTGACAAAAGGTGATTCACTGGAGAAGGAAATGGCAAACCACTCCAGTATCTTTGCCATGAAAACTCTATGGACAGTTCCAATAGGCATAACGATATGACGCCGGAAGATGAGCCCCTCAGGTCGGAAGGTGTCCAATATGCTACTGGGGATGAGCAGACGGCTAGTACAAGTAGCGCCAGAATGAATGAAGCGACTGGGCCAAAGCCGAAAGGACGCTCAGTTGTGGAAGTAACTGGTGGCGAAAAGACAGTCCGATGCTGTAAAGATTTTTATTCCATAGGAACCTGGAACGTCAGATCCATGAATCAAGGCAAGCTGGACGTGGTCAAACAAGAAATGACAAGACTGAACATCGACATTTTAGGAATCAGTGAACTAAAATGGACAGGAATGGGTGAATTTAATTCAGATGACCATCAGATATACTACTGTGGACAAGAATCTCGCAGAAGAAATGGAGTAGCCTTCATAATCAATAAGAGAGTAGGAAAAGCAGTCATGGGATACAATCCCCAAAATGACAGAATGATCTCAGTTCGAATCCAAGGCAAACCATTCAACATCACAGTGATCCAGGTCTATGCCCCAACCACTGCTGCTGAAGAGGATGAAGTTGATCAGTTCTATGAAGCCCTACAACACCTTCTAGAAGCAATGCCAAAAAATGATGTGCTTATCATCATGGGGGATTGGAATGCTAAAGTAGGAAGCCAAAAGATAACCGGGATAACAGGCAAGTTTGGCCTTGGAGTACAAAATGAAGCAGGGCACAGGCTGGTAGAATTTTGTCAAGAGAATACAATGGTCATAGCAAACACTCTTTTCCAACAACCCAAGAGACGACTCTACACATGGACATCACCAGACGGTCAACACAGAAATCAGATTGACTATGTGCTCTGCAGCCAAAGATGGAAAAGTTCTATCCAGTCAATAAAAACAAGACCAGGAGCTGATTGTGGTTCAGATCATGAGCTTCTTGTTGCAAAATTTAGGCTTAAATTGAAGAAAGTAGGGAAAAGCACTAGGCCACTCAGGTATGAACTAAATCATATCCCCGAAGAATACACAGTAGAGGTGACAAATAGATTTAAGGAATTAGATCTGATAGATAGAGTGCCTGAAGAACTATGGACGGAGGTTCGCAATATTGTACAAGAGGTAGCAACTAAAACCATCCCAAAGAAAAAGAAATGCAAGAAATCAAAATGGCTGTCTGAGGAAGCTTTACAAATAGCTAAGGAGAGAAGGGAAGTGAAAGGCAAGGGAGAAAGAGAAAGCTACACCCAATTGAATGCAGAATTCCAGAGAAAAGCTAGAAGAGATAAGAATGCCTTCTTAAATGAACAGTGCAAACAAATAGAAGAAAACAATAGAATGGGGAGGACCAGAGATCTTTTCAAGAAAATTGGAGATATGAAGAGAACGTTTCATGCAAAGTTGGGTATGATAAGGGACCAAAATGGTAGGGACCTCACAGAAGCAGAAGAGATTAAACAAAGGTGGCAAAATTATACAGAACAACTATACAAGAGCGAGCTTATCATCCCTGATGACTACAATGAGGCAGTTACTGACCTGGAGCCAGACATCCTGGAATGTGAAGTCAAATGGGCCTTAGGAAGTCTGAGCAACAATAAAGCTAGTGGTGGTGACAGCATTCCAGTTGAACTATTCAAAATCTTAAAGGACGATGCAGTAAAAGTGCTACACTCAATATGCCAGCAAATTTGGAAAACTCAACAATGGCCACATGATTGGAAAAGGTCAGTTTACATTCCAATCCCAAAGAAGGGCAATGCCAAAGAATGTTCAAACTACCGCACCATTGCACTAATTTCTCATGCTAGCAAAGTTATGCTCAAAATCCTACAAGCTAGGCTCCAGCAATATGTGGACCGAGAACTTCCAGAAGTACAGGCAGGATTTCGAAGAGGCAGAGGAACTAGAGATCAAATTGCCAACATACGCTGGATCATGGAGAAAGCTAGGGAGTACCAGAAGAACGTCTACTTCTGCTTCATTGACTATGCTAAAGCCTTTGATTGTGTGGAGCACAACAAATTGTGGCAAGTTCTTAAAGAGATGGGAATACCAGAGCATCTTATTTGTCTCTTGAGAAATTTATATGCAGGTCAAGAAGCAACAGTGAGAACTGAACATGGAATCACTGACTGGTTCAAAATTGAGAAAGGAGTTCGGCAAGGCTGTATACTGTCGCCTTGCCTATTTAACTTGTATGCGGAGCACATTATGAGAAATGCGGGATTAGAGGAGTCACAAATTGGGATCAAGATTGCAGGGAGAAATATCAACAACCTCAGATATGCAGATGATACCACTCTAATGGCAGAAAGTGAAGAGGAACTAAAGAGCCTGTTGATGCGGGTGAAGGAGGAGAGTGCAAAAGTTGGCTTGAAACTCAACATCAAGAAAACAAAGATCATGGCATCCGGCTCTCTCAATTCCTGGCAAATAGATGGGGAAGAAATGGAGATAGTGACAGATTTTATTTTCCTGGGCTCCAAGATCACTGCAGATGGGGACTGCAGCAAAGAAATTAAAAGACGCTTGCTCCTGGGGAGGAAAGCTATGGCAAATCTAGACAGCATCCTAAAAAGCAGAGACATCACCTTGCCAACAAAAGTGCGTTTAGTCAAGGCTATGGTATTCCCAGTTGCAATGTATGGCTGCGAAAGTTGGACCATAAGGAAGGCCGAGTGTCAAAGAATTGAGGCTTTTGAACTCTGGTGCTGGAGAAGACTCTTGCGAGTCCCTTGGACTGCAAGGCGAACAAACCGGTCAGTCCTAGAGGAGATCAGCCCTGACTGCTCTTTAGGAGGCCAGATCCTGAAGATGAAACTCAAATACTTTGGCCACCTCATGAGAAGGAAGGACTCCCTGGAGAAGAGCCTAATGCTGGGAGCGATTGAGGGCAAAAGAAGAAGGGGACGACAGAGAATGAGGTGGCTGGATGGAGTCACTGAAGCAGTAGGTGCAAGCTTAAATGGACTCCGGGGAATGGTAGAGGATAGGAAGGCCTGGAGGATCATTGTCCATGGGGTTGTGATGGGTCGGACACGACTTCGCACATAACAACAACAACAACGTCTTGTTTCTCATACTACAGCTGTAATTCCCTGTGTGAGGTATATTGGTATCTGTCACAGAATTAATGCTGGGATTTACACATCCTGTTGTTGTTTTAAAGGGAAAAAAATGAATTCACACAGCACAATTATTTCATTTGTACAGAAATCAGGTATGTGATTAAGTGCTTTTGTATCTCCATTTGAGGAGGTTCAATAATGTTCACAATTCAGCCCTAAGAAAGAAGCAGAACAATTGATTGTAAAGCAAAATCTGTCTCAGATGACAATGCAGATGAAACAAATTGATGTCTTTGTTGCATGTTTCCAATAAAAATGCTTTCTATTTTTGTTCTTTGATTGTCTTGACTAGACAATTGGGGCCCATTAGCCTCAGCCTCAGCATTGAAGAAATAATTGCCTGCCCATTGTTTCCATTGGATTTAACTGATGTGGATGGTCCAGGTCAGATCATGACATGAAAATCCCTCCAGCCTTGCCAGTTTTGTATGCCTACAATGTAGTAACACAAAATGGCAGAAGGGAAATGATGAAAATAAGCCCACAACAAAGCTTCTATAGCAGACTTTCTCAACTCTTTTCCTGTTGAGAACTCCCTGAAACATCCTTCATACAAAGACCAAAGGAGTTCAACGCATTTCTAGAAAACAATCCAGGGAATACCAAAAGGAAGAAGATATGGAAGAGTTTTTTCCCCCATGACGTCAAACTATGGAACTATCCAAAGTGTCATAATAATTATTTTTTCATTGTATTTAACCTGATGTACACAACTTCTCAATCTGTATGGTTTTTTAATTGGTCATACAGTTAGACTTGAGTCAATTTGCGCTTAAGAGACAAACAAGATTTTGAGGGTATACATTTTTCTGAGTTGAAACTCCCTTGACTATTATCTGATGAAGAGATCTTTGACAGAAAAAGATGAGTAGGTTTTTATACCGCAGTTTTCAACGCCCGAATGAGTCTCAAAGTGGATTATAAGTGTTCTTCAGAGCCTGTAAGATGGAGCTCTTCCACCAGGCGTTTGGTTGAAGCCAGGCTAGAAAGATCATGTCCCTCCCTCTGTAGTCCCCTAGGCCAGGGACTGCCCGTGAACATCCTCCGGGGCAAAATTGACTGCTGTGGCAGAGTTGAAGTGATGGCACAAGGGACCATGTAGATTGTTGTGATAGACTGTTTTCTCTGCCAATGTGGTTTATGTACTGGGGTTTTATGTGGTTTTAATGTTTTATGTACACTACCACGAGCTGGCAGGGCCAAAAGTGGTGGTCAATAAATATAACAATAAATAAAATAAATAAATAGTCACCTTCCCTTCCTCTACCCACAACAGACACCCCAGGTGAGACTGAGAGAGCTCTGACTGCTCAGGACTGCACGGTCAGAACAGCTCTATCAGGGCTGTGATAAACCCAAAGTCACCCAGCTGGCGGCTGCATGTGGAGGAGCAGAGAATCAAGTCTTGAATCAGTTTTGGCTCTGTAAAATGGAGGTCTTCCACCAGGTCGCTGGATGAGGCTGGGCCACAAACAAGATCTGACCCCCTTATAATAGCATGGCAGCAGTAGCATAATGTAATCAGCACCCTCTGTTTTTCATCACCCATCACCCCTCTAGAATGGGTTATCTGAGGTAACTTATATAGATATTATTGGAGCTGTTGCTACATCTGTCTTATTATTTTATTCTGTGTATTACCTCAAGTTTGCTTTAAAGGGGAAGCCCCTAATTTCTCAGCAGAAGCTGTAGCTTCTCTCGGGTAGAGATTTGCATCTTTTTCCCCCCTCCCTCCTCTGCTGTCTGTAATTGTCTTCCCCCCCCCCTCAAGAAAACAAAGAAAGAGGCTCCATCCATGCTTGGCTCCTCCAATTCTCTCCCCCCCCCTTCAAGAAAACAAAGAAAGAGTCTCTGGCTGTGTCTGCCTCCCCCCCTCCCCTTCTGAGCTTCCCTAACCATGTGCAGAAGACTTTTCTGTTCAATGAGGAAGGGGGGAAAGAGGAAGACCCGAGTTCAAATCAATCTGAATTCAACAGGACTGACAATGGAATAAACAAAGTAAGTGCAGATTCAGCCTAGGTGTAATTTTAATGTCACTTAAAATGAAGCCCAGTGTAAATTTGACCCTAGTTTAGCCAACTCATCCTACCGCAGTGAAATGAGAGTTAATAAAACTGACATGTTCCTTATGGATATTGTAGAAGCAATGTGAACCTCTCCACCTCATAAAAAGTGATCTGGTAGGGGGCACTGAACAGAATAGGAGACCTGGGACCATGGGGCTTTCTCTTCTCACAGTTCTGATATTCTTTGAAGTAGCAGATGAGTGTAATTATCTAATTATAATTAGCATTAAGTATAATTAAAGTGTGCATGTGGCATTATAATTAAAAGTAGTTTGACAATTAGACTATCATTTGTATCTCAGAGTGCATAGCCCTAGTTTGACTGTCCTAAATTGTATTTAACTAGAGTCAGAGAGAGACACAGAAAGAATCCGAGCGTTGTTAGTCTGCAATGTGTGAAGAAATACCATGTGTACAACATCTAATTCCATTTTTAAATGATTTAAAAATATAGCAGACACTTCAAGTTTATCCAGTGATAAATTGTGAAAATAAATAAAAATACCACATATTTCCATAGTAATGAAAACTGCATTATATTTGTTTCCTGTCCTAAAATATCATTGGAGACCAGCGAATACAGGTTTTAGACCAAGTCATTATTGTGGTGTAATAGAACTCTGCCTGAGAAAAATAGAAGCTTCATGGTTTCTCCCAATTGTCCATTTTCTACTTGGCATTTAAGCTGCTTTATGAACCATAGTTCACAGTAAATCACACTTGAAATGTATCAGAGGAAGAAAAGAGCTGAAGGAAAGTGGGTAGTGGCTAGGGAGATGGGCAAGTAAAAGAACCAGAAGAAGAGTAGGAAGGTAAAGTTCTAAAACTGAATTCAGCCTGACATCAAAGCATTAAGTCTAAGAGAAGCCCTTGAAGAAGCTGCAAGATGCCAACCTTTATGGCAGGCATGAGACAAAACCTAAATGAAGCCTGTGAGAAAGAATTCTCTAGTGCTCACAGTGGTGTGAGAAGACTTGTGTAAAAATACCTGGGCATGAAATTTGATCCAGTTACTCTCCTCACCCTGACAGGGCTTTTGCAATAGTAACTTAGATTGGAACAGTATATCATTTCCTATATTCCTTGGAGAAAGAGGGAATAAAAAGTCTTTATCAGGAGAATGGGCAGCGGAGACTTAACTTGGCCGCCTTTTGGCGGGATGGAGGGTGGACGGGAAGAACGTGGCATGAGCTGCTGGCTACAGCCTTCACGGCATGTGGGAGGTGGGGCTCAGCATTGCTGCTATAAATAGTGCCATATGTTGGGCCCCAGCCTGTGCGCCGGACAGCGGATCCCTCCCTGTTGATTATGTCTCTTGTTAATTATGTTCTTCGTCACAGCGGATTGTAACATTAATAGAGACTGTTTATGGGAGCCCATGGGAGTGGAGCCTTTATAAGAAGGTGGTGTTTGAGCAAGAGGCCCACCCGGCGGGGGGGGCATACTTGCTCATGGCAACCAAATAACACTAGGGGGGGGGGGTCAACCAAGGAGGTTTGCACCCTTTGGTCTTTCCCACATGGGCTATCTCCCACATTACACAGTCCAAGAACACAGGGTGCCGTGCTTCCCAGCGGGGAAGGGCAATGGATCTAGTGATTATCCAGAAACAGTCATTCTGATGTAGAGTTACATGCTGGAGAAGAAGGAATTCTAACTGGATCAACCTTCGGCACCCCAACTCCATCCTCACTAGTTTCACTTTACTTTGAAGCAATCATAAAATGATAGAATTAGAATCATAGACTGGGAAGGGACCATCTAGGCCATCCTGTCCAACACCCTATTCAATGCAGGTTTAGCCTAAAACATCCATGATAGGTATCTGTCCAGCTGCTGCTTAAAGGCGACCAGGGAGGGGGAGCTCATCATCTCTTTAGGCAGCCCATTCCACTGCTGAACTGTTGTTAGGTGCGAAGTGGTGTCCGACCCATCGCGACCCCATGGACAATGATCCTCCAGGCCTTCTTGTCCTCTACCATTCCACGGAGTCCATTTAAGTTTGCACCTACTGCTTCAGTTACTCCATCCAGCCACCTCATTCTCTGTCGTCCCCTTCTTCTTTTGCTCTCAATCGCTCCCAGAATTAGGCTCTTCTCCAGGGAGTCCTTCCTTCTCATGAGGTGGCCACTGCTGAACTACTCTGTGTTTTTTCCCCCACTGATAACTTGCCGGTGCCATTCTACATGTAGTTTAAACCCATTAATGACAGTCCTACCCTCTGCTTCCAACAGTAACTGTTCTATGCTCTCCTCTAAGTGACAACCTTTCAAAGATTTAAAGAAAGCAATCATGCCACATCTCAACCTCCTCTCCTCCAGGTTGAACATTCCCAGGTCTCTCAGTCTTTCTCCATAGGGTTTGGTCCCCAGGGATTGGTCACTCTTCATATGCAGAAAATTCAGTAATGTTTGGCAGAGTTTGAGAAATAATCCAATCCCATGCTTTGGAGTTTGCTATCAATGAAACTTATTGCAACAGGATTTGCAAAAAAGGCAATAACTGACTGCAGTATACTTATACAGAGTACAAGCACTTACTAACAAGCTGAGAGAAAACAGCAACACGATGCAGGCTAAACTGCAAGAAAGCATTCAATAAACCCTGAACACAAGGGAATGCATTACTGCTCCCTCTGAGGTACAAGTGGACTAAACTACTATTTCAGCAGTATTTGCATTAATTAAGCTTTAGAAGAAGAAGAAGGGTTGGTTCTTATATGCTGCTTTTCTCTACCAGAAGGCATCTCAAAGTAGCTTACAATCACCTTTCCCTTCCTTTCCCCACAACAGACACCTTGAGAGGTATGTGAGGCTGAGAGAGCCTTGATATTACTGCTCGGTCAGAACAGCTTTATCAGTGCTGTGGCGAGCCCAAGATCACCCAGACTCTTCACCCAGCTTTATAGACCAACTGCCTATTTTTCCTAGAAATCTCAGTGGATCTTATTGTTAGAAGCCAGTCCATATCCATAGCTCAGGAGATGGACTTTTGCAAAAACAGATTGAAACTATGTGAAAATACAAGATACAATTTTGAATCTCTTTCATTGCTGTTTTGAAGAAGAACAAGAAGAGTTGGTTCTTATATGCTCTTTTCTCTACCTGAATGAGTCTCAATGTGGCTTACATTCACCTTCCGCTTCCTCTCCTCACAATAGACAGCTGTGAGGTGGGTGAGGCTGAGAGAGCCCTGATATCACTGCTTGGTCAGAACAGCTTTATCAGTGCTGGTTGCAGCTGGTTGCATGTGGCGGAGCGCAGAATCAAACCCGGCTCGCCAGATTAGAAGCTACTACTTCTAACCACTACACCATGCCAGCTCTCCTTGTCACTTCTCCAACAGTGTTTTGGGTACTAATTCAGAAATTGTAGAAGCTAATTTGAAATCTGTTCAAAAAATAAGAATATAAAATAGCTGGGCCTCTGGAAAAAAAGAAAAATTGCTATTATTATGGTCTTTCCCCGGGAGTTGCATTATGCTCACAGCTCTGCTCATTAGAGGAGTCTTAACAATTTGACATCTTCATCTTTTAAACCTGCGACATGAAATCTTCCCCAGAGAAGAAGACTGCACACTACAGAGCATGCTAAGATGGAACTGCCGGTGGCCTTGTAAGAGTTTAATCTTCATAGTGGCACCCAGGAACATAGATACAGAAACAGACCAAATCATAGCTGTGCACATCTATTTGATGTAGGGACTCCATTCAGAAGGTCCCAGATCCAGTTCTCCAGCATAGCCCATGAAAAAGATCAGGTAGCAGCTGATATGGATAATCTGAGACATTTGAAAACTCCTGCCTGTTAGAGAGGACAACATTGATCTTGGCAAGCCGATTGTCTGGCTCAGTATAAAGCCTTTTCCACAGGTGTTTAGGAATGGAATTTTCTGGTTTGTTTTGAGGTTTGGAGTAGTCCCAAAATCCCCATGCCCCCAAACTTAACTGAGACAAATGTCCCAAAATGAGCTGCCAACTTGGGCTGGTCCATTTTGCTCCCTCCTTCCAAGCTCCACCGTTGGGCTACAATGACTGCCAGCCATTTCAGTTATCAATTTTGCACCCGTCCACTGCTTCACTTCCCCTCACTTCTAAGTGGTAGGGGAGAGCAAAACAGAGGGCTTAACAACCTATGAGCAGACATGTCAATCTGTTAGCTTTAAATGTCTGGCAGCCATTTCAGCAGTTCCCCCAACTTCTGAGCAGGAAATAGCAAAATCAATAGCTGAAATGGCTTGCAACCATTTTAGCCTAAAGGTTGGGTCAGGATACCCATCCACTTTTAGCCTGAAATGACTGACAGTCATTTTAGTGGTCCATTTCACTTCCATCCTCTTGGACGTGGGGGAGAATAAAGGGATGGTTTAAATGGCTCACATTCATTTAAACCTAACAGCAGGCAGGCAGACCACCCTTCTCAGCTGCTAGGTTTGAATAGCTCAAACCCTCAAACTGAGCTGGACAAAAGTCGGGGCTATGTTCAGGGAGGCACTTCCCCCAAACTTCAATTTAAACTGGACCAATTTCACGGCAGAATTTTGTTTGTGCACCAATTCATGCCAGTTCCTACATGTAACTTTTTCTTTTTTTCTTTGAGTGTTTTTCTCCCTCTAGTGGTCACTTCAATATGTGACTGTTTGGCTTATTTTTTGAGGATTATTAAAGTGCTCATAAATAAACTGGAGATACAATGATGGAATATCAAAATGACTACTAAATGGAGCAACACACATGTGGAAAATAGGAGGGGGAAAGATGCAGAAGGGGCACACAAGAACCAAGAAGCATGGGGGGAAGCCCTAAGGCAGCTTAACATGTTTATAAGATGGATCAGGAGAGATTTCCAGAGGCAGCCAGGAACACATCAGTCCTTGCACATTGCAAGATATATTTCCTAACATGCTTGAAAAGGTGCTTCCAAAGTGCTTCCTTTCACTGTTTGCTATTTTGATATCATCTACAATGTGGGCAATCAAAGCTGTCTGTTGCTTTCACGACCCTGGAGGTACATGTAAAGACAGGCATCTAGGAAAACAGAAGGCATAAGACAAGAATAAAGTTCCTTTACTTCAGACAGTTTAATTCTGGCAACTACTTACCTCGAGAAAATGTTTATCTCTTGCCTTAGGCAGTGCCATTTTTAGGAGGAAACAAAAACTTAAATCATTCCAGAAGTGGGAAGGCAGCAGAAGACCTACTATACAATAAAAAGACAATGGGTGCCATAAAACTCTGATCAGCCTTGAGGAATGGACAAAGCAAGATGAAATTTGTGAATAACCAGGCAAGTGATTCTGGAAGAGCTACATCAAGTAGCACACATTATCATTTTTAATATAACTTGGGCTGGGTCTGCATGTGCTATAAATTGATGCAAAAATAGGTAGGTAGGGAGGAGAGGTGGGTGAACCTACCATTTTGGATGGTCAAGAGTCGAGCCTCAGTCTCACCGCAATGCTGTCTGATTCGAGCAACTATCAAACAAGCTGTACTGTAGCTATACTTGTTGAGCTTCATATTCTTCAGTTTTGCTGCCACCTTAGCATCTGCACAGAAGGTAAAATCATATTTCCCTTCTGGGTTACATACCTTAGAGTTAGTACTAAATGTGTCCTCCATGTTTCCTACCAGCTTTACTGGTTCTTTTTGCCTCTTCCTCCCTCTCACTGCATCTTCTATCCTGCATAAACTTTGTCCATGCAGGATCCATCAGTCTCAGTATAGCCTTACTGGTGGTCAAAAAAGAACCTTTATGGTGGTAGGTGGTAGATCCAATGCTATGTTCTCAAAGAGATGGTATTAGAAGAACAGATTGTAAGTGGTTTGGGACAGGAACAGGGTGATCTTTTATGTTTCGACACTCTTGGTGTTAAATCAACATGCAGGTAAAATAAATATTAGTCAAAGTGGCTGCCCACAAAAGAGAAATAATTTTAATTATACATACATACATACATACATACATACATACATACATACATACATACATACATACATACATACTTTAGACTTCTATGCTGCCCCCCCCCCCCAGGTCACTGGTTCGTGCTGGCTTATAACAATTTAAAATACAGTAAAAGCAATAAAATACAGACAACACATAAAATAACCTCATAGCATCATTTTATAGAATTAAAATAATATGCATCACGATTAGCTCCAGCTGAGATTTTCTATCAGCATGAAGTGTCAAGATTTTGAGGACGGACCCCAGTTGGCATTTGTCATCATGTTGGGCTCAACCAAACACCTGGTGAAAGAGATCCACCTTGCAGGCCCGGCAGAACTGAGCCAGTTTTGTCAGGGCCCTAGGCTCTTCCAGAAGCTCATTTCACCAGGTACAGGCCAGGATCCAAAAGTCCCTAGCCCTGGTCAATGTCATGTAGACTTCTCCTGGACTGGGAACAACCAATCTACTGGTATTTGAAGAGCAGAAAGCTCTCTGATATCATAGGTATTCCATAATTAGGAGCAGCACTAGACATTTTAAGGTAGCCACATTAATATATTAATGTCTGCCCCTTTTTTCTATGCCCATGAAAAAAGGTGTGCAGATGAAAGGAGCTATGGCTTCCCCTTCAGTGTATTCTGCAGCTTACTTTGTCTTCAGCCCACTATATTAGATCTGGGCTAGAAGAGAGGGCAGAGGTATGAATCAATGCAAGTGCCATTGCTTGTACACATCTAGGTGGACCCTCACACCTGTATTTCTAATAATAATAAGGAAATCAACAAATGAAATAAATACCAGCAGAGCATACTAAAAGTAAGCCTCCTTCGCAAAACATTATGTTGTTTTTGTTATTTAAACCTTGGGAGATTTAATTGTGTTTAATTGTGTTTGAGAGTAAATTTCCTGCCACCATGAGCAATAGGGATAGTCTTCAGAAAATGGAGGCAGCTAGGAACCACGGAGTAGTCACTGAATCTTATAAAACAAATGAGGCAGGAGCTTGGAGCGGATAGACACTTCCATAAACATTGTGTCACATAATCTTAGGCATATGCCAGTGCCAACATGTGATGACAATCTATCCTTTCTCATGAATGTTAAACTCAAGGTCTCGTTCCACTACTGCAGCATCAGCAGATATTTATCTTGAGAACTGCCTTGGTGGATCAGACCAAGATAAATCAGTCCATGTTCCTGTTTTCATCAGTGATCAACCTAATGGCTCTGGAGCCTCCCAAGCGGGACATGGACATGACAGCCATCCCTTATCGGTTCCCTCCTGGTCAAAAATGTTCTGCTCTAACTAGTTAACTTCCATTTAGCTACTACAATTAATAGATATCAATGTATTCCTATTAGAATATTATCGGATCAAGTCCCATCACACTGAATAGACTCTGTTGGGTGGGGGAATGCTTTTAAAACATTAGCCAAATGGAGGATATTTTCTTCAATCAAAAAACAAACAAACATGATCTGAATAAACCATAGCATCAATCATATTAAGGTAGCTTTGTTGTAGCGTATGATCAGAGCATGTTGGATTAGATCCTGGGCAGAAGTTCCACTAGAACTGCCATGCTAACAGAAGTGCAAGAAATAAACTAGGCATGTGTGCTAAAGGAAAAATCCAGACCACTTTGGGTTCAGAAGAACCCACCTTGGACCGGTATAAACTCAGCCAAAGAGGCTGCTTCAGCTGAAGCTTTGGCACATAGGTTGGATCCAGCCTGCATTTTCGTTCCATATCACTCAATTTAGCCTCCTAACATGATACGTGATTGCTTTGTTTGCTTATCTGTTTTTACTGTTTCACTATGGCTTTGAGCTAATGCAATAAAATGAACTTGCACTTCTCCTTAAAAAGCAACCATCTGAGATGGCTTTTGGTTATGCTGTTCCCAGGAGTCTCGGCGTAATGTTTTTTGGATAGTCAACAGGGATTCTGTTATCCCCTTTTCATTTAGAGAAAGCTGGTTGGGTCTAACCCATTCTGCTTCTGGTAATTCTATGGCAGTGGTGGTGGAAGGTATCATCAAGTTGTAGAGGACTTATGGCAAGCCCATATGATTTTCAAGGCCAGAGACTTGGTATGTGATTGCCTGTCTCCACAAAGTGAACCAAGACTTCCTTTGTGGTAAAGGTAAAGGTATCCCCAGTGCAAGCACCGGGTCATGTCTGACCCTTGGGGTGACACCCTCTAGCATTTTCATGCCAGACTCAATACGGGGTGGTTTGCCAGTGCCTTCCCCAGTCATTACCGTTTACCCCCCAGCAAGCTGGGTACTCATTTACCGACCTCAGAAGGATGGAAAGCTGAGTCAACCTTGAGCCTGCTGCTGGGATTGAACTCCCAGCCTCATGGGCAGAGCTTCAGACTGCATGTCTGCTGCCTTACCACTCTGCACCACAAGAGGCTCTGCCTCTGTGGTCTCCCATCCAAATACTATCTTTCTGAGCTTATGAGATCTGGTGAGACTGAGCTAGCCTGGGTCATCCAGGTCACAGTGGTAATCCAATAGCCTTGGCTTTTTCATATTAGCCATTTAGTCCTCAGTTGTGTTATGCCAACAAGTGCCATATATTTCCCCAGTATTTTGCTTATATTGTTTGTCCATTAAAATAGACACCCAATAGAAAACCTCAGTGTACTTCCTAATTTAGCACAGTATTTTTCACTCTTTGCATGTATGACACTCTCTGCCATCTTAAATTACATCTCCTTCCCATGCAATTTTAGCCTTTTTCACTCATTTTCCAGATTTGTTTTTAATTTAATCTTTGAAGACCTTGCAAAGTACACAGTGCTTGTTGTGCATTGCTCTGGAAACAGACAACTTGACAAGTTTTTAATTATAAGTTGTCTCCCTGGTACTGCTTACATTTCTTAATTTCTTAAGCAATTCTCTTTTAACACAGGCTAGTCATCCCAGTCATAATGTGCTGATCTGTGAAAGCAGTTGATGGGCAGATTATATTAAAGAAATGTAGTAATGACTCCCTCCTCTGCCCCAGTACCTTTTACTGAAATACGGTTGACAAGAGTTGGAAGACACTTTCTGCTTCATATTTGATTTCTTGAGATTTTGAAAATATTACTAATATAATAGAAGTTATAGTAGTAGTAGTAGTAGTAGTAGTAGTAGCAGTTGAAGTTGTAGTAGTAGTTGTAGTTATAGTAGTAATAGTTGTAGTAGTTGTAGTAGTAGTTTTTGTTTTTTTGGATAGTCAAAGGGGATCCTGTTTTCCCTTTTTAATTTAAAGAAAGCTGGTTGGGTCTAACCCATTCTTATTGCCCACCACTCTCATTTCTAACTTGTGGCAGGTTACAAAATTGTCTGAAATTAAAAGCCCATTAAAAACCCAATTAAAACCATAGTGGACATAACAATATACATATCAGACTCCAACAAAAAACGTAACGGAGAAACCCCTGTAACCCCACCAAGAACTCATATAGGAGCATGAGGAGGAATGCAGGTCTCCACTGGGGAGTGGGGGAGAGAGCCCGTCAGATCTTCCTTGCCATGCTGGCCTCAACCATAGACCTGGTAGAAGAGCTCCATTTTGCAGGCCCTGAGGAAAGCCAAAGGCTTAGTCATATAATTGACTGGAAGATGGTGTTCGGCAATCCCTCCCCCCCATGGGATGCTAGTGGGGCTAGTGTGTTCCAGTGATGATATCCAGTTATGATATCAGCAGTATAGCTACTAGCTATGTTATGCATATAGACATAATAGTGGTAATACCAACCACTATGCAAATGAAAGGTTGCAACTCAACCAATCACAGAATCTTATAACACGGATTTATAGACCACTGAGAACTTCCTGTTTAGGACCAATCAGGTTCTTTGCCGGGCTTGTACAAATGTATGTAAATTTGATGTGTTCCCTTGTTCAGAGTTCAGTGTTCTAGCTGGAGCTGAAGCTAATAAAGAGCTGATTTTTTGAAGAGCTGTGTCTGTGTCCACCAAACTTGCCTACTTAATAAACTGGGTCTCCCATGATAGAAAGGCCTCCACTAAGGAGCCAGATTAAATTCATCCCAAGATCCCATTCATTATGTTGAGAAAACTGAATTCAAAGTTTACATCAGCTTGGTCAATACCTGAGTTAATAAGGGATTGGTGTTCCTCCAAATAATGGGGAGAAAAATGAGCTGTAGGATACAGGCTGTTCTGTTGGGCAACTAGGACAGAGGCCTAATATGCTACTGGAAGCAGGATTCTCTATAGGGCAACCAAAGCAGGGGTCTGATCAGTTAGTGGAAAGCTAGCAACATTGGGGGAAGAAATGCTCTGGAGAAAAATACAGAATCATCATCCAATGATGATGATGATGATGTTGTTAATGAATTGCCATAGTCAAATATTTAAGTAAATCCATGAAGGCTCAATTTACAGTTTAATGTGGGAACCTCCTCCTAACAGTAGTATGCCAATTTTTAACAGAATAAGAAACAATCCCCAGGGAATTACCCTTGTTTTGATATATTTTGTCAGTGTACATTCCTGGAGGTGTAGAGAACACTGAGCATTTCCCATTGTATCTCATTTTGTCCTTTGATTGTTATATTATACACTGATGAAGGATATTGAAACAAGGGTAATTCACTCAGCTCTTGTTCTTATTCTGTTGGAAATTGGCACACACACTGTTTATTGAGCCTGCACAGATTCATTTTGTGTTTCTTTGCTACATTCTGTGTACTCCGTTTATTGGTTATAGTCAAATATTTTGACAGGTAGTTGTGAATTTCCTGCACCCTGCATTCTGAAGGGGATAGGGCTAGATGACCCTGGAAGTCCCTTCCAACTGTATGATTCTAGGTAGATGCCAATGATCCAGCCCCCATTCCCCCTCTCCTACTATTGTGATTATTATGATGATTATTATGATGCTTTAGAATGCTTGTGGCTGATCCTGCGTTGAGGACTAGATGGCCTCTTCCAACTCTATGATTCTATGATTCTATGATTAATTCTTATGGTTAATTATTTGACTGGTAGGTAGTGTTCTGCTGAAACAAACTGACCTCCTTTTTGAGGAAAATAAAGGAAGAGAGTCCCACATCTTACACTCTAACCATGATAACTGGCTCTTCAACTTTGCTATAGCTGGATTTAGCTCTTTTTAATGGTTAGTTTTGAAATTTATTATTTTAGGTTGATGCGGCAATTGCTTCCCTTTGCCTAATTCTCCAACAGCCTTAAATGCCAAATCAAAAAAAAAATGAAGGCCTAAAATGTTTACAATAAATACAAATAAATTAGTAGCCTTCAGTGCGAATAATTAGAAGCCGTGCAATTCTTGAGCAAAGTGTGTCATTGACCTACTTGTGGCTAATTTTTCCTGGGCTACTGAGCACAAATAAAATATGCACCAAAATGATACTTCTTTTAAAGGACTAAACATTTTGTCCCACGCTCGATGGGTAATGGGGCCCAAGGGCTCCTGTTAGGCATCCTGAAAATGCAAAGTTTCATTTTTAAAGAAAACCAGCTATCAGAGTTAGAAAGAATATGCTGAAAAAACAATAAGGCTCCTTGTATAGAGGGAAATCAGTTCTGTTTCCTTGTTACTTACTGCCAGGCAAGTACGCTAAAGGACTGCAGTCCAGCTATCAAAAGAGTAACTTATTTGGCTTTATGTTCACTAGAACTGGGTCTTAATTTTGAGCTAGTATGGGGGAGATCATAGTTGTGTGATTTTGACATATCCATAAATTGTTTGGCAGACCAGGGCAAATTGTTCAGAATGTTGGCAGAGTTTAAATATGCAGAGAGAGCAAAACAGCTGCTTAAAGGATTGTGGCTTTTTTTTTTTTTTTAATTCAGGAGAGAAACAACTATTTACAGAAAAAGGAAAGAAGAGACATAACTGTCTGGCTAGCTGTTCTCTGCAGTCATTCTGGAATTTCAGCTTCTGTTCTGGAAGCGAGCCGGAAGGAAATGCTGTCAAAAGAGCAGGAAGCATCCTATTGAGTCAATCAAGATACAGGAGGAGATAATAAGAAAAATATTGGGCGTGTCTTGATCTAACTATGCTAGATGTGCATCTCCCCCAATGTCCCTTGCAAGACACTCCTTATCTTCTGCTCAACCCATCAATTTATACTGATGCTCCTAGGTAGTTGATGTTAGGAAAGAAACTGGAGGATGGGATTAAATCCTTTAGTCACCAAATGTCATTACTAGGTTGTCATATGATCATGGTGGCCTGGGCTCAGAGACCATTAGTGTGTACAATTTGTTGTCCAGCAAGGAACTTGTGTAAATCTGCTTCCGTACGTAAATGCTACTAGTTCAGCTAAGGTGTTGAAGCTTTGGTGACCACCACTGGGTTGGATCCAATCAAATTTTCCCACTGCTGAAAACCAGAAGTCGACTCCCCTTTGACTACCCCCCCAAAAAAGAGGCTATGCTGGGGATTGTGGGACATGCATAGACAAAAGTCATGGCTGACCCTCCACCAAGCAGGGTACTTTACCTAGCATGAGTTACCCCAAAACACACCAGAACAGAAAAGCTTTGAATGTGTGTAGCAGTTAAGAACATTGGCTTCTAACCTAGTGAGCAAGTTATGATTCCCCATTCCTCCATATGCAGACAGCTGGGTCTCTTCGGGCTCATCACAGCCCTGATAATGCTATTCTCACAGAGCCGTAATGTCTCTCTGTCCCACCTGAGGGGGTCTGCTGTGGGAAGAGGAAGGAAAGGTAACTGTAAGCTGCTCTGATACTCCTTCAGGTAGTAAAAAGTTAGATATAAAAACCAACTCTTCTTCTTTCATTACTATTTTAGCTAAATAAGAGAGTCACAGGAAACTCATGTCCATCAAACCTATATACAGAACAGGGAGTGGTTTCAATGTCTACCTCATAGGGCTGGCTCAGAGGCAATGCAATAATGCCAGTCCTTCGGTATTATCTCCAGGTCCTCATTGGTCCTCCCCCAAAGTCTGCAGGCCAGCCCTGGAGGCCTGATCTCACATCTCTGACATTGCAGGGTCACCAGGACTAATATTTCAAGCTTATACTAAGCCAGGCTGTTTCCAGGTAAAGTTCAAGGTATTGGTATTAACCTTTAAGGCCATACGTGGCCTGGGTCCCATTTACCTGCGGGACCACTTGGTTGCTTATGCCCCCCGCAGGGCTCTTCACTCTGTGGGGATGAATCTACTGGTTGTCCCGGGCCCCCTGGAAGTACGCCTGGACTTGACCTGGGCCAGAGCCATATCCGGCTTGTCCCAACCTGGTGGAATGAGCTCCTGGAAGAGCTGAGGGCCCTGCAGGATTTGTTACCTTTCCGCAGGGTCTGTAAGACAGAGCTCTTCCACAAGTTGAGGCCATGGCAGAGTCCCGGCATTTCAATCACTGATCTCCCCTTCAAAAGCTTATAAATTCTGATCACACTCTCGCAGAAAGACACCTACCCACTAGGCTGAACAAGATGGGATGGGGTGAGATGTGTGACCACTGCTGCTTTGTTTTGGGTCAATAAATTGGGAAGTTTTTATTGGGGTATGTGTTTTTATTGTTTTATGATGTAAACTGCAGCGAGCCCTTTGGGGAGTGGCGGTCTATAAGCCAATAAACAAACAAACAAACAAACAGAACAAATTTCTAAACAATTTTCTACCCCTGGTGCCAGCTTTTATCAGGCTCAGCTCTATCTGAAAGGCTGAGTTACACCAACCCTTAATAATAGTCTAAAGATTTAAAAAATATCAATACAATGCTTCTAACCTAATTCTTTAACTTATCTGAAAAGCATTGCATGAGAAACATCCTTGCACAGAGTGTTCTTTCTGCTCTGCTATGGGTGAAAGGTTTGGAGCAGGCAGAAGGATTCCTCCATATGGAGAACAAAAGAGACATTGCCATGAGCCAAAGTACAATCAACGATAACCTAATATCAATTTCTAATGATTGATTGAGCCTCTTGTGGCGCAGAGCAGTAAGGCAGCAGACATGCAGTCTGAAAGCTCTGCCCATGAGGCTGGGAGTTCAATCCCAGCAGCCAGCTCAAGGTTGACTCAGCCTTCCATCCTTCTGAGGTCGGTAAAATGAATACCCAGCTTGCTGGGGGGTAAACGGTAATGACTGGGGAAGGCACTGGCAAACCACCCCGTATTGAGTCTGCCATGAACATTCTAGAGGGCATCACCCCAAGGGTCAGACATGACTCAGTGCCTGCACAGTACCTTTACCTTTAATGATTGATTAATAATTAATTGGTTTCCACCATTCCTCCACTATGGGAGATGGGCCTCTGGAGAATTCAGTGTGTGAAAAAACTCTGTAGACTGAACGCACTGTCTACCCCAGACAATGTTTAGAAATGCTGGAGATTTGCCTGCCAGATGTTAAAAAGTTACTCACTCCTAATCTACAGCTTCTTCATCCCAAATATCATTAGTATTGACTACATCTGTCATTCTGATCCACAACAATTCCTATTATTTGCTATTGCAGAAATACAGGTAATTCTATCAGAGGCAATCACTGATTTTTTTGTAAAGATTTTTCTCTTTACTCTCCATTTGGTAAATTTTAGTGTTGATGTTTTCTCACCTTGCCTTCACTTTCATTTCTGAACTATCACAGAACAAAAATCAATAAGCAACTGAAAACCAAGCCCGGCCCACTAATACATGCCATCCCTAATGCTTCCGCCAATATCGAGTGTTAAAAGACGAGGAGTGTCAGAAACACATTAGGTGGATTTATTAATTTTCAAAGTACCTGGCAATTTCCTCATACTTGTTTGGAATATGACAAGCATTCATGGAAACATGCTTCCTGTTAATTGTCTGAAACATCTCATGTGTGTCCCCCCTCCCTTGATCTGTTCCCCCCATCTCCTCCATACATTGTCCCCCAGGTATCGGGCAGTCTGCGTAGAATGTTACAAGTACAACCCAAAGTAGGCACAGATGCCTGTGCATGGAAGAATCTCATTAGAGCTACGTTTCCCACTCCAGCATGGACACACACTGGGTTGGCTCCAGAAAGCTTTTTCAGTCAATTTTCTTTACTACAACCTCTATCCCTGCTGGCTTTTGTACACAGATGTCCCAGTACCCTCAGCATAGCCTTTTTGAGTGGTCTAAGAGGTCCCCCCTTCTCCCCTTTTGGTTAGCGGAAAAGCTGGTTAGATCTGACCCTGTCACTGTAGCACATGACACCATTATCTGTTCCACTACATATTTGTGGTAAGGCCTTGGAGGAGGATCGTGTCTCATGGCTTAAGTGCCACTCAGCACTTAACACCCACTCAGGGTGGCTGTCCCACCCCTGAGTGCCTCCTCCTCCAACCGGCTTGCCTGTCTGTCCAGTGGCTAGCCAATCACCTTTTGTCCCCCGCCCCTAACCACCCCTTCCTACTTCCACTTCCCTCTTGGAGGCTGTAGATCCCTGCTCAAGAGAGCTCTCCCTGCCGGTGAGTTCCATAACAGCTTCCTGCAGCCTTTCCATGTTCTTCTACTCCTCCCTCTTTATCTAGCACCTGTTATATTCCTGAATGCAATGGGCTTAGCCTCTAGTTAGGAATAAGACTGTTGTGTACCTTCCATGTCCATGTCTGTCCTTCACTGCTATGAGTATAACAGAAACTTGGCATGGCTGAGAGAGAACAAATCTTTTAAAAAATAGAAGAGAGAACCACAAATTCAACTTGTGGTTTTAAGTTTCCTTGGCATCTGAGAAACCATTGGTCACATATGGGCTGTTATATTTTCAATCACTTATATTTCAATTTTGTTCATACTTCCCAGCATGCCAGGGGTGCAGTGTAATACGAGAAAACCGCACCCTGTGCCCACTGCAGACCAAAAGAACTTAACATCATGCCTCCTTGCCGAACTAGCTCTCCAAACTCTGCTCTTCAGAGGCACTGCCACTGGACCTCTATGAATTTTCTAAGCCAGAGTTGGCCACCCTATAACCATGTGATGCAGTGACTAAAGTATGACCTGCACTGGTAGAAGACATGTGTTCAAATCTGCACTCTGTCACTTGGGGTGGTGACCCAGTGCCAATAATTTCCACTTAATTTATGCTATCACACAGCTGTTGTGAAGGGAGAGAACTTTTCATTGTCCTAAGCTCTTGGGAGAAAGGATGGGATATAAAGAATTATAGGTGATAACCCAGGCAGGGTTTCTGCTCTTGACACCGAACAGGACTGTAGTTAGTATATCCTTTGATAGGCACACAGCAGGTGTTGTTCAAAACCAGGGAAGGTTATTGAAGACAGCCCCTCGAAATACCCTTATCTGCATAAGAACATTTAACATCCAGTGGATATGCAAGGGACCTTCACTTGAATATAGAAGTTGGTTTACCACCCTGGTGATTGCAAAATGATATAAACATATTTTATGCATATCTCTGTGTTTTTTCTAAACAATTGTGGTTACTTAATATTTACCTCCGGGGTAGACCTGTATAGGTTGAAATGCATGAGGTCTTTGGATGTTAGAAGTAACTTATATATATATATGACTTGTGCCACACCTTGTTGTTTTTATTGTTTTTAATACATTTATATATTTGAGCTCAATAAATAAAATTCAGATGAAATTCTGAAACAGCCAAACAACTGGGTGATACAGACTACTAAATGAAAGCAACAGCCCGGCTACAGAACTGGAAAAAGAGAATTTGAGAGCCAGAGAATCTTTAGAGACCACCCAAAATGCTATGCTTTGGATCATGTGTCCTGCATGTACAAAAGTTTGTTGGAGTAGAGGCTGGCAATGTTATGAGAAGTTCTCTTAATTCCTCTTTACTCAAGTTCCCCCTGAATTCCAAGAATCTATCTCTCTATCATCTATCCTCTATCCCCTATCCCCCCATCCCCCCATGCCCCCATCCCCCCATCCTTCCTTCCTTCCTTCCGTCCGTCTGTTTCAAACCAATCCCATTTTCTCAAAGACAAAATGTCCCTGAAATTCGGTCGGAAGTGTGGCCATTAACTCCATTAAGACAGGCTATAGGAGAAAGGCCGAGGAGCTCCTGGAAAGAGCCGTGGTTGGGAATCCCTGCTTTAGAGGCTCAGAGGCAACCAGTGTCTTCCTATCCTCCTGCTAAAGCACCACCCTGTGATGTGGATCATAAGACAGCTGCAAGGCGTGAAGTTACAAGAGAGAACACCGATTTCTCTTCAAAGAGAAATCAAATGGTAATGAAAGAGAAACCTCGATTATCAAAGAGAATAAGGGGAGTCACTTGCTATATATAAAAAAGTGAATTTCAAAGGGGGGATGGAAAGAATCCCATTCCCCATAACAAGGGACATAATAAGGAGGAGAACAACATAACAGTAGGCTGGATCCAATTTATACAAATGTGCATCTCATGGGCAGCCACACTGATGAAGTTCAGACTGTCACAGTTGTATGGAAAAGAAACATGATGCAGAATAGACAAAGAACTACTGGTGAATACGTGTGTAGCCCATACAATGAAGGTCATCCACACGATTTTAGGACAAGATAGCTATTTTTCTTTATGTGCCAATGTCTAACAACAAGGCGTAATGGCAATTATATGAGAGGTACTATTTTAAGGAGTAAATACAATAGCCTTGAATCGTGGCAAAGGAAACGAGAAAAGATTCATCATTTTCTAGCCTTGACTTTCTCCATTTTCTTTGTAGGCATAAATAATATGAACAATAAGCAACAGTCTCTGCCTAGCATCCATTAAGAAATTGTCTTTTGGTGTCCAGACCCATCCCTGTCGGGTCTGGACTCAGGTCCAGCTAAAGGGAGGATCCATCCCCCAGCACCAGGTAGGGGACAACCAGCCTTTCACCCCATCTGGAACCACCACTACAGGAAAGACTCCAGAGACCCCCTTACCTTAGTTTTAGATATCACCGGGGAAGGTCCCAAAAGGTAGCTCAAACCAATTGAAGGGCAAGGTGAAGACATGTAATACAAAAAGGCCAAAGATAAATATAAACAAAAAGAAGCCAATTGAGGCCTCAAGGGGTGTTTTAAGTCTGCAGAAACTTTGAGGAGTCATGGAAAAGGGAGGGAGGCTGCAGGGGCTGGGAGGCCACCATAACTGACAGCAGAGCATGCCTCCGTGTCCCCGAAGAATCTCCTCCAAGAACCATTAACAGGATGGCGGTCTGCAGGGTCCAGCTGAAGAGATGGGACACGAGCGATGGTGAAGGACAGCTCCACCCTGTCTACCCTATTACTACAAATGGACAAATCCTACACCAAGGACTAGGATATTCTGTGGACAGAGTTTTGCAACCCCAGAAGCACAGATGGGCCAATGTCTCACATCTAATCTTGACAGGTAGGATGCAATGCCATAGGATATCTGAGTAAAGGTGATATTAGCAGGGAATAGAGAGATATAAAATGAAGCTCCTACAACAGTCTAGGGAGGATGGCCCAGGCTAAGTGTAGTGGTGTGCTGGTAAGGAGGAGGAGGAGGACAAGGATGCAAGGAAACCTCACACACCCTAATCTAACACTTAAGGCCTAAAGTAACAGGGTGTGTGGCTTTAGAAGAACCACACCCTAAGGGAGACAGGCTGGGCTAGAAAACTGGGTATATTTTAATTTAGCATGCAAATTAATTCCATTAAAGAACTCCTAGTGTACTGTGAAGTGTCTCTGAAATATAGAATCCACAGGAGTATCCTGAGTACAGTCATTGTGCTATTATTATATGTAGACATGAGATGGGAACAAAAAGATACGACACACACTTTCATATAATTAGGTTGTCATTTCTGAAAATGCCAAGGATCTGTGCACATTTTGGATGTTCAAAAAGATGCACATTTGCTAGAACAGATTATCCCTTCTGCTGAAGAGGTGCATGCATTTTAAATTGTTACAACTTCCATGGGGCCCAGGGCATGATTATTTTTGTCACCCTTAACTCCATAATAACCACCAGCATCTCTGTAATAGAAAGAGCCAGCGATGGTTGAGAATCTGAAATGGAGACTTCTCTCCATAGGTTCCAGCTAGTTTTTCACTCATAAGAACCTAAGAAGAGCCATGCTGGTTCAGAACACAGGTCCACCACATCCAGCATTTTGTTCACACATTTTGTTCAACAAGCTATGTCTAGGAAGCCCACAAACTGGATGACTACAGCACCAGCATACTAGCTGTGCAACTGAATCTCAGCTAACTGGACCTCAGCTTCACTTAGTTGTCCTACTTGTAACAGCATGTGTCCTACATGGCTCTTGGGCATTCAGGTCCCATGATCCCCACCATAGCCTTTTTGCATACCCAAAAAACTCCCCTCCACCTGCTCTCAATAATGGAAAAGAAATGTAGGCTCCATCCTATAGTTCTTCATTGTGAGACTTTAGAATTAGTTCAATTATACTTTGTTGGGACTTTTGGACTAAGATTGGCCCAAGGTCACTCTAGAAAAATAGAGCTTTTGTATGTATAGGTTACCTTTTGTGGATGAGGCACAGATCCAGATTCACAGTGCTTTGAGGTTTAAAAGGAATAATCTTTACTGGAAAGATTATACATGAAAATATGTCATATTAATCTGCTTCAATCTACTTACTAAAACAGTGCACCTAATTTAAAAATAGTTACAAGGAAAACACATTGCAGGCCCCTATAGCTGGCTTTACAAACGAGAGAACAACTGTATACTGGATTAATCTTCAGGACTTTAAAATGATCTAGATTAAATATATTGTGAGAAGTAAATATGGGCAGGGTTTTCTGAAGTACCAGTTTCACAATATCCAGTGCACTAGACCCCGGAAAACAGATGTGCATGAAGACCTTGATCCTCTAAGCTGCCTTTCGGGAACAAGCACATTTCTATACCTCTGGTATGAAATGGAAACTATTGATACTACCCTTCTTCTGAGTGGATCAGCACAAAGTTATTGAGCAAAGTTGTTTCTTTAATACCGGTGCCCTGTGTGATCCACAATACTCAGTGCTTTGCAAATATGGCTTTTTAAAAACCATGTGATTTCATGGCCTAGTAAGAAAACCAAGATCTACCAAAATATATATATTGCCTGAGCAACCAGCTGTCCAGAGAATGTGAACTCACATTTCCTCCTTGTTTGCCTGATTTTATCAGCTGATTAGGAACTCTACAAAAGTTCTGGTGCAATTTCTTGCTTTGAAAAATCTCCAAAATATGACCCTCACAAGAGGCTCCCTGTAGAAGACGGGAACTGTTTTGTGTGTGTTTTTAGTAATAGAGCACCTATTTTGCCTGTAGAAGATCCTGGGTTAAAAAGGGATTGTGAAAGAGTTCTAACTGAGGACTTGGAGAGGCACTGTCAGTCTGAGTAGACAATAGTGACCTCCATAGATAGTGGTCCAAGTCAGTAAAAGGCAGCTTCATATGTTCACCTTATAAAAGAAGATGGTTTTTTTGTACTCCACCTTTTACTGCCCAAAGAAGTCTCTACTTACCGTTTCTCACCCCGCAGCAGTCATCCTGTAAGGCAGGGGTAGTCAACCTGTGGTCCTCCAGATGTTCATGGACTACAATTCCCATGAGCCCCTGCCAGCGTTTGCTGGCAGGGGCTCATGGGAATTGTAGTCCATGAACATCTGGAGGACCACAAGTTGACTACCCCAGCTGTAAGGAATGGGGGGCTCAGAGAATCCTGAGATAAACTGCAACTTGCCCCAGATCACCCAGAAGGCCCCGTGTGTCTCAGAGAGGCTTACAATTGCCTTCCCTTCCTCTCTCCACAGCAGGCCCCTGGTGAGGCAGGTGGAGCTGAGAGAGTTCTGAGAGAACCATGAGTGGCCAAGATCCCCCAGGAAGCCTTATGTTTCTCAGAGAGGTTTACAATCACCTTCCCTTGCTCATCCCACAACAGACACCTTGTCAGATATGTGAGGCTGAAGAAACTGTGAGAGAATGCTGATTGGCCCAAGGTCATTCAGCCAGCTGCAAGTGGAGGAGTGGGGAATCAAACCCGGTTCTTGAGGCTAGAAGCTGCCGCTCTTAACTGCTACATTGAGCTTGCTCTCAGGATTAGACTGGCAAGGCCAGATCTGGCACAGGAGCAGATCAAAAGCAGAAGCACTAAAGCAAGAAGCAACGAAGAGGCAAAATCAGGGCCAAGACTTCAGAACAGGTAAGAGAAGGAGGTACGGAACGTGCTATTCACAGTGCAAAGAGAAATACAGCAGAGCTGCAGATACAGGTAAGACTACACACTGAGATGCAGTTATTAAACTGCTCCAAAGTGTTTGGCCAATCCACAGGTGGTGAGACAAGAGAAGTCGAAGACTGATGCCATCTGGGCACCAATGGTGTTAGAAAACAGCATCTTAGGTTGTTATAGGAGCTCCTAGGGTTTGGGTTCTGTTTAATGAGCCTTAGAGGTTCTGCTTAGAAAGCAGGTGCTCCACCACTGAGCCATGGCCCAGTTGCTCAATCAGTTTAATTTTATGGACCATCCAGCTGATATTGTAATCAAAGGGTTGCATTCCATTATTCTCAATGACAGTCTTTTACAAACTTGCTTTGTTATGTTTTGTGACTTTTTTAACCTTAGACACAGCATTATCCATTGACACAGAATCATAGAACCATAGAGTTGGAAGTGCCCACAGAGATCATATAGTCTAACCCCCTGCTCAATGCAGAGTCAGAGTAAAGCATTCATGATAAGTATCTCTCCAGCTGCTTGAAGAACACCAGTAAGGGGCAGCTTACTACTTCCATAGGCAGTGTATTTCACTGCTGAACTACTCTGGGAATTTCTCTCCCACCCAATATCTAGCTAGTACTGTTCTACACAGTTTCAATCCATTAATGCAGGTCCTATCCTCTACTGACAACTGCTCCCTGCCCTCCTCCAAGTGGCAAACTTTCACATTCTTAAAGAGAGCAAACATGTCCCCACTCATTTTATGGACAAAGGTTAGCTGAGTCTTCTCAGGGCTACTGTCCCTTTAGATTTCTAGCTCTTCCTTCTCCTTCCACCACAGTCAAAGACTACCTGTTCTTACAGGGACTGCCATTCATCCCATTCACAAATCCATTGTCAATTGTCCTATTTGTGGTTTAAGTCTTTGTATTGTTCAAATCTTGGAGTTTGCTCAATATTTCATAATTTTAATAATTAAATATGAAAATAAATAAGGTATTAAGAAGACTAGTCTTCCTATGAAGAAACAAACCTGTATTTAAACCCCTCCTTCCACCCATCCAATGGAACAAAAACTGTTATTTGACCTTTGATTCATGAGTACCTGGGCGAGAGCGGACAGTAATTCCTTAGCTTCAAAACAATGTACTGAAAGAGAGATTGCAGAGAGATGCTCAACTATTCCAAGGAGATTTTGCATATAGGGATGGATTACTGTAGGGCATGTAGTGTGCTAGGAAACTACAGTTGAATACAGCAAAGGGCATTTGTGTGCCCCCAAAAAGTAGTAGTGTGAAACCACATGACAAAGGTCTATAAAATTATGCATGGGGTGGAGAAAGTTGACATGAGAATTTTGTTTCTCCCTCTCCCAAAGTACTAGAACTTGAAGGCGTCCAATGAAACTGATGGGCAGTAGATGCTAGGTGGACCCAATTTCAGGGACATTTGCACAGAGAGTGGTTAGAATATGGAAGTTGCTGCTGGAGGATGCGGTAATGGCCATAGGGATAAACAGCTTTAAAGGTGGATGTGATAGATTCATGAAAAATAGTGCTGGTTCTGCACTTACTTTTTTCCCCCCACTGTAAATTTTGCCAAATTCTGGTCAATTTGGACCTATATCTACAGCCTTCCTTTTCCCCAATTTTAAACATGTCTCCCTTCTGCATTTGCATGGTGCCACTTTTTGGCCCCCTTCCCACTTGATTGGTGGGGAGTTGAGTGAAGCTCCAGGCTGAATAGTACTTTATTTCCTGCCTTTTGACTCCCGATGATACAGCCAGAGCAAGCTGGGGGAGGGGCAAGTGGAACATGAGGCTGCTTGTTTATCTTTATTTTCCTGCATCAGCAGGGTGGGGGGGAGGGAAGGGAGGGAATGAGAAGGGGAAAGTAAATCCAAGAGGCAAATCTCTGTTCATAGAAATATAGGCTTTTGGAGCTCAGTCACTTTAAAACAGATCCCAAAATGGGGGCAAAAATAAGTTTTGTGAGGGAATGGCAACTGGGAACCAGGCAGTCTTTGAACTGATGCCCTGACCAATCAGCAACAGACTACTTTGCTACATCAGCATTGGAGGCACGGGGCGGGAAGTTAATCCAGCAAAATGCATAAAGGTAAAGGTATCCCCTGTGCAAGCACCGAGTCATGTCTGACCCTTGGGGTGACGCCCTCTAGCGTTTTCATGGCAGACTCAATACGGGGTGGTTTGCCAGTGCCTTCCCCAGTCATTACCGTTTACCCCCCAGCAGCAAGCTGGGTACTCATTTTACCGACCTCAGAAGGATGGAAGGCTGAGTCAACCTTGAGCCGGCTGCTGGGATTGAACTCCCAGCCTCATGGGCAAAGCTTTCAGACAGCTGCCTTACCACTCTGTGCCACAAGAGGCCCTCTTGTGCATAGATGTATACAAAATGCATAGATGTATACTTAATACTGGATTTCTCGGAGCGGTTTCCTCAAATGTAACGAGTGTGTGGGCAAGAAAAAGTGCTATTATTAGGCAGGGGGTGGAGTCTGTAATATGGACAAACCACAATAATGTGGACACACTAGCCCTGGACACACCACAATAATGTGTATAAATATTGGCATATTAACTCGTACTAAAACAGTAGACATGAATGTGATGGTATTGATCATTTAAATCTACACGTCCCACTTTAGTCTAGCAATAACAATGAAAAGTGGAGAATAACCAGCCTGTGAAGACTTCCTCTTGACTCAATTTATTACCTGGGGGGGGAGATCTCACAAAGATAATTTAAGGGAGAAATTCGCTGACAATTTCCGGAAGCCATCAAAACAGGAGAGATCGAGAGCCAATTCCTTTCTTCACACAAATACTTGCAGGGCAAAAGTAAAATCAATTTGTACAGTTAAAAAAAAAATCAGAAACAGTGACCAAATCATTTTGACAGCCCTGCATACACTGAAATCATTTTCAGTCTGTGTGTGTGGGGGGGAGACACACAAAAAAATATTTGTTGCAGTTTGTCTGAACAATCAGCAAGTTTTTGTTGACAAACACAGTGAGACAAAGGTTGGTACACAAAGATGATAAGAAACTGTGTGTTCAAGTCTAAATTAAAGGCCTGTGGGGGGAAAATGAGTCTTCTCTTAGGTCTGGGGCTGGGTAGTGGCAGGATTCAGTACCTCATTAAAGGTAAGCTCCTTTCCATATTATATCAGGCAATGCGTCTGGGATATTTTTAGAGATAATTTGGATTGCAGCGTTTCTCCCTTCCGTAAGGTTAATTTAACAGAACGGCAGCCAAACAAATACAGCACTACAACGTGCAAGAAGACAATGTGCTCATTTCTCAGACAATCAACACTTTTAAAACACACAAATATGCCGTTTTGCCCCCCCCCCCAGGCAATACAAAGAACTGGAGCAAATCGAATGCACTCTTTCATTTTCCTTCGCAGGCCTCGAAAAGCAAATCATTTGCTTTAAAATGATTCCTGTTTGCTGCAAAACAATGGGATCCATTTAAATAAGAACGGCATCTTGCATGTGGAGAAAGAGGCAGATTTTGAGCCAATTCCCACAGATCGGCTTCTATTTTTTGGTCTATTAAGATCGGTAAATCCAGAACTGATAATATGTAACCCCTGTTTTATTATTCTTTTAAACTGTTCCTTAAAAAAATAATAATCCTGGGCTTGAGAGAACCCTTTGTTTCCTGTGTGTGACTGCTGAACCTAGAGAGCCCATTAAACCACTAAAAACTCTGTTGTATTAATACACTGCCCTGTGGTATTCATGTCACACCTATCTGTAAGACAGGAACCCAGTGAATTAGATAAAGAGAAATGAGAACCAGCAAATACTAGCAGGGAACATCTCATTTCCTCCTACCCCATTATTAACTTTTCCCTTTCCCTGAAAACCATCCCATCTTCTCCTTTTTTCTGGCTTCTCTCACTATAGCAGTTCTAATCTGGCAAGCCATGTTTGATTCCCCTCTCTTCCACATGCAGCCAGCTGGATGACCTTGAACTAGTCACAGCTCTGACTGCTGTTCTCACATAGCATTGTACCAAGTTTCAACATAATTTTACAAAGGATTTCACCATCGTTTGGCTAAGTTTTCGGGAATAGAGATGAGAACAGTTTCTACAGAATGTTTTCACTTCTAATAGAAAAAAAGATTTTGGAATATCATGGGATAGTTCAGATTTTTGAAGTCAACAGGCATAGGAGCACACCTGCTTAAGATGGCACTGTTGGTGAAGTTGTCACAAATACCTGATACTTCAAAAGTAAATAAAGTACCCAAACGGATATTAAGGGGATCCAATGGAGCATTTCTATGATGAAGTGGAGTGTTTCGATAGAAGGCAGTATGTCCCACTGTAGAGTGTAACTTCCTTGTCCTCCCCTTCAGCCCAAAAATGTCCCCCAATACTTTTCCTGTAGCCTAGAAACAACATTTCCTGTGCATTTAGGCAAAGGGAAAAAAAAGGCATCACAAGCTGGAAAGGCACTGGTTAAAATTCTGCAGGATCCAAGACATTAAAAGAAAGATAAAAAAAAAATAACAGGCTCTGCTGCAACTGTTCTTGATGATTTGTAGCTTTTTGTGGCGGGGAAGGATGGTGGGCTAGTATATATCATGCAGGGCCATCAAAATAATCCTTATCAGGTGAATGTGCCCTGTTGTAGTCATTCAAACCAATGCTTATTAGAAGCTCCCCAGCTGATTAAAGCTTTATATTCTAAGACGCAAATTGCTCCTACCATTATATCTAAATAACTTTACAGATGTTCCTTTTTCTATTAGCAATTCTGTTTCCATAGCTTATGAGCCTGATGGACGCAGTTTAAGTAGTTTTAATTCAAAGAACAGGAAGTCTCTCCTCCTCTCCATCTCCCATGCCTACTTTCCTCATAAATCTGTTAGAAACCCCTGACAGAACATTTGCTGACATCACCTACCTATAAATGTCACCCTATCCGGTTGTCGTCTTAGAGATAAGCCAATGGCAGACAGAACCATTAAGACTTCTAAGCACTGCCAAAGCATACTAGGCCTAAAACAGAAAACCCTACAGGGGTTACAAATCTCCAAGACGAAGGTATTAGCAAAACAGCCAGCAGACAGGAAACGTACATGTAAATCCTGTCATTAAATATGTCATGGAAATATTTGCTCCCCAGTTCTTGCTTTCAGTAGTTTTCAATTCCTGTCAAATAGTTTGGGACTGCTAAATAGAAGGCCAAATGTAAAGCACTTGGTCTCAGGCTGAGGTATTTATTTGTTATTTGAAACACAGTCAACAAACTAAGTATGTGAGAAGAAGAGTTGGTTTGAAGAGAAGAAAAGCCAGTTTGGTATAGTGTCTACTCTGGCATTCCGGGTTCGATTCTGCACTCCCCCACATGCAGCCAGCTGGGTGACCTTGGGCTCACCACAGCACTGATAAAACTGTTCTCACTGAGCAGTAATATCAGGGCTCTCTCAGTCTCACCCACCTCACGGGCTGTCTGTTGTGGGGAGAGGAGAGGGAAGGCTACTGTAAAATGCTTTGAGCCTCCTTCGGGAAGAGAAAAGTGGCATATAAGAACCAACTCTTCTTCTTTTTATACCCTGCTTTTCACTGCCCCAAGGAGTCTCACAGCAAAAATAGTTAATTCCAAGTAGCCACAAAAATATTTAATTCTGAGTATTATTGTACAACCATCCCCCAAAATAAGAAGCACAATCAACAGCAAAGATATCATCTTCCATTATGAAATAGCAACTCTTTCCTGAAAGCACTGGATTGTTTCAGGGGAGATGAGTGTTTCCAATCAGCACCGTGGAATGCTGTGCAGCTGCTCACCGGCAGAATCTGAAATGATGAAGGGATCTCACTCCAAGGATAGAATTCAGAACATCCTCAGTCTTCTTAACACTTCATCTTTAGTGCAATGTACAAGCTCAATGTCTTTTCAGTAGGTGCAGACAGGAGAGGAAAGGATGTGAATAAACAAGCCAAAATACACTGTCACTTGAAATCACAATTACTGAATTCTGTTTTTTGAAGGCGAACAGCACATGTATATGTGAGTGCCATATATTATGAAAGAATAGTACAGCTGTCTGTTATTTCTTTCTACATGTTCAACACTCCCATTTTGCCCAGTGGATGAGCTGGATTGACCAAGGCCCTCCATGTTGCTTGTTTCAAATCTGAAATGTACATGATATATTTTGAAGACATTGTGTTATATGATATAGAGCTGTGGTCCCCAACCCCTGGTTCAGAGACCGGGACCAGTCCGTGGATCAGTTGGTACCGGGCCGCAGCTCCTCCTCATCTTCTTCCTTGGTTGCTGCCTCAGGGGCTGCCCTGCCACTCTGCTGCCAGCTCACCTTTGGTTCTCTCCAGCTGCCAAGCTGGGGCTCCCCCTCGGCGTGGAACTGCACAGCTACTGCTGGCAGCACCCCCCAATGGGCAACAGGAGGACAGGGGCACCGATGGGAAAGCAAGTGGAGCAGGGGCTCAGGCGGCAGCAACTTCTCTCGGCAAAAGACAACCCACCCCCACCCCCACCCCCACCCCCACCCCGTGCCTCAGTAAAATTGTCAAGCTTTGACTGGCCCCCGGTGATAAAAATGTTGGGGACCTCTGATATAGAGCACACCTAACTTCTAGTTACTAGCCCTGAATTAGAAGCGGCCAAACTGGCTCTCCCGATGTCCATGGACTCCAATTACCATGATCCTCTGCCAGCATGCTGCAATGGGCATATAGTAATTGCTGATCATGGACATCTGGAGAACTACCCTAAATCAATCAGTGAATTTCATAAGAGAGTTGAAATCTGAACTGGGCACTTTCAGATCGTAGTAATATTCGAAGCATTACAGCACACTGTGTTTTTTTTTTTAATGATATTAATATTTACTTCCCTGTTACTATATGGGACATTAGGTACACCACAAACACATTTGACAGGTTGAACTTTCCATGTTCCAAAGTCACTATCAGATATGAGCTGATCACCCAGCTGTTCAATTCATGTCAAGCAGCTGCAAACACCTGTCAAACTGATTACTGGTTATTAGCCTAAAGACTACTTAATCAGTCTTTTTTTACGTTTTTACCACTGAAAAACCCCTGAAACATTCTTCAGCCTATGAGAAACCCCAGAAATGGCATGATCTTGCAGAATATGGTTGGGGAGTACAGCTGTGTACATGCCCATCTGGGTCACTTCCCCTTTCCTCCAGGCCAACATTAGCCATTTTGCGAGGATTGACATAAATATATATGGTTATATTGCCCAAAAAATGCTGTCAGACTGACTTCCCAAAAATCAAGTCTCTGTTCCCAGCCCACGAGCAGAACCGGAGCCAAACCAGTGGCTCTTCAAGAGTCCTTCCACAAGATCACTATAAGTGGGGCAAATGGCAAAGCTAGCAAATATATTTTGCCTAGCTAAATATACTCGTACATATCCGCCTTTGCAAAGACCAGGAAATCTTCAGAGGGGAAAGGGGGAAGCGAGGGAGGAGCAGCAAGATGGCTCTATAAGCAGCAGCTGCAGAGCTAACAGCTGTCCTATTCATTAGACTATAAAGAAATCGTGAAGATAAACTAGACTGGGCTGGTGACCTTCAGTGCTGAGGTGCTGCTGTATCTTCTTCCTCTTTCTCATTCATTCAAAGCTATCAAGCAGATAAGAGGAAAGCAAACCTTTTCTTGTGGCTTGAAATTGCTTCTCACAAGAGAACCCAGGCTCCTTCTGGAAGGAAAATAAACAGAGCAACAGATACCTTATATCAACCGTCTTTGTTATTTTTCTATTGGAAATGATATTGTCCGTTTTGAAGGCCTTTCATAGGAGAATGATGAGTAGGAATGGAAAACTCAGAAACATCCAATGTACTCTGTCCCTCCAACATGGAAATGGTAGGAAATGGCTTTTGGAGGTGTTTATATTTATTTTGGCCTCAGACGCAGACATTGTTTTCAAGATGTGCTGTATGGTTATGAGAGTTATAATGTAAATTGCCCTGAGCCAAAAGAGAGGGCGGTATATAAATATAAATAAATAAATACATTAGTACCTGACTGCTGATCCACGTTTGGCTTCTCAGAGACTGCCTCCTCCTGCAGTGTCTCAGTTACTGGCCGTGTGCTTGGGTCAGGTCTTCTGGCTGCTTCTTCCCCAGGTGAGTCCTCTGCATCACTGGACCCTGCTGGAGCTGGTTGGTGCATGGCAATATCATTAGAAGAATGTGGGATATTGTGACCAAGGAGGATGTGCAATTATTTGAAAAGTATGACACGTGTTACGGGTTGACTCTGAAGAGAGGTGGAAAGTCACAAAGGACTTTGGTGTTGTGCATAAGCACAGCTCCAAGAAAATGTCATGTTCTGAGCCTCTCACTATGGGCTATTGGCAGTAGAAAATTGACTGGGGCCATTTTGAGCCATTAAAATATCGTGTATTTAATGCTTATCCTCTAAGTGCTCACTGCCTGGGAAATAAAAGGAGTGGCTCATGTGAAGTAATTTGCACTGTTCTGATACATAATGAACAGATGCTGGGTTCAGTTAATGATCGTCTCATAAGCTTAGCCACTGTTGACAGCCATAATTACTCAAGGGAATCCACTTACTGCTCCCTTGTGTTTGACTTATCAGTGTCATAAATGGTCTCATTTAGAAAAATGTGGCATTCCGAGGAAATATAAGCCCCAAAAGCAAAGGATTTAGAGAGCTTAGAAGTAATTTCAAGTGACAGCAGTTCAGGTCTTCCGATGCCAGTCTTGTCCACGTCCCCCCTCCCACTATGGCATCACAATTAGTAAACCTATAAGGTGATTGCTGCTTTGAGTTAACTAGTCAGCTGAAGATGGCCTGAGAGCTGATTCACAGCTGTGTAAACCAAACAGGGAGCATGTAGAAATGGGAATGAGGTGAGGAGCATGGAAGAAAAAAATTGTACTGCCATGCAATCAGCTGGAGATTTCTCTTTACATTGAGAATGCTAGGAGTGTACATTTGGGGAGTATGCCCCGGTCAACGTTCAGGTTGGCTCTGGACTTTCTTGCCTGCCCCAAAGAGGGAGTGGATTGTTTTGCAAGCTGCTCAGGTATATGAAGGAACCTGGATACATCTTGTGCACTCTGCTTTCTTACAGAATTGCATTGTCTTCTCACAGCTGCAGATCCCTTGCCACTCATCTGCTCCTACCACTACCTCCAACAGAAAGGTACATTCTTATTTAAAGGAATATTTAGAAAAAATAAGACTTACTACTTAGGTGTGCCTTTGGTGTCAGCCCAACTAACTTTGTGATCATTTCTCAAATAGATGCTGCCAGCAGAAAATTCCATCTAGAAGAGTTGGGCTTTATATTCACTTTTCAATATCCAAAGGAATCTCCAAGCAGTTTGCTATTGCCTTCCCTTCTTCTCCCCACAACAGACACCCTGTGAGATAGGAGGGGCAGAGTAAGACCACAGAGAAATGTGACTGGAGCAAGGGTGTAGTCTGCATGGAGCCTTTTACGCAGTCCCAGTTTGAATGAATCCCTCCCATCTACACTGAATTTGATTTGCATTTTGATTTTGGGTGCTTTAATTTTTCCTTCTGCAACATACATGATTGATTTGTGGTGACCCTACCTTTCCCCCGCAATATCCTGGAGTAAATATAAACCTTGATATTTCAAAAACCACCATGAGTAAATGTGCAGCTCTCTGCTTTTTGCAAATTAACTTGCTGCCTTGTGCCTCCAGTGCTATAGCAAAGCAGTCTTCCTAACCAATCTGAACTCTTACCTCTCCTCTCCACAAAGTTTGAAGCCTTTCCTCAGTTTATAGATAATTCCTCCAATTTAACTAGTAGGTCTTTCTCTGATGGCTACCTCAAGTGGAAGGCTCTTTAAGCTGGAGAAAGACTTTGAATGTTGCTGAGTAGAGTGGTAGAAAACAGACCCATGCTATTTTCAGAAAGGAAACATTTTAAAGAACAGGCCCATCCAAATCTGAATAAAGTTTCCATCTGACTTCTGGTTGACTGGCAGGATGGCAAGTGGTCCACAAAAGATTAGACTCATGTTTTGGCATTAACAAGGCCACAGCTTTTATTGAAACCAGCAAACCCTCCAGCTGAAGGGTTGGTCCCTTGACACGAGAAGATCCAATCCCCCTCAGCTGTCTGGTTGCTCAGTACTTGGCTCTAGGGGCACCCTGGAACCTATCACCTCCCAGCCGAGATGGTAGATCCCTTGTTCCCAGAATCCCCATGGAGAAGCAGGCATGAGATGACCGATGGACGACCATCTCATTCAGCCACCCAGACTGGCCTACCCAACCAGATAGGCCACACCTGTTGATGAGCCAGTCTCACTCAGGTGAATTCCGCCATTTTTTTCTGCTGCACCAGTCTTGCAATCTTTCGAGGCCACCACTGAGTCAGTTCACTTTCTCCTTGACTTATCTTAATATTATGCACATTAACCCAGCTTTTAAAAAATTAATCCTTGCCTATTACACAGTATTCCATGTGCATAATCCGTTCCTTCGGGGTTTATGCCTATGCCCCAGTGCAGCTCACGTGTCATGCTCTCTGTCCACATTAGAATGATCCACATACTGGATCCACCTTTGATCACCTTGTGAGATTTTTTTCATTCCCCTCTTTGGTCTTCTCAAACACGGTCTGCAACCATATATTCTTTTAAATGCCATTGTCTAACAAATTAAGGCATTGAATGCTATAATTTTAACACTGGATTCATGCAACTCAAAGCTGACTTATGCAATGGGAATATTATCCAAGTCCAAACATCAACTTTCAATTTCTGAGGAATTGAATGCTGGCAGCCATTGCATGCCATCCATAGAACAAAGCTATGTGTGGACAATGGTTCATGCTGAGGAAGGGTTGTACTATCAGCATGGAAGACTAGTGGGTTAAATAAGGACTGCAACCAACACATGTATGGTACACACGCACGATGATATACAGATGCACATGGATCCCATTGCTGGAGGCATATTGAAGCACCATGGTAAGGGTTAGATTCTGTTTCAGTAAGTCATTCACAAAAATTTTGTATATGAGTTTCGTGCTAGGCATAGACAATGAATTGGTGGGGGAAACAGCATTGTTAGACATAAATATTAAAAATGAACTTGAAAACATTAATAATCTAATTTATATGCCATCCTTTCCCTGAAGGTGTAGACGTTGGGGTGGCGGAAGCAGCAATTTCCCCATTTTTTTGTCTGCTGTGTTGCCATTTTCTTTTTCCAGTGGGACAGTTAGAGGCAGTCATTTTGTTGTTGTTATGTGCGAAGTCGTGTCCGACCCATCGCGACCCCATGGACAATGATCCTCCAGGCCTTCCTGTCCTCTACCATTCCCCGGAGTCCATTTAAGTTTGCACCTACTGCTTCAGTGTCTCCATCCATCCACCTCATTCTCTGTCGTCCCCTTCTTCTTTTGCCCTCGATCTCTCCCAGCATTAGGCTCTTCTCCAGGGAATCCTTCCTTCTCATGAGGTGGCCAAAATATTTGAGTTTCATCTTCAGGATCTGGCCTTCTAAAGAGCAGTCAGGGCTGATCTCCTCTAGGACTGACCGGTTTGTTCGCCTTGCAGTCCAAGGGACTCGCAAGAGTCTTCTCCAGCACCAGAGTTCAAAAGCCTCAATTCTTTGACGCTCGGCCTTCCTTATGGTCCAACTTTCGCAGCCATACATTGCAACTGGGAAGACCATAGCCTTGACTAAACGCACTTTTGTTGGCAGGGTGATGTCTCTGCTTTTTAGGATGCTGTCTAGATTTGCCATAGCTTTCCTCCCCAGGAGCAAGCGTCTTTTAATTTCTTTGCTGCAGTCCCCATCTGCAGTGATCTTGGAGCCCAGGAAAATAAAATCTGTCACTATCTCCATTTCTTCCCCTTCTATTTGCCAGGAATTGAGAGGGCCGGATGCCATGATCTTTGTTTTCTTGATGTTGAGTTTCAAGCCAACTTTGGCACTCTTCTCCTTCACCCGCATCAACAGGCTCTTTAGTTCCTCTTCACTTTCTGCCATTAGAGTGGTATCATCTGCATATCTGAGGTTGTTGATATTTCTCCCTGCAATCTTGATCCCAATTTGTGACTCCTCTAATCCCGCATTTCTCATGATGTGCTCTGCATACAAGTTAAATAGGCAAGGCGACAGTATACAGCCTTGCCGAACTCCTTTCTCAATTTTGAACCAGTCAGTGATTCCATGTTCAGTTCTCACTGTTGCTTCTTGACCTGCATATAAATTTGTCAAGAGACAAATAAGATGCTCTGGTATTCCCATCTCTTTAAGAACTTGCCACAATTTGTTGTGCTCCACACAATCAAAGGCTTTAGCATAGTCAATGAAGCAGAAGTAGACGTTCTTCTGGTACTCCCTAGCTTTCTCCATGATCCAGCGTATGTTGGCAATTTGATCTCTAGTTCCTCTGCCTCTTCGAAATCCTGCCTGTACTTCTGGAAGTTCTCGGTCCACATATTGCTGGAGCCTAGCTTGTAGGATTTTGAGCATAACTTTGCTAGCATGAGAAATTAGTGCGATGGTGCGGTAGTTTGAACATTCTTTGGCATTGCCCTTCTTTGGGATTGGAATGTAAACTGACCTTTTCCAATCCTGTGGCCATTGTTGAGTTTTCCAAATTTGCTGGCATATTGAGTGTAGCACTTTTACTGCATCGTCCTTTAAGATTTTGAATAGTTCAACTGGAATGCTGTCACTACCACTAGCTTTATTGTTGCTCAGACTTCCTAAGGCCCATTTGACTTCACATTCCAGGATGTCTGGCTCCAGGTCAGTAACTACCCCATTGTGGTCATCAGGGATGTTAAGCTCGCTCTTGTATAGTTCTTCTGTATAATTTTGCCACCTTTGTTTGATCTCTTCTGCTTCTGTGAGGTCCCTACCATTTTGGTCCCTTATCATACCCATCTTTGCATGAAACGTTCTCTTCATATCTCCAATTTTCTTGAAAAGATCTCTGGTCCTCCCCATTCTATTGTTTTCTTCTATTTGTTTGCACTGTTCATTTAAGAAGGCATTCTTATCTCTTCTAGCTTTTCTCTGGAATTCTGCATTCAATTGGGTGTATCTTTCTCTTTCTCCCTTGCCTTTCACTTCCCTTCTCTCCTTAGCTATTTGTAAAGCTTCCTCAGACAGCCATTTTGATTTCTTGCATTTCTTTTTCTTTGGGATGGTTTTAGTTGCTACCTCTTGTACAATGTTGCGAACCTCCGTCCATAGTTCTTCAGGCACTCTGTCTATCAGATCTAATTCCTTAAATCTATTTGTCACCTCCACTGTGTATTCGTCAGGGATATGATTTAGTTCATACCTGAGTGGCCTAGTGCTTTTCCCTACTTTCTTCAATTTAAGCCTAAATTTTGCAACAAGAAGCTCATGATCTGAACCACAATCAGCTCCTGGTCTTGTTTTTATTGACTGGATAGAACTTTTCCATCTTTGGCTGCAGAGCACATAGTCAATCTGATTTCTGTGTTGACCGTCTGGTGATGTCCATGTGTAGAGTCGTCTCTTGGGTTGCTGGAAAAGAGTGTTTGCTATGACCATTGTATTCTCTTGACAAAATTCTACCAGCCTGTGCCCTGCTTCATTTTGTACTCCAAGGCCAAACTTGCCTGTTATCCCGGTTATCTTTTGGCTTCCTACTTTAGCATTCCAATCCCCCATGATGATAAGCACATCATTTTTGGGCGTTGCTTCTAGAAGGTGTTGTAGGGCTTCATAGAACTGATCAACTTCATCCTCTTCAGCAGCAGTGGTTGGGGCATAGACCTGGATCACTGTGATGTTGAATGGTTTGCCTTGGATTCGAACTGAGATCATTCTGTCATTTTGGGGATTGTATCCCAAGACTGCTTTTCCTACTCTCTTATTGATTATGAATGCTACTCCATTTCTTCTGCGAGATTCTTGTCCACAGTAGTATACCTGATGGTCATCTGAATTAAATTCACCCATTCCTGTCCATTTTAGTTCACTGATTCCTAAAATGTCGATGTTCAGTCTTCTCATTTCTTGTTTAACCACGTCCAGCTTGCCTTGATTCATGGATCTGACGTTCCAGGTTCCTATGGAATAAAAATCTTTACAGCATCGGACTGTCTTTTCGCCACCAGTTACTTCCACAACTGAGCGTCCTTTCGGCTTTGGCCCAGCCGCTTCATTCATTCTGGCGCTACTCGTACTAGCCGTCTGCTCATCCCCAGTAGCATATTGGACACCTTCCGACCTGAGGGGCTCATCTTCCAGCGTCATATCGTATGCCTATTGGAACTGTCCATAGAGTTTTCATGGCAAAGATACTGGAGTGGTTTGCCATTGCCTTCTCCAGTGGATCACCTTTTGTCAGAGCTCTCAGCTATGACCTGTCCGTCTTGGGTGGCCCTGCACGGCATAGCTCATAGCTTCACTGAACTACGCAAGCCCCCTTGCCACAACAAGGCAGCGATCCTTGAAGGGGGAGAGTCAGTCATGGATGAGCCTAAAGAAGAAGAATAAAAGATGGGTTTGATATCCCACTGTTCAATACCTGAAGGAGTCTTGAAGTGGCTTATATCGCCTTGCCTTCCACTCTCCACAGCAGGTACCCTGTGAGGTAGGTGGGGTTGAGAGAATTCTGAGAGACACTGCTCAGTTAGAACAGCTTCTAACTGGACTGTGATGAGCCCAAGGTCATCCAGATGGTTGCTTATGGAGGTGCAGGGAATAAAACCTGGCTCTCACTTCCCAGTTAACCAATCAAGCTGTCTCTCACATCTCGGTTAACCAATCAGGGAACTACTGACTTCCACAATTCCCAAGGTCCATTGCAGGGACACCATAGGTGTGGGGAAGACTCGGCTCATCCCTTATGCATGGGACTGCCCCGACCAAGCCTTTGCTGGCCACTGCGACAAGACAGGGAATGCAGAAGTAACCATGTTCCCTTGCCTTGGACCATCAAAGGCCCTAACGCAGGCTAGGGCCAGGAGGGGGCCTGAACTGCACCAGCGTCATGCATAAGTAGGGATTAGCCCTGCTGGCACACAGGCGCTGGCCCTCCCGGCCCATGCATAATTGGTCAGGTTTTTGGTCTATTAAGATCGGTATTACCTACTGTGACTGGTAGAGGCTTGCCTTGGTCTCAGATAAGAGGCAGTACATATCAGATGCCACCTGACCTTTCTGAAGAGAGTTGTGGGGGGTTGTTTCTGGACTTCTATCACTCAGACAATGGCCCTGTCACCACCAGTTCTTGCTAAGCACATTCTATGCATTCTTGCTTTTACATGTCGTTTTATGAGTATCCTTGAACACCCAGACTTTTCTCCATAAGGACAGAAAAATTCTTGGTATGAGGAGAGAAATTATATTTATGATGGCAAGCCAAGAGGAGGCTTAGGTGGTTCTATTGAAAGATAAGAGGATTAGTGCTGTTTCTAGGGAAATTTATTTATTTTTCCTGGCCATAGTGATTTTCAAAATAAACTGCATTTGGCAATAAAGAAGTTCAGTGTTTTGAAAAGGAAAGGAAACTCATTAGGTAATCTTTCATAAAACCGCATGTTATGTTCTCTCTCTTTTGTCATATTAGTTTCTCAGTTGTCCCTGCCCCTCCCATCACTGCCCGGCTTGCCTGATTAGAAGCCCTCACTCCTAACCACTATATCACACTGGTAGTTGAAGTGATGAAGAGGGGCACTCCTGAATATTACAAGAATTTATGATCTACATGAAAATGACTGCATCCGGAATCTGGTGAACCTTGGGTTTATCAAGATCAGGCCTGGATATGGGAAATGGGAAAGAATGGGACCTGGATAAAACCTATTCAGAGATCCTGAACTAACTATCTAAGTTGACCAGCAAAATACATTCTCATTTTTGGTCTTGTTTTACCAGTTGTATTGCATTATATTTATTGTATCTAGCCAAAGGTCTTTACAAAAATCACCTTGATTTACTGTGGCCTTAATCAAAAAGTTCTCCATGATAGAGCTGGGGGAGGAGGAAAGAACCCAAGATTCTTCCAAAGATTTGTAAAATAAGATGTCAAAAAAACACGATAAACACCAATCACCCAATCCCTGTAATACCTTACCTGCTTAAAACCATCACCGTGTTTGCAAATCTTCCAGAGCGAGCTTTCCCAACCAGCGTTTTGTGAAACCCTGGGATTTTTTGACAGCCCTGAAAAGGTTTCCTGAAAGGGTAGGAATGTATAAAGGTAAAGGTATCCCCTGTGCAAGCACCAGGTCATGTCTGACCCTTGGGGTGATGCGCTCTAGCATTTTCATGGCAGACTCAATACGAGGTGGTTTGCCAGTACCTTCCCCAGTTATTACCGTTTACCCCCCAGCAAGCTGTGTGTGTGTGTGTGTGTGTGTGTATACACACACACACACACACATATATACATATACATATACATGTACAATTTGTTGAAAATTTATGACACAATATTTATTTATTTATTTATTAGATTTATATAATGAACATATATGGCCATGTCGACCCCCCTCCCAAAATGACCAGTGATGGGCCTGGTGGGAAGGGGCCCAGGTGGGTATGTACACAGCTATGCTTCCCAACTATATTCTTCACTATCATACAACTTTTTGAAGCCTGAAAAATATTTCAGGGGTTTTGCACTGATAAAAAAATTTGAGAAGGGCTGTTCTAGAGAAAAACAGGTTAAAGCATCCTCAGAATCAAAGAGGCTTTCGCTACCTTTTTTACTTTATTGGTAACTTTCCATGGGGACTGAGCTCTGTTCATGCTGGGGAACAAAAGAGTAAATCATTTCATCATTGCAATGGGTCTAATTAATTATTTAAGTTGGCCTAATTAACAGGACAAGAAAATTTCTCACTAGTGGCCTTTAATGCACTCAGAGGAAGAGGTCATATTGGGAAAACATGTAGCAAAAACCAGTGAACAAATGCAAACCCTTGTATGTTTGACAGAACAAGGCAGCATAATTTATTTTCCTCTGACCTTGTCCCCTGCACACCTCTCCATTTGACTGACCCAAGGGGATCAAACCCCACTCTTTCTCTCTCTAAATATTTTCCTGGGCTTTTAAAGAAGGCTTAAAATATCCCAGATTTAATTATGTAGTCCTGTAGTCAAGCATAGGCCCCATAGTCAAGCACAGGCCAACTCAAGTAGTAGTAAAGATCCAAGGCAAATAATGGTAAGAAAGAAGGGAAACAATTAATTTACTATGAAGGAAAAGAAAAGATGCAGAAGAAGAAGAAGAGAAAGAAGAGGAAGAAGAAGAAGAGTTGGTTCTTATATGCCGCTTTTTCCTGCCTGAAGGAGGCTCAAATCGGTTTACAGTCGCCTTCCCATTCCTCTCCTCACAACAGACACCCTGAGGGGTGGGTGAGGCTGAGAGAGCCCTGATATTACTGCCCGGTCAGAACAGTTTTATCAGTGCCTTGGTGAGCCCAAGGTCACCCAGCTGGTTGCATGTGGGGGAGCGCAGAATCGAACCTGGCATTCCAGATTAGAAGTCTGCACTCCTAACCACTACACCAAACTGGCTCTCTCTCTTACGTTTCATCCCCAAAAGGAAGAACAGAAACGATACAAGGGCAGCTGTAAAAGAAACAACAGCTAAATGCACATTTGTTGCCCAAGAAACTCCTCTGAAAGACCGTTTACGCACTGGGAACTTCACTGCCCCAGCTCTCATGCAGGAGCACAAATCTGTGGCAGATGAGGTGCACCAGGCCAAATGCTCGCCCATGTGAGTGCAGGAAGAGGTGGGGCAACCTGCTATAACTAAAACTTCAGCCTGCAGCCTGGCATGAAACCTCCAGTGCGTAAACGGTCAAACAGAGCCCAAGATTTTTCTGGTCAGCAGGGTTGAAATTGCTTAAGAAAAAAACCAGGAGGAAAAAAAAATGTAGCCTTCTGGCACACTGAGGAATAACAGATTTATTGTTGCATATGTTTTTATGGGCTTACAGCCCACCTCTCTTCATTTCAAGGATTTTAAAGTGGAAGCTGCAACGCAATGTATTGCTTCCGAATGAAGAAGCAGCAAGCTCTCTAAGTGGAAGCGACATCTCCGTTTGAATCACCCACTCCGATGTTTGGGGATGATGAAGGCTCTCAGACTAGTATCACTCGGCATGATGTACAGAACAGAATTGTTCAAGAGGGGATGTTGCAGTTTATATTATTGGCTGGAAGTTTGTAAATGATTCTTTAAAAAAACTGCATTTCTTGTGGGTTTTTCATATGTGCAATTGGCCTTGATTCTTTCTAAGAAAGATGGACTACAAATGAAGTAGTAATCAATAAATACGTATGTGTGTTATTGTCTGAAGGTTGGATCTAACTAGCCGTCCACTGGTGAAAAAGGTTGCCCCAAAAGGATCGTATGGATAAAAGCTGAAAGCAAACTGAGTGGGAGTGATCCCCCCCAACAAAAAAAGGGGTTTCAAACTTCCCGATAGGGTTTGGAGTCCTCACAGACTTTCAACTGAACTTCATTTGACAGATCAGTTCCCCTGGAAAAAGAAGAATCCACCTTCCAAAGTGGCCATTTTCTCCAGTTTGGCCTAGTAGTTCAGGAGTCTCTTATCTGGTGAGATGTGTTTGTTTCCCCCTCCTCCATGTGCAGCTAACTGGGTGACTTTGGACTTGTCACAGTCCTGTTAGAGCTGTTTTCACATAGCAGTTCTGTCAGAGAAGGTGACTGTAAGCTGCTTTGAGATGCCTTCAGGTAGTGAAAAGTGGGGCATAAAAACCAACTTCTTTTTTTAGGTACAGTTATCTCTGTTGCCTAGAGACTAGTTTTAATCTGAGTGGCACTGGGATATATTTTTTAAGAAATCGATTAGCAATGACATGATGCCATTCCTCTCTAGGAAACACTGAAAACTCTATGCTAAAACCATGACTTTTCTATATAGCTTCTGGCAAGTCCTAAATAGGTCTGTTATCATTTCTGGGATTTCTCCAGAACTGGCCTCACTCCAGCAACAGCAGAAAAAACCTCCCTGACATCGGCTTTTCTAGATGGAATCAATAAATGTGCTACTCTGGATTGTCACATCTGGATTCCATATTTCCTTCAAGGAACTCTAGGTGTTGTGCCTGGGGGATATCCAACAATATCCTTGTAAGGTTGTTCAGTGAAAGAGACTGATTGGTCCAAGGTCCAAGGTCAGCCACTGAACTTCACGATCCCACAGAGAAAGTCCAATATATTCTGTTCATTAGACTATGCTGGATTTGATCTTTCTACCTCCCTGGCTTGGTTAAATACAGCTTGCTGACCATTTTTACATATTACAGTCACTTATCTTTCGATATCATTGCTCTTTCAGGTAAAGTTTGAAACATGGGGAAGAAATAAAATGTATTCAGTTTAATTCCGAAGCAAATTTCTCTCTGCTAGACAAAGAACCTTTCCGCGACCTTTCCGTCATACAATATATGACACTTAAGGCGATTGAGATCTGAATTACTTTCATTTCTCAGGGGCTTGCTGACTTGCAATGCAGTCTGTAAAGCTCTCCACAGCAAAGTTACTTAGTCTCATGCTGGGCTGCTGCTATCACAAGGCTCATCCGTCTGGAAGCCTAAAGGAGTTGCCACAAGAACAGTATTTCAGGATCTGAAGCTCTGTTTCTGAGTGACATCCCCAATGACATGAATGACTGTGCAGCACCTATATGGAATCTGGAGCTGTCACTCTGCACAGGTGATGTTTTGATGAGTACCTATGGAGTGGAACAGAACGTTATGACCGATTTCGGCTTATGCACTATTAATTGTACTATGCCATTCATGGCTCCGTTTCAGTCTTAGAGCATATCTTCAATATCATTATGCACAGAAGGAGGGTAGCTATGAAGGAGCTAGAAAAGATCCTGAAATGGAAGGATATGTCATGTGTGACTAAGATCAAGTAGTCTTCCCTGTGTGTGGACATAAAAGTTGGACAGTAAAGAATAATAGAATCATAGAGTAGGAAGATTCCTCCAGGGTCATTGAGTCTACTCCACTGCAGAATGCTGGAAATTCACAACTACCTGCCCATCCACAATGACCCCAATTCTATGCCCAGATGATCCCCCCCCCAAACACACACACACACACACACAGAATCCCTGGCCAGTCTGGCCTGGAAGAAATTTGCTTCCTGACCCGAAAGTGGAGATTGTCATTTTCCTGGGCATACAAGAAAGGGCCACATGAGCCAAGCAATGACACTAACCCTCCTGCCCACCCTCTTACAATCTGCCTAAGTTCACAGAATCAAAAAAACTAATTCACTTGAAATGTGCTGGTGGAGGTGAGTTTCATAGATATCATGGACTTCCAACAAGTCAAGTAAGTGCATTGTAGGTCAAATAAATCTTGAAATCTCCCCAGAATCTTAAATGACTAAACTTAGGCACTTGTACTTTGATCACATTACCAGAGAACAAGATCTAATAGAAAAGACAATAATTCTAGGAAAGTTAAAGGCAGTAGGAAAAAGGAAGACTCAACATGAGATGGATTTAGTCATCCTTTGACACATTCTTCAGTTTGGAAGACCTGAACAACAGTGTGAATGATAGGACATTTTAGAGGTCATCAGTTTATATGGCCACCATAAGTTGGAGTGATTTGGCAGCACTGCACACATAGCATGGCTGATAAATTATTTGGATGAGGGTTTAGAGGGGATACTTATTAAATTTGCAGATAGTACTAAGCTGGGAGGTGTAGCAAACACAACTGAAGACAGAAGCAGAATACAGGATGATCTTTTGGCTCAAGAAGTAAGCTAAACTGAATAAAATGAAGTTCAACAGGGACAAATGTAAAGTTCTGCATTTAGGTAGGGAAAACCAAATATACCGATATAGGATGGGGAGACTTGTCTTGGCAGTAGCAAGTGTGAAAAGGATCTAGGAGTCTTAGTAGACCACACATTGAACATGAGTCAACAGTGTGACTCAGTGGCTAAAAAGGCGAATGGGATTTTGGGCTGTATCAAACAGAGTATTGTGTCCAGATCACAGGAGGTGATGGTACCACTTTACTCTGCTCTGGTTTGGCCTCACTTGGAGTACTGTGTTCAGTTTTGGGCACCCCAGATGAAAAGGGATATAGACAAACTGGAGCATGTCCAGAGGAGGGCAACAAAGATGGTGAGGGGTTTGGAGACCAAGACATATGAAGAAAGGTTGGGGGAACTTGGTCTGTTTAGTCTGGAGAGGAGACGACTGAGAGGGGATTTGATAACCATCTTCAAGTATTTAAAAGACTGCCATATCGAGGATGGAGCACAGTGGTTCTCTCTTGCCCTGGAGGGACGGACCAGAACCAATGGGATGAAATTAATTCAAAAGAAATTTTATCTCAACATCCGGAAGAAGTTCCTGACAGTTAGAACAGTTTCTCAGTGGAACAGGCTTTCTCAGGTGTGGTAGGTTCTCCATCTTTGGAGATTTTTAAACAGAGGCTGGATACCCATCTGACAGAGAGGCTGATTCTGTGAAAGCTCAAGGGGGTGGCAGGTTACAGTGGATGAGCAATCGGGATGTGAGTGTCCGGCATAGTGCACGGGGTTGGACTAGATTACCCAGGAGGTCCCTTCCAACTCTATTATTCTATGATTCTATGATTCTATTATAGGGATCATCATAAAATATGAAGCCGGGTTTTTAAAAGACCTGTGCATCTGTTTCTAGCAATGATGCTTAGTGGCTTTTAAAAGCCACCTGTGCCCAGTTTTGATGCCTGCTCCATCTTTGAGGAAAGCGAGCAAGGCCACCTGCTCAATAAGATGAGTGGTTGGCAGGTAGTTCCCAGCTTGAAACAGCTACTTCCAGGTAAACAGGGAATCTGAAATTCTCCCTGAAAAGCAAGATTCGTTCTAGGAAAAGAAATAAATCTGGATATTTTGGTTGAAGGTAACTGTGAATGTGACTGTCAATGAGTGGCAGAATGAATACCAATGACCTACACCACTTCAGTGTACACAAGGAACTCCTGAGTTTAATTCACAGAAAGCAAAATCAAAAATGAAACTCTGAATGTTGTGCCAAAACACTGTGGGGCACAGAGTGTTGGACTGAATGGGCCTTTGGCCTGATCCAGCATGGCTTCCCTTGGATTCTTAACTGTCCATGGAACTCAAATGAAATTACATGGAGTGTTAAGACTCTAATTACCACTTTGTCTGGGAGGATTTTTGTCTCCATCTGTATCTGTCTGAAGGAAATGGGAAGCAATTTAATCTTTATTTTTATTAGACTGGTAGGATATTGGATTTCATCCTAATTTATGGGATTTCTTGATGGCAGCTGCTAATGATGGAACAAAAGGGGTGGGGCTTCCCACTATTATGAAACAATTTCAAACATCTGTATAAAGAACAGACAGATGTGTAAATCTGAGTCCTCTTGGGACTACTGAAATATGTAACAGCTATAAATAAGAGAGCTGAAGAAACGACAGAAAACAGCAGACCAGAAGACCAAGATGTTGGCAAACTTCTCCTATGATAAAGTGATAAAGTATAGGAGGCTTGGGATTTTGCTAAGGGGAGCCTATTCTTTGCTTATAGAAGATCACAGGGTCAGTTTTTGGTATCACTTGTTGAAAGGATAAGATGCTAACAGTTGTTAAAGCCCTTCACAGTCAGAGTAGTAAGTAGACCTTGGTAGACCAACAGTTTTAGTCAGTATAAAGCAACTTCTAATTTGAGAAGGATCCATGGCTCAGTGATAGAGCATCTTCTTTGTATTCACAAAGTTGCAGGTTCAATCCCTGACAGTAGCAAGCAATGCCAAAGACCTATTTGTCTGAGGCTTTGAGAAGTACAATCAGTGTGGTAAGAAATAGACAATATCAATGGTTTGTTTCAGTAGGGCCCATTAAGTACGGCTGCCGAATCGGCAATTTCGGGTCACATGGAAAACGTGGAGGGGGAAGATGCAAAGTACACCGGTTATGCACGGGAGGGGGCGCGACGGCGGCAAAACCCAGAGTAACCGATTATGCACGTGGCGATGCCGGCGCCGCTTCTGGTTGCGCCCCGGTCACCCGGAAGCTGTGCTTTCTTCCGCGTTTCGCTAACACGGCTTTTTGGGCAGCATGCACCGAACCTGCGGCCAGTTGCAGCCGGCACCGTGTTTTATCCGTGATTTTAGTCACCGCCATTCCACCCTGAATGTGCGTTATTCCCCTCGTGCATAATGGGTCTAGAAGATGAATAAAGTAAGTATATTTAGAAGGTTATACAATTGTGAATGGTTCAAACAAATGGATCAGGAGATATTCCCTTCTTCTCCTAGGTAGCACTAAAACTCAGAATGATGTTCTATCTATCTATCTATCTATCTATCTATCTATCTATCTATCTATCTATCTATCTATCTATCTATCTATCTATCTATCTATCTATCTATCTATCTATCTATCTATCTATCTATCTATCTATCTATCTATCTATCTATCTATCTATCTATCTATCTATCTATCTATCGCCCTCTCTTTCAGCTCAGCCTTTTCATTCACAAGGCATTTCTTATATTTCCCTGTTAGGTAACAGTAGTATTATCCTCAGTTTGTAAATGGCAAACGGATTTAATATCAGAAACACATGCACATTTTAACACAATGGAAGAAAAGTTCATCAATGGGGTCTATTAATGGTATCAATGGAAAAGTCTGTCAAGGAAGTGAAGGAAATCTCCACATTCAAAAACATCAAACCTCTGAATACCAGTGCTAGATGGAAGGTCTGGATAAGGCTTTACCCCTATGCTCTGTTTCTGATCATTTGTTTGGGTTTTGCTTGTTTGTCTTTGGCCCTGCAGGACAACTATTACAGTATATTTAAAAGTACATTGGACTAGATGGACCACTGGTCTGATCTGCAGGTTCTAATTTTGATCCCATCTAAGGTTGAAATGAGACTGTGACATCAGTCCTCCTGCATGTGATTCACAAAAGAAAAACCTTGCGAACTTTTTTCATATATCAAAAACCTGATGTTCAGAACTTGTCTTCTCTTTCCCCCCCCCTTCTCCCCTCCACTCAGGCATCCCATCAGCAGGAAAAAATAGCTTTAAGGTAGGTTCCACATGTCGTGGATAAGTTGATATTATTATTATTCACCTTCTAGATTTTCAGAGAAAATCAGATAGGGAATCACGACAACAATGTAATGTCCAATGACATGAGAATCCACTTCTGGGGACACTGATTTTGTGGCCTAAGAAAGTGTAATTGGCCTTGGAAACATGAAGGGTGGAAGCAGGTGGCAGTGTTACAACCACTTTATCTGACTCACTACATGATGAAATCAGGAGATTCATTGACACGGGTTATGAAGAGGACCAGTAGTTAGACTGAAAAAAGAATCCCATGGCTGGCTATAGGTTTTGTGAATTCTTGGGTGACAAGAATTGGGCCGGGAGTAGCAGTCTACAAATAGAAATACCACTAGGGCTCTTTTTGTCCAACCCATCTGGTCCTGCCTGCTTTCCCTTCAGGAAACTCTTACCCTTGGCTCCTCCCCCTTGGCTACATCATTTCCCCTTGGTCTCCCCTTGAAATGTATTCAACCCCTTTGTCTTATCTCAGTGATTTAACATCCCAAACTTATTTATTTCATAGAGGATTATGCCTGGTTGTACATAAAATGTGGTTGGACCCATCTCAATTGAAATATAAAAGCTCATAATTTTTTTCCTTAGGCAAGCACCTCCCCTAAATCCACTAATTAGTTACTTTGAAAGAAAACATCATCATTCCTTCCTGTCTTTTCAGTGCTAGAGAGAAGAACTAAGGCTTGGGAGAAATTAACAGCTTTTGTCATCCATTTATCATACCTGCATTCATCTTGGTGAAAACTTGAAGTTGTGTTTAATTACTGCCTCTTTGCTTGGAACATACACAGGTTTTCTTGCATTCTGTTTCATTCATGGCTACTACTATTCATTTTTATTTCATCTAAATTAATTTATAATTTTGGCATTCTTTTTGTTTCTGTTGATTTCAATGTAAAATGCATTTTGAGTTCAGTCCTTTCTCAGAAGTAGGTGTGTGCAAGGAGAGGATGGTTTGGACTCTTTTCAATTCACTATGAATGAACAAATCACCTGTAATGTAGTCTTGTTTCTGTCAAATTGATTTGACCGAATTGATTTGAAATGGCTGAATTGATTCAGCACCATTGAAACCAATGTCTATGGGGATTTCCCCCTTTCTGTCTTTTCTGGGCTTGGGGGGGGGATGAGGTACATGCCCCGAAACTTGCAACATAGTGGGGCAGACACCACTTTTAGATTTGTCTAACCATACCTCAATGGGGTTTTATCACAGTCTCTGAAATAAGAGGCCGTATCTCCTCTCTCTCTTTTGATAAGACCCCTTGTGAGGACCTGATCCTGTCAGAGTTGTTTAGATTTGTAGCCATCTTGATCACCCTGAGCAATCTAAATGGTGAATTTCCCTAAGGGTGGAAATTAGGTACTCTTCTATCCTTCTATCCCACCCTGTCACAGTATGATATTTTGTCTGTTGGATCAGCCCAAGTACATGTAAGAAGGATCAGGAGCCTCCTTTAACTTAAATATCTTAACTCTGAGGTAAAATTTGCACATGCATAGACTTTAGTTCTTATGTTTCAGTCTAATGAGAGTTTCTTAAGCTATTTTCAGTTCCTCAAATCTTCATGTTGAGAGGATTTTGTTCCAATGTTTCCCCAAACACTCCAGTACACTTTTTTATTTGCATATTCTCTAACTTTGTCTCTGTTTATTTATATGTTTTTGTTAAAAGTCAGACCTCTCCTTTCTCTGAGGTGCAGATTATAGGTAGAAAACCATAAACATTCTTTGACTGCTACTCTCTTGATCACCCTTTGTCACCCTTCCTACAGTATCATTTCAAATATAAATGCAATACACTGCCTGCCCAAAATATTACAAAATGAATGCCAACCAAAAGCAGTTCTGGATATGAAAGTTAGAAGTATGACAAAGAGCACCAGCTAACCAATGATCTCCACCTCACCCCAGAAACATGCATAATTTTGGACAATAGGTCTCCCAAATATTTATGGATTAATCCCATCAATGCCCAACCTAATTCCCCTCACCCATTTACCCTAATTAAGCAACTCTTTTCACCAAACCTGGTAGCTTTTTCCATCTGGGACTTACAGTGTCATCAAGCATCATTTACACCTATAGTCTACCTTAGGTAAACCTATCAAGCTCCTCCCAAATCATTGTCCACCCACAGAAAGTCCATCAACTAGTCCCAGGGAGCATTTTCCCTATAAACCTTTTCTAGTGGACCTGACCTGGTTCATTCTGAGAGTTCTCTTGAGGGTGAAAAAATCTCTGCAAACATTGATGGAAGAACCCAGTTACCCCCTCTCTTTGTCTCCTTTAAAGCTAATTTCCCCCAACTAATTAGGAGACTGCCTCTTTGGGTAAAACTTTGTCTTCTCAGTTGTGATGGTTTTTTGGACAAGAGCAACAAACTTTTCACAAATATACAGATTGTTTCTGAAACTGGCATGGAAGAGAAAGATAGAAAAATACTGACTAGTCTGTCACACTCTATCACATGCATACTACAGTAAACCACATTGTCTTTCACAGAGGATAGTTCAATATAGTAGCAAGTAATAACTTGTAGCAAAGCAAGCTGCAGAATATGAAACTATAATGCACAATCTCAATGGAAAAATGTGCTTGGATGAGTAAGGAAATAGTTCAATGTTGCTAGCTATTACAGAATGTAAAATCCTGATGTAAGCCAACAAGTCATTGTAATGATTGGTTAAACAGTATACACTGACAAATCTATCACCCCCATCCACTTTCGTGGATTCATCTGCTAACTCTTTTGGTTGCTGCTAGTAATTTATGTATTCTATTGACTCAGCCTCCTTCCTGTACTTTCCCTGTTGTCCTGTTGTTTGACTGCTAATCTCTTGGTCTCCCATCATCACCATATACAACTGTAAAAAGGAGACAATACAGGCACCCAGAGGTACAACTAATGTTTCTGAAAGTTGTCCTTTGTCAACAATAATAGAATTTGCAATGGCCTGGATTCCACTAAAAAGTTATTACTGATAGAAAAGTTTCTGTCACCGGAGAGAAACTTTGTTTCCATCCCCACCCACTGCAACCAAAAAGGAAGGAGGATCTCATGAGCGGAATGTGGGAACACTCCTCCTTCCATCAGTGGGAATTTTAGGCACTATTCATTTACTTATGTTTTTGCAAGCTACACATAAAATTTTGAAGTACGGAAAAGTCATGTGTTTAGCATTAGATTGTCCTTATTATGCCAAGTATAAATGACTATATTCAAGGCAGAAAATATCTTTCCCTGGCCTGGGTAGTCCAGGCTAGCCTGAACTTGTCAGATGAACCACCAAAGTATATCAAGGTCATGATACAATAGCAAACCACCTCAGAATGTCTCTTGCCATGAAAATACTAGAGATTGTTTTATATCACTTACAACTTGATTCCACTTTCTATCACCACCACCAACATGCAAATTTGCTAGATTGCCAAAAAAAAGTATGTAATGAACAGCACAACCTGCAATTATTATCTCTGAAAAAAGAATCTGTCAGCTAGCTAAAAGTATGACAGTAACACTTGTTGTCATAAAAAGTTACAATTTTAATCATTTCGGAGAGCTTTCTTTTTCTCTTTCACAATCCACTGGCCCAGCAGTCTCGGACAGCACACATCTTATAAATGCCACCTTGTATTTCCATCCTTGCAAAGAAGCCAGTGCTGCCAGAAATTTAGCCACAGCCAAAGTAACACCAGGATCAGCATCAGCCAACAGGAAAAGCATAGGAATAAAGGAGACCTTGGATATGATCACTGGCTGAACCCATAGGTCTCTCAAAGGGATGGTCAACACACAATATGGGATATAGTTTCAATGGCCTTGGACCCAGGTGCACATCATCTAAACAAGCAGGGTACTTCTTGGAATCTACCTACCAATACATCAGAAGATTTAACATTTAGCCTGGCTAAAAGAAATGTCCTCTAATATTTCAGAATGGACCATTGATTAAAATAAGATAGAAGAGTAAAAGGAGGCACTATAATAGTAATTAAAAACAGTATAGTGCATTTTCTGCAAGCCTTGCCTAAAGCCAAACTTAAAATGCACTGTCTAAGCAGCTCATGGGCCAATAGAGAGGAGGAACTAAGGGAGAAATCCTATAAAAGGAGTTTGGATTCAAGAAAGGACTGCCAAACTGGAAAAAAAATCTCACTGTAGTAGAAGAAGACTACTAGTATCTTCAAAAACAGGACCTTCTACTAGAAGTGAAAAGTTAGGTTCCAGCATTCCACTGATCCCAAGCCTGGTTCCTACTGGAGAACCACAAGGCAAAACATTAGAAAGTCCATATATTTTCTAAAGACGGACATTAAAATGTCTATCAATAGAACTATCCAGTAATCCTCCAATGGCTGAGCCACCACTTTAGCCATAAAGACTTGAACTGCTGCAGGGACATACTGACCCCTGGAAGAGGGGGGGGATAATTAGCCATCCAGGAGATGACCACTGAAAACAGATCACACTCTTTATGAGAGAGAAGCTTGCGAAATAAAACCTAAATAATGACACTGGGACTCTTATTGAATTGTCTGATTATTAAGCTTCCAGAACACTTGCTTGAGCCAAGAGGACTCTGGAAAGAGCACAAGTTTCGATTTTTCATAATTTATCACCAAGCCCTCTCTAGTACAATAGTTCTGAAATGATTCTAGTAATCTGTCCAGAACCTCTCGTGATCTAGAAAGAAAGGCAGCAGCATCTGCCTTCATGAATAATAGAATCTGCCTAGTAGCTAGAAGAGGGGCATAGTGATTCACTGCTAAGGCCCCTGCAAGATCATAAATATAGAAATTAAAAAGAAGGGGAGTCAACAGGCCACCGTCCAACTTTAAAACTATTCAGCCAACCCAAATAGAGTAGCATAACTTCTTGGTCAGAAATGAAAACCCTGTCCTGAATATAAGCAGACTTTGTTGAAAACAAGTGGCTGGGTAGATCCTTTGACCTGCTGTGGTCTAAGTCAGGGCCATACCACACCCGATAAATATAGTGAAATGCTTACCTTTTGAAGACACCATAATACTGACATTTTGTACAACATCACCAACCTCCCATGTCCATACAGCAAACCTCAAGCAACATCCGCTATTTTAAAGCGGTAGTTGGGGAATCACATAAAGTGGATTCCTCAACCTATGTTGTTCCCTTTAAAACATTGTGAAAGGGGATTGGCTGCCTGGCTTGATTGACAGGGACAAGAGAGTCACTTGTAAAGTGTGTTGCTCTCTTCCACCATTTCAAGCAGGCATGGGTAGTGCAAGGAGTGTGAAAGGGTGGCAGATGAAAGCGAGAGAGCCAGAAGGTGAGGAATGACCAGAAGTGTGATAATTTTTGTGCTATGCCATTTCACTGGCGTAACAATATATTTTTCAATATGCGGAAATTCCTTCACTTGTGTTGAGAAGACTTAACACAGACTATGCAGAAGAACTCCATCTAAACTTCAGCTCACTCAAGTTGGGAAAATTGATCAAATCAATGAAGAGTAGACTCAGCAAAACCCAAGAAAGGCTGTTAACCATAGGACATTGTGGAAGTCATTAATTCATAAGGTTGCCTTAAATCGGAAGTGAGTTGATGGCATTTAGCATATACACGGAGAGCGACCATGTATGTGAATAGTATGTGTATTAAGTTAGGCTGTAGTAACTGTGATTGAAATGAGGTTTGGGAGTAGTTTTTAGGCTAAAAGAAAGTAATGATGACATAGCACATATCCAGCTAACTGGAGACTTGCAGGGCAGGGTTTAATGGAGTATAATGCTGTATTTTATTTATTTAAGAATTTACATTCTGCCCTATCTTCAGATACTCAGGGTGGGTTACAGTTATAAAATACATACAAATTACAAAAATGAATAGAACAACATTTAAATTAACTAGTATTACATTTAACAACTGAATATCAAAACATTAAAATCCAGGATTAAATATTATGTATTAAAGTTGTCCATAAAACATGTCTCTTATATAGGGCATGGGGGGGGGGTTAATATGAGACATCCCTCAATAGAGTTTTTAGCTTGGCAGAGTTGGACTGGGAGGCCAGTGGTTTCTGGTGTTACTTCTGGCCTCAACCATAGGCCGAGCAAAACAGCTCTGTTTTACAAGCTTGGGCCCTAGTTGAGACCATTTTAGGGCCAGGACCCTGAGCAAGTTTTGCTCACTGGACTTTACAGTCCTATGGGGAACATAGTAGAAAAGGCAACGCTGCAGATACAATGGGCTCAGACTGGGGTTGTGCGATCCAGCCACCAAAGCAGCCGTTTGCACCCGGCGCAGCCAGCGCCACACCATTTGGGGGGAGGCTCATGCGCCGGCACACCAGTCGATGCACACACGCAGGCACAGAGCTCCACGCCTGTGTGTGTGCGCCTGCCGGTGCCCCCCCCCCCCGCCGCGGCGTGGCGCTGGTTGCACTTCAGCTACCAAATCGCACAACCTTAGCTCAGACCATTTAGGGGTTTCAAGGTGGGAACCTGAATCTGATCCAGTCTCCAATCTGAAACCTGTGCAGCTGGAAGAGCATAGATTGTACATGGACTCTCTGTTGGGTTCTGGTGAAAACCATCGCAGCTGCATTCTGGATCAGTTGAAACTTCCATAAGCAACTTCAAGGGCAGTCCTGCATAGAGCAAGTTGTAGTAATCTAGCCTGGAGGTGACTGTTGCATGGATCATGGTGGCTAGGTCAGATTTTGACAGAATGGGTGCCAGTTGTTGCACCTGGAGAAGGCGACCAAAAGAGTTTACCTAATCAATTGCCAGGTGAACTGATTGCTTGGATGTCATCTGTTATTCTGAGACATCTCCAGCCACCATTGGCAACCCTGTTCTGAGCACCTCTGTTCTACTTTGTTTTGTCCCTTGTGCAAACAGAGCCTGTGATTCTTTATTTTAGCAGCGTTCAGCCACATCTCCCATTTTCTCAGATCTAGTCATTTCCATAAAATGAGCACATTTTTTGATGTTATATGTGCATCGATAAATTAGTATTATAATAGGATATATGTTTTTAAAAATGATGCACATTGTACATTTACAACACAATTCCATGATGTGTTGCTTCAATCTGGGTCTTCTGAGATCAATCATAGGATGGCTCTGCTAATTAGTGCGTAAATTGTGCATTCAAGCTGCGTGACTTTTCTACAAAATGTAAATGAATTTGCGGAATGAAAGGCAGAAAGCAGAGCCAGACTGGAAACCCTTGACAGAAATATGAATGGATGTGAACAGAAATTAAACAGGAACCAGTCATGCTTTCTCACTTCATAATTATACAATGTTACAGTCTGATCATATGAACACATGATGCTGTGGTATACTGAATCAGATCCTTGGCCCATCGAAGTCCGTATTGTCTCCTCAGACAGGTGGCAGCTCTCCAGGATCTCAAGCAAAGGTCTTTCACATCACCTGTGCCTGGATCCATAACTGGAGATGCCAGGGGCTGAATTTGGGACATTCAGTATTCCAAGCAGGTGCTCTGTCACTGAACCATGGTCCTTCTCCATTGAACTCAGTGAGAATGCACTGTCCTGATATTTGGAGCAAAGTAGAAGTTTATGCTATGGCAAGAAAATCTGGAAAGAAACTTGAGAACCAGAACTTTGCAGGCACTACAGAAGCTGTTCGAGATACTCTTGATATGCCAGTCTTCATCATACAGTCCTGGCCTGGGCTGATTTGGAATCACAAATTGACAGTCCAGAATTTGTTGAAAGTATCAGACTCTTAAAGAAATGCCAAGCCAAGCCATTATAATGTCTACTTTTAATCATTGCCCAACACAGACAGATAGCAATGATGATCTACTAGGGAATGAGAAGTTAATCCTAAAGGAAAGAGCAGAGAAGCTTTCATTTAATCCCTTTCATGGTCTAACTCTAAGGGGCTCCATATGGACTCAAAGGGATTTTATCTTCTGATGTGGCCTCCAGTGTGAATTCTGCATGACCCTGCCAGAAATACATCAAGATGAATAAAGCAAGCAAGGAAGCCACACCAGGAAGGACAGGAAGGGACAAAGTGAGGAAGTATGCCTATCCAACCTGGATGGAATGAGATTATCAGTAGCTCACTCTGCCAGAAATCTAGATGCGATTCTTGATTCCTTCCTTTCTATTCAGTCACAATTCAAGAGAGTAGTGCAGCAGGCTTTCTACCACCTACATCAAGCCAAGCTACTAGCACCCTACTTGGCCCCAGAACATCTAGTGACAGTGATCCATGCAACTTGTCACCTCTAGACTAGACTTCTCCAACTCGCTCTATGCAGGCCTGCTATTAACCTTAACCTGGAAACTGCAACTGGTCCAGAATGCTGCGGCCAGAATCCCCACAAATATACCGTGGAGGGCACACATCCAGCCAGCACTCCGACAACTCTACTGTCTCCCAGTTGAATTCCAGATCAGGCTTAAGATTTTAGCAATCACCTTCAAGGCCATAAGTGCTCTGGGACCAGTATACATGAGAGACTACCTCCCTGCCTATACCCTCCCCCAAAGAGCCCTACTCTCTGCCTCTACCAACTGGCCGACGGTCCCTGACCCCATAAGAAGCATGTCAAATCTCAACCAGGGCCAGAGCTTTCTCTGTCCTGACCCCCATCATGGTCTTTCGTGAACTCCTACAACCCTATAGGGCCTGAAAAAAGGGAGCTCCTCCACCAGGCATTTGGTTGAGGAAGACTGACCAAACAACAATTGCTGACCCCCCAGACTGACCAAACAACATGGCTGGCCCCCAGACATCCCCACAATGATCTGAATCCAAACCAACCTCCCTGTGGGTTTATCTTGGAAGTTAAAAGTGATCATTGTAAGTGGTGTTAACTTGGTACCCACTGTTATAATTATTGTTATTATTGTTATTATGATTCAATATATACCTTTACATTTTATGTAAACCACCCTGAGCCTCATGGATAAGGAACAGAGCATAGAGCAGAAACTTCAGAGCATAGGCTTCCAGGCAGAAAAGCTCAAAAGTGGCATGTTAAGGAACAGCTAGCAATGATTTACTCCAAGGCAATCAATTTATTCTTAACCACGATAACTAATTCTTATGGATCACAATTAGACCCTGTAACAAGCTGGGAGTTGATTGGGGTATGGGCATATTGTAACCATAAGTAAGGAAGCAGAGATCGCAGGGACACTTACAATGAAATGTTTACTTCTCTTAACAAACTATATATGACATATAGGACCCTGCTTCACATCACTGGCTCTTTCTAAGAGTTAGGACCCAAGTGAGGACTCCCTCTCAGGATCCAACTACAGCTTCTCATTCTACCAAGTTCAGGCTGCTTGTTAATTCTGGCTGTCAACCAGATCGTCTAACCCCATCTGATTAGCTGAAGTTCCTCATGCACTACTATTTGAGTGCAGTGTATTCCAGCCTTTCTCAACATTTTTTACCATTGAGAAAACCCTGAAAGATTTTTCAGGCTTTGAAAACCCACAGAAGTTATGAGGTTATGCAGAATATGGTTGGGAAGCATAGCTATGTACATGCCCACCTGTGGTCCCTCACTTTCCCTCCCCTCCAGGTCCATCAATTTGGGGGGGGGAGGTAAATGGGTCAACATGACCATATATGGTTCTATCATCCAATAAATGTGTAACGAATTTTATAAAATATGTTTAAAAATTAATTAACTCCCACCTATTCAGGAAACCATTTCAGGGATTCCAAGAAACTCCAGGGTTTAGAAAGCCAGGTGTATTCACATGAAAAGGGGACTAGATTAAGGTGACCAGATTGTCCCACTTTTGGAGGGACATCTGGGGGCACCTGTCAAATTGTACTTATGTTGAAATTATATATATATATATATATATATATATATATATATATATATATATATATATATATATATATATATATATATATATATATATATATATATATAGCAATACTATTTTTGCGTTCTATGCAAAAAAATTGTTGCTCCATATAGACCAAATTTTTAATCAAGAACCCCCCCCCGCTCAATGGTGTCCCGCTTTACCAATGCTGTCCTTCGGGGAGGGCGGTATATAAATCTACCTGAGCCTTAGGGGAGGGCGGTATATAAATCTAATAAATAAATAAATAAATAAATAAATAAATAAATAAATAAATGTTAAAATCTGGTCATCTTACACTAGATGTGGCTTTAGAAGGTGTGCATTGACCTCAATTTCACCCTCTGTTTTTCTGATGCCTTCTTACGAATATGCTTAGGTAGGGGAAGAGAGACACTCAGTTTAATCTTTAGGAATTGCCCATGAACTAGTGCAGCATTCTCAGTGCAGTACACCTAGGTATCTTTGGAGAACATGTACAGACAAGTTTCTAATTCATACATAATGTTAATCTCCCTATGATTTTCCATAGTATCGCCTAAAAAAAGAAAATACTACCAGCATAGGTGGAGGGTGGGGAGAAGGCAAAGGAATTTGCTGCTGCTTCTCCAAGTTAAAAACCCTTTGATGGTTAAACTATAATACCAATTTTCTAGGGCACTTGGTAAATACTATACACGCAGGCATAATTTACTGTTTGCTGGAAATGCCACTCTCAGCATGGTCTAATTTACAAGTAGCACACACTTACGGTGCCTGTCCTCATACTTCCCTGCCACCCACAAAATGCTTCCTCTATTGGTGCAACAAGATCCATGCTCCAAATTATAGCATTAAAATGATTCTTAAAAGAAGGGGAATTTGCATATATTAGCAATGAACCATGAATGAATATGCTCCAGACGGTAGAGAGGGAAAGAGGTGGAGGGGAAAGAAAGATATGCAAAGTATTGGTCATTAGCAGCAAAACTAGGTCAGTCTCAAGGTTTTCATTTTAATTACATCACAGTTGGAGAGTGATGAATAAAATGCTGAAGGACAAGAGCAGCTAGTGCAGGGAATGTTTCCTTAACTCACCGGGTTGGGTCAAAGGCGCTCCAGTGCTATCCTGTACAGTGCTACTTCTGTCGAAGCCAACTTAGGCTGGAGTAACTCTGTATAGGATTATTCTTATTGTATTGGGAGCGTATTGTTAGCCAGATGGTTTTGGTGAACTTGTTTGCATCATGTGAATATGGAAATGAGCAGGGTTAGAACTGGGATAATCAGGGTCCAGAAAGCACAGGGTTAGATCCAACCATTTTTTCCCCCTCCACTTGATTTCAATAAATTACCCTCTTTACTATGACCACTGTTCCACATGACATTTGTCCTATGATCCCCAGCATAGGCTTTTGTTTGTTTTACTAGAAGAACAGCTGGTTGCATCCAATCCATCGTTTTGAAACAGGCAATGTTAATGGGGGGAGGCCATTAGTGCAAACCTACAAATGAAATGTAAATTTGTAATCATTGTGTTGTTCCTTTTAGAGTACATATTCATATGCAGAACACCAATTTTTCTCCAATTCTCCCTCGGGATTAGAGATGGGCACAAACTTGAAAAATGCAGTTCATTTCAGTTCTTGCTTTGTGGCTGAGCCACGAACCAAACCACAACGTTTGTGGTTTCTCATCTAGCAAACATCTTTGAAGGGAGCCACAATGTTTTCTGGGCTTTCTTGCGTACTCTCTTTACACTTTAAAGGGAGTGCACATGATAGCCTGAAATAGCTGAGCTGGTTTTGTGATTTGCATGGGGAGCAGACAGCGGGGTTTTAAAGACACTTGGAGTCCATTTAAACCCCTGCTTTCTGCTCTAGCCATGAATCAGCATGAACCAACAACTGTTTGAAAAAAAATGTGGAAGGCTGTGTTGCCAGACCCATCGCAAACTTTAGTTTGCGAACCACAAATGGGGCAAAATGCATGATGAATTGTGCTTTGTGGTTCGGTTTGTGCTCATCACTATTCAAGATTTGGGGAAGCATGTCTGCTAAAAGTGTCAGCACTCAGTACCAGCGTGTGCCTTCACAACTCCCCCAATATACTTACCTTGTTAGAGTGCTTTCCTTCCCTTTTTCTTCCTTTCGCTGCCATTTGTAACTTTCGTACATTGTTTCCTTTAAAAAGGAATACCCCAATTTAAATTTTAAAAATCTTTAAAAAGAGATTAAAGCCAATATTAAAAACAGCTTAACAACAGCTTTAATTTATATAAAAAAGCAATCCATTTTCTATGGTCTACTAAGGATTTCAAACCAGGAAGAGTGGCAATTAGATACAGCTGCATTGTGTTCCATACCTCTACAGTTGTTTGTGAAAGGAGAGAGCTGCTTACTTATGCTCCCTTCTGTTCCAGTGCTATGATCAAGGTGGCCAAAGGAATCACTTCCAGCCACCAGTTCAGCAGGGTTCAGGTGATCCCAGGGAAATTTAACTTAAAATCAGGTAAATCTTGCTCTTAACATTTTACATAGCACTTTTAGGGGTGGAGTTATGATTCTGTGGCAGAGTATTTACTTGGCATGCATAAAGTTTCAGATGCAGCTTCCAACATTTCCATGCAAAAGAATCAGAAATTTGGCAGGAAGAGAGAACTCTGCCAGAAACCTTGGAAAGGTCTGGCCTATCTGTGCAGATTATACTGAGATTGGTAGACCAACGGGATGCATTACTGTTGCTTGTATGGCTGTTCAGGCCTGCCACCCCTCTCCCTAGCAGGGTGTAGGATGCCCTACCTTGAGCTCTCATTGCCTGCTATTTCAAGTATTGGTAGAAGAAAAACAGAAAAAAAACTCACCAGTGTCACGAATATGATGATTTCACCAAAGAGTTTCTAGTAATTCCTAGAACTACCACAATTAATTTTTTCCCTCCAAAATGTGACATCATTGTGCCTGTGTTGTGACCCCACACTATCTCCTCACTCTCATCCCTCCTTGTCAGTTGCCAGCCTTGGCCTGGAAACCATAACTATATTCTTCTTTCTTTCTTTCTTTCCTTCCTTCCATATGAATTGAACAAAAAGCAATATGGTGCATTCAGTTTTGGGCACCCCAGTTGAAGAGGGATGTGGACAAACTGGAGCATGTCCAGAGTAGGGCAACAAAGATGGTAAGGGATTTAGAGACCAAGACATATGAAGAAAGATTGGGGGAGCTTGGTCTGTTTAGCCTGGAGAGGAGATGACTGAGAGGGGATTTGATAATCATCTTCAAGCATTTAAAAGGGTGCCATATCGAGGATGGAGCAGAGTTGTTCTCTCTTGCCCCCAAACCAACTGGATGAAATTAATTCAAAGAAATTCCATCTAAACATCAGGAATAAGTTCCTGACAGTTAGAGCAGTTTCTCAGTGGAACAGGCTTCCTCGGGAGGTGGTGGATTCTCCATCTTTGGAACTTTTTAATCGGAGGGTGGATAGCCATCTGACAGAGAGGCTGATTCTGTGAAGGTTTAAAAGGGTGGCAGGTTACAGTGGATGAGCAATAGGGTTGTGAATGTCCTGCAGAGTGCAAGTTGGGTTAGATGACCCATGAGGTTCCTTCCAACTCTATGATTCTATGTATTCTGATTCTATGGATTCTATGATTCTATAGATCCTGATTTCCAGCTTTTTTTTTAGATGGTTATAAAGTCCATGTATGTTTTTTTATATATCCCCTTTGAAAGTTCTACATGTGTGAGCTAAACCACAGTCTGATAAAAAGAAAAAAGAGAAACAGTTATTTTGAGAGAAAGGGTGCTGACTGACCTTTATCTTCCAGTTTCAGTAATTGCTAATTTGTCACTAATTGCTCATATGGCTTATTTCCTGTGGTGTTTTTCTCTTTTGATGTGTTGTTTGTGAATTTCTTAGATGTCACATTTATCTAATCAAACTATGCCATATACCTGCATCTGATAATCAAAAGGCAGTTCTGTAAAGCTGGTGTCTCATCTTTGGAGTCAGCCTTTCTAAAGGCAGGTTTGGTTTTCATTTGGAGCTATAACATCTGTCAGTTATGTTTGTATTTTGTTGCCGAGAATCTGATTAAACTTAAAAAATGAAATGATGAACTAAAAACACATCGTTTTCAATGAACCAATATGTTTTAGAACTAGAAGTGATATGGCTCATACTAGGGGACGTCTCTGGCCTCTGCATCCAGAATGGAGAAATGAGGCATGAATCACCAACGTTTTTTTATTAATTAATCTACATCATATAAGGATGGAAAGGAGCATACAGGAGCTGGATACACGGAGGTAAGGAACACTCATGTAAGTCCTCACCTCCATGTTCTCCAAGAGCAGTATTTTAGTTCCCACCTTTAAGCAAATGAATGTCATTTATTCATTTGGGGGCAAAGTCAGGATATTGCAAGTCAAATGTGCATGGTTACCAAGAGCCTAGGTGCAGCAACGTGATTCATTAGGCTGAAGAGAGCCAGATCTGCCCAAAAGTGTGAGTGAGTCAAGCTAGCACCCTTCTTCAGTGAGACAATTTCTTTTTTAAGAGTATCCAGACACTGGTTAATGAAACAGAGATTTTCTTCGGCTGGGTACACACTTTTGAGGCATATCAGTATATTGGCTGAAAAGTAGCTTGTTATAGAAAACAATATGCTACTGAGCACTTGAGCTTTCTTTGCAATGATACCCTTCCTCTTAATTCCTGTGGTTTTCCAATGTCATAGCTAAACCCTGGTGCCAATGTGAGACTCTCCAAGTTTCAGATCCCCATGGCACTTAGGCTGTTAAAGGGGATGCCTATTAAAAACAACTAAGGTGTCTTCACAATCCTGACAGCCATCACTGGCAGGGATTCCATAGCTGAATGGTGACCCTTTCCAGTATTTTTGCCCCCTTCTCATATGTGCTACCACCATAATGGCAAGCATTTTGCTAGTTATTATTTTGAAAGCTTACAAATATCTGTACAACTATCGCCAGAAATAATATTTTATTCTGATGTGCAAATCGTTCAGATACCAAGATATATGTCTTGCACATCAGCTTGTGTGTGTGTGTGTGTGTGTGTGTATCTATCTCTGTCTCTGTCTCTGTCTCTGTCTCTGTCTCTGTCTATCTGTTTTATACACACACACACACACACACACAAATGCACAGGGATTGACACTGCCTGTGGTTGCCATGAGCATTTGACATCTGTAGATATGTGCATTAGGAGAAGAACCCACATACCAGCCACTACTGTCTCATTTCTTAACATGATTGTCACACACCAAACATTTCCATGCATGCAGATAGGGTGTCTACTATGTGTTGTTTGATGTTCCTCCTTTTAAAACCAATAAATGTCATTGGCAATTGAAATGCCACCTGAATGATTTACAGAGATAATAACATATTGTGCATCCGGGTTTTGAGTCAACATTGGCTTTTGAAATATTCTCTCAAAATATCTAGCTCATAAAGCATAGCTCTCTAATAGCCAGATGTCAGCTGTAATCCTCATTTCTGGGGGAAATAATTATGACATGATCGGGAGGAATAGGATCCAGCATCACTTATTGAGAGCTAAAGTCATCAAAAATGTATAGAATTTGATATTCCATGTACTCAGGAATAAAATAGTATGAGCACGCTTTTTTGAAGGTTAGCTGTATGTTCCACATTTAATAAATGTTTTCCTTCTGTGCATAAATGCTACATCTTTTTCACCCTTCCGAGCTATTTAGACTGCAATTCAACCTTTCTATATACTGGTTCGATCTCTGCATGGAAACAGAATCACACTTCAGTTGAACATTGATTGGTGGGATACCAACATTGGCTCCGCCAGCTGAATTGCTTCCCTACAAGTTCTTTAATCTCTCAATAAATATCAGGGGTTTGAAATTTGGAGAGAGGGAGTTTCATGCGGATGGGACACTATAGAACCCACCCTCCAAAGACACCATTTCTTCCAGGGGTTCTAGGGTCGCGAAGCATATTCCTGCAATTCCTGGGATGTTTGGGAAACAGGACTAATGTGCTGATGTCATTTCTGATCACAAGCTGGAAGTGACTTCATTGGTGTTCAACTGGCTTTCTCATCCAGGGTTTCATGAAATCCTGGAGTTTCTTGATGACCTTGGAAGGGTTGTGAGATAGGTGTAGGCTTATGTTCTGGAATTCGGCACTTCCTAGGTGTGCTTGAACCCGATTTGGATCAGGACTGTTGTGCACAGAGAAACGTCCTCTTAGGGTTGCCAGCTTCCTAGTGAGGCACAAAACCCACACCAAACCATGAGCTAGAGCCCGTTGCATTACAGTACACAATGGGTTTTACTACTAGTATATTTATAAAATTTGTTAAATATTTATTGGGTGACATGACCATAAATTTATTTACTGGGTGACATGACATATATGGTCATGTCAACCTGCTCCCCTAAATGTCCTGGAAGGGATTGGAAGATTAGGAGCTCCAAGTGGCTGTGTACACTTCCCAACCATATTCTGCACAATTGTGCCACATCTGGGGTTTCTCAAAGCCTGAAGTATGTTTCAGGGATTTCTCAATGGCAAAAAAGCGGAGAAAGGCTGGATTCTAAGATATCACCAGTCTTCTGAAAACATTGGTGCCATCATTTGTGACATTTTGCCCAGAAGCGACATCAACACCAACATACACCCTACCAAGTGGGTCAGATGAACCATGACCCTTACCTGTGCATTGCATTCTTTGACATGCCTCCAAACTTGTAGAATGGCCTACCTGACAGTGCCCCCACACTTCTATTGTTTCATTGAATGTGCAAAGGAGAAATGTTAAGGAGAGCATTTTTATAAGGCACTGTCGTATAACAGTACCGTTGAGAAGGATGCTTTATATATAGGAATAGGGTTGTCATTTATTGCAAGGTTTATAATATGTACAGGGTATCCAGGGTGCTTGGCATGGTGGACAACTGCCCTAACACTGTGCCCCTGCCCTCTGCTGCCTCTTGATGATGTAGCAGGAGCAAGGTCTGGGAGGAAGACAGCATCTCACAAGGTACCCAAACTGATTTCTGGGTGAAGACTAGAGTCAAGGCCCCATGGACTTTTAGAGAGAGTTCTCCAAAGAGACTGGCATATGGGTGCCAGTCCCTGTGAAGAGCATAGGACAAATGTCATGGCTAGCTCAGCACTGAGCTAGCAGGAAAAAAAAAGTTAACTTTGGATCTTTTCGCTATGCAGTCCAATTAGCAAACACCCTCTTGAAACGTCCAATTAAAATTTAAACTAGGATCACATAACCCAGCTGTTCAGTGACTCCAGGTGTTTAAATGCTTCCCACTGATTGACAGCAGGCCATCACATCAAAATGATACCGATTCTAAAAGAAAGGGATGTTTTCATGGCATATTGTGGAGGGAATACATCTTGGTCACTATTCTGAAAAAGGGGATGGCTTATACAGAGCCTCCTTCTCAGGAACAGTGAATTATCAACATGTGTGTGTGTGTGTGGGGGGCAATTGTCCACATTTTTCAGCAATATCTTTTGTTACAAGGGACTCATCCAGCATGGTATAGTGGTGAAGAATGGCAACTCTGAAATGGATAGCTGGACTTGATTCCTCTCTCCTCCACATGCAGCCAGCTGGTTGACGTTGGGCTAGTCAAAGTCCTGATAGAGATGTTCTCACAGAGCAGTTCTGTCATAACTTTTTCAGCCCCACCTACCTCTGTTCTGGAGAGAGGAAGAACAGGCAATTGTAAGCCACTTTTAGACTCCCTTGAGAAAAAGTTGGCCATTTTGGGAGGGGGGCAGGTTGGTATGACCATATATGGACATATCACCCAATAAATGGTTAACAAAGGTTTTTAAAAATATAAAAATAATTAACTTCCACCCATTATGGGTGGCCCTTCCAGGGCCATCAAGAAACCCCAGCGTTTCTTGAAACCCTGACTGAGAAAGCCTGCACTAGAGAGATCAGTTCCCCCTGGAGAAAAGGACAAAACTAGCAGGTAGACTCTATGACTTCAAATCCCATCTGAGCTCTTTCCCTCCCCCAAAATCAACCACCCTCACACATTGCCCCAGCAGTTTTCCAAACTGGAGTTGGAAGTTCTAAATGACAGAATACTACTGAAAGTATTGGACGAAAGGTGGGCTCAAAGAGTGTTACCTTGTATCAGTTTAAAAACAAAAACAAATTGAAAGCATTATACAGATCAAATACCTGCAGACCCTTGAAGAACCTTGAACGGACAATCAGCTTCAAAGGCAGTGTCTCTGCTTAGGATGGCACTGTGAAGGTGGAGGCAGAGGGGCTACCCTTTGTTCTTGGTCTAGGACTTGCATTAGCCTATCTCTTGCTTTGTTTTTTCCCACCTTGGAATTTCAAGTGCTATTGTTATTTTGCCCTCTGCGGTTCTTGACATATCATAAATATCAGCCTGATGACTATTTCTATTGGTCCGTAGTTTGCTATGCTGCTACTTCCACCCCCCCCTTTCCCTCCCAAAGAAATATGGATAAAGAAGATAGCCATGTATAACTGTTTGCTAGTAGTGGAAACAACATCAGTCCTGTCGTAATTGATTTATTCACAGAATCAGACTTATTCCTTCCACCTATTCTGGTAGACCCTTTAATTCATTTTCCTCTCAGCTTTGGTATTTCTTTGAGTCCCAGACCTATTTGTCTTATTTCCATCTTTGACTTCCCTTTTTTTCCCCGTATATTTTATGGTTTTTATATAAGCTTTATCCCAAATGTAATTTTTGTTATATGAGCTGCTGTTCTGCCAGAACGTCACAACATCATCCAGGTTCATTTCTGTAAGGTGAATAGAGATGATATTGCATGATGGATAGAGCATGGCATACTAGTATCCATTACCGAGGTACATGTTTCAGAATAGGCCCTACTGGTAAGAACAATGGTAATCTTTACAGAGTTTTCAGCTCAGAAAGCTGCAAACAAAATAGATTTGTTATTCAACCTAAAGAGGCATTCATTGATCGGTTAGACCTGGCTTAGACTTTACAATTCCTAACAAAGACTAAACATCTAGGAGAAAAAACATCTCTTACCAAGGGCCCAAGTCAGAACTAGGTTTGGATACTGCCTAAATTTTCTGCATGTACAAGGACAAGTTTTAATGATTCTATCCTCCCAGGGGGTCACACCTCCCAGCCTTGGCCCCCATACCACACTGCATCTGCTTGAGGTGAAAAAATGAGGGTACTGTTGTTGTTGTTGTTGTTGGATTTCTAACTCACCACTCCCCTGAGGCTCGCGGTGGGTAACAACATGTAAAAACACCATAAAAACCCCAAATACATAAAACACTTAAAAACAATCTGCAGCCCACCAACCCCACCCTACCTGATGGTGGCAGAACTATCCAGGAAAACCAGGGGTCACTGCTTATGTAGAGGGGAGGGGGCCCAATCTAAAAAGGGGAGGCGCTGACCTCAACCATAAGCCTGGCAGAAGAGCTCCATTTTGCAGGCCCAGCAGAAGGATGGCAAATCCCGCAGGGCCCTCAGCTCCTCCGGGAGCTCATTCCACCAGGTGGGGGCCAGGACCGAAAAGGCTATGGCCTTGGTCGAGGCCAGACGTGCCTCCTGGGGTCCAGGAACCACCAATATATTAGTCCCCACTGAGCGTAACACCCTGCGGAGGGCATAAAGCGCCAGGCGGTCTCTCAAGGATATGGGTCCCAGACCGCAGAGGGCCTTAAAGGTTAAAACCAAAACCTTGAACCAGAGGGCCTTAAAGGTTAAAATCAAAACCTTCTTGGCATTGTGCCAACATGTAACCACATCACTTATGGCACAAAAGCAGAAGTGACATCATTGAATCACTGTAGTTCTCTAGGATTTACCCCAAGATTTATGGTTTAACAGAAAAGAGCCAACATAGAATAGTGGTTAAGATTGGTGGACTCTAAACTAGAGAACCATTCATCCACATGCAGCTAGCTGGGTGATCTTGGGTCAGACACAATTCTCTTTCACTCTCAGTCCTACCTCCCTCATAGGGCATCTTTTGTGGGGAGAGGAAGGGGAGGTGATTGTACGCCACTTTGAGACTCCTTCAGGTAGTGAAACGTGGGGTATAGAAACCAACTGGACTGTAAGGGGTAAGTGGGAAAATTACGCTTCCATGGATAAAATTCACATGTGGAGATTTTAAACAAGATCCAAGTCCAAATGTGAATTTTGGGCTGTAAAATCACTTCACCTCAACAAAGGAACCTGACTATTTCTTATGCAAAAGGTTCATCTGGTTGCATTTGGAAATACTATGAACAGTATTTTCATTATTCAAGGCCTTTGGTTGAAATAGCCGTGGAAGGAGCAATCTTAGCAAACTTGTTCATGATTCTTGCCTGACTCAGAAGTGTCTTTTACAGCTTTTCCACTGTAGGGGTGAAACCGCAGCCCTTCTTTTCAGTCTGCCACATGAAGGAAACCAGATAGGCACTTTATCAAGTATTTTCCACTAGCTGGTCACCGAATCCATACGAATGTATAAATCTGCGCAATGATTGCTTATTACATAAACAAGACACAGAAGAAATGGGAAACAGGAAATATGACCAAGATAATAGACAGGGTACAAAATGGCCTTCCTATTATACAAGACATTAAAAGTAATGGGGAAAAAACTATATCCCGTATTTGCCGGCATATAATACGACTGGGTGTATAAGACGACCCCTCAACATTTCCACTCAAAATACAGTACGATGGGCCACTATGGGCAACTATGTCTATCCCAACTGAAGTGCACCCGGCGTATAAGACGACCCCCCCACTTGGAGGCATGTTTTTCAGGGGGGGAAAGTAGTCTTATACGCCAGCAAATACTGTAATTGTATATCCTCAAATGGAAGCAGCTCTTTCACCCCCCAAAAAACACCACAGTGTTCCTACGACGGGTAGCAACCAATGCATTGCATGTTCCCCCATGTCAGCGCTGTCATCTTTTAATGGGCCAGAGTTCAAATATTGGAACACTTTGGAATTATTATAGTGCAGAAAAGTATCAGGATCTAGCTTGAGTAAGCTGTGTGTAGAGCTACATTTTGAAGCTTAGTGAGGGGTAGATGAGATTACACAGTGCTTCCCTTATATATCATAATCGAATACTGAGAATAGCAAACAGAGAGGCACATTGTGCTGTTTTATACTGCTTGAAGCCACTAGAGTTTCTATTCTTCATGTGTTCCCTGTGATTGAACACTAAGAGGACTCTTTCATTATCAACAAACACACACACACACACACACACACACACATCATGTGTGAAAGCTGAGTCGCTGAATTATTCGGGAATGGTCCATCACTTCTTATCTGCATACTTTGTTCTCCTTGTTCATTTCCACCCAGATTTCTTTGTTTTCAAACATATTTTTTTAACAGAAATCAGAGTCGATCATCCATCACCCCAATATGATTAGAGAGACAAAAACATTACAGCTTTCCAGAGATTTTAGGAAGATCCCTCCAGCAGATACTGTAAAGTCAAAAAATAACAATTCTCTTTGAATGTTTATGTGGAACATTATCCATCAGCAAAACAATGTAATGCTAAGGCTGATCCAATTGATGCTTTATTTGGTGTTCCTGGAGAATGGAGAGAATGTTGCCGTAGACTTGGGAGTGTATTTGTGATACCACAGAAGGCAGAGCCGGAAATCTAAAGCGCAGCACTTTTGAGACGAGTTATCTCGAGCCTCTTGTGGCGCAGAGTGGTAAGGCAGCCGTCTGAAAGCTTTGCCCATTAGGCTGGGAGTTCAATCCCAGCAGCCGGCTCAAGGTTGACTCAGCCTTCCATCCTTCCGAGGTCGGTAAAATGAGTACCGAGCTTGCTGGGGGGTAAACGGTAATGACTGGGGAAGGCACTGGCAAACCACCCCATATTGAGTCTGCCATGAAAACGCTAGAGGGCGTCACCCCAAGGGTCAGACATGACTTGGTGCTTGCACAGGGGATACCTTTACCTTTACCTTTATCTCTTGCCTCATCTGAATATTTTCAACTTGTCTTTGGGGAAAACCTTAGTGCATTTTGGGTTGGAGAATTTGTCTTGCCTCAGTTAAAAATAAACTTGGTGGTCTCTGTGCTGGCTCACGTACCGTTTGCTTCACCTGGCTGTGCCCTGGGTCCAAAGGACCTCTCCTAATGGAGGAGAATGTCAGAATATACGAACCAGTCCCAGGAGTTTAAAGTGCTACTGATGCACCAATGGGACTAAGAATGGAGGAGGCACAGTTATATGGGAGACCAATCTGGTTCTCTTGTGTTGTGGCAGGGAACAGAAAAAGAAAAACAAACAAACAAACACTATGGATCTTTCTGGAAAGAAAGAGCAATTTTTCAGTGCAATCTTAAGCAAAGCTACACCTTTTGAAGACTCTTGATATGCATGGGTTTAGTATTAGCTAGGGATAGGTGAGCTTAAATGGACTCTGGGGAATGGTAGAGGACAGGAAGGCCTGGAGGATCATTGTCCATAGGGTCGCAATGGGTCAGACACGACTTCGTAGATAACAACAAGGGATGGGCATGAGCCAGGAACATGTGGTTTGGTTCAGTTCATGACGTGTTCAGTTCATGAACAATAAACTGTTATGAATTTATATTCAAGCGATTAGCCATGTTGGTCTGAAGCAGCAGAACAAATTTAGAGTTCAGTGAAAATGTGTTGGTCTTAAAGATGCCACTGGACTCTAAATTTGTTTGTTACAGTCATATAGCTGCTAAACAAACAGGTTCAGTTTATGAATTCCATGATGTGGTAGAAGATCCCATAGCACTGCTGTAGAAATATAAAAAGGTATTTCCAATGTTACTTTGTACTCCATGCATCTAAAATAACCACACATGAAAAGGGATGAGACCAATTGGTACATCTAATGCAGAATCCTGTTTTATACAATGGCCAACACAAAGACCCGAACAACAACAACAACAACAACAACAACAACAACAACAACAACAACAATAAAAGCAGGGCATAGACACATTTTCTGAAGAAATGTTTTTTTTTTCTTTGGAGGCTCACATTGAGCAAAACCTTGACTCTGAGTTTTGAAAGTCCCCCCTCCCTGGGAAGAGAACAGAAAAGAAGGGGGGCAGTCAAGGGGCAATAGCTTTCCAGGCTTACCCCAGCCCAGCTTCATATAAATGATAGTAGGTATGGACAATGGGTCAAGCTCTCCCCTTCCAAGCAGGGAGCAGAGAGCCGGAGATGTTAAATACTAGAGAGACTTCAGGAAAGAACTCCTGGGTATCACCAGGAAAAGCTTCTTTGATCCAGTTTGATGTCAGTGGATGGAGAAAAGAGAGGAGATAGAACTCTTGGAAGCAAGGAGGAGGGTCTATTTGGTGCTGAGTTCATCAAAGCAGACAACATTCTTAACTGAGTTCTGGAGGAGATAGTCATTATCATGTCCTGGCCTAGATAGCCAGAGTAAGCTACAAAGTAATGTAAAATCATGTAGAGTTCTACAACATTCAAAGCTAAGGCACCTGACCTATATTGTAACATTTGATAGGACATGTATAAAGAAAGGGAGAATTGCATTCTACCCTATTGCTTTGAATTCCTTGCTCAATCTGGTGCCGTGCTAAAAGTAGGCTGAGACAAAGCAGTGCAATAGGCCTCCTCCATCTCTCCTCAGCTTACCTGCTACTAGTTTTTCCTCTTTCCAAGTGCCAAAAAGCAGCAATAGAGAGGAGGAAGAGGAGGATGGGGGCAAAGACCCACCACCGGCCCTCATTGAAGATGTGGCTGCTCTGTATTTGGGGCTTACCCCCAGTGAGAGCCAATAGGGTAGGGTATGTATCATCCACATACAACTAATTATTATTATGGGAAGATATTATTATTTAATTTGCCCTCCCTAGCAACAGGCTCAGCATGGTTAACATCAATAAAATAGGTCCAACGATGTCTGGTCAAGTAGCACTCTTCTCTCCATTCCCATTATGTTTGCTGGCACAACATCATCACAGAAAGATGGTCAACTTTTTTTCTGAACTTGGGAGCAAAAAGTCTGCCTGCAGCTGCTCTACAGCAATTCTGTCCATTTCATCCAGTGGTTGTCTTCTGACTCTTTCCAATGCCCTGCCAATGGATAAATGACAAAGAAATTGGGAGAACACCGAGTCAAAATGAGCCACCAGCAAGATTTAAGTTCTCATTGGAATGTTCTGCTCCACTTTAATAATGCAAGAGAAGATATGGGGCTGAAAGGTCTTTCTCCTTTCTGTGAGTAGAATTGCTGAAAAGGGAATTCTCCTTATCTTCTTATCATGACTTGTGAACTTTCTAGGTCTGCTCAGTGTGACTCCATCATTTTAAGCTGTGACACACTGTGCTTTTCTTCAAATGGTATTCTTTTGCCAGGCAATATCCCAGTGGAAATGACAGACATGCTAAAAACTACTATTCAGTCTTCTCATAGCCAGCAGATCTGACAATCACTCAATAGTCTCTACAGTCATTTGTACGGAGTGGGTTGATCTGCAGGATATATAGATAGTAACTTTTTAAAACTACCAGGGTCTTATTAAGCAGGCCAACATAAGTGTAAGAAAGCCAGATTCTTTTTGTTTGTTTTTGAAAGTTTAGTTTTTTTCTACTTATTTATTTTGCTAGAGCTTGGAAACTATTTTAAGTTACGGTTTCTAACATAACAAATTTATAGCTGCAGTGATTTAGTTCCTGCCTATTGAAAAGAGGGAGTTAGACTCTAGGCACTAGTGCTGTGGTTTTTCCATTTCCTTTATGGGAACGATAAACAGTTGATCCAAAAGGGATAACCCTAAATAGTGAGAATTTTTTGAGACGCTACAGATTGACTTTACATTCCCAAAATGGCACTGAAATTCATTCTGCTCTCACTGGTTGGCATGGAGTTTGGACTAATGCTCCAAAACTTGGGTGAACTGTATTCAATCACCATTTTTGAGATATAAAAAAAAACAGAGACTAGTAGCACCTTTAAGACCAACGAAGATTTATTCAGGACGTGAGCTTTCAAGTGCAAACACTCTTTGTCAGACTATGAACTCCTTAAATGAGAGGAAATATATAGCAAAAATTAATTATGTTACATGAATAGACTGTGTCAAACAACCAAATACAGCCAATGATAATTCTTTGTCAAAACAGCCAAGCAATCCCCCGGAATTCAGTTTTAGTTTACAAAAACACAAGGAGAAACAAAACTGCCTGTGTTGGTGATCAAAGGCTCTCACCTCCCCATATGCTGCTTGCACCATCTGTCTCCATACAAGTGTGAAACATTCCTACAAGGGAATAGCTGGTAACTATCTTATCCCAAGGCCAGGGAGTCAAACTCAAAATTCAGTTACATTGCCATTACCTTACAGTCACATTCTCACAAATAGAATCATAGAATCATAGAGTTGGAAGGGGCCATACAGGCCATCTAGTCCAACCCCCTGCTCTACGCAGGATCAGCCCAAAGCATCCTAAAGCATCCAAGAAAAGTATGTATCCAACCTTTGCTTGAAGACTGCCAGTGATGGGGAGCTTATCACCTCCTTAGGCAGCTATTCCACTGCTGAACTACTCTGACTGTGAAATTTTTTCCCCCTGATATCGAGCCTATAAATTGTGTGGAATATGGATACATGAGTTGAACAAGGTTAGCATGAATAGTGCGATTAAAAACCTATGTCCTTGTTGAGTCCTGGGTATGTCATTTTTGAGATGTCACAGAAAGGCTGTTGTATAGGAGGTTCAATCTAGGTATTGTACTTAGCTACACATAGTTCTCTGCTTTTTTGTGTGTATGGCATTGGTATGTTGCCATATTTCCAGTTGCTATACAGAGATATTTGCTTTGTCCACCTGAGAGCCAGTTTGGTGTAGTGGTTAGGAGTGCGGACTTCTAATCTGGCATACCAGGTTCGATTCTGCACTCCCCCACATGCAGCCAGCTGGGTGTCCTTGGGCTCACCATGGCACTGATAAAACTGTTCTGACTGAGCAGTGATATCAGGGCTCTCTCAGCCTCACCGACCCCACAGGGTGTCTGTTGTGGGGAGAGGAATGGGAAGGCAACTGTAAGCCGCTTTGAGCCTCCTTCGGGTAGAGAAAAGTGGGATATAAAAACCAAATCTTCTTCTTCTTCTACCTCAAGAATTCTCTGATAATTTAGTTACATTAATTTTTGCAACATGGCACAATCACATGTTGCATTATATTCACCTGACATCACATTTCCCCATAACAGTTTATGCAGGTGCCAGTGAAGTTTAACTGAAAGGTAATAGGCTCCCCAATGTTGCTATGGTTGCATTTGACTGGCATGAAGACTGTTCTCAATTGGTGTGTGTTTACTGACACACAGTTTACTGTTTAGTTTGTCTTTGCCAGACTTCTTAAATCAAATTTAACAGTTCCCATTTAGTGGGGCATCTCCATGACAGGGGAGGAACAACCGGAGCTTCAGAAAGAACTTTGGCAAAGTTGGTTGAAATATTATTGAAGACTTATGAGATAAGATTTCTTGAGAGAGCAGAACTTGGGTGGGGAGTGAACCCCCCCCCCCGCAGTCCACAACACCTATAACTCAATGTGCTCATGACAGCTACTCACACATTATGTTAGCAAGAAATAGCATGGTAAGGGTATAATCCAAATTATGGTTTGTTTTTTATCTCCTGAAACCTTTGAATCCCTGCTTCGCTCGCAGCCCGGCTAGCTTCTTGCTGTGAGAGGGGGGGAGAGGCAGGCGTGGCCTCCGGCACACCAGCAGTCGCATGTGCGCATGCGTTGAGCTGCCGCGCATGTGCGTTAGCGCCCCTGCTGGCAAAAACGCGTATATGCGGCTACTCTGCGCATGCACATTAGCACCACCTGCTGGCAAAAATGCGCATGCGCGGTGCCTGGGCTGGCAGCTCTCCCCCATCCCCGGAGGCGGTCCTCAACCAGAAAAAGGTTGGGGACCGCTGCCGTAAGCAAAGGGCCCCCTTAAAGAGGTGGCTGACCTGTGGATGGGTGCTGAACCGGGCTGGGGGAGGCACATGGACCATGGGGCTGGGTGGCCTGGGAAGGGTCTGTAGGGCGTTTGTGCCTCCTTGGATGCCTCGGTGGACACTTCCTCATAGGAACTCCAGCAGCTCAGGGGACCCACATTCCCAGCTGGGAACAAGAGTGGGTTCTGTAGAGTGGGGGAGGACAATTAGGAGCAATTGGCTGACTGCTGTAAAGGGGAGGCTCCATATCCCCTGCCTAGCCAACATCCCATTCATGTTGTAATAAAGCTGTGGCCTTATTTATTCCAACCACGTGGTAGCATATTCCTTAGCCTCCCTGTAAGTCAATCTAAATATTCAGCCATTTTAACAACTTCCAAATGTATCCTGAACATGCCATTTGTCGTGTGGGTCATGTGTTCTCAGGCAGTGCATGTATCTTCCAAGTGCTACCATCCCACTTAGACTGCACATCTACCATCAACCCATAAAGAAGCAAGAATTCATGCTCAGATCAGGTGGCATCTTAAAGTTTACCAAAGGCTTTGAACATGAATTTGCTTTTAAGCCCTAAAGGAATATTTTTATCTTCCGGATATATTAGATATAAACATATATTTAAAAGCATACTTCTGTAGAATGAGGGGGGAAGTGTCAGATTTATTTTACACTGAGCTTCTTTGGGTGTCAGCCACTTTAGTATTTTGTACTCCTGGAACAATGAAGCTTCAGTTTTCATTCCTTTGGTCCAACCATCAACATTTGCCTCCGAGGCTTCAAGCGTAAATTTCCCATATTTCAAAGATTTATGCTGGTCCTTAACTTAACTCACTGTGAACATGGTGAGCCTTTGTCCTGAGCCTCACGGTCTTAAGTAAAATACAACCTTTTATATATATGTATTTTTAATTTTAACATAAGTACAATTTGCCAGGTACCCCCAGATGTCCCTCCAAAAGTGGGACAATCTGGTCACCTTAAATTTGGATCAAAACTTGCAGGTCTACACTGGTACATTTTTTTAGGGACATTATTGATTTTCATGACATTACAATTTTATTTTTAATTGTAATTATAATATTTGTTTCAGAAGACTTTTATTAGCATGCAAAAATAAAACAGAAAAAATATAGAATAAGACATTGGTTGTTATAATAATAATACATTTGTGAGACCTCATAGCCAGCTTTAGAAATTTGAATGAACCGGGAGGGGTGGGTCCCAGTGAAGAGACAAATATAGAATAGTACAGACTCACTGGGAAACCAATATGGCAATTAAAAAATATCCAAATTGGACTTATATAGAGTATACAGAGTATACAGAGTATAAGGTCATACAATAGCTAAACAATAGCGAAATCTCTGTCAAGAGATTTCTTAATAAGTTGAAGCTGGTCCTTCAATATAAAAACCATCCCTTGAAAAAGCTGAAAGCAAAACGTGTCGGGACTTGTATGAAATAAGAATTAAAGAATAACTGAAACTGAAGAGAGATGACTCTGTATAAGTCCAATTTGGATATTTTCTTATTGCCAGATTGGTTTTCCATTGCGTCTGTACTATTCTAGCTTTAGAAATTTGGCAACCAATTCAATTGCTAGAGAGTTTTTGTTTCCTAGTAAGGAAATGATTTGAGCCTCATCATCAAATCTGTCATTTAGAAAGGAGTGGGTTGATGAGTTGACCATGAATAATGACATAGAGTAGACAAAAGAGAAACATATGCATGATGGTTTCAAGACAGCCAGAATTATGGGGGCATGTTCTTTCAGAATAGGGCATTTTCAAAATCTCCCTTGGAGAACAGCAGAGGGGAGAGCGTTAAATCTTGCTAACACAAATGTTCACCACAGTTATTTCATTTTAATGTATTTGTCCCCCACCATTCTCCTCAATAGGCATCCAAATTGCTTCACTTCACTCTGTCCTCATTCATTTTATCTTCACAAGCACCATCCATATAAAGAGGCAGAAAACCTCTGAAAATCAGAGCTGGGAGGCAGGATTGGGGGTGGGGCTTGGTCGCTAGGCTCAAAATCACCCAGCAAGCTTCCATGGCAGACAGAGGGCATTTCCACACATGAGCAAAAATAGTGTTACAGCAGCTGAATGGTATAGCACTAAATATTATTGCACCTCCTGTCCGTTCTTCACCTATTTGTTATCTTGCTCTTGTCTGCTACCTTTTTGTGCTTCTCACCCTCCACAAGTGCTGCTGGAAATGGCAGAAGAGAGCAACACTTTATATGCAACTTTCTTCTGCCTGGCAATAATGCCAGGCAGCCAATCCCCTTTCTCCATGTTTTAAAGGTCCCGTGAAGTCTGCTATTTTTAAAAATTTTTTAAAAGAAATGTAATTCTCCATTTAAATGCCTATACATCTAATTATAGATACATAGTGCTTTTTGAACATCACCCCTTATGGAATCAATTAATCTTGTTCCTGATTTGGGGAGGGACTTTAGAGAGGCATGCTTTGTGCTATAACTTGGGGGGGGGAATTATTTCTGGCATTGCTTGTCCACCTATTTGTTGCTCCAACTGTTCTCCATTAAAAAAAAAAAATCCCATTCCCGGGAACAAGGGTGAGGGAGGCGGGTGCAAGGGTGGGACATTGGAGGTAGAGATAGCACTTTTTTGCCTCCATACATTTCTTTTGCTGGTGGCATGCTGGTTGTCCACTGAAGAATGGTGCTTTTAAGGTTACTGAATCAACTTTTTGGGATTCACCTGGCTTTTCCAGACCTTAGTCTGAAACCCTAACCATGACACAATTTTGATCCAAACATTCTCATTTCTACCTTGTTTTAACTTCCTTGTATGAAAATTCAATCTCGGCACGAACAGCTCAGCAAAATGTTGGTGCACTTTGCTCAATAAAACCACTCTGACTGTCCAGAAAGATTCCCAGTAGGGAATAATGGAGCCAAATATTGAATCTCCCCCAAAAAACCCTTTATCCAAATCCCAAACTGATATCTGTAACCCAGATACCTGGAAAAACCAATATTTTCCAGCTCTCTAGTATCAGGATCTGAAAAATACCTTCCCCCACAAACACAAAGTGCACACCCCTACTTATAGCCTATTTATTTCACTGGATTCATAGTGGTCTAACTCTATGTAGAGCTGCAGTGTTACCAGTTTCATTGACATTCTTTTCAAACATTTTGTGCCCTATTTTGAGTTCCATTCCGTACTACCCTCAACCCAATGGTAGTATGAATGAAAACAGGTGCCAAATGTGCCCATTCTTGCTGACTGTGCAGTCTTGTAAGTTATTATTATTATTATTTTGCACATGAGAGTCCCGTTACGGAGGCTGGGACTTTTTCTTCAGTGGTCATTCAATGCTTCCCCTATGTAACATCAGTCACATAGTAATTCAATTTTATCTTTTACAGTTGCAAGTTGCTAATAAAACCCACACTGGGCAGGCGGGTGGTGCTTCAAGTAGGCCTTCTGATTTTCCAGCTCAGTGGCTTGACTCTTACTGTCTGCCTCTATGGCAAAAAGTGAAAATATTAAACACACAAAAGCTGTGATGAATTATAAAGCACGTTCTCCGACTTCTTTCATTTAGGCAACATTTGCACATATGGTGATACAGGAGAATGTAAGGTTAATATGTGCATTTCAGAGAGGAAGAAAGTGGGTCGTTCATTGCTTGGCCCGACATACTTGTACAAGCAATTAGCCAGACATTTGTTGTCAGCAAATCTGTCTCTTTCTGCAAATTGCATATTTACATTACAAACTAAAATTTTCACATCTAATGACTCTACATGTAGGGAGATGAAAAAGTAGTACCTTTACATGCAAAAGCAGATAGCAATAATATAGTCTTGCCCGGCCATCAGTTGCTATGCCATAGCTACACCAACCTTGTGCCATGGCATGATAGTCATCACGAAAAGAAAGGGACGGTTCAAAATTATTGTAACAGAAAACAGAACCTATCCCGGGCTATATTAAACAATTTCACAATAAATACAAATAAACGTTTCTTATCTCTTTTTATATATTTATGTGTATAAGCACAACCAGAACGGCCTCTAGATTGAAAAGCACAGGTCAATTTCTGATCTTTTACTCTCTTATTGTACTGCAATAAATCATGTCTCTCCTTAGCATCTACCCTAGTTTTAGCCTGTGCTTTTGATTATTCATATTTTGCCACGAATATCAGAAAAATATTATTTAAACATTGGCATTTAATCAGGGACTTACCTGGATGTGAAAATGGGTTAAGATTAGCATGGAGGCGCAACCACACTATAGGTGAACTAATTAATAAAAAACAATTTAATACTGAAACATCAGCAAGTAACTTTCCTAAAGGCAATTACAAATGTGGTACATGTGGGGTTTGTAAGTATTTGTTACCTATCAAGGAATACAGAGCAACAGGTAATGGCTTCTATGTGAGGATCAATCGTTTTATTAACTGTTCAAGTAAAAACTTAGTATACTGTATTATATGTCCATGTGCGCAATTGTACATTGGTATTACCAGCCGTCCAATTAGGGTCCGGATCCAGGAACACCAGTCCAGACTTAGACACCAGATAACAGATGCTTCGATGGTGACTCACTTCATGGAAAAAGGACACAAAACAGAAGATTTACTATTCTTTGGACTTGAACAAATCTCAACTGTTGGACACCACAAGATGGACATCAATAAGATCTTGAGACAACGTGAAAGTTTTTATATTTACTCACTGGAAACTATGAGCCCTAAAGGCTTAAACACAAATTTGGAACTTTCTTGCTTCCTGTGAGGTAGCACCTGCAAACACAAGTACTGCAAAATGATGCTGTAATTTCTTAAACTCAAGCTAGGTATAAGATCAATAGCCTCTATAGGGGTACCTTGGAAGAAAGTTTATTATAATTTAAATCCTAACTGATAGGCTTCATGGTCAATTGGGAGAATTTAGAGCCCTTAAAATATTTTTTACATATGTTTGGAACTCTTCGCTTTTAGATGAGACTGCAGCTTTAATTGGTATAGGTGTGGCATGGAGTAAATTTCTCAGCTAGAGTATAATTACCAGAGGCATTCTACAACCCAGTGGGATGAGTCTTTTGAACAGACCTCCCCAAACCTGAGAGCCAAAAGCCACATATATATAATATAATTTAAAGGTAAGACTTGGCCCTTTAGTATAATTTTTATAATTTTTATAAGTTTTAAGATAATAGCCAAAAAACTGGCTTTTGATTTATATATATATATTAAAGAAACAATGAATGTATGTTTATAAAAATTATAGAAGGTATGTACTATTGTAGACTAGAATAATGACTATGTTCAGTTAAATATGTTCTCTTCTGTTTTGTAAAAATGGTTGATAAGCCTGTATTAATTGTATGCTTTTGTATTTTAGAAGGACAACCACTGTGGAAAACAAAATTGAAAACGGTTCAATCTAGAGGCCGTTCTGGTTGTGCTTATACACATAAATATATAAAAGAAGAGATAAGAAACGTTTATTTGTATTTATTGTGAAATTGTTTAATATAGCCCGGGATAGGTTCTGTTTTCTGTTACAATGGCATGATAGTCATGCATTGACAGAAGCAAATCATAAAGCCAAAAAATACTAATAACAAAGCCAAATAACTGCATGTCAGCAGGCAGGAAATGCTTGATGGTGCTGGGACCAGGATCCTCTTGCCCAGTGCAATGCTCCCAATTAATACCCTGAACTGGAAAACCATTTTTAATTTAATTTTCTACTACAGCAAAAAACAAACAAAAAACAGACACAAAGGATTTCCCAAATCTGTATCTCATACAGTGTTACCTGTAGCTCATAGCTCATAGGGCCAGCCTAGTTCATAGGGCCAGTCCAGAGGCCTAAGCTAATTCCATAATGCCACCCTTTGAGAGTCATTTCCAGGACTCCCTCCCACAGCCCTCCCCTTGACCCATTATGCACTGGGGGAATAACGCACATTCGGGGTGGAATGGTGGCGACTAAAATCACCGATAATGCATGGTGCCAGCTGCAACCGGCCGCAGATTCGGTGCATGCCACGGAAAAAGCCGTGTTATCAAAACGCGGAAGAAAGCACAGCTTCCAGGTGACTGGGGCGCAACCAGAAGCGGTGCCGGGATCACCGCGTGCATAATCGGTTACTCTGGGTTTTGCCGCCGTTGCGCCCCGTCCCGTGCATAAGCGGTTTGCTTCGCGTCTTCCCCCTCCGCATTTTCCATGTGACCCGAAATCGCCGTTTCGTCGGCCGTGCATAATGGGCCCAAGAGCTGCTGATTGTCTACAGAATAGAAAGTACATTCCTTTATCTTGGACCTGGATGCAGAGGTTGGTTGATCCAATCATAACACAAACATCCTTCATTATCTCTAAACACTTTGAGAGATTTTCAAGAAGTAGTGGGCAGAGACAGGCCCACCCTCTTTTGAGGATCCAACATGCAATCTCATAGACACTTTTCCAATAGGTGATCAATTAATAAGAAGGTTGTAACCATTTCTTTAAATGTCATCCCTTCATGCTTTTGACCAATTTGAGAGAGGCAGGTGTGAGATCCATCTTGGACAAGCTATTGCTGGACCCAAATGATGTGAATAATTACTGCCTGTTGACCAAAATTCCTTGGTAGATGTAGATTTCTAGACCTATTTCAATCTGTTTCACACTTGGGTTTGAAATGAAAAGGGTCTTAGCTTCCTAACTGATGATTTATTTTTTTTTTACTGGGAGAGTGAAAAAGGGGATATGTTCTTGTTGGATTCTCCTGGGCTTCTTGGTATAACTTTCAATAACATCAACCAAGGTCTTCTCCTGGAAAGAACCTGGTTGATTTGGGCATGCAGATCATGCTTTGATGGTTCTGTTCTTACTCAACTGACCAATTCCAGAGCAGGGAACTGATAGTGATGTGTTGTGCTGTGACTAACAACACAATAAGCACCTCTGTCACAGTCAAGAGGAAACCAGATAAGACTTGGGACTATCCAGTGACACCAAGCACAATGTTAGGGGGCCAGGATAAAGTAGCCATATATTCCAGACTAGGTCCTCTTTCCTTACAGCTCTCATTTTCCTCTACACATTTTGTCGACTTGTGTGTCTGTTAAACCATTGGGGTAGGTATTTCACTAATATTGTGTACCACTAGCATTATATAATGTCAGGCCAGGATCAATGCATTATGCCAGTATATTTTGCAGAACCACTCATTCAAGGGAATTGAGGAACACAATTAATTGGATTTATAATATGCTGGTTTGTAGCAGTTTACAGTCACATAACATACAATATCCAATTCCATCCTTAACACTATTTCGCTCCCTTATATATTTTAGAAACAGCCTCCTGGGAGGAGACTGTCCAGGACCCAGTCTGTCCAGGTCCACCCTGATTGGCCCTCCCCCTCCAGCTCCGACCCTCCCTCCTTGCTTGCTAGAAGCCTTGGGACTGTGGCCTCCATTGTCACCCATGAGGATAGAGGTAGCAACAGGGCTTTCCAGCCCGTAGATATGCTCTTGCTGGGAGGGGGCCGGGGAGGGGGGGGAGTTTGCACAAAGCCCTGTCGCCACTGCCGGGGTGTGTGTGTGAACTTCCTATTCCCTTTAGCCTGCTTTGCAATCCAAAGGAAACTGCGGCCGCCCTCTCATGCCCTCCTGCATGCCACCCCTTTCAAAGGCCATTTTTAAAATGGGCTTGGAAACTAGTAAAACCATAAAAAATAACAGCAATAACCTAAAACAATTCCCACAGATAACACTATGACTCCATGTTACCCACCAGCTACATGTTGCATTTAGAAGCATTCCCATGGGATCACTATAAATATTCACCAAGATGGTTTGGCTGCCCAAGAGTTTTTGTGTTAGTGTATCTTTTATAAGTACAAAACCTAAGAGTTAGGGTTGTTTCACACAATATGAAGGCCAAACTCAGGTGGTAGAGCAAATACAGAACATCATCCAAGCCTATCTCCCTGTTGACTTCAGGCGCATAAGACCTTCAATACAATAAAAGACATCTATCAACAGCAGCTTTATCACTGCACAAGAGAGAATTGTTCAAAATTAATCATAGACAGAGTCTTGTTAAACAAAGCATTGAACTAAGGTCACCCAAAATGGTATCTTGAATCACACCAGATACAGTGTAATGCAATTGTTCTCAAGCTATTTATATACCCCCAGTTTCATTTCAAAACTTGTGGACCTTTACCTGCCCCTGTTGTTTGAACAGTCTCTAGTATAACATTTGCTGCAGCTTAGCTTATCATGGATGGCTAGTTAGTACATAGGGCTAATGCAAGTTCACAAGGTTTGGAAGAATGGGAATAAATAAGGGAAGGTGTGGGACATTGGTTATAACTTATTGTACAGCTAACTGCAAAATTGTTTAACTTGACCTTCAGTACTCTATGACACTAATCCTGGTTGTTTGGAGGGGGTGTGGCTCAATGGCAGAGTATCTGATTTTCAGTGAGGCAGATCCCAGGCTCAATCCCCAACTAAAAGAAACATGTAGTAGATCTGAGATTCCCAACCAGGGATCCAGGGAACCCTGGGGTTACGTGAGAACATCCCCAGGGGTTAGGCAGCTTTCTGAATATTGGAGCCTACTTCCCCTGTTGCTCTATGTCTCTAGTCTCTTTCTCCATAATGGAAATGGCAAATGATCGATTGATTGATTGGCTGGCTCCAGTATCTGACTTCAGCACCCACCTCTCTGAAGGGGCATGTCACCATTTCCAGGGGTCCTTGAAGCCTGAAAAAATATTTCAGGGGCTTCTCCACAGTCAAAAGGTTGAAAAGGGCTGTAGCAAGTAATATGAAAAAACTCAACCAGTGATTCCAGAGAGCCTCTGCAAATCAGAGCAGACAATACCGACTTTGAAAGACTGACAATCTGACTCAGGTGTTGATGTGGTTCTCTCCCTAGAGTATTCTTAGACTGTTTTCTACCTATCTATTTCAATATATGTTTCCTGTAAGGCCTTGGAGGAGGAGCTGGTCTCATGTCTTAAGTGCCACTCAGCACTTAACACCCACTCAGGGCAGCTGTCCCACCTCTGAGTTCCTCCTCCTTCAACCAGATTCCCTGTCTTTCCAGCAGCCAGCCTTACATCCCCCACCCCTAACAACCCCTCCTCCTTCCACTTCCCTTCAATGCTTAGAGACTGCAGATCCCTGCTTCATGAGAGCTGCCCCTGCCAGTGAGTTACCTAGAGCCTGCAGCCTTCCCAGGTCCTGTGGGGAGGGAGAGGCCATCCACAGAGTTCTCTCCCCCCCCCCTGAATCTAGTGGCCATTGTATCCCTGAATGCAACAGCCGTTGTCCCTAGTACACCCATAAATAAACACTTCCAGTGAGCTCCTTCAAGAGTCTTTGGGGGCAGAAAAACTAAGGTTCTGGTACGATCGCTTTCTTCTTGAAGTTTACCCAATATTACAATTTGTTCTCCATCAAGAAGTTCTCCTCTTCATTTTTGTTTTTCAATTGAATAATGGATTTTTGTTTGTTTATAAATAGATAGCTGATGTATTACAAAGTTCCAATCCTTGCCACTCTTTTTTTTTTTTAAATAAATTGCTTAATTTATGGTCAGCAACAGCACTGTCTTGTGAACATTTTACACCCATTACCCGAATTAAAGAGCTTTGCCATTTCAGAAATATTGAAGCTGGTAGATGTGTGTTGCAGACAAAGGTGTCTTGCAAACGTAAATTATTCATATTTGCAAAAAAACCATTTGACAGTCACCCTTCTCACCTAGACCCTGCAGCCTTTCATCAGCCGTGGAACATTAGCCATTTGCGAAAACACTTCCTTGGTCTCACATTTCATCAGAAGCTGGGCCAGGATCCAAGGAGCTACTTCAGGCACGTCCAGTGGGATTTGGGACTTCTTTTTTTTGTTGCTTTGAAGTGGAACCAGCCTGCTAGATCAGAAACTGCTTTGGAGGCTAATTGGGAACATATTGGGGTAATAAGTTGCTTCCATGAGGGAGAGACCGAAAGTAGGAGTCCCACTCCTTTTGCTTAGGTCTTAAAGGAGGAAAGGATTTGCATTTATCAGGTCTTTAGTTATTTCTGGGTCATTAATGCTAAATGAGAATCAGAGAGAGAGAGAGATTCTGAAGCATTTGCCTATGTGAAAGATTAATATAATTTGACCCTATTTATTTAACTGTATACCTGAAAGGAAGGTGACCCTGGATTTAAAATGACTACTCCCCCCAGATTCCGGTGTCCTCTTTCTGCCTCCCTAACTTCAGAAGTCTTGGAAGCAAAGGGTGAGACCCATCTATTGGTTCATGGAGCTACTTTTCATTCCACAAGCCAACTGACAGATGGCAGGAGATTCTTGCATCTCTCTGCCAGAATGCCTCGGGGGTAGAGAAAGGAGAGGAGCCAGCCTCCAGAAACACAAACACCTATATACCAGAATGAAATGACTTAAAAAAAACTTTTTGCTAAAATAAGCATCTTTGTGTCAGTTTCAGTATTAAATAAAATCTATTTCTTTGTTCATACTACGTCCATAGAAACTTCCCATGTGGTTTAATTAAATATTAAGATTTCATCTGTTGCTCTTGAACTTGGTTTCTTTTGCAAATTTAACCATTAAGATTTCTTTTCCAGGGCGGGGGAATGTTGTGGGGAGAGGGAAGGAAATGCTAATCTCACAGGAATGTCAACCTGTTCTCATGGGAGCAGGTTTTAATTCCACCTTGCCCTCTGAAGCGGATTTTATCTCCATTGGGGGACGGGGGTATATGGGTGTTTGTAAGATTTTCTCCAGGTGGAATTAAAAACAGTTCAGAGATAGCATTTCCCAGTTGGGGAAATGGCAGAGAAGGGAGGAATTAAAGTTTCCCTTTCAGTTTCATCATTCTCCTGACCAGTAATGCTATCCCAAAACATACACTTATGCTAGAATTTGCCTGAGAAACACAAGTTATCCAGGGACATATGAAAGTAATTGCAAAATCTTTTGGATTGGAGTCTGCTCTTAGCATCAATAACTTGGTGGTATCAGATTTCATGTTTCCAGGCAAATGCCCATGCCTTGGATCCTCAAAATCAACTCTGAAGTTCAAGGCCCATGGAAAAGGCCTTACTTGTCTTCCCCTTCCTGGCCAGCCTAGAAGGCCCCCCAAAATCTTGTTCTTGGGAGAGAGGGATAATTGCATCCTCAAATAAGAGGGCCTTTTTTGGGCTGCCACAGATTGGGGAGGGGGACACAAAAATCATGCTCTATAGGCAGTGGTTCTCATGCCAGTTGAAACTCAAGTCTAGATTCAAGCCCATGTAGTACATGAAGACTAGGTGTGTACAAGTTTTTTCCTCAATATTTTTTGCTTTGGGTCTATTGGAGATGGGGGAAAATATCGATCCCTCCACCAAAAAATCACAATACCAGTAAATTTTTCAGAATGAGTTTTGGGGGGATCCAATCAAGGAAAAATATCAAGGGAAAAAAAAGCAGTTGCAAAGCCTTTATTTTTAAAAAGTGAGAGAGATGTGTGTGTGTGTGTGTATGTATGTGTGTGTATATATATATGCAGGACCATTTACAACAGAGTAACAATGCCACCAGAATAGCTGCTGCCATCCTTTTCTAAACTTTTCATTGCTATTTTGAAAAATGGAACAATGAAAAGCAGATTCCCCTCCCAGTATAGGTTTTCAATCTGGAAGGACAAAAGAAATCCCAAGAGTCCATGATGACATGTACCATAGTTGTGGGGTTTCTTTGTTACTATTTATGTTAGGAATATATACCAAGACTATTTGAGGAAAACAATTTTTGTGTGCAAATGAAAAACATTGGATAAATGTTATCCTAAGCCACAAGGATTCACCATTTATTGCAACAGCAGCTAAGGTTTTGTTGGATATCTTAACTATTTTTAAATGGGAACTGTAGCTGCTTTAATATCTAACACTTTCTGCTTGTAGGTTTTTGGGTATGCCAATGAAGGTATTTTGATGTGATCTCTATACCCAAGATTCTGCAGCTGAACTGGATAGCTCACAAAACATAAGATGTCAGGAAAAGCACACCTACATGTTAAAAATCAATCAAAAATATATTTTGATCAGCCAAAAAAGAATCCATTAAATGCTTGACTAAATGAATACATTTTCACCTTTTATGAATAGATTTACACCAGGAGATGACATTCTATGGCCAGTTAGCTGCAGCCAAAAAGGTTGTGCTTCTTGTTGTTGTTCAATTTACATCTGACCATAAAAGAGACAGAGCAGAGCCTCAGATGACGAACATGTGGGCATAAGTCTGTAGTACTTTCGGTACTATGGTCCTGATGGCAATAGGATTTTAAATGAAATAAGTGACTCTTACAATTTGGGTCAGAAGTAAAGGCAGGCTGTGCAATTGGCATAAGCCTGTTATACTGTCACCCCAAACTTCAACAAGCATTCTGGCTGCTGCATTTTGCGCTAATGAAAGCTTCCAAGCCACTTTCAAAAGCAGCTCCACATAGAGTACATTACAGCAGTGGTCCCCAACCTTTCCGAGGCTGGGGACCGGCAGGGCATCGGGCCGCACCCGCACGGGCTGCGCATGTGCGATGCGCGGCCCAGCCCTGATTCTCTCTCCCCGCCCTCCCGCAGTAAGAAGCTTCCCGGGCCGCAAGCTTGTGGCCTGGGAAGTTTTTTACTGCGGGGGGGGGCGGGGAGAGGGAGCTGCGGCCCGGCGCCGGGCCACGACCCGCAGGTTGGGGACCACTGCATTACAGTGATTAAACCTTGATGTGATCAGATCATGGGTGACCATGATCTGATCACATTTTGAGGGCAGGGAAAATCTTTAGATTTTCTTGCATTGTTGAGAAGACCATTTTTGTTTTGCCTATTTTCTTCTGACCATTTTTTTTAATGCGGTACATGTGCCTGTGTGCATAGAGAGAGAGAGAGAGAGTGCCACTCATATGCAGTTCATGCCAAAACAGGTCCACATTTGCAAAGCAAAATTTCTAGGAAGTTTTCTTAATATGATTGGTGGAAAGGATGGCTACAGGTTGGCCAATAATATGGAGAATTCATTCAAGAATGTCAGCTCCAAAGTTGAGTAGCATTCTTATAGTTGACACACTAGTGAAAGATGTTGGGTACCACAATCTGTTTCCATCTGCAGATGTGGCACTAACAACATCCTCAAATTCCAAACCTGCTTGTTTAGGAGAAGTGGAACCCCATCCCAAACCCAGATTCAGGTGGGTTACCATGTTGGTCTGAAGCAGCAGAGCAAATCTTGAGTCTAGTAGCGCCTTTAAAAATAAGGATATTTTATTCAAGATATGTGTGGATGCATGCTTCCTTGGATACAAACAGATAGAAACAATTACATCCTCCATCATTACATATAGATAGGGGGTTAGTTGCCAGGAAGATCCAGCTATACATAGATATCTGGGCAATTATAGCAATGATTGGATTAAAGCATTTGGTAAGATCTGTAAACAGCAGTAAAATACCGTACAAATACAAGCATTAACCAACAGATGTGAGAACTGAGCTCGAGTCCAGGGCAGGTGAAATGTGTATCCATCCTTTGCTTGAAGACTGTCAGTGAGGGGGAGCTCACCACCTCCTTAGGCAGCCTATTTCACTGCTGAACTAAATCCTTTCCCCTCTCAACTTCTTCTTCAGGCTGAACATTTCCAAGTCCCCAGACTTTCCTCATAGGTCTTGGTCCCCAGGCCCTGGATCATTCTCGTTCTCCTCTGAACCCTCTCAGTTTTGTCCACATCCTTTTTTTGAAGTGAGTCGTAGGTTTTCACCCAAAGGAAAAGACTGGGAATGGGAGACAATACACATGACGACAAGAAGGATTCCAGCCAACAGCGTCTTATCTTTTCTTTTCTTTTTTCATATCCAACATTGGCAACGACATTCCTTTATGCTGAGTTAAAACCCTATAATCCACACTGCACCTTTAGAATGCAGGAGTATATATATAAAAAAGAGTGAATAATGGTAATAATAGGCATAAAAAGCAATTGACCTTGTGTGTTTGCAACAAAAGGGGAAAAAAAGCTACTTCTGCTTTGTTCCCTTCAAAAAGCTTTGAGATAAAGAAAGGGAGGAGGGAAAACAAATAAACCTCCATCACTTTCCTCTCTCACACACACCAATTGTGTGATCTGGCTCTCTTCAGCAGTAGCAGAATTTGTGTTTCAATTTTACATTTCTCTCGAGTACCAGAATGTGCCATTCTATCTCATCCAGGTCTCTTGGGGGGTCTCTCTGCCTCTTCTGTTCTGCATTACTCCTTTGTTACAGACGGTGCTTTTGTCATACAAGATGTAACAAATGGAGTTAAAATATAACTGCAGTGATTGGCTTCCAAATGTTTGCATCCTCTGAGCACGAGGACCTCTCGCTGAGATGCAAGGCAGTGACAACGGAAGAAATATTTCTATACAGGCCAGGCTAATGCGACTTGAATAGAGCTGACACACACAAAAAGGACTCTGGGCAGTAATGCTCGAATTTTTTTTAACCTGGTGTGTTATTCAGTGGTACGTAATTTCAGTTTAGACCACTGGTTATAGAGACGCAGTATAAACCAGTCCTTTACAGAGCACGCTATACAACTGCCATCCAAATCTTGGTCTTTCTCTTCAAGGCAAAACATTCGAGGACATTTTGAGGGAAGGTCTATGCATCATAAAGAGCACTCAAAATTCTCAATGGAATCTTGTCCACATTTGCCAGGGGCAAAGGCCGACTGGTAAAGCCATCTTGGTGTAGTGGTTAAGAGCGGCAGCTTCTAATCTGGTGAGCCGAGTTTGATTCCTCGCTCCCCCACATGCAGCCAGCTGGGTGACCTTGGGCTCACTACAGCACTGATAGAGCTGTTCTGAATGAGCAGTCCTGTCAGAGTTCTCTCAGCCTTACTTACCTCACTGGGTGTCTGTTGTGGGGAGAGGAAAGGCAAGGTGAATGTAAGCCACTTTGAGACTCCTTTGGGCAGTGGAAAGCAGGGTATAAAAAAAACTCTTCTTCTCTTCTTTTTCATCTGCTTGGCATACAGAAGGTCACAATTTCAATCCCCAGAATTTCCAGTTAAAAGATCAGGTAGCAGACTGTGTGACCTCCACCAAAGCCCCCAGAGAGCCACTGCCATTCTGAAAAGACAATACTATGTTACCCAAAATGCATCTTAATAAACATGTGACAATGGGGAATAGCTAAGCAAAAGGGGGGAACTATCAAGCCCTATTGTCAATGTTTTACGAGGTAATTATCCCTGTTAGGAATATGAGGCAGATAACGTATATCAAGATAAAAGAATTCAGCTTTATTGGAGACAAACGCATGAGACAGGTAATGAACTGGACTAACAGATGAAACAGGTGAAACACCCATAAGGGTCAGCAAAATTTATAATTACTGATCTGGATGTGGGGTGTGCTGGAATGTGCGGGAGTTGGGCACCCGAGAGGCACTTTGGCAGCCTCAGAGAAGGGTTTCTATACCCTTTTTGCAGTCATTTACATGGAGGAAAAGCATATAGGCTGGATGAACTTTCCATGGAGTAAACAAAAGGTTTGATAGCCCTAGGAATGGCAGTGATCAATATGATGGGATTAATAAAAAGGGATATTTGGGGGGGGGGCATAGGAAGTTGCCTATTACATATTGGTTATTCCAATTACGTGTTATACCCACATTTTATTGACCCTTTCATCTTGACCTGAATAGCCCAGGCAAGCCTAATCTCATCAGATCTTGGAAACTATGGCTAGTATTTGTATTGGAGACCTCCAAGGCACTCTAGAATTGTGATGTGAAGGCAGGCAATCACAAACAACCTTTGGACATCTCTTGCTAGTTTACCAGTCAATCGTAGGATCTCCTGGTTATACTGCACACATGCCATATGATAAATATATAAATTGACCCTTTCATTATTCTCAGCATGGGGATAATGTTCTTATTGCAGAGTACAGGGATTCTGATCCCCCCCCCACACACACACACACAAACTAATGTGCAGCTGTTGGCCTTGAACCAAACAGACTTGTGTACATAAACGGACTCTTCCATTGAATTAATGGATCTTTTTGGTCAAAACTTTCAGTTCTCCATCTGTAAACCTGTACTTATAACAACAGCCCATCTCATAGCCAGAGCAAGGAAGATTAAGATCGCCCATCACTTTGCATATTAAAAGACTAGACGATAATTAAAAATAATCATCTTTGAAATAACCCCGGAGTGACTTTTCATTGCCTGGCCAACTTGTTATCTTGAAAACAAACCACTGGTGCAAAAGCACCACCAGATCAATAATTTACAAGCCTCCCTGCCCATCTCATTTCATCTAAGAACTTCCCTTACATAGAATATTTTTGGTACCATTTGTAAATGCAATGCAAACGACATAGGTGGTTTCATAAGAGAAGAAAAAAATCGATGGAATCCATCAATCTGAAATCAATACAAGCTATAGTTTCAGGAAAGCAACAATGCGAGAGGAAGTTAGATTGGAATAATTCTGCAAATTCTGCCGGCAAGGGAAATAAAAGCAAGCACTGAACAATCATAATGAATATTATCATTTTCTTAATGGGAAAATGCATCCTTTTGAAGGCGGCTCACAGGAGAGCGTGTGCACTGAGTAAAAACACACAAAGGAGCAAAAATCTATAAGACTTTAATTCATAGGTTTAGAAAGATACTTAAGCAGAAGACTTAGTGTAACTGGAGGCCTAAGAGAGTAATGTAGCAAAGGTAAACTCATTACAAGAGGGATTTTCAAAACCTCATTGCCATGGCTATAAAAACACACAAATTTCAAAATTCGCAATCATGTCCAATGTAGTGAAATCCCTTAAGCTTTCGTTTAACCAGTAGGCATGCATTATTATGGGGGGGTGGAGAGAGAGAGAGAGAGAGAGAGAGAGAATTAATTTATGAATTCGGCATAGTAAGAATTTTTTTTTAAGGCAGTTCAGAACAGAAGTTCCCATTTTTGTCACTAGAAATCCCCAAATCATGAAAAAAGTTTGACTCTCCCCAAACAAATCTAATGATTCAATAATAAACCCTGGATTAGCTATCACTCGCCACCTCCTTATGTTTTCTCCATTTGCAATAATCTCATTCTGAGAGTGGAGCCTCATATGCAGCCCAACCACTGGTGGAAGGGCATTGCAGAGGTTAAGACCCCCCCCCCCGCAGCATACTTTCATCCCTTCTTGTAATCCCTTCAGGCTCTAGGGATGATAGCGGCCACTTCCCAAGGGAGAATACCTTAAGTTTTTCGGTTCCCTCATGTTCATAAACGAATGATTCCAATTTTATCAGCTCTGTCTATGTAAATATTCTAGGTGCCATACAGCTCCGTTGAAAAGGCAACCCCCCCCCCCCAGTCTCTGCTCTCAGATTACTCATTTTAGAGAAGTGAGGGGGAAAAACCAGGAATGTTGTGAAGAATAAAAAGGAATTGGATTCAGGATTAAGCAACATACATAACTCCCGAAGCAGATTTGGGGGGATTTAGGCACTAAACAATAATACAATACAAGGAGGCAAAATTATAAGGACCCTCAAAGGACATACTGAGTCTAGCTATCATGATTTTTGCCACATTCCTCCCTCCTTGAAGAAGAGTGGGAATTTAAAACAAACCAGGTTTCCCTAAGCAAGCCTATAGCAACTGAAGAAAACAATCATTTCTCTGCCAAATTTCACTGGTGTTCTGCAGCAGTAGAACATTCATTGGACACACAGCCTGTTCATGACACCTGAATTTTGTGGGAATTGTTAGGAATTCTGGAATTATAATTCCTGACCTTAATCATTGGATATCCTGGAAAATACAATTCTCATAATTTATTTATTTGCTTAATTATTATTTTTTTCATTTATGCCCCACCCTTCCTTAGAGGACCAGGGCTGCTTACAGAAAGTTTAAAAAGATGTGAAATATTAAATATAAGTTTTTGAAAGTTTCACAGTGGAGGTGACATCATGTGTAGAGATGATGCTGAATCTCTCAATCCCCCTCTTCCCAAGCTGTCCAATGGTAATGGGGGATGATGAACAGATTGGGGGACCTGCCCCCCTACTCTGTGTGAATGATCTGGGATTGAAAGAACACCACGTCATATTTGAGATATTGACAGGCAGGTGGGTGACCTTGGCTCTGATAAAGACACAGACAGTGTTTAATTTTTGTTTAATGGCAGAATTTGGCCACAGTTTTTATTAACCTTGGGAGTGTTGGTTTGGCATAGTAAAGGAGCCTGCAGCTGTGGTCAGCCAACCACGCCACCCCTTTTCTGATCCTGGCAGCCCAAATGCCTTCTTTCTTGCCTCCCAGCCAGGATCCCAAGTTCCTTTGCCACCAGGAGCCTTTCCTAGACCATTTATGCACTGGAGGTTTCATGCTGTGCTGCAGGCTGGAGTTTTAGTCATGGCAGGTTGCCCCACCTCTTCCTGCACCCACATGGGAGAGCATTTGGCCTGCTGCATCTCATCTGCCCCCGATTTGTGCTCCTGCGCAAGAGCTGGGGCAGTGAAGTTCCCAGTGCATAAACGGTCCTAGGGAAGCGATCCACTCAAGGTAGCTCTGGAGATGCACACCACCATTGGTCCACCTTGAACCACCCGGCTGTGTGAGCTCTTTTGGCTGCCCCACTGTGGCAGGACCTCTTATACCCAGCCGCCTCTTAAGAGGCTTCTAAACGTTGGAGTCTGGTATGCAGGCCAAACCTCCCCCCCAAATAAAAATAAATAAAATCCACACACAACATTCACCATATAACAACCAACCCCAACCACCTCTGTAATCCCCTTTCAACTGCAGGGCAAGTGGGCAGGAAGAACCGTCAGTCGCTAGCAGCAGGCACAAAGAGGACGGGCCAGTGCATGTGGCACTTATTTATGCCTGGTCTCTGCTCCACCCTGCGGTAATCGCACCAGGACACCTGCTAAATATGGGGCACACATGCCTCCTCTTCATGCCTTTCCTGAGCACCGTCAATGGGGTGGCTCTGGTAAGTCAGGCCATTTATTGTGGAAAACACCATATCTTTATGTGAAGTCGAAGTGTTAATATGTCAAGGTTAAAACTGTCTACTTTGACTGGAAGTGATTCCTCACAGACTCGGGCTGAGGTCTTTTTGTCACCTGATCCTTTTAAATGGCAGTGCTGCGGCCTGAATCTGGAACTTCCTACGTGCAAAGTGCATGTTCTCCCAGTGAGCCACAGCCACTCCATAGAACTGGTTGAATCATTTCAGTGGACTGATAGGATCTTTAAAATTATGGTAACCAAAGTCGCAGATACCACATCATATTTGCCACTCACAGAAGAAAACTGAATCTAAGAATGTTAATTGAAACGTTTTGTAATATTGGGATGCTCCTGTTCATTCCTCGTGAGACTTACAATACCTAACAACCTTTCAACTCTAAGAAAATAATGGTTTTCTACTAGTGTTGCTGATTTCAGCTTGGGGAAATTCCTAGAGATTTCGGAGTAAAGCCTGAGGCTCATAGTCCATCCTTCTAAACTGCCATTTCTCTATGGCAGGGGTGGCCAAACTGGCAGAGGTTCATGGGAATTGTAGTGCTTGGACATCTGGAGAGCCACAGTTTGGTCACTCCCTGTTCTATGGGAACTGATTTCTGTCATTCCATACAGAAGAAGTGTGAGTCCTTTTTTTTGGCTGCTTAAAAAACAACAACAATGGATATTTAAAAATTAAACTGAGAATTCAAAAAGCCGGAAGAGACCATTCAGTCTACCCCCCCCCCAGTATCCGAAAAAAAACTTCCAACCAATCCCCCCAACCCCCAATCCCCCACCCCCCAATCTCCTAAAAAACTTCCAACAAAGGAGACTCCATCACTCTCCAAGGCAGCCCTCCCCATCAGAAAATGTTTTATAATATTCAATCAATCAATCAAATATCTCTGTTAGCATAATCATAACAAAACATCTATATAAAAGACAAGGTGATTCAGATCCCAGATCACTTGGAGAAAATCCTGTGGAGGAATTTTGCAATGCCTTCAGTTGCTTGAGGGTTATGATCCAATAAAAGAAAGTGCACTATTGTTGCAGGACTGTGAATCTTGCTTCCCCCCATGAGAGGGAATATGTACCATTCTCTGAGATGGTTATGTTGCTCACAAAAGAGGAGAACGTGTTCCACTGACTCGGGTTTCTTTGCAGGACATGGGCAGAGTCTGTCGGCATATTGGATTTTAGCATACTGGCCTTTAGTCACTGCTGTTGGTAGGAGGTTCAGCCTTGCTAGCATTAAAAAAATCGCTTCAGGGAAGGCAATTTTAAAGATGTAAAGTACTCTGGGATCCTTCCTGCTGGGGGATAGATTTCAAAAAAGGTGGGAGAGCATGTTCTGCATGCTCCAGAGATAGTGTTCTGATAGTCGATATCCAGAATTAGTTGCCTGATGATATTGTGAGCTTGGTTCTCTTCAAGGTTTTCTAGTTTTATATAATATTTAAATTGAACTTTCTTTCCCACAATTTGAACCCATTGCTCCTAGTCCATATCTCTAAAGCTGCAGGAAACAAGTTGGCCCCCTCTTCAACCTGTCTACCCTTTATGTAATTAAACACAGCTGTCTGGTCTCCCCTTGCCCTCTTTCCTGCACATCACACACACCCAACTCTCTCAGCCTTTCCCAATCATATCCTACACAGTTGTAGCACTTCTTGGGTTCCTCAAAGCCTGAAGGATGTTTCAGGAGTTTCTCAATGGTAAAAAAAAGTTGAGCAAGGCTGCTTTACACGCCCACAAAAATCTTCTTTCTGCAAGCCATTTGATGTGACAACAACTCAGGTTACATATCCATGTCCAGACACATGTAGCTGGTAACATGGATTTTGTTAGTTTTAATACTTCTTGCAATCCAGTTGTTGCAGCAAACTTTATGGACGGGAAATCTATATATTTGGGACTGGCTTAGTACCCCAGCTTCACTAATGAGTCTGACGGTTTTATTGTTTTAATTTTGAAATGTATGGCATTTTTATTGTGCTTTAAATTCCATCTAATCCATCTTTATGAGTACTGATTGTATAATAACTTAAGTCTCGTTATCTTTCACAGTACAATAGAGATGCTAACTCAAATTAAAATGCTCCAAATCTCATTAGTTCGTATTGTAAGATTCTCCACCCCTAGTAACTTTGCATAAAACTAAAGAACAGGACCTTGAAACAATGGTGAATGTCAATTACTTATTTAATACAATTCCATGCTACCTTTCCCATAAAGGGCCTGAGGTGGCTTACATACCAAGACATTGTCAAAGCATACAATGAGAACAATTAAAATAAATTTGGTTTATACGCTCATCGGGTTTTTCTTTTCCCTTGAAGACTGTTGAAGTTTCACTATGCACATAATAAGATCCATCTGATTTGAACCGACTGAAGGATAAGTGCCTATTGAAAAGAGCTTTTCTTGGACCTCTTCAGATTTGTTTCCAAGATATGCCGCAGCAAAAAATTAAGCTAGTGTTCATAATAGCATTCATATAAGTAAAAGTAAGGTCAGTTCCACATTTTTGGGGTGCCCCTGGGAAAACAGTGGCTGAGATTTCTCACCCAACCACATGGTCCTCTTCCATGGCCTGCCTATTGATATGTCTCCTAACTGCAAAGTTTGGGAGTATGCAAAACTAGAAGAAGCACCACTAGTATAAATGGTTGTGATCCTGAAGGATTGATGAGGCTTTAAGTGGGGTTGGCAGGATTAGTGCAGTTTAGGTGCTTGTTATTAGCATACTGGAAGTATTCTTATAATGTACCTCTCTGATTTTTTTGTAAGTTAAGAACATAAGAGAAGCCATGTTGGATCTGGCCACTGGCACACCCAGGAGGTCCACCAGTGGGGCCAGAACTCCAGATTATCACAGTCCCAGACACAGTGTGCCATCTATACCTTGTGGCTATCATCATCATCATCATCGGCATAAAACAATAAAAGGCAAATGCAGCCAAGCATAAAAGAATATCATAGGGTAAGGTAAAGGTATCCCCTGTGGAAGCACTGAGTCATTGGGGTGATGCCTTCTAGCATTTTCTTGGCGGACTCAATATGGGGTGGTTTGCCATTCCCTTCCCCAGTCATTACCATTTTACCCCCCCAGCAAGCTGGGTACTCATTTTATCGACTTCAGAAGGATGGAAGGCTGAGTCAACCTTGAGCTGGTTTCTGGGATCGAATTCCCAACATCATGGTCAGAGATTCAGACAGCATGTTGGCTCCCTTACCACCCTGCGCCGCAAGAGGCTCTTTGATAGGGTAAAATAGGCTAATATTATAAACTAAAACAGGGTAAAATAGGCTGATTTAAAACATCTTAGTCCTTGTGGCTAATAGCCATTGATGGTCTGCTGCTCCATATGTTTATCCAATCCCCTCTTGAAGCTGTCTATGCTTGTAGTCACCACCACTTCTTACAGCAGTGGATTCCACTCGTTCCTAACTCTTTGGCTGATTTGGCTGATTGGCTGATTTGACTGTGTGTGATGTTGTTAGATATAATAGAGGTTATAAATGACAGAATTTAAAACAGTGCCTGCTTGGAAGTGTAGTTCGGTAGGACAAGAAATAAGAAGTAGAAGACAGGAGATTTGATCTGGCCCAGGCTTGTTTACTGAGTGATGCAATAAGAGGTGGGTTCTTTTTGAAATCTAATATAGATATAGTAGTTTGGAAAAGAACCTGTTGAATTGATGGCAGGTTTGGGGAGTAGTAGTTTTAGTAGGCCAGCCATAGGTTTCACAGAAGGCCAGATTAGGGTTAGAGCTTGGAGATTTTAGCATACAAGTAGGCGAACATGGGTCAATACATACTAATTAACATTCTTTAGCTCACCTCTCTCATTACTTACTAAAATTCCCACTACCAACATGGAGTAAAATACAGAATCTTCAAGTGAGATACCTTGGAATTTGCAAATGTGCAGGCACTAGTTCAGGATACTGATCTCAAAAATCAGCAATGCAGAGTTTGTAAGGATTTTTGAGGCAATGGTAACATGTTTCGCCAATACACTCATGTTTCCATAATCATCAGACCACATAGTTGTATGGTTCCGCGTTGCAGATGTAAAACTCTCACTGTTTGTAAGCTATTAGTTGTAAAAAGCCAACGGTCATAAGGCTTGCTCTTCTCAATTATGAGGAAATAGCTGCAATGATTAAACAACATATTTAGGATGCTGAAGGTTAATCCAGTGGAAAGCTCCTTTAATGAAAAGAGGTTGAGATTTGTAGAAAGCAGCAGCTTATGCTACACTTCAAATATGAACTTTAAACTGGGAGGCAAATAAAGAGGTCGGCTAGAATATGAAGTCTATGTAATGGTGGGAGTTGATAAAACACAGAATTATTCACATCACAGAAACTGTATTAACTGATTGATCAATACGATTATTTTACCAATTATCACAACCCTTACATCCTGACTTCGCAAGAGGGGAATGGGCCCTTTCCTCTGAGGCTAGAAGAGGTGAGAGAGGGAAGTTGGGTTCCACAGAGAGGATGGTGTGCTGGAGCCATGACCCGTGCCAAGCCAGCAGGTCCAGACTCCTGAAGGGGAGACCAGATGGAGAAGCAAGAACCAGCATGCCGGCTTCCAGCCACCATGTTCACCTAATCCAAGCAGGCCACTCAGTATCAGCAATGATGAGGATGACCAAGAAAGGAGGATAAATCAAATGATTACATCAAGGTTCATCAGAGCAATGGATGAAGGTCTAAGCAGACTGGCCACACCCACCCCAGAAAATAGCTGTATAGATAAAAGGCAGCTAGGTCAGAAGGCGGAGCTGGGGAAGCGTTATGACTGCAATTGGGAGGGGCAAAGGAAGGAAGCAGTAGAGTATAAAAGGAGGCTCTGTACCAAAAGTCAGGGAGGCAGTGGCTGGGGTGGTAGTGAGGCTAACTACTTCTTTGTCAGTGTGGTGAGTTCAAGCTATCTGTTCAGCTAGCTCCACATTCTGAGGCCTCTGAGATCATCCCAGCCAAGGATAACATGACAGCAGAAGGTGGCATTAATCCAGGGACTGCCAATGAGCCTGACAACAAATTGAAAGCCTAGACATCTAGGATCTACTTGGGTAATAAAGCTGAGCAGGGTAACGTAGAGTGAAGAACAGATTATACGTTTGTCAGCCTCCAGGTTGGCCAGGGAATTCTTCTGGAACTACAACTCCAGACAACAGAGATCAATTCCCATGGAGGAAATGGCAGCTCCAGCAAACTAGCCTCACGGAATCACTGAGTTCTCCATCCTTTACAAACTCCATCAACTGTGTCAAAATGTCCATAAATTTACCAAACTGGAGATGGTAAGCCTACCCCCCCCCAAAAAAAAAAGGAAAACAAAGAAAAGAAAATTGGTGTAAATAAAATGACTGGGGATTATTTTGAAAGTAGAATACAACATTTTGTTTCCATTCTGAGACCTCTTATATGTAGCATTTGTAATGGCACCTTTCAAGCTTGGGGAGAGATTTAAAGAAAGTGGTGTGGCTATCATTATGAGATGTTTGGTGGATGTGCTCTGTTGCCTAAGAAGGGGAGGGAGACTATGCACACACACACAAATACAACCCTAAAACTTTTGAGATTCTGCTAAATCTGAAAAAGTGAATGGGCTCCCCATAGGACCATATGGCCCTCACTGAGAATGGCTGCTCTAGAATATTCCTGTTTGTCAGGATGTGGCAACAGATTAGTTAAGTGGCTACACTTCATATGAATTGTGCCATCCTTAATCTAGACTAGATTGGCCAAAACTCCACCCATAGCCCAATAGAGTTCACACTTTGATACCTTCTGTGAGGCAATAATCAAATACTTTTGTACTAGGTCTAAGTGATAGGACTGATGAATGCCTCAGAGAATATGAGGAAGAAGAAGAGTTGGTTCTTACATGCCACTTTTCTCTACCCAAAGGGTTCTCAAAGCGATTTACATTCTCCTTCCCTTTCCTCTCCCCACAACAGACACCTTATGAGATGGGTGAGGCTGAGAGAGCCCTGATATCACTGCTCAGTCAGAACAGCTTTATCAGTGCTGACTGGTTGCGTGTGGGGGAGTGCAGAATTGAACCCGGCTTGCCAGATTAAAAGTCCACACTCCTAACCACTACACCAAGCTGGCTCTTCACACCAAGCTGGCTCTCTTTAGTAACCTGCACAGCTTGTCAGAGAATAGAACTTGAGTTCCTCGGTAGCTGAATGCTGCCAACCTTGCTGGTGTTTGCTCCTATTTTCAAAGCCTGGTGTGAAGATCACTTTGGATTGGATTTTGGCATGCAGCGTTTCACTCACACTTATATATATATATATTTTTAAATTTCAGTTTCCTCACCTCTCCAAAATAATCGATTGGGCAGTTTGAGTTCTGAGAGTTTGACTTCTTTTATCCTGACCGTTTACATTCACGTTTAAATGCAGTACAAAGTCCTTTGTAACAGAGCCCATTCCCATTCCTTCAGTGCAGTTTGAGCCGTTATTACCAGTTGAGAATCTGACCTTTCCACCTCTCAAGCCTCATGATTCAAGAACAGATGCACTTTTCCTTGTGATGATTGGCAAGCTGACTCTAGCTTTCTTTTTTATTATTTAAAAAACAAAACAAAACAAGGAAGGCATAAACTGTGTTATTTCCTTTACCTGTCATTCTGCCTTTCTTCTTCAAAGGGGAAATTCATCCCCTTAACATTTCTACTATTGGACTCGATATGGGATCAAAAGGAGAGAAAAGCAATGACAGCTTTAGAGAGCCCCAAGTTCTCTACCGCTGAATATGAAGAGTCCTCCCTCCCCCAAGGCTCCCTTGTGCCAAGAATCAGCATGCTGCATTCACATTGTTTCAACCCAGCGTTGGAAACCCACATCAAAACAGGTGTTTTCAAGTACATCTGATAAAGATGTGCCCCTGGAAGCATCTCTGCATCCACACTGCAATACTTATCTGGCAACTGGTGGGAGACTTACCAGACAGCCAGTGTTGTGTAGTGGTTAAAGAGCAGCAGACTTTAATCTGGAGAAGTAGGTTTGATTCCCCACTCCTCCATCTGCAGCCAGGTGGGGTGATCTTGGAGCAGTCACAGTTCTCTTAGAACTGTTCTTACAAATCAGTTCTGTTAGAGCTCTCTAAACCCCCTCTACTTTACAGGGTGTCTGTTGTGAGGAGAAGACAGGAAAGGTGTTTGTAAGCCACTTTGGGAATCTGTTAGGTAATGAAAAGTGGGGTACAAAAACAAAGCTCTTATCTCCTCTTTTAGGCAGGAGAGGCTCACTGGTAATGTTATGACCATAAAGTTTTGCAGAAATCTAGGTGCATGGGAAGTGAGGTTAGCATATTGGGATGCTGCACACACCCTTCACAATTTTCTTGCACCCCCACCCCCGGTCCCCAGTTGATGGCCGGGGATCTCCTCTAGGACCGTTTATGCACTGGGAACTTCACTGCCGCAGCTCCCATGCAGGAGCACAAATCGGGGGCAGATGAGGTGCACCGGGCCAAATGCTCCCCCATGTGGGTGCAGGGACAGGTGGGGCAACCTCCCACGACTAAAACTCCAGCCTGCAGCCCGGCATGAAACCTCCATTGTATAAATGGTCAACTAGTGAGTCTAGCCCCATAGGAATGGCTGGATGTGCTTAGAAAGTCCACAATTTGCTTTAATTAAGATCAAACTTCTCCAGAAATGAGAATGTTGATGAAACAGAAGAACCAGGAGGGTCTAATCCTTTCAGGTCTCTTAGATATGATTCAGAAAAAACTCAGATCAAACACATACAGCAAATAGAGACATTTAAAATAAGCATATGGCAGGCTGTTTAGAAGTGTGAGGCCCACCATGTGTAGATTCAACCCTTACCATGATTCATGTTGGTGTCAAACTACATAGGGTTGGTTGAGTGAGTCTGTTTGTGGGCAGTTCTATCTGTTTTCAAAGATGAGAGCCCTGCTGACCAATGTGCCACTGGAACTGAATGGATTCAGCACATTCCTCAGTCACCAACGTTTCTTTTGGGAGCAAGATGCTCAAATGGTGATGTCTACACAACTATAGGTGATCTTGAAGGAGGCATTATCTAGACCCATTTCAGTCCAATTCCAGGCCTAAATTTGAGGCAGAAATATCTTTGGTCACCCTGACAGATACTGATCTTTGCTGGGAAAATGACAGAATAAATGGGCTCCTATCAATTCTCCGTGGCTTCTTGGAAGATCTTGATATTGTCCCTTTCTAGAGAGAGTGGCGAAGTTGAAAATATGCTTTAGTGGTTCTATTCTTACATGGAAGGCCAATTCCAAAAGGCACGGTTGAGGACTGCTGTTCAGCTCCATGGCTTTTATACTACAGGAGTCCACCACAAGCTTCCTTTCTGACAGGCTTTTTTTAAAGTTTCATTACTTTCATCTTGTTTCATTTTTGTCATGTCTTCCTTTGTAAATTTATTCATGTAGGTGCCACCTACACATTTTATAACCGAATAAATTCCAACCAAAAGCAAATTCAACAAGCTTCCATTGTAGTTCAGTAAGAACAATTCAAGAAACTGTAAGAAGAGGAATACCAACTCACGCACATGTTGAATAGGCAAACAAAAGGAATTTCATTTAAATATTTCTTCCCATATACCGAAAGCAGGAAGAAAGCTGGGGATGCCACTGGACTATTAGATCATGAAGATATTAAAGGATTACTGAAAGAGGATAGGGAGACTTCAGAGAAACAAAATGAATTATTTGCATCAGTATTTACTGTTGAAAGTGCTAGAGAAACACTTATTCCTGATCCACTATTTTGGGACAGAACTGTGTCTGGTAGAAGTGATAAGGTCTGACATTTGGGGGGATAATCTACAAACAATTTATTATCAATCCACCAGTACTAGATAGCACACAGCTAGAAGTTCTTAAAGAATACAGATGTAAAATGGTTGATATTTCACACACACACACCACCATATAGTTTATCACCACATTCTGACTCTTTACAGCATGACTGGAAGGTTAAGGTGTTAAAGTAATGGGACTGAATGTTTGACTGATAACTAATAAAATAATAGGAAGTAGTACATAGGAATAAAAACACATTACCTAAAGGGGAAAAGTAAACTGCAGGGTTCTCCACTTCTTGGTTTATCCATAAATGACCTGAAGTTTGGGGAGAACATGGAGGTTATTTGTGGATTGCACTAAACTGACCCTCCTTCTTGTATGTGCATGTAGAAATCCAACTTGGTGTCATGGTTCATAGTGCGGACTTCTAATCTGGCGAGCCAGGTTTAATTCTGCGCTCCTACACATGCAGCCAGCTGGGTGACTTTGGGCTTGCCACAGCACTGACAAAGCATTTCTGACTAAGTAGTAATATCAGGGATCTCTCAGCTTCTCCTCCCTCACAGGGTGTCTTTTTTGGGGAGAGGAAAGGAAAGGAGATTGTAAGCCTCCTAATCATCACATGAAGTCTATGCTTCCTTGCCCTAGGTGTTTCTGTGGCTTAAAGGTAAAGGTATCCCCTGTGCAAGCACTGAGTCATGTCTGGCCCTTGGGGTGACTAGCGTTTTCTTGGCAGACTCAATACAAGGTGGTTTTACCATTCCCTTCCCCAGTCATTACTGTTTTACCCCCCAGCACTGGTTACTCATTTACCGATCTCAGAAGGATGAAAGGCTGAGTCAACCTTGAGCCGGCTGCTGGGATCGAACTCCCAGCCTCATGGTCAGAGCTTCAGACAGCATGTTGGCTGCCTTACCACCCTGCGCCACAAGAGGCTCTTCTGTGACTTATTGACCTCCAAACCTTTGCTTCCAGAGCTACCTGGGACTATATTCAGATTTCAGTGCTGGTATAAGGCTCACAATTAGGCTTGTGAGATTCAGCCGCTTTGGAGGCCGTTCCCTCCGGGCGCAGCCAGCGCCGCGCCACGGGGGGGAGGGTGGTGCCGGCAGTGGCATGACAGCGGGCACAACCACGCAGGCGCGGAATTTCTTGCCTGCATGGTTGCGCCTGCTGTCACGCTGCTGCTGGCACCGCCCTCCCCCCCCACAGCGCGACGCTGGCTGCACCCAGACGGAACAGCCGCCAAAGGGGCCGAATCACACAAGCTTACTCACAATGGTATGGAGGCATATTGCATGGATTCCCTCTCACACACACGCACACACAAGCACAAAGCTAACTCCTATGAGTTGCTAATCTTTACCAACAGCTTACCTAGTCAAGTTATAAATTTACTCTCTCTGTCTTCCCCAATATCAGATGTTCCTCATCTTGAGTAAGAAAGGCCATGTGTTTATATGCTTGTGGTATATCTTTTCCAGCTACATTTTTTAAAAACTGCATGTTGTACCCTGTTCCTTGTGTGGATATGCATAAATTACTTTTAATCAGGTTTTCTCAACTAGGGTTTCATGACAGCCCAGGAAGACTTTCGCAAATGGGGCAGACCTGTCTTAGAAGTATTTATTTTATTTATTATTTCATCACCTCGAGGAGGCTAACAATTAAACCCACATAATGAAAATAGAGGCTAAAAGATTGTTACAGAAATTGTGGTGAATTAAGGATGTTTATTCATATGTCCTCTCCAATTAGAGCCAAGTTTTGGGAATCAGTTTTTACAGAGTTCATTAAAATCACCTGCTGGACTGGCCCTGCTGAACATATATCTTAATGGGAACTCCCAATGTAAAGAAAAAAATGCTGATTAATTATCTTTTAGTCATAGCTAGATTGCTTATCACCCAATCCTGGAAGAACCTTATAGGGACCTCCTCAGAGAGATGCCATGCAAAAATAAGAGATATAGCAACACTTGAGAAACTCACAAATAAAATAAAATTAAATCAGAAGAGAAAAAAAATGATGACTTTATGATGATCTGGAATATCGGAATTTCCAGAATATACTTTATTTAATAATGTTCTTTAATAGGATGGAGACATTTTTATTCACATTTTTGTTTTATATTGGTTTAGGTTGATGTATATAAATAACTCCAACCCATAAAATGCTGATTTTATGAATTTAGGCAGATTGTGAGTAAGTAGGCTGGAAGGAATGTGTCAGTAGCTGTGAGTTTCTGCATTGTGCACGGGGTTGGACTAGATGACCCTGGAGACCCTTTACAGCTCTATGATTCTATGAGTATAATGTTCCACTACATACAAATGCACAAAGCATTATCAAGTTTGTAATGGTGGCAGAGTGGTTCACAGAGACTTGGTGTAGCACTCACTCTCTTTGCATGGGCTGAGAAGATCAGTGTCTCAGATGAGTTCTTGAAGGATGGATGGGAGGAGAGACAGGTCACTCTTCAAAGGAATGAGATGATTGTGAACATCTTAAATGATAAAGCCTCAACTAGATGCTACATCTCACAAAAAATAGCTCCTGAAAGCTCTTTAATTAAAGAAGCTAGTAAGGGAAACATGCTGGCAGTTTCCCTATTACTTTCTCCAAGATGTAAAAGAGAGGGGGGTTTCCCCCCTCTTCTTCCAATAAAACCCAATCATGCCGCTGTGCTTGATAATGAAGTTTTATGAATTCTTAGCCTGAGGTCTTCTAAGCTTTTGGACAACCTCATGCTATTAATGGGTTGCAGCTGATGAAACGCAAGTGGAACAAAACTCATGGAATGAGATTTCCCCACCTCCATTGTCTACTGAACTTTCCAGTCCCGGGGAAGGAGGCAGCAGAAACCATCTTGCTCTAAGAATATTCATTTATTTCCTTCATTTATACCCCACTTCTCTCTCCAGTGGGGTTCCAAAGTGGTTTATATCAGTCTTTGTTCCTTCATTGTATCCTCATGGCAGTCTAGTGAGCTAGGTTAGGCCAAGAGTATATTCCTGGTCCAAAGTCACCCATAGGAATGCCAGCTAGGGATACCTTGGAATTCTAGTTCCTCTCCAAACCAAAGGGATCAGTTCACCTGGAGAAAATGGCTGCATAGGAGGGTGGACTCCATATAATTATACAACACCAAATCCTGGCCCCACCCCCAAAGTCTCCATATATTTCCCAACCCAGAGCTGGCAACCCTACCGAATGAGCTTCCCTGGTAAATTAAGGATTCAAAGCTGGGTCTCCCAGAACCTAGTTCAACACTCTAGCCACTATATGACACTGACTGGCAGATAAAAGGGATCTGTCATGACAACTCCTTTATGGAATGAAAAACAGAGATTCACTGCATGGAGTGCTAAACAAGAATAATGATAGCTAATCCCTTTTCATCTCAATAAGAGCCTCCCATTTCTCCTCTCTGCAATGACACCAAGCACCCGCAGCTCTATCTGTATGCTCTCTCCTTTCTTCCCAGTCTGCTGATCATTTCTGATTTATTCAGTGATGCCATAATACAACATCTGAATTCACATTGTGTCCCCATAGGAGCAGGTGGAATGTCACAAGCAAGAAATTATGCCATTGGGGTGTAAGTCATTGGCCAGGCAGTTATAATTCTTCATATATATTAGATATATTTAGCTTAGGGATATATGCACATGCCCTCTTTTTTGTCTTCCTTTTGTCGCTGAGAGGTTTTATAAACCTTTGGGGGCTTCTTTCATGCCCGTTTTCACCATGCAGGTTTGCAACAGACACAAAAAAATAACATTCAAAGTTATTCAGCTTAATAAAATGGCACGACAATAAAGTCTTGAGAATTTGTTCGCACAACAGAGAAGGGAAAACGGAACAAGGATTCTCTTGCCAAAACAACAGGGCTGCAATATTCAACAGAAACTCTTCTTCAGGCGCATGAGCTGCAATCCTTGAGTGTCAAAGCACACTCTATTCTGAACTCTGTTCAGGAATACTGGTGTGCCCATCAGCATTTCTCAACTTAAAGACATTACTAACATGTCGAACGGAACTACGAGAAAGGGAATAGTTCAATCTTGTTGGAACCTGGAAGCGAATCAGGGTTGGAATTCAGAAAGGAAACCACCAAGACAGTCTCTGTACATTAAATCAATGGCAAACCACGTCTTCTTTCTGTCTTGAAAGACCCTTCAGAAGTTGTTTGTCATTTGATGGCACATTGGCACATAGAATAGAGCTGAACCAAGAGGACCTTGTGATTTTTTTTTTTTTTTAGGAATTGCTTTGAAGCAATGCCTGCAATGTTCCCTGTTCCAAGTGAGAGCAACTCTTCTTGAATTGGCTCTGTGAGCTGCATCGAAGACTAGGTAGAGAGTAGCAAATCATGCAGATGCAGCTTTCCCTGCTGATGGGTTGTTTGGGGCTCATAAGAGCTTTTAATTAAATGATCTGTTGATAAGCATTAGCAGTTCTTTCATGATAAAACAGTTCAGGGATTCCTCAGCCAGGGATTTGTTTGGCTAAATGCAAATCTTGAATGTGGAACTTTGAAATTTGAAGTTCTCCAAGCTATGTGACCTTTGTCAACCTTTGTAGGATGTGATGTCATAGAGCCAAGTGGGTTTTACCACACCTTCTCCTCCCATAAAATGAGTGTTTTATAGTCAATCTTTTTCCTGTGTCTCTGGAGAAGGTTTCTCTTCATGAGAATGTTTCCCTGTTATGATTTGGTGACACACAGGAACACATGAAGCTGCCTAATACTGAATCAGACCATTGGTCCAGCAAAGTGAGTATCATCTACTCAGATTGGCAATGTCTTTCTAGAATCTCAGGCAGAGGACCACCCGAGCCTTTGGGCTGAAGAGTCTGAGGATTGGACTAAACCTTCTGCATGCCAGGCAGATGTTCTTCCACTTAGCTGCATCCCATCATTACTGTGGATGGCAACAAATTTCCAGTGCTCATAAAGAAAAAATTTGCATGTGTGGATAGATGTGAAACTTCACATGTCTTATTGATTGCCTTCGGGGAGTCATGAGAAATGATGCTTATTCTTAGTTTGCTGATTCATTCTGGGCAATTTCTAGTTTTCAAGTCAAATCCGTCAGAAAATTCAGATCCCAAGATGATTATCTAACAAAGTTTGAATCCAACGGCACCTTTAAGTCCAACCAAGTTTTATTCTGGGTGTAAGAGTTCATGTGGAAGTGGTGATTCCAAGCTATTGTGCTACCTCAGTGATTAAGAGAGTCATAGTTACTTCTGGGCTGATTCTGCACTTACTTTGATTTTTCTGTTGTGGATCCTGCTGAATTCAGATTGATTTGAACTCAAGTGTTCCTCTATCCCCTCCCCCAATTGAAACAGAAAGTGTTCTGCACTTGATTGGGGAAGCTCAAAAAGGGGAGGGATGCCCATTGCATCAGACAAGATGCTGGACTAGATGGACCACTGGTCTGATCATGCAGGCCTTATGTTCTTATGAGTGTCCTTGCATATGACAGAATGATTGGCTGCTTACTGTGAGACAATTCTTGCATTTCCTTGGTGACTAGATGGTAACTGGGGGTGGGGGATAGGATGGACTATTTCAGTTTGGTTAGGGCTTGTTGTGACATGTGATGCCCTTGAAATCAGGATAGAGAAAAAAGATCAAAGAAGTAGCCGAATGAGGACTGGCAGCTTAGCTACAGAGAGGTCTGGTGGTCAAAAGAAGTCTACAACAGTCCCCAGAGAAAAGAAGGGAAAGTTTCTCAAGAACACAAACCTACTATGGAGGAAAAACCCAGCTTGGGTATAAAGTTAAAGAGATACAAAGCAGTGTAGTTGGAGAGCAGTAGTTAAAAGCAGAGAAAGGAATAGGGAAAAAAGCTGATTCGGTGTCAAGAGGTCTGAATGATGGCAGGAAAGGCAGGAGTCTCCACAGCCTTCACAGTTTTAGACTAGCCACTCAGTGTAGCAGTTGAAAGCAGCGGCCTCTTATCTGGAGAATTTAGGGAAGCCAGCCTGTGTCTTCTCGGGGGGGGGGGAGTGTCCACCCCACCATCACCCCGACCACAACCTTCCTCTTACAGATCCTGGGGCACATTGGCCATTAGGCCATCCCTCCCATCCGCCTGACATGTAGGCTCCCAGCATGGGCCTCCACATCACCTCCCGCCAACTCTGAGGCATGCCTGCAGGCCAACCCACCTGGCCTAAACTGCAAACCGAGGGGATGGCCAGAGGGGAATGCCAGAGAGAGGGGAGGGTGAACTCTCTGATACTGTAATTGGGGATGCCAGTCTCCAGGTGGGACCTGGGGATCCCCTAGAATTACAGCTCTAGACTAAAGAGATCAGTTCCCCTAGAGAAAATGGATGTTTTAAAGGGTGAACTCTCTAGTACTATAATTGCTACCCCTCCACACCCTCATTTGCATGCATGCCACCAAAACCCCTCCCTATAAAAAAAAAAACAAAAAAAACACTCCATCCCCATGCACTCACATGCGAGCCTACCTTTGCCTTCCACTTCCCACCCCCAGGCTCTAGCGCGTGTTGCATTCCTGGATACAACGGGCTTTATCCCTAGTCCTGGCATAATTGCTCTCTACATTGAGTAGGATCACATGAGATGGCCTAAGTAAGTAACGCAGAGTTTTGTGATCTTGCCTTCCAGTGATATATCAGGCTTTATGCACTCTATTATTTCCTTTTTTGTGATTTTTGCTGTCCGTGGAATCTGCAGAAGCCTTCCCCAGGTCTAAATGGACTGGGAATGCATACCAGGGCAGAAAGCAAAGGATCACAACAAAAAAGAGATGAGAATGAAAGAAGGTGTCATAGACACCAAGTTAATAGCAGTAACAAGTGCTCAAGCTGAATGACAAAAAGGTTTCAAGCTGCATCTCCTGAAGCCCACTAAATCAATTGACTTGAAGGAAGGGAAAAAAATCTCAAGTTCAGATTTATAAAGCTCTGAGTCTGCCGTTTTGCTCTTCTGGCAAGAATTATGGTGGTCATGTTGACAGGCCTGACAGGATAGAAACATTTCATACCTGTTGGGCTGTTTCCTAACTTAATATCTCTGGAAGATTCTTTTATCTATTTGAACCCTGTCTATCAAATGTCAAAAATAGTATCACATTTAGAAGTCAAAAATAGTACCACATTTTGTTACCCTAAAAATTATACTGGTGCTCTTTTTTTGTACTAGAAGAAGAAGAGTTGGTTTTTATACCCCCACTTTTCACTACCCTAAGGGGTTTCAAAGCGGCTTACAATCATCTTCCCTTCTTCTCCCCACAATAGACACCTTTTGAGGTAGGTGAGGCTGAGAGAGCACTGAAAGGATTGTTCTGTGAGAACAGCACTATCAGGGCTGTGACTATTCCAAAGTCACTCAGCTGTCTGCGTGTGGAGGAGGAAGGGGAATCAAACCCGGATCATTAAATTAGAAGTCGCCGCTCTTAACCACTGCACCAAGCTGGCTATGGAATTCTATATTCCACACATCCATACAAACTGGGAGGTTGGTTGGTGAATTGACCTGGTTCATATGGGTCTGTTTAAACAAAAGAGCTGAGTGGCAGGGAGCTACGTGCCTCTGAGCTCCTTTTCATGAAGAGCAAAAAGCAGGGTTGAACATTGTTCTTATGGGCACTAAACTCCAGCACTACAGCCTGTCAGGATCAGTCCCTGCTCTCTGCCATGTTTGAGTTCAGTGAACCTAGGAGACTCCATCTTGGTGTCTTTTGTCCTTGCTAACTTTCCCATGTAACCAGAATGCTTAGGCCTGTAGTTTTCCTTTGATTCCCCCCTCCTTTTGATCTCTTTGTTTTCACACTGCATAGTCTCCCTGCTGTGATACATTGTTGCCTGTGTTCCTGTAAACATCTTATCTGCCAGTCTGGGGTGCCGGCCTGACCAAGGCTGTGCTAACTTTGGCACCTTGGCAGGAAGCCTGGGATGGCACCTGGGTGAGGGGGTGACCCCCTCCCCTTGGGAACGCTTGGGTTTTGGCGGGAGGATTGTATTGATAACTGCTTGCCCTTCTGATATCGAATAGTCTTGACTTCGAAAGTTAAAGTGTTCAGATCTACTTCCAATTAAAGCTTACTTTCCATAGAAGCTTGTTTGTGAGTTTTGTCTGCTCTTGACACAGACAGTTTAAGGATTTGCAGGGCCCTACTTGAGTACAATTGTGGCAGGAATGCCTGGACTGGGGAAAGAAAGGCCTTGCACAGTGGAAAGGGGTATCACTTCAAGTGTCCTTAAAGAGGGAAAAGGGTGGAGGAGAGAGGCTACAGCCCTGATCCATGGGGGCAGGGAACGTACTATGTGGGGCCCCAGGAAGCACAGTGCCCATAGCATCCCTGCCTCCAGGTATAGCTTGGAGATCTCCAAGGATTAAAGCTGATATACACGTAACAAATATCACTTCCCCTACAGAAAATGGATGCTGGAGGGAAGGGGATTCTATGGCATTGTAACTCAACTGAAGTCCCTCCCTTCCCATCCTAAACTTTACCGTCCTCAGGCTCCACCTCCCACAAATCCCTAGGAATTTTCCTACTCAGAGGTGGCCAAACTGAGGTTCACCAGATATCCATGGACTGCAATTCCCATGAGCCCCTGCCAGCATGGCCAAATGGCAGGAGCTCATGGGAATTGTAGTCCATGGATGTCTAGAGAGCCACAGTTTGGCAACCCCCGGATGTTCTCTGTCTCTGAAACAAAAATAGCCTCTTTTGTATAGAAGAACAAGAAGAGTTGGTTCTTATATGCTGCTCTTCTCTACCCGAAGGAGGCTCAAGGTGGCTTACATGTTCCTTCCCTTTCCTCTCCCCACAACAGACACCCTGTGAGGTGGGTGAGGCTGAGAGAGCCCTGATATCACTGCTCGGTCAGAACGGTTTTATCAGTGCCATGATGAGCCCAAGTTCACCCAGCTGGCTTCATGTGGGGAAGTGCAGAATTGAACCTGGCATGCCAGATTAGAAGTCTGCACTCCTAACCACTACACCAAACTGGCTCTCCCACCAAACTGGCTCTATATTGCAGAAGGAGGAAAGCCCCGCAAATACTCATCTTTCATTGCCTGCTCTACAAGTAAGAAATTTAGTTGCATATATAATAGGAACCTTTCCTCTGTTTGAAGTTTGCTAGAGCAGTTCCCTTGTGTAAAGGTACGAGCCTCATTTGGGTTCAAAACAAAAGGAAAACAGTAAGAAATGAGTTTCCCATTGAAATTAATTGAAACGCGTGAAGAAATAAATAGCTAAATAAATACCTTTAATCCTTCCCCCCCGATAAGATAAAGAGAAAAATAAGCAAGCAGAAACATACACTCCATCCTTGAATAATTAAAACAGAATTTCCCATACAAAGTTATGCATATAAACTTATAAACAAGCATATTAAATTAAAGCATTGCAAATGGTACGAAATAACGCTGAGCCTATGGCCGTAATCTAAATTTAAAACGGGGGGGGGGACTTCAAAGCACTTGACATTTCCAATTAACTAGCAACAGTATCTATCTGAAAAGAGTTCACCTTTGAAGTAGGCCTAACAATATCGAGACTTTCATTAACACAGAATGAGAATGTTGAGCATTTTTTCAATGAATTTATCAGACTGCCACCAATAACCTTTCATGCATCATAAATGAAAAGTTAATTTTACTTCTTTTAATCCTGATTGTAAAGTCTCCAGATCAGATACTTTGAAAGTACAATAAAAAAAAAAGTATACAAAAACTGCATCAGTGCACATCCTTAGCAAGGACTGGCCGGAACTTCCCTGCTGTGATGACCTTACCCCTGGGATTGCAAAAAAAATATCCATTGGTTTATTGTCGAGCCTGGATGATGCTATTTAACAGAAAGGTTTTTAACTGTTCCAGACTTTTAGCCAAAGAGCTTTAATCAGATGAAAAGAAAGGATAAAGAAGTAGACAAAATGAGATTTGGCTACTATTGGAGGAAATAAGCAGTCATAAAAGATATGGGAAAGTAGAGTATTTGGTTGCCAGTCTCAAGACAGGACAGCAGAACAATATTGGGGAGGGGGGTTACACAGTGCAATGGTGCATACGCCATAAGCAAAAATCATTGTATAAATCGACCCAACTCAATTGAATCAAACATACATACACAAGTTTTATTTAAAAGTAATCCCTTTAAGAAAATACAAGTATGATCCAGTTCTTTCAACATATAGATTTACCACTGATGTCCATACAAAGATCCAGTAAACCTCTGTTTTGCCACATCTTGGATCCTCAGTGGACCCAAAATGCTAATACAATCAACAAAGTCCTTCAAAGTCAATGCAATAAAGATGTAACAAAATTGAAAGATGTATACAATGTTCTAGTCTTAATTTTTGACCAGAAGGAAAAGAAGGAACAAGTGCCCCCAAAGGGCCTCAATGAACGACGTACATCCTAGAAGAATTCTTCATAATTGCAAAATTCAATGCAGCTTAAAGAAAATCTGGAAAATCACACATGATTTCTCCTTTGTGAATCACCGCACATTACTGTTGGGATGTATATGGCTTGATGGATCCCAGGTTGTGGAACCTTATTCTGCAGACACCTTTATAAGCCTTCTTCCTGATCAATACACAGAACAGACAAGTGTATGCAGATTCACATAGCAAAATGCTTTCTTGTGCTTATGCACAAAGGCACCCACACACTTGTTAGGGGCAAATGGCTGCAAGTTACTCCGAATATGTCAGCAGCTCAATATAGCATCTACCACTTAGTCATTTCAAAGCCTGACTTTTTAATAGACATCTTACCTCCTCTTTTCCAGATGGAAAAGCTGCCATAGCAATCAATAGCACTCTCCCCCCCCCCCCACCACCACCACCAAAATGGTCTTTAACTGCTTTGGATTGTTTAAGTGCCATGGGTGCTTTTTTATTAGATTGACTGTTGTCCCTGATGTGTCAAGCCACAGAATTTGCAGCACTATCTCTGCAGTGAAGCTTCCCCCTCCCCTTTTTCAAAACAGTGTGTTTATACCAGATAGTCTCATCACATGCAGCGCAATGAGAGGAAGGACTTTGGTATGCCAGCAGAGCCCAACATTTCAGCAATCGTGTTCTACTGAGGTGTGCCTCTGCATGATTCAAAGCAAGGTCCGAGCTTTTTTTGAGTTCTGCATAGTGGCATATGGTCTGGAAGAAAACTGTAAGTCATGTTTTCACCTAAGTCCTTGCCAGGTCCTTCTGAGCTGCTGTTGGGGGTGGGGGCAGTTTCCAGGATCTGCTGCTCTGCTGGGCTGCACCCACTGGGCTGGGTGATTGAGTTGAGGCTAGGGTCTAAACAGAGTCTAAACAGAGTCCAGTCTGGGAGGTTGTGAGCCAAAGGGAACAGAGTTCACAGCAAACGGGGAAGGGAGCAGAGCCAAGTCGAATCAGGGTTGTAAGCCAGGGAGAGAGTCAAAACACAGACCGGATTCAGGAGCCAACCCGTAGGTCAAAGAATCAGTGTGTGGTAGGAAGACAAGCCAAGGGTTGAAGAGCTGGGAGGCAGAGGAGCAGAGTTTTGCCAGAGCGAACCAGAGCAGGAGATGTCTGGAAAGACAGACAAGGCAGCACTCACATTGTCACCATGAAGGACGTTGCCTCAAGATCCTTCTAAAATACAGCCAAACTGGGTGGGGCAGTTTTTTACTTCATTAAACCAAAAATTGTTGACATCAATTTTTTGCGGGGACATAGTGGAAGAGTCAGTCCCATAGATATGAAGGTCCAAGACTAGTTAGGTTTGTGCAGGTGAGAACCAAAACCTTGAATTTTCCTAGGATTGCCTTGTGTCCTATGCTCCGTGCGCATACTTGTAAATAAGTCAAATCTTACAAAGACCCTATGAATTTTCAGAGTCTTTTCATTCAAAGAGAACTATATCTCTCTTTCACACACACACACATCAATCAATCAATCAATCAATCAATCAATCAATCAATCAATCAATCAATCAATCAATCAATCAATCAATCAATCTATCTATCTATCTATCTATCTATCTATCTATCTATCTATCTATCTATCTATCTATCTATCTATCTATCTATCTATCTATCTATCTATCTATCTATCTATCTATCTATCTATCTATGTATCCTGGAACTTATTGGAGCATATCTAAGGGGAAGGTGTAGTGATGTGGTATCTGGCTCTGAGACAAAGTGTTGGAAGTGAGATGCTTATTTCCAATTCCGTTCAGCATCTCAACGCATAGCAGTTGTGTAACATTCTTAATGTTCAGTCTCAGTTTAATTTCTGCAAATATTTAGTCTCTGTTTCCCTTTGCAGCATCATTCAGTCTCGATGTATTCCCCCCCCTCGTTCCAGCATCTGTTTCAGCAGCAATTAAAAACCAAGCATGTGACACAAATCCGTCCTTTAACAGACTCCGCTAAGGAGAGAAGGACATGTGTACATTCCTACTTTGTACACTTGTGGAAGTGTAAAGCGAATGATTTGCATTGACATGAAAGGATGTGGTGGGAGGAGAAGGGTATCTTAATACATACTTGAAGCATATTAGAAAAACTCAAGCAGATTCTGTTTGTGAAATATGGGATTTTACAGACAGGTTATATTAGCACTGTGTGGTTAATGCTTTTTGCCTTGTAAACCCATTCATTCTAATGTTTCCTAGCTCTGATACACTTCTCCATAAATCTGTCTCCATGAATCTGACATCACCACCTGCATTAACAGGCAGGCTCAAGAAGGGACTGGGGAGAGACAGGAGGCTCTATCCCCTCCCAGGCACAGAAGCCATGAGAGAACTCACTCACTCTTGGGGGGAGGGGGCAATGGAAGCAGCCAGTTCCCTAACTTGTGGCCAAGTTCCCTAACTTGTGGCCAAGTCCATTAAGGCAGGAGGGGGAAAGCCATGGACTCCTGGTTGGTAAGAAGAGGAAGAATTGTTTTTTATACCCTACTTTTCACTGCCCAAAGGAGTCTCAAAGTGGCTTACAATTGCCTTCCCTTCCTCTCCCCACAACAGATATGCTGTGAGGTAGGTGAGGCTGAGAGAGTTTTTGACAGGACTGCTTGATCAGAACAGCACTATCAGGGCTGTGACAAACCCAAGGTCACCTAGCTGGCTGTATCTGGAGGAGTGAGGAATCAAACCAGGCTCGCCACATTAGAAGCTGCCAATCTTACCCACTATGCCACACTAGCTCCCCACACTGGTAACCCCAGGGCTATACTCTGAATTAGTTTTAGAATGACAATACCCCTCCCTCACAATGGCTTCCTTCAGCTTCCTAGTGCTTTTAAGAGCACACAGCCCCCCCCCGACTTTGATTTCACAGCAGTTTACTTCATTAAACCAAGAATTCTTATCCCTTCATAAAGGCAAATCAAGAGCAACATCCAAAAAAAAGGGGATAAAAAACCTCTTCATTGGCTATGTTTTTGTTGTTACTTTAAACATTCCTTAATGCATGCCCTGGAGGCAGAGTGCAGGGAATTCATCACACAGCACACAGAAATGTTTTCCAGTTCATCAGAATCGGTCAAATGTTAAATGCAATTAGAGCCTGCCATGTGATGCTACCCCTGGTTTGCCAAGGGCTTTGAATGGGCGAACATGTGAATCCAGATGCACCGGGATAGTACATTCCAGCCCTATTGTGCCTTTAATTCATTTTTATCGATACAAAACATAAACTTTGGTTAGACTTCCCCTGGAAATGAAGGCGCTTCATTAATTTGCTCTTTACATTATTCATATGGCATTTTAATTGAGCGTCGGTGACTTTAACCAGCACAGGACCCATTACATATTGTAGAACATTAACTCAGGAAGTAAACTGCATTAGATGTTAGAAGGAAAGCCACTTCCACTACTCCACAGTAGTGCTTTGTGTTTATAACTTAGTAACATTACACATTTTAGTGCCTCGTAAGATTACGCCGCTCAGTGTAAAGGACTGATTTTCCTTAAGGGGCGTTAGAAAATCTGCTACAATAAGGTGAAAAATGCCATCTGGTTGCAAATGAATGGTAGAAACCGCATAGAATGTTCAAGGCAAGAGACATTCTGCATAATGACCATAGATTACCTTGTTGTGTTCTCCCATCAGTGTTAACCAGGTTTGACCCTGTTTGGCTTCTGAAATCTAATATTATTCAAGCTGGCCTGGGCCATCCGAGTGAGGACAATTATAATTATATAAATAGAGGGGTATTGACATAGATTTACAACCAAGTATTTCAGTCCTCATATTCTTTGGTTCCTTCTGCTGGAATGGATCCAGCTAGGATTTTTTGTTTTTTGTTCAATTTCACCCAATAATCCCCTTTGCATTAGCTTCTATCCTGTGCGGCTTTTGTCCATGCAATCCTCGGGATCCCCAGCATAGCCTTTTTGGATGGTCTAAGGGAACACTTTTTCATTGGAAGAAAAACTGGTTGCATTTAACCAACCTTGTTGCTCTGAACATTTGTCCAGTGAGAGCCGAGGGAAGGAAACAAATAGTATAAAATGGGCTATACGTTTAAAGTGATCAGATTAATGAAGTAAACAGATTAAACAAATTAAAGCTCAGTTAGTGTGTGAGAATCCCTCCAGCAGTTCTTCTTAATCACTAGCTACCTAGCTTCCAATTTCAAAGCACAAACAACGCTCTCAAGAAACACAGGTCTGCAGAGGGACATGCTGTGATATGACCCAAAGTAGCTGTCTTTATTGGTTTCTGTTCTTTCTTTCTTTTGAATCCACACATCTTCCAAGGAGCTTAGAGCGGCATAATTGGTCCCTTCTTCCCTATGTATTCTTACAACAAGCCCATAATGGTAGTTTAGTTAGAGAGTGTTTTGCCTCATTACAGGGGTTGGGAAATTTCTGAAGATTTGTGGGTGGAAACTAGGGTGGGACTTCAGAAGGTTATAATGCTGTAGAGTCCACCATCCAAAACAGCTATTTTCTCCATGGTAACTGATCTCTGTCATCTAGAGGTGAGCTGTAATTTTGGGAAATCTTTAGACCCAACCCTAGATCATTGTCAAAGGGATGTGAATGTTCCTGTGGGTGGTTCTCATGTGATGAAAGAGAACAAGATACGGTTATCTTCATCTTTGGATTATATTCTCCCTTTGCTAGTGTGGTAATATGAAATAGTGTTCTAAGTTTTGTCTCTTGGCAAGATTTTTTAACAGTGGGACTGGGAAACTAATAACTGGCCAGAGGAGTAGAAACAATCTGTATCCATCCCACTACAAAAAAAAGAAAGAAAAGAAAAGAAAAGAAAAGAAAAGAAAAGAAAAGAAAAGAAAAGAAAAGAAAAGAAAAGAAAAGAAAAGAAAAGAAAAGAAAAGAAAAGAAAAGAAAAGAAAAGAAAAGAAAAAAGGATGACTAAAGAAAACTGTTCCAATTACCATACAATAGACCTAATTTCTCATGCTATTAAGATCCTGCTCAAAATCACACAACAATACATAGCAACAACCATTGAAAGAGAATCACCAGATGTTCAGGTTGGCTTTTTAGCGGGGGGCATGGCATTCATGATTATGGGAAAGTCATGGGAATATCAGAAGGATATCTACTTCAGCTTTATTGACTATAATAAAACTTTTGATTGTGTTGATCACAACAAATTGTGAGAGTCCCTGCATAAATTGGGAGTGCCAGTGCACTTGATCCAACTGATGCAGTCATTCTACACAAACTAAGAAGCGTAAACCATTTGGTGACACTGACTTCTTCAAAATAGAGAAAGGAGTGTGCCAAGCTTGTCTTCTTTCCCCCTTCCTGTTTAACTTGTTTGGTGAGAACATTATGAGAGAGATTTAATTCAAAGAATCAAACACTGGAATTAAGATGGGAGGAAGGAATATAAATACTCTTCAGTACGCTGATGACACTACCCTTTTGTCAGAAACTAAGGAAGACTAAAACAGCTGATTACAAAGATCAATGAAGTAAGAAAGAAATTTGGCCTCTACTTAAACACTAAAAAGACAAAAATAATGGCCACTGCAAAAACAGACATGTCACGATAATGATTGATGGTGAAGAGATTGAGTGCATTCAAGAATACATTTTTCTTGGATCACAAATTGATGTGAGTAGAGATTGCAATATTGAAATAAAATGTTTAATTGCTCAGGGTTGCTCAATGATGAGCTTGAACCAAATGTGGAAAAGCAAGATCATAAGCCTGATTACCAAATATAGTTTAGTTAGATCTATCATATTTCCAATAGCCACTTATGGCTGTGAAAGATGGATAACGAAATAATTGGACAAGAGAAGAATCATTTCATTTTAACCTTGATGTTGGAGAAGGCTTCTGCTGGTTCCATGGAAAGCAAAAGTCACAAACAAGGAAATACTACAGTGCATAAAGTCTGATATATCACTGGTAGGCAAAATCATGAAACTTCAGCTCACTTACTTTGGCCATATCATGCGATCCAACTGAATGGAGAAAGCAATTATGTCATGATTGGTCAGTGGAAAAAGGAAAGCAGGCTGACAAAGAACATGGTGGTTATATGTGATCAAAATGGACACCATCCAGAACATTGCTCAGCTGAGGTAGGTCGTGCATAATCAGGAATCAGGGCAATAGCTGAGCCATGGGATTTCCAAGAGTCAGACTCAAGCAAATGGCTTACAGTAACAACAACAAATCATGTTTGTAATAATATTTATATTGCAAGTTAGCTTGACTTTTGCAAGGGAGAAAGTCAGCTAATAAATATTGCAAATAAATACATTCTTAAAGATGCCACCCATTGTGGTACCAAAGCATTTCAGGGGAGGGAGGTGGAGGGAGTTAGTGCTAGATGTTCATGGATTGGCAACCAATTTTGCCTAAGCTTTCCCCATTCTTAATTTAGTTTCTAGTTCTTGGATATTTATTTATTTATTTTTCTATTTTTATACCACCACTCTTGTGGCAGTTCACAAATATAAAACAGTACATTCAATAAAAACCCATAGAAACACTCCTTATCACAATTTTAAAAAAGATGGAGATCATAAGAGAATTCTAAACATCCAACCCCCTCCCCCTTTCAGCACGAGGGCCAAGTTCTCTTCTGATGTGAGCGGGGAGCAAGATCAAGCCTGTATCATCTTTCATTACATTAGGGGATCCTCTGATCCAGTGGTAATACATGTTGCAGCACACTGACCTGCAAACAAGCACTACATCTTTTATCTATAAATTCTTCCCTCTGTTGCTATCTCCTTCATTGTATGACCTGAGTGCTTCAAATGATCTGGTTACTTGTTCTTCCATCAGCATTGATGGTTCTGGTACGGGAGGTTCATGGTCAGGAGATGAATCCTCTGTAGGCCTTCTCTCTAGAGTCCAAGGTTCAGGCTCCTTATTGGTTACATTTGGATCCAAATTTGTTGAGTGTATCTGCATGGACCCAGAGTCCTTGCATCCCAAAGTTTAACTCGGGGTACTTGAATCTGTTCTGAGACCAACTACTTTGAGAAGATTTCCCCAATTTGGAAACATCCTGTAATTTTTCCAATATTTTTTCCAATATTTAAGAAAGGTTCCCAGTCAGATCCAGCAAACTACCATCCTATCAGCCTCCTCTCAGTGGGAAAGTTGTATACTTTATACTTCAATTTAGAGGAATAGATACCCTCTAATAATATTCTTGGGTGGAAGCACATTGGCTTTAGGAAGGTTTTTGTATCAAAAGATCATAGCTTGATCTTAGCCCACCTTCCCACCCTGACCTAAATTGTATGTCACAGTTATAGAGCTTAAGCAAGCTTTTGATACTATACCTAGAACTAAACTGTGGTAAAAACTGAAACATAGATCAATTGACAAAGACTGCTGTGGCTAATTAAAAAAACCATTTACTCATTTTGCCTGACTCAAGCTTGCAGTGGAGAAAAGGGAGAATTCATGGATCTTGGTAGAGGAGTGAAGCAAGGCTGTCTCTTAGCAATGTTACTTTTCAGTTGGTAATTGAATGACCTTGCAACTGTTCTCTCTGCAGCAGAATTCCACCCTTTATATCTATTGTCAAAGGCACTAAATCTACTCCTTTATGCAGATGAAAATATACTTATATCTTATACTGGTTTGAAAAGACTCCTAAATGATATTTACAAATACTATATATCTGAAGAACTTCAGATCAACTATTCAAAATCAAAGGTTATTGTCTTCTCCAAAGCCAAGAAAATTACCACTACAATCTGGAGAATTGATGGTACTCGATGAGAACAAATCACTAAATTCTTATATCTGGGTGTAGACTTTGATCTTCACCTTAACTTGCAATCTGATTCTAAGCATACAACAAACAAGATTAAATCCTCTGTGAGAACACTCAAACTATTTCCCTCCAAGGAAAGCCAATACTTTCCAAGTGGTTTGCATGTATTTAATGTGAAAATCATTTTGCAACTCCTTTATGAAGCCTTCTTCAAGTCAAGGAGAACCAAGATGAGCCTCTCTGCAACTTCTTGTACTATATTACTGGAACCTCAAGATGTATAGCTGGAATAGTATAAAATTAAGCTACATGCACTTAAACACAGGTTAACAGTCATGTTTCCCCCCTAAAAAGTACAGATTGTTCTATGAGTATAAACAAGATCAATTATATTCTTAAAAGGTAAAGGTAAAGGTATCCCCTGTGCAAGCACCAAATCATGTCTGACCCTTGGGGTGACGCCCTCTAGCGTTTTCATGGCAGACTCAATACAGGGTGGTTTGCCAGTGCCTTCCCCAGTCATTACCGTTTACCCCCCAGCAAGCTGGGTACTCATTTTACCGACCTCGGAAGGATGGAAGGCTGAGTCAACCTTGAGCCGGCTGCTGGGATCAAACTCCCAGCCTCATGGGCAAAGCTTTCAGACGGCCGCCTTACCACTCTGCGCCACAAGAGGCTCATCAATTATATTCTTACTGAATATTTTAAAAAAAGACAAGAAACTAACTTGTCTTGGTTTAGCAATGGATGTATTAAATATTGGAAAATCTGAATCCTTACTAATTATTGAGGATCACATAAAGTAATTAGATAAGATTGCTTTAGCTCAGTTATATGACCTTGGTGAGTGTGCACCATCCAGATTTTTTTGTATCCTTACATCACCAACCATACCATCCTTAACCAAATACCTTAGAGTTTTTCATTACCGTGGAACATTCATGCTTACACATTTGAACACTACACCTTCAGCAGTCCTACATGGAAGGTATTCTAATTTATATGATCCAGATAGGCTTTATCAGTTTTTTTTAATATTGACTCTTTGACCTACATGCTATTGGAATACCCTTTTTGCAACTTAAATTGTGAACTATGGATTGCCCCTATTTCAACTAAATTACTCTCTACTGTATTAAAAGACATTGAAATCTGATGTTAATGGCTAGAGATCCAAAGATTATGCTGGCAGTAGCCAAATATCTCTCCACATTTTCCTTGAAGAATTAATGATTCCTTATCCATTGCTCAATATCACTTGATCAAAGGAGCTTACATGTTAAAAAGGAAAAGCAAAATAAAATAAAAGACAGAAATCCACCCCAAGAATGCCAGTTAAATTGCTTCAACCCCCCACCCCTGGCAAACAAAGAAGCTTTGCAGCACCTCCTGGTGATGTCCAGTGAGATTTCTCTCACCTACTGACAAAGGCCATTCCATAGAGTAGGAGCCATGTTAGAAATGTTCTGGTCTTTGCCAGATGCGCTATCTCAAGTGGTGAGAAAGCCAACATATGATTATAATAGGTGTCACACAAGGACATGTGGAAGAAGGTAGTCCTCTAGATTGGACAGGTCAATCATCTTAGATATTCATCCAACCACCTTTTGACTAGCCCAGATGATTCCAAAAACAATAAGTTATATTTGTCTAAACTTTCTTCTTGTATCTCTGGCCAAAACAAAGTTTAAAAATGATAGGAACACGAAGACATTTTTATGTTTGGCAATAATGCAACCTGTTAAAGGGTATTCAACCTGTTTTCTGTGAGATTCATAAAAAGTATTCTGAGAAGTGGGGACATCAAACAAGAAGTTGTATAAACAGGCCAGTCCCCCTTGTCACTGAATAATGTGAAGCTCACAAATTTATTTCATTAGTCAAATCAATTCATTATACCCTGTCAGACTAATGAACTTTCTTCTTTCTGACTAGCATCTATGTCCTAACCAATCTGTCCAGCATATAAGCCTAAACCCTTTCTATAAAGACCTTGGGCCACACCTATGGCACTAGTATTTTTGAAGCAAAAAGTTGAGAAATTGCTTTGCAGACTTCAGAATTTTCCTTAGAATATGAACTCCATATATGTATCAAGACAAGTTTCGGTTGCATTCTAGATGAAGAATGCAACCAAAATATATATCTATTTTCAAAGACCTACTTCCATTGATACGTTTTCAGACCTGTCATTAAATTCAAAATATTTAAGATGGTTAAGTCATATATCTTTCAAAAAATTAGTGGAAAAACCACTAAGTTCAGGGCTTCTTATGGGAATTTGCATCAATACTCTGATTGAAATATGTCTATGTATTGAAGGCTATGAACCATGAAGAGCAAATGCTTTAGTAGGTTTCTCTCCGTTCATTCCCAAAGCCTCGGGACAATTCTTCCTGTCGGTCCAGTAAAAGAATGTGAGCCAAAAGAAGGAGGCAGGGGGGATAATCAGAAAAGGTGTCTTCTGTTCCTGTGTTCCTCTGTTCTATTCATGGAACAACTCACACAGGAGGGGTTGGAAATGGTTTTTGTCAATTTCCACATGGCTTCCCACTGTTTCCAATGGCCACAAAACTCTGAAAAATATTTGAAAGAGCACAAGAAACCACAGCAGGAAGGCACGTGGGTGAGAAATCCATTCCATAGAATATGTCTCTACATCGCTCATTGAAGAATTGATTTTTTTTTACTCTTGAAGTGTAGTTTTGTTATATGAGGTAAAATTATTTGACTCTTGAAGAAATGCCCCATATGAAGGAAAGAGAAGGGAGCATGGCATAATAGGTAGTACAGCCTTTCTCAACATATTTTTTTATATCATTGAGAAACCCCTGAAAATTTCTTCAAGCTTTGAGAAATCCCAGAAGTAATATGATCATGCAGAATACAGTTGGGAAGCATAGCTGTGGACATGCCCTCCAGGAAACCCTCCCCACCTCATGCTGGCCCATCACTGGCCATTTTAGAAGGGGGTGGGATTGACATGTCCATATATGGACATATCACCCAATAAATGTTTAACAAATTATATATACCCAGGGTCATCAAGAAACCCCAGGGTTTCACAAAACCCTGGTTGAGAAAGCCTGGGTTAGAGTGGCAGACCTGCATTCTAGAGACACAGGTTCAAATGCCCATTCTGCCTCAGAAGCTTGTTGGATAATCTTGAGCTCTCTCTCTCAGCCTAACCTCCTGAAACCCTTACTTCACCGACACTGCCAACTGCCACAACCTTTGTTACACATGTTAAAGGATGCAGGTACATCAGGAAGTCACAGTTTACCACCCTTTTGTCTCTTTTTAATATAGAGAGAGCCTTGATTATTTCATATACTAGGACCAGTTTTGCATGGCAACAACTATGTTGGGCCACCACCAGAAGTTTGCGACATGGCTGTTTGCCCTGTTGCTTCCTGTGTCCCAATGGGGGACCATTGTTGGCAGTGAACCCCATTCACCCGGATTTCTGCCTTCAAATGAAGACATCAGGATGGAAATTTTCTGCTATACAGTGTGTGTGTGTGTGTGTGTGTGGGGAGGGGGTGCGTGGGGGTTCTTTTAATTCATAACAATTCAATACCACCTTCATGAAAATAAATTTTTAATGTCCCATTTGGTTCTGCATCACCAACAAAGCACTGTGGAGTCAACTGGGGCATTTGTTGTCCCTTCTGGGACACTGTAGGCAGTGGAAGAGCAGAGCCTCCTTGTTCACATGGGCCTGGCCAGACAAGGTTGCTGATGGTGACTGTGGCATGAAAAGGACCGTGGAAGACACCATGTTCCCTTGCCATGGGGAGAGTAGGACCCTGAATTGGGCCAGCGCTTGACCAGCACTGGACCAGCACCGATATCATGGGGACATGGGAATTTGCCTTGCCACCTGACAAGTGGTAAGGAATATTCCCCATGCGGAATCAATCTAGGTCTCCTCTCTCATTTCCAAAGGCACTTGGACACCACATAGGACAGTCCATCCCCCTTATCAACCAACTCTCACTCAGACTCTTTCCACAACTATCAGGGTTGGAACTCAAATACTGCTTCAGTTTCATGTTGTCTCCATTTTGTCATTTGCATATGTATATAGAGATACTAACAGGTTTGTGGGTGGGTGTGCATTTATTTCCCCAAGATAGTACACATTCAGCAGGGCTATCCAGAAAAGAGTTAACCTTTACTATAGGCTTAAAACAACATTGGAGCTATTCAGGCAAATAAATATATTTCTTAACACTTGATCTTTTGATCCCTAACTGAATCCATGCTTTCAAGTCTAATTGTTACAAGTTATCTTGGAAACATCATGGAGAACAGGTAGAGCTACTTCTCTCTGGACCTATTTCAGCCTCAGACCTGCTGGAAAGCCTTGCTAGTTCAACTCCTTCCTATTGATCTACTTGCGTGCTAAATCCCAGTTCTGCTGGGAGGAATGGCGCTAAATGCAGTATCAGTCTTGTTGATATCCTTCAGTTAGCCTAAGGTTCCTGGTAGTTTGTATTCCTGAAGAGCCAGTCTCTTGCTCTAGAGGGCAGAATGTATTGGTTCTCTTCTCCCACAACAATGGTAGGGTAAATGAAAGATTGTGACCAATCCAGCAAGTATCGTGACAGTTGAACCCAGTTTTCACAGACTTTAGTTTGGGTTTTCTTGTTGGCCCTGGAAGGGTTTCCTAAATGGATGGGAGTTAATTTTTAATATATTTTTAAAAACGGTTAAACATTAATGGGGTAATATGATCATATATAGTAATGTTGACCTCTCCCTCTCCCAAAATGGTCTAAGATGAACCTGGAAGGGATGGGAAGGGGAGGGGCCCCAGCTGGATGTGTGCACAGCTATGCTTCCCAACAATATTCTGCATGATTACACCAGTTCTGGGGTTTCTGGAAGCCTGCAGAATGATTCAGTGGTATCTGAATGGTTAAAAAGTTGAGAAATGCTGTTTTAACCACTTAAATAAAAAATCCTATGCCCTGATCTCTCAACCGCATGGATTAATCCACTCAGATCAATCAACTAACGTTTCAGTTGATTACTCTACCAATAAAACCCCTTAAGTCTAGATGCCCTCTAGGTTGATGTCTAAATTGGAACAGAAGAAGCAGGAGACCACTGAGGTAATTTGAAAACAATGCTTTGCCCTCTGAGTCTGAACACATTACTTCCAGATATTTCTGCTCTGGATCACAGTCTTAATTAGCTTCCCACCATTCCCCTCGGACATATGAGTTAATCATTCTTCATATCTGTAAATCATGCTAATGCAAAGGAACAAACACTGCAGTGGTGCAACTTTTAAAAGGTCATCTGTTCTTTTGAGCTACAGCAAGAAGACTTCATCAACACCCAAAGCGATCCAGCCAACAGAGAGCCCAAGCACTGAGTGTTTTTTTTTTTTGCAAGGCGCTGGCATGTCAAACATTGTTTTCCATTCAGGAAAGGAAAGATTGAAAAGTTGTTGTACCACACGTTCAGCAAATACCTTGATGTGATAAACCGTGGCTTAACGGGAAGTCATAATGAAGTGTACAATTTGTTATGTGATTGTAAGACAGAAACCTTGAATATAGTGATAATGGGGAAAATTGATGGGGAACAGGTTTTTTTTTATATAAGAAGAGGAGAAGCCAGTATAGTTTTGTTTTGTTTTGTTTTTAAGATGGTCTGTGATTTACTGAACTGATAGACTTAAAATTTATGCCTGGTGGGGGAAAAAAGAGATAAGAATATGAGGAGGAGGGTTTGCCATTGACCAATTCATGAAGCTATGCTGGGGTTCTTGAGACCCACATGTGGATTATGAATGGTAGTAAAGAGCTTAGAGGGAGTCAAGTCTCAACAGGTTTAGCCAGTGTTGTGCAGTGGTTAAAAGCAGTGGATTGGCTAGCCAGGTTTGATTCCCTGCTCTTCCACATACAGCCAGCTGGGTGACCTTGGGCCAGTCACCTTGGATTTATTTCCCACCACTATCAGTCAAGCTGTCTTGCGGTGGGTTACATAAAAAAGCAATACCCCACAAATATACATAAAAACTTAATCCCCTATTAAAACAATATCCTGGTGGCAGAACTATTCCCCTCCCTCTTGAATAAACAATGCCCTTCCCTGTGCATCTGGGGACAATTTATGGATGCCAATTCCATTGCAGATGATTTAATCTAGAGGAGACCATCAGATCTCTCATGCTCTGGCCTTAACGAGAAGCCTGGTGGAACAGCTCTGTCTTACAAGCCCTGAGGAGCATAGTTCTTCCGGGAGGTCATTCCAGCAGGTTGGGGCCAGGACAGAAAAGGCCCTGGCCCTGGTCAAGGACAGGCAAACATCCTGGGGGCCAGGAATTACCAGTAAATTGGAACCCACAGAGCGTAACAGTCTGTGAGGGGAAATAAAGCCTCAGGTGGTCCATCATATATTCAGGCCCCAGACTTCATAATGCCTTAAAGGTCAAAATCAAAACCCTAAACCTGATCCAGGCCACAACTGGCAACAAATGCAGCTGCCTCAGCACCAGCTGGTATGAGCCCTCCAAGATGTTCCTGTGAGGACTCTAGTAACTGCATTTTGTATCAGCTGCAATTTCTGGGTCAAGGATAAGGGTAGGCCAGCATATAGGAAGTTACAGAAGCAAATTCTGGAGGTGACTGTCACAAGTATCACCATGGCCAGGTGCTCTGGGAGTAGGTAGGGCACTAGTAGCCTCACCTGGCATAATTGGTAAAAAGTCCAGCAGGCTACATTCATGACCTGCACCTCCATAAAAAGGGGGGCATCAAGAATCACCCCCAATTTCCTGGCACAGAGCACAGTGTTAAGTTACATCCCAGCCAGGTTTGATAAACACACTTCCTGACCTGTCCCCCTTCCCCCCAAGACATAGGACCTCTGTCGTGGAGGGGTTGAGTTTCAGATGACTCTGCTCAAGCCACCCAGCTACAGCTTCCAAACATCTGGCAAATGGTTATGGAGGGGAGTCCAAGCAGCTGTCCATAAGATAGAGCTGGGTATCATTGAGGGCAACCCAACCCAAAATGTTGCACCAGCTAAGCCAGAGGGTACGTAAAGATGTTGAAAAATGCAGGGGAGAGCTCCACAAAGGACACAGCTCCTTCCCCGCTGCAAACAAATAATTAAATAAATAACATTCAGAACGTCTCTAAGAAGCTTGATTAGAATATACACATTACTTCCCCTCCCCATGGCACACTGCCCCCCCCCCCGAATTCTATAACTATAGCCCAGGCAAGCCAGATCTCATCAGATTTCAGAAGCTAAGAAGGGTCAGCCCTGGTTAGTTTGGATTTGGATAGATCTCCAAAGTAGTCAAAGGTCACTACCCAGAGGCAGGCAGAGTCAAACTACCTCTGAATATCTCTTGCTTTGAAAACCCCGTGAGGGGTCACCATAATTCGGCTATGACTTGATAACAAAATACTCCCCCCCCCTAATCACAGGTTTGGATAATTGGCAGGCAGAGTGCTTCGGGAGGAGACAATCCTTCAGTTATTCTGCCCATTTTTTATCTGTGCCCACTGTGACTGGGACACACAAGAATTATTGTAACTGAGGCCTCCACATGCTCCCACTTCCATGATGTCTGAGATGGTTTTGATGGAGCCACTGATATTACTGGACCGGGAGATGTTTGGGCACATGCAAGGGCATATACATGGGTGGGTTGACACTAATGTTTCATTCAGATCTGTGAGCTTGGTTATGAAGTGGTTGATGACCGCTTCGACATCCTTTGTGCCATCATAAGACACAGAGCTGCAAAGAAATGGGTGATATAGAAATCTAAATAAATAAATAAATCATAAGACATCTTAACATCTTTTTCATAGCAGTTCTTTGTTGAGCACTTGCCACCTCACAGTCCACAAGATGGTTAGAGTCTTGAACTAGTTTCAGGGTTCAACTCACTTCCAAGCCTGGTTAAAATGGATATCTGAGAGGACATGGATACCACCCTGAGCTTTTTCAAGGAAAGGTTGGATGGATCTGTTGGCAGAGTTCAAATATGCAAAGAGGGAGACAACACCAGACTGAAATAGTTTCATTATAAAGAGAAACTACTCTGAATAGAAAGAGGAGATACAAGAATTCTAACTGTAATTATTTGTCTTTCTTTGTTCTGGAGGCAAGCAGGGAGGAAGTGTGCTCAAAGGAGCAGGAAGTCTCCTAGGCCCATTATGCACGGACGCCGAAACGGCGATTTCGGGTCACATGAAAAACGCGGAGGAGGAAGACGCGAAGCACACCAGTTACGCATGGGATGGGGCGCAATGGCGGCAAAACCCAGAGTAACCAATTATGCACGCGGTGATCCCGGCACCGCTTCTGGTTACGCCCCGGTCACCCGGAAGCTGCACTTTCTTCTGCGTTTCACTAATGTGGCTTTTTCGGCGGCATGCACCAAAGCTGCGGCCAGTTGCAGCCGGCACCGTGTGTTATCGATTATTTTAGTCGCCGCCATTCCACCCCGAATGTGCGTTATTCCCCCCGTGCATAATGGGTCCTACTGAGCCAATCAGGACACAGGAGGAAACTATTTGAAAACTATCAGGAAGTTCTTAATCTAACTATGCTAAATGCCCTCTGCATATGCTTTCGAGTCATGCACTTTTCAGCTCTTGCACATTCCAAAAGGAATGGTATCAACTAGACAGGTAAAAGGCAAGAGGATGGTAAGCAATACTAAAAAGATATGCCTATCACACCTTTAAACATTCTGTACAGTGAAGAAGGGGGGACATGGCAAATGAAGCATAATAGCATTTTAGACTTTTTTCCCCTTCTTTTTAAAGATCATAGCACAAATTACACTAAAATGTAGGCTAGTCTTGAAAATGCCATTTCTGTTGTTTGGAACAAAATTGCAAAAAGAACCATTTTAATTTTCTTTTGGGTAACCTGGGAGGCCAGAAATGCTACAAATATAATGATCAAAGAAAATAACTGTTTTCCATGTGGCACTGAACAAAAAAAAGGTATCCAATGCTACCCCCAAATGCTGAGTTTATTGAGAGCAATGACACTTTCTATAGATATTAACTTGCTTTTACTTAAACTCCGGTCTGCTGGACCCACTCTTTTTCTTTCTTATTAGCTTTAGCTGTTGGAAATGAACTAGTGTCTGTGATTTGTTCCTATTCTTCAGAAGTTGTGCATGGCTCTCAACCCCCTTGTGTTATAAAGGTAAAGGTATCCCCTGTGCAAGCACCGAGTCATGTCTGACTCTTGAGGTGACGCCCTCTAGCGTTTTCATGGCAGACTCAATATGGGGTGGTTTGCCAGTGCCTTCCCCAGTCATTTCCGTTTACCCCCCAGCAAGCTGGGTACTCATTTTACCGACCTCGGAAGGATGGAAGGCTGAGTCAACCTTGAGCCGGCTGCTGGGATCGAACTCCCAGCATCATGGGCAGAGCTTTCAGACTGCATGTCTGCTGCCTTACCACTCTGCACCACAAGAGGCCCTTGTGTTGTAATGACTCACAAAGTCATTGTCTTGCTGAGTAAAGGTTGTCGAGTATAATGTGGCAATCCCCAACATGGTGCCTCTGGGTTAGGATTGTCAATTCTGGACTGGGGAATTTCTGGAGATTTGGAGGTGTGTCTAGAGAGGGTGGAATTTGGGGAGGGAGGTCTGCCAGGATATGATGCCTAAATTCTGCCCTCTGGAGCTGCCATTTTCTTCAGGGAAATTGATCTCTGTTATGTGGAGATAATTCCAGGGAAACTCAAGACCCATATGGGTACTGAAAAGCTTACTGTGGGTCCTGTGGTGCCTGCTGATGCACTTCCCCAGGAACCACTTGCTCATGAGCATTGGGGATCAAATCTAAAGGGCTGCCCCCTGTCAGCTAACCGTCTAGCATAGCCCTGGGCTTACCCGGAACTAGTGTATTATTGTGGTGTTTACTCATACCACATGTTTTCTTATTTTTCTGGGCTTGACAGCTTTTTGTTTTGTTTCTACAGGCAGCAACCCTCCACTTTCTGTACAATGACTTCAACCAGGGCCAGGGCATTTTCAGCCTTGGCCTGATTCGATGCCCTACCCAATGAGATCAGGTGTCTGCAAGTCCTTAGAGAGTTCTACAGGACCAGAGCTGTTCCATCATGTCTATGGTTGAGGTCTAGGAACAGCATCAAATATCCTGGCCTGCCTACCTAAATTGCCCAAAACATTGGCCAATACCCACCTCCTGATAGATAAGGATGTATTTTGTGCCCCCCTCTCTCAACAGAGAAAGAGGTGGCCCTTCTGAAATTGCTAGATTCTAATTTTAAATTAACCATATTATAGGACCCTTACATTGATAGTATTGTTTTATTATTGTTGTTATATTTATGAGTATTCTGAGCTGCCCTTACCCTCCATGGATAGAAAGATAAGATAAGATACTAAAATAAAATAAAATAAGCAGCAGATCCAACCAGACTTTTCCTGAGGGAGTAAGGGGAAAGGGGGGGAGGGCAATACCCAATAATATCTGCAAAAAGACTGTGATGATGAGCACAGGAACTGCATGGCCAAAGCCAGGTGGGATGATGCTACAGTGAGGAAGAGATTGGATGTGTTTTAAGCAAAAAGTTATTTGGATCCAACCCACTTTCCCTTCAATAAAGCAAAGACCAAGTTTTACCTCTGTGACAGCCAGTTTATGATTGACCACACCCCCATGGCTACGATTAACTCAGCTTCATGATCCCTAGCATAAGTGATTCTTGTAACCAAGGACTGGGAATACCATAATTTAAATCTTAGCCAGAATTCAGTAGGTCATTCAATTAATTGGGTGCCAAAAGTTAAAGATGCCAACCTCTCCATAGTCTGTTATCTAATTACAGCCTTGAGGATCCATCCAAAGGCTAATGTTTGCCTAGTTGCTCATATGCATACAGGTGCTCTTTTGATGCTGGAACTGGGTGTCATAGTGAAATACTTGGTAACAATTTATGAGTCACTTGGAAGAGAACAAGGAACCATCATAGACCTGGTCCCATTCTGCACACGCTAGATAGTATGCTTTCAATGAACTTTTTGAACTAGTTTTTCCTGTTCTGCACAGACAAAACCAGCTGCAAAAGGACACTGAAAGTGTATTATCCAATGTGTGTGGAATTGGCCCTGGTTGCACTGTAGAGTCTGGCCTTTCTTCCTGTCTGGAAATATACATTTGTTTCCAAAGTGAAAGCCCCCTCCCCACCTTTTTTTCTTTTCTTTTTCATTCCTACAGATAAGTCAGTCAGACAGTCTGGCATAAAAATGGCAAAGTATAAAACTAAAAATTTGAAGAGTTTCAGTTACAGATTCCATAATGGACAGATTTTCATTTAAGATTGCCAGCAAAGACTTAGCTACTTATGCAATTATTGCTGAGTTACACTCTGGTTTCTCTTCAGATTGCATACAGATAATAAACAAACCGTAGGGGAATAGAAATGAAATGAAGAAATGTCATTTGTTTCATTTCTTTCTCTGGCTCCTGGCACTGTGGAGAGTTCAAAAGAGGGGAGGGGGGTCAGGCCAACGGAGAGATGAAATCAACACAGAAGCCTTCCAAACCTCATAGTCAAACAGATCTTATGACACAAGAGAGTTCCACTGACAGGTTTAGTTTTCCACAGAGTTTCCATCAGTCACTGCTGTCTCAGTGGCTCATAGAAAGCGTTTTGGTTTATGTACGCAGCCAGAGAAATGGAGAAATCGTTTAGGCACGTGAATTTTAAAAGGTACGACAAAGAGTCATTTTGTTGCACGGTTGTTAAAACTGTGCAAGGGCATGAAGGTTTGAGGGCATGGTGATGCAAGCACAAGAAAGGAAGAGGGTTGACCTGGGAATCCCTCAAGAATTACAGCTCATCTCCAGATTGCTGTGGTTGTTAGGTGTGAAGTCATGTCCGACCCATCACAACCCCATGGGACAATGACCCTCACAACCCCATGGGACAATGACCCTGTCCTCTACCATTCCCCGGAGTCCATTTAAGTTTGCAACAACTGCTTCAGTGACTCCATCCAGCCACCTCATTCTCTGTCGTCCCCTTCTTCTTTTGCCCTCAATCGCTCCCAGCATTAGGCTCTTCTCCAGGAAGTCCTTCCTTCTCATGAGGTGGCCAAAGTATTTGAGTTTCACATCTCCAGATTACAGAGTTCAATTCCCCCGGAGACAATGGATGCTTTGGAGGGTGGACTCTCAAGCATTGTACCATTGAGGTTCCTATCACTCCAGACACCATCCCCAGATCTTCAAATGTTCCCCAACCTGGATTTGGCAACTCTACCTTGTCATCCCCCAGGAGGGACCTGGCAACCCTAAGAGGGGAAAATAGGTTGGGGTCTCAGAAGGCTATAAGGGTTAGGTAATAAGAGGCCTCTTTCCTGAATCTTCACAGGTTATCACTTTCAAAAAGTTACTAGCAGTCAGGACCATGATGAACATTGAAAGAGAAATGCCAGTTGCTGCACTGAAATGAATCAAAATGCAAATACAAACATTGCTCTCAGTTTCCAGTTTGTATACCCATGTATGATATTTTCTATGTCATGGCAGAACCGGCTCATGAATTTTGACTGTGGGTAGTGGCAATTGGGGTTCAGTTGCTGAAAGGTACAGCTGTTGAGGCAGGAAGTAACATATTTTCTGATGAGCCAGCCATGTTTTCCTGACAACCCAATTCCACAATAAACGAAAGATATGTAAGCAGAATAACGGATCTTTTCATGGAGAGTAACAACATTTATAAATGAACTGTAGGACTATGTTCTGCTGGAATTTCACCAAACATTGGACATAATAAAATATGTGAAATTCTACAATAGCTGTGTTTAAGCTTTGTATTATTATTAACTAGGGACCAAGCCCGTTGTATTCAGGAATACAATGGGCACTAGATTGGAGGGGTGGTTGAAGAACACCCTCCCCTAAGGACCTGGAAAGGCTGCAGGCTGGAGGCCTCCAGGAAGGGAACTCATTGGCAGGGTATCTGCAGCCTCATGCAGCTGGTATCTGCAGCCTCTGAGCCTCAGGGGGAAATGGAAAGAGGAGAGTATGGTCAGAAATGGGGGAAGGAAGGTGATGGGCTGGCTGCTGCACAGACAGGTAAGCTGGGTGGAGGAGGAGGCCCCCAGGGGCGGGACAACTGCCCTGAATGGGTGTTAATTGCTAATTGGCACTTAAGCCGTGAGACAAGCTCTTCCTCCGAGGCCTTACCAGAAATATACTATGTGGAACAGATGGAACAGATGTTTCCAAATGGATTTGAATAAAGATAGATTTTTCCATGCTACAGCAGGGGTAGTCAACCTGTGGTCCTCCAGATGTCCATGGACTACAATTGCCATGAGCCTCTGCCAGCATTTGCTGGCATGGGCTCATGGGAACTGTAGTCCATGAACATCTGGAGGACTACAGGTTGACTACCCCTGTGCTAGAGATTGAAGGATAGCATATGATGTGGTATAATTTCACAGCTTTTTCTGAAATGCTATTTAATGATTGTAAGTATCAAATCTATACAATGGAACATAGAAGTCTTGTGTGATAGGCGATCAGCAGGTGTAGTCATGTTGGCAGAGGCTCATGGCAATTGTAGTTGATGGAGAGCTACAGTTTGGTAGCCCCCTAACTTATGGTTTTCCCTCACATACTTTTCTAGAAAAGCAAAATAGAGGAAGGGATATGGGTGGGTGCTTTGGCATTGTTTTATTCAAACCTGTGCATCTTATTGGAGGAGGCATGATTTGTACTTGGGTCTACCACAAAACCTTCTGATCTCACCATAGTAGTAGAACCTCACTCCTTTTTGATTTTTCTCAGAAAATAAGTGTCTAGAGGGGACAGTGGTTCCAGCATGGATTTTGCTTGCAGAAATGACATGCCTGCATCATTTCCCCTAATTTCCACTCAAACAATCTCAGGTACAGACAAGTCTTCTTCTGCTATGAAGAAGTGTTGGTTCTTATATGCCACTTTTCTCTACCCAAAGAAGTCTCAAAGCGGCTTACAGTCGCCTTCCCTTTCCTTTTCCACAACAGACACTGTGTGAGGTAGGTAAGGCTAAGAGAGCCCTGATACTACTGCTCGGTCAGAACAGCTTTATCAGTGCCTTGGCGAGCCCAAGTTCACCCAGCTGGCTGCATATGGAGGAGTGCAGAATCGAACCTGGCTTGTCAGATTAGAAGTCCGCGGCCCAACCACTACACCAAACTGGGCACTGGTGAGCTTGTCCAATTATACTCATGGGCTCCAATCAATGTGGGAGACTCTCAGGTTGGTTGTGCTGCCTGCTAGGTCATGAAACCTCCAGTTCTGTGTCACTTTTCAGGAGGGCCTTCTGCTACTGCGTGTCAGGAACAAGGGAGCCATACCTTCATGCTGAGAAGAGAAACAATATGACAAGGCGAGTTCACTGAAGGAAAAGATTCCTCCATTGCATATCATTTGGATTATTCATTCCTCTGGTATGCATCCTCATGTTACTTCCAGCTTCACAGTTCTGCTATTTTTCTTGGCTCGTCCCCTTAATTTCCCTCTGGGTTTATGAACCAAAGTGAGTAGTAACCACTGAACAATGTTCCTAACCCATGGAAACATATTCCATTTTAGCAGAAATGTGGGGGGAGAAAGTTGCCACATTGAATTAAAATTTCCACAGCTCTTCCCTCCCTCCAGACAAAAAAGTATCCTTGGGTTAGCTGTTGGGAAGTTATGAAAAACATAATGTATATCATCTCGAGGAAAGTATCGTTCTGGGAGCCATCTCCGCTAACAATTACCCTCTCAAGGAGTATATCTTCCATTGTGCTTCAAGCACCTGCATATTTTCTTGATATGAAAGAACAAAGTCACCACAATAGCAGGTGTGTGGAAAAATGGAAAGTTGTCATAATTCTTAGACATGCTTGGGATGAGAATTTAACATTAGAACATTGGGAGGGGATGTTAACAGAAGAAATTACTGTTGCACGTTGCCATTTTATTCATTGTTTTCATTTGAACATGGGGTAGTTTAACAGTTTAATGATTTGTGTAAATTGATGATCCCCTGTCAAGGATTCACCCTGGAATAATAAAAAAAAAGTGTCACCTGCACCTATTAAATTTCCTTTCCCCATCCATTTTTCCTTCCTTCCCTGCTATTTCAGCAGCTAATCAACTAGTAACAAACCTTGTACTTTCTATGGGTTCTGTAAGTTCAACGGGAGGAAGGGTAAATCTTTATGAAACTTTCTTCAGGCTACATGAAACCACAGAAGTGGTGCTATCATGCAGAATATGGTTGGGAAGCATTAGCTGTGTACATGCCCATGGAGAGCATCACTGCTTCCCACCCCCTCCAGGCCCATCATTAGCCATTTTGGGAGGGGCAGGTTGACAAGACCATATGGGACAGGTTGACAAGACCAAACATTAATCACCTGATTAATGATTAACATTTTTTTTAAAAAAAGAATTAACCCATTTGGGAAACCCTTACATGGCCTTCAAGAAACTCCAGGGTTTCAAAAAAATACTGGTTGAGAAAGTTTGGCTTATGCTCTGAAACTCCTGCTATCATCAGATATGCTACTGGACTCAAATCTAACTGTTCTACTGCAGACCAATATGGGATACCCTCTGAAATTTCCCACACTCCATTCCATGACTTAAAGGAATAGTGGTTAGTCCTGGAATGTTCAGCACTAATTGCTTCTTTGCACTCCCTGGGCAAAGGCCAGAAAAGAAAGACTGTGCAGTGAAACTCTGCTCAGAAATGCTGTGTGTGGGATGTAGAGGCTACAGTTACATAATCATGATCTGGGAGTCTCATGCTCATATCCTACCTTGGCCTTTGAAGCTTTTTGGCTAGCCTTGCAGCAGTCACCCTCTCTCAGTTTCAGTTTGGTGTAGTGGTTAGGAGTGCGGACTTCTAATCTGGCATGCCAGGTTCGATTCTGCACTCCCCCACATGCAGCCAGCTGGGTGACCATGGGCCTGCCATAGCACTGATAAAACTGTTCTGACCAAGCAGTGATATCAGGGCTCTCTCCGCCTTACCCACCTCACAGGGTGTCTGCTGTGGGGAGAGGAAAGGGAAGGTGACTGTGAGCCACTTTGAGCCTCCTTCGGGTAGAGAAAAGCGGCATATAATAATCAACTCTTCTTCTTCTTCTCATCCCTCACAGTGCTGCTATATCAGAAAATGGAAAGGGTGTAAGTATTCCACCCTATGCTTTTTAGAGGATAACAGTGTGATATTTGGATTCTAGTGGGCAGTATTATCAACTGATCAGGAACAGAGAACCTGGCCTGTGTTACCCCAGGTCTTTGTTTCCCCCTAATTTGTTAGCTACTAGACCATTGTAGCACTTCAAAAAGCTCATTAAGATCTCCAAACTGTAGTGTTTAATTGAATTAGATGCCCTTGCAAGCAAGGTCCTGTCCTGTGCTTTCCTGGGTAATTTCCAGAGATGAAATCCTGCAGTGTTGAGATGACTGAGTCTCATTGACATTTTGCTTAAGGTTAAAAACGCCTGGGTTGAGTTAAGTACTGAATCCCGGACCCCAAGGAAAACTGCTTTGCTTTGGATGGCAAATATTCTTGTCCACTCTGGGCTATATTCCCTTGTTCCTTCTTTGTTTTCTGAATGCCATCATCAAATACACAGTGCAATCCAATATTGCTCATATATCTGCCATTCAAATAGAAATAGAGCTGTCGCTCAGACTTCACTATTTGTTTGGCTCAGTTATTAACATACTTAAAAGGTGCTAAGTTGCACAACCCCTCAAGGGGTTTACAAGGCAAGAGATGTTCAAAGGTGGTTTGCCATTCCCTGCTTCTGCACTGAGACCCTGAGACCTTGGTGGTCAGCCATCCTAATACTAACTGGGGTCAACTCTGCTTAGTTTTGGAGATATTATGAGATCAGCCTGGGCCATCAAGATTAGAGAAACTACGTATTACCATCACAGAAAGTGGGTTACTGCTGTTATTTATTGCTTGTGTTGAACCACATATACCACATAGTAAAAGAAAAAAGAAATTATGTGCAGAATGGACTTTGATATGCGCTAGTGCACAAAAGCTAGCTATACAGTAGAAATCAACATGCATCCTCCAATACAGTGATATCATCTGAAATGGTTATCCATGTGCTTTACAATGTGATGTGGCATCTTGCACACCACCTTTAGTTTGCACAAACTACTTCACAAAACAAAGTTTATGATTAGTTTTGGCTGTTTCAAGTTCCATGAACTAAAGTTCATGGCAAGTCACCTAGTGTGAACTTTCCATAAACTTTCAATCAGTTTTTGGAGGTTTCCTCCAGAAATTACCAGACAAACACTCTCCACTTAATTAAAACATTTACAGAACTTCAAAGTAATGACTTGGAGGGCATGTGTGTGAACGTGACCTTGGGGTACTTGTGGATTGTAAACTAAACATGAGCAGGCAGTGTGATGCAGCGGTAAAAAAAAGCGGTAAAAAAGGCGAATGCCATTTTGGGCTGTATCAACAGGGGCATCACATCAAAATCACAAGATATCATAGTCCCATTGTATACGGCACTGGTCAGACCACACCCTGAGTACTGTGTGCAGTTCTGGAGGCCTCATTTCAAGAAGGACGTAGATAAAATTGAAAGGGTACAGAGGAGAGTGACAAGGATGATCTGGAGCCAAGGGACCAAGCCCTATGAAGATAGGTTGAGGGACTTGGGAATGTTCAGTCTGGAGAAAAGGAGGTTGAGAGGGGACATGATAGCCCTCTTTAAGTATTTGAAAGGTTGTCACTTGGAGGAGGGCAGGATGCTGTTTCCGTTGGCTGCAAAGGAGAGGACACACAGTAATGGGTTTAAACTACAAGTACAAACGATATAGGCTAGATATCAGGAAAAAATTTCACAGTCAGAGTAGTTCAGCAGTGGAATAGGCTGCCTAAGGAGGTGGTGAGCTCCCCCTCACTGGCAGTCTTCAAGCAAAGGTTGGATACACACTTTTCTTGGATGCTTTAGGATTCTTTGGGCTGATCCTGCGTTGAGTAGGGGGTTGGACTAGATGGCCTGTATGGCCCCTTCCAACTCTATGATTCTATGATTCTATAATTCATGGCAGAAGACATAGGACTCTGACACAGAGATTCAGAAAACTGAGTGGTCTCATTAAGGCATGGACTCAACTTTGACTTTGGAAAATGCTACCCCTAGACATTTGAATTCGGGTTACTGAACATTAAAGTGTTTATTGAATTGTATCTTCTGTTATCTATTTTATCTCTTTTAGATTTTTATTATCCCATTGTGAAAACGTTTGGACAATATTATAAAAGCTGTCTGTCTGTCTGTTATAACTGCTTTCATTGTTTTAACAGAACATATTGTTGGGAGGGTATAAGTGAAAATGTGCAAAAAAGAAAGCCTTGTTTTCACAATCTACATATATCAAGAGATCTCTTGTGTCCTATATGTAAAAGTTTTATTGCTAACTCAGTTAACAGGGCTTTAAAAAAAATCAAAACACAAATAACCTTTGCTTTTTGATAGGCTGGCTGAGCTTGGATTTTCTTGTATGTCATTTTGAGGGTGGGGGGGGGAGAAGGATGTTCACTCATTCTGAAAGTGTCCATGTGCATTTTCACCAGTTTCCTTTGCTTTAGGCACTGCTAAAATCGCTTTACTTCTAATTCTGGCTAATTCTGCTGCTCTAGAAATACCACTCGAGAGAAGTTGAGCTGCTAGCATTATTTTTTTCCTGAGGTGTCTGTATACCACTGTGCTGATCGGTAGCTGGAAGCCAATTCGTGTTTTAATTATGCTGCTTAACAATGACCTTGCCAAGTGCAATCTTTCCAAGATATGAGAGAGGGGAAAGGCAAACACTTCCCTTACACAAAGGAAGGGAGCCAAAAAGACAAAGGCAGCATGTCCCTTCCCAGTAATGCAACCACTTCCCAAAATAATTGAGTAATGTGTCTTTAGTGCAGATACAAAAAAACTGAAGCCAATTTGCATCCCTATCAGTTTAGGTGCAGTTTTGTATAACAAACCAATTATTTGCATCGGTACTTAATTTTCACTGAGACAAAACAAAGTAAGCAAGCACCATGAGATATTCAATAGGCCGCCTTTAACACTTAAGATGGCATTTAAGGTTTCAATCTTTATCCGCAGCATTATGCAATGGCTGGTTCTCCATCTTCCTCTATCTAAATGTATCTTTATATGCAATAGGGTAATTGTTGAGCACATTACACGCTATGTAATGGATTCCCGTTTTATAATGAACCAAGAGGCCAATTTATCCAAAGAATGCTCCCCACCATCTTGGATTTTTCCAAAGTTGAAAATCTGATTTAAAAAAAAAGTGAGATAATGATACCTGTTACTAATAGAGTTGCAGTGTTTGCCTCACCTCCAGGAAAGTAAGATCCAAATTGTGAGACTAGACTTAGGTTTTTAACTATTAGGACATTTTCCCCCTATTGCATGGTTTTATATGGCTAATTTTACCTTATTTTGTAAGAAATTTATTTGACAATGTTTAAATTGCCATTGTTTTATCCATTCTATATTCAATTTTTGATCTAATTAGTCTACCCCTTTTAATCTGTTTGAAATGGGTTATGGGCTGATCAATAAAATTGATATTCAATAAGCACATGTAGTAAACAGGAATTGACAATAGATCTGTTTCTTTTATTAAAGAAATGCCTGCCAATCATTACATTATTGCAGCTCTATTCCCTTGACTGCATAAGCCTCACTGTGGAATGTCAACAGTGTGGAAGCCGTGGAGCTGGCCGGGGAGTCCCCCCACACTCACCTTGGTGGGAGAGCAGCATGCCGCTCCCCGCCATTGTTCAGTGGGGTTCCAATGCACCCCGTTCCCTCCCACTTCTGCTACCTCCAGGCAGCATGCCAGGCTTTCCAGCTCTAGTGTTTTGCGTGTATGCGCTACACTAGGGCAGCTCACATACACTGGGGATTCCCTGCCCTATGAGTATGGGGGAAGCACCAGGGCATGCTTCCCCAATGCAATGCCCGGCAGCAGCCCAGTATGGCTGCTGTCGTGCATAATGGGTCTCAGTAGAGATGCTGCAAAACTAAAAGAATATAAGACAAAGGTGAAGGGCACTTATGTTCACACTTGTGGCCAAAGTTTTAGCATATTAGAATAGCTGCCTCTGGATGGACTTAGATCTCATTTTAATGCACATGTGACGTATGACGTTGTATATTCTGGGCGTATAAGGAAAGAGGGTGTGAGCCTGTCTCAGGGACTGTCCCTGGGACTAGACAGGGAGGAGTATAAAAGTATAATAACAGTATAAAAGAGGATTCCAAAAATGTGGATGTTTTGTAAGCTTCCTTTTTCTCATAAATGAGAACACTGTTACTGGACAAAGGTCTTCTGCTATGTTGTTTCCTAAGCACAGTTCCTAGTTTTGCCCCTTCAGCCTATTCCCCATTAAAAAATGCTGTAGAGCTAGTTTGGATGCACATTATATGTTTCTAAAAATAAACCTGTCCTTTTCATGTTTATATGCATGTGAAAAACTGAGTAGTTCTTATATTTCATTACAGAAATGTGTGGGATTGAAACCCTTCCCAAAGATGTGTGTTACTGCAATGAAGAGAGTAACCAGATTCGATCTTAAAAGCAGTCAAGACTGAACAAAGAAGCACATCACCTGGCAGAATTGATTTGTGATGCAGATATTGTCAGAATGAGAACAAGTGTCCCTCCTGCATCTTCTGTTCAATTATATCCTGTTTACTTTATGTCAGAAAAAAAATACATTAGTGTTTGTTTATGCAGACTCTTGCACCACTAAACCAGTGGTTTAAGAAAAGAGTCATGTACCTGAATGGGAATATTTTAATAAGAATTTCAAATGTGCATGGTGATGTGCATCCAATTTATGCCCACAATTGCTAAAAGCAAGGCTTAGTGGAATCTCCATAGATGTCCTAGATTATGAAGTGCTGAAACTGGTCCTTAAAAATGATGGACTATTCATCCATTTTTCCTTAGTTTGGTGCAGTGGTTAGGAGTGCGGACTTCTAATCTGGCATGCCGGGTTCGATTCTGCACTCCCCCACATGCAACCAGCTGGGTGACCTTGGGCTCCCCATGGCACTGATAAAACTGTTCTGACCGAGCAGTGATATCAGGGCTCTCTCAGCCTCACCCACCCCACAGGGTGTTTGTTGTGGGGAGAGGAATGGGAAGGCGACTGTAAGCCGCTTTGAGACTCCTTCGGGTAGGGAAAAGTGGCATATAAGAAGTGTTAAGCAGGAATGTTTCCACAAATGCTTATAACAGGTACTTGGATATGTCTGAAAATGCTTTGGCTGTTTCATGGCTACACTCTCAACCAGACACAAGCTTTGCTAACTAAGTCATGCAGAGGAAATGTAAAGAATATCATGAAGTGTGACAACTGAGATTATCACAGATTATGGACCAAACCTTAAAAAACAAAGAAAAGAAAAAAGAAAACCTGAAAACTAAAGAGTCGCCCCATTCTAGAATCATAGAAGAAACAGATTCAGATGGTTCAAGCAACAAGCCAGTTTGCATACTGTAGAAGAGGGCATAAATTTCCTTCAGGGTCTCCTCACAAAATGTTTTTGGCATCCATATGCCTAACACTCTTTTAAAATGTCATGATTTTAATGGATTTGCAACATAGATATAAAAAGACATGATGGTGGATCTTGTACGGCTGAGTCATCTCGCTACGAAATTCAGTCAATGCTACCTCCTGAAGTAAGAGAAAGCTAATCAGAAATGAAAGATTGGCAGAAAGGAAATATTTATTGGATGGTGCTCTTGGGCAACATTTCCTAGTCATGAAAGTGTCCATTGTAAAGGATACAACTACAATTTAATATCCTGAGTAATGTATTGTAATGTTTCCCCTGGTTACTGCTGGAACTGTTTTAATTATTAATTAATTACTTAAAACAGCCTAAGATAAACACAGAATACTGTCAGAAGCTTGGAAACCACTGTAAGTGTAATGCTTTTAAAGGTCTAGAATTAGGAAACAAGCTTCAAATGTCCCCACATGTCGAATATTAGTCTATGCTTTTTAATATGCTAACAAGTTTTAAATGGAATTCTATGTTTGGATTGCAAACTGGGGGGGGGGGGGACTCAGTAATGCCCATTGGCATTTATGTGTTGTACTATAATATAAATATATAACTTATTTCTTACAGCGGCCATTACATCAGACACTCTACTAGAGTGCTACATTAAGCAAAATGCATAACCCAGCGCTGAATGTTCAATTAAATCATCTCTATTCATGTGGTTTTCTCAGCTATGCAGGCAGCGCTTCTTAATTATTCATCTGTTCCCTAAAATAAAATTGCCCATTGTCCTTCCAAATCTCAATAATAGCCATCCTATATCAAACCTGAAAAACATGTTACAGACAAAGATTCCATTAAGGGACATGGGTGTATTTGGAAGAACTTGGTGCAAAAACATTGATGCCCTGACTCATGGTTTATCAGCCAAACTATTTTTAAGAAATGCAGTAGCTTGTCCGTTGGTAGTAGGCATTGCAGTTCTGTTCATTTGATTGGATTTTAGTCATGTGGCCTAAGATTAGGACTCCTTGTACATGGTTTTGAGTAAGACCAAGGCTGTATCTACATTATATTGGATGTTGGATCATTGTGCTAGCCTGAATTTTGTCCCACTCAAGAAACCCAACTATGAATGATTGCTAATAGCACAATAATGTTTAGAAGCAATTTTGCATAGATCCTGCAGTTTTGACAGGTAACTTTCCCCTGCAGCTGCCATTTTGACATCTTTTGCTGATCAAGAGATTGGCATGACTGACAGTAGGGCAAAAATAGGAAGGGTAAGGAGGGCCTAGTTCAGGGAGATGCAGCAGCAACATGCAGAGGGGTTGCACATATGAAAAGCCTCTAACCCAAAGATTTGAATCCCTGTCCCTTGTGTCTGCTATATGTCTCAGCCAAATGGCATTTTGTAAAAGAACAAAGCATCTACCTGACAGTTTCAGGTGGGTTGTCATGTCAGCCTGTAGCTGCAGAATGAAAATTGAGTTTAGCAGATTCTTAAAGACCAACCAAAGACAAAGTATTAGTGAGTCAAAGCCTTTTTTGTTAGAGCATAATCCTAGACAAAAGGGGCAATGACCCTTCATTATGTTACCTGATTAAGTGAGCTTATTCTCTGGCAAAATATGTTCATCTTTAAAGTGATAGTGGATTTAAATTTAATTCCTCTACCTGAAAGAGGAAAATTAGTAGCATCTAGTTATGAGATACCACGGTATGTAGGGGGGGATGAGATATAACATCAGAATCTTTTAAACAAGAATTCAGATTAAAAAAAAAACTTTACGCAATTTCATTATTGGCCATCACTCCACCAGTCAACCTCCAGTGGGGAAAAGATGCAGTAGCAACATGAGCTTAGGTCAGCAGGAGAGAGAACCTTGGACATCACCATGAGCCTCCATCACTGCTTTGAGGAAGGAAAAAGAGCTGAGAATGGGGAGCCAGAACTGCCAGTCAATGCCAGCCATCCCTTAGGCATCACACTACTGATTTGATTAGCCATTTGAACCTTGTATTGCTGAAAAGTCTTTTTATAAATGTATCAAGTCACAGCTGAGTTATGGCAAACCCTAGTGGGGTTTTGAATGCCGGAGATGTTCAGAGATGGTTTGCCATTGCCTGCCTCTGTGTCCTGGCCCTGGAATTCCATGGTAGTCTCCCATTTGAATACTGACTAAGATCAACTCTGTTTAACATTCAAGAGCTGGCCAGTCTGGCCTTCCCTAGGCTATTCAGGCCTGGCACAGGTTATATGAAATCTGTAAAATAATGGGAAATCATGATATGAAAAAACAAATGCCCTCATATATGCTACTCTATTCTGAAGTAGGAGCAAAGCTGAATGTAGGACAAACAACCACATATCTAAGATGGCTGTAGGGATGATCCAAAAGATCCTTCATTGTACATGAACTGGCTTTCCGGCCATGCAGTCCTGTGACAGAGTTACTCCATTCTATGTCTATTGCTGTCAATGGTCAAAGACTAGAATAACCATGCACGGGTTTGCATAGTAAGAATTATGCTCTTAGGAGAGATGATACTACCACAGATGGTGGATGGTTACAAGAGAAGAGAAAGGCAAATCTGGGATCCTAAGGGAGCCTCTTCAAACCGTCCAGAGCTGCAAAGAAATGGGCGATATAGAAATCTAAATAAATAGATAGATGATAGATAGATAGATAGATAGATAGATAGATAGATAGATAGATAGATAGATACTATTCTCTTAATGTGTTCTGAACACAAGCTAGTGCCCTAGCTGAAACCTCATAATATATGTTTTTCTTCTAGTATTTTGTAAACACGTGTTTTAAATTCCTTCTGCAGTGGTAATTTACAGAAGATTTATTTTAGAGTTGTGGTGAGCACGGTAACAGGATCAGGGGCAGGAAGAAGTCAGGCCTAGCTTTGCAGATTTTTTTTTAGAAAAAATGAGAAGTAACTGGAAAATTAATTCTTATTGGAAAAAAAAAACAGTCTGAGCTTAGAATTTTATTTGAAGGTTGTGCTGGGGGGAATTATGAATTGAAATCCTTGGCTGTCACTGACGACATATCACTGAGGCTTTAGATCATTCCAAGCATATCATCGATATAAGTAACTACTTTTCCTGATCATAGAGTCTTCAGGACTATGATATATTCTGCCTGCCTTACTGGAAATATAAAGCACTAGACAGATCAAATGTATCTCTCAATTAGATGAAATTCAGAGGAATAATAATATATCATTCAACCTTGCTCAAAGATTGGGAAGGATCACAGAGTATCTCTTTCTCTTTCTCTTTCTCTTTCTCTTTCTCTTTCTCTTTCTCTTTCTCTTTCTCTTTCTCTTTCTCTTTCTCACTCACTCTCTCATTCCAGCCAAGTTTTCACTCAACCTGACCTAATTCCCCTCTGTACTGCAGCCCAGAAGAAGAAGAAGAAGAAGAAGAAGAAGAAGAAGAAGAAGAAGAAGAAGAAGAAGGAGTAGTTGGTTCTTATATGCCGCTTTTCTCTACCCGAAGGAGCCTCAAAGCGGCTTACATTCGCCTTCCCTTTCCTCTCCCCACAACAGACACCCTGTGAGGTAGGTGAGGCTGAGAGAACCTTGCTGTTATTACTCAGAACAGCTTTATCAGTGCTGTGGTGAGCACAAGGTTACGCAGCTGGTTATTGCATAACAAGGCTCCTCATAGAATATATATATATATATATATTTCAGTTTGTTTACCACCTTGTAGTCCCCATCATTACCTCACATGAGTGTATTTAAATATTAAACCATGTAAGAAGAAGACCCCAAGAGGCATTGAAACATGTTTGGTTTTCTGGTTTCTTGTCATTTATCCATGTGTCCAAATGTTTTGGATTTGTGCAACATTATGTGATATATGTTGATGTTTTAAAGTTTTACACATGCACATGTATTGAAATAAATATTTGCATTTTAATATTTAATATATATTCTACTGGTGCACAACTTTCAGGTTCCTAGCTTGTATACAGGTTCATTTACTTTGTTCCCTCTTTTGTTGTTTCATGGAAAGGGTAATGACATGACACTATGTGATGCTAGTAAAATCAATACCTTGTCAAAGAACCCTTACCACTCTGTTTTATTGTATGGGGGTGTACATTTCTGGTAAGTTTTAATTTGATAATTCTAACTCCACACTACTGCTCTTTTTACTTCTCTATGCTCTATCTTGTTTGGTCTCCTTTTGCTCAGGAGAAAGCCCCGGAACCGTATGGTGCTTTTGTAACACTTGTTTTGTTTACACGCATCATGTTGAACACCTGAAAAGCAAATAAAGGCACAGACAGAAAACACAGATCCTGCATTTAATTATCCAAACATGATTCTAATGCAGTCCTCCTGGTTTCTTTCCCCCCTGGGTAAGTTCACAGCTCTAAATTTTACCATGTTTGATTCCTTTGGAGAGCAAGGCCTATTTTATTCAGTGGGGTTTATTCCTAGGAAAGGGTTTCTCCAAGAATCATTACAGCACTTGTCTTACAATTCAAACTGAAACAAATAACATTCAACAGCCATGGTTCTCTGCCTTTCCCACTCACTGGTATAACACCGTTCAAAGGCAAAGAGTAAGATTTCCAGTTGTTACTTCTCATTCCAGGCCCATCTATCAACTGGCTATAACTATTAGCAAACAATCTGCTTAACAAGTTTAATTTCTCAGCAGTCATAATGCTATTATTGAATGTTATCTATATGTACAGCCAGTGTGATGTAGTGGTTAAGAGACTCTTAATCTGGAGAACTGAGTTTGATTCTCCACTCCTCTACATGCAACTTATCTATCTACAATTCTAAAATATTTCAGGCATGACATGTAACCCATCATTGGTTATTTAAGGCAGATCCCAAAGCTTGAAAAAGTCACTGAGACATCTAGATTGAATATCCTGGTTTGAATGTATGATGGTCCCTGTCATTTATATGAAATGGCTTTAAAAACCCAACATATTTTTTATTTTTATTTATGTTTGAATTTGTATCCCGCCTCTCACATCTTTTGTCATCTTGAGGGGGCTAACAATTAAAACAATAACCAATATCCCGTAAAACCCCATTAAAACAGCAGAACATAAGATGGTGGAAAACAATCTACCCCAACCCAACTCTACTGAATCCAGCCAGAATGTAACTTGACTCTATAATTATAGTCCCGGGATGCTCGGATGATTTGTATGTGGATTGGGTACCATTTCCAGTTGCTTCAGACAATGTCTGTTTAAGCACAACCATATCCAAAAGTCATAAGGTACTCAGGTTGGGAAGTAGGTTATGAAGGTGAAATCTGCTTGGTTGGGCTATAAGATTACCTTTCAGGAACTAGAAAGTGCCCCCGAAAACAATGAGAGAAAAGTAATGGAATACAAATCATATCTGACAGCTCAAAGGAATTTCCGGGTGTTTTGAGATTAAGGGTCATGAAACATAACATAAGAAACTTCACTTTTGTGAAACACTGTCATGTTCTGTTTGAGTACTTGGATAACTTTGGTTTAGACTATGTACTTCCTAATATTGCTCAGAATTGTTTGGCAGAGCCATTGGGCATAGAGGAGTGACTACTTAAATTTTCTCCTGTACATCATGTTCTTATGTTCTCACTTCAGTGACTAAAAAAACTTAGGTCATGGCTTAAAAATATATCAATACATACCACAAAAAAACATAGCTTTGGGTCATTTGGGTCAAACATGGCCATTCTTAGAAATATGTAGGCTTCATGTGAAAGAGTGAGGAACTAAATCCAGTTTTCTAGATGAAAGTCTGCCACTCTTAACCACTCTTAACCACTACTCCTTGCTGGAAGGGATGAAAGAAGCTTTCTTTAGATGATAATTGGTTGGCTGGCATGCGGTCAATCAAGGCACAACTCAGTTTTTTAGCAATAATAAGGTCACAGCTTTATTTGTCCCCAACACCTTGCATGGGGAGTGTTGGCCTGGCACGGGGAAAAAGTCAAACGACGCAGCCATGTGGCTGCTGTCCTGGGCTCCTGGGGTGCCCTGGGTCCACTTCCTTCCCAGCCAGTAGGCCAGGTCCATTGACCCTGGAGTCCCTCTCATGGGGACACACCCTGTGCAATGGTCAATGGGCACCAACCTCATTTGACCACCCCATCCACCTGGCTCTGAGCCCCTGGCTTTCCCAGCCAAGTAAGACCACGTTCGGTCACAAGCCATTCTTTTATTGAGACCCCTCCCCCCAACTTCAAGTTTGAGACCGAGCAACCAACAACATCCACGGGGCCCCTGCTCCTTCCCTCCTAAAAAATCCAGCCATGTGTTCTGCTGTTTGCATTGATATATTTTGTGGTTTATAGTTAAATGTTACAGTTACATTTACGTTATAATGCTAATATTTTTATTGTATGAAAGTTGTTATGTACACTAAGGTCTATGTATCGTTTCCAGGTTTTATGTAAACCGCCTGAGCCTCAGGGGAGGGTGGTATATAAAATGAATAATTGAATAAATAAATAAAATAAGTACAGTTCGCTTTCCACATTGCTGGATCCAAGCCCATCTCCGACGACGTGCTGGAGCAACCAGACTACTGTTTAACTTGTTTGGGTGACAATACGAAAGAATAGATGGTTGCCTAGCTAACACTCCCACACTCGTCTGCTCTCTCCTTTGCTCCATACAAATAATGTATTTTCAAGATGCATTGGCATAATTCTTCTCCTCTCCTTGCACATCATGCACACATTTATTTTTGTCCCACAAATATGCTTTCTCCAGATATTTTTATAACAATAACTTACTTCTAAAAAACACCCCCAACAAACAAAAGTATTACCTCCCCGTGGCCCCTTCGGCAGAAGGGCGAGCAGTGAGTTGCGTGCAGAAATGAAAACTCTGTGTTAGATCCAGCAAGGTTTTTTTCCAAGTGGAAAAGAGGTTCAGGGCTGCTTTGCACCACCCCCAAAAGGCTATATGGGGATTCATGGAACCAGCATCGACAAAACCCAGCTGACATGTGGGCTGTAAGAAAGAGAATGGCTGAGAGTGAGCAAAAAGCTGGCTGGATCCAACCCACTTTGCAAGTACAAGGTAATCTAGCTCATCATAATTTGGATAGAGAGTTTCGCAAAATAAACATTTGGGAGGAAGTCCATAAATATTGACAAACTGAGAAACACCCTTGAGGCAACATTTCTATTTCTGCTGCTGGGATATGGATTAAAAATAGCAACATACCTAGATGTAGGATGCTAACTGAGTAATGAACTTCTGTTCAGTTTTGATGAATACTAAACTGTACTGAAGGATGGGTATCATTAATGGTTAGGAACTCAGACAGCTGAGATTGCACATTGAAATGCTGCGGGAACCATTTTTGCCTGCATAGTAAGTAAGGTGGCAGCATGTTCAGGAGCCTTGTGTGTCAGGGTCAGTGGGGAGAGACAAACATGTATATATTCAAGGTGAGATAACTAGGATTCCCACTTTTGATGGGAGATCTTTTGCCCCAGGCCCCTCCATTTTTGCTGCTACTCAGGGAAGCAGGGGGAGAACTGGGAATTTCACCAAACCCCACCATCTGTTCCAGCCTAAACAAGGAAGTGAAGCAATGGTGTCAATGTTATGTTCAAGGTTTCTGTGGTGTTACCATTTTGTTTGTGAGCCTTAGAGTGTCAAACTGGATGCAGTCTGAGTTTTGTCTGCATAACTCCACCCTTGCCCTCCGTAAGAATGTAAGAAGAGCCCTCCTGGATCAGACCAAAGGCTCATCTAGTCCAGCATCTGTCTCACACAGTGGTCTGCTAGTCCCCTGGTGGGAAAAGAACAGAGCATCAGGGCCAAGATCGTCCCCTGATGTCACCTCTTGGCACTAGGATTCAGAAATTTGGTACCTCTGATGGTTCTTTCAGTCACCATGGTTAGTGGCCACTGTGAAATCCTTCTCCTAGTGGTTCCTAAGTGTGCTCTATTTCTCATGGACAGGCATTTTCAAAGATACCGCCTATGTACCTTGGAACACCACACTATGATCTCAGCTGGTCAAGCAGGAATTTGGGGGCAGTTTCTGGGATTGACTGGGAGGAATCCTTTTTTGCCTGATGAATCCTTCTACATTGAGGGCAAGCAGGGTGTAGTTATTAAAGAGCAGTGGCCTCTAATCTGAAGAACCACGTTTGATACCCTAATTTTCCCCATGCAGCCAGTTGGGTGACCTTAGGCTACTCAAATATCTGTTAGAACAGCCCCACCTACCACACAGAGTGTCTGCTATGGGAAGAGGAAGGGAAAGGTGCTTGAAATCCTCTTTGAGATGCCTTTAGGTAGTGAAAAGCGAGGTATAAAATCCAACTTTTCTTCTTCTACAAGCCATAATCTGATTTATGCTATCGATATATAGCCATGGGGATGCTCTTGGTCAGATTGGAGCAATAGAATGCTACTTAAGACAAATAGCAAACAAACCATTGTGGTTGTCACAGTGGTACCTGTGGGACCGCTTATCTCCTTTTGCTCCCCTCAGGGCACTTTGCTCTGTGGGTATGAATCTGTTGGTGGTCCTAGGCCCTTAGGAAGTACACCTGGCCTTGACTAGGGCCTTGACTAGGGTCAGGGCCTTTTCGGTCTTGGTCCCTGCCTGGTGGAATGAACTCCAGGCCAAGTTGAGGGCCGTGTAAGAGCTCTCTGTGTTCTGCAGGGCCTGCAAGACAGAACTCTTCTGCCAGGCTTTTTGGTGTAGTGGTTAGGAATGCGGAGTTCTAATCTGGCATGCCAGGTTCGATTCTGCACTCCCCCATATGCAACCAGCTGGGTGACCTTGGGCTCGCCATGGCACTGATAAAACTGTTCTGACCGAGCAGTGATATCAGGGCTCTCTCAGCCTCACCCACCCCACAGGGTGTTTGTTGTGGGGAGAGGAATGGGAAGGCGACTGTAAACCGCTTTGAGCCTCCTTCGGGTAGGGAAAAGCAGCATATAAGAACCAACTCTTCTTCTTCTTCTTCTTTTGGTTGAGGCCGGGCCATATGCCAACTTAATAAGAAGAGTTCCCTCCCCATCCTTGTGACATCTAGACCCCCTAGGGCCGATCATCGCCCCTGATTTATATCTGCTTAGATTATGTCTGAGAATAGACAAGTTGAGGAATGGGGGTCTATGAAGTGTAGTTATTGCCACCATGTATGTTGATTTTATGTATTATGTATTGTATTGCAGTTGTCGGCAAGCTGGTATAGTTTGTCATCTTATGGGATTTTAGTGTTTTTATTGTCATGTTGTGAACCACCATGTTCCAACGGGCTGGGAGTGGCAGTAGATGGTTGGTTCTTATATGCTGCTTTTCTCTACCCAAAGTAATCTCAAAGTGGCTTACAGTCGCCTTCCCTTTCCTCTCCCCACAACAGACACCCTGTGAGGTGGGTGAGGCTGAGAGAGCCCTGATATTGCTGCTTGGTCAGAACAGAAGACGACGAAGAAGAAGAGTTGGTTCTTTTATGCTGCTTTTCTCTACCTGAAGGAGTCTCAAAGTGGCTTATGTTTGCCCTCCCTTTCCTCTCTGCACAACAGACACCCTGTGAGGTAGGTGTGGCTGAAAGAGCCCTGATATTACTGCTCAGTCAGAACAGTACTATCAGGGCTTTGGTGAGCCCAAGGTCACCGGCTGGCTGCATGTGCAGGAGCAGGGACTCGAACCCAGCTAGTCTGATTAGGAGCTGCTGTTCTTAACCACTACACCACACACTTTACTGCTTTAGCCACCTGAGTTGTGTTAATGACACCACACTTTACATCACTTCTGCAGGCAGCTGCAATTTCAGAGGTGAATGATGGGCAGATTGTAAAAGTTTCATATACCAAAAATACTTGTTCCATGCATTTGGCTCTAGAAAGGTCAGCATTGTGCTTTCTTTGAGACCCAAGATGGATGAAGGAAGGAAGGTAACTTGTCTTATAAAATTGTCCCTTCATTGAGTCTGTTTTTCTAACTGAAACAAGCAGGTTGCTCACCAAAGCTGAACTCTTACTGTCACTTGGTTGCACAATTTTTGTTGTTGTTTGGCACATTTCAATCCCATTGTTCTCCGCTTTGTTCCATGCAACTTCAGCCTCTCCAAGATTCATATCAACCTCCTTCTTGTCCCTTCCTCCCTTCCCTTTATAACAATATGGTGCAGTTAGAACTCAATTCGCCATCAAAGGGATGTAGACAAGTATTTTGTCTCTCCCAGATGAATCAATACATTCAGGTCTTAACCACTGACAGATATGGCTTGATATCAAAACCATTTACAAAGATACTACTTCTCTGCTATCGCTAGCTTGACAAAATGACCCGCAGTACACCTTGTGAATTTTCATGGGGAAATTGAGGCCAACTCATCAATCTTTTTTTTCCCTCTCTAACATTAAAACTAGAAAAACGGTTTCTTATGCTGTGTCCTATTTTAAGCCATTGTTTAGAACTTAATGTTCCTATTTAAAATTCAGTGTTGTTACCATGCATTTAGAGGCTTGGAGGTGAAATTAAAGATTGCAATGGCTTGTGAGATTTTAAGACATCTATACTTAACAATATTTACACAACTGCTATGCATTCTGGTTTTCAGAGAGTCCTGTTCCTGTAGCAAAAAGAGCATTGTATGCACATGTGTATGGAATATGTTCAAACTGGATAACACTGTCTTTCTGTTTATATGTCATTCATGTGCCATCTGCTGCAGATCCTTGAAGCAAGAAGGTTCATAGTGTGGGCTCTGTCTCCCACTAACAAGACTGTCCTTTTTCTACATATGCAAGAATGATAGGAATCTATCTCAAATTGCTAGAATGTATCTAGCTCCATGTAGTCCAGAATTCTCTAATGGGACTATCTCCTCACAACAGACACCTTGTGAGGTAGGTGAGTCTGAGTATTACTGGTATTACTGCTCGGTCAGAACAGCTGTATCAGTGCTGTGGTGAGCCCAAGGTCATCCAACTGGTTGCATGTGGGGGAGTGCAGAATCAAATCCAGCTCACCAGATTAGAAGTGCATAAGCACTCCTAACCACTACACCAAGCTGGCTCTCTACACCAAGCTGGCTCTCTCATAGTCACCTACGACCTCAATCATAAACCTGGTAGAAGAGTGCCATTTCACAGACCCTGCAGAACTTTGACAGCTCTGTCAGAGCCCAAATTTCAACTGACAACTCATTCCAGCAGGTTGGAGCTGGGGAATCCCAAAAAATTTAGTGCCAGTAATTACGAGTACTTTGGTGTTAGCAGAGCACAATGTTCTCTGGGGGGATGGCAGCAAGTTGGGAGTGGTGGTAGCCAATACAGTTGCTGGAAGGAAGGAAGGTTGAATATGGGCCCTCCACAGGGTCTCTGTAAGGACTCATGCCACTGCATTCTATAACAGCTATAATCTCCATCATGACATCCCAGCTACCCAGCTATAGGACCTTTGACTCTGAGGGTCTAAATTTCAGGTGGCTTTGCTGGAATCATCCTGCTCTTCCCTTTCCACCCCCTCCAGGCCCAACATTGAACATTAGGGTGGTCAAATCACCAATCAAATATAAATTAAAAATGATTAACTCCCACCCATTCTGGAAACCCCTCCACTGCCATCAAGAAACCCCACTATTTTACAAAACCCTGGCTGAGAAAGCCTGATATAGTTAAATAATATTGTGGAGAAAATCACAATCTGTAGGGAATGAAAGCCAGCTCTCTAAATTTGCCACTCTTAACCACTCCATCATGTTAAGTAGCACCTTAGGTGAGTCACCTTGTGTGAGTCAAAACTCCTTTCTACTTGTGTCTGATGAAGGAAGTTTTGACTCTCACAATCTCCTACAATGAAACTTTGCTTGGTCTCTAAGGTGCTACTAGCCTCAAATTTAACTATACATATTGGTTTCTGATTGACTTGGTTATATGGAGACGAGCACCGTAGATTGTGAGCTGCTAAGATTGGGGAAGGCTGAGGACAGGCGAAGGGATAATTCATGATGAGGACTTGCACTGAATGCTCCCTTGGTTCTAGCTGGAGGCCTCCAAGTTGCAGCATGAAATAGCCTTACACTATTTATATTCTCTGCATAGATGAGGTTGACAAATGAGTGCTTAAAAACTACAGTAACATGTGCTGAGAGATCGTTTTGGGGAAGAGTGTTTATAGATGCCTGAACAAATGAGTCCTCCCCCCCCCCAAAAAAAAAAAAGAAAAAAGAAAAAATAAACCAAGGTCTCTAACTCTCTAAGTTATTCAGAAAACAAGATGAACGAGAGATCATAGTATCAGTGTAGTCAGATAGTTTCGGAGAGAAAGGTTAACTTTATGACTCATAAGCAACTTGAGCCAGTAAGCGTTGCCCTTTCCACTTCTGCACTGCCATCTGCTTTGCCGACAGTGGAAAATATCCAGCATAATTTATAGTAAATTTATCGTTCCTCTTATAGAAGCTCTGATAAATGATAATAGGGCTACTTAGAGACTGGCTTGTAAAATGTGAATAACTTTGTGTCATTCGTTCTTTTTTTTTTTAATTCTGAAGCTCTGAAGGACACCTTGATAGACAATATTGTCTGTTTGAGGTAGCATGTGAGATTTTAAGACACTTATGGTTACCATCTGTGCATATTTAAATGGAACATTCCATTGATAAGTGTAGCGAGCCTGCATTGTAACTGGCTGAACAATAGAACTCAGGTTTCAAACTATGTTCGGAGGAATAGTTCCCCCCCCCCCCCCCCCAGCCTTTCAAGTATTCATCAATCAGTAGTGGTATGCAAGAATACCTGGAGACAACTTGTTCTGCCATTATCGGAAATTCCACGCAATTGGATATTTCACAGGGAAATCGAAGAGGTGAATTATTAGGAGAGCATAATGCCCAATGATAGCCAGCTTGGGGTAGCAGCCTCTAATCTGGAGAATTGGGTTTGATTCCTCACTTCTTACATGCAGCCAGCTGGGTGACTTTGGGCCAGTGTCAGTTCTCTGAGAGCTCTCTCAGCTCCATCTAGTTCACAGGATATCTGTTGCATGGAAAGGAAGGGTAGGAAAATTTGTAAGCTGCTATGAGACCCATCAGGGCAGCTGGGTGACTTTGGGCCAGTCATGATTCAGAATTCTCTCAGACCCACCTATCTCGCAGGGTGTCTGTTGTGGGGAGAGGAAGGGAAGGTGACTGTAAGTCTGTTTGAGACTCTTTTCGATAGTAAAAAGTGGGGTATAAGAAAAAGCTCTTCTCTCTCTCACTTTCTCCATGCATACCTCTTAAGATTTCACACAAGATGTAGCTAAATAACAATGTTCTATTGGACCATTCTGCCCAAAGGATGCTGTGGGATCTCTAAATCAAAGAATAAGGTAGAGGGATGATGCCAGAAGGCTAAGGAAGAACATGCCAATCCAGTACTTTTCTGGCTCTTAATTGGCCTGGTTGTAGCTTCCATCTTTGAACAAAATGGATTTTAGACTCTGATTCTGTTTGCCAGCAGAAATGGTGACTTTTGCTGAGGCTGCAATCATAGAGCACTAAGTGATTGTTGCGCTTTCCATGGAAATAGTTGTCACCATAATTGCTCAACAAAATGGAGCCACAGAAAAACATTGGGCATGTTCACATGTTGCACTCTTGGTTCCTGCAAGGCCATGAGACAACCCAGCAGAAATCTCCATCATTTCTTTTTATTTATCATATATGATGACATATGTGGTTTATAGCCAGGATATCCTAAGATTGTCTGGCAGCCAGACAAGAGACATTTTGAGGTGGTTTGTCTTTGCCTCTCCCCACATCATGGTCCTGGTATTCCTTGGAAGTCACCCTTCTGAGGGTTAACCAGGACCTAGCCTACTTAGCTTCTGAGATCTGACAGGGATGTGGGCTATCCATGTTGGGTCTCTGCCATTTCTAACAGAAAGGATCAAGTAACAGGTGATATGAAAGACTTCCACCTGAACACCTGAAGAGCCACTACTGTGTTCATAAATAACTGAAGATCAATGCTTTGACCTTGAAGATCAATGCCATGACTCAACAGTTTCATAAATTTATGTGTTCAACTTTGTTCTCCAAAATCTTCTTGGGATTCATCAGAAGATGAGACACTGTAGTCAGAACCCCATGAAAGTTGAATGCTTGCAAAACTACTGAAATAGTGGGTCAGCAGATACACCAGAATCATCATTCTCCAACATCAGTGCATCTTGTGCCTTTTGCCATTCTCCCTGTTGTTAAAAGCCTCAAGATAAGCATCAAGGACAGCACTTAAATGATAGGGATGATGAGAAAATAGCGGCTACCCTTATAGTACATTATTCTAAAAGGTCTACCTACTGGTAATCCAAGATTTCACTGCTTCTATATAACACATTTCACAGGAAGCTTTGGTGTAAAATTAAATTTGACCCAATTACAGCAGCCCAGTTCAGGCATTTACCAGGCTAGTGAAGCCTTTTAAGTCATAGCGGAACAGGTGCACCCTGCCCATCCTATATTTGGATAATGTCACCCAGTGTTGGAGCCTACAATGTATTCAGAAAGTAGAAAAGGTGAGGATGGACATAAGTGTAGTGTAGAGCTTAGCCCTGACCTGGATGGCTCAATTGAGTCTGATCTCATCAGATTTTAGAAGCTGAGCATGGTAAGCCCTGGTAAGTACTTTAATGGGAGACCTCCAAGGAAGCCCAGTGTTACTATGAGGAAGCCGGCAATGGCAGACCACCTCTTTCCATCTCTTGCCTTGAAAACCCTATGGGGCTCACCATATATTGACTGTGACTCATCAGCATTTTCCAACACCACATAGTAGTTAGAACAGGCTTTCTCAACCAGGGTTTCGTGAAACCCTGTGATTCCTTGATCCCCTGGAAGGGATTCCCAAATGGGTGGGAGTTAATACCCTCCCAAAATGGCCAGTGATGGGCCTGGATGAGATGGGAAGGGGAGGGGCCCCAGAAAGGTGTACATCCACCTATGCTTCCCAAACTTACTCTACATGATTGTGCCACTTCTGGGTTTTCTTGAAGCCTGAAGAATGTTTCGGGAGTTTCTCAACAGTAAGAAAGTTGAGCGGCAGTATATAAGTATAAAGGTAAAGGTAAAGGTATCCCCTGTGCAAGCACCGGGTCATGTCTGACCCTTGGAGTCGGCTTAGAGTATCAACCTACACAATCTGGGAAAGCCAGGTTCAGATCTCATTTCTGTCATAGAAGCTTGCTGACAGATCTTGGGCCAGTCATGCTCTCTCAGCCTAACCAATCTCACAGGGTGGTTGTGAAAATATGCAGAAGAGGAGAGATCAATGCACATTACCCTGAACTTCACGGAGATAGTACAGGATACACAATTATGTAATGGATATGTAAGAAATTTGGACTGAGGGCCCTGCCAGAGTTACCAGCTTTCCGCAGGGCCTGCAAGACAGAGCTCTTCCACCAGGCATATGGTTGAGGCCAGGCTGAGGTCCTGGAGTCATCATCAGTGGATCCCCTAGAGTTAGAACAAGACCCTCGCTCCTAAGGAAAGAACTCTGACTGCTGCTGAGCAAGGGAGGAGACATAGGATATTAACTCCATAGAACAGCGATCTTTTAATGTATTGGGGATTTTGTGGATTGGGTACTTTTATTTTTCTGTTTTATTCTTTTATTGTAAACCGCTACAAGTCTTTGAGAGTGGTGGTATATAAGTCAAAATATAAATAAATTGTATTTAGAAGACAGATTTATTCGTGCTTGCTCAGAAGGAAGACCCATTAGAAGATCCAAAAGTTCCCAAATTGGTGGGCAATAGTTTGCAGCCGGAATTGCCAGAACCCAAACTCATTGTGTTCTTTGTTCTGATGCACGGTATGGTATTCATGTCTATGGTTCAAGAAGCTGTTAACCTGCCTGCTCAGAAGTGCTGCTGAAGCAATTAACCTGCCCCTGGTCACCAGATGGATAATATTTTAATTAAGATAGCCATTCAAACTTTAAAAAACAAATGGATCACAGAGGTATCTAAGAGTATAGTTCAATAGAGGTTAAAATATGTCATTAGATTAATTCAGAAGCATGCTGTGTCTTCCACACAAGGACATAAGTGGTAAAGGTGGGGGAAAGCTATTTCTGTACTCAGTGTTTATTAACCTTAGGGGGTGGCCTTGCAGACCGTAAGAAAAAGAGTTGGAGGGGGGGGGGACACCCACCAGCCAGGATGAGATGCCTAGAAAAAAAACCTAAGTCTATTTTACTCAGAATATGGGGCAGAACAAAAGCTTTTCTTTTCTTTTTTACGTCAAGCCCAGAATTGTAGTCTATAGCATCAACAGGAGCACAGACAGATAGGTTACTTTGACAATACCTATACTAAAATTGAAATGACAGGGAGGCAGGCAGGTAGGCAGACAGACAGGTAGGTAGGTAGTAGGAAGGTAGGTAGGTAGATAGATAGATCACATATACATTCAACTGTAAATACTGGTAACCCCAAACAAATAATGTATATCCAAGAACTCTGGGGGTATACTGGCACGGACTCATGGGAATTTGCTGGCAGGGCCTCATGGGAATTGTAGTCCATGAACATCTGGAGGACCACAGACTGACTACCCCTGATATAGAGGACCAAACCATGTGTGCCACTCTCAGTTGCTTGGAGGAAAAGAGCAGGAATCCAGAAGAACCTTAAAAGACCAACACTATTTGTGGCAGGATAAGAGCTTTTGTGATGCACTGCTCACTTGTGGTATCAAATTTCTGATACTTATCTGGAGAAGTGAGTAGTGACTCAAGAAATCGCCTATCCTGCCACAAACTCGAATCTTGAAGAAAATGAATTGATTTTTAAACCCTAATTTTCACTACCCAAAGGAGTTTCAAAGTTGCTTAAAATTGCCTATCCTTTCTCTTCCCACAAAAGATACCCTGTGAGGTAGGTTGGGTTGAGAGAGAGATCAGTTGTATCATGACTGTGACTTGGCCAAGGCTACCCAGCTGGCTGCATATGAAGGAGCAGGGACTCAAACCTGGCTTGCTAGATTAGAGGCTGCAACTCTTAATCACTACACCAAGCTGGCTCTTTTCTGCTGCTGCAGACAGACTAACATGATTACCCATCTTGGTCTATCTTCTTAGAAGAAAAGTTGGCTAAAAATGATCTTGACTGAAAGAATTCTGGACGTCTCTAGAAGCCCATCAGAAGTTCTTTTGTAATGGCAGACATGCCCCCCCCCCCCCGAAAGCCAGCCTGCCTGGCATTAGTAGTTTTTTCCTACAGTGTATGGCCGAATGTTCATATGCAGCATGGAACAGAGCTGTGTAAAATGAGATCTAAAATATGATCCAAAATCCAGTGTAATGTTTTGGTGTTTCTTGGCAAATGATTTAGGAAAGCATTCCATGGAAGAAACCTTTATTTTAAAAATCATTGAATTAAGGGGTCAGTTTGGCCAGTGCTGTCTTTAAGTTCTTTTGGAAGGGTTCATGAGTCAGGTGCAGAGTAAAGCAGTGAGGTGGCTTACTCAATTACTGTTGCTGAACATGTGAGTCATATATACCACCAAGCGCCATGGGTTGAAGGGAGTGAAAGGTTATTTCTGGTAGGTAGCTTGCTACTGCAATATCACCTGGTGGTCACCAGTCTCAAGCTGGCAAATAATGAGCAGTCAAAAAGAAGCTATTTAAGGAGGCCACTAGGAGGTAGGGTTTTATATGCCATTTAAGAAGAGCCTGTGTGCTGTGTAGTTTGACCAGGGTGTCCTCTGTCCTAACCTTCTACTCATAGAATGAACCCGTGGCCCTTCTAAATGCATACGAAACAGGATACAAAACCAATAACTTTTAATTGCTACTGGACATAGGTGAAGTAAGGACATTTAGTAGAGAGGCTTAAAAGTATTCGCAGATGACACACAGATTTTGCCGGGCTCATTAAGTTATGCTGTTTTAGTCATCCCCTCTTGAGTGCAGAGAACTGTTCACAGCCAAGCTTTGGTTCTTGGGGTCAATATGGGCCTTATTTCAACCTGGGGATTCTCTAGAGCAGGGGTAGTCAACCTGTGGTCTTCCAGATGTCCATGGACTACAATTCCCATGAGCCCTTGCAAGCAAACACTGGCAGGACCACAGGTTGACCACCCCTGCTCTAGAGTATAAATGTGAACTCTTTCCAGAAATCATGGATCTCAAGGCAGTCACCCTCAGAAATGGGGCCCTGAAACAGCTACTGTCTGTTAATGAAAATCCATTATGCTGGCCTGCTTTGCCACTAAAGAGAGACTCTGAGGTCTCCTGAGAAAATTTTTTTCAGCCTGCCCTGCTAAGCCCAAGCTCTTTTTCTTCACATTCATTGTTTTAATCTTCTTACATATGACAGACTCTGAGACAGGTTCCCTCTGGTCTCACTCACTGAAGGCTCAGACCTTTAACGGAACTGAGCTGGCAGTATGACAACTTTCTTTCAGTCTTCTCTCCCATTTGGCTCCCTCAGCCATCCATGGATCCTGACTGGCTGTTATTCACCCTGACTACAAACCAAACAGATTTGTGATTGACAGAAAGATTGACAGAAACCTCTGTCCTCCCATCACCACTCTTCTTTTAGAGAATTGCCACATCCTGGTCTTTGTCACATGATGTAGCTAGGTAAGGAAAGGGAGTAAGTCAATTAATTGACTCCCTGGCCTTAGACCAGAAATTGCCGTCTCAGCTTTGACTCCTTTCTTCTGCAGAGATGTACCACAAACTCTCCTCACCCAGATCCACCCCAGACACCATATAAAAATAAACCGTAAGAATTGAGGTCTAAGGATGCCAGCATCCAGGTAAAAACTGGTGATCTGAAATGAGAACTGGCTCCAAGAATTCAGAGATCAGTCCCTCTGAAGAAAGTGGGTGCCATGGAGGCTGAATTCCATGTCATTATACCCACTGACCCCCTCTCAAGCTTTACCTTCAAATCTCCAGGAATTTTTAAACCCAAGGTTAGCAACCCTATGTTGGGCCCCAAAGTGACCCCCCCCCTGAATCCCCCCCCCCCGCTTCTCCTTTCTCCATGGCCCTGTTGTTCTGTAACCTGGAAGTAACAAAACAGACCCACTATTGTAAAGTTTCTTATTCTGTTACAAATAGCACTAACCCCCCCCCCACCACCATTGCTTGGGTCTTTTCCCTAGCAGAGCTCAAATCTCTGCAGAAGGGATTGACTCTTCCTGACTTTATTGAGCAGATCTGAACTGAGCAGATTGGCATTAGTCTCCGGTCATGGTGTGCTGCTCAGACAATCCTGGCAAAATGGCCAGTTCCTCATTTCCCTTACGATTGAGACCAATGTTGCCAAAGAGCCTAAATGGCCCTGTACCTGCAGAGACAGGACTGGTATCATAATTCTTCAGTTGTATTGCTGACGTATTTGCTGTGCTGCACATCGTTTGATGGGTCCCTTAATTAAGTTGTAGGCAGAACAGCATAAAAGACTCCCCATTAAAATTGAGAGGGGTATCTGTTTGCCAGGCAGAGAATCCCAGGTTCGATCCCTGCCATGTCTAGGAAGGATCAGGTTATGTGAAATGCTTTGATGTGAGACCCTGGGGAGCCTCTACCAGTCTGAGTAGACAGTACTGACTTTGATGGACCGTGTTTGATTCAATAGGAGGCAGCTTCATGTGTTGATGTCACTAGCTAGATATAGCTCTTGACCCATTTACTTTCTATAGTTCCTTCTTTGACTTTCAGATGACCACACAAATCATTGCTCCACTTTATACAGGTATCTAATCATCAGTGCATAAAATAGAAATAGGCAGATGTCCCCAGGAGTGCTTATGAAACCTAAGTTTCTCCCTGGATGTTAGAGTTCAAGCGACCTGTTCTTGTTACCATGCTGGAATGGAATGAGTGAGGCATTCTACGTTAGTCTAATTCTGCTCAGAATGTTGTGCATATGGAGCTTGCTGGAATTGCCAGACCCATCCATCTGATGCATGTGATATGTCCTGCTGGATCAGACCAGTGTCTGCCTAGGCCAGCATCCCATAGGGCCAACAGGGCATAGACATCAAGGCCTCCTCCTCATTTTTCTTCCTGGTATTCTGAGTCTCATGTTAACTCCAGTCAGACAACGGTTCATTTGAACGATGGCTAGCTTGTGAAACCAGATAATTCATTTACTAAGATTTAGGGTGAGTTCAGGAATGCTGGTTTCCTTGCCTTCAGGTTAGGCACTTGTCTCTGCAGTCAGGGAGTGTTCAAGGACAGTACCGTGTTACTGTTGGCAGAGTTAGAATATGCAGCGAGGGCTGAGTGCCAGACTGCTTAAAGAATAAAATGGTTTTATTTATGAAGAAAGAGAAAGACAGAGAGACCTGGCTAGCTAGTTGCAGTCATTTGTCTTTTTCAAGTGCTGTCCTGGAGGCAAGCTGGGAGGAAGTGTTCTCAGAAAGCAGGAAGTATCCTGCTGAGCTAATCAGGACACTGGCGGAGATAATGTGAAAATCATCAAGAAGTTCCTATTCTATCTGATGCCCCCTGCAGGATACCCTTTATATTCTGCTCAATGATGCCTACTGCTGATCTTGTGTAGCCCAACAGTTACAAGGCAGGATGTCCACAATAATCTATGAGAACACAGATGAAACCAACTAACTTGAAATCATGGGAATAGATCCAATCAGTTTTTCCAGGAAAATGGTAAAAGGGATGTCCTTTGACTGCTTCAAAGGACTATGGTAAGTGTTATGGGATCGGTGTGGATAATAGTTATATGGGATGAGAGCTGTTAAGAGAATTAAGCACAAATGCTGGATGAATCCACTTGTAGTTTCAGAGCCTAATTTGAGAGACCCTGATTAACCCTACTGGTTGGATGACCTGTAACCTTTATTAAATCATGGTTTTGTATTTTGTTAGAACTGAACCTCTATTTTCTATTTCCTTCTCTCCCTCCGATTTTATTAGTTGCTCAGTTTTGCTTCTGCCCCCTTCCTGTTCTTCCCCCCCAACTCATTTTAAAAGAAATACATCTAAATAAAGAACTGAACCTCTAGTTTTTTTAGTCACGCTAGGTAATTCTGAATAAAATCATATAGTTATAATAAGGTAAAGGTGAAGGTATCCCCTGTGCAAGCACTGGGTCATGTCTGACCCTTGGGGTGATGCCCTCTAGTGTTTTCATGGCAGACTAAATACAGGGTGGCTTGCCAGTGCCTTCCCCCCAGTTTACCCCCCCAGTTTACAGTTTACCCCCCAGCAGCAAGCTGGGTACTCATTTTACCGACCTCGGAAGGATGGAAGGCTGAGTCAACCTCGAGCCGGCTTCTGGGCTTGAACTCCCAGCCTCATGGGCAGAGCTTTCAGACTGCATGTCTGCTGCCTTACCACTCTGCCCCACAAGAGGCTCTATAGTTACAATGGTCCTGGATAAATGCAAAATTTATCTTAGGTAGCCCATTGTTTTTAAGGTTTCCAAAGGTCCAAGGTGACATGCAACCAGCTGGGTGACCTTTGGCTCAGCACAGCACTGATAAAGGTGTTCTGACTGAGCAGTAATATCAGGGCTCTCTCAGCCTCAGCCACCTCACAGGGTGTCTGTTTTGGGGAGAGGAAAGGGAAGGCGATTCAAATGGGTGCCTGATTGTCTTAACAGTCTGCTAATGGGATGCTGAACAATGACTGCCCCCCCCCACCCAGGTTTCCTAAACTCATATTTTTAAAAAATGACAAATGTCTTAATTTCAAAGAAGGATGACTTTCCTGCCCTCCAGAGGCAAAGAACCTGTCTCAAATTAGAGCTGCTATTACTGGACACATCGGACAAATTCTAATTGTATAGTAATTCCAAAAGGGAGCGTGAATAAATTTAAATAATCATCCTGAACAATATGGAGATGTTAATACGGTCATAAAAAGAGTGATAAATTTGAGTCGTGGCTTTGTGTTATAAGTTAAGCCATAATATTAATTACTTGAATGCTTCACATTGCAATATATCCACAGAAGACTAACTAGCACTCAATTACTTTGTCCTTCAAAAGAATTTTTAAAAACATAATAATATTATCCTGTGGTCAGATGCTTGTCTAAGGAAGCATTAGGGGAGGAAGCCTACAGTGGTACCTCTGTTGCAACACCACTGACAATGTGTCACAACCCTTTTTAAAAAAAAGAAAATAACAAGCTCATGACTCCATATTATTGGCTCAATTAAAAATCTGATTCAATATTCCATGAATGATTTTTAAACAGGGAAGGACAAGGGAGTGCTAGGTCTGGGAGGATTCTCTCACTTGTTTTACTTGTAAAATCAGAGTCCAGAAGCACCTTTAAGACCAACAAAGATTTATTCAAGGCATGAGCTTTTGAGTGCAAGCACTCTTCGTCTAACACCTTGCATAAATCTTTATTGATCTTAAAGGTGCTAGTGGACTCTGATTTTATTGTGCTACTTCAGACCAACACGGCTACTCATTTGAATCTTGCCTTACTTGTGTCCAAGCTAGGTGCTAGTGGACTCTGATTTTATTGTGCTACTTCAGACCAACACGGCTACTCATTTGAATCTTGCCTTACTTGTGTCCAAGCTTCTAGGGGTGAAAATAATTACTCTGGTATTTTTTAAAATAATTATTTATTTCTTTAAATTCAAGGGCTGCTCGTTCTGCCAGAGCAAACGCAGGATGGTGCTCAAGAATACACTTAAAAACATAGTTACACAGTTCTAAAATTCTAAAAATTCCCATACATTTGGTAACAGAGCCCATAACTGTGGGGGACACAGTACAGAAGGGAGGCCAATGAGATGTTATTTTTCTGGCCTCAACCATAGGCCTAGTGGAAGAGCTCTGTTTTACAGGCCTTGCAGAGCTCCATCAGGACCCTCATGTTTTCTGGGCGCTCATTCCATCAGGTAGGAGCCAAGCCCAAGAAGCCCCTGGCCCTGTTTGAGGCCAGCTGGATTTTTTGAGGCTGGAGACCACTAGCCTGTTGATATTGGCTGAGTACAAGGGTCTTCTGGGGACATATTCAGAGAGGCAATCCAGTAGGTATGCAGGGTCATGAATGGCCTTAAAGCTTGAAACCAACACCTTAAACTTGACCCAGAATCAGTAGTGTTGGCAAGACAGTTGCAAAATGTTGCTCTTCCAACCCCGGGTTGCCCAAAAATAGAGTGAAAATTCCAAAAATATGGGTTGGATCCTTCAACTCCATTCCAGTGGATTGTACTGCAAAATGGCAACATCCAACTGCAAACAATCACTAAATTGCATTGAAAGTGCATTATTAAGCATGTGTGAAAATACATGCTTGATCTATGGGTTGGTTCCTTACTGTGTTTTCCACCATGACATTGTATCTGAGGAAGTATGCGTGCACATGAAAGCTCATACCTTGAATAAAACTTTGTTGGTCTTAAAGGTCCCACTGAACTCTCAATTTCTTCAGAAAACACTTATGCCAGTGGAACTCAATCTTCCTATCTCCCCACCACCACTTCTTCAGTGACCTATTGATCTCCCTGAAATGCTGCTACTGGTGGGACAGGGGATCCATGGGAATGACATGAGGGCAAAACCATGGGTCTGCAACAGGAAGAGGAAATCAGTAAAAAATTACACAGCCCGGCAGCAAATTTAATCTGGACCTAAGACTGCCTTGTATCAATACTTCCTTTTAAAAAGAAAGAAATTTCTCCTTTACAGGAAGCTTTTTTTCATCACAAAAGTTATTCTCCATTGGAGGAGAATACTAATGATGTGTGTCTTTTAAACTTCCCCAATCCCTTCCTGATTCTTTACAATATTGAAAATATTGGTCTTGTTATGTTGGCTTTATCTAGGGCAGAGTCTGCACTTACTTTGTTTATTCCATTGTCAATCCTATTGAATTCAGATCGCTTTGAACTCGGATTGTCCTCTTCCCCCCTCCTCATTGAAACAGGAAAATCTTCTGCACTTGGTTAGGGTAGTTCAGAAGGGGGGGGGGAGAAGCCAAGCCTCTTTCTTTCTTTTCTTGAAGGGAGAGGAGCCAAGCAGGGAGCCTCTTTCTTTTCTTGGAGGGGAGGTGGAGAAGATCGAACAAGGCAGAGAAGGGAGACAAAATCCAGGACCGACAGAAGTTGAGAGAAATTAGGGGCTTCTCCTTTAAGGCAAATTCATCACATGACCACCTGTGGCCAATCACGACTCCTCTACCATGGAGGAGAGCCCCGATTCAAAACAATGTGATTTTATAATATATTCAGGATTAAAAGCACTCGAAGATATCGCACACTAAAAGTAGGGTCACTCCGGATCAATCCTTCTTGCTGCAGAAGGAAATTTTAAATCGCCCCAAATCCAAATGGAAATTGCACTCTGTATAGAGGGCAGGGAATCGATCTGGGGTTGGAATAAAAGCTCCGTGCAGTTTACACCCAGGACAGCTGTTTTCAGGCTTATGACATGGAAGTACAACTGAAATATTTTCCCTAGGCTTTGAGATACTAGGAAGTGATGTCAGCTGGCCATGTCTCTCTGTCACGCCCCCTGGAAATGACAAAAGCCTTGATTGGCAATGGTTTAAATAGCCAGGACCCCTCCCCTTCCCACCGTCTACAGCAGGGGTAGTCAACCTGTGGTCCTCCAGATGTCCATGGACTACAATTCCCATGAGCCCCTGCCAGCATTTGTTAGGAGGGGCTCATGGAAATTGTAGACCATGGACATCTGGAGGACCACAGGTTGACTACCCCTGGTCTACAGGATCATCATTGGCCGCTATGGCAGATCAGCCTCCCCAAATAAGGGTAGAATTATTTTAATTTTTTTAAAATTAAGACAAGATACACAGTGCTACCTTGAAGGCAGTTTCCTGAGAGTAGGTTTCATTGCCCTGACTAGAATAGGTATCAAAAGTCTTGAAAACTCAACAGAGTTGAAATAAGTTGGCCACAGTTTTGTGGCATTTTCCACCACCCCCACCAAGCCCCATTGAGAAAACTTGAGTTGAGTATGATTTAAGTTTTGTAGAGGACTTGATTGGGATTATTCTCAGAGATATAGTTCCAAAGCCACTCAGTGAGCTTCCAGGGCCCAATGGGTATTTTTTTTAATTAAAATTCATAAAGAACAGTTAAACAGAATAATAACATAACTCTTAAGGCCATCCAGAAAAAAGAAATAACATGGACAAGAGGTGGTTCCAGATTATAAAGAAACACAAACAGATTTTTGAAGGAGTACTGGGTCAATTGTGGAACAACATAAGAAACAACAAAGAATATACAACAAAGAAAATACAAAGAAACTTCATTCATTATTATGGTCTTTATATTTAAAAATCATTTTTGTACTATTCAAATCCATTACTCATTGTCTCAAGTCCCCAGTTCCATTATCATTTTACACATATATTACAATATGAACATTTATTTAAGTAATTTACCAGATTGACTCAAACATTATTGAAATCCTCATTCCCCCCCCCCTTGAATCTTTATTATTATTGGTTAATTTTTTCTCAAAATCATAAATTGCCTTATTTTATTTCTCCATTTATCTAATGTAATGTTTCCAATTTGTGGCAATTATCATTCTGGCTGCCATAAAGAGAGACTTCACCAATATTTTCTGCGTACATCTGTAACCACTCCGCAGAGCGGTATAAATAAAAAAGTAAGAAGTGGGGGGTGGGAGCTGTCCGGGATGGGGGGGGCAACGATTGCCCCCTGGCCCTGGACTGACAAGTGGAGGGCCCAATCGAGAGGCATGAAGCCAATCAGGGGCCAATCAGCAGCCACACGAAGCACCTCCCAACCCCCCTATGTGGGCCACCTTCGGCCCATGGTGGCCATTCCTCTGCTGGCCGGCGAGAGGCAACGTAGGCCCAGAGCCCCAGGGAAGCTGGCCCAAGAGGGGGGGAGAGGCCATTGCGGCTGCCCCAGAAGCTGTGCCGCGTGTCTTAGATGAGCCGGCCCACCTGCTTCCCTGGCCGCGAAGCTGGGAAGCTGGGCCAGGAGGGGGAGAGCCTGGGACGGCAGGGGGGCTGAGACAGCTTCGTGGCCAGGGAAGGAGGTGGCCTGGCATGTCGCAGGTGCACCAGCCCAACTCCTTCCCTTGGGTGCGAAGCCCTGAAACTGGGCAGGGGGAGGTGCCTGGCCAGGGAGGTGAAAAAAATCTGCTTCGCTGCCAGGGAAGGAGCTGGTCCAGCATGTCATGAAGCTGGCCAGCCTGCCCGGGAGTGGTTAAAGTTCCAAGCCTCACGCTGAAGCTGGGAGGGAGTAGGTGGGCCAGAGCAGCCGGGAGGAAGTGGAGGGGCTCGGCCAGTGAGTGCAGGGGGAAATGAGTCGGCATAGAGAGTGCAGGGCTCGAGAGGGGGTAGGGGGGGCCGCCGGGTAGGGGGGCCTCCCGCAACCACCCACTGCCCACTAGCGCCCACTGTATTTTGGATACAGTGGGCTTAATTTCTACTTGAGGTAATATTACCATTCAAGAATAAATTAAGGAGAATTGTTTGAAGTGAGGGATCTAACTTCTCTCACATAATTTTTCCGATTTCTATGGGCCTTTGACATACAAACTTCCTCACCATGCTGGCTTTCCACAAGATACGTCAAGTTACCTGAAGTAAAGGTAACAATATAAGCTTCTCACTGACTTTCTTGTAAGAGCATGTATCCCTGAACTCGATAGAAGAGTAGTCTAGTTCAGCAGAAGGCAGTTCTGTTATTCCTAGGTACATGTCTACCACACTACCTGCAAGCTGCGTGCCAACCAGACTCTTGGATGATAGAGTCTTTAGTTAATAGTATAAAATAAATAGGAAAACATATTATACTAATATAATATATGCCATGGCATTCTTGTGCATGAATCAAAATATATAACATAACACATAACATAATGTTATTTTCATTGAAACCATTATTTATATTTGTATATGTAATCTGATCTTTTTTTGCTAAAAATCACTCTGTTTATGGGTTTGCCTTTTTGAGGAGACGCCAAAATGCTGCTTTGCTTTACAGCTGATTGATAGTTTTCACATAAAAATCTAATGACATGCAAGAGAAAGCAGAAGTACACATCATTAGTGCGGCAATAAATACATGACACAAAGACAAAACAAGGATTCCCGGAACGAGGCAAAAGAAGAGCAGCTGGCTTAATATTAGGCCATTCAAAAGGACAGAGAAGAAATTTGCAGATGGACAAAGGAGAAATTAATTTCAGTATCAGGAAATACAGTTTTATCTGCTGGGGGCATTCAGGTTATTCTCCTGGGTTGAGGAATTAGAACCGTGTTTTCCAGGAACCAAGAGGAAAAGGCTTGGCAAGTTAGCATAAACATGATCTCCCGCAATTGATCCAGCCGTTACTCTAGGGTAGATAGGAGAACAGATTTCCACATAAGCTATAGTTATCTCAGTAGCCAACGATGAACTGAAGGAAAGGTCTCATCTCTGGGATTAGTTTGCTGGTACAAACCGAGAGAAGGACTATTTTAGGGATTTTCTCTGTTCAGCTGTGCGGTATCAAGCTCTGTGTTTCCAAAATCTGATCCAAATCCTCCTGTACTATGAGATGAGAGTTACCAGATGTCAAGCATTGACCTTGAAGCTTAGGTTTTGGGGCTCATTCTCTCAGCCTCAGGGCTGCCAGTTGAAATCTCATGGCTCTTAATTAGCCCTCTCACTCTATGGCTTCTGTTCAGACATCTCTTACCCGCTTTTGGTATGTATTGCAAAGGTCCATGGGGATTGGAGGCAATAATAGAGCATTTTGGAACACATACTCTATGCAGTACCCGGCTTATTTCCTGTTACTTCTATCGTTATGATTCTTGTTACTGCAGCTATGGCACTGGTGAAGATGATTTTCAAAGCCTTGTGGTCATGAGTATACCTATTCACAGATACCATATGGTACACTTCCTGGCAGGATGCGCAAGTACCACCATTAGTACTTTAAAAAAAGAATTAAAACATTTCTTAGCTACCTTTCTCCCTTGTGGAACTCAAGGAAGCTTACAATATAAATAAAACATTGAAAAAACAAAAAAAAAACATACAATAAAAACAAGAATGATAAAACCCACTCTTTAAAAAGATGGCTGGTATTTTTTTTAAAAAACTGCATAAATCAAATGTAGTCCTAAATAAAACTGACTTTAATTGTTCCTGAAGATCGATGATAAAGGTGCCAGTGATCCCTCTCTGGGGAGGTTGGTCTATAATTGTGGGGCTCCCACCAAAAAGGCTTTCTCTGTCATGTGCCCACCAGATAAGCCTCCTTATGAGCTTGCTTCCATTCAGTATCAAAGCATTCCATGACATCTTCAGATTCTCTTATGAGCCGCAGGATTTAAGAGGGGACACCTAGCAGACCTAGGTGGAAGGCCCTTGGCCATCTACAACATTCTGTCATTAGTTACTGAAGATGAAAAAGAAGCATGTCAGATGCTTTTCCCTACAACCACCTGCTATTCTCCTTCAATACCTAGCAACAATTTAGAATTAGTTGTGAACAGTTTGGCCAGCCAATCCATCAGGCTACCCTCTCCTTGTCCTCCTGAGGCATTTTAAAAAGAAGTCTGCAGAGCTGGGGATGGTTTGTTGTTGCCTACGCTGGTTGTAATGGGATTTAATTGTAGGGATTGATGTTACCCACCCTGAGCCACTGTGTGGGAGTAACAGGCAAGAAATTGAAGAAAGAAAGAAAGAAAGAAAGAAAGAAAGAAAGAAAGAAAGAAAGAAAGAAAGAAAGAAAGAAAGAAAGAAAGAAAGAAAGAAAGAAAGAAAGAAAGAAAGAAAGAAAGAAAGAAAGACGATCAAGACCCAATTTATTTGATTTTAATGAAAGATATCTTCTTGGTGGGATTATCTGTATGATGTGATTTTTTTACAGCCCACATATCCCCTTGCTGTCTTTTAAAAATCTATATTGACAGTAAATTATCAGATTTGTAAATCTGAAAGTCAGCATGGTGTAGTAGTTAAGAGTGGTGGACTCTAATCTGGGGAACAGGGTTTGATTCCCCACTCCTCCACATGCAGACAGCTGGATGATGTTGGGTTAGTCACATTTCTTTTAGAGCTGTTCTCTCTGAACAGTTATCTCAGAGTTCTCAGTCCCACTTACCTGGGGGGGGGACTGTTCTGGGAATCAGAAGGCAAAGGTGTTTGTAAGACATTTTGGAACACCTTTGGGACATGAGAAACAGGTATAAAAAGTTCTTCTTCTTGTCTCTTCTCCTCCCCTTGTTGAACATTGATTTTCTAAATCTACTCAGCCATTTTAAAGCTATCATTGATTTTATTTCCTTCTCTGGTTTACTTATGAGGCTTGATTTCTCACTCTTATCCAAACTTCCCTGAAATATTTGTGAGGGTCCTTCACCTTGTTGACTAACTTTAACTACAAGAGTCCTAATTAATTCAGTATATTATCTTGTTAGTATTTCTTGCTATCTGCAGTGAAGTTTATTTACTGGCTTGGGACCCTCCCAGTCTTAGGCAATTCCATAAATTTGAAGACCATACTTTGTCATACTCTATTTTCTGTCTCATTCAGGAGGAGTAGGAAGAGAAGTTTTATGGGGAAAGGGCAGTGAGGTGATAATGTTTCATGCATATGGTTAAAAACGGAACATGATGATACACTGCAGAGCTGTCCGTGGCTTAAAATACTGATTTGCAAAGTTTCTCCCTTTTATCCAGCGCTTCTCGTGGCAACTTGCCCGACACGGAGTCGTGACATTACTGTGCCTTTCAGTTGATTCTGGGGCATGTTCAAGGTCACACACATGGGATACTAATTAAACTTCCTGGGCCTTATGCCTACCACTAAGGAATGGATTGCCCATGCTAGAACAAAGAATTTCAGTTCTCTTGACTGAGCATTGATAGATGTTGCAGTTTTATAAGTAAGAATGAGTCCAGGCCCCTGATCCTTCCAAGATGCAAAAGCTTGACTTCATTTCAAAGCACACAGAATAGGTAACTCACTGGTACAGTGCAGACCTCTCTGCTATACTGTTTCCTCATTAGGAGACATACCTTGTTTTAGCCTCGCTTTGGATTTCCTTTGGATGCTGCAAGTCGGCCCCAGCCTCTCCACATTTGGGCTTTCCTCCCCTCATTTCTTAGACTGAAATTCAAGACCTGCTTTCTGCATTGAGTCTGACAAAGGCAGGTTTCCATCATGTTTATCTGCCTTTCTCTCACTCTCTTTTTTTAAAGGTTTTTTTTTTATGATAACTGCTTGCACCTTTGTTTTCATTGCACTCCTTGATCGCCTCCCCCTTTCTCCCAAGGTTTCCTGGATGCATTTTTTTAAACCTCTGAGTTATAATATTATAGCATTACTAACATAAAAGCCCGCTGTAGACAGAATACAGCGGGCTCTGGCAGGCCCATCCCTCCGGGCAGGGACGGCATCATGGAGAGCACGAAGGCAGCCATGTGGCTTCGGGGGTGGTGGTGAGCATTCCCATCTCCCTCCGCCTCTCCCAGAGCCCCACAGAGGGCCTTGGAGTCCACCACGGGGTTTCAGGGTGAAGTACAGAGCACTTCACCCTCCCTCCCTGCCTCCCTCCAGAGCCCCACAGAGGGCCTTGCAGGCCAGCATGGGGCTTTGGGGCAAGGCAAGGAGCATGCCTCCCTTCCTGTCCTGAACCCTGCAGAGATCCATGTACCTTGGGTGGAGCCCTGAGATGTCCCAGAGGTCTGTCCTCCCCCCCCCCACCGGTCTCACAAACCTTGTGCACCAGTCAGAGCAAGTGGTAGACAGGGTGTCATGGGTGACCCCTCCTTTGGGGCAAAGTAGCATCTGGCTGCAAGGCTGTGTGAGTGCCTCACAGCTGGCTGCTGGGGGGCGGGTGCTGCAGGGGCCAGCAGATTGGGCTGTGCAGGCAGAAGCACAGTCCAGACAGCTGGACGTGTGCCAGACAGGGTCTGGACACTGCTCCGCCCATAGGGGCTCTTTACATATATAAGGAGCCCCTATGTGGTACATATAACATTGCTGTGTAGGACTGTAACACAACACTTAGAAAGAGTGATGTAACACAATCATGGCCTCTCTTTTTTTTTTAAAGGCAGATTTTTTTGGAATGCAGGGAGGGAAGGGGGCAGGGGATGGCAACAAGGAAAGGGCATTCACAAACAACTAAAATGGCGAGTGCGGGGAAAACCCCAATTAAATGTATTTCTGCATTTGGCAGCCCCAAATTAGACCCTGTTAGACCCTGTTTTTTTTTTTTTTTAAATGAAAACTGGCTTTCTTGGAATTCCTTTGCTGCAGGGCAAGTAAGGGGGCAATTCAGGACTGTGTCCAAAGATGTGAATTTCAGTGCAGAAATGGATGAAACTCTTTAAAATACAAATCCAAATGATGTCCCTAGTACAGAAGCACTCCTAGTCTATATAAGATCCAGTCATCACCCAAAAGACAGAAACAAACCCAACAAAGACCAAAGATTTGTTACTAGGCAACATCATCCCTCCATGTGTACAGAATAACTTTGCAAGTAATTAGCCCCTCTGTTTACTTCCCTGTTCTTATAGTGTATGATCCATGGTGACTGCTATGCTAATAAGCAGTACTAGGAATGATTGGGAGTGGTCAGCAAGCTGTCCTTTAGGAAACACAATAACTCCAGTTTTTTTCCCCCTGCCATAGAAGTTATGGGGAGACATGGTCCTTTACCCTAAAGAGTTCAAAACTAATTAGGCCTGCTACATTTCCTGTTATGACAAAGTGAAACTGAATATGTGAAGCTGCCATACAAGCCATCTCCAAGCTTAGAATGGCAGAATCACAGAGTTATAGGGGGCCATATAAGCCATCTAGTCCAACCCCCTACTCAATTCAGGATCAGCCTAAAGCATACAGGATAATGATTTGTCCAGCCACTGCTTGAAGACTGTCAGTGAGGAGGAGCTCACCACCCCCCTAGGTAGCCAATTCCACTGCTGAGTTACTCTGACCGTAATCCCACCTCCCAGTATTTAGCTGATATCTTTCTACACATAGGTTAAACCCATTACCGCAGGTCCTCTCCTCTGCTGCCAACAGGAACCTTTCCCTGCCCTCCTCTAAGTGACAACCTTTCAAATACTTAAAGACAACTTCCTGGTAAAAGTCTTTCGCATCACCTGCTACATGATCCCTTTAACTGAAGACACCAGAGGTTGAACCTGGGACTTTTTTCATGCAAAGCTGCTTCTGCCACTGAGACATGGCACAGGAAAAGCCTTGAAAACCAGAAAGGTTCTGCTAACTAGAACACTTATTCTCTATTGGATCAGGAAATGCTCGTTCAAGCTCAGTATGGGCATACGTAGGCACATAGCAGAAGCTTGTGTTTCTTGTCTCCTCCTGGTACGAACAACAAGTGCCAAGAAATAAACTCATAAAATATGCATGGAGATGTATTTTTATTCAATAAAGGTTTTATGTTCCCATCTGCTGCGCAGTGGGGTAGTTAAGTCTTCATCATCCATACATCCTTACTTACAAAAAAAAATGAGTGCTATAAAGCTGAATTAATAATAAGCAAACTCATCTGGTAAATCTGTTAGCACAGCCCATGGGTCTCTACAAGCAAAGTTATTCTGTCACAGGCGTGGACTTTACACACCGAGAGAAACCTACATATCTGGCATTCCTGTTCAGCATTCCTGTCCTGGCCCAGAGCAAGAAGGGAACAAAGCAAGCCAGGGGTGAAAGGTGATATCTTCAGACTTCTGATTTACCAGGTCTGATCAGCTTTGTATATAAAAATGTATTGACTTTTAAATGTCACAATCTGTATTTCTGTTTCAGAGGTCTTTGTTTCAGCATATTTTATCTAGAAACAACCACATCTGTTGATCTTAAGGATGAGGAATTCTGATGGGTTTCAATCATACTTCTTACTTATTATCTTGGGCCACTTGTTGTAACTGGAGCCTTAACACTGTCTCTTTCCCCGCTTCTTTATGTAGATCATAGTACTGCATTTTTTAAATTATTACCAGAAACCAGGAGAACAGTCTATGGCTCTCCAGCAGAGGACTTGCTCTTCATGCACAAGGTCTTTCACCAAATTTCTGGCCTCTCCCTTTCAAGGATCTCAGGTAGAGATTAAAAATGTATATGTTTATTTAAATGCAAGGAACAGCACGGTATAGCTCAGTCTCATTAGATTAGACCATCTCAATTTTTTTTTTAACTATTGAGAAACTCCTGAAACATTCTTCAGGTTTTGAGAAACCCCAGAAGTGGCAGAATATGGTTGGGAAGCACAGCTGTGTACATGCCTACTCAGGGGCGCTCCCTTTAAGGTCCATCACTTGCCATTTTGGGAGGGGAGGGTGGGTTGACATGACTATACATGGTCATATCACCCAATAAATGTTTAACAAATTTTAAAAATATATTAAATATTAATTAACTCCCAACCATTTGAGAAACCCTTCCTGGGCCACCAAGAGACCCCATGGTCTCTTGATTTCATGAAACCCTGGCTGAGAAAGCTAACATTAGACGGAAGAAAAGCAAGGTTAGTACTTGGATGGGAGGCCAACAAGTAAGACTTCTGGAGAGCCAGCTTGGTGTAGTGGTTAAGTGCGGCAGCCTCTTATCTTGAGAACCGGGTTTGATTCCTCACTCCTCCACATGCAGCCAGTGGGTTGACCTTGGGCCAGTCATAGTTCGCACAGGGATGTTTTGCAGAGCAGTCTCTCAGAGCTCTCTCAGCCCTACCTACTTCATAGGGTGTCTGTTCTGAGAAGAGGACGGGAAATGTGTAATTTCTCTTTTAATAAAATGTTGGTGTGGCAAGTTTGGATGGAGGTTCAAAACTGAAACAGTGTATTCCAATCATGACAAAATATGGTCATCACTGCGACAAGCTCAACCAAAGTTGTCTGGACGCATCCAAACAGCGCAGCAAACGATTAGCTCCTAGTTTGTCACTGGCGAGCAGGATATGACCTGAACCACTGAGTGTGCGAGTTTCCTTTGCTAGTGGCAGAAAACGATATGGTGAAGGAAAAGCACAATAACAGGGCATCAAAAAAAGGGTATATTGCCCAAGTTGTTATGTAGGTACAATCTGTCACAGAAATGTTGTTTTTGGTATCTGACTTAAAGAAACAAACAAAACGTAATTCTGATCCTACGAGTTTTCAGAATTAACTGACATTCTCCATTTCATCTGACCAGAACACGAACCATGAAGGTATTAATTAATTTATTGGGGATATCTCTATCAGAGTCCAGCTTGAAGTCACTTCACATCTAGAACAATGTAACAATGTAACAGCAATCCACAAAAATGCCATTAGTTACAAACAGCACACACACGCACATACACACATACATAAAACCAAATCAGACCATTTAAAAAACAGCTGGTAGGATAACATCCATAACTGGAAACCTGAATAAAAAGATATATTTTGGCATGTTGCCTAAAAGAAAGTTAAGTAAGGGAAGTCCACCCCCCCCCACACACACACAAAATACCCTGTCTCTGTTCACCATGCACCTTACTTCTGAAGGAGGTGGCATGGAAAGCAGTGCTTGCTGAATTGGCAAGTATATAGTACAGGAGAAAATAGTATTTCATGCACCCCTGGCCTCAGGCCATTTAAGGTCTTTATGGTAAGAACCAGCCCAGAAACAGTTGGATAACCAGTGCAGATCTTTCAGCACAGGGGTGATAAGAGATATGATACGGAGTGATATGATCTCTGTAGACAACCCTTGACCACAGGTTGGCTATTACATTTTGGTCCGATTGAAATTTCTGGACTATTTTCAAAGTGCATTACAGTCATCCAAACTGGATGTGATCAGAGCATGGATCGCTGTGGCCAAATCATGCTTTTCAAGGAACAATCATAGCCAATGAACCAGCCGGTAGTGTATGATTGCCGGCTAGGTTTCTGGGTCGTTTACAAATACAGCTCAATTTCTGAGAATAACTAGCTCCTGGAGTACATAAAAGTCATAAAATGACTATAAATGTTCCACTCAAGTGGAACACCACGTTTCTCATTCTCATTGGCCCATAGAGTAGCGGACAGCAATGTTCTTGAAAGTCTGTTCTACTAATAGCATTGGAATCATGTGCAGATATAAAACTATTTTCTTAAACTGTCGGCTTTTTCTGCTTGATTAACATTTACCTATAGCCAGTATGTATATTTCAATAATAAATCATTTTTGCAAAAGTAATGCATCATTTTGTTAAGACCATGTCATGGTGCATGTATGTTCACAGTGGCCTTTAGAATGGCTTCAGAGTACCATGGAAACAACAAATGTTACAAGGGAAGATATGTTTTGAAATCACTTGAAGTTTGTTGGCTGCAGGACACAGAATGTCATTAATTCCAGTGATCAAGTAAACAGTGGCGACATTTGTTTCCAAATGTGATAGTGTCATTATTCACAGCTGAAGAAGAGTTTCCCCAGTAAAACATCCTGTTCCTGCAGACCCAGGACAAAATAAGCTGGGCTGTTGCATCGGATATTGTGCTGTCAGGCTTGTTGCACAGAAGGGAGAACGTGCAATATAGCCTGATCTGTTCTTTAGAACAGAGAAAGATGAGTAACAGCAACAGGCAACCTGTGACATGGACTCCAGACTTGTTGGATGACCAGGTCAACCATTTAAGAGGCAAGCAAAATGAAGTGCAGTCTCAAATGACTCTCCCCCTCTCTAACAGCTTCCACATCACTCTATGTGCAGCTCTTTAAGGGGGCAATCCAGTGGTAGTGGAGCCATCATGTAAATACATTGCTGAGTAGAAAATATTGTAATGGGCCAATATAAGGGGCCATTCCGCACGAGGACCAATGTTGCAAAATGTTTTCAGAATGCAGAAATTCTATATTAAATAGTGGAAATTCGTCATTCCGCATACCTTTATTCTTAGTAGAATATAGAAGTCCCAGTAGCGTTGTATTCATTCCCCACATGTTTCCGGTCTCGCTGGAATTGCAACAAAGGAAGCAATATTTTTCTGTGCTTCTTCCCACAGAATCACAGAATCATAGAGTTGGAAGGGGACATACAGGCCATCTAGTTCAACCCCCTGCTCAATGCAGGATCAGCCCAAAGCCCCTGGCCATCAATCAAACAGAACAGCCAATTAACTGTTGTGTTTGTGCTCCCGAAAAGCCCCTTTCCTTTTAAAAACTGTTTTTAAAAAAGCTGAAAACACCACCAGCAACGAATGTGTTCATTCATAGCAACGAATCTGTGTTCATTCATTGTCTCAGAAAGACCTTTTTTGCTGGCATAGGAGCTGGTGATTAATCGTTTACACGCTCCTCAAGTAAAAAAAAGAATCCCCCTCCCATGGGTGTGATTTGTGGCCAAAATTACGGGCAGTGCCAAACAGGGGGCTTTGTTGGGAACTTTCAAGACACTTGCAGGTGTGTCCACGTGTGTTGGACAGGAAGAAATACTTCAGTTTTTCCAAGAACAGCTACCTTTATCAGGGTGACATATCAGTGATTGACCGATTTTTAAAAAGGAACTTCTGGTTTTAAAGATGACAGGACCGTAAGAAACTATTAAGACAAAATGGGTTTGAATGGGTGCAAGTGTTGGCTACTATTAAGCAGGAGTGCACATATTTCAGCATGTATAGGACAACTATTCTTCAGGAGAACGTGCATTGTGTGTTATCTTACAGTATGATTCCTCACAGAGATGCTTTAACAGTTTTTGCTTTAGAAAGAATCCTCCTTACGTTACCTATTCATATATCTTAAGTTTCATTTTTTGGAAAGTGTGAACAGCTGGGAAGGAGAATTTTAAACGGGAAGAAAAGTGTGATTCACACATTCTCTTGCTTGGAGGACAATTTGTGAAGTAGTCTTGTATATATATATATGAAGTAGCTTTGCATTATTCTCCTGTCAGTTACAGTATTATCGACTCTGATTGGCAGAGGGTCATAGGTAGGGGAATATCTTTCCCAGAATCTTTCTACCTGAAATCTTTGAAATGGAGAGGGCAGAATTCCTTATGCATGCAGAGCCACAGCCAGTTCTTACAGTTTCAGGTGATAAACCAGTTTCTAACCCATAAACAAAGTCAGGCATTCTGTAATTATAAGTCTACAACAATCCTATTTTTATCATATTTACTTTATCATCAATTCATTGACTCAAAAATCCCCGGTATTTTTTGGATTTAGGTATATTGAACCCATAAATATCAGTATTTCCTCATATTACCAAATCTCAGTATCAACATGGTATTCAAATTCAGTAACTATTTGGGGATGCTGAATTTGTTTTCATACTGTGTGTTGGAGGAACTAAGATCTATTTAAATGCCTTCTTAACTTGAGCTATTTTAGGATTTTTCAAGCTCAGCCATTCAATAACTGTAAAAAAATAACAAAAACACTCCCCAAACAAACCAACAAACCAGAAGAACCAGCTGAATTAATACCTGAAAATACCTGAGCCAAAACAATAGCTACCACCAATCAAAAAAGAGAACTGAATAGTATCAGGCCTGTTTATCCCAGGTATCAGCTATCTCTTGGGTCCTCTGGATGAATTAGACATATGTGCAAACACACAAATCCAACATCCACTTTTGCTGTTTAACACTTTCAAAGTACTCTTCCATCTGTGATTTGTTTTCAGTGATACTAGTTGAATCTGCTTTCAAGATCTGATCACCAGCCTCCATCTGGTTCTACCACTCACTTCCACCCAAGTCCTTCATGAGTATTTTCTCCACCAACATCACTTCCTTTGGATGGTGGACCATGCTTGGTACTTTCCTACTTGTTCCTCTAATGTCTTCTGCTGCTCAGATTGGTTTCCCATACCAGGCCCATTCACCTAATCTCTTCATCTATTAATCACCTGAAAAGTGGATACTGGCAAGAACAGATAAACTTATTGTCCTGTGGCCCTTGTCTATGTGTCAACTGTTGTTTTACAATGTGACAAAAGTGCATCACTTGCCCCTATGGCGTTGATCTCCCATTTGCAAATAAAGTCAATAGACAATTTCCTAGGTCACATTTCATTCAGATTACAATCATGGTACAAACCATAACCAGTGAGTAATCTCTGCTCTGCTGTGAAGCTTACAGGCTGACTGTGGATCAATCACTCTATCCCTCGCAGCCTGACCTATCCCACATGATGGTTATGAAGAAGGGGAAACCATATACACTCTCCAGGTTTCCTTTGAGGGAGAGTGTGCTGCCAAGTGACTCAGGGTAATCCCAGGAAGTTCCAACTGATAAGGTTTTCAAGGCAAGAGTTGAGTAGAGGTGGTTTGCTATTGTGTTCCTCTGCTGAGCAGCTCTGGTCTTCCCTTGGTGGTCTCCCATCAAGCAGTGATCCTGTGTAACTTCTGAGCTCAGGTTAGATCAAGCTAGTTTGGGTTATAAGGGCTGCTACATTCTTGGAGGAAGGGTGGGATAAATTCATTAAATAAAATTGGAGGATGGGCAGGGGTGGGCTGAAATAAAGAAACATTTCAAACTATGTCACATAATGGCCTATTATGCATTGTGGTGACCATGCCAGGCCGCCACTGGTTCTGTGCAGTGGGGTAGCATGTCCCGCCACTTCCCATGTATGCCCAGGAGACAAAATCCCCTGGCACACATGGTCCACCCCAGAGTTGTACATGCACATGCACAACTTTGAGGCAGATAGGTTCCTCCACCATGCTGCGGTGGTGGGGTATCTGTCCCTGCACAGGGGTAGGGTAGTGTGGCAATGCTATCCGAACATTTTGGGGGTCGCCAAATGCCATGTTTGGCTCCATGATGATGCAGAACCAAACAAGGCATTTTGTGTCCCTTCAGGGACACTGTAGGCAGGGAGGAGCCAGGCCTAAATGGCCCAGTCTTCCCTGTATTCATGGGCCCAGCCCAGCATGAACACCAATGGTATCCATGTTAAAGAAGGGAATACTGAAAAAATCAGCATTTTCTTCCCATGGGGCATCGGAGGCCCTAACACGGGCCAAGGCTGGGAGGAGGCTGGGCCGATGGTGATATTGTATGTCTGTGGGGATTTGCCCCACTGATGTACAAGTGCTGTCCCATGCGTAATGTCCCAATGTCTTACACTACAGCTGAGTTCATTTCAATGTTTCTAAATTAAATCCTATGCGTAGAAGAAAAGGCTTGAAAAGAAGGCCATTTCTTAATTCTGGACATTTCTCAACCTGTTCTGGAAAATGCTGCTCTTTCATAGTGCATTATGGAAATTAGGTTTAAAAAGGGTCATTTATCGAAGTTGTTCCCCAAAATGCACCAGAGAAGCTGGTCTTCAGCATGCTAAACATCATTATTTGACATTGATATGATCAAGGATTTGGATACAAATGGATTCAGAATTGATTTATTCAATACCACATCACATTATTTAAAACATTTTTTTCCAGAGAAAATAGCTATTAAATAAACGTACCGTTATTACATGCTACTAAAACCAAATCAATTTTTAAACCACAAGAATGACACACATTTGACAAACTGCAGCTGGACCCAGATGCAATTCTCGGCATAACATACTTTCCAGACCCATTTCGACCTGCTGGTCTTTTTTCAATGGCATCAAATTGCAGCTATAAGTTGAAGTAGATCTGAGTAGAGCAAATCATCAATCTTCCAGACTCACCGGGCAGATGTAATTCACTGGGTAATTCAGAGCATTCTGTTTCCTACTGTGCTATGAAGACAATCTCTACAGGTCTTTTGGTTCTCTTAATTATGCCCAACTCCTTTTCATAGTATCCTGCAAAGCAAGCCTTTAGACTCTTTCCCAGAGCATTAGGAAATAGAACTTTTCTGGCCCAATGTTGATTTTCAACTTTTCCAAGGGGTTTTCTAAAATCAGAAAGATTCATTGCAAATGTCAGCATTCAACATTTTTTTTTTTACCAGGACATAGATACATATTAGACTTGGCCTTTTGTTGCACATGTATAAATAATTGTTACAGCTGAAGGGCATTTTTTTTTCTTTTTCTGAGCTTCTGTCAAGATTTTTCAGAAGCTCCATTTCGGTATTCAGCAAGTAAGGGGGCAGAGCAAAGCCGTATATCTGCATTGAGTTCACTTGGAGGAATTTGTTCATAGTGTTTTTACTGGTAATCTTAATAAAATCAAGAAACCCATCCAGCCAACTAATCTGTTCCACATAATATATTGCTAGTAAAGGCTTGGGGAAGGAGTGTGTCTCCCGGCTTAAGTGCCACTCAGCGCTTAACACCCAATCAGGGCAGCTGTCCCGCCCATTGAGTGTCTTCTCCTCCAACCAGCTTGCCTGTCTGTCCAGCAGCCAGCCAATCACCTTCCGTCCCCCACTCCTGACCACCCCCTCCTCCTTCCACTGCCCTTGGAGGCTGTAGATCCCTGCTGCGTGAGAGCTGTCCTTGATGGTGAGTTCCCTAACAGCTGCCTGCAGCCTTTCCAGGTCCTGGAGGGAAGGAGCAGCCATCTGCAGAATTATTCCACCCCTCCACCCCTCCTGAATGCAATGGGCTTGACCCCTAGTCCATTAATAATAACTAATAATAACTAATAATAACTCCCCGATCACAATATCTCTTCATTTGCAGGGATCAATCAGTTGAAGATATTCCACATTACTTATTAGAGTGTCCACTTTATGCAGAACTCAAGGAAAATATCTATCTATCTTTGGTAAATGACAAACAAATGTATTTACTCTCTGATACAGGTCCTTATGTATCACAAATGGTTGCTATCTTCACATTGGCTACAATAAAGATCTGAACTGAGTGATTGTTGTTTAATTTGCACTTCAAACAACTGAACTGCAGTGATTATGATTAGCATTAACTTTTTCCTACATTGTTGATAATTGGGACAGTCTTAAATGCTGATGTGGCACCTGTAGACAATAATTTGTTTTTAAATTGTAATGGCCTATGGCATAATGGAATAAAATTTATTTGAATTCTAATGATAACTAATGTGGTGTATGTGAGTCTTCCGAGGGCTGAGCTTGATCTCTGAGGCAGGATCCAAGGGGACTTGTAACAGGCCAACATGCAGCAGGGATCCAGTCTGCCTGCTCCAATCAGTTTGAAGCCATCAATGCTAATCTAGCCCAGTGGTCCCCAACCCGCGGGCCGCGGGCCGGTGTCGGGCCGCGAAGTCCTTGGCACCGGGCCACGGCTCCTTCTTCCCTCCCCCCCGAAGCAAGAAGCTCGCCAGGCCGTGAGCAAATCGGCAGCCAAAGCGGCTGATTAGCTCGCGGCCCAGCAAGCTTCTCGCTTCGGAGGGGGGGGAGGGAAGAGAAGCTTTCTGAGCCACAAGCTAATTGGCTGCTTTAGCGGCCGATTTGCTGGTGGCCCGGAGGGGCCGGGAGGGGGAGCTGCTGCCGCCGGCATGGCGGCGGCACAAATGCGCATGTGCGGCAGTCCGCGCATGTGCGCTTGCGCTGGGGCTGCCACGCGTGCACGGGCCTCCGGGCCACCCTCTCCCCGTACTCCGCAGCAGTGGTCCACAGCGGGCGCAAGCTTGCGGACCACTGATCTAGCCCATTGTGCACATGAGCGGGGAGATCTAATGCCTGCTTTATATATATAAGTTAGGGGTTTCAGGGAGGTTGGTGTTCAGTGAAGTCTTTCATTTCAAGAAACCTGGAAGGAATACAGAGGAAATTCAGCAATTAAATCTATTGAGCAGTGCAAATCTTTAGACTGGGGAACTAGCAAACACAAATAATTGCAGTATTGTTAAATATTCACATATCTATATTAAATGTTATATTTAAGTCCAATGGCACCTTAGAGACCAACCAGCGTATGACTGTTTATGCACTGGGAAATTCACTGCCCCACCCCCCTGTCAGGAGCACAGATTGGGGGTGGATGAAGTGCACCAGGCCAAATGCTCCCCTGTGTGGGTGCAGGAAGAGGTGGGGCAACCTGCCACGACTAAAACTCCAGCCTGCAGCCCAGCATGAAACCTCCAGTGTGTAAACGGGCTTTGAGACTCAAAGCTCCCTTGGGCAGGAAAGGAGCCTAAGCAAAAGTAACATGACTGGGTTCATGTAAACATGACTGAGCCAGCATGGTATAGTGGTTAAAAGTGGTGGCTTCTAATCTGAGTTTGATTCCCTGTGCCTCCACAGTCAGCCAGCTGGGTGACCTTGCGGTTGTCACAGCCCTGGTAGTGCTATTCTGTCAGAAGCTCTCTCAACCTCACCTACCTGTGGGGGGAGGAAGGGAAGGTGACTGTAAGCCACTTTGAGACACTCTCATTTTCCTTGAACTTTAGCATAAGGGTGTCCAATCCTTTTGTGCCCATAGCTCCAATGTCAAGACAGAAGAGCAGACATCCGTCTATTCCATCGGCTCATACTGCAACCACTCTTGTGTATCATAAGATTCTGAATTATCAGAACATTTCTGGGTGGCTTAATGAGGGTCTCATTAGATCAGAACAACATGCCTACGGAATCCCGTAACCATGATTCATTTCTTCTATCACTGGGAACTATTTTCAAAAAGTGAATCTCATTTCTCCAGATCTGCAGCTAATGATGGGAGGTTCGATTGTTTGCACCTTTTAAACAACAGCATAGGCCCTGGCTATTTAAACACACATTAACATCAATTATTCCAGTAAGCTTCTTGGTTAAACCAACAAAACAAAGCAATCAAGTAGGTTGGTTGTCTAGTATTAATTCACTGAGTGTTTCCTATGGGTCTGTGGAGAGCTTGCTGATTACTGCTGTTCCTTCTTTTGTTGCTTGTTACTAATGGTTTCGTAATGCACACACCATCAGAGGGGTTTTCAAAGGTTCTTTTTCTCTCATTGTAAGCAATTGCTATAGTTGTTCCAGAGATATATAAGCCCACAGAAGGGTGTTAGTTAAGTAATCATGAATAAAAAGGTAGGGGGTCCACAAAACAATTTCGATAGTAAATTGGCCACACTATGAAAACTTTCGATACACTTCCCTTTCTTCGAACGGAAACAATCAACACAGTGGGCTTCTTCAGATTTCAACCAGGACAAAGGGTTTTAAGAGGAGGTTTATGCTCGCTTCTGATAGCACGTATGCAGGGAAGGAAAGTGGATATATCTTGCAACTCCTGTGTGTATAATTACTGTTTTGCAGGCTGATTTGTTTTTCTAAGGGATCCCCCAGCCCTATACCTGTACCTTTAATAGTAGAGAGAAGCAGAAATGTTTATTATTATACATTTATTTATTTTATTGTTATTTATTTATTGTTCAATATGCCCCTCTCCACAAGTGAGCTTGAGGAGATTCACAGCATAGAACAAACATTAATAATCAATAATCAATAAAACCTTAATAAAATCATAAGCAATAGAAATAATTCCCACACACACACCCTTTTTCATCCACCATCTTCTTGTTCATTTTTTTGGTGGTTCCCCTTGAGGGGGAGGGGAGCACACTATGGAAGTAAAAGGGGGGAAGAGCGGGGAAGAGGGAAGCATAACTGTATTATAGGCTTCCATTATCTCAATATTTCAAATGAGGGCAGGATTTTTGATCATGGATCATGACTTTCATGCTGTCCTCTGCTGTAGCAGCTGAATTCTCTCAAATTTCCCAGGGTACTCATAGGAATGGAATTTCACAGGTCATTTTGGGCTGCTACCCATTTGCAGATATAAATCATGGGGGGAGGGAGGTGGAGACCCTCCAGTAGATCCAAATCTTTATACATATACCTAACTATGCAAGATACTTTGAAAGAGAAAACTGGCAATATCTGCTACTTATCCTTTCCTAGTTCTGACCTTCACATTGCCCCCCACCCTGTAGTGTCTTTCTGACTCCCAGGAATGAAATTTGAGGGCAAGGGCTTATTGAGCTACAGTGAAAGTGAGTGGGGAAATCTTATTCTGCAAACAGAGATGTTGGATATACACTATTTTGAGGATTAATAATTTGAATAGTCAATAGACTAATAGTCCCATTTGTGGCTACTTAAATTCACAGATTGGTGCCATGTACATACTAGGGTCCTTTTCCTGTAAAAGTGGAAGATCCACATTTGCAGGAAAACCTGAAAATTGGAGAATATTACCCCCTAAAAAAAAAGCCAGGAGTCATTGCTTGATGGCAGAGACACCAGCATGATTAGCTAGGGTAAGGGAGGATTGATGGATGGAGTGTTGACCTGAGTAAAGTGGCATAGAGGGGAATGGAGACTCATGATGTTGGAATGACAGCAGAAGTGGGGAGAGATACAGTCTGCATCTTGTGTGAATGGGAAACCATGGCTAGCACATGTGATAAACCATGCAGTATGGAATCTTTTTTACAAGTGCAAGTTAAACAACAATCACATCAGTACTTTTTAGCCAGATCAAATCACACACGCCTACTTATGACATATAATAGCCCTATACATGAAGGACCTTACAACTATCCTATCCTAAAAGCTTTGCTCAGGTCTTGCCAATTGAGGGATATGGATTGTGTCAATCCATCTCAGGGATGGCTTTCTGTTTTCCTTCTACCTTTACCCTTTCCTAGCATTTCTGCCTTTTCCAAAGACACTGGTTTTCTCATAATATGCTAACCATAAAATTATCTTCCAGGTCCACATTTCACGTGAATAGATTTTAATCTAGTTTCCTTTCTTCATTGTCCAACTTTCAAACCCATGCATAGTATTGGAGAATACTATGGCATGCATTATCTTGATCCAGTTTGGTGTAGTGGTTAAGAATGCGGACTTCTAATCTGGCATGCCAGGTTCAATTCTGCGCTCCCCCACATGCAACCAGCTGGGTGACTTTGGGCTCGCTACGGCACTGATAAAGCTGTTCTGACTGGGCAGTGATATCAGCACTCTCTCAGCCTCACCCACCCCACAGGGTGTCTGTTGTGGGGAGAGGAATGGGAAGGCGACTGTAAGCCTCTTTGAGCCTCCTTCAGGTAGGGAAAAGCGGCATATAAGAACCAACTCTTCTTCTTCTTCTTCATCCCCACCGACACAGATTAAAGGGCCATCTGCTGATGTAAGAGGTTCTTCCCCTGAGAGAAGAGCCACATGTACAAGGACATTTCCTTTGGCCGGATGAAATTTCTTTAACTTAAGGTAGGATAACACCCAATAGGAATAAAGCTTTAAAAGGTCAAGAACCAAAATACCCTGAATAACTATATTTATAATTTCTACTACCAAAGATGAAGGTTTTCCCCTTTCCCTCTCATCAGCATGGTAGGGCTGATCATATCTTGTCTCTCTCTATGTCACATTGTTTCATGTTTGCTTGCCTTGCCAGATATCTTGAGCTCAAATTCCCCCTCTGAACTTTCATTCCCGAGGGAGAAGAATGTGCAGTGAACACATACTTTAAAGCACTTATCAAAGAAGTGCTGATTGAGAGAGAGGACAAGTTGCTGAGTCGCCCAGCAAAGAAAGTGAAAATAAATCCCTACCTTTGCAAGATCAAAGTTCAGCTCTTGCCATCAGCATCGTTTTTAATTTCTTGTCCTCTCTCATTTTTAATGGTCTATACAATATTTAAAGAAAGCTGTGCTGTGTGAGATTTCTGTATTTTTTTTTTAAAAAAAACTTTTAGTGGAACAAAGGAGTCGTATCAGTTCTGTACAATTATTCTGTCTGTCAGTATTTTATATAACTGAGATTTTCTTCCAGTGTTACACATAAATGCCATTTAAGGATGGGAAAGGGGGCATTATGCATCTCTACTGGCACCTTCACAGTACAAAAGTGACTCTGACATGCTTCAGCTTGAGCCGAGAAGGCCTTAGGCAATGCAAGAGAAGGCCATGTCACTTACCTTTCAGAAACTCAGGTAACTCTACAGCTACAGTTGCCAACTCCAGGTGGGGACTGAAGTTCTCCCACAATTATAACTGATCTCCAAACTACAGAAACAGCCTCTCTGGACTGTATAGTATCACACCCTTTTGAGCTTCTTCCCCTCCCTAAATTCCACCCTCCCTAGGTTCTGCCTCTGAATCTTCAGGAATTTCCAAGCCTAGAGTTGGGAAACCTATCTAGAGTAGAAAGGAGCTCTGTTGTGACACAATACAATTTTTTCAGGGTTTGGAAGTGGAAATTCTATTTGTTCAGTTCAATTCCATTTATTATTACAACACAAGATCGGCAAATAAGAATATCAACAATACACATTGGAAGCATAAAATAGGTATTCTGTACAAAAGTCTATATGTATCTACAATATACAATTAGTAGTAATGATAAAATCACCCATGTTATTCTGCCTTGTTGATCACACCAAAGCACAGAATCTTACGACCTTAAGGGAAGTTTCATTAAAACAGTCGGCAAGAAGAGAAGTCTTAAAATATTTTGATCTTCCTGGATATTTGGACAGGATTGAGGTAATGTACATATTCCAAATCATGCTAAAATTGGCAGTGTAAGAGGACATGTTTGATTGTTTCAACCATTCCAGACTGACATGATCAGAGATAGATTCAAGTGCGTAGCTGTGGTCTGAAGCAGCACAACAAAACAAAATCAGTCCAGTGTCACCTTTAAGACCAACAAAGATTTATTCAAGGTGTGAGCTTTCGTGTGCAAGAAGCTCACACCTTGAATAAATCTTTGTTGGTCTTAAAGGTGACACTGGACTATGAGCAGAGATGTTATATATATGGAATATGTGCATATCTTCTTTCAAAAAGGGCAGATAGGAGGACAGAATGAAGGCTCTGTGATATCAAGGGAATTCTAGTGTATAGAAATAGCTTGATGAAACAAAATTTTTATTACAGTTCCCCACTGTCAGAACAGAGTGGGCCCATGATTGGTCAAATTGTAGAGTGGTATCCCATAGTCTCGTTTGATTATTGTTCTGGCTTTTGGGTACCAAAGATGCTGTAAAGCTATACAGGAGAAACCAAGTAGTTGCAATTTGTCCTCTATTGTTCTCACCCAACTTGAATGAAAATTGTCTGAAACGACTGATGAAGTTAATAGGGGAGGGGGGATTAACTTGAACCTGAAGCATAGAGTGTGGAATGAGGCACATACTTCAAGTGTAACCAGCTCTGCTTCTAGCCTAAAGAGGTATACAAAGTGGTACTCCAGAGAGTGTTTAAGAAAGGTACAAGAGAGAAAGAAATATATGGAAAAGTAAAGAGCATTATGATGGAAGGTGCCATTAAGTCACAGCTGACTTGCAGCAATCCCTTGGGTTCTTCAAGGCAAGAGACATTCAGAAGTGGTTGGCCTTTGCGTCCCTCTGCATAAAAATCATGGACTTCTTGGAGGTCTCTTATCCAAATCCTAACAGGAGCCAACCTTGCCTAGATCAGTCTAGCCTGGGCCATCCAGATAGATTCTACAAATAGAATAACCATATAGTTCTCAGCTTAAGAAATGACAATCACTGCTGGCACATCTGCATGGCAAAGCCCCCATCACCATGGCTTCCAGGAAAGCTGCCACTTCCAACCACTGTGTCAGGCCCAGGTGATTCAAAGGCCTCCAAGACTCCACTGGACATCCCCTCCTGCTCTTATGGTGTAGCGACTCACTCTCTACATGTCCACCATACCCCAGAACTGGCTTCGGCATCCCCATTGGCAGCCACTCTGGAAGGATCCAAATGTTAGTCACAGGAAGTGGATGCACATAACTTAATAAGCCATTGAATGCTATCGCCCAACCTGTATGCTGCCACAGGGAAGCCCCATTCAGAGCCACTATTTGGTGACCTGAGTTAGCCAGTGTTTGCTCACCACCTGCCACCTGGGTGCTCCACATCCATAAGCCAGTCTGTGGCATGGACCTCACTGCCAACTGGGCTCCTGGGCTGGAACCCCATACAAGAGAAGATGTGCCATGTATGACTGAATGAAGGGTCCATAATCATACTAGGAAAAAGAACAAGGCAGTCTGATCACCTCCCGTCCAGTTCTGACTGCTGCCAACTGCCAGCCCCTTATCCACCTGCGATTAATTGGTCTCCCTCTGACCACCCTACAGGGGTGAAATCTCACTGCTTCTGTCCCAGAAAATGCTGTATTTTGGATTGACCCAGCACCGCCACTCCAACTATGTGGAATTTCTCAGTTCTCAACTTCACCAACATACCATATGCTGCAGCAACATCATGAGGCACCTGGAATCCAGGTTGCTGGGATTCAGCTACCTCCCACCATCCATTGCTCTGCGGTACAGGAAAAGGAATTATGGGATCGCCATGCCTCCTGACCCCATGTAAAAGAAAGGGGGGAGGCAAACTGGCTTCTTGTGTCTGCTAATCCAGACAGGACAGCCAAGGCCACTCCCCCATTTGCACATCTGTCAACCTGGATGCCAATGGGCCTCCTGACCCAGATTGCCATGGAACAACTATCCCCAGCCTTCAATGCAATCACCTGTTAGCACAGATAGCAGTGCAGAAATGTCTAGCTGCTCAGAGAAGTATTGGCAAAGGGAACAAGGGCCATACTTAAATGTAAACCAATTCTTTATTGTGTCTTGAGAGGGGCAAAGAACAAAGCTGCTCCAGTCCTACAGAACATTAATTTTATACAATCCATGAAAGGAAGAAAGACTGGAAGAAGCAGCCACCCAAGAAGATTGCCAGAGGGAAAGGGAATATTCTGATGTGTGGCTAGAAGCATTGTCTTCTACATGTGCATTATACCACAAGCTAGTGCAAGCAAATCCATATGCAGAAATTAACCTAGATTCTGTTTATGTAATCTCATTCTAACTTCTCTTCAACCCTGATCCTTAGGCTTGAAGTACATACCTGAAGCATGGAGCCAGTTTCCACTTGTCCCATGATGGGGCATGTAAAGCCTAGGTATACCTGCCCTACCCATCCAAGGTAAGCTCATGGGTGCTGACTGGGAGCCCTCCCTCCTCAACCCACAGTCCAGTTTGGAAGGGAGGGACCTTCCAGCTGCTCCTCTTCTGGTGAGGTCACTCCAAGCCCCGTGCTCCCATTGCCAATGCATGTGGCAGGGAGCCCCTGGAAAGCCACCAGCATATCTTGCACTGGAAGGGACAACCAGATGTTCTGTAGGCATTCCTGCCTCCACCACAATGCTGCCTGTCTGCCCCCACAAGGCCCAGGGCCAGGGTTCTAAGTGATCTGCTTCACTAGGTCCCCCAGCCCTCACAGCTTGCCTCAGGCCTCCCATTACCATGAACAGACGTGCTGTTCTGGTGTTGGTGTTGGCAGGCAAGGCTGGGCTTCTCACATGTGGTGCATTTTAAGGTGCCCTAAACCTGTGCCTCCCTACCCAATGCATAGTGGGACATGGCAATGCCATACCCACTCTGTGCGCTACTGTGCTCACCCTCCCCCAGTGCAACCTTATTACTGGTTTCTCTGTGGCATCAATGGAGGCTGGAGGTGAGTCTTCACCACTTTTTACTTATTAAATAGTAAGAAGTTTTGCATGGTGTATTTGAACATGTAGCTAGATGTACTGTTGTTGCAAACATGATCCCAATCTTGTTGGCTTAAGCTTTGGAGTGTGACTTTATTGCTGTTGTTGTTAATTTGATGTTCAAGGAGACTCATGTCAGGAAGGCACAGATTAAAAGTCAAGGTTAATACAATATTGCAAAAAGCTTCCAAACAAATCAGTGCATTAGGGGATTTGTACCTTATTAATTAATTCCTGGTGCCTTGATAGAAGCGGTGGCATTGGAGCAGAGAGATTTACTGTCTTCTAAAAAGAACCTATTAATTACATCACTTAAATTTCCCCCAAAAAAACATTTGCTTGGATCAGCACACAATACCCCATTCCGGATATGCCTTACATCCCCATAAAAAATGACTTTCAGTGTTGTGTTCTCTCTCCCCCCACCCCCCCCCCCCACCCCATTCTTTCTATTTCAGACAATTGCTCCACAGCAGATCTAGGAGCTACAAAGACCTTTCTGATTTTACAAGCCAAGCCATTGAATATTTCATGAGCACTTGCCAGACAAAATAGCCATATGAAATTGCTAAAGTAGGTGCATGAAATCTACACAGAAAATGAATTGTGATTGGCTTAGACCTTTGCATTGGCAAATCAATTGGAATCATTCCTTGGTTAGATTCATACATTTCAAGGGGGCCGCAGCTCCCTTTGGAAGCTTCAGCCAAGGGAGGGAAAGGGAAACAATGATTCATCAAAGTTTGGTTTGGTTTAGCTTTACTGTAGTTTAGCTCCACAACTTTGCACGGCATCCTCCTGCGAGGGACATGCTAACCTTTTCTTTATTATTCCTTTTTTTAATGTAAATGTAGGGAAAAGTAGACATTTTTAATGATGGGGGTATGAATTAAACTGAAGGACAATAATTAAACAGGGCTAATTTTAATTCTAGAAATAAAGTAGATTAAAACTAACACACACACACGGACAATAATGAAATAATATAAGAATAATTCAATGTGAAACCTTTGGTCAAATGAATCAACCATGATTGATTGATTGATTGATTGATTGATTGATTGATTGACTGACTGACTGACTGACTGATTGATTGATTTCCTGCCACTCCCAACCAGTGGCTTGTGGCAGGTAACAAAATTGATTGCCAATTAGTTTCTGACACCCATGAAATGCACCCTTCATGCAGAATAAGACTAGAGCTGAGAGTGATGGTCCTAGACAATATATATCTTACAAGGTGGGCTCCAAAAATAAATACTTTAGAATCACTGGTTGGGGCTACAACAAGCAGATTTCTCTTGACCACTCAGCAAAATTCTGGAATTTGTTTTTTAGGTCTGTTTGGTCTGTTCTTCATGTGCAGTTAGATATGTATTGTTTTTCCTTTTAAAAAAAATATATTATTGGGGCACTTTAATAAATATTTGTAATAATTTTTAATATTGTTTTAACATGGTTTTGCAGCTCAACATTTGAGTTCCTGATTTTGCCCAGGATGAGTTTCTGTTCCTTTTTTGGTTTTGCAGGATGGAAGCCAGACATATGGATTGAAAGCTGAAGTTTCATCCAAGAATGCCAAGAGCTCATTCACAGCATCCCACTTAACTACCTTACCCAGAAACACCGAATATGAGACTGGGGGGTAGGTGGTGGGGTCCCAGGGATCCAGTGATTGTTTTTGAGGAGAGGGGAGACCACTGCACCCTTCAGCAGCTCAGTTGATGGAGAGATTAATAATATCCCTGAGCTGACCTCCTATCCACTGTCCTCCCCCTTTCTGCAGCCAAAATGGGCAGGGATCAAGGGGGCGAGTGGTAGCCCTCACCATCCCCAGCAGCTTGTCCTCTTCAGATAATGAGAGCTGCCTGAAGCCATCAAACATCCCCTCCAAAGGTGGCCTCCAGTTCCCTTTCTGTATCAACCATGGTAGGAAGGTCACAGTGGAGCAACAAGACTTTATCTGCAAAATAGCTCGTTAATGCCTCACAGCTAAGGTCCAATTTACTAACATTTTGGTGCCCCTTCTCAACCACAGTGAGAGGCTGAACTACCCTAAATAATTCTGCTGGGTGAGAGCTAGCAGATGCAATTTCCGCAGCAAAGAAATCCCATTTTGCCGCTTTCACTGCCATTTCATATGCCCTCTAAGCATGCACTAAGATGTTCTTGCAGCCTCATCACAATTAAAAGGAAAGTTTAATTTAGCAAGTGGGCAATTGACAGTGAAATGTTAAGAGAAGTTCCTTTGGGGCAAACCTCACTGAATAGATGAGTAGGATTTTGAGATGACCTGCTTCCTCCTGCTCTTTGAGGGTTGGGATCAAGGGTGACTTAATGTCTCCTACTCCTTTATGCCATAGGTTGGTTTTGCCCCATGTCTGCCTCACCAGCCTTCCATTTAACCAAGTTTCTAAGATATGTGCAAACTTGAGCAGATCTCTATTCTTGCCTGATTTTCTTCTTGTCTGCAGGAACACCCATGCCCACAGAAGTACTTTTGCAGGAGTGGTGCTATGCACAATCCCCTCAGCTTTCTTTTTTGTCCTGTGATCTGAGGCACTACCCAAAATTGGACCCAACACCTACGCATTCACTGCAAAATCACTTTTGAACATATTGTCACAATCAGCATGCACCTGAGTTTGTGCCTGTCAGAACCTTTTAGAAGATAAAAAGATACAATGTGGGAAATGCAAAAAACTGAATGTGCTCAGAGTTCCAAAGGAAGTCTAAAGTTAAAAATCAGCCCGAAGAAGGATTCAGTGTAATTCTTTAAATATGAGCAGGTAATTGGGATCCTATCCTCACTTGAAAGGCCCAGGCTAGTCCACTTTAGTTAGATCTTAGAAGCTAAGTAAGGTGGGTCCCAATCAGTATTTGCATGGGGGTCCACCAAGGAAGTTCAGGGTTGCTCCTCAGCAGAAGACAATAGGAAACCACCTCTGTTTGTCTCTTGACTTGAAAACCTTATGGGAATGTGATATGATGGCTCCAAAATGATGACACTTCTCATCACCAATTCACATCCCAAACATCTGGAAAGAAAACTGAATGGAGAGGATTTTGCGAACATCTTCTATTGGAATGTTTCCCATTCTGTTATTTTAAAAAATCCCATATCTTCAAAACCAACCAAGATGAGGCTAGAACTAGCATTCTGATAGGTTAAAAGTACATTAGCAAAAGAACTTTTTAACGACTAGAGAATTCAGATTTTAGATCTGCAGTTTCTGTCTGGAGAGTGATGTACCAATCTAGCCACAGATACATCATGTGAGGCTGTGGATTATGTAGTTTGGCTCTAAATCCCAACAATGTCAATGGAAATTATACTAGAGGAAACATGTGCAGGATTTCAGCATTACTAAACCAGATGGCTCAATCAAATGACAGATGACATTCTTGAATTCCTTCCACTTGCTATACATTACTTAAATGACTAGGAAAAACAGCTTTTTTGACATCTGAGTAATAACTACAAGATTCCATTACTGCAGCTCATTTGTATTCTACAGTTCCAATATATCAGCATGGTGGTTTCCCAATTGTTCTTTCTCTGTTTATGAACAATGAGAGATTAAACATTTTTTTAAAAAAAAGATGTCAAAGGCAGAAGATAATTAAATATAATGGCATAGCTGAGTTTGGAAGTTTGATTTAAATGTTGAGCAAAACTCCTGTGGCATTGTTCAGGAGTGATGAGCATGATGTGGGAGGAACATTATGTTTTAGAGGAAGCATGGCCTAGACTTACCTTGTGCTGGAGTCTGTGGCCTGGGAGGGAGATGAGGCAAGAAGAAGGTAGGCTATGGCACTGTGGTACCCTTAGGGCAGCAGCAATGTGGGGGGGGGGGCATCTGGCATGCATACAGCCTGTCCTGTCATGCATGATGGCATTATTGGATGGTACAGGTTGAAGCTCACCTTGGCATTAAAAAAAGCCCTGCACCAGCCCTCTGCCTTCCCCATTTGGAGGATACCCATAAGAGGCCGAGGAGATGTGGAGCCACAGAGCTGCATTCCCAGGCAAGGACTGCAAGCTGGCTGACACCTCTGGGTTGTGGGGGGAACATGTGTCCTGTCATCTTGTCATTCTATAGTCATTCATCGGGCAGCAGGCAGGTCACCTCATTCCAGGATATGTCCCCATGCCGTGCCATTGCTCCCTTTGGTATGTACATAATGAACAAGCTGTGACCTTTTTGTTACCATAGACAGTTGTGTGAGTGCTTATTCCTTCATTGCCTCACACTCTATCCCTCCTTGGTGTCACATTTCCATCACGCACAGATGGAAAATACATGACAGATCCACCAATCTGTGACTGGCGCTCTAGTCATTGAAGAGAAGCTTCCCTTCCTTCAGCAGGAAGAAGTGTCTTCTGCAAACACGAAGGGTGGACAGAAGATAGGCCTATGCACATAATATTGTTAATTGCTGTCCCTGCTTCCAGCTGTATACCAATGTGCCTCCTGAAATGGAATCCCATTGGGCACAATGCTGGGGATTGTTGGGTAAGGGGAAAAATTAGGAGAACTTATCCTCCCTGGCAGAAATGCTCTTGCACTGACAAATCCGGATTAGAGGATAAAATCTTATTCTACTATCCAACATGAATAAAAAAAATTGCCAAACACCATTTTGTACATTCTTCTTTCTCTGTTTATCAATAAATGTGCACTAACATGCACATAATAACACAAAACCAAACACATCTCCACACAGTTTTGAAGACTCTCCTGAAACGTTTTACAGAAAACTTTTTGGTTTCCCTTAACATATTTCAGAAGTTCTAATCAAAGAGGAACTTCCAAATCAATGTTGCATTCTACATAGGGTCCAATGTGAAGATCGTACAGGTCTCCTCCACATAAATTTTTACTGATACATTCCTTAAAATGTACTCGAATTGGCTTTCTACCCATCCACATTTACATTTCTGTGGAAGTGACATTTGACTGATGGCTTTGGTCTCATAGGTAGAGAATTCTTCTGTACAGTGCAAGCACAACTTCCTAATTCATTAAAACTGGCAGAAGTAATATGCAAGGACAAGACCAAAGCTTGCTCCCATAGCTACATGATGTTTATGTCTGAGCTATATATGTACAAACCTTTTAGTATTTGGCACAACTCACTAGCAATTATAAGTTTGAACTGGAAAAGCAAGGATATAAGCCTGATTATCAAATGTATATTAGTTAGATTGATTATACTTCCAATAACCACTTGTGGCTGGGAAAGTTGGACGTTTCTTCCAACGAAAGTTGGAAGAAATCAGACAGGAGGAGAGTTAATTCGTTTGAATGCTGCAGAAGAAGGCCTCTGCAGGTTCCATGGACAGCAAAAGTCACATACAAGGAAATACAGGAGCTCGTAAAATATGATAAATCACTGGAAGGCAAAATCATGAAACTCAACTCACTTACTTTGGCCATCTCATCTGATCCAACTCAGTGGAGAGAACAATTATTCCAGGATTGGTCAGTGGTAAAAGGAAACCAGTCTGGCAAAAAAGACAATGGTTAGATACAATCAAAATGGATGCTGGCCAGAGCATTATTCAACTAAAAGCCAGTTTGGTGTAGTGGTTAGGAGTGCAGATTTCTAATCTGGCATGCCTCATGATCCATGAGGTCCCTTCCAACTCTATAATTCCATGATTCTATGATTCTATGACTGTAAGCCGCTTTGAGCCACCTCTGGGTAGAGAAAAGCAACATATAAGAACCAACTCTTCTTCTTCATCTTCCTAAAAGAAGAGGTGCAAGATCAAAAAACTTGACGATACATGAGCCATCAGATTGCCAAAATCAGACTGGCTAACATCATCATCACTGACATACTGACTGTTCTTACTCCCAAAGGAATCTTCAATGCAATTACCGATTGCCCAACTAAGATAAATTTTCATGAGGAAATAAAAGGAGCTGGATTTTCAGTATACATAAGAAATATCAGGAAAAGAAAGTATTGCGTAGGGAGGTTCTCAGATCCCCCTTGAAACCCACATCAAGATTGCCTTGGAGATCTGAAAGGATGAAAACTGGATGCATCTCTAGTTACTTTGCACAGCTGTATCCCCCTTCTTCCCTTATACAACACAGCAACCTGCCGACGGTCTCTTTGCCTTTGTATTTAAAGACTGGCTAAGAAAACGTCCTTTTGAATGCTGAAAATGCTTTGGAAGTACTCTTTGTCCACGGATTATGTGTTCGCTGCCTCTAAATCATAATCAGATCATTAAGAGTCCTGAACAGAATCCGTGATTCAAGTTTCTTGGATCTGGACGCGGGATTCACAGCGCGAGCCTAGCATTCTGTCCTGCCAAAAAGGGGCATGGAGATGCATGCAGCAGCAGACTGCTTTGATTCTCTCCCAGGCAAAGCCATATTTACACTGTTCCATCAATTTGTTAATACTGTTTGGATCAAAAGACAATCACCCTTGATTCCCAGATACGTGCCTTTTTTCTGTGCGGCAACAAGAATATTAAAATATTAGTGCCATTTGGATAACAGTCCCCACGCTGCTCTTCTCCTTTTCCTTTTCCAATTACGGAATGAGGTTGCTGCCCCGTCTTTTGATTGACAGACGGCTGTGGCAACTGTTTGAATGTTGTGCTGAGACTGTCCAAAGGCACTAATGAGGAAAACAGATGCAAACCCCCAGTTATTGAGTTTATCATTTAAAATGGATAAAAGACAATTGGGTGGCCCTTGCATATGTGCTCGTCTGCGGGTTGGCTGCAGTCGGCTTACCCACTCATGCCTGAGGAAAGTGAGGCCCATTTTGATCACTAAAGACCTCCACGTACAGCAGGAGGGGTCATGTAGACCGTTTTCGCATTTGAGACAGACCTTGTTTTTGCCTCCTTTTGGATTTCCATGTGATGCCGCAAATCAACGCTTGGCTTCCCACATTTGGGCATTCACCCTCTCATATCCCAAAATGAAATCTGCCAGGAGATTTTTGCATTTGGTTTGAAAGGAAGCAGCCGCCCATCATGCCTTACTCCCTTTCCACTATTCAAAGATTTTTTTTACTCTGCACATGCTCTGCGCCTTTCTTTTCAATGCCAACCCCATCGTTCCACCATTCTATTCCAATTTCGTTACTGACTGCCTTCTCCCCCTCCCTCATGCAGAGCCAGTTTGGTGTAGTGGTAAGGAGTGCAGACTTCTAATTTGGCAAGCCAGGTTCGATTCTGCATTCCCTCACGTACAGCCAACTGGGTGACCCTGGGATTGCTATGGAGCTGATAAATCTGTTTTGACCGAGCAGTGATATCAGGGCTCTCTCAGCCTCACCCACCTCACAGGGTGTCTGTTGTGGGGAGAGGAAAGAGAAGGCGACTGTAAGCCACCTTGAAACTCCTTAGGGTAGAGGAAAGTGGCATATAAGAACCAGCTCTTCTTCTTCTTCTTCTTCTTCTTCTTCTCCTCCTCCTCCCAGGTATATTGGATGTGATTTTTTTTTTAAATCTTAAGTTTATCACCTTACAACACTGTGTTTAAATCTAGGCTGCTGTTGTTGTTTTCCTTAGAGGCAGTGTTGTAATGAGCTCATCCCTGTATAAATAATTTTCTGGGGGGAGGGGTGAAGATGACGGTGGACATCATATGGAAGAAGGGCATGCAGAAACAACTCAAAATGATTGGGACTGGGGGAAAACAAATGCAAGGGTTTCTCCACTGGGCAGATCCAAATTGGAATCTGCCTTAAAAAATGAAATGGCTGAACTGAGGAGTCATTAAATGGGGGGGTTAATGAGTGTGAAATCCGGGACTGCAGCTGAAAGGACATAATTAGGTGTGGAAGATAATGCAAAGCTTATCACTTAAACAATCTAAACCAAGGGATATCACTAGTACAGAAACGATCACAGGTATGTAGCACCGGCTAACAAAACATGGAAGCAACTCTTCATTTCCCATGTTATTCTTATTCTTTTTTTGATGTGGGACACATCTTCTGGCATGCCTCATCAAACGGAAACGTAGACAGATATGACCTCCATTGTCCCACCCACCAAGTGTGCCAGAAGATGAGGAGGGCCCAGCCAGTGGCTGTGCTTGCTCCTGGGGCCTGGGCAGTTACTGAGTGACACATGGGGGCTGAAGGTGAAGCTATCCCACTCCAAGGCCTTGGCAGTGGTCACACCGGCCTTGGGAGCTGAGGCGGTGGCTGCCCCACCCTTGAGGCATTTGCAGTGGCTGCATTAGCCCCTGGGGTCTGGGCAGCAGCTGTGTGACATGTGGGTGCCAAGGCAGCAGCTGCCCCACCCTGAGGCCTTCACAATGGCTGTGCCAGTCCTGGGGGCATAGGCAGCCATTGCGCAAACCGCGGGGGTCAAGGAAGCAATAGAGGAGCAAGTAAGCAGGACGGGAAAGGGGGAAGAGAGGGTGTGTGTGTGTGTGTGTGCATGTGTTTGTTTGGAGGGAGGGAGGGAAACCAACAGGTAAGGGGGGAATGGGAAGGGAAGGCGATTTCTGTATGTCTCTGTGTGTGTTTGTGAGGGAGGGGGCCCTGGCCAAGTTGCTCCAGAGCAGGTATGTGTCCCACGTACCCTCTGAGAGTCAGACTGCCAAGACAATTTATTTTCTAACTCTCTGGCTCCTACAGTTGCCTGTTTCCAACCCATCCTTACACAGCAGCTGATTAGAGATTCATGAAGAAAATATTTTGAGACAGCCAATGCTTTGAGAAACTTCTTATGGTTTATGTTGTCCTTGTTTGGCTGAATGGCAGTTGACTCAGCAGGAATTGGGCTGAGTTTGTGTGTTAAGTGCCATCGTGTTGCTTCCAACTTAGTGACCTTATGCATTAATAACCTCCAAAGCATCTTATTGCTAATGGCCTTGCTCAGGTCTTGCACAGAGAGGACCACAGCTACCTTGACCCGTCTCACACTGGGTCTTCCCAAACATTATTGCCTTTGCCAGTGAGTCTTGTCTACTTATATTGTTACCAAAGTACAATAGTATCAAGCTAGACTGGCTGAAAAATGTGCAAATTATTGGACCACTGCCTCCTTAACTTGATATCAAGTATGGCTGCGCACCTTGACCAGTTTTGAAGCCAATTTCAGCTGTGTACAAACTCCTGTTTTGCTTTCTGTCACTGCTTCTGTACAATTTATATTTGTTTAGGCTTTCTACATTACTGAGAATGTTTATGCACTGGAGGTTTTATGCCGGGCTGCAGGCAGGAGTTTTAGTTGTGGCAGGTTGCCCCGCCTCTTCCTGCACCCACATGGGGGAGCATTTGGCCTGGTATGCCTCATCAGCCCCTGTGTTATGCTCCTGCATGATAGCTGGGGTAGTGAATTTCCCAGTGCGTAAACAGTCTGAGTGGCTCCAGATACTGCGAGATCATGAAAGAACACACGAAGCTGCCTTATACTGAATCTGACCCTAGGTCCACAAAGGTCAATATTGTCTATGCAGACTGGCATCAGCAGTCTTACAGAATCTAAACAAAATGCCCGGGTATATCAAAAATGGCATCTAGCTAGTGTCCATGCTTGATATTCTTGCTTGGGAATAGACAGTGAATTCTGGTTTGTGAGATACAACTGACATCTATTCCAGTTTCATACCAGCCAGGAAGTGTGCTGCAAATTAATATTTGATGCAGTGTTGAAGAGAGGTTTTTCTGTGCATGTTACCTATAAATTATATCTCAAGGAGGCTGGAGAGCCAGCTTCGTGTAATGATTAAGAGTGGTGTAGTCCTTAAGAGCTTTAGCCTCTAATCTGAAGAACTGGCTTTGATTACCTACTTCTCCACATGCAGCCAACTGGGTGACCTTGGGCCAGTCACTATTCTCTCAGAGTCCACCCAGCCCCACCTATCTTACAAGGTCACTGTTGTGAGGAGGAGAAGGGTAAACAATTATAGGCTTCTTTGAGACCTCTCTGAATAGTGAAAAAAGGATATAAAAACCAACTCTTCTTCTGTATTAGCAGAACCCCATCTTGGACTTTGGGTAGCTCCTCCTCCAACCAGATTGGCTGGCTGCTGGACAGGCAGCCACCTTCCATCCCCCACCCTGGACCCGCCCCTCCTCATTCCACTTAACTCTGAGGCTTGGAGGCTGTAGATCCATGCCACTTGAGAGCTGCCCCTGCCAGTGAGTTCCCTAACAGCTGCCTGCAACCTTTCCAGATCTTGGGGGGATGGAGCGGCTATCCACAGAGTTCTTCCACACCCTCCCCAGTCTAGTGCTCATTGCATTCTTGAATGCAATGGGCTTGGCCCCTAGTTACAACATCAATCTGCAATATGTAAAACGCTGCCCTGTCAAGAACTGTCTTCTATGACCAATTTGGAACACTAAAAACAAACAAGCACCAATCATAATTGTTCCTAGCACCCTTTAAATGTTTCCATCCTCTTTTGTGGTGTTTATTATGAACCACTTCCTTCCCTCTTCAGCACGCAGAAGCCTCTGATATATTACACTAGGATTACTGATCCTATTGTGTTGGGAGGGAAATAGCTACCCCTTGAGACACCGCTGTGTTTAAAAAGGAAATACTGGAAAGGAAATAAAAAGAGTTGCAGGGGGGAAGGGAGAAGTCCAGAGCAATCAAACAGCAGTTTTATTGCAGCTTTTGTTTTGGGGTGTCTTTTACATTTGAGATATCAAGGAGGTATTGTCTGGACTGCTCTAAAACGGCTTGAACTCATTACTGCTGGCACGAGGCGATCTGCCACAAAATACTATTACTTGTGAAGAATGAAATTAGACAGAGCTGTGCAATTCTCCCAAACAGGGACCTCTAAATTCTCCTTGACATTTCAACAGAGACATCTGGTGGCAGATCTAATTTGGATGCCTTTGGGAGGGCAGCCACACCCACATCCTGATCCAAGTAAGTAAGTGGCTATGAGAGTTTTTAGATTTCATGATAAAAATATTCTCTATGCGTGGTCCAAAAAAGCAGACAAAAATATAACAGTGATCCAAGCCTCATTTTTTTTTACAGATAAAAACTTATGAAGACTCCTCTAGAGCATGTCACCTTTTTCAGTGTCTAGACTAGACATCCTCATGGTTTCTTTTAATGTTATCAGCAATATATTTCATCGGCCACCCTTCTTTGAAGTATGCTACTTTTTCTCTCCCTTTTGTCTCTTGCTTCCAACTGTGCTGCCAGCTGCTTTGTAAAAAAAAAATGTTTTACAGACTATTTTATTTCCAGTTCATCTGATCGTCATCTTCTGTAAAGGAGCTCGCTTAAAAAAAAATTACTTGATTAGTTTCCTTGTTTATCTGATGTTTTTCAGGAATTGACTGAAAAACAGCGACAAAATCCTGGAGATTTGTGACATGAAAAATCCATTTTCATGAAGAAAACGTCACAGAAAAGTTCAGCCTTCCAAAGTAAAGTAAAGTTTCATACATCCATAAGTTTTCCAAACCCAAATATGAACATTGTTTAGCTGAAGTTATTAAGGCTACTGATTACCATGTTAGAAGAAGACCACTTTGGACATAATTCTCCCCCTGAAGAGTGGGGAAGAAATATTCTAACAAACAACGGAACAAAGCAGGAACTTGTCTAAGTAGGAGCCGTAGAAATCAATGAGCCTATAAAGGAATTGTTTTGTATGGGGATACATTGAATACATGGCATATTTCTCTGTGTTGGATGCAGCTAAGATTCAGGCTAATTTTATAGTAGAAAAACAAAATGCTTGCCAAAGGTCCAGAAGGCTGGCAATACAAATCTTGCTTGCTTCAGTTTTAGTGCTTAATTCATGGGAAGAAATATCTAACAGACGGTCAATGCCTCCTTTATAGGTGAATCGCCATGTGGTATACCTATAATATGACCCATACTTTGATGCCATATATACTCGCATATAAGCCAACCCGCATATAAGCCCAGGCACCTAATTACACCACAACATGCTGGAAAAACTTATTGACTCACATATAAACCAAGGCTGGTGTTTGGATAGTGACTTTTTCTCCTTTCCTCCCCTTCCCCCCTCCCGTTTTCAGCAGGATCTTTTTTTACTTTTCCTTCTCCTCGTCTGTCCTTTTTCCCTCTGACCCGTCTTGCCTTTTTCTAACTCCTTCTGTTCCCTCCACTTTTAATTCCTTTCCTCCTTCTGCTCTTTGTTCTCTCTCTGAGACAGAGGCTTCAGGGCTTCCTGCAGCAGCAGCAACACGTGCTAGCCTCGTGCTAGTCTTGTTAAGGCAGTGAGGGGGGGGGAGGCTGAGACTGCTCTTTACCCTTCCACTGTCCCTCCTGGGGTTGCTGCATCTCTACTCTGTTCCTGCGTCATATTATTATTATTATTATTATTATTATTATTATTATTATTATTATTATTATTATTATTATTATTATTATTATTATTATTATTATTATTATTATTTAATTTTTAGACCGCCCTTCTCCCAATAGGTCTCAGGGCGGTTTACAACATAAATAGTTAAAACACAATAAAATCCCCATAAAAACCCCAATTAAAAGTTACATATAACATATCACATAACATATAGCGGTGGTGGTCACAATTCTGATCTTAGTTCAGCCTGGTGGAGAGAATAATGTTCAGAAGAGGGTGGCACCAATACAATACATCTAGCCATGATCTCGGTGTTAGAGATCTCAATATTGGAGGGGATCCTCTGATGGATTAGTGGGAGAGCTGCCCTGGCCTCAACCATATGCCTGGCGGAAGAGCTCCGTCTTACAGGCCCTGCGGAAAGCTGGTAGATCCTGCAGGGCCCTTAGCTCTTCTGGGAGCTCGTTCCACCAGGTTGGGGCCAGGACTGAAAAGGCCCTGGCCCGGGTCGAGGCCAGGCGAACATCCCGTGGGCCCGGGACAACCAGTAAATTCATACCCGCAGAGCCGAGTGCCCTGCGGGGGGCATAAGCAACCAAGCGGTCCCACAGGTAGACGGGACCCAGGCCGCGTATAGCCTTAAAGGTCAATACCAATATCTTGAATCTGATTCGGAAACAGACTGGTAACCAGTGCAGATGACGAAGCACCGGCTGAATGTGGGCCCTCAAAGGTGTTCTAGTGAGGGCCCTGGCAGCCGCATTTTAGACCAGCTGTAACTTCCGAGTCAAAGACAAGGGAAGGCCCGCGTAGAGCGAGTTACAGAAGTCTAATCTGGAAGTGACCGTTGCATGGATCACTGTGGCCAGGTGTTCCGAGGACAGGTAGGGCGCTAGTAGCCGGGCTTGGCGAAGATGGAAAAATGCCGTCCGAGCTACATTGGTGACCTGAGCCTCCATAGAGAGGGAGGCATCAAATGTCACTCCCAAATTCCTGGCAACTGGTGCAGGTGTTAATTACACCCCATTCAGGCATGGGAGGCGCGCTTCCTGGTCCTGCCCTCTTCTGCCCAGCCACAGGACCTCCGTCTTGGAGGGGTTGAGTTTCAGGCGACTCTGCCTGAGCCATCCAGCTACCGCTTCCAAACAGCTGGCAAATGTATCCGGGGTGGAGTCCGGCCAGCCGTCCATTAGGAAGTAGAGCTGGGTGTCATCCGCATATTGGTGGCAACCCAGCCCATAGCCCCGGACCAGCTGGGCTAGAGGGCGCATATAGATGTTAAAAAGTGTGGGAGAGAGTATCGCCCCCTGCGGAACCCCACAAGGGAGCTCACAAGGGCTCGACATACTCTCCCCCATCGCAACCCTCTGTGTCCGGTTCTGGAGGAAGGAGACCAGCCATTGAAGCGCAGTCCCCCTTATTCCAGCTCTGGCGAGGCGGTGTACCAATAACTCGTGGTCGACCACATCAAATGCGGCCGACAGGTCTAGAAGCACGAGAATGGCGGAGCCGCCCCGATCCAGCTGGTGCCGGATATCATCCATGAGGGCGACCAGCACGGTCTCCACCCCGTGGCCAGGGCGGAAGCCAGACTGGTATGGGTCGAGGGCCGAAGTTTCATCCAAGAAACCTAGGAGTTGGTCCGCTGCGGCCCGCTCTATCACCTTACCCAGAAACGCCAAATGCGAAACTGGGCGGTAACTGGCGGGGTTCCGCGGGTCCAATGATGGCTTTTTCAGTAAGGGGCGTACCACTGCTTCCTTGAGCCCCTTGGGAAACTCTCCAGATGTTAAGGAGAGATTGACAATCTCCCTCAAGGAGCCTCCTATCCGCTGGTTGCCCGATTTGAGCAACCAGGACGGACAGGGATCCAAGGGGCAAGTGGTCGCCCTCACTGAACCCAGTAACTTGTCCACTTCAGTTACAGAGAGCCGCCTGAAGCCATCAAACACTAACCCCCTTGACGGCCACGGAGCTTCCAGTTCGCTAACTGTATCAATCGTGGCAGGTAGGTCACGGCGGAGCGACAGGACTTTGTCCGCAAAATAGCTCGATAATGCCACACAGCTCAATTCCAATTGCCTTATCGTTTGTCGCCCTTCTTCCAGGGCGGTAAGTGATCTAATTACCTTAAATAATTGTGCTGGGCGAGAGCTTGCGGACGCGATTTCTGCGGCGTAGAAGTCTCATTTCGCCGCTTTCACCGCATTCTCATACGCCTTCATAAGCGTGCGATGAGATGTCCTTGTAGCTTCATCACGAGTCTTCCTCCACACTCGCTCAAGCCGTCTCACTTCCTTCTTCCTCTCCCGAAGCTCCTGGGAATACCATGGAGCCTGTTTGAGGCGAAGGCGGAGAGGGCGCCTAGGAGCAATCTTGTCAATGGCGGCCGTAAGGCGGGACTGCCAGTCCTCCACCAAGGCCGTCAACGAGGTGCCGGAGGGCATCGGGTCCCGCAGGGCATTCAGGAATCTCTCAGATTCCATGAGTCTCCGCGGGCGGACTAGAATACGTCCATCACCCAAACGGAGAGGGGGTGGTATCCTCAGTCGAGCCTTCAGGGCATGGTGGTCTGACCATGGAACGATGTTATTCGCCACCAGATCTACCGCTACACCTGCACCAAAGATCAAATCGAGGGTGTGACCAGCCTGATGGGTGGGACTAGCAACAATCTGCGAGAACTCTAGTGTCTCCATGGCTGACACTAGATCCAGGCCAAACTTATTCAAATAAGTTTACTTGTCCCCCACCCTCATCCTCTTTTCTGGCAACTTTTTAAATACCCGCATATAAGCAGAGGGGGACTTTTTCAGCCTAAAAGAAAAGGCTGAAAAACATGGCTTATATGCGAGTATATACGGTAACATATCATTTATCTTCTTTTCTATAAATAAACAAAGGCTAGTGGGGACAGAAAAGATTCCTGGGATAGATCTTGCTTGGCTGGGTGCTCATTGGCCATTTGCTGCCTCCTCCTTCCTTCTGCAGTGCTCCCTTCTCCTCCTTTACCACTACATCACAAGAGCCAGCTTGGCGTAGTGGTTAAGAGTGACGGCCTCTAATCGGGAGACTTGGGTTTGATTCCTCACTCCTCCCTATGCAGCCAGATGGGTGACCTTGGGCCAGACAGACTTTACTGTTAGAGCTGTTCTTGTTCTATCTCAGCCTCACCTAACCACAGGGTGTCTGTCATGGGGGTAGGATGGGAAAGGCATTAGTAAGCTGTTTTGGGACTCATTTGGGTTGTGAAAAGGAGGGTATAAGAATCAATTCTTCTTGGCTCAGAAGATGGTGAATATGGGTGCTGTGGTTTTGTGGATTGGGGGCAGTGATGACAGCTCCCCCTCCTCCCTTCCTGTGCCTGCCTGCTAGGGATTCCTCTGTGAAAACTGCAGGCAAAAAGCTGTGAATCTGTGTTTCGGCAACAGTGGATTTTTAAATTTAGTTTTAATTAAAGAGTAATCGTGTCTTAGATCATTGGTAGGAGCACTTTGGAGGTGAATTAAAGCAAAATCTGGGACATGGGGAGAAAAAAAATTGCAATTTAAGAGAAAGCAGAGATCTTGTCCAAATTGCTAAATCTATTTAACACTATTAAAGAAGCCTTAAGTGGATTCAGCCAAATTAGATGAATTCCAGACAGGAATTTGCACTTATTTGATCAATGAAAATGAGGTTACTAATGTGGATTTTGGAGACTGGTGGGGAATAAAATAGATCAGCTACATTAAGTTAAATAGCAGTTTTGCAAAAAGGGAAGGGAAGGATTCTTTCTTGCCATCATACACAATCATGGCGTTTCTAGCAGTCCTGTGATTACATGAAAATGTCCAATAAGCCACTGTAGGAAAGGAAATGTCATCTCCTAACCATGGTTCAGAAATTGGGACCTCTTTAGAAATCTCTTTACATCCACCCCCCATTGTCTCATATGAATCCCTCTGTAATGTATCGAGTGAATTGGGCATCCCCCCTTTAAGAAATAGCAGAAGGTTTCCCACCCACGGGAAAATCAGGCACAAACTGAACCTATATATGTACGGAGCATGTGTATATTGATGCTAGTTGCTAGTTGATTCTGTTGCATTCATTAAGACTTGTTGAACAGTGTGGCTCTCTCAATATTTTATACCCTCTCTTTCCTTTTTCTGGTATTTTTAGGGTAGCCAATCCCCATGAGGCTGATGGGAATGGTTTCTAACATAACAGTAATCTTCTGATGCTGCAACATAAATCCCAATTAAGTACCTAGAGGTGAGAACCAGCTTAGTGTAGTAGTTAGGAGCAGCAGCTTCCATTCTGGAGAGCTGGCTTGGATTCTGCGCTCCCCCACATGCATCCAGCTGGGTGACCTTGGGCTCATCACAGCACTGCTAAAGCTGTTCTGACCGATGTGATATCAGGGCTCTCTCAGCCTCACCTACCTCACAGGGTGTCTGTCATGGGGAGAGAAAAGGGAAGGTGACTATAAGCCGTGTTGAGACTCCTTTGGGTGGAGAAAAGTGGAATATAAAAGCCAACTCTTCTCCTTCTTCTGTCACAGCATGCTGTAGAATTCGCACAAAAATATATGGTAAAACTCTTGAAAAAGTCAAATGTTGTTGGTGATGTGTTACCTGCGAGAGAAAGAAAAGCCTCTCCAGGAGTTAGGAAAACATAGAGGGCAGGGTAGAATAGAGACTGTAGGCCAGTTCTGCCACATAACTCACGAGTCATGTTCCAAGAGAAGAGTTAGTTAGTTAGTTAGTTAGTTAGTTAGTTAGTTAGTTAGTTAGTTAGTTAGTTAGTTAGTTAGTTAGTTAGTTAGTTAGTTAGTTTGTTTGTTTGTTTGTTTGTTTGTTTGTTTTTACCGCACTTCCATATGGCTCTGGGCAGTTTGCATAAAATATCATGAGGTAATTACATGGAACATCACAACAAACCTAACAATGATAACATAACATATCACGTATCAGCTAGGATACTTCAACAGCACATTGTTCAATAAAGACAGCAACTTTAATGGAACCCTTAGGTAGGTCATATTTAGTCATGTAAGGGGGGTGTTCGGGGGGGACCAGTAAATGTTGTTGTGTCAGTCAGCCTCAAGCAAATGCCTGGTGGAGGAGCTCCCTTTTGCAGGCCCTATGGAATTGTGGGAGTTCAGGCAGGGCCCTGATCTCTTCAGGGAGCTGGTTCCACCAGGTGGGGGCCAGGACAGAAAAGGCTCTAGCCTTTGTTGAGGACTGACATTCTTTTTTGGGGCCAGCGATCACCAGTCGGTTGGTGACAGTGGAACGTATTGCTCTTTTGGGGGTGTAGGCAGAGAGACAGTCTCTCAGGTACACTGAGCCCAGATGGCACATGGCCTTGAAGGTAAGTACCAAAACCTTAAGCTGACCCAATTCAATTGGGAGCCAGCTGAGTTGTTGCAGTACAGGTTGGATGTGGGATCTCCATGATGTATTAGTGAAAATCCTGGCTGCGGCGTTCTGCACCAGTCATAAGAAAATGGCTCTGTCCGAGATAAGTTCCCATCTAGATTAAATTAAATTGTTTTTTTATTCCCTAGAGGAAATATTCTATCATGCAGTTTAATTAAGAATGTCAGCAACCAAGCTGTCATACCTAATCAGAAAACAGCTCAATGATATGAATCACAAAACAGTGTTCATTGCCTATTCAAAGAGACTGCAGCTTCACAGCAAGCACCCATGGGCATGGCTTCTGTAAAGTGAAACTAAGAACAATACCACTCACTCAGGGGGACACCCAAGTGTGTGTCTTAGGAACATGTGACCAGATATCACTTCAGCAGTCATGGGGTAGCATCATGTCTGGTGCTTGGTTCTTTCACAGAAGGCCAGGTAATGGCTATGAAACACAACTGCAATTTTTCTGGTCATATCAAACCTTTGAGGGATTTTCACAATCGTTGTCAGAAATGCTGTCTGTGAAGATGTGCTGGTGGTCCCAACTGAGTTGCTTTCAGCAGCAAGCCTGGTTGTGACTACATGTTTCCAGAAGGGAACTAGCCCTACTATATAACCATACATCTATATACGTTTTATTGTATTGTTAAGCTTTATATATTTTTGTGTATATAATTTGATTTATTTCTTTAAAACATTTTCATACTGTGCTTCCATCTGCTCAGTTTAATGTTTAAATACTTTAATCCCTCATGTTTGCTACTTTGGGGACCCTATCTGGGTAAAAATGAGCAGCATATAAATATTTTAAATTCATCAATTCATGAAATGTGCCTTGACCGGGGCTAGGGCCTTTTTGGCCTCGGCCCCAGTTTGGTGGGATGCTCTGCCAAAAGAGATATAGAGCCCTGTGGGACCGTAAACATTTCCACAAGGCCTGTAATACAGAGCTGTTCCACCATGCATAAGGTCAGGGCCCAGAGAGACCAGCTAGGAATGTTGACACTGCTGCTGGGAACTGAGGTCAATCTGCTCTGGGAACATTAGCCCCCCCCCCCCCCCCCAGTCTATGAATTATTCTCATACCCCTTTCAGGGTGCATTATAAAAGAGTTCCTTCATCCTCACATTGGTTGGGGTGAAATTTCAAGGAGAAGATTGCTCCAGTTTTTACAGCAAAATAATATCAAACACTCATTTGCGAGATACCATTTCTGTTTGGGTTTTGCTGCTCTTTTTGCAGCTAGAACATAGCAGGCATATTATTGAGACAGATATCTTACATTTTAAAAATCCCAGTTTTATGAAGTGGCTGATTCTATGGCTAACAGCCAACCTCTACCACAGCATTATTTCCTGCAAAACAGCCTCATTAAATATACTCAAATTAAATAATTTTAAAAAAACCCATATAATTAAATATTTCCTGCAAATATTTAAGATGAGATTTCTCTCAGGGAACAGAACTGATGGTAGCTAAGTTGGCCCGGGGCCTAGTGCAGGCCCTCCTGTCCACTCCATCTTCTCATAGTAAGATGGTTGACACAAAAACCACCCAGTGTTTTGCAGATTTTCTTCATCAAATATCCTCTCTCAATCATGAGATTTATTCTTTTGATCCAGAGAGAGAGAGAGAGAGAGAGAGAGAGAGAGAGAGAGAGAGAGAGAGAGAGAGAGAGAGAGAGAGAGAGAGAGATGCTTTGGAAGGTGGATTCCATAACATTATACTCTTCTCCACCCCCAAATCCAGCACTCCTCCCCCCAATTATACAGGTATTTCCCAACCCAGAGCTGGCAACCCTGGAAAACCTCCTTATGCCAGAAACAGAGCCTCTTCCATCAAAGGAAGACTATTGCAGTGGAAAAAGAACTTCAAACTTGGCTGAGCTCCTCAGGCAGAGATATTCAGGGCTTGCCTGGACTAGTGCTCTGAAAACTAGATAGCAGTGGACAGGCAGTGGGCAGGCAGGCTTGCGCCAAGTAAACCAGTTGATCCTGCAAGGCAGCCTTCTCAGGCCTCAGCCTAATTAAGCTAGGAAGTAATGTGACTCAACTGCACTGTGCTTGAGCTTAGATGATCCAAAGAAATATTGCTTCTAGTGTATGACTCTGAGATGGAATTATGTATTACTAGTCTGGCACTTCACCTCCTTTGGATTGGCGCAACTCAGACCTTCTGCCTCCACTGTCCCTTCCAATTGGAAATGGTTCCTGAAGAACTATGGTCCCAGGTTGGAGATTATGTAGCCATTTCAAGAGCTGGCACTGACAGCTCATTTGAATGCTTTGACAGCGTGGCCTCAGGTACATCTGGCAACTTGTCATCTAGCACCTGTGCCATGCTAGGCTTCTCCTGATCTCACTGGTCATTCTCAGACAGTGGCTTTGAACCCTCAGGCTCTTCCCTAAAGTCTCCGAGTCTGAGATACTGAGTGGGTTGGAGAGGCTCCTGATTGTAGAATACAAGCCTGAGTCTTGAACTAGTGACATAGAAGCATAGGAAGTCACATTGCTAGGCCTAGGCTGTCAACTGGTGGGAAGGCTGGGGATGGGATATGTGGGGGAAGGGGGCAGCATTATGAGCATGATGATGTCACTTCTGGGGGAAAGCTGGACATGATGGTGGTAGCTCTAGGAATTATCCAAAAGTTTGTGAAGTGATCATCATGTTCACTCCTTCTAAAACAGAAAATATTTCATAGGGATTTTTTTAGTACTCTCCCAAAGTTTCCAATTGAAAAAAAAAGCTTTCATGTAAATGAACCCTTCGTTGAATACTGAAATTAAAAGATTCACTTTGACATTTGCTATCAAAGGGTTTTTCTCCCAAAACCAAATAACTAAAGCCCTTTTCAGCATAAGAAGTACTTTTGAATGATGCTGAAGCCTTCCACCCCTTAAGGAAATCTTTCAACACAATTAGTGATCCTCCTCTAAACAAATGCCTTGGGGTCCATTTGTCCTGCCCCCAAACCCACAGCACTTCAACATACCACTTTTGTTCAGTCCCTACTCCCTAGAAGCAATGTAGCCATTACTTACTGCTGGAATAGAGAGCAGAGCACTGAGGGGAGCAAGATGAGACAGCAGCATCTGAAGGAAGATGCTTGCTCAAGAGGAGCAAAAACAGGAGCCAAGCCAAAACAGAGGCTTCTAGGAGCAGGGAGGGCATCTGGCATGTGGGCGGCCAACTAGGGGCTCTTGTTATTGAACCACAGGGCAGAGCAAATAATAAATATGTGTATGTGCATGCTGGGATGTCTCCCATCAGGGGGAGGTAAAGGGTGGGTGTTGGAGGAAAAGGCTGGTGCTGTTCTGAAATGTCCTGCACAGCAACAAGGAAGCCAAGAATCCCCACCCCGGGTTACCACATCCAATCAGAAGCTGAAGGTATGAAGGCAGAGCAGGCTGTCTTTTTGTATTGTATCCTCTACACCCTTCAGTGTGTAGAGGGCTGCAACCCCACTGGATTCTTTTATCTTCCTCATTCTTGATACTGGGAGGTAAATGGCTGGGAGGGGGAGCAGAGGCACTGTGTGGAGCCCCTAAAGAAGCAGGGCCTGTAGCCTGTGCTACATGTGCTACATTATTAAACCAGCTAAGGGTAATGTGAGGCTTACCTAAAATTTGATCCAAGAGAATACAGGCTAAAGAATGAAAAGTGGATCAATTATGAAGTTATAAAATCATCAATGAACTAATTATCATCTCTAAGGATTGGAATATGTAAGTTATTAGCACCTGCAAGAAGTGGTGAATCCCAAGGCCTTGTTAAGACTTGGAGAGATGTTAATGAATTCTAACTCAGCATTTTTACATTGGAAAAGAGTGACTTTTTTACTATCGGCAACAAAATGCCTTAGCGGATTAAAATGGTTACCCACTGGTTTCTAAATGTTACCATTTTTTAAATATCAGATTTATGTTTATTTTTCCCCCATTTATCAAATATTCAGAGATGAAAGGCACCGGTGACACAGAGTGACATGTATTATACTGGATAATGAGCTAACGCATGAGTCCAAGATGGTATAAACTGATAAATAAAAATCTGGGAACAACTCAAAGCAAGTCCTCTTGCTTGGAATTCAGTCTCAGTTATACAGTCATGTTAGTCTATAGTCAAAAGTGCTATTAAGTCATAGATAGCAATCCCATAGTGTTTTCAAGGCAAGAGATGATCAGAGATGATTTTCCATTGTCTAGCGACCCTAGACTTCCTTGGTAGTCTCCCATTGAACTATTAGGGCCCATTCTGTTTAGGATTAACCTTGGACATCCAGATCAAGGATGGGGATGGGCTCAAACTGGGAAAATGCAGTTCACATTATTTTGTGGTTCATGCATGCTCTGTCTGTGAGCTGCAAGCCATCATGAATTTTTAGATGCCAAACAATCCAGTTTGATTTGTGAGGTTTGTGATGTGATAAAATGATCCTGCAGCATGCTAGAGTCACCAAACCTACATGGAATTTCCATCTGACTCTGTCGTACCTTATGTTCATGTTTGGCCATGATTCAAGTTATGTGGCCTTCCAAAGAAGGCGCCCCCAGAAAATTGCTTTCTGGGGAAATGACAGGCACAGATTCAGGAACAGTATATGGAATGGGCCTTGTGCAAGATAAAAACATTAAACTCTGGGGGCCTCTCCTTGATACTCCTTTACACGGCCTCCAAGTTATGTGCAGATTGGATGTAGGTGGTCTGAGTTATGCCCCCCCCCAAAGAAGATGCCCCCCAAGAAAGTGCTTTTGGGTGAAATGTCACGTGCAGGTTCAAAAGTGTATTGAATGGATCCCCTACAAGCTACATATACCAAACACATAGAGAAGCTCAACCTCCCCCGCTCCTCCCTGATTACTTTGAACTTTGGTAACATTTTGATTGAGAGGAGACCATCTAGAAATGTACCATTGACGAATATCCACAAACTGCTCGAAAGTTCACCGAAAATTCATGCCAGTGGCCCTGTTACAAACTGACATGAGTGGGCCAAGATTTGCTACAAAATTAAGTCATGGCTAGTCTGTACTAGCCGGACAAAATTTGAGTCCAGTAGCATCTTAAAGACCAACACATTTTTTCCAGGTATTATGAGTCAAAGCTTCCTTGTCAGAGTTCGGCTTAGTGGATAGCTTCCAGAGAAGTGTTGGCAAGTGTTCTGTGCAGAAGACTTTTCAGAAAGCCATTTCTTTAAACACTTTCTACAACTTGTTCATTTAGAAATCTCAGCTTGATTGGCAGGCAATACTGAGATTTGTAACACTGCAAACCGTATTAAAATTGCCGCATAGAACAAAGGGGTATTAAAAGCTGTGATTGCAAGTTATGAGCCCACGCTGCTGAAATATTTCATGCTTACAGGGAAGGGGAGCTAACAGAGAAAGAAATAATGAATGTAAACCATTATTGGTAGAAATAACAAAGAAGCTGAATTAACTGGCTGAAGATCAGTCCAAATTAAATGCAAGACTCCCACAACTAATTCAATGTTTTCTGTCTTTGTCTGAACCTGTAGTAACATTTTAAAATTATTAAAAATGAGAGGGTTTTTGAACATAGATTCTAGATTAGTTAGATTAGTTAATTCTAATGTATACGGACATTTTATTTTTAATCAAATTTGATCTTTTAATGAAAACTTAATTTATTTCAACTTTCAACAGAGATAAATATAAAGTTCTGCATTTAGGTATGAAAAAGTCAAATACATAATTATAGGATGTCGGAGACACGTTTTGGCAGTTCTACATGCAAAAAGGTTCTGATAGTGTTAGCAGACCATACACTGAACATGAATCAGCAGAGTGTGGTATTGTGCTGCATCCACAGAAGTGTTGTAGATATGGCTGTTGTATCATGTTTGCAGTTGTTCTCATGCAGGGATTGTCATGTAACTAATCAACAAACACATCTACGTATCTCCATCAAGAGCCAATCAGATTGTTTGGTCAGTGTCAAAAGAATATTGGGTTGGGTGTGTTCCATGTTGAGGTTTTGGTCAGTGCTGGTGTTAATAAAAAGCTGATTTATTGAAGATGTTGTATGGTGATCAGCATCATCCTGGACATGTAAGAAGGAGATGAGAGCCAAGCACTGGCTCCTCCCTTCCTGCATTGCTTTTCATGATCTGCCTAAATTCACAGTCATCATTGCTGTCAGATGACCATCTAGCCTCTTCTCCAAAGAAGAGAAATCTGGCATCTCTTGAGGATGCCCTTCCACTGAGGAACTGCTCTGTCAGAAAGTTCTTCATAAAATTCAATCCAAAACGCTTGACTTAATTTCAATCCATTGATTCTGCCAAACAAGTTCTGTGGAATCTTCAACAGTTCCACAGGACTTGTAAGAAAGAGTCGTTCCACCAAGGCTATGTTGAGGACAGAAGTAACATCTAAAACCATTGGCCTCTCTGTCTGACCCCATTTTAATTTTACTAGATATGGATATTTTTACATGCATTTTACAGTTTTGCAATTCACCTTGAATTTCTGAAGGCGGGCCGGACTATAAATTGCAAATGAATTACAATGAGGAAACAAAGTTCGAAGTCAAAACAAAACGACCACATCTCTAAAATCGTTTTGTTCCATCCTGGTATTAGAATTCTCAAATTATATACAAATAAACTTTTGAAAACAAATATATCAGTACAGCCTCTTACATTTCATTTATTTCTCATAGTAAACTCTGTTCCAAATAACAGTAAACAGCTCTAGAATGGATGGATCATCTTGTGATCTCCAGTGAGTTGCAGCACACTGCTTGGCAACTAAAATCAAATTTGTCTCTTCGTGTCTTTCCAATTTGTTTTGTTTGTGTCTACACTGTGTGCATTGGGGATGAAGTTTCTCTTTCTTGTGGGAAAACCTGCCTATTTATTTTACCTTAGGAAGAAGGACTTTCTGATGCAGAGAAAACTGCAAAGTTTGATGCAGTGCAAACTGATGCACATTTATCTTGGTGAATGCAGTAGGTCTTGCTTCAGAGTAAACATGCATGGAAATAGTTACCATTCTCCAGGCAGAAACTAGAGATTTCCTGCTATTATAGCTGATCTCCTGGTGACAGAGATCAGTTCACCTGGAGAAAATGGCCACTTTTGAAGGCGGGCTGTATGACATTATATCCCTAATCTGCTCCCCAAACGTGCCCTACTCAGACTCCGCCCCCAACATTTCTAGGTATTTCCCTACCCAGAGCCAGCAATCCTATGTATGGATCATTCTATGTGAGAAAAGTTTTAAGTATTCTTTAAAGGACACTCAGGTTCTATTCAATTGTGGGAGACCTCCTGCTGCCAACCATAGTTGCTGAGCAAACAAAGGTGAATCAGTCTGAAGAGTCAAAACCAAAGAGAAAAAAACTAACCTGGCGACGTTATTAATAATAATAAAAAAGATTCTCACAATGTATTTTTTTTGCCAGTTCTTATTTATTGTTCATTTAAAGCTGGTTTAAATGGGTCAAGCCAAAAGAGTTTTTGGATAGTATACCTGTTTTCAAATTCCAAGCCTTTCTTCAGTGGCTTGTCCCTAAATAACACAAAACCCCCACAAAATATTAAACCCAGTTAATAACCTTCCAAATGAAATATGTACCTATACATCTGATTGTAAATCATAAAATCCTATCTCTATTCCTTGTTATTGTGTATAAGCCTATGGCCTGATTATACTATGGGCCATTCCGCACTTAATCCGCACTTAACTTTGGCGCTTAATCGTTTACAGGCTCCTCAAGTTATAAAAAAAAAATCCCCCCCGCCCCATGGGCAACATTTATGGCTGAAATTATGGGAAGTGTCAAAGAAGGGGCTGTATTGCGCTTGGGAACTTTAAAGACACTTGCAGTAGGGAGCTTTGTTTAACTTTTAATCACTTCTGTGAAGGGACTTTAGCTGGAGAATCCTCTGAGAAGCCTCGCTCATTCGTTGCTTTCCCCGTCTAAGGAAAAAAAATGGCGATCGCTTCGCCGGAAGTTCGGCGGCGAGAGCGGGGGAAGGACTTTCTTTCTACCACTACATTGAGAACGCACATGCCTTTTGCTGATGTGTTGCAGCTTGTGCACAGAAGTGTAGCGGTTTTCTCAGGGGAATCCACTTTTCCCAATTTCCCGAAAAGCGCTATAACAAAGTGCCTTTTGCGGGAGTGTTGCAGGAGTGTTGCAGATTGTGTGTGACGTCATGCGGAACCTTGAATTAGTAGCGTTTACCAAAGGTAAGACTTTTGCTACATTTAAGTCATGCGGAATGGCCCTATAATTTGCATTCATTCAGGTATTATAGTGTGATATAATATTTTAATAACATTATGGGCATTATTATCATGTTTTACTAAATATTGATTATATTTACAGATTTCTTAATTGTATGAAAATCAAAATTGTATGAAAAGAATATACTGAATTCTGAAAGAATAGAGGTAGGACTTTATGATTTACAATTAGAACAGGCAAGAAAAATTACATCATGAGAATCTTTATTTTATTTGGAATGCCACCTGGGTTTGTTTCTTCTCCTCAGTTTTTAGTCATAATGAACTACCCCTGTGAACTCTGCTATGCCATTATCATAGAGTTTTATGATTGGTATTACCACAGAGTTCCCAGTGATTCGTAGGGCTACCATACATCACTTCTGAGACCGTTTCTATATGACAAGTTTGCCCCTGAATAGCTTCTTGTTGTTCATGGGTTTTACTGCAGCTTCAACATTATGCCAGCAGCAACCCATGGTTGTGGAGGGGCTGGCTCAAATTTTGGCTGGATTTGTCTCACAATGAGGGAAGTTGCCAGAACTGCATTTGCCAATTCTTGTCATGCTTCACGAGGCAAAATTGTGTGGAAGGATAAACGTGTGACAGTCTCTGCAGAGTTTTGCCTACCATTGCACCCATCCTCCCATCTTCATTTCCTGATCAAGATTTTTTTTTAAACGGCATGGTCCACATTGCTGTGAGACTGCACAGCTAAATTCCCTAAGTTAAAATAAAATGTTATCTTCCACGTGCATGGTAGTTTTGGAATCAGGCAGCCCAAACACATTCCCATTGCTGTTTTCTGGCTGTGGTTAAGGGGGGGGGGGGCATGTGATGAATCAGCCCTCTCCTGATTATCTAGGCATCCGTGCTCTTTGTTTTAAAGCCTTACTGTGAACAATCACTCATCGGAGTCCAGTTGCCATGGCCAGAACAATCTAGACGAACATAAATGGAGACCATGACACCAAGAATTCCAAAAAGAGGAGGGAAAGTTTAATTGTTGTGATGTTTCCTCATAGCAATGCAAAAGTGTTCGTTTTTTTAAAAAAATGTTCATGTGTTGTGGCGTTTCTCCATAGAAATGTGGAAGTGCACTTAAAAACATTATAATAATAATTTCAAGGCTTGTAGGGGAAGGAAATTTGAGTCCCTGAAACAACCGCTGTGCGGGTATTGGTGACTTGCACTGATTGATGAGCCAAAGAGCAGGGGGAGAAGTTTGTGTTGGTTTCCTTTGCTGCGTTGTTGGGAGGCAAAAAGCCACAAAGAGGCAGTAGGGAAATCTGGGAAGCTTGCAAATGCATAGCTTCCAGCCACATGTTTGCAAGCACTAGGTGGCACAGGTTTAACACCTCCATGCGGAATTCGTCTGACTTTTCCCTGGAAGTGACATGGCAGCATTGCTGACATTTCACCCATTTCCCTCTCCCAACCCTTCCTCCAGTTGCCAGGCACAGCCGGCAGCCCTACCTCATTATCAGTAAAATCTGTTTTCTTACATATTATATCCAATTTATGAGAAAAGAAGTTGGACTGTTCAAATTGCAAATTCCTATGAGCTGTGGGGAGATTGCCTCTCTCTACATAAGATGGTACACAACTGACACAGTATATGGATGAATGTTCCCAATTAGGAGCATTAGGAGAACAAATGCAAGCCAGAGCTACAGACCGGTGAATGTTTTTGACTCAGCTTTTTAAATCGGTCTTCTGTGGTTGTTGTGTGGATACGAATTAAGCAAAAAGCCCGGTTTCGGAGAATGCATGTGTACTTTTGTAGAGCCAACAGTGATATACAGCATCCATGAACCCCTGCTAACGATTTTCCAATCATGCTTTAGTTAAACGTTCCTGAGGGGCTGTTCTGTTGTTCTCATTTGTTTGTTTTACCCCATAATTGTCTTCCATCTTTGTCTTTTTAAGACAATGAGGAATAAAAAGCCGCTCATAATTGAATTCGGCGAAGAAATGGTACCATGCGGATTGATGCCAGCCTTCCCCTGAGATAATAACATGGTGAGCACAAGACTACAGCTGAAGGATCATGTATTTTATTATGAGAAGCACCATGCAGAACAATGGAGAAATTACTGAGAATTGCTCAGTTACAGTATACCAGCATGGCAATGCAGTTTTGCCGCATGAGTTATGCACAGCCATTATTTTCATAGGAACATTGCAAAAATGCCAAGCCATCTTTGATGAGTACTACCAGATCCCCATGAAGGAAGTAATATTAGTTTTAAGTAGAAAATGAGCCTCTTGTTGATATGTCTATTTTGAAATGCACAGTTGGGAGCAGGGACTCATATCCTTCACATACCATGTTTGTTAAGGGGGAAAAAATCCAGCCCTGCATGAATCTATTTTCATTCCAATAGTGTGTGTGTTTGTGTGTGTGTGTGTGTATGTGAAGACCCTGAACAATAAAAGGAATGCAAAGCCTTTGGCCTCCAATAGATAACATTACAAAGACAGATTTCATAGAATCATAAGAGTTGGAGGGAGACGTATAAGCCATCTAGTCCAAACCCATGTTCGATGCAAGATCAATCTAAAACATCTATTATAAGTATCTTTCCAGCTACTGCTTGAAGACCACCAGTGAGGGGGAGCTCACCATTACCTTAGGCAGCTTATTCCACCACTGAACTACTCTGACTGTGATTCTTCCCCCCCTACATCTAACCAGTACAATTCTACACATTTTAAAGCCATTACTGTGGGTCCTATCCACTGTTACCAATAGAAAACACTCCCTGTCCTCCTCCTAGTGCCAACCTTTCAAATACTTAGAAAGCAATCATGTCCCTTCTCAACTTCCTCTTCTCCAGGCTTAACATTCCCAAGTCTACCAGCATTCTTGAAGTGAGGCCTCCATAACCGCACACAGGTATGCTCTGACCAATTTATGTTTCTATGGAGTGGTCAAAATGCAATGGTGTGTTCTATGTGGGATTCCTTCAGAAGTATCAGCAGGTATGAAACACAGAAACAAAATGGAAGATTGGTACAGGCTACAGAGAACAAATCTTGCAAGTTCTGAGACAGCTCAAGAACTTTGATAGCTGTCAATCATCATTGATGGCTGAGTGCAGAATACCCCCCCCGCCCCACATTCCCAAATGAGGTGAGTGGTGGACTCCTGGGAGAAGCCCTTTGTTGTTGTTGTTGTTGTTGCCATGCCTCAACCCTTTGGAACTGACTGTGTATTGTTATTGGAATGGACGCTGGCTTTCTTTGTCTAGTTATCAAAATCTTGGCTGGGGCTGCCATAGAGACCTATGATTTCTTCTGCAGGAACTCTTGTGTTAGGGGATATCAGTATACGTTGCTTGCCTCCTGCCCACCACACCATGAACACACATAGAGGAGAAGGACACTTTTATCTTCTCCCCTTAAGAACAGCAGTTATTTATGAGTGTAGGTGAAAACGGGCAAGCTCTGAAAAAACAGAAAGTAGTTATTCAGGCTGGAAGGAGAAGAAAAGCATACATTTTAAAGGAACATGAGCCCTGAGAAGACTTAGTAGTGCTTAGATCACTACCTAGGACAATCCGGCACTGAAATTCTACTTTAAATGGGGGGGAGGTAGAGAAGGGAAAAAAGCAACATTTCTGAAAACCGAGCAATCAAATCAGGCAATTGCAGATTAAGGTACTAGTATGGGAGCAGCCAAAGTATAAATAATACGCAGCTGCAACTTACCGGGGGTGCTAGTTGATGCTGCAGGAGGCGGCTGGAAGAAGAGCAGCGACCCACAGGAGAGGGAGCCAGTTGGCAGGGGGTCTGGTTTGCATACTAGGCTCCCTGAGGAGGGGGTCTCATTAAGAGATCAGTGTTAACAAGCGTGGCTGACCTGGCTGAGCAGTCAGGGGCTTGTTGCCAAGTGACCTGGGGGGCAGCCAAATAAGGTGGGTGTCTGTTGGCCTCCCATATAGGTCGCTTCTCTGGGTATGGACTCCAAGAGGCAAGGTCCTTGTTCTCCCAGCTGGGAATGATGCAGGCCCCAGGGTGCCTCTGGACTCCTAGACTGAGCAACCGGATGGCTGGGGGTATTCCAGCTCCCCTCATTGTGCTGGGCCAACCCTCCAGCAGAGAGCAGTATTGATAAATAAAGCTGTGGCTATGTTTACTGCCAATAAGGAGTTGGGTCTTATTCTGGCAATAATGCCGCCCTGCCAGTCAACTAAAAAACACTGCAGATATCATAAAATGTCCAGCACTCTGCAACAGCTTTCTATAATTAAAGATTGTCTCTATAAATTAAGTTACATCATGTCAAGTAATATATCAGTATTGCTCATTTTTTATGTATAGTCTATGTTTGATCTACTTTTAAATTAGCTTTTATAGGCTATTACCTTCACTGCCGATGTAATTTCCTAGATCTTCAGCTCCCATTCATCTTTGGTCAGAGGTTCTTTATTTTCTCTCTTTATTCCAGTCCAACAGCTACCCTAACTCCACTAATCAGACTCATGATTATTTATTAGTAGCATTTATGTAATATTGTGTCTGTGTTTCTCTGTCACCATTGTATCAAGATGGCCTACAGAAAACAATACAGGTTGTCAATAAGGTTGGAGAAAAGAGACTTAATGTGTGGAAATGGACTGCTAAATATTTTCATGATATGGAGGTAAATAATAGCCCATAATAGCCCATTGAGCTGCAATTAACGGGAAAGGACTTCCCCCCCTCCCTCGCCAGGCAGTGGACGACTCCATATTAATAGCCCAATTTAGAATGGTTCTTGTCTAATTCTATTAAATGTTACTTCCAAAATGGGGTCACACAAAATCTTACATAAATACAGACCACTTTCTATTCTACAAAAATGTCTGATTATTGAGCTTGTGTCTATTCCAAAGGCCAATTTATACAAAAGACCGGAATTCCAAATTTCTTGCAATAATAATAATAAATCAGTGCAAATATTGTTGTTGTTGTTGTTATTCAACTTTTTCCCCACCACCCATAGCAAGCCGTCTTGTGGCGGATTACATGATCAGCCCACATAAAATACAATCCATGCAGTTTACAATTCATGGAGGTAACAGAACCCTCTCTCCCAACTGGTGTGGCTACTCAGTGTGCCAGGGGAATACTTAAGCCAACTACGACCAGAATGTGGTGGCAGTGTCTCCCAAGTGTCTCCCTAAGTGGCCATCCAATCTTTCACGCCCTGGTCTCAAGCATGTACCTAACAGTAGAGTTCCATCTTACAGGCCCTGTGTACATGGGATGGAAAAAGTGAATAGAAAGAATGTTATTCCTCTCTCCCATAGAAGTGGGATTCAAGGGCACCCACTCATTTTGATGGGGGAGAAGATTACTATTGGACAAATTACTTCTTTACTCAATGAATGATTAGATTGTAGAACTTACATTCCAGTGGGTATAGTGATAGCCAATAGCATATATGTATTTTAAAAAGGACTAGACAGATACAGGGAAGATGTGCCCACCAGTGGCTATTAAAGGGAATCGTCCCATCCAGAGGAAATAAATTTCAGTGCTTTAAATACCAGTGCTAGAAACTGATATCGGAGAAAGGCCTTGGTATTCCAGGTCAATTGGTTAGCCACTATTATTTCTAGACCTGTGCCTCACAATTTGTTCCAGACATCTTGGATCTACCTGCCCTGGCAGGAATCTCTTGCTTGCTTCTTAGCCCTGTAGAGAATCAGGCCCATCATAACTACTCCTTTCCATAGCCTCTTGAATGGAAAGATGAAAGACAAACTAGTAATGATAGTGGTTTTGGTTCTGTGAAACCACAGTCCTCCTAAAAGTGTCATCTTAATGAGGTTGCTCAATGGGTGTGTTGAGAAAATAGCTATAGAAATGCATAAAATCCATGTCCTTCCATAGATATTTTTCTGCACGGCTCTGCTGTAGGCAGCTGACTGAAAGACATGGATGTTCTGACCATGGGTTGTATCTCTGTTGACCCATATGAAGCTGCCTTAAGCAGAATCAGACCCTTGGTCCGTCAAAGTCAGAATTGTCTACTTGTACTGGCAGTGGTTCTCACGCATAGATGCTGCAGATTAAACCAGGGCCCTTCTGCATGCCAAGCAGATGTTCTACCACTGAGCCACAGCCCTTCCCTAAGCTCTTCCCTTCATTCATCACTTAATGAATGGGCCTTTTTTGGTGGTAACTCTTTCCTGTAAGCTCTATAAGAATGAAATTTGAATGCTTGCCATGATTGAGGCAGACTGTGACAAGAGTATCTCATAGGCCTTTACTCAGCATCAGGTTTGGTCTGCTCTTGTCTGCCAGCTGGAGGAGGCCAAATTTGCTAGCCGGCAGGGCTCTGATCTGCATCCTTAATTCATCCAAGTCTCATCTTCCCAGCATCGGCAGCAACAATATTTGTTGACAGCCTCATGCTTCTGCTAAGCCTATCTCTGTTTCCATGCATTATTGAAGACTGATTATTTAGCAGTCATTATGACCATGTATCATTTCTATGGAGCACAACATTAATCAAGGCAGGGACAGTAGAGGACAACTTCAGTGCAGGCAAAAGCACAATGGAGTGTCAAAGCATTCGGCGCTGAAGATGTGTGGTGCATATTGGATGGAAAGAAGCATCACACATCTTTAGTTATTGATTTAGAAAACAACTAATTTATATATATATATATTAGGATATATATATCTTAATAAAGACAAGTATGTGCTTGTCAAGACCATTACCAACCTATTGGATAAAAAGACTGGAAAATGGCTATGAGGAATACCCTTTATGAGCAATTGCCTTTACCAGAATCTTCAGGGAAGGATGGGTTATAAATAAATAAATAATTATTATAATATTATTATTAATATCTTTATGATATCCAGTTACCCACCCTACCTCAGTATGGTGTAGTGGTTAGGAGTGCGGACTTCTAATCTGGCATGCCGGGTTCGATTCTGTGCTCCCCCACATGCAACCAGCTGGGTGACCTTGGGCTCGCCACAGCACTGATAAAACTGTTCTGACCGAGCAGTGATATCAGGGCTCTCTCAGCCTCACCCACCCCACAGGGTGTCTGTTGTGGGGAGAGGAATGGGAAGGCGAATGTAAGCCGCTTTGAGCCTCCTTCGGGTAGGGAAAAGCGGCATATAAGAACCAACTCTTCTTCTTCTTCTTCTTCTACCCTCCTCAAATAACATTCATGAGGTAATTCACGTATGTAACGTCATTCAGAACTCAATGTCACACTTTTTCCACCGGATTTAAAAGAGTATGAAGTACTGTCAGTGTGTTGTCATGATTAACAGTGGTGGCCTCTCATCTAGAGAACCAGGTTTGATTCTTTACTCCTCCTCCACCTGAAGCCAGCTGGGTGACCCTGGGCCAGTCCCAGTTCTCAGAGCTCCCTCAGTCCCACCTACCTCACAGGGGTCTGTTGTGAGGAGAGGAAGGGAAGGTGCTTATAAGCTGCTTTGAGACTTCTTTGGGTGGTGAAAAGTGGGGCATAAAAACCAATTCTTCTTCTTCATCTTCTGAACAAACTGTGACACTGTGCAATTGGCACACTCAAGTCACTGTGCAATGGACATTCTCCATTCACCCTAGTTGTTATTGGTATGGCAGAGGCGAAGGGGCAAGCTTGCACCTCTGGAACATGAGGCTGGAGCCACCTCATCTAGGATATGAAGTCATCTGATTCTTAACAGATCAGGGAAATGATTATCCAGGGCTAGGTTTGGAGTCTGGGAGTGCTGTTTGAACTGACAAGTACATGCCAATGTTCAGGTGGCATCCACAGCACAAAACATCTTTCCAGCTGTAAGCCCAACCAACTCCCTTTGACAGAGGTCAATTTTGTCACGTTTATCCAAGCTCTGAAAAAAATACACAGGACAGCTACTGAAAACTATTCAGAGACATCAGTCAACTGAGAACCCAGCAGACAGCTTGCTCAGGGAGACTCTAAACATACGTTGCAATGTTAAAAGAGCTTCAGTTAAGTTCAGTTATGTCCTGTTTGTTTCTGGACATCATGCAGACTGTTGAATTTGACCTGCAAAATTCTATAAAGTTTTGAACTGGGTTATATGAAATACCGGTGAGAACCAAAAAGGTGAGGGATAAAATCAATTTTTGAAAAATATAAACTGTTTATTATAGGAGCTTAAATATTTAAAAACTGTAAAAGAATGTCTATTTGGCACACATCAAGCATCTAAGCATGGGTTGGGTTGGTGTCAACCAGAAGAAAGGACTTTCCAGTGGTGGTCTCCATTTATGGAAAACCTTTCCGAGATCACATGGATGGAACTCACTCTATTGTTTTTAATCACTAGACATTTTATTTTCATGGGTAATGTGGATTTTTAGCCTGCTATCAAAAAGGTTATAAGATCACGGGGAGCAAGTAGCAACATTTCAAGACCTGAACATGTTCATAAATCCAATATAATGCGCAGATCAAATCTGTATGGTCTGTACAATGTTTACATACTATACCAGGGGTAGTCAAACTGCGACCCTCCAGATATCCATGGACTACAATTCCCATGAGCCCCTGCCAGTGAATGCTGGCAGGGGCTCATGGGACTTGTAGTCCATGGACATCTGGAGGGCTGCAGTTTGACTACCCCTGCACTATACAATAAATTGATATTTCACAGATCTGGATTGAATTTTATCAGGGTTAATCCTGGGGGGAGGAAGTAGGCTAAATATTGTGGGAGATGATCTTTTAAAATATATCAAATCAAGTCAAAACATATTTTGCTTCAGGCAAAAAAAAATGTGTTTTATTTGGAAAGTGTTTAGGAAGCGAATGCTGGAAAAATGCTATTCCAGTGCCTCACTGACCTTACAGAATGCAACACATATAATTAAAATGGTACCTTTTCTCCAGGTTCATGCTTATATATGTGTGCTTAGATGAAATTGAAATCAAAAAGGCCTCTCACTTGGAGAACCAGGCTGCATTTTAGAATCTGTAATGGACATATCAGAGAAAAGAGAGAGGATGGTCCTTCTAAAGTTACCTCGTTTCAGACAGACATTGGACGGCATTTTAAATCTGATCCACAATTGATACCACTCCTTTTTCCTTTCCTTAGCATTTTGCTCCTGTGTATGCTTTCCCACCAACAAAACAGTATATTTTCTTGTTGTTGTTAGAAACACATTGTGCTTGATGTGACTTTGACCTGAAGGACCCCTAGTGAGAGCAAAGCAAGTTGTCTTCAGGGATCCCAACAATATACTGTCAGTTCTCTGTGGGTTTCTCAGTATGTAAATTTTGTTCTGCCGGGGGAATAGATAGACTTTCGAGAAGATCATATTAGAATAGATTTTAATTTCCCCATCATGTGACACAAGCACTAGTCTTGGTTGCCAAGATGGAGGAGAAAAGAGAAAAGAATAGAGGCTGATGGCTTCCCACGTCTCTAGGTATTTTCATTTGTTCAACTGATCAGATTCATTATGTACAGGGTATAATTGCCAACTCCAGGCCGAAAAACTCCTGGAAATTTGAAGGGGTGGAGCCTGGGGAGGGGAGATGACTCAGTGGGATCCAATGTCACAGAGTTCGTTCTCCAAGGCCGCCATTTTCTCCAAGGCAACAGATCTCCGGAGATCAGTTATAATTCCAGATCTTTGGGCCTCACCTGAAGATGGGCAACCTCAATACAGAAGTATCTGCAGTGGTTAGGGTATCATAAGGGAACATGGATTCAGAAACCCACCCTTTCTTTAAACTAAGTCAATCATTTTCTCTCACCTTCTCTGTCTCTCAGGGTTCTTGGAAATGTGAATGGTGGAGGCAATACCGTTTCTGAAATTCTTGGGGGAAAGGCAGGATAAATGAGAAAAATGGGAAGATCTGTCCATGAAAACAGCAAGCGCCCACCCAGCCCTGCTTCAGAGATTTTTCGATCAAAGAGATCGAAAGTCCACATGCCTATGCATTAGTAGGTCCCATCCAGTGTACATGCTTAGGATTCCACTGCAAAACTGAATACCTGAGGTGCACATGCACATGATAGTGTATAGCCAGAATTAAATTTTGTTGATCTGAAACCTTTGTTTTAAACCAAATATCAGTCCTCAAAGGCCTCAGACGAGAAGCAAGTCCCATTAAGCCCTGACCTGGATAACTGAGGTTAACCTAATTTTTGTCAGATTTCAAAAGCTAAGCAGACTCAGCCCTGGGCAACATTTGGACATGGAGGCAGGCAATGGCAAGCCACCCCTGAACTTCTCTTGCCTTGAAAACCTCATGGAGTCACCATAAGATAGCTGCAGCAAAAACAAAAAAAGCAGTTCTGACAATGATCCTTAGTCCCTAATCAGTATGATTCTTATTAGGACAGCAACGTTGCCTTGCTAGTGAAATTCCAGGAGCAATTATTTCTTAGGTAAAGGTAAAGGTATCCCCTGTGCAAGCACCGAGTCATGTCTGACCCTTGGGGTGACACCCTCCAGCGTGTTCATGGCAGACTCAATACGGGGTGGTTTGCCAGTGCCTTCCCCAGTCATTACCATTTACCCCCCAGCAAGCTGGGTACTCATTTTACCAACCTCGGAAGGATGGAAGGCTGAGTCAACCCTGAGCTGGCTGCTGGGATCGAACTCCCAGCCTCGTGGGCAGGGCTTTCAGACTGCATGACTGCTGCCTTACCACTCTGTGCCACAAGAGGCTCTATTTCTTACACTTACGTTAAATGATGTTGCCTCATTTGCCGCATTGTGCTCTCTCAAGGTTTTTGAAGAGAAGCAGTCAGTGCTGTATTTAAGAACTTCTCTCATGGTCCCATCTTGTTCAATCATTGAACCCTGCAGAGTTTGAATTGAAATAGTGGCAATGTCCCCTTTAAGGAGCAGGAAAGAGCAACTTTTTATTTTGTGCTCTGAAAATGCACTGTGCAGAATAATCAACCCTGAACCTTTTATTTGTCTTGAATGCTGTTTAAGAGAAATGTACATATGCAGCAGATTTTTATGTCATAGGTCTCAGTAAAGTTAATCGCTTAATCTTTAAATATCTCAAGCATCTCTGCTGGCTTGAAAAGATAGAAATTTTTTGGTGTGTTCACTTTGATATCTTTAAAAAGAAAGCTGAGAGGGTAAATGTTGTTATCTCACAATTTTATATGCTTTTAAGCAAGAGGAGGGAAAGTATCGCCATCGTTTTGCCAGGCAGACTTTGAAATTTCTGGGGGGAAAGAATAATAATCTTGTCACAGCATAGTTATTGCCGCTTATTATGAGCCAGACAAGGCACGGGAGAAAAGAGAGCGAACATATTCAATGATTACAATTAATGGGAAAAAGTTGAACTTGATAATGGTTCCCTTTTGGTGGAGGGCATGATTTAAACAGGGTAAGCATTGATGACCCACCATGCTGGATCCCTTTGATCAGTTATGGTTTCACAAGCATCATTCAATATTCAAAGGGAGAAGTCAATATTGAAATAGTTTTATTTTATATTCCCCCCCCCTTTTTTTTTGCAGAAGCATCTTCTGTCTAGCCCTCTGGTGCTTTCTAGAGTTCTTACGCTCACTCTGTAGTGTTCCCGCAAGAGATTCCATTCATCACATTATTCTCTTTGTGAACCCGGTCTATTAGCAAATGTGTGAATGCAGATGAAAATTAGAAGGGAACACTGGCCTCCCATCAAACAAAGTAATGGTGGCCACTCCACTCCCCAGCCTTTAAGTAAGAATTGCTCATGATCATTCCCAAGGGTGAAGAGAACAGAAGTTCTGTTTGAGAAAAGAACAGAGGTTAGAAGCATGTCACTTACACTTCTCATTTCTCCCAGATGTCTAAGGCTTTTCTCTGTCGACCCATATTTTACTGCTGTCACAAAGGAGATTGAATTTGGAATCTGTTTAGGGAACTGGGCAGGGCCAGTCAAGTGATAGATCACATGTCGAGTGGGGAAAAGAAATATTTTACAAACTATTTTCACTAAGGATTACAGTGAGTATGTTCCCCCCAAATGATGTATTTTTTAAAAAAAATATCTGGATATACACCCTTCATCTATGCATTTTAGCTGGCCAGTTGAGGACAGTTTGGTGTAGTGGTTAGGGGTTTGATTCCCCGCTCCTGCACGTGCAGCCAGCTGGGTGACCTTGGGCTCGCCACAGCACTAACAAAGCTGTTCAGATCAAGCAGTGATAAAGGGGCTCTCTGGAAGGCGATTGTAAGCCACTTTGAAACTCCTTCTGGTAGAGAAAAGCAGCATATAAGGACCAACTCTTCTTCTTCTTCTTCTTCTTCTTCTTCTTCTTCTTCTTCTTCTTCTTCTTCTTCTTCTTCTTCTTCTTCTTCTTCTTCTTCTTCTTCTTCACCACCACTACCAGATCAGAAGATCAACTCCAAGACTTAGGACCAAAGGCCTTACAATTGCCTTCCCTTCCTTTCCACGCAACAGAGGTAGGTGAGGCTGAAATAGCCATTGCAAGGATTATGAAATATGCTTAGACATATAGGATGGGGGCTACAGCACAGAGGCGGAATTGAGCAACTGAATGCAACAGTCTTGGCCCCTAGTATTATTATTATTTCAGTGTATTACCTGCCACTCCCAAACAGATTGTGGAGGGTTACATCTCAATAAAATCCCAGTAAAACCCCCCATTAAAACCCCCACACATAAAAACATAACACAAACCAAAACAAATCACAATAACAAAAAAAGGTACAGCGGAAAAACTCTAACTTGACTTTCAACTATAATTCCCCCGATAAAAATCTCCTAGAGGGGTGTGGGAAGAGGGACGCAGATGGAACCTGCAAGCCTCCATTCACACCACTCTATCCTAGAAGGGGGGCCATACAGATCTTCCTTGTTGTGCCAGCCTCTGCCATAGACCTGGTGGAAGAGCTCCATTTTGTATGCCCTGTGGAATGTCGGAAGCTCTCACAGGGCCCGCAGCTTGTTCCACCAGGTAGGTGCCAGGACCAAAAAGGCTCTGGCCCTGGTCGAAGCCAGGCGCACTTCCCTGGGGCCGGGAATGACCAACAAATTAGTGCCTGCAGAGCATAAGGCCCTGCAGGGGGGCATAGGGTGACAGGCAGTCCTGCAGATATACAGGTCTTAGACCGTGTAGGGCCTTAAAGGTTAAAACCAAAACCTTGAACCGGATCCAGGCAGCAACTGGCAGCCAATGCAGCTGCCTCAGACCTAAAGGATGTTGGGACAGGGAGGCTATGGCTTATGGAGGATACACACCCTTCATCATCTTCTACAGAAGGGGTAAGCAACCTTTTTGATCCAAGTGCCAAAAAGGGTGACATATACCTGTGAAGATGAAGCAATGGTAAATAAAATGGATGGAAGATTTGGGCTGTATATGGTAAGCCAAGTCCCAGTGGCATTGCCAACCTCCGAGGGATTCACATTGGACTGGCTGGTGGTTATACAAGTCTGGGAGGCAATAATGGACATAAGCCATGCCTGTTGTCTCCTTCTGTACCACTGGTCTAGCATTGTTGCCAGTGATTGAGTTGCTCGGGCTGGTTCAGGAAGCCAAGCAAAGTAGCCTGATATGGTAGTATTGTTACATAAGGTGGGGGATCGTCTACACCTGAATTCGGCCTACTATCCTTTTAAAAGGAAACCTCACAATGTAAGTCATCCTCATAATGGAACGATCACAAAAGTAATAATGAGGGTATTATTCCTTGACATTGAAAATGGTCTGTGCCCTGATCCCTAATGATATCTAGCCCCTGAAGTTTGTATGTGTGTGTATAAATGTGTGTATATATATTTCAGATTGCTTGTAAATAACAGCATTAGGAGTGTACAAATATCATCGTAATGACAGCACACAAAACGGCTTGCTGCTGTAGTATTCCGCATGTGGCAGATGGAAGACCGATGTCAATTGCAAGACTTTTATAACAAGATGACAATATAATAGCTTGCTGCCAGATATGAATCAAATATGTTTGTGCTGGTTGAGATGGCTCGGAGGGATGTACACTTCTGCCTTTTTGTGGGAAGCAGGATTGTGCTGCAAAGTTCATTGCCGACACATTCAATAGGCCAACTTACTATGTTCAGCAGCAGTGATCACTCAGGAGCCAAATTTCTACTCTGTTCCCGATCCACCTCAGATAGCTTCACACCTGTGTATTAGGTATACTGGTGAAGTCATTGTATTTGTGTAATGGTTGAGATGATTTTACCCATGATCATGAATAGTTGGGACAGGTAGTAAAATGGCATGAAAGGGAATCATTCCTTCCTTCCTTCCTTCCTTCCTTCCTTCCTTCCTTCCTTCCTTCCTTCCTTCCTTCCTTCCTTCCTTCCTATGGGGTTTTGAAGGCAAAACATATTCAGAGGTGATTTGCCATGGTCTGCCTCTGCATATCCCTTGGTGGTCTCCCATCCAAATACTGATCTCATGAGATGGGGCTAGCCATGCCTTCCATGAGATTGTGTAAAAATGTGCATGCACAAAATAACATGGATAAAATGGACTTCAACAGAGGGCAAGCAAAAAAACTTTAAAAAATAATGCAATGATCATGGTAGATGGATGACGGATAGATTTGCTCATCATTTCTTGATAGGATGGGCTGCTGAGTAGTATGCAACAATGAGGCCATAAGGGAGGGGCAAAACAGACTCCCATTGTATTGTGTGCATGCATGAAATGTTGCCAGTTGCACCATACTGCACTGTTTGGACATGTAAATCCCCTCCACCCCCCCCCCCCAAAAAAAACTTGAACTACTTGTGAACACCTGAACTGATGGATGGAAATGTGTCACCCTATTTATGACCACTTGAAAGACCACAAGTAGAACAAAGAGGTGCTTAAGCACTTCTGATTAAATTAGATCCTTATTAATAAATGTATATACCGCTTCTCACTATGACATCCTTCCATGTCCACGACGTATTTCTGGGTTGCTGGAGAAGGACACACATTATAGATGCATAGGTTCCAATGCTAGTAGCCTTTGAGCCAAGATGGGGTAGATGGAGTGCTCATCTTCAAACTTGGTATATGCCATCAAGTGCAAGCAATGTCCCTCTGTTCTCTACATAGGGCAAACAGGTCAAACCCTCTGCCAAAGAATTAATGGACACAAGTCTGACATCAAAAGCCACAAGGATGCTTAGGGCTGATCCTGCATTAAGCAGGGGGTTGGACTAGATGGCCTGTATGGCCCCTTCCAACTCTATGATTCTATGATTCTATGAAGACTGAGAAACCTGTAGGGGAACACTTCAACCTTCCATTCTATAAGGGACCTAAAAGTAGCTGTTGTATTACAAAGAAACTTCAAGAACAGGCTAGAAAGGGAGATTGCAGAAATGCAAGTTATTACAACACTCAATACTTTGACATACCCTAGACACAACAAGGTGTTACCCAAATTGCGTGGACACGTGTCCTAAAAACACGTATCTTTGAGCTTGAGGGGAATATTAGCCCAAATGCTGCGAGAGGGGGGTAACTTAGCGTTATCGGATCGTTACCTTTGTATACGAGGTAGATTAAACCCGTGAAAGGACTCAAGGTGGACTAGTTAATATATATTGCAAAAATAACAGTCTTTATTAAAGTAAGAAAAATAATAAAAGGCATAAAATACACTAACACACTAACATACAGTCGGATAGAGAAAGTAATAGAGTGGGAAAAGAGGTTCGGTATAGTTACCTTCCGTCGAGTAGAGAGGCAAGAGAGCAGTGACATGTCCTGCGTGAAGGGAGATTTCCAAGGGTCCCAAGGTAGAAAAACTCCAAGTGATGGTCTCGGGCCACTATTTTTATGGGGTCCCAAAGGGGAAGGGACCCAAGACTGGGGCGTGGGCAGTGTGTGTGTGGACATGAGGGGTGCACGTGGGTGTACGTGCAGTATGCAGGTGATGGGGTCTTCCAAGGGTCACTGCATATCCTTGCCAGACCAGAGATGTATGTGTTAATGGCTCTAGACAAAGAGTTAATGGGCTTAAGCCGGATGGCTACTGTGTATCTGTAAGGGTTTGAGGAAGAGATTCCCCTGGCAGATGGGCTTAGGGTAAGAGACAAAGACAAAATGTCCAGGGTCCCTGGGGCATCCTGGCTAGAACCAAATCACTTTATCAGTAGTACAATGGGGTGTGGGGGGGTCAAGAGTAGGGCAAGGAGGCACCTAGATTTCCAAACCAGTAGCTGAGATCAAGCCTGGGCTTGTCCTGTTTCCTAAGATGGAGTCTGCTCTGACATTGCCCTGCCAGAGTGACTTGGTCTGTCCTGTGTCTAGCTTGCTCCCAAGTCTAGACTGTCGCACTGCTCTATAGGTTAAGGAGTACAGTGTGCCAAGGCATAAGGCAGGGATCCTGCCATGCGTAACAAAAGACAAAGGTTTTTTTTTATCTCACTATGCATGCTAACCTTATGTAACTTGTGTATCCACATTTCTCACAATTTATTTTAATTGGGATTATGTGACTGTTATTACAAAACTCAATACTATGACATACACAGGACTCAATAGGGACAAAGGCTTTTTATCTCACTGTTCATGCTAACCTTGTTCATCTTGTGTATCCATATTCCTCACTATGTATTTTACTAGTAAGCAAGCCCGCTGCAGGGAAATGCAGCGGGCGCTAGGAACTGACCTTGGGGAGTGGCGGGCTGGTCGGTGTCTTGGGCGGTGGCAGCGGCGGGCTTCTTTGGGCTGCGGCAGCCTGACACGGCGAGAGGCGCTTCGCGCGACTGCCAGGGGCTCCCTGGGGCGGCGGCCTGATGCGGCGAGAGGCGCTTCACGCCTCTCGCCGCGTCAGGCCGGGAGCAACTGTGAGCCGCGCTGTGTGCGGCTCGCAGTTGCTCGGGCTGGGAATCGGAGGGACCAATCGGCAGGCGCAAAGCGCCTGCCGATTGGTCCCTCCGATTGTCTGTCGTGAGGAAGGGTCCAATCCGGACCCTTCCTCATCACGGACAAAGCCCACCTCAAGGGGGCTTAACGAATTATTTAGTCCGTGGCGCCCGTGGTGCCACGGGCTGTTTAAAGATTTGTGATAATATGACTGTAAGATATGGCATTATAATAGAATCTTGAGTTTGATTCCCTGGCCTTGGGCCAGTGACCAGCAATTCCCTGGGAGGAATGTCTCACAGTTGTATGGAGCAAGCAACATATGGGGAGGTGATAGCCTTTGATCTCTAATAGCAGCATTTTGCTTTCTCTTTGTAAAGTATGCTGAATTCTAGGGGATTGATTGGCTGTTTTGACAAAGGATTATCATTTGGTTGTGACACAGTCTACTGATGTAACACAATTGATTTTTGCTATATATTCCCTGTCATGTAAGAAGATCACAGTCTGACGAAGAGTGCTTGCACTCAAAAGCTCATGGCTGCAATAAATATTTGTTAGTCTTAAAGGTGCTACTGGACTCTGATTTTATTGTGCTTTTTTGTACTCTGCTTTTTATTACTAGAAGGAGTTCCAAAGCAATTTACAATTTCCTACCCTTCCTTTCCCCACAATAGATACCCTGGGAGGTAGGTGAGGCTGAGAGACCCCTGACAAAACTGCTCTCTGAGAACAGTTCTAATTGGACTGTAACTAGCCCAAGGCTATTCAGGTGGCTGCATGTGGAGGAGCAGGGAATCAAACCCATCTTTCCAAATTAGAAGCCACCTCTCTTAAGCACTACACCAAGAGTTGTGTATAACTGACCTCCTACTGTAGCAAAAGGTCTATATGTCAAAGGAATCGTATCTTCCATAAACATGCCTTATCCTTCTTAGCATAAACAGTTGCTGGTGTAGTTAATGTGTTTTAATGATTAGAATGTTTATAAACAAATTAAGAAGCAGTATTAAAAAGAACCAATGGAATGTCAACATATGAGTAAGTCAGTGAATGGACACTGCTTCTTCCAAGGGGGGAAATAAAATGGAACACTTAAGCTCCATCCCTCCTTTGTCTCTCTGAGCCTCAGGTCAGAGAAAAGCTGAGCTACATCAAAAGTGCTATGTCACCATTTCAATGTGCTCTCAGTGAGTGGAAGCTAACTGCAGCTTTGATCACATTGCCACCTCAGCCTTAAACTTTGTGCAGAATAAGGGAGAAGAGAGGTATGTTGTCAGAAATTCCTTTTAATCTTTGGAAGAAGAAAGAAATGAAACCGCATACTGGCAAATCAGTGCTGGATGCCCAGATATGAGTTGTTAGCTGATAGACCTTGAATTAATAATCAACCTAAAAGAAGAGCTGGTGTACATTTTCTTCTCATTTATCAAGCTTGTTGTGCAATATGCTGAATGTTAAGGTATTTTTAATGATGTTGCTTTGGGCTTGTGATCAAAAGCCTAGGTGTGTCCACTTCTGAGTTCCTTTTCTCAGAAGGAAGTCCCGCTGATTTCAGTGGAGCTTCTTTCCATGTAATTGTGTATACAGTCAAAGATGCAATCTGTAGACTACTCAAACCAATTAAGTAGCTCAGACGAATTTAATGTAGTTACATCTGGCTGATCACACTGTGGACTGATCCATGCATTGCCATCTTGATGACATAATACATGCCTATGTTTACTTTATTTGTTGTCAAAAGAAGGAGAAGGAGAAGGAGAAGGAAGAGGAGGAGGAGTGGAGGTGGAAAGTAGATTTTACATTCAGGTTTTCTTTGCAAGGAGTATCAAAGTTGCTTACAATCTCCTCCTCTTTCCCTCACCACAACAGGCAACTTGTGAGGTATGTGTGGCTGAGATGATTCTGAGAGAACTATGACAGTTCCAAGGCCAACCAGCAGGCTTCATATGAAGGACTGAGGAATCAAATCTGGTTCTCCAGATTAGAGTATGCCAGTCTTAACCACTACACCATGAGTTTCAATCCAACCAGAAGCTGATATGGGCCACTTCAAGTACTTTTCATTCTCAAGGCAGTCACATGACCAATTTGGTGCATAGATGCCATTCATACGCTGCTACTAGAACCTGGTCATAACCCAAAGGATCCACTAAAGAAAAAGTATGCACCCGTGGGGAGTCTACAGCAAGGCGCTGGCAGGACATGACCAGCTTCATCTAGCTTGTGCTACAGGAGCAGTCATTTGACTGCACTCACTAAGTATGGACCAGCCATAATATAAGCCACAGGTAGACAAACTATGGAGTATCAAGCACAAGTCATTGTGCTTGATTTCATTTCTATGGAGCCTTTTTATACACATACCAAATAACTGGAAAGTCACCAGTAAAGCAGCAGGCCAAGGTAAAGATTAGGATGTGGTGGGGAAGAGGAAGGGTTTGCATTTCTTATGGTTAATTACCTTGCTCATGTTATTCCCCCCTCCCCCATGTCTCTCAATGCTCAGGAGCAGAATTTCAAGGGGCTAAATAGACTATAGCAGGTGTAGGGAAGCAGGGGAATCCTACCCAGTCACGTTCTCAGCATCCAATCACATTGAGGGTACACAATATTTTAACCGAGGAAAAAAACAGCAAATGTTAGTAGGTTGAACAGTGCTTTGGGGGATAATAGCTTACAGCCCCAAATGCCAGCTGAAGGAAAAGTGTATAAAATTTGGTATTTCACAACAATGGAGAGCAGAGAGGCTTCAAGCTGACCATTATTGACATTAGAGATGACACACATGTGTGCTAGTGTGTGTAAACAAATAATTCTGAAAAGCCAACCCTTCCATGACTGCTTCTTCAGATCAATTTCCTGAACATATAATGTCAATTTTCAGCTGTAGATAGACCTACTGAAACAACAGTAAGGGAACTGCTGGTCTCAACCTCATAGGTGGTGAGCCAGAAGCCATCTCCAAAATACTGTCCACATAATGGGATCTGAATGGATTTCACTTTTTCCTCCTTAGAAAACAAAGAGGCATACAATGCCGTTCAAAAGAAATGCAACGGGATTGTTGCATTGTTGCAAACCCCCTTTTTTTCTGGACAAAATTCTTATTTGCATACAATTGCCACTGTCTCAGGGCTGCCTCCAAGTTGGTGCCATTCCATGTTACTTCATAGCATTATTGGATCTGAGGCTGCCTCTTTAGACTACCACGGCATGAGCCAAATGAAAGGAAGGTGAACAGGAGGACCGGCTTGCCACAGAGCTGCTGCAAAGAAGAAACAGCAGGGGACATGAGCTATCATTTCCCACCGTGGGCACTGCTGTGCTCCCCCCTCTCTTTTACAAGCTTGACAAATGTTAGTGAATATTATAGAGCACCAAGACGAATATATAGTCAGTTATTGTTTATGAAATTATTAGCTACTGTTAACATCAGCCAAGGAAGAGTTCTGTCATCTGCAAGACTGCGGCAGGTGGAGGATATCATGAACTGCTTTGGAAATTGTGTTCTTGCCAGCTTTCTTCATGGTTCCAGGTTTCACACACATGCATAATAATATGGAATGCTATGACATGAATTATCTTGATCTTAGTTGCCAAGGGACACATCCTTACAGGAGATTTTCTAGCTTCTCCATGACTGCTTCTGCAGTCTCATTTTTTTAAAATATATTTTTTATTTTCATAAAGATATAAATATAGAATAGAGACAATGTAAGTTATTAATACAGAGAATAGTAAAATATAGTCTTCGCTTGAAAATATAAGACCCCACATTAACTACACAATGGTATGAACTTTTGCCCAAAGCTTTTTCACGTTTCCACCACGTTTAAGAAGAGAAGCCCACTCTGTTGCCACCCCTCCAACACTTGTTTACATAGTTCTTAACAATTTTAACGGTCATTTTTGGTGTCCTATAACACCTGTAAAACAATTTATACTTAACACAATCTTAGAGCCATCCACATTTCCACCAGATTTAGGAAAAGAGGCCTACTTAGTTGTACAGAAGAAAAATATATAAGTTGTTATATAAATATAAGTTATATAAGCATAAGCTGTTAATACAAAAAATGGTAAAATAAAGTCTTTGTTGGCCACATTTACACCTCCTGCAGTCTCATTTTTTGTTGAGGGAGGAATCAAGGAACAGAAAATCTTTAACGATTTCAGTGTCTTCATTGTCAACTGATAGGTGCCTCAGATTCCCTCTACTGACTGATAAGACAAAACACAAAGGCTCTGCCTTATCAGTCAGTGGAGGGAATCTGAGGCACCTTCAGTAATTCAACATATTTCCCTCCAAATCTTTCCTTCTGTTATATGAGGAGGAGGGGAACAAGGGAGACATGTGTTTGAACTAGGGTTTCCATTCTCCTGGTTGCTGGTCTGTCAAGGTGAGGCCAGGAGATGTCCCAGAAATACAGCTCCCCTGGAGAAAATGGTTCATTTGGATGGTGAACTCAGTAATATCACAGCCGATGGAGGACCCTTCCCTTCCCCAAAACATCCTTCCCAAGGATCAACCCACAAATCTCCAGGAATTTCCCAATTTAGAGAAGACAACCATACTTCCAACCCTAAGATCTGTCTTTCAATTGCTTTTACTCCTCCCCTTCTTTTTAGGTGGCTCACTGGAAAACATAGTTTCTCCAAAAATGGCTGAATTTGAATGGAGCTCTTACCGTCCGTCAAAAAGGATCAGTCAGGCACCTGACTACTGAAATGCATAACGAATCAGTTACCACATTGTGGTGTAGTGGGTCAGAATGGCAGCTTCTAAACTGGAAAGCCAGGTTTGATTCCCCACTGCTCCACATACATCCAGTTGGGTGACCTTGGGCTAATCACAACACTGATAGTGCTTTTCTCACAGAGAAGTAACATTAGGGCTCTCTCAGCCCCACCTACCTCACAAGGTGTCTGTTGTGGGGACAGGAAGGTAAGGCAATTGAAAGCCACTTTGAGATTCCTTCAGGTAATGAAAAATGGGGTATAAAAAACAACTATTTCTCTTCCTCCTCCTTCAACAATTGTTCAATTCCAGTAAAGGTTCAAACCAAATAAGATATTTTAGTTTCAGTTCTGATTAACTGAGGGAGGCAGTCTGATAGATTTTTTGGGATTTCAGTTCAAGCTTAGATATAAAAATGATCTTCCCCATATAACCTACCTAGTAATTGAGAATAAAATGAGACCTCCCCTTTGAGTTACCAGACCCTCAGCATCCTAGAGACCGGTGGTGATGTCAAAAAATGAAGGCTGGTGATATCACAATGAACTGCAGTTTAAATGAAAGTTCTACCTTACCTAACAGGGAATTGTACCACATGGTGTTTCTGAATGTGTGTTGTCACAATCTAGTGGCTTTGATAAACTGAGCCATTCCCCAGAACACATTTTTTAAAAACAACATGGAAATTAACTATATGCTGAACTTGAAATATAGGGGTATGCTCACGGGCCAAGCATCTTCTTTCCAAGTTGAAAGGCTCACATTCAATCTTTGGCACTCTATTTCAAAGGACTGAACTGAGCCTTTCAGTGTGCAAAGAAGATGCTCGACCCTTGAGCATATCCCCTATATTTCAAGTTCAGCATTTACATGTTATTGTTTTTTAAAATGTGTTCTGGGGAATGGCCCAGTTTATCAAAGCCACTAAATTGTGACATTCAGTTTATCAAAGCCACTAAATTGTGACATTCAGAAACACCATGTGGTACGCATTCCCTGTGATATAAGGTAGAACTTTCATTTTAATTGCAATTCATTGTGATATCACCAGCCTTCATTTTATGACATCACCACCAGTCTCTAGGATACTGGGGGCCTGGTAACTCAAGGAGTGGCCTCATTTTATTCTCAATTACTAGGTAGGTTTCATGGGGAAGATAATTGTTATATCTAAGCTTGAACTGAAATCCCAGAACTCTTTTAGACTCCCTCTTTCATCTGAAACCCAGAAAAGCCACTATCTGTCCATGTAAACAATAGTAACCTTTATAAATGAATGGATAGATAAGGCAATTTTGTAAATTCTCATGGATACTTTAGCTGTTTGTGCCAGATTAGTCCTTTTTTTAATGTGTCCAGTTCTCTAAGCAAGCCTGTATGGATGTCTGAAAGAAGCGGACACCAAGTGTATGGGATAATTGATAGCTCTGTGATTTCAGTTTTCTTTACTGAAGCCCTCAACTCCTTGAAGGAAGGGATCCAAAGAGGTATTAATTGGTTATTTGTTTATAGCTTCAGATAAGCAGTCCCTCTGACTATAGCAGACTTTCTCAACTAGGGTTTTGGGAACCCCTGGGATGTTTTGATGGCACTGGAAGAGTTTCCCGAAATACATACATACATACATACATACATACATACATACATACATACATACATACATACATACATACATACATACATACATACATACATACATACATATTTAATTGTTAAACATCAGATGATATGATCATATGTGGCCAATGATGGGCCTGTAGGAAGTGGGAAGGGGAGGAACCCTGGGTGGGCATGTACACAGCTATGCTTCCCAACCATATTCCGCATGATTACACCACCTCTGGGGTTTCTCAAAGCCTGAGTCATGTTTCAGGGAGTTCTCAATGGTAAATAAAAAAAATAGTTGAGAAAGGCTGGATTAGAGTGTTGTGATAGGGTTGAGTGAAATTCACTGGAAGATTCCCATAGTAATTCTGTTTGGGGAAAACAGGACTGGTTTTATACACTTACTCGCAGTGATTAGCTGGCCCTTTTATCCTCTGTCATGTTGGAGAAGACTTGGCAATTCCAGCTTCTAACATGGACCCATTGTAAAGAGTAAAATATGACATATGGTTTGTTTATTTCTGTCATTTGCTGGTAGAGAATGGCAGATGGTTAATGGCAAGCCTTTGAGAACCAGTCTCCCCCAAAGTCACTGTTACAGCTATCTGTCACTTTGATTGGGGAATGGAAGCTGCCCATTCTTCTTGCTATGCAACCCCATATTATGATAGAATGAATGCAATTTCTGACATAAGCATTTACATCAGTATCTTGGTTTCTTCATAGCTGGAGCATATGAGTCGAGTAGAAGTCTCCCGAAGATAAATCACTGTCGGCATAAGTGGGACTTGTGATTTATATTCCACTTTCATGTATTTGTTTAGAATGGAACCCTGAGATTAAACAAAAAGCTAAATTGGCTGTTGACTCAACAGGGGGAGAAAAAATGAACACTTGTAAGTAAATTGTGCTTCATAGGCTGGGACTTGGGACATTAACTAAAAAGCACTGTCCTTTCCCCCCCCCCCTAGCAACTAAATGCCAAACTTGGTACAGCAAACAAATTACTTTGAGGGGTTGCAATTGGCTAATGTTCTTCCAAGAGTGGTGCCAAGTTATGAATGAAGGTAATAATTTTGGGGCCTCAATGTGAGAATTTTATGGAAAGCGAGGCTTTTGCTTAAATGCAGCCTGATGAGAAAATGTTGACTGGGCTGCTGTATAACACACAGTATATATTTATATGATACATCTGGCACATTCAAAAATGCAGAAGTGCTACCCCAGGATTCCTGATGCAGAGTCATTAATTTGTGTGAGCAGAGAGGGAAAAAAGAACATTGGCCCATTAACTAAAGAGCATGAATTAGAAGAGCTAAGTAGGACCTGTCCATTCTGTGGCCCATCAAGTTTGAGATAGCTCACCCATCAAATATGAAAGCTGATTAACAAGGCAATGGACTTCCGGGTGTTTTTGGCCTTACTGGGAATTTAAAGGGGGGGGGGGGGAGATTGCACTGAATGGATGTTAGACTTGTATCAAATGTTGTACAGGCCTGTTTTTTGTTTGTTTGTTTTGTGTTTATGCATTTTTCCTGGTGTTGATGATGATATGATGATGAGTAGGTTTCTCTGTTTTTCTCTACCTTAAGAAGGCTTACAATCTGCTGGTTGTCCTGGGCCACTGGGACATTAAACTGGCCTTAACCAGTGCCAGGGCCTTTTTGGCCTTGGCCCTAACTTGGTAGATTGAGCTCCCAGAAGAGCGGAGGGGTTCTGCAGGGCCCGCAAGACAGAGCTCTTCTGCCAGGCATTTGGTTGAGGGCGGGGTGGGTGGGTGACCAGAGGTACTAATTGTTGGTCCTGCCCTACTTAAGCTTTATAATCAGAACGCCCTGGGTTTATATCATCTAGGGCCACTGGTATTAGTCCCAAGGCTGAAACAGCAGAGCTGGGACTGAAAGAATTAAAAATGTTTATGCTGCCATTTTATTGTAACGGTGGTTGATGGATTTATGGGTTTTATTGTGATTTTATTGTTTTTTTATACTTGGTAGCCACCATGAGTCGGCTATTGTCAAGAGTCACAGTATACTGAAACATAAACTAATCGTCATTCCCTTCCTCTTTCCACGACAGGCATCTTGTGAAGTAACTGGGGTTGAGAGAACACTGAGAACTTTGACTGGTCCAAGGTCACCCAGCAGGCTTCATGTGAAGGAGCACAGAATCAAATGGTTTTTCAGATTAAAGTCTGCCATTCTTATCCACTACACCATTCTGGCTTTCCAGCCTGAACTCTAGAGCATGGATCCAAGAAGATGAGGCCCTCTCTGGGATTGTCCTGACAGGTGAGAGTAGAAGATGAAGAATTGTTTTTTATATCCCGCATTTCGCTACCCAAAGGAGCCTGAGAGGGGCTTACAATCACCTTCTCTTTCTGTCCCCATCATAGATATCCTGAGAGGTAGGGAAGGGAGGGCTGAGAGAGCTCTGTCAGAACTGTTCTGCAAGAACAGCTCTAGCAAGATTGCCAAAGGTCACTGAGCTGGCTGTACGTGGAGGAGTGAGGAATCAAACCTGCTTCTTCCTATTAAAGGCTACTCCTCTTAAGCATTATACCACTATCGGATAGCCTCCCACATCCCACACCAATTTCACCCCTTCATAATGTTATCATATTAAAAAAAAAAAACTATGAGAGATTTCAACAGCATCAGTATACTCCAATTCCCCTCTGATGCTGGATTCTAAGTACACAACATCCATTAAGTCTACTAAATCTATTCAGTCCATAGCTAATTTTTAACAGAGATGATTGTGGACAGGAGACAGTGGAAAGCTTGGGGGGGGGGCTCCCTGATGTTTCTTCTCAGATGGTGTGCATCAGTGTATTCAGACTGCAGGGACATTGGTACAGTCCTAAGAATCTAAAGTGATTTGTGATGGCTGAGAGGGAAGGGGATTTCACAGCATGGAGTTTGTTCCTTGTGACTAACATAGAGTAAATAAAACTCTGTATGTAGAACCATACAGATATGTCCTTTCTCCACACTAACCAAGTGAGAAGAGTTCATATCTGTCTGTCAGTGGGGATACCAGGATTGCTCCCTTAGGAGTGAAAGGGGTTGTAATTTTAGACAAGGAACTTTACTGATACCATAAGGCCACTTCTAGGGGAACACCTAGAGGTGGCATCCAGGCATATGCACTAATGACCCCTTCCATGGTTCTACTGCTCCTCCTGTAACGTGGCAATGGGCAAGCTTTTCTTGGGGGCACTGTAGTAGAAATAAGCTGGACATGAAAGAAGAGATCAGATTACATTGCAAAATGTAAAAGTGTTGTAATTGCAATCAGCAGGTAAGTGGACAAAGTCAACCCCAAAGCATTGTTATTAAGTTGTTAAGCAGCTAAGCTGCACCTATGTACTCCCCTAGTGATACCAAGATGTCACTACTGAGATTGCAGGGGCTTCAAGCCACATGGAGTGGAAATATCCAAGCACATATGACTGGGAGATCCCTTAATTTAAGGTGGGTTACTTCCCACTTGCTCTTCTTCAAGAAGAAAAGGATCTTAACTAGTGAGGAGGAAGGACTCCCCACTATTAAGCTCTCAACTTTCTCCATATGCTGATATGTGGGTATGTAGTCTTGCTTGCAGCCAAGCCATAGAGCCTTGCAATGTGTTTCTTTGTAACTCCTTTTAAAGAATTTGTACTCCGCTTCAGTAAGGAGATTGAAGCAGATGAGTATATGATATATATTTGTGTATAATCATTTTAAATCTGAAAGTGCTGTCATTCTGGATCTGTGCCTAAGCCACGAAAGGTAACATGTAACTGCAAATGCTCTGCAGAAACTCTGCAATTCTATTTCTTTGGAGGTACCTAGTGTCGAGTCCAATCCAAAAGTATGAACAAAAAGTAATGCCAAAAGGAAGAGAAAAAAAAAACACATTCTGGCAGCTCAGCGATATATACCCAATACAGCAGTTTTGGCAGCTTTTCCAGCAATAGGGCTGTCAATCTGAAGGAGAATCAGGGCACTTGGGTGGGAGTTTCTCCATCAATTACATTCTAATATAGAAATATGAACACTAGCCATGATGTGTAGGAGAAGCTGTTTTATTTCTCTGTGATTCGGAAACATTCTAAACCTCCTGAAGACTGGGGCTCCATGAATGAGACTAATAGATATTCCCATGATTTTTTCCCCCCCATTCGTTAACATTTTCTTATGGGAAATAAAAAAGATGAGAACTTCTCCTTCATGTATAAGAAAAGGAGGGATTTACTTCTTTTATTCAGAGGAGATAGTATTTTCCACTTCGCTGAGGTCTGCCACTCACTACAAAGATCCTGGGGGGAAACAGTTATCCTGGTCCTTTAAGGAATTTCCTCTGACAAATGAAACACACAATAAACCTTATATAACATTCACATCCAGAGAAAACACCGGACTATTTATTTATTTATTTTGCAAAAAAAAAAGAATATTATTTCATTCAATGATAAGACAATGGAGTGAAAATCTTCCTTAACAATATGGGCTTCAAAAACTCACTGATTACCTTTAAATCATTTCATGTTTCACCTAGCAATATGTAAATCTGTATTTAACCTATTTAGGTGTTTATGTGATTTGCTGTGGTAATTTTCTCAGCACTCCATGGCTTTGCATATATGATTTATATTCCTCACAAGTTCCATCCTCATTCTAGTTGCATTAAAAAATAATTAGATTTAATCCTGAACTTTCATAATATAACATTATGAAGATTATGTAACTCTTTAGTTGGCGGTTTTCTATATAATTCAGCCACGGGTTTCACCCTGAGTAAAATAATATATATTTTTTCAACATATTATTACACCTTGCTTATTTCCTCACAGTTTAGCAGTAGGCTATCCTATGACAAATGCGCACAGGAGGCAAGAAGCCTCCCACACAAGTAGAGTTTTGCGAGTGATGCTAAATACCTCTACATCGTATGTAGAACTGCACCAAAGTCTGGTTTCAGACAAATAGATTCTCATGTTCTTTTGTGTCTGCTTATTTGAAACATTTCTATGCTTCTTAAAAGGAACCAAGTTCCGACTGTGAGATTCAGCAAAATCAATGAAACCAATAATCCAAAAGAATCAGGTGAGAGTCCCAGATGAAGCAAAAAAGATCAAATGTATTTTGTGCAAAATAGAGAGATCAACAGCAATGGGGCTGTAATACCTGCCTTCATCCCAGCAAGGCTGGCATGGATCTTTTGTAACTTTCCCCACTTCTCAGTTTACACATTCTCAGTTTACAGTTTACACATTTCCATTGGTTCATGCATCATCATCATCAAGTAGCTTTGGAACTTTTGCCCTTGGTCAGGGTCACAGGGTAATTGCTCTGACCCATCCTGATGGGCTGGGTTGTTTCTCTTCCAAGAAGGTCTGGTTGTAGAATGGTAGCTTTTTCTGTCTGAGCAATCTCCTGAGATTGGCCCCTCAGACGGTACTCCTCTACATATGCATGTTCCTAGATCTGCAACATTTCATCCTTGAAGGCTGTAGTGGGGCTTGTTGCAACCTGCAATAGACTTCTTTCGCTCCCCTTATCTTGCATATAGGATTCAGGAAGTATATATGACTCCCTCACTTGTGGCTAATGGCTGTTATAGGTCTTTCAGTCTCTGTGAATCTTTGGTCAAGCAATATTCTATTAATGCTTAGTAAAAGACTGTACTAAGTCAATTTTCTAAGAAGAAGGGGAAGGAGAGTTGGTTCTTATGTGTCACTTTTCTGTACCCGAAGGAGTCTCAAAGCGGTCGCCTTCCCTTTCCTCTCCCCATGACAGCTGTGAGGTGGGTGAGGCTGAGAGAGCCCTGATATTATTGCTTGGGCAGAACAGCTTTATCAGTGCTGTGGTGAGCCCAAGGTCACTCAGCTGGTTGCATGTGGGGGAGCACGGAATCAAACTCAGCTCACCAGATTAGAAGTCCACACTCCTAACCACTACACCAAGCTGGCTCATCCCACATAACATTTGATCCAGCTCAGGGTCCCCAAGGCAATGAACATTAATACATGTTAAATATTAAAACATCCCAAGCATTAAAACCAGCATTTATTACACACACAGAAACTATTTTAAATCTTTGGCATGTCAGACTTGAATATAGAGATAACCAAAAGGGCACTAAGGTGTGAGATCAACCCTAAAAAGGTCAAATATCTAGGAGTCCAAATTGGAAATCGCTCTGATACCTTGCTTGCTAACAACTACGGGGAGCTCTGGTCACAAATCCAACAGGACATTAAGAAGTGGAACAGCTTGAACCTTTCGTGGTCAGCAAGAATGGCCACAGTAAAAATGTCAATATTACCAAAATTTAACTTCCTCTTTCAAACTCTGCCAATAGATATTAATGACTCTGTGGTAAATAAATGGCAGTCTGAAATAAATAAGTTCATTTGGAACTATAAGAGGCCAAGAATTGCCTTTAGAATTCTACAAGATGACAAGAAGAGAGGGGGACAGGGCGTCCCAAATCTAAAATTATACCTACATGCGGCAACACTGACAGCAGTGGCAGACTGGATAATTGATCCAATGACAAGAGATTTGGTGTTGGAAAAGGTAGATAGTAAGCAAAGCTTCCATGAAATGCTCTGGCCCTCTTTGAAAACAAAAGGAAAGGAAAAACCTAAGGTCAACCTTTGGACAAGATCCCTTCTAAAGATCTGGAATAAATACAAAACAAGACTTTGCTCCTCATCATATTTACTGAAATCGCCAATAGAGGCGTATTTTTCCAGACAGCAGCAAAGAAGAATAACATGCCCAATGTACAAGGACTTGTTAACGAGAACAGGTGAGCTCAAGAGTCTGCAAGAATTAAACAAAGAAGGATATGAGCTACGATGGATGGAGTATAACCAACTGAAAGCCAGACTAAAAACAGACTTTGAGATTCGAGTGGACAAAAACTCACCTCTTAGCGATTTTGAAAACATGTTACTGCTCAAAAAACCACACCTACAGGGCCAGATCTATAAACTTCTTTTGAAATACGAGACTGAGTCAGAACAAGTAAAGAATTGCATGATTAAATGGATGCAAAACCTGGGCTCCATAATTGGTATGGAGGAATGGGAACGAGTTTGGATCAAAATTCCTAAACAAACCAACAGCCAAATTTTAAGGGAAAACTGGTATAAGATGTTTTATAGATGGTATATTACTCCAAAGGTCATTGCAAAAATCTCAGATAGGTTTGATAATAAATGTTGGAAATGTCATAAAGCAGTAGGTTCTTTTTATCACATGTGGTGGAATTGTGAGAAAGCAAAAAAGTATTGGGTTAAAATACATATGGTGTTACAGGAAATATTTAAAACTAGTAAAAAAGCCCATTGTATGAAGAAGACAATGGGCGCTAGCAGGTGGGGACCAGAGCGAGCGGCAGGTGAGGGACAGAGCGAGGGACAGGCTACCTGAAAGAGGAGGCGGACGGCGGCTCCTCTGCATTTTTTTGTTCTTCTGCGGCTTTCCCGGCGGCTCCATTGTGTTCTGGGGCCATGAGGGCAGGGAGCACCCAGCAGCTGCGCTGTGGGCGGCTGCTGGGGCTCCCAGGGCGCCGGCTTGAAGTGGCGAAAGGCTCCTCCAGGGTTTTTTTTTTTCTGCTGGCTCTCGTGGGCGTGCCGGCTTGGAGCTGCGAAAGGCTCCTCCAGGGTTAATGTTTTTCTGCTGGCTCTCGTGGGCGTGCCGGCTTGGAGCTGAAAGGCTCCTACAGGAGTTTTTTTTTCTGCTGGCTCTCCTGGGCGCCGGCTTGGAGCAGCGAAGGGCTCCTACAGGAGTTTTTTTTTCTGCTGGCTCTCGTGGGCGGCGGCTTGGAGCTGCGAAAGGCTCCTACAGGAGTTTTTTTTTCTGCTGGCTCTCCTGGGCGCCGGCTTGGAGCTGCGAAGGGCTCCTACAGGAGTTTTCTTTTCTGCAGGCTCTCCTGGGCGCCGGCTTGGAGCTGCGAAAGGCTCCTACAGGAGTTTTTTTTTCTGCTGGCTCTCCTGGGCGCCGGCTTGGAGCTGCGAAAGGCTCCTACAGGAGTTTTTTTTTTCTGCTGGCTCTCCTGGGCGCCGGCTTGGAGCTGCGAAAGGCTCCTACAGGAGTTTTTTTTTCTGCTGGCTCTCCTATGCGCCGGCTTGGAGCTGCGAAAGGCTCCTACAGGAGTTTTTTTTTCTGCTGGCTCTCCTGGGCGCCGGCTTGGAGCTGCGAAAGGCTCCTACAGGAGTTTTTTTTTCTGCTGGCTCTCCTGGGCGCCGGCTTGGAGCTGCGAAAGGCTCCTACAGGAGTTTTTTTTTCTGCTGGCTCTCCTATGCGCCGGCTTGGAGCTGCGAAAGGCTCCTACAGGAGTTTTTTTTTCTGCTGGCTCTCCTGGGCGCCGGCTTGGAGCTGCGAAAGGCTCCTCTGGGGGTGTTTTTTTTTTCTCTGCAGCTTCTCGGCGGCTGGAGTCTTGTGTTTGCGTCGGCGGCTCCCTTGGGGGCTGGCCTGAGGCGGCGAGAGGCGCTTTGCGCCTCTCACCGCGTCAGGCCGGGAGCAACTGGCCGGGAGCGCGCGGCTCGCAGTTGCTGGGGCTGGGAATCGGAGGGACCAATCGGCAGGCGCTTCGCGCCTGCCGATTGGTCCCTCCAGTTGTCTGTCATGAGGAAGGGTCCAATCTGGACCCTTCCTCATCCCGGACACATCCCGCCCCAGAACCCCTTACTGTTTTATTTAGTCCGTGGCGCCCGCGGCGCCACGGGCGGTGTACAGATGTGATACCCAATGAAGCCTGAATCTATGCTGTTAAGCTTCCACCCAAGTGCTTTACCTACTTCTTCTAGAATCCTCTTCTTCCATGCAACTATGGCGGCACGGTTGGTGTGGGCGAAGCACTGGAAGGCGACTGAGACTCCAATTATTTCTACATGGCTTGATAAATTAGCGGACTTAGCAAAAATGGCAAGACTCACCAACATGGTTAAGAAGAGATCTCCGGAAGAATATGATGAACAGTGGAGTGATTATTTGGACTTTCTTAAGAAAGACAGCAGTAACTGTTAGATTAGGACCAATATGTAATGGGAACTGACTATATATCTCTTGAGATAATATCAGACTACATCAAGTATGATATATGTGAATTGACGACACTTATCAGCTGGTCGCCTCTTTGTTTTTCGTTTTTCTGTAAATGCTTTTTATAAGAACAAATAACAATAAAAACTGAATAAATAATAAAAAAAGAAACTATTTTAAATCATTAAACAAAAAATGTAAACATGTAGACTCACAAAGGGAGCGGTGCAATTATGTGCAGTAAGTCAGTAATACTTTTACTGGTCTGAGAACTTTGAGTGATGGGGGATTCACGTGGAATTTTTCCGTTAAGAGTGGCAGTTAAAAGTGACAATGGAAAGCTGACCATTGAATGGTTGAATTCATTTAAGAAGAGTCAAGGATTGAGAAAGGATGCTAGGGAACTGGAACCAATAGCCCTGAAGGAAATAGCTTCTAGTAAAAGAGGGTGATCCCTGTCAAGTAGTAACAAAGGAAATTTGGAACCTGTGTATGTTTGTTGTTGCCTTCACAAACTTAAGTAATTTTAAGACAAAGAAGCTTAAATCTGCTTATATAAGCAGAAACAAGAAGAATACACAGTGTAAAAAAATCAGACAACAAAGCAAAATGCAACACTGTGAGTAGGCAAAATCTATATTCATTGTGAGTTATATCTTAAGCATTACAATCACACCATCATTTATACACAGCTGTGCTCTGGGTAAGGACACATCAGCTGTTTTAGTAACTGTTGAACAACACAGCAAAGGCTTGAAACTACGTCCACAAACACAGCTATGATCCAAAAAATGAGAGATTCGTCAGCACGCAAGACAAAATCAAGGGATTTGTCCTGATAGCATAAGCAAAGCTGGAATCCATAAGGAAAAGATATAATATCAACTGCATTTTTTGGTGACAGTTGTAATTCAACTAGTGGTTTATTGGCCCACATGAGAAAAGTTGGAGGCTTTTTCCTAATAGGAATATTGCAAAGCTAGAATCCACAAGAACATTCAAAATTCAAAAAGATGACTGCTTGGTTTGTAAACTAAAACAGTTTGTGATATTTTTCTAATTGCATAGAGTAATTAACTTCTGTAACTTTAAATTTGTCCTTACCCTCAGCATAGCTATTTATAATTGATAGGTATTTGATTTATAAATTTATAGCTCTGTGCTCAGGATATAAATAGTGTTTGTTCCAGGAGACAAGAATGCTTGAAATGCTTTAAAAAGAAATTGGCCACCACTAGATGGTTCGCTGATAGCAGCGGAGTATAAATACAACACAAAAAATTAACCAATAATAAACGGAAGAAGAGATAAAACAGCCTTTATTCGGAAGTCCATCATTGAACTTTTATACTTTGGACTAGGGGCAAAGCCCGTTGTATCCAAGAATACAACGGGTGCTAGAGCTTGGCAGTGGGAAGAGGAAGGGGAGGAGTTTGTATGATTTTGAAGTCCCGCCTCCAAACCTCCAGGAATATTTCCAACCCAGGAGTAGCCAACCTAGAGGTGTGGCCTGGAGAGCTCCTGGAATTACAGCTCACCTGCAGAGTATAAAGATCAGCTCCCCAGGCAGAAAGAGCAACTTTGTACAGGGTTGTGGTAGAGAAGAAACATTTAAGGCTTCCCACACAGGTTGTTGTTGAATTGAAAGACTTGAAGCCTACTGCACCGGGTTGTTGTGCATATGAAACAGGAGACAAAAGAGCCAGTTTCCTCTGCAGAATAATGTTGTGCAGTGGCCTCAAATCTGCAGAGTTGCAAAGAAGAAAGACACATGGCTTGGCTGTGTCTAACCTCCGGGCAGAGCAGTATTTTAAGTGAGAAGGGGCTTTTCTGTGGCCTCCCTGTCAGCCAACTGTTTGGCAGAAGGGGAAAGTCACCCCCCCCAAAAAAAAGGAAGGCCCTCAGGCTCCCCTGCATTGCTCGTGGAAAGGCCTCCTTCCCTCAGTCAGGGCCTGTCAGAGGCTCCTTCACAGCAGGCCTGAAGGGGGGAGGGGGAGCACTCTCCAGCCTCCTGCCAACTCTGTCAGGGTTCTGAGGCAATTTGCAGTTGGACATGACAGTTAGGACAGCCTTGGGGCGAAAAGGGCTGGCACAGCCTGTCCAAGCCTCTGTTCTCATCCCCCTTGGCAGCCCTGCTGACCTCCTTTCCCTGCGGTGGTCAGGAGCAGACTGCTCTGCTGTTTGTTGTGTCCCCACGGGGGATGCATTTCAGTGGCAGAACTGGTCTGCCCCTTTCTGCATCCCTGCGGGTGATATGTTTTGGCAATGGAGCTGTTCCCCCCAGGAAATGCAGCTGTGGTGGAAAGGTTCCACTCTGTGGAAAGACAGTGGGTGGTTGTCATTTTGTGGGCTTGCATGAGAACATGATCCCACCTGCATGCAACTCCCAGCCTCCATAGCATGGGGAGGAGGCTCTATATTTGTTCATGGGCCTGGCCCAACCTGGCTGCTGATGGCAGCTGTAGAAAAAAAAGGTGATGCTGGAAAAACAAACTGGAGAGGACACCAATAAATAGCAAACAGGTGGGTTGATGGGTGGGACAATGTCCTGGGGAGACAGGACATTCTGACAATAGAGTTCCTAGTGATTCCTAGAGCTACTCCAGGACAAATCATACACCCCTTCATCCCCAGTTTCCACCTATTGATTAGGTGATTATCTGTGGGCAAAAGCCACAATTCCATCCATAAGCTGACAAATGGGAACTCTAGGTCCCTGACTGCTAGTGTAAATTAATGCTAGTGTAAATCAATCCAGTCAATAAGATGGGGTATGTAATAAGCAGTGTTATATCACTAAAATCATAGTGGTATTGATAATGCCTTGATTTTAAAAGAAATACTGATTTTCTTGTTTTTCCAGTTGTGTAAGATAAAGTATACCACAGTGTCATTCAAGAAAAATAATTGCTTCCTAATTCAATAAACACATAACTAGTATAAAGGGCTGTTTTAACAAGTAATGTCTGAATCAAGATTTCAAATAAAGGAAAACTGGCATTGATTTCAAGCAATAATTGTTAAAATAAGAAAAACTGAGATTGATTCTATCCAATTATTGTCTGCTTCTGGAACTTTGGTTCCTATTATTTAAAGGGCATGACAGTCTCATACTGACAGGCAGTATCTCTGCTATTTTTAAATTTAAACCAAAACTGAAAGCCACCCTTAAGTTAATGTTATTTGTATACTTTGATATAGAATTGAAGGAGCTGCTATCTGGCTACAGCTGGCAAGCTGACAGGTTTTTCTAGAGTCAAATTCCTGGTATCTTAGCTTATTGTCAGCCCCACCAATTAAGTAGGGACAGATTTTCAAAATGTTGTTACGCTTTAGTTGATTAATCACTGTGATTAATCATTAATGTTGGCAAACCTAGTAGAAGCTCCTAACTTTCCCATAACTGGCAACAGCTGATCCCTCATTTGACTCATTCATTGACTGACTATTATTGTCTGACAGAGAAAAGAGGACAGCAGAAACACTTGAAAAGTTCTTGCTATGGGAAAAAAATGGATTTCCCCCCCTAAAACCACTGAGATAAAATGGCTGACCTCTTTATAATGGACTGTACACAATAATGCACAGGAAGTATAGAAGGAACAAATGCCATTCTCACAGAGCAATTCTCTTAGACTTCACTCAGCCCCACCTAAATTACAGGTTGTCTGTTATGGGGAGAGGAAGGGAAGGAAATTGTAAGCCACTTTGGGACTCCTTTGAGTAGTAAAAAGCAGGGCATAAAAATCAGTTCTACTCCTCCTCCACCTCCTTCTCCTCCTCTTCTTCATCTTCTATGTTCTCCTTTTTCAAAACAGAATTTGCCATATATTAAACAGCTATTTAGAGCCTCTTGTGGTGCAGGGTGGTAAGGCAGCCATCTGAAAGCTTTGCCCGTGAGGCTGGGAGTTCAATCCTAGCAGCCGGCTCAAGGTTGATTCAGCCTTTCATCCTTCCGAGGTTGGTAAAATGAGTACCCAGCTTGCTGGGGGGTAAATGGTAATGACTGGGGAAGGCACTGGCAAACCACCCCATATTGAGTCTGCCATGAAAACGCTGGAGGGCGTCACCCCAAGGGTCAGATATGACTCGGTGCTTGCACAGGGGATACCTTTACCTTTAAACAGCTATTTAGTACATCTCCCTCTCTTCCCCAAAAGCAACCAATAACAGCATCAAAGGGCCATGAATTTCAAGCTCCCTCAAGCACTAGGAAACAGGTTCAGAGTAATCAGAAATATGGATCACTTGCAGGCCATATAAGGTAATGAGGCATGGAGCTGGTCACTAATAATTGGATTGCAGGTGAACATTTTGGGTGCAAAGGAAGATGCTCACACTTTTGTTGGGCTTCTAACAAGGCCACAGCTTTATTGACTAGTAAACAAGGACTGAACCCACCGGGGAAGAGGCATTGGCCCAGCATGAGTAAGGAAGCCTGTGTTTTGATCCCATTATAATGCAGCTTGATTACAGGTGCCTAAAGACCCACCATGTCTCTTGCCAAGCCCCCCAGGCTTTCCTGCTGCTGAGCTCCTCCTAGGGAGGTGACCCTTAAGGTACCTCAGGAGATATAACCTCCTTTGGCCCTACCAAAGGGCACCCAGCACTGTAAATCCTCCATGACCTACCCTTCTGGCTAAAGGCCTTGTTCACAGTCTTGCCACAGTCTTGAGACTCCTTTTCTGAGAGCTCAGTTCCCTATACTGAGCTCCACCCCCAAAACAGGCTCTGACCCATGACTTAAACAAGTTAAGATTTTTTTAATACAAAGTATTGCACAAAATTTTACAACTTTATTCTGCTCTGGTTCAGCCTCCCTTGGAGTACTGTGTTCAGTTTGGGGCACCACAGTTGAAAAGGGAGGTAAACAAACTGGAGTGTTTCCAGAGGAGAGCAACAAAGATGGTGAGGGGTCTGGAGACCAAGACGTATGACAAAAGGTTGGGGGAGCTTGGTCTGTTTAGCCTGGAGAGGAGGCAACTGAGAAAGAATCTGATAACCATCTTCAAGTATTTAAAAGGCTGCCATGTAGAGGAACAGAGTTGTTTTATCTTGCCCCAGAAGGATGGACCAGATCCAATAGGATGAAATTAATGCAAAAGAAATTCCATCTAAACATCCATAAAAAGTTCCTGACAGTCAGAGCGTTTTGTCAATGGAACAGGCTTCCTTGGGAGGTGGTGGGTTCTCCATCTTTGGAAATTTTTAAACAGAGGTTAGATAGCATTCTGATGGAGAGACTGATAATGTGAAGGCTCAAGGGGGTGGCAGGTTAACATGGATGGGTGATGGGGTTATGCGTGTCCTGCATAGTGCAAGGGGTTGGACGAGATGACCCAGGAGGTCCTTTCCAACTCTATGATTCTAAATTCCACAGACATTTGAACACATCAATGATATTACATTATCAAGGGACGGTGGGTGGGCAAACCATTTCCTCACAGAGCCACCGGGAAAGAGGCTGAGCCCTGGAGCACATGGCACCTTTTAAGAACCATGCTCATGCCTCTTTCCCCTGGCCCCTGCCTCCATCCCAGGCACCCAGCACATACATTCTGTGGGCTCGCCCCCATGTTGCCAGCATCCTGCAATTGTTGCTTACTTGCACCCATCCACTGCCATGCAAACAGTCAGGTGTGGTGAGTCTCCACTGCACTTGGCTTGCAGGTATGGATTTTGGGTGCAAAGGAAGATGCTCACACTTTTGTTGGGCTTCTAACAAAGCCACAGCTTTATTAACCAGTAAAGAAGGACTGAATGCACCAGGGAAGAGGTGTTGGCTTGTAATGGGGAAGGAAGCCTGCATTTTGATCCCATTATTACAGCTTTATTATAGTCACCTGGAGAACTGCCATGACCCTGGTCCAGCCCCACAGGTCCTCTTGCTTCTGGTGACCCTTAAAGTAAAGTGACCAGAAATCTGGGGCCACAAGGCGGGACATACTGCTGCCAGTGCTGCCACCGCCCTCCCCTCCCCCCTCCCCGGCTGGCCTCAGAAGGGCGGCGGTGGGGCGATAGCGGCAGCAGGTGAGCCCTCTCCCTTGTCCCCCCCCCTGACTGGCCTCAGGGCAGCAGCGGCCCAGGAAGAGCCACCCAAGCAGGTGGCAGCAGAGCCAGATGGGAAGCTCCGCCCCAGAGCCCCGGTGCCTGCGTGGGGGCCTCCTGAGCCTGGGCTGCTGCGTGGCCAAAAAAATAAAAAGAAAAAAGAAATTAATTAAAAAAAAATTGGAGAACGCTACTGGACAATTAGAAAACACCATGGGGCAAATGCCACAAATGTGGGACTCTCCTGCCAAAGGTGGGATGTCTGGCCACCTTACCTTAAGGTGCTGCAGGAGGCATAACCTCCTTTGTTCCTACCCCAAGGCACCCAGCCCTGCAAATCCTCCATGACTTAGCCTTTTGGTTAAAGGCCCTATTTGCAGTCTTGCTGCCTCAATACTGAGGCCCCTTTTCTGAGACATTCAATAACCAATTCATTAGGATTCTAGAAGTCTGGAACTATGAGAAAGAACTGAAACACAATATAAGTATTCACATGATACATTAAGCAGTACAGAAATTACACCAAAAAAATCCTACTTACCATAATTTAAGCATAGTTTTATATACCGCAATCCTTAATCCAGATGTTTTTAACCTTTTGACTGTGGGATAATCCCTGAAATAATTTTTTCAGGCTTTGAAGAGCCCCAGAAGTGGTGTCAGCTGGCCATACCTCCCTGCTATGCCTCCTGGGTGTTACATCACTGGCAGTGATATTACTACCAACATTAACAGGCAGGTTTAAGGAAGACTGAGTGGGGAGAGATAGGAGGCAGTTTAAAGTTGGAGAAGGGATGCAGGCATCTCCCCTCCCAGGCACAGAAACCACAAGAGAACTCATGCTCAGGAGGGGGGCAAGGGGAGTAATGGAAATGGCTGGTTCCCTAGCTTTGGCTGTAGAACCCCCTCCAGAGCTCCTGTGGAGCCCTAGGGGTCCGTTGATCCCCTGGTAGGGAATCCTTGCCTTAATCATTTAATTAACCAGGTTGGTAAACCCATTTTGTGCACTGCATTTGTCTTATTCCCTGTGCAGAAAAGCCCTGTTGAGTAGGTTAGGTTAGCATAGGTCGAGGAGAACCAGGAAAGTGAGAGCTTTCCTGACCTCTTCAAGCAAGCCATTCCCCAAGGAGAAAGCACATATACAGGCTGTTGTTGAGTTGGTCTATTTGCAGGTTGGCTCCAGCAGAAGCCCCTGCTGACTTTAGCAAAGCTCTTGCGGTGGAAGATAGGGAGACAGGGGCTCCCATAAACATGATGGGCAAACAGTGATGAAGGACTTTTATGTGTGATAGACAATACTTACAATTGAGCCCAGGAACACTTGAGCAGCCAATGAAGCATCTGCAAAGCCATCTCCTGGTGCCACCTTCTGAAACCTACACACTGCAGAACAGTGCCCCCAGTCGCATCATAATTATCCAGTCCTGAACAACATGGCTAATGGCATTGTTGAGCAGTCCAGAAGATAGCTGTCTGAATGAGAAGGCTTTCAGCTTGAATTTGGAAGATGGAACAGGGAAAAGTTGGAGGATAGAAAAAGATCCAGGTAATTGGAGTCATCTATAAACCTCCGGAGGTGAGACACCACCATATGCTCAAGCACTCTCTCTACCTGCAAAAAGAGAAAAACAGCATAGTGGGCAAAAGTTCAAGTATGTATGGTCTGAAAACAAAGCTAACGTTGAGCTTCTCTTATGGTCATAGGGAAGAATTCTAGTGAGGCAGTCATTATTTGACCCACTTAATGTTTAGCAGACCCCATTTGGCTGATTAAATTAGGGTGACCAGATCGTCCCACTTTTGGAGGGACATCTGGGGGCACCTGGCAAATTGAACTTATGATGAAATTTAAAATATATATATATATTACAATACTATTTTTGCGTTCTATGCATTCTATGAAACTTTTTGTCGCTCCATATAGACCAAATTTTTAATCAAGACCCCCCCCCCCCCCCCCGGTCAATGGTGTCCCGCTTTACCAATGTTAAAATCGGGTCACCTTAGATTAAAGTATCCTGAACAGACATGGGTCGCATATACAGGTGATAACCCACACCCTTATGCTTCACACAGTGAGAAGTTTCCATATGAATCAGACAACTGGAAGCCTCAGTAACACCATCCCTTCATCTGTAATTAATGTGAAAAGCCTGGTCGAATGCAACCAATTCTGTCCACAAGCTGCTTTGCAAAGGAGTGATTGAGGACACCACAGCTCCCCTTGGAGGGCATTATGTAAAAGGCATTTTGACAGACAATCAGGCAGTGGCTCAGTGATACAGTGCTTGACAGCCATTCGCTTCCACGAGGACACCATTACCTTCCTAACAGTGATTACCTAAGGCAGTGATGAAGGCTGCTCCTTGATGTTTCCCGTATCAGAGATCTGTTTCTGGGACATTTTGCTCTGCACACCACATGGCTTTACACAGAAGCAAGTGATGCTGAGCTAACAACATGGGAAAGGGCCAAGGGAATATGTCCTTCACCACCTGAACACACACGGATATATGAAGCTGTCTTAAGAAGAAGAAAGGTTGGTTTTTATACCCTACTTTTCTCTACCAGAAGGAGTCTCAAAGTGGCACAGTATGAAATGCAGAAGGCACAGGACTTCCCCGGTTGGGCTTCTGCTAGTCACTGCGGCAAGACAGGAGACATGAAAGAATCTGTGTTTCCTTGCCACAGACCATCTGAGGCCCTGATTCAGGCCAGGGCTGGGAGGAGGCTGGGATGGTGGCGATGTCATTCTGCTTTTCATTTTATATTCAGACTCCCTCTCCCTTTGTTCTCTTCCTATGCCATTCTAAGCAGAATGACACTTTCCTTAGCCCATGGAGAACAGTGGTTTTAGAAGAGTGTAATTTTGCTTCCAATTGCACTTGTAGGCACCTCGATGGTGTGCTTTCCTTCCTTCCTTCCTTCCTTCCTTCCTTCCTTCCTTCCTTCCTTCCTTCCTTCCTTCCTTCCTTCCTTCCTTCCTTCCTTCCTTCCTTCCTTCCCTCCCTCTGGTTTTAGTAGGCACTGCATTTCCTATAATTAATTCATTCATTTCAAAGAATGCACTTCCCCTGAACTCCCATCTGACTAAACTTCAACACAGCTTCTAACCAAATTTAGAAACCCAAAAGTCAAACAAAAATTGAAACACAATAAAAAATCCCAGAAGCAGCTTTGTTGCATGGATAAAAAAGCCGACAGCTCTCCAAACATCAATTAATTAATAGACCAATGGATGCCATAAATAAAACAATTTAACTTGGCATTGAGAAATAAAAAAAATGAAGTTGGATGCCAAGTTTGAGGATAGCATTACGCATTTTACTTCTTCTGCTCCCCAGAAGAGTTTTGATATAAACTGCAGTTTGGTGAATATTAAGATACTTTTTGTAGGATACAACATTGCAGTTGGAATGAATTATGAGGACAGAAACCAACTTGGGTTGATTTTGTTTAGCTTGGGTGGACAAAAAATAATAATAATTGCATGCTAGGTAAGTCTCTTAAGCCTTAGTGATTTGTTGCAAGCAATTTAGTATCGGTGTGGGGGGTATTTTCTTTATAATTAGGAAAACTTAGCATTAAATAATTCCTCCCACCCAAAGACAGCATCAGTATGCATACCCACTTCAATTTCTGCCTCCTTTAGCTTTGTAAACCTGGCACAAAGACTTTACTGAAGGTGGCAGGTATTAATAGAAAGTAGCTCCACACCCTGCCCACCATTACTTAAGTCTATATATTATATACACACATACATATTCTAAACTAACTTCAAAAAAATGCATCATTTAAAGTGGAAAATGGTATTCAGATGTTTCATATTCAGGTCTGACTACTTCAAATAGCTTCAGGGTTTCGCCATGGATAGCAAGGCTGAGATAGCAGAGCAAGAATTAACTCTTGAAATGTTTGCTGACCCAACCAGATTCAAGGAGGGATAAGGATGTGACATTGCAATGGCTCATGAACTGCCTCTGTAGGAGGCTCTGCTGCCGCCACAGCTCACAGCTGCTTCGCCGCCGCTGCCGGCTCCACTGCCGCTGCTGACTATGCTGCCTCCGCCGCCACCGGGAAGGCGAGGCGGGTAATGGCGGTGGGCGGCGAATTGGAGAGTGGAAGGATTAGTCTATCCGGCAACAAGGGACCTTTGATTGGCAAAGCACCTGCCGATTGGCCCCTTCGATTGTCAGTCCGGGGGAAGGGGCCTATCAGCACCCTTCCTATCCTGGACAGGGCCCACCCTCGGGGCCCTTACTGCTTTATTTAATCCGCTCCTTAGCCAAATTCTTCCCTTGTTATTAAGAGAAGCACTTACAATCTAAGGACAGAGACGACATGCGAGAAAAGAGAATTTGAAAGAAATGGGTAGACAACACAATGAAGGGAAGAGCTGAGCAAAAAGACAAGTCTTTCAGTGATTCTGGAAAACAATGATGGATGGATTGTGGGAGATATCAAAGGGGACAGAGGAGAAACTAAGCATCCCTGTTAAAAATAAAAGACAGAAGGAAAGTGCATTCAAGCAAGAATAAGAGATCCTGGACTTTCTAAGAAGGATGATGATGATGATATCCATTCAGTTGTGTCCCACCCTTGGTGATTCTATAGGAAAGTTTCCGCTATACGTTTCTGTCAATGACTGCTTCCTAAGGATGATAAGGAGTGATTTAAAAAAAAAACCATCAGAATATCACTGGCAAAGCTTGTGGCATTTTATCTTCACAAGTTTGCAAAACTCAGTTTTCCATACAACGGTCATCCATTATATTACAAAAGAACTGATTTAATTCTATTTATTTATTTATTGTATTTATATACCGCCTTCCCCGAAGGCTCAGGGCAGTTTACATGAAACAACAAAATAGTACAGGTAACACAAACTTAAGTTTAAGACATTCTCCCCAGAGAATATACACCTCAAGTAACCAGAAGAAGGACCACTGCAGGCTTTAACCAGTAGAAATATTATGTGGTTAAATCTTTTGCTCTCAGGAAACAAATGAAATTGTTCCCCCCTTTTGAGGAAATCAACATAATTCTAATTATCCTACAAACACATTTTGAGCCATTACTGTTTTAAAAATACAGAGAATCAGAGAGCACAGGAGAAAAAAGGGTGAGGATATCCTAAAGCTCTACTGCTGCTCTTTTCCATGAATGGAATGGTCAGGAGGACTTGTGCTAGCTCCTGAACTCTCTGTAAACTTTGTACTTTCTAAAGTTTATCTTGCTTTGGGCTATAGCAGATGCAGTGTAGCTTCCTTGTAGCCCTGGGCAAGCTCACTAATCAAAAAGTCAACACATAAACTCTTGTCTCTTCACTCCTTACATGCACTAACACCTTCTGCTTGCAAGGCAGGTGCTGTAAAAATGAGACCAAACTGTATGTTAATACATATCTGCTTATATAGATGGTGTGATTGTAGTTTGGGATTTAATTATTTCTGTTTGTCCCTGCCATGAATGCTTCTGAGATGTTTAGAGTAATGCGCAGGATTTTATTTTATTGTTTCGTTAAGCCGGATTAGAAAATGTATTACGACAGTTTGTTCAGACTTCAGGAGGAGGAAGCCAAAAACAACAACAGTGATGCAATAGGACTAGAATTAGAAAATTTGAAACTACAAAACAAAAAGCATAATATACCATTATCAGTGTAGAAAGTGGTTTACAAAGCTAGAAGCCAGCAGAGTAAAAGATGAAACACAAGGAAAGATTACATATAAAAACCAGAATTAGTCAACGTGGTGTCTTGAGAGCCAGCTTGGTATACTGGTTAGGAGTGCGGACTTCTAATCCAGCAAGACAGGTTTCATTCTGCGCTCTCCCACATAAAGCTAGCTGGATGACCTTGGGCTCACCATGACATTGATAAAGCTGTTCTGACGGAGCAGTAAAATCAGGGCTCTCTCAGCCTCACCTATTTCACAGGGTGTTTGTTGTGGGGAGAGGACAGGGAAGGCGACTGTAAGCCGCTCTGAGACTCTTTCAGGTAGAGAAAAGTGGCACATAAGAACCAACCCCTCCCCCTCCCCCTCTCCCTCCTTCTCCTCAGGTGCCCACCAAGTGTTTTTAGGGTGTGGCCAGGTAAGGTTTTTGCCCAGCAATGCTCATTATTAGATTTTTATTGGATGTTCAGATTTTTCTAAAAATATATATTGATTTGGCAGCAATGGTTACCACAGCACAAAGATCTACACTGTGTTACCAAAAGTAAACTCAGGCAATTTTTTGCGGATGGCTCCAACTCCCACGGCAGCCATTTTGAGGCAGCTGTTGTGTTGCTGCATCTACTACACCATACCACATTCTAAATATGCTCTCATGTTCAAAAGGGTTAGAAACCCTTGTACGAAACAAGGCAATAGGCTACAAGCCACCTCCTCTGTAAAAAAAAAAAACACTGTTCCACATTGTTTAATTTTATTGCAATTCTAATCCCTACATAAAAACAATTGAATACTTTTTTTTTGCATTTTGGATTTAAGAGTGGAAGAAGGAGATTCCTGAGTAGACACCACCACACACTCCTGAATTTGTTTGCAGACCTATTTTTTCCCCTTAAATTTGTATTCCACCCTGTCTAGAGTCTTATCAAAATTCCTGTTGGGTTTCCATTGAAATAGCTCAACCAAGGATGAGTAGCTGCTGCCTGACAGACAGGGCAGATGAAACTAGAGTTGCCAGCTACAGACTTGGAAATACCTGGAGACTGGGAAGGGCCGAGGTATGAGAAGGGCAGGATCTGGGAAGGGGAGGGATTTTAATGGGGTATGTGTTGAGGTGCTGCAGAGATCAGGAGCTTGGATCCTGGCTAGCATCAGAGATGTGTAATTACCATTGGCTGGCTTGCAGGATCCAGCCAGCAATTGGTTGTTGTACTTACCAAATCAGAGGGCTCTGCTTAGGGCCAATCACAAGCTTTGGTGGGAACCTCTGAACTGCATATAAGTTGGGTGGTGGGCTGTTGTTTTAGTTCAGTTCGATGCCTTATTGAACCCACTATTCAATAATGCCATAAAGTCCTTCTTCCAAAGCAACCATTTTTTTTCCAGATGAGTTGATCTCTATCACCTGGAGATCTTCTGTAGCTACAAGTGATCTCCATCCCCTCAGAAAATGGCATCCCAAGCATCCCCAGTCCCTTGTCTTGGACAGGTGTTGTGGCACCAGCTCTGTGCAGCCAACTCTACCTGAGTTTCAGCCACTGCTGAGATGTAGGCAGCGAAGCAGAGGAAGACAGCACTGCATACCCATGGTATCCTAGCAGCTTCCTGGGCAATGTACAGGTGTGTTGTACATTGAAGTCGAGGAGCCTGTCCTGTTGGGGATGAGATGGGGGCGGGTGAGTGGGTGGCTACCTGCATCAAAAAAACCATGACAGGGTGTCTCAAGTGTTCATTTTGGATTACAACAAAATATTCCAAACTACTATCAGTTATTTTTTTAAAAAAAATAGACACACACAATGCAACAGCAACTACAGACCTTCAAGGCAGGGCAAGGACACTCATTTTCAAGTGAATGAATTAACATTTCTTCATTTCACCTTTGTTTCTACATCTTTGTTTATATTCACTATCACAACCGCTATTTCCTCATCTTTTGGGTGCCCCTTAAATGTGTGCCTTCAAATTGCTTCTGACTTATGGTGGCCCTGTGAATTAATGACCACCAAAACATCCTATCATTAACAACCTAGCTCATGTCTTGCAAACTAAGGCTCAGGGCTGCTTTGATGAGGTCTACCCAACCCCCCTCCCGGGTCGGTCCGTCCGTCCGTCCGTTCGTTCGTTCGTTCGTTCATCCATTCATATACTGCCACTATTGGACAGACTGTCTCACGGTGGTGAACATCGAAGGAATACACAATAGTTGAACAATAAAATAATGTATTCAATCCATTGATTTGTCTCAGACACGATAGGAAAGCTCAACAGTCAGCAAGTACTGGGATACACCTTTAAGACCAACAAAGATTAATTCTGGGGATCTGAAGAAGTGTGCCTGCCCATTAAAGTTTATACCCAGAATTAAACTTTGTCTTAAAGGTGCCACTGGTCTCAAAATCAATTCTGTTGCTTCAGACCAACATGGCTACCCACTTGAATCTAGCCCCAGGTGAGTCATTTTATTTTCTGGGGAGAGTTCAGGCTTGATCTGATCTAGAATCCACTTATTTGTCTCAGACAGAACAGGAAAGCTCAAAAGTTGGCAAGTATTGGGATACATTTTTGTGTATCTTGAACAAGCATGGGATACATCCCCTGTGAGAGAACTCCTGAGTAGTGAAAACTTAGAAATCGATATCCAGCCAGCTACCCAACTTGTTGTCCATTCGTCTTCTGCTATTTCCATTTAGTTTTCTTCCCTGTTTTATTTCGGTGTCTATCTTCTCTCTTCCTCTGGAGGAAATCATAGCTTCGTTATTAACAATGCCTTATTTTAGCTATTTTCTTTAACATCTATATAACACACTTGGCATTCGATAGGCCGGCTGATTGTAATCTCACAACTAGGTGTTTGGTACAAAACATATATAACTGTTTACTGCTTGCCAGAGGGACCAATTGCAAATGATGCCAGAAAGGAAATCTATTACAGTGGCTCATCACTACAGATGGGAAGGGAGAGCATCCATATCCCTCTTCAGCCAAAGTCTCTGAAGTCGAGGAGCAGATGTTTAATTTTGGACCTTTTACAGATTAATTTTTAAATACCGAGGTGCTCAATAACAAGCGCATTCGTCAAAGGTTTGTCAATTTGTCACAATGCCACAAGCATCGCGTCGTTCGGGTCCCTGTGAATCTGAAGCCGTCCAAGAGCTTTCAAAGCGCTTGTTGCTTACCTGTGGTATTTGTCACTACCTGGGTGATGTTTGCCAGCTGATGACAAGCTTCGCATGGGAGAAGCAGCACTGGTGCTTGGGGAAGAGAGGTTGTTAGGGGAGCATCAGACATTTCTCTGCCTGTTTTCTAAGCACGGAAATACATCTCAGCTCCAGCCACCTGGAAATAAATCATGACATCTCATAGAATACCAAATCTAAATGCCACCTTTTCCTGACCTATCTGGACTCCAGTCATTCTTGTCATATATGTCCTGATGACAGGATTTCACATGTTGCCTTCTGGGGTGATGAGGATTTCATTTGTGTGTGTTATCAGGTCCCCTTATCATGCTGGGAGGTGAGTGCCTGTGATGTATGTGTACCATGGGATATAGGGTTTTTGCGCATTCCATCATATTTGGATAGTTCCAATTTATGTGCTCCCCATTTTATTGCATTAAAGGGAAGTTCTTCATACACTTCCCAGGGGTGGCCAAATCGTGGCTCTCCAGTTGTCCATGGACTACAATTCCCATGAGCCCCTGCCAGCATGCAGTCCATGGAAATCTGGAGAGCCACAGATGTCCATGGAGCCACAATTTGATACGTATACAGATATATACCAAGGTCTTGCAACATATTGTATTTTTTAGAGGAGGCATACGCATTGATTCCTCCACTATGCAGAGGACTGATAGCCAAATTAGTATGGCTTAGCCTCTATGATTCACCTAATAACACTCTACTTCCCACCACTTGTCCTTTCCCAGGCTCTCTCTAGGAATGTGTTCCATGTGACAATTCACTGTTTATCCTTAATCCTTTCTGTCTTTAAAATCCTACGAGAATGAAATGGCACTGGGCCGTCTGTGAAAACAGCCTCAGCATAGCACAGTAGCCAGACCGCCCGCATCTCCATATGCCTCTCTGAAACAACCCGTCTTCCAAACAGATTCCTGGGTAATTAAATCTCACTGAAAATCAATGCCACTTAATCCTAAATCAGTGTGTGTTTAGGATTTCAGCCAATGTGGAAAAAAAAATTGAACCCTGAAGAGACACAGATGCCAGTGGACTGGCAGGATGGAGCTTTTGAAAAAAAACGAGGAATTGCATACAGCAGCACAAAGGAGGAGAAGAGGCTGGAGTTAAACACACGCTTAACTTGCTTTTACTGAAATCAAAAGGAGGTTGTGGTTGAGTGGTAGGACATCTCTGCCTTGCATGCTAAAGGCCCCTAAAAATATTTTAAACCAAATCGCAAGGAAGTTACTTGTACACCTGTGGCGGAGGGTGTTGAATAAGTCTTCTGATTTAAAGCAGGAGTGTTACAGTTCTCGAACGCAGGAGTTGTCTGAGAAAACTTCGAAACTGGGAAGTGTATTTATTTTTAAAAGGTACCGATTCAGTTTCCGAGAGCTCATTATCCTACTTTCAGAGTCCTCTTCGGGAAACTCAGTTCATTTTTCAGAACTAGTTAAAAGGCTCTTTCTTTTAATTTCTACCAAACTGTGTAGGCCTGGGGCTTAATTAGAAATTTTTGAGTTTAATCTTCTGGTTGAAGCACAGCCAATGTCACCTTCCTTATGTAATTACGGTTTCACAGACAAAACAGTGACTTCTCTCAACTGTGAGCAGAAAGGAAGAGCCGTTTCCCTGCAATGTGTACTTCATGCAGGAACTTATGATGGTCTGAGGACTCTATCATATTTATTAGAGCTGAAGCTAATGAGTGTGGTCACTTTTAAGAAAGAGACGAGCAGGTTTTTAAACCCCACTTTACCTGAAGGAGTCTCAAAGCTGCTGACTGGTACTATTCCTTCCTCTCCCGACAGCAGGCGCCTTGTGTAGCAGGTGGGACGGGGAGAGCTCTGAGATAACTGTGACTGACTCACAGTCACCCAGCAGGCTCCATGGAGAGGGGTGGGGGATCAAACCTGGTTCTCCAGATTGACACTGGTAGGGGCTCATGATAATTGTAGTATGTAGACATCAGGAGAGCCACAGATTGGCCATCGCTGCCCAAGAGCATGTTGGCTTGCAGGAGGGCATTTCAGGCTGAAATTAGACACAACACACCAGTGTTGGCTATAAACAAGGCCACAGCTCTATTTCCTCACCACAGGCGGGTTGGCACAGCATATGAGAGGGAGTCTGATCTTACAGTCAGCAGACTCCACCAAAACCCCAGGAGTTCAGAGGTGCCCTTGAAATCCGCAGCATTCCCAGCAGGGAGAGCAAATCTCCTTGCCTACTGGAGACCACCCAATGGGAAGCAACCTATGTGGGGGAGCCAAAGGGGTACAAACCTTTTTGTACCTGGCAAATGACCCCCTGGCCTCCCAGCTGGGTGAGCAGCACTTGTTTATGTGCCACCTCTTATGGAGGTCCCAAATCTCCAGGGAGTCTGATAGCAACTGACTTCCTGCCAAAAAACTCCATCCCATGCAACTGCTCCCATGACATTCTAGGTGAAGAGGCCGGGACCCACATATGTGATACCTTTTATAGGCATTGCAGTTCCTGCCTTGCCCTGTGATGTCATGTGTGCTGTATGCATGCAGCACATGCCACAAATAGTCTGCTGGGGTGGCTGCATCCTCCTCCAGCCAGCCCTCTGCAGCATCAACTGGAGGCCCAGGTAAGTCTCAGCCACACATTATAGTTGTACCCATTATCTTAGAGATGAATTCCGAATCTGTCTCTAGGTCACAATTGCAACATGGAAATTCTAAATTCCAAGGGCTTCCAGAGGCACATGCCATTGTAAGACACTAGTGAAAGTGATAGATAGCATTGCAATGAGGAATTCTCTTAATTCCTCTTTATCTAATTTCCCCCTGAAATTCTACATTATTTTACTCTCATTAGGAGTTTGGAGGATATTTCTAGTCCATTCAATTTTGATCAAAGAGAAATTTGAAGAGAAGGACAAGAAATGAAATGCTGCAAAATGTCAGAGTTTTCACCCCATAGAACAGGGATTCCCACCTAGGGGGTCCATGGACCCCTCCCCAAGGGTCTGTGGGAACTCCAGAGTGGTTCTGAAGCTCTTTCCCTCCTGCTTTAATGAACCTGGCTACAAACTTGGGAACCTGCCACTTCAACTGCTCCCCCCTACTCCCAAGTTCCCTCATAATTTCTGCACCTGGGAGGGGGTGCAGTCTGTATGTCTACTCCTGCTTTAATCCTGGCTCCCCCCCCCCAGTTCTCCTCAAGCCTGCCTGTTAATTAGGGTGGTGATGTAACTTCCTGTGACATGTCACTTCTGGGCGGCATGGCAGGGAGGTGTGTCCAGTTGTCATCATTTCTGAAATCCCTCAAAATTAAAAAAAATAGGGGCTCCTCCATGGTCAAAAGGTTGAGAAGGGCTGTGACAAAGGATCAAAGATGGGTAGCCTTCCTATCCACCTGCTAGAGCATTGCACATAAAACAGCAACAAAGGAGGCCCCACTGAGTAGCCCTGGCATGGAGGGAGAGAGACAAAAAGCAGCAGCAGAAGAAGACCTGGACGCAGTAAGTAGCTCAACCTTCGGAAGTGAGGAGAGAGAAGGAGACTGCCCCAATGAGTTGCCCTGGTATAGAAGTTGGGGGGGGGGAGAAGCACAGTCTGCCCCAATGACTTCCTCTGGTGTAGAACTAGATGGAGCAAGGAAGCACAGCCTGCCCCAATGAGTTGCTCGCAATCAGCCCTTTTCTCCAGGGGAACTGACCTCTGCAGTCTGATGAAGAGCACCCCTCCCCCAGTATGATTAGCGTATTGATTCCTGACCTCCTTCCTAACCCCTGTGGTTAGTGGGGTGGGGATTTTCCCAACATGCTTGGGGTTTTTATGTCTTTTAATGGGGGAGAACCAAAGGGCAAGTCAATAAACAAGCCAAGGTCACAGCTGGAGGAGCAGAGTTAGAGTCAAATTCAAATTTTATTTATTTTAATACAGCACTGCGGCCAGATAAAACAGAGTTAGAGTCAAAGCAAGTCCACAATACCTAATCTTAGTCCAAGAAGCCATATCCAAGGTCATCAAGTTGGGAAGCAGTCAGGCAAGGCTTTGCTGAAGGCCGGGAACCGGGTCAAGTTGATGGATGGGTTTGTACACAGGTTGCACTCACACTGAGAGGTCTCTGCTTTGCTTAAGTACAGCCTGAGCTAAAGAGTTAAGTGGCTGCACCTGGTAGCTCAGTTGCTGTCCGTTAAGTCAGCCCCAGCTGGGCCCCATCTGGCTTCATACCTTGCTCTGAGCCTGGCACTTTGACGGCGCGTACTGTTAAATCAGTCCTTCTGTGTTCTCTGCTGCGCTCTGGGGACGAGTCCGGACTGAGAAGGGGTGTTGCTTCTGGCTGAGGTGATGCTAGCACAGAGGGCATGGTGTCTACCTGGCTGGGACCTGGCTGTGTTTCCCTATCAGGGCTTGTCTCATTCAGCAGCATCCTGCTGCTTTGCTCAACCTCCTCCTTATCTTTGTGCTCCGAGGGGTCTGGTAGCAAAGGTTCTGGTATAGGTGCAGATCCAGCCTTGGGGATGGGGGCATGACACTGATCTTTATAGTCTGTAGATAAACTCCAACTCCAAGAGATCTCCAGGCTGTACCTGGAGATTGGTGACCCCTGTATTAGGAATGTTTCTTTAAGTATTGAGGTGTGGCATCAAGGCCCAAGGTGGGGGAGAAGAAGGTGTAAAGGCTGCCCATCAGCCCCATGGGACCCAGCGCAGCCTCTGCTCTTTCTCTCCCTCCCTCCCAACTATCTTCTCCAAAAGAACTGGTGCCTGGAGATCAGTTGTTATTCCTGAAGGTCTCCAAGCCCCCACCTAGAGGTTGGCAATTCAGCTGGATATTAATGGAGGGGGAGTCAATCTGGGTTGTATTCCTGGGTACCACAGGCTTTGCCCATGGAATTTAAAATATTGCTGGGAAAATGCATCCCTCTCCCTATAACAATGCTAGTGACTGATGTGCTGCAGATGTGAGTTTTTGTGAGAAATCTGGCTTCTTGTTGTGGGAAACTGATGGATGGGTCCCAAAGTACTTCCCCACAGGATGGCAAAGAGCCACCATGAACGCCAGTCAAAGATGACCTTTTACTGTGAACACCCAACTTAGAAATCATAGTAAAGAAAACCATAGGGTTGGAAAGGACTTACAGGGTCATCTAGTCGAGCCCCCTGCAGAATGCAGGAAACTCACGACTACCTGCCCAACCACAGTGACCCCAATTCTATGCCCAGATTATGCCGTCCTCTCAAAACCCAGAATCCCTGGCCAGTCTGGCATGAAAGAAATTCACCTCCCAATCCCAAAGTGGTGATGGGCATTTGCATGGGCCATACAGAAAAGGGCCACAGGAGCCAAGCTCAGACACAATCCCATCTGCCCACCCACTTACAATCTAATTTCACAGAATCAGCATTTCTGTCAGATGGCTTTCTAGTCTCTGCTTAAAAACTTCCAAGGAAGGAGAACCTCCCATCTCCCAAGGAAGTCTATTCCACTGAGAAGCTGCTCTAACTGTCAGGAACTTCTTCCAAATTTTTATCTGAAAATTCTTTTGAATTAACTTCAAACCACTGGTTCTGGTCCGACCCGCACAGGGTAATGACTCATGTGAATGAATGTCTGCTCCTAGTGTCATTCAGTGCCTGTCCAACTGGGTGTCTGTCAGATGCCACAATTCAGACACAACTGTACCACCAACTGAAAGTACCTGCATGCACATAGCTCCAGAAGACAAATCAGAGTCAAGTCACAGACTATCATTTAATTAGAAAATACAAATGCACAGTGTTTCATATTTAATCCATTTAGAGCAGTGGTTCTCAAACAGTAGTATATGAATAACACTGTTAAGTACCCCCTTGGCAACCAGCGGGAGGGAGGGACTGACCTGGAGCCTGGTACATGTATCACTTGCAGAATATAGACATATTCTGGGAGGGATGCAAGGTGTTCATAGCAGTTGCTAAGAATTCACTTGTCCTCAATCCCCATGTCTATCTGCAAATAGGACATGTTTTCACCTGCTCACTCTACCATATATATATATATATATATATATATATATATATATATATATATATATATATATGCTGCTTTTCTCTACCCGAAGGAGTCTCAAAGTGGCTTACAATCGCCTTCCCTTTCCTCTCCCCACAACAGAAACCCTGTGAGGTAGGTGAGGCTGAGAGAGCCCTGATATTACTACTCAGTTAGAACAGCTTTATCAGCACCATGGCGAGCCCAAGGTCACCCAGCTGGCTGCACGTGGGGGAGTGCAGAGTTGAAACTGGCACGCCAGATTAGAAGTCCACACTCCTAACCACAACACCAGACTGGCTGTAGGATTGCCAACAACCTTAGAGAAAAATGTCCTGTCTCTTTAAGAGAGGCTTAATGTGTGGAAAATGGGCTATTGGGAAGAGAGCTAACTTGGTGCAGTGGTTAAGAGTGGTGGCCTCTAATCTGGAAAGCCAGGTTTGAGTCCTCTCACCTGACATGCAGCCAGCTGGGTGACCTTGGGCCAGTAACAGTTCTCATAGAATTGCTTTTGTAAAATGGTTCTTTCAGAGTTCTCTAAGTCCCATCTTCCTCCCAGGGTGTCTGTTGTCAAGAGAGGAAGGGTAGGAAATTGTAAGCTGCTTTGGAACACCCTCCAATAGCAAAAAGCAGAGTACAAAATACCACCAGCTCTTCTCCTTCACAGCATCAGATGGTATACAGCAGCCCATTAAGCCTCTACTACAGAGACAGATCCTCCCCACCTTAATACAATTGGCAATCTTAAAAACACCACAAGATAGCAATGTGACTACCCAAACATCAGGCAGCGAATCCTGGGCAGACATATTACATAGGACATAGGAGGGTATATAGAGTGCTTTTCTTTCACAATCAAGATACCAAAGGCTTACTTCTCCCTACAAGCATAGGAGTATGTAAGAAAGTAAGAAAGAAAAAAAACCCTCTGTGGTCCACCATTTTTATTTGTTTTCATAGAATCATATAATAGAATTGTGGAGTTGAAACGAACCTACAGGTTCATCTAGACCAACCCCCTGCACAATGAAGGAAACTCACCACTACTTGCCCACCCACAGTGACCCCAATGATGTCTCACCCCAAGAAAACCAGAATCTCTGACCAGTCTGGTGAGGGCCTCTGACCTCCGAACCCTACAGTGGTGATTGGCATTTTGTGGGCATGCAAGAAAGGGCCACATTCAAAAGATCATGGTCAGTGTCAATTTCTTTGCTTGCCTCAATGAAAATATAACCACTTTGATCCATCCTCATTAACCATATTTTGTGGTTTAGATGGCAGCAGATACACTGTGTAAAATAAGACAATAACAGAAAGTGCTGCTTTTAAATCCACACCATTTGAAAGCAGCATTTCCAATGGTCCTGCAAGTTGTGTTTACGATGGATGAACCATGCAAGTTGGCATTTATATAGAAGTTCACACAGTTCTTTGACTGCAGGTGTTCTGGAGTCAGCAGATGACCCATATCAACCTCCTCACCGCAACACATAATCCTTCTAATGAGGCCAGCTACTTCTATCAGGAGTACCGCAGTGACACAGATTAAACCATGAATACAGAAAGAATGTCCTTCCCCTCCTGTTTCCTCATCAACCCACTCTTCCCTCTATCCCATCCCTGGGGTTTGATGCCTGCAGACATGGAGGGGAAAATGGGAAAGGTAAAATTGAACCTCTCCCACCTAGTGACAAGGTCTATTGCTTGGGTTCAGTTGAATAAGCAGCTCTGGTAAGAAGGAACAAATAGAGTTTCCTAATCCCCACTGTTTTCTGTGTATCCATGTTTTTCCATGTATCATTTTTACCTGTTCTGACAACTTGAGGATAAAGCTAAATACTTTTAAATTTAAGTATAGCACTAAATCTATTAATATTAAGTGAATGTTGAACAAACCCTTTAAAAAAAATGCCAGGTACAAATCATTTTGATGAACAATGCACTGTGGGATGATAAAAATGGTTTTTGAGGTAAATTCCAAATGGAATACAATGCATTATCTTATACTAGATTCAAAGCCCGTTCATGAAAATGGGTTTGAAAGGCACCCCCTGGGTGCTTCTAGGCCTGAAGGGAAGGCCTGTTTCCCCCCTCCCCCCCACAACTGTGCGGCCTTCCCCCTCCCCCCCGGTGGCGGTGCAGCCTTCCCCTCGGGCCTAGAAGCACAGTTGGGGCCTCTTTGAGGCCCCGGGTGTGCTTCTAGCCTCGAGGGGAAGGCCTCCATCTTTACTCACGGTGTCCTTCTGCTTCCCTGTGGCTTTCTGGCCTGTCCTGGTGAGGGCCTCAAAGCCTTTCTGGCCCACCCACTATCCACCCACTTAGCCCTTAGCCAAATACGAATACAGGGCAAGCTGTATAAAGATAATAAAATGTGCCATGCACTTCTGACAACATGCTGAAGGTTCCAAAGCCCCCTATTGATGGAATCTCCCCGCCCTCCAGACCAATTGCTGCTCTTGATCAGGATTCCTCTCCACCCTCCTCCCTTCAGGCCTGTGTTGAAGAATGTCTCTAACAGCCCCTGACTGAGGCAAGAGATATGTTTCCGAGAACAACACGGGGTATGTGTGGACATGGGTGATCTTTCCTTTTGAGGGGGGGAAGCTTTCCCCTTCTGCCTAACCACTGGCTGACAGGAAAAATAAAAGCCCCTTCTCACTTAAAGTACTGCTGTGTCTGGCCTCACTGCTGGAGGGGCGATATGGCCAAGCAATGCATGTCTCCCCCACTCTCTGAACATTTAAGGCCTACTGCACAGGGCTGTTGTGCAGACGAAATTGGATGCTGATGCAGTCGTTCTATTGCCTCCTGTTTCATCTGCACAACAGCCCTATGCAGTAGGCCTCAAGTGTTTCATCTCCACAACAATCTGTGTGGGAGGCCTCAAATGTTTCTTCTGCACAAAAACCATGTCCATCCTCCAAAGCAGCCACTTTCACTTAGGCCTTTATCATCTTGAGATGAAATGTAATTCCAAGATATCTCCAGGCCCCACCTGGAGGTTGGCTGACCCTGGGTTGGATATATTCCTTGCCTCAAAGTCCACCCTCCAAAGCAGCCATTTTTGCCTGGGGAGCTGATCTCTATAATCTGATGATGAGCTGTAATTCCAGTAGCTCTCCAGGCTACAAATGGTGGTTGGATACCCGTGGGTTGGAAATATTCCTTTAGGCTTGAAGGTGGGGCCTTAAAACAGTTCAATGCATCAGAGTACACCCTCTGAAGTAGCCATTTTTTGCCTGCAGAGCTGATCTTTAGGCTTCAGAAGGGCAGACATCACTAGCCAGCCAATAGACTGTGCTAGCTAAGGGGTATCCATAGTCTCATGCATTCCTTTTGAAGGGGTGCACATGAGGGGGGGGAGAGAACGTTCCCCTTCAACCTAACTGCCTGGAGATTAGCTGTACTATAGATCCCATCTGGAGGTGCCATCCCTAAATCTCAGTGGGGTACAATGCTTAAAGAGTCTCCATCCAAAGCCATTTTTGTCTGGGGAGCTGATCTTTATAGTCTAGAGATAAGCAGTAATTCCATGAGATCTCCAGGCCCCACATGGAGGGCATAATGCCTCCACATAGTGCCCCCTGGTAGAGAACTGGTAAGGTTGCCAAATAGGTATAGGTTCATGTTCTGGAATTCCACACTTCCTAGGTGTGCTTGAATCTGAGTTATCAGGACTGCTGTGCAAAGAGAGACCTCCTCTTAGGGTTGACAGCTTCCAAGCAAGACACTAAACCCACACCAAACCATAAACTAGCGTCTGTTGCATTACAGCATGCAACAGGCTTTACTACTAGTTTGATATATTTAGACAAGCAATGTGTAATTGGTAATTGCCATTTCCTCTCCTTCCCCCGCCCCGATGATGGTGTCTTTTTATCCAGAATTGAATGGATTCATTTCCCTTGTAATGTTATCATTCCTCTAATGAATGAAACCAAATACCATTATCAGTACAGCTCAGCTTAAGACGTCCCCAGGCCATTTCCCATGCTGGGTTATTGTTCCATTCTACAAACCTGGAACACCACCAAATATAGTTTGATTCAGGAAAAGAAATATGGGATTCTTCACCATCATGAGAACAGAACAGATAAGGACATTTAATGTAACAGCGTTACTCATCTTTCATAAGTAAACCTCTCAAAGTGTATGGTTTTCCACACAAGTGTACCGCTTGTAAGAGCAGTTATGTGTAGCTCTCTGCACATTCCTCTGATAGAAGTTCTAATGAATACTGTTGGACTCTCCCATGTGCCTGACAACCTTATTCTCTGCTTCCATAAAGAGTCACAATGCCTTTGCTTTCAAATTGGAAATTCCTCTTGCTCCCCTGCCCCTGTTTTGTCATTTTTGCTCTTTCCTGGGGCTTTCCCAGCCAGAATTTTCTTTCCCAGACATACAACCAGCTGTCAAACATTTTAAGTTTCTCCTATGAATTACGATGATTACATAGGATGTTAGATGAGCTGGTCGAAGCAATTAGCATAAGGAAGCGAATTGCAGAATTGTTAAGTGTTGCCTTGGGGAAGTGCATTTCCACAGCTGCCCACTCAAAATACAGTCCGGTAGAGTGAGCCTTCCTATCATCATATTAATGGAGAAAATTGCCCTATCGAACAAAAGCAATTGCTTGGGAAACAATATCATGAGAATCACTGGTGGTCAGTCACAGAGAAGAATTTTGTACATCAGGACTCGTGCCACTTTGCTCAGTTCATGAGTACTACGTTTGCTCAGAATGACCGTTTATGCACTGGAGGTTTCATGCTGGGCTGCAGGCTGGAGTTTTCATCATAGCAGGTTGCCCCACCTCTTCCTGCATCCTCATGGGGGAGCATTTGGTCTGGTGTGTCTCATCCACCCCCAATTTGTGCTCCTGCACAAGAGCTAGGGCAGTGAAGTTCCCAGTGCATAAACGGTCAATGTATGACTTTCATTTTGGAAAGATGGATCATCCGTACATTACAGATATTCCCAGCTACAATAGAAGTTTACCTGAAGCAAATTTTGAAAGCTAGGTGGTCTGATCCTCCTTTTCTGAAATGTCTAGAATTCTGAGTTTAGTCAAAATAATATTGAAAAGATGACTGCAATTTGGCCAGAGCAAGTTTGGCATGATGGATAGGATGTTGGACTAGGATCTGGAAGACCCAGGTTCAAAATCCCATTCATGCCATGGAAGCTTGCTGCATGACCAGTTATGCACATTTAGCCTAATCTTCCTCACAGGGTTGTTGTGAGCCTGTTTCAGAAGGACAGTATACAAGCTTAAATAACAACAACAACAACAACAACAATCTGTTCCTTCTGAGTACAGGTTTCAAGAGAGTTTCAAGATAATGCTGTAAATTCTGCTGGTTTTAAAGATGGCCATAGTTTTGGAGCATATTGCAGAATATGTGCAGCTAATTGGTCAGCTGTGCACATCATTGAACTAGTTCAAACAAAACCCTTTGTCAGTTCTTAATCTTGGGCATGCTAGCAGTGCCATCATTAACAGTTGGCTGATTCATTGGCCACAACTCTTCTTAGGAAGATGCTGTAAAGGGATGGCCCTCCCTTATTTGCCTGTCCCTAACTCATCCAGCCATCCCCCTTGAGTCGTAGATGTTTGCCCCTTGATCCAATTTGACCTGGTTCAGACTGCCAAGGATATTCCCCAAGTGCTGACTTCAAATGAGATCACCCTTTTCCGAGCGCTTGCTCCTGAAGTCAGCAGCATGCTGCGCATACCTAATTCTGTCCTCCATTCCAGCCTTGCAAAATGGCATGCCTGCTCAAAAGCCCAGCACACCATTACAGAGGAGTCTAACCCTTCTGTCTGGTGTTGATCCCTTGTAAAGAATTTATATTACTCCGTTGTTTCATTGCTCTTTAGGGAGCGGTAGACTTGAAAAAGCTGTCATCGGTTGACAATATCGTGGCAGTGTGGAGCTGAGCTTCAGGCTAGAACATACCTTTTCTACTGAACGAGACAAAATAAAAGCTTTATTTTCCTGTGTCCCTGGTTCTTTTTCCATAGCAAGCCCTCTGTAGAGATCCAACTTCTCTCTCATTTTTTTCCATGCAGGGATGGCCTGTGCTCTAAAGGAGCCATTTAATTCTAGTATGTGGCAGATCCAGTTTGGTATCCCCAATGGCTGGGTGACCTTGGGTCCGGGTCACTCTCATGGAAATAAGAAGAATAGCATAAGCTGCTTTCTTCCCATCTGGAGAAAGGTGGGGTTTGAATTAATATAGCAGGAGATGGGGAACAGATAAAAGCTGACGGTAAATAGATTGGCCGGTGGATGGATAAAAGGAGAGAAGGAAGCAATTAAAGGTGAGGATGTGGGGCCTGCTAGAAGAGGGGAAAGAGCCAACAGTGGGAGAGGTGGGAGACAAAGAAAAAATGTGATCTCCCCTGGAAGTCCTTACCGGTTCCCCACTTTAGAATTGGGCCTGGTTGGGTGATTGACATCACAGAATTCAGCCAGTGCTTTGTTTGTTTATGGGAGGCAGAATGCCAGGGAAAGAAAAGAGGGGAAGCTGAAGATGGTGTGCAGATTAAGAAAGGTTTGCTGGGGTATAGAAAGGAAAGAAGAAGGCAAGAAAAAGGGAGAGGCTTTGAGGGCATTCAGGGAAAGGAAAGAGGAAAAAGTAGAGAGGGAAGATTGAGATGCTCTCTGAAATCCCTGAAGGTCCTTCACTTGATCCTTCTAAAATTTCTAACAGATATAATGGAATATATACCCTTATTAAATACCCTAACTGTTATGTCCGTGGGTTCAAGGAAGCCAGGATCACTGGGAGTTCAATCAGCTCTTTATTGTGATCTCAGCATGATGTTGACTTGCAGGAGGGCTTTTTTGGGCTGGAATAAGATGTGTCATGCCAATGTTGGGTATAGCCAAGGACACAGCTTTATTACTTCCCCACCAGAGGGTTGGCAAAGCATGGGAGAGGGAGCCTGACCAAGCAATCAGCAGAGTGCACCAAAACTCACAGAGTCCAGAGGTGCCCTGGGGATCTGCATGGTCCCCAGCCAGGAGAGCACACCCCTTTGTCTACTGAAATCTGCCCTATGGGAAGCAACCTATGTGGGGGAGCCAACAGGCATCCACTTCATTTGGCTGCCCCCAGGCTACTGGGCAAACGAGCCCCTGACCGCCCAGCATGGTCAGCCATGCTCATGCATGCAGCACATGCTGTGGACAGGCTGCTGGGAGGTTGCGTCCAACTTCAACTGGCCCTCTGTGACATCAACAATTGGCTGAGATAAATCTCAGCCATGTTTTATAAGTGGCAAAACTGAACTGAGAAAAACCCACCATTAGCCCCAACTTATGTACAAATACAGAACAAAAAAGATCTCTCATTGGACACTAACTCTGACATTTCATTGGTTACAGGACAACACTAATCCTTGTTTCCCATGGTTGTTCTTACAATCCCCAGCTGGGATCTCAAGCTCCTGACTTGGTGCTTTATGATCCCAGCTTTGATATCAAGCTCTGATCAGCTGGACAACTTCATCCATAACACGAATGTTCTTTCTTTCTTTCTTTCTTTCTTTCTTTCTTTCTTTCTTTCTTTCTTTCTTTCTTTCTTTCTTTCTTTCTTTCTTTCTCTCTCTCTCTCTCTCTCTCTCTCTCTCTCTCTCTCTCTCTCTCTCTCTCTCTGTTGCCAAATCATGAGCCTGTTTGCTTCGTTTATATTTTTATCTTAATAAGTTATTGTGTAGTACTCCATGTCAGGGAGTCTATACATTTATTATTACCTGCTACAAATTCTCTTGGGGAATGTGGCTGCTGTCATTTTGAAACACACACACACAAGAGCTGATTTGTCTTCTCGTCTCAACTCTTTGTGTCACTGTATATGTTTCCTTTTTAAAAAATGCATCCCCTTAATAGATTTTCTGACTGGCCTCAAGGTAGTCACATTTGTTTAAATGTCAATAAATCTTTAATGGCAACCCTTTTATCTCCTGGACCTGAAACTAGTTTGAAACTTATATGTAAATAAGATCAACATGAATTATTTTTACCCCCATTATAGCATTTAATCATTTAAATGCATATTGAATTTACTTCTAGCGGTGGGGGGGGGGGAATAGATTACTCACTTATACTGGCAAAGACATCCCAGAAGAAAAAGAAGCTTTTCCCTTGTTTAATGCAGCAGCGGTCTGTCTTCATGATACCCAATTCAAGCATATTTTATAGTGCAATCATAAAGAGATTTACACCCTTCTAAGCACATGGACTTTCATGGAGTTAGGAAGGTGCAACACTGTGACATCTTTCCCTTCTTCATAATTCGTTAAGGGCTAAGTGGGCGGAGAGTGGACAGGACCAGTCCGGGTGAGGGGCCAATCGGAAAGCACAAAGCGCCTTCCGATTGGCCCCTCACCAGGACAGACAACAGTTCTAGCCAATCAGATGAGGGCACAATCGAGGCCCTCACCAGGACAGGCCAGAAAGGCTTCTATGCCCTCACCAGGACAGGACAGAAAGTGATGGGGAAGCAGCAGGACACCGTGAGTAAAGAAAGAGGCTTTCCCCTCGGGCCTAGAAGCACACCCCGGGCCTTGAAGCACACACTGGGGGGGAAGCAAGCCTTCTCACTGGGTCCAGAAACACCGCACCCAGGAGCAATGTCATCTCTATGTGTCTGCTGGGCGGCCATGATGGGGGGTCTTTCAAAGCCAGTTCTCATGAATGGGCTTTGAATCTAGTTACTATAATATACTGTACTATACTGAAACTGATGGGTAGTAGATTCAAGAGAGACAAAAAAAGTGCTCAGATCCATGTATGATCACAAGAACGATGCTTACTCACACCCCCACATACACACACACATCCTAGCTCATTTCCCACCTCTAGAAAACAGAAACAGGGCTGTGTTTTGCCTGTCTGATCCCAAAAAGACTGTGGACACTTTAAAGAGTATATTTTATCTTTGACTATTGCGCCTTTCCCCCTCCACATGGGCTTGCACCTGGTTGCTCACTAGTTGATCACTGATGGGATGCACAATTGGCAATTTCGCTCATTGTGAGTTAAAAATGGCCAAACGTCGACCCAACTCCTTGACAGCCTCAGAATGCAGGTGATGTCATGGGGAGAGGACTCTAAAAGCCACCAACTTTCAAAGGGTGTCCAGAGGCAGATTCCTCATGCAGAAATGGTCAAAGATTTTTCTGGCAGACAGGCAAAAGATATTCAAAGAACATATGCCATCATCTCAGGACCTTAGAATCTAAGTAGGATTGACCTTGGCTAGCATCTGAATTGGAGGCCATCAAAAAATTCCAGGGTCATGATGAGCAGGCAGTCAATGGAAATCGCTTCTGAACATCTCTTACCCTGGAAATCCTCACAAGGGTTGCCATAAATCAGCTGCAATTTGATGGCCCTTACAACTACCACAGTAATCTAATCTGGATGCCTCTCTCTCTCTCTCCCTCTCTCCCTCTCTGTATTAGACATTCTCTTCCTACATATCATTGCAACAAAAGTATTCATTCTGCCATCATGCTCCATGACCTCTTTATTCACTGGTGGTTCATGTTTGTTTCCTACCAGACAACATTGTGCACCCATGTTAACAAGCACCTTTCCATTCAGCACCACACTCTGATGTCAAATGAATTTTCATATCTGCTTTTCACAAACTATCCAACAGACAAACATCAGCAAACAGCCACATCCTGAAAATCCCCTTAAATCTAGCTGTTATTAAATAGTGAGTGTGCTAAGCCAGTCAGCTACTTGTCCTAGGCAACCAGGTTGGCATAGTGGTTAAGTGCTGTGACCTCTAATCTGGAGAACTCGTTTGATTCCCAACTCCTCCTCCACATACAGCCAGCTGGGTGACCTTGGATCAATTTCAGTGTTCTCAGAGCTCTCTCAGCTGCAGCTAACTTACAGGTTGTCTGTTGTGGCAGTGGTCCCCAACTTTTTTATCACCAGGGACCACTCAACACCTTTTACTGAGGCCCGGTGGGGGGGGGGTAGTTTACTCCTCTACTCTTCTCTACTCCTCTACTCTCAACCACTGCCCTGATCGCTATGGTAATGTTTAAACATCCCTTCAAAATAAGATACAGACACGCCACAACAATGAACATAAGGAACATTTTATTTTCATGGAAATTTTAACTCATGACGGTTAAACTGACAGTTTAACTCATGATGGGGGGGGGGGAGAAGGCGTCCTTCGAGGCCCGCCTCCAATTAGTCGAAGGACCACATGTGGTCCGTGGCCCACAGATTGGGGATTGCTATGTTGTGGGATAAAGAAGGGAAAGCAATTGTAAGCCACTTTGACTAGTAAAAAGGAAAAAAAAATCTTTTCTTCTCTAGTATTGAGGCAATATTGGTATAGAGAGAAGTTATCTTGAACAGCAGTTGACACACCTATCCAGCAAAGTTGGTTCATGAGCGGTAGTGGGTTTAAGATTACTTTTAGAGATATGGACAACCTTTTAGCACTGTGGCTCAGCAGCAATGTCTCTGCCTGGCCATCTCTGAGTTAGGAAATTTCTGGAGATTAGGGCGTGGAGCTTGGGAATGCATGGCTGGGGAAAGGAGGAGGGAACTTCAATGGAGTATAATGTCATAGAGTACACCTTTCAAAGCAGACTTCTCTCCAACTGGTCTGTTGCCTGCAAATTGGCCATCATTTTGGGAGATCTCCAAGCCCCACCTGGAGTTTGGCAACCTACCGCCTGCCTATCTCATGTGGACATCTGGGCTTCAGAGGTGCTTCTGTCTCTTCTGTTGAGGAGTTGTAGCAGGACCACAGATGCCGGGACAACCTGGACAGCATCTCCTAATTTTTACCAGCAGTAGAGGAAGGCCAGGTTTAGGAGACAGAAGAACTCTTACCAGAAGATAGCAGAAGAAGATGTATGTAGCATTCTTCCACTGTAGTGATACAGCACCTACTTTTATTTTAAAAAAGCTTCCATTGGCATGACGGGTGGAAATGATGGCCCCAAGGCAGCTACATTAACAGCAGTGGAGAGTGACCCATAGGGACTTTTCTCCATGCCAAAGCAGCCATTATGGGTACAAAAGCTTTGGGGCACCCAACACCATCCTCAAAGCACATCTGAATGTACCCATATTTCCTATCATTGATGTAGGTAAGGTTGCCAGTTCCAGGTTGGGAAACTCCTGGAGATTTTGGGGTGGTGCCTAGAGAGGACAGGAACTTCAGACATAAAGTCCACCCTCCAAAGCCCTTATTGATTCCAGAGGAGCTGATCTCTGCAGTCTGGAGACATGCTGTAATTCCCAGGGATCTCCAGGTCCCACCTGGAGGCTGACAACCCTAATTACAGTTCTGAGATCTTTGTTTATAAACACTGATCTTCTTCACCTGACTAGTACAATTGGTTTTCTGCTTCTCCTTCTGAGCTTTGCATAGGCCTTTTGTTTTTGAGAGACCCAGGAATTCTGGAGGGGGGAGGGACAACCTTGAAAGAAAATTTTGAGATGTAATCTAAGGTTTTAATACCAGGTTTTGAAAGAAGTTTCTACAGCTGTTGCATATGATGAAAGATACTATTAAAAGGGGGGGTGGGGGAGAAGAGGGAGAGAAAAAGGAGAACTGTAAGAGCTTTCTGAGTTAGAAGACATGCCTTATCAAAAGAGAACAGAAAGAATATCTGGAAGTGGCTGCTTCGATTCTGGAATTGTCATGGACTTTTTCCAAAATGGCCTCATTCCCCCCCCCCCCCCCTCACTTATATACTCCGTGCCGTAAATTTTGTAATGCACTTTTATTTTTAGTTCCTTTTGATAATGTGACACATTAAATCAATAGGTAATTTGAGGAAGATGGAATCTAATTTTATGTTCCCATCTCCCAGCTTCTGAGTTAAAAAACCAGAACTAATGGGGCTTTCTTAAAAGGAAGTTAAAGTCCTGAGTATCGCATTTTTTTTTCTGTGTCTGTGACTATAAATTTGCCAGTGCGTTTGCAATGATACATGGAAACAAAATGCCCTTGGTTTTATTTTAGGCTGTGCTCATTTCTGGCCTGAGCTGTGTCTCAGTGATATACTTTTGTGTTTTAATTACATCGGCTGCCAAGAACGCAGTCAAATAATTTTCCCCACAATAAAACCCACGTTAAAATTTACTAGCGTGATTCAATAAAGTATACCCTGATTAATTTAATAAAGCTCCCTTTTTGTGGCGTTTTTCTCTGCGTTTTCATAAAAACCCCAAAAACCTCAAGAGTTTTTTCTGAAAAACTTCCAGAGTTTTCTGCATCTTTACTGATCCCGAGTTCTAGTTCTGTTGCTCTGCTGAAATAATTCACTTCTATGTTCACTCAGGACACAATGGAAAACCAGCTTCTTTGGCAGAGGCATGTATGTGCAGGAGGAGAGAGACAGAGGCTGATAGTTTTCCATGTCCTTCTCATTGTCATTGCAAATGCAAATACAATCACAGGATCAATGGAGCCTTTGCCCAACAATGTCTGCCCAGTTTCCTGGTTCCAATTCCTGTAATTTTCTCTCTTCCACTGGAAATTGACATATTGCTACAGCTTATCACAATTTGTCAATTACTGTCCTTTATTTTTTCTCTTGACACTGTTGGTCAAGATGGAATAGTGGCCGTGGGAGTACTGGGGCAAGGAAAAGGACACAGATGTGGGTGGTACCTTTAAAAAGGCACCCATTCACATCCACGCACTGATCAACTAGTAAAAAAAAACAAGGACGAAACCGTCTAAGTGGTGGAAAACACAGACGATGTTCCCTTCCAAAAACCGAGAAGTTCCCTTCCATATTCACACCGGTTTGAACAGGAAATCGAAGCAAAACCTCTGTGTAGAAGCAATCAAAGACAAAGAAAGTGAGAGAGAGATTGAGAGACAGGCAGAGAAAGGATGTAGTGATCATGGAGTCACACTATACATATCCACTGAAATCACAGGATGCCAATTTCCTACCTATGTGCATTTCTGTGTTTCAGAGAATATGATGATTGTCCTTTGGGAGAAAAGAAGAGAGAGAGCCCAAATAAGGAAGCCCTACCCCTAAAATTAAATGCTAAGAAAGGTGAACGTAAAAGTTTCCCCTCTGCCATTATCACAAGCTGAAACAGAGTTCATAGTTGCCTCATTTGAGCAGACATATCCATCACAAGAATATGGCTCTGTTTTTCCCCAATGAGCAAATAGCAGCTCCATTGGACCGCATTAGATAGGAAAATGGTAATTTGTGTGTATGTGGTGGAGGGTAATAATCTCCTTCTCAGAGTTGTACTTATATACAACCAAATTTTACTACAGGTTAGGGTCTTGATTATGAAAGGTATCTATCTACCTCCCATTACTATTTTGGAGAGATAAAGCCAGGGGACCACTTAAATTTCACCCAGGGCTTCTCCTTTCTCATTTTTCTTGTATGTGTGGATCTGTTGCCTTAGAGAGGTGGGGGTTGGTTCCATTTGTGTGTTGTTCCACCTAGTGGTTGATTCAATGTAACATGTCCTGTTTATCCCCATGTAGATTTAAACTGCAAATTTTTATGCCAGACATGGTACAATGTAATATAGATTCAGCCACTAGAGGGAGCAAAATATGTAAAGAATTTCTATTTTTCCAAGAAAAAAACAGCAAAGAGATTCTCCCCCTCCAGCTTCAAAATTTCTAGAAATGTTAAGTCTCCACACAAACATCCTGCATGTATGTGCATACATCTGTTTGTAAGAAATAACCAACACATGTTCAGCTGATGGACAAAACAGAGGAGCAGTTAATTGATAAGAGTGGGGTTTCAAGTATGTCCTCAGCTGTACCTGCATTGAATCTATTTACATATAAAACTAGAGACAAATACATGAATAAGAGTGGGGCTGCAAGCACATATTTATTTATTTATTTATATTTTTATACCACCCTTTCCTACGTCTCTAGGCGGTTTACATAAAACATGTTTGGACATTCAAATAGAATACTATCAAAATCAATATAACAGTATAACAATAGCAACAACACATCACCTGGAACAATTAGAACGGCACTTCAACAATAACTTGACAATCCCTCAGTAGGTTCGGTCCCTCAGTTTGGGGGCACCTGTAGGTGTTATGGCTCAGTCGGCCCCACCAAATGCCTGGTAGAAGAGCTCCTTTTTGCAGGCCCTGCGGAATTGTGGAAGTTCCGGCAGGGCTCTGATCTCTTCGGGGAGCTCATTCCACCAGGTGGGGGCCAGGACTGAAAAGGCCCTGACCCTTGTTGAGGCCTGACGTGCCTCTTTAGGGCCAGGGATCCGTAGCCATTTGGTGGTGGCGGAGCGTAGAGCTCTTCTGGGGGTATAGGCAGGGAGGCGGTCTCTCAGATACACTGGGCCCAGACCACGTATGGCCTTAAAGGTGATTACCAAAACCTTAAGCTTAATCCGGAATTCAACTGGGAGCCAACCGAGTTCTTGGAGTACTGGCCGGATATGAGAACTCCATGATGTCTTAGTAAGAATCTTGGCCGTGGCATTCTGCACCAGTTGTAGTTTCCAGATCAAGGATAAGGGTAGGCCTGCGTAGAGCGAGTTGCAGAAGTCCAGTCTGGAGGTGACCATCGCATGGATCACTGTGGCTAGGTGCTCTGGTTCCAGGTAGAGCGCTAGTAGTTTGGCTTCACGGAGGTGGTAAAATGCCAGCCATGCTACCTTCGTGACCTGGGCTTCCATTGTAAGGGAAGCATCCAGGATCACACCCAGGTTCCTGGTGGAGTGAGTCTCTAGGAGCTGCACACCATCCAGGGTGGGCAGGCACACTTCCTCCCATGGTCCCTTCCCACCCAAACACAGGACCTCCATCTTTGCAGGATTGAGCTTCAGACGACTCTGCTTGATCCATTTTGTCACTGCTTCCAGGCATCTGGCTAAAGATTCTGGAGGGGAGCCAGGGCAGTCATCCATCAGGAGGAAGAGCTGGGTGTCATCTGTGTATTGGTGGCAACCCAGCCATTCATCTGTGTTGGTATCAAATCTAACATGATAATTCTTCCAATACACATATGAAGAAAAATCAAATGTACACTATATATAACCCTGAACTCCCTAGATGAAAGTATAGAATTGGGGTATTTCTTATAAGGAAAAAAGGCCCAATTTTCCCTGAGGAATTAGAGGTCCTGAAGCTGCAGGAGAAGTATACTACCCTCAGAAGCACTCTCCTGTAAAACTATATTTATTTAGGGATACCAGAAACTCCTGTGAAGAGACATTGTCATGCAGAGCAAAGCTGCAAATGGGTGCATCTTCAAGGGACTGGCTAGTAGTAGTAGTAGTAGTAGTAGTAGTAGTAGTAGTAGTAGTAGTAGTAGTAGTAGTAGTATCATCAGATTTATTCCCTGCCACTCCTGGAACCAGTTCGTGGGGTGTTACAAAGTCTTAAAAACCCCATTAAAACCCCAATTAAAAGACATAAAATCCCAACATGGCGGAAAACTCACTCCCAACCCCCACTATTAGAGGGGGGGGGAAGGAGCTTGAAACAAGTCTAAAAGACTGAGACCCTGGTCTGCTCCAATAACAAAGGCCTGAATTGTTACACATTAGTTGTTTTTGGATATGCTTAATTAGTGTTCCGATTTGATGTTTTTTGAGGTTGGTTTATTGATATTTTCATCCATGCACTGTCAAAGATTTGAACTCTCTCTGTTCTTTAATTTAAATATAATATTTACTGGATGTTGCTACTTGAATTGAACAGGTTATACGTATACAACTTGTCTGTGTGTTTGCTGTAACTTTTGTGACCATGACCCAAGTCTGAACGGAATGACCCCTATGGCACTGCTACCACTGTGGTTTGGGCACCAAGGGGGTGGGTGTCTCCCCCCAGACTAGTCTGTCCCTGGACATAAGCCATCATTCTGAAGCAGAGAATCCAATGACATATTTGCTAGTTCCTTGTGAGAAATCCTACAGATGAGGATTTTGGGTTCAATAATAATCTGCCTTAGTAAAAAATACCAAGAAGTCATATTATTTACCCTTTGGATACAATAACACTTTGCAGCAATTGCATTGCCTCTGTTTCTGCCCTGTTCTTTAAAAATGAAAATAACTTGTGTCTGCTGTCCGTATGTTCAGGAAGCTGCGGTAAAAAATATCCCTCAAGTAGTCAGTCTCACGAAACAGCCTCCGCTTTTGCACTTACATCTGGGTAAGCGAAGTTCCCTTCAGACATTCCCTGAAGAAACGGATTTGGAAGATTTATGTGAAGTTTATACGGCCGTCTTTCCATTTCATAACAACTGAATGAAATGAAAAAAGCAATCACCCATAATAAAGTACTATCTTATGGCAGTAAATAGAACTGCATAACATATTACCCTGGAGCTATGTGAACTTTGAAATACATATGCTTGCATTTAGCTTTGTACGATTTCTGCAATGCGCTGTAAGTTTTCCAAAGTTAAAACTCTCCGCTCTTGCCTGAGAGCGAAACAAAGATATTCAAACTTTCAAGTGAAGTCTCTCTGGCTCCAGACATACAGAGGAGTAGGTGCCACCATAAAATGCCTACAGTGGGAGATAAGCTTTCTCAAATACATTTTAAAAAATAAAATATCTAGTAAGTGAAGCCCTTAAAAATAGTGTTTGTGCATGCAAAAAAGATTTTAGGTACTTGTGGAATTGTCCAAATGTATTCATATCCATGGCTGCTCTTAGTTACCATCTGCATGTCTTTGCAGAATAGGAAACCCCAACAGGGAGAGCCAGTTGAAAGTATTGGGACATCCAGAAACTGTGCATGACAGATGTAGTTTGGTGCGTATGTGAAGTCATTCTTGATGTGGGAGGTTCCAAGAGCATGACTGAGATTAGCAGTACCGAAATTCTGTAATCTCTGCTATTAAGTCTGCGGTTTCAGTGATCACAGACTCCAATTCTTCCGAACAGCTCTTTTTATTTAGGAAATTCCAGCAACAGACTATAACTACTGAACAGAGAAAAACAGGCAAACTCTTGCACTTTTATACCTTTCAGGCAGCCAGCTGCTGCCTCTGATTGGCTCTAAACAGAGCAATCCGATTGGCTCTAAGCAAAGCAATAAGGTTCCTTTGATTGGTTAGTTCCTTGGCTGGCAGAAGCCCTCATTTGCCCTCATCAATGGCCAGTGCCCAAAGACATAACATCTTCCTTCTTTCCTCATCTCTTCTGTCTCTTTTCATGTGTGTCTTTTCCTTTGTGCTGGTAAGGTATCAGATGTGCTGAAGCAATTTCAAGCAAACACATGTCCAAAGGGGAAAACATATGATGCCAAAGTGTCACCTTGGGCACTTGTAGCAGTAGAAAAGAGCAAGAGTCCCAGAGCATCGTAAAGACTAACAAAATTTGTGGCAGGGTAGGAACTTTCATTAGTTGTTGAAATTCTTACAAGATGGTAGAATTTGAGCCCCTAACCCTGGTGCCCTTGAATAATCTTCCATCTAATTGAGTGGGATTAGTAGACTAAGCACTTGCATAATGTTTTGATTCTTGATTTGCAGGAGGGGATTCCCAAACATTATGCAGCGAGCACGTCTGTTGTTTGAGAGGTTTGTCGGGAAATGACCTCTTTGGCCGTTATTTTTTGGAAGAGGAGCTGCAAGAAAGCCAAGGACAGTTCTTCTCAAGCTCTATCTACATGTTATAAAGATATTTAATTGGTTGGGCAACAACTCGAGGATTTTGCTGTTGGTATAAGCAACAGCATGTAGTGCATGATTCAAAAGTATATGAAGAATATCCTACAGGGGGCTTTGGAGGAGACATGTTTTTAGCATAGGTAGTATAGGAACTTCTTGATCCCCCCCCCCAAAAAAAATAATATCCTCGAGTGTCTTGATTGGTTAATTTGGGGACTTCCTGTTCCTATTAACATACTTCCTCCCAGCTTGGCTCTGGAACAAACAGACTAAATGCAGAAAAACAGTTAGATAGTTATGATGCTTTTCTCTCCTCTATACAAAATTTGTTTCTCTTAGAATTAAAGGTAAAAGTATCCCCTGTGCAAGCACCGGGTCATGCCTGACCCTTGGGGTGATGCCCTCTGGAGTTTTCTTAGCAGACTCAATACAGGGTGGTTTTGCCTTTGCTTTCCCCAGTCATTACCGTTTACCCCCCAACATGGGGCATTTTACCAACCTTGGAAGGATGGAAGGCTGAGTCAACCATGAGCCGGCTGCTGGGACTGAACTCCCAGCTTCATGGTCACAGCTTCAGACAGCATGTCAGCTGCTTTACGACTCTGCACCACAGGAGGCTCATTCTCTTTGAATTAAGGTAAAGGTAAAGGTATCCCCTGTGCAAGCACCGAGTCATGTCTGACCCTTGGGGTGACGCCCTCTAGCGTTTTCATGGCAGACTCAATACGGGGTGGTTTGCCAGTGCCTTCCCCAGTCATTACCGTTTACCCCCCAGCAAGCTGGGTCCTCATTTTACCGACCTCGGAAGGATGGAAGGCTGAGTCAACCTTGAGCCGGCTGCTGGGATCGAACTCCCAACCTCATGAGCAAAGCTTTCAGGCAGCTGCCTTACCACTCTGCGCCACAAGAGGCTCTCTTTGAATTACAACTATGTTATTCTTTTAAGCTGCCTGGTATATCACTCCTCCCTTTGCATACTTAAACACTATCAACATTCATATCACAGAAGTCATGGGAGTTTTGTGCTTCTCAGATGCACATTGTGTTGGGAGTTTTGGACTAGAGCCCTGGAATGCCCACCCTTATCCTACATGAAGTTGCCTTATAATGAAGACCCCTTGTCCACAGAGGTCAATATTGTCTACTCCGAATGGCACAGGCTCTCCGGAGTCTATCATGTCACCTCCTACTCAATCTTTTTTAATAACCTTGGGAATGTCAAGAATTGAACCTGGAACCGTTTGAACACCAAGCAGATATTCTACCATTGAACCATCATCTCTTCCTTGTACAGCCTACCAGCATTTATGTAACCCACCTGGAGAGCCATTTTGGTGTAGTGGTTAGGAATGAGGACTTCTAATTCTTGTGAGCCAGGTTCGATTCTGCACTCCCTCACATGCAGCCAGCTGGGTGACATTGGGCTCGCTTCTGCAATATAGAGCCAGTTTGGTGGGAGAGCCAGTTTGGTGTAGTGGTTTAGGAGTGCGGACTTCTAATCTGGCATTCTGGGTTCAATTCTGCACTTCCCCACATGTAGCCAGCTGGGTGATCTTGGGCTTACCATGGCACTGATAAAACTGTTCTGACCGAGCAGTGATATCATGGCCCTCTCAGCCTCACCCACCTCACACGGTGTCTGTTGTGGAGAGAGGAAAGGGAAGGCAACTGTAAGCCACTTTGAGCCTCCTTCGGGTAGAGAAAAGCAACATATAAGAACCAACCTTCTTCTTCTTCTTCTTGTAATACTGCTGCCCCTTGTTTTTCATTGCTGTCACACCTAAATATACACTGAATAGTGTCCAACATCAGCATCACTGCCTCGCCCTTGTACTGATCAATTGTTAGGTTCAGAGATGTTTCCCCGTCTCAAAAGATGTCTCTGTCCAGTTCCCTCTAGTTGGTTAGCCATGAGAGGCTGGATTAGTCCCTGTATGCTTGGATGACTTAAGGTGCTCACTAATTTCCTTATGTCCTTGCCCCCAAAACACCACCTGTCATGAAAACATCTGTAATTTTCCCAACCATCAGGGGCTATGGCTCAGTGGTAGATCAACTGCTTGGCATACAGAAGATCCTTGGTTCAATCCCTGACACTTCCAGTTCAGCATATCAGGCAGTAGATGATACGAAGGACCTCAACCTGAGATCCTGGGGAGCTGGTGCTTGTCTGAGTAGACAATACTGCCTTGATGGACCAATGCTCTGATTCAACATAAGGCAACTTCATGTTTTCTTTTGATTTTCACAGCATCCCTGAGAGTTGGGGCAGGATGACCAGTTCACCTGGGCTCTCCAACACGGTAGACCAGCACACTAATAACTACACCACAGCAGCCTTCAAAGTTCTCAAAGTCACTTGTAGAGGTAAAAATTGCAATTCTCTTTGAATTGTACTTGGGGTGAAATTCAGTTAGCAGCTCTACCTGGATTTAGAAGATCTGAATTACGAACTGCTTTGCATTCGCTCAACCAGTGAGGCCATTACACTATTGCTACCAGTGAACAACAGAAGAGGATAATTATATTGACTATTTTAGATGAGATAAGAAAACCATATTATCTGATACTTCTGAGCCCTAGGGCAGGTTATAAATCTGAAATAAATATATACATAAATTAAATTGCAGTTATTTTGTAGCATGCTTGAGGGGCTGGGTTTTTTCTTCCCCCTTACTTTAACATTGTTATTCAGCATTGGTAAAAGCTTGCTAAGGTGCTAGAATTCTCAGTTGGATGAATGTAGCTCCTCGAATTTCAAGACTTCAGGGCCTTCTTATTTTAATTCCTTCCTATTTTTGCGTGCTATGCCCGAGGCATTCAGGCTCCCCCTTTGTATCTTTATGTGCAAGGCTAACTTCTTCTCTGTCTCTTTTTCTTTTCCCATTTAATTTAGCTTATTCCTGACTTTCAATTGTCCTTCTTAGGTAGATCTTTCCCTCGTGATTTTATTGCAAAAAATGCCTTGGGATATGGTAATGGTTTATATAGCACTGCATGCTGCAGTGTTTGGATGCCAGAAACTGGGGAGACAAAGAGAGAAGTAAATGTTAAATTGTGTCGTATTTGTCTTCATTCTGGACACTGTTTTGGAGGCTATTGAAGAGCTGTAGGGGGCATTATCTTGTCTGTTCACTCCTGTGGCTAGATGTAGTGGGCACTGTCCTAGCAGCTGCACAGAATTGCTATATCAGGACTTCAGCTTCAACCCGGCAGTCTCTTTTTTACTTGCCTGCTAGGTTGGCTGACTGCTCCTTCTAAGAAGGGTATTTACTGCCACTGAGGACTCTGCTTCACCTGGCAAAAAAAAACGATCCCGCCACCTAAGGTGAACTGGCTGTTTGATCAAAATCTAAGCACAGCTGACTATCCGTTTGCTTGCACACCCACTTCAAAATGCTGACTGTAACTAACCTTCTCCTTTATCCATGCAGGGCAAGGAATTACCTGCTCCCAATATCTAGCCCCAAGAGGTTGAGGAGTGGGAGGGGGGAAATGGCTTCCACATAGAGATGCTCTAGAAATTTCCTGTAGTCTCAATGGTAAATATGACAGCGATTGGGAGAGGCAGCCTAGAGCGTTGCCCAGAAGTGACATCACATGGTTCCCAAACCCCTCCATTTCCATGCAATGCTCCCCAAATCTAGCATATGCTGAGGCAGTTGGGAACCCTCTTTGTAAGCACACACAGAAAGATCTTTAATGTCATTAAACTTCTTTGTGATAATAAACATATAATATGGTCCTGAACACGGATATCTTAAGAACCATCTGTGTATTACAAAGTCCTTTGTACAACATGTTTGATGGGAATTTTGTGCACCTTAGATGCACACCGCCTTGGTTCCATTTGCAACCACAAAATGCAGGGAGATGTTACTCTAGCCTTCTGCATCACATATTGATTTTGGATCCGCAAACCAATGCAGAGACCCATTGTCAACTCATGATGAAAGTTGCATATACCCATGGGAGTAATGAGATTTTTTTTAAACAATCAAACAAATTGGGGGCCCAAAGGGCAGCTTGCAGACATGGAAACAGTGGTGGGGGGGAGGGTTATAGCCTCTCTCTGTGCAGTGGCCATATCCTGAAAAGATCCTACATGCACGGAAAGATATGGAACTCTCATTGTATGTGGAGCTGCAAAGCTGTCCTTATTCCCCAATGAACACAAGGACTTTGGAATGCAATCACTGGAGTCTCAGAGCCACTGTTCATGTTACCAAGCTGTCATGTTCATTAAGGCAAGAATTTGGAATCTGACACATGGCAGGAGTTTTGTGCTTCCAAGATGTGAGCTGGTCTTGTTTTGATTGCAACACTATAGTACCCAGAGAAAAGTGGCTTCACATGCCCTTTTCATGTTTTCAGACTACACCATGGTGGAGACATGACTGTTTCTGTTGCAAAAAAAGGCCCATAGCTTCGTTTTTGTAATAGAGCTTTCATGGGGCAATTAGAAGACATAAAAGCAATGTTGGGCAGAAGGCTGAAGCTGCTTCTTCCCATACACCACTATTGTGAATGGGGGATAGGGGGTAGAAGAATATGGGGAAAACCAGCATGCATAGGGGTTCCAACCTCCAGGTGGTGACTGGAGATCTTCTGGGATTACAACTAATCTCCAGGTGACAGGGATCAATTCTCCTGGACAAAATGGCGACTTTGGAAGGTGGTCTGTTTAGCATTATATTTCATTGAAGTCCCTCCAAAACCCCAGCCTCTCTCTCAAAATCTTCAGGTATTTCCCAACCTGGAGTTAGTAACTCTAAGCATGCACCTGAGAGATTAAAAGTTGCCATTGATTATTCAATACAAATCCCTCGTTTTATCCCCCAACATGAGGACATTGAAGCATGAAGATCGGCCCTCAGATGATGTATGAAATCCCTGCCCTTTTCCCATCAATAGATACATGTGCAAGTCCTATTCAAGTAAATGGCAGCACCAATTTACTGTAGCCACATGTTGATACAGTTGAGAGCCAGTTTGGTGCAGTGGTTAGGAGGGCAGACTTCTAATCTGGCATGCTGGGTTCGATTCTGCACTCCCCCCATGCAGCCAGCTTGGTGACTTTGGGCTCGCCACGGCACTGATAAAACTGTTCTGACCAAGCAGTGATATCAGGGCTCTCTCAGCCTCATCCATCCATCCATCCATCCATCACCCTCCCTGAAGGCTCAGGGCAGGTTACAGGGAACAGGAAGAAAGGTACAGATAAATATCTCCCCATTTGTTGTGGGGAGAGGAAAGGGGGAGGCGACTGTAAGCCGCTCTGAGCCTCCTTCGGGTAGAAAAAAAGCGGCATATAAGAACCAACTCTCCTTCTTCTTTTTCTTCAGCTGAGGAGCTAGGGCACCCAGAGGACACTCCACAACCGGCGTGCCTTGAGGCACACTGCAGCAGGCCAGTGGGATAACACAATGGCGCCACATGCACCTGCCCAGCCTCTTCACCCAAGGCACCCAGAGGACAGCTTGCCTCCTACCCTCCCATTATTGGTAAAATTGTTTGAAATGTTGTGGTATGTTCAAATGTGTTTCAGAATGTTTCATGTTTATATTGTCACAGCTGGCAGGAGCCTGGTTTGTGGGGGGAGTCCAGTCTGCATACTGGACTCCCCTGATTAGGGGCCTCTTTAAGTGGGGAGCAGCAAGTAGCAGCGGGTGCCAACCCAGTCTTGGAAGGTGGAGGGCTGCATTGCCAAGAGGCTTGGGGTAAACTGGATGAGATGTGCACCCCATCCAAGTTTCCCTGTATGGACGCTTCCCTTGGGAGGATCCCCAATGCCAGAGGACCTGATTTCCAGGCTGGGAACTGCGGGGAAATTCTGGGTGCCATTTGAGGTGCAGGTTGGTGACTGGTGTCACCCATCCAGGCTCCCTCTTCTATGCAGGTGGGCCAACACTCCTTTTGAGGTTGGAAGGTTGGAATAAAGGCTGTGGCCATGTGTAAAAGCCAGGAATCTGCCTACGCATCTTTACTGGTGCCCCCCAAATGCCCTCATTCAAGTCAATGTCTTCTGAGGAGACTGGATTGGCAGAAAATACCAAAGTATTTTCTACAACTGTTTCAAGGCTTTGAACCGAGCATCCACAGAAGGCCTGCCTCATTGTTGAGGATTGACAGCTTCCATCTTTATTCATTTGCACCTCTTTAAATGTATTTCTAGCCTGCAGTTTAGTCTGCAATACCCGCAAAGCTGTTCAGAGAACAAAATTACTTTTACATAGATTGCCAAAATCACATTATTTGTTTTACAACTACCTAAACATGTTAAGAATTGTGAAATGAGTTTTGAAAATGTTAACGGATGCAAAGAGAATGAGCAAGATGAAAAGGATACTACAGGCAACTGCAGAGAAAAAGACAAACAACAGCAGCTCATGGAAGCTCTCCTTAAACGTAACAGACTTTGATTGCTCACAAATTGTGCTAAAAGAGCCTCATGAGTGAGAAATTTCCATGCCTTCACATAACCACCGAGTATCCCCTGTCACATATTGCCACATGGCAGTCAGCTCAATGCTAGCAACCAGCAGGAACCTTGAAGGTTGGCATTGCATGGAGATGTATGATGTCACAATTTCAGTCCTGTGATGTCACTGTACTCCTGGAATTCATTCTGTAGTTTTATACCATAGACATGGCTGGAGGCACGTACGCAGCATGCAACATCAAAGAGGGCAGGCAGACCTGCAGCAGCTATAAAGGTGCCACATGCGGAGTCCCAGCCTCTGTGCTCAGGAAGCCGCAGAGAAGCTTTCCTCCCAATCACCCTATGTTTATATGGAAACAGCCTTGTTGCAGTGTTTGAGGTAAATGTTTCATGGTTAATTTTTCATCACAGCTGTGGGTTTGCGTGGGATGGACCTGTGTGCAATCGGACTCCCTGGGGTTCAGGGCCTCCATATGAGGTGGCACGTAAATGAGCTTGGCTGACTCTGGGGATAGCCAAATAATGTTTGTGCCCAGTTTGCTCCCCCACATAGGTTGCTTCCCTTAGCAGCAGACTTCAGTAGCTATGGGAATCTGCTCTCCAAGCAGGGAATGGTGTGCATCCCCAGGGCACCTCTGGACTTTGTGGGGTTTTGGTGCAGTCCGCTGACTGCTAGGTGAGGCTCCCTCTCCCAATGCTGTGCCAACCCTCCCATGGGGAGGTTATAAAGCTGTGGCCTTCTTTATACCCAACAATCATGTGTCGCGTTTTATTCCAGCCGGAAATGCCCTCCTGTGAGTCAACTGTTATTGTTTGTTAGATTTTATAGAGTAAGTTAGGATATTAGTTGTTAAGGGCTGGGTGAAACAGAAACAGAAGGGAACAAGCTCAATGGCAAAAAGTCTGAGGCAGCTGATTGGGTACACTTAGACCATTTATGCACAGGGAACTTCACTGCCCCAGCTCCCATGCAGGAGCACAAATCAGAGACGGATGAGGTGCCCAGGGCCAAATGCTCCCCCATGTGGGTGCAGAAAGAGGTGGGGCAACCTGCCACCACTAAAACTCTAGCCTACAGCATGGCACGAAACCTCCAGTGCATAAATGGTCTTAGTCTTTTTTCAGTGTGCATTCCTTCTTCCTGTTTTTTAAAAAGATAGTGCTTTGACAGGTAGCTGGCAGTGTGGTATGTGGCCAATCAAGACAGCAAAAAATTTGGCAACAAAAATGGCCACAGCTTTTATTTCACACACAAGAACTGAGGGTTGGCCTAGCACGAGGTGTAGACTAAATCCCTGCGCAACTGTCCAGCTGCTGACATGGGCTCAAGGGCTGTACTGGGTCCCCTTCCCTCCCAGCTGGGAGGGTAGGTCTCTTGCCTCTCAATACCCTCCCCAGGGAGGAGCTGTTAAATGGTTGCCGGGTGTGTACCTCATCCAACCATCCCTTCCTCCTGGCTCCGAGCCCCTGACTTTCCCAGCCAGGTAAAGCCATGCCCAATGATAGCCAGTCTCTTACAGAGACCCCTACCTCAGGGTACCCATCCACAGACTGGTCCCTGACAAAATACTCCACCTCTGGCTCATTTATTCTGCAGCTGTGAGGAAAGAACAGAAACATTAACCATAGCAACAGGGTGGGTGGGAAGCTGTCATGGCAGCTCACAGCAGCAGAAGAGGGCAAGCTCCAGCACGTAGCAGCTTTTATAGACACCCTGAAGTCCACCCCCTTCTGCAACCACTGCAGGTGTGCACATTCCCAATGGGCTAGATATGGTTGCCATCCCTCTTCACCCACCCATACGCCACACTAATGGTGGCCTACCGGTAAGTTGTGGCCACTTTTTAGAAGGATGCTGAATAAGTGAACCTTGTAGTATAGTCAGATAATCATTTACTTATATGTTTAATTCGAGTGTAATTCACTTCATAATTTATCAGTAAAATGTTTTAAATTCACTCACATATGATAGAGTGTTTTTACTGTATAAAGTAAAGGTAAAGGTATCCCCTGTGCAAGCACCGAGTCATGTCTGACCCTTGGGGTGACACCCTCTAGCGTTTTCATGGCAGACTCAATACGGGGTGGTTTGCCAGTGCCTTCCCCAATCATTACCGTTTACCCCCCAACAAGCTGGGTACTCATTTTACTGACCTCGGAAGGATGGAAGGCTGAGTCAACCTTGAGCCGGCTGCTAGGATCGAACTCCCGGCCTCATGGGCAGAGCTTTCAAACAACATTTCTGCTGCCTTACCACTCTGCGCCACAAGAGGCTCATACTTTTACTGTATAAGAAGAACTTATTTCTCTGCCAAAATCCCTACACGTGTGCATTTTTAGACAGTTATTTCATTTTCAGGTACAAACTGGAAATGGCATAATTGCATCGTGTGACATCGCTTCTTGTCCATGCTCCTTGATTCCACCCAAACAAACAGGCCCGCCAGGACCTGAAGTCAGGGGGTGAAAGGTTGCCTGCCACTTTCAGGAGGATAAGAAGGTAAAATGTGGCCACATGGTGAGTTGGTTAAATCTTCATCAATCCGCGCGAGGCAAAAGTGTAAAGAAGAAATTTTATAGCTTCCGCTTGAATAGAAACAAAATGTATTATTATTAGCGAATGAATGCTCCTTAGTTCTCAAACATTTTCCAATAAATACTTTTGTTTCCATTGACCTTCAACTGGAGAACTACTAAAATATTAAACTGTGTCCATCATGCTGCAAAAAGGCACATGCTCAAATGCTCTCTTAAAAAAAGGTCTTCAATGGGGTGACCTATTGTTCTAAGTAATGCTTTTCCTCATGGCGAGGAGGGGGTAGTAGTCAGCTAGCCACTTGGACATCCCTTGAAAACTGCTTTCTCACTGCCTGTCTGGCATCCATTTTGGCCCAAGCGGTGTCCTATGCTTACATTTTTAGGGAAATGTACAGAAGGGTGCTTTTGCCTTAATCTGCTCCTCAATAGTAGAAGGGATCTAACTGCTAACAGAATCACCTTACAGTTCTGTCACCAGATGATTTTGAAGGCTACACGCAGTTGGCCTGGATAGAGAGGAAAGAAGTATGTAAACAGTGGAGCAAAAACATCTAATGAAAAAGGTGCATTTTCGTAACATTTATCTCATGTAAAGTTCAAATGCCAGACAGGCATTGTGCCCAGCCACAACAGCACATGTCCATTGATAAATATCTCACAACAGTTTCCTTAAGCCCCATGATCAAATAACAGGTTTGTTTTACAACTAGAAGAAATCTAACATTAATTCCCCAAGGCTGACCAGTTAAAGCTTTAGTTCCATTTCTCCTACTTCAGACTATTGAGACAAGGCTGATTTCAGTACTTGACAAGCTCTTTCAAATGATTTCTCCCCATGAAAACATTCTGTTTTCAACAACATTGAGCTGATCCAGAAGACCACAATCCAGCCAGAATGAAGTCTTCTTCAAGCTGCTTGTTTCAGCTAGAAAGACTTCCTGATAATTAACAACTCTTGAAATCAATGGGACATGCACATTCTTAACATTGGCTGAGCCACCTTTTCACATGTAGGAAAGAAATTAATCATAAATTGTTAGACACATTTAAAGAAGAAAAATCTGAAATGAAGTCTTAGTCAGGAGGAAGTTGAGGACATTCTACAAGCCAAGAGCAGGTTGTGGTGTAAAAGGTGATTGCAGCAACTGTATTTTCATATTATTATTCCACTGCCACTTCATCCCCCCTCCCTGGCTCAACTTTCTCTAGAGACATAATTATGTAGGGAAGAATGGAGCACAGATCAAAAACATGTCTTAAAGTGCCTTGTATGCCACAAGGTATGGGTCACACACATGCATCTCTGAGAAATAGTCAAAGGTATTCCGCATCACCTTTTAATCCTATGCCTATGGGGCCCTCATTAGAACAGTTTACCTTGGAGCTGGACTTTCTTGAAGTGCCTCATCAGCAGAAAGGCACCGCTTGTTCCATCACAATGGAGATAAGGCATGAAGATGTTGCCCCCACCATCCCTTAATGTCCTGATGAAACACCGTAGCCCTGATTCTCATTAGTAATTATTGCTGTTGACTTCTTCCATTTATATTACAAGGAGTTCAGCTCAAATGACCTGTGTGCCAAACAGGGAAAGCTTGCAATGGTGACACATCATTCCTGTACCCCGAAGGGCAGCCAAATGAGTCATTTTGGCATGACCGCCTTAGTGTACCAGACCATCATTACAGAGATGGTACATGTCCCCCTGGGCCTATCCTACATGAATGAAAATGAGCCACTTCTGTTGAGAAAAAGATTCCTTATAAGCTCCCCATTAGCTCCTAGTTTGGAATAATATCCCAATGGAGGAAAAAGAACAAAGTACTGTATCTCCGAGTGTTCTCAGACTATGTGTTGTTAAGGACTTTGATTTAAAAAAAAAGTTATGGCTTCACTTGTTGGTTGGGGGCATGTAATGAAGCTCATGTGAGCCCCAAAACATAAGGCAAATTCAGAGACTCCTCTCTCTCTCTCTTTGTTCTGTAAGTCAATATGTTTCCTTTGGCTTTTATCCCAATGGTTGCAACCGCACCACCATTAAAAAAAAAACAAATTTATACATGATAAAAAATGAGAACCACTTTTTGCATGTGTATGTATTCCCAATGAACTAAACATGGTATCAGCTATAGGAGTGAAAAGGAGTATGTGGATGTTTCATCCAAGATGGTTTTAAAAGTGGGTTTAGACAAAATCAAGTTATGTCTATCAATGACTATTAGTGCTCATAGCTCTCTGGAGACTTCATGTTCTGAGGGAGTATGTTGTAAAATACCTGTGGCTAGGATCAACAGTAGGAAAAAAAATCATTTTTTTAATGGTGTACAAGGAGTTTGACTTCTGCTTGACATATTTCCTTCAACATCACATAAATAATTGTATCTTAATTGATTTTATAAAACCAGAACTCTCAAACCAGGAAGCTCTCTCTCTCTCTCTCTCTCTCTCTCTCTCTATCTATCTATCTCTCTCTCTCTCTCTATCTATCTCTCTATCTATCTATCTCTCTCTCCATCTATCTATCTATCTATCTATCTATCTATCTATCTATCTATCTATCTATCTATCTATCTGTGTGTGTGTGTATATCAAGCAAGAATCATTCAAATATATGTTTTTTGGGGGGAAATCTCCAGGAGGATGAGGTAAGGCTCCTCAAACCACGCCAAAAAGATCCCTAAGTTCTTTCCATAACTAATTTCATTTCCATAGCTGACTTTAAAAGAATTCTGTACTGCAGTGCTCGTGTAAACCTGACCATCAGTCCAGCTGATTGAAACGAGGAAGCTCAGGTAATTTAGCTCAAAAGAGCCCCAGAAGGTTAGCTAAATCAGAAAAACACGCGATTCAGCTTTTTTAACAAGAGATCTTTTCTCCTCACATTGTTTCCTTGGTCTTCTCCATTTGCAACAAAATGCCTTCAAAGCAATCTCCAAGATTTCTTGCTGCTCTTTCCCTGACTCACGGCTGCCAAGATCCATCATACACCCCCAAACAAAGATTCTATATGCCCCCCCCACACACACACACATCCTGATCCAATCATTTATTGTAACAAATCACTTGGCAGTCGGTTACTTTACGAGTAATAATGAAATAACCCACCTGCTATCTGTCTGTCCATTTCTAGTTTGCTTAACACATCAGAAAATAACACTTGGAAGCTCAAAGTTGGCCATTCACTTCAGGATGATCATGAGAGTTCCAGGACCAGCAACTGAAAATAATCAGAATATCATGGCCCCGGTTATATGCAGGGCCCTGACCCCTATGCTATTTGTAATGAAAGCTAAACTAAGTTCCTCATTTATAACTACTGTAGGAGATTAGCATATTCCAGATAAATGGTGGAGGAAGGGGGAAGCACCTTTTAGTACTTTGATAAGAAAAGATCATGTGAAAATATGAACTTCACATTTCTGTTTATAATATTTAAGGAGGTTTGCTGCTATACTACTAGTAAAATATTCGAATGAATGAATGAATGAATGAATGAACGAATGAATGAACGAATGAATGAACGAATGAATGAACGAATGAATGAGGAAGAATTGAGACCAAGTCTGAAAAATAATTGGGGGGGGAGGGGTAGGGATTAGAAGTAAGAGAGGAATGAAGGCAGACCATCAAAGGATGAAAACAAAAAAACAGCGAAGACTTACCTCCAGCTGCCATTGATGTGTCAGAGAAGGTGAACAGTTAGGAGGATGTACTGGGGTGATGTGCCCAGCAGCTCACAGGGTGGGCTTGGGAACTGAATGTCACAACTGCGATGTGCACTGGGAAGCGGGGTCCTGGGGGGGCCTTAAAAGGTGCCATGTGCAAGGGGCCCAGGATCTTTGTCAAACTACCGCCAGAACAGCTTCCTTCCCACCCACCCAGTTATGTTGGGTAATACTGTGTATATTTAAATGACCACTGTCAAGTATTTTTTAATTGTATTTTGTCACAGCTGGAAGTTTTGGCATGGAATGTAGCCTGTTTGAAGGGAGATGGCAGGTCTGTAAGCTGGGCCCACCCAGCAGGGGAGCCATGGGGCTCAAAGTGCCAGGTAGCCCAAAGTGGGACCAAGGGAGGTGGGGTGCCTTCTTGGCACCCCTGGATTTACAATGCCAGGTGACCTGAGAAGTGTGCACTTCTTCTTGACACCTGAGGTGGACACTTCCCTGTGGTGGGAATCCAGCAGCAAGGGGACCTGCGTTCCTGGAGGAGAAACTGGGTGGGCCCAGGGCACCACTGGACACTTCACTTGGGTGGGATCTCAGCAGTAAGCTGACCCGTGTCCCGAGCAGAGAAACCAGGTGCCTCAGGGCATTTCTGGGATCCAGGTTCTTGTGGCCAGCTGACTGCAAGTCAGGCTCTCTCTCTCTTGCTGTGCTAACATTCCTGTGGAGTTAATAAATCTGTGGCCTTGTTTTAGCTAAAAAAAAAGAACATGTTTGTGCATCTTCCTTGGGTCCATCATTCCCACCTGCAAGTCAAAAGGTACGTTAGTGTGTTGTATGTTAGTGCTTCCAAGTGTTATTTTCTGATGTGTTAAGCAAAGGTATGAAAAAGAAGAAAATATAAATGAAAGCTAAAACCATGGGATGTTTTAATTATTTATGTATTTTGATTTTGATACAACACACTAACAGGACTCCTGATGTATGGATGACCTATGGCGATGGGTAAAATTAACAGCAGGAGGAGGAAGAGGAGGAGGATTCTTATATGCCGTTTTTCTCTACCCGAAGGAGACTCAAAGCGAATTATATGCCTTATATGCCTTCCCTTTCCTCTCCCCACAACAGACACCCTGTGAGGTGGGTGAGGCTGAGAGAGCCCTGATATCACTGCTCGGTCAGAACGGTTTTATCAGTGCCGTGGCGAGCCCAAGGCCACCCAGCTGGCTGCACGTGGAGGTGTGCAGAATTGAACCCAGCTCGCCAGATTAGAAGTCTGCACTCCTAACTACTACACCAAGCTGGAGATGAAGATAATGACTATATTAGAAGGCTATAGCCTGGTAATGACAGTAGCTTATCCTGGCTGGTCCTGCATTGCTCCAATGATGACTTAGCTGATGAGTTTAGCTGATGAGTTTAGCAGGTTCTGAGAAGCAAGAGTTTCCTTCAGCCTCATAGTAAACATCCCAGAAAGGCTGAGCCAGCAGAGTTATAATACCCCCCATGTCCTGCACTCTGCCTTCCCTGTGTCCCAAGTGACTGCAATACAGAACTGCATTAGAAGGTAAATAATGTAACTAATTTCAGGAATGCAGCATGACATTGGCTTCAGGGGCCCTCCAGCTGATGTAGGGTTCAGGATTTTTGCCCCCCTCAGCTCACCCCTTGGTTACCCTGCCCTGATTCCCAAGTATATATTTCGAAAAGAAAGGGACGGTTCAAAATTATTGTAACAGAAGAAGAAGAACCTATCCCGGGCTATATTCAACAATTTAACAATAAATACAAATAAACGTTTCTTATCTCTTCTTATATTTTTATGTGTATAAGCACAACCAGAACGGCCTCTAGATTACACCGTTTTCAATTTTGTTTTCCTCAGTGGTTGTCCTTCTAAAATACAAAAGCATACAATTAATACAGGCTTATCAACCATTTTTACAAAACAGAAGAGAACATATTTAACTGAACATAGTCATTATTCTAGTCTACAATAGTACATACCTCCTATAATTTTAATAAATATACAGTCATTGTTTCTTTAATATATATATAAATCAAAAGCCAGCCTTTTGGCTATTATCGTAAACCTTATAAAAATTATAAAAATTATACTAAAGGGCCAAGTCTTACCTTTAAATTATATTATATATATGTGGCCTTTGGCTCTCTGGTTTGGGGAGGTCTGTTCAAAAGACTCATCCCACTGGGTTGTAGACTGCCTCTGGTAATTATACTCTAGCTGAGAAACTTACTCCATGCCACACCTATACCAATTAAAGCTGCAGTCTCATCTAAAAGCGAAGAGTTCCAAACATATGTAAAAAATATATTTTAAGGGCTCTAAATTCTCCCAATTGGCTATGAAGCCTATCAGTTAGGATTTAAATTATAATAAACTTTCTTCCAAGGTACCCCTATAGAGGCTATTAATCTTATACCTAGCTTAAGTTTAAGAAATTACAGCATCATTTTGCAGTCCTTGTGTTTGCAGGTGCTACCTCACAGGAAGCAAGAAAGTTCCAAATTCGTGTTTAAGCCTTTAGGGCTCATAGTTTCCAGTGAGTAAATATAAAAACTTTCACGTTGTCTCAAGATCTTATTGATGTCCATCTTGTGGTGTCCATTGTACATTGGTATTACCAGCCGTCCAATTAGGGTCCGGATCCAGGAACACCAGTCCAGACTTAGACACCGGATAACAGATGCTCCGATGGTGACTCACTTCATGGAAAAAGGACACAAACCAGAAGATTTACTATTCTTTGGACTTGAACAAATCTCAACTGTTGGACACCACAAGATGGACATCAATAAGATCTTGAGACAACGTGAAAGTTTTTATATTTACTCACTGGAAACTATGAGCCCTAAAGGCTTAAACACGAATTTGGAACTTTCTTGCTTCCTGTGAGGTAGCACCTGCAAACACAAGGACTGCAAAATGATGCTGTAATTTCTTAAACTTAAGCTAGGTATAAGATTAATAGCCTCTATAGGGGTACCTTGGAAGAAAGTTTATTATAATTTAAATCCTAACTGATAGGCTTCATAGCCAATTGGGAGAATTTAGAGCCCTTAAAATATATTTTTTACATATGTTTGGAACTCTTCGCTTTTAGATGAGACTGCAGCTTTAATTGGTATAGGTGTGGCATGGAGTAAGTTTCTCAGCTAGAGTATAATTACCAGAGGCAGTCTACAACCCAGTGGGATGAGTCTTTTGAACAGACCTCCCCAAACCAGAGAGCCAAAGGCCACATATATATAATATAATTTAAAGGGAAGACTTGGCCCTTTAGTATAATTTTTATAATTTTTATAAGGTTTACGATAATAGCCAAAAGGCTGGCTTTTGATTTATATATATATTAAAGAAACAATGACTGTATATTTATTAAAATTATAGGAGGTATGTACTATTGTAGACTAGAATAATGACTATGTTCAGTTAAATATGTTCTCTTCTGTTTTGTAAAAATGGTTGATAAGCCTGTATTAATTGTATGCTTTTGTATTTTAGAAGGACAACCACTGAGGAAAACAAAATTGAAAACGGTGTAATCTAGAGGCCGTTCTGGTTGTGCTTATACACATAAAAATATAAGAAGAGATAAGAAACGTTTATTTGTATTTATTGTTAAATTGTTGAATATAGCCCGGGATAGGTTCTTCTTCTTCTGTCCCAAGTATATATTAGCAATAGCACGTTCACCACAGAGGGGGGGATCTGTCGGGTCTTGTACTCTTAAGAAAAGCCTGATTGGCAGAAAACAAGCAGGAGACATTGTTTGAAATTGGATGGACATTAATATCTGCCAGTCAAGCCATTGCTAAAGCCACAGGACTGGTTCAGATCTTGCCAACCCTACCAGCCAGCCTCTCATCCTTTACCCTTGGCTCCCCCTTCACCGACAGTCTTCCCTTTGTCTGTTCTCCTGGAGCCCTCCTTTGAACTGGATCTCCTGAGTCTGTCTTTTGCAAGGTTGGGCACTAAGCAATTCATGTTCAGGCTCTTCAGTTTCTAATGAGGCCCATGGCTGTCCAAGGCTGCCCTAGGAGGAAACCCCTCTGATTGAATTTGTCTTCTGTTTATGGAATTCCAATAACCGTTGTCTGACAAAGGTGAATATTTTCAAAGATGATTTCTGACAATGGGGATGGCACAGAGGTGGAGGTCCTGATATGCCATAATGTGCACAAAAGCATTAGAATGCAGTCCGGATGCTAACAATATCACACCTCCTCCGGTAAAAGGTGTTCTGTGCTTTGAATGCAAGAGCCGATCAAAGCTTTCAGTTTATGTATTGTCAGAATATCTCGAAAGAACAGGAGCCCTGATTCATTCAGTCAGCCGTTTCCCTCCCTCTGCCTCCCAGAGATTTGGGGAGTTACTCTGCGCTTTCTTGTCTCCGCTGCACAGGTTTTCTGATGTGGAGATGAAAAAAAGGTAAGACGATTATTCTGCAATGGTCTAAGGAACACGCTCGTAATGTGCCTGCTAATTAATTACTAAAGACGGCAACAAATTAAGGACTCCATGCAGTTTTTCAAAAGGCACTTTGTTGCCTCTCATTCATCTGAACCTGCGGAATATCGTAACGTCTCTTGTCAAGAGTGTTTTCGTGTTTAAAGTAAATTAATCTGTCATTAGGTATCCTTGCATGAAAGTATTAATAGCGGTGTTGCTCCCAGAGAAAGAGAAATACAGATTGTGAGATTTTTTTTTTCTTACTGAAGAAACTGTTTAAAGAGCCAGAAGATAGCTTTCAAGCCAGGCATTCTTTGTTGGACCAGATTCCTTGTTTGTCCATTACATGGCAAACCTCTGTGCATTGGCAGGATTCCACTCCACTAAAGAATTGAGATGGGGTGGGGTGGGGGGGATGATATTTGTCATATGGTTGCTGAGATAGCAGATTCTCACAACACTTCTATATTTCTTGGACAGTTGGTGGAATTGAGCTGGAAACTGACCAGATCACAGCCCATTCCAAGAAAATCCTGTGATTGAGATAATTTAAACATTACTGTAGTAGAATGGGAACTGGCTAAGAACGTGTGTCAAGCAAACTAACATAGTCACATAAGGAAAAGGCCTTAGGTTCTGGCCGGTCTTTTCCAAATCTGGACTATGGAGAAGCCCCTGAAATAATTTTTTTTCAGGCTTCAAGGAGCCCCAGAAGTGACATCAGCTGACCATGCTCTTCGGAAGTGATATCACCATCTGTGTTGACAGGCAGGCTCAAGAAAGACTGAGAGGGGAGAGACAGAGGGCTGTTTAAAAAGGGAGCAGGCATGCAGGATCCACCCCTCCCAGGCACAGAAACCATGAGATAACTTACACTCAAGAGGGGAAGCAATGGAAGTGGCTGGTTCGCTAGCTAATGGCTGAGACCATTAAGGCAGGAGGGGAATGGCTGTGGACCCCCTCTGGAGCCCCAACAGACCCCTGGGGGCCCATGGACCCTGTTTGGGAATCCCTGGTTCTGACTAGGAAGGGATATGACATGGCTTCAAAAATCTGTTTGCTGAATGACCTCGTTTACTGCTCTTGAATACAAAAGACAAGGATATTTATATAATAGTTGTACTGGTGGCAGAAAGAGGTGTCAAGTCACAGACAATTTATGGTAACCCCATAGGGATGTCAATAATTTTCAGAGGTGGCATTCCCTGCCTTGTTGTAGCAGCTCTATTTGATCATCTATTTGATCATCTCTCACCCAAGTACTATCTAGGATGGATCCCGGTATGGAGCCAGTATATACAAAGCCCAAAATTAGGATAAGATTTTGCAGAAAAATTTTGCAGAAAATCTCATGAAACATATTTCAGGGTCTTCTCAATGGTAAAAACATAGTGAAAAGCTGGCATAGAGGCAGCAATTGAGAAACACTCTGTAAGTTCTTTGCTAACCAAAGGTTTCATGTTTGTAATATAGAACTGTTTTTGATTTACCTTGATATTGTACTGAACGGAAGAATGTACGGACTGAAATGTATTCAGTTCTTCAAGCAAATGTTGCTATTATAAAGTAGATTTATAATTGCTATTATTTTCATTGAAGGAAGAAATTGTGACAAGTTTATGAATTATTTGATGCTTATTGTTATTAGCAATTACTGACACCCAGCATTTCCCTTTGTTTCCCACTAGGAACCTGGCATCCCTGTACCTCCATGGGATCCAAAGCCAGAGAGTCCCCCCTCACAAGTAGCCCTTTTCTCCAGGGGAACTGGTCTCTGTTGCCTGGAAATGACATTGCCTGCCATTCCAGCATATCCCAATGTCCCAACTGAAGATTGGCATCCTGCAATCTCTCTGGTTCAACAGAGCCCCTCCCCCCCAAGCATCCCTTTCATCTCCAGGCTCCTGGAGATTGGGACCAATTGTCGTTGCAGAGTCCCCCCTCCAAATCAGTCATTTTCCCTGGAGAGCTGATCTCTATAGTCCAATTTCAGGAGATTTCCAGTCTGCACCTGGAGGTTGGTGACCCCTGGGTCCGGAATGTTGCTTGAGGTTTCGTGGGTGGGCCTCAGCAGTCCAGGGGTGGGCAGGAGCTCTTGCTAGGTAACCAGCCCCCAGGTGAAGGTGTGCATCCCAGGGCCTGTTGTTTTCCTGGGTGCAACAGTATTTGCCTCTAGTTATTATATATTATTGGGAGTTTACCTTTTATTATTCTTATACCACCAGTCAAGTCTCATTGTAGTAATGTATTCTGATATTATTATTATATGTGTGCATATAATTTATTTGATTACGGATGAAGACCCTCTTGTTTGATGCACATTTGGTCTATGGCCATACCATGTGCAACCACTGGGGCTATATGTGCATTATTGTACAGACTCTGATTCTTCAGTTTTAATGTTGTCTTTAATCTTTTTAATGTGCACTAGTTTATATTCATAATTTAATTTTAATCTCTTTTTTGCTCAACCTTTGGATTTCTGACTTATGTAATGGGTCACCATCTGTGGAGGGGATAGAGTGTAATTTCTAACTAACTAAACTCATGGAATTAAAGTTTATTTATTTAAGAAAATGAAATGCAACTTTGAAGGCATAGTCAGGACTGACTAACAAAGCATAGGATGAACAATACAGGGTCTCTTCCCCCTCCCTTTGGAACTTGAACCGGGCACAGCTTAAAGGAGTCAAAACATAGAGATAACCACTTGGCCATCAAGGAACAGGAAGGGTCTGGAAACTGCAGACCACTAGGGAAAGGGAGGTGATGGAATGTGGAAAGAGGGTGAGGAGGCATAAAACATAGTGGCAGGAAATCGACCTTGTGGTGTCAATCAAAAGCAAATCACAACCAAAAGGCCAGTCTAGATCAACACCCTAACTAGCAAAAGAATAAAACAGAATGAACTCATGGCAGAAATACTTGGGGATTCAGACAGCAGGATTTTCTGCTAGTGAAAGCAGATTGAGTTGTCTCTTTTGACCTGCCCCAAAAGCTATGCTGTGGTCATGGGATCTGCATGGATAAAGAGCATGTGAGAAAGGGGGAAGCTGTCATAAGGAGTGGGATGACAAAAGGAGAGACATCAGTTGTGAGAGGAAGTAAGAACTGCAGAAGAAGAAAGAAGAAAGAAGAAGAAGAATTGGTTCTTATATGCCGCTTTTCTCTATCCAAAGGAGTCTCAAAGTGGCTTACATTCATTTCCCTTTCCTCTTCTCACAACAGATACCCTGTGAGGGAGGTGAAGCTCAGAGAGCCCTGATATTCCTGCTTGGTAACATGTGTGGCAGTGTAGCTTAAAGAAATTTAAAGAGTGAACTGAATCAACTTCGGGAATTTCCATGGACTTCATTCTGATTTGGGCCTCATTCATCCTACTTTATAACTGCGAAAAATGGCCCAGGCATTTACACAGATGTACAAGATTAGAAACAATGGAAGCTTTTGTAATTAAAACAAATGGTTGGCAATGAATGCAGGGGCTCTTTTTAATCTTTCAAATGTACAATAGCCACTGAATCACCATGATTGCTCTTGGCATGTGTAGTGTCATTTCTCGGTGCAGTTTCTGGTGACTTGGCAGGCTCATAGGTTTGATGGATTTCAAGCTGTTCATGGCCAAAGCTGTAATACCCAAAGAGAATGCTTGATGACTCTTCAGACCTGATATCACCCCAGCATGAAGTCCTTTCATCCTTTTTTTCACCGTTGGCTATTATTAGCATGCATCCTCCCCTCTCCTCCAAGCTGTTTCATTTCATTAGGCGTCGTACTGCTGAACATTTTAACAAAGTTTGAAAGGACTTGAAGTTTGAAATTGAGGGCAAAATAAATCATGGGGCAGAATGGTATGGCTTGTGAAAGAAAAAAAGCTGTTGATTAATACACAGCTCTTCATTTGGTAATATACACAGCTTCCCCACTGGTCACTCATGATACCTTCCCGCTGAGAATTGCCCCACCACCATGATGGCTTTGATCCTATAGATCAATGGCTTTGATCTATGAGATGATGGTTTTGATCCCATAGAATGTTTCCATGAAAAGAAAGACTTCTGACCATGAGGCATGGTTTTCTTCCCTTTATTTGTCTACTGCAGTTCTTCTGAGAACAGCATTCTGGGCAGCATCCATGTTTACCACATATCTTGATAGTTGGCCTTTAATTGGTTAATATCTTTCTCACACAAACACACACATCTTGCAGATTAATTGTGAAAATAACATGTGAAAGGGTGAAAACTGAGTTAATCACCTTCAGTTTCCTGGAGGAATACAAATATAATAGTATAAACATGAGTCAGCAGTGTGACTTGGTGGTGAAAAAGGCAAATGGGATTTGGGGCTGTATCAAACGGAGAATCACGTCCAGATCACAGGAAATGATGGTACTGCTTTACTCGGCTCTGGTTCGACCTAACTTGGAGTATTGTGTTCAGTTTTGGGCACCACAGTTGAAGAGGGATGTAGACAAACTGGAGCATTTCCAGAGGAGGGCAACAAAGATGGTGAAGGGGTTGTAGGCCAAGACGTATGAGGAAAGGGTGGGGGAGCTTGGTCTGTTTAACTTGGAGAGGAGACAACTGAGAGGGGATCTGATAACCATCAAATATTTAAAAGGGTGCCATATAGAGGGTGGAGCAGAGTTGTTCTCTCTTGCCCCAGAGGGATGGACCAGAACCAATGGGATGAAGTTAATTCAAAAGAAATTCTGTCAGGAACTCCTGACAGAGTGATTTCTGAGTGGAATAGGCTTCCTTGGGAGATGGTGGGTTCTCCATCTTTGGAGATTTTTAAACAGAGCTGGATAGCCATCTAATGGAGAGGCTGATTCTGTGAAGGTTCAAGGGGGTATCAGGTTACACTGGATGAGTGATAGGGTTGTTAGTGTCCTACATAGTGAAGGGGGTTGGACTAGATGACCCAGGAGGTCCTTTCCAACTCTATGATTCTATGATTCCTCTGAGATGCTGATATAACACTCTCAGAAGCCACTTCCAACTCTATGATTCTATATAGGGTTGGATCCAAAGAACTTTTCTAATGGAGAAAAGGAGGGGAGTGATCCCCTTTGACCACCAAAAAGGATCTAATTGATCATGGGTAAAACACATGTGTAATGGATAAGAAGGGGAAATAGGTCATTTTGAGTTGGTGTGGGGGGTGGAAAATGCTGGGATCCAGTTTAGAGATGTGCAGATTCTTGACCAAGCTAGAAAACTGAATAACTATGAAGCTGGGTTAAGTACTATGGAGAAGATTAGCGAAATTTCTAAAGGGTGTTTCTGATATCTCTGTGGGAGACCCAAATTGTTTATAAAAACATCTTATCTACATTTTTATTACATTATTAATACAAATGATACATCAGTGGCTCCTCTTTCCTATTAGACTAGCTAAAATATATAAAGTTGCTAATAATTACTATTAGTTTTATAATTCACCTTCGGCAGCCTTTTTCAACATGTCTTGGGGCTGTGTTAGAACTTCACATTTTGTTGTCAAAGGGGATAAAGACTCCCCTGAATTCTTTTTCCTGCACTACATAATCCTTATCCCAAATAAATTTAGAACATTTTCCTTCGATGTTACAGTAACTGCTTCAAGGCTTGTATTCACTAAACCCTGGAAGCAGAAAATAATGCCAACATATACAGCTTATTTGGATATAATTAAAGAATATTATTTACATATAAAGTTATAGGGATTACAAAGAAATGAGGATTTTTACAAATATTGATTTGGTTTTATGTATTAATCCATATGGAAATGACAATGTGATTCTATTTATGCATTTGGCTTTAATCAAAGGAAAAATATGTTTATATTTTGCTTTAGAATTTTATTCAGAATTAAGTTGTCTGGATTAGGTATATGTCATTACTTTCATCTTTTAAAAACTGTTAAATTGTAAATATACTTCTGTATTATAAATAAATCAAAATGAAATATAAGGAAAACTATACTTACAATGGAAAAGAAGGGGGAAAACAGCTTTGCAAAGGCTTTCCATGTGCAATGACTAAGAAGGTGATGATTCTTTGAATGGGGACATTGTCTCTAACCTGTCTTGTGCCAGCCACATCACTAATCCTAATTTGTACTTCTGCATTAAAAGAAGGCACACAAAAGCAGTGTTGTTCCCTGAAAAAAGAGAACTGTCATAGTAGCCTACCAAAAACATGACATTGTTGACTAAATACACATGATTGACGAGGGGTAGGCACAAACATGTAAAATGTACTTATTTATTTATTTTATTTATTTATTTATTTAGATTTATATACCGCCCTCCCCGAAGGCTCAGGGCGGTTTACATTAAAACTAATCAACGATACATGAAACAGTCTTCGTTAAAACATACAGTAAATAATAACAGTGGTTGTAACCATATAACAGAATAATGTAACAGTATAACAGTATAATAAAATAATATAACGATGGAACGGTGCAATACCACAACAGGTCCAGAGCGCTCTGGTGGTGTTCTGGGAGGAAGGGGGGAGATGGGGGGAGGGGGGGAGCGGGGGCCCTTCATTCGCTGTTGGTTGTGCCTGGTCTCAACCAAATGCCTGGCGGAGGAGCTCCTTTTTGCAGGCCCTGCGGAACTGTTTAAGCTCCGTCAGGGCCCTGATCTCCTCCGGGAGCTCATTCCACCAGGTGGGGGCCAGGACAGAGAATGCTCTGGCCCTGGTCGAGACCAGGCGGACTTCTTTAGGGCCAGGGACCATTAGCCGGTTGGTGGCGGTGGAGCGCAGAGCTCTTTTAGGGGCATAGGCAGGGAGGCGGTCCCTCAGGTACACTGGGCCCTGACCGTGAATGGCCTTGATATGGACTTTATATGGATTTGTGGTATGCCCGATTGCTGACCCCACGAACTGTCGCAAACTTTTTCATGCCAAACGAACCGGTTTATATAGCATTCTGGTCCCATAGAGAATGATGATGTTATCCATTCAGTCATGTCCGACCATTGGTGATTCTATAGGAAACTTTTTGCCATATGTTTCTGACAATGACTGCTTCTTTTAGTTGGTTCATGGTCATCCCTGTATCGGCTTTGATCGTGTCGAGCCAGCGGATCCATTGGCGACTACGTTTCCCTTTGCCACTGATCATGACAAGCATTAATGATTTTTCTAACAAGTTTGATCACATGATGTGTCCTAAGTAAGTGAGTTTTAGCCATAATATAAAGGTAAAGGTATCCCCTGTGCAAGCACCGAGTCATGTCTGACCCTCTAGCGTTTTGATGGCAGACTCAATACGGGGTGGTTTGCCAGTGCCTTCCCCAGTCATTACCGTTTACCCCCCAGCAAGCTGGATACTCATTTTACCGACCTCGGAAAGATGGAAGGCTGAGTCAACCTTGAGCCGGCTGCTGGGATTGAACTCCCAGCCTCATGGGCAGAGCTTCAGACTGCATGTCTGCTGCCTTACCTTACCACTCTGCGCCACAAGAGGCTCATATTGGCATAATATATTGCCTTCCACTGACATAGTTGGTTTGCTCCTCTTTAAAAATGTCTTGTTGGTAACTTTGGCTGTCCATGGTATTCACAGCATTCGTCTCCAACACCATTATTCGAAAGCATCTGTTCTCCTCCTGCCTTCCTTCTTAGGTGTCCGGCTTTGAGACAGGGTCTGAACTTTTAGGGAATGAGACTGGAGGGAACCTCTCTCAAAGTCTGCCTTTTGTGTAAGGAGTCTAAAGCGTTGGGTGTGTGGAGATAGGGTTTTTGCTTACAGAGGGCAGGCTGAAAAAAAATCTCTCAGGAGATTTTGGATGTCTAAGAGTCTGTCTTATTTGTGAGAAAGCATGCTGGCTTAGTGAATATTTTAGAAAGGGCCTCAGGGCCCAGTTTCTGAGTGTAATGAGCTACATTTTTTGTTTGTTTTTAGGAGGAGTTTTGACTGCTGTTCACCTATTTTTGTTTATTACAGTCTTTGTTCATATTGCGATACATGTTTTAAATGTACTGGTTGTGCTGTTCCAGGTACACCTCCCCGAGACATTGCAGTGAGGGGTGGCATATAAATCAAATAAATAAAAATAACTGAATGAACCTGGCACAAATTGTGAGTTACCTGCAAACCGTTTTAAGTTTCTTTCCTAAACACTCTTATTTCTCCTGACCCTGGTAGTGAAGAAAAGAGTTTTAAAATCCTTTTCACACCCCTTTTTTACATACAAAATACCTGCATTTAGAAGGCCAATTTGGTTCCATCTTTCGGTAGAAGGGCAAGTTAGAAACCACTCTGGTCAAACTGCACAGCATGCAGCCTTTGTTTAGATGGCACTTAAAATACCGCTCTGCACATTCTCTTTCTCTCGAACCAGTTAAGTCCCATGCAGAGAACAGCAATGATATGCCCAGTAAAGCAGTCTAATCAAGTTCTGCACAAGAACAGAAATATGAAAGCACAATGCTATGTCACGTAAAGCAAACAAGTCATAACAATGGGCAAACTTTGCATCCCCAAATACTCTCATGCATAATTTTGTCCTACAGCCTCTCTGGAATGATGTCAAAGTAGCAGCATGGAAGCTACCACAGAGGGAAAAAAAATCCAAGAGCGGGTTTAAAAACTCTGTCTATCCTCCTACATGGAGAGAATGACAAGAATGGATTGCTACAAAGAACAGAGTTGTCATAAGTAGACTCATACAGGGAGAGGAAAATACATAAATACACCAGGCTGCCTGACAACTTTGGAGTGCAATTCATGGTGGCTCAGGATGGGCCAGGAAGAACAGAAAGCTCTGCAGAAGAAGCAGCTTGTCGGTTAGGTTTAAATGGCTGGGAAGTGAAGAGAAACGGGCCGCCACAAAGCAAAATGGACAAAAACAAATTATTTCCCTTATGCACCGTTTGTTTCTTGTTCTTCATTTTAAATGGATGGGGCCAAGTAGTAGACAGGCAGCGATTTAAACCCTGCTTTCAGCTCTTCACACAACTTTCCATGGGAAGCAAAAAACCCTTCCTCCTTTCTGCTGGTGGTGGCTCCCCACAGCTATCAAGAAGAAGAAGAAGAAGAAGAAGAAGAAGAAGAAGAAGAAGAAGAAGAAGAAGAAGAAGAAGAAGAAGAAGAAGAAGAAGAAGAAGAAGAAGAAGAAGAAGAAGAAGAAGAAGAAGAAGAAGAAGAAGAAGAAGAAGAAGAAGAAGAAGAAGAAGAAGAAGAAGAAGAGTTGGTTCTTATATGCCACTTTTCTCTTCCTGAAGGAGTCTCAAAACGGCTTACAGTTGCCTTCCCTTTCCTCTCCCCACAACAGACCCCCTCTGAGGTGAGGCTGAGAGAGCCCTGATACTACTGCTCAGTCAGAACAGCTTTATCAGTGTTGTGGCGAGCCCAAGGTTACCCAGCTGGCTGCATGTGAGGTTGTGAAGAATCAAACCCTGCTCGCCAGATGAGAAGTCCACACTCCTAATCACTATACCAAGCTGGAAGGAGGGGGAAGATCTCCATTCCCAAGAGATCTTCTTGAGAGATCCTCCCCCCTTCTGCTGGCCAGGGCTCGCTGTACCCAGCAGAAAGGTAGGATGGAAGTCTTTTCCCAGGAAATCATGCTCCTTTCTGCTGGCTGCTGTCTTGTGGGTTGTCTTCTTCTACAGTCGTTTTGAAGTTTAATGATCTGCAAAAGATATCTCAAATAACTGTATATTTAGGAGTGCTTCCCCATAGCTGTATTTCAGAAGGAGAAGATGATAGCCCTTTTCTGGCTTTCTGTAATTCTATCAATGATATTTGCAAGGCCACATACTGGACCTACCTTTTTCATTTTTTTATGAGCCTCCTGGTCTGATTGGGTTTGGGATTTGGTCTGCGGGCGGCCCAAGCCAAATCAAACTGCTTTTTCCTGGTCCATGCCCATCCCTACTTGTTCTCTTACTCTTTGTACTAAATAATATGACAGTTTGCATCTTTTCAAAGGTTCAGGTCAAGGTCCTTCACCTTCTACCTGATCCTGTTATCTGGAGATGCCAAGAACTGAATTTTGGGCCTTCTTTAGACAATACAGATTATCTATCACTGAACTATGCTCCTTCAAATGCATGCATAATAGGTTAAGTAGGAGGTTAATAAGAACAATCACTTAAAATTGAACCTGGAATCATATCAGCAGGCAAATACATCAGGAGCAGACCTTAAAACCGCAGTATTATGAACCTAGTGGCTGCCACCTCATAATAAACCATCTGTTGCATTTTTTATCAGTTGAAGTGTTCTGTTTATTTTCAAGATCAGTTCTATATATAGCACATCAAAGTAATCAAGCTGAAAAAGTTACCATTGTGTGAAATGCTATCACCAATTTAATGGTAATCTCTGGCACCAAAGATGTTCACTTTGTCTCAACCAGAGCCAGGGTCTTTTGGATGGAGTGAGTTGTTGGTGGAAAGTTAGGCTCTGACAGAGTTGCCAAAAGTTTCATAGAGCCTGTAAAATGGGTTTTAAGAGGGTGAAGGTAGGGGAACTGGTTTTTAACTGTATTTTATTATGGTGTTAATATGATTGTATTACAGTAAACTGACCCAAGCCAGCTTCAGGTAGGGGCAGAATAGAAACTAACTATCTCAAAATAAATACATAGGTGTCTTGTTTGTTTGACTCAAAAAATTCAATATATATACTAGTCATCTAAATAAGCCCATTTCTCACCACAATTCTGGAATTTTGTTTTCTGGACAGCTCCAGGGGATCTGCTTCCATCTCTCTCCAAACCTTGTGTGTGTGTGTGTGTACTACTATGGTACTATGGTGTGTACTACAATGGTACTACTATGTATGTACGTATGTATGTATGTATGTATGTATGTATGTATGTATGTATGTATGCATGTATGCATGCATGTATGCAGATGACCCAGAAGGTCCCTTCCAACTCTGTGATTCTATAATTCCTCTGAGACTCTGATATAACACTCCCAGAAGCCACTGCTTTAAGAGGTGGATTGTTGCCATCATGTTTTATAAGTATGGGACGATGTATTGGTGTCCCCCATATTATTTAGGTGACTATGATCACACAGCTTTCCTATATATTTCCCCCCCCCCAAATTTAACAAAAGAGGTTGACTATATTGCATTTATTAGTATTTTAAACATCTGCACAGGGAATTCATGGTAGTTTTCATCTGCTGTAACACTATGCAATGGTGCTGGTTTTAAGAGCACATCTTATTTCATCGTGACTCAATATGCTATAAAAGGTAAGACTTTCGTGCATTTCCACAAGAGAATGAACTTATACCATAATTGTTATTGCCAGAGCATATATTTAGAAGGAAAGGCATGCTCTCTTCCCCTTTAGAATAACAGTTGCCCTTTACAAAAATAGTAATAACTGTGTTATCTAAAGCGGTGGTTTTCCTTTTCCCCTCAACTAGAACTAATGTAATATGGGCCCACCACTAAACTGCAAGCATATGACAGGAAGTGATTCAACATCCAAATCAGGTGACATGAAAAGGGAAAGCCAGAATTAATATTTTCACTGATGTCCAGACCAGGTTTATCGTTAGCAGACCAAAAGAACTGGAGACAAGAGACTCAAGTGAAATATGGCTTTGGTTTTGAATTTTGCTGTGGACCGACAATTTCCTCCTTCTTAAGTGCGCATTCGAGTATAGTATGCTGCCAACAATGAGGAAAAAAATACCAAATAATGTTTAGTAGATTTTTGTTTCTTTCAAGACCTAAACTCATGGATAAACTTTAAGGGCTCTTTTAATTTTAGGTGGTCTTTTAAGCCTTGCAATGAGAGTTGAAATGTTAAAAGAAATAAAAGCATCCATTAGATTCACCTAACAGTATCTTTCCTTTATTAAAATACAGATTCTGGTCATGAATAAAAGAAAACTTGCAGCACTAAGGCAAATCCAGAAACATCTCTATGATTATGCACACTGGCAGCTGTGCCGGGCCACTGCCGATTTCTAGTGGCAGGGCAGCATGCCCCACCATGTCCCATGTGTTCATAGGGGAAGAAATCCCCCAGCACATTTGGTCCACCCTAGAGTTGGGCATGTGCACACCCAACTTTGGGACAGGAAAGTTCCTCCATGCCTCACAGTGGCAGTGGCAGTGTGTGTGGGGGTGTGGGGAGGTAGAGGGTCCCACTGCAAGCATGCCACTATCCCACCATCATTGGGGTGTAGAAACATCCCATTCGGGCTTGCAGCACTGCAAAGCCAAACAGAGCATTTTGGGTTTCTGCAGGGCTCAAAGACCCACCTCTTCCCTTATGCACAGGCCTGCCCTGGTTGGGCCTCTGCTGGCTGCTGCAGCAAGACATGGAACATGAAAGAATCCGTGTTCCCTTGCTGTGAGCCATCCGAGACTTTGATTCTGGCCAGGGCCGAGAGAGGGCCGAGATGGTGACAATGTTGTGCGTATGCATGAATTAGACTTGCTGCCCTGCTGCTGCCAGCCAGCCTTTCTGCCCTGTACATTATCGGTCTATCACTGCACTGCTCCATCTAACAAAAACTAATCAAACAACAACTTTTTAAAGTGTTCAACTGTTAAAATTCATGATCTTCACTGCAACGCTAACCATGCATGATGATGATGATGATGAAAAAGTTTTTCACGATCACCTACTACCTTGCTCTCCCTACAACAGACACCCTGTGCAGTAGGTGGGGCTGAGAGAGCCCTAACATTACTGCTCTGTGAGAACAGTTCTATCAGGTCTGTGACTAGTGCAAGGTCACCCAGCTGGCTGCCTGTGGAGGAGCAGAGAATCAAATCTGGCTCTCCTGATTAGACGTGTCCACTCTTAACCATTACATCAAGCTGGCATTCCCAATATGATATTAGTTTTCAATAATAAAATAACAATATTTTGTAATTCTTAACTCTGTTTGTAGTTGTTCAAATGGGAAATTGGTGCTGATTTTCCACCCCTCTTCAGCAGCAGGAGAAATTAACAGTGATAGGGCAGATGAATGGTATAACCATTTAGTAAAATATAGGCAGGTAGGGGCAACAAGAAAAGTGCATATTACATTCTAGTTTCAATGGACTGCTTCTTCCAGAACATCTAGAAATTTCTGCATAATTCTGAAAATGCCCCAGTTATCATGTCAGTCCACAACAGTCTTCTAAACTCATCATATCACACATCCCCTCTCCATATCTTACAAGTACATGGTCAATGCTATCTCCACTTAACTCGTTTCCACTTTAAGAGTCATACCTTGATTAACCCTTGCTTTGGATTTCCTTTGAATGTTGCAAATCTAGCATTTCTGCATTTGGGCTTTCCTCCCCTTGTTTCCCAGGCTGTAATTCATGACATGATTTCTGTACTGAGTCTGATGGGGGTAGCCTCCCATCATCCTTTGCTCCCTTCCCCTTTTCCAAAATGTGTTTTTGTAAAATGGTGCCTGCTTGTGCCTTTGTTTTCATTGTGTCCCTTAATCTCTCAATTTTGCGCCCTTGATCACTTTCCCACCTGTTCCCCAAAGTGTCCTGAATGTAAAAAAAAAAAAAAGTTTAAACCCTAGGTTATAATGTTATAACTATGCTGTGCAAGTTTTTAAACTTAGAAACTGTGTCCCCTTTCCTTTAAGGATATGGGGAAAAGGAAGGATTTTTTGAGGTGTAGGCTGGTTGGTGGGTTTCCCTCTCACCTCTCCAGGATCTGAGAAAACCCAGCCACTTGGATATGTGTGACCTATTTCATTTGAAAGTCAAATGGAGCAGAGATGCTCACTACTGGGAGCAGAAAGGTTTTAACTGTGTGAAGCTGCATGAAGGAAGAACAACAATGGGAAACATAGTGGGCTTTTCCCCCCTTCTGTGCAAAACACAATGGGGCAGTTGTAGTGGGTGAGTGTAGAACACAACATGAACTTCCCCCTCCCCCTCTGTGCAAAGCATACTTCTCCTGGGAAACCACACTTGTAGAGATGGTGACGAGGAAAGGGGAAAACTACTCAACATGGAGTGTGGAGGGAAAAACCCAATTGCACGCATTTCTGCATTGGGCAGCCTTGAATTAGACTCCGTAGACCCCACTTGAAAAGATGAAAAATGGTTTTCTGAGAATTTACTTTGCTGTGTGGTGCATCAGAGGACAATTTGGGACTGCACCTGAAGAAGTCAATTTTGTGCGGATTTGAACAAAAAAGTTAACCCTTTATAAATGCAAATCCGGATGATATTGCTAGTGCAGAAACAGTCTTAGTTGGAAAACCCTGTTATCAAGTCCAAGATTCAGAATTTCCTAACACTCTTCATTTAGAAAACCAACTAGCCAAAATTTGGCATGAATCCCATTATGTCATAAAGCCCCTCTTGGTTTCAATCAATGTCTCTTCAATTGAACATTTCATATAATTGTTTACTTCTTTGTGAATCTTGTTGAGAGAACTATTCTTGGTTAAAATGTCATCTTGACCTGATTCTGTTATTTATTTTTTGTTGCATCATGATAGAAAATAGTATGCAGAAAGCAATTCTTGTAGACTGAAACCCAGAAGCTTGTATATAATGGCCTTTAAACACCAACTGCATACACATTAACAAATAACATTTCTATAGAATGTCACAGTTGTAAAACAATGTCTAGTCAATATAAGCCTGTGAAAAGGAATGGCATTTTCCCTGCCTCGCATATATTAAAAACTGGAAAATCTTCTGTGATTCCTTTATCATGCATGTTCAAGTAGCTGCCAGTTCACTTCAAGACCCACTTGCCAATCATGATCAGAGAGTTGATTGTTTAGGGACCTGCTTAAATGCTCTGAATGAATTTGGATGTGGCCATTTACAGGAATATGTTACTACCCTATATAATTTTGATACTTTTTACCATGGCAGGACACATTCCGCTCATCTGCCGCCTCCTTCAATTTTAAAAGAGATATAATTTTAAAAGTATCTCAAGATTTTTGAAATATTAACTAGAATTTTTATTTTAAAAGAATACATTGCATATTGCAGAACTATTATTTCTACTACTTTACAATACAGAACAGGTGAAGGGGGAAAATCTAAATGTTTTCTAAAAATAGGTTCTAGAAAGAGGAAAAAAAGGGGGAGTCCCATAATATTACAATATCCATTTTATATCATTTGTTTCATTTGGACACATTTTACTGATCTATATAGTCTAGCATAGGATTCAATTTTCTTCTGCCGTCTGATATTCACCTAAAGATTTTTGAACTGAGATTTACTAATAGTATCTCTGTCAGTGCCATCCTAAGCAAAGTCAATAACCTTTTCATTAGATTTCTTAATAACAACAATAATAATAGCAAAATAGTCCCCAGCAAATAATAGCCAATAGTCCCCAGCACATTACCATGTTTTGTTCTGTCCTAGAAAAAAAAACAAGGAAAAAGAAGGGTCATTAACATGTGAAGCTATTAGTAAAGAAGCATAGAAAACAATCTATTAACAAAGATTTTTACCCCTTATGTGGAACACATTCCACATAAGGGGGTGGCTGGCATGGCCCAGTACTGAGCACAACTCACTGAACTGTCACTGCTGCCCATCTTTTGAGGCCATCCCCACTCTCCTGAGGGCAGGAGTGGCCATGGGAGTCAGAAAGCATTGGCAGTGCAGCAGGGCTCAGCCCAGAGCCTTGCTGCTGTCTCCTCTGCCTGTCTTGTGAGGCTATCCTCACTCTCCTGACTGAGATGGGCAGCAGCAGTGGCACAGCTTCCATCGAGTGGTGCACTCCCTGAGGCAGAACAATGGACATCACATCCAGTATAATTTCCATTACAGGGACCACAGCAGTAGATGTGTTCCACATTTTAAAAATTCTATGGAATTAAAGTTCTGGACAACAATGTTTCAACAGATATTTTTTTGCAAACTCTCCCTTGAAAAAATCACTTACATAGAAGCTGTTTGATCTGTCCAAGCATTGGAGGTAATTATGTTAGAACAAGTGGAAAGATTTCTTTTTTAAAGCAGGGACCATTAAATCAATGTTGATATCATCTGAAGGAACAAAATGGTTTCTGTGACTTCATCATGGGGCGGGGATCTAATGTTCTCAAGGAGAAGGAACCTGGATCTTACCCAACCCTGTCTCAACCCAAAACCTGGTGGAAGAGCTTCATCTTACACATATTGAGAAACGTCAAAAGCTTAACCAGGGCCCTCAGTTCACCTGGGAGCTCATGAACTGAGGCCAGGCAAACTTCCCTCAAGCCAGGGACAACCAATAAACTAGCTCCTGCAGAGTGAATGGCTCTGTGGTATAAGCAGGCAAGTGGTCCCTCAAATAAGTAGGGCCCTGACTGAGGATGACCCTAAAGGTTAATGCCAGAAAGTTAAACCTGATCTGGGCATCTACTGGCAACCAGTGCAACTGTCTTGGCACAGGCTGGACATAGGCCCTCCAAGATGTTTCAGGAGCCTATTTGCAGTGCTGCAGCTAAAAATCCAGTTTTCATTTCTCGCTTTTCCTCCATCAAAGAGTAGCCAAGGAAAAATGCATATGGGGAAAAAAAAAACAGGGGGTTCACAGTAAATATTGTTTGATTGCCCTGACCAATTCAATCTGCTTTGTAGGAGAGAAGTGTAAGGTAATCTTTAAAGGTCAGTGCTTTCAAATATGGCTGCCTGGCAGACAATACAACTCTCCATGACATGTAGGGATGCTAGCCTCCGGGTGGGACCTGGGAATCCCCTAGAATCACAGCTCATCTCCTGGAGAAAATTGATGCTTTAGAGCAGGGGTCGTCAACCCCTGGTCGGTACCCGGGCCGCCAGCAACTGCACCTGCCTCTCCCCCCCCCCCCCCCCGCAGCAAGAAGCATGCGCGGCTACTCTGTGCATGCATGTTAGCGCCACCTGCTGGCAAAAATGCACATGTGCAGCACCCGGGCTGACAGCTCTCACCCACCCCCGGAGGCAGGGGCTCAGGCGGTGATGTCCCTAAGCAAAAGACTACCCCACTCGGGCCTCAGTAAAATTGTCAAGCGTTGACCGGTCCCCAGTGATAAAAAGGTTGGGGACAACTGTTGTAAGGGATGCAAAGCTATCATGCATATTACTGGGCACTTTACTGTGTGGGGAGGTGACCAATTGAAGAACATGGGACCTACTTCTGAGTAGGGACCAAACCCTAGGAGGAAAGGCAGAGGGACATGTGAGTGTTCAGCCTGGAAAAGAAGAGGTTGAGACGAGACATGATGGCTCTCTAAGTAGTTGAAAGGTTGTCACTTTGTAGGAGAGCAGGGAAAGATTCCTGTTGGTGGCAGAGGATAGGACCCACAGTAATGGGTTTTAAATATATGTAAGAGAGTACCAGCTAGATATCAGGGAAACAGAAAAATTCTCAGTCAGAGTGGTTCAGCAGTGGAATTGGCTATCTCAGGAGGTGGTGAAGTTCCTCTTACTGGCAGTCTTCAAGCAGATGCTACACCAATACTCATAATGGATGCTTTGGGCTGATCCTAGATTGAGCAGGGGGTTGGATTAAATGCCCTGTATGGCTCCTTCCAATTGTATGATTCTATCTGCTTTAGGCTTGTTCCCAATATTATACTTGATGGTTTGATTTTCATATAGTGTGTGTTTGCTCTGTGTATAATTAGGGAAGAATATCAATTTATGAATGAAGAAGAAGAAGAAGAAGAAGAAGAAGAAGAAGAAGAAGAGTTGGTTCTTTATATGTCGCTTTTCTCTACCCGAAGGATAGCAGCTTACAGTCGCCTTCCCTTTCCTCTCCCCACAACAGACACCCTGTGGGGTGGGTGGGGCTGAGAGAGCCCTGATATTACTGCTCGGTCAGAACAGGTTTATCAGTGCCGTGGTGAGCCCAGAGTGACCCAGCTGGCTGCATGTGGGGGAGTGCAGAATTGAACCCGGCATTCCAGATTAGAAGTCCACACTCCTAACCACTACACTAAACAGTCTCTTCCAGTTCCTTGAGCCCACTCAGACTATCCTTTCTAGAATTTTATCAATGAAAACTGAAAGGACCCCCCCCCCTCTTACCTCATACTATATTTTACTATACTATACTATATTTTACTATACTATATTTTAAACAGGTGCGGAAAATGTGTGTGTGTTTGTGTGTATGTATATATATATATATATATACTATTTGAAATTCCGAAGATGTGGTACCCACCCCATGTTTTCTAATTTTCTTTAGTGATGGTATTATGACAGCTCATCTTTCTAATAAAAGAAAGTAAACATATTTTGTAGGTGTGCATTCCTTCTCTTGTGGGAATGATTTTTTTTTTTTTTTGCTTTTTCCTACATTTTGTCTGGACAAGCTGCATACAGATTTCATTTCTCTGGAACAACATCAAATGTATGAGTGAAAAATGAAGAGGAATTGCATTTGTATTGGCTCCCCCCCCCCAAAAAACACCTCCTCTGACAATGTCGTCTACAGCAAGGCATGATTTGGCTGCAATTTTCAGCAAAATGCAGTCCACCACCATTCTTTCCAAGACTCCCCTGCCCATTTCTTTTGAATTTTTGTGACAATTTCTCCCACTGTTGCTTTGCACGCTTCTGCCCTTGGATGTGCACAGCAGGAGAGAAAACATATCATTTTCAGACACCGGAATACAAGAGGCTTCCAACCCCTTCCTCGTCTTCCCCTTAAGACCTTTAGCTCATTTCCCTCTATCAACTCACAATAAATAAATAAACAAATAAATATAACTCTTCGTTGACTAACTGCATTCTTTATACTTTGACCTATTGCGGGCTTTGATGCATTTTAAATTTCACACTAAAAAGGCCTGCATTTCGAGACACCGAACTGCTTTGGTTGCTATAGAGCGACCAACGGTGCTGGAGGGATAATTTAAGTAGTTGCCGTTTTGTCAGAATGTTCGTGTACACCGAGTTTCTTTTCGTTATTGACGAGGCTACAGTGGAATCTTGTGATATGTAGTTCACAGGAAAAAGGATACAAAATACAGCCAAGTGCTTTGCAAATTGCTTCTTATTTCCTAAGTGCTGGCCTAAGCCACAAGAGCTATAACAACAGGTCACAGCTTTTATTACCTTTTACACTAAGAGTGTTGGCGGGGCAGAGATAGGAGCTGGTACCTTGTGGTCAGCTGACCACTTTAATCCCGCATTCCCAATGGCACTTTGGGGACTCTGCCATGTTCTCCAGCAGCCCCCCCCCCCAGATTCCTTGCTGTCAGGTGTCATCACCAGGGAGATGTACCACCTGGGGTGCCACTGGAGACATATACCAACATCTGACCACCCCAAGCCATCTGGCTTCATGCCTTCCCCAGCCTTTATGCCTTCCCCAGCCAGGGTCAGCAGTTCACAGTCTGCTGCCTCATGGAGGCCCCTATGTGGTGGCATCAGGTACTCCGTCCTGCCTTTCACCATTAACACAGGCTCCTCCCCCTGCCCTTTTCTGCCTATTGTGACATAAGAAACATCAGAACTTGCACACAATAAAATTTTGATTTTTTAATATCAACCATAAACCATCTAAACACAAGGTGAGTGGAAGGGAAACATCCTGCTTGGCCATCAGGAGAAGAGGGTGGGCTCTGAGCATGTCGCTCCTTTTATAGCTGCATGCCCGCCCCCTCCCCTCTGGTGCACACTATGCCAGAGCACCTTCACCTGCTGCATCTTATCCCACCCGCCTTCCTGCCACATCAATAGGACTTACTCAGGCTGCTTTTGTTTCGAGTTTGAAGGACAACTGAACATATCAATAGATTTTGAAAACATGCTTCAGATTTTAAACTACACCAGGGGTTGTCTTCTTCCTCCTTTGAAAAAAAGAAAAAGTAGAAAGAGTTTCTTTAGCGCTTGGCATGTAGATGCAAACCAGAAAACTGTCTACAGCCATGCAACACACTAAGGATGTTGCCTGACCTGTTGGAATTCCTTGAAAGTTCTTAGATGCTTTGGTTGAACTATACATATGTTCAAATTTATTTATTTATTTAGTTTTAGTTTAGGCAAAATATGGTAGCACATGAAGGATTTGCAGAATGTTGAAATTGTTCAGGTACTGTCAAAACTCTCCATTGTTTGCCTCCAATATGCAATCAGATTCAATTCTGTTTGCTCTTTAAATGACATTCTGGCGGCATCTCCAGAGCAAACATGATAGACCTTTCCTGTAGTGTAATGGTGACCAATATAAACAATATGCTCATGAGATGTATGAGCAGTCCACTCTTCAGGCTTTGCATTGCATGTCCCCAAATGCTTAATTTCTTAGATCTGACTGCAAATATGCATAGCTTGTAATGTCTGAATCAATTATGCATTACTGGACATCAATGATGTATTATTGAATCTTATTTTCCCAAATAATTCCTTCCTCAGTTTGAAATGTAAGAGAACTGTTATACGTATGTAGAACACATTTTCATTTTTTTTTCTTGACAAGTCCATAAATCATATGTCTAAAGACATGCTTCATGGGTTAAATTGTAAGGCTTCAGGCATCTATGAGCCAGTGAAAGGGAATATCAGAGCTTTCAGAAGAAGCTGTGTATTCACTCCGCTTCTTTGAACACATTCTGGGAAGCTCCCTAACCCAGGTAGCCCTTGATAAAGCAAAAGCTTTTTTTCCTGTTAGTTTTCTAACTTTTAGTTTGTTAGAGCAGCCATTCTCAAAAGGGTACATGACACATTTGAAGGAAGCCACAGACTGAAAAAATATGAGAAGGGGAGACCGAAGGGGCTTATGGGGGGCCCTGGTAACTGAACCAATGAAATACCCATTTTGTCTCATATGACATCATTAACTGCTAGAAAGTTTGACCTTTGTTAAAGAAATCATTCAATCCATTCCCTCGGGTATGTTTGAATTAATGTATTAAAGGGGGGGGGGGAGGAATGCTCATGCATCTTTTGACTGAATGTTCTAGAAATCTGTCTTGCATATATATATATATATATATATATATATATATATATATATATATATATATATATATATATATATATATATATATATATATATATATATATATATATATATATATATATATATATATATATATATATATATATATATATATATATATATATATATATATATATATATATATATATATATATATATATATATATATATATATATATATATATATATATATATATATATATATATATATATATATATATATATTATATATATATATATATATATATATATATAATATATATATATATATATATATATATATATATATATATATATATATATATATATATATATATATATATATATATATATATATATATATATATATATATATATATATATATATATATGACAAGGTACATAGTTGGCTCACTCTTAGCTTCTTAGACCTTTTTTTGGGGGGAGGGGGGATCTCATTGCAAAAGCAGACAGTCTACTGCAGAAGGCCTTGGAACCTGAGAAATCCTCCTAAAAAGGCCACAACCAAAAAAGTTTGAGAATAGCTGTACCACAGAACCAAAAAGATAGATTCAAATGAGTAGCCATGTTGGTCTGAAGTATCACAACAAAAGTTGAGTCCAACAGCACCTTTAAGAACCACCAAGATTTTTTCAAGGCATGAGCTTTTGAGTGCATGCACCGAGGAAGAGTGCCTGCACTTGAAAGCTCACACCTTGAATGAAACTTTGTAGGTCTTAAAGGTGCTACTAGACTCAGATTTTGTTGAGAACCAAAAAGAGTTCATCCCAGGAGCTTCAGTGTTATACAGTGTGAATTTTGCTTGATGGACTTGGAGGAGTCACGTGATGATATGATCCACGTCTTCAAATAATGTCCTATCCCCGCTTATCTGCACCATCTCAACCAATCCTCACTACAACATTCATCTATTTGGCTTTTCTCCATATATGTCTGCCATCTTCTCCAGCACAGTTTCGACTGAGCCCAGTGAGATTGCAAGCCATGGTCAGTGTCAATTTCCAATCAATTTTGGAATTTGGCAGCCACTATTCATTCCCATCCGTCACCTCAGATTGCTAGTGATATTTACTTATCTGGGTTTGAGCTTTGGGAGCAGTATTCCTAGTGTGATTATCTTTATACCGCCCGTGGCGCCGCGGGCGCCTTGGACTAAATAAAACAGTAAGCCCTTGGAAGGCGGGCTGTGTCCGGGATGAGGAAGGGTGCCGATTGGCCCCTTCCCGCGGACAGACTATCGGAGGGGACAAATCGGCAGGCGCTTCGCGCCTGCCGATTGGTCCCTCCGATTCCTTGCCAGAGCAACTGTGAGCCGCGCATAGCGTGGCTCGCAGTTGCTCCTTGGCCGGCGGCCTGACGCCTACGGAGTCCCCGCCAGTCCCCGGGAAACGGCCATGGGAAGAAACTTGTGAGGGGATCCAGAGGCGTTGGGGGGGGCTTCGCCAAAGAGGTTCCCTGCAGCATGGCACCGGCCCCCGCTCCCGACGCGCCTTCCTCCGCCAGTCCCAGAGGAAGCTTCCCCACACACGCACAGCCAACGCGCCCAGCCTTTCCCCCCTTTCGCTCCTTCTTTCTTACCTGTTTGCCTCCCCAGCAAGCGGCGGCCGGCGGCGGCGGCGAGAGCAGCCCTGCCTTGGCCGGGCCGTAACACGCTGTGGCTCCCACGTTCCTGCTATTAATAGTCCACCGCTTGCAGCAGCCTCCGGCCGAGCGCAAGAGGAGCTGCGAGCAGCGAGCAGCCGCCGCGGGCAAAGACGCCGCCGAAGCCCCCCTGCCGCTGCGCCGGGTCCAAGTTGGCCGGGTTGCTGCAGCTGCCCCCGCCGCGCACAAGCCAGAAGCACAAAGCAATTTGCGCGCCCCGCCCTAAGCGCCACCTCCTTCCAGCCCAGTCTCCTCCTCCTCCGCCCCACAATGCATGCGGCTGCCGGGGACTCCCGTCCCTTATTAACAGTGGTCCCCAACCTTTATTAGGCTGGGGACCGGCAGGGCATCGGGCCGCGGCCCGCGGTGACTGCGCACGCGCTGGCCACGCCCACGCTTCTGGCCGCGCCCGCAGGCCGCGCCTGCGCATCGAGCCGCGCCCGCGAGCCGCGCCCGCGAGCCGCGCCCGCGAGCCGCGCCCGCCAAATCGGGCCGCGCCGGGAAGCCACGCCCGCGGATCAGGCCGCGCCCGCAAGCCACGCCCGTGGATCGGGCCGTGCCCACGAGCCATGCCCGCGGATCGGGCCGCACCCGCGAGCCATGCCCGCGGATCGGGCCGCGCCCGCGAGCCACGCTCGCGGATCAGGCCGCACCCGCGGGCCGCGCGGGCGCGGCCTGCACAGGCGCAGCCCGGCCCTGATTCCCGCTCACCGCCCTCCCGCAGTAAGTAGTTTCCCGGGCCGCAAGCTTGCGGCCTGGGAAGTTTTTTACTGCGGGGGGGGGGCGGGGAGAGGGAGCTGCGGCCCGGCGCCATGGCATTTGCGGCCCAGCACCAGGCCGCCACCCCCAGGTTGGGGACCACTGCTTATTAAGACCGAACTTTGAAAATGGCCGCCGAGGGACCCACGACGGGACCGCTTCGTGGCCGAGGATGCCCTGCCGCCGCCGCCCGCCGCCGCCCGCCCTCAACAACGGATCCTGTAAAGTTACCTCCCTTACTGCCTGCTGCCCTGTCCTTCCCATTATTGCGCCCATTGTATTTGGGTTACAATGGGCTCTTTTCCTAGTTATATTTATATTTTGGGAATCATTCATTACCAATGTTCTACTGAATTCACAACTTCACAATTTCTCATTGTTCTTCTTATCAGTGGGTTTATTCAAGTTCTATGGTGATACAGAAAGCTTTCTATGCCTGCATTTTTTGGTCTGTGTAATTTTTTTTCCCAAATCATCATCATTGGGTATATAACATCCAAAATAGGTACTTATGTTTTATTTATGCATTACCGAGTCCATGCTCCTCTCATCCATGCATTTGGATAAATTCTTCTCTGCTCTGTTTTTCCTCCTGCCACAATAATCAAATTTTCTTCTAAAAACAATCAGTGTTCTATTGTTCTAGTATCAATATCTATTGATATACCACTACAGAAAGCAAATGGAAAGACAGACCAAAGAATGCCTGAGATGATAAATTCCAGAGGGGCAGCTGTATTAATCATTGCATTAAAAAGATTCTTGCATCAAAGATGTCCCAAGATTCTTTTGTTATTCATAATGCTTAGTAAGAGAGAGAGAGAGAGAGAGAGAGAGAGAGAGAGAGAGAGAGAGAGAGAGAGAGAGAGAGAGAGAGAGAGAGAGAGAGAGCATTCTGAGCTCCTGCAGAGTTCTATTTGATAAAAAAAATGCTATCCCAATATTGCTGTACATCATTTTTAAGAGCACTCCTAAACAATGCAAATTGTGAATGCCATTAATAATTATGTTCAGGTGGGTAGCCATGTTGGTCTGAAGAGTTTGGGTCCAGTGGCTCTGTTAAGACCAGCACTGCTTAGTCCTGGGTATAAGCTTTTGTGGGAAGAGGTGAGGCTGTGCGTGAAAGCTTCCAGCCAGAATTAACCTTTATTGGGTTTTAAAGGTATCACTGGACTCAGCATTATCAAACAGCATCTTGATACTTCCTGTCATTTTTGGTAGGTTTCCCCCCCAATACTGAACTTCCCTTTTATTTCATTCCAGCAACACTATTGTCAATGAGTCTTTCTGTTGATAAGTCCCTTCCCTGTTTGAGCCAGAGTAGACCGAGATGCATGAACAGATCACCTGTGGCTGCAACTCTCCAAATATCATTTGCTGGAGGGAAGTGCTATTTCCCACCTAGGACGGATGACCATGCCAATGCCTGTAGGGTGATTGTTTGCTTTCTTTTAAGGCCAATAGGAAAGTTTTGTTTGGGATTAACAATGGAGACAAAGATGAGAAGGGAGTCATGGTTTATAGTTCCATATCACATATCTAGAGCCTCTTGTGGCACAGAGTGGTAAGGCAGCAGACATGGTGCTTGCACAGAAGAAGAAGAAGAGTTGGTTCTTATATGCCGCTTTTCCCTACCCGAAGGAGGCTCAAAGCGGCTTACAGTCGCCTTCCCATTCCTCTCCCCACAACAGACACCCTGTGGGGTGGGTGAGGCTGAGAGAGCGCTGATATCACTGCCCAGTCAGAACAGTTTTATCAGTGCCGTGGCGAGCCCAAGGTCACCCAGCTGGTTGCATGTGGGGGAGCGCAGAATCGAACCCGGCATGCCAGATTAGAAGTCCGCACTCCTAACCACTACACCAAACTGGCTCTCCAGGGGATACCTTTACCTTTACCTTACTTGTGGTGAGATGTAGCAAATGTGGCTACTCCTGCATCATGTTAGTTGCTTTCACCAGCCATGGGGGTTACTGCAAGGGGATGGGAAAACAGAATGAAATGCATCTTTCTTTCTTTTATTTTGTCCTGGATAGCCCATGGATTTGTTTTAGATAATAGGCAGCCATAACTATGATTACTTCTTGGGACATGTAAAATGTGACTCTGTATGACCTTACAGCAATAGCTGAACTAAATATGATGTTGGCAGATCCATGAATGTAATCCCAGAAGACCTTCAAGATGGAAATAATAGATATGTGATAAAGATAAAGGTATCCCCTGTGCAAGCACCGGATCATGTCTGACCCTTGGGGTGATGCCCTCTAGCAGACTCAATACGAGGTGGTTTGCCACTGCCTTCCCCAGTCATTACCGTTTACCCCCCAGCAAGCTGGTTACTGATTTTACTGACCTCGGAAGGATGGAAGGGTGAGTCAACCTTGAGCCAGCTGCCGAGATTGAACTCCCAGCCTCATGGGCAGAGCTTCAGACTGCATGTCTGCTGCCTTACCACTCTGCGCCACAAGAGGCTCCTCACCACAAGTAGCTCTTCACATATGATAAGCTTTGTGTTGTTCACCTAGTGGACTGCTGCTTACGGGGACTATAAGTACAGGATAAGCAGGACCAGTTTATCCATGTTGCACATGCTATGGGCCCTGCACTTGTGGAGACCCCAAGCAGTGCCTCCCCCCCAGGATCATGTCCATAACCTCTCTCCTCCCCCATGTTCACTCTTTAATGACACTTGGAGGAACAGCACTTTCCTCTGTGGAGGGCCCCTCCTTCCCCAGTCTGGCTGCTCCTGCAATAATTACATTCTGCTAGGGCTCCTTGAATCCTTAAACTGGCTCTATTGCTATGGGTCCAGCAGAGTCTTACACCATTCATGTGGATTTCGTATTAAGGATCAACATCTTGAATGAAACCTAGAAACAAACTTGTCCCTGGGAGCCACTCCAGTCTGTATCCTAGCTGCAGAGTTCTGTCAGTTCTGTATCAGTTCTGCAGCTTTCTGTACCAGATTCCAAACAATTTTCAAGGGAAGCCCCACATAGAACCCCAGAAATAGAATGACATGGGCTGTGTAACTTGGAACTCATCCAGTTAAAGGCAGGCAACCACTATCTACATAATAAGGCCCATCAAGTGCTTGAAACTGTGTATCTGCTGTCCCAGGTAGGCAGACAAGCTAATAATTTTCCCATGACCTCCTTCCTTCCTTCCTTCCTTCCTTCCTTCCTTCCTTCCTTCCTTCCTTCCTTCCTTCCTTCCTTCCTTCCTTGTCTGGGAAGTCAGAAGTTGTGAGGCTTACCTCACAAATACTTACATTTTCAATAAAACTGTAAAATTAACAGAATGATGTATGCCACTTGAGTAAAAGTTAACTTTTCCATCCTCCAACATGTTATTTGCATGCGCTAATACCGCATCCTCCAGAACTCTGTCAATCATTTTTGCCCACTGAGAGGACAGAATGCATTTATTTCTACACTGACGTGCATAATAGAAAATGAAAACATATTTTTAAGCTTGGGTCAAGGTTCTCTCTTTCTTATCTCCCCCAGCAGTGACAAATAACAAACCAGGCTGCCATTATATAATTCTGTGTCATGGCCACCTATAGAATACTGTTTACTGGACTGGTTATGCCATCGCATGAAAATAAGAAAGTGAAAAAGATATAGACAGGGATCTAAAATGGGCAGATACAGCCTATTATGAACAAGGGTTAAAGAGCTAGAAACTTTACAACACAATCCTGAGTACAGTGGTACCCTTCTAATCTCATTGACTTTGATGGACTTAGATTGATACAGTTGCCATTTACCAGGCAGGAGTGAGTAAAACCATACAATGTTGAGTGAATGTTAAAGTATCCCATTATGTGGATCAAAATGATGTTATATAGGGATGCCAGACTCCAGGAGGGATCTCAGGGTCCCCTAAAATTACAAATTGTCTCTAGACCACAGAGAACAGTTACCCTGAAGAGAATGAATGCTTTGGAGGGTAGATGCTGTAGTACTGTACTCCACTGAGATCCCTGTACTTCCCAGGCTCCATCTCTAAATGTTTAGGGGATTCAAGTCTCAATCTGGCTATCTTTACCACCACCATCCTACTGTCCCTTGTCGGTGGTCCAGGAAATAAAATATATTTCACAGATTTAACAAGAAGCCTCACAATGGTCTAATTCAGTGGTCCCCAACCCCCAGTCCAGAGACCGGGACTGGTCTGTAGATCAGTCGGTACCGGGCCACGGCTCCTTCTCATCCTCCTCCCCGGCTGCTGCCTTGGGGGCTGCCCTGCCACTCTGCCTCCAGCTCACCTTTGATGGTCTCCAGCGGCTGCTATGGCTGGGGCTCCCCCTTGGCATGGCACTACGCAGCTGCTGCTGCCAGTGCCCCCCCCACGGGCAGCAGGAAATCAGGGGCGCCAGTGGGAAAGCAAGTGGAGCAGAGGCTCAGGAGGTGACGACGTCCCTCGGCAAAATACTACTCTCCCAGGCCTCAGTAAAATTGTCAAGCGTTCACCGGTCCCTGGTGATAAAAAGGTTGGGGACCACTGGTCTAATTGATCATTTTTAAATTATTTCTTCCTCCTCTACATCCACCCATTCATTTTACTTTTTGACTGCTTTTCTTGAAGATAGTCAGAGGAGGACACAGTGGCTAGATGCTGGGAGACATAAATGAATGGTCCATCAACCATGATAAATGGTGAAATTGACAGTCTTCAAATCATTAGCTCTGAACCCCCAGCTCATGAGTGCACATGGTATTAATAGAATCATAGAATCATGAAGTTGGAAGGGACCTCCAGGGTCATCTAGTTCAACCCCCTGCAAAATGCAGGAAACTCACGACTACCTGGCCATCCACGGTGATCATAATTCCATATGCAGATGATCCCCCTCCATAAGACAACCAAAATCCATGGTCAGTCTGGCCTGGAGGAAATTCACTTCCTGACCCAAAAGTGGCGACCTGTATTTCCCTGGGGATGCAAGAAAGGGCCACATATCAAAGCAGTGGCAGAACCCTTCCTACATTGTGCAACTCAACCAGGTTTAGGCCAGCTGGGAAGCCTAAGAAAGCTTCTGTGAGCCTTCTAAAGACAGATCTGAATAGGCATAGTCTAAAGTTTATGTTATACAAAAGGAAAGAAGACCTCAAAAACATTTGTCCATGTTCTATGGAGGCTGTGCATTTTGTATATTGTGGAAAAGTGGGACATTTGGCTATAAATTGGCAATTAGCTTAGTCACACCAATGGCCTTCCCCATATAACCGTGTCCTGCTTTTCTTTCACTGTGCTGCTGTTTTGTCTCTTTGCCCCCTTATTCATACCTACTGATTTTGGCAGGTGCAAAAAGCCGCTCTGCTTTTTCGATTCACATCTGCTGTGCAAATTATGCTGAGGCTTATTATTCTGCTGATATTTCTGTATCTGAGCCTTTCAGCATTCTCCGGCATTTGCTTGCTTGAATTCCTGCAGTGATGGGGAGGTAAATATAGAAGAGTGTTAATTTCAGCAGAGGCAAGGAATGAACCAAGCAATGCTACTTTTTTCTTTACATGTTCCCACAGAGTGACTGTATATTTGAGTCCCCAGGCCTTACATATAGGTGTGATAACAAAAAAATAGAAAACTAGCATCTGGCTACCTCCTTTTGGGAGAGGAACCGTGAATACTGAAGAAGTCCTCTGAAGTATATATAGATATCATGGATTTGAACATGCCTTACTTCTAACTAAACAGTATTCTTGTGGCACCATGAAGGCAAACAGCATTTTAATCTATCAAAAGCTTTTAAGGACTTCTTCTTCAGAGGCCACTTCTGTAGATCCAATTAAAGAATTTTCGCTATGCATGAGAATCAGTATGATTGAAACACATTGGGTCTGACCCTGTTGGCTTTAGTGGTGTACACACTGAGAGGCTTTATGTGTATCCAGTAAATAAGATATTCTTTTATGGATTTTAAAGAGAACTGTGAGTAGCCAAGGACATTCAGTTGGCTTTATGTGGAAGAGTAGGGAATCAAACCCAGTCTCTAGATTAGAATGTGTTGTTCTTAACAACTATACCATTCTGGCTCTGAAAAACCTCCCATATACATGCACATTCTATAGTACTTTGTGTGTGTGTGTGTGGGGGGGAGTCTCTGTCCAGTATGATGTAAAAAAAAAAGTGTTTCTTTTTTTTTTCTGCAATTAAAAAAAAAAATCTCCCGAATTGAAGGAATAATGTTCCACGGTCTCTATATTTTCTGCATGTCATACAAATGACATGAGGTTACTACATATTGTACTGATAGGTATTGAATGTGTAATATGAGAGCTTTAAGTATGGTTTGAGAAATCAGATTTTGACTTACAGAAAGAAATTTATAGTTTTACAGCTACAATTACTTGTATTTTATGCAATGCCTTGAAGTCAGGTAATGAAAGATCTTCGCTTGAGTTATGTATCTATTATTAACCTGCTACGTTTTGTCAGTTTTCTGTGCTTTTTGAGGGATGATGTCAATTCATTCCAGTGTAAAAGTAAATGTCAGCGTCTATCTGATATATCTGTCCTTTTTGCATATGTTAATTTCACTTTTTCCATATCAGCTTTCGATTTTTTCTATAAATATCCTTCTTCTCCCGACCCCCCCCCTTGGGAAAATCACCATTTCCATAGAAACTAATGAGTCTATTACTATCCTTAAAATGGCTTTGATTTTAATTTGCATAACTGAAGCAGCTCAGAAGAGATTTGATCGTTGATATTCGCTGCAGTTGGCTACCTATTTAGTCATTCCCGATACCCTCATGGCGGATTCATTTCCTTTTGCCCTCGGTGACATAATCATAGAATTGGATCTGATTGGCTGTGTAATTATTATTAACTGTTATTAAGAAGAAGAAGTGGAATTCAACCCCATCCCACCCACAAAAACGCACAGAAATAGGCAGCCAATATACTTAATAAACAAGAATTGTCTGTTTGTCAGCTTTCCATAGGGCCTGTAAGATGGAGCTCTTCTGCAGGGTTTATGGTTGAGGCCAGTGCAGAAAGATATAACGGCCTCCCCCCTTCTTTCGGATGTGTTTTGTTGACATAGCCCCCTTCTACCGCAGGAGCAGACGTATCAGCATAGGGAGGCTGAACTTCTTACTGCCATGTATTTTTAAGTAATGGTTTTGGAATTTTTTATTGGTATTTTTATGGAATTTTATTGTTATGGGGGTTTATCAATTGTTGCCCACCACGAGCCAGTTACCAGAGTGGTGAGATATAAATTCTAATATAAATAAATAATAAGAAATAAATAATAAATAATAAATTGGCACCAAAAGTTGACTGAGAACCAGTTCACTGCTCCCCTCCAAGCTCCCCTTTTTACACTCCAAATATTGGCCCCTAAATATTCAGTTCAGCATTATTAAGGAGTCCCCCCCCTTCTTTCTAAACTGTAGGAGAAATTTTATATTGTGTCTGTGGTAGCGTATATAAAATGGATTCCTTCATTTATTTTCATTGTACTCTTAAATACAGTTAGACCTTTCTATGCCCATTGACATCAACAGACTGAGAAGGTTTGTAATGCTGTTTCAGACTGTACTTTTCAGATCTGATATGATGCTGTGTTACACTGCTGATTTCAGATGGTTTAGACTGGAGCACTTTTGCCTAGGGTTCCACTACCAACTTCTCACCACAGCAATCCATGCCTTAGTTACAGCCAAACTGGACTATTGAAATGTGCTCTACTTGAAAAGTGTTTGAAGGCTACAGCTAGTGCAGAGGAGGAGCATGTGACCCCAATATTGCTACCAATCCAAACCCAAATCAAGGTGTTTTTGACCATTAAAGAGTCAGTGTGGTATACTGCTTAAGAACAGTGGCTTCTAGTCTGGTGATCCGGGTTTGATTCCCTCTTCCTCCACATGCAGCCAGCTGGGTGACCTGGGGCTCATCACAGACCTGATAGCGATGTTCTGACCAAGCAGTCCTTCAGGAGCTCTCTCAGCTCCACCTATCTCACAGGGTGTCTGTTGTGGGGAGAGGAAGTGAAGGCGATTGTAAACCGCTTTGAGGTTCTTTCTGGCAGTGAAAAGTAGGTTATAAAAACCAACTCTTCTTTTTCTTCTTCCTTCTTCCTCCTTCTTCTTGGCTGGGCACTATGTTGTCTGAAAGACTATATTCTCCCATGTGTTCCTGCCCAACAGTTAAAAGATAACAGCTGTTTCTTGAGACTACCTGAAGGAGTCTCATAGTGTCTTATAATGGCCTTCTCTTCCTTTTCCAACAGCAGACACCCTGTGAGGCAGGTGAGGATGAGAGAGCTCTGAGATAACTGTGGGTTATCTCACCCATCTAGCTGCATTTGGAGGACAGGAGAATCAAACCAGATTAGAGATGTCTACTCTTAACTGCTACACAAAGTTGGGAGAAGCCTTCCTGATGTGCTTCTTTTGTGAGCTTGTTTGGTGGGTGCATGAAAGAGGGTCTTTTTAGTGGCTGCTCCATGGTTATGGAACAACCTCCCAAAAGCAACATCACTAGATCTTTAGGAAGCAGCTGAAGACAATTCTATTCAGGACTGCATTTGGGTAAGCTTAATAACCGTCCTGAGTAGGTGTTTTTTTTTGGGGGGGGGGATGTTTTTAAAATATTTTATTTGATATGCTTTATGATATGTTTGTAAACTATCTTTCTTCCTAAGGAAGAAAGGTAGATAATAAATGTTATAACTAAATAAAATACAGTTGATGAATCATTTTCTTTTTTAAAAATAATAACTTATGGATTTTCTAAAAAAAATGTATTAAAATGGTTAACACAAATTGGGTTGGATCCAATCAGCTTTACTCTGGTCTAAAAAGGCAGGAGGGGACTGACCCTCTGACTACTCCAAAAGACTCCTTTGAGGATCATGGGCCCTGCACAGAGAAAAGGCATGTAGGATAGAAGAAGAAGAAGAAGAGTTGGTTCTTATATGCCGCTTTTCCCTACCCAAAGGAGGCTCAAAGCGGTTTACAGTCACCTTCCCTTTCCTCTCCCCACAACAGACACCCTGTGGGGTGAGTGAGGCTGAGAGAGCACTGATATCACTGCTCAGAACAGCTTTATCAGTGCCGTGGCGAGCCCAAGGTCACCCAGCTGGTTGCATGTGGAGGAGCGCAGAATCGAACCTGGCATGCCAGATTAGAAGTCCGCACTCCTAACCACTACACCAAACTGGATAGACATTGTAATAAGGTGGAGAGCAGGGAGAAAAAGCTGGCTGGGTCCAACACATTGTCCAATTTTAGGACGAAGAATTGCCTCCTCTCCCAGTATTACCCCTTCGTCTCCTTAGATCATCACTGTGGGGATTTCTGCAGGACCTGTCAGCCACTAGGGCAAGGGCGTTTTCAGTGACTGTCCCTGTTACTGGAACCAGCTTTCCAGGAAACACTGAAAGGCACTTCCAAAGGATGCTATTCTGCTTTGTTTCAAGTGTCCTTGGTTAGCTATATGAACTGGGAAACCATTATAGTCCTTCAAATTGACTTGATGTTGATGTTTCAAATGGCTTTATTGCTTTATACTTACTGCATTTCTTGTATTCATATTTATTGTCTTATAAAGGTTTTGTGGCGCAGAGTGGTAAGGCAGCAGCCATGCAGTCTGAAAGCTCTGCCCATGAGGCTGGGAGTTCAATCCTAACAGCCGGCTCAAGGTTGACTCAGCCTTCCATCCTTCTGAGGTTGGTAAAATGAGTACCCAGCTTGCTGGGGGGTAAACAGTAATGACTGGGGAAGGCACTGGCAAACCACCCTGTATTGAGTCTGCCATGAAAACGCTAGAGGGCGTCACCCCAAGGGTCAGACATGACTCGGTGATTGCACAGGAGATACCTTTACCTTTACCTTAAAGGTTTTAAGCAGCACCTAACCCCGTATGGAAAGAGGGTGCGGGGTATAAATGTTAATTCATTAATTATTTTAAAACTGGCCATGTTTTTTTTTCCACATTCCTACTTTGCAGTGTGTGTTCAATAACAATTGGCCAATGCCTACAACTGAGGAAATCTTTGTCATCTAACTGGGTAGCTTTTTAATTATTTGTTTACTTCATTAAATCTGCATGCCGGCAAAGTATTTCTGAAGATTAAAAAAAAAACACATCCTTTTTATAAGGTACATGCATTTGCTGATTGAGAGACAGCCTTCGGAGGCACTGTTTTATCTCTGGAAAAAATACAGAGAAAGTCTTTTTTTATCATGATGCTTGCTACTTTAAGGTTTTTTTTTTTTAAAGAAACACTTGTATTCAAAAAAATTGTTTTTAAAAAATCTGTTCCCTGCTTAATCAGTGCTACTTTTTAATGAATCAAATGGTCCTGGGCATAATGGAATCTTTTAATTAATCAGTGGCATGTTACAGTGCTGATAATGCACAAAGTACAGTGAAACCCTGAACAAATACTTCACTGAATCTTGCTGGTCCAATTCAGAAGACCAAACACAAACCTATACATCACTGTTAACTTATCGATGTTCTGACGATTCTGCAGACTCCCCAGAGTATACAGGTCATCTCCAGACTATAGGGAATCAGTTTTCCTGGGGAAAAAATGTCTGATTTGGAGGGTGGACACCATAACGTTATACTCCACTGAGATCTCTTCCCATGCCAAATCCCACCTACTCCCTGCATCACTTCCAAAGCCTCCAGGTATTTCCCAGCCCTGAGCCAGCTTCCCTATCAATGTGATCTATTTTGACTGTAAAGAGCAGAAACAAGATACTCATGTGTCATCCTGACAGCAACCAGCCACACAGCAATGATGTAAACATCTGCTACAATTTCAATTCCCGGGGTCCTTACATTATCCTCCAGCATTAACTTTTACTATTAGGCAAACAGTTTCCTGAGATATTTACCCAGAATATATGTCATATGTACAAGACTCAGTAAGAGGAGCTGAAGCAAACAGATGTGCAAGCCCCAATGCACACTTTTTATGGTGGATCCCCAGCGGAGCTGACATTTTAAACGGAGACCAAATTCTCATTAACTTTAGGCAAGCTATTGACTTTCAGCATACGTAGGCAGTCCCTGGTTATTGAGAAATGTTATTAGAAAGAGGAGATGATCAACAAAGAGCAGAATTTGTGGTTCTTAAGTTGCACCAGGACTCTGCCTAAGCTTTGGAGAAACAGGCAAAGGCGTTGAAAGCATGTGCGACTGGGAAAGGAGCCTGTAGTATGTAACCATTGAGGGCAGGGGTATGCAGTAACCATTCCAAACAGTGGCATACCAGAACAACTTGCTCACCTTGGGTTTCTGGTCAAGCAACCAAGGAGTGTCCTTACTTTTGTGTCTGGTTAAGTACAACCCTCATTTCTCCCCAGTCTTCTGAGAGCCAGCTTGGTGTGGTCATTAACTGGCAGTCTTCAAGCAAAGGTTGGATACACACTTTTCTTGGATGCTTTAAGATGCTTAGGGCTGATCCTACGTAGAGCAGGGGGTTGGACTAGATGGCCTGTGTGACCCCTTCCAACTCTATGATTCTATGATTCTATGATTAAGAGTTGTGACCTCTAATCTGGAGAACTGGGTTTAATTCCCCACTACTCCACAAGCAGCTACCTAAGTGACCTTGGACAAAGTTCTCAGGCCTCTCTCAGCCTCACCTACCTCTGTAGTAGGATGAGGAAGGGAAGGTGATCTGTAAGCATCTTTGGGAGCCCTTCAGGTAGTGAACAGTGGGGTATAAACCAATGTTTCTTCCTTGTTAGAACCTTAACATCACCATGTTCTGGTTTCTTTTATGGGGGGGGGGGGGAAATTAACTGTGCCAAATATGTTGCCTAAATCTGATATAAAGTATATCAATTTAAGGACATCTCTGGTAGACCTTTAATAACAGTCCCATGACAACGGTGGTAACTAGTATGTGCAAAAACAGCATGAACAAAGGTATGATCAACCCTCCCAAGCTAGAGGAAGTTCCTCTAGCTTAAGGTGCTTTCTGCCTACTTAAGCACTCTTCTTTCAGTGGGTGAGGTAGAGTGGAGGTCAGTAGAAAAGTAAAAAACAACTTTTTTGTGGGGGAGGATATAAACTTTCAAGAGTCAACAATCCCTCCATCATGGATTTGATGAAAATATATCCCAAGTATCTTTTTAATCTCTATGATGCTATTGGACCAATATGGTCATCCTCTTAAACTTCCTCCAATGGAAAAATGTGGAGGGAGGGTTTCAAACCTGATTACGTCGTTTGTATGATGTTGGCTTTGTATAATGTTGCATGATGTTGGCTTGTTTGATAAAAATTGAGGTCAAGATGTGTGACTCCACCTACCATCTAAACTCATGACTATGCTTTTAAAAGGTTCTAAAAATTGAATATTCTAATAGAACAAAGAATATATGAACCTTGCTATTCAGAAACATAGAAATCCATGAAAGCATACATCCTTTTTTTCCCCCTTTGGATTCTCATGCAATAGTCCCAGTGATGACAAAGTGGATATCTTCACACATATGCCCAGGTAGGATTACACCCCCTAAGGCACAATTCATGACTATCTTGTTGATGACCAGTTGCCTCTAAGGAGCTGGTGTCTAACATTATGAAGTGCTAGAATGGAAGAGCTGATAACATCAATTGTATTAGTGTATAACTGAGTCATAAAAACAAAGGCAAGAGGAAAGGAGATGAAAATGGAATAGATATGTGGACTAATAGGAAGCAATTGTGGCCAGTAATATGAGGAGTGAAAGGGTGAGCTTTCAGAGATCAAAAAAGAGGAATACATCTAAGCAGCACCTCAATTTCTAAAATTATTTGATGTAAGTTTGAAAGCTCAGCATGTTCAATTATTGCAAAACTTCCTGGTTCAATAGTCTTGAAATCAGTTATCTATAATAGAGGGGGGGGGCATAGCCTACATTTAAACTGTGGTCTAGCCTGCTCTTGTCAGCAGAATCTAAGCAGAGTTGGTACTTAGATGGGAGACCACCAAGGAAGATTCCTTGGCAAACTACCTCTGATTCTCACTTGCCTTGAAAGTCCCTGGCAGGGGTTACTATAATGTATTTGCATCATACATTCTACACATTCTGTTCTCCTTGTGCCCCCGATAGGGCATTACACTTTGTGGGTGCTAATCTGCTGAAGGCCCCTAGCCGTAAGGAAGGACGCCTGGCATTGACCTGGGCTAGGGCCTTATTGGTCCTGGCCTTGACCTGGTGGAAAGAGCTCCTGGGAGAGCTGAGGGCTCTGAAAGAGCTATCAAAGTTGTACAGGGCCTGTAAAATGGAGCTCTTCTGCCAGGTCTTTGGTTGAGGCCAGGGGCCTCTCCTCAGGCTACACAGTAATATCTAGTAAACTCCTTCCCCGAGGTGGATGGCTGTGGAGGGGTGGAGGAAGATTATGCTGCCAATCTTATGTTGATGGGGTTTTAATGGGGTTTTATATGTATCATATCTCATCTGCGAAGAATGGAGGGATAAAAATAAATAAGCAATCAAACCCATTAAGTGAGAGAGAGAGAGAGAGAGAGAGAGAGAGAGAGAGAGAGATATGATGATGATAAATGATGATGACCATGACGACCACATTGATGATGATGGTGATGATGGTGATGTCAAGAGTTGCCTGGGAAAATAGCCCCGATTGGGTGATTATGATGACTCCTTTCTGTGATCCAGACCAGGATTTCTGACTGCCTTGGGTTAACCACATATAAATCCATGCCAGGACTTATAGTTCCCCTGGAAGATGAAAGGGTTTTGGGAGAAGATAGTGAGGTTGGTTGCTGTGGATATAGAGAAGGAGCCTCCCTAGTAAACTCTTCATCTGCTGAAGCCTGTTCTATTGCCTGCTACTCATGTCACAGAGGTTCTAGTTGTCTGAAAACAACACAGGAGACTTGGATAATGAGTGGAAGAATATATCAGGCAAAATAATCCAACTAGTTGCTGTGAAACAGATAGCACAGGAGAGAAGGAAAGAAGCTTTGAAATAATAGGCTGTAAATTAAATGACCTCTATGCAGTTTTTTTTTTAATCTAGGCAGAGAATAACATTGTCTTTGCAATGACTAAGGGAAATTCCTCAGCTATCTCTAAGAACTTTGCATAGGATTCAGTTATGTGGACCGTAGTGAAACAATTCTATTATACAACAAAGCTTAGATACTGTAGGGAACCCCAATCAGGTAGATGGTCTTCTTTGCATATGAGATTCAGACAATACAAAGGACAGGATCACTTGGTGCTGCTATCATCTCATCCTTCACGTCTATGGAAGAACTGTAGCAATAAATCATAGTATGTTTTAAAAAAAGAAATCTGCATTCAGCCTAAGATACAAGGATCAGGATATTGCAGAAAGGTTAATTTATCATTTAGTTCAACTGAGCTTAACTCTTTGGAGACTGTGAGTTGTCTTCAAAATTGAGGACTTTTGCTGTAGCCTAGAAGAAAATAATTCTGAAACAGCAAGAGGGAAAAGAAGGAAATCTTCAGCTGCAATTGGGAGATCTGTTCTTCAGATGTAAGATGGTGATATTATTACTCTTTGGGCATCTGGCTTCCTACTTTCAAGACTGCCTCCATCCCATGGTCTCTGAGCCATATTTCTGTCCCTTTTCATCTCCTCAAATCATGTTCTAAGAGGTTTTGGAGGTGAATTATTTAACCCACTTTGCTGATAAACTGATAATCACCTTCTAACTAAGGATACTATGATACACGGTTAGAACACTGTTTCAATCATTTGGGGAATGTAATAGACTCTGTAGACATGGAAAAATGGAAGAGCCAGGGAAGCAGAATAACTGTTCCAGCGAAGGCACTGCCTGCATCATCAGAGCTTATCAATCACAAAATAATGCTGATTTGGAATAGTACAGAAACTGGATCATGAAAATTGAATTCTGGAGAAAATGTAGTCTTTGCTATTCATATTGTCAGGCTTCAATTTTATACAAAGTTGTATGGCTGAACATAACACAGTGCTTGTAATAGGATTAGGGTTTGCTGGCTTTTCAGCTCCTTACCTAGACAATCCCTTGGGATTTACATACACCCCGGTCTACTTATATTTATGATCATATGGAAATCCAATGAATAGAGGTAGATGGCAGGAAAAGGCCATTGTTGCTGGAAGATGAGAAAGGAGAAGGCAGAGTTTATCAAAAAAGAGGAGAGAAAACTAAGGTTTATGATCATCTTCTATGACTTTGCAGAAGAAATGAGGCCTCGGAAAAAGAAACTGTGGCTTGATTTTTTAGCTAAAGTGTGGATTCTCTAGGCAGAACATAGTCTTATAGACTACTAGTAGTAAAGCCTGTTGTGAGCAGTAATGGGATGGGTGCTAGTGTGGGCTCAGTGCCTCATTTGGAAGCAGGCAACCCTAAGAGGAGGTCTCTCTATGCATAACAGTCCTGACCTAAGAGTTGTTCAATCACACCTAGGAAGTGTGGAATTCCAGAATATGAACCTACACCTATCTGGCAACCTAAACCCCATTCTGCAAGGGGTAGCTATGTCGCTGGTTGGGTAGCTGCAGAGGCATTACACGCTTTTGAGGCCCCATTTTCTAGCCTCAAAGAATGTTCCCAACTCAGGGGTAGCCAACCTCCAGGTGGGGCCTGGAGATCTCTTAGAATTACTGCTAATCTCCAGACTATAAGGATCATTTCCATAGACAGAAACGACTGCTTTATAGGTGGACTCTGAGCCACTATACCCTTTTGGAGCCCCACTTCCAAACCTCACTTTGACTGGGCTCAGATAACACCATTGGTTGCTTGGCTGGTGATGTCTGCCTTTCTGAAGCCTGAGGCCTACTGCTGGCAACTGCAGTCCACAAAGCAAAATTGTTTCCTAATAAAATTGGAAAACCTAGTCCCCTCCTCCCCTCAAAGTCTCACTGTCTGCTTTCCTATAAACACTTTGTATGTGAACTCCCAAGCTAACGCCACTTAAAATACTTGGCCACTTATGTCTTTTATTTCATAGGACCTTCATGGCAAATACTGATTTTTATTTATAAAGCCAGGCTTGAGCAAAATCACTTCAGTCCCTATGTCTCTTCAGTCAGTTGCTTGTCCACCATTTACATTTACAGGTTCTAAATATTCCTTATTTAGATCTCCCTGCCCTTTCCAGACCTTTGGTGGTCTGTCTGTCTCTTTGTGCCAAAAAAGCCACAGCCCAGGTGAGACACACCTGAGCCACTCCACCCCAACCTCAGCCTGCAAGCCTCTACTGTTGTCTCTACTATCGAGTTGGTCTGTCTGTTTGTGCCCCCAAATACAAACTGTTTCTGGTTAGAGCTTGCCAGAGCTCACAGCCCAAGTGGGTCACAACTGTGCTACTCCATCCCAATCTCAACGTGCAAGCCTCTACCATTGCTGCTTATCCCTAGACTATAAAGATCAACTCTCCAGGCAGAAATGGAAGCTGTGGAGGGTAGACAGATTTGTTGTGGAAAAGGAACTTTTGAGCCCACAAACTCCTCTGCATTGCTCTTGGCAATGGGTCCCTTGCCTTAGTTAGGGGCTGTTAGAGACTTTCTTCACAGCAGGCCTGAAGGGGGGGGGGGAGAGTGAAATCCTGAACAAGAGCAGCAATTGGCCCTGAGAGGGGGATATTACACCAAAGGAGGCTTCACAACCCTCAGCATTTTGCAAGGTGTACGGTCATAATTTTATGTATATAGAAATCAAAACTCTAAAAGATGCAACTCAATCCTAAAAGATCCCTGCCCTCTTTTTCTAAGAGAACACTTTATTATTCTCCATTGGTGCTTCATTCTTACATAACGTCCAGATACTCAAAGAGAAGCAGAAGAAAGATGATCAACCAGTGACAATTCAGAAGCCTCTGGATCTACCAGTGAGGGAATATTTAAAAAGGGAGGTGTGTTATAACCCCCTCCCCCAAATGTAGTCAATCTCTATTTGTCTTCTATAATATTGAGGAACATATATTGAATGCTTCTCTTCATTGCTGCCCCTCTCTTTGCTTGTGATTTTTCAAGATGCCCTGTATGCTACCGTTAAGTAACAATTGAATGACTTGATTCCTAGTTAAATGTACCATTGTGCTTCACTTAAATGTATTCTGTAGCTCATTCTGTTTTTTCCCCTGTTGTCATGGTTTTGTACTCCAGCTGAAGATTGTCTATCCATGCAAAAGTTCTGTCTTGGCTTAAGCTACATTTCTATTCATTTCCTTGGTTTTTATTGTGCATATTTTATTTCATTAAAAGTATCCCCAAAGAGAAATACTGCCAGTTCAATGGAACATTTAAGATCTGAAATATAAAATCTATAAAAGATTCCCCCTCCAGATTTGCAGGTTCATTTTCTGTTTAGCTCTCTTCTGCTTCGCCATTTCAGTACCACCTGCAATTCAAAGCCCCCAAATATACATTAAACTAACGTAAAGAGATACACTTTCCACACAATACAAGGTAATTTAGCTGTGTGCCTCACATTATAGTTAATGGAAGTTGCATAACAGCTTACAGATATTGTGCTGAACATTTATCCCTGAGGGTCTAGCTTCAACCTGGGGAAGTTAGCTGGGAAACCAACATTAAAATGGTAAGCTTGTCTACAACATGTATCATTTGGGTGCAATGACTGAAAATAAATTCAAAGAAACTCTGACAAATTGTTTCTTCTGGCAGGGGGAGGGGAACCCTTCTCATCTATAAAATTGATTTCTTTTTTTCCCTTTAACATGTTGAGAAAAGAAAATTGTAGGGTTGGATCCAGCCATCACACATGACCAAAGAGGATCTCTCCTTTTTTACTAGTGGAAGATTGGCAGAATCCAACCCATAGGGCCGAAGTAGTGTTTTAATCTATCTATCTATCTATCTATCTATCTATCTATCTATCTATCTATCTATCTATCTATCTATCTATCTATCTATCTATCTATCTATCTATCTATCTATCTATCTATCTATCTAATCTATCTATCATCTCCCACCATAGTTTTTCAGTTAGTATCTCACCACTTTCACAAAGTGACAGATAACATCTGTCCTCACAATAAAATACCATTAAAACTGTCTAAAAACTCATTAAAACCACCCTAGACAGCAACCAATCATACCCCTCTCAACAGACTCCTTAAAAATGCCTCAGGTGAAAGAAAAAAACAGAGTAGCCAGAAGAAATGGCTGGCTCTGGGAGGGTCCCAGATCAACCTTGCTCTGGTCTCAACCAAATACCTGGTGGAAGAGCTCCATCTTGCAGGCCCTGCAGAAATGAGCTAGCTCCTGCAGAATCTTCCACTCTCTTGGGAATTCATTCCACCAGGTCAGGGTGAGGACTGAAAAGTCCCTGACCCTGATTGAGGCCAGCTGGATCTCTGACGAAGAAGAAATACACATTGAAATGAAAGTTCATAGATAGCAGAAAATCACTGAAAACAATTCCAGGATTACCACTGAAGTGTCATGAAATGATCCCCATAAAAGGCATGTTCCATATTGACCAAATAATAAGGTCAGAGACTTTTACCATGAAGGGAGAATGAAAGGATGAAAAGCTGAGAGCCAACAAAATGTAGTAGCTAGAACATCAAACTAGGAACTGGAAGGCTCAATTTTGAATCTTCACTCTGTCATGGAAGCTTGCTGGATAATCTTGGGTTACTCACACCCACTCTGCCTAACCTACTTGTGAGGATGAAAAAAGAGGAGAGGAGAATGAGATAAGCTGTTTTAGTTTCCCATTGGGGGTGAAAAGTGGGGCACAAATGAAATATATCAATGAGAAATAAAACTGGAGATGGAGAGGGCATGTTAAAGAACAGTTAGTAGATGAATTGTGAAGTAGAGAACCAAACAGCACAAAAAAAAGGAATAAGATAGAGACTTTCAAGGAAGAGAGAAAGAAGAAATTGGATGGGAAAGAGAATAAAGGAGGAAATGAAGTATCCCATGACAGTCCTTGTGGGCTCCTTCCTAGGTTAAATGTCCAAGCTGCACATTTATGTAAAACCAAGGCTGCTTGAGTTAACAAAAGAAATGTCAGCAATGCCCTTTTTATAGATTTGGGATTCATTATAATTGGTGCCACTTTGTATAATGAGGAACGAGCAGTGTGGTTTTCAAGAGATGTCAGAATTGCAGAAACGCCACTCCCATGGCACTTGGTGTCCATGAAGTCCACAGATGACAGGGACCACAGAACTTTTCCTAAGTCCTGGAAGTAAATTCTCATGAATCTGTTAATTGTGAATTCATGGAAGTCTGTCCCCATGGAATTTTATCAGGTTTTTTTTTAATTAAATAAATATAGTCTCTGTGAATGCTGGGGAGAAATTAGGGGAGGGGTGCCCCATCTTTCTCAAATTTTAATACAAATTCACTCAAGTCTTTGCACAAGCCATGGCATTCTGCTAGCCCTTCTAGCTAAAATGTAGCAGGGGACATCACAGACTGTTCTGTGATGGTACCCATCCAGCTGAGGTGCAATCTTCAAGGAGTAAGCAGTAATGACATTGCTGGACTAAAGTTGTGGTTCACTATAAAGCCACTTAATATGTATAAACTTATAATATGTTGATGATCTTCTCATGCTGGAATTTCTGATATGCTGCTGATCATTGTACTTAGAGCAACATGGGATGATTTGGTCACCATTAGGGCTAAGGAGGACTTTTTGGAGACCATCTTCAATTTAATTTGGGAAAGGACCCACTGTAAATTGTTCCTAGATAGTGGTATCAAAAATAGGCAGTCCAGCTTGAAGAGTATGGTGTCTCATTATGCAAAAAATAGATAGGAATAACATGGATTTTTGGACACTGTTGTTAATACTAGGTGAATACTCTGGAGCATCTGAGGAGAGTGGTGAGTTGAGTTGATAAGGAGTCATCTTCTATCCAATGTTGGGGGGAATTCTGTGTTGATTTAATACTTTGATGTTTCATGCTGCTCTAATATGGCACTGAATAGTGAAGCAAGTTTTGTTGTTGATCTGTCTATGGCCTCAACTGGAAGTCTGGTGGAACTGATATTTCTTATAGGCCCCATTAAATGGTTTTAGGTCCTGTAGGGCACTAGTTTCTTCTGAAAGAGTGCTCTGCCAGTCCAGTGCTAGAGCAGAGAAAGCCTTGGCTCTGATTAAGGCCAGTTTCACTTCTGCCATTTTCTGTCTTCTTTTGATAATGATATTACAATAGGATTTCATGATCCATCATCTCAAATTCTCTTTTTTACAGAAGAAGTGGTCACAGGAGTCTAGGAAGGTGAGGGGGAAATGCTGTTTTTCCATTCCAACATGCAATTATTTCAGTTCTTTCCAAATGCATTCAAATGATTCACGCCATGCTTTTTTATTTTTATCCTTTCACGAGCAAATGAAATGTCACACATGTTGAAGAGGCTGGAAAGATAATAACCACTAACATCATTTTTGGAGCATTTCCAAGGTAGTGTTCCTCCTGCTGAGGTTTATAATTAATTATAGTGGTAGGTTTTGGAAATATTGAGTTGAGGGTACTTGTTAAGCTTGGTGTCCTGATTGTTTTGCTCCAGTCCTTAAGCACACACTAGAAGAAGTGGGGGGAGGGAGGTATCACTGCACCAACCTGCCTTCTCATTGCCTATATTGTTGTGAGGGATGGCCTGGCACCTTTTGCCTGCAGAGTTGAAGGCTCCAACTGCAACTGGGTTTATTGCGATCATTGGGATCAAAACAAAGGTACAAATTACTTCATTTGATACTACCATTGTTGATAATGGGGCAGAGAGAAGGCTGGCACCCGCCCACCCACCCTCCCCGAAGATTAAAGAAGCCTTCTCTCGGCCCCGGGAGGCAGCTCGCCATGGCGAGCTGGCCCCTGGGGCCGAGAGAAGGCTGGCGCCCGCTCCCCCACCCTCCCCAAAGTCCAAAGAAGCGTTCTCTTGGCCCCGGGAGGTGGCTCACCGTGGTGAGCCAACTCCCGGGGCAGAGGGAAGGCCGGCGCCTGCCCCCTCCACCCTCCCCGAAGATGGAGGAAGGCTTCTCTCGGCCCCAGGAGCCAGCTCGCCGCAGCGAGGCAGCTCCCGGGGCTGAGAGAAGGGCGGCAGGAGGCCCCCCCAGGCGGAAGGCTTGGGAAGCAGGGACGCGGGGCGGGAAAGGAGCAGGGATGCCACATTTGCGATGAGGCATCCCTGTTCCTTTCCTGAGGTGGAGGAGAGGACAGGCCAGAGGACTTACCATTCGGGCTGCCCGTGTAGTCTGCTCAGCAAGTCCCCAGCCTGGCATGGCTAGGCTGGGTGAAGCAGCATTGGCTGCTTCACCCCGGATGGACACTCAGAGGGCCCAATCCCAGACAGGGCCCGCCCTAACTCCTTCCCAACAGCCCTTACCCTTTTATTTAATCCGCTCCACCGGAGTGGTTTAAAGATACTACAACAGATTCACAGTGTGACAACAACTTTCAACAATTAACATGAATCCATGGGAGTTCAGCATGGCTCAAATCATGAAGGTGGGAGTTCGGGGTTTCAACAGATGTTGTTGAGTTGGCCGGCCTCAACCAAATGCTTGCTGGAGGAGTTCCCTTTTACAGGCCTTTTGGAATTGCAGTAGTTCAGGAAGGGCCCTGATCTCTTCAGGGAGTTTGTTCTACCAGGTATGGGCCAGGACAGAGAAGGCTCTGGCCCTGCTTGAGGTCAAGCGGACTTCCATGGGGCCAGGGATCACCAGTCAGTTGGCAGTGGAAGAGTGTAGTGCTTTTGGGGGGATATAGGCAGAGAGACAGTGTCTCAGGTACACTGGGTCCAGACCATGTATAGCCTTGAAGGTGATTACCAAAACCTTAAGACTGATCTGGAATTCATCTGGGAGCCAGCAGAGTTGTTGAAGTGCAGACCAGATATGGAATGCCCACGGTGTGTTTGTGAGGATCCTGGCTGCAACATTGTGGAGCAATTGCCGTTTCCAGATCAAGGTTAAGGGAAGGCCTGCATACAGTGAGTTTCAGAAGTTTAGGCTAGAGGTGAGCGTCATGTGGATCACTGTGGCTATGTGTTCTGGGGCCAAGTATGGTGCTAGTAGCTTGGCTTGGCATAGTTGGTAAAAACCCTGCCGCGCTACTCTTGGGACCTGTGCCTCCATGTAGAGTGAGGCATCAAGGATCACAGGTGATCTAGGAAGGCTGGAAAAAGGCAGCTGACCCTCATTGTCCAGGTTAGAGCTGGGGGGGGTGATTCTGTCGAAGCTTCCATTTGTAAATCTTGGTTTGCTTACATCTCCTCCTATCCTCTGCTACCAACTTCTGCCACGTCTGGTCTATGAGCATCCCTTCTTCCTAGAAGGAGTCCTCATTATCACTGCACCAAGCAGACCCATGACAAATGCAAGACCATTCTAGTCCCCCTCCCAATGTTTTAATTTAGGGTTGGATCCTATGGGACTGTACCACTAATTGTGGTGCAAGATTCTTTTCCCTGGTGTAAGAAATAGGTATAAGATTCTTTCACCTGGAGTACATTTGTGGTACAAATCTATAGGATGCATAAATCTACCTTATACTGAGTCAGGACATTGGTTCAACAGTTGTCTACGTTGATTGGCACTGGCTATCCAGGGACTCAGGGAGAAATCTTTAACATCATTTGCATTTATGATGCATACCAAACGGGTACCTCTAACGGTCATAACCGTTCTCAGCCTAGCCTTTAACATTTAAAAATGCCGGCTTCTATGACAGATGCAGATCTGTCTAAGCTTTGCAGAGATTTCAGACTTCATGTTCATATTCCCTAATTGGACATTTATTGCAGCACAGTTACCTGTTTGGTTCTCATTGTTGTGATTAGCTTCATACTGTATTCATTAGTGAATTCATTACTTGGTTGTTGTTTTTTCATTCAAGGGAAATGATACATTTGATCTGATCATCTTATGAGCTTATGGTACAAAGTGAACTCCCATCCCTCCATATAAATGTAGAGACAAAGCAGGCCAAACAAATGAAAAACAGGTTTTCTGTTTGAAGAGCAAGCTCACTGCTGAATCAGTATAGAAGATACACAGAAGATCTGAAATCACAAGTCATAGAAATGTGAAAGATATGTGGGACATCAAGAGCCATCAAGAAAACCGGAGCATCTCAAGGATAAGCAGAGAATCTCAATAGCTCTTTCTGGCTGTGAAACCCCGAAAGGAAGCATTGTGAAACAATAATGTAGTAGTTAGTGGCAATGGAGGGGGAAAGCAGTAAAATCACATACAAGTGCAATAAGCAACATCATTTTCAGAAAGGGACAGGAAGCCTTAACTCGAGGAGTCATACCTACAAGGCATCCTAAATGAACTGCTTTATGATATTCTGTCTCTGAGCAACTGGACTCATTTGCCAAGGAAACCTTGCTGCAGAAGTTCTGAGAATCAGCCTTTTTCAACCCTTTGGTCATGGGGGAACCCCAGAAACATTTTTTCCAGGCCTTAAAGTTTTAATATGCCCCTTCAGAGAAATGGGAATGGAAGTAGTTTGCAGGAGACAGCCAATTAGTCATTCCCATTGTGGAGAAAGTGACTAGGTCTGTAGAGCAACAGGGGAACTGGGCTCCAATAACAATGAGTGATATCAGTGGCCATCTGAACTACTGGGAAAGGCCATGTAACCCTGGGTTGAGCATTAACCTGGGATGGACTTTCAAGCAGACCGCTCAGTCGTAGGGAACACTGCTCAGGTCTATTGAGGCTTGCTGCAAGTATGACTTCAGTTGCTGGTGTCCCACTGCCAGAGCCTTAGAGTGGAGAGGCAGCATGATGTAGTGGTTACTATGTTAGACTAGGACTTGGATGCCAGCTCAGTCAAGAAGCTCATTGGGTCAGCTCATTCCATCCTGATGATCCTTCTCTGTCACCCTCACCTATGTCACAAGGGGGAGAAACAAAAAGATATTTATTTACTTCGCTTATACCACATCTTGCTCCACAGCTGGGACCCAAAGGGGTTTACATCATTTCCCTCTCATTCTATACCCCACTGGCTGCGTCCCTGAGCTCCATGAAGCAAGGATAGGGTTAAAAACTGGACCAATGAAGATGATGAATTGAGGGATCTTGGTGGACTGTAATTGACTGGGATCACAAATGGATTGCCCCAGAAACATTAGTACCTAATAGTACATGAAGTTTTTCCCCCTCACAGTTCTAAATGTTCCAGCTTTGTTGGCATCTGTTTAATTAGTACAGTTTATCTCACCTTTCCTCTGAGGGCCAAAGGGCAGTGCATATTATTTTTCTTCCCTTTAATCATCAAAACTGCCCTGCCATTTTCTCTACCCAAAGGAGTCTTAAAGCGGCTTACAATCATCTTCCCTTCCCCCCCCCCACAACAGACACTCTGTGAGGTACATGAGGCTGAGAGAGCTTCTGACAGAACTGTTTGGTCAGAACAGTACTATCAGGGAGGAAGTCAACATGACCATATATCATCATATCACCTGATAAATGTTTAACCAATTTGAAAAATATATTAAGAAGAAGAAGAATGGTTCTTATATGTCACTTTTCTCTACCCGAAGGAGTCTCAAAGTGGCTTACAGTTGCCTTCTCTTTCCTCTCCCCACAACAGACACCCTGTTTGGTGGGTGAGGCTGAGAGAGGCCTGATATTATTGCTCAGTCAGAACAGCTTTATCAGTGCTGCAGTGAGCCCAAGGTCACCCAACTGGCTGCATGTGGGGGAGTGAGGAATCAAACCCAGTTCACCAGATTAGAAGTCCACACTCCTAACCACTACACCAAGCTGACTGGATCAGCCAATGTCATCCAACATTCTGTTTTCAACAGGCACCATGCTGGGTTCCGTTTCCAAGAAAAACATGAAAGCAATGGCTAGTACCATTTATCCCCAAGAGTCGATATTCAGACACGGGTGGCCTCTGAATTTAGACGGTCCTTTTATCCATCACAGTTAATGGCCATTGAAAGACACAAAAAGCAAAGAAGATAGCAGTTGAGAGTAAAATACATTTCAGACTCAGCTACTTAGAGAGATAAGTAGGGACTTCGGTTTAAGAGATGTGTTGGTGATGTAGATCAGTTTTTATTAACCTGTGGGTCCCAAAGCCGGTGATGGAGCATCCTAGGCTCCTGCAGTTGTATTGATTTGCACATAATCTGTTTGCTGGGGATGTTTTATGTGGATCAGGATACCAAATAAATTTAGACTTCAGCAGTCACCATATCAAAAATGTCAGGATCCACCAATAGTGGGGATGGCATCCAAATGGGTAAGTACTTCCAGTGCTGAGACATCTACAAGGCAACTGAACTCCATTCTGGGAGGGTGAGGACAATCTGTATGGCCATACATCTTGACTGCATGCAAATGTAGGCAGAAAACTACTGTGATATTTGAGAGCTGGCAGTCACTGAGAGCCAGTTTGGTGTAGTGGTTAGGAGTGTGGACCTCTAATCTGGCATGACGGGTTCGATTCTACACTCTCCCACATGCAGCCAGTTGGGTGACCTTGGGCTCGCCACGGCACTGGTAAAACTGTTCTGACCAAGCAGTAATATCAGGGCTCTCCCAGGCTCACCCACTTCACAGGGTGTCTGTTGGTGGGAGAGGAAAAGGAAGGCGACTGTAAGCCGCTTTGAGTCTCCTTCGGGTAGAGAAAAGTGGCATATAAGAACCAACTCTTCTTCTTCTTCAAGGACAAACTATGCCTTTCCTCTGAAGATGCTGCCATCACAATCATGTTGAAAACCTTAGCATGCCATCAGCAAAGCAAATGTCACAAGTACGTCAGTGCCAACCCCTCCCTTCCTAATGCTCTATAATCAGACCATTCTGCTGTCAGAAGATATATTGGTCTAGATTGCCATTCAGGTTGATGCCATTCAAATGAACAACTGACTCTCTCTAATTGACTTACCCTAAAGAACTGTACTTAGACGAAGGAGCCTTTCTTGTGTACGGAAGGACTTTGGAGCCATTTATACATGTTTGCCAATGCAGCCAAAGGAAGGATGGATCACGGCAGAGACGAGGAGCTAATGGAACCTGCCAATCCTGTCAGAAGTGGTGAGAGCAGCTGCCAAATCCATGCCCAGGTGGAGCGAGAGTGAGATGAAGAATGAATGAAATGGACAGCAATCCAAAGAGACAGAGTTCATTTAATTGTCCCTCTTTTCTGTTCTCCTATTGTCTGTGTTTGTTTTTCTCCCAGAACAAATTGGCATAGCCCTGGCCAGTGACATGAATGCAGGAAGGATCTCTCTAATTAAATTTGAAAAAGGGTTACATACTTGGACTTTCAATCTTGTTTACTGGGTTAGAGATTAAAACTACAAAGTATGCTTGCTTGGAATTGAGGCCCATTGAAACAAGTGCATCTCACTGACAAGTAACTTGTGCAATTGCCACCAAGGTAGAAAGGGGTTGGCATCAAAGGTGCCTTGAGTATTCATTCATCTTTGGGCCTGTTCAGAAGATACAATGTATGCGTGCACAGTGTACACTTGATTGGTCTTTTCTGCATGAGCTGAGGAATTCTTCAAGATGGGCAGCTGGGTTTGTCTGTATCAGGAGGAAAGATTAAAAATCCAGTAGCAGCTTAAAACTGTTCAAAATTTGTGTTGGAGTATGAAGTTTCATGAATCACTGCTCACATTTTTGAATTAAATAAATAAACTTAATAAACTTAAGTAACTCTAGAATGTGAGCCCATCTGTAATAGGAGAGCAGGTTTATTTCATATGCCAAATGATCAATAGGAGGTTGGATTAGGTGTGATACGCAGATAGGCATGGAGAAACCAGCATTGAAATGAAACAAGAAACTGTGGTCTCAGTTCAGTCCAGGAGGATGTATTGAGCTTCATTATCAGCTGAAACGCAACAATCTCTTTTTCTAACACCCCTTTAAAATTCATTTTATAGGCAAACTGCTACTCTTAGGTCAGCAACTGAATGTCCTGTAGGGTTAAAAGGTTCCCCGGTAGTTTTGGAATGTTATGATTTCTAATGTCAGACTTTCATCCATTTATTCTTTGTCGTAGGGAGTTGCCTGTTTGTCTAATGCAGAGGGTGGAAGGGCATTGTTGATATGTGATGGCATAAATCAGATTAGAGAATGAGCAGGAGTATGAAGCTGAGATGGTATGGCTAATATTGATGGTGTTGCCAGGATGTATCTGGGACCAATGTTGGTATCTTGGTTTGTTGTAGGTCTTGATACCGAAGTTCATGTTACAGTTATAGTTTATCATTGCAGTTGAGAAGCTGTTTTAGGTTAGCAGGTGGTACGACATTCAATGAGTGTTCAGCTGAATATGTGATGCAAATCTCATATTTGTCCAGGTTTTGGGTGATAGTTTAATTTCTATAGTGAATACAAGTTGGCTTTTTCTTACATACAGATATACAGATATTCATTCAGGATGTACTTAATGTTCTATGTAAAATGTGAACAACACACTTGTTTTGCATACAATTGGGATGGACTGCTAATCTAACTTGCTGAGAAAATGTTTGGTGGGGCATTTCTGGAAGGTTATTGTCAATCAAGAGAAAGAAGAATAAAGTATCAATAGGAAAAAAAGCTTATTTATTTCATTTCTATCCCAACTTTTGAAGCCTAGGATTCAAAAGCTAGAGCGAAAAAGAAGGGGAGGTGGGGCTGAAAACAGAATGATTCTGAAGTAGTCAAAACTTTCTATTTGTAATGCATGATTGGGACAAACAGAAAAACAAAAATGCTATTGAAAATGTATTAGTGTGGTAGCAGAGGACACAAGGGCCTTTCTGGTTTCTGTGTGCTGACAAAAAAATCCCCAAATAATAAATGAAGCTTCTTTATCTAATAAATTAATAAATTAATAAATCATTTATTGTAATAACTCATTTCTAGACAGAATACTATAGAGACAGGATTCTAAGCTAGTCTAAGTAACTTGGATGGACAGAAATGCAGGAGAGCATGTCCTCATGGTGCCAAAATGGAGACATCTGGATGAGTGTGGAAAGAAGGAACCAAATTTGCTTAAGAGTAGCAAACTACACATCAAAGGCATAGCACCGCAACAATAGAAAAGAAGGAAGATGAGGGAATTGTCCTATCTCTCTAGCTCCATGTAGTCCCCCTCTGAAGTCTGGGGTTAAGAGATAGCACGAAGTCTGAATAACTTCTCTTCATGGAGAATGCAGCTGAAAATGGCTCTGAAAATTGGAGGGCTGGAGAAATACATCAAGGAGGACCTTCCCTCCCAACAAGAGAAGCCTGGAATAAAGATCTAAAGGACCAAGCACTCGTCATGAGCTCAGTAAGCTGTGATTACCTTTCAGAGATAAGAGGGTTGCCAACTGTCAGGGAGATGTATAAGGCCCTAGTGTCATCTCATCCATGTAAGATAATAGGTAGAAAACTGTCTGCTGCTAAATTTAACAACGGGGGATGTTTTTACTTGCATGTTAGCAAATTGAATAACCTATTTGAACAGCTGGAATATGGAAATGATGTTCTTGATTAAAGATGTAAGATTAGCACCCTTTTCTGAGTCTTCTCCCCAGCAATGTACGTGTTGTGAGCAATTTGGAAATCAGAGCAGTTATGACATTTAAACAGGCTACTCCTGAAATCTTACAAAAAGTAAACAGATGGGAGGTTTTGAGTAAAAAGACAGACTCTACCTCAGAGAAATTTGCCCACCAAGTTTCTGTAAAAGAATGCTCATTAACAGCACCTCACTGGCAGAACAGAAAGGAGAGTCCCATTGTTAAGACATCACCATTGAGTGAGTGGGAGGACTTTCACACCACTAAGATGAAATCTGATCCTTATTGATTCTGTTGCAACCAAGTTGGCCATATGGCAGCAAGATGCCCACACAATAAACCAAGAAACAGAGGCTATAGAATTAGCCCTTGCAAGCCCATTTTCATAGCTGTCCTTGTCCAAGGAACAGCTAAAATTATTCTGGATTCTGGGGCTTCTGTTCAAATTAGTAACAAGACTTTTTTTTTTCATTGAATTGCTTGAGATTCCTAAGAACACTATTTAGCTGGAAAATGGAAACAAGCCTTTGCTTATCACCAGGAAGATCAAGATTTTTTACTGCCAGCAGCCACAAGGTGGCATCCTTGAATTTAATCACACTATAGACAAACATAGATTTGTACACATTCTAAGCACGGAGAAATTTATATGATGGGCACAAATGCAAAGATATTTTCAATCTAGAAAAAGACACTATGATTATGCCAGACAAAGTGGAACTGACTGAATCATGTGATGCAATGACAGAAGTAAACATCACAAAATCAGGTGCTCATGAAAGCTGTCTGCATCTTTGACACAGATTGGGCCATAAGAATTATCAGGTGATTCAAGACTGGAAAATAAAGTTTTACCCAATGGCATTGTTGATGAATGCAAAGCTGATACTGTATTTGTGTATTCAATTTCAAGGAATTCATAAGGCCTTTCCAAAGCACAGTAAGAGGAAAAATAAATCTTTTATAATTTATTCATATTGACATCAGTGGGCCACTGCAAACCCCCACAATAGGAAACTACAAGTGTTTTCTAACCTTTATTGATGATGATACCAAATATTTGGATGTGTTTCTACTTTGTAAAAAATCACTGTGCCTGTCAGCAATACATTTGGAAGGAAACCACAGATCCTGCACACAGATAATGGTGGTGAATATATGGATAATGGTACACAGTAGTTTCTGAGAAAACAAGGCTTTAATCATCAGACCATAATTTCTTATATACTTCAACAGAATGGCATTGCTAAAAGGAAGAACAAAAGCCTACTGGGTGTGGTAAGGTGCATGCTCAAGGATACAGCCCTTCCCAAAAAGTTCTGGGGAATGTGCATCATGACATGCATATAAAGTAGGCTACCTACAAATGCCCTAGAGACTACCCTATATGAACTCTGGCATGGCCATAAGTCTAGCATACTACATCCATGTTTCTTTGGAAGCAAGGATTACTGCATGCATCCCAAAAGAAAAGAGGTCCAAATTAGACAATAGGTCACAGAAGGGCTATTAAGTTTCCTTTGAAAAAAATGAGAGAACTCTACTTTCAGAGGAGTCCTATGTTGATGGCATATGCTGATATGATCAATCTTAAAGAGGAACAGACAACAGAGCTTTACACAATCCAGAAGTACATGACCAACAAAGAGTGACTTCATAAGTTGAAGTTAAATGATCAATGCACTCAGCCAAAGGTATTCCAGACAAGTGGTTGTACCAGAACCTGTGACATGGCAATAAATATTTTAACTACCACCACAAGAAGCACAAATGTGGAAACAAACTGCATGAGAGGAACTTGGCACAAGAATGACTTACACTTACAGAGCTACCTCCAAAGAGGCAAGCTATTGGATGAAAATGTGCTTATAAAATGAAATATGATGTAGAACATGACATCAAGCACTGAAAAGCCAGACTAGAAGCTAAAAGATACAAAAACATGGTGAGGACTATGATGAATCATTTGCAGTAGTGTTTAAACATGCAACAGTAAGAACACTCCTAAGTGTTGCAGCAAACAAGGTAGTGGATTTCAAGTACCTGGTCATGAATTCTTGCAAGGAGAATAAGAAGAGGGCATTTACTTCCAACAACTTCCAGGATTCATGAAGAAAAGGCAAAATTATGCAAACTTCAGACAAAACATCTGTGGGCTCAAGCAAGATGCTAGAGCTTAGAACTTGGCCAAATTAAATGTTATGTCAAGAAAACTTCAGGAAAAGTGAATTTGATCTTTGCCTGTACACCAAGTACAAAGAGAATAAATAGACTTACATCCTGACTTGTGTTGATGATGTGATTCTGGCATATGAAAATCCCAGTGAGAGTAAAGAAATTGTGAACCACTTAATCCAATACGTTCACAAATCAAGCAACTATAAAATATACTACCTAAGCACTCAAATACAGAGATAAGAAGATGAAAGTTTTCTTATCAACCAAAAGAGCAAAAGATCAAAGAACTGATAAAGTACCTGAGAATGGAAGAACCTTATCCTGAACCAACTCTTATGGAGGTAAACTGCATAAATAAAAGGCTGACAAAGGAGCTCTCTACTAACAGCAAGTATCATGAAACACTAGGGAAGCTTCTCTACATTTGTATGACTACATCAAACATTAGCACTGCAGTAGGATTTCAGTGTAGAAAGACTGTGTCACCAATAAACAAAAGACTGGAATGCAACTAAGAGATTTATGAGATACTTGAAGAATGCTACACACTTTAAACTTAACCTACCTGCCAATGTCAGCTCTAAGCTAGTGGTATATGTAAATACTGACTGGGGAGGAGACATACAAGAAAAAAAAAATCCAACAGTAGTCATATATTTTTCTATGGAGGAGGAGTTATAAGTTGGTCAAGAAAGAGGAGCTTTAAGATGGTCAAGTAAGAAGTATAGCTGCAGTATTTACTACTAAAGTTGAATATATATCAGCTGAAAATGGTTGACAAGAGATACAGGGGTAATGCCAGCTACTGTCAGATCTAGGTATAGATGTACCACAACCGTTAAAGATCAATGAAGACAACCAAAACAACTTTCAGGTATCTAAACAAGATGTGAACATGCATACCAAACATATTGACATATAGTGTTACCTAATGAGAAAACTGCAAAGATAAGTTATCAAGCTGAACTACTCTCCAATGCAAGAAATGATTGCAAATGTTCTCACTAAGCCACTTCCTAGAATTAATTTTGAATGTCTAATGAACAAGAATCTTGTGGACTGAGTCACATCAATAGGGAGTGTTGGAAGTGAAGGAATTTGTGTTGTCTCTTAGCCTCAGAGTTCAGAAGTGGACTACATAGAATCAGTGAGATAGATAGGCCAGGAACCTGATCTTCCTTCCTTTCTACTGTTCTGATGCTCCTTTTAATATGTAGACTGTTACTCTTAGGGAAACCTTTCTATCAGTGGTTTTGACACCATCTCTCCTCACAGTTTGACTTCCCCCAGTAGGTTATGGGCCCAGGTTATGCTGCTGCAGTAAAAAAAACAAAAAAACAAAACCAAAACAAAACAAAAAACAGCTTGCTAGGAGCAATAGTTAATAAGTTCAATAATAATTATAATTATTATAATTATATAATTTATATATAATTATATAATTATAATTATTAGTCAGACATATAAAGAGTTAATTTTGCCTTCAGTGACCTAAGGAAAACGGCCAGCTACTGTGATTTAACAGAGAAAAGGAGTGAAGTGTGCATGTGTGCTTAAGTACCAGGTTAAGTGCATGTGTGCTTAAGCACAATCAATGTACATAGATAGAATGTTGTCATTCTGACTCCAGAGAACTCCTCTTCATGCAGAATGCACCTGAAAGTGGCTCTGAAAGTTGAAGGACTGGAAAAATATGTCACAGAATTCCCCCCTCTGAAGTCTAAGAAACAGCACAAGTTCTTCACTTCCAATACATGGTTAGTAGCAATGAATGGGAATTGCCTTTGTGATGTTAAGGAGAGGCAGCATGGTATGTCAGATCTTGGAAGCTAAGCAGGATTGGTACTTGGAAAGAGAGGCAACAAAGGTAGACTCTACAGAGGAAGGCAACAGCAAAACCATCTGATTCTCACTCACTTTGAAATCACTTGCTAGAGTCAGTAAAAGATAGTTGTGACTTGAAAACAATTTATACACAAACCCTGTTACCATTCCTACTTTAAACACCTATTGCCTTTTGCAATATCCAGAAGAAAACCTCAGGCTGACTGTGTGTGGAGGGGGAAATACTTGTTTTTGTTGGCAAATCCTCTATTTGTCTAATATTATCAAACATTCCACAGTTCTCATAAGAATTTTAAAAAAAATGCTTAGTTATCCACACAGCATTCTGTGAAGATAGCTTATTAGATTTTCAAGAAGAAACAGCCACAGTTTTTTTTTAAATAAGAGTACTATTCCTATAAGAAATACTAGCCCCAGGGCATGTTGTTAAAGCTCATGGAACACTATTATCCAAAAGCTAAGCTAAGCAGCTCTAAGTCTAGACACTACTCAAATACAAGGCCAGCTGGGGACTATAAATTCCTGTTATTGTATTTGTCATGATTATCCTATTCATAAAAGCCTTGGTATGTTAGAAAGCTGGTTTGATCCACATAGAAAGAGGGAACACAATAACATGGTATCTACTAGAAACTACCATTAATTGAGAGAATTATTGTAGTTTGATCCTATTAACTGTGAATGAAGAAGAATTCACAAATGGGGCTCTTTAAATGGCCTCCCCATTTATTGGAACCATTTGTATGCTTTCTAAACCTGGGCTTCCCAACCACCCTTTATTTATTTATTTTATTTATATATATTTATATGGCTGGGTGGAATTAGCTGGTCTCTTGGAGACCAGCAGGAATTTGGGGATTCCTCTCCAATTGACCAGGTAAAGTTCCTCTTAAAAAACCTGCTCATACCACTCATATAATAGAATAGATAATATAAATAGCTCTGGTTAATGTGATGAGGGCCTAGCTAAGAGAGGTAGAATTAGTGCAGGTTTAGGTGTTTTGGCTAAATTTGTCAAGCATCTTGAGTCATCTGTAGATGGTAGGAGGTGACCAAACCAGATGCTGCAGGTTGGCCAGTCCAAGTGCCAGGATCAGAAACTTGGTCCATGCTAAACATTATCATCCATCTCTTAGCTCACATGCTGACTAGCATAAGGGAATTAAGTTAGTGAAAAACATATCTCAGCACATTTTTGTTCATGCAAGTAAAAGTGAAATACAGTTATAGTTCCACTCCTAGCTTTAGGTCAGGATGGTTCTATTCAAATACTTGCACATCTATTAGGTAGACCCTTATGAGTACTCATAGTAATAAAGTTAGTACATTGCAGTGAATAACCCTCACCTTAACCCACATGTAGTTATCTTGCGGCTTCATTTTTGGTTGTGGTAGGAAATCATAAAGCCACATGTTTGTGAGAACGTATCCAAACTATAACAGGAAGATCAGATGCCAAAGGAAGACAGGACTCCCTCCATTTTTAAGAGGATACTTAAACATAATGAGAGCATAACTATCCAGATATGAAAGGTATAGAGGCCCTGTGTTCGTTTCCATGTGGTTGTCTCCCCAACCTTTCTTGGACTGTGGCCATCTTTGGAATTTGGACACAGTGTGGTGGGTTCAGTAGCAAAATTGTCACTATGGGAGATGGCCACACAAAGTCCAAATGCAGAAGACAAGAGGAGTATTTTTTTATACACTGGGAAAGAGGAAAGAGAATAGATCTAACATTTTGGCAGCAGCTGCTGCTCAAGCAATGCATTTTAAATCTGTATAGCCAGTCAGATCTTAAATGGCCAAGTAGAAGACCTGCTGGGCAGAAACCCCACCTGGCCATGTCCACTTTCTAAAAACACTTGTTAGATGCCAGAAAAGGGGGAACAGAAACCATGTTGTTTCCCATCCTTAATATCAGAAGCAAACATAGCTCAAATATATACAACAGCAGAATGTCTTTCCCAATGCTAGCTTAAAATTACTTCCTGTTGCCCTCAACAACAAAGTTGCATCTGAAATGAAACTGACTGAAACATCACAAAGCAGACATGTAAATCATTGTGGCAATGTATCCAGAAATTGAGGTTAAAGGACTAACCTTTTGTGCTGTCTGAACTAGACAAAAAGATGTGGGAAGACAGAGAGATGGGAGCACTTTTAAAAAACATGAAAATTGACATTTCCTCAGATTTTGATGACCAGGTTAAAATAATAGTGTTTGTGTGACATCTTACAAAATACACTTCGTTAGACCTGGTTACAGATCTAGTCCTTTGTAAAATTCTCCTTGAAGTTCTTATGCTCTATCTTTCTTGTGTCACTTGCTTCCTTTCTTTCCTATTTCCTATTTCCTTAAACTAATTAATCTTGGTCCTAACCTTAACTTGCCCCTCCAGTACTGTACCTTTTTTCCTATTAACTTTGACTTGTATGGATGGATCCCAAGGTATTCACTGAACGTTCGTGTTTCCTTCATTGCCATCTAGTTCCAGCCTTCCCATTGCCATGACATCTGCTCAGTAGCCAGCTAAGGTATTTCTACACACATGTAATTTGGACACCTCATTTCCCTGACCACAAGTCCAGGTTTAAAAAAAAAAAAAGGATTAGGAGTTTTTGGTATGAGAAGGTTCTAAAGTGTTTGCCAAACCAATTGGTTACTAATGTTCTCATCCAAACTGGCATGGAATTTAAACCAAGAGACAGGGGGTGGGGGAGAGGGAATTGTTTGAAGGCATGGGACCTGTGCCATATGCTTGGTTTTGAGTGGTAACTTTGATAGTGGCCTTCCTTAAATTCCATTGGTTATCAGAAGCCTTGGCCTATTCTGCACACAATAGATAATGCACTTTCAATGCACTTTAGAAGTAGATTTTCCTGTTCCGCACAGGAAAATCCAGCTGCCAAAGCACATTAAAATTGCATTATCCTGTGAGTGCGGAATGGGCCCTTGTCATGTTATAACTCAATTTTTTGTGTTCCCAGAGGGAACTCTCCATGGTCCTGTTATGATATAACAGTGAGAAGCATTTGTCAACTGAAGGCAGTTGATAGACCAGATCAGTAAATGATGGTACAGAGATGAGGGCCACTGTAGTTCAGTGTATATTGGAAAACAGGAAGCCGTCTGGAAGCATGGCCTACATTAGTCTCTTGGCCTATCATTAAATAGCTCCTCTAATTTTTCATTAACTTTGGGATTTGGAAGTAATTCTTCAAGATCCTATAGGCAAAATAAATAAATAAATAAAAAATAAAAAGTCTCCTTCTGTGGTCTAGGGAAGTCTATAGAAATGACTTGGGTCTTATAGCTCCCCCATAATTTATCCTTGCTGTCCATTTACTTTTACATCTAAATGTAAATTATTATTGCTCTTGCGTCATTTACGTATGATTACAGTACCTTTCCAGTGCTTTGCTTGCCTCTCACATAAATAATAGTAAACAAGAAGCTGCTGAAATTCTGATCCAGAAGTATATGGCAATTTGTTTTCAGAGTGCCTGAAGGGCTAGAACAGTCTATTACTCCTGCAACTTTTCATCTCAACCACATGAAAGTATTTCTGGAGAATGATTGGACAATTAATCAGCACGACAATGTACAAGGACGTTAACCTGTTCAAATGAATGCCCTGCATTTCCCCTTACCTGTACTGGTATCAAAGAACCTATTAACATTTCTAAACATGATATCTTTTTATGGTTAAAATACAAGAATTCTCTTATTTTACAATTTTTTAAAAAATGTACAGATCCTGACTTTTCTCAACTACCCCACATGTCAACTATAGTGCCTTATATTGATCCATAGTTGAGTCTAACATTCATATATCTGTTTCGTGTACATATGTAATAGACTGAAAAGTTGATAGCACTTTCAGTCTTGCATCATTCTATACCCATGGTTCTCCAACATTTTGAAGCCTGTGGGCACCTTTGGAATCCTAACACAATATGGTGGCCAAAGCTGCAAAACAGCTGCCATAAATTGGCTGCTACAGCAGATTCAGCCAGCCACAAGGTGGCTGCCATAGTTTACATTTTGTCACCTAGTCCTTGTACTAAGGTGGCAGCTGTAGTCAAAGCAACAATATTTTTGAAGTCACTTAAATCTCCAGTGGCCAACCCAAAGTCTTGCTGGGCAAAAATTCAATCTGGCCCCACCCAATTAAAAAAAAATACTTAGTGGGCACCATGATTCCTTTGAGCACCTTCTCTACTCACTGGCTTAACACTATTGCTTGCGACAGCCCAATTAATGCATTATTTTTGAGGTATGCATGCCATTGCAAAAGCCTTTTCCCTGTGCTCTAATTCTGCACTGTATGGTAATGTCAAACTTCTGGATAATAGACATGTACATTCCAGTCTGCTTGCCATAACCACCTATAAGTCTTCTGGATTGCCCAGTTGTTATGACTACTTCATGGTTATCTAATCTATGACTATAGTTATTCAATAAATAATCATTTCTCCACTGCATTCCCTTGTACACTCTTGATTTTAAAAACTGAATTAAAGATACATTCACCGGTTAATTGCACAAGTATGAATGCATTGGTTAACTCAAATAAAAAAAGTTTTGATTAAAAGTGTTGTATAGTCACACCTTCCCATATGGTGCCTGCCACCTGCCATGTTTATAGATATTTGCATTATAACAAGTTTGCTGCCCAGTTCATTGCAGGGCATATTGCTAAAGAATTTAAAAAGACTTTTGACCAATTAACACACCCAATGAAATCCTGAAAACTATTTTTCACAAAATGAAAGTGAGAAAGTATCTCTGAGGTAATGCTACATGTAACCAAATAAGAAAGAAAAAATACCTGACACAGATTAAAGCAATATAGAAATATAAATTAGCCACAATTAATTTATTTATCCTTTAGGCACTATTGAGATTTTAGAGCCAGATTACAAACAAATAATTCTATGCTTAACTATAAATTCTTTATTTATATATTTAAAACATATCTGCAAGATTCACAGTGACATCTAGGGATGGGTATGAATCAGATCACAAACTAAATTTTGTGATGAAGTTTGTCCATATTGTAGTTAATGAACTGAAGTTTGTGGGAGGTCAACTAACATGACCTGTTAAGCAGTTCATGGAGGGTCATGATGATATGTGAATGGATACATTTCCAGGCAGTCTCCTCACAAACAAAATGTTTATCAAACTTCAAAGCAGAGGGGGCAGGATTTTTCAGCCTTGGAAGCCCTATTGTCAGTTTCAAACTAGGTGTGTCAATTTCAATTAGCTCATCCCCTTTACCAAAATTCCTTTTTCGTTTACTTCCCATTTTCATGCACAGAGCTTGCAAAATCCCACACACCCCTTGCCTGGATTTGTGACTCTGTGCTTTGAAATCAGTAATGTTAAGTTTATAATGCCAGTGGCACTGGGTTATGTTGGGCAATCGGTTGATAATATACACTCTGTACATTATACTTGTTATTATGGGCTTGCAAAAATGCCCCCCTTTCTTAGATTGTGATAGAACAAACATTGCTACAATGGAACTGGGTTCTTTTGGACACTAGGCATCATGATAGATGACCCATGAGATCCTTTCCAAATTATTATTCTATGATTCTATGCTGGTTCTGCTGGGCTTGCAACCCCCCTCCCTTTGCTTGTAGTGTGATTCTGTGCTAGATTTCAGTCCTGTTGAGCTGGCATTGCCACAATGGCACTGGGTTCTGTTGGGCAATAGTACATTCCACTGGTTCTGTTGGAATGTCAGCAATGACCCCCCCCCCGACTTCAGTTTCTACCATAGAGATTCTCTGATTTGATTTTAGTCTTGTTGGATTTGCACTGGTATTAGTTCTATTTAGCACATTGCATAGGTTCTGCTGGGCTTGAAAAGATCCCCACATTGTTTTTTTTCCTACTGCACATATTACTGGGGGCTTTAATTCTGGCTACTGAGATTCTATTGCTCTTGTTTTCTCTCTCTCTCCCCCTCCATTGGAAACAAATGAGGATGGGTCATCTTCTTTGGGGGACTGTAACTCAGATTCTGTACATCTAATCATCACCAAACTTGGAGGGAAGGTAGAGGCAAGGTGGCTGGAGATCGCTGTAAATTTTGTGTGTCTAGTTTGCACAGAATCTTTTCTATTTCCCTCTGAACTTTCTGAACCCACATACATCATTTCCCCAGAATGCACCTTGTTTGGAGGGGTTGTTATGTCACAAAACTCACAAACTGCACTAGATTATTTAGCCCCTAAAAGTTCATGATAGTTCATGGTTTGCAAATCAGGCACACCGTGAACCAAAACAAACTCTTGTAACTTCAAACAAGTAAGTGGATTTAGACAACTGCACCTCTGCTTCAGATAGCATTGTCAGGGCATAATTATGTCTTTAAACTGATAAGACCCGAATAAAACATAGTATCACTTGCAGTTTATCTCCTGTTTATACCTGCATGGTTTGGTGCATTGTTTTAATTACCGACATTGGACATATTGCATTGTGTGGGTTTTGCATTTGAACAGTCAGAGGTATTTATTTGAGAAGTGATCACAAGAACTGATCTCAAGGTTATCTAGCTTTGTGAGCAGATACTGGCAGCATGCAGAAGAAGAGCTGGTATTTATACCCCACTTTTCACTTCCCTGAGGACTCTCAAAGCTGCTTACTGTTGCCTTCCCTTCCTCTCCTCACAACAGATGCCCTGTAAGGTAGGTGAGACTGAGAGAGCACTGATAGGACTGTTTGGTCAGAATAACACTATCAGGTCTGTGACGAGCCCGAGATCACTCAACTGGCTGCATGTGAATGAGTGGGAAATCAAAACCAGCTCACCAGTTTAGAAGCTGCCACTCTTAACCACCACACCATGCAGCAACACCTAAGAAATAAGCTTCAACTTAGAAAAAAAATCACAAATAATATTATTTCCCCCATAGGTATATCTGATTGCCCCCCCACACAAATCCCCAGTGTTGAGCAGCGGTATGCCAGGGTTACCTACAGTGGGGGTTATGGCTCACCTCTTGCCACTTCCCTATTGGATGATGTTTATGAAGGGGATGTATTGGATTATACCACCATGTTTGTTGGCCTATGTATTGTGATTTGTATGTCCCTTTTTAATTTTAATGGGGTTTCATTGGGAGTTTTAATTGTGGACAATTGTAACCCAGTATGAGATGGTCTCAGGAGTGGCTGAAAATAAAAATTGAAATAATAATAATAACTGGAAGTGGTAAGAGGACACATGGACACATGTGATTCAGGTCCTTGGTTCACCAAACTCATTACTGGTTACATAGACTAGCAGCAGCTATTCAGGGGTCTTTCATATCACCTGCCACAATGTGTTCTTTTAAGTGGAGAAGCTGGGAATTGAACCTGGGACTCTTTGCATGCCAAGCAGATTCTCTGTCACTGAGCTCCAAATGCTTCCCTAATGGTGGTATGGTAGCTGCAAAGAAGCCATCTAAGCATGTGGGAAACCAGAGTAATTTTGAAGTCTGGCAGCATCAAAATTCACTTGGATGCACTTGAACAGCTTGCAAACATCAACTCCCTGGTCACAACCAGCAAACCTGACGGAGGTGTTTAATTGTACATATTGCTGCAAAGCTACCACTGGGCACATGTTAAAAATGCAGGAAGATGCAACATGTATAGCAGAGTCCACCTTCAAGAATGTGTCTATTTATATTTAAAAACCAAAGAGAAAGCCATTCAATCACCTACCTGGCCTTCAGACTGCACTCTGATGCTCCAGCCATGTAAATGGTGCTGGATGCTAGCTTCACTGTACACCTGGAAATCCCTCTGGCTCAATTACAGTTACTAAAGATGGCTCAGTCACTCCAGGCATCTCTGTCCATCCTCTGTCAGTGCAAGTCAAACTCCAACAAGGCACTTACCACCTTTCTTCTAATATGGCAAGTGATGGAGTTCTATCACTTCCCTTGGGAGACTTTTTCACAAACGAATACATCTCACTCTTTCCTCGTGTTCTCTTTTTCCCTTAAGTCCCAGGAGCATGGCCTGAATAAGTTCATAAAAAGAGAGTCCACCCCCCCCCATTCCCATTCAAACAAAAAGAGACCAGGAAAGAGATTGGAACCATAAGCTATAGCCACAAGGCAAAACCTTGTTCAGGAAGAAGAAAAATTAGGGTGAAAGCAACTATCAGCATTGAAGCAAATGCTAGTTAGATTTATAAAAGTTTGCTTAAACCCTACGGGCAATTGTACTTCCCAGTGCAATGTAAGTATGCCATATATCTTGGTTGGTACCGCTATTCATTATTATTTTATGTGATTTTATATATTTATAAATTTATGATTGATGTTTTTTTAGTATTATTATTATTCCTTGCCAGCTCAGGGTTTATGTTGACCCTGCAATAGCTACAGTCTCAAAATGTTTAATTGTGGTCCTCCTTTCAGAAAAGTGTATCTTTCCTATGACATTATATTTGTGAGAGGTCATGATCTCATGGGTTAAGGGTGGCCTTCCCATTAAGCATGTCAAGGAGTGTTAATCCAGTACAATTTTAACCCTGGACAGATCTACTTACAATCTTCAGTTTAGGACCGAATGGATTGCAAACTCTGACTCTGATCATTATCAGAAATTGTGACCTTCGCTATGGGTGCAGCATTTTTTTGAATGTCGTATATTTCATAAGGAACATCTACTTGTTACCTGAAATGGATCCCTCAAGGCACGTTATTGGGAATTATAGTTAATTGAATGTTTATTGACTATATTAGGAAGAGGCCGGGTAACTGCAGGAACTTTTTACCAGCATTTACAGGGTCTTGTTTTGACCCTACATGATATCATGGGGGTGAGCAGAAGCATGGATTGCTGTCCCAGTGCCTTTGGGGACATCTGTGAATTCAGTTGAAGGAGCTCAGAAATAAGTGCATTAGCTGGAAGATGATGCATGAATATTGCCAATGCAGTTAAGCAGCTGATGAGCAGTTTAAATGTCTGGGAACCACTTAATCCCTTGCTTTCTGCTCCCTCATGAAAAGCCATGGAGAACACAAATGGTGAAGAGTCACAGGGAACAGAAAGCATGGTTTAAAAGGTTTCCAATAATTTAAATGAAACAGCCCTACTCAGCTGTTTGGAAACCCCTGCTTTCTGCATCACATGAAGTGCTGTGGAGAACAGAAAGCAAGGGTTGAAACTTTAAATGGATCACGAATTGATATGAACTGGGATAAATTTGTGAACCAACCTTTTTGTTGGTTCATGGTCTGGGTGAATCACAAATGTTGAACTGAACTGCAAAAATGCAGTTACTGCCCATTCCTAACCTGCTGCTCAGACAAAAACACTGGTAGAGCTTTCTCCCTCTTTCCTTAATTTGGGACAAATCAAAGAGGTAGAAAATGGTGACCCAAATATGGTGGTGCTGGGGAAATTGACACACTGTTTTAGCAGCAATGCTTTCTACCCCGCCCTGTTTTTATCTCTGGTATTTTGTGTAGGTCAGCAGTGTGACCCATGGCATGTTTAATGGGTCATTTAAAACTAAAGAGGAAGAGTAGCAAGCGATGTTTTAAGCTACCATCATAATTTGAAATGTTGCAGTACAGACTGAAGGGTGAGAATCACAGACCTGCCGACATTGCATAAGCATGCCCTCAAAAAGGTTGAAGACTCCAAACATCTTTATAAGCTGTCAAACTGAGAGCTCTGACATCCTCCTCCAGCAAGCATCATTGCCCCCAGAAATAATTAGAGAAGGACAGCTGCTAAAATTCTCACTAAATATTCCAATATCTTCACCCAAGGTGTGAAGAGACAAAATCTAAGCAGGGCATGCTGTCCTTCAAAAGTTTTGTGTGTGTGTGTGTGTGGTGAAAGCAAACATGATTATTGATTGGAGGGAGTTACACATTGTACAATGTAAAAAAATGGACCCACAATTTGCTCTCACTACCAGAATAGCTCTCATCAGATCTCAGAAACTAGGCAGGGTTGGATATTATTAGTGTTTTGGCAATAAAGATTTATCAGGGTTGTTATGCAGAGGAAGGGATTTGACCACTGCTCATATCATACATTGAAAACCGTATTAAATATCACCACAAATCAATACTTTTAAAATCCATTATTATTCATTGTCACAATCATATCTTTGACTGGTAGGTGGTATTCTTCAATTTGAGATCTAGCCAGGTTTTTCAGAATTGCAGAGATATCTTCACAATGAAATACTTATCCCAATTAGATATGAACAAATGCTCCCTCCCCTAGCATAAAATATCAATTTATGTTTGCCAATGGTTACAGATGTCTGACTTTCTGTAGCGTTATTTGTATTGTGTGAAGTGGTAGTAGATAGTTTTCTATACAAAATAAACAGTTTTTATGCATGTGATATGTATAATTCAGATGTGTATGTAGAAGAAGTATATGCATACATGCAGGACAGATAGAGAGCCTCTTGTGGCACAGGGTGGTAAAGCAGCTGACATGCTGTCTGAAGCTCTGACCATGAGGCTGGAGGTTTGATCCCAGCAGCCTGCTCAAGGTTGACTCAGCCTTCCATCCTTCCGAGGTCAGTAAAATGAGTACTCATCTTGCTGGGGGGTAAAACGGTAATGACTGGGGAAGGCACTGGCAAAACCTCCCTGTATTGAGTCTGCCAAGAAAATGCTAGAGGGCATCATCCCAAGGTCAGACATGACTCGGTATTTGCACAGGGGATACCTTTACCTTTAGGACAGATAGGCATTCCCTGTAATATAAGCAGGGCTACAATAAGGCAGCTTCCTTTGTTCATGTGTACGTGTCAAACACTGAGAACAATTAAAAAACATAAAATCCAATGAAAGCTTTCTACATGTAGATTTCCTGGCAACTAATACTACTGACCATTTCCTCCAAATAATCACCAAGAGCTAGGTCATGATAAGCATGGCCCATGTGAAGGTCTTTGATCTGTAATACTTAGGCACATGTGTGTGACCAAAACACAAAGCACAGGAGAGACAGTACCCTTATGTCCCCAAGTTTCTTTGGCTCTCAGCTATGCTAAATTCCTTCCATTCATGCAAATCCCAAGACACACAAATGAGTCCATCAGCATGCTGCTTGATCTGGAAACTGTGCAGGACAATCCTGTACAAAATGATTTAGACTGCCTCAACCCTCCATAGGATTGTACCCTCAATTTCTGAACTTACCTCTTGGCAGCGCTGCCTCATTTTCTGGGCCAGCTCCTTGCCACCACCGCATTCTTGCCATGATTGATGGCTCCTGTGTGGGCTAGCCATGTAGGGGCCTACCCAATCAGGGTGCAAACTCAGACACTCCACCTCACGGGCAGTTTCACAAATATATATAGGAGAACCATGGATAAGGATTGGGAGCATCTCATGTTGTGGTTCTTATGCCACCAACTATGTCTTAGTGAAATATTAGGGCAAAGCCTGTAATATCTGGGTGCTAGGAAGCATGATGCACTGTGTCCTTCCTGGGTGCCGGTCCTCCTCCCCCTGCTCCCTGCCCAAACTTCAGATCAACTGGTTAAAGAGTGGATCTCAGAAGCCAGGTCTGATTCCCCACTCCCCCTCCACGTGCAGGAAACTGGGTTGCCAACATCCATGTGGGGGGCTTGGCAATTTTCAGGAATGACAACTGATCTCCAGGCACCAATTCCTCTGGAGAAAACAGCTGGAAGCAAGAATGAAAGAAGCAAAGAAAGAAGGAAGGAGGAGGAAGGAAACAGGAAAAGAAAGATAAAGAAAAAGGAAGGAAGGAAGGAAGGAAGGAAGGAAGGAAGGAAGGAAGGAAGGAAGGAAGGAAGGAAGGAAGGAAGGAAGGAAGGAAGGAAGGAGCATTGATTCTTATATGCCATTTTTCTCTACCTGAAGGATTTTCAAAGTGGTTTACAATCACCTTTCCTTTCCTGACAACAGCTCAGTCAGAACAGCTTTATCAGTACTGTGGCAAGCCCAAGGTCACCAAGATGGCTGCATGTGGAGGAGCGGGGAATCAAACCTGGCTTGCCAGGTTAGAAGTCAGTGCTCCTAACCACTGCAACCAAGAAAGAAAGCTGTGTGATTATATATTCATTTATTTGACCACCGATGAGGACCCTTTAGGGTCAAAGCACATTTGGTCCATGGCCATACCATATACCACCATATACCACCATAAAGATTTTGATTTTTTATGTTTTAAAAGTTGTTTTAACTCCTAAAATGCACTAAATAATAAATATTTGTATTCTATTTTTTAAAAAAGAAATCCTGCCATTGTTGAATGCTAGCACTATTCAGGTTGCGTCGAGAAATCAGCTCCCATATCCACAAAGAAATTAAATGGGGAGAGGAATCTGCTCCCAACTCTGGCAACCGAGGCTTTAGCAAATAATTCCAAATTGCAACAGCCTCTCCATCTGAGTGGAAGTGCTGGCAATGTTGTTAATGCCTTGCCACAAAGCAGATGGCTACCAGCAGGCTCGGCACCTGGCAGGTTCATTAAGCATGCACTGACATATGGGGAAAGGATAGCTAGGCCACCATCAAAATCTTGGGTCTTCACAGGCTCTTTAATCCGATGGAGCAGGGAAAAGAAAAGCCGCAGCTCTGTTTTCCCTGGAGGAAGGACGTGATCAGGTGTCTTGATCTCCTGCTCAAGGGAAACTGTGAGGACAAATGATCTTCTGTAGCATCCATGGAGTTGTGGGGCCTTTTGCAGTGACAGGACAATCTTAGACTTTGTTTGCTCCACAGAGTCAACCGTGTGGGGCTGCATCTGAAAAGGACTGGTGATGAATGGGAGAGTCAGATTGCTATAGGCTTCTAGTCACTTTTTAAACTGTTTCAGATAGGGTACAGAGTGTGTTTGTGGGGGGCGGGATAGATTTCCATGGGATTCTGGCATTGGGGGGTGACACTTAAGGAGTGACATTTAAGGAGTGACATTTAAAAAGACCTGCAGACCCTAGAATTAGACTTGTTTGATTTCCACTCTGTTCTTATCCTGATTTATTACATTAAAATATTTCCATGTGTATGGTAAGTGCCATAAAGTTGCTTCCAACATGATAACTCTGTGACCCTCCCAAATGCTCTATTGTTATTAGCCTTGCACAGGTCTTGCAAACTGAGGGTCATGGTTTCCTTGACTGAGGCAATCCATCTCTGGCCAAGTCTTCCTCTTTTCCTTCTAAAATTCAACTTTTGCTAGCATGATTATCATTTACACTGATCCCAGTCTTCTCATCATGTACGGCCCCTTCAAACGCTATGCTTCTGTCATGTGACCAAAGTATCAGCTTCTAGGGAGAGTTCGTTATCATATTGACCTAGAACCTACCCATTTGTCTTTTTTTGTTGGTCAGCCACAAAAGCAAAGCAGGGAGATAAGTAGGATGGAGAGTTATAAACTGGAGAAGCAGGTGAGCGACAAGCAGATACTCCAATAATGTCTTTTTCACCAAAAACAAGAGCTTTCTGGGTGGCACCATTTATTTATGTAACTCTCTTCCTGTGTTTCATCGACTGGGGTTGACAGAGCTGCAAGGTATGGAAACTGTTAATTTCCCCTCATGATTTTAGTTCTAGATTTTTCCCTCCCCTAAAAGAGGGGCAGGTAAGCCATCAGAAGTCCATGGACATCTGAAGAAGCAGTGTTTGGTCACCCCAGCACTAGTGGCAGTCATTACCTGCTAGTTCAAAGCTTCAAGGCAGACGAGAATGGATATGTCAAACCTCCTTGAAGACTTATTCATGACTATGACTTTGTTTAGATGGAATTTCTTTTGAATTAATTTAATCCCATAGGATATGGCCCATCCCTCCGGACCAAATCTTAACAGATGGCAAAAATCCCATGGCCCTCCTTACAACAGGAAGGCCCTTGCGAGGGGAAGCAAGATGTTCGCTACCAGATGTTCAGATACCAATGTCAAGTGGGACCCATATCACACGCTCTAGTACTAGCCCTGTCTGGCGGAAGAGTTCCATTTTGCAGGCCCTACGGAAAGCAGTAAGCTCTCCGAGGGCCTGCAGCTCCTTCTGGAGCTCATTCCACCAGGTAATTGCCAAGCCCTGTCAGTAATGATTATTAATGCATTTGTAGTTTTTGGGAAGCTGACTGTAGAAACCTTGGGTTTCTTGACAACCCTGGATTTCCTGAGTGAGTGTTTATTAATTTTAAAACATATTTTAAAAACTTGCTAAACATTTATTGGGTGATATCCCCATATATGGTCATGTTGACCTGCCCCCCCCTCCCAAAATGGCTAATGGTGGGCCTGAAGGGAGTAGGAAGGGGAGGAGCCCCAGGGAGGCATGTACATAGCTATGCTTCTCAGCCATATTCTGAACAATCATGCCACATCTGGGGTCTCTCAAAGCCTGAAGAATGTTTCAGGGGGTTCTCAATGGTAAAATAAAGTTGAGAAACGCTGGGTTGGGTGGATCAATATAACATCAAATAGTTTGATGGGCCAGGAGTAATTCTGCCCCACTTCTTTCTGCCTATGGGCAGGTGCAGGTGAGAATCCTGTTCACTTCATCACTTTTATTTCCCTTTTTATCTGCAGTCACCTCTTGTTTTCAGTTTGTTACTGGGGTGTCACCACCTGCTCTTCTATTTCTCTTTTCAGGTGAAATCTAGTGCTTGATGGACAAGGGATATTTTCAGAAGTAACTTGTGGTGAAACTTACCTAATATTTTTTGTACTGACGTGTTGCTGTTTCTCAGCCTCACTTCTATATTTCTGGTGACCTTTTGTTGTTGTTGTTGGTCTTCTGGTTTCTTCTTCCAGATTTTGCCACCCAAATTTAACCAACTGATTGTGGATTATGTTGTGATCCAGGTTGTTATTATATTAGAGGCAATGGTATTTGGTTTCATGGTGACAGCAGTGAGATCAAATAAAAAGAATGAAAATAATGCTTCTAAGTTCAATCACAACACGTGGATGCTTCCAGGATGACATCACAACACCACAGAGCCAATCAGGTGTGTTATATGATGACATCACTAGAAAACAGAGTCAATTCCAAGAGAGGGCAAGGCTTTAACACAACTTAGCAATGACCTTCTCATTTATTTGTGAAGGAGGAGGAGAAGGGGGAATCTCAATGTGGCTTCCAATCACTTTCTTTTCCTCTACCCACAACACGCACCCTGTGAGGTGGGTGGGGCTGAGAGATCTCTAACAGAACTGCTCTGTGATAGCAACTTTCAGAGAACTGTGACTGGCCCAAAGTCACCTAGCTGACTGCATGTGAAGGTGTGGGGAAAACAAACCTGGCTCTCCAGATAAGAGGTCACCACTCTTAAGCACTACACCAAGCTCGCTCATTACAACTTTAGCATTGCTTAACACACATTGAATATATAAGGATATATGAAAAATGGCAGATAATGTTTTGGGCTAAGGAGTTAAACAACTCATCTTCTATGAGTCAGAAGAGCAGCAGAAAAACAATTAGTGATCCCCTTAGCAAAATGGTCTTGGGCACTGGTCCTCAACAGTCTAGCTTAATTTAATTTTGGATTACAGCTCTCTCATAAACTTTATATTAAAAACACTTGATACAGGTAGAGTAATTTATTTTTTTCCAATTGGTCTGGTCACATAAGAGATACTCAACACAAATGGAAAGCTCAGAATAAAATTAAGGTTGTATTACTATTAAATTTGAGAAATATTTCTCTTCCTTTACATGGGGAACAACATCCAAGCGAGTGAGATCATTTAACCTTGCAAAAACCCTGATTTCTCATATTAGCATTCACCCAGTCACAGAGATTAGACACTCATGATAATGAACGGCAATCTTCATAATGTCTATTATTAAACATTGCTACCGGTTCAGAATTCTAAACAATTAACCCTCAAAAAAAGCATTGTAAACAGTATCTGTCAAGGCTAGGCTGAATATCATCCACTTTAGGACTTCTTTTTAAGAATATATATTATGAAAAGAGTTATTCAGCTGTGTAAGTTGTAAACAACTTAGATATGGCAGTATTCAACTTAGTATCTTCCTCAGTGAGACTCTTTTTCCTTGACTGTTTTTTTTTCTTTTTGAATTAGTGATTCCAGACCATAAGAGATCATTTTGTAGACTGGGTGGTACCTTCGTGCTACATAGTTTTAGTTGCATGAGGACCTTACTCCTCTTTCACAGAGATTCTAGAAGGATCGTGGTAGTGGAAAGTGATGTCAAGTTTCAGTTGATTTATGGTGACCATAAAGGGTTTTCAAGACAAGATACTTTCAGAAGTGGCTTCCTGTTGCTTGTCTCTGACCCATTATGCACGGGGGGAATAACGCACATTCAGGGTGGAATGGCGGCGACTAAAATCACCGATAACGCATGGTGCCGGCTGCAACCAGCCGCAGCTTTGGTGCATGCTGCCGAAAAAGCCGCATTAGCAAAACGCGGAAGAAAACACAGCTTCCGGGTGACCAGGGCGCAACCAGAAGCGGCCCCGGGATTGCCACGTGCATAATCGGTGACTCGGGGTTTTGCCGCCATCACGCCCCGTCCCATGCATAACTGGTGTGTCTTCCCCCTCTGCGTTTTCCATGTGACCCGAAATCGCCGTTTCGGCGGCTGTGCATAATGGGCCTCTGTGGCACAATCCTCGGTATTCCTGGGTGGTTTCTCATCTAAATATCATTCAGGGAGAACAATGCAAACAAAACCCACAGCAACATCAATTATGGGTATTGCAGGCCAACATTTTTCAAGGTGTGTCAAAAAAGACATGGAAAAGGATTTATCTTATGAGTTTGTCTTATGGCCAAGCCTTCAAAAACTGTTTGGGCTTATGTTCAGATGATGGATTGAAGAGTAAAGCATAGCTATTGAACATAAACATTTGGAAGACAAGGGGGTTTTATGCTCTGATCTTCTAACAAATATAACTTTTTTTGTACAGTGAATCATTAAAATTATAGTTAAAACAATAATAAAACCTTGTGGAGATCCTACAATGGAACATAGGGGAAAGGGTTTATAGAGTGACTTTCAGATATGCTAAGGAATTATGTTTTGATTAGAATAAAAGGTCATTTTAACTCTTATTTCTAAAAGCTTGATAGAAGGTAGAGGCAGATATAGAGTGCTGTTTAGAAATTTGCCCTGTTTAGTACAAGCTTGAAGGGTGAGTCCTGATGACCCTGCCATGTCAGAGCTATGAGGTCAGGGCTGGCTTGGAGACTTTGGGGAAGGACCAGAAGGGAACTGGAGATGACACTGAAGGGGTAGCATTATTGCATTGGTCTAGGCCTCTGAGCCAGTCCTATGAGGTAAATGTATAAAATTCTATGCAGCTATCTGTTCTGGGCAATGTTTTTGACAAACACGATTTCCCTATGATTTTGTTTTTGTTGCAGCAGTAACAATATTAAAAGGTTTTCTAGTCTGGTATGTTTTTGAGCAACTTGCACTAGGAAAAGAATCCTGCCTGGCCCCAAGACCAACATGACCAAAGAATAACAAGGCCACTGTGCAGAGGCAACCAAAGGTTAAACCGTGTCTGAACATCTCTTGCCTTGAAAACTTCATGAGTAGTCACTATGACTATTTCTGCACTGGGAACTTCACTGCCCCAGCTCCCATGTGGGAGCACACATCCGGGATGGATGAGGTGCACCGGGTCAAATGTTCCCCTGTGTGGGACCAGGACGAGGCCGGTCAACCTGCCCTGGGTCAAACTCCAGGCTGCAGCTTGGCATGGAACTTCCAGTGCAAAAAGAGTTTATAAGTGACTATAAGCTGCTGCTTGACTGCACTTTCAGCCACCACTGCTTTCTTTAAAACTATGTGTAAACTTAAAAAAAAAAACCTTTTTGAATGTTTTTTTTAAGAAGCATTACATTGTACTTTGGGGTCATTGTTTACTATTATGTAGGTGACAATTAGCTAACCCATCTGTAATTTTGGGTAGAATTCAGAGGAAAGCAGCTCTAGAATTTTTTTCCTCCTAGGGGGATGACAGTTTCAACAGAACCAGCAGGAGTTTGTGCATCTCTACCCTCGATAAACAAACACATACCTGCCTCTTCCCCCAAAGTTCTCAAATATAAAGGCTGATATTTGCAAGATTTCTAGTACACAATGGTATTTTGCCCTCCCTTTTTCCTGGAAAAGGTTAAAGGGTGTACACTTCACCTATAAAAATCAGACATTGCAAGCACAGACCTTCTCACTTTTTGTGCTTCTTGTTCTCTGGGATCAACCTGGCAATTATAGTCTACAGCAAACATAATATTCCACATGGCAGCCATTAGCAGGTAGCAAAGTTTATGGGAAGTGAGTACATCATGCTCACTGGGAAGCTGCTCTGAATAAACAGGCAGCTGCATTCTGCATTAACTCACTATCTGTGCGATACTTTTGCTCCCAACACAGCTAGTATTGGAGCCAGAGGCAGAGATAACAATGGCAAGACAAAGATTGCATCCAAAAGAATATACCATCAGGTAAAAATAACCCAACCAGTTGTTTAATTGGAGTAGAAGAAAGAGTAAAGCACCTGTTTTAGTTAGGTTGGAAAACAATGATGTTTTGTCTCATTTTTTAATCACCACAGGTTCAACTATTCATTTTTGGCTTAAATTAGTTCATTGGCGTATCAACCCATTTAGAAAGTAACCATAAATAGACACAGTTGCAATGACAAAAGAGACTAAATTGGATCCAGCTCTCTGTTTTGTTCAAGCTCAGCCAGTTTTCATCCTGCTTGACCCAACAATGGGTGGTGGGAACTCTCTGGCAATGTAGTAACATTGCCAGTGATGTGATAGCATTCCATTCAATGTGACCTAGAAGTGACATCATTGCATAGGGACAATGCTCTAACACTGAGCCAAAACTGACTGAGAGGACAACCTGCTCCACCAATCACCATTAAATTCAAAGAAGCATACATGACCAAACAGTAATTTACCTTACCCAAAGTGCTTTAAAAAACACATATGTAAGAAAACATAAGTCTTTATCAGCTATTTTAGTTACAACAAAAATGGTTTTAAAGTCTCTCAACAATATATTCTTTAGAAAGCAGAGCACTTCACTCAATAGCTATAAACACAAACATTTAAAAATAAATTACTGGAGTAGTACATGGAAAGTTTGCTGCTTTTTCTCCCCTTTCAAAATAAATATACAACACTGGATGAGAAAGCCACCTGGAGACTATACCAGCCCTTAACAAAACTTTGGAGTAAAGGTGCCAGCCGGCTTTCTGTCTTGAGATGTCCAGCACTGAGATGTCCTTTGCCTGTTATCAAAAACCTACCCCAGAAGAACAAGGTACAAACTACTACTACTTTGGTTCACAACAATATTCCTGCAAGCTGTTCCTCCTTAATACGGAAAGAGGTTCTCTCTCTCTCCCTCTGCTTATGAGTACAAATCACAAGTGTTAATGTGGAAGCCCGGTGGTTATATTTGTTTCAGAATTACCACTGAATAAATATTAATTCTTCCAGTGCTACAACTGGATCGATTTCTAATACAGGAAGTTATCTCAAGTCAAAGTAAAGCACTTAACTGTGGGCTACCTTGAAGGAGATCACATATCTTCTGCTGATCTTAAAGAATTGCTCAGTGATTGTACATTACTACTTTTATTGCAAGTATCAACCCTCATCCCAGGAACATCTGTTAGAAGCAAGATTTCCTCAGTTTCCATTCACTCAAATAGAGAGAAACAATACATGGATTGATTATATTTTACTTAGCGCTAATATTCAATACTTTTTGTTTCCTAGTAACACTTGTATTTGATATTTTAAAATGACATTAATAAAAATGAACCATGACGTTTCTTGCAAATACTGAAGTGTCACCTTTGTGTGGTGACATCAGTTCCAGGCTATGCTCTGCATTACTGTCACCCTGTTGGCAGTAATGTTAATCCCCCATAGGCCATCTATGTGTCCTGTACTGAGCACCCATAAGGATTTGTGCAGTTGCATTCTGGACCTCCTGTATTTTCTGAAGCTGCTTCAAGGATAGCTCTGCCTAGAGCAAGTTACAATAATCGAGTCTGAAGGTAACAGTTGCATAGATCACAGTGGCTAGGTCAGATGTCGATAGTTACGGCTTTATCTGCCACACCTGGCAAAGATGATAAAAAGCCAGTGCACAACATTTATGACTTAGGTCTCCAAAGACAAGGAGGCATCCAAGATCACAGCCCAGCTCTTGGTGGTTGTAGAAGTTGTCATGAGTCGGAAGTTGTAGCAGTCTATTTAAGGTGTGCTGACCCAGCCAGAGGACCTCCATCTTAGCTTGATGTGGCTTCAGATGACTTCACTTGATATGCCAAAATTTCCAAACAGATGGCCAAAGAATCTGAGGGTGTGGACAGCTGACTATCAGTCAGCAGTTATAGGTGGGTGTCATTCTGATGATATCCCAGCACAAAACTCTGGATCAGTTGGGTGAGGGGATGCATATAGATGTTAATTAACTTCCAGGAGAGAACATCTCCATGTGGGACCCCACACATAAGGCATGCTACTAGGAGGTTATCTCTCCCAGCATCACCCTGCATTCTCAATCTTGGAGGAAAGATTACAGACATTTAAAGGTTGCACTTTGAACCCCCATGTTGACTTGGCATTGAGCTAAGAGACCCTGATTTTCCATATTGAACACTGTTGTTAGCTTTAATAATAACAGCAGTGCCAACCTGCCTAGATCCAACTATCTCTGAAGATCATCCATGAGGACTATCAGAGCCATCTCTGACCAGGTCAGAAGCTGAACTGAAATGGATTGAGAGCCAATATTTCCTCTAGGAAACTCTGTAGTTGTTCTGCAAACATATACTCAACTACCTCACTCAGAAACAACAAATGGGCAGTAGTTGGCAGGATTAACCAGGTCTAACAAGTGATATAGTATTAATTGTTCAGTAAGTCTTAGATAATGTCCTTGTTGTTTCATTCTGAAACCACTGAAGTTTTCAGACCATGTCACCAGAGACATTCTCATGGTGGCTTACAACTGTAAAAAACAAATAGATAAAATAATAAAAATATATCAGATCATCACTATTAGGTTAAGCCTTTGGAACATCATTAAGCAGCCTAAAACGATATCCATAAAACAGATAATAAAAACTGCTTTAAAAGAGAACAATTCAATTAAATACTATTATTAATATTAAATTGAATTATAATATCTTCAAAGGAAGCCCCACGTAAAATGCATTCATAGTCCTATCTGAATAATGCCAAGGCATGTGTGATGGTCATGGGGACTGCTTTCAGCAAAACTGGTCTAGCCAGGTTGCTATAAGTCTTTAAATGCTCTGACTACTTTGAACCTAAAAGGTCTATACAAATAGGACTGATATATCAATATACCTAGTTCCCAGCATAGTCCCAACTATGGATACTTAAATCCAGAGACTGGGGCAATTAACAATTGGGGAAATTAACAATTAAATCTAAAGAGTGAGCAATTAACAACCCAGACAATTTTTATATAAACTTCAGAAAAGCCTTGGGTTTGTAGAAAATATGAAATCTACCCCAAAATACAGGTTAACCCCCCCCCCCCCACACACACTGGAGAAGAAGGAGAAGAGTTGGTTCTTATATGCCAGTTTTCTCTACCCGAAGGAGGCTCAAAGCGGCTTACAGTCGCTTTCCCTTTCCTCTCCCCACAACAGAAACCCTGTGGGGTAGGTGAGGCTGAGAGAGCCTTGATATTCCTGCAGCAGGAGGAAAATGTAGAAGAGGGCTTCCAGGGAGAGGGAAGGAAATGTATCCTGAATTTATATACACAACATGTTTGTGATAGATAGATTCATAGATGTTATGAAGGAAATACATCTATAGAGGTAAACAATGTAGCCACAGTTGTACATATCCTGGGTACATCTAGAGTATATTAAATCACTGTAATGTGGTTTATGTGGATCTGCCCTTGAAAAGGTTCAGAAATTTTAATTGGTATGGAATGCTGCAGCCAGGATATTGACTGAAGTGAATTGCAGGGACCATATCACTAAAGTGTGGGCCCATCTACACTGCCTTCCAATTTCATTCTGGGTATGATTCAGAGTGCTGATTGTAACCTTCAAAGCCCTATATGAGACCAATATACTCCCAAAGACCTCCTTATGAACCCACCCAACCATTATGGTGCTCTTTTGAGGCTCTGCTTTAGATATTTCTGAGATTAAATGAGTAGCAACCTGGGAGAGGGCTTGTTGATTAAATGTACCCGAACTCTAGAATTTTCTCTCCAGCGAGGTTGGCCTGCCTCCCTCTGTTGCCATCTCTTAACAGTAGGTGAAGATTTCTTTTTAATTTTGTTTGGCATTGAATAATTACTCCTTCCTAACCAATGTTTTTTTTGTCTTTTGCATGTATTTTAGCACTTAAAAACTTTAAAGATAGTTGTAAAGATGCATGTTTTGTAGGGAAGCTTGATTTATCTTGTACGTTAGCTGCTTTGGCAGTCCCTGAAAGGGAAGAACAATGGGATATAAATGTTCTTCAAGAATAATAATCCCTCCATGGAATGCTAGCTTGATGTGCTGATGAGACAGACGGCTAGATGAATAGAAATAACAGAGAACCTTAAATTGGAGCTCAAACAACAGACTAATCTTATTGGTGGTATGTCAGAATTTGAAACAATATTATTTCAAGCTAAACCTCACATGCAAGGTCAATTATATAAGTTCTTGCTAAAATATGGGACAGAGGCTGAACAGGTTAAATTGTATGGTCAAATGGATGCAGCATTTTAATTGTAATGTTACTTAAGAGCAATGGGGACAACTTTGGAGGGAAAATATAAAACTTACAAAATGTGAATTGTTGAGAGAAAATTGGTATAAAATGTTTTCTATATCGTATATAACATCAAAAGTGATTCGTAAGATGACAAAGAAACCTGTTGAAGAATGTTGAGGTATCATGAAAACGTTGGTTCTTTTTTTATCATATGTGGTAGAATTGTATGAGACAGGGTAGACTTAGTAACATTGGTTTCTTGATGTTCCATCTTCTCCAACTCAGATCTCAATATAAAAGCCTACTTAAACAAAAGAAAATTGATCATGCTAGAATGTTATAGAATGAGTTGTAATTGTCAGTCTTTGAAAAGAATGATCCACTGTACCGGGAAATGGTCTCAAATGGTTTAAGCAGTTTGAAACTGCATCAATTTGAAGCACAAATCCCAGGAAAAGTTTGATTTGATTCTTTCAGCAAGGTTTATGGAGTTAATTCATCTACACCAACCATGTCACAGTTACAAAGTACTTCCCTTGACATTTTAGGCCTTCCAATTTGGCCCCCAGTAACAAAGGCAGAAATTAGGGGTTTAATTTCCTCGCTGCCCTCTGGAAAAGTGCTTGGGGAAGATCTGATTACCCCAGACTTGTTTAAAGCCTTCTTAGAATGGTGGACACCCATGCTAGCCAAAGTCTTTATACAAATTAATGGATTGGGTCTAATGCCATCTGGATGGAAGCTAAGTATTATTGTCCCTATTTTTAAGAAAGGCGACAGATAGAATGTACAAAATTATAGGCCAATAACCTTGTTGGATATATCAGCCAAATTGTATAGTAAATTTCTGCTACATAAACTGGGAGACTGGGTGAATGAAAATCAGGTTTTAGAAAAGGTTAACCACTGTCAAACTTTATATCAATTAGCCTTTTCTGGTATAAATGGCCCAACAAAATTGTGTAGTATTCATTGACCTGGTAGCAGGTTTTGACTCCACTAACAGAAACCACTTATGGTTAAAGTTAGCAGGAACAAACATTGACAAATTGTTACTCTCTTTACTATGCAAGCTACATGCAGATACACATGCTCAAATCAGGGTCAGGAACATCAGGATCTTTAACTAACAGAATTCCAACAAATAAAGGGGTCAAACAGGAGTTTGACTGGCTCCCCTCAATTTGCATTTAATAACATTGTTGAGAGGCTTTCCAGCCCACATTTTTTCCACCATCTCTTGGCCAAGCTGGTGACATTACCTTAATTTTTCTTACTAAAATCAGAATAAGAAGGCACCTGCAAGAATTAGATTCATATTGCAAGGAGGAGTCACTCAACCATAATTACGAGGAGACAAAAATGATGGTATTTAGAAAAAGACCAAAAAAAAATCACCCTGGAGTATACATGGGCACCATATCATACAATTTTGCTCTTTAAAATATCTGGGAGTCACATTTAAAGAGGTCTTGAATTGGAATGCACACCTAGAAACCATCAGGTCCCTGCCCTGAGGTTAGTTGTGTCTATTCTGAGAGTCTACTACACAAAGGTAGGACATTTTATAGACCCAACCCTAAAACTATTCACTAGCAAGGTCATCCCTCACGTATGCTGCTGAAATCTGAGGTTGGAAGATAATACTACCAGCCTAGAAATGACTCAAAATCTTTTTCTCAGGTGTATCATAGTTCTTCCAAATGGGACATGAGCAGTTCTTCTGAGAGCAGAAACTGATCTGCCCTCACGTAGGGCTTGCATACATTTAGCCATTGTAAAAGCATGGAAGAAATGGAAACATGGAACATCAAGTTCAAATTCACTTAGTTAACCATCTTTTAAGCTTTTGATGGCCGAAGAGCCTACTCGCTCTAAATTTTTAAACAACATTTTGTCACGTTATTCCATACCAGACAACCTGTTAAACTACTCAGTTGATAATAACGAGGTTAGAGACTGGGTACATATCTCAGATACCTTGATTGATAGATGATTAATCTTGCAATCTAAAAGTTCACCCTAGTACAAATTAATCAAAACAAATCACTTCAGATCTTCCTTTCAACTCCCAGTCTCAGAGTAGCTTTTACCTCCATGTAATTTCAAACAATGCCAACAGCTCAACTGAATGGATGATACCATAAAACACCAAAAGAACAATGCCTCTATATCTGTGGAGCCTTATTTTTGGAGGATCTCCCACATTATATTCTCAATTGCCCATTGTAAATAGATCCTAGAGCCAAATTTCTTGCTGGCCTACTAGATAGGCTAAACGATAAATATGACCTGGAAAAACTTGTGTTCTTGTTATCAGATGCTAATTCATTTGTCTGTAACAGTATGTCATTATTTGCCCTTGCGGTGAAGAAAATAAGGGCTGCTGATGTCCCATTTGGAAGGACTAAGATAGACCTGAGAAAAAGATTGTTAGTAGTTTCTAGCAAATACCTAGAATAATTGTAGGATAGGTGGATGCATATAATTTTGAAATGTTCTTATGGTGATTAGTAATTATCTGTGATTGCACATTCTCTTATTTGCTATTTTATTATTGATTTGAAATGTTTTATATATCGTTTTCATATTGTAATGACCTATGGCTACATGCAATAAAATCTGACTTGATTTGATGTACTTTCACAGGATTTTCCTCTATGAAACAGGAACATTTACTTCTAAAGTGCATTGATAGTGCATGAACCAATATGTGCAGGATGGATTTGGTTGGGGTCCAGCCAGCTTTTCCCCTGGTAAAAAAGGATGAAGGGTTCCCTGCAATCACCAAAAAGAAAACAACATTCAAATAAGGGCAAGCCAAGTGATAGACAAAACAGTATGTGGGAATGTAAAAGTTTCTGCTGCTCCTTTACAGGAGCAATCAAAACTGGTCTACTCAGAAGGAAGACCCTTTTATCTTCCAATAGGCTTACTTCCAGGAAAGTGGGGTTTTGTTGTTGTTGTTTTAGGACTGATGCCTACAATGTACTTCCTTCAACCTTCTGGTTCTGGAAATTTCTGGTTACAGATTACAGTTGTAGTCACCATAATCTCGTGCATATCTCCTAGTAATTACGATACTTCTTTCTAGAATTGCCGACTCATTGCAGGCATTTCCACAAAAAGCAGACAGAATATTAAAGTTTGTGAAGTTCTCTGATACAAAGGTTCTCTTATAACAAAGGCATGCCTACTTGAAGGGCTTGCTCTGCAGATGACATTTATTTCACCCTCTTTGTGAATATATTAAGCCGAGAAGAGTTGGGCTGGTAATGGACTGTCTCAAAGTAGCACAATAAATATTGCATATAAGAGACGGCAGAGAATAAAACTAAGTCAAAGCATGTGCCAAGACAATTCTGGTCTTTTAAGAAGGTGCTTTAAGGCCCCGGAGAGGGAGAGAGGGGGAAAGTGACAGTCGTTTCACCCATACGAAAAGGGTTTCTGAGTGTGCTACAGATGCTGAAATGTGCATGAAAGTGTTAGAATGTCTAATGTCAATAAACTGGAATTTGAAAGCAACACAATCAGCAGTGTAAATCAGTCTCGAGAAGACAACCAAAATCAAGGTGACCAAATTTTAACATTGGTAAAGTGGGACACCATTGACCAGGGGGGTTCTTGATTTAAAAATTGGTCTATATGGAGCAACAAAAAGTTTCATAGGATGCATAGAACGCAAAAATAGTGTTGTAATATATATTTTTAAATTTCAACTTAAGTACAATTTGCCAGGTGCTCCCAGATGCCCCTCCAAAAGTGGGACAATCTGGTCACCTTAACCAAAATCAAATAGTATGTGTTGCTGCAGTTGCTAATCAGTGTACACAATTTTAGAAAAAGACCACTGTCCCCATGCATTGTTACAAGTCCAGGCATTCTATCAGTAATGCAAGCAATTTTACTCATTCATGTAGAGTGCACCTTACACTTGCACTCAAGATTGATTGCGCAGAGTGGGACCCATTATGCACGGGGGTTTTAGCGCACATTCGGGGTGGAATGGCGGCGACTAAAATCACCGATAACGCACAGAGCCGGCTGCAACCGGCTGCAGCTTCGGTGCATGCCGCCGAAAAAGCCGCGTCAGTGAAACGCGGAAGAAAGAGCAGCTTCCGGGTGAGCGGGGCGCAACCAGAAGCGGCGCCCGGATCGGCGCGTGCATAATCGGTTACTCTGGGTTTTGCCGCCGTCGCGCCCCGCCCCGTGTATAACCGGTATGCGTCGCGTCTTCCCCCTCCGCGTTTTCCATGTGACCCGAAATTGCCGTTTCGGCGGCCGTGCATAATGGGCCTGAGTGAGTCCAGTCAACAGGATGGGGCATTCAAGAAACAACGCATGGGGAGGTGGATGTTATTTGTTATTTGCTTGAGAGACTGGATGGAGTAGTGTTTACAAGCAGCAACCTCTGATCAGGAAAACCAAATTTGATACCCCACTTTTCCTCCATATGCAACCAGCTGGGTGACTTTGGGCCAGTCACAATTCTCTCAGAGCTCTCTCAGCCCCACCTACCTCACAGGATGGCTGTTTTGGAGAGAAGAAGAGAAGGTGATTGTAAAGTGCTTTGAGAACCCTTTGGGTAGTGAATACGCAGGTGGAAATGCAGATGATCAATGAAGCAAGGGAAGAAATTGCCCACCTGCCTGATGTTGTGTAACAGAATGGGGTTGGGTTTGCTTATTTTTCACACTGCCCCATGTTGTGTGTGTTGAAAGTGCGGCATCCTGGACAAGCCATGAGCATAGCGGAAGTGACTTGCAGCCAAGTGTCCCTGAGTTGGAATTGGGTACACAAAACAGATGCTGCCTACGTAATTCCTCAATCCCAGATGAACAGTTGGCATGGTATGCCTTTTGCCTTCTCAAGAGAGCTGAAATGCCCTTGATAGGCCCATTATACATGGAGTGGAAGGTCCGCATTCGAGGTGGAATGGTGGCAGCTAAAATCACCAATTATGCATGCTGCAGGCAGCAACCGGGCGCAGAGTCAACATATGCCACTGAAAAAGCTGCGCTAGCGAGATGCGGAAGTGGAGCTTCCCGGGACCAGGGCACAACCAGAAGCTGCTCCAGAGTAGCCACATGCATAATCGGATACTCTGGGTTTTGCCACTGTTGCGTTCCATCCCGTGCATAAGCGGTTTGCTTCGCTTCTTCCTCCTCCGCGTTCTCCATGCTGCCATTTCAGCAGCCGTGCATAATAGGCCATACACAGTTCAAGAGCTGAAGTGGTGGACATCTCCTCTCTACTAAATAGCTATTGGTTCCTTTCTCTTTCTCTCTCAACCCCCCTCCCCCCCCAAAAAAAACAATATCAGTTTCTTCTTAAACAGAATATAAATTCAAGGCTGCTATGTGACAGCAAACAGTATCTGTTAAATATAGAAGATGCTCTGTAACAAACTTTCTCAGCACGGGCGCGGCCCGGCCCCGATTCCCTCTCCCCGCCCTCCCGCAGTAAGAAGCTTCCCGGGCCGCAAGCTTGTGGCCTGGGAAGTTTTTTACTGCGGGGGGGGGGGGGCGGGGAGAGGGAGCCGCGGCCCGGCGCCATGGCCTTCACGGCCCGGCACCAGGCCGCGGCCCACAGGTTGGGGACCACTGCTTTACCTATCAGTCCATGCTGATAGGTAAAGCATGAGCAGTAGTATAAGATGCAGCATAATGAAAACCTTTAACGGATTCCCGAATCCAAGAGGGATAACAGGCTTAGCTGATAAAGCTGCCATTAGTTTGGGATCAATTCCCAGGGAAAACGTAGTGAAGGCAATAAATATGTCACAATGGGAGATTTGTGGGCAGGAGTATCTTTAATTGTAGGAGGCTGAGCACAATTAGCTGAACCCCAGCCCACATGCTCCACAACATCCCTATAAAAAAGACCATTTGAATGGCTCTTTTTTATTCTGAGGTGGGTTGATAAACTCTGCTGTTTGAAGACCCATATAACAAACCCATGACCGAGCTTCGGGTCCATGTTCCAAAGACAGTGCGATATTCTGTTCATCAAAGTGTCTCCTAAGGCTCATTGAAACTTGGGGAACTATTGGTGTCCCTCTGAATCAGTGGTTCTCAACCTTCCTAATGCCTCTTGTTGTGGTGACCCCCAACCATAACATTATGCAAGTGTTCTTTCACAAAAATTAAAGTGAAACTGACCAATGGTGTGAAGATCCATTGATCGTGATTGTACATAAATTGGTTTTTTTCCCCCTGGGGTTTCTCAGTTCAGTTGTGCCTCTCGTCTTGCCAAGCTGCACTGCCAACTGGAGCGTATGGCAGGAGACTGCACTGAACTGGAGGCACTGCTGGAGCGGCTGGTGGCTTAGTGCAGGCACCTGCAGGAAGAACAGCAACAGTGGCAGTGCCCCCCCCAGCCAAGCTGCTCACCCTGACGCAACTCCTGTGAAAGGGTCGTTTGACCCCCAAAGGGGTCTCGACCCCCAGGTTGAGAACCACTGCTCGGAATGAATGCCTTTTTCTTCTTTAAACTTCTAGGGTTACTTTTGCAGACCAGAATGTTCTGCAGCTACAAACCTCAATGGAACTGAACGGGAACTCTGCCCACCTAATGATATTTAACCTCCACTCTAAAAGGCATTGCATCCAGGGAGGGGAGGAACGATTAATCAGAAGTGCGGAGTTCGTGTCTTCATAATTCAAAAGTGATGGCCGGATTAACATTTGCAGACAGTTGCTATTTGTTTTCATTTGCAGAAGAACTCTCAGCGTTGGCAGCTGGTTCGGCTAGCCCTTGAATGAACAGCTCCAGCCTCAAAGAGCATTTTTCCTCTTGGAGGATTCTCAAGATGTTAGCCAGCCCATGATGATGTCGTCACGCAAAGGCAGACGTTAACTATATTTCAGTCCATTTTTCTCTCTTGACTTGGTTCTTAATGTGAAAATCCAAAGGGCATTATCCACTAACACACTGCTCAAGGACTTCCTGAATCAAACAATCTGTGTACAAGGCCCTCATAATAGGGCTCATTAACTGGAATTTGTGGCAATTAATGCCCCCCCCCTTGTAACACACCTGTATAAAAGAGCTCTTCCCAACAATGGGAGAACTTTTGCCCTTTTGAGTCGAGTCTATTGTTGAACATTTGCTTTTCCTGGTGAGGGTTTTTGTAGAGATCTGACCTTTTCAGAAGGCCTTAATTAGAACTTCCTGTCCTGGTCTTGGATAGAAGAACATGGCAAATGAATGTTCATTGAAATGCTGTGTAACTGATCTTTAGGGCATACACAAAAGCACATACATGGCCATGTCAAGCCCATGGATGTTTAGTCAGAAGTTAGTCTCAATTTAGAAAAAAAGAAGAAGAATTTGTTCTTTTATGCTGCTTTTCTCTAACCGAGGAAGGCTTAAAGTGGTTTACAGTCACTTTCCCTTTCCTCTCCCCACAACAGACACCCTGTGAGGGAGGTGAGGCTGAGAGATATCACTGCTTTGTCAAAACTTCTTTATCAATGCCATGACGAGCCCAAGGTCACCCAGCTGGCTGCATGTGGGGGAGTGCAGAATCAAACCTGGTTCACCAGATTAAAAGTCTGCACTCCTAATAACTACACCAAATTGGCTAGTTCGGTGGGGCTTCCTCCCAAGTAAGTGTGCACAGGATTAATATCTAATTATTCATGCAAGGATTACTTTATTACAGAAGATCTTTTCTGATGATGGATGCAGGTTGAATATTTGGAGGGGGGCAAGCTGAACTCTAGATGGATTCATGTGAGAGGGCCACAAAAATTTGTGGAAGGCTTCTCATTGTTTCCTGATTTCCTTCTCTGAAAGTCCTGTGGTTGCCAACCTTTGGGTGACAACTGGATATCTCCTAATATTATAATTGATCTCCAGATTATCAAGGTCTTCTGGAAAAAAAGAGCTGCTTTGGAGGTTCAGTGTTATTCTATGGCCACTATACTTTGTTATTTCCATCCCCTCCCTAAGTTTGACCCTTTCCAGGCTCAACACCCCCAAATCTCCAGGTAGTTTCCAACCCATAACCGGTAATCCTCCTTCCCTCTCTTTCTCAACTGACCTACTTTTATTTGCCCCTGTCTTCAGCATTCTGCAATCAGATGATTCTACAAGCATATTCTCATCTGGATTGTCCATGGTTATTCAGCATCTTCTGCTGCCACCACCTCCCCTCCCTGATTTGAATCCAGATTAAACTGCTCTTCAAATAACTGTAGTTCCCATGAGGCCATGAGAGAAAGCTAATATCTGGATTGTTCCAAAGCTATCCCATTTGTTTTACTTTGTGATGAATTACAGCGAAGCAAGCAGCTGCAAGTCTCTTTACAATAGTCACCGAGTGTGAAATATTATTTTTCTCCTTACTTAAAAATGTGATAAAGAGCAGACAGGGAGCTTGAATCCAGATTATCATTGGAACAGAAATTCCTGCTTCCCCTGTCCCACTACAGTCAACTGACCTCCATGGCATGTGGCTCGGTTGGTGATAGAGGACCTTATGGAACTGATGGTAGAGGGCCTGCAGTGAGAACAGGAAGCCAACAGACATTGCCAGTTTCCAAGCCATGACTGGTAATCCTCCTTCCCTCTCTTTCTCAACTGACCAACTTTTATTTGCCCCTGTCTTCAGCATTCTGCAAACAGATGATTCTGCAAGCATATTCTCTTCTGGATTGTCCATGGTTATTCAGCATCTTCTGGATTTCTGCTGCCACCACCTCCCCTCCCTGGGTTGGAGGTCAATTGTCTGTAGTGGGACAGGGAAGAAGGTAATTCTGTCCCAATGACAGTCTGGATCCAAGCTCCCTGTCTGCTGTTTGTCACATATTTAAGTAAGGAGAATAATATTTCATACTCGGTGACTATTGTAAAGAGACTTGCAGCTGCTTGATTCGCTTTAATTCATCACAAAGTCAAACAAATGGGATGGCTTTGGAACAATCCAAATATTAGCCTTCTCTCATGGCCTCATGGGAACTACAATTATTTGAAGAACAATACCTTGCATTTTCTAGACAACCATTTAATGCTTGTCCTGCATCCTCACAAATAATTCTTATGATTGACTGAAATATATGAATGTGGTCTGTTTACCAAGGAGTAGCTTCCCAAGACCCTATAGCACGGGTAGCCAAACTTTGGCTCTCAGATAACCATGGACTACATTTACTATGAGTCCATGCAAGCATGGCAAACCGGCAGGGGCTCATGGTACTTGTAGTCCATGAACATCTGGAGAGTGACAGTTTGGCCCTATCATCACTACATTAATCACTAAACATTATAAAGTTGAACTTGCTTGTTAACTATGGCAGGACCCCTGCCTCACAGGCTGGCACAATGTTTTTCTACAACCAGTAGTACTGCTGTATAATCTAGGCTTGTGCCAAAGCCAGACCCTGTAAAAATCTGACAAGACACTGCTAGGGACCAACTCCATCTTGGACCCCGCTCTTCAGCTTGTCCTTCACTATAGGTTGGGAATTACAGGTACCGCCTGACTCAGGTATTGCTCTCCTCCTTCTCCCTCACCCCACTGTATTGCTAATTCGGTGGCCTGGCTAAAATCTGTTTGCCTAGGGGCTCCTGGGCAAACTTCTTTGTCTTACACATATGATTCATGCTTGGCCCCTCTACCAGGGGAAATGTTTTCCTCAGCCTCAGTTTTCCTCAGCCTATTTAGACATCATGGCTCCTTTTCTTAGACCTATTAACTCCTTTGTCTAAGCCCATCAATGCCCATCTCTGGACATGGCCAAGGCATTGTCCTAGTAACCCAAGCTAGCCTTCTATCATCTTAGCTTCTAACCTAAGCAACTAACCTGGATGGAAATCCACCAAGACAGACCATGGCTGCTATACAGAGAAAAGCAAAGCACGTCTACTCATTTGTTCCCTTGACAACTCCATGAAATGGAAACTTAAAGGGTTGCCATGGGTCAGTTGTGACATGATATCACACATTACCTCAGCATATTGCTTTGTTCCATCACATTGGACAGGTTAGGCACACCCCTACATATACTTGCAGGGGAAGTAAATCCTACCAAAGACAATGGGATGTAATAAATATGTAGAGGATTTGAACAGGGTAATCTCTAAAGTGGATTGTGATCATAAAGGAAATTACCTCCTGAAGTCCACTTTTAGGACAGAATGAAGAAGGAACATAAAATAGCCGGAAGACCACAAACACTATAAAATGCTGTGTTACTACATTTATCAAAAAGGAAGGGAAACATTTGTGTGATACAATGCCCATTACAAGGGTTATATGCAAAATCTTGTTGTTTTTTTTAATAATACTCTACATCCCTTCAGCTTGTACATAAATTTAAGACAGACCCTTATTTTTTCTTGATGGCTAATATGGGGGTGGGGTGGAACCAGCCTTAATACCTGGCAAATAGAATTTGTTGGATCCAACCATTTTTTCCCAGTGATGAAAAAGAGAGGATGAAATCCCCTTGGAATATCATGGGACCAGCATGGACATCCTCCATGGGGCACATGGGCTGTAGAGAAGAGAAGAATTGGGTGAAGTGGGCCAAAGGAAATGGCTGGATCAAACCAGCAGTATAATGATTGTGCATGTGTAAAATGCCATCCAGTCGCAGCTGACTTATGCTGACCACAGACAGGGACTTCCAAGGTCTTGGCCTTCTTCTGCCATAGCCTTGGCTTGCCATGGCTCTCTTTTGCAGAGTCCCCATTCCATGTACGGATCCTGCTTAGCTTCCAAAATCTGATGAAACTGGGCTATGCCATATTGCTTTCCCCTCCCTATCTATTTTAAATTCTCTAAAATAACTGACTTTGGCCAGAACTAGGTGTCCAGAAATGATCCAGCTCTCTGCACTAATCCAGCTCTCCACAATTAATAAATAGTCACAGAAATATCCACAGTAAACACATCTCCTATTGTGGCTATAATAATAATAGAGAGTCTAGTTGCTCTACTGGCAATTCCAGGTAACTAAAATTCATATCAGAGGCCAAGCAAATCAAACACCCCTCAAGCTATTATATTTATTGGATGATGTTGTTATGATCAACTTTCCCCCCAGATATAGCTGAATAAGCCATGATTTATTAGGCATCTTCAGGACGAAACTTGGGGTGAGAGAAATCTTTAAATAACATTTACAAGTGTAAATGTCAAGGCCAGAACAAATACCTGCAGCAACTGCTATCTCTATCTAAGGTAATTTTGGAATGACTCCTACGCAGCATTTTGATGTAAATGATGCCCTTGAGGGCTGTCAAAAATATTGATGACATTTTTCCTATGTGTCTGTGAATTGTGCCTCCCCGCCTGCTAGCCCTACAGAGCTTTGTCCATTACTCCATCCTCCTCCACAATAAATAACCTTTCAGATAGAAATAACAGCCAGATCTACGCAGAACAAATTAGTCATGGCAATTATAATGCAGCAGAGTACAATTTAAGATCTGCTACTATATTTGTTCATTTTTCTTCTTCTCCCCCCCCCCATGTTTTCAGTTCTTTGGATCTTTTATCATTAAATATAATCTATCTTTTGAGCTATCTGTCTATCTATCTGTCTAACTGTCTATCTATCTAGCTAGATCGATATAATGGTTAGGAGTGGGGATTTCTAATCTGGAAAGCCTGGTTTGATTCTGTACTCCCCCATGCAACCAGCTGAGTGACCTTGGGCTTCCCTCAGCACTGATAAAGATGTTCTGACCAAGCAGTAAGATTAGGGCCCATTCTGCACATGTTGGATAATACACTTTCAATGTACCTTAGAAGTAGATTATCCTGTTCTGCACAGGAAAATACACCTGCAAAAGCACCTTGAAAGTGCATTATCCAATGTGTGGAGAATAGGTCCAGGGCTCTCTCATCGTCACCTACCTCGCAGAGTGTCTGTTGTGGGGAGAGGAAAGGGAAGGCAAATGTAAGCCACTTTGAGACTCCTTAGGGTAGAGAAAAGCAGCATATAAGAATCAATTCTTCTGTCTGTCTATCTAGTTATCATCTAATATATTTAAAGATAAAAGATACAAAGGTTAAAAATCTGGGAAAGGTTCCTGTTGGTAGCAGAGGATAGAACCCACAGGAACGGGTTTAAACTATGTGTAGAATGATATTGGCTAGATATTGGGGGGTGGGGTGAGATTCACAGTCAAAATAGTTCAGCAATGGAATTGACTGTCTAGGGAAGTGGTGAGCTTATTCTCACTAGCAGTCTTCAAGCAGCGGCTGGACGGCTACTCATCATGGGTGCTTTAGGCTTATGCAGCATTGAGCAGAGGGGTGGACTAGATGGCCTATATGGCCCTTTCCATTTCTATGATTCAGAGAACTGAAAACATAGCAGAAAAAAAGAAAAAGAAAAAAACAATTTAAGAAATATGAGATAAAACATAAGGATATCATTTACATTTATTATTTTTCAAATACCTCAATGTTCAAATAATGGTTTACTTGGTTACTTCTCACTTATTATTAAATTATTTAACTGCCAATTCTTACAAATTTATGATGAATTTTTTTACCCTCATTCTGCAAATCCACAAGTTATCCACAAGTTTTTTTCACTTTTACACAAAAAGGAGAGTAAATGATATCCAATTTGCAGTAAAAGAGGTTATATTCTTTATCCTAATCAAAATGTAAGCCTGGCTGTTTCTGCACATTCCACCATTTTCATTGCCAGTCCTATATTGCAGATATGTGAAGTTTTTCAATTTTGTGTGTATAATAAACTCGTTTATGTTACCAAATGTAGAAACAAAGTTCCATAGTTGTTTCCAACCTGCTTATCAAGCCCAAGGGAAATGTCTTTGCCTTCAGAATCTTCTCCATTAAAGAGAGTATTTTTATCCTTGGGGACCGAAGGCTTTTTTATAAGTCCACCACATGTGGTAAAAAGTTTCTTTGGAGACTCACATTTCCAACATTTATTCAAATGATGTTTATAGATCTTATCCCATTTACTGGGAGGCATATACATCCAACCCTTCATTTCATGCAAGTTCTCTTTCAAAGTAACACATAATTACACATAATGCAAATTTAAAGACACCCCCCCCCTTTTTTTGTAAATAATGTTTTAGGTGAAATAGTTTTGTTCTCTGAAAAGCTAATAGCCAATCAACAGCAGCAAGGACTACAAAAGGGTAGGAAGGTTTCATGGAACTATGCCCGTGTTCCAGTTTATCTCTGGCATAAATCTATAGGGGAACATGCCAAACATAATCCTGTGTGGCACTGAAAGATGAAGAGGAGGAGGAGGACGATGAGCTGGGATTTTGTACTTTGTTTTTCACTACCTGAAGGAGTCCCAAAGTGGCTTGCAATTGCCTACCCTTTCTTTCCCCATAACAGACATTCTATTAGGTAGATGAGGTTGTGTAAGCTCTGAGAGAACTGTGACAGGTCCAAGGTCACTTCACTGGCTGCTTGTGGAGGAATGGTGGAGAATCAAACCCATTTTTTCAGATTAGAGGCTGCCGCTCTTAACAACTAGACCAAGCTTCCACTAGAGAGAGCAAAACACGTATGGACCAGATTTCCCCCCTACCCCCAAAAATAACAGCTTACAAGTGATGATGAAAATAAGAATAATTAAGAGAGAAGCCCAGGTAACTTCAGGGATGGTTCAGTCTTTTGTTGTTGTTGGACCATGGATGAAAGTAAACTCTACAATCTCTCTGAGCTACCATAAGGAAGCTGATCCAGCTCTCCTCTAGGTACAAATCTGGGTCACCAGTACTACCTTGAGAATTGTAGGAGGTTCTGATGGCAGTAATGGGAATGAGATGAAGTTTGTGGTATGCTTGATGGCAGTTCTGGGTGATATTCTCTGGTTTCCCCTTTTACCGTAGAGCAGCCTTTCCCAACTTTTTTACCATTGAGAAACACCTGAAATATTCTTCAGGCTTCAAGAAACCCCAGAAGTGGCATGACCGTGCATGACCATGCAGAATATGGTTGGGAAACATAGCTGTGCATATGCCCACCCAAGGCTCCTCCCCTTCCCATCCCCTCCAGGCCCATCAGGGGCCATTTTGGGAGGGGGTGGCAGGTCAACCTGACCATATATTTAGCTATTTAAAATATATAAAAATTAATTAACTCCCTTTCAGAGCCCTCAAGAAGCCCCAGGGATTCATGAAACCCTGGATGAGAAAGCCCGTCATAGAAACACGGGAAAATTCCAAAAAACCCACTATGGCCAATTATGCACCTGTAGATAATGCACTTTCAATGTGTTTCTGCAGCTGGAGTTTCCTGTGCAGAATAGGATAATCTACTTCTAAAGTGCATTGAAAGTGCATTATCCAATGTGTGCATAATGGGCCTATGAAATCCATTTTCCAGCTGTTTTTCCTCCTCTCCTCAATTTCTTGAGGGCAGGGGAATAGGGGAATAAGGCCCAATGGCGGCGGGGGGGGGGAGCTATCCTCCTCAGGCAGACAGATGGCCTGCCTAATCCAAATGCCACTCTCCCGTCACACTAGATTGTCCTGCTTTATATAAAACGATAAAAGGCGAGTCAAAATGACTCTCCATAGGGGCCTCAGTGGCTTTGCAGCTCTTGAGATATTTCAGAAGTCAATGTTGTGCAAGTCTAATCAGCAAAGGCCAGGTTCTTTTATCTATAAAAGTTAAACTTTATTGCTTATTTTATTCTGGCTGTCCGGCTTCATTGCTTTCTTCTTTTTGATGCACGGCTGAAAACGACAATCCAAAATTAGACCAGATATAAATAGATGTCATACCAGTTCTGTAGATCTTTCTTTGTTCCCTTCTGTTCTACTGAGACTTTGCTAGGTAGGAGAGCAGACATGCTTGTGACTAAACATGAGGAAAGCAATGCAATTTTTTCTGTGGTCTCAATTTTCTATCTATGGAGAGGGCATTAATCTGATGGTGGAATCCTTCTGATAAAGCTAACATTACCCTCTGTTGTTGTGGATCATTTGCCAAGACAAATGCACAAAGAAATGAACTAAGCATATAGCAAGAAGAATATAAATATATACGCACACATGCAGCAGTTTTCACTGTCATCCCTTTGGATTTCTACCCTAGGTGGTCAAAGCACAAAACCCATCTGTTTGAAAGTCTCTTTCTCCAAGACAAATGGTTATGTAAGCCAGCTAGCAAACAAAAGTTAAAACCATTGTCTGGAAAAAGAAGCAGCAGCATTCAGACCTACGGTGGACCATCTGTTTGGATTTATGTGAACTTTGGGATGTACACAAAAATAGCAGATTGACGAAAACACATTATAACTATTGTTTTGTCTTCTCCATGACCTTGTGGCAAGAAGTCTAGGGACAGCACTGTAGAGTGGAGTTGCTATTGCATAAAAGAGCCTTGGGATTCGCAATACAATGAATATTCGTTCCAATTGCAGGTATCATAGCCATGCAGTTTCTTTAGCAGATGCCCAGAAATAACGGTGGGAGAACCACTACTTTCCAAGAGGATGCTTTAGTCCAGACTATATCTCTGCTCTCTCTGCCTCTCAATTTGTGCTACAAGCTGTTTCTGTGCCTCTTTGTTCTTTTGAAGTGTGATGATTTCTAAAGGAGAACAGAAGATTCCAGGTCACTAAGGAGAACCTCCCAAAAGACATATCAGCTGTCTCCAACAATTCACAGATGAAAATAGAGACACACTGAAATTGGAATGAACTAGGAGCACAGATTCACCAGAGTCACCAACTGAGGACTATCCCAAAAAGAGACCCTACCACTATGCAGTTTACAGTGTGTAGCATCTGGCAAGGTCAGTCCTCCACTAGCCATCTCTGCGGATATAACTCCAATCATTCATGGATCAGGCAGTGATTAATGGATTCCTTCCCCCCCTCACACACACACCAAAAAAAAAATCAAACTGGAAACCTAGAGGGATATTTAGTTACTCTGGTATTTCTTTTTCTGTTCACTCCCACACATTGCATCCAAGCCATGTCCTAAACCTCAGAGCAGGGTGTCATGATTTGCAGCTAGGTCAGTAGGTGAGGGGGACCCCTCCCTAAGCAAATACATCTCAGTTTGGTTCTGAGCCACAATGCAGCAGAAATCATTCTGCTAAACCATTAGTTTAAGCAATCACCCTAGGAAGAAGAAGAGTGGGGTTTTATACCATGCTTTTCACTGTTCAATGAGTCTCAAAGAGGCTTATGATCCCTTTCCCTTCCTCTCCCTACAACAGACACCCATAAAGTAGGTGGGACTGAAAGAGCTTTGACAGGATTGGCTACCCATCCACCCAGATGACTTCAGCCTGCTGGGGTTCTGGTTTGACAACCAATGATATGTTGACAAAGCAATGCCCATGGGCTATACAATAGCATGTATGGCCTTTGAGATGTTTAGCACATTTCTCAAATGGATGGCAAAGGTGAAGGGCGGTTTTCTGACTCTTTAGATGATTTTTTATTTGCAAGCCCCAGTGACATTCTGGCTTGTTTCAGGAGATAGCTGAGGAACCAAAGGGCCCACTGGCCTAGGATGTGCCAGGGGTCCCAACACTTGGCTCACTTTCTTAGGGATCGAGTTGGACTCCATCCTAGGCACATATCAGCTTCCTGCAGTATCACACTGAGCCGTTAGATTTAGCCCATCTTCAGCAGGACACATTAAAAACGGACTCTTTCCCTTGCATAAGAAGAGAGAGAAGAGCCGCTTTTTTGTGCCCCACTTTTCCCACCTGGAGTCTCAGAGCGGCTTTCAATTTGCCTACCTTTCCTCTCCCCACAACAGACACCTTGCAAGGCAGGTGAGGCTGAGAGAGCTCTGACAGACTGGCAAAATGTCACCCAGCTGGCTGCATGTGGAGGAGTGGAGGAATCAAACCCAGTTCTCCAAATTAGAGGTCACTGCTTTTAACTATTGCAACAACCTAGCTGGATAAATGTGTGTCCTTAACTCCAGTTTGGTGTAGTGGTTAGGAATGCTGACTTTTAATCTGGTATGCCGGGTTCGATTCTGCACTCCCCCACATGCAGCCAGCTGGGTGACCTTGGGCTCGCCATAGCACTGCTAAAGCTGTTCTGACTGAGCAGTGATATCAGGGCTCTCTCAGCCTCACCCACCTCACAGGGTGCCTGTTGTGGGGAGGTGAAAGGGAAGGTGACTGTAAGCCACTTTGAGCCTCCTTCAGGTAGCGAAAAGTGGCATATAAGAACCAACTCTTCTTCTTCCTTCCTCCTCCTCCTTCTTTTATAACTTCTCATAACAGTGAAAGTCTGTGGAGACAAATGTTCTGATGCAGAACAGATACAAAAAAAGGACAGCATCAGAAGAAATCTGTGCTGGAAGCACTGAATGAGTCAAGATGGTGGCCTGTGGAGATGACATTAAAATGTCAAAATACGTCTGTAAAGAGAGCACGATGATGTCAAGGGGATGGCCAGGAATCATGGGACACATTTAGAGAATTTGATCAAATGCCAAAGCTACAATTAGGGAACTAAATTATTCCAGTAACACTTCCCTTGACATAAAAGACTTGAGATTTCATTGCCAAACCCCGAGATAAAACAAACAAGCAAAAAATGGAGGAGGAGGAAGAGGATGTAGAAGAAGAGGAAGAAGAGGAGGAAGAAGAGGAAGAGGAAGAAGAAGATTCTCCAAGTAAGAGATGCCAAGTTCTCAGATTGCAAACCACATCCTTGGATGCTTGGGAAAGAGTTCAGATTTATTCAAATGCTTCCAAGTGTTCTGTATGCAAAAAAAAAAATGTTTCATTGCATACACAGTCTTACATTGCTTCCCCATGGATCTCCCTCCTTCCATTCCCCAGCAGCACCCTCTACCCATCTGCAAATTAATAAAAAATGAAATAACTGGTGGCAGGGTGCATGTGCCAGCAGCACAATCTTAAGCCGAATCATGTTCTTCTAAACTCAATGACTTTGAGGGATTTGGTAGAATGTAACTCTGTTTAAGACTGCACAGGTTATGGCCTTCTAATAAAAGAGGTGTCTTGCCATATGCTTGCTTTATATCCTTCTCTTCTAGATTCTGTGACACTGGCTTGTGTAGAGCAAGCATATGGTATGGCAGGTGGACTCACTGAATAGAAGAACCTCCACTGATAGATGAGGATCCACTTTAGATAAGAAATTGTTCCTCTCTGTGTGCATTATTGTATCATTTCCTTGGAACAGTGCTTCTTCTTCTGCAAGGAGGCCAATGCATTCCTTAGAGAAGGGATTCCCAACCAGGAGTCTGCAGACCCATGGGGTCCATGGGGGTTCCAGAGGGGTTCTATGGCCTTTCCCTACTGCTTTGATGGACTCATCCACAAGCTAGGGAACCATACACTTCTACTTAGTTCTCTTGTGGTGTCTAGCTTGTGAGGCAGCAGAGCATGCACATCTACTCTTGCCTTAAACCCTGTCCTGCCTCTCCCCCCCCCCCAACCCATTCTCCTTGAGCCTACAAGTTTATGTGGGTGGTGATGTCACTTCCAATGACATGTCACTTTCTGGAGGCAGGAGGATAGCAGGAAGGTGTGGCCATCAGACCTCACCAGCGGTCCTCAAAGCCTTCATGCTGAAAAGGTTGAAAAATGCTGCCTTAGAGAACCATGCAATGCTCTTCTCCACCATCCAACTGGCTTTTTCATGTGCTTTATGTGCAACATGCTCTTGACCCTGCAACCAAGCAATCCAGTACAAGCTGCTGCCTTGGCAAGAGCTGAATTGAATGCTGCAAAGCTGTTTCCAATCTCACTTGTGATTATCTCCACAACGTTGCTGGGATGCTCAGCTTGGCTGCGAAGGACATCAGCAGCTCACTTTTCAAGATTTCTAAGATCACAATGTCCCAATCAGTCTTGACACAATCCAAACATACCTTTGAGATGGGTCCTGCTGTTTCCAATAGAATGTAGCTAACTTCATGGCCAACCCAGTATTTGGGGTCTGGCACATCAGTTGCTGTCAAACTGAAAGGAAGTTGATTTCCTTGTGGCTGTCCAGTTTTGATTTTTTATTAAATTTCTTCTGTTTATGTTTCTTTGGAGAGTGCCTAAGTATACAGCAAACCTAAACGGTGGGTTTATGGACAATTGGAGCAATGTGGGACATCCTATCACCAGGTGTGGGGAGGCTGCAATCAGAAGGGGGAATCAGGCAAATTTGCCCCTCTTCCCCCTTCCACCAGTAGAGCTTCCACTGGTACTAGAAGCTCCACTTGGAGCAGCCAAGTGATTGCAACCCATCCCTCTTCCTCACAGCAACCTCTTATGCCCTGTAGCTTTTTATTCTGTAACACCAACCAGTAAGCATTGGCTAGAACAGCCTTTCTCAACCTTTTTATCATTGAGAAACCTCTGAAACTTCCTTCAGCCTTTGAGAAACCCCAGAAGTGGTGCAATCATACAGAATACGGTGGGGAAGCATAACTATGTGCATGCCCAACTGGGGCCTCTCCCATACCACTCCCTCCAGGCCATTCATTAGCCATTTTGGGAGGGGTGGGTGGGACAACATGCTTAAATATGGTCATATCACCTAATAAATGTTTTACAATTATTTTTTTAAAAAATACATTCAAATTAACTCCTACTCATTCAGGAAACCCATCCAGGGCTGTCAAGAAACTCCAGGGCTTCACACAAACCTGGTTGAGTAAGCCTGGGTTAGAAGAAGAGTTGGGTTTTATACCTGGCTTTTCATTGCCAGAAGGAGTCTCAAAGAAGATTACAGGTCAACTTCCCATCCTCTCCCCATGACAGACACCCTGTGAGGTAGGTGGGGCTGAGAGAGCCCTAATATTACTGCTCGGTCAGAACAGCTTCTAAAAGGACTGTGACTTTCCCATAGTCCCCCAGCTGGCTACAGGTGGAGGTGTGGGCAATCAAACCTGGTTCTCCAGTTTAGAGGCTGCCATTTTTGACCACTACACCAATCTGGCTCCCAACAGCAGCACCAGTAAATAATAACAATGACGATGATACAACGAAAGGTTAAGAATTAAATGGCAGCGGCAAGGAAAAGGCACAGAATTGTGGAAACAGTAACAGGATACAAGATTGTCTTGAAGAAAAAAAAACAGGAAAAGGACACAACATTATAAAATACACATTTTATATTTCAGCTTGGAAGGAGAGCACATTGATTAAAGATGTTTAAAAACAAGCTAGAGTAAAAAAAAAGGATAGGTCCAATCAAGTTTTGCTTTCAACAAATAGACTCCTGTTGACTCCTCTCTCCTGAGCTGAAAAGCATTGGGAACTTCACCCACTTTTTCTGGAATTAAAGGCAGCCCTTCAATGGGATTTGGGTTCCTAATGAATATTCATTGGAATGCACAGCGTTCTAAGTGTTGATTACTTTTGAGTATTGTGATGTAACTGTTTCTGGTTTGGAAGAGAATATTGTGCGCCTGAGAGCTTGGCAAATCCAAAGGCCTCATGGCTCCTCGCAGCATAAGGAACATTTATTCCCACATTACTGAAATGGAAGATGAGGTGCAAATTGCTAATGGATGTTCTACAGTCGGAGACTGTATTCAAATTCTTACAGTGTAGACATTTGTCTTAGAGCCAAGAAGTTAAGTGTTCTGAAATAAAATTATGACTGAAGAAAATTTTGCCAAAGTGCATAATGGAACAAAAAAGAAATATTCTCTGTGTGTGTGTGTATTTGAAGGCTTTGTCGTATTCTAACATTTAGTTGGGTCCTTTTGAAACATTTTTATGAAACAGGACAAGACGAATGGTGTCCCCTTCTGTATTGTAATTATTTGCATTCGTTATCATTGTGTTCTGATGCCATCTTACTTATATTTAGGGCTGCAAACATGTTAATCAAAAAGCAAGATAGATATTGGAATTGAAAAACGGGTGCACATCTGCACTGTGGCCTTTCTGGGAGCTGGCTACATGGTAAAAGCTCTTGCTCACCCTGGACTCTTGAGGCCACATCTCCAAACCTAATGGAGTATTCCTGGCCCAGGGTCACCAACCTCTAGGTGTGGCCTGGAAATCTCCTGGAATTGGAGGTCATCTGCAGACTATACAGATCAGCTCCCCACACAAAAATGGCTGTGGATAGGAGGCCATGGCCACTTACTGGCAGCATGTGATGCTCTGAAGCTGCCTCCTCTGCCACCCAGAAAACTTCTGAAACTGGCAGGAAGTTGGAGTTAAAAAACTGACCCTCTTATTGGCCTTTCCTGGCTGAAGGCTCCCTTTGATTGTGGATAAACTACTACACTGGACCATTCCTGGCTGAGAGCCATCTCCTATTGGGGGAATATTTCTAGGGGGCCAATCAGATAGGTAGTGAGTTGTCTGCATGCAGTTTGTGCTGATTGGCCTTCATCAGCAGAGTGCTCTCTCTCTCTATTGGTGGCACACCCCCAGGGAGGGACAATCAGGTAGGGAGTTTGTTGTCAACTTGAGCTTTATTACACTTAGTGATGATGACATGCAAGTTCTGTGATGTACAAGACTGAGTCTTGATTGGCTCAACAAAGACTAATATACTTCCTCCCAGCTTCCCACTGGAACAGCAGTTGAACAACTGAAGAATGAATGAAGACCTCAGTTAGTTAGATCAGTGGTCCCCAACCTTTCTGAGGTTGGGGACCGGCAGGGCATTGGGGCGCGGCCCGCGGCCCGCGCGGGCCACACCCACGCATCGGCCGCGCCCGCGGGCCACGCCCCCGCACCGGGCCGTGCCCGCGAGCCGCGCCCGCATATTGGGCCACGCCCGCGGGCCGCGCCCCCCACATCAGGCCGCGCCCGCGAGCCGCGCCCCTGCATCGGGCCGTGCCCGCGAGCCGCGCCCACAGGGGCGCGGGCCGGCCCCGATTCCCTCTCCCCGCCCTCCCGCAGTAAGAAGCTTCCCGGGCCGCAAGCTTGCGGCCTGGGAAGTTTTTTACTGCGGCGGGGGGGAGGGGTGGGGAGAGGGAGCCGCGGCCCGGAGCCATGGCCTTCTGGGCCGCGGCCCGCAGGTTGGGGACCACTGAGTTAGATTGTAGATCTCTCTCTCTCTCTCTCTCTCTCTCTCTCTCTCTCTCTCTCTCTCTCTCTCTGTGGGTTCTTTTCTGAATATTCTGGTCTCTCAGCCTGATATTCTGGTCTCTCTGCGTATTCAAACTATGATACCACTTTATACCTTGAAAATCTGTGTAGAAGGAATAATTTGGATAGATCTAGATAGTAACTCAAGGATGAGAAACTTCTTTTCTCTCTCATTCCACTCACTAGTTGAGTCTTCAGAAATCCTGTCCACCTTTCCTTCTGGAGGGTCCAGCTGCTATTGGCTTGAAAACCATCATAAAATAAGGCAACATTTGCCTTGTTTTTAGGTGGTGATAAGCAAAACCTTCCTGTTTCTTGTTGGGAGATAGTTGCAGGCTGTTTCCCGAATAATAACCAACCAGTTTGGGACACTTTAGCCACACATCACTATGCAGTGCTTACACCAATTGGCTAGTCATGATGGCTGAATTCCTATTGTGTTTCATTGTTTTGTAAGCCATGAACAATGGCACAGCGTCCTCATTCAAAGGGCAGAATGGGCTATTATATACCGTGCCAGACTGTTTCTCATTGTTCCTCATTGTTCCCCGAGCAGGATATTGCACATGTTCTAAAAGGATAGACCGAGAAGCCTTCTGCATTGCGGGTGAACCAACTGGCTTAATTGTACAACACCTTCTCCATCAAATTGATCCTTTTTCGGTACAGTTCCATGACACGTATCATTTGGTAAGCTTCATTCTCACTCCTGTGAATGCAGCTGTCTTTTTAGGAATGGAAACTTTGCAGGCATTTGCAGCATCCCTAATTTAAAGGTCGTGTGCAGTTCCGACACTCACAGATTTGACCACGTCTCCCACAAAAGATCTGTATTCTTTCTTTTTCTCCCTCCCCTCAACTTTGGCATTGACATTGATTTACGGATCCCAGATGTCAGCTTCTCTCCAAGGACTGGAGAAAATGATCATCTAGGAAAAGATAGATACGTATCAGTCATTTAAAAAAATAAAATAAAATAAAGTGACTGCCAAGGCATCTAAAAGTTAACCCCTTCTCTTTGTCACAATAAAATCTGGTAGGATCAACACATCGTTTGATATATCACAATGGCATACTGTATGTTCTGGATTTTCCAGGAAAGTCTGATTCATTCGCAGGTGGAGAGTGCAATTATTTTTAGATCATGTCATTGAATGTTTCCACACTAGCAATATTGTTCGAATTTACATTTTTAAAGGGCTGGCTTTTCTGTCCATTTCCACATTAAAAACGACCTTTCCAGGTATGGTCCAAAATGGCCTCTGATTTAATGTGCGTTTTGGAAATTCCCAGTTACATCAGTCAAGGCAGAATCTAATTTGGGGCTACCCAATGGGGAAATGCATGCATTCGGGCTATTCCCTACATTAATGTTTTCCACTCTTTGGGTAATTTGGGTAAACCCCTTTCCTGGGTAAACTCCCTCCTTTTCTTCCCTGAAAAATCTGGGGGGGGGGGGGGTTATCACATTACAATGCTGTTTCTAGGTTTTAAAAAAAGCAGTCTTGCACAGCAGTAATGTAAAATGATTAAAAGGTAAAGGTAAAGGTCCCCTGTGCAAGCACCGAGTCATGTCTGACCCTTGGGGTGATGCCCTCTAGCATTTTGATGGCAGACTCAATACGGGGTGGTTTGCCAGTGCCTTCCCCAGTCATTACCGTTTACCCCCCAGCAAGCTGGGTACTCATTTTACCGACCTCGGAAGGATGGAAGGCTGAGTCAACCTTGAGCCGGCTGCTGGGATTGAACTCCCAGCCTCATGGGCAAAGCTTTCAGACGGCTGCCTTACCACTCTGCGCCACAAGAGGCTCATTAAAATGATTACCCGATTATATATTTTAATTACATTCAGGACACATTGGGGGTAAGGGGAAAGGTGAGCAAGATCACAGAATGGTGGGTGTAAGGAGTCCAACTAATACAAAGGTACAACCAGGCACTGTTTTGCAAAGCAGACAAACAAACAAACAAAAACAATTTTTTAGAGAAGAGGAAGGGAGCAAAGGATGATTGGAGACTATGTTAGACTCAGTGCAGAAATCATATCACAAATTCCAGCCTGGGAAGTCAGGGGAGGAAAGGCCAAATGTGGTAAAGCTAGAGTCAACTCATAGCATCCAAAGGAAATCCAAAAAGAGGCTAAAACAAGGTATGTCTCCTAATGCAGAAACAATCCCTGGTGGTAGAGAGAGGAGAGTGAATCCTACAGCCTGACTCTGACTAATATTCTGTCTATTGTGGAGACAAGCTGGGAGGAAAAGTGATCAAAGGTGCAGAAAGTCTTCCAATGAGCCAATCAGGACACAAGAGGAGACTATTTGAAGAAGAAGAAGAAGAAAAAACATCAGGAAGTTCTTATTCTAACTGTTAGCTACATGACTCCTCCAATGCCCCCTGCAGAATATCATTTATATTGTCTTCAATCATGCACACTGTAGATCTTCCATATTCCAAAAGTCCCTCATTTCCAATAGGAACTTATGGTTAGTATTAATCAATTACATCATTGATCAGTTAGTAGTCAGAAGGACATTAAAAGACCATTCCCAGCCCAACATTCATTCATTCATTCATTCATCTTCTGCTTTTCTCAGTGGGATGGAGGACATAGAATATTTCGATACTAAGTTTTGAAAGTCAAAACTCTCACTTTGTTTTCTTCGTTTGCCTTCCCAACAAATCAGTGTTCATAAATAGAAAAAATAGCACAAGGGTAACTAGATGCGATTGTAAGCCGTAACTTCTTGGGGTAGTAAAAAGGGTAACTAGATGCAATGGTACATGGGCTCAAATGTTTGTTTGCAATGCTTTACTCATGTGCACATGTGTTCTTATGCATTGGGAACACACCATACCAAAAGAAAACTGGTGCAATCACGACAACATCAGTCTATTTTTTTATCTGCATGTTGGCATCTGTGATATAGCGGAGGAAAAAGATACAGCCAAACCAACACACCCAGTACCAAATTCAAGCCTATTCTGCCTGCTAAACAATTGTTTGATAGTAAACTAAAGCTCTTCCAAATAAAGATGCAATTGTCAAAAGGCTGATATTCTAAATATTAATGAAATATTCTATGAAGGATATTTTTATCATCCCAAATGACAATAGCCTTGGAATCAGTTCTCTGGTCCTGGGAGTGGGGGGAAGCAGCTTTCAATTTGACCGCAATACACAAGAAAAATGAATTTGCTTAAATGTACAAGAATAAGAAGTGCTTCATCTTATTTCCTGCAGAGCCTTGAGACAAATTCCTCCAAGGCTTATTGACATCAGCAGAATCATTAGTGGCCTGCCCCTGACCATGTTTACTTAGGTGAGGGGGCCGCAAAATTCAGCAGCACTTGCTTCCATATATGTTAACTATATTATTATTATTATTATTATTATTATTATTATTATTATTATTATTATTATTATTATTATTATTATTATTATTATTATTATTATTTTTATTATTATTACTTTGCAATTTATTTCCTGACTCTCCCAAAGGCTCATGGCAGGTTACAAGTGTCAGATAAACCCCCCAAAAATCCCATTAAAAACCCCTGACGTAAAACCATGAAGTACAACAATATTAACTCTATACAATAAGATAGGACAGAAACAACATCCCACCCCTAACAATCCCCAGCAATACCTTCGGGGGTGGGGAAGGTGAAGAGGGTGCAGATGGAACACACAATTTTCCACATCTATAGGGGGCGCCATAATCTTCCTTGCCGCCCAACCTTAACCATAGACCTGGAGGAAGAGCTCCATTTTGCAGGCCCTGTGGAATGCTGATTGTGTCCATACTCCATACTTGACTCGCAGCTTGGTGTAGTGGCTAAGATAGGTGGTCTCTAGTCTATGGAAATTTATTTGATTCCCTACTCCTCCACGTGAAAGTAGCTGTGTGATCTCAAGCTAGTCTTCTTCTTCTTCTTCTTCTTCTTCTTCTTCTTCTTCTTCTTCTTCTTCTTCTTCTTCTTCTTCTTCTTCTTCTTGTTTTTGTTCTCTTTCTCCTTCTCCTTCACCTAATCATTCATCCAGTTCTGACCAGAGTTCTCATGATCACAAGAGCTGTGGATCAAGGAAAGAACATGGAGTAATGAGCAGCAGAAAATCCACAACACATTGGATTTACTTCAGAAAAAGACCCAATAATTCAGATCTCCATGGCAAACTCTGTGTAAGGAGAATGTTGGAAGCTATTTCTGCAGAGTTCAATCAGGCTTATATTCATTTAATTGCACAGATATTGTACAATGCTGAGTTGTGCCTTCACAATGAACAAAGTGCGGGTTGGACCCAGCTATCTCTTTTGTTCCACCTTGGTGTACCCTCCTCCTTATTACAGCCTCAGTGCCACAGGGCCTCTGTCCATAGATGTCCCATGGTTTCCAGGACAGACTTTTTGAGAGATCCAAACTACATTCATAATTAGAATTGCCAGTTGGATCTAACACTTGGATTGTAGTCCTTTTGTCTAGGATGGTACTGCTAAACTCTTAACAACCATTCCTAAATATCTAGGTTTAGGTTCACTCCCCACCCACACACACACACAGGCATACAAGACTTTTGTATTGCCAATGTAGACTAATATAGTAGTGCACAATACTCAACAAATTTACATTTCCGTGCCATGTCCCATGATGTGAAAATACGCTTTGTTTAAGCCATCAGTGGATCACCGAAACTCCAATGGATAACCCTGCAACATTGTCATTTTTTATTACAAGCTTTTTGTATACCTTTTGTTCCTTAGCCACATTGTGCTCAGTGAGAAAGCTCTTTTGATTCTCTCTTCCCCAGGTTATAGTTGTACTGAAACCAAACAGGGTTTTTGGAATGATGGCCATTCCGAGTACAAATAAATCAATAAATAGCTGTCCTTTCCCCTCTCTCCAAACCACGGTAGGACTTTACATTACTCAGGAGAAATTTTTCTTCCCTTTATTTAAGTCAGATAAGCCCACCTTCAAAGGTCAGGGCTCCTACAATGCCCAAAAAAGAACTGCTATACTGAATGGAACTGGCTTTATATGAAGCACATTTCCTCTTGGAGGATTCGTTTGATTTATTTTGTTCCTGCTTTGGTTTGAACTAGCATTGCTACCTCATTCTGTCTTAAACATAATTCAAGGCAAAATTTTGGCGATTCAGAATAATGTTGGAAGAAGTCTGAAAAATTTCAAAGAACTGCTTTTAATACCCTACTTTTCACCACTGAAAGAGTCCCAAAGCTGCTTCCAAACACCTTTCCCTTCCTCTCCCCACTGCAGACACCCTGTGAGATAAGTGGAGTTGAGTGAGCTAAAATAGAACTCCTCTGCAGAAACAGCTTTGAGGTTACTGTGACTAGCCCAAAGTCACCCAGCTGGCTGTATAGAGAATCAAACCCAGTTCTCCATATCAGAGTCCATATCTTAACCCCTACACCAAGCTGGCTTCATGAGCAAGAGATCAAGGAAGTGTTTGGAGAAGGCAGTATGAGGTTGCACTCATTATGCCATTTAGCACCCACAGGTGTTTGTCGTCCTCATTTCAATTGGAGGGCAGAGGAGGAAGGGAGGAAGACTCTGCTGCCTTTCTGGCAGCCATCTATTAGCAGCTGAGTTCTATCTGGGCTGAGCTTATTCTCCTCTCCTTCCAGGTACTTATTCTGAATGGAGCCATGAATGTCATGTTAGCCCTTAGGCATGAGCCAAAGGGTGAGTGCTAAAGAACTCCTTGCTCTAGCCCAGCCATTTTCAGCCTTTTGGCCACATAAGAGCCCCTGAAATAATTTATCAGGCTTCAAGTAGACCCAGAAGTGGTGTCAGCTAGCTACGCCTCCCTGTCACACTCCCCAGAAGTGCCATGTCACTAGAAGTGCCATCACCACCTGTGTTAACAGGCAGTTTAAGCTGGGACTAAGCATGCAGGATCTGCTCCCTTCCTAGACACAGAAAGCACAAGAGAACTCATACTGGAGAGGGAGCAATGCAAGTGGCCAGTGGCCAGTTCCCAAGATTTTGTCTGAGTCCATTAAGGCCATGGACCCCCCTCTGAAGTTCCTGCACACCCACAGAGGTCCACGTACCCCTGGTTGGAAATTCCTACTCTAGCCTATGAGTCCAAGTGTGAGGTCTGTGATATGTAGCCACTGGACCAAGGCCAAAGTTAGGACTAGCAGCCTTGAGTCAGAAAAATTCATGGAGATTTGAGAGTACAGTCTAGAAATGGCAGGGCTGGGGGCAGGGAGGGACTTCAGTCATAGATTCCACCCTCCAAAAGAGCCAGTTTCTTCACAGGAACATATAGTCTGGAAACCAGTTGTAGTTCTGGTTGATTTCCAGACTTCCCCTCCTCCCAGACTGACAACCCTAGACCAGATATGTTTGTACTTTCATTATTTGATCTATTGGTTTACATTTTAGTTTGGGATGTGGTTTTAAGCACTTAAGGGAAGGATGACATTTTAAAAAAATAAGCAAACCTACGCTTATTTATTCTTGGAGGCTGCCACTTTCCCTGAGGGACCCCTGGGGACTTACAGGAACTTCCCAATAACAATGCAATTTCAACAAATTAAACGCACCTTTCTGAAGGTCACCTAGAACTCCACGAGGAGATGGAGTCCGGCAGTCCGGCAGCGAGTATGCCATGTGTATTTTGCAATGTATACTTGATGCACTTACACATCACACTTTGTGACGCACGCAAAATTTGAGGAATGCTCCTAAAATATTAATCGGGAGCAGGCTTAAAAGTTTAAATTTTTTAAATCATAATTTAATTTAGACAGCAGCCTGAAAACATGGTGTCCACATGGAAACAAGAGATGTTACAGGGGGGAAAGCCCTGAAAAGAAGACTAAAAAGCACATTCTCCATTGAGGAGGGTGCAACTGAGGCATCCCAAAAGACAGAGCTCTCCTTGGGACAGGACAGTCAGCTTCCTACAGAAGCACCAACAGGTCAGAGACAAATGAGCATCTTGATGTAGGAACTTTGGTGATGCAGTCTGGCTGGCACGACTGTTGAGCAAGTACCATTGTGATGTCATAGAGGAGAAAAGCAGAGAGGAGAAGTGATTGGATGAAGTGGTTCTGGTTCAGTGGAGCTCTGTACAAGCATCACATTATGCTGTTTAAATAGGCGTAGTCTAATTTGCAGCTCCTGAAATCTTAATATCTTTTTTGTTTGCTTCTGGAAAAGTATTCTAAGAATTTCTGGGGCAGAAACGAGGAAGAGGAGAGCAACCAGCTGCAGTGGAAAGCAGGTCAAAAGAGGAATCTGCCTGGAACTGCCCAAGGGAGAAATGGGGCAGTTAAGGAGATTTGGGAGAGAGACAGGAAAAAAGCAGCTGGTAGGGGGTTGGAGAAGAAAAAGATCTTCAGGAGGAAGTTACCAGACAAGGCGAGGAGGAGTTGCCATTGAGAAGGAGAAAGAGCACAGAAAGTATAGGGAAGCAGTTTGAAGATATGTGGCTGAGTCTCCTTGATGATATGGGAAATGTAACACATGAAGACCAGAGGAAGACTTGCAAAGTAGCCTAACGTGGTCTTATTCCAAAATCAACAGGAAGCGATGTGGCAAATGAGGATATTTTCCAGCAGTGACTTCCTGCATTGTGTAGGGGGTTGGACTAGATGACCCTAGAGGTACCTTCAAACTCTATGATTCTATGAAATACTAGCTAGGGTGAAGAAATAGAGCAATCTGGACTTTTAATTTTATTTTTCTTTTAATGAGGAAGATGAGTATTCGAGCCTTATCTTGATAACAATCTTTAGGCGAGGAGCTGAGTGACATAAATATTTGATTTGCAGTTGTTTAAAAAATGATTTCTGGTTCTATTTAAGACTTAAGGCTTTATTCCCCAGGGGAATATTACCAGACTGACAGTCTGGTAATAATTGTAAATGTATCAGATCATCACAAGCACCCCTTTCCAGATTCCAGGAGTCTCCCAAGCAGGAATTTATTGACCTGCAGGAGGGCATTTTGGGCTGGAATAAGATGCAACACGCAGGGTATAAACATGGCCACAGCTTTATTACCTCCCCATGGGAGGGTTGGCCCAGCATGGGAGAGGGAGCCTGACCTAGCAGTCAGCAGACTGCACCAAAACCTGCAGCTTCCCGAGGTGCCCTGGGGATCCGCATCATTCCCAGCCGGGAGAGCAGATCCCCTTGCCTACTGAAGTCTGCCCTACAGGAGGCGACCTATATGGGGGGAATTACCAGGGGTCCACCTGCTTTAGCTGCCCCCCAGGTTGCATGGCAACAAGCCCCTGGCCTCCCAGCCAGGTAAGCCGGCTCATTTGTATGCCACCTCCATGAGGCCCTGAACCCCAGGGAGTCCGATCGCCCATCAGACTCCCTGCCGATAGGCTCCATCCCATGCGAAACCCACAGATGTGATGAAATTAACCATGAAACATCCACCTCAGATGGTTTTATTATGATTGCATTTGTTATAACCCCCCCCCCCAAGATGGCTGTGCTGTGGTCATGGAAATCCAACAACAACAATAATAAAGAATGTGTACAAACATCTACCTCAGACACATATCACATAGGGTGGGAGGGAGGGAAGCTGCTCTGCGGCGAGGTGGGTGAAGAGACTGGGACCCATGTGCATGGAGCCTTTATAGGCGTCATGGGTCCCGCCTGCCTCTTCTACGCTGTGCGTGCTGCGTAAGCGCAGCATGCACCTGCACGACCCAGAGGGCGGTTGTGTCCGCTTCTAGCCTGCCTTCCGCTGCGTCAACCAGTGGCGCAGTTGATTCCTTGCCACGTGTAACTCTATAACGAGACCTTGGGATACTTGTGAATTGTAAACTAAACATGCGCAGGCAGTGTGATGCAGCGGTAAAAAAGGCAAATGCCATTTTGGGCTGTATCAACAGAGGCATCACATCAAAATCACAAGATGTCATAGTCCCATTGTATACGGCACTGGTCAGACCACACTTGGAGTACTGTGTGCAGTTCTGGAGGCCTCACTTCAAGAAGGACGTAGATAAAATTAAAAGGGTACAGAGCGACGAAGATGATCTGGGGCCAAGGGACCAAGCCCTATGAAGATAGGTTGAGGGACTTGGGAATGTTCAGCCTGGAGAAAAGGAGGTTGAGAGGGGACATGATAGCCCTCTTTAAGTATTTGAAAGGTTGTCACTTGGAGGAGGGCAGGATGCTGTTTCTGTTGGCTGCAGAGGAGAGGACACGCAGTAATGGGTTTAAACTTCAAGTACAACGATATAGGCTAGATATCAGGAAAAAGTTTTTCACAGTCAGAGTAGTTCAGCAGTGGAATAGGCTGCCTAAGGAGGTGGTGAGCTCCCCCTCACTGGCAGTCTTCAAGCAAAGGTTGGATATACACTTTTCTTGGATGCTTTAGGATGCTTAGGGCTAATCCTGCGTTGAGCAGGGGGTTGGACTAGATGGCCTGTATGGCCCCTTCCAACTCCATGATTCTATGATTCTATGATTCTATCCCATGCCAACCTTTTTTCAGGAGACAGAGTCACCAGAGTAAGAGCTCTTCCTCGCAAATACAGTTTAAAATGTTTGTAATCATTGAGTCAGTGGAATATATGATTTCGAATATAAGATTTCTACAATTTAAGCCTTCAATTGGCTTTGAAGGATGCAACTCTGATTAAGATTGCATTGTTAGTTATTAACACTATCCCAGTTGGAGACAGCTGAAGAACACGGGGCTTTTCCTCATTCTTATTTTCCTCACATGTGTATTCATGTTGCTTCATTTTCCCCCTCTGAGTTGCTCCCTCTAGTGGCTGATTCAATATTACATAACTTTATGTCCAGCATATCTCTCTACAGATTTCAATGGCAGGTTTCTAATACTAGACATAAGGTGACGTAATATTGAATTGACCACTAGAGGGGATAAGGCATGTGTGGAACAAAAGCCTCTCCCTGAAACAACAACACATAAGATGGGAAAATGGGAATGCAGGAAAGCCCCACAATAAATCAGTTTCATCTTCATTAGGAATGCCTACTGCACAGCAGCTAGCTATTACAGTCTCCTTCAGAGAATCCTATGAATTGTCGTTTAGTTAAATATTTCCTCACAGAAGTAAATCCTCTCTGGATTCTGTGGAAAGAAAGAAAAAGCTTCAGTATGCTCATAGCTGGAAGTATTCTTTCATTTTCTGCCACCATCATGCTTCTGGTAAATAACTGAGATTCAACTTGAAGCCTTGTGAAATATCACGCAAGTACCAACTCTATTGTTAGCACATGAAAGCCACCCCAGCAATTTCAAAAAGAAAAGAAAGCTGATTGTGAACAAGAGAGGTTATTCATTTGTTGATGGAACATGGTTAATTAAAAAAAGGATCTCATATCCTGTGTGAATTCTTGAGAAATGAAATTCCGGGGCAGAAAAAACAATACGCTGAGTACCTGCTGTGGAATAAAATAAAGTTAATCAACAGGATGCCTTGATACGTAAGGGGAGTTAAAAGGTCTGTTTTACCAATGGATTTAGGTGAGCAGAAAGAACATCTTCCAAGAATCCCAGATGTCCTTTAAGAACATCCCTATTATTAAGTTAGAGCATCAGAGGTTGGCAAAGCCTGGCTGTGGCTGAGTTCCATAGAGAAACATAGAAGCTGCCCCCAAGCTTTTGAGTGTAGGATGCATCGGTTCCCACCGGATGATATTCCAAATAGTTCTGGGGATATCCTACTTCCTGTTGAGGGGGTGACAGAGGTAGTATGGTGGTCGTGGTAGTTGTCTTCCTCCCTGAACTAAAATTAAACAAAAACTTATCCGGAAAGGTATTTGAATGTTTTGATCATTGTGCTATACCAACCAGATGTTTGGGACATTTTTTTAAAAGAGGAGACAGAAAATGCAGGTCTCTAGTATTTGAAATTCATGATTCATTCAATGAAGGGTCTGATGGAAGCTCTTCAGGTCCATTTCAGTTTGTTTAAAAATAGCAAAGGGGTGTAGGGTTGCCAGCTCCATGCTGGAAAATTCCTGAAGATTGAGGATAGAGGAAAGAACTAAGGGTGGTAGACTTTGGGAAGATGAGTGAGATTAGCAGGAACCATAGATTCTATTTCCCAAGGCTGCCATTTTTTCTTGGGGAACTGACCTCTATAGTCTTGCAGTTGTAATTGCAGAAGAACTTTATTTAAAGAACTTTATTATTTAAAGGAAAAATAAACACTGAGGGTGTCATTCAAGGGCTGTCCAGCATCTTATCTGGTTTGGCTGTAGAAGAAGAAAGATGGGCCAAGCCAACAAGGTGTCTTGAGTGATGGTTCTATAATTTAAGTGGCCACCTGCAAAAAGGCCCCACTTTTTATTATAGTCTGTAATGTGCAGTACTCAGCAGCCTAAAAGAAAAATAGGACTAACTCACTTCCAGTTTATATGTTCTTCCTTCCTGCTTTACTGCAAGCCACTAACTCATTTATAAGTCTGATATTAACTCGTTCAGAGTCTTTGGTACTAAATTAATGTTAAAATATCTCATTTGGCAAAACAGTGAGTCTTGCTTTCAAGTGAATGCATTTCCTATCAATCTGTAAGATAAGCAGTGAGGAAAGGGAAAAGTCACAATGGAAATTTTTCATATAAAGCATTTCCTTCAATCATCCTTATTTTAAGTGTGCGCTCCACTAATTTAAAGCAGATTAAGGAAATGAGACTTTTAAGCATTTGAGCAAGCTTCTTAATCAAATTAAACTGGCTGAAATATAGTCTGGGAAAAAAAACAACTATGTCAGTTGCTGTAGCAAAATGTGCAGCAATAATAGTATTAAGACATTTCCTGCATTTTGATTTTGCTCTAATTTTCTCAATAGTAATACATCTCTGGTTATCTGCCACATTGAGGGATAAGACCTTGGGGAAATGGAAGAAAATCATTGAGGGACCAGCGTGATTTCTCTTCTGGGGAAAACCTGGAAATTTCATCACATTTTTCTAGGAATCACCAGAAAATCTATGGTTAAACTATAGAATTTCCAGTGATTCCTTGAGTGGATTGACATCAATTCTTGGTCCCCCCTCCCGCCATCATTGCCCTATAGTGAATTTCCCCACCATTATCTTTCCTCCTACTGATTCCAGGAACAGTGGTAGGAAATGAGAACTAGGGCAGGGCCAAACCTAGAAAGGGAGCAGCTACAAGATTGCAGTTTGACCAGACACACGTGCAAAACATTTCTAATAAAACCCAGAACCAGTTTATGAATTTGATCAAAGGATGAGTAATAGGATTGCCAACTCATGGTTGAGAAATTCCTGGAGACTTGGTAGTAGAACCTCAAGTGTGAGGCTTTGATATGGAAGGGAATTAACCATGTAGGTTTCAAGAGGGGACATCAACCTGAGCAGAAGGGAAGAGGGATATGACATTGATACCGCTTGTCAGTGTTTGAGATGCTGCCTATGATAAAACCAGGCTGGGGTTGCCCAAATATCTGGTAGCCACAACAAACTTCTCATTAGCCAGCAATTCCCCAAAACTTAGGGAAAGGATTTAAATGATGTAAATCAAACCATAAAATTCAGGTGCTATTTTTTTTTTTTAATCACATACTTGATTAACACACAAGAGAAACAAACTTTAAATGTGAATTTTCAGACTGGAATAGTAGGGGATAACTGAACATGTCTACTGATAAAATACTGCCAAGACCTACCTCTACTGACTGCTGATGCATCAGAGGGTGGCTGAACACAGATGTGACCACCCAGAAACCTCTCCATGGCATGCTGCATCAGGCCATGTGTGTGTGTAATGTAGCAGGGTGAGACCCACTGCCCCTATAAAGGCGTCTCATGTGTGGGTCCTGTCCACTTGCCCAGGACACTGCAGAGAGCAGCTTCCCTCCCACCTACCCTGTGTGAATGAAAAATCATCCTTGTTATGGGTTCTGAGGTGGATGTTGTCATGGTGGATTTGTCACAGCTGCAGGTATGCATGGGATGGAGCCTGTTGGCAGGGAGTCTGGTGGTGATTGGACTCCCTGGGGTTTGGGGCCTCTGTATGAAGCAGCATGTAAACAACCATGGCTGAACTGGGGTGGTAAGGGATTCTGGATGGCCTGGGGGACAACCAATTATAGTTTGTGCCCAATTGGCTCCCCCACATAGGTCATTTCCCTTAGTGGTGGACTTCAGTAGGCAAGGAGATCTGCTCTCCCAGCGAGGAATGGTATGGATCCCCAGGGTGCCTCTGGAAGCCATGGGGTTGTGGTGCAGTCCGCTGTCTGCTAGATCAGGCTCCCTCTCCCATGCTGTGCCAACCCTCCCATAGAGAGGTAATAAATCTGTGGCCGTGTTTAAACCCAACATTGGTGTGTCGCATCTTATTCCAGCCAAAATGCCCCCCTGCAAGTCAAACATTTTGCATGTCATTGCCTTACCTTAAAATCATTTTTAGGGTGAAAAGGTACATATAGAAACAACAACCTATATCCCCCCCAATTCAAAAATGACATATATTAACCTCATACTAGCCCTTTTTTTGGAAACCTATGACAACTGAATCCATCAGTTACCTAATTACCCGATGTTCATTGCAGGTGATTTCAATGATAAAATTGGTCAAAATTATGAGTGTCTGGTCCCAAAATACTTAGGCTGTGAGCCAAAAGAAACTATTTTATTTGATAAAATATATTTTCAAACGATTAGATAGTTAATTCTGCAGGTGTCAGTCTCTTTGATTCTTACATGCAAAGAGGGTTGATCATCTGAAATGGTCAAAAAGGGATGGTTGGAAAATGTGATTTTACTTTGTTTGGTTATAATGGGGCAGTTTGATTAATTACTTTATTATTGCAGCAGGTTACTTCAATCTAGCTGAGAAAGTTAACACAAAAGTATATATGGGTCATCTTACAATTTCTCTCACTCTCTGTACCCCTGTGAATAGTTACTTGTATTATAGATATTATTTCACACAACTGATTTACAGGCCACATCAGATTGTCTACTATTTAGGACCCATTATGCACGGGCCGGAACACCCATGCTGGTAGTGGCAGGGCTTTGGGGAAAATCCTTGATCATACACACCGCCGCCACCAGCGCGGGCATGTCCAGGCCCAGGCCCTTGGAAGACCCGTGTTAATGAAACACAGGTTCTTCCAGAGTCCCAGGACTCCCGAGGGCACAGGTAAGGGCCAAGCCGCCCAAGCCCCGTGCATAATTGGAGGAGCTGGGATTTTGGCCTCGTTTCTCCCTGACCCCCTGACCCTGTCGTGGTGGGAGAGCAACATGCTGCTCCCCACCATCCTGCAGTGGGGCCCCCCTGCTCCCAATTCCCCCCTAGCCAGTGCCACCGCTTACATGTGATCCCGGCGCTTCTGGCCCCTCGTTGTCTGTGCGGGGCCATTGTGCCGGGACAGCAGGCAGAGCTCTGCTCCTGTGCATACATGGGGGATGGTAGGGCTTTTTGCCCAGCCACAGTGACATGGTGGCAGCGCGGAGTATGCCGTTCATAATGGGTCTAGGAAGCAGCAGTCAAATGGCATGATTTTCAAGAATTTTAGGAAAGGGAGGAAAAGCTCATCTCAAGCAATTGAAAGAACAATTTCCTTACTCTGCTATATTCTTTATTTAATATTTTTTGAACCTCTGTATCCTAAGCCACATTTGAGCAGTCAAGAAGTTAAAAGTTAAAAGACCCAATAGTTGGTTTGATGTTGAATGTAAATTCCTAAAGAAGGTGATTCATTGTGAATACCATTAATTTAAAAGGAACACTGCTTTGGAAGTTCTAAGAGGACTGTTGAACTTTAAAGGTCAATATAGGAACATAATAAAGAAAGAAAGGAAATGTATAGCGTCTAGGGTCTCCTGATTTCTGCAACTAGTAACAAAGATTCCAGACTTATTTTGTCACTGATCTGTAAAAATTTGCACGATAGACCATCCTTCTCATTTTGTATCATTGCTTCTGAATGGGCACTATAAGAAAATATTTTCTTCTGAAAATAGTACATCATGTGACTTGACTCCTGTTGATCTTGCTTCCTGGCCTGAGCTGGAAGTTTTTTCTATGATTAAATGTTTATACACAGGGAAGACTCCAAGTGTGGACTTAGAGCCTAACAATTCATTCAAGGACAATCCTGTGTGATGGTATATGGTCTTAGCTCTAAGTTTTTCTGAGATCAACCTTTCAGTGAAGATCCTCCCGATTTGGATACATTCTATTATTGTTCCAGTCTTCAAGAAAGGTTCTAAGGCATATCCACCAAACTACTACCCTATGAGACTTTTCTCACCAGTAGTAAAGCTGTATACTTCATAGTTATACTTAAAATATTCAGAATGGCTAAATTCTCATAACAGTCAAGAACTTAAAAAGGTCAAAATAAAGAAAATGAATGTAAGCCTCTGTAGGGTAGAACACAATTAAAAAAATAACACTAATATCTATTAACATTAAAAACCGAAGACTTATCTTATGGCCTCACTAAAATCCGTGTGTACATGCATACCAATGCCTCTGTTGACTAGACATGTTTTGGTGTTGCCAACTTTATCAATGATCAGTTATGAAATAAAAACAGCATACATAAAATACAAGAAATACAGGAATCATTATATACAGTTAGCTCCTATACATAAAATGGTATTAGAATCTGGACACTATGGACCTCATTCAGTTCTGTGGACCAGAATGCCAGATAAAACTAACTGAAGCCTCTAATGTTTCAAAAGCAGGCCCTGGTCAAGGTAAGCACTTCCTGTGTCCAATAAGTGTCATGTAGGAGCCAACCTTCTTCCAAAGAATGCTGCATATAATATGAGAACAATATAATATCTATGGGTAAGAACAAATTGCTTTATTATATAGGTTTTGCCAATGTGATTTGAAAAATCTTGATTCCTCGTTCCATAGGATACTGGAATATTCGCATAATTTTTATAATGAGTTATGGATTGTCCCTATTTTAACAAAATTATCTTCTAATGCAGTGGTCCCCAACCTTTTTATCACCGGGGACCATTCTACGCTTGACAATTTTACTGAGTCCCACTGCCCTAACGCTCTCTGACTCTGGTCGCTATGGTAATGTTTAAACATCCCTTCAAAATCCCTTCAAAATAAGATACAGACACGCCACAACAATGAACATAAGGAACATTTTATTTTCATGGAAATTTTAACTCATGACAATGACAAATCAATGAGAACCCTGAGCTTGTTTCTCTGCAACAAGATAGTCCCATGTGTGCCTGCCAGATCGTGGATGAAGTAAAGGGCCGGGGGGGGGGGGAGAAGGCGTCCTTCGCGGCCCACCTCCAGTTAGTTGACGGACCACATGTGGTCCGCAGCCCACAGGTTGGGGATCGCTATTCTAATGTATCAAAAGACAACATAGTCACTTATCTGATGGTAGATAGAGATCCAAGAACTATGCTGGCTGTGGACAAATTTCTCTCCACAGTATTTTCCTTGGAGAAACAAAGGTTCTGTGTTTGTTGCTCAAGATCATTGGATCAAAGGAATAGTTGGGATTCTTTTTTTTTTAAATGAAAAATGGCTTAATGAAAAATCTATCCTTCATTTAGAAGAAACATTTATTGGGTATTCGATCATTCAGATTATCTCTCGTGGGGGAGATATTCCTTCATGGTATTTTCTCCAAGTGACCTGGGATCTCAACCACCTTGTATAAATGTTTTATTATTATTTTGATTATGTCAATAAAGGTACAAAATTATATATATATATATATATACATACATACATACATACATACATACATACATACATACATACATACATACATACATACATACATATATATATATATATATATATATATATATTTATTAAAAGAGGAAAAATTATATCAAGGTTGTCTGATGCGGATTGCCAGTATCATAAGCAAGGTTTGACCAAAGGATCATTGAAGGAAAGTACGCTGCCTTTCACTTTATATATGTTTCTTTCATTACATTCTTATGTAAACTTAGATTGAGCTGGAGAGGACAAAAGCACTTTCAATTAAAGTTTTAAGCCATTTAAGTAATCTGGAAGCAACTGCTGCCCACCACACAGAGCATAATACCTTTTAAACACGCTTTTCTTCTGGCCTCCCTAAAGATTATTTTTTAAACTATAGCTCATTTATTATAGATTAGGTACCTTCTCTACAGCACAGGGGATGGATGGGGAGGGGCAATTGGACTGAGTTGAGGGTCGCCTTGAGGACCGAAATACAATGGCCTCATGTGCTACATTTGGAAATCTGTCAAAGAAATTATGCAATATTTAATAGCACACAATGCATTTTTAATGATTTTGATTCAAGTTAACAGGGCTTTTTGGCACGTGTGGAATTTTAAATATTTTATTGTTTAAAAAAAGAAAGGGAAAATATATCAAAGAACTTTCCCCGAAAGATAGAAAAAAATTATTTATTTATACAAATGGCAAGTACAATTAGATGGATGGACTCCTTGGTGGCAGTTATACATTATAAATGTCACAACGAAGTCCTTGAGGGATCGGTATATTATTAGACTCATCTGAAAGAATAAGATTATTCCTGAACAGTGGACTAAAGAAAGCAAGAAGTGAAACCACTCTCATAGCTAGTATCCAACAGTGGCAAGGGATCCCCAGAGCTCCTGTTTCTTACTCCTTATATCTTTGAGTGATGGTGGGAGAAAAACAAATTAACTAACAAAGAAGAAGAGTTGTGTTTTATATGCCACTTTTCTCTACCAGGAGTCTCAAAGTGGCTTACAATCACCTTCCCTTAGCTATCAGCCTATAATTAGATCTCACTTCTGGGGAAAATCCAGGTAAAATCAGTTTCCAGAAATTCCTAGAGAAGACTGATGATCCTTTTTAGTTTTCCTTGGAAGTGACATGACATTGTTGACTGTGGTCCCTTGTGACTCTTGCACCAATGTCTGGTATTTCCATGTCAGGTGGAAAATTTTAAATGTGTTAGAAATAAATCACACATTTCAACAAACATGGAGCTGCATCTAAACAGCTGTCCCACAGTAAAAAGAGAAGAAGACGTCTTCTTAAACCATTCACATGGAATCTGCATGGACAAAGGTCAGATAGGACATGGGCTGCAATAAGAAGGAGAACTTGGCAAGATTGAGCAAACGAGAGAGCAGAATCCAACCCACAATTTTTAAAAGGCAATTTTATTTATCAGCAAATGTGTAATAAATGAATGTGGATATTCCAAACAACTTGGATGGAATCCAAATTACCCCAAGAGGAAGGAGACACTCCCAGTTGCACAAGGGACACAACGTATTGATGTCAATCAATACATTTCCTGCTGGAGTTGCTCTCCCCATATTGTGGACTCCACTATTCCCAAGAATCCCCTGATTCTTAGGAAGAGCTTTATAAGTAACAGGAAGAAAGAGGACGGCAGAAGATGTAAAAGAGGAAAAAGAGGGGCTCTGCACACCAGTCTGATAGTTCTTTACGTGCAAGTTGAAGCCAGTTACTTTTCAGAAAGTATTGACTCATGCATTTTTTTTGGGGGGGGGGTACAAATGACCTGTGATTTGCATTAGTGTCTTCCTCTTCTGTGTTTGCTTTTTAATCTGCTTTTCCTTAAGAGGAAGAATCTCCTTTTTTTAGTCTTTAATGCAAATAATCTGTTCCACATAATATATTTCTGGTAAGGCCTTGGAGGAGTAGTGTGTCTCATGGCTTAAGTGCCACTCAGCGCTTAACACCACTTAGGGTGGTTGTCCCACTCCTGAGTGCCTCCTCCTCCAATGGGTTTGCCTGTCTGTCCAGCAGCCAGCCAATCACTTTCCATCCCTCACTCCTGACCATCCCCTCCTCCTTCCTCTTCCCTCTGAGGCTCAGAGGCTGCCCTGCTGTATGAGAGCTGCCCCTGATGGTGAGTTCCCCACCTGAGGGCCTCTAGCCTGCAACCTTTCCAGTTCCTGGGGGGAGGGAGAGGCCATCCACAGAGTTCTTCTACCCCCCACCCCCCAATCTAGTGCCCATTGTATTCCTGAATGCAACGGGCTTGACCCCTAGTTATATATTCATAAAGAGACCTGAAGCTTTTTTGCTGCAGAGAGTTTGTTAAAAAATGACCATAATAATTGATGCAAGCTGGGGGAAATCTGGGAGAACTCACATAACTTATGTGAGGTTGGCATCCACAATCAGCTGAAACATTAAGGAAGTGTATACTTCTCTTTCATTTAAAAGCCTGATTGAGATCATAATTGTGGTCTGCAGAACCGTTTATGCACTGGAGGTTTCATGCCAGGCTGCAGGCAGGAGTTTTAGTCATAGCAGGTTGCCCTACCTCTTCCTGCACCCACATGGGGGAGCATTTGGCCCAGTGCACCTCATCTGCTCCCAATTTGTGCTCCTGCACAGGAGCTGGAGCAGTGAAGTTCCCAGTACATAAACTGTGCATGGAAAGCAAATTCAAGACTCCTTCTGTGTCATGTTCCCAACTTCACATGGTTCCAAGAGGGACCAGTTACCCCCTTAAGGACCATTTACCCCACATCGATTGAAGTGGTACACATAGGTTTCCTCAAGGGATCAAAACAGTAACCATTGTGGCTTTTTTAGGACAGGAAAATGGCACACAGGTCTTATATGCCTTCTCCCCTTATGCTTCAGTCCCAGACTGTATTTAGACTGCACATACCTGAAAGTCATAGATTCTAAAAACATACATAATGATTAAACTTGTAGATTTACCTGGGTTAAAAATAAAATCATGTGGTAGGGTCCTAAGTGTTGATTTTCTTGGAGATTAGCACAAGGTTTCCACATTATTTGGGGATATCAATGGATGAGGCCAAGACATAGATTACCCATAGGAAAGTCCTAAGTGACATTATGACTTAGTCTCTGATGCATCAAAGGGAATATGTTCCATGCGCAAGTTCCTTTGATCCGTTGATGTCAGCAGGATTTATCAGTACACTAGTAAGCCTTTTAAAAACATGTTAATCTAAAAATTCAACTTGGTGCAAGAATGGAAGGGTATATATACATACATGATGCCAAATGGCCTATCTAGAGCCAGCTTAATGTAGTGGTTCAGAACAGCGACATCTAATTTGGTGAGCTGGGTTTGATTCCATGCTCTTCTACACACAGCCAGCTGGGTGACCTTGGGACAGTCACAGTCCTGTTAGAGCTTGTCTCATACAACAGAACTGTCAGAGCTCTCTCAGCCCAACCTACCTCACAGGGTGTTTGTTGTGGGGAGAGGAAGGGAAGGCAATTGTAAGCTGCTTTGTGACCCCATTGGGTAGTGAAAAGTGGGGTATAACAACCAACCTTCCTCCTCCTCCTTCTTCCTCTAGTTTAGTTTTGTCTTCTCTGTCAGTGGCCCATCAAGGTCTGAAGCAAAAGCCTTTTGCAGTCTCAATTGCCTGAGTTAGTTCAAAGCTGGAATGCTTTTATTCATGGGGATTCCATTTACTTACTTACATCTAGTTAAGTTCTATAGTGCATTGTTAATATCCATCACTGTGGCTTATTTACACAATTAGGAATTACAAACAAAGAACGAAAATGGATGATTGGCAAAGAATCTGATGCATTAATCTATCGAGACTTTGTTTTGACACATCCGTCAATGCTAAATCGCTGCTAGTACAATGGAGATGATTATGATGTCAACCTCCCCCCACCCCAAATCACATGAGAAGATTTTTGTGAATGTAATGTGTTTCAAAATGTGTCACACATGAGCTGCTCTCCAGAAACTGAGGCTATTTTTAGAGAAGGAACTATCTTCTTTCCTTGGCACCATAAAGACCCCCTTTTCTGATTTAGAAGATATCATCATCAGGGAGACTGGGACCTTAAGGAGAAATTGTATGGTTAAATGTCGTTTGTATGAAGCAAACACAAATTATGTATTCAATTATATAGTAAAACGTATTTGTAAGTAAATCAAATATATACCACATTCGAGAACAGGCAATGCTCAACAAGGTAAGTACCTGTATTTTAAGAAATGGTATAAACCTCCAGAATGACCATTTAGGGAAAATTCTGATGCCACAAATATGATTTTATGAATACTGTTTCATCATGTATTTTATGCCATTTGGGAATGAGTTCATTGATTGGCAGGGCTGGGAATGATCTAGCAAATTGGAAGGCAGCTGTAAAGACATTAGTAAGCTCCACCCCTGCCACAAAGGCCTTTGTCACAAAAGGTCAGGGATCATCAGAAATAATTGTATGCTTTTCATTGATGCAGTGTTTGCTAACATACAACATGATTGCTTGACATTTTGTTACATTTATACAAACCAAATACCCTGTGCCAATCTGTATCTTTTCAAGTGGCTTCTGAGAGCCATTCCACATTACACACAGTAACCCGGAATTCTGAATACTTGTGTGTGTGTTTTAAATACATTTTCATATAAATAACTCTCTGAAAGGTAGTGATGATGATGATATTATCCGTTCAGTCATGTCTGACCCTCAGCGATTCCTCAGGAAAGTTTTCTCCATTCATCTCTGTCAATGACCGCCTCTTTCCGTTGGTCCATGGTCATCCCCTGTATCAGCTTTGATCGTGTCGCAGATCCTTTGGTGACCACGTTTCCTTTTGCCACTGACCATGTCGAGCATTAATGATTTCTCCAATGAGTTTGATCATATGATGTGTCCAAAGTAGAATAGAAGTATAGTAGAAGGTCTAGAATATCACAGAAGTATAGTAGAAGGTCTAGAATATCACAGAAAGACATAGTTATAGGGATCCTCTTCCGCTGGTAGGGATGAGGGATACCACACCCCACTACCATTGCTCACTACAACTCTGAGAAGAGTTGGGAGAAAAAAAGAAACCTGAAGCATCTCAGGCAGTGCTATGTCATTTCCAGTAAAAAAGCAAACAAATAAAACCCAGGTAGTATCAGAGGGTAGCTCTAGGAATCAACACAACACTATGATATTTAGCATAGAGTGTCCAGTGACTCCTAGAGCTACCTATGCCATTACTGTTTATTTGTTTTTAATTAGTAGACCACAATTCTCCTACAGGTTTCCATGTGCTGCCTGGCAACCCTAGCTATGCAAAGCCATTTTCCAGCTGTGCTCATTTTCTACATGGGGGAGGACTTTTCTATATGAGTGAGCATTAAAAAAATATGATACTTCCACTATGAAAATGGTTCAGCTCAGAATCAAGCCACCTCAGTCTACAGCACTGTTCTACATAATATTTCAATTGGTTCTGCTCCAAAGAACTAAACAAATACTCCTACTGAATCTTTCATGTCTATCTGCATCTCTCTCTACCCTGTTTTTATAATAGGATTATTTGTGCATATCAATATGCGTTCTGCTGTTGTCTTGAAAAAGTCACTTGTTTTCCTGTTTCAGGGTCCAAAGGAGAATTTCCAAAGCCACCTGTATCTCCTGCTGTCTGCCCTCAGATGTCTTCCTACTGCTTAGCCTGAAGACGTTCAAAATTCTGTTTTATAGTTTTTTTGGCCCCAGGCAAAATGAATGCCTGCCAGCTGTATACTGCATCGTGTTTTCTAACAGATTCTAGCCTTCCCTGTGTGTTTACACTTTCATTTCCTAGTCAAAATTTAATTCATTAAGCGCTTTTTTTTGCTTTTGATTATTTTTAGTGAAGCAGCAAATTTGAGCCAATTTGAGCATAAACTCAGTATTTCAACTGTAAGCAAAGAAAGATCTTTATGTGCTTACAAACTTCCCTCAGTAATCACCCTGATCTCAGAGGCCAGCTCTGAAATATAAGCTGATTCATATAGAGGGATAGATTCACATTGTATTCCTGGCAAATTTCATCCCATTTGTATTCAGTTTTGGATGCCAGCTGTTTGTCTCTGACAAAGCATTGTTATGCATGCAGAAGGTCCCAAATTCAATCTCACATCTCTCTGGTTAAACAGGAAAAGTTAACGGCAACCTAAAACTCCTCATTCAGAAATGCTGGATAGCTACTGCAAGTTAGAGAAGTCAATATTGACCTTCAGGGTAAAGGTAAAGAACCATGTGCAAGAACCATGTCTGATCCTTGGGGTGATGCCCTCTAGCGTTTTCTTGGCAGACTCAATGTGGGGTGGTTTGTCAGTGCCTTCCTGAGTCATTACCGTTTAACCCCCAGCAAGCTGGGTACTCATTTTACTGAACTCGGAAGGATGGAAGGCTGAGTCAACCTTGAGCTGGCTGCTGGGATCAAACTCCCAGCCTCATGATCAGAGCTTAGACAGCATGTCTGCTGCCTTACCACCCTGTTCCACAAGAGGCTTTTATATTGGCCTTAGGGTCAGGTAAACACTGAGAATACCCTCCTTTGCCCTGAGCAATCAGAGGAAAATGAGAGGGAGCATCACTGCTGTTGCCCCTTTCCACAGTGCTCTAGGAAATGATTGAAACTTTATGGCAGTTACCATAATGTTCTGGTATTCCTAGAACATTGCACGGAAAAGTGACATCACTTGCAGGTCTTTAACCCTAAGTGTTGACCCGTCAATGATGCTTTCATCTTGACAGTCAACTTGGTGTAGTAGTTAAGTGTGGTGGCCTTCAATCTGGAGAACAGAGTCTGATTCCCTTCTCTTCCAGATGCAGCCAGCTGGGTGATCTTGGCCCAGTCACAGGTGTTTCAGAGTTCTCTCAGCCTTGTTGTTGTTAGGTGTGAAGTCGTGTCTAACCCATCGCAACCCCATGGACAATGATCCTCCAGGCCTTCCTGTCCTCTACCATTCCCTGGAGTCCATTTAAGTTTGCACCTACTGCTTCAGTGATTCCATCCAGCCATCTCATTCTCTGTCGTCCCCTTCTTCTTTTGCCCCCGATCGCTCCCAGCATTAGGCTCTTCTCCAGGGAGTCCTTCCTTCTCATGAGATGGCAAAAGTATTTGAGTTTCATCTTCAGGATCTGGCCTTCTAAGGAGCAGTCAGGGCTGATCTCCTCTAGGACTGACCGGTTTGTTCGCCTTGCAGTCCAAGGGACTCACAAGAGTCTTCTCTAGCACCAGAGTTCAAAAGCCTCAATTCTTTGACGCTCAGCCTTCCTTATGGTCCAACTTTCACAGCCATACATTGCAACTGGGAATACCATAGCCTTGACTAAATGCACTTTTGTTGGCAGGGTGATGTCTCTGCTTTTTAGGATGCTGTTTAGATTTGCCATAGCTTTCCTCCCCAGGAGCAAGCGTCTTTTAATTTCTTTGCTGCAGTCCCCATCTGCAGTGATCTTGGAGCCCAGAAAAATAAAATCTGTCACTATCTCCATTTATTACCCATCTATTTGCCAGGAATTGAGAGGGCTAGATGCCATGATCTTTGTTTTCTTGATGTTGAGTTTCAAGCCAACTTTTGCACTCTCCTCCTTCACCTGCATCAACAGGCTCTTTAGTTCCTCTTCACTTTCTGCCATTAGAGTGGTATCATCTGCATATCTGAGGTTGTTGATATTTCTCCCTGCAACCTTGATCCCAATTTGTGACTCCTCTAATCCCGCCTTTCTCATGATGTGCTCCGCATACAAGTTAAATAGGCAAGGCGACAGTATACAGCCTTGCCGAACTCCTTTCTCAATTTTGAACCAATCAGTGATTCCATGTTCAATTCTCGCTGTTGCTTCTTGACCTGCATATAAGTTTCTCAAGAGACAAATAAGATGCTCTGGTATTCCCATCTCTTTAAGAACTTGCCACAATTTGTTGTGCCCTACACAATCAAAGGCTTTAGCATAGTCAATGAAGCAGAAGTATATGTTCTTCTGGAACTCCCTAGCTTTCTCCATGATCCAGCGTATGTTGGCAAGTTGATCTCTGCCTCTTCCAAATCCTGCCTGTACTTCTGGAAGTTCTCAGTCCACGTATTGCTGGAGCCTAGCTTGTAAAATTTTGAGCATAACTTAGCTAGCATGAGAAATTAGTGCAATGGTGCGGTAGTTTGAACATTCTTTGCCATTGCCCTTCTTTGGAATTGGAATGTAAACTGACCTTTTCCAATCCTGTGGCCATTGTTGAGTTTTCCAAATTTGTTGGCATATTGAGTGTAGCACTTTTACTGGATCGTCTTTTAAGATTTTGAATAGTTCAACTGGAATGCTGTTACCACCACTAGCTTTATTTCTCTCAGCCTTACATCGCAGTAATTTAGTGGTTAGAATGTTATCCTAAGACAGGGCTGGCCACAGAGGCTTGGGAATTGTAGTCCATGGACATCTGGAGAGTCACAGTTTGGCCACCATTGGGCTATGATTTGAGAGATGCAAATCAGGATTTTAACTCTGCCATGGACACTGTTGGATAACTTTGAACCAGGCACACAGGGAACTTTCACACATGCAAAATAATGCCATTACAATCCACTTCAGCAACTGTTTGTGAGTGGATTTGGCCATTTCATACAGTAAAATCTGCTTGCAAAGTGCTCCGGGAGTGGATTGAAAGTGCATTATTTCACATTAGGGACCAAGCCCATTGTATTCAGGAATACAGCAGGTACTAGATATGAGGGGGTGGAGTGTGGAAAAACTCTGTGGGCATCGTCACTCTCCCCCTCCCCCCCAAGAACAGGAAAGGCTGTGGGCATCTGTTAGGGAACTCACCAGCAGGGTCAGCTCTCACCCAGCATGGATCTGCAGCCTCCGAGCCTCAGAGGGAAATGGGAGGAGGAGGGGGTGATCAGGGGTGGGGGACAGAAGGCTGGCCACTGGACAGATAGGCAAACCATTTGGAGGAGGAGGCACTCAGGAGCAGGACAGCTTCCCTGCGTGGGTGTTAAGCACTTAATCCATGAGCCCCACTCCTCCTTCAACTCCTTACCAGAAATATATTATGTGGAATAGATGTTTAAGAACAACCACAGTTTCTGCCTAACATACCCCACAGGATTGTTGTGAGGATAGAATAGAGGAAAGAAGGACAATGTAAGCAACTGAGTCCCCACTGAGGAGCAAGTTGAGATATAAGCCAAGTAAATCAGCAGACATGGTTAGAATATCACCTCCATCCTGGATCCAAAAAATATTATTAATTTTCTCAGAGCACACCTCTAGTGGCTACCAGGTGCAATGAACATATTATGATAGCAGATGGCTACAGCATTTTTTGGATTTTATAAAGAGATTAGTAAGATAATTAGGCAAACAGTAATAAGGAACTTCACAAGGACAAAAAAAACTTCTCAAGAACAAAAACAACAAAAATTGCATATAAAAATTTCATACAATCCCTGACATTTGTTACAGGATGGGAAATTGCTTGAAAATGGAAAACTAAAATAAGCCTTGGGCTGAATCCAGGTCCAAGGCTGTGTAGAATGAAGCCTTGATGGAAAAGTTAACTTTTGATTTACAGTACATAAAAAGTTACTTACTGTCTGAAAGATTCATTGAGAAATGGTTGACATTTTGTTCTGTCTTAATGAAAATCCTCACATTGTTCCAATGTAAATTCTTTTGGAGCAGATACTGTCAGCAGTCAATTAGAATTGTCAAGAGCCTTAATGGGTTCTTTTTGTTGGTTACTCATTTTAAATGTAGATGATGGCTTTATGTTGATTTACATCCCATTTACTTAGGAATACTTTTATATTGGTTTATGCACATAAGGTTTTTTTTTATGAGATTCTCTGCCAGTTCTTTACTTTTCCTTTTAAATTTTTGTTTGTTCATCTTGGAGAATCCCAGACAGAAATTTAGAGTTTGTGTGTGTTGAAACCAATCGAAACAAATACTGTGGAGATATGAACTACACACACACACATAGTTCATAACCTAACATTATTTGTTACCATTTCAACAGGAATGATTTATTTTGGTAGTAGTTTTATTCCTTTCTCGAAAATGATCCACCCTGACAAGATTCATGCAGACAGATGAAAGCCCGAAGCCTACCCAATTTAGAGATAATTACATATACACAGAGAGGAATGAAATATTATTTGCATTAACCTCCCCACTCCCCATTTGTGATATACTTGGGAAGATACCCTTGAAACTATAGCTCACTTACAGTGCAATCCTAAGCAGTGTTTGACCCTTCTAAGTCCACCTTGAGAGTAAGACTCATTGAATGAAAAGCAACTTAATTCTGCATATGCCTACTTATTACCCAAAGTGGTGGTTTCCTAATAAGTTAGAGGATAATAGCTTAAAAGAGACAATGACATGTGATAACTCAGGATTTCTACCACTATTTATGGTGACTAAGCCATTAGAGAATCTCAAAATACATCAGTTGGATGTTTGACCATCTAAATTTTTATTTTTTTTTATAATGATTTTTTTTATTTTCATAAAGATAGAAATATAATCATCATTTGAGAATATACGACCCCACATTGACTCCACAGTGATATAAACTTTTGCCCAAAACTCTAAGAGCCATGAGTCTAAGAGCCATCCACATTTCCACTACATTTAAAAAAAAAAGGCCTGTTTAGATATACAAAAGAAAAGTTATTATTAGTCAACTTACTTGAGAGATCGTAGACCTCTCATTAACTGCTTGATACAATCTAGGAGCTATCCTAGCAGATATTTCTAGGTTTGAATTAGATGCTTAACATTAAACATTTCTTATAGCACAGTATGAGTTTTGGCCCTGTATCAATACCCTGATGAAGGGAGAGGAAAGTAGGGCTTTGCCTTAAAGATGTACAAAGAAAAAAAATTACAGAAGGATTTCATAATTTCTCCTTATTCTTAGTACAGATACATCTAGAAATCATTTATACTTGACCCATTCTAAGAGCCATCCTGACAGGTATAAGTTGAGAGCTTTGCATTTTCTACAGATCAATATGGGCTTTGGCCCTATAACAATACACCAATAAAAAAAATAATAAGGGGGAAAGCCCCATTTTATATTTCCAACGCTAACGATTATATTACCTATATGCCTACTAAGAAAAAGAAACAAGAGAGAAAAAAGGCACTGCTTCCCCTTTTTCATAAAAATAGTAATGTAGAATACAGTATATGTTGTTAATACAGAGAATAATAGGATTTCCAGGTTTAGATTAAATGCTTAACATTAAACATAGAACAATATAAGCTTTCAGTCTTCTATAGCTTCTCCTTATCCTTGGTTCTGATACATCTACAAAACAATTTATGCTTGACCCATTCTAAGAACCATCCTGACAGATATATTTTCAGATTTAAGTTGAAAGCTTAACATTAAACATTTTCTACAAGTCAGTGTAGGCTTTAGTCCTAGGACAATACACTAATAGAAGAAAGAAAGAATAAGGGGGGAGAACCCCATTTTACATTTTCAGCACTAATGATTATATTACCTATATGCCTACAAAAGAAAAGAGACAAAAAAAAACAAGAGAGAAAGAGACACTGCTTCCCCTTTTTCATAAAAATGGAAATATAGAATACAGTATAACATTAAACATAAAACAATATGAGCTTTCGGTCTTCTTAAGGGGGTCTCATCTCGAGGCTTGCTACATCTTGTCGTTCCCGTAAAATTATATTCTGTCCCATTGGCCTTTGGCATAGAAAGTGCAGTTGTACTCTTTCCCGCAGAGTATGCATCGATAAATCTTGAGGCCGTTGCACCTCCTGGACTCCAGTGTCATTACAATTTTTTCCCCAGAGAGATCCTTTAAATCGGTTACTTTCACTGCAGATCCATATTTCTTTTGATTGATTTTTGTACACTGTTGCTTTGAGATGGCTGTATGTCTTTTTAGAAAGGGTGTCCTTATCTGGGCTGCAGAACTCCGGCATCCCATTTTCCGTCTCCAGAATTTCAGATTTCTCTTGTACTGTTGGTTTTCCACCTTGTTTAGAGCTGTCATCAGCCACTGTTATTGATCCATTATTCCTGTTAAAGACGTCTTCCTTGGCATCTTGGATCTCCTTGAAGATATGAATTTCAGATTTCTCTTCTGCTGTTGGTTTTCCACCTTGTTTAAAGCTGTCATCAGTCACTGTTATTGATCCATCATTCCTATTGAAGACTTCTTCCTTGCCATCTTGGATCTCCTTGGAGATATTTTTGATCAATCCATCTAAAAATACTTTGTAATCTTGGGTTTGTATCTCTATTAGATGAGCCAATCTTTTTAACATAGACATGATTTTGACTTTAAAAAAAACCGGCCTCAAACAATTTTACAAGTGGCCAGTAGAGGTCCTCTGTTTTATCCTCTAATGTTCCGGCACAGGCATGTGACGTATTGAAGTCAGTTAAGGCAGAGATTCACGTACTGGCACAGAGTTCTCGTGAGATTTTCCCATTCACAGCTCTTATCTTCGAAAACCAAAACAATTACAATAAGAGCTTTTGCCAATTAATTCGAGTTGATTTGAGTCCTTCTTCTGCTTAGTTAGGAGAATTAGCCTGCCTCTTAATGAGGTGGCTTCAGGCAGAGCAGAGTAAGAGGAGGGGGGAAACAAAGGGCTTTGATGCAGGAAGAGAGACGAAGAAAAAAAAAAGTGAGAGATACTTGCAGTAAATGATGTTTTGGAACTCAGCCGATGTCCTCCCCTCAGTTCAAAGCGTTCATTTGTGGTAAATCATCATGTAGGGTTGAAGCAGATACTTTAAGATTAAAGAGAGAAAAGAAAGTCCGAGGTAGAAAATGGCAGTCGTCCTCTGGACCTGGAACGCTGACAGCCTATAATCCAGGGAGATATACTCCCTAAAGGATTGGAGACGGCCCCAAGAACTTCCTGGGTAGAAAGGTGAGGTGGGGTTTGCATACCCCTCCTCTTTTCTGCCAATTGCTTGCACAATTGACCCCTGTCAGGCTTCAGAGATAGCAGAGCAGATGCCCTGCCACCCTCTCAGGACGACATCTTTAGCCACACCCCCATCTAAATTTTTATTGAGGGGAATAAAAGAGTACCATAAACATACCAAACACACTGAAACACACTCACAAATCTGACTAGGAAAATAATGGAGGAAAGGGGAGACAGTATTTTGGGAGAAGGCAATGTCACCAGTCACAACGTGAAGAAGTCTATGGTGACAGCAATAAAATGATGAACATTTCATGGGAAGAAAGGAAGCAGGCCAACATGCAAGTAGGTATGTGTGTGGGATTCAAGGACATACCCCACTCTGGAGCAGGATGTATCTTGATACAGAAAAAATGTTCCCTGAAGCTAAGCTAATGTATTTGCCCCTAAAACAATGACTTGATGAGTGTTATGGAGTTAAAAATCTGGGCAAAGTATTTGTCTAAGGTAAGGTGACCAGATTTTAACATTGGTAAAGTGAGACAGCATTCACCATGGGGGGGGGGGTCTTGTTTCAAAATTTGGTTTATATGGAGTAACAAAAAGTTTTATAGAACACATAGAACAAAAATAGTGTGTGTGTATTTTGGTACAATTTGCCAGGTACCCCCAGATGTCCCTCCAAAAGTGGGACAATCTGGTTACCCTAGGCCCTAAGGTGAACTATAGGTGTTAATGATTCTTGATGGCCTCCTGAGTACTGGACAAGAAAGGTATCAAGTTCAAGAAAAGTATTGTAATTCTAACTAAGGTGAGAAGATGCAGGAGAAGTGAGACTGGATACTGATGAAGTAAGTCACAAGTTCTTGGGAGACCTATTATCCTAAATTATGCATCTCCCTGGGGTGGAACAGGTTGCCAAGAGGTCAGCTGCTTTTCCCCACACATTCTAAACTGTATGTCCAGACTTGTCTCTGGAGGCTTGTTTCTGAATGGCATCAATTTTATGTTATGTTGGGCCAGCCAGTACATTTGTTGTTATGATCTGGCTGACAACTCTTTCTGTGCCATTTTCAGCCAGGCAATGTATTGCATTTACTATTTGAAATGATATTTTAGGAGGGGTGTTCATGGTTTTCAATCTATAAACTGCCTTTCAGTGAGAGGAGGTTTTTTAACAAGTCACCTTTCTGCTTTTCATCTGCCTTAAGGTTGACTTCAGGCTTTTATCCAGTATGTAAAGTCTGAAGCACAAAGTGAGATCCATCTAATAGGTACCATTTCTCAGTGTGTGGGGGAGATTATATTATATAATTTATAATCATGTATAATTTTAGTATTCAGAAACTGAGGGAAGAGAAATCTCATTTCAGGGAGGCTTGCCCAACACAGGGTTTTCGAGACATGAGAAATTTAGAAGTGGTTTTCTGTTGACTGCTTCTGCATAGCAACCCTGGACTTTTTTTTATTGGATCTAAATTTTCTAACTCACTGTTGTTTGAAATGTGAACACCAGGAAGTAGCTGGACTCAGAATTGAATAAAAGGTGGTCTGTCATTGTACCAGCTGGGATTTGTGTCAGAAGTTTAAAAGTGTAGATGTTTCTACATGAAACTGATGATTTTCAGTGAGAAGTCTATGCACCTGAATTGGTTCTTTGTTAGTTTCATACTGGGATTTTCTTCCTATTTTCTCTACGTATTGTGCTATCCTGTCCACAAGAAAGTACAGACAAAATGTTTCCATCAGAGATCCAAGGATTATCCACATTCTTATTTTACTCTCTAGAAGGTTCTTTTTTTCTGAGGGAGGAATGATTACTCCACAGGTATTTTGATCCCTCTAAAATATAGTTTCATGAAAATTTCATTTTAATTGGTTTGAAAAATAGATGTATTTCCCACAGATTTGTTATACTCAAACATCTCCTGGTATTGTTTAAATTCTGTTAGCTGGCTGTGAGCAGAGTGTCAGTCATTTGCTGAGCTGTGTGGGTCCATCTATGTTGGTTTGTATGATTGCAGTCTCTTCTCACAAAAGTGATTAATTTCATTTTGGCTGGTCTGCACCAGCTGCTACCACGTCCTTCATTCCTTAAAAAAGAATGTTTATGAGGTTTGAGCTGAGATTTACTACTTAGGTTTCTGTATAACATTGGTCTCTTTCTGCCCAGGAGCCTGGACCATCCAGTTTGCACATAAACAGATGCTGCTAATTGTGCAGATACTAAGGCAGGCAATGGAAGGTATGTGGAGTAATTCATTTACAGGATGCATCCATTTCTGCAAACATAACTGCAAGCTTCTGATCTTGCACACAGAGACTGATTATGCACAGGGAAGAAATGCGTGGCTGGCAGTGGCATGGCAGCGGGGCTAATCCATGCTTACGCATGATGTTGCTGCCATCCTGGCCCTTTCCCGGCCTCAAACCCTCTGTGGGGCCTCTGATGGCCCACAGGACAGGAACACTGATTTTTCAGTGTTCCCTTTTTTGCCATGGCCACCACCCAGCTAGGCTGGGGTAGGCCTGTGCACACAGGAAGAGCTGGGCCTGGAAGGCCTGTGCTATGGTGGTCGAGGGGGTGAGGGACCACATATGCCCCACTCGGCTCTGCAGTCTTGCACGGTGCTGTGGGGTTGACTGGGGTTTTGTGCAGGAAGGTGAGATTGCATTCTCACTGGTTCAGGAGTTTACTATCTATATAGTTGTTCACCCAAGGTGATGATGATAAAAATACTGTTCCATCAACCTATCCAATCAGAAAAGCTGTACAACAAGTCACCACAATGACCAGAACGACATTTCTGTTTGTTTTTTTTTTACTTGTGTCATGCCCACAACAGCTGCACCTCTAGCTGAGTCCCCAGAGGTCCTAGCACTCTTCCAGCACTGTCTGGAGTTCTGGCCTGTGAAGATTATGCTGGGCACTGGGGCCAGCCTGATGCCTCAGAAGATGAACAGCCTGGTCCCCCAGTACCATGTGCCAGTGTATATGAAACCATGGGACAAGACCCCATCTAGCTCAGAGGACTCACTAGAGTGATAGCAAAGACCATGACATGCTAATCTGACAGCTATCAAAATATCCACATGGCTGTCAGCATGCTTTCAGTCTAGATGTGGTCCAGGTGCAGCTCCTTCCTCAGGTAAGGATTGGCTCAGATGCAAGTCCTCTGCCAGGAGGCTACCCCACTCAGCCTTAGTGCACTTTAGGAGAACCTTGAGGCAAGGTTCTCCATGGGTGCCACACTTATGTTTCCTGCCCATCTACACAGATGCTTGGTGTTCAGGTTCGCTATAGTGAAGCTCTGCTTGACTGACTTCTGGTTCCTGACATCAGCTTTGACTCCTTATCTTCATTCCAGGTTTTTGACCTTGGCTTTGTCTTATGACTTTATCCCTAGCTCCTGATTTTGGCTTCTGATTCTGGTCACAGCTACTCAAATGCAGTATGGCTTTGGCACTCCCTCTGGCAAATGACCCCAGCTTGGCTTTGACTTTGCTCCCCACACCACTCTCCTTGGTGAACTGTCTCTCTCCTTCTGTATTAGACCTTTAAAACTGGACTTAGGACTTGAAACTTGCCTCATGACTTGGTCTTATCTTGTTGGCCAAGGGTACAAATAACTTGCAATCAGGTGTGGCCCAGCATGGCAGCACAATTTATGTCTCTGAAACTATATCACCCTAGAAGGGGTGAATTAGAAGACAGTTCACACAAAGTTAGGTTGTCTAGCAATTGTGTTTGGGTCAACATTCTAAGCATGCTTCATTGAGACCAAGGAGAATGTTGTCAGTAGTAAAAAGGTAGATGTTCCATACTTAATGAGCTAATTTGCATAATCATGCAACTAATTTACATAACCACACATACTTACATCACCAGAGGCATCATGAGGGGTATAAAAAGATGGCTGCATTTCCAGTGGGGGCATGGTCTGAGGCAATTGCTTCTGGGCAGGTTGGGCAAGGGGTGGGGCATGACCCCATGACTTCTCTGGAGGGGTGTATGTGGCACAATGGTAGCACTTCCATGGCAGGGGGCAGGGGGAAGAGGGCATGATGATATCTCTTCCAGTGATGTCAGGGGGTATGGTTTAATGGCAGCACTTCTGGGGCAGAGGGACATGGGGTAGTGTATGATGGTGCCACATCTGGTGATGTCAGGGGGCATGGTTCTGCAAATTATTTAATAGGTATGTACGGTAGAAGACATGATTATGCACATTAGCTTATTGTATGCAACGTGTATCCTTTTACTACTGTTATCCAAATAGAATAATGAGAAAGTTGAATATCAACCGAACATCGTTATTATTTTAAAAAATGAACCAAAGCTAGATCAATGTTTCTATTCACATCCATAGGGTCAGCATAATCTACAAGACCATATGGATACCATAATCTGCATACGTTTTCTTTAAATGAACCCATTAAACACTTACAAGCCCATCGTGAATTTTGACTGAAAGCATTTATGCATTAATAACAGCATGTAGGAAGTTTTGCCTCCTAAAATATCAGTCTGGTATTTAGGCAAGAGAGTTGTGCCAAATCATCTCATTAAGTATTGCTTTACTTTCACCAATACATGACAAAATACAATGACTTTACATTTGTACAACACACAGATTTGGAGGAAACCTCTGTAGACAGAATAGCAAATGGAAATGAAAATGTATTAGGTTTTGAACAGATTAAGAGCATAATTTCAAAAAGCTGCACTATAGAAAATATTTACAAATCAAAACCTGTCACCAAAAGGGAAAAGTGTAAATAGAAATTAAACAGAGAATGTTCCATGGCTTATGATACGTCAGGAGTTAGATGCGTAAAGATAACTGCATTGTATAAAGATCTGGATACTTCCCCCCCGCCTCCTGAAGGGAATAGCACAAGGGAACAGCACAAACTTTCATTAAAGCAGAGAAACAACAGAGAGTAAGAATTTGGATATTAAATGTGGAAATGAGACATCACATGCTTAATATTTCTTTGCGTTATTTCTCTATTGTTAAGTCTATCTAGAAGGCTAGTTGAATAGTGATATCATTCACCACATGTATAATTAAATGGGGAGGGGAGGGGAGGGGAGGAAGACTTTAGCAAAAGTCGGATAACACTGATGAAGAAAATTAATTTTGCTCGTTATCTGATCATTCACCAGTTATTGAGAGATGATGAATTTATTCGTAAGTGGAAGCTCCCATTCTCCAAGTACACTCATTTCCTCAAGCTTTATGGAGAAATGTTTCCAGTAGTTGTGAAGCTCCAATATCTCCATCTTTAGTAAGCATGCTTAAACATTCTGTCAGTGTAAGCCAGTGTGAAAGTATATAATTCTTCCCAGTCCCACCCACAACAGCATTATATTCCCTGTTGCAATTGCCTGTGATGGCTACCTCTAAGCATTCCTCCATTTTAAGATTGCAAATTGCAAGCCTCACATGACTTACTTATGAGAAAACAATTCCAGGTTTTTCCTGCTGGTTGTCCTGAGACACAAACAGCTGTCAGGGGGCATTTCTGGGCCACTCATAGCCCCCTCCAGATGGCACACAGAGGCTGCATCAGAAGGTGGCTTGCTCATCCCCCCCCCATGCCCTCCTACTTGAAAGAGGTCAGGAGCCCAGGGCAAATTACAGGCAGCAGGGCAGCTCCTCTTCCACCCAGCAAACTTCTAACACTGGCAGGATGTTGGAGGCAGAAAGCAAATCACTTATTTAGGTTTTCCTGGATGAGGACCATGACTTGCTTATGAGTAAACATTCCCAGGGCAGAGGCTTTTCTTGTTACCCTGTGTCGCAGAGGGCCAGCAGGGGGCTGTTTCTGAGCCTTCCCCCCCCCCCATCTAGAATCCATGCATAGCCTGCACCAAGTGGTAGCTTTGGTCCCCCCTGATGTCATCCAAATTGAAAGAGGCCTGGAGAACAGGGAAACTTACTGGCAGCAGGGCATGCTCTGAGGCCAGCTCCTCTTCCACTCAACAGACTTCTGAAACTGTCAGGACATTGGAGTCGGAGAGCTGACTATTTATTAACCTTTCCTGGCTGAAAGCTCCCTCCTGATTGGTGCTAAACTACCAGGGAGTGCCATTCCTCGATGAAGTCCATCACTTGCTCATGAGTAAACATTCCAAGGGTTGAGGCATTTCCTTGTTACTCTGAATCTCAGAGGACTGAGAGGGGTTGTTTCTGGGCATTCTACAGTCCTCCATCTCTAGAAGGCTCACAGAAGCTGCCCCAGCTCCCCTCCATATCTTTTGAGTTGAAAGAGGCCAGGAGGCCAGGACAAATTACTGGAAGCCGGGCTGGCTTCCTTCCACCAAGCAAACTTCTGAAACTGTCAGGAAGTTTTAGGTGGAGAGCTGATCCCTTATTAAGCCCTTCCTGGCTGATGGCTGCCTCCTGATTGGGTCTAAAACTAGCTGGGTGGGCCATTCCTGGATGACAGCCAATCATGTAGTTTGTGACTTGCCAGTTTGGGTTTTATAAGATTTACTGATGAGCCTCCATGGAAAGTGAAGCATCAAAGATCACCCCAGAATTCTGATGTTGTTTAATGTTATTTACTGCCCCTGTGATATTTCCAAAGAAATTCTTCAAGCAAACATGTCCTGTATTCCTGACAGGCCTCTCCCAAATAAACCATTTCATTTTATTTCCAGGAAAATCTATGCAAACTCCGAATGTATAATTTCTTGACCTTTATAAATATGTTGATGCTGTTTCCTCACAAGAAATACACAATAATGAAATGGTAAATGTTCTGCTTCTGACAGCATTAACTGACAGCGCAGGCAGCCTCTCTTCACAGGGTATATCTCTAGGGGTCTTTTTTTGTTTAAATCTATTTAGATTGACAACTACATATAGAGTTGGATGTTCACAGATAGAAGGCCACACGGATCCAATCTACATCCAAATATTTGATCAAAAGACTGTATGATGTGGATATTCTCAATTAAAGCTACTATTAATTCATAGTTGTGTTCTTACCCCTTCTTCTCTTATAGTCACAAAGTTTTGGGATTTTAAAGGTCATGTGAAACTGCCCTATGCTGAATCAAACCTTTGGTCTGTCAAAGGCAGTATTGAATCTTCAGTCTAGCAGCATCTCTGAAGTATCAGGTGGAGGTCTTTTATGTTAATTGCAACCTGATCCATAACTGAAGATGCTGGAGACTGAACCTAGGACCTTCTGAATGGCAAGAAGATGCTCTTCCAATGTTCTACTCAGGCTGCAATCCAATAACCATATCCGGGGTCTAAGTCCCTTTGGATAGAATGAGACTTCTGAGTATATGAGTGTAGTATTGCTGCCTCAATAATCTAGCAGATGGGTGTTGGAGAGAGATCATGTACAGATACAGTTTATATTCCATCTACAAATCATAATCGACCTGGCTGGACATTCAACAAACTCTTTGTACCAGAACTCGGAGCAAAATACCAAGTGGTTCTTCCTAGTAGTAGTGCATCAGCTATAGCATTTTACAATACATTTTTACCTATTATATAGCAACTGAACACAAAATGAACAAAAAGAAGAATATGAATACAACAGTTGTTTAACTTAAGCAAACAAATGAAAACCTACAAGCAGAATTAGAAACCCAATGTTCCAATCATCAAGCAAGGAAAAACTTACTTCTTACAGAAGTAAGTCTTATTCCTCGATTGCAGAAGGCAATCCTGGAAAATTATTTACTTTCATTAACAAGAGGAAGTGCAAAGAGAGAAACAAACAAACAAATGAGAATCACAGTCAAAAAATTAAGAACATTAATAGAAAAATATCCACTTGAATATAGTAACATAATTTATTTTTGATGAAGCTGGGAATCTCTATTTTAGATTTTGTCTTCTAAACTGTTGGACAGAATTGCAAAAAATCAATTACCTCTTTTTTGTTTTTATTGCTACTGTTTTTATGGCAGCCTCACTGTTGCTCTATCATCCATTTCACTGCCATTTGTGTGTGGAATGATAGTCTGCCAAATCACCAATAAATTCATTTATAAAAGAGAGAAAAGTACCAAGGCAGTAAAATACATGGCCTGTAATCTGAAAGGCTGTGAATCCATGGGATACAGGGGCTGTCTCTCTAACCAAACCAGGACATGTTTGCATTCAGAAGGAACTGAGAGAGGGACATCTGTTGTTATATTAGTGGCTTCTCATTGGCCATAATACTTGGAGAGAGAAAAATAGAGTAACTTTTTTGAATGATGCCCCCCCCCATAAAATGAGAGCCAAGTAGAAATTATTACCCACATGTTTTTGTGAAGGTCAGCTTCACACCCAGTCTGCTAGTGGTATTCTCAGAGGGAAGGTCCCCATGTAGAGGGCCTGCTTCTTTCCCTAACATGCAAATTAAGATCTCTTGTCACCCCAATTGCTCATTAATGGCCTCCTCTTGATCTCTGTCCACCAGAAGCATGGGAGCAGACACTTCCTTTCATTTTTCCTTCCAAAATTGTGCTGGAAATCACCTTTTCCCTAGAAGAACATGGACACATCTAGGGGTGGTAATAGGCATAGTATCTGGCTGGTGGACTGACATAGACAGAGAAGCTGCCAAGAGGCACCTGGCTGTACTGGATGAGTTCAGCTCCCCTGAGGCAGATTGTGTGCATCTTCGAGTGCTTAAAGTACTTTCTGGAGAACTTGAAGAACCCTTGTCTATCATCTTTAGAACCTCTTGGAGGACTGGATATTGCCCAGAAGACTGGAGGAGAGAAAATGTTATCCCAGTATTCAAAAAAGAGAGGAGAGATGACCTGGGATACAACACACAATGAATCTGATTTCAATTGCAGGGAAGACAACTCTCACGGATTGAAGTGGACAGGATCCTAGCTTCAGCAAGGCCGACTACATGCTCATTAGTCCCTTGCTGAAGGTGACCAGATGTCCTGCTTTTGGCTGGGGAATCCTGATTTTTAAATATTGTTCCTGTGTCCCACGGCATTTTCTTAAAAAATCCCAATTTTTAGGCACTCATTGTCTACTAGGGTTGTGCAAAGTGGCCACCAAAGCAGCTGTTCCCACCCGTCGCAGCCAGTGCTGTGTCATGGGTGGGGGGAGGAGTGGGCAGTGGCATGGTAGCGGGTGACAGTAGACAGTGTCTACTGCTTGCATCCTGGCCTTTCAAGGGGGTTGTGTGTTTCAGCCTGGAGGAGGAAGAAGGAGGGAGAAGTGGGGGGCTAGGTGGCAGGGGCAGGGCAGGCACAGGGGTGGGGCAAGTGAGGCCCCAGCCCTGCCCTCCACCAGTATGGCCATGGCTGTTGCCACTGCCGCTGCTCTCTCCTGCCCAGCCTGAGCCGCCCCCAGAGCCAGAGTCTTGGGGCCGCTGCTCTGTCACTTCCTTGCGGCCGGTGAGCCCAGCTGTAGGGAAGGAGGGGGCTCAGCTGGGCCCAGCACAAAGGCCTACTTGGATACAGGAAGTACTATATGGCCCTAGCCCTCTTTTATTATCCAGCCCAGACTTTTATACTCACCTCCCAAAATGGCCAGTGATGGGCCTGGAGAAGATGGGAAGGGGGAAGGGGGAAGGGGGAACATCCCAGATAGGCATGTACAGAGCTACACTGCTCACAAGTGAGTCTCTTTGTGAGCTGTCTCTTCTGCACAATTGAGTCTCTTCTGGGGTTTCTAGATGAATGTTTCATTGGTTTCCCAATGGCAAAAAAGTTGAGAAAAGCTAATCTAGCCTGACTGCCACTGAGATACTAAAGTCACAGAAGTCAAAAGCCACGTCTGCCAAATGAAGCACTTTTGGGGGGTTCAAGTATTTCAGTTTTAACGATTTCTCACTGAACAATTTGAAAACTTCTCACTAAAAGCTGTTAGCCTCAAATAGTTTTCCGTACCACACGTTCCTTAGAGATGAAGAGTACGATTTCTTTCTTCAATGTTCTTCAAAATCAATCTTAATTTTCTCTCTGGGTGTTTTATCACCTTAGTCTCAAAATTCAAATCATTGACAGACTGCCCAGCAAATGGCTGTGTTCGAAGGAACCATTATGAGATTCCATCGTTCCCAGCATGAGAATGCAGGAAAGGTATGATTCATTGTACAAAATGGGAAATAAATCTATGGTCTCTTTACATTGCTTACATACAACTGAGGAGAAACTGTAAATGCTTAATTATTCATTACCCAAACAAGCCTTGCCTTGTAAAATTATCATTTGTACAAATACATGTTCATAACATTAGCAGAACCTAATAGTGGTTTAGAAGCCGAATTATTTGAAAAGCATGTTTAAGCCCATTGCAAAAGCATGTATACAATGCCATGCAAAGAATCCTGGATTGGTTTCTGCAAGCTGTCTGTAGGAGGCGCTGCTGCATATGGAATTATTGCTATGTCCTCTCTCTTCCCAGCTGTCTGTAATATATGTTCAGTTGTGGTTGCCATCTAGCACAGTGGTCCCCAACCTGCGGGCTGCGGCCTGGTGCCGGGCCGCGAAGGCCATGGCACCGGGCCGCAGTTCCCTCTCCCCGGGCCCCTCCGCAGTAAAAAACTTCCCAGGCCGCAAGCTTGCGGCCCGGGAAGCTTCTTACTGCGGGAGGGGGGGGAGAGGGAATCAGGGCTGCACCCACGCATTGTGCATGCGCAGCTGGGCCGCGCATATGCACATGCACCATGTGCACATGCACGATGTGCGGGCGGGGCAGTTGCCCTGCCGGTCCCCAGCCTAAAAAAGGTTGGGGGCCACTGATCTAGCGGACTTGTTAGTCTTTGTTGAAGATTATAAATGGGCATGTATTTCTCTAAAGGGGGAGGTGTCTTTCGGTTTAAGATGGAGACTCGGCTAAGGCCTTGTGACAAACATCAACAACAAATATAGTTACATCCACTCTGGTTGGCTGATTTGAACCACCTACATTACAGTCTCTTATAACCCCTGAAAAGTTTATTCTTGAGGTCATGACATCATTTCCCTCCCTCTTCTCCCTCCTCAATGCTACCTCAAAACTATATGCTTTGTTTTTGTCTGCCCAGATTCTGCTGCTCTATGGATCGACTTTCAGAAGGTCAGAAGGAAATGGGTCAGTGAAAGGAACACGCTGAAAGCCATGTGTCTTCAGCAACCATACTGCTGGAGCCACTTCCCAGTGTACCGAAAGAGCATTATCAAACCTGCATGGGTGGAACATAAGGACTGCCCTAACCTGGATGGCTTAAAGGTAAAGGTATCCCCTGTGCAAGCACCAAATCATGTCTGACCCTTGGGTTGATGCCCTCCAGCGCTTTCATGGCAGACTCAATAAGGGGTGGTTTGCCAGTGCCTTCCCCAGTCATTACCATTTACCCCCCAGCAAGCTGGGTACTCATTTTACCGACCTTGGAAGTATGGAAGTCTGAGTCGACCTTGAGCCGTCTGCTGGGATTGAACTCCCAGACTCATGTGCAGAGCTTTCAGACTGCATGTCTGCTGCCTTACCACTTAGCCTTATCTAAGTGAATTTCAGAAGGGTGAGCCCTGATTAGTATTTGGATGTGAGACCACCAAGGTATAAAAAGGTCACTATTAAGAGCCAGGCAATGGGAAATTACATCTGAACTTACATCATCTTGAAAACAACGTGAGGAGGTTACCATAAGTCAGCTGCAATTTGACTTTCCATACACACTCACACAAAGAGAGACATGAGAGCTGGGATTTTTCGTACCTCTCTTTTTACTACCCAAAGGAGTCTCAAAACGGCTTACAATTGCCTTCCCTTTCTCTCCCCACACCAGAAGGTGTGGCTGAGAGAGTTCTCATAAAACTGCTCTGTGAGAACAGCTCTAACAGGACCGTTACTGGCCCAAGGTCAGCCAGCTGGCTTCATGTGATGGAGTGGGGGATCAAACCCAGTTTTCCAGATTAGAGGCCACTATTCATACACCAAGCTGGTTTTCTTGAAATATGAGTGCTGACAGAGAGTATATATAGCAAGAATCTGAAACTAAGCTTCTTAAAAGAATAAAATAGTTATATTTAGAAGAGAAACAAACTTTGTATATATAGAGAGAGTCCTTGGTCTAGTACCGTAATAATAAATACTTGACTAGAGAGAGTCTTAACACGCTGTCTAACTGTTGTTCTTCATTCTGTCAGTCAGTTGGTTGGCAAGCAAGGAGAAATTATATCCAAAGGAACAGGAAGTCTCCAGATTAGCTAATGAGGACATTGAAGGAAATTATTTAAACACACCAGGAAGTTCCTAAGCTAACTATGCTAAATACACATCTCCTATTGTGCCCCTGCAGGAATTTGCCATATACTGTTGATCCATGCATGCTACAAAACTTGCATATTCCAACAATAGGACACCTGCAGATAAAACATTCCTTCTCCTACAGCACTGACAATTTCTAAGTTACCGGTGGGAGCAAAAGAGTCAATAAAAACAAAGAACTGGGGAAGGTCACAAGGGGAGGAGGACAAACTATAGCATCAAATTATTTGATCGTACAGAGTTGAACAGGAAGGTAGTGGGGTGAAAGATGCACAAACTAGAACTGTCCGCTCAGAAAAAAGAATTATAGAATCATAGAATCATAGAGTTGGAAGGGGCCATACAGGCCATCTAGTCCAACCCCCTGCTCAACACAGGATCAGCCCTAAGCATCCTAAAGCATCCAAGAAAAGTGTGTATCCAACCTTTGCTTGAAGACTGCCAGTGAGGGGGAGTTCACCACCTCCTTAGGCAGCCTTAGGCAGAGAAAGGTTTGTAGAGTGTTATCTTAACAGAGTTGCACACATCTAAGCTCGTTAACTCTGCTTTGAATTGCAGTTAGTCATTTTAACATTTGCCCTTTTGTTTTAATAGTATGATTTCATGATATGTCAGCTTGAGAATTCCATAACAGGAAGACAATAAACAGGGCTTTTCGATAAAAGAAAGCCGAGACTCACCGTGGCTGCCCATTGACGGGCGGAGTTGCAGGCGCCAAGGAAGAGGCGCGAAGGAAGGACGTGCCGGCCGGCACGTTGGGAGCGGCAGGACGCCAGGCGTGCGGGGCGGGCAGGAGACGAGTTATAAAAGGGCGCCACGTGCGCCAGCTCAGTCTCTTTGCCGCCTTGGAGCCCGATCGACGGAAGGCTTTTCCGTCGGCTCCGGATCGCACCGCAGCCTGCCTGGCACTCCCCCCCCCCATCCCTTATCACTGAGCGGCGGAGGAGCAGCAGCGGCGGCAGGGAGCGTGAGAAGCCGGGACAGCGTGGGCGGCGACCCCCCCCCCGGAAGGGTTTAAAAAAAAAAAAAAAACCAAAGCGCGCAGAGCATGGCCCCGAAGAAGAGGAGCCGGGCGGAGGTTCCCAAGGGGGCAGCCAAGGGCACGGAGGCCTCGGGGCAACGCGGGGGCCGGGAACCCGGGGGCAGGGAAGGGCCTAGTCGGAGAGCCAGCGCTCTCAGGGCCCAAGCAGCGTGGGCGGCGGCGGTTCCCTCGCGGCGGCGGGAGGGGCGGCGGCAGGAAGCCCCTGAAGAAGGGAGACGAGGGCCAGCCACTGAGAGGGGGCGTCAGCCAGAGAGGGCGGGGAAGCGCCCGAGAGGTCGGGGGGATGGGGCGCCGTCGAGGGGAGACAGCGGATCATCTCCTCCTCTGCGGGGCAGTCGGCACGGGGCGGGGTGCTCCAGCAGCTCCTCGGGGCATTCTTTCACCCCCGCTGCAAGGGAGGCGGGCCCCGGTAGTGATTCCGCCGGGCGCCACGATGGGGCAGGGACCTCCGGGGCCAGCCCCAGGCGGCGCAGCAGCGCATCACGGGGCAGCGGGCGCAGGGCGGCGCGGAGGCCCAAGCGCCCTCACGTGGAGTCTGGGCGGCGCAGCAGCCAGGGCAGCGATGGGTCCAGCTTGGACAACGGGGATGGGAGGGCAAGGTCCCCAGTGCCTGACTCGGCAGCCTATTGGCAAGGGTATGCGCAGGCAATGGCTCAGCAGTCAGCTGGCGCTAGGGGCAGGGCTGCCCGGCCGGGTAGCAGCTCCTCTGGAGAGCGCAGTGGGGCACCTAGATCAGAGCACAGCCCACGTTCATCAACCCCAAGGGCCAGGTCCAGGCGTCACCGAAAGCGGGCTGATTGTTGCCACAGGCATGGTCATGCAAGGCTGAGTTCCACAACCTCGGGTGAGTCCACCTCGGAGGGGGAAGGGCTCGAGGCCCACAGGGATGGATGGCACTGGCTGGAAGGTGCTTTTACTCCTGGCCTGCCAGCATGGCTTCATAAGAGAAGAGCCACGGCCACACAGTTGCTGGAGGTTAAGAGGGCGGGGGGTATGGTAACTGAACCCCCGAGGCAATTCAACGATCCGGAGGCACCTCCAGGGATTCACCTCCCGAGTAAGCTGCGGAGGCGGGCCCTGGAGGGCTACTTCGTAGATATGTTTGCATTTATCAGGCAAACTGCCAAGAAAGGGGATACTGGCAAGCGCAAGGAAGCCAAAAAGAAGGAGATCCCTCGTTTCGAGCGGTCTTTCTCCAATTGGCTCAGGGGTTTTGCTGAATATTCAGCTCTCATAAGTGCAGCATACCCTGAGCGGGGCTGGCACATGGACAGGTATTTGTCCCATGTCTTGGAGGCCCGGGAGCTGGGGGGGGATGAGGCAGCAATGGAGTACGACAGGTGCTTCAGGGAAATGGCCTCTCATAACCCCCGGGCGCGCTGGGACCTGAAGCACCAGGATACGTGGCTGGTTTGGGTGGGCCCGCACATGCGCTTCCCAAAAGAAAAGGAACGGCGTGGGCCCCCGGCCAGGCGTGAGGTGGGCATGGTGTGTTGGGACTTTAACCGCACTGTTTGTACCCGGAAGCCATGCCGCTATGCCCATGCCTGCGAACGCTGCGGGGGCAGCCACACCGCATTGAGCTGCCCCAGGGAAGGGGGCAGTCAGCAGCCCTTTCGAGGGGCCCGATCCTTCCCGAGGAAGGAGGGAGGGTCGGGTGCCCCTGGACCTTCCACAACCACCAAAAGTGCTTGAGGCTGGTGGAGAAGGTGCGCTCGCCCGGGCTCCCACTCCGGTGAATCTGGAGGCATTGCGGCCTTGGCTGAGGAGATATCCAGATAAGGCGGCAGCAGCTTACTTGCTGGCCGGATTCGAGGTAGGTTTCCACATTCCTTTCACCGGGCCCCGGGTGGCTACGGTTAGCGGGAACCTTAAGTCAGCAACTCAAATGCCAGAGGTGGTGCGGGAGAAGCTGGACAAAGAGTGCCGGGCAGGCAGGATTGCTGGCCCGTTTTCGGCACCGCCTCTTCCAAACCTCAGGGTTTCCCCTATCGGGGTGGTGCCCAAGAAGGCAAAGGGGCAGTACCGCCTGATACACCACCTCTCTTATCCCAGGGGGAAGTCGGTCAATGATCACATTGACCCAGAACTGTGTGCAGTGAAATACGCGTCCTTCGACCATGCGGTGGCAATTGTCAGGGCTTGCGGGCATGGGGCACTAATGGCAAAATGTGACATTCAGTCAGCATTTCGTCTGCTGCCAGTGCATCCTGCGGATTTTTGCTTACTGGGTATGAAATTTCAAGGTGCCTGGTACGTGGACAAGGCCATGCCCATGGGCTGCGCAATCGCCTGCGCAGCCTTTGAAGCATTCAGTACGTTCCTAGACTGGGCAGTCAAGGTGCGGGGGAATTTCGTGGAAGGGACCCATTACCTTGATGACTTTTTCTTTGCAGGGCCACGGGGCTCAGGGGAGTGCTTACGGCGGCTCCAGGCCTTTCAGGAGCTATCCAGGGAGTTGGGCGTGCCTTTAGCTGCTGACAAAACGGAGGGCCCGGCCACCCGGTTGAGCTACTTAGGCATATTGGTGGATTCTGAACGGGGGACCTCCCAGCTGCCACCAGAAAAGCTGGCCACTCTTGGCCGTCTGCTGGGGGACATGGCCCAGCGCCGGAAGTGCCTATTGAAGGAAATGCAAGTGCTGTTGGGACACTTGAATTTTGCTTGCAAAGTGGTTGCCCCCGGGAGAGCCTTCTGTGCACGGATGGCTCGTTCCATGGCAGGCGCTCAGGCACGGCATCACCACATTCGGGTCACGGCGGCCATGAAGGCCGACATGGCAGTGTGGCAAGAATTCCTGGCGGAATTTAACGGGGTGGCCATATGGCAGTCTCCTCTGGAGTTGCAGGATGCCCTGCAAGTGCACTCAGATGCAGCGGGCAGCATGGGCTTTGGGGTCCTATACGAGGACCGTTGGTGTGCAGGGCAGTGGCCGGACACATGGGGAGCAGGGGTGAGGAGAGACCTCACGTTCCTAGAACTCTTTCCCATAGTGGTGGCCACGGTCCTGTGGCAGGACTGTTTTGCGAACAAGAAGGTCACCTTCTGGTGCGACAACCAGGCAGTGGTGCGCATCGTCAACAAGCAGACGTCCAGGTCCGAGCGGGTTATGGGTCTGGTTCGTAGGCTGGTACTCGTGTGCCTCACGGCAAACATCTCGTTCGTGGCCAAGCACGTGGCGGGTGTTCGCAATGAAGCAGCGGATGCTTTGTCTCGTTCGCAGATCGCCCGATTTCGTCAGATCGTCCCAGGGGCACGGATGGAGCCGGAAGCATTTCCGCCGGGGCTGTGGAGCCTTGGCGCCGAGTAATAATGCAAGGGGTCCTGGGCTCGCTGGCAGTGGCTACGAGACGAGCATACAAAGGGGCGGCCAGGGCCTTCGTGGAGTTTGCCAGGCAGACAGGCGCCCGGTCACCATGGCCGGTGGAGGAGCAGTTGGTCCTGCAGTATCTGGCCCACCAGAAGGAGGCGGGCATGGCTCCAGGAACCCTGCGGGTTCAACTGGCGGGACTGTCCTTTTTCAGCAAAGTTTTTGGGGGGTGGGACCCAGGCACTTCATTTTTAGCCAAAAGGGCCATAAGGGGCTGGAGAAGGACCATCCCCCATGCAGGGGATGCCAGAAGGCCCATCACCAAGGGTCTGTTGCAGCGGTTGGTCGTGGGGCTGAAACATGTGTGTTATTCGCCATACGAGGCAACGCTGGCACGGGCAGCTTTCACTTTAGCCTTTTATGGGGCTTTTCGGAGCGGGGAAATTTTGGCCCCGACAAAGGCCTCCACGGGGGGCAAGGTACTTGCACGGTCCGACGTGGCGCAAGTTGGGGACTCGCTCAGGGTCCACTTGCGTTGGTCCAAGACGGATCAATTGGGTAAAGGCACATGGGTGACATTGGGTGAGGCCCCAGCTGGGGACCCATGCCCTGTGCGGAGTATGAGGGCATACTTGGCAATTAGACCGGGGACGGCAGGTACACTCTTTATACATCAGGATGGCACGTGCCTCTCACGATTTCAGTTCACAGCTGTACTGCGGTCCTGTGCCAGACGGGTGGGACTGAATCCTTGTCACTATGGAGCACATTCCTTTCGTATTGGGGCGGCAACACAGGCCTACCAAGACGGAGCGGCGCCAGAAGACATCATGGGTCTGGGGCGGTGGAAATCGAAAGCGTACAGAGGGTATGTGCGTCCGGTATATGATAGCTAACATGTCCATTTTCCAGGGCACCTGGCTTCACCCGTGGATGTCCTCTTCGTGGGCCACAGCTACGTGTATCGAGCAGGCCTGTATGCTGCATGTTCGGGCTGGGGACGGCACCTGGGACTTGATGGCTTCATCCACCTTCGCTGGTCCGGCTGCAGGGGGATGAAATGGAGGGCCCTCCTTGACATGGTAGCGGCACAGGTGTACCAGTCTGGGGCGCCAGGAGCCCTGGTTATTCATCTTGGGGGGAATGACCTACCAAAAATGAAGGGGTTGCAACTCATTAATGTAATGACAGCCGATTTGGCAGTGTTGAGGCACCGTTTGCCCAACACAAAAATTTTCTGGTCCGCTATAGTTGAGCGCCGACGGTGGCGGCATGCTCTGTCGCCAAAAGGGGTGAACCTGATGGCACGCAAGGTTAACAAAATGGTTATGCAGTTTGTAAATGGTTGGGGAGGGGTGTCGATTCCACACCCGGATATTGATCGTGAGCTGGAGGCGTTATACCGGCCTGACGGGGTACATTTGTCAGATTGGGGTACGGACATATGGCTGCAAGACGTGCGGGCTGCCCTAGTAGGATGGCGGGAGGATCAGGAGTGTTGGGCGGGAGCGAGGCCTTGAAAGACCTTGCTCTAGTGGCGGGGGGCATAGGGGGAGCCTGAGTTTTTACTGGGATGACGGCTTGCGGCCCGACTCCCGAATTGGGACCTCCTAAGAGGTGGCTGGGCGTGAAGGGCTGACCTCTGTGGAAGAGGCCTAGGTATTCACGCAGCCGGGTGGCCCGAGGCTGGACCAATGGAGGTGTGCGCCCCCTGCGGTGCCTCGGGTGGCGGCACTCCCCAAGGTAAGGATCCTAGTGGCCTAGGAACCTCGACTCCCGGCTGGGAGAAGAGGGGGAATTCCTAGCAGGGCCACTAGGAGTTTAGGTGCGGGTGGTCGGCTGACCACAGGGCAGGCTTTCCCCTATGCCCATCCAACACTTCCTGTTATGCATTAAAGCCGTGGCCGGTTATGCCAATCTATTATAGTGTCAAGCGTCTTCACTTGGGGGCCGGTGATGCACTCCTGCCTGTCAAAAGAAAGCCGAGACTCACCGTGGCTGCCCATTGACGGGCGGAGTTGCAGGCGCCAAGGAAGAGGCGCGAAGGAAGGACGTGCCGGCCGGCACGTTGGGAGCGGCAGGACGCCAGGCGTGCGGGGCGGGCAGGAGACGAGCTATAAAAGGGCGCCACGTGCGCCAGCTCAGTCTCTTTGCCGCCTTGGAGCCCGATCGACGGAAGGCTTTCCCACCCTCCCTCCCTGGTTTCTGGTTGGATTGTTACATTTGATTGGAATGTTTATGTGGGTTGCTATTCATGTCACGGCTGGGCGGGGGGCATAGGGGGAGCCTGAGTTTTTACTGGGATGACGGCTTGCGGCCCGACTCCCGAATTGGGACCTCCTAAGAGGTGGCTGGGCGTGAAGGGCTGACCTCTGTGGAAGAGGCCTAGGTATTCACGCAGCCGGGTGGCCCGAGGCTGGACCAATGGAGGTGTGCGCCCCCTGCGGTGCCTCGGGTGGCGGCACTCCCCAAGGTAAGGATCCTAGTGGCCTAGGAACCTCGACTCCCGGCTGGGAGAAGAGGGGGAATTCCTAGCAGGGCCACTAGGAGTTTAGGTGCGGGTGGTCGGCTGACCACAGGGCAGGCTTTCCCCTATGCCCATCCAACACTTCCTGTTATGCATTAAAGCCGTGGCCGGTTATGCCAATCTATTATAGTGTCAAGCGTCTTCACTTGGGGGCCGGTGATGCACTCCTGCCTGTCAAAGGGGATTGGTGAATTGATTGAATATCAGTAAGTGTGCATTCTAGTTCATTCAAGAATTCCACCCCCAGCCCAATGGAAGTGGCTTGTTCCCTGCTTTTATGGCAATGCTGGGAATAGCCTTGTGGATTAGTCCAAATAAGGCAGAATAGGAGAAGTCCAGGGAGCTATCACAGAGCTCCAAGGATCCAGGGAGCCCTGGTTGAGAATGCCTGCAGTATGGAGTTAGCAGTATGGTCTAATTGACTAGCAGGTGAACAAGTCAACTAGCACCTAAGGGCTGTGTCAGCAGACTCTTCCTGTTGGTTTCTGGCATTTGACTGGCCATTGTTGGAAATAGGATTCTGGACTAGATGGACTGATCTGACCCTCCATTTTAAAGATGAAATGGTTGGATTTCCTTCTATTGGTGAGTGCCCTGAGAGGTCCAGGAATAAAGGGAAAATTGAGAATGCGTTTTTCTGATGGTGTGCTTTCCTCTGGTACCAGAGGAGCCTTCTCCTAGAGGGAAATTGCTGCCATAAGTGAATCAGATCCACAGGATCCAAATAGAAAGCCAGATGGATATTGCTGTGGGATGTGATTCAATGTTATTTGAAAAAAAGGTCTTGGTTATATGTATTATTCCTTCCCTTCCTCTCTTTTATCTTTGAACTTTGTGTTATGTTGAAAACCAATACGCATGGCATGAGTACTCAAACAAAACTGCTGAAAATGTTGGGCTTTCCCCCAGGTGCTTAGCAAACCAGTGCCATTGTCTTCTCAATCTCATGTGGCAAAGAAAAGATGCATGATAAAGCCCCTCTCTCAGCCTGCAGGTCTCAGCAATGTTCTCGTTTAGTCCCCAAATGGCTGTCGAGTTATGGCGTCTTGGTAATGCCCTGAATGATAATCGCTCAAAATTCCTTGTGTTAATTCCCCCGTATTCTCAGAGCATCATGGCATCCCTGCTGGAGGACAGCACAGAGAGAGACACCACTCTTCAAACCAACACCGTAGTGCACTCTGGAGAGGAGTTGGTGTGGGGAGGAACCAACTCTTTTAGGACTCTGCTGTTTACAAGTCTGAGAGCTAAACTTCAAGCAGAAGGAACAAGGGACCCACAGGACCATGTGTCATGAACAACACGCTTATGGCTAGCCGCAGAAACCGCAAAGGCATTAGAAGATGTTCTAAGCCAGGCCGAACTGAGGAATATCTGAAGGTAGCCGGAGCAAGAGAGTGAATCAGATTTCCTCGGAGAGAGGTCAAGTACAGTTCACCTAACTGACTTGCACTATAAAAGCCAGTCGGGAGAATGTGACCTAGTCTCTCCCCCACGCAGAAAGAGAAACTTTCAACCAGCCATAACTTCAAACTTCAGGTAAGAAGAAACTCCGCTCGCTTGGCAGTTCACTAATGCGGGGGGAGGGGATGTGGTGTCCTCTGTCCGCTGTGTAGGAGGTTCAGCATCAGGAACCAAAGGGAGGCACGTTGCCGTTTGAGGCCGATAAAAAATGCAGCAAAGAGCAGAAGTGTATTCATTGTTGAACAGCCGTAGTTGGTCCAGTAAAAGCCATTACTTCCTTTTAAAAATTTCTTTTATACAGTGGAGCCAGTCATGGACGACCTCCCCACTGTGTGCCTTGATTGGCACTTCCTCTTTCTGAGATTTTCTTGAAACCGGGAGTTTCCCTTGAGAGCCCAAAAAGAAATCGCACAACAACAATAACAACAAATACCCTGCATTAAATCACCCAACAAACCTTCCCATCACCTCAGTATTCCCCAATCCCCTTCCTTGTTCAAAAGTTTGCTTAATGGTGTAACAATGTCAGTGGCAATATATATATATTTATTTTCTTTTCTGTATTATCTTTAAAAAAAAATTTTAATCTAAAAAAGAAAAGAAAGAAAAGAGACTACGGGAGGTCTTGGGATGTGGGTATACTGTAACCAAAATATATTTATTTTCTTTTTGGTATATCTTTATAAACATTTTTTTTTTAATTCTAAAAAAAAAATGTCAGTGGCAAATTTCCCAACCTCTTTTTCCCTTGTAGTTCTCAAGTTCTCTAAAATTCATTTATTGGTATGGGAAGATCTGCTAACTGAGCACCATGACACACTGGAGGAGATTCTCCCTCCCTCCCTGCTCCTGTGTCCAGTCACATCATCAGCTGAGTTACTCAGTGCTCTCAGGAGTTGTCTGTACCCCTTGTTGGTAGAGGGCAGCAGTCGCTTCAGCAATAGAAGCGGCGGGAGGCGAAAGGTGCAGTGACACCTCCTGGGGGTCGCTTGACTTTAGTGTGAGTTCTTTTGCAAATACAATTGTCCCTGATGAGGCTGCAAGGGTCCACACCTTAATGCTGTCCCCAGTACTGTCAGAGGGCTGCTCTCAACCCCCTCTTTCTTGTCTTCCTCCATTTGACCTTCTTCTCAGCCTTCAGGCCTCTGTTCACTGTTCTCCACCTCCTCCACTCACTGTTCATGTTTTGGTAGCCCACTGTCCCTTTGCCTCCTTCTCTCCCAGCGCTCTCTCTCTATTTTTTTCTCCCTGCATATGCCGCCCCCTCTTTCTTGCTCTTTCCACCCACCCCATGCTCCTCATCCACCCTCCTTTTTCCTCCTCCTTCTCTCTTGTTCCCTCCTCCTCCTTGATTACCCAAGGATTCAATATTCCCTCCCTGCTCCCCAGTGTGTTGTCTGCAGAACGACTCCCGCCAACTTTCCCACACTAACTTCCATGATGGGCTTGCTTCTCTGCCCCTTGCCCTCTCCACTCCCTCCAAAGGCATTAAGACATATGGTAAAGGCTCTGCTGCCATCTTTAAGCCCTTTCCAGCCTCAGTCTGCTGCATCGCCTCTGAAGATCTGTGTACTGGTGTGGGAAGGGGGACTGCAGTGTTCAGAGAGGCTTTGGGCCAGCAGGCACATCACTTTTCCTCTGATGTCATGGGGGTCTCTGGGGCTGTGGTTTTCCCTCCAGGTCCCTCCCTTCCTGCAGCAAGCCTAGGGTCACCTACTCCAGCCTTGGGATGGGGCCTGGGGGGGTGTCTGGGTGAGTTTGACCTCCCCGGCTGGAGCTTTGGGAGGCCAGCCAGCACAGGGAGGTCCAGACAGGTGCATAGTGGGAAATGAAGTTACCAGAATACCTATATTTCCTCTCTCCCAGCTGCCTGGTATTGGCTGAAATTGTCTTCAACTGCAATGGCCAAGCAGAAAAAGTAGATTGGTTAGATAGGGGGCTTCCAGGATTCTCTGAATTATGTCACTGAGAGTCCTGTGAGGTTTTAAGAGCCAGTGTGGTGTGGCGGTTAAGAGCAGCAGATTACTCTGGAGAACCGGGTTTGAGTTCCCACTCCTCCACATACAGCCATTTGGGTAACCTTAAATGTAGAGTTTTTTCTTGCAGACTGGTTGTCTTATAATAACTCTATCAGTCTGTTGTGGGGAGAGGAAAAGAAAGGCAATTATTAGCTGCTTTGAGACTCTTTTTGGTAGAGAAAAGCGACGGAAGAACCAACCCTTCTTATTCCTCAGAGCTTGGAGAGTCCCTTCCCAGTGAATATGAACACTCCTCGTATTGAATTTTTTCATCTTAGTAATTCTACAAAGACCTCCTAAATTAGGATGCTTGCTCTTGTACTTTCTTGGGAACATATTTAAACGAAGACTTTCTCCTGTAGCACAACTCCCCTTCGCTATTGTTCTTCAGGAACTTCGGTTACGGATACCGCAGCTGCAAAGAAAGATGAGCAAGGAGTGGGCCTCCTTTTCATGTTTGAAGTGCCAGAGAAGCAGACTTCAAATGACAAAAACCTTCCCTTCGCTCTGCCTGTCTGTTTGTTCTCTGCCTCTGTGTGGTGATGGAGAAGACTACATCTAAAACATTGGGAGCAAGGTGTTTAAAATATGCATCAGAAAAGCTTGCCAAGTCAAAGGTGTAACTGCTTTGTCTAGGCAAGCCATCTCAACCAGCCTCAATGTATGCCGGGCGGGTTTGTGTTTTGCACAAAGAACACAATTTCATTGTCTGCAAAAAATATATATCCTATCCAAAGACACTTATAGGCGATTATATCCCACGGTACAATTTGAACCACTGTGTTATGCTGAAAAGAAAAGAAAAAATCTGCCTTTCCCTGATTATGTTTTCAAATACCCACACATCCTCCACCATCCGTATGTTATTAACTAAATTGCATGCTTTAAAAATATACTGTCCAAAGATTCTATACTACCTACCTTCTAGCAGGTGAAGGAATAAGACTACATAAACACTTATAATTTTTTTCTCTCTCTCTCTTATCTACTTAATTCATTCCTTTTATTGAAATGAGCCAAACCTACATGCTGGCACTAAAATACAATTGCTTTTGTCCATAGACTCAAAAAGCATGGAAATTGTTCTTGTTCATACCTTGAAGTCCTTGGGGGTGGTGCTTTGTTCCTCCCCCCCCCCCCAGTCTACTTACATTACATACTATTTGCGTAGAAGAAATCTATTTGCTTTATGCAGGGCTGAATGAAGAACTGAAGAATTAAACTTCTTTTGCCAGACATCTCAGATTCTGCTCCAAGAAAATTTAATTCTGTGGACCTGTAAATGCCACGTACATTAATTTTTTTTACATGATTTCTATCATTTTTGCATAATTTATTTATTTAACTATTGTGCATTGTTTACACAAATTAAATCCTGTAGTGTGTCCCTCCCCCCCTCACTGTGCTAGATCGAACCAGTTTTTCCTGCAGTGAATACAGATTCAGAATACAGAATTATTGGCAGTGAATACAGAAAGTGAATCCCCTCTGACAACCTAAAACCTAAAAAGACTATGCTACAAATAATGGGAGCTGAACAGACAGAAACCATATGGGATGGAAGTTATAGTTAAGAATTGAATGAGATTCTTCAGAAATCCAGCTAAATCCAGCCCACTTTATATACACTATTCGGTCTCAAAACAAAGATGACACAAATGCTGCCCAGTTAGAATCTCAACATGCAAATCTGATTTTCTGACCCAGAATCCACTAATCTACTACAATTTTCCAGTGAGTCCAGGAATTAAATGTGAGGAGAGTGTGAACTGTCCTCAGAATTTGCAAAACCTCTCCCTGTATACCTGTGACATCTTGAGCAAACTGGAGGTCAATTGTACCATTGATCCCTTGATAGAGACTTACTTCCATCGATATCAGAGGCTTTTCCAGGTTCTGCCTTGGAGCCTAAATTGAACTGTAGAATTCACTCTGCATTCTGCACTATGCTCCCTGGTTTCTAGCTCACCAGTATTAACTTATACAGATTCCTCCCCAAAACATTTTGGAAGGGAATGCAGCTGTTCCATCTCCCCTAGAAAGTATGGTTTCTTGCACTATAACCTTTCTCAACAAGATTTCTGAAATTTCTACACACTATGTTGGATCAACCCAGTTTTCTTTTTCTCCAATGAAAAAGAAAAGATTCATGTTCAACCAATCAAAAACTGTGCTGCTGGAGAACATAGGACCTGAATAGACAAAATACATGTGGGATAGGAGCTGTACATGATAGGGGATTGGAGAAGACTGAAGGGAAACACTGTCTGGATCAAACCCAATGACTGAACTGCTCTTCCCTCATAATGACACCCTTAGATAAATGAGGCTGGGTGCTGATTCACCAGGATTGCCCTGAGCTTGAGAAGAAGAGTTGTTTATATATATACCCCTATTTTCACTACCTGATGAAGTCCCCACATGGCTTACAGTCCCCTTTCCTCTCCCCACAACAGACCCCCTGTGAGGGAGGTGAGGCTGAGAGAGCCCTGATATTACTGCTTGGTCAGAACAGCTTTATCAGTGCTGTGGTGAGGAAAGGAAAGGATTCCATGGATGCATTTCAAAACCACTTTGATTGGAAGTTAGACGCAGTTTTTATTGTACAGTGTCTGGCATTGACAAAGAAACCCTCCATATGATGGAGATTCTTGTAAGAATCTCAAAGGTGAACTGATGCGGCTTGCATAATATTAATTCTCTAATTAATGCCAAGGCCGAGGATTGACTCATGTGGAAAAGTCTGTGTGCAAGTGATCAGACTGCTTTCAGATATAACAAAAAGTTGCAGTTTTTACAAAACAGTTTTGCCCAAACCCTAGTTGTATGTGTATTAATTGCAATCTAGTCACTTATAACTTTTTGCCACCCTATGACCGTTTATGCCCTGGGAACTTCACTGCTCTAGCTCTCATGCAGGAGTACAAAAGGACATTTGAGAATCTTAATTACAAAGCTTGCTGTGACCTGCCTCAATCACTTTGATACATCCTTCCTCATTTCAAACAACTGGTATTCAACATTTTGTTTTTCTTATTTATTTTATATACCACCCTTCCAACAAGCCTTCCCATCTACACAGCCCATGGCGTTCTGTATGACAGCTAACCAACAGCTCAGGTATGAGGTTGCTTGGATTGACCTATGTCACAAGATCTCCATGAACAGGTCAGGCATCACTTAAAAGCATCTGCCAGCACTCATCACATTGGTGTGTGCTTGGAACTTACAGGGTTCCATTACAGTTCCTCGGCAGCAGTGCAAGAACTAGGTTTGCCAACAACCTGGAGAAAAACTATTCTGTCCCTTTATTGGAGGAGTAATATGGTTGTTTAGCAGGCAGTGTTATTTGAAAAAAAAATCAGCTACTATACCCATACTGTAAGCTTCTATTAGAGGGGAGTTCTAATATAGAACACTCAGTTTTCACAAATATCCTTAGCTTGCAGAGTCAGACTGGTAAAGTGAGCAAGGGGAGAATGGGAAAACAGAGCATGCAGTTCCCCCTGTCATTACCCTGAAGAGATCCTAAGCCAGTGGTTCTTGACCTTCCTAATGCCATGACCTTTAATACAGTTCCTCATGTTGTGATGACCCCCAACCATAAAATTATGCAAGTGTACTTTCATATAAATTAAAACAAAACTGACCAAGATCCATTGTTCATGATTGTATATAATTTTTCCCCCAGGGTTTCTCAGTTCAGTTCTACCTCTTGTCCCAGTGAGCTGTGCCGCCATCTGGAGCACCTGGAGGGAGATTATACTGCACTGGAGGTGCTGCTGGAGTGGCTGGTGGCCGAGCACGGGCGCCTGCAGGAGCAGCAGCAACAGTGGCAGCACCCCCCTGGCCAAGCTGCTCACTTTGCCGTGACCCCTGTAAAAGGATTGTTTGACCTCCAAAGGGCTCCTGATCCCTAGGTTGAGAACCACTGTCCCAAGCATATCTACTGAGATCTACTCAGAAGTTAGTAAGATTTCATTCAAAATGGCTGACTCCCAGGAAAGTATTCTCAGGACTGCAGCATGAGAGAGCCCAGGAAAGCCTGTGTTAATTTCCCCTGCTGTTAGGTAGGTCAGGATTAGGATGGGCACAAAACAACAACAAAAGTGGGATGTCTTGATTCAAGGCTGAACTATGAACTAAACTGTGAATCCAATTGAACCAGAAGGTTAGTTCATGAACCAAACAGGTGTTTGATTCATGGTCTTGCAAACCCCAACTGAAAGGAATCACAATCCCTTTAATGCAGGGTTGCAGGAAGCTTGGAAAACAGCTTAACGGCAAGGAGCAGGCTGTTCCCCATGGCTTAGTTGTTTGGGGCTGTATTGTACAGCCCCTTTAAACTTAAAGGGCTGTTTTTGTGGCTTTTGCAGAGAACACAAAAGCAGGACTTTAAAAAGACAGAGTCTCTTAAAACCGCTGCTTTCTGGCCTGTCCATGAACCACCAATAACTGGTTCATGAACCACAAATGGGAACATTCATGATGAATGTTGCTTTGTGGGTCAGCTTGTTCCCATCCCTAATTACGATGACTCTGGCCTGGCTAGCTCAGGCTATCCCAATATTATCAGATCTCAGAATCTAAGCAAGGTTGGTTTTGGTTAGTACTTGGATGAGAAATTGCCAAGGAAGTCCAGGGTTTCTCCACAGCGCCAGGCAGTGACAAGCCATCTCTGAATGTCTCTTGCCTAGCATTGCCATAAGTTGGCTGCTTTTTGATGGCCAAAAAAGAAGCTACAATAACAGCAAGGGGTTAAGGGAAAACTTGGGGAAACAGCACAAAATGCACACAGAACAATTTAAAGATACTTTGAATGCTCCCTAACAATGGAAACCTTTCTGAGTATTTGAGGGTCTTCTCATAATCAAATCGCCATCGGAGATGAGGGATGTTTGCAGACCATTCATCTTGGTATACTTTCATGCCGTATCCGTTATAGCTATGAGAAGAATCTGGGAGAGAAATCAGAGAGCTGCTTGAGTGCTGTAGTTATAACTCTCTTTTTGCAAGGCAATGGCATCCTGTGTTTTGCTTCTTCTGGCATACGCCATTAGCTCTAAAAGAAAGTGTTTTATGAAAGAGCTGAAATGGAGGCTCAGGATTTCAAGTAGGTACTCAACAAGGCTGTTTTTACTGTGAGTAGTGAGCTGGACAAAAACATCTTTCGGTGTGTTGAAACCTTTTCCTTGCGCACACTGAACCAGAGAGAGTAGATCATATGGTGCCACTGTTAACAGGCTCGGTCATTTTCAGATCACTGTAGAGACAGCCCAATCTGAGACTGTTTCTGTGGAAGACACAGCCTTATCACATACCAAAAGAAACAAAGGCCCTGAATTTGGGATGCTGGTTTGGTGGAGGCACAAGGAAGAGAATGTGTGGAATTTGACATCTTTCAGTTACCTGTCTATAAGTCTGGAAGACACTTCTCATCTTCAAATTCTTTATGAATTTATTCATTGACATGGTGGCTGAAAAACACAACAATGCCTTGCCCTGAAGAATAATGTTTTGTGTTCAATTCAGGTTATTCAAGGAGAGTGTCTAAAAAGCCCACTGGTTTCAGGATTCTCAAATTTTGCAATTAGAAGTTTTGTTTTGTGTATATGGGAGCAATATTGAAAAGGCCCTGAGCTATATAGAAAGGGTAGACTAGAAAAATAAAGATTTATTTGATCTATTTATTTTATATCTACATCCATCTATCTATCCAACCACACACACACATACACACAGTAATAGCCGATTTATTGCAACGCTGTAGGGTTTCTAAGGCAAGGTCCAGTTCTCATAGGACAAAACAGTCTTTCGCACCTATCCCTTTACAATTCCAAAACCTGGTGCATCCAAGGAGTGGAGTAATGGAGGGCTTGTGAGGACATCCTTGGTAGTTTCAGGAGATTCATCCCCAAGACATACAACTTAAAGAATAATGTGCATGATATATTAGCACCATGGTGTATGGGGATCAGATGTTTCAATATCTCTGGTTTAATCCATTGCACAGATAACCTCAAAAAGGAGATGAGTAGACAGCAGTCAATGTTAGTTGACAGAGGTATCTAAAGTCAGAAGAGCACAGAATCTTGCAGCATGTGGATCATAGAGTCTCACTGATTCCCAAACTTGTGGAAATTAATATCTGAAATATTCACCTCACATTCTGATTCTAACAGTATGATATTGTCTTGGGGAAAGGAATGTCCTTTTAAATAGTCAGCTTAAGCCATGCAGGCGACACTCAATTTGGCAACTCTGTCTTTAGGTTTTCAGCTTTTTATTTGTCTGTGAAAATGGGGGAGAGGGGGGGGGACAGAAATGTATTTTTAAAGAACATACAGGACTTTAAAAAGACAAGTTCTGTCCTAAGATGATGGCGGCAGCTCTTGTTGCCTCTTATACCTAATCATTTTTGACCGTGGCTTGACTGCTGGGAGGCATACAACCGATGTTGTTAACTCCTGTTAGGAATCTATGTACAATAGGGACTACAATAGCTATTAATAGCTGCTCTGCCAGCATGCCAAGTGGAATTATTTACTTCTCTTTTGTGTCCAGCAGAATATTCTCCTCAGAAACAGCTTTAGAACATCCTCTGTGTTTCAAAACAGGTTTGCCGTTTAACACATGAGGGGACACTAATTGGGAAAAATAAACCCTCTTGTAAGGCTGGAATTCACTGTGCTGATGCAGGCCATTTTGATGAGACCTCCCCAGCTTTCTTTCCATTTGTTGTAGAAGATACGGACCCTATATACTTTTAGCACCTTTTTCACATTGAAAAAGCCCTCATAGGCTTATATGTGGGTAAATACGGTAATGGAAATAAAAGCCTTCTCCAGCCAGCCATTCGTTGCATTGCCTTTTGCAAATGTGTACTGCAAGCTGATCTTACTCTGGCAGCTTGTAGGACATCAACGGTTTGACATAGGGACTCTGATATTTTTTTCCTTTTACCTTCAATGGCAAACGAATGACAATGCTGGATGGGAGAGCCTGTGATGATGGAGCATTTCCCACCCTCGGCTTATATGTGAGTCAATACGTTTGCCCAGATTTTGAGGTAAAATTAGGTGCCTCGGCTTATATGTGGGTCGGCTTATATGCGGGTATATACGGTAAGTGACAGCATAGTTGTTTGCTTCAAGGTTAGCACCCATTTTCTTGCCATCAAGGTAATGGAAGAATTGAAACAAAAGCCTTACACCACAAGCCTATGAGTTTTTTGAAGTCTCTGCCATTTTGCCATCAAGCCACAGCTGACTTATGGTGACCCCCCATGGAGTTTTCAAGGCAAGAGACTTCAGAGGTGGTTTGCTCTTGCCTGCCGCGACATAATAATCTTGGTGGCCTCCCTTCCAAATACTGACCAGGGGTGACCCTGCTTAGCTTATAACATTTGATGAGATTGGGCTAGCCTGTGCTATCCAGGTCAGAGCAAAAGGTTAGGAGTGTTACTAAAAGATTTCTGACATATTGAAGGCTTTCAAGGGATAGACAGCCTGTATGTATGCTAAATCTCAATATCTGATTGGAGCGGGGTAGAGGGCTTAAAAGCTCACCCTTTTATGACTGGATTTTTAAAAAATATGTTCTGACTGAGCAGCATTTAAAGCCTTCTTGAAGAGATGTTAGAGTTTGCTGTGTGAGAGAGATCACCAGAAGTTTTTTTAAAAAATAAATCTAGCTGAGAAGGAGGGTGTTTAAACCCCAAACATATTATAAGGCCAGATATAGTAAATTCTAAAAGCCTCTTTAGTCCTTTGAAGACTTGCAAATATGTTGACAGGGTTTTAGGTCACAGGGAATGTCTAATAAAATTCAGTACCTGTGATCTGACTGATGGAAAGGGGGTTGTTTTTTAAAAAATCTCTACACTTTCGAAACTTCATCACCCTGCTTATCAATTGAAGTCAGCAAAAAAGGACCGTAGAGGAATATTTTTGAAAGGAATGCTGAAAATAACAGCCTCTTCCCCAGTCTAAAGCCAATGCAAGATGTTGAGTCTCATCCATTCCTTATCATCAATGTGATGGATGGCCATTGTGTCAGCATAAGAGAATGCCCCCAAATGCACAGTCCAAAGTTCTGAACACAATAAAATCAAAGCGATGTGATTTTTTGACCATGAAGTTTGGTTTTGCATTTTGATACATCTTTAAATGTCTCTCAGAATAATTACCACTTGACAAATGCTTATTAGGATAAGAAAAATGATACCTTTCTGAATATGGTAAGAATAATCAAATCATTAGGTTATGATCTTAAAGTAGTTGGTTGTGGTACTTTTCTTATTAGTTCTTGGACACTTTGTTGAATTGGGAAATAAATGTCAAGCAGTGTGTTTGTGTGTGTGTGTGTATTTAAAACACTGATGAAATTAATTTAGCAAAAGCATTCAGTTAACTATAATAGTATTTTTGAACAAACTAATTAAGAGAAAATTCATAGTACAAAGCAGTTAATGAAGTAAACACCAAGAATATATTAAAAAAAAATTAAATCATGATGAGGATTTGGAATAATTGTTTTAACAAATGAAGATGCAATTCATTAGGTTTTTTAAAAAAATAATGTGGATTGCTTGTGATATTAAATAGGATCTGCCAAGGGTGTAAATTGCTCTCAAGACCAGTTCTTTGCCCAAGTCACCCAAGCAGTGGCTTAGGACAGCCCAACAGAGAGAGTGTCCGGGTTTAATTTGGTGATCAATAGAAACTAAGCCAAACAACACCTACTGGATCCATGCCACTGTTGCTTGTAGCTGAACCTAACAGCTACATACAATTATTGGTGTCAAGTGGAGCTTGGTTTGCTCCAGAAGAGATCATGTGTGGTCTTGCAAAGGGGAACATTGTGTGTGAACAGAGCAACATGCATATTTTTTTATCTTTGCTCTGTATGTTTCCATGGTCACTTTGGTATCCTACTGAGCTGCCACTCAGTGCCACCCGGATCTACGGGGCACTATATAATGATGGTTTGAGTTCTATCTAGTCAGTCTCAGAGATTCCTGGTATTCCCCTTGAACCGTGGGGTGTTGCAAATTTCTCTCCTATCCCCATGCTATTTAAATGAAGCCACTAGGAGAGGTCATTCATTCATTTATTTATTTAGATTTTTATACCGCCCTTCCCTACGGTTTACATAAAGAGCGGCTGCGGCTAGACGCGGCCGCAGTTGGCGGGCGGGGGAGGAAGGAGTAGGGACGGGAGCGGCAGAGCGCAGGCGCGCTCGGAACGTCGGACGGCGCAAGGGGCGGGGGCAAGGCGCTTATAAGCGCCACGTGCTCGGCCCCTCGTCCTCTTGCGCCGCGAGCTCCGAGGAAGACGCCCTCCCACCCTCCCTATATTATGGTTGTACTTTTCGTCACAGCTGCGGAATGGGGGGCACGAGGTGGAGTTTTGGTCCAGGGACCAGTTTGCGACTGGGACCTGAGGTGGGGGTCTCAATAAGAGACCGGCTGATACCGAGCGCGGCCTTACCCGGCTGGGAAGGCCAGGGGCTCGGAGCCAGGAGGTAAGGGTGGTTGTATGAGGCGGACGCCCAACAGCCATGACTGACCTCCTCCCAGGGGAGGGCATCAAGGAGCAAGGGATCCTTCCTCCCGGCTGGGAGGAACGGGGAACCCAGGGCGCTCCTTGAGCCCATGTCAGCAGCTGGACGGCTGCGCGGGGAGGGCTCCACACCTCGTGCCAGGCCAACCCCTAGTTGTTGTTATTCAATAAAAGCTGTGGCCTTGTTCATGCCAAAGCCGGCTCGCGTATTATTATGACTGAGTTCCCCATGCCAGTCAAAACATTTTGGAACATTTACATAGAAGACTATCAAAATCAATATAACAGTATAGCAATAACAACAACACACCAACTAGAACAGCACTTCAACAATAACTTTGACACTCCCTCAGCAGGTTCAATCCATCTGGAGGTGGGGGGGGGACACCTGTAGATGTTATGGGTCAGTCGGCCCCACCAAATGCCTGGTGGAAGAGCACCTTTTTGCAGGCCCTGCGGAATTGTGGAAGTTCCGGCAGGGCCCTGATCTCTTTGGGGAGCTCATTACACCAGGTGGGGGCCAGGACTGAAAAGGCCCTGGCCCTTATTGAGGTCTGACATGCCTCTTTAGGGCCAGGGATCCGTAGTCAGTTGGAGGTGGCGGAGGGTAGAGCTCTTCATACCTCATCAGGAGGTATGATCTCTAATATCCATGGATATAAAAACACTAAGCTCTACCAGTTTGGTGTAGTGGTTAGGAGTGCGGACTTCTAATCTGGCATGCTGGGTTCGATTCTGCGCTCCCCCACATGCAACCAGCTGGGTGACCTTGGGCTCGCCACGGCGCTGATAAAATTGTTCTGACCGGGCAGTGATATCAGCGCTCTCTCAGCCTCACCCACCCCACAGGGTGTCTGTTGTGGGGAGAGGAATGGGAAGGCGACTGTAAGCCGCTTTGAGCCTCCTTCGGGTAGGGAAAAGCGGCATATAAGAACCAACTCTTCTTCTTCTTCTTCTTCTACCTTTCTTTTCCACTTCATTTCAAAGATACTGTTAATGTTCTGAAGCAGTGCCTGGAGGCAGTAATGTCCTAGATGTGGGTGCTGGATGTAGGTGGTGGATAGGGATGAACAAGCTGAAACTTAATCTTGACAAGACATTCTTCTCTGAATTAGTAAAAAGACAGACCAAGAATTTCAGATCTCTGCTTTGGATGGGGTTATATCAACTTAGAAAAGCCAAGCTCACAGCTTGGAGGTTCTACTGGACACAGTGGTCCCCTTAGAAAGCTGTGGTTGCTGTGGCTTGAAGTGCCTTTGCCCAGATCCATCTGGTACATTGGTTGTCTTTTACTGGTTTAGTTAGATCTAGCCAGAAGAAAAAAAAATCAGAAAGACTAAATTAAGGGGGACAGAAATCTTGATGAATTTGGTATATCTATCCATGGTTTCTCTTAATATTTGTGAAATTGGCCCTGGGGTGGAGCAAGTCCGGGGTGTCTGAGTTGGAATAGGGTGAATCAGGGTGCGGCAAAGCTGGCCGCATCCTGATTGTACATCCCCTACAGCTCCCATCCTCTGTTGCTGCCCATTCGCCCTTCAGCTCAAATGCGCGCCTGGCTCCCCAAGCCTGTGACTCTCCCACTGTCTGCCACTCCACCAGCCCCATAGAACACCCTGGCCTGACAGCCCGATAGCCTGGCAGTGGTGGTGAACACTGCTGCGAGCGAGAACACATATGGAGCGAGAGGTGGGGCAGGGGCCACGGTGAATGCTCTTCCCATGGCCGTGACAAGCCACTGGTACTGCACAAGACCTGCCCACCTATTACTGTGCCAAAGACCATCCCCAGAGACCTGTCGAGCCCAGGACCGCTGAGTAGAGACCTCCCGCCAGTGACCTGCCCCTCACACCAAGGTTGAACTAACTAGGGTGACGGTGATCACCTAACTGTGCAGTGCTCTCAAGAGCTGCCCCCACCACCTGCTCAGCCTCCCCAACTCCACCTGCTCTGCTATGGGACCCAGCCATGCCACCAGATACACTGCCAGCCCTCCACCGCTCCTCCACTAAGGTGCCGCCACTGCTGGTGGGGCCGTACTAGAGCCCGTTGTGTGCAAAATACAACAGGTACATTCCAGTGACCCCACCCAGCAGCTGCAGAGACTTACTGGAAGATGGCTAGTAGGCTGCCACTGTGTCTGGCAGCATCCCCAGGCCCCGCTGTTGAACAGGCGGCAGAGGCAAGCATGAGCAGGCGGCAGCTCATTAGAGTGCTGTGTGGGGAGCCGACGCCAGGGGCACATCACTGCCAGTGGATTTGTGCTCAGTGGGCTCTGGCTTGGTGGAGGTATGGGGAGGGTATTTGGCACTGTAAGGGGCAGCCACATCACACAGGTGGTGGTGGGAGGATAACAGCGTTCTATGCAGCTGCATGATGAATGGCCACGTCTTACAGCACCAAAGACCCTGCCCAGAGGGCCACTAAGGCTGAGGCCACTGAGTATAGACCCACCATCTGCGACCTGCCCCTTGCCCCAAGGCTGCACCACCCAGGGCAGCGGCAGTTCTTGGCTCCCTGCACAGCACTCTAAAGAGCCACACTGCCACCTTCTCAGGCTCACCGATGCTGCGTGCTCCACAATGAGGCCTGGGAACTCCACAAGACACAGCGGCAGTCCACCAGCGGTCTTCCAGTAAGCTGCCGCCGCTGTTGCAGCAGGCGTTGCTAGAGCCCGTTGTATTTTGCATGCAATACTAGTAGCTTATATACTAGTATATACATCAAATTCATTAAGGTGTCAACAACACATAGGTAAAACAAAGATTCCAAATTTACTATCAAGATTACTACACAATATCTTCTACTTCATTTATTTGCATGTATTCAAGCCACTTATGAAAAACATCTTAGAATTTTGTGTAACCTGCTCTTTAGATTTATATCTATTCCAGTACCTAACAAATGGAAGTGAAATCCTGACAAGCCTTTGATTTTACTCTTCTTATATGTTGTAATTTTTGTTGTGGAACACATCTTATGCCGTTTTTGGGACTGGAGTGTTATGGAAGTAGAAATGGATGTTATGTTGGTCAATCCCACCCCCTCCCTGAGTGCAGCATAAGAGGCAGAGAGCCAGGTGGTAGCCACAGCAACTAAAGTGGTAGAGGCAGCAGAGGTGGCTGCAGTAACAGAGGCAGCGGCCACAGCGGAGGCCGCAGTGGCAAGCATGGGGAAGGAGATGGCCGAGTGGAGCAGAACTCACTTCCAGGTCTGGCCAGCCACTGCCCCATCCATCCCTCATCCACCCAGACTCCTGACAAGTGGCAGAAGCAGCAGTGTTGGGGAGAGCAGGGCTCTGAGAAAACCCTAGCCAGCCATCAACCATCTTCAGAGCCTGCAGGAGGAAGGGGTGCAGCAATGGCTCTCAAGGCTCAGTGCTGAGTCCTGCTCACATCATCACACATCAGGAGTGTGGTTGGACAAGGGATGGGCAGGGTGGCAGCTGGCCAGGAGAACTACAGTGGCAGTAGTGTGAGTGGGGTTCACCTCTGGCCCTGCTCAACCATCATTCCGCCAATCCCTCAGGGGCCCCTGGTAAAGTGGTAGCAACCCATGGCCAATTCTCAGATATTTTTTTCCCACCAGTCTCATGTGCCATATCTTATGAACCCATTCCCCATGTTCACAGTTGTCTGATTGTAACTAGCACAATTTGAAGAGCATTGTTTCTCTTCCATGAAATATCTTCTGGTAAAATAATTAACAGGGCTATATTAGGTAAGCATGTTACTTTGTTTTTTTTTAGTATTATTTATCTCCCTAAATATGCCGGTCAAAAAATCTTGAGCCAATGGACAAGTCCACCAAACATGAAACAAAGTTCCTATTTCTTTGTTACGTCTCCAAAATAATTTAGAAACACTTGTTTTGTTTCATATTTGATGGACTTACGCATTGGCTCAAGATTTTTGGACCAGCTAATAAATGTTTTAAATAAATAGTTAAATTTGTGTATGGGTGCTCCTGGAGCTCACCCATTACATATAACATTTATGAAAGCCTATTTGCCTAAAACCCACTAAGTACACTAAACCCTGTACGAACTTATACCCCCTCCCGATGAGTTTTAATCTTTTGAAAAGAGAAGACTTTTAAATTGATTTAAAATTTAAATTTAAATATTTTATTGAAATATTTAATTATGTGATGTTTTCATTTATTTGTGTTAATATTGTATTTTTTAAAATGTGAATCGCCCTGAACCATCAGGGAAGGGCAGTATACGAGAAGAAAGAAAGAAAGAAAGAAAGAAAGAAAGAAAGAAAGAAAGAAAGAAAGAAAGAAAGAAAGAAAGAAAGAAAGAAAGGTAGGTTTCAGCCAATGCTCCAGAAATGTATAGCTCTACATTCCTCAATTACAGGAAGAAACCAACGAACCAACGAACCAGAATGCCATGGAAGAGGGCCATACACTCTCTCCCAGATTGCTCAGATAAACAGATAAATATTTCAACCAGGACCCATTCCACACACATAGGATAATGCACTTCCAATGTGCTTTGGCAGCTGGATTTTCCTGTGCAGAACAGGAAAATTCACTTCTAGTGCATTGAAAGTGCATTATCTATTGTGTGCAGAATAGGCCCAGGCCTTAGATGTAACATGGTTACCACCTATTAATAATGACAGTTTGAGTCCAAGGGTAAATGAATCTTCTTGGACCACCCAGAAAGACAATTCTGAGGATCACAGGACCTGCATGGACAAAAGGCTTAGGCCCATGGGCAGCTGAGCAAGGAGAAGAATTTGGCAAGAATTTGAGACGGTTTTGTCCAACCAGATAGATGAAAGATTATCTAATGGCAATTGACCCATCTCAAAAATGTCCCACATATGACACCATTAATTCAGGATGGGCTAAAGTATATTTCTCATTTCCATTCTTCATTGCCTACCACAATTGTTTCACTGGTTTTAATCAGAAAGGAAGTGGAGAAAGATCTAAATCACAGGGTTTTTAAAAGAGTTGGCTCCCATTAATAAGAGTTCATTTATAAGAGCTTTGAGAAAGTTGATGGGGGGGAGAGAGAGAGAGAGAAAAAAAGAAAACAAACTTCCCTGGTAGCTATTTTTGAATTAAATCAGGAAGGGTCTGTAGAGGCTTGAAATGCTTTGAGCAGTTAAAGGAAAATGATATTGAAGATATTCACAAGCACCTTTGGAATGGCTCCTTTGTCACATTTACGCCTCGCAAAAATTTCATTTAACAAGGGAAGGTGTTGCATTCCCGGAAGGGCTGCAGGATTTCAGAAGCAGTAAATTTCCGATTCTCCCTCCCCTTTTTCCTTTGCATCCCTCAAGCACCTGCAACACAGCTTGTATTAGAAACAATGACAGACCATAAGATATAGCACCATTAAAATAGGAAGCTTAAAGCGGCACACTGCTTTGCTTTAGCAGGCTGGGGGGGGGGAGGGAGAGATGGGTTCTGAAATTGATGGCAGCCTTGCAAAGTTTATCACACAATGCGTTCTAAATACCTCAATCTTGTTCTCATGAATACTAAATTGCCAAAACATTCCTGTTTGCAGACTGTCATGCCCCGCTGTAATGAAAGCTACCCTGATATAAATTGCATTTTATCAGTGTTAATCAAGGATCATCATATTTGATTACAAGGTTTTTCTGTTCATCTCCAGTTTATTCTTCCCTCCCACCCCACCCGTCAGTCAACACCAAAGGTTGCTTTCATTCAGAATGCTAAACCATTCTGTCCCAGATTTACAAGAGTGGAACAAGTTTTGGTATCTGTTGTGGTTAATGTGAGTTGAATATGGAATGTAAAAAATATTATGCATGACTGTACACACTCTGGTAAAAGGGTGGAAAATTCCTAAAGCCACTGCATCTGCAGGAGTTTTGGCACATTCTCCAGTCAATGTGCAGACTTTCCATGTGCTGCTGGAGAACGGAGTCAAGTGGACAAGGTCAGCTGAGTAAAATACATATATACTTGGTGGACTTCTTTTACAACATACACAATGCATGTGGAGGCTATAATGGGGAATGGGTCCCTCACTAGTTTATATTTCTGTACTTGTCTTAACTGAGCAGTGTGTAAAAGCAGCTCAAGAAGGCTACTATGTTTTAGTGGTCAACATGCAAGAGTAGGACTTGGAAGATTTGGATTCAATTTACCACTGAGTCATGAATCTCACCAGGAGAACTTGGGCCAGTCTTACTCTTTCACAGCAGAATCTACCTTACACTGTTTCACTGAGTATCACCATGGGTCCCTGAAAAAATATTTTCTCAAAGAGCCCTCTCACACCACCCAGACCCAAGCTATTATTATAATATAAAATCAACATCCTGGCTTTCCAAGCTCCACGGACCCCCAACAGCTGACAAGGAGCCCAGGAACTTTGTACCTTTACTCCTCCTTCCAAGTGACACTGACCCAATAGGTTGTTATAAAGATAAGAAGATATATGCCGCATTTCCCTACCCGAAGGAGGCTCAAAGCGGCTTACAGTTGCCTTCCCATTCCTCTCCCCACAACAGACACCCTGTGGAGTGGGTGAGGCTGAGAGAGTGCTGATATCACTGTTCGGTCAGATCAGCTTTATCAGTGCCGTGGCGAGCCCAAGGTCACCCAGCTGGTTGCATGTGGGGGAGCGCAGAATCGAACCCGGCATGCCAGATTAGAAGTCCACACTCCTAACCACAATACCAAACTGGCTTCCATAAAATGGAAGAGGGCAGCATGGGAGTGGCCAGCCTTCAAGGGAGTGACGGAAATCTTCTGGAATTACATCTAATCTCTATACTATGGTGATCAATCCCTTTGGACAAAATGAAAGCTTTGGTGAATGAAATTAATGGCAGTATGCTCAGTTGAAGTAATCCCCTTCCCCAAACCTTGCCCTTCACAGGCTCTACCTTAAATCTCCAACCAAAGGGAAGAACCATGGATGTTTCCCATGTCCTTCTTCCTAGGAGCTCAGAGCAAAAAACCCGACTGATTGGTCAATTCTGAAGCTGCCAGTCCATACATATATTGCCATGTCTTTATCATAGTTTGCTGTATTCCATGCCTCAGGCACTTGTGATCTGCTAATGTAAAATATGTTGGGGGGAGGGATACACAGGCCCTTGTGTGATGTAGTACATTAGATGCTTCCCTGCTGAAGAAATATTTTGTGTTGTCAGCTTGAGAGATCTAAAGAAGAGAATGACAATGAAACTGAACAAGGGTTGCCAACCCTGGCTTGCAAAATTTCTGGTGATCTGAAGTTAATCCCCTTCCTAAACCCTACCCTTCCCAGCCTCCTCCCCCACATCTCAATTTGCCAAACAGGAATTAGAAATACTATAGGATTATCTGGGGGCAGCCATCCCAATACATGCTGTATTCAAAGTGAGAAATTAGTGGGGTTCTGGGACTCATCACTCTTCTTTCTTTCCATAATATTTGTTTATACTCAATGTTTTCACTTTTCTGTAGCACTTCAAATATTCCCTGCTAAATACTATAATCAAGTCCCTTAGGCACAATGAATAGCACTTAACAGAAATGTGTAATATTGGTGTGGCAACTATTAGATTGTGCTTATTACTATAAGTAAACATTGACATAATCCACCCCGCTCTAATAAACCTAGCAACATTTTAAAATGAATTTTAAAATGTTTTATTTTAGGTTAAGCTTGAATGTCTACATTACCTGCCCAGATCTCTGTGACCTACCTGATGCTTCAAAAGGCCTATAATCTGGACATCCTCCCCAATGGTATTCAGTGATACAACACCTTGGAAAAATAAGATTCGATCTGATTATTATGACTAATGTAATTATCGATAGACTCATTCTCTATTCATATATTTAATCAACTTCTAAAGACATAATTTAGTAGTAATTGCTACATCTTGTGTCAGTGAATTTCATAAATTAATAATCTACTGCATGAAGAAATATTCCATATCCAGATGTGCATATCCAACTAAAACTTATCCAGATGACTGCTAGAGTTCCTTAGAATCTTAGGGGTGGTTAATAGATTAATAGTGAAGGAAAGGGGGTTCAAAGGCTGGAATATAACCTTCATATGAAAAGGCTGTGAATATCACAATGCCACTCACCTGGGGTTCATAAGGAGGGCAGTTGTGTCCTTTGTGTGATGTTTGTTGGTTTCTCAAAAACATCTGGTTAACCACCATCAAAATGGAATGTGGAACTAAATGGGTTTGTCTCCCTAGGGTATCATAACCTTGGACCAAAATGGCTATGGGTTGCCATACCAAGTCCATTTGGACTTGTGGGTTATGATACCAAAAGCTGGGAGCTGCCGTTCTGGATGATAACATAGGGGAGAGAACCATGTAGCTGTCCCTGATCCATGCTCAATGAAATCAGAGATTGGAGGGTTCAAGGCCCCGTAATACTCCTGTTCAATAAGTTTAGCTGTTCTGTAAAAAAAAAAAAGTCAAATGTTTAAGCTTCAAAAAGTTTAATTTGTTAAAACAAAATGTAGCCATGTCTGCAGAGCTACCTTGTGAACGCCTCTGAATACATTCCCGGAGTGTTGACAGCAGGAAAGATGCCCCCGTCATTCATTGTGCGCACAAACAGGAGGGAGATATGCATTAAAAACCCATTGCTGTGAAGCTGTTGCTATCCCTACAGGTATCTAAATACAGTTCACTTCGCCTAGTACTAAACTTCTTCACTGTGTTGACATTTGCAGCCCTGGAGGACAGTCACACTCCACTGAGCTATCTCAGACATTGGTTCAGCTGTATCAATTGTCCTGGAATCTATTTCCCAGTTTACAGAAGCTAAAGTACCTTTGGCAACTTATTTGAAGACAGCAATCTATGTGCTTCATTGCTTCCCACCCCCCATCCTACCCACATCAACATGCTGCTTTCTGGTGCATTCTTGCAAGGATCTTTTTTTTAAGTATATTCATGTGAAAAAAGGCTTGATGTAATGGAAGAGAGAGAAATTTGAACATAATTACATCCCAGCCTTTAATTGACTTGACCACAGAACAACTTATTTGATTACTGATCCACATACCCTTGTCTTAGTACTTTATGACTTATGAAAGGATGTCAGTTCTCAGGTGGGACCCATATCACGGTGGCTAGGCAGACTTTTCATGACCTGTGAAGTCAACACAGGCAAAATAGATTACTTTGTGTGTAGGTATAGGGGTAGTTCAAGGGTTTAAGGGGCTCAAGGCACAACCTGAACTGCTGGCTGTCCAGCTGGACTGGATTGTATCAAAGATGTAAGCTCCTGTTGGCATATATCAAAATACCCAGAAAACAGCTCTGGGGCTGGAGCCCTGTGACTGCCATTAGGGTGTCCCTAATGACCTGGAGATCCCCCGGAATTATAGCTCATCCCCAGACTAAAGAGATCAGTTCCCCTGAAGAAAATGGCTACTTTGACGGGTGGACTCCATGGCATTATACAACGTTGAAGTCCCGCCCTGCCCAAAATCCCTCCCACTCCCAGCTCTACCCACAACCCAGAGGGAGCAACCTGTGGGAGGAGGGAGTGTTTACAAAGTAACCCTGCCAGGTCATGTGGAAGCAGGGCAGCCAAGAGGTAGAGATTGAGAGTACAAAACCACCTGGCTGGGTAGTAGCAGGGGAAGGGAGATTCCAGGAAGTCTCTGCCTCCACTGGCTCTCTTGCTTGGGGTTGCCAACTCTGGGTTGGGAAATTCCTGGCGATTTGGGGGGATGGCAAAGTTTGGGAAGGAGAGAGATTTCAGCATGGCATAATGCCACATACTTTACCGTTCAAAGTACCTGTTTTCCTCCAGGGAAACTAATTTGTGTCATCTGAAGGCCAGCTGCATTTTTGGAAGCTGACAATCATTTACTTGACTATGATATCTGCAATTTCAGCCTTCAGTAACAGAAGCCTCCCTAGGAATCCATAATTAGTCATGCTTTTGTTGGAATAGGCAAGATCTGCAGTGCACATGATTCAATAGAGTATAAAGAAGAGCTTACAGGAGGCCTCAGAGGAGATGTGCAGTTAGCATATTTAAATTAGGAACTTCCTGGTATGTTTTTCAACACACTTCCTCCCTGATGGCCTTCAGAAGCACAACAGTTAGGGCATTTCCGCACATCGCCAAAAATAGTGTTACGCCAGCTTAATGGTGTGGCGCTAAACATTATCACGCCTCCAAACCCCTCCTCACCTTTTTGCTGTTTTTTTGCGCTTCTTACTCTCCACAAGTGCTGCTAGAAATGGCAGAAGAGAGTAAAACAGTTTATACATGCCTCTCTTCCACCTGTCAATCAAGCCAGGTAGCCAATCCCCTTTTTCCATGTTTTAAAGGTCCCGTAATGCCCACTAGTTGTTTTTTTTTAATTAATACTTCTCTGTTAAATGCATATGCATCTAATCATAGATGCATAGTGCTTTTTGAATGCCACCCTTTAGGGAATCATGAGTCTTGATACTTTTAAAAATTAGTCTCATTCCTGATTTTTTTTTGGGGGGGGGGGTATGGGACTTTATAGAGGTGCGCTTTGTGTCACAACTTGGGGGGGGGTGATTCCTGGCATTGACTACACGCTTGTCTAACTATTCATTGCTCCAGGCTGTTCCCAATTTAAAAAAAATTCCCGGGAGGCGGGTGTGAGGGCAGGACATTGGAGGTGGAAGTAGCACTTCTTCACCACCATACATTTCTTTTGCACTGGCCTGCTGGTTGTCTGCTGGGGGACAGCACTTTTTAGGAGGGTGAATCCACTTTATGAGATTCCCCAACTAGCACTTTAATATGGCAGATGTAGCAAACAGTTTGCTGGCCAGACATGGGAGGTTCGCGACATGTGCAGTGGCCAGAATATAGTGTCTTCACAAGGTAAGCATTTCACTATATTTATCATTTGCAGAAAAGCCCTCGAGGACGTGTCTCCCTCTCCTATCTTTCGAAGGTTGTTTTTCATTTTGATGAAACTATTTAATTTTTAAAGCAGCTTGTCCTCTGCCCCTTTGCATATTTGAACTATGCCAGCAATGTTAACCCTTTGCTTGAATGAAAACATGTGGTCTCCTTCAGTGCATTTGCTACAATTTTGGATTAACTAAACGGTCTACTAGCAAGGAAATTACAGAGAACCTGAGGTCTTTCTCCCACCCTTCATTCCCTCAAAATGACTACAAGTGGAGATACACCATGAAACACATCAAGAAGTCCATGAAAACTTGGGCTGGGATAAAATTCAGTTTGTTCCTAAGGTGCCAGAAGACTCTTGTTTATGTTTTCTCTGTGCATTTGTCTCTCTAGGAGACAGAATTACAAGCCCACGCTCGCTAGATAGAGCATTGCAAAGGAGGCTGCCCAAGGAGTTATTTCTTCCTCCTAGACTTAAAGAGTTTAGCTGAGGAGAAAAGGATCAGGTGCCATTAGTGCTACCCTATTGAGAAGAAACAGCAGGGCTCCCTGTATCTTAGCTGAGAAGGGCAGGTAGGGAGGGTATAATAGAAGTTTTGTTTCTGTGTTTAGGGAGGGAGGAAACACCAGGAGCACTGGCAGCAAGATTTGGTGAGTGAATCAGGAAGTGGAAGCCCAATCACCTCTTAATTCTTAGCTAGACTGGCATGTTTAATTTGTGCCAATGGGAATGGTGTACAACTTCAAAGTGGCAATCCCTGAAAAAAGACCATATAAATGACTAGCTCTAGAAATGGAAGTCGAGATCAAATAGTTCTCATATTTTTGGGGGGGAGGGGGGATTTATAATTATCAGAATGTCTGGTTAGAGTGATAGAATTAAAACCAAAACATACCTTCTATCCATATTCCAATGGAAAAAGGAAGCTAGCAGGGAGAGGAGAGGGGAAAAATACAGTTAGAGAATCAAGAACAGATAAGAATGTAAGTACTCCTTTCATCTCTCTTTGTAAGAGCAAAGCAAAAGTTTTCAAATTTCTGATGTCTGAAATGTTAGTAATTTATTAGGTGTGGTTTGACAGGGAATAAAAGATTTCTCACCGAGCTCCTTCCTATTACTCTATGATCAATGAACATTAATTAAAATTGCTTTGCAGGATGAGTTAAAGTGTTCTCAGCTGGAGGGGAAATAATTCAGAATGAATGAAATCTTTCTGCCTGTAATGGAGGAATGTAGAGCTATAAATTTCTGGAGCATTGGCTGATTTTCTTTCTTTCTTTCTTTCTTTCTTTCTTTCTTTCTTTCTTTCTTTCTTTCTTTCTTTCTTTCTTTCTTTCTTTCTTTCTTTCTTTCTTTCTTTTTCTTGCTGTAGACATTTATAGAACATTTCACCTAAATTGCAATCTCTATTCTGTATGTGGCAAAAAATAAAATTATTTTCAGACTCTCAGTGGTACTGAGTCTCATTATATTATATTCTCTGAGGGAGCAATTGAACATGATTCTGACACTTAAAAAGGAAACAATCAAACATTGTACTATCCTGATATTTTCAGATCCCAGATTCTCCTACTGTTCCATGCATCCTGTATTGCCCTCTGTCAACGTAAAGAATTAAGACCTCCTTGTGTTGAGTTTCTAAATATCCACTGCTTGATTAACTAAAGAGTATAATACAATGGGAAACATGATAACACTAATATGCTATGAAGGAATATAAAAGATGCTCACAATGCTTTTCTGGCATGATCACCTGAGTTATAAGACTATCAAGCCTAAAGCATGACATCATAATAGTAACTAGGTGACTAGGAAACATGAAGAATGACATCATAATAGTAATCATCATAGGGAAAAGTGAGCAGGTACTATCAAATGCAAGTAGTTAGAATAAGAGTTATCATTGGTACAAGACTCTTGCTATACACTTCTCTGTATTATGTGCAGTCAAATTGCCTCCATTTTATGGCAACCCTGTGAATTAATGACCTTTAAACTATCCTATCACCAACAGCTTTTAAGCCTTTAAAAATGGACTATATGCTCATAATGGAATCAAATAGTGAAAGATCTGAGCATTATTTCTTTTTTCTTTTTATCAAAGAGATATCTAGGTGATGTTTGGCCATAGGGGGTTCCACACGATCTGTCCCAGATGGAATTCCCATATTTCAAATATGGGCAGCTTGCAATAAAGTTGGAATTTTGTTTGTTTGTAGCTTGATGTAATGGTGTAGTGGAGCCAGCTGGGTGTAGTGGTTAGGAGCACTGACTTCTAATCTGATAAACTGGGTTTGATTCCCTCCTCCATATGTAGCCAGCTGGGTGACCTTGTCTTACCACAGCACTAATAAAGCTGTTCTGATCAAGCAGTAATAATAGGGCTCTCTCAGCCTCACCTCTTTTGAGGGGAAGGTGATTGTAAGCTGCTTTGAGACTCTTTCTGGCAGAGAAAAGTATCATATAAGAACCAATTCTTCAGTAATATCAGGGCTCTCTCAGTCTCACCTCCCTCACAGGGTGTCTGTTGTGGGTAGAGGAAAGAGAATGTGATTGTAAGCCACTTTGAAACTCCTTCTGGTAGAGAAAAGCAGCAAATAAGAACCAAATCTTCTTTTTCTTGTAGAAAATATTGTTTCATTATCATGGCTTGGATACTAAAGTGCTGTTTGATTAGTGCAGTACAAACGTCTCTGATGTAATGGATTTTCAATTGGAGGTTGCCCCTTCCTACCTCCATTTGCAGCCCCCCCCCCCCAAGATTGCCCCCATCCTGTTTCCAGGGAGGGAGAATGTTAAGAAGGTTTCAGTGGGAGATGGAAGGTATGGAAGATGCTTCCCTTTAGTGCAACTCCACTTGCACTTCTCAGGATCCAAGACCATTTTGTAAAATGGAGATGGACACAGTGCCAAGTCTCAAGTTCACTTCTTCTTGCCATGAGCTATGTTTTGGACTGTATTCTGGAGGGTGGTAATGTTTCCATGTTCTGTGTCTATATCTGGTTTCTCCAGCCTCTTTTTTTTCTGGCTTTGTTTACAAAGAATCAAATCTCTTCCAGCAACAGACACTCTATGAGGTGGGTGAGGCTGAGAGAGCCCTGATATTACTGCTTGGTCAGAACAGCTTTATCAGTGCTGTGGCAACCCAAGGTCACCCAGCTGGCTGCAACTGGATATTGAGAGTGGGGAATCAAACCCGGTTCGCCAGATTAGAAGTCCACACTCCTAACCACTACACCCTCCAAGGAGACAAGAGGCAGTCAGAGAAGCATATGGTAATGAAAGGTTTCCATTTCTTAGGCCAGCCTTTCTCTCCCTTTTTACCATTGAGAAACCTCTGAAACACTCTTCAGGTTTCAAGAACCTCCAGAAGTGATATCAGCAGGACACACCTCCCTTCCATGCCCCCCAAAAGTCACAAGTCACCCAAAGTGACATCACCCAGACATTCCCACCAGATGTGACATGTTCTGTCACCCCCCCCCCCACACACACACACAAGAAATGGCCCTGTGGCCTATTCCACAGGGGCAAAAACAGTGTCAAGGAAGGCTGCTCTGGTGCTCCCTGCCACCACCATCCCACAGATACAGTTAAGTTAAAATGCAAACACCTCTCTGGACTTCAGTCACTACCATCTGCTATGAGCCTCAGCAAGCATGGATTTTATGACCAGGCTCCCTCCCCTTTTTACCCCCTTCAGGCCCATCATTGGCAATTTTGGGAATTGGGGTCAGGTCAACAAAACCATATATGGTCATATCAATCCCCTTAAAAAATAAAAATATCTAAAAATAATAATTAACTTCCACCCAATGGGTGAAGTCCGTCTGGGACCATCAAGAAACCCCAGGTTTCCAGAAAACCCCTGTTGAGAATATGGCCTTATGCCAATGAAGGCTGATCTGAAATAAGAATTCTGAAGTAGGGAGGAATCCGTTCTGGAAGATTCTTAGATACCCTTTACAAACAAATTCACATCTGTATAGGAATTTTAGGAGGGCAGGTTTTTTGTTGCCTAGGTGAAAGACCTCAAAATCCACATACACCTTAGACAGGCTGCTTTGCCTGCTTCCAAAATGAGGGTTGGAACATTTAAAAAAAATGGATACCAGTAAAGTCAAGATGGCTGAAATGTCAAGTTCATCAAAAGATTTTCTTTTTCTGGTCATACTACTGATAGTAATAGGTTGTGTCTTTTTTTAAAGCAATATTTCCATTGCAGAGGTATCAGCCGTGTTTCTAAAGGTCACATTATATATTAGCTGCTAACTTTCAGAGAAAGTTATGAAAAAACAATACAAGGTTATGTAAGTTTCTAATTCAAATCCAAGTTGCTCTAAATCTGAACTGATGGAATTAGTGTATGGTAATGCATACCATAACAGCAGCAAACAGATGCTATTGTCTCAAAGGGCATTGTAGACAGAGCTTAACCGCTAACATAGATAGTGTATGTATATATTAATGTCATGTTTGTTCCAATTAAATGTGAATGGTAGTAGGCCACTGGGACCATCAGCAGCAAAGGGTTACTAATTACGTCATACTTTTGCCTATTTTTAACCATTTTAATTGAGTAAGGCAGTTTATACAATGGAAGGGGTGGCCAGTGGTGAACCTAAACAAATGTCAAGGGAAGAAAAAGTTTGAAAGGATGACATATTAGACTAGGTTCTGGGAGACCCAGATCTGAATCCCCATTTTGTAGTGGAAGCTCACTGGGTGACTTCCACTGATCTGGTCAGACACACTCAGCCTAATCTACCTCACATAGTTATGAGGGCAATTTTGCTATGAGGGTAAAACTGAGGAGAAGGGAATGGTGTAAACCACCTCGAGGCCTCATTGGGAAAGAAAAGCAGAACAAATATCTGAAGACTGTATATGTTTCCTTTATTTACATACTATATACCACCTTTCTCCCCAAAGACGAGGGTTTTTTTTTTTTGTACCCCACTTTTCATTACCCAAAGGAGTTCCAAAGCAGCTTAAATATTGCCTACCTTTCTTCTCCCTGAGGATGATCTGAGAGAACTGGGACTGGCCCAGGGTCACCCAGCAGGCTGCATGTGGAGGAGGAGAAGGGAATCAAACCCAGTTCTCCAGATTATTGGCCACTGCTGTTAACTGCCACACCAAGCTCCCTCTCAAAAAGCCATTTTCTCTTCAAGAATTTGAGAATTTGCCAAAGTTAAATGAGAACTGTAATTTGATTCAAAAGTTCAAATGTCTTTTCACCATTTTTACACACTCTGGATTCTCCTTGGGTCATTCTCCCCACTCACCCCCCTCCCAAAGAGTAATAAAGTTTGATTCAAATATTATGCTTGAAACTGCTGTTTGCTTTTTTATTATTATTATTATCAGTTGAGTTGAATAAGACAATGAAAAGACAAAAACATACCCATAGTCAACAGAGATTTGAAGAGTTTATAGGAAGCCATGGGTAGTTTTATATTTTCAAAAGCTACCGCTCATTCAGTATGTGTCACTACAACCCTGATGGCTCTGCAAATGTATTGAGAATCTGCATTATCTTGGCATGAAATGATAGTGAAACACCCAGACTGTCTTCATTCTCTCTTTATTAATGTCAGCACCAGACACACTCTCCCCATCTCATTTGCTATGCATGGGATTGGATCCAAGGGTACTGGGGTGCCTGGGTGTTCATGAGTGAGCAGTTCTCCTTGTACCAGCAGCATTAAGTAAATTCAAAAATATAATTGGATGGTTAAAAAAATGGGGCCTTATTTCTGATAGTTTATACTTCCTATTCACAGCTATTTGTGCTAGGGATCATAATTTTCTGACTCTAGCTAATTGAAATAGTAGTAGTAGTAGTAGTAGTAGTAGTAGTAGTAGTAGTAGAGTTTATTTTTATGCTCTACATTCCACTGCCCAAAAGAGTCTCAAAGTGTCTGCCAATTGCTTTTCTTTCATCTCCCCACAACAGACATGCTATGAAGAGGGTGAGGCTGAGAGAACATCTGACTGGACTGCTCAGTTAGAATTTGGGCTGTGATGAGCTCAAAGTCACGCAGCTGGCTGCATGTGGAGGAGTGGGGAATCAAATCCGGCTTGCCATATTAGAAGCCACCACTCTTAACCCCACGCTGGCTGGGTTGCATCCATATGATGCAAGAATAGTAGCATTGCCTTTGGCTTGATCCCATCCATTCCCATAACATTTGGAAGCTCAAATCACATGAAATTAACAGATCATGTGATTGGCTGGATTAGGCAAGATGTTGGTACAGGTGACATCAACCCGCCTTCTGAGCCTTGAAAATTTTCTGGAGTACTATAGGAGCAAGCCATAGGGAGGGACCCAACAATCATCATATTCCAGTAGCAGGCCTTTATTATAGGGTTAGCTTTCCATATTTCAGTTCTGCTGGTCTTTAGAATCATTAATATATATTAAACCCAGACTCCTTCTCCTTCTCTCGGCCACTCAACCACAACAGTTTCTAGTTGATATTTTTCAAATGTTTGGATGGAATCATATTTCCCTAGCTAATAAAAAAGTTTTTGATTAGAAATGGAGGAACTTAGCATAGCATTTCTGAGCTAACTGAATGATTTTTTGTAATAAAAATATTCACACACCTCATGAGTCTGCCTTTTTTCAGAACTACTCTGCAACTTTGGGTAGGAAAAAAATATTGAGAATGAGGACGGGGAAAGTAATAAATAAGTTACTTGGAGTATACTGTAGTATTCTGGGAGAGGTCTCCAAAATACCCTTAGGAACGCCATATAACAAAGCAAGCTTTATGAGAGTCCCAACAGGAATGGCCATGAAGCTAAACATTCCGGTTCAGTTTAGAGTATGGAGCATTCACCTAATCAAATCCCAAACTGAGCCCAAAATGCCCTAAATCTAATAGGTCAGTTTGGATCCCCTTTCTCCCAGAAAATGTTAAATCACTGGCAGTTGGCTCCCCGATGCTCCTGTGTGCACCATGGTACCTGGGGGTTTGTCCCACTCAGACTACACTGGAAGATTTGCACCAGGTTGCAAGCTGGAGATTGAGTCAGGGCAGGTTGCCCCACCTCTTCCTGATCTCACATGGGGGAGTTTAGCCCAATGCACGTCATCTGCCCTGGCTTTGTGCTTCCATGTGGGAGCTGGGGCAATGAAGTTCCCAGTGTGGAAACGGTCTCAGTGTGCTTTGTGTATAAGGTAATGTCAGGTGAACAAGTTATCAAAGCCATGTATACCTCTTGAGTGAGCAGACAACAGCAATAGGTTAAGAGTACAAGGGATGGGGCCTCTCCAGCCACCTTGGGCACTTCTCAGAAGGGGCCAGTCTGCCTGAACTATCCCCAGTTTGCTTGCCTGTCCCAAGGGAGAAGAAGCCAGGAGGATGGTACTGGAGCATAACAGAGCATGACACCCATGGGGAGCCAGGTGGCTCCTCTCTTTCTGCAGCAAAGCAGCCAGGAGATGGTGGCAGTGAAACATGAATCCTATCAGTAAGAAGGAGGGTGCGGGAGTCAACTGTGGGCCCAGTACAGGAGTAAGCAGCTAAAGCCCCTTCCTGTAGCATCAGTGCCAACAAATAGACACTGGCAGGCTTCCCCAGGTGTCATGCTCACCCCTCCCCAACACTGCTGCAGGGTTTGGCAGGCAGGGATTGGGACTGCTGGCTCTGAAAGGGGTTGGGGCTAGGGCTGCACTTCCTTGTCTGAACATCAGTTTGTGGGCCTAATCAATCCAAATTTTGGCTTGTTCATACCTTTCCCTAAGTCCCAATGCAAGAGTAAATAACCACTGGCTTACTTAACATTCAATGTACTTTCCTGGAATTACTCTAGTTACAGTTTCACAATTTCCTCCTGCTGGTCCATAGCCCAGTCATTCCAGAATCCACAAGGACAAGATGAACATTCCCATTGAACTGAAAAAAGGGCATTGGCCTTATGCCTTCATGCTATGTGTACTGTACACAGAAACTCGATAGCCTTGAGATTCATGCCCTCTGCTTTTTACATCAGGTTGACCAAGAAGAAGATGCATTAATCCCAGGCTTTCCTATACCCATGTTTGCTTTCATCACATTGATATGGAATAAAATGCATTGCCCTTATGCATTCCTACTATTAGGACTGTACCAAGGGATCTCTTTGGTCTTGATGCCCATGACCTTGGCTTTTCCCATGACCTTGGCCTAGAAGAAGGTGTATTCATCCCATGTTTCCTCTTAGAACTCGAAGAAGAAGAAGAAGAAGAGTTGATTCTTACATGCCACTTTTTCTCTAACAGAAGGAGTCTCAAAGTGGCTTACAATCACCTCCCCTTTCCTCTCCCCACAACTGAGGCTGAGCCCTGATATTACTGCTCAGTCAGAACAGCTTTATCAGTGCTGTGGCAAGCCCGAGGTCACCCAGCTGGTTACATGTAGAGGAGAAGTGGGAAATCAAACTCAGCTCCCCAGATTAGAGATCGGCACTCCTAACCACTATATCAAGCTAAAGAAAAAGAGTTGTTTTTTTATATCTCACTTTTCACTCCCTAAAGGAGTCTCAAAGTAGCTGACAATCACCTTCCCTTCCTCTCCCCACAACAGGCACATTGTGAGGTAAGTGAGGCTAAGAGAGCTCTGAGAGAACTACAACTGGCCCAAGGTCACCCAATAAGCCTCATGTAACTCAAATTGGTTGACAATCACCTTCCCTTCCTCTCCCCACAAAAGATAATCTGTGAGATAGGTAAGGCTAAGAGAGCTCTGACAGGACTGCTTTGTAAGAACAACTCTACCAGGACTGTGGCTAGCCCAAGGTCACCCCGCTGGCTGCATGCAGAGCAGTGAGGAATCCAACCTGGCTCTCCAGATTAGAAACCAGCGCTCTTAACCACTACTCCAAACTGGTTTTCATGACCTTGGCTGCATCTGCCATGACCCTGTTCCTTTCTCCAATAGGTGTTGTCCTCACAGAGTTCTGCAGCCTTGATGACCTTCCTCTTCATTGCTTCTATCACAGGGCCTGGGGTGAGGATGGGTGAGAAATGTGTATTGGCTCCATATGTTGATCCTATATGTGTAGCCTGATGCCTTTACCCGACTTCCCATCTAAGCTGCAGCATGAGCTGTCAGAACATTTTCAGGCCTGCTGAAGATCTGGGTCTCCTGAAATCTCACAGATTGTCTTTCCTGTACATTCTTCGGAAAGTGTTGCAGGCCACAGGCAACTCTTCTGCCAGAAGTCACAGCACTTGCCTCAGCAACTCCACCTGCTTCCACACTGTGTAAAGAGTTATTACTATTATGCATTCTGATGAGGTGCCTTTTCAGCAAAATCTGGGCAATTTAGATTTTAGATGCATGCCTGGGGAATCCGTGGAATAAACTACTTTACATTTGGAATACATAATTGATGGTTAAATATTCCAAATGATAAAGTGGGTATGGTTAAAGGGAGGGGGGGATGTCTCATCTAAACTTCATAATTAGCTTGCCAAGTAGATATTTAATTTTCATTGTGCTGTTGTAGCAGATCAAGTGAAGGCCAAAAAAAAAAAGAAAAAAAATCAGATACAGACCTTGGGGGATTCTTTGATCAAAGTAATTGCTGCCAGTCTAAAATGCACAACAGCCAGACAATTTCCTACAAATATTTTGTATTGCGTTCTCATCTGGCTCATTGTTCCTCTGCTTTTCCAGAGAGTCTGCACAACCATAAATGCTTGCATCCATTCAGAGACAGTTGGGTAGTCAAGGAAAAGGAGGAGCAACCTTCCTTTGAAGACTTCCTTTGAAATTAGGACTTAAAACATAGCATCCAAACTCGGGCAAATTGGGCATAAATTTAGAAGGCAAGTCAAGAAGAAATGTGGAGGAAGGAACTTCTAAAGAATGTAGAAAGAACTAATCATATTTAAAAGTCCTTTAAAAATATATATCAGAAACCAGCCAGACAAGCAGTTGGACCACGATGTGGCAATCTTGCCAAATGAATTTGGAAAAAATATGGAAAAATTGTACAGACCTTAAATTAATTCTGACATTCATGCATGGATTTTCACTGTAGAACATGCTTGACAGATTCTGACACATGAAAGGTCTTTCTCCCCCTTCTTTACTCTAGGCAATGCATCTTAAGAACTCTCAGACAGAGGTGGGAAATAATACTGTTTTATTAATAACCGGCAAATTAAAACTGAGCAGTGAACTAAGACCAAGTGACCATGACCCTAATATCATTAATCTCATATACAAATGGTTAAGTAAATATGTATTTGGCTTCTGTCTACTGAAAACCTGGGAACAAACCACCAATTTCAGAACAAGGTCCACAGGTGGGGTGAGATCCATGGAACTGCAGACTAGTCAGCCTCTCCCAGATAAGATTTCAAATATAACAGTGCTTTTGCCATTTGTTCTTCTGCTTTGTTTTCTGTCTTACATAATTAATTGTGTTAGGTGAATTGTAGCCGTATTAGGGTAGATGGCTAGCTCTGGAATTTCAGATCTGCTGCTTTGATTCCTGGGGAAAAGTTATCTTCGTCGACCTTGTAATTTCCAGACTCCAATTGTGTCTTTTTGTCTGAATAGAGTGGTGTCTCTGGAGTGTTTATGTGTTCGAGAGGGCGGGTAGGAAGCCTGAGAGCTGGAGGTTGAAACAGAATAATGGATTCTGGGAAGGCAAAGACACCAGAGATGTTAGCATGGTTATATCTTCAATAAAGGGATTTTCTTCAACTAAGTCTGTTCATTGAGAGCAATCAGCTGAACTCACACACAAATGTGTGGGATTTATTTAAAGTATAGCACTCCCCACATTGGATTTTAAAAATTGGTTTTAATAATTTTAATGTTTTAATTTACTGTATTAACATGTGAGCTGCCCTGAGCTCTCAAGGAAGGGTAGCATAGAAATTTGATAAATAATGAACTGCAATTCCTGTTCTCTACTTTCATGCCCCCACACCAAAACCTATCCCCTTCTTTCTTGAAAGATTGCACTACAGGACCAAAGGCTGTTCACAGTGTTATTCTAAGCAGAGTTGACATCCATCTAAAATCATTGACCTCAGTGGACTTAGAAGTATATATCACTGCTTAGGATGGCAGTTCTGGTAATCTACTCTTCTGACTGATTTAACTGCATTGACTTCTATAATAAAGCTAAGTAGGTTCTTAATATCTCCCATTGAAATCAATGGGATTGATTTGGGTTTTCTTGGGATTGCTAGAAAATACGAGAAAATGCAACCCAGTGGAGAGGTAGAAATTAACAAAGGGTACCAAATTTAATGGCTGTTCAAGTAAATATAGTGCTACCTAGTTGCTTCAGCCAAGAAGAAAGGTGGGCTATAAATTTTTGAATACATTAATAAATATACCAGCTCTGAGCAAGGAGCTTGTGCAACTGTTGAATTTCTAACACTAGGGGTTTTGGGAAGAAAGTGAAGATCTAAACTTGTTTCAAACTGCCTTAAGGCCTGGGACAGAAATGTTCTGAGTTACGCAAGTGCATCGCCTTTGCTAGTAGACAAAGGGGCTTCTTGGTAGCTTTTAGCACCACATCTTTCTTCTACTAACAGACCTACAGATGTGGTCCTTGGTGGACACCAAAGACAAGTTTCCAACTTTTATGCCAGGGATTGGATCCAATGGTATAATTGTGCCAGTGAGATGGTACTTCTGCCAGAAGAACAACATGGCTGTCAATAGAGATGGGAGTGCACAGAAGGGGAGGGAGAGACCATTTTGCCCCTTACTGTTCCTCAGGGTCCCTTGATCTCCCAGGTACAGGAAAGTATTGCAATTAACTTTTAGGCTTTGAGAACTTATGACTTGACCAGTTATATCTAGAATTCTCTTACTACAAATGTTGTAAATATTTTGTATGCCCAAAAAGTTTATTGTTATGCAGTTTTAAATTTCAAACCACATTTTCTCTATTTTTATTTATATTGCAAAGACAAGTTTGATGAAGCACATTCCCTTATCATTAAACCTTATAAAATCCACTGACTTCTCACCAACTACCTGATTGGATCTCATCCACAAATTACCCACTCAGATAGTTTAAATCCAATCAGGATGCAGTCCTCAGCAAGGAAGGGCCGAATAAGGAGTCAGCTCTCCGCCTCCAACTTCCTGTCAGTTTCAGACGTTTGCTGGGTGGAAAAGGAGCAACCCTCAGGATGTGCCCTGCTGCCAGTAATTTGCCCTGGTCTCCTGGCCTCTTTCAACTCAGAAGATATGGGGGGGGAGTAGGGCAGCCTTTGTGTGCCTTCTGGAGGTGGGGGGGGGGTGCTGGAGGCCTAGAAACAGACCCCCTGCTGGCCCTCTGGGACCTAGGTTACCTAGAGGAAATGTCTGTGTCCTGGTAATATTTACTCATTACATCATGTGAAATTTGTTATCTGAGAAAAGAGGAATGCTTTGGAGGGTAACCATCACAGGCAATTGTAGCAGGGAAAATAATGCTGATGTGGGTGGGACTGGGAAGATGTAGACTTTCCCTTTCCATATGGATACCACCTTGGTCTTGCTGCAGTCTTTCCAAGACCATCATAACAAAGCAAATTTGAAGCAAATGTCACGGAACATGGGGAAACAGTAGAGGGGGGGGGGGCGAAGAAGTACCATGAGTCCATGGGGATATGGAGGAGGGAGACACTGTTTCTCAATAGCAACTTCCCAATAGCACCTTTCCAGCAGAAGAAGAGTTGTTTTTATATCCTGCTTTTCACTGTCCAAAGGAGTCTAAGAGTGACTTAGAATTGCATTCCCTTCCTCTCCCCGAAAAAGACACCATGTGAGGTAGGTGAGGCTCAGAGACCTCTGAGAGAAACCGCTGTGTGAGAACAGTTTCAAACAGGACTGTGACTAACCAAAGGTCACCCAGGGTATGGAGGAGCAGGGAATCAAATCACCATTTCAGTAACCACTGCTCTTGGCCACTACATCAAGTTGTACAAATTGCCATTGCCTGAAAGAGACATAGCTAGAGCACAGGCAGTAGAAGCGGTTGCAAGTGGATGGTGTAAGACTTTTTTTACTTGCTCATTGACTGTGATGGGATTCTTTCCCTTTAAATTTGGACCTTCTGGCCAATGGCTTCTCAAAGCAATCCAAGGAGGGAGACACTCCGGTATTTCCTTCGTGGAGAGGTGATTGTATGGTTAATAAGTTTTGCTGTTTGAGAAGATAGGAAAACTTTTGTCTTCTGTGTTCTCTCTCTCTCCCCCCCCCTCTCTCTCTCTCTCTCTGTGTGTGTGTGTAGGGGAGTGCCACACTGCCCCCATCCCCATCTGAAGCAGCCCTTTCCTCCAGGTGAACTGATCTCTGTCATTCTGGGGGTTCTCTTGGTCCCATTTGGAGGCTGGCATCCTTGAACAGTGCAGTATCTTGTGCAAGAAATCCATAGGATCCAATCCCTAGCATATGTGCTACATATCTTGGAAAGCTAATGTTCAGATTTATGTAATGTTCCCTGTGTGGGACTGTATTTAAAAATGGTCTAGATTCTTCAGATATTCCAATATAAAACAGCTAAATTGATTACCCTGAGCTGGATGGCCCAGGCTAGCTGGATCTGGCCAGACTTTGGAAGATAAGTAGAAATTATTCTAGTCAATGTTGGGATGGGAGACCACCAAAGAAGTCCAAGGTCATTACACAAAGGCAGGCAATGGCAAACCTCTGAACATTTTTTGCCTTCAAACCCCTATGGGGTTGCCCTAAATCAGCTGGGATTTGACAGAATTTCTCATCAGGTTGTTAATTTGAGCTAGTCATTTGGCTTGATAATATAATCCATAAATAATACATGCCACAAACATTTCCATTAATGAACAGGTTCCTCCATATCTTGCCCCATTTAAAATGCTTAAAACCCTTAAAATTAAATGAAGCAATTCTTCCTCCAGTACATTCTCTCATTCAAAGCCTGATGGTTAGTAATCATACCAAGAGACTTCTCCATGGTTGCTCCATGTCTAGAATTTCCTTTGTAGAGAAACACATATCCCTATCATGTTGCCACCATTAAAGGATGGTGGAGGTCACCTTTTTCAGGAGACAATGTTGCCACCTTGAACTGGGTTGGTCTTCCCCTGGCGCTAGAGATTTGCAGCAACTCCTTACAAAAATCGGGGGGGGGGGGTTGTTGTTTCTTTGCAGGTATATTTTATTTTTACGTTGCAGAAGCCAAAGAGCATTTTGATGAAATATAGGGTGTTTTGCACATTATGTTAATTTGAGAATGTCACTTCAAGGGCTTTGTCAAGAAGCCAGGCAAAATTCCTACAATCAGTCAATCCATGATGGGAGATTGTCTTGTGTTTTCTTATAATACATAAGCACAAAAGCAGTTAGAAATGGGGGGGGGGGGGTAGAGATACCTAGTTAAAAGTCCTTGGCTTTTCTAAGACATTTGCATGGGGAATTTTGATGCATGGCCTACTTTAAATACAGCTTTTAAACTTGCTGCAATTTATACAATGACGTGAATTTTCCAAAGTGATTTATAGCTTCTGTAATAGCAGGGGCCAAGAAATTAGCATTAAAAAAATAAAGATGAATATGTCAAATGCATAACAAGGAGCTATCTGGCTTTAGTTCATCCTGACGAAGAAATCTACTGTTCCATGCAGAGAGAAATTGGAGGAAAAAAATGCTTCCAGAGTATTAATGTTCAATTTGAAACTGCATTCCAAGTATAAGCATGCTACCATGTTTGGCCAAATAGATGTTGTACTTACGCTGGGCATGATCCACAGAAAACTAAATGTACTCAAGTGCCAATTTACTTGAAATGGAAATAAAACAACTCAATGGCCCTGACTATCGGCAGAGCCACACGCGTGTCACACTTAATATTAGATTCAAATGGGTAGCCGTGTTGCTCTAAAGTAGCACAATTGAATGAGAGTCCAGTTGCACCTTTAAGACCAACAGAGATTTATTCAGGGTGTGAGCTTTCGAGTGCAAGCGCTCTTCGTCAGACAAAGAGTGCTTGCACTCGAAAGCTCACACCCTCAATAAATCTTTGTTGGTCTTGAAGACACTTAATATTGATACTGGTCTTCCAATTCAAATTTTGAAAACTCCAAATTTCATAAAAGAGCAAGTCAGTTGACCTATGGTTGTAAAGATATGGTTGCAAGTATGTCTTAAAATCTTGGACATCAAAAGGAAGCTTGATTTCCAGTACACAGAAGATGTTTCTGTCTCCTGGAAGGATCCATTCCTCTAATGGCTTCTTACGTCAAAAGAAATACTGCAAAACAGTGGGTTGGATACAGCCATCTTTTTTTCATTCAATTTCATCCCATTCTCCTATGTTTTTACAGCACTGGCCCCGCATGGCTTTCAAATGTGTAGGTTCCATGATACCCAGTGTATCCTTTTTGGATAGCAAAAGAGAACACAATTTTCTGCTTTTTTTTCACCAGCAGAAAAACTGATTGGATTCAACCGACAGTGGTTACAGTAGATGAGCGATCGGGATGTGAGTGTCCTGCATAGTGCAGGGGGTTGGACTAGATGACCCATTAGATCCCTTCCAACTCTATTATTCTATGAATCTAATCCAGTACACGTAAAAATTAAATTATACAAAATGAGAAATGAATGCAAAATATGCCCCCTCTTTTTATAACCAGCTTTTCTGGAGACATATGTTTGATTACTTTGGCGCAAACCTTCAATTATTTTAATCCAGATACACAGCTCTGTTTATATAAGTGATTCAAATCCAAATTCCTGTGGTATCTGGTGGTTATGAATCAATTTTCAGGTCCAATGGTCATCTAAGGGGCTTAATCCTATGGACCCAAATGAGTGCTGGACATGTTTAATTTCTGGATTGCGCCTGTTATGGGATTCACTGTGCTATAAGAAAACATTTTTGTTGTAGTTAATAGGTCACTTTTCTGCCTTTCTTGTGTTGAGTTGGATTTACTTCCTTCAATGTCTAAAGCAGGGGTAGTCAATCTGCGGCCCTCCAGATGTCCATGGAACCCCTGCATTCGCTGGCAGGGGCTCATGGAATTGTAGTCTGTGGACATCTGGAGGGCTGCAGTTTGACTACCCTGATCTAAAGTATGTCAGATGGGTTTAGAGAGGTTTATAGGTTTAAACAAGTTTCAAAGCCAAGTCTCTTGCAAGCAGTTGAATCCACACTCCTTTTCCCTCCAGGAGACTTAATAGTCTCTGACAGTATTTCAGACAGCTTTTAATACCTCTCCATTTTGCACATTGTGATTAGAGGAGACATATCTCAACACATATATATTTTGAGGGAAATCTGTCTACAGTCAGGAGGCTGCCTCCTCCATTCAAAATAAGGAAAATCAAATGCATGCATAGATTTAGGACAGAAACAATAATAATTTATCTGAAACAAATCCCTGTGTGTCCCCAAGACTGAGAGCCCACTGTCAATGAGAAGAAGAATAAGAAGAAGTTGGTTCTTAGAGACCATTTATGCACTGGAGGTTTCATGCCCTTCTGCAGGCTGGAGTTTTAGTCATGGCAGGTTGCCTCACCTTTTCCTGCACCCACACTGGGGAACATTTGGCCTAGTGCACCTCATCCATCCCCGATTTGTGCTCCTGCATGAGAGCTGGGGCAGTGAAGTTCCCAGTGCATAAACGGTTATATGCTGCTTTTCTCTACCCAAAGGAGGCTCAAAGTGGCTTACAGTCGCCTTCCCTTTCCTCTCCCCACAACAGACACCCTGTGAGGTGGGTGAGGCTGGGAGAGCTCTGATATTACTGCTCTGTCAGAAGAGATTTATCTGTGCAGTGGCCAGCCCAAGGTCACCCAGGTGTTTGCATGTGGGCGACTGCGGAATCAAACCTGGCTCGCCAGATTAGAAGTCTGCACTCCTAACCACTACACCAAGCTGGCTCTCTAACAACAACAAGAAGAAGGAAAGATAGAAATATAAACCTAGGCAATTTAACATTCCACACAAAGAAGGCAAGTGGTTTAAGAAGAGGCTAGATGGTTGTTATGTCCTATGACAATTCTCTCTTAGAAGGCAAGGCTTAGGCAAGGCTTCAGTAGTTTATTTGAAGAGACTACTAATGGCTACACTGAAGCTAACTACATACAGAAGTTTGAAGTATAGGTCCTGACTTCCCCCCCCCTCCCCTCCATGGTATTTCTGTACACAGTCTGTGATCTTGCACAATGTACCCCTTTATCCTCAAAAGAGTATGCATCATTTATGTCTTAACACCTAGAAGCAGGAAAAGGCAACCTAGAGGCAGCATAATATTGAGAATGGGATTAGAGACCAGATGATCCAATCTTGAGAATCCAGGAAGGGGAGGGGCAAGGGGCAGCTTGTTGTCTGAGAGGAAACTTGGGACATTGGTCAAGCTGCCATGGCATGAGCCAGAGGCAAACATGGTGATTGTGTGGTATAAGAGAAGAATAAGAATTGGCTTTTCTATCCCACTTTTCACCCTCTGAAGCTGGTGAAGCAGCTGAAAATCACCTTCCCTCTATCTCCCCACCACAGACACCCTATGAGGTGGGTGAAGCTGATAGACCTCTAACACAATTACTCTGCAAGAAAGGCCCCAACAGGACTGTGATTAGCCCAACGTTTCCCAGCTGGCTGCATGTGGAAGATAAGGAAATCAAACCCAACTCTCCAGATTAGAAGCTACTGCTCTTAACCCGTACACTAATGTGGCTTTCCTATGTGGACTAGGATCTGAATGACCTGGGTCGTTAAACTTGTTGGGTTATAAAGAGTCTCTCTCTCTCTCTCTCTCTCTCTCTCTCTCTCTCTCTCACACACACACACACACACACACACACACACACACACACACACATGCCTACACCTATATGATCTGTCAGGATTGTTATCAAGATTAAAAATGGAAGGGAGAACCTGATGTGTCACCATAAGCTCATTGGAGGGAGGCAATGGGAAATCAGTAAGAAGGAGAGGCTGAGGAAACAAAGGCTATCTAGTGGTAGCAACTGAAACTCAAATACTTTGGCCACCTCATGAGAAGGAAAGACTCCCTGGAGAAGAGCCTAATGCTGGGAGCAATTGAGGGCAAAAGAAGAAGTGAACAGAGAATGAGATGGCTGGATGGAGTCACTGAAGCAGTCGGTGCAAACTTAAATGGACTCCGGGGAATGGTAGAGGACAGGAAGGCCTGGAGGATCATTGTCCATGGGGTCGCGATGGATCAGACATGACTTCACACCTAACAACAACAACAACAGTGGAAGCAACAGGTGTCATTCCTTGTCTTCTCCTCTCCCAGGAAGTAACTGCAGTGGGAGCGTGCTGAGTCCGACTTTCACATTGGTGTGTATTTACTTATTTGTTTCTAAAATGTTTTAACTATTTATGAGTAACAACACTGTTACTCATAACAACACTGTTACCCACCCTGAACAACATGGAAGGACGGGCTAAAATAAAATTTGATGATGATGATGATGATGACGTTGGTGATTTATGAATTTCTCCCCTGCTCTGTCTCAAGTGCTTCTATGCCTAGTCCATGAGTTGTGCCATGTGTCCTACCGGTGCCCTTCTTTGCAAACAAAACTCAACTGAGTAACTTAGCTATGACACACGCACATGAACATGAAAAGATAGCACTCAGTGATGCTGAGAATTTGTCTCCATACAAGTTCAGCAGGTGAAACAGCACTTGTTTTTTCAAATGTGGCAACTTAATCGGAACTGAATCTTAGGACTTTTCTCACCACCATCCTACCTGAGCAGCATACGAAGCAGTTTAGAGGCAGCCCAAGTTGCAGTGAGGATGGAGTTTCATTTCCTCTTACTTTGTAGCCACTTTTGCACCTGCAGAGTAGATGAAATTGATTCTCCCTCAGGATCATGGATGGGGGGTCAAATAATGAAATGACAACTCCCATAGAGCTGTGTCAAAAGATATACCCATAATAATACTGAGTGATTGATGATGATAATGTTGTTAGTCATTCAGTCAATCTTGACAATCCTATGGGTCTACTGTTGCCATGATTTTTGAACTTGCACTGGTTCTTTTTGTTGTATAATGTTCTGGCCGGTGTCCATTTTGATTGTATCTCACCATTACATTCTTTGTTGGTCTGGTTTCCTTTGCCACTGATCTATCCTAGCATAATTTCCTTCTCCATTGAGTTGGATCGCATGATACGACCAAAGTAACTGAGCCAGAGTTTCATGATTTTGTCTACAGTAATATATCAGGCTGTATGTGCTGTAGTATTTCCTTGTTTGTGACTCTTGCCATGCATGGAATCTGCAGAAGCCTTCTCCAACACCAGAGTTCAATTGAACTGATTCCCTCTTGCCCAACTTTTTCATCATCCAACTTTCACATTGATTATATGGATTGAAATCAGCAACAAACATAGAATCATAGAATAATAGAGTTGGAAGGGATTTCCTGAGCCATCTAGTCCAACCCCCTGCACTATGCAGGACACTCACAACCCTATCACTCATCCGCTATGACCTGCCACCCCCTTGAACCTTCACAGAATCAGCCTCTCCGTCAGATGGCTATCCAACCTCCGTTTAAAAATCTCCAAAGATGGAAAACCCATCACCTCCTGAGGAAGCCTGTTCCACTGAGAAACCACTCTATCAGGAACTTAGAATCATAGAATCATAGAATAATAGAGTAGGAAGGTGCCTCCTGGGTCATCTAGTCCAACCCCCTGAACTGTGCAGGACACTTACAACTCTATCGCTCATCCACTGTAACCTGCCCTTCCCAGAATCAGCCTCTCTGTCAGATGGCGAGCCAGCCCCTGTTTTGTTGTTGTTTTGTTTGAGTTGTGTTCGTGTCATTGTTTATGACTACAATCTGTATGAATGAGCAGAAGCTGTAACAAGGACTTGAGACAGATCATCTCATTTTTTTCCTTTCTCTTTCCTGCTTTCTTCTCACTTTAGCATTCACCAGCCAATTTACCTTTATCTTTCCCTCATCCTCAGCTTTCCCTCCTTCCTTCCCTCTGGAAGCTTCTTCCTGGGAAAATTCTGGACTCAAGAATACCTAGTGAGCTTCCATGGCACAATAAGATTTCTCGCATCCTAGTCCAGAGCTCTAACCACAAACCGGGATTTCATGCTGTGAACAAATCAACAGACAGGTGTGGGTGAATCTTCCAAGTTGTCTGGTATCAAGGGGCTTTCTGCGCTCCTTCAAAATTGCACAATGGTTACAAATTGAAAACGCTACAGTTTTGCCGTTATGCACAACGTTCTTGACAATATGCAACACTCCTGAAACCGATCTGCAAAAAGCGCTTCGTTGTAGCGCTTTCAGGGAAATCCCAAAAAGTGGATTCACCCTCCGGAAAGCGCTACACTCCTGCAACCAATCTGCAACACTAGCGGGAAAGTTCTGTGCGTTACCATTGTTGTGGTTTCTGCAAAGTCCCTCCCCCTGGCTCTCTCCTCTGATCTTCCGGCGAAGCAATCGCCATTTTTTTTTCTCCGAGCAAGCCTCCGTTTAGCCAGTGAGGCTTCCCCGTCTGCAGTCCCTCTGTTTACAGTTTACAGTAACTAAGCATAAGCAACACAGAAGCCCGTTTGCTGATTTATTTTCCCTTTATTTTTCACACTGTTTTCGGCCAAAAATCGCGCCCATGAGGGGGGGGGGATTTTTTTTCACTCGGGGGGAGCATGGCAACGATGAAACGGCAGCTCAAACACCATCTGCTAGCTGGATGGGTCTCTCCGTTTCAACGAATCAACGCATATTCGTTGCAACAGGTGTGTTTTAAAAAAAACCTTCCTTAAAGGGAAAGGGGCTGTTTGGGAGCATGCTTGACGGCCAGGGGCGGGACAAGCTCGGCAATAGCGCTTCCTGGCTAGCAATTTTTGCCGAGACCGGAAGCCTGTGGGAAACGATAGAAACGCAGCTGGATTCCACTACAAAGGCAGGTATGCATAACGACGAATTCCACTATTTTAAATGGCGATTTTTCATTCAGCAAACAATTTGCTACATGGATCCCAGTGCGGAAAGCCCCCAAGTCTTTCCTCAGAGACCAAAACACTTGAAAGTGCCCTACCACTTCACCCGAGGCTGGTGGCTGGCAATACTGTTGTGATTTCCTAGCAACTGCCACTGGGGGAGCGGGGTAGATTCAGTTCTTAAAGGTACAAGAGCTCCTTTGAGTTGAGGAGCTTAACCTCTCCAATTCATTTTTTTTCTGATTTCAGATTCTTATGCAAACCTGAAGCTTTTATTGTAGAAAGGTCTGCCATATCCGTTTATAACTCCAATCTCCAAATTTAAATATCCAGCTATAGCACCACACTGAGAATTTGCTATATCAATGCATGCCTAGTTTGTTCAATCTTCATTTAAATAATTGTGTGAGTGGAGGAAACCAGGGCTCCCTTCAACTGGTGTGAGAATGTGCAATGCATGAAATGCTGCTGGTTTCATTATATTGTTTGAATCTGCAGGAAGGGACCTGATCCAAAGGCTCATACTTTTCCTGAGCAGTAAAAATTCTTCATATAATTTCAGCTCACTGCTCATGACTGAGAAGCAGGATATGAGCCAAATTGTCAAGTGTACAAGCACCCATAGGCTCAGACACCTAACAACAAGCCAGACTGCTAGATGAAAAATGGGATTCTTACTGTCAGCTGGTGAACAGAAAGTAAGCCAAACTATCAAGTGTTCAAGCATACCTATTTAAAGATTCTAAGTTATTTGGTGAACTTGGGTCCATCTTATAGTTTCTGTTGATTTGACATGCTTGACATTTTTACAAGCCACTGCTATTTTCTGGTCACGTTAAACTTTTCATTTATAATTGCTGATATTTTATATGTATTGAGTTCTGCTTTTCCATGCACTTCTGCAAATAAACAAATAAGCAAAAAACCCTTTTGAATTTTGATAGAACACAGGAGACTAAACTTAATACATTTAAATGAAATTAAAAATAAGTGATTGCCTCTGGATTCCATAGTACAGTACATTAAAATTTCATGCATCCAGAAAGACGTCCTTTGGGTATCATCTAGTGGTGACACAAATGTGTATTCTAACTTAAAAAAAATAAATTGGGGAGTAATGTGTTCCTGAGAATGAATGAAGATCATCATGGATAATGCAAGTCTAACTGGATTTCCACATAGCTGCATCCCCGGATTTCTTCAGAAGAGTTTATTTATTGAAGGCATCTGGATTGAGTTTATCTTTTAATTAATGTAAATTTTTATTGATTATTTATCTGGTGAGCATGGGAAATGAACTTGCTGCCTTTAATGAACTTGTCCATTTTGATTGCTGTGATTCTCTTGATATCTTACTAGATTTCTGCCCTCTGGATTAGACCCCATACACAGACTGTAGTTTTTATTGGTAAGATGCTTCATTAAGGACACTAGGAAAATACTGTTGGGTTTGTTTTAATAGATATTGTTGTGTTTTTTTCTTGTTTGGTGAACCTCTGCCAGCCAGTTTCTGAGAGCAGTGGTGTAAAAATGCAATGCAATGCAATGCAATGCAATGCAATGCAATGCAATGCAATGCAATGAATGGATGGATGGATGGATGGATGGATGGATGGATGGATGGATGGATGGATGGATGGATGGATGGATGGATGGATGGATGGATGAATAGATATAAAAATGATCAAAGTAAGACAGGCATACAGATAGACAGATCGATGATCTAACTAGGCAGTGCTAATCACTAATCACTGCCATTGCCCAACAGTGTTCAGAAGGGCAGTGGGATATAAAGCTAAAAATGACAAACACCCTGCCAGCATCCTTTGCATCAGTTTACCATAAAGTTTCCAGTGACACTTAGAGACAGCCACTGTCACTTCTGGGTTGTCTCTGGAAATGACATAGTGACGTTGGCAATGTTGTCAGAATGACCTGCCCATGTCTCCAACCCTCCCACCGATTGACATGCATTATCATAATCTATCAACAAAATGTGTCAGATCTAGGGTAGTCAGGCATTTAAATGAGCCTAATTAAATGTTTGTTTGTCGATAGGTTATGCTTAATTAAATACTTTACATACCTGCTTCTAAGTCTTCAGGATCATTTTTAAAATTAATTTATTAGATTTTTATTTCTTAGATGTTTTAGATGTTTTAGTCTGGAGGTCCTCATGACAACACACAACATTAAAAGCAATAAGCTTTAAAAACACACCATAAAAATGTTTAACAAGATAAAGCATTATTACTATTAAACTATTAAAATATAGGGACAACGGCTAAGTTATAATACAACAGCTAACTTGCCAACTGTCACGATCCCTGAACTATCCTGTGTACTCCCCAACTTTAGCCTGAACTTTTCAAAGCCATGTTAAGAAATAAAGAATGCTTGCTAGAATGTGTGAAAAGGTAAAGGAAGTCAAAGATCAAGGGCATCACACACTGGCTTTAGAACAGCTTGTTCCACTCCAGTATGGTTCACAAGATGAATTTGAATGTCTCTGTGTAATCGGCTTTTGAAAAACATACCGGGGGGGGGGGGGGGCACTGTATCTTGACCTGTTTGTGAGTCCAATAGGCCTGTAAATTGAAAGCTATAAGTCCCTTTGCATGAATTTCCACCATAGATTTGTCTCCAAGAAATACCTGGCAATTCAGGAAGATTATTATGTATTACTGTGTGAGTTTAAATGGTTATATAGGGAGCAATCCTAACAAGGTCTACCCAGAGGAAGGTCTTATTATAGTCTGTGGGGTTTATTCCTAGGAATGTGGTTTTTTAGGATTACTCCCTTTCCCTATACTGTCCAGATCACAGCCAAAGGGTGACAAAAACACAGGATGGGAGAATGTCCTTTCATGTTAATATAAGCAAAAATGAAGCAGCATCTGATCAGAACATGAACAGGTACAAAAATGGCCAAGAAGTTATCTGTTTTGGTTAAAGAAAAAGACCTGGGGCATTTCCACACATCCGTAAAAATGGCGGAACACTAAATATAATCATGCCTCCCGGCCCCTCCTCACCTTTTTCCTATCTCACTCTTCTCTGCCTCCTTTTCATACTTCTCACCCTCCACATCACCTGCTTGAAATGGCAGAAGAGAGCAACACAGTTTATACGCAACACTCTTCTACCTGTCAATCAAGCCAGGCAGCCAATCCCCTTTCTTCAAGCTTTAAAGTTCCTGCAATGTCTGCTAATTTTTTTTAAATGCATACTTCTCTGTTGCGATGCCTATGCACTTAATCATAGATTTATAGGACATTTTGAATGCTATCTCTTCCTGAATCGTGAGTTTTGTTAATTTAAAAAATTTATCTCATTCCCAATTTTTTTTTGGGGGGGGGGACTTTAGAGAGGCATGCTTTATGCTACAGTGTTTGGAAAAAAATTTTTTTTCTGGCATCACCTGCATGCTAGTCCACCTATTCATTGCTGCAGAATTTTAGATATTTTCAAAAAGAGATTCCCATCCCTGGAAGAGGGGGGCAGGAGGGAAGGTGGGACAAGGCAGGAGCCTTTAGCATATTTTAGCCTCCATAACTTCCTTCCTTTGGTTGCCTGTTGGTTGTTCTCCATTAGGTAGTGCTACATAGGTTGGTGAATCCACAAATCCCCTCCCCAAGCAAACACCCTATAAAATAGGTGGAACTGAGATTGAACAAGAGAACTGTGACTGGCCCAAGGTCACCCAGCTGGCTGCATGTGGAGGAGTAAGGCATCAATCCCAGTTGTCTAGATTAGAGGCAGCCACTCTTAACCACAATACCAAGCTGCATCTCAAAAAAGCATTTTCTCTTTAGGGATTAGAGAATTTACAAAACGTTAATGACAACTGTGATTCAATTCAATAGTTCAAGTTCCTTTACCATTGCTCCTCACTCTGGATCATCCATGGGTCATCTTTTTCCCCTGTACAAATAAATGAAGTTTCATAGAAATATTATGATTGAAACTGATGTCCTGCTTTTTTTGTTTTGTTTAATCAATTGTGTCAAAGAAGATAAAAATTGTCTTTCTGACTTTGTGCAGAAAAAGTAAAAAGGAAATAAGGATATTCATGGGGCTTAATTGAGACACAGATCTCTTGACATGGACATTATTTTAATGAGGAAAGAAAAAGGCAAATGGAGGGGCAAACTTTTCCCAAACTGGAGGGAATTTGTTGAAATCAGTCACTCAATGGAGTGTGTAGCTACTGGCTTGCTGCTTGGACACAAAGCACCAAAAATGTAGAGGTTTCATAACTTAAACCTTTCAGTACATTTAATAGGTACGGAATGGCCCTAAATCTTCTACTTAGAACATTATTCCTCAGCTTTCTTTCAAAAGAAATGGATCAAGATGATCTGGAGAAATGCTGAAGGGTTTTGGGGAACAAATATTAAATGTCTTGTTCTCAGATTGTTTGGAAAAAGAATGGCAGAATTGTTGTCTGGACAGTTTGAAGAAACAGAAAGACAGAACGTTGTAGTGGTTATAATGATGGATCTTGGAGATCCAGGTTCAAATTGCTTCTCTTTCATTAAGTTTGCTCAGAGACTGTCTAATCTCTGCCTAATCTAACTTGCAGGACATGATGGTAAATAAAAAGGAGAAAGGGAGAATGATGCATACTGCCTTGAACTTCTCAGAGGAAGGCTGGGATGAAGCAGTACTGAATTTTTTAATATAAAGTTGCATCCTTACATTTTCCCCTTGATTGAAAGGTTTAAAGGATTCCTTTTAATAGCCCACACTTAAACTCCATGATGGCAGTGCTACAAAAATAGAAGCATTCATTTTGAACATTACCATGAAAGTCCTTCACTAAGCATTTCTCCTTAGCATATGGTCCAGTGACAAGATAAGCTTTTGACAAATTTTGTTTGTTTGTTTTACTATCACAATTCCTCAGGAGTTTGATTTCAGCAGGCAATGAAAATGGATGAGTGAAGCAAAAAAGAAAAAAAAACTATCATAGGAGGATAAAAGAGAAAGAAACTTGAAGCAGAGTGAGAAGGCTGGAAAGAAGACTGCTACCATGAGAAGACCTCGCCAGCTTACAGTTTTTGCTTGTTCTTTCTGTTTCCTGTCTGCAGGTGTAAAGATTGGGTATGGCCAGTGGCACAAGCCCCTGGATAGTTGTCAAGAGGAGGCAAGCCAACCAAGGGTTCACAACCTCCTGGATGCTTTGGGGGTACCTAGACAACATTTCCTGTTATGTAACCATAGAATTTACCATAGAATTATGCAGGATTGCTAGAGTGTTGTGTGATGTCACTTCTGGATATGATGTTGCACTTTATTATTTTTGTTACTACTACTACTACTACTACTACTACTACTACTACTACTACTACTACTACTACTAATTATATTTCTATACTGCCCTCCTAATATGGCTCAGGGTGGTATACAAGATAAGTTAAAATTAACAGTAACTGGTACTGGTGTTGACCTTTAAGGCTAAATGTGGCCTAGGTCCAACTTACCTGCAGGACTGCTTGGTTGCTTATGCATGCTTATGCATACTTCGCTCTGTGGGTATGAATTTACTGGTTGTCTCAGGCCCCCTGGCCTTAACCTGGGCCAGGGCCTTTTTGGTCCTGGTCCCAACCTGGTGGAATGAGCTCCTGGAAAAGCTAAGGGTCCTGCTGGAGTTGTCAACTTTTTGCAGGGCCTGCAAGGCGGAGCTCTTCTGCCAGGTGTTTGGTTGAGACCAGGGTAGGGTCCTGATGTTTCCATCAGAGGATCCACCCTTGATGACTTTTAGATCTGCCCCCTCACTCCCAGCAGAAGAAGGCTTGGCCCTCCGGCTGAACCAGGGGGAGGTGGAGGGATACTAGTAAGGATCAGTATAGGTCACCATCTAATCAATCATCCATCATCTCTCCATCCATCCCTATCATTGTAAGGGGTGTTTTATGGGTTTTATTGTATTTTTACTGTTTTATCTTGTGTAAACCAATACAAGACCACTGGAAAAGCAGCGGTATAAAATAAATAAATAAAATCAGCACAATACATCAGCAATTAAAAATATAAACCAAATAAAAATATGTGTCAAATTAGCAGCATCAAGCAATAGCAGCCTCCAGAAATTCAGTGCCATAGGTCTCTAGACTATTAACTGCTATTTCTCCCACAATACAGGGAAACAGAAGCATGAGCAGGATGGAGATCTCCAATTATAACAAAAGACCTGGTCCCTCCAGCCATGAGCCAGCTCAAGAGAACATATCTTGCCCATTTTGAAGCAGCTATGTTGGCTTCCAGTTTGTTTCTGAATTCAAGTCAAGTTGCTAGTTGTGACCTTGAAAGCCCTTCATGGCCTGTATCCAGTGTATCAAGAAGGATGATTTATTCCCATGTGTTCCTGTGCCCAAACTGTCATCTTCAGGCTGCCACCTGTTGACTCCTCCCCCACTTAGAAGTGGACCACTTGGCATCAGCCAAAGACTGGGACCTTTCCATCATGGCTTGCATTCTATGGAAGGGGGTCCCTGAAGAGGCGAGGGGTATGGATAGGCCCAAACTCGCTCATGAAATAGTTTGTAACTAATAGTTTGTAACTAATTTTTGAAATAGTTTGTAACTAATTTTGGCAAGTTTGTAATTAGTCCACCAGCATGAACTTTCCATAAGCTTTCAAACAGTTTGTGAAAGATTGTGCTGGTTCACAAATGAAAACATTTTTAGACAGACTGTCTCTGCTCAAACAAAATTTTTTTACCAAACTTCAGAGCAATGATGGGTTTCTCTAACCTGAGTTAGTTGGAAATTCTTGTTAGTTTCAAACTAGTTATGTTAGTTTCAAGAAAATCCTCCCTTTGGCATTGCTTCTTTGTGTTTCCTTGCCATTTTCTTGAGCACAGCTTGTAAAATCCCACCTCCCCCTTGCTTGAAGTTGTAACTGTGTGATTTGAGGTCAGTCATTTTAAGCTTCTGCTGGGCATTCTGCACATTGTAACTGGTTGTGCTGGGCTTGCAAAATCCGTCACCCTTTGCTAGGGTTTCTTGCAACTCAGCTTTGAGAACAATCCTTTTAAGCTTGTGGTGCAGATCTGTACTGATTTTTGTTTACCTTGAATGTTCCTTTTTTCTATACAGACCAACATGTCTATCATAGACCATGCAGCTCCAGCACAGCAAAGTGACTCCTCTGAGGAAAAGGTAGTCAGCAGACATGACCCAGAACCACAGTCAGTTACAGGGACATTGCAAAAGGAGACTGTCTGCAGCCAAGTACCAGTGCAATGGCCCCTCATTCCTGAATTAGCAACAGAGAGTCATCTACCAGTGAGTTTACCTCCCATGTTCCCAGAGCCTCAGGAACTGCATAGAAAGATAAGGAAAGAACTGCAAGACAGAAAACACAGTGCTTGATTGGTAACAGAACACGGGTTCCACATCAAATATGAGAATTAGTGTTTACAGGAGCAGGGCTGAGGTGACTGGTATATGTTTGGCATTGTGCATATAAGCAACAAATTATTGAGTGGCTGTGTGGAAGCAACTTGTCTTCTTGCCATTGGCCTTGCAGCCTGCTCTCTGGACTCATTTCCTTGCATCCAGCCCTAGACTGTAGTTTTGACACTCTGCTTTTGGAGTCTTCTTTGGACTTGAAACTGTCAGTCATGGAACTATGATCTTTGGAACACTATTCTGATAAACTCCAATGCCATGAAATGACTTCTGTCTGTCTGCTGTGTGTCTGCAATCGGGACAATATGGCTAATGACAGCTTCCTGTCTGCTCTGATGGACTCAGCACAAAAGAGGTCTTCCTGCTTGCTTCCAAGAGAGTTATCTCCTTCCTTTCCCCTCATACAGACCCAGCCAGGCTAGGTCAAGGAACCTTTTCCTGACATCTCCAGAAATGTATTCCTGAAGTCTTTCTAGTTTTAATTCCTCCGTCTCTCTGTTCCATGCTGGGGGGGGGGGATGGCTCATTCATTTGTCTTTAGCAAGACCCCTATTAGCCTTTGTATGAAGGTGGGCTGAGATAAATCTGGAAAGCAATTAAGATGACTTTTTTTTGTTTTCTGCTTGTTCTCTATCCAGGGTGGGTACTTTTTAAAACTCAAAAGTGAAGGTTTTGCTCATTCCAAAGGGGAAAAAAATGATTTTTTTCCCATCAAGCTGTAATTACAAATGTAGGCATCATGTATGGATACCAGATAGATAGGCAAAGACAAACAAAACAAAAATAAAAGAGAGATCCTAGTATAAACCTCTATATCCAGTGGTAGAGTTTGGCCTACCACAGCCTTTCTCAACTTTTTTACTATAGAGAAACCCTGAAATATTCTTTAGTCTTTGAGAATCCCCGGAAGTGGCACAATCATAAGAACATGGTTGGGAATCACAGTTGTCCACATGCCCACCCCCTCCAGGCCTCTCTCCTATTTGAGGTGGGGAGGGCAGGTCAACATGACCATATATCATCATATCACGTGATCAATGTTTACACATTTTTAAAAATATATATTTAAAATTAACTCCCACACATTAAAAAAAAAACCCTTACAGAGCCATCAAGAAACCCCAGGGCTTCACAAAACCCTGGTTGAGAAAGACTGCCCTACAACATCAGATGATATACTTCAACCAATGTGATCCTTCACTCTTAAAAACCTTTCAGAAAACACTGGCACATATTCCAGCCTGGTGTAGTGGTTAGGAGTACGGACTTCTAATCTGGCGAGTCGGGTTTGAATCCACGCTCCCCCACATGCAACCAGCTGGGTGACCTTGAGCTCGCCACGCCACTGATAAAGTTGTTCTGACCGAACAGGAATATCAGGGCTCTCTCAGCCTCACCCACCTCACAGAGTGTCTGTTGCGGGGAGAGGAAAGGGCAGACGACTGAAAGCCGCTTTGAGACTCCTTCGGGTTGAGAAAAACAGCATATAAGAACCAACTCTTCTTCTTCTTCAGTAATATCAGGGCTCTCTCAGCCTCACCCACCTCACAGGGTGTCTGTTGTGGGGAGAGAAAAAGGGAAGGTGAATGTAAGACGCTTTGAGCCTCCTTCGAGTAGAGAAAAGTGGCATATAAGAATCAACTCTTATTATTATTATTATTCTGCTTCTGCTTCTTCTTCTGCTTCTCTCCCCCACACACACAATTCTTTATCAAAAAAAAATCTCCACTGCATTCCTTCCGATTCCTAAGCCAGGTGCCTCTGCAACACCTGACTGGGCCTTTTAATACTGAATGTGATCCCCTCAGTAGAATAAGGGCACAATTGCATCACATTCACCCATAGTACTAATGTATCATTTTATTTGAACAGGATTCTAAAATATATGTTACTGCCACAAGTTTCCTCTGTTTTGTAACACAAGCTAAGCGATCTTGAGAGTCACCGTAGGGGGGGAGGGGGATGAAAAGAACAATGAAAAACCCCAGAGGGCCACAGGCCACTGTGCCAACCAAAAGAGACGCTCACATTAATTAAAATGATTCTCTCTCTCTCTCCATCCAATTTCCTCAGTATCTCTAATATCCATGACACGCGAGCTTCCTTGGCTTCTAGTGCATGATCTGAAGATATTGCTAAGCGGATATTACACCTAAATTCATATGTGAAACAGAGGCAGCTTGCAGTGTTTAGTGGTTTGAGAGAGAAGAAATGAATACAGAATGTGGAGGGGGATAGAATCATGAGAACAAAGCATCAAAGCAGACCCTGGAGCGGCACAGCCAGGTAATAGCGCTGTTTCGTGAAGAACCTAAAAGCACATTTGTGAACTATATTTTCTGTGTGAAATACCTGGAAGAGAGGTTAAGCAGTGGACTTATCCCTCCCTTGCTACTGTTGTTGATTCGCGCCTCCCCGAGTGTTGATTAAACCTCACTCTTAAGGCTCCCCATTTCTGTTCTTTTATAGTCCATAAATCAACTGAGTGGAAACCAGGTGCTTAGAATGCAAAGACATTCTTTCAAGGTAAGGAATTCAATTTTTTGGCAGGCTTCTGTTACACATATATAATCAATCCCCACCCCCTTGATGGTTGGGGAGAGATCTTTTTGAAAGTTAATTTCTATGCAAAAATAAATAAATAAATAATAAAAAGCCCCCCCCCCCCAAAAAAAAAACCAAAAGAAAGAAAAAAATGAGGGGAGAATTTAGATGCACTAAATGCTGTGTTGTTGTTGTTGTTGTTCTTTTACTCCTGACTTTATCGCTGTCACAGCAGGAGTTTCAATTTTCGTCTTTTACCAGAGAGCACAATAATGTGGAGAATAAAGATGTACTTGCGAGCAGTACTGTGAAAGACTGCCTAGTATTGAATGGATGGGAGGGGGGTCAGTTTGTTTGTTTGCTTTTTCAAAGGGGGAAAAATGAGATAGGCAAATCAATGTTCACCCTTTCTTTGTCTCCTTTGAGTCTTTCTGTTTGCTGTTAATTTCCGCACAATAAATGTGGTAGACATGGTGGCAAGCTATTACTGGGGAAATGACAAAAGATTCCAAGAGAGAACCTTCACCCCCCGATATTTTGCCAAGGCTCCGATCTGGGAAAGAGCAATTAGCCTTTGAATTTTTGAAAGAAGCCACACACACACAAACACACATAAGTGTATATGGGGAGGGAACAGGAAATTCTATGAAGTGTCCCATAAAACTGAAGCACCGTTGTTGAATCCTTGTATGTCCAAAACAAAAAAGGAGAAAAAATCTCAACCCAAACAAATGTCAAGAACCTAAAAAGGCCAACACTTAAGTCTATAAAACACAGTTATAAAAATATCATACCAGTATTTATTAATCAAGTTAAAAACCCAAGGCTTTTAGCATATGGCCTCAATAAAATCAATACACTCATACATACTCTGCTGACCAAATGTGTCTCGGCATGACCGCCTTAGGCATCAAATAAAACCAGCATGCATCAAATACAATAAATGAGCCAACTGGCCAAAACAATCATTGTATTTTATGTATAAGCTTAAGTTCATTTCCCTGGTGTTGACCTTTTTAGGTTCTTGGCTGAAGCCTTGTATGCCCAGCTTGAACTTATTTTGGTTGGTTGGCATGATGGTGCATGTAGATTTATGTGTTTCTTTAATATTTGATTCCCAAAATGGGTGTCCAGACACAATGGCCTAGATCAGAGATGTGCAAGGGGAAACATATAAACACAGTGCATTTCTACTTGCTCAGGAAAGTGACACCTGCAGCTTTCCTCCTTATGTATCCAGAGATATAAGGATAAGGTGTGTAGCTGTGTTGCTATGAAGCAACAGAACAAAGTTTAAGTGTACTGGAATTTTTAAGACCAACAAAGACTATTCCTGGCAAAGGCCATCTCCTAATGGGGGAATATTTCCAGGCGGGTGGGGGGGGGAACAGGCAGAGAGTGAGTCATCTGCATGCAATTTGAACAGATTGGCCGTCATTGGCAGAGTACTTTATCGTGAATGGTGGCAAACCCCCAGGTAAGGCCAATCAGGTAGCGAGTGAGGTGACCTTTTCAAAAATATCTGATTTACTGATTAGATTCTCACTGACAAACACACTTGCCACCATTTGTCACTGCTGTTCATTTTAAATCCAGCAGATAATAAAAAAAGAAAAACTTGAATTTTTAAGTTGAGACTTACTACTTAGTGTTTCAATGTGCTCTCAATGATGGCTCCTGAACCCAGCTGATTCTGTAATTATTTCTTATGAACACTTCTGGAATAAATGCTGCTGGCAGTGCTCACACAAAACAATAGGTGGTGTAATCTAGATGAGGTAGGTCATGCAAAGAACGCATCTGACTATACAGGGCAAAGAGCAAACCATTAAAAAAGACTTGATGCTTTACACAACTTGGCCAGTGTAAGGACCAGAATGGCCATTATTCAGGAGATTCTACCTCTTGTCAAGTAAAATCTTTAGTTCTTAGTGGAGCACCTTTAAGCTGCAACAAGAAAAAGGCGACTGCGTACGTGCAGAGCTGCATGAAATGGAATAGTGATTGAGACAAATGTTGCCAGCAGATAATCAAACCAAGAATTCATCTTGTATGTAAGTGAACAGGATATGTTTGCCCATTTCATGGTGAGTCTCTCAGTGCATCTACTCTTCCCCTGCCAGCCTTCTTACCCATGTAGAACAATCACAATCATATTTTGAGTTCCAAATGACAGTTTGAGAACCCATGTATTATATTATGATTTCTTGCAACGTTTCACTGTATATGTTTCACTCTATATGAAGCTTGGGTCTAGCTCCCTTCACACTCTTCTGGCAAAGTGACTACCTTCAAAGATGGAGGTCCTGTGGCTGGGCAGGAAGGTTCCAAGCAAGGAAGCTCTTGGGACCTAACCTGGATGAGATCCGGCTATCGACAGCTCACTCCACTAGAAACCTGGGCATGATCCTCAATGGCTCCCTCTCTATGGAGGCAAATGTCATGAGAGTAGCACAGTAGGCTTTTTGCCAACTACACCAAGCCAAGCTATTAGCACCCTACTTAGCCCCAGAACACCTAGCCACAGTGATACATGTGACGGTCACCTCTCGACTAGACTTCTGCAAGTCACTCTATGCAGGCTTACACTTAATTTTCATCCAGAAACTGCACCTGGTCTAGAATACTGTGGCTAGGATCCTCACAGGTATTCTTTGGAGGTCCCACAGCAGGCCTTCTCTCCAGCAACTGCACTGGTTCCCAGTTGAATTCCAGATCAGTTTAAAGGTCTTGTAATCACAGTCATATATGGTCTGGGCCCTGTGTACCTGCCACTCTGCCTACACCCCTCAAAGAGCCCTATACTCTGCCATTTCCAACTGCCTGGTGATCCCTGGCCCAAAAGAAGCACATCGAATCTCAACTAGGGCCAGAGCTTTCTCTGCCCTGTTCCCCACCTGGTGGAATGAGCACCCTGAAGAGATCAGGGCCCTTCCTGAACTCCCACAGTTCCAGAGGGCCTGAGAAAAGGAGTTCTTCCATCAGGCAGTTGGTTGAGGCCAAAGAATACAACAATATCTGCTGAGCCCCTAGAAACTACTCCCCATGATCTGAACCCATATCGACCACCTACGAGATCATGTTCAGAAATTAATATTTTTATTATCAAATGTAATTCTTGTTATTGTTGTTTCTGATGTTTCTGATGATATGATATCATGAATGACACTGTTGATTAGATCTGGCCCTCGCTCCTACTATACTATAAGAGAACTGACCCTTGGGCTGAACAGGGGGGGAATGAGGGTTACGGCACCTGTAAGATTGATTGGCCATCTGTCTAATTGTGATAATTTGTAATTGCTTTATGGGATGTTTTATGGGTTTTATTGTATTTACAGATGTTGGAAACTGTGGCAAGACCGTTGGAGAACAGCGGTATAGAAATCTAAAAATAAATAAAAATAAAATAAATTGTCTCCAAGTTTTTTGTAAATGACCTTGAGCCTCAGGAGATTGCAATGAATGAATGAATGAATGAATGAATGAATGAATGAATGAATGAATGAATGAATGAATGAATTATTCCAGCCCAAAGGGCAGTGGCATGCCTGAAGCTGGTGCCCCTGGCATGCTGCAGATCTAGTGTGATCAAACTGTGACTCTCCAGAAGGCTTTGGACCACAATTACTATGGCCACATGACAGCATGCTAACTGTAGTCCATGGCCCCATGACAGCATGATAATGGTAGTCCATGGACACCCGGAAAGCCATAGTTTGGCCACCACTGCTGTACATCTTCTGTTGCTGTCACCATGAACCCCCTGAGTCTTCCCTAAGCCCTCTTGATAACTGGCTTACTAACTCTGCCAGTGACTCTCACTTTGCCCTGTAAGGAGCTTTCTTCTGGCAGAAGAGACTGTTCAGTGAGAAGAGCTTCTTGCATCACAGGAAAGCTACTTGTATGCTTCTTGCATCACAGGGTAACACCAAGGAATGGGGCCACACCTGAAAATTAATTCTCCCTCAAGGGATTCTTGGCTATTGCTTAACCCTGTAGAATCCTTTCACTGTCAGCTGGGGACCAGGCAGTTGCATCAGCTTGGTGCAATGGTTAAGAGTGGCAGTCTCAAATCAGTCCACTAGGTGACCTTGGGCCAGTCACAGTTCTCTCTCAGAGCTCTCTCAGCCCAACTGACCTCACAAGGGGTTGGTTGTGGGGAGAGGAAGGAAAGGCAATTAGAATAATAGAATCATAGAGTTAGAAGGGACCACATGGGTCACTCTAGTCCAACCCCCTGCACTGTGCAGGACACTCACATCCCAATCGCTCATCTACTGTAACCTGCCACCCCTTTGCCTTCACAGAATCAGCTTCTCCATCTGATGGCTATCCAGCCTCTGCTTAAAAATTTCCAAAGATGGAGAACCCACCACCTCCCAAAGAAGCCTGTTCCACTGAGAAACTGCTCTACCTTTCAGGAACTTCTTCCTGATATTTAGACAGAATTTCTTTTGAAATAATTTTGTCTCATCGGTTCTTGTCCGTCCCTCCAGGGCAAGAGAGCTCTGCTCCATCCTCTACATGGCACCCCTTTAAATACTTGAAGATGGTTACCAGATCCCCTCTAAACTGCTTTGAGTCTCCTTCATGTAGTGAAAAGCAGGATATAAAACCCAACAGTTCTTCTATTACTTAAAAAAAATATAAACAATATCTGCATGCCATTCATGTCTGGAAGATGGAAGCTTTTATGATGTCCCCCTAGCCCTGAGGATGTCACATTTCAATATTAACAGGTGGGCCATCTGCAGATGCCTTTAAGTGAAATTACATGAATCACCTAAGTACCAGGCTCCTTTTTTTTTTGTTTTGGCAGAGAAAATTTTTAGAGGGGAGAAAATTGTGCCTGTGATCTTGCAGCTCTGTTTCAGTTTGTTCAGGCTGCCCTTTTTTTTCAAGGACCTCAGATAGCATACATTAAAAAGAATATGAGATGAAAACAAACCTCTACCCAAGCCAGGAAGGGAGTTTAAATTGAGTGAAAGGAGTGACATGCTAGGTCACCTAGGGTGTAAGCAGAGAGCTGAACCTAGGCGCCTCTAGCCGAAGTCCAATATTCTCTCTGTTCCATGCCCTGGCTCAGTTGGCTTCATCTGCTTCTCAGTGTCTTTTGCAAAGTGGACCAGGTGCTAGGAGTCACAGACGCCAACCTTTAGCTGAGTCCTGCTATGCAAATGTGTCAGTGCCAGCTATTGATCGAGTAGGATCCTGGCTCAGGTCCACTTTAATTTGCCTCTTCCATTTTTATCTTCCTGAGGGGCTGCATATTCTGCCTAGCCTGCTGGAAAAGAAACTTGTTGCTAATTATAGAGGCCCTCCTCATTCATAACGTAGCCAGCAAAGCCAGAATTTAAATTGCATTCCCATATATAACGTTGGATCATGTAGCACACTCGTGCCATTAAGCTTTTGCTCTCTTAAGAGAGTGAATTGCCACTTTCCCCCTGTTGATGCTGATGGGAAGTAAAATGCTCCATTCAAACCATCAGATGTTTAGAATTTCAATGTGGTGCCTTGCCATGTAACTTCTGTGCGGGTGTTTTATTTCTGTGGTTTAACGTGGAGTTTTTGTTGGCAGAGTTAGAATATGCAGAGAGAGTTGAAAACCAGGCTGCTTAAAGTATAAAACTATTTTTATATATGAAGATAAACAACTCTGTGTAGAAAGAGAGTGATAGACCTAGCTATCTATTGGCTACTAGCTAGCTAGCTGTTGTCTGCAGTCATTCTTCTGTTGTTCAACTGTTCTGGAGGCCAGCAGGGAGAAAGCGTGCTCATACAAGAAGGAAATCTCTTGTTGAGCCAATCAGGACACTAGAGGAAGTAATTTGAAAATCATCAGGAAGCTCCCATCTAGGGTTGTGCGATTTGGCTGCCGAAGCGGCCGTTCCGTCCGGGCACAGCCAGCGCCGCGCCGCGGGGGGGGGAGGGCGGTGCCGGCAGTGGCGTGACAGCGGGCGCAACCACGCAGGCGCGGGATTCGGCAGCCGAATCGCACAACCCTACTCCCATCCTATCTATGTTAAATATATACATCTCCTTTGATGCCCCCTGCAGGACACCCTTTATATTCTGCACACTGCAGATCTTGCATATTCAAACAGTTTTAATTGTACATCGCTGTGATCTAAAATGAAGGCATGTCAAGTAAAAAAGAAGGATCTGGATTAATGAGTTAAGTGTGTTATGATTGTATGTTAGCTGCACATTAAAGGGTAGAGCTGACTGGGTAGTTCAGAGATGGGTCACTCAAAGTGATGAGCCAGCAGATGGCTGATTTATTATCATAGCTGTCACACACATGGAAGGAGATTGTCCTCCAAACATGAATCACAGATCATAACCAGCACCATAAATTGAATTTGGTAACAAACTGGCAAATGGTATTGTTGACTCAAAATGGGCACTCAGAAGGTCCCAAGTTCAATACCTGGCATTTCCACTTAAGGATCTGCCAAGTAAAGCTACTGCCAGTCCGATGGATCTCAATGGGCCAAGAGTCTGATTCTATAAGACACCTTCATATGTTCAGTGGGTACAACATCCTGACCGAATACCACTTCAGTATTCGTATGAACTGCTTTATGATGAAATAGTGAAATGCCTTGTCTTTGAACGTGGACCTTGTTTAAAAGAACGCTTACAGAATACCGGAGCAGAATATTCTTTTACTCCACAAAATAAAACAACAAGTTTAAACAGAATACTGAATAGGGATAGACTTTAATGATGTGGATTAGTTTTAGGATTAAGGATAACGAATGATGAATATTCATTCCCCCCCCCTCAAAAAATCATTTTATTAGGTGACACTAATTAAGGTAAAATTACAACTTCCTAAACTCTTTGGCATAACTCGTAGGGAAAACAAATGTATTAGTCAATAATGAATTATTTATTACACCAAAGGAAGAACAAAATTGTAATAAGGATTAGGCCTCCTTCCGCATTGGAATCTGAATGAGCTTCTTCCTGATATTTTAGCTTGCTTACTTTTTAATGCTGCCTAGTTGAAAACATATACATACATACATATATACATACATACATACATACATACATACATACATACATACATACAGGCGTTCTGCACCCTAATACAGAATTCCATGGGAGGACAAACTCCAAATATGCTTGTTGTCAAGGCATTGTTAAAAGGGTTGTAGAAGGAATGAAAAAAAAAATGTTGGATTTTGTTTTGGTTTTGGTAAAGAATATATCAAAATGGATCTTTGGATGAAATGACACTTTGGCCCAGGTATCTGTGTAGACTATTATAAATCTGCAATGCAAATGGTGAATTGGCTCTGTGTGAATGCTCAGAGCAGGGGATCCCAGAACAAGGCTCATATAATTCCCCAGGGGCTCCATGAAAGCTCCCCAGGGGGGTCCCCAGCCTTTCCCCTCTATCATGCCTTAATGAACTCAGCCACAACCTATTCCTGACATTGCTATGAAAACAGAGAATTGACTGCTGCTGTTGATCTGGAGATGGTGTTCTTTCTTGTTTATTGTGTCTGGCAAGACCCTATTTCTTCCTCAAACTGTCTCCTTCCCTTAAGGTGACCAGATTGTCCCACTTCTGGAGGGACATCTGGGGTACCGGGCAAATTGAAATAATATTGAAATTTATATATATTACACTACTATTTTTGCATTCTATGCATTCTATGAAACTTTTTGTTGCTCCATATAGACCGAATTTTTAATCAAGAACCCCCCTGGTCAATGGTGTCCCGCTTTACCAATGTTAAACTCTGGTCACCTTACCTTTCCTCCCCCCCCCCCCACATTCCTTCTCAGGCGTGGAAAGGACACGTGACCAGTTAACCATTTCTGGCCCAGTTCTGGAGCTCCTTGAAGCCTGAAAAATATTTCAGGGGGTCCTCTGTGGTCAAAAGGTTGAAAAAGGCTGATTCAGAAGCTAATTTGAAACAACTTTTATAGGCAGGCCAAGGACAGTAGTACAATGCCTTTTCTTTCTAGCTTCCAATATGCAAAGATTAACAGGCGATCAATTCATATATTGATGGAAATAGTCAGAAAACAATAGCCTCAAAGCAACAGCAAGGGGTGGGGCCATAGCTCAGCGGTCGAGCATCTTTGGAAGGAAGTCTCCTTAAGTTGAAAGAAACCTTCCAACTTTGCTTAGTGGATTGTCAAGAAGCAGGCCAATTGCCTAAAACTTGATGTAATATGAATAAATCAATAAATACATTTTTATGTGTGCATGGTCAAACACAATCTCAGGGAGAACACAATCTCGGGGTTATATGACTGGAGGAATAATTAAAAAAATATGTTTCTTTATGCCTAGATAAATAGGGAATTTAGTCTAGGATGGAAATTTAACTTCTATTGGAGGGGGGCAGATGATGGTTTCAAGATTAAGCACAGGTGTCTCATGAAGATAGGGAAAACAGCTTCATCATGTTCATTTTCATTTTAGGGGTTAGCCACATCTGGGCCTTTTTTTGAAAAACATGAGACCATAAAGAGATCTGCTGAATCAGACCAATAGTCCATGTAATCCTGATCCTGTCTCAAACAATGGCCAACCGGTTCCTCTGATGTTCCAACAACAGGGCATTTTGTCACCTCCTGGCTTTGGGATTTAGACGTTTAATGTCTCTGAATCTATAGAATCTGTTCAGTCACCTTGGCTAGTAGTGCTTGATAGACTTTCCTTCCTCAAATCGATCTAATCCCTTTTAAAATTAAGCCTGTAGCCCTCGCTGCATCCTCTGGCAGCAAATTCCACATTTTAATCACTCCCATTGCAAAGAAGTATTTCCATTTGCCCCTTAACTTCATTGAATGCCCTCAAGTTCTGTTGGCAGAGTTTAAATATACAAAGAGGGACAAAACACTAGGCTGTATAAAATAATAAAATAGTTGCATTTAGGAGATAAACAACTTTGTGAAGAAAGAGAAGAGAGGGAGATCGAGCTAACTGTCTAACTGTTGTTCTGCATTCATTTAGTCAAAGGAGCAGGTCCTCTTGGAGCTCTTTACCATCAGCCTTGGTTTTCTCCATCCTGATTAATTTTGTGTCATCTGCAAACAAGGCCAGTATACTAGGTAAAGGTAAATGTATCCCCTGTGCAAGCACCGGGTCATGTCTGACCCTTGGGGTGACGCCCTCTAGCGTTTTCATGGCAGACTCAATACGGGGTGGTTTGCCAGTGCCTTCCCCAGTCATTACCGTTTACCCCCCAGCAAGGTGGGCACTCATTTTACCGACCTCGGAAGGATGGAAGGCTGAGTCAACCTCGAGCCGGCTGCTGGGATTGAACTCCCAGCCTCATGGGCAAAGCTTTCAGACGGCTGTCTTACCACTCTGCGCCACAAGAGGCCCTTGACCAGTATACAACTCATCCCTAGTTCCGGATCATTTAGGAATAAATTAAATAGTACCAGCCCCAATACTGATCCTTGTGGTATTCCACTGTTCACTTGTTTCCACTGTGAGAACATGATCCTAATGTGGAAAATAGGACCAGTTTAATACCCGCCAAATATTGCAGCCAGTGAAAGTATAAATAAAATACTCGGTGATTGACCATTTTTCTCCTTTCTTTTACTCCTGGAGCAGATGGCAAACTTGCCTCAGGGCAATGTCAGTTTTGTACATGGAAACTGTTCAACTTAGAAAAACAAGTCCCCGGGCAAATGTAGAAGAGATGGCTCCCCTATCATGTATCCTTTTGTCTCTTTGTGATTTTCAAGCTTAGGAAATTCAAAATATCTTGAGACCTGGATAAAACCAAACAAACAAACACAAAACCCACAAATGGTGATAAATGTACAATAGTCTACATTAATTAACTGACAAATGGTCACTTAGGGTTGCCAGCCTCCAGTCTGGACCTGGAAATCTCTTGGAATATCCAGACAGCAGAGATTAATTCCCTTGATGATAATGACTGTGTTGAAAAGTAGACTCTACATCATTGCAGACAGCTCAAGGTTATCCTCTCCTCTCCCCCAACCGATCCTGTCTTGGAGTTTTCCAATCAACTTTGGAGGTCTTAGCACAGAGAGAGGTTGGGGGAGAGCCAGTTTGGTGTAGTGGTTAGGAGTGCGGACTTCTAATCTGGCATGCCAGGTTCGATTCTGCGCTCCCCCACATGCAGCCAGCTGGGTGACCTTGGGCTCGCCATGGCACTGATAAAACTGTTCTGACTGGGCAGTAATATCAGGGCTCTCTCAGCCTCACCCACCCCACAGGGTGTCTGTTGTGGGGAGAGGAATGCGAAGGCGACTGTAAGCCGCTTTGAGCCTCCTTCGGGTAGGGAAAAGCGGCATATAAGAACCAACACTTCTTCTTCTTCTTCTTCTTCTTCTTCTTCTTCTTCTTCTTCTTCTTCTTCTTCTTCTTCTTCTTCTTCTTCTTCTTCTTCTTCTTCTTCTTCTTCTTCTTCTTCTTCTTCTTCTTCTTCTTCTTCTTCTTCTTCTTACTTGGGTGGAAGTGATTCTCCAGTTAGTCTGGATTGAGACTGCTGAGGGAAGGAGTGTGTTAAAAAAAGTGAATAAATATCCCACCAACACAGGTTTTTATTTGTGTAATAAATGTGCAACCATTGTAGGAGTGTGCTGTTTGCACAATCCCAGCATCCAGAGCAGGCTTTTAAAACCAGGGTTTCACAGTACTTTGTGGTTTCTTAATGGCCCTGGAAGTGTTTCCTCAATGAGTGAGAGTTAATTAATGTTTACATTAATTGGCCATGTCAAATTGCCCTCTTCCCCAAATGACCAGTGATGGACCTGGAGGGGGTGGGAAGAGGAGGGACCCTAGGGTAGACATGGAAATAGCTATGCTACCCATATTCTGGACGGTCATGCAACTTAAGGGGTTTCTCAAAGGCTGAAGAATATTTCAGGGGTTTCTCAATGGTAAAAAAGTTGAGAAAGGCTAATCCAGAGAGAAATTAGGCTCATGAGAATGCTACAAAGCTCCCGAGAAAGGATGGTTTTCTTTCAAGGCAAGAGCCATTAATGTCGCCAAATGCAGTCAGTATTCAGAGAGATCTAATGGAACCGTATCTTAATGTAAGACATTCTCAGAACATCTACATGAAATTCTTTATCTTAAGAGAGTATGAGATATCCCACTGTCCTTTATAACTAGATAATTATGAACTACCATGCATGATGGACAGGGAGTGGGGAAGAGAACTCATTTATATTCCTGGGAACGAAGAAGAAGGAGTTCCCCCAATTATCCGCATAATGGATTTCTTAAAAAAAATGTATATAAGTATAAATCTTTTGGGTGGAAGCTATAATACCACAAGCTGACAATATATCTCATGGATCTTTTTACTCCATCTGGAGAACTCCTGATCTCATACTGAGATCACTGGGAGAAGGGAAGTCAACTCCTCTGGAGGATTACCAGTGTTATTGTGAAAGCCATTTCAAGCTCTGTCAAAATTAGAAAGTGAATTCCTTTTCCTGAGATTGATTCCTTTTCCTCCATTTCTGTCTTTTTATCCAGCTGTGACTTGAGTTGCTGCTAGTGCTTACACTTACACAAAAAAATCATACTGGCCTACAGTAGGCCTGTTTCTAGTACAAGACATGGGGAAATGAGAGGGAAATGAACATAAGAATGGATGGTTTACCCATGTTCCAGATGCCTTCTTTGGAGACTATGAACAGTTTCTTCCTGGTATTCTGGAAGAGATGATTTATTTATAGGAAAATACTCATTTTGTTTCTTTTGGAAAATAATAAATTGCAAAAATATATCTAACACGCTAGCAGTCAAATGCATAGGGAAAGATAGAGTGGGAAAAAAAGATGAGTAGGGAGACAAAAACAGGTCAATACGGCCAGCACATAAGGTGTTCTGAATGGATCCTAATCAGAAGACACTTTGGCTTGGCAAAGCCAGAGTTTTTATGGGTTTGGGGGAAGAGGTGGTCATGCTGAGCTCATGATGGGGGAGTGATGGGGTCATGGTGAGCACATGATGGAATTTTCCATGGGTAGGAAGTTGGGAAACTAGCCAGGTCCAAGAATGGACCTTTTGCCGAGGGATGTTAGTGCCGCCTGAGCCCCTGGTCCACTTGCTTTCCCGCTGACACCCCTGACTTCCCGCCACCCACTGGGGGGCGATGCCAGCAGCAGCTGTGCAGTGCCATGCCAAGGGGGAGCCCCAGCTATGGCGAAAGCTGGAGAGCACCAAAGGTGAGCCTGTGGCAGAGTGACAGGGCAGCCCCCAAGCCAGAAGCCGGGGAGGAGGACGAGGAGGAACTGTGGCCCAGTACCGACTGATCTATGGACCAGTCCCAGTTCTCGGACTCGGGGTTGGGGACCACTGTGTAACAGTACACCTGAAATATTTTTTTCAGGCTTTGAGATACCATACAAGTGATATCTACAGGCCATGCCCCCAGCTCTGTCACCCATTGGCAAGAAAAAAAAAATTAAAAATATGCAAATAAACATAAGCCCCACTCTCCTAACCTCACTTCACCTAACTTTGCCTGCAATGACCCATATGCAAAGGAAATTAAGAAATAAAAATATATATATGCCTGTCCTCCACTCAAGACAACACTGATACCCACCCTAGACACGCTGGGACAACTTACTCCAATAACAGGGGAAGAAGCAATACTGCTATGGTGGTGGCTGGCAGTTTAGTGCAGCTCCATCTTGGAATCTCCCATGCCATGATACATCTGAAGGAGTCTTGCGATATCCTGCTGTATACCAATACACGTGTTGGGAAACTGCTTTAAAGTGTTAATTCATGTTATCTCCTTGAATGGGGTGCCGCCCTTACCACTCTTACCACTTTTTTTTTCTCTCTCTCTCTCCTTTGTCTTCTCACACAATATGGCCTTCCATGGAGACACGTGTCTCTGCCAGTCTCTCCAGTAGATACAATGCCTTCATGCCCTCACATAAAGTCAGGAAAGCTGGCCATTTGTGATAGGGAAATAACTCTTTAGATTGGGATTCTTTCTCTTGTTTTGACTTCTACCTGAATGTGAACTGGATCTCCTTGGATGAATGTAAATTTACCTTTTTTGCAATATATTTATTGGGAGATTAATTTATGTTGTTTGGTTTCATGCTTCTACAACCAGGAAAACACAGCCGAGATTTAGCTCGCCTGATTGTTGACACCATGGAGAGCAGCTGGAGGTGGACACAACTGCCCCAGCAACCTGTCCATGGTGTACATTGTGTTAGCATTGCATGCTCATCAGAAGACAGGGTGAATGAGTCGGTCATGGCCTCTTGTCCAGGTCACCACAGAGAGCAGCTTCCCTCCCACACACCCTGTGTTAATGAAAAAAACAGTTTTGTTATAGGGTCTGGGGTGGATGTTCAGTAGTTAATAATTCATCACAACTGCAGGTTTGCATGAGATCCAGCCTGTTGGCAGGTGTGTGATTGGACTCCCTGGGGTTCAGGGCCTCTATATGAAGGCCAGGGCCGGATTTACATGAAAAGAGGCCCTAGGCTATTCCACTTATGAGGCCCTTTCACCTCCCATTTTTAAGTTTGTAAATTATATGAGAGATTAAAAAATACATCATTACTGTGATATATATCAATATGTTAAATGAAAAATGTTGTGATTGGTACTAACCTTTATAAAAAATGTGGAATATAGGCCCCTCTTGATCTTGAGGCCCTAGGCTGAAGCCTAGTTAACCTATAGGAAAATCCGGCCCTGATGAAGGGGCATGTAAATGAGCATGGCTGACCCAGTGGGGTGTCCAGGGGCACATTGCGAGGAGGTTTATACCCAATTGGCTCCCCCACATAGGTCACTTCCCTTTGTGGCTGACTCCAGTAGGCAACAGGATCTGCTCTCCCAGTTGGGAATGGTACAGATCCCTTGGGTGCCTCTGGACTCCATGGGTATGGTGCAGACTGCTGACTGCTATGTCAGGCTCCTTCTCCCATGCTTTGCTCATGGGGAGGTAATAAAACTGTGGACTTGTTTAAACCCAACATTGGTGTGTCACATCTTATTCCAGCCCAAAATGCCCTACTGCAAGTCAAAACTCTGCTGTGTTAACCAAATATTCCAATACTTCCTGCCTCAGTTTCCCCGTCCCCCGGCTTTCAGACATTTTTTGTGAAAGATCTGAACTGCAGTGAAGATGTTTCAAACCCCTGCCATGCAAATGCAGAAATCGGATTGACAATAACTAATTGGCAAGAGCCTGTTCATGCTCAAAAGGTTGCTTTTGAAAAAGACATGGGTTTGTGATTTGCACAAGGGTTTCAATATGATTGTATTTTTATGTGGTTGTTGCAACACGTTCCTGATTCACGGGGTTCTTTCACACTGCTTTTACAGTTTTATCAGCATTTTTTTAATGCTTTCCTTTGTCTAAATGCTCTCGATGTAAGAGAATAACTTGCAAATGCATTAACATTAATGGTGAATTCTAGATCACACCATCATCCCTGTGTTTCTTTTCTGTCTGACCCTCTGCTTAGTCATCGCAACTCAGTATGAGACATTCAGCTAGAGTTGGCATCCAGCTGATCTAGCAAAGAAACAATCTGCAAGATGAAAGGTGGAAATAGCTTTTGCTTATACAGACACTGACAATGTCACTATAAGCAAAGCTGTACTCTTTACAGTCCATTGAAATACATCTAGTGATGTTCACGTTTCAAAACTTTTGCAGTAGAATGCCTAGTGGATTGGCCCATGATACTGCTAAATGCCATGATATTACTAATGTCTTTTTTTGCTGATGAACTTAAATCAGTGATACTCTGATACTATTTCAAGTTGGATACTATTTTTACTATTATGGTTAAACCTCATTTGGAATACCGTGACCTGGACACCACAGTTCAAGAAGGATATTGACAAGTCAGAACAAGTTCAGAGAAGGATGACTAGGATGCCTGAAGGTTCTGAATCCGTTCTTCATGAGCAACGGCTGAAAGAGGTATGTGAAGCATTGAGAAGAGGAGGGCAAGGGGTGATCCGATAGCTGTGTTAAACTGCATAACAGGTAGACATGTTGAAGAGGGGGCCAACTTGTTTACTGCAGCTGTAGAGACAAGGACTAGGAGCAATGGGTTCAAAGTATGGGAAAGGAGGTTCCACTAATGGTGAGGGCTGTTCATAGATGGAAGATGCTGCCTCACAGGGTGGTGGAGTTTCCTTTGTTGGACGTTTTTAGGAGGAGATTGGATGGGCACTTGTCAGGAGTGTACGTTTATATAAAATACTAGAGCAGTGGTTCTCAACCTTTCTAATGTTGTGACCCTTTAATCATGTTGTGGTGACCCCCAACCATAAAATTATGCAAGTGTTCTTTCATGGAAATTAAACCGTAACTGATCAATGGCATGAAGATCCATTGTTCATGATTGTATATTTATTGTTTATAAATTGTATATAAATTGGCGGGTGCCTTCAGGAGGACCAGTGGTGCCCCCCCCCCCAGCCGTGCTTGCCCTAATGCGACCCCTATGAAAGGTTTGTTCAACCCCCAAATGAGTCCTGACTCCCAGGTTGAGAACCACTGTACTAGAGACACAGCTGGCTTTACCCAGGAATACAATGGGCACTAGGATACAAACCTGCAATGTCACATTCCTGGGGGCTGACTACATGGCAAAAGCTCCTGCCCACCCTTGGACTCTTGAGGCCCCACCTCCAAACTTCAAGGAACATTCCTGACCCAGGGGTCACCAAACTCCAGCTGTGGCCTGTAACTCTTCTGGATTTGGACTATAGAGATCAATTCACTAGGGGGAAATGGCTGTTTTGGAAGTGGGACTCTACAACAACTCATCTCCAGGCTCCTGGAGGTGGAAAAGGTTGGGACCTGGGGATCTGAGATTCCTTTGGGCAGTGAAAAGGAGGGTATAATAACCAGATGATGATGATGATGATGATAATGATAATGATGATGATGATTCCGATTTATTCCCCTCAACTCCCTGACCGGTTTAGGGCGGGTTACAGCATAAAATCCCCATTAAAATACATTAAAAGACATCAAGAAACCCAATATGGTGACAAACCCAATCCCACCCCCCACTACTATAGGGGTGGAGTAGGAGGTCTAACGATGCACTACTCAAACCTGGGGGGGGGGGTGACTGGAAAGGTGCTACTAGGAAACAATTACTCTCTCCCTCCACATGTCCCCATGGTCTCATGGTGCTTCTGTGCCCTGTCTACACTTCCCCATCTTCCATGCCATTGGTCTCAAATTTGTTTTGTTGTGATGGTCTTGGAAAGACTACAGCAATACCAAGGTGGTATCCATATGGAAAGGGAAAGTCTATATCTTCCCAATCCCACCAACATCAGGATTAATTTATCTGCTGCAATTGCCTGTGATGGCTACCTCAAAGCATTCTGTCCTTTTTTGATTGCAAATTGTAAAACACACATGACTTACTCATGAGTAAACATTTCCAGGGCAGAGGCATTTCCTGACAGGTCCTGGAGGGCTGGCAGGGGGAATTTCCGTGCCTCCCATAGCCCTCTACAGATGGCACACAGAGGCTGCATCAGGAGGCAGCTCACTCACCCTCCATGTGCTCCAAACTGAAAGAGGCCAGGAGGCAGGGGCCATGGCTTATTCATTAATACATATTCCCATGGTGGAGGCTATTCCTGGCTGTTGGAATGTAATTTGACCTGATTGAACTTCATTGGCAAAGTGTAGTTTGAACTGATTGGCTATCATTGGCAGAGTGCTTTCTCCCTATTGGTGGCATACCCCAAGAGAGAGCCAATCATGTAGGGAGTGAGTTGGTTGTATGCAAGTTCAACTTTATAATGTCTAGTGATTAATAACAGTGGGACAATTAATTATCAAAATACCAAATGAATGGTGTTTAGCACCTTTCAAAAATCAGGAGTAGGTGTGTTTTTAATTCCTCAAAAAGATGAGGAGCTGGACTGGATGATACTTTGTGGGTCATAAAAAGCTGGAGAACCTGAAACATATGGTTTTATTATGTCATAAGTCTGACTTGCCAGCCTTTCTCCTCATACTAAAGAGAACCTACCCTCTGGCTTGCAGAAGTAGATATATGATATACAAAATATAAGAATGTAATTACAAAGTTATTCTTGCAGTAAAGATATACAAATGATATATTGTCTTTTTCTTTTATTCTGAAGGATCCAACCAAAACGGTCTCTAGATAAATCCTGTTTTGAATTAGTAATTTTCATCAGTGGTTATATTCTCTCATTATTTGGTCAGTGTAACAAACTTCCAAATTGTGACATGTAATACGTCCTTAATTATATAAGTAATAATATAATTTGGCCCTTGGCTATCAACATGTATGGGCATTCTACAACACTAAGAGCAAGGCAAAACACACACTCAAATATTTGCTTAGCGAGTTGGTAGTGCTTGCTCAAGTCCTGATTTTTTCAAGTCTCTGTTCTTTTGAGCTGCCAAGAGACTATACAGCATTAATACTTCTAGAACATAGTTTACTGCATATTTAAATATTTCACTTTTGATCTTTTTAATGCTTTCTTCTCCTAAGTGTAATTGTGGCATTCAGTGACCTGTAACTTAACTGAAAGCAGAAGAATTGAGCATAAATTATGCAGTTGCTGACATCACAGCAGTGCTAAGAACACAATTGAACACTGCTTGGAACCTGATCCCATGCACCATTTTATGTGAGTTTTTACAAATTACATAGGAAGGTGACCCTAGTTTGTAAAGCTAAATCTTTGAATGGTAAGTAATTCCAGTGTCAAAGGCATAACTATACCAACAGCTGGGAATCCAAGGCTTCAGATATTCATATACCTGCAGAATAATATTGCAAGTTAGAATAGCATTGTTTGGGGAAGGTTAATTTCTTCCCCTCCCCCAACATACTTTTCTAAATATAGCAATTGATTTCCCTTATTCTGACTTTTCGCTTATAAAACAGGAGTTTCACTTTCCTTTTCCTTTTGTAACTTCAGTCCTAGCAGTTGTTTCATGTTGCAAAACTCTGGATAGTGATGTCAAAGGGGTCTAAAATGGTTTGGGAAGACATTGCCTGCCTCTGAACCTCTTTTGTTATGTGCGAAGTCGTGTCCAACCCATCGCGACCCCATGGACAATGATCCTCCAGGCCTTCCTCCTGAACCTCTATAGAGCGAAATTCTGAAATTTTGCAGAACCTCCCTTACTGCACCTGGAGTTGACTCTCGATTCCTGAAAAGAGGGGGTTGGTGCAGATTGATTGCTGGATTTCAGGAGGAAAACAGTGCTAGAGTTGGATGTTGTTTATAAACTTAAGCAAAAGTTCATTATTTTGTATAGGTGTATTGACTTACAGGAGGGCACCTTGGGCTCAAGGAAGATGTGCATACATTGCTGTTGGTTTAAACAAGGCCACAGCTTTATTATTAATTCCACATGAGTGTTGGTGCAGGATGGGAGAGGGAGCCTGACTTGCAGTTGTCTGGCCACAAGAACTTGGACCCCAGTGGAAAACTGAGGCCCACCAGGTCCCCCACTGGGAACGCAAGTCCCCTTGCTGCTAGATTCCCACTACAGAGAAGTATCTCACCTGGGGTGCCAAGAGGAAGCTCATACTTGGTCCCACCCCAGGCCACCCAGCACTATAAACCCTGGGGTGCCAAGGTGAGGTTAATACCTTGGCAACTCTCTTGGTCCCACCCCAGGCTACCTAGCACTGTGAGCCTCATGCCTTCCCTACCAGGTTAGCCCCACTTGCAGACCTGCTATCTCTTAAGGAGGCCCCTAAGTTGGGGAGATCAATGCCCAGACCAAACTCCCCTCTAATAGGCTCCATCCCATACCAAACTGACAGCTATATTGAAAATGCAAGTGAAAGATATTTGACAGTGGCCATTGAACATAACAGTATTAACCAACATAACATGGTGGGTTGGAGGGAAGCTGTTCTGAAAGCAGTTCTGGCAACCAATTCTGGGTCTCCTGCATGTGGCACCTCTTGACAAACCCCTAGCCAATGCCTCCCTGCCCCACATGACAGATGCAATGCCATCCCCATGTCCCACCCTATGCGACACTGGACTCACCCTCCCCCAGTATGTCCTCTTTACCATCCAGCCCTCAGCAGTGTCAACGGCGGTTGGAGGTGAGTCTTTGCTGGGTTGTTGGTTTTGTGTGTATGTGTTTGTGTATTCCTTGTGAACAGCTACTGTTTCCCATTTTCCATGATCAGTTTTATGGGATCGTAGTACTGTGCATGCATCAGGTATGGCATTTGGTTGAGGCCAGGATGTTAACATGATCCAGGCCTCTCCTTTGAGCGAAGTCACCCCTCTGCTGGCTAGGAGATAACATCTGTGAGCCAGCAGCAGAGTTTGTTAATCAACTCTACAATCATTGTAATGATGCTGCAGTGGGGTTGTTTGGGACTGTTTTAATTTTTAAGATGGTTTTAACATTGCATATTACTTGTACGTTATTTTAAATTTGTTGTAAGTCACCACTAGCTAGTTTCCCCAGAAGTGGCAGAGTACAAGTCGAAACAAACAAATGAACAAACAAACAAATAAATATGATTTTATGTACCATTAGTAATTTATTTATTCCAAATGCATTGTGATATACAGATTTATATATATATGCATGTGTGTACAGATAACACACAATAGTGTATGTTTTAAGAGAGAGAAATGATAGTAGGAAACAAGAGGTAACAAAAAATAAGAATCATAGTTTGATTTGCAGTGGACAAGGATGAAACAAAATCAAAATGGGGATTTCAGGAACAAACAATCCCAAATAATCTCAACTATTTTTCCCCCTTCACACATCTTGATAATCACTCATTTATTCTAATTTCTTTCATTCACAAGTGAAAACTTTTTTTCCTGTTTTAAAGCCCCACATAGGTCTCTTTCAGCTCAAATGGAACATTTCACCAGCCACCCCACCCCACAATACCTATTAACGGGTCAAATAGTAGCTAGCCAGCATCAGGACTTGCCTAATAATGGTCATGTATTTGTAAAGTTGTGGGGCAGGGAGGCATTTAGAACTACAGAAAAGCCACTTTGATTATCGAGAGATTTGATGCTATTGTCATTCCAAAATTACAGTTATTGTAAAACTGAAATGTACTGCCTTAAAAAAGATCTGTGAAGATTCGTCACTCTTCCAAATGTGAGGTGAGGGTTTCATAATAAATGAGGAATAATTCACCAAGGAGCTTTTCACTTTGGCTTTTATGCTGGAACGTCAGGAGCAGCCTAGGGTTACAAAGACATTAAACGAGAAATAAAGCTAATCAATGGCAACAATTAAGATTGCTTGCAGAGGCTTATAGTCAGTAGCTCAGAGAAGATTTTAATTGCTGCTAGGGATGTCCCGGGGACCAGGCTGGGAACAAGCAGCCTATCCACCCTCCCACACACACATACATTACTGTCTTTAAGAACACACCATAATGGAAATGGAGTGTTGAATAATCTTTGAGTTGAATAAAAATATGGGTTGCCAACTACTATTGAACCTGGCAAGTGATCTTGTTATGTATGTGTACATTCTATGCCTCCAGACTTTATGCAAATTCGGGCTTGAAGGCTGCCGAGTTGTGACCAATCACTTACTGTATGTTGACTCTAGGAAGGGACCAATGAAATGCTCCCGTTAAGGACCAATCCAGGTCCTTGGTGGGCAATCCAAAGTGAATATAAGTTCGTGTTGTGGCTATGTTACTCATTTGGTGTCTTGCAGTTGGTGTTGGATGGAATAAAGAGCTGTTTGTGACCATTCTGGAAGTCTTTGGAAGCCCTCATCAAAATAGCACTTGAGCCACAGCAACCTTCAGAGAATAGCCAAACAGAGAATTTCTCAGGATCGATCCATTTGGGGAAAGTTAGATAACTGACAGACCAAGATCCTTTAATGCAGGGGTAGTCACACTGTGGCCACAGGTTGACTACTCCTGCTTTAATGCATTGCCACGATAGCAACGAGTGATTAAGTGCAAATGAGAGAACCTCCAGAAGAAATGCCAAACCGTTTTTTTAAAAAATAAATAGGCTCACAGATGAAGAGCCCAATCACTGACATTTTAACTGTTTGCATCAGAACACAGCTGCACCGTGCTTAGTGCATTAACACTAAAGTGTGTGTACAAGCAGAAAAAAATGTGCAAATGTGCAAGAGAGTGCAGAAAGTTGGTGTGACTGCAATAGAATGCTTGTAATTAAAAATAAATAAACCCCAAACCTTAGTTGCCTCCCACCACACATCATGAGTGACATCCCCAACCCACCTAGGAAAAATACACTACATTGTTATACATGGAGAAAAAGGGCACCTGGACGATTTCTACACCAGAGGCTTCACGCAGAGCTTCAGGCTGGAGTTTGAGCCAGGGCAGGTTGCCCCGCCTCTGCCTGCTCCTGCATGGGGGAGCATTTAGCCTGGTGTACCTGATCCACCCTGGATTTGGGCTCCTGCAAGGCAGCCGGGGCAGTGAAGTTCCCAGTGCAGAAACGGCCCAGAACTCAGCAAACAAATAACCCCAAGGAAAAAGAATGATGAAGTAAGCAAGCAAAGAATCTGAATACAAGCTTTACGACTTGACTGTTTTGAAAATCGGGGGTAAGCTGAGCATGCGTAGGAGGCCCCACTCATTGAGGAAAAGTGACCAAGGCCTTTTGAAGCACACCACATATTCTGTGTCACTTCCCATATTTTCCGTCCTTGGCTTGTTCCCCTCCCCTCACTTTCCTTTTTGGCTACTTCCAGCATCAATTTAAGCACGTTGATATAGATAGTACCATAGAGTGGGCCATTGACTGGCTGGAATTTATATTTGCTGGCTGTTAAATGAGTCCCGAATGAGCTCAACATGGGCCTACTCCAAGAAATCACTTAGATGGTATAGCAAAATGGGAATGGAATTACAGGGGATATGTTTTGGCAACATCCAATGGATTTTAAGAAGTATTTTCTGCTTCAACTAGAACACACCTGTTCCCAAGTGTGGTCTTCTCATTTGTATAGTGCCTACAGGCAAAAAATAAAATAAAAATTCCCATTCCCAGCAGGCTTGAAGTGGACAATTTTTCTCCCATAAATAATCTGATACAATTTTGCTCTTTATGCACTGATCATCTATACATTTTAGTTTCTTGTTACCAGGAAATGCCCAGTTTAGAAATATGCTGCAAAAAGCACTCGTAATAAAGTCATAAACAGTGCTTTACCTTTCTAGATCTACATATGTTAATGGGCTTAGAAGGGTTTAACTTTATTTAGGATTACACTGTTAGGTCACGGTCCTAAGAACACTTTTCCTGGGAGCCAGTTTGGTGTAGTGGTTAGGAGTGCGGACTTCTAATCTGGCATGCCGGGTTCGATTCTTCACTCCCCCACATGCAGCCAGCTGGGTGACCTTGGGCTCGCCACGGCACTGATAAAACTGTTCTGACCGAGCAGTGATATCAGGGCTCTCTCAGCCTCACCCACCGCACAGGGTGTCTGTTGTGGGGAGAGGAATGGGAAGGCGACTGTAAGCCGCTTTGAGCCTCCTTCGGGTAGGGAAAAGCGGCATATAAGAACCAACTCTTCTTCTTCTTCTTCTTCTTCTTCTAATCTCTACTGAATAAAATAGGATATAATTCAGAGTAGACCTGGGCCTATTCTGCACACAATACCTAATGCACTTTCAATGCACTTTAGAAGTAGATTTTCCTGGGTGTAAACTGCACGGAGCTTTTATTCCAATCCCAGGTTGATTCAGTACCTGCCATCTACACAGAATGCGATTTCCGTTTGGATTTGGGGCGATTTAAATTTTCCTTCTGCAGCAAGAAGGATTGATCTGGAGTGACCCTACCTTTATTGTACGATATTTTAACCCTCAATATTTTTCAAATCCGGATTGGGAAAGCAAGCTCCGTGGTAGAGAACTTCTGATAGGCCACACCTGCACATGCGACAAGCTTGCCTTAAAGGAGAAGCCCCTAATTTCTCTCAACTTCTGTCGGTCCTCAATTTTTTCTCCCTTCTCTGCCTTTTTCGATCCTCTCCCTCCCCTCCAAGAAAATAAAGAGGCTCCCTGCTTGGCTCCCCCACCCCACTTCTGAACTACCCTAACCACATGCAGAACACTTTCCTGTTTCAATTGGGGGGGGGAGAGGAAGACCCGAGTTCAAAGCGATCTGGATTCAACAGGATAGACAATGGAATAAACAAAGTAAGTGCAGACTCTGCCCTATTTTGCACAGGGAAATCCAGCTGCCTAAGCACATTGAAAGTGCATTATCCTATGTGTGCAGAATGGGCCCTGGTTAGGAGTGAACCATTTCCCAATTACAATCAGCAGTATTGCCAACTACCTTCTAGTTGCCTTTTCCTAAAAGCTGTTTGACTTGGAGAGGTGGGTAGAAATTTTATCCCACACTCAGTAGATCCTTCATCCCAAGTTTCAGGAAGATAGGAGAAAAGTCCTTGTGAGGGAAGAAAGCCACAAGAACCACACATGAACCCTGCAGTACCATAGGCCCAGCTGTGTTTAAAAACAGCTAGGGCAGGAACAGGACAGCAGGACTGCCTCTCTTCTACCAGACTGGAACCTTATAAAGAGGTAGACCCACCTAGAGAAAGGGGTGGAAGGACTGGAAGGAATGGAAGCCAAGGGGAAACTTAGTTGCCGGTTTGCTGCTTGTCTCTACGGTTTGATATTTCGATAGACTGAAACAAAAGCCATGTATGGGGAAAGAAACTGGGAGCAGAGGGCAACCACAGGGCATTGGAATGCCACCATAATAGAGGCATTTATTGCTCTTCCAAGGTTAAAAGCTGACACTGCCCTTGACAAGCTGCAGGCCATAGCTTGGGCATTCCAAGGGCTCATTGCTCCTCGTGTGGAGCCATGTGCCTTCGGAGGCAAGCTACCATAAAGTGGAAGGTATAAAAGGAGACCAACATGGTCATGTAGTCATTTTGCTGCTTGTTGCTGTGGCCACCTGCTGCTTCCTACTCGTTGCTGCTCCATCTTGCTCCTTGCCAAATGCGCATCTGACCATGTAGCTCTGAGGATAGGCTGAGTATCATTCAGAACCAAGCTGCTTTTGGGGAAATTGCCCTTTGGGTGGTGTAGTTCAGGCCTGGCTTTAAGCCTTGGATGGACTATGGGGATTGTTTTCTTTACTGTAGTATTGTGTTGGTTTTTTTTGCATTGCTAATAATTACAACTGATAATATAGTAGGTTTTTTTTTTTTTAAAGGACAATAAAATCATAACAGGGATTAGTAGGGTGGTTCCCTCCATTGTGAGCTACTTTTCCCCTCCTATATTCTTTGAAGGCTCCAGCAGTGGAGGAAAAGAAGGTAAAGCAAAGGTTGCCTCCTAGGCTGGAGTGGGGGTACAAAGAGCAGAATGGGCTCCCGCAGCTCCTGGAAAGTTGGTATATGGGACTCCGGCTGTCCTATGCAGGGCACAGAGCATAGTTCAGGGGATGCCAGCCACGGATGGGACTCCAGCGGGAGGCAGGTGGTCCTTGTCAGGGTGGACAGCAGTTTTGAATCCTTGGGCTTTCTCTTCAGGCTCTCTGGGGAATGGCGGGCTAAAAGTTGAGGCATGAAAATAAATAAATAAAATACAATTTGATTTTTCCTAATAAAATCTGAGAAATATTTCTTAATTTTAGAAAATCAGGCCCTGATCTGCCAAAGATAAATGGGTCCTATTACTAATCAACATATATACAGCTGCCTTATTCTGAATCAGATCACTGGTCAAGTTTTTCACATTACCTAATATCTGGGACCTTCTACCTTACCAAGCAGTCATTCCTCTAAGCCAAAGCTGTCTCAAACTTCAGAGACTACAAAGCTGGCTGGAAGACTTACTGTACAACACTACCTTTGTAGGTATATGCTAATTGGAATATATGCACTCCAAGTACACACCGCATGTCTTATCAATGTCTGACCAGGGCCCATTCTGCACACAATGGTTAATGCACTTTCAATGCACTTTCAAAGTAGATTTTCCTGTTCTGCAAAGGAAAACTCAGCTGCAAAAGTACATTGAAAGTGCATTATCCTACAGGAGCAGAATTACTCCCATTTTAACAATTCAAATCTGCTTCTGTAACTTTTGATCTACAGTATGAATTAATCCATATAATCAAATGAAGCTCAGCAATGGTACATAAAAAGATTGCAGAAATTATATTTAAGTGAATAAAAAGATTAATATAGAGCTATGATAGGCTTTGGAAGCTGTGCAAAATCTGGCTGCTTCATGTGCAATCCTAGACCTGTGTCTGAGGGGAGAAAGGCAATAGATGATTCCTCATAGCTACCTGATTTGTTTTGTTAAAGAAGAGCAACAATGAAATCCTCTTGCAGGTCACAATAAACAGGGCAATTCAAAAGGACAAGTCCAACAGTTTCAACTTTCCCCCTTTCACAGGGGTATGAACATTCGTGGTACTGCATTCCATGAAATCTCTGTTGCAAGAGTATGGTGGAAAGGGTATAGCATCAGGCCAAAGAAAAGCTTTTCTAAATTTGGGAACTAGTAGATTGGCCAGACGATTAGGGGTCACCAACTTCTTGTCCCTAAAAAATACCGTTTTATAATAAGCCTTGAATAATGTTGTAATTCAGTACCACAAATCCTTTACTTAATTACTGATTGGATTTTTGAGTATCCATTTGATATTAATTTACTGGGAAAATACACCAAAGCCAGAAATTCCTCTGCTAAGAGCTTTTCCCATTTGGACCAAACAGCATCTATTAATGTCAAAGGAACAAAACCAGTCTGCAATTGAAATGCACCTTATTGCTTTGTTATGATTTCACCCCACTTATTTTTTTCTCAACATAAGCTGAATTAAGCAGCTGCCTTTGTATTCCATTATCTTATCATACCTGGCAAATCATTCATGGGAGATTTTTCTTTTTTTATATATTGCCCACAGTTTGTGTGTGGTTCCCCAGTCATAGATGCTTCCATAGTGATGCAATAGGATATTTATTGCCCATTCATTATTCACAGCTGTTTACTATTTCTTCAAACCTCTACAGCTGAATCAGTTCCTCACCAGGCAAAAAATCCCCTGGCAGACGTAATCAGTTTTTCCCCACAGCACATAAATAGCTCAAATGAAATAGCAGAGCCTGTAATATTTAATATTACCTTGTAAAACTGCTGCGGAACGACTGCCATTAGAGTTTCATTCCACCCCAAATTTCCTCCGTATTCTTTCTTTATTAAAGAATGCTGAAGTTGACGCCATATGTCAAGCTTCCCAAGGAAAACATGAAGGCTTTTGTTGCGTTGGTGTGTCTAATGAGCAAATGTTTAAGACTCCATATTGTCTAATCAAGACAGGGAGATACTCAAATCCAAGCCTGTTGCCTATGCAGGAGGACTGCTTTCCTGAGGTGATATTTTGATTTTTGGAAACCGGTAGACCATGAAAACTCCCGTGGTCACGTTTCTAGCTACAAGACAAAACAAATCTCCTCATGAGCTGTAATCGTATTTTTGTACTTTTTTGGGTTACCCCAACTGACCTTGCAGCACCACATTTATTTGGCAGTAGCAAAAAGCAATCTTGTTCACAGCACACCACAGGAGATTCTGTTGCTGCTCAGGGGGACAGGGTAAAAGTCAGAACAGTGCAGAACGGGCATTAAACAAACAAGAGCACCCCAAAAAAACAGTGGGATGCATTACAGACATTTGAGAACAATATTTTAGACATGAAAAGTCGGGACTCTCAACCCTATATTAACTCTTACCAGGCCAAAACGTTTCCAGAATGGCCTGGAATGCGCATTAAATAAACAAAAGTACCTCAAAAATAGTGGGATGCATTACAGAGAACAATATTTAGAAATGAAATGGTGGAACTCTCACCTTTTTATTAACCCTTGCCCAGTGAAAAAAAAAAAGCCTCCAGGACATTCCAACTCTATGATTCTATGATTCTAATAGGCCAGAATGGGCATTAATCAAAAAAGGGCACCGTAAAAAAAAAACAAAAAAAAACAGTTGAATGCATTACTAACACTTGACAACAATATTTTAGAAATGAAGACGTGGAACTCTCACCCCTATATTAACACATTCTGTACAAAATGGCTCTGGAACACCCCGGAATGAGGACAAAGCAGGCTGTCAGGTTATACTGCAGGTGGCCACTGGCAACCTTTGCCTTTGAGATCGGTTCCCCTACCCCTCCACATGCCACCCACAGAGTGTTCACAGCCATTCAAAGTTCTCTCAGAGCTCTCCTGTTGGGCAAAGGAGTGCTTACCTCATAAAATTTGTACAATGATTAAAATCATAAAACAGAGCTCACCAACGTACCTCTCTACCATTTGCTGATTTGTTTATTTATTTAAAGATCACACAGCAGAGTGGCACCTAAGAAGCGAACCTCCATCTAAAACATGCATCCTAGGGTCATGTTGACAGTTCAGGCAAATCCCTCCTCAATACTAATATTTGAGGTTTAAATCCACTCAGACTGCTGGAGAAGGCACATAGAGGTCTGTTGCATCTCTCCACAGGCCAGGGCAGGTGACCTTAAGCCAACTGGAAAGAACAAGTGAGGCACCACAAATCAACTCTTTGTCACTTTCCACTGGTTCATCCAGGAAACAGCCCCCCCCCTTGTCTGCAATATTTTTTTTGGGGGGGGGAGGAAAACCTGGCCTCCTGGAAAAGGTTTATCTATAAGAGGCCTCTACAAATGGGCAGAGTCTGTACTTACTTTGTTTATTCCATTGTCAATACTGTTGAATTCAGATCGCTTTGAACTCGGGTCTTCCTCTCCCCCCCCCCATTGAAAGGGAAAAGTCTTCTGCACGTAGTTAAGGTAGTTCAAAAGGGGGGCAAGCCTCTTTCTTTCTTTTCTTGAAGGGAGGGGAGAAACAAAGCAAAGAGCCTGTTTATTTTCTTGGAGGGAAGGAAGAGGATCGAAAAAGGCAGAGAAGGGAGAAAAAATCCAGGATCAACAGAAGTTGAGAGAAATTAGGGGCTTCTCCTTTAAGGCAAGCTTGTCACATGACCAGGTGTGACCTATCAGAGGTTCTCTACCACGGAGCTTTCTTTCCCAATCCGGATTTGAAAAATATTGAGCATTAAAAGCACTCTAATATATCGCACAATAAAGGTAGGGTCACTCTGGATCAATCCTTCTTGCTGCAGAAGGAAAATTTAAATCGCCCCAAATCCAAACGGAAATCGCATTCTGTGTAGAGGGCAGGGACTGAATCGACCTGGGATTGGAATAAAAGCTCCGTGCAGTTTACACCATGGAGCCCTGCCCTGCAGAGAACAGGGCTACCTTCTAGAAGTGGGGTGTTTTTTGGTGTCTATGTGTTTTTGCTTTAATCAATAAACTAGGTTACCAGAGAACAGGAAACAAATTACCTAACTGGAATAGTTATAACCTAAAAGGCTGAATGCCTTTGTGAACTAAACAAGAAGATACAAAAATACATGGACATTTATTTTGCACTTAAAAAGAAAAAACAACAACTTTCAAGTTAAAACCACACACAAATCCCATAGGCCATTGTTGAAAAGCTATCCTGTGCACTGTACAATGTTAGGTCTTACACCTTCTTTTACGTGACAAGTTTCGACTGTCATTGGGTCTTCCTCAGAGGTCTAATTATGACACTCATACAATGATAAAAGACATAAAGCAGAAGTAAAATAAACAAATAAATTATGAGAACCTTTAAAAAAAATAATGCCTAATCTAAATGTGCTAACTACACGCCCCTTCTGAAGCCCTCTCTGATATCCTTCACATGATCTTAAATCATGCACACTACAAACCTTGCATATTCCAATACCACCATGGGACAAAACTATACTTGGACCATTTATGCACTAGAGGTTTCATGCTGGGCTGCAGGCTGGAGTTTTAGTCGTGGCAGGTTGCCCCACCTCTTCCTGCACCCACACAGGGGAGCATTTGGCCCGGTGTACCTCATCTGCCCCTAATTTGTGCTCCTGCATGGGAGCTGGGGCAGTGAAGTTCCCAGTGTGTAAACAGTCTTAGAGCAGCAGATATGGGAACCAGTTCTCTGGCAGGGAAAGATTTGTACTGAAGAGGCAATGGGCAGCTAGGGAGCATTTACTCTGTCTCTATTCAACACTGTTTTGTCTTGCAGGATCCTCTGCCAGCCAGAGTTCCCACACTGTATAAGAATAAGAATTGTTGCCCTGACTGTCTTTCTCCGTGAGCCATTGTTCTGGAGAAACAATTGATCCAATTGATCATCCAAATGTAGGCATCTTGGTAAATAAGAGATTCATTTATTTGTCACAAACTGGCTTGGAGGGGAGCAAGCAAAACTCCCTTTGGCTGAGTCCTCTTCTTTCATCTGTCATAGTGAATTGCAACTTGATCCCATCAGGATGTTTTGAATCAAGCTCAGCTCACGAAATGAGGAGGGAGGTAAGGGAAGCACGCAAGCACAGCAATGAGCTGTGTTCATTGACAGTGTTGTGAGATCTGAAAGTAGCTGTTCAACAAGCAATGGGTATTGAAACTCACACAATTGTTTCAGAGGCATACCATATGTCTTAGATTCATAGAATTGGATGGGACCTCCAGGGTTATCTAGTCCAACCCCCCGCACAGTCCTAGATTGCATCATACTTTCACTTGTGCTTTATACCCAGGAAGATCCATTGTTTGCTTATGTATATAAGTTGGGGTTGTTTGTGGTTCACTTTGGTTCACTTTTTGTCTCTTGTCCTACCATGATGGGGTCACAATAAAGATCTAATTGAACTCCCAGTGGTCCTGGCTTCCTTCAAACCCACGGATATAACTGTTGGTTTTTTTGTTGTTTAAACATTAAGACTCAAAGTCTCCCTGCACCACAGCATTCTTTGCCTGTAGAAATCTCTCCAGTCCAAGCATTTATCATACAAGCTAAATTTCTTGTCAGCGTTTGTCCTACACTCACAGGCTTTGTTGTATCACTCCAAAGTCCTTTGCATGATTCATGATGGGAACCAGTTTTCTTATCGGATTGGCAATGCTTGGAGAACCTGTGCATGCATAATGGTGCAAATGATGAAGGGAATAATTCAAGAGCTTCCCAAGGTGATGGCTCATATATTGACCTGGTGTCATAGCCACATTTTACCCACCCAATTTAAAAACAAAAATAAAATGTGGAAGGTGCTTAGAAGAGGTCCTGACATAGTAGATATGCTATAAGAATGTTTGGTTCATTAGTCTCAGTTAATGGGCTATATAGCTCTTACCAGCTGCTTTAATCCATTCCACCTATAATTACCCAGTTACTTAGGCATCTTGTCTCTAACTACCCCTTCTTGGCAGCTAACCCTGCCTGTACACTCTCTCATCCTGTATATAATGGCTGATGACATCTTAGTTCACTGTATCCAGAGATAACCATTGTCAAAGACCAAGAACTAAAGAAAGTATGGCTAATTATATCCTCAGATCCCAGATACACCTGAACCCAAATTCAGGAGGGAAGTCTACTTTCCCGCAGTAATTATGTTTGATCTGGACGAGAATGCTGGAAGGGAAGGGAGCATGTGAAGGGTGGGCGCTACTCAAACAGGAGCTGTTGCATGCTCAATCAATGACTATCCCAGAAAGACGAAAACACTGCAGGAGCTCTAAGAAGCCTATTTGGATGAACAGAGAACTTCAAGAGGAACTAAGAAAGAAAAGGGAAATGTTCAGGAAATGGAGGGAAGGACAGAGCTCTAAAGAAGAGTACCTAGAGGTTACTAGGCACTGTAGATCAATCATCAGAAAGGCCAAAGCTGAGAGTGAGCTAAGATTGGCCAGGGAAGCCCATTGTAACAAGAAAAGATTTTTCAGTTATGTGAGGAGCAAATGTAAAGTAAAGGAGGCAATAGGCCCACTGTTGGGTGCGGATGGACAAACTCTAACGGAAGATGCAGAGAAAGCAGAAAGGCTTAGTGCCTATTTTACATCTGTTTTTTCCCACAGGTCAAAGTGTTTAGGCACATCTAGAGATGGCCATAGCCAAAGGACAGTGTCTGGGTGGCAGGTTAACATGGATAGAGAGGTTGTCGAGAGGCATTTAGCTGCACTGGATGAGTTCAAATCCCCTGGTCCGGATGAAATGCATCCGAGAGTACTCAAAGAACTTTCCAGGGAACTTGCACAGCCCTTGTCCATCATCTTCGGAACCTCTTTAAGGACTGGAGATGTCCCGGAGGACTGGAAGAGAGCAAGTATTATTCCGATCTTCAAAAAAGGGAGGAAGGATGACCCGGGAAACTACAGACCAGTGAGTCTGACCTCTGTTGTGGGTAAGATAATGGAGCAGATATTAAAGGGAGCGATCCGCAAACATCTGGAGGACAATTTGGTGATCCAAGGAAGTCAGCATGGATTTGTCTCCAACAGGTCCTGCCAGACCAACCTGGTTTCCTTTTTTGACCAAGTAACAGGTTTGCTGGATCAGGGAAATTCAGTTGATGTCATTTACTTGGATTTTAGTAAAGCTTTTGACAAGGTTCCCCATGATGTTCTGATGGATAAATTGAAGGACTGCAATCTGGATTTTCAGATAGTCAGGTGGATAGGGAATTGGTTAGAGAACCGCACTCAAAGAGTTGTTGTCAATGGTGTTTCATCAGACTGGAGAGAAGTGAGTAGCGGGGTACCTCAGGGCTCGGTGCTTGGCCCGGTACTTTTTAACATATTTATTAATGATCTAGATGAAGGGGTGGAGGGACTACTCATCAAGTTTGCAGATGACACCAAATTGGGAGGACTGGCAAATACTCCGGAAGATAGAGACAGAGTTCAACGAGATCTGAACACAATGGAAAAATGGGCAAATGAGAACAAGATGCAATTTAATAAAGATAAGTGTAAAGTTCTGCATCTGGGTCAGAAAAATGAAAAGCATGCCTACTGGATGGGGGATACGCTTCTAGGTAACACTGTGTGTGAACGAGACCTTGGGGTACTTGTGGATTGTAAACTAAACATGAGCAGGCAGTGTGATGCAGCGGTAAAAAAGGCAAATGCCATTTTGGGCTGTATCAACAGAGGCATCACATCAAAATCACAAGATGTCATAGTCCCATTGTATACGGCACTGGTCAGACCACACTTGGAGTACTGTGTGCAGTTCTGGAGGCCTCACTTCAAGAAGGACGTAGATAAAATTGAAAGGGTACAGAGGAGAGCGACGAAGATGATCTGGGGCCAAGGGACCAAGCCCTATGAAGATAGGTTGAGGGACTTGGGAATGTTCAGCCTGGAGAAAAGGAGGTTGAGAGGGGACATGATAGCCCTCTTTAAGTATTTGAAAGGTTGTCACTTGGAGGAGGGCAGGATGCTGTTTCTGTTGGCTGCAGAGGAGAGGACACGCAGTAATGGGTTTAAACTTCAAGTACAACGATATAGGCTAGATATCAGGAAAAAGTTTTTCACAGTCAGAGTAGTTCAGCAGTGGAATAGGCTGCCTAAGGAAGTGGTAAGCTCCCCCTCACTGGAAGTCTTCAAGCAAAGGTTGGATACACACTTTTCTTGGATGCTTTAGGATGCTTAGGGCTAACCCTGCGTCGAGCAGGGGGTTGGACTAGATGGCCTGTACGGCCCCTTCCAACTCTATGATTCTATGATTCTATGATTCTATGATTCTATGATTCTATGATTCTATCTAACAGAGTGCCAAAATAGGAGACAATCTGCCTATCTTACACCTAGGTGTTAGGTCAGCTAGAGGATTGTTATGCATATCAGAAGAGAACACAGCTGGAGAATGTTGCTTCATAAGATTGCCATCAATCAGGAGTGACTTGATGGGATTTATTCTCTCTCTCTCTCTCTCTCTCTCTCTCTCCCTCTCTCTCTCTCTCTCTCCCCCCTCTCTCTCATTAGGCTGTCCGAGAACACGTATCCTGCCAATTGCACATATTGTATTGTTCAAATATGTGATAAATAATCCACTAAACAAGATTCAGCCTCTTCCGAAACTGCTGGATGGTGAACAATCAGCTAGCACTCAGGGAAAAGCATGCAAGCCGAACTGGCGGGTGTTGAAGGCTCCCAGGCTTTCAGCAGGACACATACAGATCAATAATAATTCTCCGCTAAGAATTGTCTGGGGGAAAGTAATATGGTACCAGAACAACCCCTGAATGACTTGGGTGAGTAAGCAGGCAAACAGAGGATGCAGTGCTTGAGCAAACAAATCATTGGCAGAGTTTAAATATATGAGAGAACAGAGCACCAGGCTGCTTAAAAGAATAACATTGCTTTATTGTGAAGAGAAAAAGAAACTTTTTTTATAAAAAGAGAAGTGAGAATTTCCTAACAGTCTAATGGTTCTCTTTTGCATTCATTCAGTCTGTTATATCTGTTGTGAAGACAAACAAGGAAGAAATATGATCCAAGAAGCAGGAAGTCTCTAAATGAGCTACTAAGGACACAGGAGGAGACTATCTATCTATCTATCTATCTATCTATCTATCTATCTATCTATCTATCTATCTATCTATCTATCTATCTATCTATCTATCTATCTATCTATCTATCTATCTATCTATCTATGTCTGTCCTCTGTCTGTCCGTCCGTCCATCCGTCCTTCCATCCATCATTAAGTTCCTAATCTAATTATGCTAAATAAGCATTTCCTCCAATGCTCCCTGTCGGATATTATGCATACTCTCTTCAGTCATGCACACTACAGATCTTGCATATTCCAACTTCACTCCTCAAGATCTAGCGTGCAAAGTCTTTCAGGTTATTCTCCTTCTGTATAGTCTTCTCAGAAAATTCATCTCTATCCTGATGTCTTCTTGCCTGGAGAAAGGTCTGTGGATGTCCATGTTTGATCCATAATAAGAACTTTAGTCTTCTCACCTGAAGTCTTCTTCTACTTTTTAAAAATTTGTTTGCTTTCTAGGTCTTCCCATGTGGATGGTTCTGTCACAGCTTCTAATTTAGTTATACAGGAAAATCCTTCTGGGTGGCAATCCCTCAAGTGCATAGGTGTGCATCCAGCTACTTATTTTGCTACATTTCACCAAATTTTCCTTCATAGTACAACTCTAGTGTCGTCACAGTTCCATGCTCACCAGTAAAATATTTTGGAATGATCTGGGGGCACTCTTCCACCAATTTTCTCCAACAGAACATCTGGTTCAATCCAATGTATAGTTGTTGCTGTTTTGTTTTTGTCGTTTTTTTTCCTACACTGGTTTACCACTATTCTCAGAAGCCCAAGAAATAAGTTATTGTACATTTACAGGTACATGTTTTTAAAGTGTATTCTTCAAGCTGGTCCTCTGGGGTTGACCTTCTTATGCTTCCAAGTTCTTTGGGATTTGAAGGTAAATTCTGCTTCCTTCAGTATGTTCAATTATGCCACAAATCTGTTGCGCCAGTTGTCCCCCCTCCCTCCAGCTCATACACTTAGTAAAATATTGTCAGCAAGATCTATTCAGGTTTTCCCCCCAAATCAGAGGCCTTTGTAAGTTCAATTTGACATCTGTTTGCATGTGATATGCCTGCAAAGAGTGTGCCTGTCAAATAGGTGGATGTGCTGGCCCTGCATCATGATAAGATCCCGTACTCCAATGGTTATCTTGACTGATGAAGGATAGTGTTTCACAGCAGTCTCTCCCTTCCTCTGTCTCACGCTGACATACACACAATCTGCATCCTGAATCAGATTGGATGCACACAATGGCATGCCGTGAAACCACTTTACAGAGAAAATCTACTTCTGGAGAGGTCGGTTTCAAATGGAGAAATGACAAGAAGGGTATGGTCAGGCACCTAGTCAGCCTTCTGCTTTTCGGCTCCAGCTCATAGTATCTAAAGAGGAAGAAGAAAAAGAAGAAGAAAAGGCCTATATGAATTCTGTTGGATGTGGCATCGATAACATAAGTTCTTCTTTTGGCCCTAGGAATGCAAGTCAACAAATCTATGCAATGGGAACAGGTACAGAAATGTTAGGAATGAGAGTCAGCTTGGTTTCCAGTGACTAAGAACAGCGGCTTGTAACCTGGAGAACCAGGTTTGGTTCTGGACTATCCCACGTGCAGCCACTTGGGTAACTTTGGACTAGTCACAGTTCTGTCAGAGCAGTTCTTATAGAGCAGTTCTGTCAGAATTCTCTCAGTCTTACCTACATCGCAGGGTGTTTGTTGTGGGGAGAGGAAGGGAAGGTGATTACTAGCCACCTTGAGACTTCTTTGGAGTGAAAATTTGAGTATAAAACCCAGTAATTCTTCACATTCTGCTGATTGTATCTTAGAACCTCCCTTCATCAGACTCACTGTTCTGTTCTGTTCTGTTCTGTTCTGTTCTGTTCTAGAACCACTTCTATTCTACTATTTCTGATTAATGGAACTTTGACTCTCGAAAACTTACGCCATGAAATTCTTGTTGGTCTCTACGTTTCTGACTCTAACTGTTCTACAGAAGCTCAGTATGGCTACCCTGTGAAACTAGAGACATAAATGTTGCTTCTGCAAACCTAGGGGGCTCTCCCATGTTTTAAAAGAATAATAAAAAAAAACTTTAAAAGGGTGTGAAAAAACCCAACTGGAGAAACCAACCAGAAAAGATGGCAAATGAGACCTCATGATCCCATGAGGTTTGCAAGAGATCAATGGCAATCCAGCCCACCTGGGCTTGGAGCAGAAAACTCATCCTGTAGCCTTTCTGCTTCAAACCTGCCTACATCTCCTCCACCACTGGACAGCCTCACTGCGGTGAAAGGTGGGGTCTAAATGAAATAAAGAGTAAATATAGGAGAAGATGGGAGACAGGGAAAAAGTGGTAGTGGTAGTAGTGGTAGTGGTGGTAGTTGTAGTGATAGGCCCAAAGGAGCCTAGAGGTGGCCTTCCCCTTCCTCTCACCACAACAGACACTCTGTGAGGTAGGTGAGGCTGAGAAATGTCTGACAGGACTGTGACCAGCCCATGAGTGGAATGGTGATGAATCTCTAAGAAGGAGAGGATGAGGCAGCGAAAGGGTAGAGGATATAGGGGTTGCCAGGGAGGAAAGTGGAAATAGTATACGGGAAATACAAGGGAAAGTGAGGTGCTCTCTGCAAATTCTTGAGAGTTCCCTACAATGCAAGTGGGTGTGAATCAGTGGCCGGCTTCACACAACTGGGACATAGTTTTCCTAGGCAGAGGTGGATGAGGGGAGTGAGGGAAAGCTGAACACAAGAGTACAGATAAATGTTGGTTGGCTGTTGAGTGAAGGAGAGAAAGAAGCAGGGAAAAGGAATATGATGTGGTGGCTTTCAGAAAAGGGAAAGCAGAAATAGTGGTGGACAGGGAAATGGGATGCCTCCCAGTATCCTTGTGGGTTTGCGCTTTTTAGTATACATTTTTCCATACAGCTATTATCTTCTTTTGCTGTTAGCCATCTTTAGCCCTTTAGGGATATGTGAGTTTAAAAAAAACACACACAATAAACAACCTACAGGACAATCAGACCCTTCTAAATCCTTTGCATGCTATGGACTTAAAAGTGGTGTCACTGCATAGGATTTCATTGATGGCGCACAGGGTTGGACTGTGTGTTTTCAGAATTCTGATACCTCTTTAAGCACAGAGGTGAACAAGGGAATACCTCCAATAATGAACCTTAGGAACCCTGAGCTGGAAAACATTGCCATGTAAGCTTGAATTGGTTACTGGCCCGGCTATTGCCATTGGATTACTAACATCTAGCCTTCTTTTCACTACCGCATGTTTATTGCAATACCTGTCTTCCCCCAACACACGCCTAGGTGCTATATGATGCACTTCTATGTATAGACCTGGAATCGATTTTGACTGGTGAACAGCTGCAAAAAGCTCACTGGCAAACCTTATGAATTTCGATGAGGTACACTGGACTCATGGTTGGTTTGCAAACAATCTACAAGCTGGGGAAAAAAGGCTACATTTGCAATGAATATTGCTTACAATGAATAATTCAGCTAGCTGACTAGCAGACATCTTTCATGCCATCACCATGCTATATAACAACCCCGCCCCCCATTTTTAAATTTCTCCATCACTGAAAGCCCTAGCCAAATGGCTCCTAATTCCTAAATGGAGATTGCAAATGTCCCAGTTGTAACCTTCTTTTCAGTGCTGAGGTGTCTATACTGTCCCACATTTATAAGGTCACTTGCTTTCTAAGGGACTGTAGTAGGCTGCAAATGGTTGAAAATTGATATGTACAGCTACTTACTCCATTTTGCCTGCCACGAAACCGTAGCAAGCCTGAGTTATGTGATTTGTGGGTTTTAAGCATTCACATTCTGGTTGTCGGTGTCGATTGCAGTTAACTTACACCCAAAAACCTCATTTCCATTTGTGTTCCGGATAAAAAGGGCTGATGTGATTTAGAAATATCTGTCTTGCTCCCGTTATAAACAATCCACATTTTTTTACACTCTTTTATTTATTTTGCAGAGGTTTGGCTGACAAAGGATATAATGGATGACTGATGAAACCGTGTGAAGAAGAATGGTTAAAAGAATAGGCAAAGTCTAAGAAGTGTGCCAAGTGGAAACCAAGCATTGAAATTTACGCAGTGACATGGAAAAATGAATCTGAATCTTTGATTTGGTTTTGGAACGGGGTGATTATGCACGTTCCATGAGGGAATGGTTTCCTTTCAGTAATAGATGTGATTGTACTCAATAAGTGATGAATTATTGATGATGATGTTAGCCATTCAGTTAAGTCCAACTCTTGGCAATCCTATGGCTCAGATATCACCACAATTTCTGATCTTGCACCACTTCTCTTAGTTGTGTAATGTTCTGGCTAGTGTCCATTTTGATTGTGTCTAACTACTGTGTTCTTTGTTAGTCTGGTTTCTTTTTACCATTGACCAATCCTAACATAATTGCTTTCTCCATTGCGTTGGATCACATGATATGGCCAAAGTTAGTGAGCCAGAGTTTCGTGACTGTGCCTTCCAGTGATACATCAGGCTTTATGCATACTAGTATCTCCTTGTTTGTTACTTTTGCTGTCCATGGAATCTGCAGAAGCCTTCTCCAGCACCACAGTTCAAACAAATTGATTCTCCTCTTGTCTGATTTTATCATAGTCCAACTTCCACGGTCATAACTGGATATTGGAAATATGATAGATTGAACTACTCTACATTTGGTAATCAGCCTTATTTCCTTGCTTTTCTGGGTTAAGTTCAGTTCTGGGTCAATGCTGAGTGACCCAGAACAATCTGACATTTTAATTTCCATGCTGCAACCACCACTCTGATACATTTGTGATCCAAGAAAAATTAATTCTTGAATGCATTCAATCTCTTCATATCTTAAATGATTGCATATCTGAAATGTTATCTAGGATAGAGTGTTGGAGACAAGCAATTGTTAGTCACGCATGGAGATGCTTCCAAAATCCTCACCAAAAATTCTTTTCAGATTTTGATGTTTCAGCAAAGTAGAACAGATGCCTCAGAGATCCACCATTTTTTATGTTTTCTGTTTTTGCTTCTTGCCCTTCAATTCCATAACTTCATTCATTGCCATCCTCAAAAGGATCCCATTGGATGCCTTTGCATGTGCCAAAATGACATTTCCCCTTCTGCTGCTATTGTGCTACAATCACGGCAAACTAGTTCCCTGAACTAACATGAATACAAGCTGTAGTCTTGCAGATGACTGCTTGCAAAATTGCAGTTATCCCTCACAGTGGCTAATTTCACACAGCTGGGACAACAAAGGCCATTCTGAACTGGAGGCCTGATACATTTGGCAGGGAACTAGTGGGAGGAGCAAATGACTATTTGGGCATGGATCACAGAGATGGGCATGCAGGTAAATAAATGATTCAGAGAATAGCAGAATCCAAAATAGGCAAACAATAAACACATCCTCATTGATCCTCCACTCCCTAGCCCAGCTTTTTTCAACTTTTTGACCATGGAGGAACTCTTGAAATATTTTTTCAGTCTTTGAGGAACCCCCAAAGTGGACACAGAAATAAGATTCAGGAGTCAGTCAACCAAGTGATTGATCATTTCCTGTTTCCACGATGGAGAAAAAGACTAGGCCTGTAGAGCAACAGGCAAAGCAGGCTTCAGCGATTTCTAGTGAAGTCAGTAGCCATTTGAACTTCTTAGAAAGGCCACGTAAGCCCAAGGAGTCTATGGTTGGGCATTTCAGAGACTGAAGCAACCATTTGCGCCCAAAGCAGCAGGTGCCACAGGGGGGGGGGTGACGGGCATCGACACACTGGTGGGCACACGCACACAGGCTCTGCACCTGCATGTGTGGGCTGATTCCCATGCCTCCCCTCCCCCCCTCGTGGCACAGCACTGGCTGCTTTTGGCATGAATGGCCACTTTAGATGCCAAAGCACCCAGCCCTAAAGGAGTCCTGGTTGGAAATCCTTCTCCCAGCCAATCTACCTCAAGTAACTGGAAGCCTTAAATCCGCTATGATCTGTCCATCTTGGGTGGCCCTGCATGGCATAGCTCATAGCTTCACTGAGCTACGCAAGCCCCCTTGCCACAGCAAGGCAGCGATCCTTGAAGGGGGTTTCCCCTGCAATGCACAACCACAAAGAAACTGCTTTAGGAGAATGGCATTGTCTGAAGCATAAGACTGGTGTTCCACATGAACTGAATATGAACCATGAACTGTGTCTTGGAACACCATGCACTTGGTCACGGACTCGGAGTTCTTCGTAGGCTGTGTTTGGTCATTAGGGAAGCTCTATATGTCAGATCATCGAAATTGAGATTGTTCTATAGGACTTGGGTTTAAAGCAGCCTTTCTCAACTATTTTACCATTAAGAAACTCCTGGATATTCTTCAGGCTTTGAGAAACCCCAGAAGTAGTGTGATTCTACAGTATATGATTGGTAGCAAAGCTATGAATATGCCCACCTGTGGCCATTCCCCTTCCCTCCCCCTCTCAGCCCATGACTAGCCTTTTTTTGGGGAGTGCAGGTCAACCTGACCATAAAGGGTCCTATCGCCCAATAAATATTTAATAAATTTTAAATATATTTTAAGAATGATCTGAACAAAGTCTAAGCCCAAGGGCGCCTTGAAGACCAACCAAATTTTATTGAGGGGATGAGCTTTTGTGTGCACTCACACTTTCTCAGTTAAGAGACAAATTCTCACCCAATTGGAGAAACCCTTCCAGGATCTACAAGAAACCCCAGGGTTTCATGAAATCCTTCTTGAGAAAGCCTGGTCTACAGGAATATATGTATGTATCTAATGAAATGAAATGAAACAAGTTCTTCACCAGTATACTTCTCATTCACATCTGGTTGTAGATTGATTATTTTAATTTCTCAGTGTACAGTATGACAAGTGCACTAGTTGTGAACTTGTTTCATTCCACACCATCAGTTGCGTACATATATTCCTTGGATTACCTGCTTGGTATGCTTGTAGTGTATACATGGTCATTAGAGATGGTCCTGCACGTCAGAGTTTTGAAACTGAGACTGCTGTATGAGGTCTGGAGGAATACATGTATATATCTGACACAGTGGAAGGAAACAAGTTCATAACCGGTATACTTGAGAAATTAAATTTAATACTTGAGAAATTAAAATAATCCATCTACAAACCGAATGTTGACAGGAAGATTATTTAGAATATTTACTTCAATCAAGTGTTGTGTTCCTTTTTAGCATGCTTTATTGTATTCCATACCCAGGTTTTGTATTTTGTATATCATTTTGAAGATTTTTTCCCCCATGATGTCACCACTACCATTCTCTGCCTCCATGTTACAACCCTGGTATTTCTTGGAGGTCACTCTTCCAGATCCAAACCATGGCTGACTTGGCTCAGTTTCTGAGATCTGATGAGATCAGCTAACCTGTGCTATCCAGGTCAAGGCACTGTCTGAAGGCAGCCTATTGAAACAAACAAACAAACAAACAAAAAACATTGATCTACTTAATGGATTCAATACTTTTTTTGTAGCACGTAGTTAGGAAAGGTAGGCCGAGAAACCAGTTTGAGCAGAGGGGTACTGAGTGTTTTCTGTTTTTCCCCTTCATTGACTTGCAGGAGGGCATTTTGTGCTCAAGGAAGACACGCACACATTTCAGTTGGCTTAAACAAGGCCACAGCTTTATTAATACTCCACAGGAGTGTTGGTACAGCATGGGAGAGGGAGCCTGACTTGCAGTCAGAAGGCCACAAGAATCCAGCAATGACCTGGAGCCCATCCAGATCCCTGCTGGAAACACAGTTGTCCTTGTTGCTGGGATCCTGCCCACGGGAAGAGCCAGCGGTGGCCTGGGGCCCACCCGGTTACCCTGCCTGGAACAGGGGTCCCCTTGCAACTGGATTCCCACCACAGGGAAGTGTCCACCTGGGGTGCCAAGAGGAAGTGTCTACTTCCCTTGGCACCATCCCAGGCCACCGTAAGACCTCCCCAAACACACCTTCTCTCCGTCCACTCCTCCACTGTGTCAATGGTGGCTGCAGCTAAGTCTTCTCCACTTTTTCTTTAAAAATATAAAACTATCATTTTAGTTAGTTATTTAACACACAGCAACATCATCCTCTCTCTTGCAAGGAGCAAGAGTATCGGTTGAAGAAATGAAGTGCTGGTCACATCACAGGAAATTTCTCTTTGCTTCTGTTTTGCTGTTCATTTGAATGCTTTTGAAGTTCTAATGGCCAATTGCACCTTTTTCGATGCCACGGCTGTGATCCATTCCATTTATAGAAAACAAAAACAAAAATAGTTATTTTGTGACCCAGTAATTAACTTCTCTCCAGGCATCTCTCAGCGGTGACTCTGCTTTTCCATTCCTAGAGCTGGAAAGTCAATGCTAGCTCCTGGAGTCTCTTGCAATTGATTCTTGCAGAGAGCCGATTGATCTTTCCCCCAATTGGGACAGCAACGTGCAGGCATGACTGAAATTCCTCGAAGCTTGCGTTTCATACCAAAGACTGGCGAAATTCAGCCTTAAACTCCAATTACCTTTCTGTCCAAGCATCCCGTTGTGAACAGCGTACTCAAAACGTTCTGTAACTTTCTTCCTGATATTTGTCGGAGTTTGGGTCAAGACATAATGAAAGTCTTCGGTGGAAGGGAAGTGAGATAGATGAGTCTGAAGCCTTGCACAAAAAGCCAGATCCTGAGGGATGACTCCTGTCTGCCTTCAACAGAAGCTGCTTCATAATGGTGCTCTCCCGTCTCACTCTAGGAAAGGTATCCAAATTGACTAGGTGGAAAGCCAGGTAACTTCTGCAAAATAATTCCCTGTAGGGATTGCCAGTTCTGAGTTGGGGAACACTGGGAGACTTTGAGAGGGAGGGCGCCAGGAGTGAGCTGGATTTGGGGCAGAGAGAGACCTCAGTGGAATAAAATGCTGTGGTCTCCCTCCTCCAAACCAGCCATTTTCTCTAGGGTAGCTGATCTCTTTAGTCAGAGATGATCTGTAATCCCAGCAGATCCCCAGGTCCCACCTGAAGACTGGCATCTCTATTTCCCTGCCTCCCTCCCAACCATCCATTCAAAATGAATGCAGCAAGAACCTACAAGATGGGGTCACTTCATCCATGTGTTTCCTTCTTTCACTTTTTCCCGAATGAAGATGACAGTATCCTCAGCATGATGCCCACAAGTATAATGGTGCTTGCCAATCAGTCACATTTTATTGTTGTCATAGACCAAATTAAAAAAAAAAAACCACATTACTTAAAAACTCAGTCTATGTGAAATAACTCTGTGTTGTGTGCCCTGCAGAATCCAGACAAGTCCCACCAAGCAGGAATGTTCTCAGACAAAACAGTCCACCGGGTCTGAGCCATGATGGAAAATGCCCTTGTTGGACTCAAAGAGGTAAAGCAAGGATCAAACTAGCATCCCACTAGATTCCCACTAGAATCCCATGTGTGGCTGAACAACAATATCATGGTGGTTCATAATGGGAAAGATGAGCCTTTAGGTATGATATTCCCAGAACATTTAGGGCTCACCTTGAATTTGACCTGGAAACCAATTAGAAGCCAGTGTAATTCCCACAAAATGGGTGGTTGTGTGTTACCAAAGGTTACTCAGAAGCCCAAATCAGAGGGGAGATCACAGTGGAATCGAACTTTCCCTGATCCGCGTACAGCATCTTTGCTCTGTGAAACACACTAGCTCAGCACAATACTGCCATGTTGACTTGCCTAAGTCAACCCCCGAGAGGGCCTATACTTCACTTTTCTGAATAAGTTATCTTCCCATATTCATCTTTATCACTTCCATAATTACGGTAGACGTATCTGTACTTGGTATGAGTAACGCTTTTGTATTTATAAAGTGCACTTCAGCACTTAGATGAGTCTGCAGATTGGCTGCCTCCAGCTACTTCACTTTGAGAACAAAATTAATTGTACGTATGTCAGCAGATGCTGCAAATAAGCATGGTAGATAGCAGCAATAAATCTCAGCTATCCTCCCCAACAGCTTCATGTTTAACATGCGCCCGCTTTCAGTTATCCCTTCCTAAGCAGCTTTACTCAGAGTGTTAAATGGGAGCAAAGTTTACAATGGACATATTCATTCAGTCCTTGCAGCCTCGCCCTTTTGGTAGCCCCTGATCCAAGTGACAGATTAGAGTTTTCACCTTGTTTGGGAAGCAACTGAATCATCCCTATTTGCTATTAAAAATCACTCTGGAAAATGTAAGCACTGTTTAATGATATGCAGCATCGCTTTCTGTGCATGAGATCATTTCACCTGAGACTCTACTGTGTTCCCAACATCTTTTGGAGTGTAAGAGCTGGTTGACTCTTGTAGCTAATGAAGTGATGAGGCTGTTGAGATGATCAGACGAACTACCCCACTCCAGACCGTAGGGAAAGGATTCTGTTTTTCAGAGTTCCCCTAGGTTAATTATTCAGTGTTAGTGGAAAGCCTAGTGGACAGCATGCAAATGGCAAGGCTAGAACCCTTCATCTTTAGATGCTATGGCTGTCAGGTTGCCCCCAAACCAAAACCAGGGTTTATGCTCCTTTTGTGGCTTGGGGTAGCACCAGGAGGAAAATGGGGGCATACATCAGTGCCATGTGGCTCAGTAGCATCACTTCTGGCTTTGGATTTACAAGTTTGAGTACTGTGTTCAGTTTTGGGCACCACAGTTGAAGAGGGATGTAGACAAACTGGAGCGTGTCCAGAGGAGGGCTACAAAGATAGTGAGGGGTTTGGAGACCGTATGAGGAATGGTTGGGGGAGCTTGGTCTGTTTAGCCTGTAGAGGAGATGACTGAGAGGGGTTCTGATAGCTATCTTCAAGTATTTAAAAGGGTGTCATATAGTAGATGGAATGGAGTTATTCTCTCTTGCCCCGGAGGGATGGACCAGATCCAATGGTATGAAATTAATTCAAAAGAAATTCCGTCTAAACATCTGGAAGAAGTTCTTGACAGTCAGAATGGTTTCTCAGGGGAACAGGCTTCCTCGGGAGGTGGTAGGTTCTCCATCTTAGGAGATTTTTAAACAGAGGCTGGATAGCCATCTGATGGAGAGGCTGATTCTGTGAAGGTTCAAGGGGGTGGCAGGTTAGAGTGGATGAGCGAGAGGGTTGTGAGTGTCCTGCATAGTACAGGGGGTTGAATTAGATGACCCAGGAGGTACCATCTAACTCTATGTTTCTACACTTCTAAGTGACACCTTGGCATTGTGTGATGCTCTAGGCAGGGTCTCGAGTTCTACGAGATCTGCAAATGTTCTCCAGAAAACATAGATCGGTTTCCCTGGAGAAAATGGTCATTTAAAAATGTGGACTCTATGGTATCACATCCCCATGTACCTTCCTCTCCACTCCCAGCTCTATCTTTCTTAGGCACAACCACAAATCTCCAGGAAATTCTTGGCAACCCTTATTCATTCATTCATTCATTCATTCATTCATTCATTCATTCATTCATTCATTCATTCATTTCTATTCTGCCACTCCCACAAGGGCTCATGGCTACTAACAATTATAAAAACCCCAATACATAAAACCTCATAAAACCCATAACATTTATAAAACACAACTCAAGCATCCATTTAAAACCCTCCAATTGGCAGTAAAAAACATCCTAAAAACCTCAGGGTTGATGAAGGGGCTTTAAGCCGCTCCTGGGATGGCAAGAGTGGCAGGGGGGTCCAGATCTTCTTCCACGCATTGACCTCAACCTTAGACCTGGTGGAAGAGCTCCATCTTGCAGGCCCTGTGGAATGCCAAAAGCTCCCGCAGGCCCTGTAGCTCTTCCGGGGGCTCATTTCACCAGGTAGGGGCCAGGACCGAGAAGGCCCTTGCCCTTGTTGAGGCCAACTATGCTTCCAGGGGGCCAGGAATGACCAAAAGATTTGTCCCTGCAGAGCGCAGGGCCCTGCAGGGAACATAAGGTGAAAGGCAGTCCCTAAGGTATGTGGGGCCCAAACCATGGAGGGCCTTAAAGGTAAAAACCGATACCTTAAACCGGATCCAGGCAGCAACCGGTAACCAATGCAGCTGCCTCAGCACAGACTGGATATGAGCCCTCCAAGGTGTCCCAGTGAGGATCCTTGCAGCTGCATTTTGCACTAGCTGTAACTTCTGGATCAAGCCTAAGGGCAGGCCTATGTAGAGAGAAAAAAAATCTACAGAAATCTATTTTGGAGGTGACTGTCACATGGATAGCTGTGGCCAGATGTTCAGAGGACAGATAGGGCGCTAGTAGCCTAGCCTGGCGAAGGTGGAAGCATGCCTGGCTGGCTACCTTCTTGACCTGGGCCTCCAATGTCAGCAAGGCATCCAAGGTCACTCCCAGATTCCTGGCCTTGGACACAATGGCCAGTTGCGTCCCTGCCAAGGTGGGTAAGTGCGCTTCCAGTCCTGCCCCCCTACTACCCAGCCACAGGACCTCTGTCTTGGTGGGGTTAAGTTTCAGGCAATCAAAATTATGTTGCTTTAGGAAACTGTTGAGGCTGTGTCAAGTGTGATTAATAATATGCCCATAAAAAACACTTTTAACCACAGGTTGTTTTATGATTTTTATGCTGCTTTGATGATTTCTTTTTGCCTTTGTTTAATTGTGTCAAAATATATTTGAGCCTATTTTACGCCGTAAGTCCGTGGTGACCTGATGACTCTTTCCACCATCCCATGAGCATTTTAATGGCTGATTGGCTTCCTTCGCCCCCAAGACAGGATAGTGGGGTATGAAGGATTTTAAAAATGTAGCAAATTCATAATGTCATTGTTATTTTGAAGGGATGCTATATTATTGGAATACACCCTGCAATGAGTTAATTGCACAAGTGGTTCAAACAGGAACTTATGAATAAGTCTCTGTAGGGTTAGAAGCCTCCAGGCAATGGCAGAAAAAATTATTTTTTACTTTCAGTTCATGATGAGTATTCTTCACTGTTTCTGCAAAAAAAAAGCCGGCAGGCACCGCAGGAGTGCAAGTAGGTGAATGGCAGAGCTGAAAGGACTGGGGGATATATTCCCTCTGAGTGGCTGTAGGATCTGATATTTTATTTATTACAACATTTGCATTGTGTCCTTCAACATAAACAACATCCAAGGAAGTTCACAGTTCGATGACTTTGTATAGAATTAGAATCCTCAGAAAATAACACAAATATTAAGGGTGGGGGGGAGAGAGATTAAGCAGGAATGTTGCAATTAGCATTTGGAACAGATTTAATAAAAACTGTATCCAGACATTATGCCAAGGTCAAATATTCTTTGAAACTTACATGGCACTGAAGACCCGAGAGCAGGCACACTTCCCTGTCACAGGATATTCCATACCTTTGTGATGCGGTTGAGAACATCCTGTCCAGCTATACCTAAGAGACAGATAATAATGATTAAAATCACATGGGGCATAGGTAATGGTTAAAGTCACATGGAGGCCTATGGATACACAGACGTATAGATTCCAACATGAAAGAGTCATTGGTGTGAGATCTCACAACTGGGATCGAAAGTGGTCCAAAGTGACTGTATTCCTATCTGAACTCCAGTCTATAGTTCTAATGCACACATGCATGAGCACTGACACACACACACACACACACACACACACACTAAAGTGTACACAGCAGTTAGTTGTGCAACAATATTATTATTATTATTATTATTATTATTATTATTATTATTATTATTATTATTATTATTAGATTTATTAGATTTATTAGAATAGGTAACTAGACTAACCATTTGGCACTTAGTATGTCTGCCGTAGGGAACTGTTCTTGCTTTCTTGACTTGGGTTCCTTACTGCCAGAGTTTCCCTTCCTTTATCCCCCCCCCTTTTCTTTTTTTACCTTGGCTCAGTCAAATGTTCCTTTTTAAATCTGAAGGACATATTTTACCAATACCCCTGTGATAGAGTGGATTATACATCTAAAAAAAAATAAAAGACAGGCATTCGGAAGGAGTGTGTGTGAGTGGACTGAAGGTGATTTTAAAAAAGAGATTGTTTTCAGATTTTTTTAACCAGAGCTGGTTGCTAGGGGACTCTATCATTTCGATTTTTTCCCACTTGTTGAGTATTCTCTGTACATTCTCCTACTACAAAATGGTCAGTCTGCCTATGGTGCTAAGTAGGATTAAGACAATGTTCTTAGCTTTGTGTGTATTTAAAAGATCTGCAGGATATGTGCAACACATCCATGTACCCCAGCTGCACAAGAGATGAGAGCAGCCAACTGGATCTGGATGCTGGGAAGAAGTTAAGTCCTGACAGGGGTAAATTTAGTGAGTTCTTTTTCCTGTTAATTTACCTCTGCCTTTGGTAATCTTATACTTTCCATGAGAGGATTCATCCCCATTAACCCTTAAAACCCCTACTGGGACCCCATATACACTAGGATAGGTGGGAAATTGTGGCTGTGGGTAGGATGAGGCCACCTTCCCCAGGAAAATATTGTTTAGATTTTTGTCACCAATTTTAGATTGGGTGTGTCTTTTTCTTCTTCATTTTTTGCACTTGTAGTGTGATGATACTTTCAGAGAGTAGCCATCATGGTCTGCAGCAAAACAGCTAAATTTGAGTCCAGGTGCTTCATATTAACCAACAAGATTTTGGGTGATATCAGCTTTTGAGAGTCAAAGTGCCAGATATCAGCAGGTGAGACTGAAAGACTGCCCAACTTGTGTCAATTTGGCTGCTTCTAATGAAGGCATTGCACAGATCATTTTGATAGATATCCATGCAGTGTACATCATTTTTGCCTCTAATTTCTTCCGCTGACAGGAAGAAAGTTTTATTGCTTTGAAATGCAGTGTTGGAGGAGTGTTTTATGGATAGCGTGGACCATCAAAAAGACAAATCAGTGGTTTCTAGATGAAATCAAGCCCGAACTCTCTCTGGAAGCTGAAATGATCAAACTGAGGCTATTGTACCTTGGGCACATTATAAGAAAAGTTACTGGGAATGACAATAACCTTAGGAAATTTTGAAGGCAACAAGAAAAGAGGAAGACCTGAAATGAGTGGAATCAACTGCATCAAGGAGTCATGCATGAGATTGACTCGATCAAGGACATTTGTGTGGGTGTGAAAGTGCTGCCAAGTCACTTCTGACTTATGCTCATCCTATGAATTAGTGACTTCCAAAATGTCCGATTGTTAACAGCCATACTCAGTTCTCACAAACTGAGAGCTATGGCTTCCTTTTTCCAAGGACATTTTGGAGGTCATTAATTCAGAGGGTCACTACAGGCCAGAATTGGTTCGATTGCACTTATCACACACAATATAGTATTGCAGAACAAAGTTTGAGTCCAATGACACCTTTAAGACCAATGGAATTTTATTCCAGGGCTGATTCTGCACTTACTTTGTTTATTCCATTGTGAATCCTGCAAAATTCAGATTGATTTGAACTCGGGTCTTCCTCTATCCTCCCTCCCATTGAAACAGAAAAGTGTTCTGCACATGATTAGGGAAGCTCAGAAGGTAGAGTGGAGCCAAGCACAACAGGAGCCTCTCTTTCTTTCTTTGAATGGGGGGGGGGAGGGGATTGGAGATAGCAGAAGAGGGGAAATAAATCCAAGAGGAAAATCTCTGCTGAGAGAAGTTAGGGCTTCCCCTTTAAGGGGAAGCGTACAGCTGCATCTTTACTCATGCCAATTTTTCCAATATCGAGGGTTATATCCACTCCAGGATAGCACGGGGGAAAGGTAGGGTCACTCCAGATCAGTCATGCTTGTTGCAGCTGAAAAATTTAAATGACCCAAAATCAAAATGGAAATTGCATTCAGTGTAGATGGCAGGGGCTGAATTGACCTAGGATTGGAATAAAAGCTTTGTGCAGATTTAGCTGAGGTCTAAGTTTTTGTGTGCAGGCAAACTTCTTCAGATACAATGACACTGAAGATACCAGTCCAAACATAGAGGTAGAAGGTGAACAGTAAATTAGCATACAACATAATGAAGATGTTTAACAGATACAAGGACCAAATGGGAATAATAAACTTAGTTGATATGGTTAAACTTAGTTGATATGGTTCAGGTTCAAGTCCATGTTTCGGGTGGGTAGCACTGTTGGTCAGAAGCAGCAGAACCAAGTATGAGTCCAGAGGCAACCACAAAATCAGATAGAAGGTATACGCTTTCCTGTGAACACTTTCTTCTTCATCTAGCCATCTGACAAAGAGGCTGATTCTGTGAAGGCTTAAGGGGGTGGCAGGTTACAGTGCATGAGAGATAGGGTTGTGAGTGTCCTGCATTGTGCAGGGGGTCGGGCTAGATGACCCATGAGGTTCCTTCCAACTCTATGATTCTATGATTCTATGATTAAGATACTGACATAGAAAACATAGTGAAGGAAATAAATATGTCCAAATTGGAGAATAGTGGGCAGATGTAGCCTTAATTGCAGAATGCTAAGAGTAATTAACTGAGACCCTGCCATTATGCTTCAGATGTTTCATCTCAAGCATGGAGGCTTAAAACAAGATCATTTTTTTAAAGTCAAGTGTTGTATTCAGAATTGAATGCAATAACTTCCTGGCACATCTGCTACCACATAATCCACTCACTTCTTTTGCTCATAGGAGGAAAAAAAAACCTTCTGCAGGCTGAATTTAATTTACTTAGCATTGAATTCATCCATTCTCAAGGTCAGATATGACATAGTGTATAAATTGCTTTAAATGTTCCTTAAATAATCAGTAATAGCATTTGACACTTACAGCGTCTTAATTATGTTTTGAGAAGTATTTTGTTTCCATTTTTTCAGGATGCAATTTTCTAATGACCTATTGATTGCAATAAGAAAATAATATCTCATTTCATCGTCAGGATGTTGGGCTGGGATGCTTCCTTCTAATTGCTTGGTTTATAAAATATGTTGTACCAAATGAGAATAAGCAAAACAGCTGCATCCTGGGAGATCTATCTGATTAGTATAAATCTGTAACCATTAGCACTATAATAAAGATGGTAAAGGGTCCTAGGAGGAGTTGGGTCTCAGCGTTTACTGGCCAACCAGGTCACTTGTATGGCTCCTGGCTGTGTCCTCCAACCTGATTGGCCGTCTGCCCAGCGGCCACCCAGTTAGTGTGCATGTCCCTCCCCTAATCAAGCAGCTAACTCCCCCCCCTCCTTTCAGGCCTGCTGTGAAGGAAGCTTCTAACAGCCCCTGACTGTTATGGAGGAATTTCCGAGAACAACATGGAAATGGCTGGGGCCTCAAAAGTGTGTAATGCTTCCACAGCCACCTAATCAGCCACATAGCACCCCTTGACCTATTTCAGGTCAAGAAAACATTGCAGAGAGGTGGTAAGGTTGCCAGATTGGTGTAGGTTCATGGACTTCCATACTACCTAAAGGTAAAGGTAAAGGTAAAGGTAAAGGTAAAGGTAAAGGTAAAGGTAAAGGTAAAGGTAAAGGTAAAGGTAAAGGTAAAGGTAAAGGTAAAGGTAAAGGTATCCCCTGTGCAAGCACTGAGTCATGTCTGACCCTTGGGGTGATGCCCTCCAGCGTTTTCATGGCAGATTCAATACGGGGTGGTTTGCCAGTGCCTTCCCCAGTCATTACCGTTTACCCCCCAGCAAGCTGGGTACTCATTTTACCCACCTCGGAAGGATGGAAGGCTGAGTCAACCTTGAGCTGGCTGCTGGGATTGAACTCCCAGCCTCATGGGCAAAGCTTTCAGATGGCTGCCTTACCACTCTGCGCCACAAGAGGCTCTTGTCCATACTACCAAGGTGTACATAAACCTGACTAGGGGAAAAACTGCCATGCAGAGAAAGTCCTTCCCTTAGGGTTGTCAGCTTCCAAGTGAGGCATTAAACCCACATCAAACCATGAGCTAGCACTCGTTCTATTATAGAATGCAATGGGCTTTACTACTCGTGCATAATAATTAATGGTTTCATTTGATTCCCCAATCCTGTACATGCAGCCAGCTGAGTGGCCTTGGGCCAATCACAGTTCTTTCAGCCATGTTACAGGTGGCTCTTGTGGAGAGAGGAAGAGAAGGTGATTGTAACCTGCTTCAAGACTCCTCCTGGTAGTAAAAATGAGGTATAAAAAGAAACTCTTCTTCTCTTCTAATAAAGGTTTGTGTGGATTTAAGAAAAATGCAGGTTATTTTTTTCTAGAAAAGGTACTTGGAGTCTGAGGAGAACCCTGGGATGTAATTTTTTTTTAATTAATTAATTCATGCTACCGGTTTAGACTACTATCTAGTTAGCTAGCTAGCTAATTCATCACTTATGTCCTTTGTCAGATAGATCCTTCCAGACACAATTTTTAGTGCCTTTTATCACAGCCGCCATGGCTGCTCAGAGTTTCTAGATTCCTGATTGATCTCAATGTACTTCAATGAACAAGGCATGCATGTGACAGAAGGAAGCCACTGCATAGAGCCATGCTGTACATTTAAAAGATTCATCTCTAATACACACACACAGAAAATGTAGTCAAGTGCCGGATAATTTATTTAACCAGCAGGTAACAGAGTCGTTTAATCTAACAAAAGTTTTATAGAACACAGTCTTAAGGACAAAGAACACTTAAACCAAAGGCTGGCTCACTTTTAGTCCATGACCTCTCACTACTGACTTGACTTCACAGGCAATGGATTCTTGAAGGCCTCAAATAGTACTCCTACAATAATTCAGCATGACTGATGTTATATAAAAGTGTATTGTAGGTTGCTATACCTCATATATAACCATGACCTTTTTCAATTATTTTTATGTTCTCATCTTTCAAAGCATTACGAGATTGTAGAGCAGGTTTTATGGAGAAGACTTCATGGACACTGATGGCACAACAGGTTGCCAAGTAGCTTGTTGTACAATACGCAAATTCTTGATGATACATGCCATTTATAAGCATAACTTTTCCCTGTGATATCCGTTCGCCAAGGGCCAGGATTAATTATGTCTCAAAGCACATTACTGGGTGTGCAGTTCTAAGAAGAGGGATACATCCAAGTCCATTAAAGTCAAGGGCTTAGAAGAGAATAGTACTGGTTAGAACTGCATTATATATCTATACCAGTATCTATATCTATCTGTCTGTCTGTCTGTCCATCCGTCCGTCCGTCCGTCCATCCGTCCATCCATCCATCCATCTAATGCAGGATTAGATCTGGAAAACTTAGTAGGGTCAACCCTGGCTAGTATTTGGAAGGGAGATCATCAAGAAAACACAGGGTCATTCCACAGAGGCAGACAATCATAAATCACCTCTAAACATATTTTGCCTTGAAAACCTCGAAGGGTCACCATAAGGGACTTCATGGCATGTTAGTCGACAAATGGGAAAGTACAGTGCAATACAATATAAATCAAAAAAAGATCCTGTACTGTTGGCATCGATGTAATAAATTGTTTTAACACAAGGTCCATTGCCAGAATCGTTTATTCTTCAATCCATCTCTCCGCAGTGATGCAATTTTCTTTCAACATAAATTGTAAATTGCCACTGGTTCAAGCAAATTTTTGATCAATTTTTTTTTTAATTTTATGACATTCCTGAGTTGGAGAGACATAATAAAGCCCTTATCTTTGAGACAGATATGAGCTCAATAACCCAACCATAAAGAAACGGGTGTATGAAGGAGAATTGTGTAGACACAACTGATTGGAAATTAGCTTGAAGAAAGGAATTGAAAGAAAATGGCATCCTGGAGGGACAGATTGAAGAATAAAAGATTCTGAAAATGAACTTTTTGTTAATACAATTTATTACATTGATGATGCCGCTCTTCCACATGCAGCCAGCCGGGTGATCTTGGGCTAGTCACAGTCCTGTTAGAGCTCTTCTTGCAGAACAATCTCAGAGTTCTCTCAGTCCCACCTCCCTCATAGGATGTCTGTTGTGGGCAAAGGAAGGGAAGATGATTTTAAGCCACTTTGAGACTCCTTCAGGTAGTGAACAGCAGGGTATAAAACCAACTCTTCTTCTTCCAACAGTATATAATATTTTTATTATTATTATTATTCATGTTGATATTGATGGTACTTTATATACACACAAGGAGGGAGAGATAGAAAGAGCAATTCAGTCTTGATGTTCCTGAGAAGCCCTAGATATCTAAAAGCATTCTTATAACAGATTATTAATATCAGAGCAAGAGGTATACCCCAGCCATTCGTTTGATCCACTGAGGGTACAGTATACAAGTAAATACTATTGGAGAAACTTCACATTCACTTATCATTTATTAGCATGTAACTATTTACATCTTTGATACTGAGTGCCGGCCCAACCTAAAATTAAGTAGGATCAAGAGGCAAAGAGTTTCCTCCAAGATGAATCTGATCATCAATTTGACACCCCCCCAGTTAATACTTTCAACTTCCTCCCTCCCCTCCCACACACATCCAGGCTTCCAGTCCCAGGCCCTCCCCACCTCCCAGCTTCTGATTGCTACCTGGCTTACCATGGGCTGGCACTTGTGAAAGAAGTTGTAGGGGGATATGGCTAGGGGCAGGAGTGCTTATATGATTGGCCATATATAAGCAGATGGCCAGTCAGGTAGGCAATGAGTCCCAACTCCTCCCACCACCCCAGCTGGGCTTTATTTATGTTACAGATAATGTGTTAAGCATTTCTTGGGTGATATGATCATATATGGCCATAACAACCCACACCCCCCCCCCTCCACAAATGCCCATTGATGGGCCTGGATGAGGTAGGAAGAGGAGGGGCATTGGGTGGGTGTGTACAAATATTCTTGAAGTCAGAAGAATATTGAGAAAGGCTATTCTATTCTCATCGTCAACATTTTAATTCCATCCAACATCCCAACTATTGATTCATCATCATCGTCACGATCATCATTGTCGTTGTTGTCCACCTTTCTCTCTAGACTCAGATTACACATTTTGAGAATGCAGTCAATAAAATGGAAATCTAATAAACAATGCAATCAGAGTAGGACTGCAAAAATTTGGAAAAAGCCAAGAAATGTTACCCCAACATAAGATTACCTAAGTTGAAGACAATCTCTGGGGTTTTCAAGGCAAGTGACATTCAGAGATGGCTTGTCATTGCCTGTCTCTGCATCACAACCATAGTATCCTATGGCAGCCACTTGTCACTGACTCTGCTTAGCTTCTGAAATTTGATGAGACTGAGCTAGCCGGGGCTATACAGGTCAGGGCCGGGTTAACACTGTTTGAAATGCTGTGTAACTTTTTATTCTACTGATACATAAGCAATGGAAGAAGAGGCATTCATGTGAATGGTAATACTTCTATTGAATTTATTGCATGCTAAAGAGATTATTGTGATTGTTCTCCAATTAAAAAAATATATATTTTATTGATTTAGTTGATTTATTACCCACCAATCTTGGACCTGCCAGCTTGTGGCGGTTTATAACAGGAAAATAAAACACAGTAAAATCCTGTAACAACAGTCAAAACCCAACCCTCTCCCAATGGCCCCATTCGGCCTAACCGAATAATCCGATTCCATGTCACAAGATGTTCTGGTGGCTGGCTGTTCTCAGTATGATTTTTTTGTGTTTAAACATTTGAGAGTTTGGAGGAGGGACCAGATAGATCCACACCTTAGACTCAACCAAATGTTTGGCAGAAGAACTCCATCTTACAGGCCTTGCAGAACTTTGACAGCTCTGTCAGGGCCCTCCGCTCTTCAAGGAGCTCATTCCACCAGGTTGGGGCCAGAACCACAAAGTTCCTGGCCATGGCTGTGGCCAGGTGCACCTCATGTGAACCAGGGATCACCAACCTGTTAGAATTTGCAGCATGGAGAGCTCTGCGAGGGGCATGGGGAGTTAAATGGTCCCTCAGGTATGCTAGACCCAGACCACTAATGGCCTTAAAGGTCTATACCAAAACCTTGATCCTAATCTGGAACTTACTAGCAATCAATGGAATTGTAGCCCCTACCAGGGATTGTTGAAACAAATTGTGTATTCCTTTAATTCAGTGCCAGATCTATCTGTATCTTACCTCTTTTCTCATTTTACTGAATACTTCTCTCTAGTTTCATTCATTCTGCCATAGCTTGTCTTTTGTTTGCAGGGAGAGAAATATTTCCAAATAGGTCCATGTGGGTGCAGGGCTATATATTTTTTCAGAATCTTGAGTAACTAATTCTTAAATTACCAGCAGGGGAAAATATTGAATCTTTATTTTGGGTTTGACTCTCGAAATCTGCTGTGACAGATTCTAAATATACCAACATGTTGTGCTATCTGTAATGCTTCTTTGGAGAGAGTCAAATGACACACTAATCTGCCCAAGCTTTTCTGTTACCTCTATGCGTTCAAGGAACAACAAACCCTTTGGTGTCTGATTCTATAGGGATTTGTATCATTCCCAAGCAGCAGCATCAGTTAATCCTTAACTAAAACGCTGTTGCCAAAGCCTAGCGAAGCACTAGCTTAAGTCTTTAGCATGATTGAAGGATGAAGTGTTCTTTCCTCTGAAGTGGGTCTGAGAATGGATGATACAGATAATTGAAGTCTTTATGTTTTATATTTCTTTTCCCCTCAAGAGCGACTCATGCATTGGTAATTTTGAGCCTCGGAGGGACAATGTTATCTACAGGGTTTTCGAAAGGTGCCCAGCAGGTTCTAATTTTCTGTGAGGTGAGCAGCCATTTGGAGATGTGAATGGAAAAAAAAATGGCTGCCCCAGTGTGAAAACTAAGTATAAATCTCCTGGTCATATCTGGCACTATTTCTTCCCAGATGTATTGGGATGACAGCTGTAAAAAGCAAGCCAAATCTCATTCTTCATCTCCAACCCAAAATGCAATCAATGTATGGCAAGAAGCACTAGGAATATTGTATAGAATTGGTATTTGCCTGTTCTGGATCCAATGGGTTTGGAAGAACACGGACACCAGAAGTGATTAAAGGTCTTTATTAGAACCCCAACATAGTACAATAAGAGAATAGAACTGAACCAAAGAACTCCACCAAAAACCCAACTTATATACATGCATGAACAAAGGGATCTTCCTGCCAGTGCACACTATTGGCCGGTTTTAACTTAAACCAACTGGATCCTATGGTAGGGATCTTGCCATGCATTGGATGATGCAATTGACGCTTTTCGATCCTGCCTCAGACTCAAGCTAAGTCCTCGGCTGGTCTACAGACACAACACTAAGTATTCTGTAAATGAGCACATGCCATTTTGTCTAGTGGTGAAATATTCATGTTCCTGTACTTAACCCAATTACTAGGTTTAATTTATTAGGTGATCCCATCAACAAAATGCTCCAATTCTTTTAAAGAACCTTTTTGCTTCTGTCAACATTTCTTGGGTGTTTCATCTAAGGTGGAACTCCAAGCTCATGTGAAATTTATATTTAAGACAATCTTCAATCTATTTTTTGTCATTGCCTGTATTAAGGGATATACATTAATATAAAGCTTTCCTTGTTGCACCTATAAGGTACTAGTATAATTTCCATAATGCTAATTTTGTCAGGATACTGATACATACCAAACAACTTGATGCAGGCAGATTTTTATTAGGAAATCATACCACATGTTTTACTTAATTGATATAGCTCCCCCATATCTAAAAATAAATAAAACACATGGGAAATAATTTGTGTCAAATGTTAGTGGTATATCATGTATTTCAATAATGAATAATTACAGCATGTCAGCCTATATTAAATTATCATAAGCAGGAACATCTGTAAGCGATAAGATGGGAGCAATTTAATTTTTTTTAAATGATTGGATGCCACCGGTATAAATATAGCATATTATTCCATCGCTGGAGATTCAGTGTCAATATGCATGACCTGTGGCCTAGAAGGTTGCAGATGTCTTGAAAGGGATTTGGCTGCATCTCAAAAGAAAAGGCGCTTCCACTTTCTTTCAGGCAGGGTGGGGACAGCTTCCTTCAATCATAAAAACCTGGGTCACTGATTCGTAAGAGAAGGAGAAGTACATGAGAGAGATGCACTTCTAAAGTGCATTAAGAGTGCATTATCCAACATGTGCAGAATGTTACCTAGAGGCACTCCAATGCAACAACAAAGCATGGCCATTCGGCACATACTAGTATGCAGGAATGGTTTAAGGATCTGCAGAACCTGGAGCACCCAAGCCAGTTTCAGGATTTGCAGAGTCCTAGCAGAGTGGGAGCAGCCAGACTGGGGACAGAGGGGTCCCCGCACAATGGAAAGAGGTGTCACTCTGAGTGTTCTTAAAGAGGGTAAAGAAGGGGAAGTGAAAGGCTACAACCCTGTTCCATGGGCATTGTGTAGGGCCATTGGAAGTGAGGGACCCATAGCACATGCTGCGTGTTACATGGATAAACCAGCCCTGCCAGTATGAAAGGTGTGGCCTGCTCTGAAACTAAGCTGTGAAATAGCTGTCCAGTGGCTACTTTCCATCTCTATTTAATTTTATTTAGAATATTTCTATGCTGCCTCTTCAGAGTCCATCTGTGGGTTGGGAACTCTAGGAAATGGTTCACTGCAAAGCCTCCTGAAAAAAAAAAACATATCTATCATACTCCGATGGGTTGGCCAGCTCCTAAATGTGGTTTCCCTAGCACATGGACAGCTTCAATTCCAAAGAAGTGCAAGTCCTCTGCATCATGCGTTTTGTCTTCATAGAGACTCTGAAGCGGTACATCTCGTGTGTGAAGTACAGTTGAAGGGGTAGGAGTTTGCCGCAGAGCTGTGAAGAAAACCCAGTGAAGATTGTGAGCCTTTGGGATAAGGTGTATGTTAAGTTTTACCATGAATATACAAAGTAGCTTATGATGCACAGTATATGCAATACCATGTTAAGAAGTTTCTAAATATGTATTTTATATTTTATATTTTATCTTAGAAATACTTGAAGGGATGTTTAAACATTACCATAGCGATCAGAGAGCGCTAGGGCAGTGGTTGAGAGTAGAGGAGTAAACTACCCCCCCCCCACCGGGCCTCAGTAAAAGGCGGTGAGTGGTCCCCGGTGAGTGGTCCCCGGTGTTGAGTGGTCCCCGGTGATAAAAAGGTTGGGGACCACAGAGTAACTTCAAAATGCTATAAAACCAATCAAGATTAGTCATGTGATTTTGATAGTAATATCAATTCAGAATAAGGGCAAGGAAAGGCAAAATAAAAAAATTGTGAACATTTGCTGCAAGGTATACTTGGGGGGAGGGCATCTACCAGAAGAGCATGCCCCCACAAAAAATTAAAATCATAAACGTTTGCGATTTTCAAGAAAAGGTGTTTTGGTTTTTTTTGAGTACTTGTTCAAAATAACTATTTTAGAAGCAAAGTACAGGGATGATTAAAGACGTTCACCACAGAGTTTCGGTACTCTAAACATTAATGCTTATTTAACATTGAGTAAAGTCATATGGCGAATGCCCTCTGCCTTGGATCACCCTGGATGTCCCTCTGGGAGATGGAGGTGCTGAAAGCTCTCTTCACATTTGGTGGCAATGAGAAGTCCTGGGAAAAGAGTTGCCACCAACTTTCACCTAATGCAAGCCCGCCGGTTGCATTTAGAAGTCCCTGCCAGGGGAGAAGCATGTGATTCTTTTTGAGGGAAGCAAGACAAAAGTTTAAATGAGGCTAGAGGGCAAGCTGAACTTAGGGAAGCTGAACTTGCCTCATGGCAAGAGAAAGCGTTTTAGAAAATCTATTTTTCTTGTTACATTTCTAGTACATAATGCGAGTGGCTTCTTGCGAAGGTGAGATGAACTTTCCAAAATGGTAGGTGAGAACATGCTGCGGCTTTTAACAAGTTTAAGCTTAGCACTTTCATTTGGCCTTGCAAGCTGACAATGCAAACTGGACTCTTTTACCCTTGTAGCTTTCGTTGCACTATTTCCCTCGTCTGCTCAAACTGTGAGTGAAGCTATTTTATACACATATTTCTATATTTAGAGTTATGGTGATGCAAAAACAGAATATGTTCTTCATGGGAGGTTTTTTCCCCTTTACTATCCTTGTTATTCACTTTCTACCTGTTCTCCATCTTATTCATGAACGTTTATGCACTGGAGGATTCATGCCGGGCTGCAAGCTGGAGTTTTAGTCGTGGCAGGTTGCCCCACCTCTTCCTGCACCCACCTGGGGGAGCATTTGGCCTGGTACACCTCATCCGCCACCGATTTGTGCTCCTGCATGAGAGCTGGGGCAGTGAATTTCCCAATGCATAAATGGTCTATTGGAGGAGTGTCCAGTCTTCTCTCCCCAAAGAACTTCAATCCAGTCATATCTGAGGGATTTAAATTCCAAAGCCAATTCTATATCCCTCATCATCAAATTAATGCTTTCATAAAAGGATCCCATTAAACTTGCCAGGGTAGCCAATGCCCTTGGAAGCATGTTCCAAATAAATAACTTATGTTTGCAAAAGCAGGAACGTAATATTGTTTAATCTATTTTGTTTCCTTGGATTGTGGTTGTGTATGCCAATAAAGGTTTTCTGAGTCTGAGTCTGAAGGAGGTAAATTGACTTCCTATTAAAATGGTGGTCCTCTGAAGAACTTCTTTTTGTGTTAATCTTCAGTCATGTGTGTCATGCTGATCTAATATGGAACTCTTACTTCACAGAAACCCATGCATCAATTGATATTCTTCAGAGGCCATGCCTTGTATATTGTTTACCATGTTGACCTTCTGAGTTGAGATAGATGGCAGTGTTAGAGTCTTTCTAGTGGTGGAATATGGTAGTTTGGGCCGGTGGACTCTGTGGTATTAGAGTTGCTGATGCCCCTTCTCAAAGTCCACCCTCCCCAGCCTTCACCCCCAAATATCTCGAGGTATGAATCAGCAACACTATTTGATACTTCTGAGTTTTCTCTATTGTTGGTTATTTTTATTATTGATGTATTTATTTATTGTATTTATAGTACTTTCACACAGGGACTCAACATGGATTTCACAAAACCTTTAAGAACTGCCTTTTTTTAAAAGCAACTTTGAATATTGGATATTGAATATTGATTTCCTTGTTTGTTGGGTTTCTAGGCCACCCTTCTGTGAAATGGTCTCAGGGTGGCTTACAACAAACACAGATAAAACCCCATACAATTTTTAAGAAGTCTAAAAAATAATGTATCAAAAATTATATAACAATCACTCGCTCCATCAAGCAGTCTGAAATCGTGAGCTTGGTTTGAATAGGGGAATTCCCCTCTAGTCCAAAACCCAGGAAGGGTTTTATGTGGGAGGTGGCACTCATGTTAAGAGTGTATCCCTTGGTCTCAGCCCAATGCCTGATGGAAGAACATGGTTTTACAGGTTCTTCAGAACTTTGAAAGTTGAATAAGGGTCCATGTGTCCACTGGCAGCTAATTCCACCAGACTGGAGCCAGGTTCAAAAAGGCCTAGGCTCTCATCAAGGCCAGGCACACATCTCTGGGGCCTTCTCTGGGGCACCACCAGCAAGTTGGAATTTGCTGACTGAACTGCTCTTCAGGAGGCATATATGAAGAGACAGTTACAGACCATGTAAGGTTTTAAAGGTTAAGATCACCACCTTAAACCTGATCTGAAGAAGAAGAGTTGGTTATGCCTCATTTCTATACCAGGATGAGTCTCGAAGTGGCTTACATTCACCTTCCCTTTCCTCTCCCAACAACAGGCACCCTGTGAGGTAGGTGAGGCTAAGAGGGCCCTGATATTACTGTTCCATCAGAACAGCTTTATCAGTGCTGTGGTGAGCCCAGGGTCACCCAGCTGGCTGCACGTGGGGGAGTGTGGAATCAAAACCAGCTCACCAGATTACCGCACTCTTAACCGCTACATCAATCTGGAACTTGACCAATAACCACTTCAGCTGCTGGGGAATGGGACATGTGTGGGCTCTCCATGAGGTTCTTGTGAGGAGCCAGGTAGCTGTATTCTGTACCAGCTATAATCTCTGGGTCAGGGATAAGGGAAGGCCCATGTAGAGCAAGTTACAGTAATCTAGCCTGGAGGTGACCATCATGTGGTCATTCTGGGGCCAGGTAGGATGCTAATAGCTTTGTCTGGCATAGATGGAAGAATAAAAACCAAAAGGGGGAAACTAAAACTGGAACCATAAAAACCCAACAGGTAACAGGTCCTTCAAAGTTTGAATGTCTGTATTATTGTTAAAAATTATATTACTTTTATTGTGCATAATTCTTTAAAAAAATAAGAATTAAAAACATATATCCAGCCCATAGGCTAATGCAAACCAGATGCTATGCACTATGTGAACCAATAAACCAACACATTTTGGCCTGGTATGGTCTGGTTTTAACAAACATCAGTTCTTAACACATATAAAATATGTATAGCAGCCAATAAAAGCTCCAAAGGAAGAGCTGTAAAGTATCAGAGTAAATTAATAAAAGAGGACCTCTGTCTTTAGAGGATTGAGCTTCAGGTGGCTTATTGTTGCTTATTAATTTATTATTAATATTGCTTATTAATTTTAAATATGAGATTGCTAATTCAGAGCCACCTAAGGAACAGCTATTGCTTAGAGTGTGCTACGTTAGTTCAAGCATCATTACCACCACCACTACTACAACAACTACTACTGGTTGGGAAATTCCTGGAGATTTTAGGGTGTGTCATGGGGAAGAAAATGTTCAGGACAAGGAAGACCTCAGTGGGATATAATGCCACGAAGTTCAGTCAACAAAGCAGCTATTTTCTCCAAGGGGAATAATCTCTTGCCAGTTGTGATACTGTGATATCTCCAGGCCCCACCTGGATATTGGCAACCTGGTATTTAATGAAACTCCCATTTTATTATTTATATATAAACATGATTTTTGAGGTGAATTGTAGCATTAATTGTAAATGTAGGACTAGAAAGGCTTTAAAAATTGTGACCTTACGATGATGTTACACCACTAGGAGGGAGAAGAAAACGCTCACAAAAACAATTCAGTGAAGCATGAAAGAAACATCAATGGGAAAAGCAAGATTTCACCATTATGAGCCTTGGCAGTGGCTATACAAATAATTCGTGGAATGACAGACTATGCAATGTTACACCTTGCGATCAAAGAAAGGCTTGCTTATAATATCAACCTTGATCACGATGATGGAAAGCAAAGCTGAAATATCTTAACATTTAGTCTGAATTTGTAGATTGAGTAGGACATCAATAAGTATCTTCTTTATCCTAGCTGTTCACCATAATTTCCTTCTCTCTCTCTCCCCCTTATCCTGTCTTTCTTCACCATTTCCAAGCCAAATTCAGTATGCATCCTTACCCTGTCCTTACATTTTCTTTCTCAAGGCATTTTGTGGGTGGTTCTAAAATGAAGACCACCCCCTAAGCTTCAACCAGCTAAGGATCCCTGGCCCTAAAGAAGTCTGCCTGGTCTCGACCAGGGCCAGAGCATTCTCTGTTCTGGCCCCCACCTGGTGGAATGAGCTCCTGGAGGAGATCAGGGCCCTGACGGAGCTTAAACAGTTCTGCAGGACCTGCAAAAATGAGCCACCAGGCATTTGGTTGAGACTAGACGTAATCAACAGCGACTGAAGGGCCTCTGCTCACCCCCTGCCCCCCCTCAGAATTCCACCAATATGCTCTGGACCTGTTTGCATTGTTGCACTGTTGTATTGTTTATACTGTTACATTATTATATGGTTACAACTATTAGTTATTATTGTAAGGTTATTCACATGTTTACAGACTATGTATTGTTCTTTGTTCTTATGTAAACCGCCTTGAGCCTCCGGGGAGGGTGGTAAATAAATAAATAAATAAATAAATAAATAAATAAATAAATAAATAAATAAATAAATAAATAAATAAATAAATAAATAAATAAAGGTAGTAATAATGGGGTGAATTGAAGAGGGCAGTCAGGATTGTTTAACTCCCTGGATCTTTCACATGCCCTCCACTTATCTTAAAACTCCATTGGAAATAAATGCTGGAATTATGGCTGCCATTTTCAGAGTAGAGCTCCTTTATTTTGCGACAGTTGTATGACAAAAAATGAAGAAGAAGAAGACTCTAATGTGCAGATGAAAAAGAGATGAGACCAAATTCACCTCCTGAATTTTGGCATCTCATAGAGCTGTGTAATACTCGGGAATAGAGATTCCAGGTTCCCAGTGGGGGTAGGGGCTGTGTCATGGTCCCACCTCCTATCACCGACTAGAATGAGGCAGATGACAGGAACAAAAAAGGTAAATTGTAGTCATCCCAATGTCATGATGTCACATCTGGGGAAAAACTCAGAAAGGGCATCACTCTACTCTAAGAATTACTGGAAACTTCATAGTAAAACCCTGGAGAATCTTGCCAAGGGACTGGCTGGCTACCCTACTCATCAGATAATTTAGAAAAGAAGTCAGCAATAATACTGGGAGTCTGTTGAATTTCTGTGTAGAATCTAAACGTAGCTAAGAGCATAATGATACATTCACAACCATCCTCCCTTGTGACAGTTCTACCATGCATGTGATAATGATTTTCCACCTAAGAATGAACAATAGCAGTCATAGATGCAAAACAAATCACATGCTGAAATTGTCATACCATATAAAAGGGAAATTGTAATCAAGGATGGCTCATCAGTTACTCATGGAATCTGGGGGATCTGTTCAGCAATTGCTGATGAAACTGGATTGCCTTCTTCCTACTCTGGAAGCATCTAGGTGTATCATCTCAACAAGCTCTCAGAAAGGCCAAATGTCCTCTGTATTTTAATGTATCTCTAAATTGGAACAATTGATTGGAACAAGTAGATTGTAATGTAGCTATGACCCCTTTTTTGAAGAGATGGCTACAGTTTCTTGTCCAACATCTCTAGTCAATCACCATTTTTACTGCCTTCCCATTTTGATCACTGAGTGACACAAATTCGTTCTTCTGGGTTCACTCTCACCCCAGGCTTTCCCAACATCACATCTCTGAGTGCAGAATGGATTCATGTTGTATGGCTAGCATATGTGCGCATGAATACTAAAGCACCAGGCAGAGTACAACTTGTCAGTATGCTCACGGCAAACCAAAAAGTATATTTTGACAACAAACTGCATGGCCATTTGTCTTAAAATCTACCTTTAACTGAAATAACAAAACCCTTCTGAATTTAAATCAGGCCAAGACAGTGGCTGGTAGTACAGGAAAAAAACAAACAAATGTTAGCATAGTTGTGTGGAATAAGGTCTATGGAACTTAAAATCCTGTTTCCTTGAGTGGCTTATAAGATAATACATGGTGGCAGCAGAAGGAAGAGGTGGTGGAGGAGGAGTTTCTTTTGTACCCTGCTTTTTACTGCACAAAGATGCCTCAAAGCAGCTTACAATTGTCTACCCTACCTCTCCCCTACCTGTGAAGCAGGTAAGGCTAAGAGAGTTTAGAGAACTGTGAGTGGCTCAAGGTCACCCAGCTGGGTTCATGTGGAGGAGTGGGGAATCAAACCCAATTCTCCAGATTAAAGGCCACCACTCCTAATCACCACACTAAGTAAAATAATTTTCAGAAAAAGCAGTACAACATAGACAGATAGAAAGCAGGACAGAGGGTAAAAAGTTACCTGATGGTTCTGTAAAGGTAAAGGTTTCCCCTGTGCAAGCACTTGGTCATGTCTGACCCTTGGGGTGACGTCCTCCAGCATTTTCATGGCAGACTCAACACAGGGTAGTTTGCCAGTACCTTTCCCAGTCATAGCAGAGTCTAAAGACCAAAGCCTTCTCTTGCTGTTGCATACCACTTAGGGAGGCCAGCCTCTAAGTAGGGCCTGGGGATCCCTCAGAATTACAACCCATCTCTAGACTACAGAGATCAGTTCTCCTGCAGAAAATGGATGCATTGGAGGTGCATTCTATAGCACTGTACCCCAATATCCTACCCAGATTCCATATTCAAATCTTCAGCAATTTCCCAATCTGCATCTGGCAACACTAACCCCCCCCCCCCCCGATCCTTCACTAGTGGCTGGGGAGGGGGACACCTTACAACCATAGTCTCAGTGCTGTTCCATGCAGTTCACTTATGGTAGCTGACAAATGTTTCTACAGTCCTCTTTGTAGCAGCAAATTTTCCACCCACTAATCATCTTTGGAAGAAGCATTTCCTTTAGTCTGTCCTGAATCACCTTCCAATCAATTTCACTGGCTTACTCTAAGTTCTATATTATAAGAAATGGAGTCGGTGGAATTGAACATTCATTAGTTCTCAACTGGCAGTCGAAGTGGAATTTTACAATTCCACTTATTTTCATCAATGGAATGTCGGAGGGTGTAATGAAGAGAAGAACTGGGTGTCCTCGTATGACTGGCTGTGTACCGGTGAGCCAAGTATATTATCTCTGCAGCACCACTGTGGCATGCAGCTACAGAAAAGGGGTTCTTATGTTGCCATTCTAACATATACAGGGCACCTTAGAAGAGAGTAAAATCAACTTCACTTCTACTGTAGGATGTTTATTAATGCAATATGACCAACCAAGATGGCAGTGGTTCAGTGTGGTGACATTAATTTGTGCACTCTGCCCCAAAGTGTCATTTAGCATGATTCGCTAGTGGGGTTCATTAGAGCTCTGACATGGGACTCATAACTAAAGCTAAACATTGAATGGCCATGGGATTTCAATTGACTTTCCTTGACCCATTTTGGTTAATAACTCATGGATCTTCCATCATGCCCAGTAACAATTACCACTGTCTCTTCTATGGGTTTCCTTCCTACAAGGTGATAGATTCTTGCTAACCTTTATCCATCTCGTTAATGACAGTTCTGTATTCCGTTTCATGCCAAATTTCCTAATAGCTTTGAGATCTCTCCCCCTGCTGCCCCCTCCACCTACCAATTGAAGGGCTGCAATTTCACACTGATAGATTCTTTATGGACTCGCTTTGTCATGCCATTGTATTTTTTCTCTCTCTCGCCTCAATTTGCAGGAACTTGTAACTACATAATTTCCCTTAGTCTCTGTTGGCTTTAGGGGTCCATTCTTAAATGCATTTGTCCATGAGCAGCTTGGATTAAAAGCCAATGATACTAACTCCTGAGCAAGAAATGGGTGTGTGTCATAATTACTTGCAACAGGGCAGGCCATAATAGTTCTGAAAGTACATTTCTGACTCAGTCGCAATTATTTAAGCATGCCAGCCAATTGCCCTTCCTTGTAATTTATTAAAATATGTCAGACTTAAACACAACTTAGAACTGAACCAAATTATAAATGCTAGAAATCTGACAAAAGTTCTCCATAGGTCAGGAGAAAATCTATTATTTAACTGAGTTCGAGAACCTCTTTTAACAGGGTTGCCTTAATTGCTTCAGGTGTGGCAAATTCCACAGCTCTAAGAGAGGTCACCAATGGGAGTAGGTTGTCTATTGCCTAAAATAATAATAATAATAATGCAGCCTGTGGGAGTTTGGGGGTGGGGAGCAGCCAGAAAAGCCTTGAGAATGTTTTATTAAATATTTATATGTTTTATACTTTGTTAATGTCATTTTATGTTGCTACCCATCCTGAGCATTCAGGAAGGATGGGCTAAAAAATAAAGATTTATTTATTTTTGTCCAAATTATTATTTTAACAGTGGATAAATGGATACATTTTTTGCTGGCCTCTGAGCCCAGAAACCTATTCCAAAACTGAGGGGGTCCAGCCCTTCGATATGCCCTAAAACTCCATAAGTCAGCTCCAGGTCTCACCCAATTAGTAAGAGAGTTGCCAGCTTTTCCAGCTGTGATCAAAGAAGGAGTCTGAATTACTCCCATGAGCAGAAGATCCTGCTTGGCTTTAAGTCATGACAAGATTCATAGGTAATTTTTTATATTTCGAACCATCATTAAAGTCCCAGGATCAAGCAAGGGTGTTCCTTTATATAGTCAATGTTGGCATTAAACTTCACATCCCTAAAGAGTCTGGGACAGCATACCCCACTATGCTCACCACAAAGAGCATTGAGGTCATCAGACCAAAATCTGTCCAGGATTCCCAGCCCCAAAGAGATGAGATTGTCCTTGACCATGGCCAGGGCCTTTTTGGCCTTCGCGCTGGCTTGGTGGAATGCTCTGCCAAAAAAGATGTGGGCCCTGAAGGACCTTAATCAATTATGCAAGGCATGGAAGACAGAGCTGTTCCACTAGGCCAGGGGTAGTCAAACTGCGGCCCTCCAGATGTCCATGGACTACAATTCCCAGGAGCCCCTGCCAGCATTTGCTGGCAGGGGCTCCTGGGAATTGTAGTCCATGGACATCTGGAGGGCCGCAGTTTGACTACCCCTGCACTAGGCCTATGGTTGAGACCAGAGAGAACAACAGAAGTGCCGGCTTCTCTGCTGAAATAACAGAAGACCTGTCTCTCCAGGAAGATCTAGATACCGCCCCCACACACACACACACCAGCTCATTGAAAGGGACTGAAATTATGCAACTAATGTTTTATGCTTTACTGTTTTTTATAGTTTTGAATGTTTTAACCTGTGTTGTTATCTGCCCTGAGCCACCAGCAAGGCTGAGATATAAGTATAAAGTCATTTTTGTTGTTGCTACTATCATCATTATTATTATATTAATTTTCAGTAATGGGCATCCCAAATAGGATAATTTCAATGTATCTTTGCAACATATGCTTCTTTGCTATCAAAGGGACTTCCAAGTGGGGAAAATCAATAGTGGGCAAACAAGAAGGTGTTTGAATTTGGGGAAAGTGTGGAAAGGAGTCGTTATGCCTTTGTCTCTCCTGTACTTTGGCCCAAGTCTGGACAATTCTACTTCCATGGTTGTTATTTCCTGATAATAAAACCCTTGAAGATCCATTCAGGAATATCCTCTCCTCCAAATGGACCCTGAGGTTCTACCAGGATTAGAACTGATTACCAGACTATGGGGAACTTTTTTTTGTCCTGCAGAAAATGGCTGCTTGGGGAGGTGGACTCCCAAAACATCACAGCCCAGGTGAGTCCCATCCACTTCCTGAACTCTGCCCATCCTAGGCTCCATTTCAAATCTCCAGGAGTTTCCCAGCCTGAAAAAGGGAAGCAGTCAACCTCTGAATCCCAGTGTCAGGAAGCAACAACAAGGGAAGGCCTTGGCTGCTCTGCCCTTAAATTTTAACTCCTCTAGGCAGGAATATGTCTTTACCTGGTCTTGGAGGAACTCAGAAGTTGAGTTGTACAATAAAATAATGTAAAACATGTTGATTATTTATTATAGTGCACAATTAAAAACAGAATAAAAAGTTCATAAAAACTATACAGAACTAAGAGCACATAAGATCAAACGCATTTTGACCCTACTGGGTCTTCCTCAGTGGTCAGAACTGTGATAATACACTCTATATAAAATAAATATAGCAAACACTCTTTGCTATTATATAATTCTGTGCTGAGAGTGTATCTCATGTGCATTTAGACGCACATGAGATATATTCTCAGCATAGAATTATATAAAAGCGAAGAGTGGTGAGCCTAGGCATTTATCCTAGGAGGTGGTCTCCAAAAAGGATAACATTTACATCTATTGGTTGGAGCCATAATTTACAGATCCCATTCAACCACTCAGCTACACTTTATAATGAGTTTAATTTAGATATTTTATATAGAGTGTATTATCACAGTTCTGACCACTGAGGAAGACCCAGTAGGGTCGAAACGCATTTGGTCTTATGTGCTGTTAGTTCTGTATAGTTAGTTTTTATGAACTTTTTATTCTGTTTTTAATTGTGCACTATAATAATCACCAAGTTTTACATTATTTTATTGTACAGCTCAACTTCTGAGTTTCTACCTGTTAAGGTTGGGTTGTGTACCTTTTTTGTTTTTGGTTTTGTTTTTACCTGGTCTTGTACATTGTTTTTGTACTAAAAGATATATATATATAAGTCAAGTGCAGCATTACAGGCTCTTCATACTAATAGAGGCTACCCAGAGCATGATCAGTTTGGGGCAGCTAACGAAACAGTTAAGGCTCATTATGGAATCAAGGGATACTTAATAGCCCGGTGAGTGTAATAAAATGTATTGGTGTTTCAAGTAAAAGCTTCCTTAAAGAAATAACAACATTAAATACGGGCAAGAGAGGAGAGGGCCACATGTGGCCTCCAGACCAATTAGTGAACTGCATTGGTTCAGGAAGAAAATAATAAGGGCAGATTTGAGTAGCTTTCTGTAATTGCTCCCAAGGCGTAGAAAGCAATTATTTCACTAAGATCCCAAGTCAGCCATAAATTTTGCTTGAAGCACTTGTTCATCACAACAAGGAAAGGTTTTTTTTTTTTAAAAAAATTACTGGAAACACAGTGTAAACATTTAGATTCTCAGATAATAGAAAAAAAACAAAAAAAAGAGAAATACAGATGGAAGCTAACTTTCACCCTCTTTAAGAAGCAAGATTTGCCTCCCTCCAATGCTGGATTTCTCTAATTGTAAGAACAGAGGAATCAGCATATGCCAGGTTACATGTTATTTATTTAAATAAGCTCCCATCTTTTTCCCACCATGGACATCAAGGGAGTCTACAAACGGTTTCTAAGGAAGTCTCTAATCAAGGCATTAATCAGACTCAGATGACGTTCTATGCAAACCTACCTTGCTGCAAAATAGCCTCCCTGATGCAGTGGAACCATTCTGCTGCCATTGTGTTTCCCAGGGGGACATATTACTGTGCTGGATCAATTCCATTGATGAAATGTGTCCCCTGAGCCCATTCTGAGTCGGCCATGCTGGGCTGCTGCTGGTACATCGCTGCAGAGCTGCATGCTCCACAGCATTCTTTTCTGGCACCCAAATGTGTCCCCCCAGGAAACACAGCAGTGGCAGAATGGTTCCACCATGCAGTGGGGAATGGGGGGGGGGGGTTATTTTGCAAAATAGAAAAAGTGTCCCAATCTTCCCCGCCACCTGGCGAGGCATTTCAAAACCAACCTGGGCATTTTTTGCCCCCTTAGAGCCAGGCTCTTCCCTGTCCACAAAGGCCTGCTGCACAACAGGCCCTGTTGGTCCCTGCAGATTCTCCCGTGTTCCCTTAGCCTGGGTCAACTGAGAGCCTGATCTGTGGCAGGCCTAGGAGGTGGCCTGCCCAGTGGCTGCATCATATGGAAGCAGGGATTAGCCCCGCTTCTATATAAGCATCGTCTTGACCTTTTCCACCCATGCATAATTGGCCCCATAGGAACACAGAAAGCTGTAGAGCATAAACCTCTACAGCACCTCCCCGCTGGTGGCCCAGAGCAGCAACCACCATGCAGAATGGGGCAGGGTGTCTGTTGTGGGGAGAGGAAGAGGAGGTGATTTTAATCTATTTTGAGCCTCCTTCGGGTAATAAAAAGTGGGGTACAAAACCCAGCTCTTTTTCTTCTTCCCCTTCACAGAAGGGGCAGATTTGGGCAGCAATTCTTTTTTAAAAAGCATTTGAATACAAATGTTTTAACAATTCAGCATTAGAGTGGCCAGCCCTAAAACAAAACTACTGTGCTATCAGGAGGCCCAACATTAACGGCCTTCCTTACCATTTCTTAATTATTTCTTAGGAGCACATTTTAGCATGTCCTTGGGTGCCCATTTAATTTTTATTTATTATGTTTTGCCATGCATGCAGTTATTTTGAAAACACGCAGTCAAAGGACACAAGCAAGTCTTCTGGGATCTGTGGGGTTTCCAAGCGAAAACAGGAGACCATTGACCTGTTTGCCATTTTACGAGCAGAGAAAACACAGGGGGCACTCCATGTGTCCCACAGGAACGTAGATAGCTTTGAGTGCATTGTGAAGAAAATGGCCATCGGCAGCCACAACAGGATGGCACAGGCCCCACAAGCAATGACATTGCATTTTGAGTACAAGAAGGTTGCAGCCCACAACAGCCATTGTGGCAAAGATCCAGCAACCCACTCTTTTTGTGCCAAACTGCATTCCTGACCCCTTGGAAAGGAGCAGGGTATGCTTGTTGAAACCTTGTCCTTTAAATGGGATCATAAGGCAAGCTTTACCTTGGGGGTGGGACCATGGATGGTTGAAACCAGGATGTGCTTTTACAGATCTGCATGGTTTTGTTAATTATCAACATTTGGTTCCACTTTTCCTGTTGAGTGGGGGAGGGTGTTGTCTTTTGATTTTCGAGAGGATCTTTTATGGTTAACTTTGCCTGTAGGGTTGGAGGGTGGATGATGTCTGAAACTGATATGTGGGAATGATCAACCTCCCTCCTGCTTTGTTTGTTTGTTTGTTTGTTTGCATGGTGGAGGAGTTAATAGGGAGACATGCCAATTTTGATGAAATGATGCTTTTTGTTTTCCTGGGGAAAACATAAGTTTCATTAGAGGTCTGAGTTCAGTTTGGGGAGGTAGTGGAAGGGTGTACTAGAGCAGGGGAAGTCAACCTGTGGTCCTCCAGATGTCCATGGATTACAATTCCCATGAGCCCCTGCCAGCGTTTGCTGGCAGGGGCTCATGGTAATTGTAGTCCATGAACATCTGGAGGACCACAGGTTGACTACCCCTGTATTAGAGGAACACAGTATTTAGAACAGAACCCTTAAGAGTCCAGAAGGGGTCTACATGGAGGAGTTCAACTATTTTGTGTGTCAAAACCCTGACTGATGTATTGCCATGTGCCCTACTTCAGTGGTCCCCAACCTTTTTTTATCACCGGGGACCGGTCAACGCTTGACAATTTTACTGAGGCCTGGGGGGGTAGTCTTTTGCTGAGGGACGTCATTGCTGCCTGAGCCCCTGCACCACTTGCTTTCCCGCCAGCGCTCCTAACTTCCCGCTGCCCGCTGGGAGGCACTGCCAGCAGCATCTGCGCAGTGCCATGCCGAGGGGGAGCCCCAGCCATGGTGGCCACTGGAAAGCACCAAAGGTGAGCTAGCGGCAGAGTGGCAGGGCAGCTCCTGAGGCAGCAGCCGGTGAGGAGGACGAGGAGGAGCCGCAGCCCGGTACCAACTGATCCACGGACTGATCCCGGTCCCCGGACTGGGGGTTGGGGACCACTGCCCTACTTGATGTTTTATACTGTAACATTTCCTGCCTCTGCCATGCAATCTACTTAGAGTCACTTGCTTGCTTTGTAGGCTCACACAACCCTTTGGAGTTATGCCATTGATCCCATAGCCAGTTTCACCCTGTGTTAGATCTCAGGTGTGTAAACTACATTCTCTGTCCAGTTGCCCTAGGAACCATCTCAGAGGCCTTAGAGGCAGGGAGGCCCATTGGGTGCTGGGAGAGGCTGAGGGCTCTGGGTTGATAAGGGGGTGCTTGCATAGAATCCCCAGTCTTTGCAAGGACTCTTTACTAAAGTGCTTCCTTTTCATAAATGAACCCTGGTTATTGGGAGTGATCGGAGATTCTCACATTGTGCAGGGGGGGAAATAAACATTTGGTATAGAGATTGCTGTCACTGTAGACAAAGAATCTATATACTATTATATAGGAAATGGAAAGATGTGTACCAATGGGCTTTTTTCTGACAACTTTTACTGAGTTGCCAGTTTACTGGGGTTGGGTACAAGAACCTTGGTTCCTAGGCAAGAGTTTTTAAGTCTTTGTACTGTTTGATAAACCCCTTGTAATGGTGAAGGGGGCATTAAGCGTAGCATGACTCATACACTCAGCTAGAGAGTGAGAATTATTGAACAACAATTTTTGCTTCTTCTTTCAGGGGCAGAGTCACCAGGGATGGTGGAATCACAACAAAATATGAGCATGCCAGCACAGAATGCTGAAGGAAGTAAGGATAACTATTGATGGCATTCTCTTGTTGTGAAATTTAGAGGTTAATGGACAAGCATGGCTAATTAACCATGGGAACTGTTCCTTGTTCTTCTTTTTCTCCAGTTGCAATGGCACTGGATGTGTCAGAGGTAGATGTTGTCCAGCTGTAACTCGGCTAACCAGACCTAGAAGGGAGAAGAGACATGTAGCTGGAGTGTACAGCATAGCAGAATGCATGATGGCCCCCTTGAGCAAGGATCACAGAGAGCAGCTTGATGCCCGATGAAGGCAGAGACAGACCTATGGAAAAAGAAACATCAAGAGGTAAGCCAGAGTCCTGAACAAATGATGAAGGATGCATGGCCTGACCACATGTTGGTCCAGAAAGCCCTGAAGAGAATTTATTTCTGTCCTGGAGTCTGCCCTGGAAGCTTTCAAAATGTTCCTGACACGACAGAATCTAGCCTCCAAAAGAGAATCTCATTGAAATGCCTCAGGCCATACTTCCGCTCAGAGGTCATCAGAAAGTGGAGTAACCTCATCAACCTTACAAGAACCACAAGCACCACAGCATGGGCACCTAAGGGATACTTATTCTCCATGAACAGTAATGTGTGTTAGGGTTCAAGTTTATAAAGTATCTGTTTTTTTTTGTTTTTTGACCTATTTTCACTGTGAGTTGCTCAAAAACCCAGACCTTCCCAAAACAGGTTGTGTGAATTAAGCAACCACACATTATATTAAAACAATACAATCAGAGTCCAGTAGCACCTTTAAGACCAACAAAGATTTATTCAAGGTGTGAGCTGAGGAAGAGTGCTTGCACTCTGATTTTATTATGCTACTTCAGATCAATACGGCTACCCATTTGAATCTATTATATTAGAAATTTAACATTAGAAAAGTGAAAACGTTATTTGATTAAAAAAAGGGGTTTTAAGGTCATACAAAAATACACTTCTTCATAAACAATGAAATTAGAAACTAAAAATCTTTAACCGCTCTGTGGGAGCAGTATAAATAAAGCAGTAAGGGGGGTTTGGGGTGGGCTAATCTGGGATGGGGAAGGGCGGTCATTGGCCTCTCCCCCTCGGACTGACAAATCGGGAGGCGTGAAGCGCCTCCCAACCGGCCCAACCCCCAACCTTACCCAACTTTGGGCCACTGCCGCCATTAGTGGTTGCCCTCCGGTGCACCATGTAGGCCATGGGGCAGGGACATGGGAGGCCAGCAAAGGCTTCGGGGAGGGCGAGGGAGACCAGGTGCCGCATCAGAGATGAGAAAACTTGGAAAATGTGTATCCTTGCATGAAGCGAGATAAATGGAATTCCTTCTTCCTGTACCTGATTTATACATTTTGAGTTCTATTCTAAGCTTTCTAATTCAACAGGTCAATAGGGTTAGAAGGGCATAGCTTTGCTTGGGATGATTCTGCAAATAACCACATTACTAATATGGGGAGGAAGCAAAAGCACCCATTCTCTGTCTCTCTCTCATTCTCTCTCTCTCTCTCTCTCTCACACACACACACACACACACACACACACAGTTATTTGTTTTCATGGGAAGTAACACAATGTAAAAACAAGTTACTTCTGGGGCCTCAAATTCCCTGAGTCCTGACCTCACGAAGTAGACAGCTTAAGAGAAATGGTGTCCATTGAGAACGAGGTTTTATTCTTCCTCTTATTTCTTACTTATTCCAATTTGGAATAAAAAATTAACAAAGGCTTTCAGAGTTTAGAATGTAGTTACATGAATGCAATACTGGATGCATACAATTTGGTTTGGTTCTACTGAAACAAATCGGGAGAATCAGGCTGTACCTAATGTTGCAATGAATTATTAAGAATGCAGTCATGGTCCATAGAGTACTCTGGGTGACCTCACATATTTGTCACTCTTAGAACTACTCTTCCATAACTTCCTCTCCCCACTGCACACCTGTGTGTTTGCAATGAAATGTCACCCTGAGACTCATCTCTAGTTTTTCTGCAGGGTTTCCAGGCTGAACTTGGCAATCAGTGGGATGGTTTGGGGTGAGGAAATGGTGGTGGTGGGGTAGCATCATGAGTGTGATGACATCATTTCTGGGGGAAACCTTGGAAGAAAGGGTGATAGGTCTAGGAATCTCTGGAAGCTCTATTGAATTTTAACTCCTTCCTTGCTGCCACTTGGATCATTAGCAGGCTGTTAGACCAGGTTGGGTTTGAAAGGATCGCAAGCCTGAAGGTCCTGCTGGGTACCAAGTTTGAGATCATTTTTGAGCCGGCTTTGACACTGTGAGCTTTTAAGTTCAGGAAGTCTCAGGAGTGTAAATTTTATGGGAACGTGGGTGGGAAATCTCTCATCCTGGAGGGAGGAACTCAGAAGTTGAGCTGTACAATAAAATAATGTAAAAATGTTAATTATTTGTTATAGTGCACAATTAAAAACAGAATAAAAACTACATAAAAACTATACAGAACTAACAGCACATTAGACCAAACGTGATTTGGTTTTGCAAATCTCTCATCCTGACCAGGGCTTGATTTCTACCCATATATCCACAAGAATGCCAAAGGTTTCTGGATATCCCCAAAATCATCAGGACTGCTTCAAATGTTCTTCAGAGAAAGTAAGATATAACACATGACTTGTTCATGCTGCCAATCGTCTCCCCAGAGAACCCATCCGAAGATTGTAGTGCATATAACTCTAAGAATATTTGTGTTCTTTCTACACATTAATCTCATCCTTTAATCTTGCCCTATCTGGACCTTAAACATTAGCTAGCTCAGGTTTATGAACACCTTTCATGCTACGCATTGGTCAGTTTGTAGCCTGCCACCCATCTATCCTAATGATCTGAGCCAACCCATATGCAGGAGTATGCACAACCAGAACCAGAACCCTATCAGTGGATGTTTCAAGTTTCAAAAGCCAGCATCTCATGACATCAGTGCCTGGCCTCAAGCGTAGGCCTGGCGGAACAACTCCTAAAAAAAAATGAGCGTTTTGATCATCATTTTTTTGGAGGGGCTATTCTTTTTCTAACTTGCAAACTGATATTTTCTTGTATGTCAGAGGAGTCCCCCTGAGTAACCAGGAACCCTTAATGCAGCTGTGAACTGCCCTTCTGCTAAACCCAGAGCATTCATTTTGCTATTAGAATGAGGGGTCCTATCATCTTTTTGGGTCCATGATTTTTCATCCTTTTCAACATGAGACCTCCCACAGAGGATTTCATTTCATTCATTGGTAGGTAGATCTATACAGCTCATAGACTTCCAGACAGGAGAACATCATAAGATACGAAATTTAAAATTAAATATTTACCATGAAGGATATTTGTCTGTTCTCTGATGCCTTGCAGAATTCACATCAAACTGCTCAACGGATCTGACATTTTCTTGGGGTGGTGGAATCTTGCTTGGAAGTCATTAACCATCCCAAAAAGTCTATGTCACCACTGAATCTGTGGTAAACTCATTTCTATTTCCACATTTATGTGTTTGCTCAGGGTGAGGGTAGCTTTATTGACAAAAAGACAAGGGTAAATATAAGAAAAGTTTTCAGGGAGCTCCTGTGGAGATCTTTCATAAAGAGACATTTCAAAGAAACAATATGATCCTTCAAAAGGGGAAAAATGTCAGAGAGATTCTAAAAGAAGTCAAAAGAGTTTTGGTAAGTATAGTGCAATTTTGAGAGTGAAGGGGCGGGGTATACGTCTTGACTGTAGTATCCTTAAACACACCATTCTTGGTATGTCTGTCACGCCATAACCTTTGTAAACAGAAGGTCCAGAGGTCAATCCGTGACATTTCCATTTTCAAATATCTCTGATATTGAAGCCTTGAAAGTCTCTGCTGAGAACTTGTATACCTGTTCTTTGTCAGAGAAGAAAGGTGGAGGCTGGATGGACCAATGGCTAACTGTCAGAGACAGGTTCAAATAGCGAAGCTGTACAAACACAGATGGGTCTCAGATCTGAAGGCTAAGATTGCAGCTTCTTTTTGATTTTGGAAGACTGAACGAGGAATAAAAAGATTGCTCCCTGCAAATAGCAGTGACCTTTGTCAGATGCAGTGTGACCTGCCCCACTGCAGGGATGCGATGACTCTTGGAACAGAACGATCTGCATGCCTTCCCTTCTGTCACCATGAATTCGACATATCCATGGTTTGCAGAATAGTGACAACCGTGAAGTCCTGTGTGGCCATGCTCTTGTTATAAATGTGATCAAAAGCATCCTTAAAAAAAAAAGTTAATCTATCCTGTGTATGAAGGATGAAGGTTCAACTTTCTGGCTGGGGTTCATGGAGGAGATCATAGTATGCTGTGTTAAAAGGAAAATATTTCATTATTTTAATTCAATATAAGGATCTTTTCTTTTGCCGCTGGTTTGCTGTAAGCAACACATTCCTTTGTTGGGTCCTTTTGAGTGTTTAATCTGAGTTGCTAGGGGACTTATCATAACAAGCTTTCCCTGAGAAGGCATACGTGACATTATGTATCCTTTAAAATACGAAATATCCATTTGATACGATGGAGAACTGAAATGGACCTTTATAACTGAGCTATGCAACCTGTAAATACAAAAATATATTGAAAGAAAACATGTTTTCTTGATTGTAAAAGCCACATATAGAAGGACAGACTATAAATATAACAATAATACTAATAATATGAAGAAGAGGCAGGCAGGCAGGCAGGCAGGCAGGCAGGCAGGCAGGCAGGCAGGCAGGCAGGCAGGCAGGCAGACAGACAGACAGACAGACAGACAGACAGACAGACAGACAGACAGACAGACAGATAGATAGATAGATAGATAGATAGATAGATAGATAGATAGATAGATAGATAGATAGATAGATAGATAGATAGATAGATAATGGAATGGAATAAAATGGAATAGCCAATTATTTGCCAAGACACGAACAATCTTCTGATAATATAAGGAGCTCTTCCAAATTTATTCCCTAAGAAATATTTCTACAGGAATTGGCTAGTCTTTAAAAATCTTATTTTTAAAAAATAAATTGCCACATTTCTTAGTTTGTCCTGGCTGTTTGCCTAAGTACATATGGGAATAGTATTGTTGAAATAATTTAAATGATACCAACAGTCTCATAAAGTTTCGTATTTGCTTTCTAAATATAATGTTAAATAAACATTAATATTAAATAAATATTACAGAGAGGTGAATGTTTCATTTAGGTCTATTTGGAATCCACCCATGAAATCCACTCAGCTAGCCTGATCACCCATAACTGTAATATTTAATAGGGTGTATATCATAGTTGCATGTAATAATACAGAAGAGTGAGACACAAATTTGCATCCACTTGTCCCCATCCTCCATACACAAGAGATATGTAGGAGGTGGTACCAGTGTTCATGCATGTTGTTGTTGATGTTGTTAGTTGCGAAGTCTTGTCCAATCCATCATGACCCCATGGACAATGATCCTTCAGGCCTTCCTGTCCTCTACCGTTTCCTGGAGTCCATTTAAGTTTGCACCTACTGCTTCAGTAGCTTCATCCAGCCACCTCATTCTCTGTCGTCCCCTTCTTCTTTTGCCCTCAATCGCTCCCAGCATTAGGCTCTTCTCCAGGGAGTCCTTCCTTCTCATTAGGTGGCCAAAGTATTTGAGTTTCATCTTCAGGATCTGGCCTTCTAAGGAGCAGTCAGGGCTAATTTCCTCTAGGACTGACCGTTTGTTCACCTTGCAGTCCAAGGGACTCGCAAGAGTCTTCTCCAGCACCAGAGTTCAAAAGCCTAAATTCTTTGACGCTCAGCCTTCCATATGGTCCAACTTTCACAGCCATACGTTGCAACTGGGAAGACCATAGCCTTGACTAGACTCTCTTTTGTTGGCAGAGTGATGTCTCTACTTTTCTCCCCAGGAGCATACATACTGATCTGGTATTTAAACCAGTAGGAGACATCTATGCAGTTTAGGACCAACAATTCAATGTAAATCATGGGAAGGAGCAGAGAGACTTAAATTCTAGAGTAATGTTATGCCCCGAGATGTGATTTTGAAATGCATAGTTCTCAAGCTCTACATGCTGGGCAGGATCAGAAATACCAGTGGTCTTGCCAAATGCCATATTGGTTAAAAAAAAAAAAGTAGTGACACCCAGGCTTTGCAGTCTGTTAAAGAGTTTTCATTCTAGGGAATCCTCAGGTCCTCCCTAGAGGCTGGCATCCCTGGATCTCTGTGGGGGCACAAGGCCGCAGTCCCCCCTCCTAAGCAGCCCTTTTCTCCAGGGGAACTCATCTCTTTAGTCTGGAGATGAGCAGTCAAAGCAAAATTCCACCTCCAAAACAGGCATTTTCCCCTGAGAAGCTGATCTCTGTAGTCTGCAGATGAACATCAATTCTAGGGGATCTCCAGGCCACTCCTGGAGGTTGATGACCCCTGGGTTAGGAATATTCTTTGAAGTTCAGGAAGAGAAACATAAACAAGCAGATTCTTGACCACTACTTCCCTCCCTGCTCTGAGCTTCCCCAATTAAGTGCAGAACATTTTCTGTTTCAATTTGGAGGGGGGCTAGGAAGGAGGAAGCTCCAGGTTCAAATCAATCTGAATTCATCAGGATCAACAACAGAAAAAACAAAGTCAGTGTAGAACCAGCCCTGATTGGCCAGTGGTCCTATTCAGTAAAAAGGAGCATCATATATGTTAGTTGATTTCAATGGACTTACAATGGACTTGCTCAGGACTGTTTTGCAGATTTGTGGGATGTATATGTATGCATGCACTGTTCCTATGTTTAGTGCACTGTATGGGCATCAACATTATACTCGTTACCCTATATAGCCAACTGTGCAACAGAGCACAAGGAAAAGGGGAGGATCATAGCCCTAGAAAGGAAAGGTTGAACACTGCAATGTCAATAAGTTGTGTTCTGATAAATAGATACCACATCTTTAGCAAATAATCACAAAAAGCAAGAAGCAGTTCGGTAGCTGAGAATTCATCCCTTGCTTGAAGATCAAAACATCAAACCAGAGAAATGAGAAATTCTCCTGCACTATTTATCTTAACTGTATAGAACACTCTGCTAAGTACTCAAAGCTTTTTTCCAACCATTAACTAAGTAATCCTTAAAGAAAACCACAGCCCATAGGTCCAAATATATATCCTCTTATTGCATGAAGGCTTGCTTCACAGGAAATAAGAGAAGGGGATTTTTGATTGCCAAGATCACAGCAGAGAACAGTTGACCAGCCCTCCATTTGCAAGTAGGGTCTGTTTTCCTGCTAACCAAAGTGAAAATGCCTAGTCCTTCAGTCTGGAGAGGAAAGACAGAATGTACTTTGCTCTCCTGTGTACAGCACCTTTAAAAACTGAATTATCTCGTGTTGAATTGTACTGAGCTGGTAAACTGCAGATTTTCTATTACACAGAAAGGAGGTTTTACAAAAATATAAATGGTCAGGGTTTTTTTTTTTTAATCTCCTGATCCATTTGAGGTTACAATAATGGCATCAAACTACAAAATCCAGCTATGCTGACACTATATTTAATGGGCCATCTTCTGTAGGTTAAGTGGCACGTAAGCTGTTATAGATAGATTTTACCCCATACTCAAATTGCTTCAATAAAAGATATTCTAACCGAGTAAGATTTCTCTTTCTCTTTTTGTTGTTGTAAGTGAATAAAGGTCAACGCAGAGAGATGTCACAACAGGAATAGTCTGGTTCTATAAAGGTGTATTCTTTCCATCTGATCTTGTGATTCTAATGACATTGGCAATTACCTATTTCAGAACATGATTTTGTCTCATCCATAGTGCTTGCTTTCCCTGAAAGTTCCAAACTGCTTCATAAAGCAAAATGAAAATGTGGGCATTTATGTAATGTTGTGTTTCTTTCAGTCCATTTTTATTATTTGCACTGAATTACAGACCTTAATTACAGCTCCAGGAAAACCAGAGTGGTCTTTAAAGCCCACAACAAAATTGGCCAATCCCAGGATCTTTTCACTATTTTGTTCCCTAAGTTGATAAGCAGAGCGTCTGACATAAAGTCTGCATACAAGTATGGTTGCCAGCTAACTGCTGTGGTTTGTCATTCCTTGACACCAAAGGTTTCCAAGAAGTATTATGACCTTTCATTTTGAACATCTAACATGCTGTCATTATCCTTGACTCAGTCACCTTGCTCTACCCACTGCCACACAGGAAAATTAATTGAACAGGGACAAAGAAAGCAAACAAGGCCAGAGACTAGCCCATTCTGTATTGGTATTGTATAGATCTTTTGTATGTCAGGGAGTTTAGATCTTTTGTATGTCAGGGAGCAGAATATTGCCTTTTGATGACCAACCAGCCTGTCTGACAAAACATTTTGGAATTATGATTAGTCAATTAGGAGGACTGAATATAATTCATTATCTTGTACTACATGGAAGGGGTTAGTAAACTTGTGTTTCCAAGTTTACGCAGGGCAAATGAAGTAACCCCAAAAGTAGACATCAATACTGATGCATGTTGTTCAAGATTTGAAGATTCGAAGTATCTATTATTTGTCTCTAAATTGCAGCTCTTCTACACTGTATGAACAGTCATTTGCTATGTTGATCCCTCCAAAGGATCGGCTGCTCATCTACGAAGGTAAGGATGGGGGAACGCCCTGGCCAGCTCCGCAGCTCTGCAGAGCTGATAGGGGTGCGTGGTGTCCCTGAAGGTCTTCCAATTATGCACAGTGCTGGACCGACCTAGCCCCTGATGGCACCCACGGCATCTCACGGAACACGGAATACTCCGCATTTCCTTACCACGGGCCATCCAAAGGCCTGAGTCAGGCCAGGGCTGGGCTGTGGCCGGGATGATGGCGACATCGGGCATAATCAGGGATTAGCCCTGCAGCCCTTTTTCCATCAGCCTGGGCATTCCGCCCCATGCATAATTGGTCATGGGGTGTTTTCTCCTGCAGGCCTCAAGTTGGTTATTGCCAGTTGAGTGGTGGGTGGCTGAGATGGGAACAAAAGCTTACTGTTTTGGGGGGGGGGGTTTGCTTTTTTCTACCAAACCTCCCCATTTACTAACAAGGGAGTAGGACCTTTGAGCAGAAAGCTCAGCTGGTACACTTCCTTTTCCAAATCCACTCCCCCATAAGCTGACCAGCCTGCTTGGGGAGGGAAGCTTGGAACTGAACAGCGTTACAAGTTAGATTCAGGTGGGCAGCCATGTTGTTTTGAATCATCAGAACAAACTTTCAGTCCAGTGACACCTTTAAGAACAGCAAAACTTAATTCTTGGTATACTTCTGGGTATAAATTTTCATATATGAATTTTGCTTTCATTGTATATGCCATTAAATGCCAACAATGCCCTTCAGTTTCTGCACAGAGCAAACAGGTGCCAAAAGATTAATGGACACAAAGCTGACATCAAGAATCACAAGATTAAGAAACCTGTAGGAGGACACTCGATGGAGACTTCAAAGTAACTGATTTGCTGCAAAAGAATTTCAGAAACATACTATTAAAGGAAATAGCTAAATTACAAGTTGCAAGAACACTCAGGGTGATAGTTACTTATGTGTCTTGACTCCAATTCGCCCTTCCTCTCAACTAACCCCCACCCCCCAATATGTAATCACTGCCAAAATCTCTTTCAGTGTAACTGAAGAATTGTGCATGCACACAAAAGCTTATAGCCTGAATTAAACTTTGTTGGATTTAAAGGTGCCACCAAACTCAAAAGTTGTAGTATCACAACGTCAACGTCAACTTGGGTTTGGTTTGTGTTATGATGTTTGTGTTGCTGCAGTCCACTGAGCAACTCTCCAACTAGTATTCCTGGGTGGGTCAGTGGATTGCCAGAAAGAACTGGGGATGCCCATCCCCAGATGGGACCTGGGGATCCCCTGTAATTGTAGCTCATCTCCAGATGTCAAACATCGGATCCCTCAGAGAAAATGGATGTTTCAGAGGGTGGACTCCATGGTATTATACTCCACTGAGGTCCCTCCCTGCTCCAAATCACACCCACTCCTGGCTCCACCCCCAAAGTATCCAGGTATTTCCCAACCTACAGCTGGCAATTCTAGAACCAACACAGAAGGTTGCAGTGGGGATCTGGAGTTAAAAATAATTTAAAAAGGTGAGATATCGCAGGTGTCTCTGATCAAAGAGATACAGAAAATCCTGTCACATAGAGAAGAAAGTGCTTTGACTGCAGTTGTTTTCTTTCTTTTTTAGCATAGAATCTGGGCCTATCACTGGCCCATTAGTCCTCCACCTTAGGGTTTCAAGATTATCTGCTGCAAAATGATGCTCTCAGCCCCTAATGTCGCACTGTGGATTCAGAATACTTGAGGGTTGCAAAGTGCCCATTAAGCAGTTATACAGACCAGGATTAAATTGTAAATAAGAGAGGAGAACTCCCACAGCTCAAAGAGTAATTGGGTCACCAATTACAAGCGACATCTGCAAATGCTCAGGAAAAGAGATCATTTTGCGTAAAGATTTCTAAATGGGCTTGTACGGTGGCTTTCCCCCCCTGTGGGTGCATGGTCTCGCATTGTCGCTTAGGAACTGGGATATGGGAAAGTCAGCCTTCCATACCATGCAACACCCATTTCCCTTTCAGGTGTGTTTTATATCACCATGGCAGCCTTTCTCAACTTTTTTACCATTGGGAAACCCCTGAAACAGTCTTCAGGCTTTGAGGAATCCCAGAAAGTGGAGCAATCATGCTGAATATATTTGGGAAACATAGCTGTGTAGAAGCTCAACCTGGGCCCCTTCCCTTCCCACTCCCTCCTGACCCATCACTGGCCAATTTGGGAGGGAGGGGCAGGTAGACATGACAGTGTATGATCATATCAACTAATAAATATTTATATATATTTATTTAGATTTCTATACCGCCCATTTCTTTGCAGCTCTGGGTGGTTATATATTATATTATAACAATCCGTTTCTTTGATGGTACCAAGAGGGGCTACTACTCTTGTGTGAGGAAGGTTGACTAAATAAGTGATAAAAAGGGTGCACAAAATTAAGACACATCTTCTTTTACTTGGTGAGATTGGGACCCCCGAGGGTCCCACACAGTTCCACAAGGTCTGCAGACGGAGTTATTCCACTAGTCTAAGGTTGAGGCCTGGGGTACATCTGATTTTATCTGGCCTTGTCTGCCTGATTTTCAACCTGATTTGTAGCAAGTCAACTCTACAGGAGTAGAGTTATAAGTTATATAAGTTATATATATATATAGAGAGAGAGAGTTATATATTCTCCATCTTGTATGAGGAGGAAGGATGGAGCAGTGTACAAAGTCAACTCTACAGGAGTTGACTTTGTACACTGCCCCATCCTTCCTCCTCATACAAGATGGAGAATTAGACAAATTCTGTTATTTATATATAATTATTTACTTTTAGTTATTTTATGATGCTATATTTTTATAAGTAGTTTAATGTTTAGATTTCACAGGTAGGTTTTTATGAAACACTGGGTTGTGTTTTTTACTGTTGTAACCTACTCTGAGCCTTTGGAGAAGGGCAGGTTAAAACTCTGGGAGGGGAAAATAGCAAATGTAACAAGAGTTTCAAGGATGGGAGCCTTGGCTTGAAAAAAAAATAATTTTACAAGTATTGGATATACATATGACAAATCTCTTGATCTGAAATTCATGGCATAACTAATTATTAAAGGATGAGTGATGATTTTTATCTCTTGCAAAAGGGGAGAGGGCAATCTTGAGTAACACTGAACCAAATGTTGACATTATAGATTGCTCCAGGATTGCCACTAGCAATGAAGTCATGATGTTATGAAATTTGGGTTTAAAGAGTTTCTTTAAATGGCTATTTCTGTAACTGGTGGAGAGGTGTGCTTGGTTGCCCAGTAGCTACCTTCATTTAGGCAACTCCAGCCTGCACACCAGTACATGAACTGTGTCAAAACCTAATTGTTCTCCCAATGTGCTATGCAAACAACTGAGGGTTTGGTGGTTACATCTCAGCACCAAGGTCTTCTCCTCCGCATTCTACCCAACCATACAATGAAAATGGGTTGTTTCAGGAATGGCCATTCATCACATGATGCCTTGGGTTGCTTGCCAATTGCTCTGCCTGTATTAAGCAGCCCTGTTCCTGCCATTCCTAGTTATAGCTTGATTAGTCAGAAGACCATGCCTATTTGTTGTTGTTAGGTGCGAAGACGTGTCCAACCCATCGCGACCCCATCAACAATGATCCTCCAGGCCTTCCTGTCCTCTACCATTCCCCGGAGTCCATTTAAGTTTGCACCAACTACTTCAGTGACTCCATCCAGCCACCTCATTCTCTGTCATCCCCTTCTTCTTTTGCCCTCAATTGCTCCCAGCATAAGGCCTATTTACAATCCCCTATTTACAATCCCCTAAAATCAACGTGATTACGGTTGGGTGCTTTGGCGTCCGAAGCAGACAGTCTCTCCTGGCGCAGCGAGCACTGCACCGTGGGAGGGAAGGGGAGGCGCGGGCGTCAACACGCCGGTGGGCACACACACGCAGGCATGGAGCTTCATACCTGCATGTGTGTGCCCGCCAGCATGCTGTCATAAAGTCTATGTTGAGCAATTCCCAGTCCTGCCAGTCATGCCTTATGATTCTTTGAAGCCCAAAGGGTCTGACTCAACAAAACCCAGGCCTCCAAATAGTCTTGACTGAATTGATGTCCCAATGAATTGAGTGGAATGGAATGCATCGAATTCTCGTTAATTTTGAAAGATGAAATTTGAATGTACAATTAGCTGACAAAATGGTCAGAGACAGGGGAATGAGATACCTTGACGTGACAGAATATAAATTGCATCGTTATGATTATCAGCTTGTTGGATTTAGCAATAGAATGGCAAATGGAAATTAATCAAAGCAAGCGATGCAACATTCATCAAAGGCCGGTTCTTAAAGGAATGAGAAGACTCACTGGTGTTCAAGCAGAATATTGCTCAGCAGCTGAAGAAAACTACAAATAATTGAAACTCTGATGTTGTCAACAGAGAAATCTGAACTGGTAAGATATTTAGGCTTTGCCATTTTGTACAGGAAGATAATTAGATGATAAAAAGAGAGGAAGTTTTGGGATCATCCCTGCCAGCTAAGGGTGAACTGGACTAAACATCTGTGCTCTCTTTTATTACATGAACTATAATGATAATGATGATGATAGTGGTGGTGGTGATAAATTTCACTATTGCCTAAATTGACATAACAGTGGAAAATCAAGGAATATTGAAGAGCCCCAGGGAAAAAAGCTGTGCAGTCCAGGAATATTCCCAATGCAAAAGCATCCTTATTTTCCTGTCCTATATATATAGGACCAATCAGGGCAAAGCTGGCTGCACCCTGATATATATATAGAAAAGGGAATCTTGATTCATATCACTTTAAATTGAAGAGTTTTTGAATTTCTTCAAGCCAACATAATTTTCCTTGACTATTTTAACTAATTTTCTCCAATGTGATGCTTTGATTTTTGTTACTACTCTGACGTTCCTAAGCACAGTTTCCTGGGAGTAAGCTCCACTGAACAAAACAGGACTTATATCTAAGTAGACAGTTCAGGGTGGCTTTGGAAAAGTGGAAGGCTCTTGTTTGCCTTCAAACAATTTGCAGTAAAAGAATAACAGTTATAAATCTGAACTCAGATCTTTTCAGCGAATACACTGAGCCAAATCATCATTCAACGGTCATAACTTATGCATACAGAAGTTTTGCTTCTAAAAACTGCTTGAGCATTTCTAGTGGCCAACTCTATTGAACTGCACATTATCTGAATACTAGCTTCAAAGCCCGTTCCTAAGAACGGGCCTTGAAAGGGTCCCCTCCCCTGGCCAGGAAGCTTAATGTGGAGTTGGGCAGCAGCTCACAGCCAGATCACAGCAGCTCACAGTGGGGTGGATGGAGGCTGGGCAGCTCATTATCAGGGCCAACAGAGCTCCTTAGCAGTCAGCTAGTCAGCTCCTTAGCAGTCCTTAACGAGCAATCAGCAGGCCGGGAGGCCCTCATCAGCAGGCCCAGCCTAGCAGGCCAAGAGGCCGTTGTTAGCAAGCCCTCCACCATGGACCTTTGCCCAGGGCCTCTCCCCTTACCTGCTGCTATCTCCAGGCACTGTGGTGCCTGAGAGCAAAGAGGCTAGAATCCAGGGATGGAGGGTGGGAGCTGCAGGGGCAGGGCCAATCAGGGCAAAGCTGGCTGCACCCTGATTGGCCCTATTCCAACTTGGACAGCTGGACACGTCCCATCCCCTAGGCTGTTTCATAAATATATAGAGGAACAACAATGGATAAGGATGTGGCCCTTTATTTATTATCATATATAACATCAGAGTAGCATTCTACAGTGAAAAAAAATCCCAAATTACTGACCAATCTAAGGCCATTCTTGGCAGTTAGAAGTCCTCCATGATCTTTTTGTGTGAGTTCAGCATCTGTATTTCTCACTATATCTGAGATAAATGAATGCATTTCTAAGCAAGTCATTCATTCATTTTACTGCCCTGCCTAGCAGCTCAGGATGGTGTACAACAGTAGTTCATTATTATTACACATCAATAAAACATGAACATTAATAAAAACCTTAAAACCTTAAAACACATGCACAGTATTAAAAGTTTCATAGTGCAACCATATAATTTCTTTCAGATGGAACCTGTCAATAGCAATTCTCCATGAGGGATTATCCAGGGGAGGCCCATTTGATGTTATTGGATCACTGGCTCTAACCCAAAGCTTGACAGAAGAGCTCCATCTTGCAGGCCTTGTGGAACTGTATCAATTAAGTTTCAGCTATTTTTTTTTAAAATCAAGACAATTCTTTCTCACAACTTGAATTATTTTCAATTTTTTAAAAGAAAAAAACTTACATTGGACCAGAGAAACCAATTTTGTAGTAGGATTGTATAACTGACTTAAAGTGGTCATCTTGGAACTGCATGATAATGATATTTAACTGCTGAGCTTTGAGAATGTGATACTTGTCCCTTGCTATGGCTAACTCAGATATTTCAAATTAAAAGAAGTTTCCCAGTCATGTATGCTGCTTTCTTTCCTATTCATCACCATGCAAAGATTTCTATTGGTATTCAGGCCAGGAATCTCATTGCTGATTTGAGACATGGATCACATTCATAGAGACATTTATCAGCGAATCGCCTCACCAAGTGGAATAAACCAATTGATAAGATCTGTTCAACTACCAAAAATGAAATGGGTTTTTCAGGTCACCAATATCCCACTGAATTGATAAGTCTCCCAATTATTCATTAATTGAGAAATGAAGCATATGATGGTTTCACTGAAGGATATCAAGAGGTAGAGGCTGCAAAATATTTCTAATTTCAGCTCTACTTCCTTGCAGGGAAAAAAATAATGAAGCCTGATTTGTGTCTGTAGGTAACTTATTACAGAAACCAAGAAAAAAATGGAAGCATAACCTAAAAACTCACTGCTCTGACCTATTTTGAAAATGAAATATGTTTTATTTTTAAATTAATGTCCATGCTGTTATCACAAAACTGGTCATGGCTGAATGAAGGACAATGTGGCTGGCTTTATTCTAGGGTGGAGAGTCCCAGTCCAAACCCTTTTGTGGGGTTCAGAAGACAGCTATGCAGAAAGACAAGCAGAGTGGGAGATTAGGAAGAAGAGCTCCCTGTTTCAGACAAATTATATTAGGAGAATAACATTCTCCATGAAGTAAGCAATGGACAACATGGCTCCACAGAGTCCATTACTTGATTAATATTACAATTTTACTCTCCACAGCAAGTGTCAAAAAGAGATATGGCCTCATTTTTCTAAGCCATGAATAGGGTTCCTTTCCACCTCTATATGACAACGAATTGTGGGTGCAACCAAGAATAGCTGATTATTTTTGTGAGCTCTCTATAGGGTTGTTAAACCTCAGCCATGGCCTGGAGATCTCTCAGAATTATAAGTGAGCTGCAGATTCGAGTTCAGACCCACTGGAGAAAATATATGGTATTAAAATAAATAAATGCATAAATTAATTATTAAGTATTAAATGAAAATGTTATATGATAGTAAGCAAAACATTTCATCTCTGAAAACCATTCAAAGCCCGTTTTCCATAACAACCAAACTGCATAAAGCAACAAAGTCCATTTGTACACAGGCCCACAATGTGTTTTTAACTTATACAATGTTATCACTTTTGAGTTTTTACATTTTTACTTTGATTTTGTTAGTCGTTATAAGCAACTTTGAAAATTTCTGGGGACTATAGATAATAAATATGCTCAATGAATGTTATTGGTCTCAGACCAAGATAGTTCATGTGTTTTTGACAGAAATTACACTTCAATTTAGCCCTTTAAGCACCCACAATCCTTTATGCCTAATATATTTAGCATTCTTAACCTGTAACACCCAAATGCTATGGGGCTAAAGGCCTATCAATTATGTAAGCAAACTAACTTTTCAATCTGTTATATGCAAGGATCATTAGACTGTATGCTACAATGACTAGAGATCTTAAAACCTGCTTTCAAGTGGCTATACTCCTACAGAAATTTCTTTCTATTTTCAGGAAGGGAATCCGAAGAATTTGGGGTGACCAAAGACTAGGGTTGCCAGCTCTGTGTTAGGAGAGGTGGAGCCAGGAGTGGGTGGGATTTGTGGTGGGGAAGGACCTCAATGGAATATATTGCTATGGAGCCCATCCACCAAAGCAGCCATTTTCTCCAGGGGAACTGATCTCTGTCACCTGAAGATGAACTAGCATTCCAGGGGATGCCCACATACTACTTGGGGACTGCCATCCCCACCAGAGACAAAATTCTAGACCTACTGGGGAAATTAGAAACAGATAAGTTCCCAGGTCCAGATGGCATACACCAAAGAGTTCTTAGGCAATTAAGATATGACATGATTGAACTACTAACCTGAATACATAACTTATCACTAAATTCCACTGCTGTACCAGAAGACTGAAGAGTATGGTTTTCTAGCACAGAGATGAACAGCGGTGGTTTGCTGTTGCCTGTTTCTGCATAGAAATTGTTGGATTCATTGGTGGCCTCCCATCCAAGTACAAATCAGAGCAAACCCTGCTTAGCTTCCCAGATCTGACAAGATCAGGCTAGCCTGGGCCATATATATAAATACTATATAGCCTGGGTACTAATATTGGGTACTAATCCAAATTTTGTAAAGCTGCCAGGTTCACAGAAGAAACAATAAGGACCAGATCCAATCCTGCTAGACATTCATCAAGACTTCAGAGTGAATTGGAAGAGGAAACTACATCTTTATATCATTAGGAAGGTCTAGCAATTGTGATTATGCCATTCTTAATGTGTACAGTTAGATTTGCTTCAGGAGAATGTTTGGCAGTCTTACTTGCAAAGATATGTGTTATTCAGCAACCGAGAAATATGAGGATGAAATAATAAGTGAAAAGAAGCATTAATAGGAGACAAAAAAGAACAAATCCCGAGGCTTCTGGCTCACTGCAACACAAACCTGTTGAGAAAATAATTATGCCCCCAGAAGCAATAAAAAATTGTTTCAGCCCAGCATTGGTACATGATTCATCTCCTCAATAATCAAATCCGGACTTCTGAGGAGCTCTTGAATGGTCATCCTGGTGTCAAATACTGGTTCTCCTAGAAGCTAATCCTCTTATAAACAATTTGCATCTCATAATAGATAATCAGCCACATGTCAGTCTCATTTTGCTGTCGCTGAGTAGAAGATGATCCCACTGATGGCTGTGATAATAGAAGAGGGTGAATCAGGAAGGATACCAGTATAGGTTTCTTTGAAGAAGTGACTAACACAATTTCAAACAAAAAAAGTGGAGCTTTTGGTTTGGATCTGGTTGTTGGGTTTTTTTTTTCATTCCTAAACCCTCCTCTCTTTCCTAAGTATGGTCATATGTTTTGGTGGGTTTACACAACTCCAGGTGGGAATCAGAGGGCCATTCTGCACCAGGGAAATAAAGTGAAAGGTTTTACCATTTTTTTTGGCATTTCAAACAACATCATCAGCATCCAGCAACCCAGCAGCAAACCTACAACTACATCCTCAATTTTAAAGTGCTAGTTGGGGAATCCACAAAACAGGATTCCCCCAACTATGTAGCACAAGAGGGAGGAGAGCAACCAGTAACCACAAGCAAAATAAATGGGCGTAAACAAAGTAGCCAAAGTAGTGAGATTTCCGTCTTCAGTGCCCACCCTCGCACCTGCCTCTCTCTCCTCTTGTTCTGGGAATGGGCCTTTTTTTTTTTTGTAGCAAACTTCCTGGAACAAAGAATACATGTTGCTTTATCCAGGCAGAGCAAAAAAAAAAAAAAATCCCCCACCAGCTGATGCACAAAGCATGCCACAATGCCACTTCCAGCCCCAGAAGTGAGTTTAACCACAATGGTTTAAACTAGTGGTCCCCAACCACCAGGCTGCAGCCCAGTGCCGGGCCATGAAGGCCCTGGCACCGGGCCGTGGCTCCCTCTCCCCGCCACCCCCGCAGTAAAAAACTTCCCAGGCCACAAGCTAGTGGCAAGGGAAGCTTCTTACTGCGGGAGGAGGGGGAGAGGGAAGCAGGGCCACACACACGCATTGCACATGCGTGGCCGAAATCGCACATTTGAGGCACTTTTGCGCATGCTGCACATGCGTGATTTTGGACGTGCAATGCGCATGCATGCAAGCACGGCCATGCATGCGCGGCATGCGCGGCCGGGCAATTGCCCTCCCTGCTGCTGCCGGTCCCCAGCCTCAAAAAGGTTGGGGATCACTGGTTTAAACCACAGCAATCAGGGAGATTCCTGGAGCATCACACTGAGGAGTGATGTCATTTCCACTGTTTCAGCTGGAAATGACATCACAAAACAGTGAAAAGTTAGGTATAAAAACCAACTCTTCTTAAGACGATTTTCACAGTTGGCTTGTCATTGCCTTCTTCTGCATAGCAATTGGCCTGATCAAGAAGGCCTCTTATGCTCTCATTGAAATCAGTGGGCTAAGAATGGAGTAAATCTTCATACCATTACAATGTAGAGGGTAATTTCCTTCAGAATGGCTTTGCCTTTTTTGTTCATTCATTCATTCATTCATTCATTCATTCATTCATTCATTCATTCATTCATTCATTCATTCATATACCACCCTCCCCTGAGCCTCAGGTTGGTTCACATGGAACATAAAGAATACATAAAACTTGGTTTCTTCAATATAACGATAAATAGCGGCCGCGACTAAGCGCGGCCGCCGTTGACGCGGCGGTGGCGCCCGGGAGCGGCGCGGACCTGGGCCACGTCAGCGGGCCGCGCCGCGGCGCGCTGGAGTGAAGGGCGGGGCTGCCGGCCTTAAAAGGCCGTGCGCACGCAGCCCGCCCTCTTTCCCTTCCACCGCGCGTCCGGACAGCTTGCTGTTCGGGACGCGCAGCAGGGACTGCAGGCCGGCGGGCTCACGGCGCTTCGGGCGCTTGCCTGCCCGGCTCTTGGGAAGGACGCGGCTGAGTCTCGTTCGCCGGAGGGAGCGCGCCGGCGGGGGAGACTCGGCCCGAGGGGGGAAAGAGGTGCAGCGGGAATGCCCCGCCGCCAGAAGTCCGCCGCCGCTGCCCCCGGAGGGGGGGAGGCGGCGGCCGCGCCCGGAAACAACGAGGAAGTAGCCGGCCGAGGCGAGGCCCCACCCAAGGATTCCGGGCCAGTTGCGTCGCCCGGCCCTTCGGCTCCCGGGGGGCGGGAGGGGGCGGGCGGGCCGTCCGGGCCTGCGTCGGCGGCCCGGCCGAGGAGGAGCTGCCGCAGCCCGGCCCGGCCTTCTTCCTCGCCCTGCGGGGGCCGCAGGTCCGTGCGGGGGGGGAGGCCCGGGGGGCCCGGGTTTCGCCCGGCACCAGCGGGGCGGGGTCGGGCGCCTCGGGGTCGGCGGCAGTCGGGTAGGGCGTCGGGGGGCGGGGCCGGGAAGAGGGCCTGCGCATTGCGGGCCAGTCGGGCCTGGGCGTCGGCCATCCCGGGGTCCCGGGCCCGGGGCGCCCGGACTGACTCGGGGGCGGCTGGGCCTTCGGGGGGCCGCGACCCCGGGGAGCGTTCTTCCCGCCCCGCGAGGGACGGGGCAGGGGCCCGCCCCGCGGCGGGCGGTTCGCCACCGTTGGGGGGCGGGTCCTCAGGCCGCACGCCTGGCTCATCGGGGTCCACATCCAGTGGGGGGGCCCGGCGCCGTTTGGGGGGTCCGAGGGACCGGGCCAGGGATGGCTACAGGTCCCCGTCCCCCTTACGTCGGCCCGATCGGCCTTTCCGGCGGGTCGGGGACGGATCCAGCGGGTCCTCCCCGCGCCCCTCCCGGGGGTCCTCCGGGGGGCGCGTGGGAGGCTCCGGGCGCAGGCGGCGTTCGGGTCGCCGCAGCGGGCGGCATCGTGGGCCGTCCCGCTCCAGCTCATCTGGTCCATCACTCCCGCGCCGGTCGTCGGATTACCGGGCGGGGTTTGCCGAAGCCAGGGCCCTTTACGGGTCCGGGCGGGCCCGCCGACGCAGTCTGGGCCAGGCCGAAGTCACGCTTTCCAGGAGCTCGTCTCGGGGCACCGACTCGCGGACTCCTTCCCCGCGGGCAGGGCTCGGCGGGAAGCGAAAGCGCAAGTCAAGGAGGAGGGCCCACAAGAGGAGGCGTACGTCGCGGCACAGTCCGCCTTCTGGTGAGTCCTCCTCGTGGGAGGAAGGCGATAGTACCATCCACGACGGATGGTACTGGATAGAGGGGGCCTACGTGCCGGGGATCCTGCACTGGTTGAAGAGCAGGCGGCGCAATGCGGTCCGCATGCTGGACGAGGCCGGTATCAGCATGCGGCGGAGGGAACCGCCTGGTCGTTTCAGGGACGGCGAGGCGCCACCGGGGGTCCACCTCCCAGTCAAACTGCGGGAGCGTACCCTCGACGGCTACTTTGTTGATTTTTTCGAGCTGGTTTAGTGGCGGCGGAAGGGCGCCGATACCGGCAAGAAGGGCGACAGGGACAAGGCGCAGTCCCAGCCATGCGAGCAAACCATGCTCAACTGGCTCAAAGGCTTTGCCGAGTTCCAGGCCTTGATATTGGGTGCTTACCCAGAGAGGGGTTGGCACCTTGCGCGATATCTTTATACCGTGCTCGAGGCCTGGGAGGTGGGCGGCGAGGAGGCCGCCATGGATTATGACCGGGAGTTCCGGGAACTCGCCTCCCACAATGCGGCCACATGTTGGGATCTTAGGCTTCACGACGCCTGGTTCATGCAGGTGGGTCCCAGCGCTCGTCAGAAGAGAGACCGCGGGAAAGGTGGTGCCTCCGGGCCAGCCCGGAAGTTGTCCGGGCTGGTCTGCTGGGACTACAACAGGGGTGGGTGCAAGAGGCGCAGGTGTCGTTTCGAACATCGCTGCGAGACTTGCGGCGGTGGCCACACCATGGCGGCTTGCGCCCAACCGTCGACATCGCAGCCCTTTCGAGGGACCCGATCCTCCGGGAGAAAGGACGGGGGATCGGGTACCGCAGCCCCTTCCACGGCCCCGAAGTCCGGCTGAGGCCGCGGGGCAGCTCCGGGTCCTGGCTCCCACGCCGGTTAAGTTGCCTGTGCTCTTGGCTTGGCTGGACCGGTATCCGGACAGGCCGGCAGCTGCTTTCCTGGCATCCGGGTTTTCGAAAGGTTTTCGGATACCTTTCACGGGAGAGAGGGTGGCGTCTACGAGCGGGAACCTGCGGTCCGCCAGGGAGCTGCCGGACGTGGTGGTGGCCAAGTTGGTGAAGGAACGGGCCGCGGGGCGCATCGCTGGCCCTTTCAGCGGGCCGCCTCTTCCCAATTTGAGAGTTTCCCCGCTTGGCGTAGTGCCTAAGAAGGCGCCCGGTGAATTCCGCCTCATCCAGCACTTGTCGTACCCGAGGGGCGGGTCGGTTAATGACTTCATCCCGCCTGAGCTGTGCGCAGTGCGTTACACCCCGTTCGATGAGGCGGTCGACATGGTCCGCCGGTGCGGCTCCGGCGCGCTGCTCGCAAAGTGCAACGTGCAGTCGGCCTTCCGGCTTCTGCCAGTCCATCCGGACGATTTCTGCCTTCTGGGTTTCCGGTTCCTCGACGGCTGGTACGTAGACAAGGCCATGCCAATGGGTTGCTCCATTGCATGCGCGGCCTTCGAAACTTTCAGCTCATTCCTTGAGTGGGCTGCCAGCATGCGGGGGGGGATTCCCGAGTTGGCACACTACCTGGATGACTTTTTGATGGCGGGCCCGGCGGGCTCAGACGCCTGCTCCAGCAGTTTGCGGTCATTCCAGAGGGTGATGGCCGAGTTTGGCGTGCCGTTGGCCGCGGACAAGACCGAAGGTCCCGCGACCAGGCTCACGTTCTTGGGGATTGAGCTCGACACCGTGGCTGGGACGTCCCGGTTGCCGGAAGACAAGCTGTCCTCCCTGAGGGAGCTCATTCGGGGTGTCCGCGGCAGGCGGAAGTGTGCGTTGCGGGACATGCAGGTGCTGCTGGGGCACCTGAATTTCGCCTGTCGGGTGGTCACCCCCGGCAGGGCGTTTTGTTTCCGCTTGTCCTTCGCCACCCGGGGCCTTTCCCGTCCCTTTCACCACCTTCGTATCACCAAGGATATGAAGGCGGATTTGCTCGTCTGGGAACAGTTCCTGGACGGCTTCAATGGCGTGGCCATTTGGCAGTCGCCGTTTTCTCTCCGGGACCGGCTGCAGGTCCATTCCGACGCCGCCGGCGGGTGCGGGTTCGGAGTGTACTTCGAGGGGGACTGGTGCGCCGCGCGGTGGCCAGACGGGTGGGCGGAGGAGGTCCACCGCGACATGACCTTCCTGGAGTTTTTTCCCATCGTGGTGGCCGTTCGCCTTTGGGGGCCGCGTTTCGCCAACCGCCGGGTCGAGTTCATGTGCGACAACCAGGCCGTCGTCCAGATCGTGAACAGGCAGTCGTCACGATCCCCCAGGGTCATGCGCCTGGTACGGGTTTTCGTTTTGGCCTGTTTGTCGTGCAACGTCTCTTTCCGGGCCAGGCACGTCCCGGGGGTGGCCAATGAGTTGGCCGACGCTCTCTCTCGGTTTCAGGTCAAGAGGTTTCGGCGTCTCGCCCCGGCAGCAGCAGCAGAACCAGCAGCGTGCCCGGCAGACCTGTGGCAGCTTGGCGTCGGCTGATTATGGAAGGGGTCCTGTCGTCTTTGGCGGACTCCACAAGGAATGCGTATCGGAGGGCGGCCTGCCAGTTCGAGGACTTCGCTCGGAGGGCCGGGCATTCGTCCAGCTGGCCCATGAGGGAGGGGCTGCTGCTTCGTTTTCTAGCCCACCTCAGGGAACGGGGACTGTCCTGCCGAACTTTGCGGGTCACGCTGGCCGGCCTGTCCTTTTGCTCTAAGGCTGTGGGTTCCTGGGACCCGGGGACGTCATTCCTGGCCCGGCAAGCCTTGAAGGGCTGGGGGCGACGGACCGCACCCGGACCTGATCCTCGACGCCCTATCACCAGAGCTCTCCTATGCCGGCTGCTTGGGCACCTGCCGACAGTGGCTCGAACGGGGTTCGAGCGGGCTCTGTTTCGGGCCGCGTTCACGGCGGCATTCCATGGAGCATTTAGGGGAGGCGAATTGGTGGCCCAGTCCCGTTCTGCGCGGCCTTCCGGTGGCCTGCTGTTTTCCGATGTGGAGATAGTGGACTCGGGGGTCCAGTGCCTTGTCCGCCGCTCCAAGTGTGACCAACGGGGAAAGGGGGCCCACGTGCACCTCCCGGCTTTTCAGGGGGAGGCTGACTGCCCACGGCGGGCCATGGCCGCTTTCCTTCGGATCCGGCCTGCTTTGTCGGGGCCCCTATTTGTGCACCAGGATGGGACTTGTCTGTCCCGGTACCAGTTCGTGGCAGTTCTCCGGGCTTGCCTGCGCGGGTTGGGGCTCCAACCGTCCATGTACGGGGCCCATTCCTTCCGCATCGGTGCGGCCACGGATGCCTATTTGGCAGGCCAGCCGCCTGGGGTTATACGGCAGAGAGGGAGGTGGCGTTCGCAGGCCTATAAGGCATACATTCGTCCTCAACATGCCTTGTGATTATGGTTTTTTCCAGGCGTCCCATCGACAGCGGCAGCGGTCACGGTGGTGGGGCACAGTATTCCATACTGGGCCGGCAGGCACGCGGCTGCTACCAGCTGGGGAGCGCATCTCGGCCTGGAGGACGTTTGCAGGATTACCTGGTCCGGAAGGAGAGGATTACGGTGGTCATCCTTGCTGCGGGTCGTGGCCGATGACGTTCATCGCTGGGGCGTTCCCGACGTGTTGGTGATACACTTGGGAGAGAACGATCTGCCTGCGATGACGGGTCGTCAGCTGAGTGCGGCCATTACCGAGGACCTGAGGATCCTACGTCAACGCATGCCGCATACCGTCTTGGTGTGGTCCGAGATGTTGGATCGCCTTGTATGGCGGGCAGCTGAACGATCCGACCGCGTGAACTGGGCCAAACAGAAGGCGAATAAGGCCGCTTCGAAGACGGTGCTGTCACTGGGGGGTGTGCTTGTTCCTCACCCTTTGATCACTTTCCGTTTCCCGCTGCTGTTTAGGTCGGACGGGGTTCACCTCTCCGAGCGGGGGTGTGAACTCTGGCTATCCGACGTGCGGGAGGTTTTGAGCACAGTTTTGGTTGAGGGTTGGCGGGAACAGGGACCTTCGGTTCCTGTCCAGTGGCGGGTCATGCAAGGTAGGGAGCCCGTTGGCAGGGAGCCCGTCTGCGTACGGGACTCCCTGGAGTAGGGGGTCTCGTTAAGGAGACCGGCCATAACCGGGCGCGGCCTACCCGGCTGGGAGGCCAGGGGCCCGGGGCCAAGCGAGGGGTGAGGGCCCCATGGAGGCGGACGCCCGTGGGGTCCTCGACGGTCGCTTCCCAGGGACCCCGCGGCGGAAGGCGTCTGTTCCTCCCGGCTGGGAGTGAGGCGAGGAGCCAGAACGCCGCGGGGATGGTGGTCAACCGGCCGGTTGACAAGGGCTCGGGCTCCCCTGACCTTGCATGCGGGCCAACCCTCCGTGGGGAGGGGGTCTGGTTAATAAACGGCTGCGGCCAATTTGTTGCCAAGCTTGGGGTCCGTGTCGTTACTGGGATAGTCGCCACCTGCTAGTCAAATAGCGGCCGCGACTAAGCGCGGCCGCCGTTGACGCGGCGGTGGCGCCCGGGAGCGGCGCGGACCTGGGCCACGTCAGCGGGCCGCGCCGCGGCGCGCTGGAGTGAAGGGCGGGGCTGCCGGCCTTAAAAGGCCGTGCGCACGCAGCCCGCCCTCTTTCCCTTCCACCGCGCGTCCGGACAGCTACCCTCCCGTCCCTCCCTGTTCTTGTTACCGTTTTTTCGTCGCAGTTGTGGCGGGTCATGCAAGGTAGGGAGCCCGTTGGCAGGGAGCCCGTCTGCGTACGGGACTCCCTGGAGTAGGGGGTCTCGTTAAGGAGACCGGCCATAACCGGGCGCGGCCTACCCGGCTGGGAGGCCAGGGGCCCGGGGCCAAGCGAGGGGTGAGGGCCCCATGGAGGCGGACGCCCGTGGGGTCCTCGACGGTCGCTTCCCAGGGACCCCGCGGCGGAAGGCGTCCCATCCTCCCGGCTGGGAGTGAGGCGAGGAGCCGGAACGCCGCGGGGATGGTGGTCAACCGGCCGGTTGACAAGGGCTCGGGCTCCCCTGACCTTGCATGCGGGCCAACCCTCCGTGGGGAGGGGGTCTGGTTAATAAACGGCTGCGGCCAATTTGTTGCCAAGCTTGGGGTCCGTGTCGTTACTGGGATAGTCGCCACCTGCTAGTCAACAATAGCAACCATAACCGAAGGTAACAGTCTATTTCATAACAGTTCAAACAAGTCCATGATTCAGGTGTATGGGTTCTTGGGTGGGAGGTTCAGGGGCCCTGCAGATGTTACTGATTCCTGTCAATCTCAAACAAATGCCAGGTCGAAGAGCTCCAGATTAATCCAAGGTACTGCAACATTAAAAGCTGCCATTATCTGTGTTGGTGAACATCTTTTAGAATGGGACAGAACCTATGGACCCACCCAAGTATATTTCTTTGGCTCTGTTTGCTGTAGATTTTGGTTCCTGGCAGAGCAGCAGCATTTTGGATTTACTATGCTCAAGCAGCTTTATAGCTGCTTAGTATTTATTTTGTCAAAGGTTATTTCCCAGCAATATATAGTTCTAATACCAAAGAAAGCAGGCTTTTTCTCCCCCTTCGTTGAATTATAAATCCCCTCCTTACAGTTGTACAACATTGTAAAGGCAGATTTGAGGGTGCTTTGTGGTAGGATTCTGCAATACTATGTAGGATTTGAGTATTCCTATGCCCTCAGAAAATGTTACAACAGAATTCAAACGCTGATGCTTTAATTATTTTTTTCCTCATGAATCTTTATATAAGGCTTATTTTTTTAATTAAACAAGTTGTTTCATAGTACATCCTTATCTCTTGTCGGTACAAGACATATTTTGTCTGTCATGATTTAACATTTGCTGCTCAGCTTATGTACCAGAGAGAAATTTATGAATAAAACTGTTTCAATGTCGTTCCGTTTTGATTTAGCTACAGAAAAGCAGTAGAGTGAACAAGTTTTTTTTTTTAACTTTCTTTGGAATGTATAAAATCCCTCAAGATGGACAAGAGCTCTTATTTTACTACCTACTTTGAGTAATGTTGCAAATAACATACTGCTTAAAAAACTTTAAAAATGTGAGCTGTGTATTTTTTTTAAGTGTCAGCCATATTTTTTGCATCCAACCTAGCATATTTTTTCAGGAGACAATATTTTAGTTCATGCTTCCATTGAAAATCAAAACCATTTTGCTAATCAAGGACCAAAAAATGCTAAACTAGGGATCTTAGGGTTGGGATGCCAGTTCCCTAGTGAGATCTGGATATTCCCCGGTCTTCCCTGGGCATCCTTTCCCCCATCTCTCCAGGCAACAGAGATCAGTTCCCCTGAAGAAAATTACTGCTCTTGAGGGTGAACTCCATAGCATTATATGCCATTGAGGTTCCTGCCCACCCCAAATTCCGCCCAATCTCACCTCCAAAGTCTCCAGGTATTTCCCAACCCGGAGCTGGCAACCCTAGGGTAGGGTCTTTTTTATAAACTGCATATAAACTGCTCAAGCCAATGTGACAGTTAAAAGCTTCCATTCATAATCTCATGGACTAGATAGGGCAGGTACATGGATGTGGACTAAATGCTTTGTAGGAGAGATCAGCCATTTGAAGGGTGTCCCTAATATCCTGGCATCGGTGAGGTGGTGAGGTGGTGAACTAAGAGCTCATGGTCGAGGTGATCTCCCATCCAAATACTGACCAGGGCTGACTCTGCTTAGCTTCTGAAATCTGACAAAATCAGGCTAGTCAGAGCTATAACCATTGTTATTGTCATGGTTATTTTTATTTTTATTGTTATTGTCATTGTTATAGTTTTGCTCATTGAATTCAGTCGCTCTCTGGAAAGGCAGCCTGAAAACCTCTAAAATGAATGAAACAAATGAATGCTGGCATATCCACATGTATCAGTGGGCTTGGCACATCCAAGGAGAAAGCCTCTACTTGATGTGGGGCCAGCAGCCATTCTTTTAACAACCGCAATAAAGCAATGTCAGCAAGGAAGCCGTATCTTGCACACATTGGGGTCAGTTTATTCTTGGTATAGCGACTTAATGATACATGCAATAAATATTCGCAGACACCTATAAACAGTTTGGCCCTCATGCAACTTTCTTTTCTTTCTTTCATTAACAAGTATTAAATGCATTGACTATGGCAGGGTTTTGTTCTAAGTAAATGCATGGCCTTGTAAAGCTTAGGCTCCATTGTCCCTCTGTGTCCTCCTACCTCCTGTTGCCTAAGATACTCCACATTTGGAGATCCCAATGAAATTCAAAGTTTCTTCCTTCACTGAAGAAAAGGAGTTGGTTTTTATACTACCTTTTTACTACCTAAGGAGTCCCAAAGTGGCTTACAATCGCCTTCTCTTCCTTTCCCCACAACAGACACCCTGTGGGATGGGTGAGGCTAGGAGAGCTCTGAGAAAACGGTGAGTGGCACGAAGTCATGCAGCTGGTTGCATGCAAGGGAGGAGCGGGGAATCAAACCTTACCCCCCACAACAGGCACCCTGTGAGGTAGGTGAGGCTGAGAGAGCTCTAACAGATTTCATTCATATGCTGCCCTTCCCTACAGCTCAGGGCAGCTTACAACATTAAAATATACAACGCACACCACTATAAATAATAGTACAATTTAATTACAGTCATTTAAGATGTTGCCTGTTCTGCCTAAGACATCTCCTATGTCTCAGAGCTGGGAACAGCAATATATGGGGGCTTGAGCAGGGAGGACAGCAGATGTTCCAGTAATCTTTGACCTCAACCATAGGTCCAGTAGTACAGCTCTGTTTTAGAAGCCCTGTGGAATATTTTAATTAATTAACTAGGGGCCAAGCCCACAGCATTCAGAAAAATAACAGGAGCTAGCCAGCCAGGTGACTGGCTGGCTGCTGGACAGACAGGCAAGCTGGTTAGAGGAGGAAGCACTCAGGAGTGGGACAGCCACCCTGAATGGGTGTTAAGCACTGAGTGGCATTTAAGCCCTGAGACACACTCCTCCCCCAAGGCCTTGCCAAAATATATTATGTGGTGCAGATTATTCTTTCATACTGGCCTTCCCTCATGGACTCAGTGTGGTTTATAACAAAGATAAATCAGAACATAAATAACAATCTTACATGAGGAATCACCTCCTAATATTAATTCCCTATGGGTTTTCTTTTTCCAGAGTTTGGGGGAGTCTCTGTTGCTGGATATTTCACCGGGGAAGCCAGTATTTCTTGATGTCATTGCCTGGCCTCAACCATGGGCCAGGCAAAACAGCAGAGCATATATGACTTCCTGACTCTAACACTTTCCACACTAAACTTTTTATATTTAGTCTGGAGTCTGGCCTACAAAGCTTTCATGACCTACAGCAGGGGTAGTCAACTTGTGGTCCTTCAGATGTCCATGAACTACAGTTCCCATGAGCCCCTGCCAGCTACCCCTGACCTACAGGATGGGTTCCATCAGATATCTTTTAGAAATCAGCAACTGTCTGTATTACGGCTATGGGTTCAGGAAGATATAGAGGCAGATTCTTCAAGTTCAACCTCAACAACAACCAGAACACTAAACAGCAAACATAGGAAATGGAACATATAGCATGGAGCTGCCTGCCAAGGTACCTGATTAGTCAGTAGCAGAGCTGTCTGATTGGTCTATAGCAGAGTTCTAACACAAGCCACTCATTGGTCACGCTAGAATCCTTCATTTGTTTTACTGCAGCTCTTGAGCAGACTGTCAACATATACAACAATCTGATCTCTTGTTTGTTTGTTTTTTAAGAACTCCCTACAAATGCATTTTAAATGCGAGTAGGCTAAACTTCAGTAGCTTCAAACTGCATTACAAACTTATTTTTAGGAGATCATTTTCTTAAGTTCACCCAAGTCTGAAACCAGTTTAGTTCATGACTATGTATCACTGCAGGTTCGGAGAAGAATGCTTGGGGATGAATGAGTATGAGTTAATAGTCCTACCAAGAAAACCTCCTGTGCACCAGTAAATCTAGATGAGCACATTCTTATTGCATACCAGATGGCACAGCCTCAGCCCCATGATAGTAATTATGAATGCATTTGCCACCATTATATATAAGCAAACAAGTCTTAAGCATCTTCCCCAAAGCATTGATGGCAAAAGGATGCATTCCTGTGCTAATACATCTGCTATTATGTACAGAGACCCACTAGCAGTTGCCAATAAAAGTTTGTACAGATATAAAAATCCAGTGGAACAATGCTTGCTGAAACACCGCTGCACACTAATCATGTCTAATTTTGGAATTCTAAATGAGGAATTATTGCTAAACGTTGTGGCAAATACTAATTTTGAGGACAATCTCATGCTGTTTACCTCTTTCTGATGATGTTAAGCCTTAGACCAATATCCTTAGAGATACTTATAAATTAAATAGATGCATGGGGGTGGGAAGTCATGCTTCTGCTGGCTTTGTCTATGTACTGCAGGGAGCATTCATTGGAGATCAGATATATTCTTTCAGTACACCGAAGCCTTTGGTCTGAGCATAGAGAACTTGGTCTGTATGGCCACACCGGTATCCAAACAATAGGCACTAATGGAACCAGTGATGGTAATCTCTTTCGGTAGTCTATTGGTCAGGCATTCCTTGCATTTTTATATTTGTTTTGGATGGACCAATCCCAACTAGGGTTGTGCAAGAGGCCCCCGATTTGAACTGTTTTGGATCTGAATCGGGTCGATTTGGACTGATTCAGACCGATCCGAATCGATTCGGAGCCTTCTGAATCGATTCGGAGCCAATGCAAGTCAATGGAGCCATTGACTTGCATTGGAAATCCTTCCCCTGCCTTTCCCGAAGGCTCGGGGGGGAGATGCTGTACGTTGCTCCCAAAGAGGCTGACATACCCCATAGACTTTAAAGGTGGGAAAAATTATTTTCAGTAGGTTGATTGCCAATTTCCTAGTTAAATTCCTGCTGAAATTAATATTTTCCCACTTTTAAAGTCTATGGGGAATGGTGTAAGCCTCCTTGGGAGCCACTAGGATGGGACCCCTTGGTGCAATCTTCTTGAAACTTGCAGGGGAGCTCAGGGAGGGTCTTTGCACCAGGGGGCCCCATCCTAGGGGCTCCCAAAGACCATTCCCCATAGAAGTCTATGGGGAAACATGTTCAAGCCAAAGAATCGGACACTCCGTTCTATCCAGTGGAGTGGATAGGGGTACCCTCTTTGGGAGCCCCTAGGATTGGACCCCTTTGTTCAATATTCTTGAAACTTGCAGGGGAGTCAGGGAAAACCCTCCCTGAGCTCCCCAAGAAGTTTCAGGGGTGCAACTTATACCCCCTTCCCCAGCCCCCAGGAAAGGCGGGGGAAGGATTTCCAATACAAGTCAATGGTGCAATTGACTTGCATTGGCTCTGAACAGAGCAAGCCAGGAAGGGATTCTTTCTCCCAGGTCTGGCATGAAGATGCCACCCTCCAGGCAGGAGATGATGGGAATAGATGGGAAATGCTGCGAGAGCAGTTTCCCCATTCCTATCACCTCCCCTGGGGGAAAGGGACACTGCATTACAGAGCTGCAGGGGAAAGCTGTGGCTGGCAGCCTCCCCTTTCCCCCTCTCCTCCCTCCCCTCCACCATTTTCCGCGGTAAAAAAAAACCCTCAGAGCAGCCAGGTTGCTGGGGCAGCAATGGCTGCCTCCAATTCAGCCGAATCAATTTGGATCCGAATTGATTTGTCTGCCAAAATATCAAATTGTGGCGATTCAGCCATTTAAAACTTAAAGTGTCTCCAATTCGGACCATTCTGCTTTGGAAACATCCAAATTGGGCCCGATTCGGGAGATTCGGCCATTTCCAAAGCCGAATCAGCCATTCCTAATCCCAGAAGTTGGGCTTTGAGCTACTATAGAGCCAACGTTCTTTTGCTGCATTTTGAAAGGGCTATTATGAGTGTGCATGTGCAGAAGCAAGGGTGCTGCATCTCCTGCCCCTTTGCACATCAGCTGAGACTAGCCCAGTCTGCCCTGTTTTTTTGCATCTAAATGGAGGCAGTCAGGGAGGGAAGGTTCTACTGTGCTTTGCTGTCGGGGGGGGGGGGGCGGGCGGTATATTCATGAAGGTGAGATTGCATGACCATTATGGATGTATCTTTTTAAATGCCCCATTTGGCTCCACACCACTGTGAAGCACTACAGAGCTGATTTGGTTGTTCCTTCTGGGACTCCGTAGGCAGTCTTCCCCATCCACACGGGCCTGACCCAGCATGGGTACCAATGGCACCAATGGCAGGAAAAGGAACATGAAAGAATCTGCATTCCCTTGCAGATCAGGGGCCTGATTTGGGCCAGTCCTTATAATGACACTAGGGGCAAAGCCCGTTGTCTCCAAGAATACAACGGGTGCTAGAGCTTGGCAGTAGGAAGAGGAAGGGGAGGTCCAGTAGTCCAGTCTGTAAGGGCATGGGGTTGAATGTGTGTGTTGTGTGGGAGGTTGTGGTGGCATGGTGGCAAATGAGGGTATGGGTATGGAGATATGGGTGTCAAGAACCTGTGGTGTGGAATGTTTGTTGAGTGTTGGAGAGGACTGACCTTTGGGAATTGTGGCATAGTGGTTACAGATGAGCTTTCCAGAGCCATGTCCTCAGATATGTGAAGGGAAAATCAGACTGGAGACTCTTCTTAGGGGAAGATTACATGGCAGCCAATTCCTCCCAGTTCTGCGTCATTTCTCTTCGTGTGTGAATTTGGCCACATTCACCGAGATGCCCCTCTGCCCTAATACACATGGGGTAGTCACAGTACACAGGTGTCCACCCTGTTCCTTCTGTCTCCCATGTTTACACTGTTGGTAACATGTTATGTGCCCACATGCTTCTTTAATGGTTGCTCCTTAGAAGAACAGATTTTTGTACTCTATTGCTTACTACCCAAAGGAGTCTCAAAGCGGTTTACAAACACCTTTTCCATTTGTCTCTCCACAATAGTCAACCTGTGAGGTATGTGGGGTTGTAAGAGATCTGAGAGAACTGGGAATGGGCCACAGTGACCCAGCAGGCCTCAGGTGTCTCAAAGCATTTTCCAATTGTCTTCCCTTTCTTTCCCCATAGCAGACTCCACATGAGGGAGGTGGGGTAGCGAGCCTCACAGGGAAGCTGGCAACCCTAAGAGGAAGACTTTCTGTGCACAGCAGTCTTGACCTTAGTAAGGTTTTTTATACTGTTTTTTTATTTGCCAGGCCAAGGTTATTCGCCAGGCCAATAAGTACTTCAGTTACTATGTGTCTCCAGACATTTACTTGTTCTCTATTTACAGTTTCAGGCTGTAAATATTTATTTAGAACTTCCTGCACTTTCCAGACTCACAGGACTGATGCTGGTCTGCTTGTCTGTGCCCCAGAATACAAACAGTTGCTGGTAAGGGCTGGGCATAGCCCATAGCCCAGGAGGGACACGTGTGCACCACTCCCTCCCAACTGCAGGCAAAAATGGCTCCTTTGAAGGCTGGACTCTGAGGCATTGTATGATTTTGAAGTCCCACCTCCAAACCTCCAGGAATATTTCCAACCCGGGTTAGCCAACCTACAGGTATGGCCTGGAGAGCTCCTGGAATTACAGCTCACCTGCAGAGTATAAAGATCAGCTCCCCAGGCAGAAAGGGCTACTTTGGACAGGGTTGTGGTAGAGAAGAAACATTTAAGGCTTCCCACACAGGTTGTTGTTGAATTGAAAGACTTGAGGCCTACTGCACAGGGTTTTTGTGTAGATGAAACAGGAGATAAAAGAGCCAGTTTCCTCTGCAGAATAACTCTGTGCAGTGGCCTCAAATCTGCAGAAAGTTGCAAAGAAGAAAGACACATGGCTTGGCTGTGTCTAACCTCCGGGCAGAGCAGTATTTTAAGTGAGAAGGGGCTTTTCTGTGGCCTCCCTGTCAGGCAACTGTTTGGCAGAAGGGGAAAGTCCCCCCCCTCAAAAAGAAGGCCCTGAGGCTCCTCTGCGTTGCTCTTGGAAAGGCCTCCCTCCCCTCAGTCAGGGCCTGTCAGAGGTTCCTTCGCAGCAGGCCTGAAGGGGGAGAAGGAGGCACTCTCCAGCCTCCTGCCAGCTCTGTCATGGTTCTGAGGCAATTTACAGTGGGACGTGACAGTTAGGACAGCCTTGGGGCAAAAAGGGTTGGCACAGCCTCTGTTCTCATCCCCCTTGGCAGCCCTGCTGACCTCCTCTCCCTGCGGTGATTAGGAGCAGACTGGCAGCCAGACTGGGCTGGGTGAATGGAATTTTGGTCTGTCCTGGTGAGGGGCCAATAGGAAGTCACTTCACGCGCCTCCCCATTAGCTGCTTGGCCCTGGATGGACACTCGGAGTGCCCAATCAGGAGCCGCTTCATGGCTCCTGTTTGGGCCCTCTGAGTTTTTATCCTGGACAGGGCCCGCCCTAACTCCTCCCCAGGTGGCCTTACCCTTTTATTTAACAGGGATTTGCCCCACCAATGTACAAGTGGTGAGGTAGGACTTATTCTTCAGGTGGAATTGGTCAAAGTGGCTTACAATCACCTTCCCTTCTTATCCCCCATGAGTTAGGTGAGGCTGAGAGAGCTTTGGGAGAACTGTGACTGGCCCAAGATCACCCAGCTGGCTGCATGTGGAAGACGAGTAGGAAATCAAACATTTTCCCAGATTAGAGGCTGCTACTCTTAACCATGATACCAAGCAAAATTCAGAGAATCTTGGATTTTTCCAGGGACGGTGGTTTCATAAAATTAAGAATCCCATTAATTACCACAGAATACCGCTCCAGGAAATCCATAGAGAAGCGGCATAGAAATTGCTCAAGCAAGTAAATAAATAAATAGCCTTCTTCCTCGAAATAAAAATGAGATAGTTGACAATATAGACACATTTGTGTACATCATGACTTTACTGAGGCAAGCATGTGTATATTTTGTGTTTCGTCTGCATATTTTTAGCTCTGGAACTCCATGTTGCAAATCCTTCTTGGTTAACACAGGTACAACCTAACACATTAAAGTCACCCACTCTGTTTCCCTTTAGCATCTTTGTTTATAGAAAATACCACAGGAGCTTTTGTAGCTAAATAGTCTAAAGGGAAACAGCGTAAATGATTGTATTTCATAACCAAAACATAGTTTTATTTGACAGCAGAGTCATGTAACCAATTTGGAAAAAAGTAATAATTTTTTATGCTGAAATAACAGGAGGTAGTTGGGATTTGTTTTGAGGTGAGGGGAAACAGAGGCATGTTACACTACTATGAAGTTGGATCCAGGCTGCTTTAACACTGGTAGAAATTTGTGGAAAGGTTTTCCTTGGTTTTTTTCATAGTAATGTAACATTGCCTTTGTTTCCCCTCACATTGCCTTTGTTTCCCCTTTGTTCCCCTTGCATTGGAGTCATGGGGACATGCATGAACAAAAGTCTTTATTAACCAGGAGAATTTGGCAAGTACAGGATGTTTTGGGTCTAGTTCATGAGTGCAAGGGTTTAATCATGCTACGGAAATGCAATCAGATGGTTTCTCGCTAAGTCCTAGCAGTTCTGATCTTCAGTAGTATGCATTCAGCATGTCTTTATAGGGGGGTGGCATTTATCATGGTAAAGAGTCAAAAGCCAATTTAACTGCTGATAGGCTTACTGAGGGATTTCATTAAAAACTGGAAAGCGTCCTTTAGCTTTTAATAGCAGCATGGATTGGGAGGCTCTTGGTTAAAAAAAATAAATGAAAATCATTTAGAACTTTTATTGATTGTTTCTTTAGGGTGAAAATTAAAGCTCAGCAAGGGTTGGTAGTTTTATGACGGGCTCAGCAGTCTCCAAGCCAAACGAGGTTTCTGTAAAATATTTACAAAAGGATGTAGTTAGAAGAACAAAATAAGCCTGTGATGATACATTGTTAACAAAAGGAAAAGAGCCTAACCTTGGTGCGAAATCTGTGACCTTTTGATATGAAAAATGATACTTCACAAAAACGCGGCAGGGACTTACCACGGCCGATGGCTGATGCAGTGGAGAGTCAGCTGGAAGACGGATGCAGCTGCCTCAGAGGCCTACTTGTTGTGCATGCTGCAGGAACACAGCACACACAACGTCAGGGGCAAGGCAGTATCCGTAGCACCTATGTAATGTGCCACATGTGTTGGTCCTGCCCTCTTCACTGTGTGATTCCTTGGGAGCAACTTCCCCCTCCTATGTTGATGTATACCCACCTTTGTTCTAAATTTTGAGGTGTATATTTTTAGTCAATATTTTGTCACAGCTGTGGGTTTGCATGGGATGGAGCCTGTTGGTAGGGAGTCTGGTGTGCGATCGGACTCTCTGGGGTTTGGGGCCTCCCTATGAGGTGGCACATATATGAGCATGGCTTACCCAGCTGGGAGGCCAGGAGTTTTTTGCCAGGTGGGCTGGGGGCAGTCAAATGAGGTTGGCACCTGTTAGCTCCCCCACTTAGGTCACTTCCAATTGTTGTAGACTCCAATAGGCAAGGGGATCTGTTCTCCCGGCTGGGAATGGTTCGGGTCCTCAGGGCACCTCTGGATTCTGTGGGGCTATGGTGCAGTCCACTGACTGCTAGGTAAGGCTCCCTCTCCCATGCTGCGCCAACCCTCCCATAGGGAGGTAATAAATCTGTGGCCTTGTTTATACCCAACATTGGTGTGTCACATCTTATTCCAGCACAGAATGCCCTCCTGCAAGTCAACTGTTCTGTGTACCAGCACAGATACATGCCACCTGTATTTGATGCATATGATCTCATCATGGCTGTGAGCAGATATTACATTTTTCCTTCTGTATTTCTGATTTTCTTCCATGTGAATTTCCATTCCTGTCTAACTTTTGCATTAATGATGACCCAGTGTTACATCTCCATCAATGTAGGTTCAAAAATATGTAATATAAAAATATAAAAACCCAGAGTTACAAAAATGTCAATTAAGAAGTACAAGTTCTAAAATTTGGAATTAAGGTTTGAAATTAGCTTACAAATACTGATTAAAAGTAATCATTGGTTAGTGTTTGAAGCTCACTTGGTATCAAGTATGCAGTAGAATGGAGAAGTAGCTATACTGGATGAACCAATTATCCATCTAGATTAGGCTGTCTCAACCAGGGTTTCATGAAACCCATTGGTTAAACATTTATTGGATGATGTGACCATATATGATCATGTTGACCCCTGTCCATCCAAAAATGGCCAATGATGGGACTGGAGGTTAAGGAAGGGGACGGGTCCCAGGTGAGCATATACTCATCTATGCCTCCCAGCTATATACTGCACAATCATGCCACTTTGGGGGTTTCTCAAAGCCTGAAGAATGTTTCAGGGGTTTCTCAATGGTAAAATTGTTGAGAAAGGCTTATCTAAATCAATACTTAGTTGCCAGTCAGAAGCCGCAGGGAAACCCACAAGTAGGAATTGCTGGCATCAGTCTTGACCTACTAACTGTTCTCTAAAGGTCCTATTCGTTCTGAAATAATAGCCAGTAACAGATCTATCCTACACAATTTTGTTCGAGCTTCTTTTCAAATGCAATTAAATCTGTAGCCATGACTGCATCTTATTGCAGTTGGCATTTTATAACAGTAAGAAAACAGGAGACCTGAAATATGGGGCTGGTGAAAATTAAGTCAAATCTTTCACGTGTAAGATGATCATAGTAAGAAAATTAAGAGCTTGCTTGTATATTGTCTTATGAGGCATATGTTTACTCTATTATTATTTTAGATTTTAAAGAAACAAGCATGTTTTATGCTGCATTTTGTATGTGGATCTGCCAAGGACAGAGCTTGAGGTCTGAGGCAGGATCCAGTCAGACACAAAACCAGCCAATGTGCTCCAAGGATTCGATCCAGTTTAAATCAATCAAGTCTGATCTAGCCAATCATATGCTGCCACGGGAGAGCCCTTTGTTTGCCACATACATATATGTTGGGGTCTTCTGGGGGATTCTTCGGTCTTGTTGTGACCTGCTACAACATGTATCTACTGCTGAGATCACCAATAAAGAGCTGTTCTTTTGCCTAGTAGCCTGGTGTTCTGTCCTTGAACCCACAGATATAACATGCTGGTTCAGAAGCAAAGGCTGAGAGATAAGATCTGGTATTGAGGAGGATGGACACTGCTTGATAATGACCATGAAACGTTTAAGCTCAGTGTAAAACAGTTTCCCATAGTGGAAATAGGACTGAGCATTTGACACTATGTTTTGAAAGAGGCAGGAGTACATTACACTAGAAATCTACACTATCCTATTATATTCCTTATGTGTGTCATAGGATAAAGGCTTCTTTATAACCAAAGTTCCTGATCTATGTCCATCACTAACATTTCCATACACCAAAATCTTACTGGCTTGACCAGAAAAATTGCATTCTACAAATTAACCACTATTTGCATCTAGATAGCCAGTCAGCTTCAGATTCTATCTTTTACTAAATATGCTCCCTTTAGAAGTATATCGATCTACATGGAGGACATGTCAAGAAACAATCGTTTCACATGTTGACATTTTTGTCCCATACAGCAGTGATCCCCAAACTTTTTATCACTGGAGACCGGTCAATGCTTGACAATTTTACTGAGGCCCGGGGGGGGGGGTAGTCTTTTGCTGAGGGATGTTGCCACTGCCTGAGCCCCTGCTCCATTTGCTTTCCCGCTGGCGCCCCTGACTTCCCACTGCCCACTGGGGAGCACTGCCAGCAGCAACTGAGCAGCGCCATGCCAAGGGGGACCCCAGCCATTGCAGCTGCTGGAGAGCACCAAAGGTGAGCTGGTGGCAGAGTGGCAGGGCAGCCCCCGAGGCAGCAGCTGGGGAGGAGGACAAGGAGGAGCCACAGCACGGTACTGACTGATCCATGGACCAGTACCGGTCTCCGGAACGGGGGTTGGGGACCACCGCCATACAGGGTTTCTATGATTTTGTAGCAATACTTTTTGACTTACCCTTGTATATCTATATTTATTTATCTCTGTAAAGGTAAAGGTAAAGGTATCCCCTGTGCAAGCACCGGGTCATGTCTGACCCTTGGGGTGACGCCCTCTAGCGTTTTCATGGCAGACTCAATATGGGGTGGTTTGCCAGTGCCTTCCCCAGTCATTACCGTTTACCCCCCAGCAGCAAGCTGGGTACTCATTTTACCGACCTCAGAAGGATGGAAGGCTGAGTCAACCTTGAGCCGGCTGCTGGGATTGAACTCCCAGCCTCATGGGCAAAGCTTTCAGACGGCTGCCTTACCACTCTGCGCCACAAGAGGCTCTTTATCTTTGTAGATAGATAAAAAGACAGACAGAGAGAGAGAGAGAGAGAGAGAGAGAAGGGAGAAATAATGGGTAGGCAGACAGACAAAGATTTTAGAAATTTCAGATGTGAAGTTTTCTTGGAACCTGCTTTGTTTTGTAATTTTCATTCATGCTGCTTGTATTTTTAATTGATTTGACAGAATCTAATTGATTGGACTTTTAAACATGTTACTAGCTGCCCTGAAGCTTTTTAAAGCATGAAGTGGATTATGAATTAAAAGAGTAAATCAAAGTAATTTTTTCCCACAAAACTGCATGTTAGCTATCATGCCTGTCAGCTGTTATTCAATCAATGGAGAACGTCCCCTGTATTGTTAGAGAAGATGAGACAAAGTGGAAATCCATAGATAATTTGATTTAATTTGAAAAAAAAATATTGATATATCCCTTTTGTAAAAGGTATTTTTTTCTCATTGCTCCACTATTACTGACTGGATGGAAAACATTTCTTTCCATTAGGCTGATGCATAGTAACTACTTGAGCAACTGATATAATCACTTAATGCAGGGGTAGTCAACCTGTGGTCCTCCAGATGTCCATGGACTACAATTCCCATGAGCCCCTGCCAGCGTTTGCTGGCAGGGGCTCATGGGAATTGTAGTCCATGGACATCTGGAGGACCACAGGTTGACTACCCCTAACTTAATGCATTGTTTCATTATTTAAAAGCTCTAGCAGCCACCTACTACCAAATGACTTGCATTATGTTCGGCTGAAGTGCAACTCTTTTCTACCCTATCTAATAGTAACCTGTATGAAGAGCATAAAACAGTGTGATTTCAGTAATGGCAATTGGGGGATTTATTCTGCCTTTAAGTGGCTCATTTTAGATTTACTTTCAGACTAAAAGATGATACATTGTAAACATTACTCTTTTTAAACAATCCTGTATAATTGAGCTTTCAAGCTCAGGATTCATTGCTGACTGATTTCTTTTTTAAAAACCTAACAAATTAAATGGTTGATTTTCATAGTTTAATTAATGATCGGTAAGTTTCCTGTAGAGATGTTCAGGCTATAGAAAGATAAGCCTAATAATTAGACACATTATCATGAGATTTAAATTTAATCTCAGGGGTTCCTAAAGATTAGATTGAACATGGAATACAGATACATTTACCCTCTCTTCTTCTTAGGTTTCATAGCTCTGCTTAAAAGCATACAGTTGTATGAATACATAAACTCAACACAGGAGTATATACTTATTTTACTCCCTACCCATGCATTGCTCTTGAGAAACACCTAGTGGAGCATTTCTCAACTTTTTTTACCATTGAGAAACTCCTGAAACATTCTTTGGACTTCAAGAATCCCCAAAAGTGGTGCAGAATATGGTTGGGAAGCATAGCTGTATACATGCCCACCTGGGGCCCCTCTCCTTCCTATACCTTCCAGACACATTAGTGGCCATTTTGGAAGGGGGTGGGTTGACATGACCATTTATAGTCATATCACCGAATAATGGATTGATGATGGATAGATGGATAGAAAAAACTCTCATCCATTCACGAAACCCTTCCAGGGCCATCAAGAAATGGCCTGGGTTTCATAAAACCATGCTTGAGAAAGCCTGACCTAGTGCTTTCTTCTCTATATATCAAAATGCCCAGAAGCTAGTTGCACTAAATCCCACACAAGGAGAAAAGAATGTGGAGATACAAGTCTGACATAACACAAGGGGCTACTGCATTTGTTTTCTTACATTTCCACTTGTACATGAGTTCTAGCACAAGTGAAAATGTTGTGTTGGATCCATGCCCCTGACTATTTTAAAATGGAACATTGTCAAGTTATCATGGTACATTAACTCAAGTTCACACTGCATGATATCACTATATTTTTTTTCTTGCTGAATTGCAAACTAGTCAAGAGCTCAAAACTTTTTCCACTGTCTATGAACTCTGTTTGCTTCAAGTGTCTTTCACCTTAGACTGTCTGTTGAGCTAGTTACAGAAAAATAGGCAAGGTTGAGGTTTGGCCTTGAGATATATCTCAAATGAGCCTGCAGATGAATTCATATGCTGTTTATCTAGTTAAGAACCAATCAGTTACCTAGATAATAACACATGATTGTGTTAGCTAATCAGCACTTGTGCTGTTTATCTCATTAGTTATGAACCAATCACTTACATTTCACTGACTAGTTCCCTAAAGAAACACCCTTCTTATCTTCATAAAAGATAACACTTTGTGCAGTTGTTCTGTTTGCTTTGCTATTTACATTTACAGTGTACTTCTCATATTCTTGTGCATTTTCAGAATTGAAGGTTCTTCATCAGCCTTTACTAAGATAAACATGATAGCCAACATGGTGTAGTAGTTAAGAATGGTAGCCTCTTATCTGGAGAACCAGGTTTGATTCCCCACTCCTTCCCATGCAGCCAGCTGGGTAACCTTGGGCTAGTCACAGTCTTGTTAGAACTGTTCCCACAAAATAGTTATGTCAGTCAGTGCCATCTACCTCACAGGGTTCTGCTGTAGGGGGAAGAAGGGGATTGTAAGCTGCTTTGAGACTCCTTCAGTCTCAGGGAAAAGTGGGATATAAAAACTAACTCTTCTTCTAAATCTGCTTTCAGTAAGACAAATCCAGCAACTCTGCTGCTAAATATTTTTGTACAAGTGAAGCTGCAAAAAAAAAAATGTCAAATTCAGGTTATCTGATTGGTTGCATGAGGGAATATCTTGCTACAAGGCCAGTCTTGCTAGAAATGTACAGAACATTCTAAATAACTGCTAACATTTCTATTAGGGTGGTTGCTCTTGAATTCTCCACAAAGCAATGTCAAAACAGACACAACAGCAGATAAATCACTTGCCTAACAGAGCCATCCTAAGCACAGTTAAACCATTCTAAGTTTATTAAAGCCAACAGGCCTGCTTAGGACTGCACTGTAAATACCCTTGGAATGTGATAAAACCCATTCTAAATTTCTCAATCAAGTTCAAGCTCAATATCCCCAATGGTCTTCTGAGATCCAGAAACGATCTAGGAAAATGGATTTTTCATATGGACACAGTAATTGACGGTGGTGTAATAGCTCAATCTAAAGCAGCAACATTCTTTAAATCATTTCAAAGAGACCACCACAGATCCCATATCTAGCAACCATAACAGCTTTAACACTAAGAATGGCACTTACCCGTCTGAGTTTTCATGCCAGGCTGACTGCAATTCACAGTGGTCGATTCTTCCATAATTCTATGTCTAATTGTCTTTGTCTTTGTGGTATGGAGGCAATCAAGGACCTTATTCATGATATGCTGGACTGTATTCTGTACAACGACCCAAGAACTAAATCCATTGAGAAATTATTGCCCATTGCTGAGTATTTGATCTTGTTGTTATCAGATAATGATCTGTATATGTCTAACAGAATGTTACTATTTGCTCTGGCTTTTAAGAAAAGAGCCTCTTTTAAAGAGCCTCTTGTGGCACAGAGTGGTAAGGCAGCCGTCTGAAAGCTTTGCCCATGAGGCTGGGAGTTCAATCCCAGCAGCCGGCTCAAGGTTGACTCAGCCTTCCATCCTTCCGAGGTCAGTAAAATGAGTACCCAGCTTGCTGGGGGGTAAACGGTCATGACCCCGTATTGAGTCTGCCATGAAAACGCTGAAGGGCGTCACCCCAAGAGTCAGACATGACTCGGTGCTTGCACAGGGGATACCTTTACCTTTACCTTTACCTTTAAGAAAAGTTGATCTTACTATGCAAACCAAATTGTGCTATCCTAAGAAATGTTAACTCTGATGCTTTATCTATTAGTCAATGCTAATTTTGGTCAGTTTTAGGATTTTAATAAATTTATTTTATTCTATGTCGTTTGTATACTCTTTAGACTTGATAGAATCGTAATGGCCAATGACTAATACTATAAAACATATCTATCAACCTACCATAAGCACAACCTATCACAGCTAAAATGTGCTGAAATGCTCAGCATAATTCCTGTAGTTACATGCCAACAGTAACTGTGGGTGTGTGTGTGTAGACATTCAGTTGCAGCAAATGTTATTCAATGACCTCCAGTCCTTTTGTTTCCAGAGTTGTTATGGTTCTGCAGTAAGCAGAAAGCTTTCATTATATATACATAATCCTTGGATTAGTGGTATTTACAAAATGAGTCATGATAATTATTTTAAAGAAATATCTGACTTGCAGGCTGGCACTGTGCAAAATAAGATGTGACTCTTGGGAGTGGCAGTAACATGGCCACAGTTTTTTTTGTGTCCAACCCAGATCAGAGTGTTGGACCCCAATTTGGGCACAAAGGAGGAAGCCCGTAACCCCACAGCCGTCCGACTGCACAAATCCGGAGCCCAGAGACACCTTATCCCCACCTTTCCCAGCTGGGAAAGCCAGCCCTAGGCTCTGGAGTTCTCCATTCAGGAAGCAGCCTGACCGAGGAGCCAACAGATGCCCATCTCATTTGGCTCCCCAGGTTGCTTGGCTTTGAGGCCCTGGCCACCCAGCAGGATCAGCCTCGGTCTTATCAGCCAGCCCCTTAATGGGACCCCCAACACCTCGGGGAGTCCAGTATACAAACTTGCTGCCTGCCGAATGGGCTCCTCCTCATGCTTCCTAATCTGCAGTGGTGGCAAAGAAAGTAAACAGCAAACAATCCCGGAACAAAACTCCCTACCGACAACCTGCAAATGGGGAAGGCAGGTGGGAAGCTGTACGCCTATCTAGTACTGTGCTGAAAATGAGGACATTTGGGCCTTTTTGTTATCCATCAGAACATGACTCAGAAACATGAAGAAGAGGAAACATTTATTAGCGTATCTGCTACCCATCCCCATATGGCTCACATCCTCCAGAGAAATAGAAATGAAAAATGAGAGATTCTCAGTGGTGGTTAATTTGTTCAAGACAGATGCCTTCCCTGTTACTTCGGGTGATGCTGTTTGCTCTCTCTTAATAACTAAAATTAAAACTCAACTGTGCATTTTTAAAGGTAAAATATAAAACTCTCCTGACATCAATATGGCTGCAAAGCCACAGAATCTATGAACACCAACGGCTTTGGTATGAATCCAATTAACATTACGGGGCAGGGTTGCCATCCATTTTGCAAATCCACATAGATTCAAATCCAGCCTTGGAAGTGTAACAGGAATGTTAATTTGAAAGGCCTCCGGTAGCTTAAGAACACACGGAACTGTTCATCTTTGTTTTAATGAATAATACAAGCATTGTTTTCTCCATAACTGACAAGCTAGGGGTGGGATCTTCATTGAGTTCTGGTTATTTATTTATTTCATTTTTTAATTTTATTTATTTAAATGATATGCCTCCCTACCCAGCAAACCAGCTCAGGGCAGCAAACATCATATTAAGCAACATGGATGGGTAAAATAGTTCATTCAAACGAATTATAAATCTAAGAAGAAGAGATAAATTCGAGATTTAAAACAGCATCTAATGTCAAATACAGACTAGTAGCATCGACAATCTCCGTTTGTCTTGTGCTATTCTGGAGCCAGAGTATGGTTTGGAGGCATCTTTTTGATAGGGATGCCCAGGTAGATGCTACTACTTCACTTGTTGTTAGGTGCAAAGTCATGTCCGACACATTGCGACCCCATGGACAATGATCCTCCAGGCCTTCCTGTCCTCTACCATTCCTCGAAGTCCATTTAAGTTTGCACTGACTACTTCAGTGACTCCATCCAGCAACCTCATTCACTGTCGTCCCCTTCTTCTTTTGCCCTCACTTGCTCCCAGCATTAGGCTACTCTCCAGGAAGTCCTTCCTTCTCATGAGGTGGCCAAAATATTTGAGTTTCATCTTCAGGATCTGGCCTTCTAAGGAGCAGACAGGGCTGATCTCTTCTAGGATTGACCGGTTTGTTCGCCTTGCAGTCCAAGGGATTCGCAACAGTCTTCTCTAGCACCAGAGTTCAAAAGCCTCAATTCTTTGACGCTCAGCCTTCCTTATGGTCCAACTTTCACAGCCTTACATTGCAACTGGGAAGACCATAGCCTTGACTAGACTACTTCACTAGCCCCAACCAAAAGCCTGTGGAAGAGCTCCACCTTGCAGGCCCTGAGGAAGTGTGCTAGTTAGGCAAAGAAATGTATTCTTTTTAAAAGGGATATTAGAAATCCTTGTAAAACATTTGCTGGGTTCTTTAATATCATATTTAAAGCAAGACAGTTTGGTGTAGCGGTTAGGAGTGTGGAATTCTAAACTGGCATGCTGGGTTCGATTCTGCACTCCCCACATGCAGCCAGCTGGTTGACCTTGGGCTCGCCACGGCACTGATAAAGCTGTTCTGACCGAGCAGTGATATCAGGGCTCTCTCAACCTCACCCACCCCCAGGGTGTCTGTTGTGGGGAGAGGAAAGGGAAGGTGGCCATAAGCCACTTTGAGACTGCTTTGGGTAGAGAAAAGCGGCATATAGGAACTAACTCTTCTTCTTCTATTCTGGTAGTTGCTGAAGTTGGTGAGTAAACTTCTGACGTCAGATCTCTATTTTTCTTTCTTTCTTAACTTCACACACATATACACCCCTGATTCTTTCTCAGGAAAATTATAAGAGCTACAAAGCAGTTTTCTAATGAAACCAAAGGCTGCCCTGAGGAAGATATCTTTAAAGTCAGATTGCCGTTTTGACAGTTGGAATATGTAAGTAATAAAAAGGCATAAATCATAGTTAGCACAGAGACCTGATGCTACCTTCAGATCTGTTGCACGTAATTGCTTGGCTTCCTTCACCTATCTTAAGCTTATAGGAAACATCATTCAAAAGGATAAGTTTTACTTCTGTAATTGATTTCTATTAACTGATAGTTTTAAACTGGACCATAGATGCCCAGTATATTATAAATGTTTCAGTAATGCTGGTGTCAAAGCTTGCAGTTAAAAAAAAATGAAATCAAGGCTCAAAGTTTTCCGGAAAATGTCTGCTGACTATATATTTTTTATCCTCTATGGAATAATATATCAAAACCCAGAACTAGCATTCTGTGAAAGCAGGAGGACAAAATAGAAGATGGTGTCATCAAAACATTTAATGTGGCATTATCAAAGATGAAAACCTCTGGGTACTTTTTTATTTATTTATTTATTTATTTTATTTATCATACTTCTATACCGCCCTCCCCAGAGGCTCAGGGCGGTTTACATTATAACAGAGAACCATACATAAAACAGTCTCTAGAACATGTACATCGATAACCAACAATTGCAACCAAACACAACACAGTATAACAGTAAACAATCGTAATACAAACAGGTCCAGGGCTTGTTGATCGGATTCTGAGGGGGGTGGCTTATTGATTGAATTCTGAGGGGGGGTGGGGGGGAACAGGGGCCCTTGGTCACTGTAGATTACGTCTGGTCTCGGCCAAATGCCTGGTGGAGGAGCTCCATTTTGCAGGCCCTGCGGAACTGTTTAAGCTCCGTCAGGGCCCTCATCTCCTCTGGGAGCTTGTTCCACCAGGTAGGGGCCAGAACAGAGAATGCTCTGGCCCTGGTCGAGACCAGACGGACTTCTTTAGGGCCAGGGATCCTTAGCTGATTGGAGGCAGTAGAGCGTAGAGCTCTTTTGGGGGCATAGGCGGGGAAGCGGTCCCTCAGGTACACTGGGCCCTGACCGCGTATGGCCTTGAAGGTAATTACCAGAACCTTTAGTCTGATCCGGAATTCAACTGGTAACCATTGCAACTGATGGAGAATAGGTCGGATATGGGACCTCCACGGTGTTGCCGTGAGGATCCTGTCTGCTGCATTTTGAACTAGTTGTAGTTTCCGGGTCAGGGCTAAAGGCAGGCCTGCGTAGTTACAGAAGTCCAGTCTACAGGTGACCATCACATGGATCACTGTGGCTAGGTGTTCCGGGGTCAGGTAGGGCGCTAGTAGTTTGGCTTGGCGGAGATGGTAGAATGCCAGCAGCACTACCTTTGTGATCTGGGCCTCCATTGTGAGGGAGGCATCCAGAATCACTCCTAGGTTCCTGGCGGAGTGAGCCGTAGAGAGCTGCACGCCATCCAGGGTAGGCAGGTGCGCTTCCTCGCATGGGCCCTTCCTACCTAGCCACAGGACCTCCGTCTTTGAAGGATTGAGCTTCAGACGACTCTGCTTGAGCCATCTCGTCACTGCTTCCAGGCAGCTGGCTAATGCTTCTGGGGGAGAGTCAGGGCGGCCATCCATCAGGAGGAAGAGCTGGGTGTCATCTGCATATTGATGGCAACCCAGCCCAAACTTCCGTACCAGCTGTGCGAGAGGGTGCATGAAGATGTTGAATAGAATAGGAGAGAGGACCACTCCTTGTGGGACTCCACAAGTAAGTTGCCGGCGGCCTGATGTTTTCTCTCCTATTGCAACCCTCTGTCCACGATCCTGGAGGAAGGAGATCAGCCATTGAAGGGCTGTCCCTTGTATTCCAGCATCGATGAGGCGGCGAGCTAGAAGCTCGTGATCGACTGTGTTGAACGCTGCTGAGAGGTCTAATAATACCAGCAGTGCCGACCCACCTCGATCCAACTGGCGACGGAGGTCGTCCGTCAGGGCGACTAGCGCTGTCTCTACCCCATGGCCAGGCCGGAAGCCTGACTGGGATGGGTCTAGGACCGAAGCTTCTTCCAGGTATTCTGTCAGTTGGTTTGGGACTGCCCTTTCTATCATCTTGCCCAGAAATGCTAAGTGCGAGACGGGCCTGTAGTTGTTAGGCTCTTGTGGGTTTAGAGATGTTTTTTTCAACAGTGGACGTACCACAGCCTCTTTCAAACCCTCCGGGAATTCTCCTGTTGTTAGAGATAGGTTGATTATCTCCTGGAGGGGGCCCATTATCTTTATGCCAGCTGTTTTCAAGAGCCAGGATGGCCAAGGATCTAGTGGGCATGTAGTTGGTCTTGTTGTCGCTAGAATCCTGTCCACTTCGGTCAGTGTGAGTCGTCTGAAGTTACTCATAGTTTTCTCCAAAGACGGCCAAGGGGCCTCTAGTTCACTTTTTGTATCTAAGGTTGGAGGGAGGTCGTGGCGGAGTGTCGAGATTTTGTCCGCAAAATGACTCGCAAATGCCTCACGGCTGATGTCCAATTGGCTACTGTTTTGTTGCCCTTCAATCAGGGCAGTGAGGGATCGAACTACCTTAAACAATTGAGCTGGGCGTGAGTCTGCAGATGCAATGGTAGCCGAGTAAAAATTGCGTTTTATTGACTTCACCGCCATCTCATAGGCTTTCATCTGCATTCTATAAGATGTTCTCGAGGCTTCGTCACGAGTCTTCCTCCAAACTCGCTCTAGCCGTCTCAGTTCCCGTTTCTTGTCGCGAAGCTCCTCGGTGTACCAGGGAGCTCACTTGAGACGGGGCTCAAATATATGAAGACTTGTGTCTTGGTGGAGCAACTATTATTGGTAAAGGTATTGTATAGTTCTGAGATGGTATCTTTCCTAAACCTTGGGATATGTTAGATATTTCTGTGAGCTTTCTACAGAAATCCCATCACTGGAGAATCCAAAAAAATAATGGTCTGGACTTACCCGGGGCTGCCATTGATGTGGTAGGAGGGGGTAAGTGGGAGAACATGTTGGAGGGGGGACTCCAGGGTGCTTGCAGCTGCAGCAGGCAGCGTGGTACCTTGGGAGTGACTGGAAGGAAGGGGGCTGGCACAGGCAATGTGAGGTGCCATGTGCCTGGCTCAGCCTCTTTTGCTGGGCGATGTCAGAGCAACTTCACACCTTCCCTCCCTAAAATATTTATTGTCCAGTGGGCTGGTTTTCTGGTAACTGGACCATAGTTGGTTTCAGGTTTAAGGTAAAGGTATCCCCTGTGCAAGCACCGAGTCATGTCTGACCCTTGGGGTGATGCCCTCTAGCATTTTCTTGGCAGACTCAATACGGGGTGGTTTGCCAGTGCCTTCCCCAGTCATCACCGTTTACCCTGCAGCAAGCTAGGTACTCATTTTACCAACCTCGGAAGGATGGAAGGCTGAGTAATCCTTGAGTCGGCTGCTGGGATTGAACTCCCAGCCTCATGGGCAGAGCTTCAGACTGCATGTCTGCTGCCTTACCACTCTGTCTCAAGAGGCTCTTTTTAGTACCTGAAACATATCTTATTAAACGTGTATAAGCCACCCAGTGTACCACATAATTTTATTTAGGTTACGTATTTAATAGGTTGGTTTTGACATGGCTTTGCTTTTAGCATTAGTATGTTAACTAGTAAATAAGCCCATTTATAAAAATGGGCGTAAAAAGGGGCATAGGGCGAGTGCATCCTACCTGAGACGTTGGGAGGAAGCTCCTGGAGGCAGGCAGTGAAGACGCTCGGCTTGGAGGGGGGGGGGCGTTGGGTAAGGGAAGGGAAGGACGCATGCTAGGGAGTCCGGGCATGCGTGGTGGAGCAGAGGGGCGGGGTGTTGGGGGGGCGTCAGCATGAGTAACCAGGCATGCGCGTGAGTCCGCGCATGCCTGGTTCATTTGGCTGGCATACCGGGCTGCGCGCAGGGCGCGCAGGTCGGCAGCGTGTATGCAAGGGCCCAGGGAAGAGAGGGACAGGGAGCAGGAGGACCAGCGGAAGGTGAGTGTTGTTGTGGGTGTTGGTATTGCGCGCCCCTCTCGGCGCGCCGTTGGTGGAGGAGTAGGAGCGAGTTGGGCGGGCAGCAGAGAGGAGACGCGGCCCCGTAGAGGTGGCTGCTGGCCAGGCCGTTCTCCGAGGCTTTTTGTTGCTCTGTTGGTTGGCTTGTGGGACGGCGCTGCCGCTGCTGCTGCTGCTGCTGCTGCTTGGGCTCGGAGGTCCGGCTGCGGGAAGGCAGCTCGGCTTGGGGGATGGCGCTGCCGCTGCTGCTTGGGCTCGGGGGTCCGGCTGCGGGAAGGCAGCTTGGACTTCGTCGCGGGCGTCGTTTGGCTGGCTTCGGGGACGGCGCTGCCTCTGCTGCTGCTGCCGCTGCTGCCGCTGCTGCTTGGGCTCGGGGGTCCGGCTGCGGGAAGGCAGCACGGACTTAGTCGCGGGCGGGCTCTCTGCGCGCTGGGGGTGGAGGTGGAAGTCCATGGCCGAGGACGGCGGCCAGGCCCTTCCCCAGACGCTGCCCAGCCCCTTCCCCGAGGCTTTCCCGTTGAGATGTTTGGCCGTAGGCTGCCTTGTGGGACGCGGCGGTGTGTCCTTCGGCGGCGGGGACTCCCTGGCCGGCGGCTTGACGCGGCGAGAGGCGCTTTGCGCCTCTCGCCGCGTCAAGCCGCCGGCCAGGGAGTCCCCGGCAGCCGCGCTTCGCGCGACTGCCAGGGTCTCCCTTGAGCGAAGGCAGGCGGCTCCAGAGCGGCGTTTTCTTTGCGGCGGCCATCTTCTTGTTGTGGTGGGGGCTACCTCAGGCGGCGGCTTGACGTGGTGAGAGGCGCTTCGCGCCTCTCACCGCGTCAGGCCGGGAGCAACAGCGAGCCGCGCTGCGCGCGGCTCGCAGTTGCTGGGAATCAGAGAGACCAATCGGCAGGCGCTTCGCGCTTGCCGATTGTTCCCTCCGATTGTCTGTCATGAGGAAGGGTCCAATCCGGACCCTTCCTCATCCCGGACACATCCCGCCTCAGAACCCCTTACTGTTTTATTTAGTCCGTGGCGCCCGTGGCGCCACGGGCGGTGTACAGATAAGTGGGTTAGTCCCTCTGTGATGGATCTAGGGTATTAAAGAGTTGGAGAGTTCAGACATTTCCGGCCTCCTTTGTGATCGCTTGCTATGCCTCAAAGAATCCAAATTCTATCCCCTTGTGATGTCACTTCCTGCCCTGCCTGCTTCTTAGAGAAGAGTGGAACTAAGCAGAAGACTCCTAGGATGAAAGAATATCCCACCAGTTCTGAAGAAACAAACAGGCGTCCCTAACTGTGACTAAATCGCCTGCAGAGTAAGTTCAGGTGTGTTAATTGTATTCATCTTTTGAAGTAGAGCTGGGAACAAAATGTTGAAGAGGTTATCAATTTTCAGCTACACCCCTTTATCTTTGGCAGCTCACTATAGTGCAATTTAAAACCTTTGTTTGCAGGGAAGCATTTTTCAAGTGTCCTGGTGATATCTATGCTAATTTATCACTACTGCTTTTGTACCATTTTTATGCTCTAAAGCCAAATGATCATTACCTGACAAACTTGCATTCAAAATGTCTCTCAATTTCCTATCTATAATTATTTTATTAAGAAAGACAGATATCCAGTTTCATAGCTAGATGTGAATTGAGCCCAGGGCCTTAAGTATTATAAACTTGAATAGTTCGATTCAGGCCATAGGAGTGAGGCTAAATTTACATCATTGGCAAAGATAACAATGATAAATGTTAGTGACAATGAAAAAGCCATGTGAATGTCCCCAGACTGTGCTGTACAAAATAAAGAATACATAAATCTCATAAGACGTAACCCCACTACTAAATGTCTATTAAATCCTTAAACTCCAAAGATATGAATCTATAGCTTCTTTCCAGTATGGTTGCACAATATCTTTTTTATCACTGTGCTTGAAAATATAGAGAATGAAAAGATGAGATCAAATGCATAGACATATAGGATGCTATTCAGTTAAATAGGGTTGGATCCAAAGTTCTGCTAACAGAAAGTGCTTCTTTTAGCACAGCAGAACTTTCCTACCTTTCTGCCACCCATCCCATGGATCTCCTTGAACTACCAGCAGATCCTTAAGAATGATATGAAGGTAAAATTGGGGATCTGTAGCAGGAAGGGAGAACTGACAGGAATTATAACTCCCCTTCCATCGGTGGAACATTTAGTCTAGATCCAACCCATTGTCTATGGAGACAGGAAAAGGGGAACAGTTAGTCTTGCTGAGAACTTTGATATTAGTATCATCATCAAGTAAACTGACCTTGGTCAGGCTCTCTTGATGACATGGGAAGGTCAACTGGATGTTTCCTGGTGAAGTCCATCTTGATCTTTGTATGAGCTAGGCAGCTACATGGTTGTTGTTCATGAGTGCAATTGTCCAATCCAATAACTAAATCATCTTGTTTATCAGAGATTAGGTAGAATCCATCAGTCATGACTGTCTCAGACATTAAATGGATAAATTTATGTAAAACATTAAAAAAAAACCCTGCATAGATTGCATTGCATGCTTTGTTTGTACATGTGCAACAAACAGTGGTATCAATTCAGTGATTGTTTATTATTTATTTATCATATGGCAAGTGTAGTGTACCCATGCAAGGGACATTTGGAGGTAATTTACCATCCCCTGCCTTTACATCATGGCCCATAATCTTCCTTGGAGGAACTACCACCCAAATCCTTGGAGGTCTCCCATCCCAATATTAGCCAGGGTGGACTCAGCTTAGTTTCTAAATTCCGATGAGATCAGGCTTGCCTGGACAATCCAAGTCAGGTCCTAGTAAAAGTTTGCAAGAGTATTAGCTGGGTTTACAGACAGATATGGAAGAAACATAGTTAATAAGATTTGACTCAACCTTCTCGTTGACTATGCATTTTAGAACTGAAGGCACTAACAGACAAGTAGAAAGAAGTGGTGGCTGGGAGACTGCCATATAATTATGTAATCATGTCATGTAATTATGCAAATTAGATAGATCCAAATTTACTTAGACACATCCTGTCAGTTACAACTGGCTTCTTGCTTGTGATCAGCAAATAGAACATGACCTCAACTGATGGATGATTGACCATGGCTAGGGACAATCACATAAGAGTCCGAGAGCTTAACATACTGGGTGGGAAGACTAGGCAAGTAGCATGTATCCTACCTGATGCAGGTAACATATAAGCATTCACTTTAACTGTTTAGATTGGCCTTCACATTGGAGCCATGTAAGATGAATGTTGGCCTTATTATGTATATTTTCTGTGATTAGTTTTGTGCATACTCATGCCTGAAAAAAGTCCATGCCCAGGACACTTGGATGATTATCCTACCTCAAATACTGCTCCTGCCTTTCAGGAGCCCCCCATAAACAGTGCCACATTGATATAGCAATGGGGAGATGGAAGAAATTCTTTGCCCATATCCATATTCAGAAGTGCACTTCTACTAATAGAAAATGAGCTTTCTAACCTAAGTGGAGAAGACTTCAGTTTCCTAGTTCTGAGTTTATTGAATACATGAATCAAATGATTTCTCATTATTCTTTTTCCCAGTCAAACATCTTAATTTGGGGGACTTATTGCAGCTTTTATCTAGTCATTTTAATAGTCCTTCCCTCTATCTTACAGAAAATGTGATAAAACCAGACATATGATTCAGTGTAGCTCTATATAGATGTGATTTTTTGAGGGGGAAAATCATTTTTTGTATTATTTCCAAAGCCTTTCATCACAAATTACTGAAAATCAATGTGTGGATGTATTTTCAACTGAGTATTCTGCATTAAATGTGCATATACACACATTTTAGAAGGATTCCTTCATTACTATGTAAAATTTCTTGCAAGCTTATCAATAAACCATGGTCTCATCTTTTAATAATAATTCAAATCTTGATGGCCCTACATTACAATTACATTAAAGTTTGTGAGATATTTCAACTCTTAGCAATTTTCCATCATGCATACATGATAGCACCAGTTTGGAACAGTGACCATAATGTTATTAACTTAAGCATTTATGTAAATGATGATGAAAAACACCAACCCCAACCATATTTAACTTTAGAAGGAGTAACTTCTCTCAAATGTGGGGGCTTCTGAAAAAGAAACTGAAAGGAAAGATAACATGAGTGAAATTCCTTCAGCGGCCTTGGAGTCTACTGAAAACCACAACCCTAGAAGCTCAGATATAATGGATACTACAGGTTAGGAAAGGTAAAAATAGATATTAAAAAGGCTTTCATAGTTAACAAATAGAGTAATGGAAGCAGTATAAGTCAAAATGATTCCTTTAAGCCAACCTTTCTAAACTTTTTTACCATTGAGAACCCCCTGAAACATTCTTCAGGCTTCAAGAACTCCCAGAAGTGGCACAACATGGGGAATATGGTTGGGAAGCATAACTGTGTACATGCCCACTTTGGGCTCCAGCCCCTCCAGGCACATCATGGGCCATTTGGGGAGGGGAGGGGTGGGTTAACATGACCATATATGGCCATTTTTTTTTGTTATGTGCGAAGTCGTGTCCGACCCATCGCGACCCCATGGACAATGATCCTCCAGGCCTTCCTGTCCTCTACCATTCCCTGGAGTACTTTTAAGTGCACCTACTACTTCAGTGACTCCATCCATCCACCTCATTCTCTGTCGTCCCCTTCTTCTTTTGCCCTCGATCACTCCCAGCATTAGGCTCTTCTCCAGGGAGTCCTTCCTTCTCATGAGATGGCAAAAGTATTTGAGTTTCATCTTCAGGATCTGGCCTTCTAAAGAGCAGTCAGGGCTGATCTCCTCTAGGACTGACCGGTTTGTTCGCCTTGCAGTCCAAGGGACTCGCAAGAGTCTTCTCCAGCACCAGAGTTCAAAAGCCTCAATTCTTTGATGCTCGGCCTTCCTTATGGTCCAACTTTCGCAGCCATACATTGCAACTGGGAATACCATAGCCTTGACTAAACGCACTTTTGTTGGCAGGGTGATGTCTCTGCTTTTTAGGATGCTGTCTAGATTTGCCATAGCTTTCCTCCCCAGGAGCAAGCGTCTTTTAATTTCTTTGCTGCAGTCCCCATCTGCAGTGATCTTTGAGCCGAGGAAAATAAAATCTGTCACTATCTCAATTTCTTCCCCATCTATTTGCCAGGAATTGAGAGGGCTGGCTGCCATGATCTTTGTTTTCTTGATGTTGAGTTTCAAGCCAACTTTTGCACTCTCCTCCTTCACCCGCATCAGCAGGCTCTTTAGTTCCTCTTCACTTTCTGCCATTAGAGTGGTATCATCTGCATATCTGAGGTTGTTGATATTTCTCCCTGCAATCTTGATCCCAATTTGTGACTCCTCTAATCCCGCCTTTCTCATGATGTGCTCTGCATACAAGTTAAATAGGCAAGGCGACAGTATACAGCCTTGCCGAACTCCTTTCTCAATTTTGAACCAATCCGTGATTCCATGTTCAGTTCTCACTGTTGCTTCTTGACCTGCATATAAATTTCTCAAGAGACAAATAAGATGCTCTGGTATTCCCATCTCTTTAAGAACTTGCCACAGTTTGTTGTGCTCCACACAATCAAAGGCTTTAGCATAGTCAATGAAGCAGAAGTAGATGTTCTTCTGGAACTCCCTAGCTTTTTCCATGATCCAGCGTATGTTGGCAATTTAACCTCTAGTTCCTCTGCCTCTTCGAAATCCTGCCTGTACTTCTGGAAGTTCTTGGTCCACATAATGCTGGAGCCTAGCTTGTAGGATTTTGAGCATAACTTTGCTAGCATGAGAAATGAGTGCAATGGTGCGGTAGTTTGAACATTCTTTGGCATTGCCCTTTTTTGGGATTGGAATGTAAACTGACCTTTTCCAATCCTGTGGCCATTGCTGAGTTTTCCAAATTTGCTGGCATATTGAGTGTAGCACTTTTACTGCATCGTCCTTTAAGATTTTGAATAGTTCAACTGGAATGCTGTCACCACCAGTAGCTTTATTGTTGCTCAGACTTCCTAAGGCCCATTTGACTTCACATTACAGGATGTTTGGCTCCAGGTCAGTAACTACCCCATTGTGGTCATCAGGGATGTTAAGCTCGCTCTTGTATAGTTCTTCTGTATAATTTTGCCACCTTTGCTTAATCTCTTCTGCTTCTGTGAGGTCCCTACCATTTTGGTCCCTTATCATACCCATCTTTGCATGAAACGTTCTCTTCATATCTCCAATTTTCTTGAAAAGATCTCTGGTCCTCCCCATTCTATTGTTTTCTTCTATTTGTTTGCACTGTTCATTTAAGAAGGCATTCTTATCTCTTCTAGCTTTTCTCTGGAATTCTGCATTCAATTGCGTGTATCTTTCTCTTTCTCCCTTGCCTTTCACTTCCCTTCTCTCCTTAGCTATTTGTAAAGCTTCCTCAGACAGCCATTTTGATTTCTTGCATTTCTTTTTCTTTGGGATGGTTTTAGTTGCTACCTCTTGTACAATGTCACGAACCTCCGTCCATAGTTCTTCAGGCACTCTGTCTATCAGATCTAATTCCTTAAATCTATTTGTCACCTCTACTGTATATTCGTCGGGGATATGATTTAGTTCGTACCTGAGTGGCCTAGTGCTTTTCCCTACTTTCTTCAATTTAAGCCTAAATTTTGCAACAAGAAGCTCATGATCTGAACCACAATCAGCTCCTGGTCTTGTTTTTATTGCCTGTATAGAACTTTTCCATCTTTGGCTGCAGAGCACATAGTCAATCTGATTTCTGTGTTGACCGTCTGGTGATGTCCATGTGTAGAGTCGTCTCTTGGGTTGTTGGAAAAGAGTGTTTGCTATGACCATTGTATTCTCTTGACAAAATTCTACCAGCCTGTGCCCTGCTTCATTTTGTACTCCAAGGCCAAACTTGCCTGTTATCCCGGTTATCTTGATATATGGCCATATCACCCAATAAATATTTAACATTGTATCTATGTGAGTGTGTGGAAGGCTAGTTCAACTGAGGTAAATAAAAAGAAGCACTCACACTTTATTTGCGAGTCAGTGATCAGGCACACAAAAGGGACTATGAAGATCATTTTTTTAAAAAAGAAAATGCTTTCGATATATATGTAGCAGAAAATCAGCCAGGGAGGCAGGGGGACCATTGGATGACTAAGGGGTGAAAGGATTACTAAAGGATGGTAGGGACTGATTCCACATGAGGAACCTACCCCTGGACAGCCTCTGGTTGCTGGCGGGTTTTACTTCCCCCTCCACATGATGTCGTCTTCATCCTGAGGCTGTTCATGGGCTGGCCTGTGTTTTGCTCAGATTTGCCTCGGCATGAGGGAAATCGCAAAAAGTCAATTAGCCATTTTTTATCTCACATCCCATCAGTGAGCAATCAGTGAACAACCAGAGGCAAACCTGCATGGAAGGGGGAAGGCATGATAGTCTCTGCAGCATTGTCGTGCCCTCACACATGCCCTTCCCTCTCCATTTCCTACTCTGAGTAATTTTTTAAATGGAGTGGTCCATGTTGCAGCATGACTGCAAAGCTATATTGTCAAAGATAAAATAAAATCTTCTGCAACACCCCCATGGTCTTTTGGGGATCAGGCAGGCAAAACACAGCCCTGTTTCACAAAGCTTAGGATAATGTTCCTCATCAAAGACTCCGAAGTAAACTCAGCAATTATGGGAGAAGAAGACAGACCATCTTGCAGATTAAAAACTGGTTAATTAACAGGAAACAGAGTATCCGTATAAATTGTCAGTTTTCGCAGTAGAAGGTGGTAAGCAGTGGAGTGCCCCACAGGCTTGGTACTAGATCCAGTGCTTTTTAACTTGTTTATTAATGATTTGGAGTTGGGAGTAAGCATTGAAGTGGTGTAGTTTGTCTATTACACCAAGTCATGCAGGGCACTGAGAACCAAGAAAAACTGTGAGGAAGATCTGTCACGGTTGGGTAAATGGACATGAACATGTCAAATGAGGTTCAATATGGGCAATTGTAAAGTAGTACACATTGGAGTAAAAACTCCTAACTATAAATATATGTTGATGGGATCTGAATTGGCAGTAACTGACCAGGAGAGAGATCTTGAAGTCCTGGTTGATAAGTCAGTGAAATTGCCAACTTAATGTACAACTGCAGTACAAAAGGCAGATGTTATGCTGGGGAGGATCACAATGTCCCTGTATAAATCCATATTGCAGTCCCATTTGCTGTATTGTGTACAGTTTTGGTCACTGCATCTCAAAAAAGACACAGCATTGAAAAAAGCGCAGAAAAGGGCAACTATGGGGATGGAACACCTTCCCTATGAGCAAAGGTTAAAGAGGTTAGAGCTCTTTATCTTGGAGAAATGACAATTGAGGTGGGACATGATATAGGTTTACAAAAGTATGCACAGGAGAAAGACCGTAGAGGAAGAAGGACTTTCTCCCCTTTCTCACTACACAAGAACTCATGGGCCCTCAATGAAATTAATAAGCGGTAGGCTTAGAACAGATGAAAGGATGCACTTCTTACCCAAAGAGTAATTAATGTGTGCTTTCACTGCTCCAAGAAACCACTTCTGTAATCTATAAACACAGACTACAGGCTACAAGCACAGACAGCTTCAAATAAGGAACTGGCTAAACATATGGCTAAACATATGGAGCAGAAGTTCCTCAGTGACTATAAGTCACAAGGTATATATATTTGGGTCAGTGATACCCTGCATTTTTGATGCAATGGTGGGAGCATTTCTGGAGTTTTGGCTCTGCTACCAGACCACCTGATACTAGACCACCTCAGTGACTATAAGTCACAAGGTATAGATATTTGGTTCAATGATACCCTGCATTTTTGGTGCAATGGTGGGAGCATTTTTGGTGCAATGGTGGGAGCATTTTTGGTGCAATGGTGGGAGCATTTTTGGTGCAATGGTGGGAGCATTTTTGGTGCAATGGTGGGAGCATTTTTGGTGCAATGGTGGAAGCATTTCTGGAGTCTTGGCTCTGCTACTAGACCACCTGATAGCACCTGACTTTTGGGCACTGTGTGACACAGAGAATTGAACTGGATGGGCCATTAGCATGATCTCCTACATTCTCATAGCTCAGGGGTAGTCAACCTGTGGTCCTCCAGATGTTCATGGACTACAATTCCCATGAGCCCCTGCCAGAAAATGCTGGCAGGAGTTCATGGGAATTGTAGTCCATGGACATCTGGAGGACGACAGGTTGACTACCCCTGTCATAGCTTACTTTGGAAAGTCCATGGTCTTTCATTCATAATTACACAAGCTCCTTATTTAGCTAATGAGTTTTCCATGTCATCAATAGAAAAGAAATATAAAGCTAGGGAGTACTTTTGCCAAATTAAGTATTTTTAAAGCTTTTAATGCCAATAGAAGGGGTAGACATGCACTTTCAAGTCTCGCATAGAAACCCATGTGACCTTCAGGTTAAAAAATGCTCTGCTTAATCATGCTTATAAAGACTGGGACAAGCTTATCCAGCTAGAGAATCCACTCAGCAAGAATTTAACCTTGGTCAGTAACAGATTAGCCAGTCCAAAGTGCCCATGATCAAGCTGGAGAACATGCACAAAAGTAGATTTTCCCACATGTATCTCTCAAGCAGCAGCCATTCCTAGGCATCTCGTATTAACTTTCCCATATTAACTGCTGAGGAATTAAGAACAGTTTTGGAGGCATAGCATATCCATTGAAAGGCCTGCCCCTGTGTTTGCATTTGAATGGTCAAACTCCCGCCCTGCTCACCTGGTACTGAATCAGATAATTGTGTACTGTATGAAAACAATATAGTTCTCATTAGCTAATAAGCATCAGAAAGTAACCACTCATTCTTCACCCTGTGCTTTAGTGTTGTCAAAATAGCATGCGGCTTTTTGTCGAATCCCATGCTGTCAGCTGTTTTCTTGATTGTTAGGAAGAAAGTTAGCCTGTTTGCTCAGTCGTTCCTATTGGTTCTAGTTTCTGCTAGAAACAGACCTGAAACTGAACTATTCATTATTGATTGATTGATTGATTGATTGATTTATCTATCATGCTTCTATACCTCCCCGGAGGCTCGTTGCCTGATAGTTTTTAGAGTTAAAATTGGCCAGCCAGTTAACAAATCAGTATTGCTTGTTTGCGTATTGTTTTTGTGTCTTGCTATAAACACCACAAAGGAGCTAGCAAAGACTCTTAAGAATGTGTCACTGGTGGTCAAGATGAAGAGAACTGATGCCATAGTATTCCCAATTACTATGGATGGATGTTTTCAAATAAGTTAGCCCTGTTGGTCTGAAGTAGCACAATAAAATCAGAGTCCAGTAGCATCTTTAAGGCCAACAAAGATTTATTCAAGGCATGGAACTTTCAAGTGCAAGCACTCTTCCTCAGACTCCCTTCTTGGGCTTCCTGGTCCTGGAGAACTGCCTGGAGAGGGAAACCCATCCGGTCCTGGAGGAGCTCCCTGCTGCACACATCAGACCTAGAAACCCCTCTTAGTTTGAGGAAGAGTGCTTGCACTGAAAAGCTCACACCTTGAATAAATCATTGTTGGTCTTAAAGGTGCTACTGGACTCCGATTTTATTATGGATGGATGTGTAAGTTAGACGGTGAAGACAGCTGAGACAAAGAAACTTGAACCGTTTGAAATTTGATGTTGAAGGAGAATTTGATGATGTCTTGGGCTGCCAAGAACACAAATAAGCCTGAATGACCGAACTGAGCCGATTGCATTTGGTTCACTGGAAAAGATAATAATGCTCAGAAAAGTTGAAGGCACTAGGAAAAGAGGAAGCTCCAACGTGAGCTGAGTTGACTCCATTAAGAAGATGGATAGACTCCTTAGTTTGCACAAAGCTATTAATGATGGCAGGACATTTTGGAGGTCATTAATTCATAGAGCCTCCATAAATCAGGAATGACTTGATGATACTTCACATAGACACCCATAAACTGTTTATGCACTGGAGGTTTCATGCTGCACTGCAGGCTGGAGTTTTAGATGTGGCAGGTTGCCCCACTTCTTCCTGCACCCACATGTGGGAGCATTTGGCCTAGTGCACCTTATCCGCCCCCTATTTGTGCTCCTGCACGGGAGCTGGGGCAGTGAAGTTCCCAGTGCAGAAACGATCATAGGCACCATCTTGTATGTGTGTGGGTGTTAGAGCAGAGGTATTTAAATAAGAGTATTTGCACTGGGACACATTTCTGAAGGATAATTTAATGCTCATTTCAGTCTACCAGTACCCATTCCTGTCAAAACAACTGATTGGTGGGATTTCGGTCTCTTTTGAAAAAGAGTTCTGCACATTCATTCTAGGCTGTTCCATGAATGCTCTATGTCAGATTAGTGAAAGTGGCCTTTGGTATTTTTAAATCAATCTCGCTACTCTGTGTTTTCCCCTCATAAGGAATTTAAAAGCAGTCATTTTTTCCCCTTACAGCAGTGGTTTTACAGCCTGTTCACCTCTTTCAAGGCGCCTCTTCGGGTAATGCACACTCTATCCCCTAATCATAGATAAAACGATAAGAAAATTGCACATGCAGCAAAACCAAGATACTTTGCAAAGCAGCCAACACTTACAGAACTGGACATTGTTCAAACAGCATGTTCCCAAGTGGTTGCTGATTGAATTGTCACTCAGCTCCGAGAGGAGTTGAAACAACAACGTCTGGTGAGGTGAAACTCGTTTAGATATGGTCACATGATGGATTAAGGGAACTACCAGATAACAACACTGACAGGCCCTGCCGAAATGGGGTTTTGCTCCTGTTCTGTATCATGCAGGAACAGCAAAGCCAGCGTCTCACTCCATTGGGACTTGTTCTTTCTTTTTCAATCCTTCCATCCATTGGTACATTATCATGTTAGATGCTTAATAGCTAAGCCTGGTCACTTTCTGAGGATATCTAAATATGCAGATTGGGGCTATGCTCACATTGTACAGAGTTTTCTGCAAACTTATGATTGTTGTTGTTGTCGTTGTTGTTGGATTTATTGCCCGCCACTCCCAGAGAGACCAGCACGTGGCGGGTTACATACAAAGTTCAGAACAATAATACAATCCACAATTAAAACCCCCATTAAAACTTGGGGAACCCTATTAGGTTAGCAGAAAAATCTGAAATGTTAAAAAAAAATACACAGGGGGATATAATTCCCCACAACCTTCCAGCCCCTCCCCCCAAAAAAAACCCACAGAAAAGTATAGTGTTTTTGCACATATATGACAACCACCGCAAAGAGCTGCTGTGTGCCTGGTAGTGATGGTGGCAGGTCTGGAAGCAGTAGCAGAAGATACCCGGGGTCTCTCCAGGGGCAGCTGTGGTACTGGATGCTGGAGGCTCTCTGGACTTGGCTGAAGCAGAACCAGTATCTGTGAGGCAATGGCACTGGCCAATGGCACTGGCCTCTCAGAAGCTCTCCAGGCCTGGCTACACTGTAGTGGGAGGTTCACCAAGTCCAGAGCAGCTCCAGCTGTTACAGACAGGTATGGAGGCCTGGAACTGCACCTGGCTCAGCACTAGGAAAGGTGCTCAGATCCTGGACCACTTTCTTAACACTGCAACTGCTGTGGCTACTGAGGTTAGGAGGGAGAGGAGTGACAGAGCGAGATGGGAGTAATATTGACTAGAAGGGAACGGAAGTAGAGAGAGGTTTTTAGAGAAGGAGGAGAATTAGGGAGGGTGCAGATACATTGATGGAGAATGAGATGGGGAGATTGATGGAGAAAGAGTGGGTGGGGTAGGTTGACAAAGAAGAGAAGTGAGAAAGAAGAGGGGGAGAAGTGGAAGTGGCCTATTATATCTACCACAGTACTATGAGTGGGAACCAATTTCCATGAGCTAAGACAGAGGAACATCTTTCCTACCAGTTGTTCCCCAAGACCCTTTAACTGTAGATACTATGGTTGGCCAAGATCTTGTCAGATCCTGGAAGCTAATAAAGATCAGTCCTGCGGAACACTAGGATGGGAAACCACCAAGTCTATGATTATTCTTCATGGCCAGGCAATGGTAAACTACCACTGAGCATCTCTTGCCTTGAAACCCTGTGAGGTCACAATAAGTAGGCTGCAAATTACCGGAAAAAAATTAATCAAACTACAGGCTAGAACCTGCATGCAAGGCAGTTTTGCCACAGAATTGTGGGCCCTCCAAAGTTAACATTTGCAGGACAGAAATCCCCCATTTCCAACATCACTAGTAGTTTTGTTCCTTCAGCGATATAAGATGGAACTGAAAAAGGAGCCTGCAAAAGGAAGGAGAATAAGATGGCAATGAAAAGGTACTTGATCAAGTGACATATCATGATTATAACGGGTGACTTTTACAAATGACATGTCATGCTGTTTGGTTATTGTCTGTAAGTGATCATCAGTTCTTATCTGACCGAAACTTTGCACATACTTTCAGAGTGAAACTTGTACTTCTCTGATTTGAAAGCAATTTTAGACAACATAGAACTGCAGAAGCCTTATCAGGTAAAGTGTCTCAGCCAAACTAAGCTGTACACAGAATACAGATTCTGCCAAAAGAAAGCTGCCCGGCATAGAGATTCACTGCAAAAGAAACAATTGGAAAGTTTCAGTTGGTGTGCATATCTGCATATTCTGGGAGGAACTACAGAGTGTAAATGAAGCAACAATGTATGTAACAGCCTGACAGTTCTTCAGATTTGCAGCCATGACATGTTTGTGTCATAATTGCATGTACGGTCCTGTTCAGATCCATTTCTCTCTTGATGGCTGAATTGTCATTCATGGAAATGCTAGCACAAGAGGAAGCAAAGGTGGAATTGTTCATAGGATAATTGTTCATGCTGGATAATTTATTTACAGTACCCTGAGCTGTCTTGCTGAGAGGGTGCTATATAAATTAATTAATTCATCATCATCATCATCATCATCATCATCATCATTATGGGAGAGCAAGTAATATTCATGGTTCTACTTGGTGTAACAGTTCAGAGAGTCAGCTTGGTGTAGAAGAAGAAAAAGAGTTGGTTCTTATATGCCGCTTTTCTCTACCAGAAGGAGTCTCAAAGCGGCATAAAGTTGCCTTCCCTTTCCTCTCCCCACAATAGACACCCAGGGAGGGAAGTGAGGCTGAGAGAGGACTGCTCAGTCATAACAACTTTATCAGTGTTGTGGCAAGCCCAAGGTTACCCAGCTGGCTGCATGTGGAGGAGGAGCGGGGAACCTGGCTGGCCAGATTAAAAGCTGGCGCTCCTAACCACTAGAGCAAGCTGGTTTTCTTTAAAAATGGTGGTTAAGAGTGGTGGCTTCTAATTTGGAGAACCAGGTTTGGTCCCTCACAGCTCCTCATGCAGCCATCTGGGTAACTTTGGGACAATCACAGTTCTCTCAGAGCTCTCTCAGCCTCACCTACCTCACAGGGTGCCTGTTGTGGGGAGAGGAAAGGGCAGGCGGTTGTAAGCCGCTTTGAGACTCCTTCAGGTAGTCAAAAGTGGGATTCAAAAAATCAGCTTTTCTACTCTCCTTCTTGTTACTGCTGAAACAGAATTAATGATTTAGATGCATGGGTCGTGAATCTGGGCAACCTGCTCATAAGACATGGGAAAATCATCATTGCTCTCAAAACTGCAAGGTTAGTGAAGAGACTTTTTTCTCCCGCTCCCAAAATACTAGAACCTGGGGACCTCCAATAAAGCTGATGAACGGTAGAATCAGGATGGACAAAAGGAAATATATGTTTACCTCAGAGAGTGATCGAAATGCACAGTTTGGTGTAGTGATGGCTACAGGAATAAAGAGCTTTAAGAGGGAACTAGAGAAATCATGGTCTATCAGGGGCTACTAGTCATGATGCCCGAGGGGAGCCTCCACATTCAGAAAAACTAAACTGTTGAATCCCAGAGTCGTGAGGCAACCTCAGGGGATTGTCTTGGACACTATGCCCTGTTGTTGTCTGTTCAGAGGAACTGCTTGGCAATTGTGTGACACAGGATGCTGGATGATTGATGGACCATTGGTCTGTTCCAGCAGGGCTCTACTTTTGTTCTTAACCAATGATGTTTTTTTTTAACTATTTAAAGGCAATGTTCACTCATCTTATTTTGACCACCTGTCGTTTCCTCGGCAGTTCCTATAATTTAAGGTGACCAGATTGTTCCACTTTTGGAGGGACATCTAGGGGCACCTGGCAAATTGTACTTATGTTGAAATTAATATATATATATATATATTACAATACTATTTTTGCATTCTATACGTTCTATGCAGCTTTTTGTTGCCCCATATAGACCACATTTTTAATCAAGAACCCCCCCCCCCCGGTCAATGGTGTCCTGCTTTACCAATGTTAAAATCTGGTCACCTTACTATAATTCCTTTCCAGAGACTTATTGGCTATACTAGGGGCAAAGCCCGTTGTCTCCAAGAATACAACGGGCGCTAGAGCTTGGCAGTGGGAAGAGGAAGGGGAGGAGTTGTCCGGTCTGTAAGGGCATGGGGTTGTCATGTGTGTTGTGTAGGAGGTTGTGGTGGCATGGTGGCAAATGAGGCCATGGGTGTGAAGATATGGGTGTCAAGAACCTGTAGTGTGGAATGTTCGTTGATCGTGGGAGAGGACTGACCTTTGGGAATTGTGGCATAGTGGTTACAGATGAGCTTTCCAGAGCCATGTCCTCAGATATGTGAAGGGAAAATCAGACTGGAGACTCTTCTTAGGGGAAGATTACATGGCAACCAATTCCCCCCAGTTCTGCGTCATTTCCCTTCTTGTGTGAATTAGGCGACATTCACCGAAATGCCCCACTGCCCCTCCACCCTGTTCCTTCTGTCTCCCATATTTTCACTGTTGGTAAAATGTTATGTGCCCACATGCTTCTTTCATGGTTGCTCCTTAGAAGAACGGATTTTTGTACCCTATTGCTTACTACCCAAAGGAGTCTCAAAGCGGTTTACAAACACCTTTTCCATTTGTCTCTCCACAATAGTCAACCTGTGAGGTATGTAGGGTTGTGAGAGATCTGAGAGAACTGGGAATGGGCCGCAGTGACCCAGCAGGCCTCAGGTGTCTCAAAGCATTCTCCAATCGTCTTCCCCTTCTCTCCCCATAGCAGACTCCACGTGAGGGAGGTGGGGGAGCGAGCCTCACAGGGAAGCTGGCAACCCTAAGAGGAAGACTCTCTGTGCACAGCAGTCTTGACCTTAGTAAGGTTTTTTATACTGTTTTTTTATTTGCCAGGCCAAGGTTATTTGCCAGTTACTATTTCAGTGACGATGTGTCTCCAGACATTTACTTGTTCTCTATTTAGTTTCAGGCTGTAAATATTTATTTAGATCTTCTTGCACTTTTCAGACTCACAGGACTGATGCTGGTCTGCCTGTCTGCACCCCAGAATACAAACAGTTGCTGATAAGGGCTGGCCATAGCCGATAGGCCAGGAGGGACACCCCTGCACCACTCCCTACCAACTGCAGGCAAAAATGGCTCCTTTGAAGCCTGGACTCTGAGGCATTGTACGATTTTGAAGTCCCACCTCCAAACCTCCAGGAATATTTCCAACCCAGGGGTAGCCAACCTCCAGGTGGGGCCTGGAGAGCTCCTGGAATTACAGCTCACGTGCAGAGTATAAAGATCAGCTCCCCAGGCAGAAAGGGCTACTTTGGACAGGGTTGTGGTAGAGAAGAAACATTTAAGGCTTCCCACACAGGTTGTTGTTGAATTGAAAGACTTGAGGCCTACTGCACAGGGTTGTTGTGCAGATGAAACAGGAGACAAAAGAGCCAGCTTCCTCTGCAGAATAACGCTGTGCAGTGGCCTCAAATCTGCAGAGAGTTGCAAAGAAGAAAGACACATGGCTTGGCTGTGTCTAACCTCCGGGCAGAGCAGTATTTTAAGTGAGAAGGGGCTTTTCTGTGGCCTCCCTGTCAGGCCACTGTTTGGCAGAAGGGGAAAGTCCCCCCCTCAAAAGGAAGGCCCTCAGTCTCCCCTGTGTTGCTCTTGGAAAGGCCTCCCTCCCCTCAGGCAGGGCCTGTCAGAGGCTCCTTCCCAGCAGGCCTGAGGGGAGGGGGGAGGGGGAGCACTCTGCAGCCTCCTGCCAGCTCTGTCAGGGTTCTGAGGCAATTTGCAGTTGGACATGACAGGACAGCCTTGGGGCGAAAAGGGCTGGCACAGCCTCTGTTCTCATTCCCCCTTGGCAGCCCTACTGATCTCCTCTCCCTTTGGTGGTCAGGAGCAGACTGGCAGCCAGACTGGGCTGGGTGAATAGAATTTTGGTCTGTCCTGGTGAGGGGCCAATAGGAAGGCACTTTGCGCGCCTCCCCATTGGCTGCTTGGCCCTGGATGGACACTCAGAGGGCCCAATCAGGAGCCGCAAAGCGGCTCCTGATTGGACCCTCTGAGTTTTTATCCTGGACAGGGCCCGCCCTAACTCCTCCCCAGGTGGCCTTACTCTTTTATTTAATAGGACCCTGTCCTATTTAAAGATTTCAACTTTTCATTTTTTGGAATTTCAATCCGAAGTCAAACATAGTTGAAAAATCTGGGCTTGGTCATGAAAGAATAACAATGAAAACTGGCCAAAACACATATAACATTGGTTCTCTCTGATATGGGGGAACTTCTTGGCTGGACATAAGCAACTGGACACCTCACTTAATTAGCTCATTTTACACCCAGATACATTTGCAGTCATAGAAAAGGGTTTCATTCCCTCACTCCAGCTCCCAGAGAAGCAACATATCTAAAGCCAATCAAAGAAGAAAAACTAGACTATTCCCCACAATAGCCCATTGATACTGCGTTTCCTCAGGTTAAAAATGGTCTGCTGATAGAATGCTTACAGGGGTCTCTCAAATCTCACAATATCTTTGGACCGTCTGTTAAACTGCTGTAAGCACAGTCCCATCTCATGATTAAATGCGCCGTTTCCCTTTGAGAAGGTTGCAAAATGGAAATGGAAAAAAAAAACATCCCCAGTTTCCTCTCTTGCCTATTAAGAACGGAACCTCCCCCCTTTATGGAATACGGCATCTCATTCTGAAATCTCTGAGGTGGGAGCTTATTTGGACCTTGGGAATTCAAAATGACAGACTGCAGTTATTTGGGGGAAAGCAAGGATGTGGCATCTGTCGCGGCCTGATTAGAAGTAATTAGAGACAAGCAAAACACCTGAAACAATTGCTCCTGAACTTTTGTGGGGGTGCCTTGCTGGGATCTGCAGCTGGTTTAATGAGCTGGCTGGCATATTTCTGTGGTGCAACAGCAGCATCCAGTGGTCAGTGTCTTTTCCAGGCTGGTTTGATGGGTGCCTTTTACGTTCACAGTCCTGCTCCCCCTACCTGGAAGTAGTCAACATTTACAAAGGTAGCAACGCTATTACCTGCAACACAGAAGAAAGATCGCATGTGATAACCACAGCAATTGTCGGCTGGGGGAAGTTGCTTCATTATTGAAGGTCATTCATGATAATTATTCTAGCATAAGATCATACAAGGGATTTTCTTTTGGTCTTTCCTTCCCCTTATATTTATTTCATATAAGGCAGGGGTAGTCAAACTGCGGTCCTCCAGATGTCCATGGACTACAATCCCCATGAGCCCCTGCCAGCATTCGCTGGCAGAGGCTCATGGGAATTGTAGTCCATGGACATCTGGAGGGCCGCAGTTTGACTACCCTTGATATAAGGCATTACAGGCATTTAGGTTTCTCACCTGGTAACTACAGCATCAGGTGGTAACTGACACGTATGTGTGTAGATTCAGGTGGGTAGCTGTGTGGGTCTGAAGCGACAGAGCAAAGGGTATTTCTGCACCCATTGAATGTAGCGAAATGCTTAAGTGCATAAAGTGGATTCACAAACGTATTTAGTGCTAGGAACTGGAGAGCAACCAGCAGGCAACCAGCAGAGAGGAGGTATGAAGGATTCAAATGTGCTAAAGCACCTGCCCCGTCCAGCCCTTGCACCCATCTCCCTCTCCCTTGTTCCTGTTTGTGTCCTGTCACAAAGTGTAATTTGGAGTGTGCACACAAGACCTTCTACCTAAACTAAACTTTGTTGGTTTGAAAGGTGCTACTGAACTTAAGAATTTGTTATGGATGCAGATGTTATGAATGCCAATGGTCAAGTAGCAAAGCTGGAATCTTCAGGAATTGCATGAAAGTAAAGCAGGAATGTGAAAGCAGGAGATGGATAAAAAAGAGATCACCTTCTTCTCCTCTGAAGAAGAAGAAGAGTGGGTTTTTATGCCCCACTTTTGTCTAGCAAAAGGAGCCTCAAAGTAGCTTATGATCACCTTTCCTTCCTCTCCCTACAACAGGCACCCTGCGAGGTAGGTGGGGCTGCAACAACCCTGATATTACTTCTCTATGACCGTTTACGCACTGGGAATTTCACTGCCCCAGCTCCCTTGCAGGAGCACAAATTGGGGGTGGATGAGGCGCACCAGGCCAAATGCTTCCCCGGGTGGGTGCAGGAAGAGGTGGGACAACCTGCCAGGACTAAAACTCCAGCTTGAAGCTCAGCATGAAACCCCCAGTGCATAAACAGTATATGAGAGCAGCACTATCAGGGTTGTGATGAACCCAAGGTCACTCGGCTGGCTTCATGTGGAGGAGCGGGGAATCAAACCTGGCTCACCAGATCAGAAGCTGTTTCTCTTGACCTCCTCAGCAAGCTACCCACTAGAAGTGCTGTCCATGCATATAATGCTGCAATTCAGCAGCTGTTGACCAGCTGATTGCTAAGATGTTCTATGACGTGTAAACCTTAGTCAGTAGTGTCTGCTAGAAGAAGAAGAAGAAGAAGAAGAAGAAGAAGAAGAAGAAGAAGAAGAAGAAGAAGAAGTAGTGTTGGTTCTTATATGCCACTTTTCTCTACCCAAAGGAGTCTCAATCACCTTCCCTTTCCCTTCCCCACAGCAGACACCCTGTGAGGTGGGTGAGGCTGAGAGAGCCCTGATATCACTGCTCGGTCAGAACAGCTTTATCAGTGCTGTGGTGAGCCCAGGGTCACCCAGCTGGCTGCATGTGGGGGAGTGCAGAATCAAACCTGACTTACCAGATTGGAAGTCCACACTCCTAACCACTACACCAAGCTGGCTCTCTTAGTCAGTAGTGACTGCAATGAGCCACCTTTCACTGAAATACATATTCACAAATAGACTTTGATTTAAAAAAAATATTTGATTTGTCCATAGTGAGGCCATTAAAAGGATGCCTCTTTATTAAGAAAAATAGCTAATAGTAAGAAGCTTGATCGAGTATTGGGCCTGGACCTGAATGAGATCACAGGTCATCAGTGGATTAACTTGCATATTGACTTGGTGGCAAGTATCCTTAGTTCCACCTATAAAAGGAAATAGTAGACAAATGGAAATGGTAGATAGTTAGGGTCATCAAGGGATATGCATACTCAAGACAAAAAAAATGGCCACTGTCTCTAGACAGAATCACCTTACATAGTTATTTATTATTATTATTATTATTATTATTATTATTATTATTATTATTATTATTATTATTATTATTATTATTATTATTATTATTGGATTTATTACCCGCCACTCCCGTGGCGGGTTACAACAGTATAAAACCCCATAAAATACATTAAAATCCCATTGACACATCTACAATTAAAAGCTGCCTGGCAAGAGCGGCTAATCGACTACCCATTCCCCCACTAGCGGGTGGAGAGGGGATACTGATGGTACCCGTCTCTTTAATCCCAATCCTCATTTGAGTGTTTAATCATTTGAAAATCCACCAACGTCACCTGTGTCTGGAGTGGCATATTGCAGAAACACTTCTACCATTTCAGCCAATTTGTCCAGTGATGGTGGGATGTGCTTCATGTAGTCAGTTTGGTGGAGTGGTTCAGAGTCTGGAGAGCTGGGTTTGATTCTCCACTCCACCACATGCAGCCAGCTGGGTGACCATAGGCTCATCACAGTTCTCAGTTCTCAGCTCTCAGACCACCCACCTCACAGGGTGTCTGTCATAAGGAAAAGAAGGGAAGGTGACTGTATACCACTTTGAGACTCCTTTGGGCAGTGAAAATCAGGGAATAAGTCACACCTTAAATCACACCTGACCCTTTGGCCACACTATTAGTTTGAACAGAATAAGGTGTCATGGATTTCTGTATGTTTCCATGTTTTCTGCTGTCACAAAGCAAAACATTTTTATTTATACCCTAGTCTTTTGGTTCATGCCCTGGCCTAGATGGCCCTTGACAGTGCAATCTCATCAGATCTCAGTAGTGAAGTAGAGACAGCCCTGTTGAATCCTTGGATGGGAAGCCAACAGGGAAGTCTGGTATTGTGCCGAGGTAGGCAATGAGCACCATCTCTGCTTTCTCTTGCCTCAAAATCCCTACAAGTTTGCCAGAAGTTGCCTGCAACTTGATAACACATATTCTGGCTTCTCATATAAATAAGATAAACATCAAGACTGTAGGATAAAGATAAACATATCCAAAGACAGGGTTATTTTTAAAAAATAATAATTACTCATTAAAATGCAAGTATTTGACTAGCCATTTGTTATGCAGGAAACTTTCTTATAGTTTCCCTCAGTGCAACTATAGGATATAGTAATCACCATGACAGTTCTCCTAACTAATAAACTTAAAATAGGCCATTTCCCTTCTTCTACCCTCTGTCCCAAGGACACACACAGAGCTTTGCTTGTCTTACTCTGAAGTCAAGTTTGGCTTTTCCTTGGGTTGGCTGCTGCCTTGAAGATACTGGAACACATATGAAGCTTGTGATTCCCCTCCAATAATGACTCCCCATGCATTGCATCTGGAGGAACCTACTTCTTTCTCAACTGGCTCTATCAGGGTCCTCTTCCTCCAGTATCCATATTTCTTTCCAGTTCTTCCACTGCTGTATTTCTCTTCGTCTCTTTCTGTTGCTTCCTTCACCAACAGCTGCATCTTCAACTTCATCCCTCTTGAATGATTCACCATATGACCCCAACCCTCTCTTTCTATTCCCTGTAGTTCACTGTTTCTCAGACCCTCATCTCATTGGTTTGGAAGGAAAATTATAAGTGGTTACATCATCCATTAGCTGATCCATCACAACCTTGAGCAGTTAGAAGTGACATATTTTGAATTCTTCCGTATCGCATACATATGAGAAGGACTCATAGAAATTCTCAGAGAGGAAACCATTCCCTTGGCAACAGTAACTAGGCATCAGCACCACTCCTCGATAGGCTGTTCAAGCTCTGTAGCTTGACATCTTTCAAACATACACACACATCTACTTGCTACTAACATTTTAACATGGCAATAGTATAAGGTTCATTTGACTTCTTTTCTAAATTACTACATGCCTTGTCTGGATAAAACCTCTGCAATTGTGTTTTGCCTGCCCAAAAGCTGTTCAGTTCAAAAGTAGATTCTTGTAATATCCAGGGCCAGTATTATCATATGTTTTTGTATATTGTAGCCATTTTTTAAATTACTAAAGCATCCAGGCTCTTTGGTGCAAAGAAATCTCTTTATTCAAAGGAAATAGCATTCAGAAGCAAGGAATTCCTTGCTGAAACTGATTCGCTAACAAACTAGCATACCTTTTTGGCTCCACACAGGCTTCCCTTTCCCCCAAACCAACTCTTGGCAAGCAAAATTCAGTGTGAGGTGCAATACTTTTCCCAAGCTGTGTTCCCACACAAAATCCATTAGACAGTACAACATTCCTAATTGAATATATCAGCTTGCCAGGGTTAAGGCACAAGAGATATTATGGGAGAAAGAGAGATCTGTGAGTATTTACTACACTATTAAGCAAAATAACATAGCATGACAAGCAAAACAACCTTTCATGGCTAGAACAAGTGAACATATGAACATGTAAGCAGGATCTTGACAGAGTGTAGTCCTCCGAGCTGAATAGGGGCAACCAGCAAAGCTTATAGTTAAAATTATACACTTTCCTGGGTTAGTCAGAGATAAATTTGTTGAGCAAATTTATACATTTAGATAAACTTGGATGAATTTGTTGAGCGATGACTACAGCTCCTAAATCTTTCCTTAGACTCCATTTATTCAGTTACCAGGTCGAAAGCCATGAGAACAAGTAAGAAATGTTGGTTTAAGTATGTTTATAACAGTGCAATCTATAGAGCACAACATGTTTGTTCTACTCAACTTTATATTTGTTCCATTGTAGAGCTTCCTGATTACTGCTCATATTTGACCGTTCTTTGCTGTAGGCGTGCCATTATGTTGACATGCCTTATTGCCCTACCACCTAGAATTTTGCAAGGGAAGTATCTTAAAATATCATGCTCTGATAGACTATGTGACTAGGGATGGTCATGAACTGGGAAAATGCAGCTTGTTTGGGTTCATGGTTTGTGGTGTACTCAGTTTGTGAGCCACATAACTGAACTTTTAGGTGCCAAACAAACTGGTTCAGTCTGTGAGGTTCATAATGTGGTAAACAGCCCTTTTCTCAGCCTGCTAGAGACACTAGATTCGCAGATCTCTGGGTGATGATCCTCTACCAGGCCTCTATTTGGTGAGGATTGCATTTATGGGGTCTGAGTTAGGCCCCCCAAAACAGGTGCCCCCAGGAAAGAGTTTTCTGGGGAAATGACTGGCACAGGTTCAGGAGGTTGTAGAGTGTTTAGAATGCACCCTGTGTATACTAAATACATTAAACTCACTAGAGACCTCTCCTGGAGCTCCTTTACATGCCTTCCAAATTATGTGCATATTGGAATGTTAGCTACAGATTCAAAAATGTATATAATGGACTCCCTGCAAGCTAAACACACCAGATGCACAAGAAGCCTTGTCCTTTCATCCATCCATTTCTATATAATTGGGGGTGGGGTAGTTAGCTTTGAAGTTAGCTTTGAAGTTTAGTGAACATTTTGTTTGAGCAGAAACTGTCTGCCTGGGAATATATGGTCCATGAACCACCACAAACCACCATGAATCACTTGAAAGTTCATGGAAAGTTCACACAAGTTGACCTGCCATGAACTTTAGGTCACAAACCACAAATCTGCCCAAATTTGCCATGAACTGCAGTGCAAGTAGTGTAGACACCCCATGCCCCATGACTTTTGAATGTGATTACTTTGCTGAGGCTAGAAATCTTTTGACTCTTTCTTTGCTCCAAAATATAGATCATATAGAGATATTACCTCTTTCATAAGAAGATAATAGCAGACCTCTCACCCTTTTAGCTGCCAGAATCTGATGGTATTCGTAACCATTCAAATGGGGTCTAGTTTTTTCTATATTTTTGTAATCTGCTTATAATAAGAAGCATTGAGGGAGATAGATCACCTTTTAAATAAAGTGTTACTCTCTTTTTTCATTCTTGAATTTCCTTTTTGCCTCCTCGTGGCAATGCCTACAGCCTGTCCCCTTCCTTGCCTCCTATTCCCCTATCAATCTTTTCTTTTCTTCATATAAGCCTCTAGTGCCTTAATTCACTAGACAATTTCCTGTTCCTCTCCCCCACCTTCAGCTTCCCCTTTTTGTATTACCTGGTCCTCCCTTTGAGCTTTATCTTCCTGCCCTCCTACCATTTATATTTGTAAGTTTCTTTTCTCCTCCTCTTTGCATACACTAAAGGAGGCTCATCAGTGTTGATTGTGTGTTGCCTAGCAACCCCCAATGGCCAAAGAGATCTTCCAATGTAGTATCCTGAAATCTCAGTGACACACTTAAAAAAAAAACAGGCATTTCTTCTATGTTTTTGGGTCTTCCTAGCCCCCAGTGTTTGCTTGTTTTAAATGATATTTTCCCCAAAAACCTGAAACTTCATCAGTCTCCTCTGTTTGTTCCTGTCCTCATTGTATGGCCCAGAGAATATAGAATCAGAGAGAGAGAGGGGGGGCATTCATTTAAATAAATATTATTTGACCAATAGCAAAATAACTAAAACATTGTTTCTAAAATTTCCCCATAAGAGGGTGAAAATGTGCTGTGTTTCTACAGTCAAAATGTGCTGGCTGATTTTACCTTGATAGCATGAATATATAATTTTCCCTGTGAATTCATATGCTAATAATAACTTGTCTGGCTTTATTTCAGGACTCAAGATCATGGTGTTCTTTGACTACATAAGTACTCTCCAGGCCACTCCAATCTTCCTCTTACCTCTCCATCACCTCTTGCCTGATCATTCTGCCTGCCGACTGGCTCCTGAAGGGTTAAGTCGCTCACTCCGAAGGATGAGGCAGTGATGCACTGCTGTGTTCAATTAAGATTTATGGAGAGCGCTGTTAATGGGCAGCAGTCAAGGACAATGGGAGGCTGTGTTTGGAAATGAAGTAGATGGAGAGAATAGACAGGGTCATGCTGAAGATGCCTTGCATCTCGAATGAGGTGAACGACGGGTAGGGGAGGGGGAGTGAATTAAGTTTAAAAATGTGCTCATTGCCAGTACTGTGGTGTTGCTTTCCCACCCCCCACCCCATACATCTCCCTGAGTATATATCCTTTATAATTTTCTCACTTTGAAAAGTTTCTTCTCTATCTACTGAAAATCAGACTGATTAAAGACAGAACATCTAACTTCAATGCTCTCAGGGGCCCCAATATTCTCCAGGCAATAACGTCAGTGTCAGAACAAGCCAAGCTTTCAAATTCTGTGATGGAGTCGGCATCATGAGCAAAGTGGAATATGAAATCATGGACTCTGGTGATTAATGTGCTTCCAACAAGTCCCCCTCCCCCTTTCCCCTGCGAGTAGCAGATTGGCAGCCAAATGCTTGTACAGATGTAGGGTTGTTTTTCATTTCGCATAAAAATTGTAAGCAAGCATATTTAGCCTGAGCTCAAATGGGATGAAACCAAATCAAATTGCTCTGGGATGGTCACATGGTCACCAATGGATTAGTAGATACCGTCATGGTCAAGCAGATAAGTCAACTCGCTTTGTTATTGAATGCTATTGGAATTATTTGGACAATGTATATTAGCTGCCTTCTCTTGATTGAGCACAGTATGGAAGTGATTCCACTCCATAGATCAACCATGCAATGAAAGACAGGGGAGTTGAACACATGAAACTGCCTTTGACTGAGTCAGACCCATGGTCTGTTTAAGGTCATGATCGTCTATTCTGGCTGGCAGTGATTTATAAGTTTGAGATACAGTTGTATAACCTATCCTATTTGAGAATGCCTTGGCTGGAGGGATACCAGGTGGGGCATGGGGATCCAACAAAACCTAAGCAAATGACAAAAGAGGAAAACAACTTCAACTCAAACTATTTTAATTTTGTCAAGAGGGTCGGCTCTATCGACGAGCTGGTGTTACACACGTCTAGAGCTATTGCAAATTCCATACTAAATCGAACTTGTGTGAGTAAGGGCAGAGTGAAGAGGAAATAGTAGCCTTATCCTAACCCTGCCTGCGGCGCCACGGGCACCGCAGACTAAATAAAGCTGTAAGGGCTTAGGGGGAGGAGTTAGGGTGGGCTCTGTCCTGGATGAGGAAGGGTGCCAATTGGCCCCTTCCTCCAGACAGACCATCAGTGGGGCCAAACGGCAGGCACAAAGCGCCTGCCGATTGGCCTCGCCGATTCCTGCCCTGCCGGCAAGGAAGCAACTGCGAGCCGCACTACGCGTGGCTCGCAGTTGCTCCCTTGCCGGCGGCCTTCGCGCGTCCGATACGTCAGGCCGCTGGCAAGGGAGCCCCTGGCAGCCGCGCACAGCGAAGCGCCTCTGACACGTCAGGCTGCTGGCCAGGGAACCCTTGGCAGCCGCGCGCAGCGAGGCTGGCGGGGGCTCCCTGGCCGGTGGCCTGATGCGGCGGAAGCGCGAAGCACCTCTCGCCACATCAGGCTGCCGCCAAGGGAGCCCCCGCCAGCCGCACTGCCCGCGGCTGCCGGGGGCTCCCTTGCCTAGCGCCCGCTGTATTATTATTACAGCGGGCTTAATTACTAGTATATAATAAATTCTTTGCCTAACCAACACAGCATAGGGGAGAGAAACACCTGGCTGTGGGAAATGTAGAATAGTCTCTGAATGTGTGTTATGTATATTTCATGTATAATGCCAAAACACATCTGATTTCATGTGGTTTACAGGACATACTCATCCACAAGGAATGTTAGTAAATTGTAGTCTGATATTCAGCCCTCTAATGTTTTTAATATGTTATATGTGCATACTATGTAATGAATGCTTTGCTATTTTATTTTATTTGTTGTAGCTTGCCCTCTTGACAAAACTGGGACATGGGGATCCCCTGGAATGACAGCTCGTCTCCAGACTACAGAGGTCAGTTCCCCTGGAGGAAATGGATGTTTTGGAGGGTTGTCTCTCTGACACTGTACCCTACTGAGGTTTCTGACCTCCCCAGGTTCTATCCCCAAATCTCTAGGGGTTTCCCAACCTGGAGCTGTCAGCATTAGCTCCCTATTCCTCACTGGGAGTCGCACTTAGCTGCTAGAGCGATTCCTGGACCATTTCCGCACTGGAGATTTTACGCTAGGCTTCAGGCTGGCATTGGGACAGGTTGCCATGCCTCTTTCTGCTCCCACATGGGGGAGCATTTGTCCCGGTGCACCTTATCTGCCCCAGATTTGTGCTCCAGCGAGGGAGCAGAAGCAGCAAAGTTACCAGTGCAGAAACGGTCTGGTCTCTATAAGAAGCAAACATCTTTGTAGTAAATACATTTATTAAATAGATGGCATTTCCATGAGCTACACTTTCCTCCTCCCCAAATGACTGCCATGAGAGTTCTTTTGCATTCAGTGTTGTGTCCCAGTTTTCTTCCGCCACAATTCAGAACAAAGGCAGCCGGCCCATGCGATGCACGCATGGCATTTTGCATTCATCGTAGCATTTGCTTGTCAACAGCGGCACGCACATTCACAGCAATGCTAAAGACCCAGGCGAGGTGTGCTGGAACTCTGTAATCATTTTACACACTCTCTCCTTGCTTCACCTGTTCTGTAAAGGATGTCAAACTCCCAACCAAGCTGCAGTGGGAAAACAACTTGCTACATCAGCAGGAATGCAAGTTTCGCGGCTCCCCGGAGGACTTGCTAATTCTATCTCAAGCGACTGGAGACAGTGAAGATTTCTGCATATATTAAAGCACTTAGGGAAAGCAGCTGTCGGAATGACCCCCTGCTTATTAAATCAAATGCACTGTATACTGCGAGAGCGGCAGACTGCAGCTTTGGTTACAACAATGTTTATTATTAATATTATTATTTCTGGCTACTGAGCACCGTGTCGAGTTGCGGAGAACTCTGGAGAGAATGAACTAGAGAAAGCTTCATATCTTTTTAGAGCTATGGCCTGTCCCAGCCACAGCATGAGGAAAAGACAGCTTCCTTTACAATCCTTCCCTGTCATCACTGCATATATTACTTTTTTCCCCCTATGGTTTTTCTACTAGCAACAATAGATTAGAATTGGGCCAGCCTTCCATCTTTTCTCAAGGTACAAGGTTATAGTCACAAGAAATAGTCACAAGACCCAGAACATCATACTAGCAGCAACTCAAAATACTGTGCACATATATAAAGTGATCACTAAACATGCACATTTCAAACAGAAGATTCATTTTGATGTCAAAGTCTTCAATCAGTGGTCACCCAATAGTGTTCAAAGCACGGTATTTTTTTTGTAAGTTTTAACTTTGTTGTCACAATGACCACTTATGCACTAGAGGTTTCATGCTGGGCTGCAGGCTGGAGGTTTAGTCGTGGAAGATTGCCCCACTGCTTTCTACACCCATATGGGGGAGCATTTGGCCTAGTGCACCTCATCCGCCCCAATTTGTGCTCCTGCATGGGAGCTGGGGCAGTGAAGTTCCCAGTGTGTAAACGGTCAATGAGTGTCTGAAGCTTGCACATTGAATGGTATTTTATATGCACTTTAGGGAATTTTTGATCATTTTGTTAAATGTTGTGTCTACATTGAATGACCTACCTACCTTGGAACCATACGTGTCTGCTAGGGCTACTTCTAGTCTTTATAAGAGGCAATCATCTTCATAGTAAATAAATATATTAAACAGTTGTCATTTCGGTGAACTATCATCTGTCTGAAATCTAGACTGCTTTATGTATTTGCTTCAATCCTATTGGCCTTGGGGATGAGGTTGGTTGTGTATTGTTATTACTTATTTCTTATTTAATTTGTATCCCGTCCCTCACAAAGTCTCGGGGTGGCCAACAAAGTAGGGGTTTACAATAAATCCTGTACATTTGAAGAATAAAATAAGGAATAAAAACAAACATGCAACTCCTTCATAAGATCAATGCCGAAACCCCACAACATTGGTCCCAGAGTAGGTATAATTGGGTGACCTGGGGAGAAAGATGGTAAATTCCTACTAAATAATTCTATTATTTTCGTACAATCATTTTGGTTTCTCTGCTTCTTCAGTTGCACGTTTCAACCCCCCCCAATTTATTATAGTACATTATACATTAGACCACCAATCAAATAAATGTTCCATCTACTCCTTTTTCAATCAACTCCACCTTACAGTATTAAGACATGAAAACCTGGATTCTGTCACCATATAATTTGGTAGCAAAGCATAGCTGCAGGGGAAGCGAAGGCTGATATGTGTCAGTTCTGTGGCATTGGGAAAGGATTGTACACTCCCCCCCTCTCTATTTCTCTGATCAAAAATGTTCCCCCAGCTACTTCAAGCCCCAGCAGAGAGGAAAAAAGACAGTCACACTGTGTGATCCTCCTGTCTTTTCTGTCTACCTTGGCATAGCACAGCCCAGGAGCAACATTATTGATTACACAAATGGCACAGTGCAGAAGGTGAGCTGAGGTCTCAACCCATATTCACGCTCAACTCCTTTTTGCTAATAAATTGCACAACAAATCATGAATCATCAACATCCCTTATGGTTTAGCTACAAGTTAACCACCTTGTAAGCTATACCATGTAGGGGGCTCACATTTGGGTAGCCATCCCCAGGGGCACTGGAGGAAGGGGGAAGCTGAGGGCCTCAGAAATCATCATGATATTCTAGGGGAAAACCCCTCCAATTTCTATGATTTTTAGTACAGTCATTTGGGGAATTCCTGGAAGAAAAGTTCACTTCATTTTCAAAGACTTTTCAACACCGGAATATCCTGGCATGCCCCAGAGATGTCTGTCCAGCCTAAGGAAGTTGTTATTTCATTAACCAACACAGTTCCTATTTTTCCTTTTAAAAAAAAACTCAATTGAGAAGGGCACTCAAGCCATTTATTTAGACTCCATCCTGTTCCAGGTGCTATCTTGAGTCTCTCAAACTTTTGTGTCCATCTAGATCTGGCTCACCCAGGTGCTTTATGCTCATGCAAATTTCACACAAAATAATCTAATCATGGTATTCCCCCCCCCACTTTTTCTCACCAAAGTTTGACAACAGTTAATTTAGAGCAGTCAGTGAGCTTCAAACTTTTTAAAAATCTTTACCCAATCCCAAACCGGGATGGACCAAATCCCACCTAATCTGGGGAATCTTCTGTCCATAAAAGAGGGACCTCATGCCATGGCAAATTTTTCCTCAGGTTTCTGGTCCAGATCTCTGCTGATCAGGACTCTTTCTTTTGCCAAAATCTGCTGCTCTTTGTAGACTTTTTTCATTTGCTTTGCCAGCTCCTTTCTCTGCTCTCTCAGCTCTGTTGGCCCCAGACATCTCCAAACCTCAAGTCTGTGTATGTCACTTCACTAAAACTTTCCAATTTCCTCACTCCCACCTTTTATAAGCAGTTCCTACTGTTAGTGCCTCTTGTGGCGCAGAGTGGTAAGTGGAAGAAATCCTGTCTGAAGCTGTCTGTCCATGAGATTGGGAGTTCGATCCCAGCAGCCGGCTCAGCCTTCCATCCTTCCAAGGTCGGTAAAATGAGTACCCAGCTTGCTAGGGGGTAAAATGGTAATGACTGGGGAAGGCACTGGCAAACCACCCTTTATTGAGTCTGCCAAAAAAACGCTGGAGGGCGTCACCCCAAGGGTCAGACATGAGAAGCGCTTAGTCATCATCATCATCTCAGCAAAAGACAGGTCACCTGAAGATGAAGGAGAGATGCCAGATGGACCACTCTATCAGAATCAGATTTGCTGTTTAGTACTTCACAAAAATCAGGGGAACAGGTTTAATTTTGTGGATCAAAAAGAAAAATATTTCTCTTTGCTGTGACAAAAAAGAAAGCTACCTGCTCCATTAAATCAAGACAAAACTGCCTCAGAACATAAAGCCAAGCAAAAAGCATGGGAAAGGAATGCAGAGATAACTTTGACTGCACACCTTTTAGTAGATATGTATTGTCAAGGATCTCAGACACTGGGAATGAAAGTTGTTGTGCCATTTTATTGTGTCTAAAGAACGATAAGGCATATGAATGGTTATCAGAGGCTGCAGGAAAGATGCCCTGTGGGTATTGAATAAGGGGGGTGGGGGAGAATGTTAATATCTGGATTTGGAATGAAAGAGCAAGAAAACTGCTCAAACATATGGTGCCACAAAATAGATTTTTGTTCCAATATGAAACTCTTTGGTCTTCTAAGGGGTGGGGGGTGGGGAGACTGTTGATGGACTTTGAAGTGTTTGAACCTTTTCCATTGAGCAGTTATCTGGTAAAAAGTCTGTCAATCCAGGCTGTGAAATTATAAACATCTTACTTTAGTAGTTTGCCATTTAGTGTATTGTGATTCCCCACCCCCCCATGTCTTTTCGGGTGCATAAATGACACTTATCTGAATCTGTGGCAGACTATCAAAATTTATTGTAATTTTCAGCATTAAACCACTTTAATTCAATAGTTCCCATTGGCAAGGTTTCATTATTTCACCTCACAAAATAATACGTTTCTTTAGCGGTTACTCATTCTTTTTTAATGTTTAACACAATTCTGTAACATTATGAGGTACTAAACCTGACTCTAGTATATTTTTTCCACTGTTTGAACAACACTCTCCTTAAAAAGCTCAACTAGTTTTGAGGATTCCTAAATGAAAAGTAATAAACTGAGGGAAAGGAAATGAAAATTGTGTCAAATAACAAAAGTTACCTTTCACAATATTGAATCTACTGACTGTCTATTTCTTATTCAAATAGCGAGAAACATTCTGACAAAAGAAGTGAAATTAAAACCTAAGCTTACACATCTAGAAAAAATATAGAAACGCCGGCAAATGGACTTGAACAAATTTAATGAGTCTCTTATATTTGCATATGTTTTACTTCTAAAAAGCCCACTAAAGTGAAGAAAATATAAGGTATTTTTCTCAGGCTGATCTATTATACAAGAAATCAAAAGGGGAAAAAAAACTTGTCCATGGGACTGTTCTTGTTGCAAGAAGAATATTTTCTTAATTTTCTTCTCAGGCATTCTTTAGGTGAGATTACGATTTGCACAATGCTTCGGGTGCCGAACAGGAAACATTAAACACCTGGCAGTAGAATGACAGAAAAATATAATGATTTCATAGAAAACCAGAACACTCCTATATAAATGGAGTAGGGCTCACAGAAGAGGAAGAAAGAGCTGTTTTTTGTACCCACTTTTCTCTACCCAAAGAAGTCTCCAAGCAACTTACAATTGCCTTCCCTTCCTTTGCCTGCACTAGGCACCATGTGAGGTAGGTGGGACTGAGAGAGCTCTGCGAGCTGTGATTAGCCCAAGGCTACCCAACTAGCTGCATGTGGAAGACTGGGGAAACAAACTCCAAGATGTTGAGGGCTTTCATGGACCAACTTTACTATTTGGCATGCAAATTGGTGGATTATCCCAGAGTCCCTTCTGTAATCTGCATTTAGTTCATCAACTTTCTCCTTCTTTAGACTCACCTATTCTGGTCCTACTGCTTCCTGCTTTTGCTGCTTCATGGTTGGATTATTGTAAAGCACTTTACCTTGAGCTGCCTTTGAAGACATCCCAGAAACTACAGCTGCTTGAGAATGTGGCAGCTTTGTTATTGTCAGGTCTTAGTCAATGGGAACATAAAACTGACACTGGCTGTTTCTGTATCTAATTCAAGGTACTGCCTATGACCTTTGAAACCCTTTATGACACATTGATCTAAAGGACCATGCCTTCCACTGTAAAAGCGGGGTATTAAAAATGACCTCCTCCTCCTTTCCCTTCTAACTTTGCAGAGCACATAATTAAGGCAAGCTTCGAATGGGGCACATTTTAGATTAGAATCCAGCTTTTCATTAGCACATGCATTTGGACCTGTGTCAAAACATCCTTGCTATGTTGAAAGAAGTGAATTGTCATCAAAGACGGATTCTAAAACATGTTTTGACAGTTTACTGTCCCTCCAATATTTTCTATTAATTTGTCACTTGGAACTTTGAAAAACAGAATTACTGAATGCTCACATATGATGTTCATGAATATTAAATTTGGATTGTATTTTATCCTTGGCTTGAATAATCATAGAAAGTTGTCCTTAAAAAGCTATTTTATTTGAGAAGTGAGAAAAAAATAAATTAAAATGATGGATGAATGTATAAACATTAAGCAGTATACGTTCATTAAGAGTGGAGTACACACTACATTAAACAGTATTACTGCCAAATGCTATATATATATATATATATATATATATATATATATATATATATATATATATATATATATATATATATATATATATATATATATATATATATATATATATATATATATATATATATATATATATATATATATATATATATATATATATATATATATATATATATATATATATATATATATATATATATATATATATATATATATATATATATATATATATATATATGATATTTAATCCATGAATCCAGAAAATATGTGCTTGAATAATCAAATGAAGATTCCCCTGTTCCTCCGCGTTCATACTCTTCAGCAGATTTCTTTTTTACTTGGCGGCCATTTTCTTTCTGTGTGTCTTTCTGTTTTTTTTATGATTACTTTCTTATTCTGGGCTTACTCTGAAGCTGAGACTTTTCAGTTTGTTCTACTAAGATTACTAAGGTTATATTTCTGGCCTGGGCACAGGAGGGGAAGTTAATTGAGTAATGCAACTTTTCTTTTTGATTTATTTTTCAGCTAACATACATCATGTAAAGTTTCCCAATAATGCCAAACGAACCCTGAATGTAGTGCAGCCCTTTCCAACCTTTTGACCATGAAGGTACCACTGAAATATTTTTCATGCTTCACGGTACTAGGAAGTTATGTCAGCTGACCACACCTCCCTGCCATGACACCCAGAAGTGAGAGTCATCATGGGCAGCAAAGATTTAAATGACATCCCTACTCCAAACATCATTGTTAAGATAAAATGGGGGAAAGGGGCCAATATACGTCACTCTGGGCCTCCACTGAGGAGAAAGGCAAAGTAAAAACAAAGTAAAATAAAATAAAACTTGTCTTTATGGTAATGGAAGAAAGATTTTTTTTCTTCATCCTATTGCCTATGAGGGATGGATGGATTTATCAATTTTGTATTCTTCTGGAATTGGTTTTTCTCCCAAAGTTCATCTGTAAATCAAGAGTGTTCACAGTCCTTGAGTGTATCCCCCCAGCTTCAAAGAACCAACCTGAGCCATCAAAGTTTGAGTCACATCAATACATATGAAAAATTCTTTTACATCCCTGCCCTCAATCATGTTTCTTGGCTCCATGGTGACTACAAGAGGCAACTGCACTGCTTGAACCTGGAAGCCACTTCTCTTCAAGGAAATGGTGGCATGAGGGTGGGGGAATCCTCAGACATAGTTTGAATCCATTGATTTGTTAGCACTTTTAGGTACCAGTCTCCAACAATATCTGTATTTAACCACACTTTCTTACTGGCTGTGGCTACAAGCTTGGACTGATTCATAAGATGTTTAATTCTTACAAAGCAGAAGACCTACAAGTGCTTGCAGAGAACACTGCATTTTCCCCTCTTCCACTATTTCTTCTTTCCTTTCCCTGAAAGCTCTCATAGTCTATCTCCTTTTACTGCGTCCTTCCCATTTTCCCACCCATCAGCCAGCCTACCTTTATTTTTCTGTCTCTCCTTATCTTCCCCTTGAAGCCTCTACCAAGGAAAACAATGGTCATGTTTCATGGTGGGGAAGCCACAATGTCTTGTGGGGGCACCTCACTTTCTACTGAATCTTTGCCACCATGCTATTTCCTTTTTCCTTCCTCAGGGTAACCCCCATATTATCACCTTCCCGTGCTTCTTGTTTCTCCTTCCCTCCCACTCACCAAATTGCCTATTTCTCCTCTCAATCTTTGGCTACATTAACATTTATTTCATTCATTTATACCATACCTTTGCTGCGTAATGAGGAACATCATTCTCCTATTCTCCATTTTATCATTGCAATAAGCCTGTGAAGTAGGTTACACAGAGAATGTGTGACTGAACCACAGTCACCCAGTAATAGTCACTCAGTGTCCCTGGCAAAGTATGGACCTGAACCCAGGTCCCCCAGATCCTATTCCAAAACTCTAATTACTACATCACAGAGGCTTTTATGGGGTAGCTGCTGTTGAACACTGACAAGTAGCCATGCCTGGGTGAGTCACATGAACTGGATAGTCATAAGCCACCTGAGCATTGCTGAGTTCTTTGAATTCTCCCTCAAAGGCTAAAGTAGCCCCCTGCATTTCACTGACAGAAACCAAAGTTTCAATGTCGGTTATACTTCTGTGGTTGCCTAGCTACAGCCACTGGGAACATTTGATTCTGGGCACAGAATTTGCAGAATCTCATAGTGTTTTGGCCTAACCTCCCAAGGCAAATTTCTTCCATCTGATACCCAAGAACTTCCATCCATGTGCTAGCATAGGGGAAGACTGGAATGGGGAAAATGTTGCATTTTAAAATCAAGATTCCATTCCAGTCCTCTCACTCCTTCCATCATGGTGGCCCAGTTAGAAAAAATCTACTAATAAGAGCAAGTGGGTTTATATATCACCATTATTATTGAATACCAAAATATAGCTTCCACTAACAGTCAGCTTTTGTCCATGGGGTCGCGATGGGTCGGACACGACTTCGCACATAACAACAACAGTCAGCTTTATATCTTTCTTGGGGTGGGAGGGGTGTGAAATCCCATTGTTTTTTATGTAGTATAATAATATGAACAATATGAAATTATACTAAGCAGATCTAAAATGTAGCCATGTAACAATCAACAAGCTGAACCATTCCACAGGAGTGCTGTAACTTCATGCTTTCATTCTGAAGGAAAGATATTTAAACCTTATTTTGTGTGCAAGATATTTGGCTAGAGAAATGGAATACATGGGTTGGATAGTTCACCAGCTTCCCCCATCCCTCCACCTCACCCCCATTTTCCTCTTTACTACTACATTCATCTTTTTGTCAATACAGATCTCATGATTCCGAACATAATTTATCCCCCCCAGGTGACTGAAGAGTATCCCTCCTTCTATTTGCCATGTAAAAGCTGGTTAGATCCAAACTTGTATCTAGTACTTATCTTGTAAACAAGACAAAACAAACAAACAAACAAAAACTGCTGGTAGTCTTATGTAGGGTTGCATTGATTTCCATCAATTACCCCTTCTGGACTTGGGAGGACTACCCCCCCCCCAAAAAAAAAGTTGCTGGTACTCTGTATGAATTAGTTCTGCCACAAAAAGCCCTGCTTGCAACTATGCGAAGGAGCACACTTTGAGAGGAAGTATTTGATCAGACCATGCTGAAAAGAACAAAGGTCTCTGTGTTCAAAGGTTTCAAGCTGACCCTCTTCCATGCAGCTATGGACCTGTTTTGACACAACACAACAGTGCAGGATGAGCAAACGCTCACCACAAAGATGCCGATGCATATGTAACATTTGGCCACCCTGGCATGTTCGGGCGGGGACGGGGGTAGTTTATTTTGCAGCAAATCATTACTCACTAATTTTGTGGCACAACATATGGCCAAAAGACTAATGTGGTCAGATGTAAAACCTGACAGCTTAATACATCAGCGAGGCGAATGTGGAAAAGAACACTGCAGCCAAACATGTTCATAAGTATAGCATTCCAAAAGAAAGGAAGAAGAAGAGGGGGGAAAGGGAGCGGAGATGGAAATAGCATCGCCCTGGCTCTCGTGTTGTCAAAACAAATTTGATTCTGTGACCTTTATCCAGAGGTACTTGCGTGGACTAAATCTCATTGAAAACAGTTAAACAAATGAGGCGTGACTAACTTAATGACCTTGGGTTTCAACCAACTTTTCCTTAATTGGTAGGACCATATCAGAAGACAAAGTTTTTTCTCCAATCATCCACACACAACAAAAATATTCAGGTCAGATCCAGACGCCCTTTTTGGATCAATCTTACCAAATTATCCTGCTTCCTACAGCCTCATTCCATATAGCTTTTTCCTTAGCATAGCTTTTGGAAGCAGAAACATCTTATGTTGCAAGCAAAGCAAAGCTATGCAACAGAAGCCACTATGGAAGTGAGGGAAAATGAGGGGGGAACTCTCACAAACTCTTATGAGATTTGGGAGCATGCCATAATTATCATAGAATCATAGAATCATAGAGTTGGAAGGGGCCATACAGGCCATCTAGTCCAACCCCCTGCTCAATGCAGGATCAGCCCAAAGCATCCTAAAGTATCCAAGAAAAGTGTATACCCACCCTTTGCTTGAAGATTGCCAGTGAGGGGGAGCTCACCACCTCCTTAGGCAGCTTATTCCACTGCTGAACTACTCTGACTATGAAAAATGTTTTCCTGATATCTAGCCTATATCATTGTGCTTGTAGTTTAAACACATTAGTGTGGTTGGCCAAGTGTGGTTGGCCAAGTACTGTGCTCCCTCCTGGGCCTCCAGCCTCCTCTTGCCCCTGACTTGCCTGGGTGGTTGCTCTTACCTGACCAGGATGCTCTGCACAGCAGTATCACAACCAGCAGAAGCAGCCATTGCATCAATGCTATGCCACTCTGCCTGCCCATGGAAAGAGGCCAACTCACTCCTGGTCCTGCAGCCAAGCACCAGAGATCATGCAGCAGCCTTGGTTTGGGTTGTTGAGGATCTGGTCAATCTCAAAGCTTGGTGTGGCTCTGGTGGAGGTGATGGGATGGGACGCAATGGGATGCTTATGCATGGGATGGGACGCAACAGCAGCAAAACACAGAGTAACTGATTATGCACACGGCGACCCTGGCGCCGCTTCTAGTTGCGCCCCGGTCACCCGGAAGCTGTACTTTCTTCCACGTTTCGCTAACATGGCTTTTTCGGTGGCATGCACTGAATCTGCGGCCGGTTGCAGCCAGCACTGTGCGTTATCAGTGATTTTAGTCGCTGCCATTCCACCCTGAATGTGCGCTATTCCCCCCCGTGCATAATGGGCCTAAGTGAAGCATGCTGGGCTGAGATCCACCTCAAGGAGGGTTATTTTGCCCTCACCATATCCTTTCCCTCCCCCTAGTCCAAAGAAGAGAGTTTTAACTTTCCCGGTCTAGCTTCATTTGCTGCCAGTGAAGTAAAAAGGAAGCTGGAAGTGGAGGAAGGAGATTGTGATTCTCACATTTTTTTTAAATCACAGGAGAAATGGGTTGGATTCAACCCATTATGTGAAAGCAGATGACATAAATACCGTGGAGCACATGAAGCTGCCATACTGAGCTCAATGTGGTCTATCAACAGCTGTCTACTCAGACTAGCAGCAGGTCTCCAGGGTCTCAGGCAGAGTTCTTCCCATCACTTTGTAACCTAAATAGGTATCTTAGTGACAAGGGAAATAAGGGAGACCTTAGTGTCAAAGACTTGAGAATTCCATTAGTAAGACACTAGCAACAACATTTTATGCATTGTGACAGCCTTTTAGACATGTGCGGATGTCTTTTGATGACCGCATACGTACTTTTTTCATATCCGTATAAGAACATTTTGTCCAATGTCAACTATAAAAATACTTTCCCCTTATGTGAAATATTTATAGTTTTCTGTAGCGTTAGCAAAAAACAAGCCTCTCAAAAATAGTCCCCTTATCTCCCCGTACCAACAGTTTAGCTTCTTCCACTATACTCCCTGATATCCTTCTAGACATTTTGCCCTTTTACCCACATCCTTCATTACATCAACAGTAACCTTTCATGCAATAGCTGGATTCAGCTGAAATTAAAGTTAGAACTTTGCTTGCGTGCTCAAGCCATGCACTCTTCCCACGCACTCGTCAAATGGTGTTAGATTTGTCCAGCTTGCTAAATATTCCTTGCATATCAGCTTGTTACCTGAACTAGAAGATGCTCGGGATTGAAGGAGAGATTGTCTGCACACAAATCACATGAGGTGTCCTGCTGTATGGCTCCCCAGGGTAACTGGTGCTATTCAGAATGTGCCCACCCCCTCGGTCCCTCTCACTTGACACACTGGAAACCTAAAAAGGCAAACAGAAATCAGGCACGTTTACTGAAAAATAAATCCTTCTGCACTCAATTGGACTTAGAGTTGAAAGCCACATCTAGATTTATAGCAATTTGTCCTATTCATATCAATTATATTAAAAGCTAGACATGGATCTCTGGAGCCGAAGCCACCGAAACAGTTTGCTAATAAGAAACCATTATCTGAAAATGCTGCCCTGAATCTTGATAAGGTAATACTTAGGCATTTTTTCTGAGGAGATCAGCATTTCTATTAGACACAACAACTGAATGAAATGTCCATGTCTTGGGATTATGTAGAAGAAGAGTTTATTTTTATACCCCACTTTTCACTGCCCAAAGGAGTCTCAAAGTAGCTTACAATCTCCTTTTCTTCCTCTTCCCACAACAGACACCCTGTGAGGTAGGTGGGGCTGAGAGAGCTCTGACAGGACAGCTCTGTGAGAACAGCTCTAACAAGACTGTGAATAGCCCAGTGTCACCCTGTTGGCTTCATGTGGAGGAATGGGTAATCAACCCTGATTCTCAAGATTAGAGGCTTCTGTTTTTAGCCACCACAGCAAAAGAGGAGAAAGCAGTGTGCTATAGGAGCTATCATGTCACATTAGGACTGGGGGTGCCTGGGATCGAATCCTGACTTGGTTATGATGCTTAGTGAATGCTTTGAGACAAGGGACTTTTCCTCACAGGGTTGTTGCGCATATAAAAAGGAGAGAGAATTTTTTTGTTTGTTTGTTTATATTTATATACTGCCCAGTGCCCTCCTTTTTGGCTCAGGGTGATTTACATTATAACTCTCATAACAATAAAGTACAATTAAACATTCATATAGGAAACTTATTTAACTGTGAAAAAAATTGAATCAACAGCGTAATAGCAACAGCTCCCAATCAATAACAGTTTGGTCAGACTGCACTGTGATTCCATTTTTGTGTCATTTATGGGGCTTCTGTTTGATTGTTATATGAATCAATTCATATAAGAAAATCACCTCACTGCAACAGCTCATATGACCTTTGTTAAACTCCTTTTTAAATAAAAAAACATAAGCATCTAGTATGTACATTGTGAATGTGTTGTGCATATTTTATACTGAGAAGCTGAAATGCTCAGTGAATTAACATTTGTGAGTCAAAAATGCACGTAGCCAACCCCATATTGCAGGCCCCATGCTGATAAAGTAATTACGCTTCTGAACTACCATCATGCAGTTCAATGTGCCATTCCAAATGTTGATGTTAACTTTATCAACAATAAGTCTTTGATACAAAGGTAAATTCGAAGGGTTAGCATTTAGACCCATTTGGTCATTGCAGTGATCTTTTTCGGCATGTAAGACAAAAAGAAAATTAGAATACATGAAAATGTTTTTAAGGTGATAAACTATTGCTAACATTGTTTTTATATAGGTGGTGACCTGTTCTTAGGCTTTGGAGAAGGGTGAGTTATAAATAATTTTATTTTTATGGTTAAAATTGTGATAAATCTGGGTATCAAAAGAGCAGAACTGAGACTCAGAATAGCAGTAGTAGGATCAGGTCAGCTCCTGACTAGGAATGCCAGCCTCCAGATTCACTGGAATTACAACTCCTTTCCAGAATACAGAGATCAGTTCCACTGGAGGAAACAGATGCTTTGGATGGTGGAGTATATGGCATTATACCTCCCCAAGTCCAATCCTCAACTGCCATAGGATGATCATGGCCCCCTATAGGAGTGGTGACTTGAGAGTTCCATCTGTCCCCTCCTCACCCTTCTCCTTTCCCCCCCCCCCCAAGAGGTATTGCTGGGGATGTTAGGGATGGGACGATGTGTCTGCCGTATCTTTATCTTTATTTTATACTACTGATCTTGATATTGTTGTATTTTATGTTTTTTATGTCAGGGGTTTTGATGGGAATGTTTAGATTATATCTGACATTTGTAACCCAACATGAACCTTTGGGAAGTTGTGGGAATTAAATAAATAAATAAATATCCAGGAGTTTCCCAGCCTGGATCTGTCAACTCTATGTCCCACCCGCTATGTTGGCCCAGAGGGAAAAGGTAACCCTTTTGACAACACAGGTGGCAACCCAAGGCCAAAATGGATACTAAGAGCTAGCCAAAGCTGAAATCTTCCTCCCAAAAGGATAAGGATGATTCCATTTTGACATTTTTAATCAATATAACCAGGGTGTATTTTGCTTTATTACTAGGGTTTCTCAAGTGTTCCCCATACTGGAAAACATAAAGTGCAATCCTGAAAAAAGAATCACATGTAGGATTGACAGCAGGATGAGCCTGGCAATTGATGAGAGGGTTGCAGCAACAATCTTGGTGTGATGGGAGGAACAGCAGTTTTAGGGCGAGGAATTCCTTGCCACAACTTGGGGGGTTGGCAGCCCTACTCATACCCTCATGAGATTAGAGGGATGTGACTCTGCTTGGGATAATATTATCTATTTACTAGGGGCCAAGCCAGTTGCATTCAGGAATACAATGGGTGCTAGATTTTGGGGTGTGTGGAAGAACACTGCAGATGGTTTTCCCTCCTGCCAGGACCTGAAAAGGCTGCAGGCAGCTGTTAGGGCAACTTGTCCCCAGTCGCGGCCATCTAGGGGCAAGAGGCCCTTCTGAGCTCACTAGCAAGCCTCAGAGGGAAGAGGAATCAGGAGGGGTATTCTGGGGTGGGGGACAGAAGGCAATTGGCTGGCTGCTGGACAGACAGGCAAGCTGATTGGAGAAGGAGGCACTCAGGGGTAGGACAGCCACCCTGAGTGTGTGTTAAGCACTGAGTGGCACTAGAGCCATGAGACCAGCTCTTCCTCCAAGCCCTTACCAGATATATTATGTGGAACAGATTGTATGGCACGGGTAGTGTAGCCAGGAGATCCAAGGGTTATCTGGCAGCCAGCCAAGGGATGTTGGGAGGTGGTTTGCCATTGCCTGACTCCATGTCATGACCCTTAGTGCTCCTTGTAGAAAATACCATCCAAATCCTTGGTGGTCTCCTATTTAAATATTAGACGAGATCATGTGTAGCAGACTCAGGAGATCCAAGGATTGCCTGACTGCCAGGAAAGGGATGTTGGGAGGTGGCTTGCCATTGCCTGCCTCCACATCATGTCCTCTATTATTCATTGGAGGAACTACATCCAAATCTTTGAAGTTCTCCCTTCCACATACAAGCAAGGGCCAGCCTTGCTTTAGTTTCTGAGCTTGAATAATGCACTTTCAGTGTCCTTTGCAGCTGGAAAACAGTTTTCTTGTGCAAAACAGAAAAATCTATTTCTAATGTGAATGGAAAGCACATTATCCAATGTGTGCAGAATGAGCCCAGCAGTGCAGGGCATTGCTTAGGAATGGTGCTAATAGTAAACTATATTGTTAATGAGCTGCAGCCAAACTTAGAAGTGATATCACTTCCAGGGGACTCTCTAGGAATTCACCCAAACCATAAAGATTGTGTGGGTAACTGCTTCAGACTATGTTCATTTCTAGCCATTTTGGAACTCTATTCTGATTATTTTACATTATTTTCTTTCGGTTTCCACTCTGGAAATCTGCTTTGATGTGGAATTGTACAAAAAAGGGGGAGGGGATAGGAAAGAAACAATATTTTGTATTTATCATGCACTAGATTTTAATTGTCCAGGCCCTCCAACATATGGCAAATGCATATATAACAAATGAAGAGTCGCTGTGTGTTGATTTTGTAGCATTCATCTCCATTTTCCTTCATTTTTCATTGAATTGCTGCCTCCATCTCTTTATTGTCCTGTTTTAATATAAAAAAATGGCAATCGCAATTTAAGAGGTTTATTTTCTCTATACCCGAGAGAAAGACTCTTCAGCGCCCATCTAATGTCAGTTATGCAATCTCTCCTGTCTCATAACTGCTATCATAATGGTTCTTGTGGGCAGAGGCATTAAAATACAATTTCCTTCCCAATTTCTTACAACGGGATAAACTAGAGGGGGCGGACAAAGACTAATGTGTGTATGAATTAAAAGAAGAGAGAGAGAGAGAGCTTAGATCATCTTTGGACAAGGAAAAGCATGTCAAAATTGATAGAACAGAGAGAGACCAGCAGTGGGGTGCATCTGCAATATTGTCCTAAGAGTTAGCCCAGTTTAAAGTTGCATGTCTTCTACAAGATGGATTTCTGTTAATTTTTATCATATGTATATTGCATGACACTAAGAACTAATTCATTTCAGTGGTGTCACTGTTTGAGTCATTCTTTCACGTTCTGTTGGGGGCAGTTTGTCCCACTCTGCTTTTCCTCATGAAGCTACTGAAACAAAATAAAATAAAATGGTCCAAAGATACAGACTTTATGTGTGTAAAGTATTTCTGCATATGCAAGCAGGGTGCTGTTCACTAGAGTTGCAATTATCCAGGTATTGGCTAGAGATAACTCAGAATTACATCTAGTCTCCAAGTTCTAAACATCATTGTCCCTAGAGAAAATGGCTGTTTTAGAAGGTGGGTTCTATACCCCATTGAGATCCCTCTCTGCCTTACCCCCCCTCCATAGGCTCCACCCACAAAATCTCCAGGGATGTCCCAATCCTTATGAACCCTTTTGAACTCATAGAATGCCACACCAAAGCTGACGGCTTTTGGAAATGGATGCTCATTTTTGAAGGGTTGGATGTGAGAGATGTTTCAGGGGTCCAAGGAATGCTATGACCGGGAGGGCCTTCAGAACAGACAAGAGACAGAAGCCTAGAGTGTACAATTAATACTGTTAATCCTATTTAATGAAGTTCTGTTCTGCATTCTGGCATGTGATTAAGAAAGCAGAACATCTGATAACATCTTACTGATCCGATACCTCACTCCAACCAGTAGAACGGTTGGAAGGTTGGTGTCTGGCTGGACGAGGGGGTGAGACACTAAGTAGATTTCCCCCCCACCTGCCAGCTTAGTAGTTGCAATAGTATTTATTAAGGGATGTTATGGGATTTTATTGTGTTTTATCTTTTTATTATTGTAAACTGCCGTGAGCCCACCAAGGAATGGTGGCATATAAAGCCAATTACAAACAAATAAATAAAATAAGATAACGGAGAATGAAAAAAAAACAAAACCCTGGACATATAGGATAGATCCTGCACAGCCTTTTGAACCCCAGCTTACACTATGTCAAAATCTGCCATTTTGAGAATTCCTTTTGTTGTCAGACCTCTATGGCTGGGTCACAATATTCTTCATGCTGCAGTAGGAAGGCTGTAAGGTGGTAACCTGGCAATGTGAGAGAAATGGCATAGTGGGAGATTTAAAAAAAAAATCAATTTCATGTAATTGCTAAAAATTCTTACCAGAAATTACAGTGTGTGGCTCTAGGATTCATTCATTCATTCATTCATTCATTCATTCATTCATTCATTCATTCATTCATTCATTTATTTATTTATTTATTTATTTATTTATTTATTTATTTATTTATTTATTTGCCTGTCGCCCCCTCCCCCCTCCCCGAGGCTCAGGGCAGTTTACATAAAACGTAGAAAACAGTACGTGGAACTTAGTTTTACATAACAATAGGAATATTAACATTAAACTATAACAGAGGTAACGGACTATAACAATTTGAACAGGTCCAGAGCCGAACACATGAGTGGATTTCTGGGAGGGAGGGAGCAGGGCCCCTGCAGATGTTGTTGCTTACGCCTAGTCTCAATCAAATGCCTGGTGGAATAGCTCCTTTTTGCAGGCACTGTGGAAATGTTCTGGCTCCATCAGGGCCCTGATCGCCTCCGGGAGCTCATTCCACCAGGTGGGGGGAAGGACAGAGAAGGCTCTGGCCCTGATTGAGGCTAAGCGGGCTTCTTTAGGGCCAGGTATCATTAGCTGATTGGTGGCGGCAGAGCATAAAGCTCTTCTGTAATATCCCTAGAGCTTCCCTTTGTCATTTCAAGTACAAATTTTGAGTTAGTACAGAAGGATGCTTTACATTTTTTAATTTATTTCTGAGATTTTTAGCTCCCCCTCCTTCCATGGTCTTCAGGCTTTAACATCATCAAAACATATAAAGCCATATAAAACCCAAATACAGATTACCTAAAATACTTGACAGGTTAAACAATCACTCCACCACAAAGCTCCCAAGACCCTGGGGTCACATAGATTAAAATTAAGATAATAATAACCAGGTTCAGGTTGAGGGGGTAAGGTGAAGGTAGGAGGCCCAATCATAGGTTTCATCCAGTGTTAAAATTTGCCTCAGCCATATACCTGGTGGAAGAGCACCATTTTACAGGCCCCTTGGAACTCTGATAGCTCCTAAAGGGCCTGGATCTCTGTTGCCAACTCATTCCACCGGCCTGAAGCCAGGGTCCAGAAAGCCCTGGCTCTGGTCGAGACCAGGCACACTTCTATGGGGATGGGGACCATTAGCAAGTTGGCATTTGCTAAGCAAAGAGTTCTTCAGGGGACATAGTTGGAGATGCTGTCCGTCACGTGTGCAGGTCTCATACTATGTAGGGCCCTGAATCTAAGAACCAAAACTTTAAACCTGATCCAAAACTCTACCGGTAAACAGTGAACTGGCCCACTGACACAGAAGGCTTTTCCCACTGGCATTCAATAAGGTTCTCAATGCCTGAAATTAAAACAAACAGACAGACAAAATGGATATCTCTGTGGAGGTGGAAGATGGAATCCAGCAGTTTGTGAGAATGAAGTGCAAACTATTGATACAGATGCTGCTATCTTATTCTCCCATGACACTGGAAGTTGAGGTCACCCAATGAAACTGAGGGGCAGTATATTCAAGATCATTAAAGGTAAAGGTATCCCCTGTGCAAGCACCGAGTCATGTCTGACCCTTGGGGTGATGCCCTCTAGCGTTTTCTTGGCAGACTCAGTATAGGGTAGTTTGCCATTCCCTTTCCCAATCATTATCATTTTACCCCCCAGCGAGCTGGGTACTCATTTTAGCGACCTCGGAAGGATGGAAGGCTGAGTCAACCTTGAGCCAGCTGCTAGGATCGAACTCCCGGCCTCATGGTCAGAGCTTCAGACAGCATGCCGGCTGCCTTATCACCCTGCACCACAAGAGGCTCTTCCAGACCATTAGAGGGGAAATTCCCACCTTCTATGTTCCTATAAGGATGTGTTTCTCTAAACTGCAACAATCACTATCATCACTACCTCCCCTGCTGTGAATTCCACAATTTAATCTCACATTGAATAAATATTTTCCTATTTTCAAGACCATTTGGATTTAGAGAGCAGGGAGGGAAGCAATACTGCATTTACTTGAACATTGATGTTTCTCACCTTGAACCAAAATGGGAAGGGTGGGTAATTAAAAATGAAAATGACGACGACGACGACGATGACAACGACAACGACAACGACAACGACAACAACAACAACAACAACAACAACAACAACAACAACAACAACAACAATGTGATGACCTGGAGTATAGATTAACAGAGGATTAGACAGATTCAAGGAGGATAGATCCTGCAAAGAACTGCATTTTTTTTCTTTGAAGGCTTGAAAAAAGAACAAAACCTTCACTCTGAGTTTTAAAGTGTTTCACCCTCTCTGAGCAGAGAGGAGGCAGAAAAGGGGGTGAGTCAGTTCAATTTCTTTCCAGATCTACCTCAGCCCAGCTCCATACAAATGGTAATAGGTCTAGGAAATGGGAGAATCAAGTTCCCCACCCCATCACCACACAGGGAATAGAGATTTTGAGGACTTAAGGAAAGAAGGAATCCAAAAAGAAACTTCTGGAGACTTCAGGAAAAAACCTATTTGACTCAGCTTGACCTGGGAATGAGGAAGTACTCTGTGGTGCATATTCCCCCAAAGCAGACAGAGCTCTTAACTGAGATGTGTAGGAGATGGCTGAAGGAGGATTGACCATAATACAGCTCCTGTAAAATATCCAGAGAACTGAGTCTGATTCCTCACTTCATCTCTCTGTGACACCTGCTGGGTGACCCTGGGCCTGTCACTGTTCTGTCAGAAGTTACTTGACTCCACCTGTCTCACAAGGTGCCTGCTGAGGGGAGAGAAAAAGAGATTGTAAGCTGCTTTGAGACTCCTTAAGGTCTGTCCTTAAGAGAAAAGAAGGATATAAAAAACCAACTCTTCTTCCTTCATCTTGAATAGTACAAAGTTTTGGGAGACAGAATTTTCTCTATGACCAACTATGGAAACCAGTGCTTTCTCCTACCTTTGTCAGTTTTTCCAGAAGATCTTATGAACTGTTTGCTGTTTCTAAATCCTGTTGTTTGAATTGTAATGTGAGTATCTTATTATCCCCTTCATCTTCCTTGTGTAAAATTCAGATCTTACATACAAATGTAAAATGTAATACTTAGGACAGATTCGGGTTTTTGTCAGTGAGTTGATATTTGGAAACAATAACTACTGGTGCATGTAATAAGAAAAATTAAAAATTCATTGAATTTTGTACACAGTGTCAACCTAGAAGTTTTGGAAATAAGTATTTTTTTTTTGTATTGCATTTTAGCATTTCCCTTCATCTTTAAACTGTGTCTGGTTCTTGTTTGCTCTTTGAAAAGAAGCATTACATTGATCCAATCTACATAATACCATATTATCACATTTCACACACTGCAACAAATGATAGATGAAAAAGGGATAAAGTGCTGTTTGTATTAAAACAGTAATACAGCCCGGTGGTTAGACGAGTACTTTGAGATGCCCTACAGAACAATAAGAATTTTTTGAGTTTTTGTTCTCGTAAGGGAAATATTGTAAACCTATGTTTTGCACATAGCTGATAACTGAAGTCCATTTATTTCCATTGAAATTGGAGGCACACCAATTTATTATACCAAGGATGTCCAGAGGGGAAGTCATGCTGGCCTGTTCCCACAGGCAACTCAAAAGACAAACAAATTTATTAGGGCAGAAAGTGTGATGGACTAGAGCCACGTCAAGGAAGCCCACACTGGACCCCATGGGTCCCAGAGTATTATGTGCAAACAAGAGGCCAAGCCCATTCCATTCAGGAATACAATGGGTGCTAGATTGATGCTGGGGCGGAAGAACTCTGTGGATGGCCTCCCCTTCCCCCCAGGATCTTGAAAGGCTGCAGGCTGGAGGCCCCCAGGAAGGGAACTCACCGGCATGGGAAACAGGGATCTGCAGCCTCTGAGGGAAGTGGAAGGAGGAGGGGATGGTCAGGGTTAAGGGACAGAAGGTGATTGGCTGGCTGCTGGATAGACGGGCAAGCCAGTTGGAGGCACTCAAGGGTGGGACAACTACCCCAATTGAGTGTTAACACTTAAGCCATGAGTCATTTGGGCAGCTATGGCTGGGCTTTCAGTTGTGCAATTTTTAAAGTCTCCTGGATTGTTAATTTATCTTCATGGTTGCCTGTTGCATTGTTCAGCGGTTAGCAACTTGTTACTTCTTGGCTTGAGTCTAAGGATCCAAAGCAGAATATACATATTTAAAATAAAGATGCACACACTGAGCTAAGCTGCCTCTCACAGTATGTTGTTGTTGTTGTTAGGTGCAAAGTCGTGTCTGACCCGTCGCGACCCCATGGACAATGATCCTCCAGGCCTTCCTGTCCTCTACCATTCCTCGAAGTCCATTTAAGTTTGCACCTACTGCTTCAGTGATTCCATCCAGCCACCTCATTCTCTGTCGTCCCCTTCATCTTTTGCCCTCAATCGCTCCCAGCATCTTCTCCAGGGAGTCCTTCCTTCTCATGAGGTGGATACATATTTAAAATAAAGATACACACTGAGCTAAGCTGCTTCTCGCAGTATAGCAATTGCAAAGTGAAGTCTCAAGTTCCTTGAATATTTTGCATTCTCCTCGCCCTGTCTTCTGTCCCTGGGAAGGTCAAAAGAGTAAATTTGGAGCCTCCAGTTTTGACGTTTTGTCCTGCCTTCCACAGAGAAGGGATTTCAGATGCTCTTTCCCATTTTCATTCTCTTTTCAGCGACTGCATCAGCTATCACAGCTACCCTGACTCTGTTGCAGAATATAGCAGCTAGAGAGAAGGTGAAACATGTTTTGGAAAAGGCATAACAAAAGAGGACCAGTGGCCAGACAGCAAACAATTTGTTGTGCTTTTTGCTGTTCTGGCAAATTATTCCATGCCTGTAGGGAAATGTAACCAATAGGACTGGGGCCATATCCGCCCATTCAATTAAAAAAAAAAGTTTAAGAGGGAGGGTTGATAGATTTATCTCTGAGGGGAGGGAGCATGCCTGTTGGAGTATTATTTTCCTTATGACATTTAGGCTTAAATGGTTTGGCGGATGCATTTGCCTTCAGCAGGGAAACATCTTGCTAGACCACGTGCAAAGACTTCTGCTGGCTTGGGTTGTCTGCAGAAGAAGAACTCAAGCACTACCACTGAAGTAGCTCATGTTGATTGTATACGGCACCCTAGGCAAGGGACTCTTTTGGCATGCTCAATGCTGCATCAGTTGGCTGTACGAAATATGATGCCATCCTGCCAAGGAACTCGAGAACCAGTTTAATTCTAAGAGCTGCCATGTATTGTGGAGCCAGCTTCCATTCACCTGGATGAAAAACAAACATATGCAGGCTGCAACCTGCTTTTCCATTCTTTCTTTATATTAGGCAGGATCCACATATTGTCGGACATAACATTCTCCAAATTGTTCAGGATTTCCTGGTTAGGAAGCAGTATGTTGGTCCATTCTTACATTATCAGGTTGTTGGTTTTTTTGCAGCCATGTGACCTTGAAAGCAGGTGTTAATAGTAAAATATTCTGTGCATGTGTATATATAAAGTGCCATCAAGTCACTTCTTATTTCTGATGAGATCAGGCTATGCTATACCACTGTTGCTCCCTAGTAAAATGTTACCATGCTTTTATTTATTTATTGGAAAAAAAATTGTCACCCTCCTCTCTAGAACCTGTTCATGGGTGGCTGGCAACCGAAACAATGCCAGCTAGTAGATAATTACAAATCAAGACAATGGGGGGGGGATGAAGGGGGGGGGAAACTGAAGCCAAGACAATGAAATCAGGTCAATAGAAAGACAAGCAAGGACATGAATGCAGTATCGAGCAAACAGAGCAGTGTAAAATGAAAACACTACACTAAAACAATCCTCAGGTTCAGAGTGAGACATAAAACAATTTTAAATTAAGGATCCCTTTAATTAAATGTCACAGTATTAAACAACAAAAACTTGTGGCACCTAGGGTTGCCAACTCTGCGTTAAGAAACACCTGGAGATTTGGGAAGAAGAGCCTGGGGAGGGAGGGGTTTGCAGAGGGATGAGACCTCATTGGGGGGTCTAAGGCCATAGACTCCCCCTTCCACAGTAGCCATTTTTCTCCCAGTGGAATTAATCTCTATCAACTGGAGATCAATTTAAATTCCAGGAGCTCTCCAGGCCCTACCTGAAGGTTGGCAAACATATGAAAGGTATATGCAATGAATGTGGTGATTGGTATAAACTTCAGAAGATAACATTTTTTTTTAAGGTTTAACCTGCTTTTCTAAAAGGGCCAATGAAATGAATCTGTCTGGTATACTTGTTTCAGACTGATATTTTACCAATCCATTTCACTGAGACCTTTTCTTTTTTTTTATAATTTTATTATTTACTATTATATGAAGCATTTACAGAAAAGTAAAGAGAAAAAAGCGACCAGCTGATATGATTTGCCATCCTCTTTTAACATACATATTCAGTTCCCATCACATATTAATCCTAATCTAGAAGTTTTTACCATCTTTCTTAGCAAAATGATTGTTAATACATATGAGAGTATGATCTGTTATAAGAATATATTCTATTATCTTAAGTGATATAAGGTCAGTCCCCTTCATAAATTGGCCCTGACCTAAGAGTTACTGCTGCTGTCTTGTTAGTACATATGAAGTATAGTTTGCCATCCTCTTTTGGCATACATATTGGCATACAGATTCAGTTCCCATCACATATTGATCCTGATCTAGAAGTTATTACCATCTTTCTTAGCAGAGTAATTGTTGATACATATGAGAGTATAATCTATTATAAGAATATATTCTATTATTGTCTTAGATGATATAAAGTCAGTTCCCTTCATATATTGGTCCTGTCCTAAAAGTTACTGCTGCTGTCTTCCCCACAGGAAACCAGGAGAATGCTCCACTGTTCATCACATCCTTCAGGTGGTCGCAGAAAATGAAATTGTGTTTTTTTCCATAGTAGAGTATTTCTAGTTGTCCTTCTGTCAGGGCCAAAGAAGTCTCTTGCTTGATTCTTGCTTGCAGTCGCCTTTAAGTAGGCTCTGTATACTTTATCAATCTGGATCTCTTCCTCTGGTCGCACAGAGATATCTCCTGATAGCTTCCTGCGTGCTGTCGCCTTTGAATAGACTCTTTTTATTTTGTTGATCCAAATCACTTCCTGCTCTAAATAGACTTCCAGGTTTTCGGTGCTTTCCTTCCCTAAATCTGTTTTCCCAAGTTCTTCCAAGGTGCTTTGGATTTTTACATCCCTAGCTCTCTTCCCCTCCTGTTGATTAACTTCCAGACATTGAATTCTCGTTTGAAGTATTACTGGCTGAGCTGTGTTCTCATCAGCTGCCTTTTCCAAACCATCGGCTCTGTCCCAAAGCCCTTTCCTGGTCTTTTGGATTTCCTTTTCCACCTTGTTGACTGCTTTCAGTATCTTTGAGTTCCCTTCGCATAACAAATGGAAAAGCTGTGCCTTTGTTAACTTTTCCATAGTTCTAGGCAGTCACAAACTATAAACAGAAAGTCTCGTGAGGTCTCGCGGGAGCACGAGCGATCCAAAATTATCAGTTTGTCGATCTCCGTATCGAGTCAGCTTCCCCCACTGAACTCTCTCCAACAAAACTTTAGTCTCTCTTTTCTTAAGCTCTCTCTTTGTTTGGATAGTGGGTATAATTAGCTGGGAGCCTCTCACTCGACAAAAGAATTCACTTGTAAATTGGCTGAGGAGGGGGGGGAAGAGCTTTTGGGGAAAGAAAAGGAAAAGCCAGAAAACTTACAGTATTTACTGTTGTAGACTTCGGCTCCTGTCAGTCTGGTAAAAGATGATCTGGGAAGAATGTAGAGTCAGCTGGTCGTTTCAGGCTTAGAAAGTTATTTACGACAAGGGCACCATCATGACCTTGAGCACATGCCGCGGTGATCCGGAGAGCTTAGTCTCCCTCCCTCTCCACGGATCTGTAGGACCCTCAGGATGCTGTTCCCGGTTCCTGGGGCGACCGGCGAGCGAGATTTGCGTATCTGCTCAGATCTGCCAGGTGCGGTTGCTCCTGACCCTCAGCATGGCTTAAGAGCCGGGCAGAAGCCCAGCTGTTACGGCGCCATCTTAAGTCGAATTCTCCACTGAGACCTTTTCTGTACCCAGTCTAGCATGCCGGGATGCTGCCAGGTGTTTAAACCGTGGCAAGTTGCCCCAGCTCTTCCCACTCCCACACCGGAGATCATTTTGGCCATTGCACCTCATCCACCCTGGATTTGTAGTCCTACATGGAAGCTGGGGCAGTGAAGTTCTGCCATTTTGTGGGGTGGCAGGGATTTTATTGTTGTTCTTGTTGTCTATGAATATGGTGTTGCATTGGGACACAATACCACATTCCTAACTTTAAAAAAAATTGCCCCAGGTGGAGATAGCGCTACTTCGGCTCTTCACGTTTCCTTGGCGTGTGGCTTGTTGGTTGCTCTCCTCTTACCTGTGCTACATGGCTGGTGGAATCCACTTCTGTGGATTTCCCAACTAGCACTTTAAAATGGAGGACGTAACTGCCGGTTTGCTGCTGGGATGCTGGATGCTGACAGTATCGTGTAAAACGCCCCCCCCCAAAAAAAAGGCATCAGCAAAAGGTAAGCCTTTCACTAGATTTTCCAGGTGTGGAATGGCCATTGTGCTATTCTATTTTCTCTCCAGATGGCTTGCAGTTCTTATATGTGTAGTATGAACGTCCTACTGAAATTGTAAACACATCAGTTGTTATTCAGTCCTCCCATATATTTATTTCCACCCAAATGGGTGGGAGTTAATCAATTTTTATATATTTTAAAAAATTGTTAAAACTTTATCGTATATGACCATAAATGATCATGTCGACCCCACCCCCCAAATGCCAAAGATGGGCCTGGATGGGGTGGGAAGGAGGGAGGACCCAGGTGGGTATGTCTGCAGCTATGCTTCCCAACTATATTGTGTATGATCACACCACTTCTAGGGTTTCTCGAAGCCTGAATAATATTTCAGGAATTTCTCAATGGTAAAAAAGTTGAGAAAATTAGATTTAATTAAACATTTTTATCCCATCTTTCCTCATGATTCAAGACAGTTTATAATAATATCTAGTCCTATATCAAATAGCTAGCCCTATATTACTCCCACTAAAGACGGTTCATAGAAACTCTATTATCTATTGACAACTCAGCAGAATCTATACTTGATATCAACCCAGTGCCCACTCACCCCCCATCATACTTGATAGCCTTTATCAAGTAGAAGCCATGGATCAGTTGTAGAGCTTCTCGTTTATGTGTTCAAGGTGCCAAGCGATCTCTTGCATTTCCAGTTAAATCAAATGATTATTGGAGCCCAAAGGAAAGATACCTCTTCATCTTCTTCCAGTACAGCACATCCATTCAGACATGTTCTATACTGCTGGGTCGTACCTTGAGCAACACAAATCCCCCCCCCTCCCCATCTTCCAATGTATTATAAGGTGGTTTTGTGCTGCCGTTCACATTTGTTTTCACAAACCCAGCAATCTCTTTCTTCCAGTTTTCAGCTCTGTTTTACTTGACCCAGGCAAGGCCATTTGCTCCTAATCCCCTTTACCTGCCAAGCATAATCCAACCCCTAATTGAACAGCTCTGCCGAAATCCCCTGCTCACCCTCTTACTTTCTTACTTGTTCTAGAAATTTAATGAGAAGCAAAAGCCGTGCAAAATAAGGCAATGCCGGCACTGTCCAAGAGAGGTTTTCAATATTGCTGAAGCGCCCTTAGTTTATTAGGTTCAAATACATGTGATATATAAACTATGCCGGGATCATCAAGACATAAAGTGGGGCTTTGGAACAGAGGACTTCTGCAATGCCGTGTTCAATCAGGACTAAGTGATGTGTGACCCTCAGTCATGTCTGGATTGCCCCTGTTTTGGCTTTGTGCATTTCTTTTATAAAAGGCACCTGTTTAGACTATAATCTAAAGCATGTGTCTGGGCATTCAGGAAGACAGTTCCTTATAGTTATCCACCTCTGGTAGGGCTATTGTTCACAATCCACCTGGAATTGTTTTCACCACCAGGGGAAAGATAAAAGTACAACATTTTGTAAAAGCAAAAGAAAATATTGTATGGGAAAGCAGCCGGTGAGCCTCCCAGGGTAGATGTTTTCTCATATCGGTTTACTTCTGATATTGGATTGATTTGCCTCCATTCAGTGCTCAGTTTGCTTTCTGGTTGCTGTTTCCTTGTGTATGTGTGTGTGACCATTTCCACACTGGAGGCTCCACACTGGGCTGCAGGCTGGAGTTTGAGCGGGGCAGGTTGCAATGCTTCTTCCTGCTCCCACACTGGGGGAGCATTTGGCCAGTGCACCTCATCCACCCGGGATTTGTGCTCCCCCATGGGAGTCAGGGCAGCAACGTTCCCAGTGCGGAAATGGTTAGTTTGTGTGTGTGTGTTTTTAATAAGAGTGGTTTTGTGCCACTTTTTCCCTTGTTACACTTCCATGCTGAATTCAATTCAAATGCATACAGATTTCCTCCCTTCACCTTTCCAATCTCAGACCCCACTTCACTGCCCTCATTGAGGTCATTCTTCCTACAATTGCTTACATCAGCTTGGTGTAGTAGTTAGGAACAGCAGCTTGATAAGCCAGGTTTGATTCCCTATTCCTTTACATGCAGCCAGCTGGGTGACCTGGGGCTAGTCATAGTCCTCTTAGAAAATGTTCTCCCAGAGCCGTTTCTCTCAGAGCTCTCTCAGCCTTACCTCCTTCACAGGGTGTCTGCTGTGGGGAGAGGAAGAAGAAGAGTTGGTTCTTATATGCCGCTTTTCTCTACCCGAAGGAGGCTCAAAGCGGCTTACAGTCGCCTTCCCATTCCTCTCCCCACAACAGACACCCTGTGGGGTAGGTGAGGCTGTGGGGTAGGTGAAGGGAAGGAGATTGTAAACCACTGAGACTCCTTTGGGCAGTGAAAAAGGGGATGGGGTATAAAAACCAACTCTTCTTCTTTTCCCATCATGTTCCAAGAGGGGAAAAATGGCTACGCTGGCTCATTTTAGCCCACAAGCATGGAACATAATTTTAAATCTCTGGTCTCCTTTTTTTTTGTTTGTTTGTTTGCTCTCCTAGAATACTGTATAATATCACTAAGTTGTTTTGTCTAATGTTTGTTCTGTTAAGTCAGGGCATTGTGGTATAACTGGCAATGTGAAGTGCTGAGAAACAATTCTCCATGACAAGAAGTGTCTCAGAAATGTCAAAATGAAGATAGGGGCATAAAAGTGCCTTCTTCTTTTCTTCCTTTTCCGTGCAGGCTGGGGAAAAGATATTTCTGAGGTCAGGATGCAAAATGACACAGAATGATAAATAAATGTGAAACATGAAGTCTGAAGCGATTTATCACTTTTTCCATAAACATTTTCGACTGAACACTTCAGATTCAAAACAGAGGTAGCCTGCCCACCTTCTGGGCAAGGTTTAAGATCAAGGTGCTGTAACTCTTGTGTGTTCTTATCAGGGACCTGGGAGAATATTTCTACCACTTAAATCTAGGGTGCCCAGACTCATGGTGTGGCCTGGAATTACATCTGATTTTGGAATTACAGAGGTCAGTTCCCCTGGAGAAAATGGCTGCTTTGGAAGGTGGACCATGGTATTCCATTATTTCAGGCTGCCAGCCTCTAGGTCTCAACTTGAGCTCTCCACTGAAGGGAGAAAAACTTCAATGGGCTAAAAATAAACACACACACACACACACACAAAAACTAACTGAAATGATAGCTGTACAATGTAAATAATATAAAGTTATATAAACACTAGCAGTAAAGTCCGTTTCATCCAGGAATGCAATAGGCACTAGATGTGGGTTTAGATTGTATGTTATTTCATGTTGTAATGCAATAGTTATGTGTATTGTTTGTGGAACATGTCTATGTTTGGAAAAGCAAGATACTTAAGAAGCCCAAGTTTGAATGGGGCAAGATGGCGGAGCTGCATGGTGAAGGGAGTGGTGCTGGCAAGCCATTAGGTGATGAAACTGGTGCATAGGTAGAACGGGCTGATGGGTATGAGCCCCCCATGCAAGAGTCTGTCTAAAGTGGGATCCAAAATTAAAAGATTTAATATAAAAAATCTTAATTTTGCAAGTTGTACACAATAAATGCTTATATATTTTTATGATTTACAGTGTACAGACAGCCAACCTTTTTGCTCCTGCCTTGTTTGTTTTGAGTTATCTGGAGATCTTCAGCCATTATAATTCATCTCCAGTTGACCAATATCATTTCCCCTGGAGAAAATGGCTGTTTTGGAGGGTGGAGACTATGGCAAACGCAGCAGCAACTCAAAAGCAGTGGCAGATTGCTGTGGTGAGAGGCAATAGAATGGGGGAAAGCTTGACGTGGCCAGATTAACCCACTGGAGGTGTGTATGAGCACTCAAGTCATCTTTGTTTCATACCATTTGGTGCAATTGGAGGGAACCCAACACAGCTGGCTGTCTCCCGGTGGCCAGTATTGTCACACAGCCTCCAGGGGCGAGTTCAGGGAACTGGCGTGGTGGTCTTTTAAATAAGGGAAACACCAAAGCTCATCCTCTTTCCTGCACTGTGCTCCTGTCCAAGAACCCCATCCATCCCTGTCGCCATTCCCCAAATCTTCAGGAATTTCCCAATCCAGAGGGGAGAACCCCTAATCATCATGTCCATGTGGGGCTCTCCCTTCCCTAAACTCTGCCCTCTCCAGGCATGATTTCCCAAATCTACAGGAATTTTGAAGCAACCCTACCTAAGTGCATTTAGGTTTTTCTTGTGTCAGAAACATCAGAAAGAGTTGTGTGATTTCGGGGTCATTTTGTTCAATTTGTGAACATTTTGTCATCTTTTGCTGGGTTAAAATTGGTCTGAATACATTTTTAATGAAAAGCACTTCTGGAGAGAGAGAGAGAGAGAGAGAGAGAGAGAGAGAGAGAGAGAGAGAGAGAGAGAGAGAGAGAGAGAGAGAATTTCTTCTCTGGTCTCTGATGCATGGACTCATTCCAGGTTTTGCCTCTTAATAGCAATTGCTAAGAGGAAAAAATGCTTTCACTAAAGACCTTGAATCACAGTGTTTCTGAACAATGGACAGCTAATCCCCATGGCAAATGGAACTAAATTGAGCGAATGAAAGACTCTGAAACACTAAATTTCCTTTCTTAAGCAATGAACCTCCACTCCGCGGCAGTGGGATATTACACGGCGATCACACTGAATGGAGAAGATGGCAGACACACACTTTTAGCAGGGAAGCATTCTTTTGATTTGCAACTCGGCAATCCCATCTAAACATTGTTGCTGGGAGTTCCAGTCATTTTCAAGACAGCGCAGGTTGCTAATGCGGTTAATCCAATTGGAAATCACACTGCCTCCCCTTTAAATGAAAAGCTGCTCATTCAGAAGATGCCTCGGGTTTGCCGCTCTGCTCAACTGGGTAATAGAAAGCTGGGGATTGGCTGACGGCTCATGTAGAAAATGGCCTTCGACTCCCTCCCTCCTCTTTGTGTGTGTGTGTCTCCACTGTGGCCTGTTGCTAGCCAGTGTCACTGCCGAATGCTCTCCTGGCTCCTATTGTGCTTGGTTCTGTTTCGGAGCCTGAGCTGCCTGCTTGCTCCTGATATCTTGTCAACCCACCAGGTCCTCCATGGCTTCAGTCCCTGCTATGAGCTGGCTCTCGTGAAGGCTGAGACAGATGATACTCCTTCTAAAACTGCGAACAGCAATCACACCTCCCTGTATGGAAAACAAGGAAAGGCCAAACTTTTCCTGTTGCATGTGGCCGCGAGCAGCTCTGGGTTTGGAAATATTTGAGACCTTGGGGGTGGAGCCTGGGAAGAAGCCATTTTGTTCAAAAGAGCTGATCTACCTTGCCTGGAGATAAGTTGTAATCCCGAGAGATCTCTAGGTACGACCTGAAGGTTGGCAATCCACAGAAATCACATGATTTCTGTGATCGGTTCTTAGGGCCTAAGTAGGCAAAATGCCAGACTTAATGACGCTACATCTTCACTCCTACAAAGGATTTAAAGCAAGTGGAAAGGGCTCCCTTCTATATAGTTATTCCAGCACTGCAGACTGCAGAGACCAGTTACCCAGGAGGAAATGAAAGCCTTGCAGGATGTATATTATGGCACTACATCCCAGCTCCTTCTCCTCCCAAATTCCTACCCTGTTCAGACACCCCCACCCCCAATCAGCCAGTGTTAAATTGGATCTGGCAATCATATGGCCGACCCTCCTGGCCATACCAAGGTTATAAAGGCCCACGATGGGAGAAAGCGAGGCAAACAACCTGGGTCTTGCAAATGAGCAGCCGTCAGTCAGATTATTTAATAGAGACAATGGGTGGTTTTTGCTGGAATTAGGGTTGTGCACTTCGGCATGGTTCGGCCGCCTCGGTGATCACCAAAACCCGAGGTAGCCAGAGGAGGAACAGCGGTGATGTGCCAGCCAGCAGCCACTGCACGTCCTCTCTACGGCATGGCGCTGGCCTCCTACACAACACTTTGGCCTTCAGTGATTGCCAAGGAGGCCAAACCCGCCCTGTTCAAGAAAAGAAAGAAAGAGGCTCCTGCTGAGCTTCCCCAATCGAGTGCAGAACACTTTCTGTTTCAATTGGGGGGGGGGAATAGAGGAAGACCCAAGTTCAAATCAATCTGAATTCAGCAGGATACACAACAGAATAAACAAAGTAAGTGCAGAATCAGCCAAGATCTCATTTGTGGTTGCCAGTTCCCACTTGAGGCTTGGAGAGCCCCTGGTTTGGTGTCTTTTCTCCTCTTCCAGTGGTTTAAGAAACTAGGGGAAATCCCCCTCCTGCCCCCCCCCCACAAAGCAGGCAAGAAGCCTAAAACAAAAGATTTCTATGTCACCCAGGAGTGATGTAGGGATGTCGGTGATGCCATGGCTGGGGTCTCTGGTTTTGTGGCAGAACTCTATGGTAAGTAGCTAATTCTATGAAAGAGTTTTGCCTGAAACCAGAATGTCACCCCCTGGCATCAGTGACATCTCTACATCACTTCTGGGTGACAAAGAAATCAATTTTCATTTTTTCCTCAGTTTTCATGGCCAGTGTCATGTAAGAGCCAGTGTAGTGCAGTAGTTAAAGACTCTAGTCTGGAAAATTGGGTTTGATTCCCCATTCCTCCACATCAAGCCAGCTGGGTGATGTTAGCTAGTCAAAATTCTCTCAGAGCAGTTATGTGGGAGCTCTCTCAGCCCCACCTTCTTCCTAGGGTGTCTGTTGTGGGGAGAGGAAGGGAAGGTGATTGTGATCTACTTTGAAACTCCTTTGGGTAAAAAACTCCTTATACTGGAATGAAAGGAGTGAAGCACTTGTTGCTGATTGAAATCCCAGAACAATCAAGAAGCATAACTAGGGAAATCCTCTTATCCCTAATCTTCTGCTTTTGCATTTGTAATTACATTAGTCACCTATTCCCTTTTGTCTTGTTTATCGGCTGCATCTTTCAAATCCCTCAAAGTAACAACAAATAGATCTAACAGGATTTGATGCTGAAGCCTACAGTGTTTGTAAGGTTTGTGTAAGCTTCTTTGGGACTCCTTAGATCAGGGGTAGCCAAACTGCAGCCCTCCAGATGTCCGTGGACTACAATTCCCAGGAGCCCCTGGCAGCATTTGCTGGCAGGGGCTCCTGGGAATTGTAGTCCGCGGACATCTGGAGGGCCGCAGTTTGACTACCCCTGCCTTAGATAGTGAAAAGCAAGTCATAAAAGCAGCTATTATTATTATCAACATTATTACTGTTATTATTATTACAATTTTGATAGACCACCCCTCTCTGCAAGTGGTCTTGGGAAGTTTTACAACATAAATTTAAAAAAAATTAATAGTCTGGTCTTAAAAACATTATAAAATTAAAATTGCATCCACCCTGCCCCCTAACTATCTTGAATCTGTCCTGCTATTGGCCAGGAACAAATGCCCAGCCAAAAAAAAAAGGGGGGGGAAGCGTGATGAGGAAAAGTGGGAGGCCTACCTGATATAGTGGTTAGGACAGCTTGGTGAAGTTCTTAAGAGTGGGGACTTCTAATATGGTGAGGCGGGTTTGATTCCCCGCTTCTCCTCCACATGCAGCCAGCTGGGTGCCCTTGGTCTCACCACAGCACTGATAAAGCTGTTCTGACCGAGCAGTAATATCAGGGCTCTCTCAGCTTAATCCACCCCACAGGGTGTCTGTTGTGGGGAGAGGAAAGGGAAGGCGACTGTAAGCCGCTTTGAGACTCCTTCGGGTAGAGGAGCATATAAAAGCAGCATATAAAACCAACTCTTCTTCTTCAAACACATTTGGCAGCATTCATTTTCTTGATAGCTGGTTGTGGGAGGGAAATTCTCTTGAGCACAAGCATGGAAAAAATTTTGAAAGGGCACTTCTAGTATCTTCCAAAGAGTCAAAACGGGAACAGGGTTTTTCTAGGGACAAGTAAAACAGGGACTGTCAAGACTAAACTGGAACAGATAAGATATATATTCTTCCATGCATATAAGCACCAACTCTTCTTTGTCGTTGTCTTCATCTTCTTCAGTTTCAACCATAGGGCTGGCAGAAGAGTGTCGTCTTACAACCCCAGTGGAACTATGATAGCTAATCTTCTTCTTTGTGTGGGTGATATAGAAACACTGTGTTATTTTTCAGGCACCTTCCTTCCCTGCTGTCAGTAATTTCCTGCAATCCCCTGTGCATTAATCCACAGGACCAGGCAACCCTAATCTAAGGTTTTTTTTTTAACTTTAACTTTAACTACTGTCTTTATCTTGCATCTTTTTTCTCCTTCTGGAAAGGCATTGTTTTTAAGGGAGTACCCTTAAAAATATCATGTGCACAGTGAGGTGTAATGTAGTGGTTAGAATGCTGTACTTGGCCTTAGCAGTATTGCCACTGACCCAGGGGCCAGCTGGGATCTGCAGATGTCTGGTATGTGAGGATGGGCATATGCCCTGCCAGTGGCTTTCTTCCACATTACCAGGACCAGTGGCACTGCAACCACCTCAGTCCCTGCCCTCTATTACCTCCACAGAGAACTGATCCTGAGAACTGATCAAAATGCACTTGCATGCCACTGCTGGGCATAAACACCAGGGGTTGAGTGCCCCTTATACATCCCCTTCCTTTGTATTTTGAGAAGCTAAATCTCTAGGTCAGGAATTCCCAGCTAGGGGTACGTGGACACCCAGGGATTCATGGGAGCTCTGGAAGGGATTCACAGCCTTTCCCCTCCTACCTTTATGGGTGGAGCCACAAGCTAGTGAGCGAGCAGCTTCCGTTGCTCCCCCTCCCAAGCACGAGTGAATTCTCTCATGGTTTATGTGCCTGCATTTATTGATATACTAGAAGCAAAGCCTGTGGCAACCTGGGAAACAATGTGCACTAGGACAAAGCTCTCCCATACCTGCGAGCTGAAGGCCAACATTATATGCAGAGTATTTTGATTTAAAATTTTGGAGTTGGTTGAAATATTGAAAACTTTCTGGATAAGTTTGAAAAGTATAGGTGGAAACAACCACCGATGAAAGATCTACTTTGAAAACGGAACAAAATCTAGAGTCCGTTCCGGTTGTTTTCATTTACCATTAAAATAGAGATTGTATAAAAGATATCGCTAAGTGATTTTGATAGCCTGGGAAAGGTTCTCTCTTTTTATGTTAGGATATTTATTCGGAGCCGCCTGTTTTTTCCTGTTTAAGCTGGGAGAGAACCTCTGACCCGAAACCACCCACTGATCTTCGATGGTAGAGTGGAACTTCAAATTTGACTCTCTCAGAGCCTAGACTAGAGGTAGTCAAACTGTGGCCCTCCAGATGTCCATGGACTACAATTCCCAGGAGCCCCTGCCAGCGTTCGCTGGCAGGGGCTCCTGGGAATTGTAGTCCATGGACATCTGGAGGGCCGCAGTTTGACTACCCCTGGCCTAGACGAACAGTCAAACCACTATGTCCCATTGTTGTGGCTGACATAGTTCATTTTGAATTGTTAACATATTACAGGGCACCATGTGCTTATGGTAATAACACCTCTTTTGCCAGAAAGTGTAGAATTATCCTGATTTTCTCAGTATGAAATCTGAGTGCTGGATCAGCATATGCAAAGGTCTAAAAGAAAATTAAAGGATCTTTGAAAATACAGACACTGAGATTTTGTAGCACCCTGTTAGAGACACTGGGAACATTCCATTAGAATGAGAACAATTTTTATTTTAAAAGAAATGTTAGCGAGTTTACTATGGTGAGCACAGTTTGCATCTGGAATCTCAGAATGCAGTCGTAGGATAATTGTATTCCATGCATGCTGGAGAAAAGAATGTGAGAGAAATATCAAGAGTGCTGTATTAAAAAGGTAGAAGGGAGGAGACTTAAGAATGGGATTTGTTTTGTCAGTATAAAACAATCTGTGCAGAAATATTAACTAACGTTTAGCTTTCTTTTAAAAATTTTCATAATTTTAAAAGGAGAATTGATGATGTACTAGGGTGTTTTTCACAAACATTTTTTTGGTATAATTAGATACTTATACGCAGTGATTTCTGTATTTATTGAACTTTAATTAGTTGTTTAGTTCGTACTATGGAGTTTTTAATAGGATTTTGAATTCATTTGCCGCAGCTTCTAGGAGAAGTGACTTTGTAATTAACTGTCTTCTTTTTTTGTGGGGGGGGGGACATAAATGAACAAAGGGTGAAAGAGATATTAGTGTTTGTTTCTAAGAACTAAGTATTTTCTGCTAGTTGGAACATAACGTCACTTGTTTTCTTATTGTCCAGGAGTGGCTGAAGAAGAGCTGGGGTTTTTGTACCCCACTTTTTACTACTTGGAGAAGTCTCAATATGCCTTAGGAATTCTTACCCTTTGTCTTCCCCCAACAGAGGGAGGAAGGTGCTGATGAAGACTTCAAGAGACCTGAGAGACAATGAGGCAAGGCTGAGGGGTAAGGCCTACCCTATGTTCATGCCAAAGCAAAGTATGATGGAGGAGGGGAAGGAGGAGCATGTCCTAAAGGATGAAGTAAGTGCCAGTCAGGTTGGCTCAGTTCTCACAGTGGGAGGTCTGATGAATTCAAGTGGTGCTGCTCAGAGTGCAAGATTTAAATGGGGCATGATGGCCAAGTCAGGGAGGAAGAGCACAGGAACAGCACAAAGGTGCACGCAGGACAACTGGAAGACACTGGACATAGGAAACAGGATACAGCTGAACCCCCTGCCTCGTCTGTATGTCTGAGGCCAGCTTTTGAGCTGTAGATGTAAAATGGAACTCTGGAGGGCCACACCCTGCCAGACTTACCTCTGGGGATCTCCGTCTCTGACACTTGTTAGGCAAATATTGGCAGTGACCACCACTTAGGGTGGTCATCAGCCTGCTGGGATATAGCAGCTCTAGCAGCTACTGGTCATAAGAAGACAGCTGATTTTTCATCAGGCAATTCTGTGATTTGATTCCCAGTTTGATCAAGCACAGGGTATAGTTGTGGGCAACTCTGTCTCCCCAAGTGTAGCAAATCTATTTATGACTTCCTTTGAATTTAATTTCATGAGCCTCTTGTGGCGCAGAGTGGTAAGGCAGCCGTCTGAAAGCTTTGCCCATGAGGCTGGGAGTTCGATCCCAGCAGCCGGCTCAAGGTTGACTCAGCCTTCCATCCTTCCGAGGTTGGTAAAATGAGTGTGGCCAACCTCCCCACAGGCCCAGCAGTGCTGCAGGAGGCAAGGACCTGGCAGTAGGACCCCCATGCAGGACTCTGGGAACTCATGAACTGGAGCTGTTTGCAAACCCTCCCTTCCACTCTTGCTGTGGGAGGTTGGGAGATGGTAGCAAGACCACCATGTATGACCACAGCAGCTCCGGGGGTGGAAGTTGGCTGTCAGTGGGCTCCTCATGCCTCTTCTCACCATGGGAGGTTGGGAGCCAGCAGCAGCACCCCCCCCCCACACACACACACACACACATGACATCTCTCTCTGTGCAGACCTGGGAGTCAGTGGCAGGCCCTCCCAAGAGCTTCTGCAGTGTTCCTTGGGCCACAGGGAGGGTGGCCAGAAGGGTTGTCAGTGGGCTGCACTGAGGGTTGTACCACTCCTCCTCCCATGTAGAGGTAGGAAGATGGGCACCAAGCTACCACAGAGACTTCTGGCTTCTCTGCCCCAGGCAGGACTGGGAGTTGACAAAGGGCCCTTGATGAGCTCTGGGGAAACTGAGCTGGGGTGGAAGCTCACAGTGCTGCTCAGCCTGTGGAAAGGATTGGGGGTGGGGGAGAGCAACCCTCCTCCAAGCCAACCCCATTGTTTACCTCCTGCTCATGGCCATTGACAGGGCCAGCAAATGCTGACTATGTGTGCTATGACCTGTTCCCACTGCTCTAACCTCACTCCTGGCCATGGCCAGAGGCAGTGAGGGCTGAGTGTCTGCACTCGGGGCTGGTCCCATCCTCTTCCCCTGCTCCTGGCTGCTTACATGGGCAGTGGTGGCTATCCTCCACCCCTCCTCTGCTGTTTTCACTCCACTCCTTGCCACGACCCCAGGCAGCAGGGGATGAGCACACCACCATGGCAGAAAGTGGATGCTAGGTGGTTTCTCCAAGCCTACCCCACCACTTTCCTCACTCTCCTACCCATAGCAGGAGGAAGGGCCTAGATGCCAGCCCACAGTCTGCCTCCCCCCCATCTCACTAGCATCCTAGACACCAAGAGAGCTCATGAGCATGCCAAGGCCCTTCAGCCCATTTTTAAAGTGGGCTTTGCCATGCTGCCCTCCACCAAACTCTCCCTGTCCTCTGGTGTCGAACTGGCTGTAGAGGGGTTGCTGCCAGGTCCTTACTCCCTTTTTTTTTCTTTTTCTTTTTTTGCAGCATTTGTGGCCACCTCATCCACTCTGCTCTCCCTGCCCTACTGTGGTGATTGCTGGCAGGGGGGATGACTCCTAGCCCACTTTTGAAGTGTGCTTTGCCCCCTAGTATATGGATGGATGGACGGACGGACGGACAGACAGACAGATATTCAAAGCTTATACTGTGCTCATTCAAAATTTTGTTATAATGATCTTTTCATAATTTTCCTAAATGTGACCAATATTGTATCCACTATATGTTTGTCCTGTATACAAAATGAAACTAAGAAAGAGAGGAAATGTTTTGACATATTTTTTATTTAAAATCAACAAGCATCTCCTAAATGCATCTAGCAGTGAAATATGGTTTGCAGCCGGCACGCTTCCGCATCTTATGTCCTTTGTTCTGGTACTTCATTGTCAAAGATGTTTCTATATATTAAGATATAATTTGTTAAAAAAAGAGTCTAGTGGTTATAACACTTTGTTAGAATTAACAGTAAAGGCTGTAATCAAACTGCATAATAGTTTCATTATTTGAGTAAATTGGGACTCATTTGCACTTCATTCCTGACTGTCAGTGTATCCTCCCCCTTTTTAAATGGGAATTATATTATGCATGTCGTATTATTTTAATACTGAGATGGGTAATTATTTTTTTCAACTGATTACTTTTACCAAAGTTTTTTTTTTCCTAGTGAAGTTGTCATATCAGTTCCATATCACTGCTTATGTCAAGAATGAAGGATGTAGTAATTTGCAGAGGATTAGACCAAACACGGATGAGATGAAAGTTTGTATGAGTATCCTAATATCCTTCCCATAAAGATCCCATTCCCCTGCCTGGTGGAATGAGCACAGGTCCACAGGGCCTACAAAATTGAGCTCTTTTACCAGGTCTTTGGCTGGGGCCAATGAAAATGAACATCTAGCTTCTATCAGGCCCTACTCACATGCCACTATATACCATTGATATGGAACATCTATGGGCCATTATGCACGGCCACCGAAACGGTGATTTCGGGTCACATGGAAAACGCGGAGGGGGAAGACTCGACGCACACCGGTTATGCACGGGGTGGGGCACGATGGCGGCAAAACCCAGAGTAACCGATTATGCACGCGGCGATCCGGGCACCGCTTCTGGTTGCGCCCCAGTCACCCGGAAGCTGCGCTTTCTTCCGCGTTTCACTGACGCGGCTTTTTCGGCGGTATGCACCGAAGCTGTGGCCGGTTGCAGCCGGCTCCATGCGTTATCGGTGATTTTAGTCGCCGCCATTCCACCCCAAATGTGCGCTAAAACCCCCGTGCATAATGGGTCTATGATGGTCTCAATGAAATACAATAAGATATACCAGTTTTTAGATATATAATGCTAGATTTTTTTAAAAAAATCTGAAGTTGTTTACTCCTATTTTAATTGGGTTTTGTTGTATTTTAAACTATTTAAGCTAAATTTAACTTTTAAGTGTATAGTATACCTTGTTGTGCACCACCCAGAACCAGGTCACCAGAATAGGATGTATAAACAATCGGATGGAGGGAGGGAGGGGAGAGAGAGAGAGAGAGAGAGAGAGAGAGAGAGAGAGAGAGAGAGAGGTATTTAATATAGTCAAAGACCAGCAAGTTATAAGATCAACAAAGAACTGATAAATCCCTATTTAAAAAGTCAATGTATGGCTCAATCTCAGAATTTTTGCAAGTCCCTGGCTTTCTTAGAGAGCCATGAGAATTGGGAAAAAATGTTACAAAACATTTCTGTCTAAGTACTTCATGAAATATTAGGGTTTGTGAAATGCTTATGTTTGAGACCCTGGAGATATGTTACCAATCAGAATGGATAATGCTGATCTTGATAGACCAGTGACTGGACTCAGTATAGGGGAACCAGATATATCCCTGCCCTGTGTTTTTATAGCTGTTTTTTTAGTGTATTGATATGTGCATTTTAGCTCAGATATAATTGTTTAATTATGTTTTTTAACTTACTTTTTCAGATGTGTTTTTTATATATGTTTTAAATTTGTTAGTTAGCTTGGTGGGCCTGATGATATCCATAATCAAATTTAATCAAAAGGAGACAATTAGCTCGTTGGGTGGCGGGTGCTCAAGGCATCAGTAAATGATACGACAGACACTCCTAACCCAAGATGTCTGTAGAAAACATCCTGATGTTCAGCCATCCATGCCTAGGCACGATTGGCTGGTAAATGTCTTGTTGCCAAGTACATCACAGGTATGTATCTCAGGGAGGCAAACTTCTTCTCTTTGAGGGTTGAAGTTGGCAAGTAGATTCTGTGCATATCCATGAAGCTACTGATCTTTCAGTCACGGTTTCTGTCTCTACTGTGGTTCATCTTCTGCTGGAAGTGCTATGGCTGATGATCAACAGCACCATTACCTTTTAGGAGCCCTTCTTCAGATTCTTCATCAGTCTCTGCAGACATCTAGGGTGCATTCGGTGAGCAGCGTGTCCTCCAAGTACTGCCAGAGGGCAACATTGAAAGCATGTGCACTGCTCTTTTAGGCTATACTCTCTTCCAGAAATGCTTGCCACTTCCACCATGGACTTCTCAATATCATGAAGGTAGCTATACTTTTTATCTATCCCTTATATTCTCCTGTTGGTTAGAGTGGGGTGTCCCCTACTTAATTGGTCCTCTGGGGGTGAGTGATGTCTTCGAAGGCCAATCAGGTAGTAAATGTGCCAGGCACATGCATACTGGACTTCATTGTGTGGAATGTTAAGGTTGCAAGGGTAGTTGACAAAAGTGACACATGGGGGGAGGGGGGAACTATGGCTGACTGGGGATGGCCTGAGTTTTCCCCCTTATGCATGGCCCTACCTCAACATACATAATGATGGATCCTGGGGGGGGGGGGGAAGGGTACATGGATTGCTGCAGGGCAATTGAGGGCCTGAGTTGGGCCAGGCCTGGTATTGTTCCAGACCATGCTTGATACCATGCAAAACTGGGAAAGCCCCATGCGCAAACAAGCAGTGATTACAAGCTCATTCCTCAGGCAGAAAACATTGGTATGAACTATTATGAAGAGATTAGCAGAGTACAACTAGCCACATTTCTGCCTTGAGGTATCTCTGAAATATATACACACACAAAATTACATCCCTCTTCACAGGGGAACAAAAGATTCAGTTCACTTATTATTTTTATGGGAAACAGTCACATTCTGTACTGCTGGCTCAGCAAAAAGAGAAAAATTCAGATGGAAGAGGCTGGGATAAAAATAACACAAACAAAAGTGAGTTATTTTCTTGTCGGGAAAAGCAAAGGATGAAGCACACTCTGTCTGCTGAGGTACCCAACATGATTAGAACTAAAATAAATAATAAACCAAAGTTTTCACACCCCAATAAGTTTTCATTTTCTTTAGATTTCAGTGACAAAGGCACATATATCTAGGCCCTATCAAGCTATGTGAGACACAGATGTCTCTTCAGAACCTAATTTTAACAGATGTTCATGGTGCTATGCATGTTCTGTTTCATAAGCAGGGGGAAGTTAATTTAGTTAGTTGTATCCCACTTTTCTCTGTGATTGGACACAAAGAAGTTCATCACAACATTCTCCCTCCCTCTACATTATTCTCAAAACAACCACCCCATATGATAGGTAAGGCAAGAGATTTTGATAGGCCCACAGTCAGGCAAGCTTCCATAGCAGAGCTTTGGGACCATAAGTGAGTATTCCCTCCCCAACTTTGTCATCCACCCAATTTCAGAAGGTGGGGGATCCAAAGATGACCATAGTGGTTGGGTGAGTTCATAAGAGAGTCCTTCAGGTATTTTGGTCCCAACTTGGTGTAGTGGCTAAGAGCAGAGGCCTCTAATCTAGAGAACCAGGTTTGATTCCCCACTCTTCCACATATACCCAACCAGGTGAACTTGGACCGGTCATAGTCTTCTCAGTCTCAACTACCTTGCAGAGTGTCTCTTTTGGGGAGAGGAAGGGTAGGTAAGTATAAGACTCCACCAAGGCATAAAAAGTGGAGAACACAAAAGCAGCTCTTCTTATTCCATATACAGCTTTGAAGGCCAACTTCACAACCATGAATTGTGCCTAGATGCAAACAAGAACCAGTGTAGATAGACCAAGATGGGTATGGTCCCTATGATCCACTCAACTCAACGCCGTGGATGCAGCATTCAGTCCAGTTCAGATGTCTGAACCCTTAACAAGGGTAGTGTCACAAAATAACCTTAAAAGGGCAGTAAGGGGGGGGGGAATGTCCATGAAAATAGAATGAAGGATGATGATGAAAAGAAATGGCTGTGCCCACCTAGCTGTGTAGTCTGAGTAGAACCTGATTTCCCAGTTCTTAATACAAAACTTCCCCAACTTTATTACCAAGGGGGACAAGATGGTAGCAGTGTGACTGATGATGATCCCATGCCATTGTCACTGCCTCATATTTTCTGGGAAGAGTCAGGGCCTTTCCACCTTGATTGTCCCTTAGCAATAGCAGTCTCTTCTTTCTAAGCACATCACTCAGACCTTTACCACACAATAGCCATCATGCCGGGTGGCAGCCTGGTGTTTTCCTTAGGATGGATTTCCTCACCTCTTCTTGGATCCGCATGGGGGAGCTTTTGGCCCGGTGCACCTTGTCCGTCCCAGAATTATGCTAACCCCAGGGAGCCGGGGAGGTGAAGTTCCACCACACTGTGGGGGCAGCGTCGGCCAGTTTGTTCCAAGTTGATGGAAGTTTCTGTTTTAGATGGGGGGATGGGGTGTTGCTTGTTAAAGAACAGGCAAAAGCCCATAATCATTGTCTTCTATAACACCCAAAAATTGTCACTAAGAGATTGTTATGTCTTTAAGTTTCCATTAATGGTAAAGTGCAAATGTGTGTCTATTACTTCTCAGTTTTTACATTTCCTCTGATTTTTACAAACAACACTTTTCCAAACATGATGGCCATATATACCAGCAGCCCTTCACCCATGCATAGGTCCTTCTACCAAGTAGACAGTAATATGTCATGTTGTCTGAACAGGGATTATGTGTGTAATTTGCCTGCTTTAGTACATGTAAATTAACCACTGGGGTTGCCAATTTCTAGTTTTTGTGTACTGAAGTAAGGTAAAGGTAAAGGTATCCCCTGTGCATGCACCAGGTCATGTCTGACCCTTAGGGTGATGCCCTCCAGCGTTTTCATGGCAGACTCAATACAGGGTGGTTTGCCAGTGCCTTCCAGTTTGGTGTAGTGGTTAGGAGTGCGGACTTCTAATCTGGCATGCCAGGTTCGATTCTGCACTCCCCCACATGCATCCAGCTGGGTGACCTTGGGCTCGCCACGGCACTGATAAAAAACTGTTCTGACCGGGCAGTGATATCAGGGCTCTCTCAGCCTCACCCACCCCACAGGGTGTCTGTTGTGGGGAGAGGAATGGGAAGGCGACTGTAAGCCGCTTTGAGCCTCTTTCGGGTAGGGAAAAGCGGCATATAAGAACCAACTCTTCTTCTTCTTCTTCTTCCTCAGTCATTACCATTTACCCCCCAGCAAGCTGCGTACTCATTTTATTCATTTTACTGACCTCGGAAGGATGGAAGGCTGAGTGAACCTTGAGCTGGCTGCTGGGATGGAACTCCCAACCTCATGGGCAGACAGCTTCAGACAGCATGTGGCTGCCTTACCACTCTGCGCCACAAGAGGCTCATGTGTACTGAAGGACTTGCATGCAATACACATTCTCTCCCCCCCACCCTAGTCAGCTTTGAGTATTGGGAATGCCATGGGTGGTATGCACTCCTAATATGAGTGACCATCAAGCTTCTAGTACCCAGGGTGTAATGTTTGGAAAGGGCTCTCATTAATCCAGGTTCTTTCACAGATTCCAGCAAAAGGGTTTCCACTGCTGTTGACAGGCAGTTGTACCTTCCTTGAGTCAGTGAGCCTTCTTTTATGATGAGATGGAAGACATGCACAAAATGTGACCGGTGCAAAAGACACTCCATGAGTATAACTTTGTAAGCCCAACTGCCATTATGCATGTGAGCCCAAATCCCATGATATTTCTCCATGTTTCAGAGAAGGAAGAATTGTGAAACTCAACTCTCCAGGCAGTTGATGCACTTCCACCATGATAAGACAAGTCCACTTCCACAGTTCTGTGGGCTCTCTAATATGTGGTAATATTAGAGAGAGGTTTGTTACTCTGAAAACAAATGGAAAACATTGGCACTTGTTTAGAAGTGTTTTGTTTTGTTTTAATTACAATTTGTGATGTCGACACTGTAGGCTTCAGGAACAAATCCTGTTAGATCCATTTGTTATTCCTTTGAGGCATTTGAAAGATGTAGCTGATAAACAAGACAAAAGGGAATAGGTGACTAATGTAATTACAAATGCAAAAGCAGAAGATTAGGGATAAGAGGATTTCCCTGGTTATGTTTCTTGATTGTTCTGGGATTTCAATCTGCAACAAGTGCTTCACTCCTTTTTCATTCCAGTATAAGGGTTTTTATACCCAAAGGAGTTTCAAAGCAGCTTACAATCACCTTCCCTTCCTCTCCCCTCAACCTAAACCCTGGGAAGTAGGTGGGGCTGAGAGACCTCAAACCTAACTGCTCTTTGAGAACAGCTCTAACAGGACTGTGACAAGCCCAAGGTCACCTAAGCTGGGGAATCAGACCTGGCTCTCCAGGTCAGAAGCCACCACTCTTAATTCTGGTTCTCCATGTTCCAGAATTCGAGCGTGCATTATTTGATTCCATTTTCAGTTCCTTCCATTCATCTTCCCCCCCCCCCCTCTTTGGTGTTATCAATGTACATTTTGATAGAAAATAGAGACAATCTTGCAGTGCTCAGGCATTTGCATTCATCTTTTGTGCAGTGTTTTACTGATGCACACATGAACTCCTGTATGTTGGTAAAAAACCACCCTAAATTAAATCCTGATACAGTCATGTATCCAATCACATCAAATGACAGTCCTTTACACCTGAATAAATACAAGATGGTGGGGCGGGGCCATCCAAATGACTACATAGGTAACAGAAAAAAGAGGGAAAGAGGTGTGCAATCTGTGGGGATTATAGGCTTTACATGTACACAAAAAGTTTTCAAAAATTGGTGATAGAAAATACAGTTATGGTTTGGATCCTATGACATCACACACCTCAAAATGGCTAACAGCACAACCATCAGTTATAAGGATAGAAAAACATGGTCCCTTTGCAAATTAAAAATACATTTTTTTCTTTAAAAATATAGTCCAATCTTGCCCATTCATAATACAAGAGTAAGAGTTGGTTCTTATATGCTGCTTTTTTTTACCCAAAGAAATCTCAAAGCAGCATACAGTTGCCTTCCCTTTCCTCTTTCCACAACAGACACCCTGTGAGGTGGGGGAGGCTGAGAGAGCCCTGATATTACTGAAGAAGAAGAGTTGGTTCTTATATGCTGCTTTTCTCTACCCATAATACAAGAGGAAGAGTTGGTTCTTGTATGCTGCTTTTTTTCTACTCAAAGAAATCTCAAAGTGGCATACATTCGCCTTTCCTTTCCTCTCCCCACAACAGACACCCTGTGAGGTGGGGGAGGCTGAGAGAGCCCTGATATCACTGCTCGGTCAGAACAGTTTTATCAGTGCTGTGGCGAGCCCAAGGTCACCCAGCTGGCTGCATTTGGGGGAGTGCAGAATTGAACCCTGCTCGCCACACTCCTAACCACTATACCAAACGGGTGTAAGCCATGAAGTCACAAGTGATTGATTTATAGGAATTCCTCATGAAGTGTTCAAGGCAAGGGATGAGCAGTGTTGGTTTACCATTACCTTTCTCTGCATAGCATCCCCAATCTTCTTTGTTGCTCTTCTATCCAAGTATGAAATATGGCTCATTTTGCATACCTTCTGAGATCTCAGAAGGTTAGGCTAACTGTTTACCCACCATCAAGTGCCCCATAGAATAGTTCTTGCACATCTTCCCGTACAAAGGCATTGAAGGCACTTTCCATATTCACTAAGGTAGGTTATTTCAGAAGACTGGGCCTACCACATAGTAAGCTATCTGTTACCATACCAATGACCTAGGAGAGAGTACCACCAGCCTTTGACTTCTCTGAAGAGCACCAGGGAATTCCTGGGATCCTGTCATCCATAAAATGAACCATAAGGTCACAGAGAACAGGGATGTGTTTTTGCAGAGAGAGACCCATTTGATCTACCTGTCAGGAAGAGCAAGATCAGCAGTTGTTATAAAACATGATCTAGGTATTGAAATGTGTGGAATGTGTCCTACGTTGATTATAGAATCATAGAATCATAGAGTTGGAAGGGGCCATACAGGCCATCTAGTCCAACCCCCTGCTCAACGCAGGATCAGCCCAAAGCATCCTAAAGCATCCAAGAAAAGTGTGTATCCAAACCTTTGTTTGAAGACTGCCAGTGAGGGGGAGATCACCACCTCCATAGGCAGCCTATTCCACTGCTGAACTGCTCTGATTGTGAAAAAATGTTTTCCTGATATCTAGCCTATATCGCTGTACTTGTAGTTTAAACCCATTACTGCGTGTCCTTTCCTCTGCAGCTAATGGGAACAGCATCCTGCCCTCCTCCAAATGACAACCTTTCAAATACTTAAAGAGGGCTCTATCTTCTGGAGTATTTGCCAGTCCTCCCAATTTGGTGTCATCTGCAAATTTGATGAGTAGTCCCTCCGCCCCCTCATCTAGATCATTAATAAATATGTTAAAAAGTACCGGACCGAGCACTGAGCGCTGAGGTGCCCCGCTACTCACCTCCCTCCAGTCTGATGAAACACCACTGACAACAACTCTTTGAGTGCGGTTCTCTAACCAATTCCCTATCCACCTAACTATCTGAAAATCCAGATTGCAGTCCTTCAATATATCCATCAGAACATCATGGGGAACCTTGTCAAAAGCTTTACTAAAATCCAGGGTTGAGAGATCAGGGTTCACTTTTCCAAATGGGGGCAAGTTCCCTAAAGCTTGATTGGGTAAGAGACTTCCCAGAAGCAAAGTTAGGAGGGGTTAACAGAGGGTACCCCCTCCATCTTCATTATTTCCTATGATGGGAATTTATGAACAGTCCAGAGAATCTATCTTTCCCCTCTTAAGAAACAATAGAGGTTGGATGAGGGCAACCCTATTGGTTGCCACTAGGATTGGATCCACTGATCCAATCTTTTTGAAATTTGGGGGTTGATTTGAGAAGAGTCTCCTTCAAGGACGCTGCAAGTTTGGTCTCTCTACCTCAATTTCCACCCCCAGAGCTCAGAAAAGGCAAAATGGGGAACGTCTCCATAAACTTTAATGCCACCATTGGTTTCAATGGTCCCAAAAAGATATGTATTCTGCCAAATTGATTTGGCCAAATAATTTATTTTATAAAAGAACTATGGGTGATTCAGACAAATTGATTCAGCCAGAAGCAACGCAGACCGAATTCAAAACAGTCCAATTTTTTCTTGCACATCCCCAGTAAATAGACCCAGGGCAGGTTTAGGATGCGGCTTACTCGCAGGAAAAGGTTGCAGCCCTTTAATGGTTAATTTACTTGGGTGTGTCAGTTCCAAGAAGCAAGACAATGAATCAATGTATTTGGTAATGTGTCAACAGCCTGAGCTGAATCAGAATCAAAAGTTTAGTTGAAAGGTTTTATTAGCTTTAATTATATTCCCATGAGGTTTTTGCTTTCATTTTCCTCAGCTGGACTTTGAAAACTACATCACAGTGTTTTGATGCATCATTTTGAAATGTAAAAAGGTGTTTATGCATATTTCCTTGTTTCACTTGCCCCACCGATCATAGCCCCTAAACCACTTCAATATACCAAATGTATAGACATCAAATGGGACATCTAGTTAAGTTAAGGACTCTATCATGTAGCTTCCTTTTCCTTCAGAACTCTAATTATCTAGCAAATGTACTGGCCTTGTTTGTTCCATGGTTGAGCCATGTGTATAATCTGACACATCTGATTAATCTCCAGGTTGCTTTTCATGCCTGAATATTAGCAGTTTGGGTTTAGTAATCACATCATATTTCATGAAACCAGTATTTTCCCCCTAGTAGGAACAACGGATTTAGCAGATCTATTTCCTGTAGTACCAGGTGTTTTTTTCCCCCAAAGAAAGGGAGCACGAGAGCAAAAAAAACTATAATTCAAGAACTAACAGACATCTTTGGTTAAATTTTATTCCCCAAGTCATAAAGAGTGGTTGTTAACCTACAGGCTGCGAACAATTCATTTTGTGCTCTTTAATGTTTTCAAATATTATTTTTTACAAAGAAACCATTATTAGAAATGAATGTGGCAGATCCAACTAAAATATGGCCTTGTAGAACAGTTTAATTCTCTCAATTTAAGCCAAAAGTCAGCTCTAAGGGATGTTGCCAATGAGTAGCCAATGAAACTCTTCTGCCAAATCACATTCCTTAACTGTCACACACTCTAAAGAAACATCATATTTCAGATTCTTTTTTCCCCCAGTAAGCACGGAAGTATATAACTACCTCATTTGTCATAGCCATTTGTCTATGGAGCCAAGGACCGTAATATAACTGTATATATTTGGGAAGGAAAGAATGAAATAGTTTTTTGATTGATAATATAACAGGTCCAATGAGTTTCCTCACTCAGCCTCTATTAGAGGAATGACAGTAATGATTTTGGTTGGAAGTTATGTCCCAAGCCTACGACTGACCATCATACATGGTGACCATCAAATATATAACCTCATAACCAATTATGCTCTTTGAGTCATGCACTAGCATTCCATCTTCAAAAGAGGTAAGATCTGTCACAGGGAGAAGCAAGTTAGTTACCTGGAAATAACAGAAGGTACTGCCGTAAGGATGCATAAACACTTACCAGCCCTGCACACATTCAGCTTGTTGGTAATAAACATAGAACCATTTCCCCCCATTGAGCAGTTCAGCTGTTCAAGAGCACCTTGGTTCAGTTCAGTAGGCTCCTTACCCTACTGCAGACCCTCCAATACAATGCAATCAATAGTATTCCATACATGTGTCTTCTCACATGACCTAATTGGAGTCTTCTTTTCCCCCACAGGCAGACCCGCCATTGCTGTGTATCACTCGACAGTCACCAATTTGAATGCAGAAAACCAGTTAGTCAACCAATGATTATAATGATACACTTTAAGAAAGTTTTACCATTTTGGTCTCAAAGTCTGTGCCTTCTATGTTATTTCACTCACACACACCTAGAGACTTGTGGGCTTCATCTTCTCCAGACGTTATATAATTGCCTGATCTGTCCATTGATGATCCTGGGGAAAATTGATTTCATCTACTCTTCAGGAGTAAAAACAGCAGTGAGGCAGAAAGAAATCGCACTCTGCTCTCACAGCTGATGTGCAGTCACAAAGATGCCCAGGAATTGCTCATGCTATGTGACCAGGAGGCTCAGGGATGGAATACTCCTCTCACAAATTCTCATGGTTGTCAAAAAGAATGCATTTGCATCCTGAATGTTTGCTGTGAAGTTCACAATACTTGTAGCTGCCCCTAGAAGTCTAAGTTCTCTCTCTTTTATTATTTCTGGGGACAGGGGTGGAAGGCTTCCTTTGTTCAAAAAGCCTTTCATCTGTCCGGCTTAGAGCTTTGTGTGTGTACGTTGTCATCAAGTTCCTTCCCACTTATGGTGACTGTATGAACTAATGACCTCCAAAACATCATTAACAACCTTGCTCAGGTTTTACAACCTGAGAGCAGCGGTTTAATTTACTGAGTCAGTCCATCTCATGTTGGATATTCCTCTTCTCCATCTGCCTTGAACTTTTCCAGTGACTCTTGTATTGTCATAATGCACAGTAGCCTCAATTGAATTATTTTGGTTTCTTGAGAGAGTTCAGACTCGATTTGATCTAAAACCAAATTATTTTTTTTATCTTGGGCAGCCTGACTCCTTTTCCAACATCACATTCTAAGGGAATCAACTTTCTTCCAGTCAGATGTCTTCATTGTCCAACTTTCACAGCCATACATATTAATGGGAAATACTATGGCAGGGGTGGTCAAATTGTGGCTCTCCAAATGTCCATAGACTACATTTCTCATGAGATCCTGCCAGCAGGGTCCCATGGGAATTGTAGTCCATAGATCTCTGGAGAGCCACAGTTTGGTATGAAATATCTTGATCTTGGTTACCAGCTATGCCAGTGAAGATTAGACCAGTGATGTACTGTCCCACTGCTTTGGTTTTCTGGTGGCATGATGTTTCTGAGAAACATTATTATTTGGAGAAGCAGCTTATAAATATTTTTAAAATGAATAATGTGTGTGTTTATCAATTTCATCATGACAGGGTAGATCAGTTCTAAATATAGTATAAAGATTTCAATCAAAACCTTTAAGCAGTCTCTATGGACCTTACCTGGATAGCCCATGCTAGACTAATCTGCTGGGAAGCTAAGCAGGATCAACCCTGATTTGTACTTGAATGAAATACCTCCAGGGGATACCAAATTTGCTACACAGAGGCAGGTCATGGCAAACCACGTCTGTGCACTTCTTGCCTTGAAAATCCCATGGGTTTGCCATAAATCAGCCGCAACTTGACGGCCAAGCCAACAAAAACAACAACAGAAATGGTATCTTGAATGTCAGCTATGAAATAATAATCATAATGACATAAAGCACAGTAAGGTTGCAGGAATGTTGATGGACTTACGCACACTTTTCTGGGGATTTTGTCATAAACTTGTCAAGAATGCATGTTCCACCTTTGGAATATTAATGTTTATTTCACCAGACGAAGGTCTCCTGTAATACTGTACTAAAAAAAGAAAGAAAGAACCCGGAAAGGTAAATAATGCAGTAAGCTAGAGCCATTCTCTGACTGTTGTATGTTACGGGCATCCATTGTTTAGCCTTGTGACAGTTATGGCCTTTATATTAAGCAACCCCTAGTGAATCCAGTTCCTGAGAAGGAAGATTTGTCATAACAAGAAACAAGATCCTCACAACAGTTGCCATGAGGCTACAGACTGTCTAAAAATGCACATTCAGCCTTCAAAATATGAATGCTCATTGATGAATCAAACAGGTTTTTAGAAAGCTATTTGAATCCGCAGTTCCTTTCACATTGGTTTGATTTTCCTCAGCCCTACACATATTCACAAATAGGTACCATTAGAGTCAGCTAGACAGCTGGGAGCAACACCTCTGATTTTAGATGTCCCAATCAGAGGATGTCCTGGCATGGATGGTTTAGACTAGACTAGACCCATCAGATCTTGAAAACTAAGCATGGTTAGTCCTGGATAATATTTGGATGGGAGACCACCAAGGAAATCCTGGGTCATTATGCAGGGGCAGGCAAGGGCAAACCACCTCTGAATCTCTCTTCCCTTGAAAACTCTAAAGGATCATCATCAGTTTCAGGATCTTCTACTGCAGCATCCCATCATGGTTTCAGTAGGGAGGGGGCTTTGTAGCTCTGCAAATAGATGCATTATTTGCTCATTTGATTTGTTGTATAGAGTAACTGGTAGAGTCATGTTGACAGGATGGCTCCAGAAAATGGAGAGGACTGGTGTATCATTTGTAACTTGACCTTGGGTGCTGAAAGTAACTGGGCCTTTTGTTCTCTTGGGAAAGTAGTGAACCCATCTCTTCTAAACTGGAGCATATTTGAGTGTCATGGGGGAGTGAAACAGTTGGGGAATACTAGCTCCCTAGCTGGCCCCAGAACACCTGACCACTGTGATCCATTCAAGTGTTACCTCCAGACTAGACTTCTATAACTTGCTCTACACAGGCCTACCCTTGTCCCTGACCTAGAAATGGTAACTGATACAACATGCAGCAACTAGGGTTCTCACAGGAACCACCTTGGGGAGCCCACATCCAGTCGGTGCTGAGGCAACTGCATTGGTTGCCAGTTGAATTCCAGATCTGTTTCAAGGCATTGGTCTTAACCTTTAAAGCTATTTGCAGTCTGGGTCTGGCATATCTGAAGGACTGCTTGTTTGCCTATGCCACCTGGATAGCACTTCACTCTTCAGACACCAATAGGTTAGTGGTCCCTGGCCCAAGGGAAGTCTAATGGATCCTCCCAGAGGACCTTAGGGCCTTGATAGAACTGACTAAGTTTCCCCAAGCCTGTAAGATGAAGCTCTTCCACCAGGCATTTAGCTGAGCCCAGAATAGTGACTTAGAACCATCTTGTGCCCCTCCTCAACACCTGGGAACCTACAAATTTAAAGTCCTCCATGACCAGAGTAGAACATCAATCTAGTTATGGATTGTTATTAATGCTGCGAGAGGTATTTTATTACATAGAGGACTACCAGTAGATTAGAGTTTGTGGGTGCAATGCTCTTTGAGGGATATATTCAGAGAGGCGGTCCCTCAGGTAGGTAGGTCCCAGACTGCATAAAGCCTTAAAGGTTAAAGTCAATACCTTAAACTTTAGTATTAGTATTGGCAGAGAGGGACAAATTAATCATTTTCCAAATGTCAAGGTTTGTTGCTACCGTCATGAAGATAAAATTGACAATGGGGCATGCTGATGTAAGTATGTTCGTCCTGCACTTAATTGTTCTGCTCTGGATCATTGGCCATTGGATTATAAATTGGTTTTATTTTGAGGTATATTTCAAATTATATATATATATATATATATATATATATATATATATATATATATATATAATTTCATATGAAAATGTGTGGAAGTTTCTCATTCTTACTCTGATGGAATCGTGTTGTTGTTACACCATATTCCCTAATGTGATACAGACTGATTGATTTAATAATTAATTGCATGCAAGCAGTTAGCATGGGCTTTTCTTGCATTTCTGCTTGCATTTCTGCTTATACAAGACCTCTAGTGCAAGTGAAAATATCGTGCTGGATCTAACCCGACTGTAATTACAGGCAACAGAGTGATAGACATAAGAAGAGCCCTGCTGGATCAGAGCAGAGGTCCATCTAGTCCAGCATCTTGCTTCACACAGTGGTCAACCAGTTCCACTGGAGGTCCAAAAACACTGGAGGTCCTGGTTCTGGGATTCAGAGATTCAGTGCCTCCAAATGTGGAGGATAATTTCACGTTGGTAGACCTATTCTCCATGAATCCATCTAATCCCCCTTTAAAGCTGTCCATTTTAAAGTAATGGCACACAAAGGCATATTGAGTCTCCTTGAAGATAACATCTGGTTATCTCCCTAAGTTCAGGCTTGTCAGAATCATCCTTTACCTAAGCAGACATCTAGCATCAAAAAGGCCCCGTGGAGAGTAGTCTTTCATGCCAACTGCCTTTTCCATCAAGGTTGTTCTATTCATGTCCATATAAATACTCCTTTGGATCTCAGAACAGTAGTGCCCACAACAACAGGAAAGGTATGACTTTAAAAGATGTAACTTAACCCCGCAGAAACAGCTATACCTTCAGGGTGGGTGTTTTAGCATCTCATTTCTTTACAATTTATTTTTTTCAGTAAGTTTAGCATTGACTACATGGATGGACTTTGGGGCTAAATTGAAATTATTTTTTTTTAAAGTACTGTTGAGTCTTCTTTTTTTTCTTTTCTTTTTTTTCTTTTTTTCTTTCTTTTTCTTTTTTTTTGACAGGCTTTCATTCTGCTACAAAAAAAGGAGGAAATCTCCAAGGAGATTGCTTCCAAGTACAGTTTTAGTTTAGTTTTTTTGTTTTTTCATTCCAAGAAGGACTGGATCTTGTTCTTCCAGATAGGTCTCTCTTAGATCACACATGAAAGGTTCAGACAAAGGCAGCACTATCTCGAGTCTTTCCTTGACTTTGTTGAAGCTTAGAAAGTTCCTCTATGAATTTTCCACATGGCGTTCAGCGAGCCACTATCTTTCAGACAGTGTCCTTTCTGCAACAATGGGTATTAGAAGGGGGAAAAAAAATACACTGGCTGAACTTACCAAGTTGCTGGGAACATTGTTGGAATGTATCCAAAGCACTTTGAACCCTCTTGTTTTCATGATTTCTCCCGTATTATGCTAACTTCGGTGAACTACATTTTTTATGCATGCATTTCCAGTGTCACAAATATTAGTTGCTTCTTTGATGCATTATAGCTATAGTCTAGCTACAGTTCAGAGCATGTGTTTATTTGATTTTTCAGCCACCCCTCCTTGCACAGCAGGCTCAGGACAGCTTACATCAGAGTTGATACACAGTTGAAACATAAAAAACATAGTTTTAAACAGTTCAATAAATAATAATTTCAATTGATAAGAGTAACACTCCCATAAATAAGCTATTCATTTTTTAATATCTAATATTTCCCTTTGTAGGGAAGGGGAGAGGAGGGAAACACTGTGATGTTCTGCTTGCTTGTTCAGCCTCAACCATATGCCTGGTGGAACATAGCCCTTTTATAGGTCCTTTAGAACTTTAGTAGCTCCAAAAGGGCCCAGATCGCTACCAGCAGCTCATTCCACCAGGCCGGAGCCGGTACCAAAAAGGCCCTGGATCTGGTTAAAGCCAAACAGTCTTCCTTGAGCCAAGGGATCACAAACAGTTTGCAATTAGTTGAGCACAGAACTCTTTGGGAGACATTTAAATAATCTGTTTACATAAATCCTTATCACCTGGTTCTGTCATCCTTTGGAGGATTTTCAGAATGGCCAACAGCAAAATTTAAACCCTATAAAACAAGACAAAAATGAAGCAGATGTCAATGGAGGAGCTAAATAAGTATGTGGCAGTCTAAAAAGCAGCTGAGACTTTCCACAGCTGCATGTTGATGCCCGTGGAGGGATGGCTGTGGGGCAGGCATGCTGCCAGCATGCAGCGCACATGGCATCAGGGTGAGCTGGAACCCACGGTGCCTATAAAAGGTTCCATGTGTGTGGGTCCTGGGCTTCTTGCTCAGGACACCATGGAGAGCAGCCTCCCTCCCACCCACCCTATGTTAATGTGAAGACAGCCTTGTTCTGTGTCTTGAGGGGTTGTTTCATGGTCAATAATTCATCACAACTGCGGGTTTTCATGGGATGAAGCCTGTTGGCAGGGAGTCCTGTGGGTGATCGAACTCCCTGAAGAAGAAGAAGAGTTGGTTCCCTCTGAAGAAGAAGAAGAGTTGGTTCTTATATGCCGCTTTTCTCTACCCGAAGGAGGCTCAAAGTGGCTTACAGTCGCCTTCCCATTCCTCTCCCCACAACAGACACCCTGTGAGGTGGGTGAGGGTGAGAGAGCCCTGATATCACTGCCCGGTCAGAACAGTTTTATCAGTGCCATGGTGAGCCCAAGTTCACCCAGCTGGCTGCATGTGGGGGAGTGCAGAATCGAATCTGCCATGCCAGATTAGAAGTCCGCACTCCTAACCACTACACCAAACTGGCTCTTTGAGGTGGCATGTAAATGAGCACGGCTGACACTGTGGGTCGACCAGGGGCTCGTTTGCCAGGTGGCCGGGGGATAGCCAAATGAGTTGGGTATCTATTGGCTCCCCCACATAGGTCGCTTCCTATAGGGCCGATTTCAGAAGGCAAGGGGATCTGCTATCCTGGCTGGGAATGGTGTGGATCCCCAGGGTGCCTCTGGGCTCTGTGGGTTATTGGTGCAGTCTGCTGACTGCTAGGTCAGGCTCCCTCTCCCATGCTGTGCCAACTCTCCCGTAAGGAGGTAATAAAGCTGTGGCCATGTTTATACCTCACATTGTTTTGTCACCTCTTATTCCAGACTAAATGCCCTCCTACAAGTCAATTTTAAACCAATGTACACCTTTCTAATCCTGTTATAATACATGGCATTTAAGTGGCATAGCTGTGTTTAGGATTGAATTGATAATCTCTTCCATTTCATGAAATAAGAAACTAGAGTAAAAACCCTACATCCTGAAGCCAGGCAGTGATTTACCTTGTGATATTACTGTATTATATTTGTTGTTTTTAAATGCAAGTCTTTTTTCATTCAGAGTGCAGTTTTCAGCTCCCACCTCTTCTTTTGTAGGTACATCAATAGAGTATGAAATGCCTGTAGCATTTTCATGCCAAACTGGAGAGAGAAAAAAGAGAGAACAAACCAAAAAGCCCAGTACTGCACATTGAAAACAATATAGAAACCATGATCTGCCCAATTTGCTTATGGCACTCTCCATTAACTGTAGGACAAAAGAAAAAGGCCTATAACCTTCTGATAAAAGGGGAATGGAGGTCTATTCATTTGAAGGAAGCTGTGCTTGCTGCCCAACTCAAATTATGAAAACTGCTTGAAGCAACAGTTTGCATTAGATGGCGTTAAATATTGTGAACGCGTTGTTTGCATTTTGACGACATTCTGAAATTGCTAGGGGACTAATATTTTTCAATAAGGTAGAGAGTAAGTATTGAACAGCAGCGTACAGAATGTGTAAATACTGATCATTTTGTTTTGTTTCTGCCAAAAGCCATCACAAGCAGCTCAGAGAACAAGCAGAATCGTTCGCAGCGCATCCCATGTCGATCTAAATGGATACCTAATGCAGTGGGTTAGGATTAATGTGCCAAAGAGAAATGAGAATTCAAAGAGCAATACGGAGATCATCGTTATTCCCAAACTATCACCATGACAACATATAGCATGCAGATCAACAGAAGCATGTTGGATCTTCTCCTCGGGGGGGGGGGGGGGAAGCTCCTTTATGAATTACGGCCTAGGAATCAGCAGTCATCAAGAAATTCAATTTATAACAGCTATTCATAATTCATATTACTACCAGGAACAGAAGTAAAAGTACTTTCTGAGCTTTTGTATAAAGGACAAAGCAATGAGCATTGTCTGCTAAGAATCACACAATGTTTCCTGAGTCTTCACCATCACAAGCCAGTCCAATTTTGGTGGTCCAAAGTATCATCAAATGGCAGCTGAATTATAGTAACCCTGTAGGGCAAGCTTTCTCAGGTAGGTTCTTGTGAAACCCTGGGGTTTCCTGACAGCCATGGAAGGGTTTCCCAAATGAGTGTGGGTTAATTAAATGTGTGTATATATACACATGTATATGTATGTGTATATGTATGTGTATATATGTATGCATATATATGTATATATACACATACACAATTTGTTAAACATGTATCAGCTGATATGACTATATATGGTCATGTTGACCCCCCCTCCCCCTCCCAAAATGGCCACTTATGGTCCTGGAGGGGATGGGAAGGGAAGGGGCCCTAGGTAGGTGTGTACACAGCTAAACTTCCCAACCATGTTTTGCACGATCACCCTACTTCTTGTGCTTCTCAAAGCCTGAAGAATGTTTCAGGGGTTTCTCAATGGTAAAAAAAGTTGAGAAAGGCTGCTGTAGGGTTTACAAACAAGAGGGGGGGGGGGGAAAGAATCAGTCCAATGGCTTAATCAAAGGTTTACAAGGCAAGAAATCTTCCATTACCGGACTCTGCATCATGACCCCATTTTGCCATCCAAATACTGAACAGGAACTACCTTGCATAGCTTCCAAGTTTGGCCTAGCCTGAGTCCAATTTCAAGCCAATATTTAAGGCCGAAATGTTTTTGAAACTCCCCATACCAGTCAAAATACCATTAATCATCATGCAAACAAAATGCCTTAAAATAGTCATGGTGGGTTACACCAATGGTTCATCTAGAGCAGTATTCTTTTTCCAATAGTGGCAAGTCAGATGGCACAGGGAAGTCCACAAACAGGGAGATGTTCAATAACAGTCTCTTTCAGATTGCTCCCCTGTATGAGGGATGATATAGTATGGGGGTTACAGAGTCAAACTAGGAGCTGAGCACACAACCATGGAAGCCATACAGCTGACCTTGACCCTGTCACAGTGTCTCAACATAACATCCCCTCCCAATGTTGTTGTTGTGAGGATTAAGTTCACGGAGGGATGTGAAAAGCTGCTCTGATTCCCTGATCTAGAAGGAAAGTGGGGTATATATTTTAAAATCAACAACAGCCATAAGTCCGATTCAACAACCATCTTTTTCTGTACAATACTAGGAAGTCCCAGGTGCTTTGGCCAAGCCCAATAGGCCAGGATATTAATCTTGTAATTGCTTTGATTGTTCTTTTCTGGCCTTTATCCAGGGCCTGCAAAATGGAGCTCTTCCACCAGTTGTTCAGTTGAGGCCAGGCTGAAAAAGAACTATAGCCCCTCCTCCAATATTCCAATCTTTAACCGCTCCTGCGGAGCGGATAAAATAAAACAGTAAGGGCCCCGAGGGCGGGCCCTGTCCGGGATGAGGAAGGGTGCCAATTGGCCCCTTCCCCTGGACTGACAATCGGAGGGACAATCGCCACCGCCCCATCACTCACATGCGGCGACAACAGCCGCGCCCAACAGCCGCGAGGAGGAGGCCGGCTGCGGCAGCGGCCGGTACTGGCAGCTGCCGTCGCTGCCCATCGCTGCAAGCAGAAAGAGGCCGCAGCCGCCGGTGCCCTGGAATTGGGATGGGAGGGGATTGTGTGTGTGGCTTGATGGTTTTATTAATATTTTTTTCTGATATGAGTTGACTGGCCAGGAGTGGCAGCCATATAAATAACTAAATTACTATATTAGTAAATAACTAGTGTTAACTATAATTAGAATATCACACAAACCTCAGTGTATGAAGTAAAGAGTAATTTTGGGTGTAGAGGTTACATTAGTCATGGCTAGTAGGTAGTTCTGGTGTGGAATGATATAACATACCTCAATCTCATAAGATCTTGAAAGCCTGTTCCTCGTACTCAGAACCTAGAGACAAATTCTTTGCTAAGATAATGCCCAGTCCATACCTTCGGATTCTGACAAATTCACTTACCGGCTATCAAATACTGATTCCTATGTCTACCGCAGGTTGGCACTTTTCACTCTGGCTGCCAGGAAGATCCAAACTAAAGTCCTTTTAGTGAGAGCCACCAATCTGAAATGTTGATCTTGTCTATCTTATTGTGACACGTTCTGTTTTATTCCTCTGATTTTATATATTATGCTGAAAAAATATTCTCTTTTATCCTTTAATTGATTATTTCCTGTTTTGTAAAGGCCTTTGGCTATATATCATAAATATAATCCTGATTCTGACCTATCCCTGCTCCTCACTTGCCATGTAAACCATAAATTGATTTCAATATGCATACATCACAGATGCATCTGGTGTAACCACCTTTAGCTGGTAATTCCAGATGGAATTCAGTAGCAACCTTGCAGACAGAGAGATCATGCTGAAATACTTCCCACTAACCCCCTCAGAATCCCTGAATCATAGAATCATAGAATAATAGAGTTGGAAGGGACCTCATGGGTCATCTACTCCAACCCCCTGCACTATGCAGGACACTCACATCCCTATCACCCATCTACTGTAACCTGCCACCCCTTTGCCTTCACAGAATCAGCCTCTCCATCAGATGGCTATCTGTTTAAAAATTTCCGAAGATTGAGAACCCACCACCTCCCGAGGAAGCCTGTTCCACTGAGAAACCGCTCTACCTGTCAGGATCTTCTTCCGGATGTTTAGATGGAATTTCTTTTGAATTAATTTCATCCCATTCGTTCTGATCTGTCCTTCTGGGGCAAGAGAGAACAATTCTGCTCCCTGAGTTTCTTTTCACTTATGATTGAGCCTCTTGGTCCCAAGGAGGACTTATCCCTTTCAATATGCACTGCTAGGGGTCATGTCACATCCTCCTTGGAGAAGCATCTGTCATGGATTTTATTGCTTTGTGCCCAAGTGATGCCTCTCTCTTTATGGCAGTCAGGGGTTCTGCAGGTCAAAAATGTATTGTCTGTCTCAAGTATGTCTGATTTATTAGCCATGCAATAGTTAAGTCTGGCCTGCTTTCGTCTGCTCAGGTATTGCAGCTGCCTTCTAGCCTAGAGCCATTGACTTGCGCTTACAGGAAGGTGAAGTAGTGCAGCTCATTCAAGCAGGTCCAATGAATTGAGGGGAAACAGGTGTTATCAATAGGCTGAGACACTTGGATGAACAGCAAGCATTTCAGAAGAGAAATCCGCTGCTTTGGAGCAAAGATATGAGAGCTGAAGCTAATATCACATCTCTGGAACAAATGTATGGGTATATAGGCTACCACCTAGTGATAACACAGACTGGGATGCTTTTGTAATTCCCATGCAACACTCTCCTGCTACTTCTTCCTGTCCCCAGCACTGAGCCGTTTAGAACGTCCTTTATGGGCCATTGACTTTCAAGGAAGAGAACTCTTATTGGCAACTAGCTTGTTTACTTAAAAATGGAGCTGTAATATTTAATCTGTAATTGCCAATATGAAATGATTCTATGTTGATCACTTTAAGAGGTCCCCTCCTATTCTTGTTTTATTTATGGTCCTTTGATCCATAAATTCCAAAAAACGAAATATCACAATACACATAAGGACTAAAACAGTATGGGATAGATTAATAATATCTGTCAATAAGGATAAATGTTTTTTTTTTAAGTGATAATACTATAATATATAATAGTTATTATAAAATTGATGATGAGGTTAGCCATTCACTTGAGTCTGACTCACTGTGATCTTGTGGCTCAACTGTCACCATGATTTTCAATCTTGCACTGTTTCTTTTAGTTGTAGAATGTTCTGGCCGGTGTCCATTTTAATAGTATCTAACCACCACATTCTTTGTTGGTCAGGTTTCCTTTTAACACTGACCAATCCTAGTATAATGGAGCTTTCTCCATTAAGTTAGATCACATGATATGGCGAAAGTACACGAGCCAAAGTTTTGTGATTTAATTATAAAATTACATCATTATTAAAAGAGCTTTGCAAATCACAGCATATCAACCTTTTGCAACCATCTATGAAATTCACTTGTGCTTGTCATCCAAAATATTAGGTCCTCAGCATGTTTGAAAGAATTTTCCAGGGAGATAAAAGGTCCCCTCCTGTTAATCAGGGAGCAAATTGGGGGGAGTATCTCAGAATCAACATTTGCAAACAGGGAGAAGACATCTTCTGCTTCTTTTTATTAGTATTCAGTATTCCTATTCTAAGTATTCCTATTCAGAGTAAAATCACTAAACTGAGGCTGTCATACTTTAGCCATATGATGAAAAAGTAAGCATCACCGAAAAAGACACTACGAAAAGCTGAAGGCAGCCAGACAAGAGGGAGACTCAACATGAGAGGGATGGATTTAATCCAGGAAGCCACAGCTCTCAGTTTGCCACACCAGAATCAGAATGACACAGAGCTGGAGGAGACCACAAAGGGCCCTCCATTCCAATCCTCCACATTCTCCAGAGGTGCTCATCCAATCTCCTCTTAAAAACTTCCAATGAAGAAGACTCCACCAGAACAAGGCTGTTCATGACAGGATGTTTTGGAAGCCATTAAGCTATAAAGTCACCATAAAATGAAAGTTATGGGATAGCACTTAACGCATGCACAGATTCAGAGGCATCTCCCTTTCTTCCACAAGAGCCAGCATGGGTTCATGGTTAAGAGTGGTAGTTTCTAATCTGGCGACCCGGGTTTGATTCCCCGTTCCTCCACTTGCACCCAGCTGGGTGATCTTGGGCTCATCACAACCCTGACAGTGCTGCTCTCAGCCCCACCTATCCCTCAGGGTGCCTGTTGGGGACCAGGAAGGGAAGGTGACTGTAAACTGCTTTGAGACTTCTTCTGGTAGAGAAAAGTGGGATATAAAAAATCAGCTTCATATACAGAAGTGAAGACCATTTATGCATGTCTATGTGTCTTGTGCAACATGCAGCCATGCCATCTATAAAGCAATGAGGTATGACTTTCCTTCACCATTATTATCTAGTGCCCTTATGCAAGTTTATTCGGGTTTTATCACCTATTATCCAATGAAGGAAGAGCCTCTTGTGGCGCAGAGTGGTAAGGCAGCCACATGCTGTCTAAGTCTGCCCATGAGGTTGGGAGTTCAATCCCAACAGCCAGCTCAAGGTTGACTCAGCCTTCCATCCTTCCGAGGTTGGTAAAATGAGTACCCAGCTTGCTGGGGGTAAATGGTAATGACTGGGGAAGGCACTGGCAAACCACCCCGTATTGAGTCTGCCATGAAAACGCTAGAGGGTGTTACCCCAAGGGTCAGACATGACCTGGTGCTTGCACAGGGGGATACCTTTACCTTTACCTTTTTATCAAATGAAGATTCATATGGCCAATAAACTACACTTTCACTGGCTATGTTCCAGTCCTTCATAGAAACAGACAACCTGGGTTTCTAAACCTGGTTTAGAACCCATGTTTCAGGAGGTAGGTGGGAATGCCTACATTTATACAACACAGGTAACCAGAGTTACCGCCCAGTCCTAAGAAGATCTGAACCCTCTCTAGCCCATTGACTTAAATGGACTTACAAGTGTGAGCCACTGGTTAGGATTGTGGTGCTAGTGTTTAACCAAGATTATGTGTGTAAGCAGAAAAGGAAGGAAGACACATTGTGCAAATCACTGCTTAACACTGGCTGGCTTTGGTGTTGGAATATAGCCCATTTGCTTTTCAGTGTGATGCTGGCATAATTGAATACCTAACCTCACAGGGTCTCTGTTGTGGGGTGAGGAAAGGGAAGGCCGCTTTGAGCCTCCTTTGGGTAGAGAAAAGTGGCATATAAGAACCAACTCTTCTTTCTTCTTCCGTCTTCCGTCTTCCTTCTTCTTCTTCACTCTCTCAGGGGGCTGAAAGCACGAGAGGCGACATTTTCTTACCGTTACTTCACACCAGTCTATACCAACATATGTTAACCACTGTTGTTGGGACAAGATTTGCCTCACAGAGATCACAAAAACAGCAATGGAAAGGTCCTATCCTTTCCTCTCCAAGCCTAGCAAATGCAGAGAGTCCCTAAAGAAACATATAAGGCGAAGGCAAATCGATTTTACCTATTTCAAGAAACTGTCATTTTGGAGGGTTAGGCCCACAGCTCATGACAGTCTTTGCCAGAGGTATAAATACCAGCAATGTGACTGGCGGGCAGCCAATTTGTGGGGGGAGGGGGCGCTCGACAGCATTGTTCCAGCCAAGGTGTTATTTTTGTGTGTGTGTGTTTCTGATCCTTTCAAGTACTTGGCACCAGCCACAGTGTTGATTGCACAAATGAACTAGCTGGCACGGCTAACCTGTAAACGTGTTCCTTTTTCCTTTGACAAAAAAGGCACTTTAGAATGTTTATCCTGTACTGTACTAGATACAGAAATTGATGGCAAAAAAAGTTGATTCAGTGCCAGACAAAGTGGGAGAATCAGAATTTACATTATTGTTTGGAAGCAAAGGAAAAGGAAGAAGAAAAAAGCAACTGCTGGGACTTACCCTGATGCTGCCTTTGCGGGCTCTGGAGATGGGTTTGAACATGGAGAAAGAATAATGAGGTCTGCTTTCATCACAAGCACTAGTATGTGGTTAGTCCTTTGGTAGTAGTAGGAGGGCCTCCTGTGCTGGGCCAGAGTAATGTAGGTGGGGCTACAGGTAGACCATGGGGACTCTGCTAGTCCCCCCCTTTATTGTGCCACCAATAGGACATCATACAAGTATTTGTTGAGGCTTTTCCTCCCAACTTCTTCACATTTTGGTTGCTATGGCTCATTATAATGTTTTGTTTCTTTTATTGTTACAGCTTTGAGTGATTGGAATATTGGACCAGATACTGTTGGGTGAGGAAGCAAGACCTATGTACCCACTTCCTGCATTTTTGGGACACCCTTAAGGAGTCTTGGAGTGGAGCAAATACATTGATATAACCAGTTTGGAGGCTATTGTCAAGGTGGTAAGGGAACCACATAGCAGCCAGATCCCATATGGTTCCTTGGGTATGCCACTCCATAATGTCACCCCCAGCAGGCAGGCTGGTGTATAAGAGTGACTGAGTGACAGATTGGTGACACAGTTCAGGATGTTTGCCTCTACATTGTCCAAGCTGTAACACTACTGCCTCTACAGCCTACAAGGAGATCTGTCCATGGTGCTGATCATATTTTGGTTAAGGTTGGCTAGGAGCAGGGAAGGAAGGTAGCAAGGTATAGACCAATCTTGCCAGGAAATAGCATGAACCCTGTGAACTGCCTTAAGAGTTTGTAGAAGTCCATGACCAAGAATCCTTCATGGACTTCTGTTCTCAAATCACTAACAGGGCAAAAATCATCATGAATGTTGCTTTGTGGTTTGGTTTGTGCCTCTTCCCATGGCAGACCAATGACTTGACTTTGTGTTTAACCTCATAATTAAGCCTGGTGCTTAATTTACTATCTTTTAGGTGCCAGGCCTAAAACATTTTTTTAAGCCAGACTTTTAATTAGGGGGCTTATCTTGTGGAAACTTTTTAGGATGGGGATAAAGGTTTTATCAGCTTTTTCAAATTGGCTGCTCTTGGTCTGAACTCTCTTTTATGGATCATTCTTGTGTTCATTTAAAGACTTTTGTTTTAATAGCTTTTGTTCTATTATTTTCATTTGGAAGCTGGCTCAAGCAGGATGCTGAAAAGGCAGCACTGAAATATTCTACATAAATAAATACATCTGCCTTAGAGATTGAAACAATAAAGACGTTTTCTCTGCTTTGCAGATTCCAGCCCTCAAAATTCTTCATTATTTTCCAGAGAATGGAGGATTGCATGGCATATCTTTTGACTGACAGGCTGGTGGAAATCTCAGCATCTGAAGCTCCCTTTGAAGCAGCAGGCTCTGAACTCACTGAGGGCCAAGCCCCATTTAGCTTTGAACAATTTTTAGAAGCAGTAAAGGTTCCATGGAATATACATAAATTTCTCACCATTCTTTGCTTTTGTGCATGAACACCCGGCAATAAAACTGTTCAGCAGCTTATGAAATGGTTGGTTAGAGAAATGGAAAATTCAGTAAATAATATCACCTCCAGAACAACGTAATGTATTTGGCATGTTAGACCTCGAGTTTTTTTTTTCTTTATAAATGAAATAGCTAAATGCTTCCTGAGTCAATTTCACAATGTCTTATTAACATGGGCGGTCGTAAATTCTTTGGGAAACGTTACAAAGGAATCGTACCATCATTTCCATAAAATTAATAAATCTTCAACCAGTCTCAGCTTCCTATGCAGTAAAACATGCTAACACTTTGATCTGCTAAAAGGCCAGTATAGTCATAAAATAATTTAAATGTGGGGTGCATTAGTTGCATTCCAACTTGTGCGTATCCTTATCGAGCTGTATTATTTATTGGGCAGTTTTCAGCCTCTGCAAAGAAATATTTCAAAAGATGAAACTAAAGTATAAACAATGGGGTGCTAATCATGTGTCATTTAGGGGCTGGATCGAAGCAGCTCAATGGGATGGCAGACTCATGTGGTGGTATAGCAAACTGAACTACTTTGGACTGCAAGTGCAGGAGTATGTATCCCTTGGAACAGCCTATAAAAAGCACTCTCCAAGCAGAAAACTGCTGCATCAAGGGGGATTTTTTCTTGCAAAAAAGTTTCAGAAAAAATGAGAAGGGAAGAGGGTAAAAGGAAGAAGTTATTACAACACTCAGAACAATTGAACCCCCCAGGGCTTAACAAAAATATTGGTTTCTTATCTCACTGTACAATGCTAAAATGATACCACAGTTGCTCCATGGAGTTCCCATCTTGGTGGATGCATTCAATAGTGATCTGGAAACCATCTAGTCTTCTTTCTTTAGATGCCTGTTAGAAGTTTTAAACTGTGTAGCAAACAAAGCCCTAGTCCCAGAACTTGGTCAGCAGAGGTTAGAAATTAGAGCCTGGTTGATGACCTTCAGATATTGGCTCAAGACCCATTATCATGCTCAGCCAAGCAGATAATTATCCAAACTTCTGGATCATTCTTACTTTAAAAAATAACTCAGAAACATCCAACTATTGGCCTCGACATCTCAATGCTTTTAGCCTACAAATAAGAGGCATTACAAAAACTAATAACCCAGAGACTGGAAGATATAGTGGTTTGAGTGGTTTGAGCAGTTCTCTTTGCATACACAATTCTCCACCCAACCTGGGATACATGTGGAATGAATGTTGCAGTGATGTGTCACTTCTTACATGAGGAAGAAGAAGAAGAGTTGGTTCTTATATGCCGCTTTTCCCCAACCGAAGGAGGCTCAAAGCGGCTTACAGTCGCCTTCCCATTCCTCTCCCCACAACAGACACCCTGTGAGGTGGGTGAGGCTGAGAGAGCCCTGATATTACTGCCCGGTCAGAACAGTTTTATCAGTGCTATGGCGAGCCCAAGGTCACCCAGCTGGTTGCATGTGGGGGAGCGCAGAATCGAACCTGGCATGCCAGATTAGAAGTCCACACTCCTAACCACTACACCAAACTGGCTCTCTTGGAAGTGACATCATCACAGAGTGACATTGGGACAACACTCTGTTATTTGGGCAAAAAATCTATGGTAAATTGGAGGATCTTCCCAATGATTTCTTGTTTTGTCCCATCTATCAGGAACCTATATTGAAATTTCCCACCTTTGTCTTCGGTCACCCAAACCCAAGGTTAGTGGTGGAAGAAACAATGTATTGTTTACATGCTGACCACCACTTCACTCACATGAGATATCATATAGTATCTCTGTTTGCACTGTTTGCTGAAAAAATCTAGTTTGGTCTATAGTTACTTTTACTGCACCTACATGGTTTGGGAATTTTAACTATTACTTTTTCTAGCTTTTATAATTTCTTTTTATCATTCCTTCCCCCCCCTCTAAGATTGTAACAGACTGTTAGTGCTACTAGACCTGCTACAACAGTAGCAACAGCAGTAGTGTGTGTGTGTGTGTGTGTATAAAGTGCCATCAAGTCATAGTCAATTTATGGTGATCCCAATGAGTTTTCAAGGCAAGAGACTAACAGAGATGATGATGGTTGGTTCTTTTATGCCGCTTTTCTCTACCCTACTCAAAGAGGCTTACATTCTATTAAGATTTTACCAAAGCTCTGAGAACCCATACATTGGTTGGCATTAAGGCTGAACCAAAGCTACTTGCCTCTTTTTGGTTGGTTGGTTACTTTTTCATGTGTGTTGATACACAATTTTACACTCTCACAACACTTGTGAATGTGTATATGTTGTTGGATGGCTGTTCTTGTTGGCCCTGAGACACCTCAGCTTCATTTTCCCATACCTGCTGCTAAGCTAAACTTATATGTGATTGTTGATGATGTCACAATGCTATATCTGAGAGGAAAACATCACAAATCAGAGTCAATGATGTCACAAACCTATTTCTGACACAGTGGATACATGGATTCCTGCCAACCAAATTGTCTAGGTTACATGGTCAGTGGGTTAAGCAGATGTGTGGATAAAAGAAGGGGAGAAACAGCTGGAGGACCAAATGGCCACAACTGCAGGACCAAAACGGAACAGAACTGAAACAATATGAGACTTGGGTGAGATGGGCAATTAGAGGTTATCTGTTTTGTAGTAGGGAATGTTCTGTTTCCATAGCAAAGTCCAACTTTAACTGTTTGGAGAAAAAGTTGCTTGCAATGTCACTGCAGATAGAAGAAGAAGAGTTGGTTCTTATATGCCACTTTTCACTACCCGACGGAGTCTCAAAGTGCCTTACATTTGCCTTCCTTTTCCTCTCCCCATAACAGACACCCTGTGAGGCAGGTGAGGCTGAGAGAGCCCTGATATTACTGAAGAAGAAGAGTTGGTTCTTATATGCCGCTTTTCTCTATTCGAAGGAATCTCAAAGCGGCTTCCAGTCACCTTCCCTTTCCTCTCCCCACAACACACTCTGTGAGTTAGGTGAGGCTGAGAGAGCCCTGAGATTACTGCTTGGCTAGAACAGCTTTATCACTGCTGTGGCAAGCCCAAGGCCATGTGGCAGAGTGGAGAATCAAACCGGGCTCACCAGATTAGAAGTCCGCGCTCCTAACCACTATACCAAGATAGCTTGCCAAGATGGTTTGCCATTGCATAGCAACCCTGGAAATACTTGGTAGTCTCCCATCCAAATAATAACTAGAGGCGACCCTGCTTAGCTTTAGAGATCTGACAAGATCAGGTTAGCCTGAGCCATCCAGGTCAGGACACAATCATAATAGTTGCACTTAACTAATTAAATAGCTAAATATTGTAGGAATGACAATGTATCCTAACAAAGGAATCCAGCCTAAGGAGGCTCATTACAATGTGTGGTTCTTCTGCTGAAGGAAAGGCTACCTGTGGAGGGAGTCTTATCTGGATGAAGAAAGGCTTCAGTCTTTGCTGGACAGAATGGTAAGATATATGCAAATGATCTTTCTGATCCAGGAAAGTTCATCTTGTGTTCCATAGGCCACTATATACATCATTCCTTATTACACTGGTTTTCTCTGCCATTCTTTTGAGTAGATATGACACAACAACTCAAATCAATGCCTTGCCTCTGGACCAGGATTCAGAAAGTCAAGTTGAATTAGGCTACCATGAAAACAAATATTGGAAACATTGAAAGAAATCTGTTAAAAGTCTCACCAATTCTTTTTTTTAAGAGTTATGATGTTGTAGGGAATTTTTCCGTTATAGGTTTCTGTTCCTTAGTATACCTGCTACAGAAAATACTAATGGAAAATGTACCTATACTATGACCAGGCTCAATATGTGTACATGTGTGTGTGTGAACATAGAATCATGGAGTTAGAAAGGACCTCCAGGGTCATCTAGTCCAACTCCTTGCACAATGCAGGAAATTCACAACCCACAGTGATCTCAATTTAATCCCCAGATTATCCCCCTGCCAAGAAAACCTGAATGCTTTGCCAGTCTGATCTGAAGGAAATTAACCTCCCGTCCCAAAGTGGCCATTGGCATTTCCCTGGGCATGTAAGAAAGGGCCATAAGAACCAAGCATTGACACACCCCTTCCTGCCAACCCACTCACAATCTGGCTGTCTAATTTTCTTGCTGAGCTTCTCATGGCAGGTGCTGACTAAGGACAGTAGAAGTTTCCTTTGGGCCAACTTCTTTTTAAAAATGGGATTCGTATGCTCCTCTTTGCATATAATGAAATGTTTTCTTTCTTCTGGACATGCTCATTCTCATTTCCCAGAAAATAAAATCTTACATATAAACACATTTTGAGACAGCTTTTACAGCTTCCCTTGATATTCTGGGAATTCTCTGTACATTAGCTGTGAATAGCAGAAGTAATATGAGTCCCCATAGAGGCCTTGGTCTTCTGATGGAAGAATTGGCTTTGTCCCTGTGATTTGATTTCCCAAGATAGGGCAACCTTTTTTTCCCCCCTCTTTCTTTTAAGGATCAAATTGCACTGGCAGATTGGACTGCACACAGTCAGTTGATTTCTCGATTACTTATGTAATGGGTTCCATATCTATTGCAAATGGCAATAATTGTGTGAAATGAGGAAGACAATACATGCTGTGTCTCTTGGCACCAGCCAGGCGAACATACTGTACAAGACATTGTTTTGGAGGGCTCCATTGCTGTAGTGATTTGATTGTAAATCTAATCCATTCTAATATACTCTCTACTTTTGCCTTAGCTCCTGTGGATGCCAATGCTCACTGAGATGCCCTTGTATATTTACACCTCTTCTCAACTCCTCCCTAATAAACAGTAGGGCGCTCTTCATTTCCCCACCTCTCCCTTTTGTGGCTAAGTTTGAGAGCCAGTTTGGTGTAGTGGTTAGGAGTGCGGACTTCTAATTTGGCATGCCGGGTTCGATTCTGCGCTCCCCCACATGCAACCAGCTGGGTGACTTGGGCTCACCACGGCACTGATACAACTGTTCTGACTGGGCAGTGATATCAGGGCTCTCTCACCCTCACTCACCTCACAGGGTGTCTGTTGTGGGGAGAGGAATGGGAAGGCGACTGTAAGCCGCTTTGAGCCTCCTTCGGGTAGGGAAAAGCGGCATATAAGAACCAACTCTTCTTCATCTTCTTCTTCTAAGGATCTGGTGGGTTCTCCATCTTTGGAAATTTTTAAACATCCGATGGAGAGGCTGATTCTGTGAAGGCAAAGGGGTGGCCGGTTACAATAGATGAGCGATAGGGATGTGAGTGTCCTGCATAGTGCAGGGGGTTGGACTAGATGGCCCATGAGTTCCCTTGCAACTCTATTATTCTATGATTCTATTCTATGATTCATCGTTATAATGTTGTTCACACAACCTAGAAGCAAATTCCATGACACAAAAAAGTTAACTTTATCAATGACTTTTTAATGTAAATCTCAAAACTCTCACTCCACCTTGAATGCTAGTTACCATTAATGGGTAAAGTGGCCCTAGGTCTGCAAGGTTGCCCTTGGACACCAGTGGGAGATGGCTGGTTACGGTTTCAAAATCTAGATGGGAGAACTCCTAGAAAATTGGGGACAAAACCTAGGGAGGTCAGGGACCTCAATGGGGTACAATGCCATAGAGTTTACCCTTCAAAGCATCCATTTTCTCCAAGGGAACTGTCTTCCATAGTCTGGAGATGTAATTCTGGGGAAATTCCAACTCCCACATTGAGGTTGGCATCTCAAGATGGGAGGCAACAGCAAGAGAAGGTTTTGGTGTCTGATGATGATATCATCTGTTTAGTCATGTCCAATCCTTGGCAATTCCATAGGAAAGTATTCGCCATGCGCCCCTGTCTAGACCCTGCTATTTATTTAGTTATTTATTGCATTTAGTTATTTATTGCATAACCTAAGGCCTAGAACTGTAGCTTACTTAGCTTGTAATTCCAGTTCTGTGCACAACCTTTGGTCATTATCATATTAGTTTTATATAGTGGTTAGGAGTGCGGACTTCGAATCTGGCATGCTAGGTTCGATTCTGCGCTCCCCCACATGCAACCAGCTGGGTGACCTTGGGCCCGCCATGGCACTGATAAAACTGTTCTGACCGGGCAGTGATATCAGCGCTCTCTCAGCCTCACTCACCCCACAGGGTGTCTGTTGTGGGGAGAGGAATGGGAAGGCGACTGTAAGCCACTTTGAGCCTCCTTCGTGTAGGGAAAAGCGGCATATAAGAACCAACTCTTCTTCTTCTTCTTAAATGGCAGCTGAGAACTTTAAAAGAACCAAATGGCTACATCTCCCATATTCACACATGGTGGCTGTCATCACTCCTCATTTCAAACTCCAAAAATTGAATGATACAGGGTTTTTTTAATTGAATATTGCCTCAGGATGTAACATATAAAGCTGCTTTTTATGTTCAGACAGTATTACCTTTTGTGGACATCACAATAGGATGCAGTCTCCAGGTGGGACCCAAGGGATCCCCTGGAATTACTGCTCACCTCCAGATTACAGAGATCAGTTCCTCTAAAGCGAATGAATCCTTTGGTCAGTGAAGTTTTCCAAACTGGATTTGGCAACTCTAATAGAACATGGCATTGCAATAATATAGTCCTTTTTAAAAAATGTGAATTGTTCCTAGTTTTAAGTCTTCTTTTTCCTGTAGTACTTTCCAGCTCCTGAATGCCAATCAGGCCTTGATCGATGAATCAAAATACATCATTTTTCCAGGACAGTTCAAAATGGTGGCTTTAAAAAAATTCCTTGGACAGGTTTTTGCAGCTGTCTCTCAGTTCACAGATGAAGAGGAGCAGCCCCACTTCCTGCTGGCAGTTTGGCTGATTCCAAATGCAAACTCTTCCCTCCTTTGCATAAGTCTTGTTTACAGACAAAAGAATTATGTTTCTCGCTGCCCTGAAATTATTGGGTTTTAAGCAGGTAATGAATTCTCTCAAACCACTTTTTGCAGGTAATTAACAAGCTGGATAATCTGCCAGAAACAGACTTTAGTACCTCTGGGTGCCAGTAAATAGCAGGCATTTCTAATCCGGTGCAGTGCCAGAAATGGAAATAATGAATACACAAAAAATTAGTATGCAGATCCCACCATGATGCACTTAATGGTTTGTGAACAAGAAGTCACCATACAAGGGCAACAGATTATACATTTTTGCTTATATTTTACTTATAGACAAAGAGAGAGAGAGATAGAGAGAGAGAGAGAGAGAGAGAGAGAGAGTATTAAATGGTGGCCAGTTAAACCATTTCTAGACAACCTGGGGGAACTATCTGTAAATGTATATATGTGAAGGTGTTTTTACACATGCCCACTTCCTCGACCAGAGAGAAGTTCTAGGGGTAGCACTTGGATATGATGTGTTTCTTTGGAGAATGGGGCACTGAAGTTACAAATTAAGGAAAAGAGGTATTCCTATAGATCAGAAAGAGATTCTCCACCCAAAAACTGACTTAGGCAACCCACAGTAGTGTCTGCCTCTAGAATTTAAAAGGTACTTTCCTTTTCACCCGCATACCATCTATCCTCCTCCCTTCAGTGTTAGTGGTCACTTCTTCCAGGCTTGATAGACACTTGGCAAGAAGCATTTCCAGACCATGCCCACTGAAAAAGTATCTACAGTCAGTAAGACATATCACCATTCTTCTTGTTACACAGACTAAACCACAACCACCAGAACCTAACAATGCCATAGGAGCATCTTGGCTACAAATCCTGAAACATACAACTCAAGATCCAGAGAGCTTCACAGGACCTTGGAGGTATTCATGGAACTCCCATGAAAGAAGCCATCCTGGCTATCCCTCTGCCTCCTATAAGTCTTGCAAGGTATCAGTGATGGTGGTGAGAACCTGATTTTTCCACTGAAAGCCACAGTAAGTATCTGAGGAGCTCCAAGGGAGCCCAGGGCTCTTTACACACACACACACACACACACACACAGCATTTTATACTATCAACAGCTCTGTGATAAATTGTAAAGCCACTCTAGGCGCAGCCCACGGGATTGTTCCAGTCAAAAAAGAGGTGCCCCCTGCCTTCCCAACCAAATGGAGAATCAAGAGAAAAGACCACTTGAGTAGCAAAGAGTTAAAAAGTACCCTGCTACCAAGGAAGAAAACTCTCTACAGTTAGACAAAAACAATTTTCTTCAACTGGACAAAGATAAGCACTCATGTTTATACATTTAATTCCATTCCTTGCCCTCATGTCCTGTGACTGTTTAAAATGTTATAACATAACCCAAGTTAACTAGGCTACGGCAAGCGGCAGTATAGAAATCAAACAAACAAACAAACTATACATGTGTGAGTTTCGACCTTAAATCAACGTGTTTCTGATTGCTCCTTGATCTCACAAGTTCCTTCCCTCTATGTTATCTATACTGTGCTTGGAAGATAGCCAAGTTCAGACATATTTTCACCCTTCCATGCTGGGAGGCTTCTACAACTTGATACATAAGAATACTTTCCCAAGCTGGGAGGGACTCTGCACATGCTGTTACCTACACCAGGATGTCATCAGAAAATAAATTCTCAAAATGAAAAAATTTCCTCCATGGATACAATGAGCTTAATTCATATCCCTTCTCTGCTGACAATCTTTCTGGCTGCTCTAGAAGATAAATATATCCACACAGCCCTTTTGTTTTCTCCCATTCTTTCCCAGAGCTCAAAACAGCATTCAAGCTTCTGCCTTTCACATTTCATGCTCAGAACAGCCCCATAAATTAGGTTAGACTCAAATTGTGTCTAATCTAACCCAAGATTACCTAGAGAGAGTCCTTGATGGTGCCCTTAACACCTTGGAAACCCAGGTCATAGTCTAACGTAACAAGCACAGCTTTAACTGGTCCATTCTGCACATGGCTAATGCACTTTCAAGGCACTTTTGCAGCTGGATTTCATGGCTGGATTTTGCTGTGCAAAGCATTATCCAACATGTGTGGAATGGGCCCAGTTTCTGTTTTGACATTAAGGCTTACATGATGATATAATGAAGAAGGTTCTAGTAAAGGAGGTCAGGCCCCTGCAGGACCTTAACCAGATCTGCAGGTTCTGTTCCACCAGGCCTAGGGTCAGGGCTAAGTCAGACCGCCAGGAAATGCTGCCCTCGCCACTGGAAACTGAAGCGAGATCTGCTCCAAATTTTGAATCCCACCCCCCATCTGCCTTAGATGATAGTAGATTTTAGGATCAATAGAATCTTGTGTTTTTAACTGAATGCTTAAATAGGGATGTTACCCACCTTGAGCAGCACTGGAAGGGTGGGTTAGAAAAATAAAGATTTATTTATTTGTCATTTATTTAAGAAGAAGAATTGGTTTTTATACCTCACTTTTCATTACCCAAAAGAGTCTCAAATGGCTTACAATTGCCTTGCCTTCCCTCCCTCTCCCCACAATAGACACCCTGTGAGGTATGTGAGGCTGAGGGAGCTCTGAGAGACAATGTTCTGTGAGAACAGCTCTGGCAGGACTGTGATGAGCCCAGGGTCATGCAGCTGGCTGCATGTGGAGGAGCAGGAAATCAAACCCCGTTCTCCAGGTCGAAGGCTACTTCTTTTAACCTTTATATCAACCATTTCTTTTAAAAGGAATTACTCCCTGGAACCATTATTATACATTATAAAAATATAATAAAACATAACCTTCGATATCCTGCATCAAACCCAAGGGACTTACATAATGTCAATGATGAAGAAGAAGAGTTAGGTTTTATACCCCACATTTCTTTACCTGAAGGAGTCTCAAAACAGTTTACAATCTCTTTCCCTTTCCTCCGCCCACAACAGGCAATCTATGAGGCAAGTGAGGCTGAGAGAACCCTGATATTACCCCTCCGTGAGAACACCGCTATGAAGACTGTGATGAGCCCAGGGTCACCCAGCTGACTGCATGTGGAAGAGCAGGGAGTCAGACCTTTTTTTTAACCATTACACCATGCTGGCTGCATGGATAATACTGGTGGGTTCACTGTGACATCGGTGGACACTGAACCGATCCCTTTTGCCTGCCTCCTCCCTTACTTTGCATATTTGAACTATTGTGATGTTGTCATTATTGTGATGTCATCTCTCAGAACCTGGCTATTTCTGCCCAACTGCCAGATCCAATACTGGAAATTGTTGGGTTCTGGAAGGGCCAACTTAGTTTTCAAAATCAGAGTATCTATACTCCTGGCCACACCAGGCCTGTCAAGGGATTCTGGTAAGATTCAAGTCTTATTCTCCTTGTGATTCCCCACCGTCTTATTAAAACCAGTTTTTGACAGCCTCCCTGTCAAAGATGCCATTTTGAAATAGCAACTGTGGTTGATTTAATATGCCGCTTCAGTCTTTCTTACCTGATAGCACTTAATTACCATTGTGTGATTATCTGTCCTCTTCTTCTTAATTACCCTACTCTCTCACACACTGCTGTGTTATTTTCCTTCTAATTAGTTTTATTTTTTGGGGGGAGCTAATGACATGCCACTTGTTTTCTTACTCTTAGCTTGCAATTACCACTGATCCACAGAGAACTGAGACAGATACTAGGGTGGTTAATGATCGTGCCAAAAAGTATCTGGTTTATGCATTCCAAGTGACCAGGCAAATTATCCGGGGTGTCGCTCTTGTGATCCTTTCTGTGGTTTCTGCGCATAAGGAAGATAATGCGCTTCAGTCACCTGAAAAACATCATTCCATGGTCTTTGAGCTTCTTGGGTTTTCCACAAAGCAAAACACAACCATTTTATTTTGTTTGTTTTTTTTTGGTTTTTTTATAGATTCACAGTCTGGATTTGTGTATTCCATCAAGACCTCCTTTCTACCAGGCGACCACGTTATAATTAAAACAAAGATTTTAATTAGCCCTTTAAGTATATGGCAGGTTTGTCCGTTATTAGCAGGACAAAACTCATAACCACATATCATTAACTCTTTTGTTTGTTATTTCCACTTTAAGGATGCTACCTGCACGTTGTAAAATGCTGGTTAATCCACTGCTTCAAAACGGGTATGTACCATTATCATTGAAAGATAGATCCACTGTATGAGACTTGTTAAAGGTGGAAGGAAAAATCTAGGATTTTATCCTCATTGAGGAGTAGGCAGCATATTGAGAGCTGGTGTGGTGTAGTGGTTTTTGCACATGGAAGGAATTTAAGACAGTAGAATATTACTTCTTCCCATCTCCCTCCCACTGCAGCCATGAATGATCCCCAGGTGCTGCTTCTGGGGGCAGAGGGCTCACAGGAATGAGGTGAGGGGGAAATTTGAGCTCCAGATTTGGTGGTCTAGTCTGATAGACCCATGTCAAGGATTCCTCCACAGCATTGAGAATTCCCAGGGCATGTGGAATTATCAGTAATCCAAATAATAATTAATCTACTTTGCAAGAGAAATATGTTCATGGCTTGGGAAAATAAAGCAGGCAAGAGCAAGCTGCACAGAGAAGTGGGAACGATCTGTATTTATGGTCACATTTTTTGGTACCAATGACTTCTATAAAGTGTGGGAGGGAAGACATTCATCCAGATTGTGAATCTTTGCAGGAATAGAGGATTCACAACTGAATTTGTACCCTGTCTATACATTATAAAAGTGATCTCTACAAGAAATGTAGCTTTGTTACCTTTTCTTGTTGAATCAGGTCACTGATTGACTGACAGAGGCTCCCCTCATTTCCATACTGAGAACTGGAGACTTTGATGGATCCTTTCATTATGCAGCTGACTGGGAAGCCTGCTGATGTAGCACTACCCAAGTTGTAATATGCAGATCTTTGTAAGGGTGCCAGAAGGATCAGGCAAGGAAGGAATTTCATTACAGGTAGACTATGTCATTCATTCCAGTCCAGTAAAAGTGCACAGGAAATGGAACGTCAGACATGTCAGAAGTAAACTGAAGTCCCAATAATATCTTTAGCAGACAACAACCCAGTTCTCATGGTAGTAGCCATCTTCCTTACAGTTAAGCCAAATCTATCATACAGGGTCCATATAGGACATGAGTGGAACATACAAAATCCAGTTCATGTGGCTTTTCTGCTTCCTAAAACACTAACACTACACTCACAGCTCACATCTGGTGGATGTGAAGTCCAAATGGATATACTCAAGTTACTGTTGGGCTCATGCACTTCCCTCACTTCCGGAACTGTTTTTTTCTGTACAGAGCACAAAGAGGGAATGCTGTTTTAGTTCAGACTACTTCCATTCCCATATGATGCACAAATACAGGTACATATGTTGATCAAATTAGTTTTGTCTCAATGAACCAGGATTCTACACCTGAATTAGAATTTGAGCAGGAAGGAGGTGCTAAATCCAGCAAACTCATCCACTTCTGTTTGCATGACACAGCTAAACAGAATTAATTTTAATTAGAAGAAGAGTTGGTTCTTATATGTCACTTTTTTCTACCCAAAGGAGTCTCAAAACAGCTTACAGTCGCCTTCCCTTTCTTCTCCCCGCAACAGACACCTTGTGAGGCAGGTGAGGCTGAGAGAGCCCTGATATTACTGAAGAAGAAGAAGAGTTGGTTCTTATATAAGCGTTGATATTACAGCTTGGTCAGAACAGCTTTATCAGCGGCATGATGAGCCCAAGGTCACCCAGCTGGCTGCATGTGGGAGAGTGCAGAATCAAACCCGGCTTGGAAGATTAGAAGTCCTAACCACTACACCAAACTGGCTTTCCCAAGCAACATGGCCCCAGATTTATTTTCGTTTTACACCTTTTTAACCATCTCTCTTGCTTCAGAAGCATATCATTTAAAATGATGAGACATACTCAAGGAGGGAGAAAAATGTTAACCTTGGCTTAGGAACTACAATGATATGTAAACAACTCAGAGATAGATTATGATGAGAATATACAGATACATCTGCATAGATATCTACCTGCAGGTCATATTTAGTAACATTTCACTGGACTGTCGACTCTGTCCATGTGGTCTCAATGAGTCTGAAGATTTTACTCATTATGTGCTGTATTGTCCAATGTATGACTCCATACATAGTAAGCTGAGTCAGGTTATATCAAGCCTCCCTGACTCAGATGAGGTGCATATTGATTTCCTTTTAGCTGATATCTGCCCATCTATACATTTCACTGTTGCCACATTTCTACATTTTTCAGTTAAATTAAGGAAGAAATTTGTCGAAGGAACTGCTGAGGGAATTTAAAACTGAATTATTTATTTATTTATTTTTCCTATATTGAATTTTTATGGTTTGGACTCTTATGGTTTTTTTTATTTATTTATCGTTTGTATTGGTTGGTATGTTTTTCTAATGTTTATTGTTGCAACAATTGTCGTTTTATTTTAGTTTCCTTTTTGATTTTATAATAATGTTAAGACCTATGGCTGCAGCATCTAATAAACATTTACATAGGTATCTATAGCTATCTATACGCGGGAGATCTGAAAACAAAAAAGTTGGCAAGTATGTTTAGGTTAACACGTTCATCATCTCACTACACATTGGAGCTGGGGCACAAAGGTAGAGATTCTGTTTCAAATACAAAAAGGCTTTAATCCTCAGGGTCTCTAATTATAAGGACCAGGGAGGAAGTGAAGGGAAAGGCCTTGGGCTAAGACCTTGGAGGATTCTATTTAATTAGTTTGTTTTATGTAGTTATGTATTTATTTGAATATCTCTCTACCCAGCATTTCCCTTCTGGCTCAAGGCAGTTTACAATTTCAAAATCTAAAAACTGACAAAAGACAGTAATATTTATTTATCTACCAGGGCCTAGTCTGCACACAATAGATCTACTTTCAATGCACTTTCAATGCACTTTAGAAGTAGATTTTCCTGTTCTGCACAGGAGAATCCAGCTGCCAAAGCACATTGAAAGTGCATTATCCTATGTGTGCAGACTAGGCCCAGGTCTCCCTCGTTGGAATGCCAAGCAGTGTAGAATATCATTCTCCCTTCTTCCATTCTCTCAGAACAATATATGATCCCAAAGTGAGTCCTTAGGTTGGATCCCTTAGCAACTTTTCAGAAAGGTTCCAACTTGAGGGATCACTTTGGGATTAGAAAGCACTTAAGCACTTGCTTAGAAGTATACTTCCAGTCACCTTGCTCTGCCCTGTGCATCACTTTCAGCCTTTCACCCAAAAGAGTCAACATGGCTTGATTCGTACTGATTTATATCTCCTCAGTCAGTAGCACCGACCAATCCTTTTCTGCCTTGGGAGAAAATAAGTTTTCCCAGTTTCTAATTAACAAAGTTGTCACCAGTCTGATTACATTACCATTTGCTCACACCTGGCAGCTCTCTGCGAGGAAAGGGAAAGGAGAGGTGGGAGGGGTTCTTTGAACCCTGCCCCCAAACCTCTTCTGCACAGGCAGCTGTGTACATCCAGGCCTGATATATTTTCTGCCCCTCCGCCATTTTGTTCAGAAGAAACATGACCTCTGCGTCTTCTGGAAAGTGCATATTTTATTCACAGCATTGTCTAACGAGGTTTGCATCTACCCTATTGTCTAGATTATCCAGAGGAGGGTGAGTGTCTAGAGGACTCATTTAGCTTTCTGAAAGATTCAAGGTGGTCTGATTACTTGAAATGTATTTGCCAGCAATTAGGAAGCAATTTCCTCTGAAAAATGGTTCCTGTTAATCCAAGGAGCAGCAGGTAGTACATTATTGGGAAACTCACATGGATTTACTCATAAAAAAACAGTGGAATGGCAGCTGCTGGATTTAGAGGGGAATCCACAGATTGTGGAAGATAGTTTTGATGCCATTTATCAAGTTCTTCTGTTTTTGTAATGACATAGCACCGCAGCTGTATGAACAACAAAGTTCTCCTCCTTCTCCTTCTCCTTCTCCTTCTCCTTCTCCTTCTCCTTCTCCTTCTCCTTCTCCTTCTCCTTCTCCTTCTCCTTCTCCTTCTCCTTCTCCTCTGTGGTATATGCTTTGGGGCTCATGGCTTGTTTAAGCCTCTATTTAATCTTATTCCAGGAAACTGAAGCCAGCTCTTCAACGTTACTAAATTTAATGGATCCAATTGGAAGGAAAAAAAAACTACAAAAGAGGATGAACTGTTCTGCAGAGAACCTCATTATTGTAGGAAATTATCCCCCTTTTTAATTTAATTCAAAACTTCTTTCTGCAATTAATATGTTGTATTAATTGGCACAAATCTGTCAGTCTTAAACATGTGAACATTGACTTCTAATCTGGCAAGCCAGGTTTGATTCCCCGTTGCTTCTCCACACGCAGCCAGCTGGGTGACCTTGGGTTCACCACAGCACTGAAAAAGCTGTTCTGACCAAGCAGTAATGTCAGAGCTCTCTCAGCCTCACCTACCTCAAAGCATGTCTTTTGTGGGGAGAGAAAAGGGAAGGTGATTGTAAGCAGCTTTGAGACTCCTCCTGGTAGAGAAAAGCAGCATATAAGAATCAACTCTTCTTCTTCCATTGCACCTCTCTACTATGACCTTATGATGTTTGTGATGGGTCAGTGGTCTACAGTGGCTCTAATGTGGGAGTCAAATAATTACAATAGGAATAGAGATTCAGGAAAGTCACTGTTTATGGACACACTTCCTCTCAACCTGCATAATTGTCAAGCCCATGTCCCAATACTCTTTTATTGATTCCCAAAATAGACTGTTTTCCATTAGAAGATGGTGGTAGATGCTCTGTTCTGTTTCAAGACTTCAATGCCAGTGAATGAGATGTTACTGGATTTTGTTCAGTAGCAACTCCCCCTTCTGTAATTGATCCAGCAGAAAACTGACATCTGAGAAGACCTTGGCAGATCCACACTGAGAAGAAGATGGCAGGGTTACCAGTGAAAAAAAATCCCAGGTCAGTACTGGGCATTTTGAAGGAGTGGGTATGACTTTATTTGTCCATGCTGTGCAAAATATTGTTGTGGAGTGCTTAAGTTCTTTCAGTTCCTTGAATGATGCTGCTGGCCAAATTTCAGGACTTCAATATTTAATGCTAAAAGGATTTAGACCAACAACAACAGCAAAATCTTATTCATAATCATGTTTTTGTCAAACGCAGCAGTGTTGCTATAGTGTTTCGTGGCAGAAATCCATCAGTCTGTCATATCATTTATTTATTTATCTCATGAATATTCTGTCTTTTTCAAATAAAAAAAACTAATCTAAACTAGGTAATAAAGAAACATAGCATGTAAATTGGTGAAAATGAGCTCATAACTTCCTTCTGTGGATGGATAGGTCAGTTGGACAAGGCTAGTGACTGGAAGTGACCTCATTCCTTCTCAGCTGCAGAATAATTTGCCACCAGTGGAGTTTAAGAGAGAAGAAGACAGAGGACCTCTGGGCTAGAGGCTTCTCCTCATATTCCCTTCTTGAGAAAGGCCAAAGATATAACTCATGGAATGATCCTTTGAAGAATGGGACAATCCACAAAATATGCTGTGCCCATCTCCTAGAAAAAGTTTCTTTCTCAACCTGTCTGGGTTCGAGAGAAAAAGAAAAATGGATCTACTAGACTGAACACTCTTCTCTTTCTCAGTACCAAATCCTTGCTCATTCACAAAGGTTGAATAGATTTTAAAATGGTGGCAAGGCACATCAGCAAACACTTTGGCTTCTCTGGGGTTGTAGCATCTAGAAGAAGATGGTGTTTCCTATTAGAAATCACATAGGCTGTTCTATGTCACAAATAGTGACAGCCTAGCCCTATAGGCTACTAATGTGATCCTTTGCCTGGTATGATATTCCCAAAGCCACACCAGAATGGAAAAAATATTTTTGTTTTTATTTTAGGTGCAGCAAAAATGAGACAGTCGCAGGGAACTCATGTTTAAGAAAAACTGTGCAAAGGACAAAAGTTTTCATAGATTTGTATTCATCTACCGCATTGACCTTTAAGACCATCCATGGCTTGGGCCCAGCCTATTTGAGAGACTGCTTGTCTGCTTATGCCCCCCGGAGGGCACTTTGCTCTGTGGGTACTAATCTGTTAATGGTCCCTGACCCGAGAGAGAAATGCCTGGCTTCAACCTGGTGGAATGAACTTCTATGATAATTGAGGGCCCTAACAGAGCTGGCAAAGTTCCGCAGGTCGTGTATGTTTTACTCTTCCACTGGGTCTTTGGTTAAGACCAGGTTAGCAAGACCAATGGTCCCCGCTCAGGTCCCCCCCCCCAATAATATCTAGCACACCATTGATAGTGACTGCGAGAGGTAGGGGGGATCTTGTCATCTCAGTAATTTTTCGAACTTGTGCTATTTTTAGGGTTTGGTTTTATGGGGATATTTTTAGATGTAACCTGCCTTGAGTCAAAGGAGGAAGGCAGGCTATCCATTTAGTAAATAAATAATAAATAAACAATTGGGTTGTCTCCGAGGCCTGGACCAGTGAAATAATGCCATTTCTCCAGAGTCTTCTGGAGATCCACCCTCCCCAAAGTCTTCAGGATAGGCCTGGAGTCCTGATCTCATACCTCCGATATGGCAGGTTAATTCCTTAGCATATCTGAAAAATGCCCTATAAACCATTTCCCTTATATTTCATTGTAGGCAAAAGGTCACACAGCCAAGCATACAGAGAAGAAACAGAGATTGGATCTTGGTCTTCAATATGGAACTAAAGCAAATTTCCAATAGCTTTGTGATACATTAGAAGGTTGTAATAATTTCCTTTATCACCAAACCCATCAATAGATTCAATTATTCGTAAACTGTGTTTGTGTATTAGGCTCAAGCTGAATTTCAGCAATCCAAATCCATGAGGTCCTTTATTGGAAAAAGTTGCTTGTCCTGCAGTAGACTGTGATCTTCTTCCTATCTAACTTCACCCTCTGGTCCATTTCTATTGAAAAGGTGCTTGTTCCTCATGGGTGGAGTGAGAAGAAGATGATAGCATGGGATGACTGAAGCATGAAAGGGACTGTGGCTAGAGAGAAGATGGGTGCAGAGAAAGGAAGGGAGCTGAAAGGAGAGGCGAAGAGGAGAAGTGAGAATAACTGAAGAGCGAAAAAGTAGAGCATTTGCCCCCATCCAATCAACACTTTCTCCACGTGAGAATTTTCATCTAGTAGGAATTGCAAGATGAGATTTTCTGCATGTCGAATTCTATATGAAGTAACCATTTCTACAGAAGTGTAGAAGAAAAAGGCACAGTATACATGTTAAAAGTGTTATAACCAAAACAAACAGATATGTAAAAACACAGAATCTCATCTTCCTTATTGACTTTCAAGATGGCTGGTTCAAATTCTAAAACTTTAAAGTGTGCAGCAGGAGTTAGTACTGCCAATTCGGGGAAACATTTTCACCCTGTGAAGGCAGATGTATATGTGGGGGGGAACTGTTCTCGCCCCACCCACAAACACCCCCCCTTGTAGTCAGAAAGGTCCAGATGGTACATTTATCTGTTGTAGTTTTGTTTATTGCCTTTGTTTTCCCTGTAGGTTTCCCTTAGATGTGAAGGTAAAATTGGGAAGCATAGCAGCAATAATGGGAAGGGGATACCAAATATTTTCACGCAAAACAAATGACCATTTCCCCATGATCAGAAACAACTTTTCAGATGTTACTGAGTCTGTAGACAGCCTGTAAGCGGAGTCTTGTCTTTCCTTTTGTGATCACATGGCACCTGGCTAATTGCATCTCCAGGACAAGGGTGAGTCCTCCCATCCAGCTGGCCATAGCAGGGTTCCCCTTGAGCTTTCAACACATATACCTGAAAAACCCAAATGGGGAAGCGTTCCCTGATTCCACAGTAGGCCCACAACTTTTGTGAAAGAGGTAGGAGTGAATGGTGAAACAGAAGGCTCATGAGACACAGGAAATTCATTCATGCTCAAAACTGGGCAAAGGATGCTGTTGTATCAGCCCATTTAACACAGAAGTGGCACAAGACACCATTAGGTAAGTTGGGCAGAGTCCCAGACATTAAGGGTGTGAAGGTGCTTATACACAAACACCAACTGTTTCAAGCATTTGCCATGTAGCAATTACCAATCCACTCAGTGATCCTTGAGACATCCAAATGGTAGCCATGTTGGTCTGAAGCAGCACAATAAAATCAGAGTCCTGTAGCACCTTTAAGGCCAACAAAGATTTATTCAGGGCATGAGCTTTCGAGTGCAAGCACTCTTCGTCAGACATCGACAGAGTTCCTGAGCCTTGGATCTGCTTGTTCATGACCACCAGTGGCCTGTATACTTAATGGCCTGTCTATCCCTGCCTCTCCTGGCAGCCAGCAGCACAACAAAATCTGTACTCTGGATCATCCCCTCCTATCAGGATTATGTTGCTTGGAATGTTCTCTGCTTTCTGAGTCCAATGTAGAAGCACAAAACTACCTCTCCCAACAGCCTTGTATCAAACAAGCTTTCCCTGATGCTGTTCACATACTTCCCCTTTACAACGTTAGGGTTTTATTGCTTGAAAAGCAGAGTCAAGGAGTCAAGAATGTGATTCCCTGCTTGTGGCCTGAATTGAAATGAGCCTGGGCCCAACATAAAATGGGATGAAGAATTTTGAGAGCAGGAAATTTTTGAGATGCTCATCTCATTACTAAAGTTAACCAGCAAACTTTGTCCCATAGTTAGAGGGTTTTTTTTTAGTCTAAATCAATCCAAAATCCAATATTCTGTCTGTTCTACCTAAGGTTGCCAGCCAATGACTAATAACCAGTAAGAATCAGGAGGTGGGGAAACAGAGGGCATCACTGTGCTTGTATCACCACACTACTTGGGAAAACCTAAAATTGAAGTCACTCTATAGTTTGACCGTAGAGTTTACAGAATTTCCTAGAGTGGACTGACGTCATTTCTGTGTTTCCCCTGGAAATGATACAATGCTAGTGTACTGAGGATGACTGAGGGTCAGTTTGTTTTTCTCCTGCTGACCACTGTAGCCATGGCAGGAAATGGGGGCTAGGATAAGAGATCCCCATTTCCATCGGGAACCTAGCATCTCTACTTCTACCATACATACTCCACCAGACAAAAATCTATTTACTGTAGATGAGGGTTCCATTATTTGTCACTGAGGGGTGCCGGGAGTTATTGGACTCCTTGAGAATCTTTGCTTACATTTTTATTCTCCAGTTCACCGTGGTAAAATGCTCTTCCGCATCAGTTAAAATGTATGCCTACGATGCATAGGGAGCAGTGGCGAATTGAATATTTTTGTCTATCACAGATGCATCTGTAATGCATCAAAGTAATATTTATAGTCCTGAAATTGGTTAAAGTCCTAGGCACCGGAAACAGCAAGCAACTGGGGATTAGTGAAGATTGAAATTGTAAATTAAAGGATTTACTTGTTTCCCCAAATTTGATTTGCTGGATGTGGAACTGCAATACAATAGCTCCACTCTTAGAAAGCAGCGTTATCCATTTGTTATGGTGATGGGGTTTATCACAATTATGACAATTTCTAAAAATAATTACTTTCATTTCCTAGTTTTGTTTTGTTTTTTGTAATAAAGAAATGGCAAGGATAAAAAAAGTATCACCAGTGTATCAGTGGCAGGGATAAAAATGTCCTCCCAATAGAGAAAAAACAACAACAATCCTAACAGCAAGAAATTTTAGGTAAATTGTGTAACCAGTAATGTGTACAAACACAAAAATGAATGCTAATTGTCTCTTGTATATTAATAAAATGAAAATAGAAGAGTGGGTTTTATACCCAATTGTTTTTTTTTTCTAATGGAAGGGGTTTGAAAGTGGCTTACAAACACCTTTCCCTTCCTCTTCCCACTACAAGCATCCTTTGAAGTAAGTAGGGCTGAGAGAGCTCTAAGAGAATGGCTTTGCATGAACAACTCTAAGTGAATGGTGACTGGCCCAAGGTCACCCAGCTGACTGCATGGAATCAAGCCCAATTTGCATGGAATCAAGCCCAATTTGCCACTTTTTAACCACTACCATGCTAGCTTTCACTTTTAGCTATTATTACTTGTTTGTTTTAGTGCAAAGTGCATGGATAATGAGATGAGGAACTTGCTGTTATTAATTTTAAAAATATGAAATTTGCAGCCAATACGTTGACAATCCCAGACTTCTTCTGCATCAGGAATTTGCTCCCCTCCACTGCTCGTCTGGTGGTAGGAAAAATTCCCATTTCCACATGACATCATGGACAGGTTGCAGCTGTCTCAGGCCTGGCCCAGTTCAGGCCCTTATTATCTCCATTACAAGGAAACACAGCTAATTCTGAATTCCATTTTTTGTCCTGAGCACCAGCAGGACCTACGTTGGGCCTGGGTCATGCGGAAGGAAAGAGTCAGTTTATCCTGGCCTGGCTCCTCCGTACTCATGGCTGTGACTACAGTATCCCAGGAAGGACCAAAAATACTCCAGGCAACTTTGCCATACTCTACAGTGTGGCAGAGCTTCCTTGGGCATTTTAATTTTATTTTTAAGAAAGGGGTATTAGGTCGTAATGCAATACCCTATTCTTAAAAATCAAAATGGGCCCCCGCCACCATGCAGAACACCTGAACCTCGCTGCCCTGGCTGCCTTTCCAGAGGCACAAATCCAGGGCAGACCAGATGTAATGGGGAACATGCTTCCCCATCTGGACTCAGGAAGAGACAGGACAACCTGCCTTTGTCCAAGTACCAGTAGCAGCCTAGAACGGAACTGCTGGTGCAGAATAGATTCCATTGTGTCTCAGAAGCCTGAATAGTTTTCAAACAGAAAACAGTTTCTGCCATAAAGTCAATTGCGGTCCTTTTGACTGCCTCAGGATTTTCTTACCTCATTCTCTTCCACGTGAAGGCCAGATGTCAAATACCTTCTCCTGTTTCTTGTGTGTGAGAGAGAGAGAGCACATTCAAATTCCCCAAAAAAGCACTACTATCAGCAAGATTCCTATTACCTGTGTGGTATCTCCATATTCCTGTAGACATTTCTTCATGAGGATTTTAACAGACAACCCTGTTTAGCATTATGAAATGTCACGCTCTCATTTGTAAATATAACCAAAACAAAGCTCATAGTTATATAAATAACTCTTGTGAGAGAGGAAAGAATGATCAAACATGCACCAAAGAACTGCATTAAATGGTAAAGGTAAAGGTATCCCCTGTGCAAGCACCAAGTCATGTCTGACCCTTGGGGTGACGCCCTCCAGCATTTTGATGGCAGACTCAATACGGGGTGGTTTGACAGTGCTTTCCCCAGTCATTACCGTTTACCTCCCCAGCAAACAAGCTGGGTATTCATTTTACCGACCTTGGAATGATGGAAGGCTGAGTCAACCTTGAGCTGGCTGCTGGGATTGAACTCCCAGCCTCATGGGCAAAGCTTTCAGACTGCATGGCTGCTGCCTTACCACTCTGCGCCACAAGAGGCTCATCTAAATAACTCTTGTGAGAGAGGAAAGAATGATCAAACATGCACCAAAGAACTGCATTGCCATCACCATAAAATAGCCATACATTTTTCTGCACTTAATTATTTAATATAATTTTATCTGGCATCCCCCCCCCTCCCCCAAACGGGACCTAAGGTGGCTAGAACATGAAGACAAGTTTGAGAGAATAAAGAACAGTTGATGATGCTATCTTCAATATAAGTAAGGAAATCATTGATGGAATAAAATCACCATGAGTGCTTAAAGATAGATTTTTCTTCCCCTCTAACACATTCAGAGAATGTTGAAAGAAAGAAACAATGGGAGAAAAGAAGTGTGCAAATAGTAGGGAAAGAAGAAGAAGAAGAAGAAGAGTTGGTTCTTATATGCCGCTTTTCGCTACCCGAAGGAGTCTCCAAGTGGCTTACAATTGTCTTCCCTTTCCTCTCCCCACAACAGACACCCTGTGGGGTGGGTCATGAATGGTTCTGTGGAGGGTAGGGGGACTAGCGGGCGGCGGTTGGGTGCTGGAGTGTGTGGTTGATTGGGTGTTTGTGTGGCGGGAAGTGGCAGCGGGGCGGGAAGGGGTCTGGGGAGGGTGGGGGTGTTAGCGGGTGGCGGCTGGGTGCCGCAGTGTGTGTGCCGAGGGGGTGTTTATGTTGTGGGCAGCTGACGCGGGGCAGGAAGGGGCCTGGGGATGGAGGGGGGGTAGTAAGCCGGTAGCGTGGTGTTGGGGGGTGGCGGGAAAGGAGAAGGGACGCTGCATCTTCGACGCGGCATCCCTGTTCCTTTCCCTAGGGCGATGGGAAGGAGTCCCCTGGCGGGTGAGGCTGGGCCGCTTGGCCCTAGATTGGCAATTGTAGGGGCAAATCAGGAGCCGCTTTGTGGTTCCTGATTTACCCCTGTGAGTTTTTATCCCGAACAGAGTCTGCCCTAACTCCTCCCCAATAGCCCTTAGGCCTTTATTTTATCCGCTCCTGGCAGACTGGAGCAGAATAAAAGGTGGGCTCCCTGGCGGCGTCTTCTGGCTGGCGGCCATTTTCTTTATGGGCCGCTAGGGGCCTGGGGAGGTGTTTTCTCCCCCCCTGATTTGGAAAAAAGCTCCCCAGGCCCCGGGGAAGGCGTTTCGCTGCAGAGCGCCTTCCCCGGGGCTTGGGGAGCTTTTTTCCTTCCCCCCGTTGGGAAAAAAAGCTCCCAGGCCCCGGGGAAGGGGAAGCTCCCCAGGCCCCCGGGGAAGCCTTCTCCCGGATAGTTAATGATGGAATGAAGGAACTTATACTAGACTAGAAATTAAGCCCATTTTATGTCTGAATAAAATGGGCGCTAGCAGACTGGAGCAGAATAAAAGGTGGCTCTACGACGCCATGAGGTCACTCCGCCGGCCGGGAGAAGGTGGCCAGGCCCCCCCGCCCCCCAAGGCTCTCCCAAGGCTTCTCCTGGCCGGCGGAGCGGCCTTGCAGCCTCTACGACACCGCAAGGCCGCTCCGCCGGCCGAGAGAAGGCTACGCGGCCGATCGCTCATCTGTGGCTGTCTGCGCGGCTCAGCTGAAGCAGGCAATGGGGAGCCGCGCTTTGCGTGGCTGCTTGGGACGGGATGGACACTTCGCAGCTCCTGATTGGCCCCTCCGAGTTTTTATCCCAGACAGGGCCCGCCCTAACTCCTCCCACAGTGCCCTTACTCCTTTATTCAGTCCATGGCGCTCCGCGCCACGGGGCTGTTTAAAGATATATTTGGTAATGGAATGAAGGAACTTATAAAGGAGGAAAGCTGGTGGCAGAGTTAAAACATGCAAAGGGGCAGAGCATTAGGCTGCTTAAAGAATAAACTGTTGAGAAGAGAAACAAGTTTCCATAAAACGGAGAGAGAGTGCAAGAGATACCAGTCTAGTTAACTGTTGTGTGCAGTCATTCTTCTGTTCAATTATTGTTTTCAAGGCAATCAGGGAGGAAGTAAGCTCAAAGGAGAAGGAAGTCCCCTATTGAGCCAATCAAGGCACAGCAGGAAAGTATTTTAAGAGCAAGTTTCTCTTCTATGCTAAGTACACATCTCCAGTGCCCCGTGCAGGACACTCTCTATATTCTGCTTCATTATGCACATTGCAGAATTTGCATATTCCAACAAAAGCCTCTCTAGGAAACCAGATTCTCTTGTTGCTTAGCTGGAAACCATAGGAAACACACTTTTCCTACAGCAAAACATGTTATCATTCATATTTTTGGAAAGCCTGATGTTTTTGGATACCGAGAGAGGTTTCCAGCTGTCACTAAAGCATTCTGATTGAAGCTGTTAGCTGAAAGTGACATGCATCATTTCTGGTGTGTGCCCTTCCAGTAACAAGAAACCACCTGAGCCCTGGGAATTCTATACCCCGATTTCATTTTATCTGTGGCCTTGTGTACTATTTCCACAGTGAGTGATAGAAGCTACTGGGATTCTTCATCAGTAGTTGTAAGCATGGGAAAAGCTATGGCATAAGCCAATAAGAACCATTTGGTAGCATTCAAATTGGCTAGTTATTTTCAGGCAATCCCATAGTTATTTTCAGGCAATCTCATATTCAAGGTGCTTCAAGGTCTCAGCTAATTGCATATATATTTGCTCATTATTCACCTAGTAGCTTCAAAGCCCGCTCCTAAGAAAGGAGTGGCTTTGGGCCGCAGCTTGCAGCCAAATCAGGTGGGGCAGGCGGGGGCTGGGCAGCTCATTAGCAGGCCCAAGACAGAGCTTTTTAGCAGACAGTCAGCAAGTCGAGAGGCCCTCGTGAGCAGGCCCAGCCTAGCAGTTCAGGAGGCCCTCGTTAGCAAGCCCTGCACCATGACCATTTGCCTAGCGTCCTCTCACCTGCTGCTGGCTCTAGGCACTGAGGCGTCTGAGAGCAAAGAGTTCAGGGCCGGAGGGTGGGAACCGCAGGGGCAGGACCTGGGCATGCAAGAAAGGACCACAAGAGCAAAGCGTTAACACAGTCCCTTCTACCCAACCACTTACAATCCGCCTAAGGTTGCCTAAGGAATCAGCATTTCTGTCAGATGGCTATCTAGCCTCTGCTTAAAGACGTCCAAAGAAGGAGAGCTCACCACTTCCCAAGGAAACCTGTTCCACTGAAGAACTGCTCTGTCAGGCAGTCTTCTAGAACAAAGCATTACAGAGGGAAAGCTTTGGGACACACGGCGTCCTCCACGTAAGACTTGACCTTTTTATCTTTAAAAGCATAGTGTTGTAAAAATGAGGGTTACTGACTGCCCTAAAATGAAAGCTCAGCCTGGTCAGCTCCTTTGTAGCTTGGTTTGCAAAGCTCAGCGAAAGAACCTCTTCACAGCATAATGGCGTAATGTCTGGGAACTTGGTTGCTGCTGAAGAAACAGGGGCTGGCAGCCCGATTGAATCTCTTCACAGTTGCAATGCCAAGCACTCTTGAAAAAGGGGTAGTTAAAAAAAAAAATAAAAGACAATTATCTGTATCAGTAGCGTTCTCTGCCAGCAGAGACATATTAATTGGGGAGAAGAGAGATTAAATTAGACACCTCTGTTTTAGCGTAGAGCACTGTACCATATTGAGTATGAAATAAAAACCACATATGAAAACAGTAGCTCACGCTTTATATTCTTGTAAAATAAGCAGAAAGTGATGAGATGGGGAACTGGAATGGGAGACAGTGGATCAGTAGTTCAAGATTTTCATATAATTTAATAGCAGGCTCCAGTTAACTCACACCATGTGCCAAGTTATTTTGCAGTCCTAACTGCTATCATTTAGCACAAGGGCCCAGGGAAGGGAGCAGAGTTAACACTGCAATATCGACTGAATAATTTACTAAAAATGCCTTTTCACTGCATTTCTGGGGCTGGGGAGGGTGTCAACGACTCCCCTAAAAGTAGACCAACGGTTATCAGCATTCTTGAGTTTATTAATTCCCTAATATTAAGAAGCATATGGGCCAGTCCTCTAAATAGGATGGGATGATCTCATTCAAGTCACTTGGAGTATATTTGGGCATATGGGAAGGGAAAAGCAAGCACTAACAGGAATAGCTAGCTTCGATATTTCTCCTGTTCTCTGAACAAATGTGTTTCCTTTCTCCCAGCTCACAAAATGCTGATAGGCTGTAATCATTAATCACTTTTAGAAATGGGCAGTTTGGATGATGCATCACATTGCAAGGTGGGTGGAAGAGAGTGTTTCCGCCCCACGATTGCAGACAGCTCCGAGGAGGAGAAGGAGGAGATGGTGTCAGTACCCAAGGGCAGGGGTAGTCAACCTGTGGGCCTCCAGATGTTCATGGATTACAATTCCCACGAGCCCCTGTCAGCAGTGTTTGGCAGTGTTTTCTCACAGGGGCTCATGGGAATTGTAGTCCATGAACATCTGGAGGCCCACAGGTTGACTACCCCTGCTCTAGGGTATCTGGAGATGCTGGATTTCAAGTTTAAGCAGGAAGCAGTGGGAGGAGGACCAGCATCTAGGGAATTCACATTTTAGGCATCTGTCCGAGTACCCATTGTATTCCTGGCTACCATAGGCTTTGCCCCTAGTGAAGAAGAAGAAGAAGAAGAAGAAGAAGAAGAAGAAGAAGAAGAAGAAGAAGGAGAAGAAGAAGAAGAAGAAGAAGAAGAAGAAGAAGAAGAAGAAGAAGAAGAAGAAGAAGAAGAAGAAGAAGAAGAAGAAGAAGAAGAAGAAGGTAGCAGCTCACAAGAGCAAATATCTTGCTATACATTTTGTCAATCTTTAATGTCCTATTGGACCCTTCTCTTTTCTGCTGCTGCACACAAACATGGCCATCTTTATATATTCAGTATTAATGGTAAAGTGCAAATGTGTGAAGAAGAAGAAGAAGAGCAGCTATTTTTGGTATTCCACTTTTCACTACCCAAGGGAATTGCAAAGCAGCTTGCAATCACTATGTGGGACTGAGAGAGCTCTGAGAGAGAACTGGGAAGAGCCCAAGGTCCCCATATTAGCTACAGGCAGAAGAGTGGGGAATCAAACCTAGTTCTCCAGATAAGAGGCTGCCACTCTTCAACACTACACCAAGCTGAGATTGAGGAATGCTTGAAATAGTAGAATGCTCAATGCTGAATTAGTAGAATGGGCTGAACATAACATTGCAGGTGGTAGATTGCAGTTCTGAATGGAATCAGAAGGGAGAATGCTTATTTTCTAGCTTTTTACCAGCTCTGCTGGCTTTCTGTTTACTTGGGAGAATTAAAAAAAAAGAAAAAAAACAGCACAAAGGGGACCTTTGCACAATGTCATCATCCACCTGCAGTCCTAATTGGTACAATCCTTTCTATCTCCTCGGTATTGCTTGAAAGCAAGAAGCAAACAAGGAGCCTGTGACACACTTAGGCTCTTCTTCAAGTGAGGCTGATCTGGGGCAGGTAAACACAAAGCCTAAATCAGGGCCACCAGCATGTGTGAGTCAGCTGAATTGTAAAGTGTGCAAGGACGTTTTCAGGAACAAAAGCTAGTTTACTCAGATGCTACAGTAAAAGGCACAATAACTTTAGTGAGGAGAGGATGAATTATTTCCCCTGCTGACATTTGTGACTAATTTATAAGTCATTATCTCATATTCTCAAACGCAGTAATCTTTTACCAGCATTTGTCCTGAAAATCATCAAAATGATGCAACTTGTTGTGAGTCTTGGCATGGGAGGGGGGACTGCTTCATCTCATTGAAATCCAATACATTTCCTTTACAGAGAAAAATCATTGGAGGAGTGGGCAGAGAGAAAACCCTGTCTGGAGCAATGACAGGCCTCATGGACACCATGACAGACATGAGCAGCAGCTCAAACTGGAAATATATTATTGGTGCTGCTTCTTCCTTTTGGAAGAATATAAAGATGAGAGCCGGCAAAGGTCCAGAGTAGCTAAGTGTACTGTCTCCATAAGTAGTCTGTTAAACTTACGTCAAGAAATAAAAAGAAGAAATAAAGAATAAAGGAAATAGCAATTATGTCTGATAAGCTGTAGCTAAAATTGGAAATAAATTACTGGCAGGCACAAATCCAAATGGCAATCCACCATAGGGAGTAGAAAGCAGGCTAAAACCCATGAAAGAGGAGAGTCTTGAAATCTTATTTGATGAGTATTTTCTTAAGTCATACATGGAAGGAAAGTAAACCCAGATAAGTACAGATCCGGCAGTTATAATGGTGACTTAATGAGTGGGGAAAAGAATTAGAGGAGATGGGGAATAACAGCTGCAGAAAGTTTCATTCTAGGCCTGTAATGTAGGGAAAAGAGGCTGATGAATTGCCTAACATTCTGAAAATACTCGAATTACAAACATACTAAAACACAAACACAGATACCGCAATCTGGTAAAGATTTGGGCTTTCTTTAGGTCCATTGAAATTGGAAGGAGGGGGGACATGCCTAAATCTTAGCTGGATTTTGACAAGAACAGGGGTGTGAGAACATTTTCTCTGCCATGGAAACGCTTTAAGAACATCCAATTTGCTTTTCATTGAGCAGGAGGTAAGTTTTCTGAAAGAGATCACACCTAGGCTTCCTTGAATAGCCTGTATTATTATCAATTACTGCTGTTCTCAGCTTACATTGTAAATGTTTGCGTTTTGAATTTAAATGGTAATCATTTATTGAAATATTTATATCTTGCCTTTCCTAATGGCTCAAGCCATCTTAAATATCTAGAAATATATATATATGGAATCCACAAAACCGCAAATAAGCCCGTACCCTAAAATGACTACAATCTGAACTCCATTTAAGTCTCTAGAAAATAAAATTATGTTTCACTGCACCCTTAATACTTCCAGAAATTCTACCCCCCTCACCTATCAACATGATCTTAAGAAGAGTTATACCTTTTATATTCAGTGACCTTGAGTCCAATAGTACTTTTAAGATGAACAAAGATTTATTGAAGGCGTGAGTTTCCGATTGCATGCACTCTTCCTCAGACAAAATAGAACAAGGAGCATAAGAGTACAGATATAAGACAAAAGTAAATTAGTGGCAATTTATTTATTTGTTTGATTTATTACCTGCTGCTATCAAGCAAGTCATCTCCAACAGTGATAATAAGTTAATATATATATATAAAATCAAACCTCCCCCCTCCTCCCACCCCAGCACCTCAGGATCAGACTCCCAGAGTACCGATATAGTTGTTCCTAAGTTTATTCTCAGATGTAGATGTAGAGGATCCTCTGCGCTAAATCAAAACAGGAGGTTTGTTCATGAATCCAAGCAGTTTGTGATTCATAGCCCTACAAGCATCATCGAAAAAGACCACAGTTCCTTTAAACAGGGTTTGCAGAAAGTCTGAAAAACAGTTGAGCTCTGAAGGGACTTCCCAAGATAGAATAAAACAGCGACATGGCAGGGCCTGCTCCTCAGTGCTCAGATGCTATTGTTGGTTTTGTGCAGAACTGTTCAGCTGTTTTTGGGCTGTTTTGTGCAATTCTTATAATGATTAAAAGGACTGCATGGGGCAGCCTAAAACAGCTGAGTGGTAGGTAGCAGGCTGTTCCCTGCTGCTCAGCTGATTTTGAGGCTTACATGGGGAACATAAAGTAGGGGTTTAAAGGGGCTTGCAGTCCCTTTAACCCCCTGCTTTGTGCTCTATCTATGAACCAGCATGGACTGCTTTAAAAGTCCATGGATGTTCATTATGCTGGAACTGTCACAAACTTCAGCTCATGAACAATGGACAGGGCAAAATTTGAGATGAATTTTGCTCCTTGGTTCAGTTTGTTCCTATCCCTGCTTAGAAGGCATGGGCTCATTACAATTTCCCCAGCACTACTTACCCAATGTTTAACAGGGCAGGTGGAAGAGACGTATGAGAAAGGGGGTGAAGGGTACAGATTTGTCAGTATGTTCTTCCTAACTCAAAGCACCCTCCTTCAATGATACTTCCTAAGAACACATTCCTCGGAGTAAATCATATTGAACAGTAAGTTCATTCATGTTAGCTAGAACTAATGCTCTATCTTCTGCTATGCTATTTAGGAGATTTCAACAGATCCCACATTCAGTTGTGCCTCTGTGGACAATGCTGCATAGAATCAATTACACACGTTTTCTTCCATTGTCCATTTTATTCCTCTATCCGAGCTAAATTTCTTAACTCACTGCTGTGTAAAAGAGAACTGCATTCGGATGAACATAAGATACAGTTTCTTTTAACATCTCAGAATCCTGATATAATTGAACCAGATGCAAAGTTTTTATATCTTGCCATGGGAAATCGTGAATGTATGTTGTCTTACTCTAAAGCATGATCTTTACATAGAATCATAGAATCATAGAGTTGGAAGGGGCCATACAGGCCATCTAGTCCAACCCCCTGCTCAACGCAGGATCAGCCCAAAGCATCCTAAAGCATCCAAGAAAAGTGTGTATCCAACCTTTGCTTGAAGACTGCCAGTGTTTTCTCTGTATAGCAGTGGATCTTTTTGCACTTTCCCTCCTTATATTGTACTTTTATATGCTATTAAAGGCTTGTTGTTGTTGTACTGTAAGTCTTCATTCCTCTACCTTTTTGTTTCATTTATTTATATTAGTTTTTATTAACCTCTGCTCCTGGGTTTACTGGTGCATGGTGATTTTCATTCAGTTATAAAAATCCAACAGAATACAATAAAAATACAATATAATACTAGCAGCGAGACACCCTTTACATCCTCCCCCCATCCATATCCCGGAAGAACTACCACCACCCTAGCCACTACCCCAAGGGAATACTCCTGCTCAGATATCCTTCACAAAAGGCCTGTGCAGGGAGGGATCTGATCTTCCTGGCCTGGCCTCAACCAAATGCCTGGTGAAAGAGCTCCATCTTGCAGGCCCTGAGGATCTATGAAAGCTCTGACAGGACCTTCAGATCTTCCATGAGCTAATTCCACCAGGTTGGGGTAAGGACTGAAAAGGCCCTGGCCCTGGTCGAGGCCAGGCGTACCTCACAGGGACATGGAACGACCAACAGATTCAGACACACAGAGCAAAGAGCTCTGCGGGGAGCATAAAGAGACAAGCAGTCCCTCAGATAACCCTTCAGATATAGTGAAATATAAAATTCCACTCATGAAACTTTGCATCATGCATCAACTGAAGTGGGCCACAGAAATTTATAAGATGCCTCGAGACTCCATTATTGTTTTCTCTCCATATGAGCAGTGATAATGATCAGCATGTCCAACATTTTTAGAACCAGATTACATATATTCTTGGAGAATGGTGCTCAGCTGTGATAAGTAAACAACACCTTTATGTTCAGTGGCAGCCATATAGGAAGGAAGCTGCCAAACTCTCCCTCGGAGGCCTAATTTTGGTCTAATCCAACACTTCAGTTTTAATATATTTCTAATTGCGAAAGTAATTAGTGTGGAGAAATAAAATACCAAAAGGAGAAAGGGGAAAGGTTGAAGACAATTTCCACGGGGAAGCATTGATCCCGGCCATACGGGTTGGAAGATCACACAAAGAAAGACCGCAGACAGAGAAATGCAGTTTAATTGGGAGTGTGCTCCAGCATGCTAACCAGAAGAGGAGTTTTTTAAAACAAGCAAACAAAAAAAAATTTAGCTCAGGAAAGGCAATGAAGTATGACATGCTTAGCATTCCAAATACATTCTTGACCGTAAGTGGTGCTTATCTGTAATTGACACAGGACAGGACGGTAAGAAGGTATAGCATAATGAAGTTAACTGAAGTGTGTGTGTGTTTTATTTAAAAACCACTCATTTATTTATAGCTATGCTTTCACCTGCAGAGAACTTTATCCAAGGCAGCCGTAAGCATCGTTCTCATGCCATGCTGCGAATGCCATGCAAATTATACCGGCGAAAAACCGTACAGAAACTCTGATGGGAAGTACCGTTGAAACAGTCAGCCTTTTGAGAATGGAAGGAGCACTCATCATACTGGTGCTCCCTCTTGCCCTTTTTGGGTGTATCAGCTATGCATTTTAATGAGGATCTTCAACTGTTGGAAGAAGAAACAGGCTGAGCGTGGCATGATCTGCAGTTGATTCAGCACCCTGTGCTGAAATCCATGCGACATTGTGCTAGACCGCCTTGAGTATGAGAAACCACACTTTCTTATCTTCAGAGGCAGATGGCATGAACCACTATGGATCAGGATGCAAACTGAATGCTTATGGTTTTGTTTTTTAATCGTATTCAGTTGGAAAACCCTGGAGAGATAGTTTGGTTGAGCAGTTAACAGTGGTGGCCTCTAATCTGGAGAATCGGGAGTTGATTCCCCAGTCCTCCCCATGCAGCCAGGTGAGTGACCTTGAGCTACTCACAGTTCTCTCAGCGCTCTCTCAGCCTTACCTACCTCACAAGATATCTGTTGTGGGAAGAGGAGGAGAAAAGTAGTTTCAGACTTCTTCGAGACTCCTTCAGGTAGTGAAAAGCAGGCTATGAAAACCAACTCCTCTTTTCTCCTCTCCAAAACAGAAATAAAGGAAACAAACTATTGCCAGGTGAGAGTCCTGAACACCAGCCAAATCACCAAAGAATGGAGAGAAGGAGAAAGGGTCTCAGTAGTTATCTCACTCAATTGCTATTTGATTTTGTCTTTCCCTTCCCTGAAAGCCCCCATAACTTCGGCCCACCCGCCTGCCTGCCCGCCCATCCATCCATCCATCCATCCATCCATCCATCCATCCATCCATCCATCCATCTATCCATCTCCCCTGAGGCTCAGGGTGGTTTTCCTGCTTCCCACCCATCAGCCAACTTACCCTAATCTGCTCCCGCATTCAGCTTCTCATACTTTTTAAATACATTTTTTTTTATTTTTCTGCAAACAGGGCTTTCCTCAGGTTAGTAGAAAGAACTGTCTAGTTTGCCCATGGTACTAGTTTCTGGATTTAACTATCCACCAGTTTGGCAATACTGAGAATTAGATGTACTAATGATGGATGAGTTCTTCATTGACTGTAAGCTAAATAAAGCCCTAAAGGTTTGTGATGTAAATATTTTGCAATCATTAAAGTTTTCTTGCTTTAAAAATGTAATCATTACATATATCTTATACATGCACACTGGTAGAATGTAAAAATAGCACACTTCCTTTTTTTCCTTAGGAAAAAAATCACACTGCTTTGTTCCTTCTTGCTTGTAATTGCATAGCTTTTGCAAAATGTTTTAGCCCTAAGCAAAATTTTTATGATCGAGTTATAAACCTGAAAAATTAGAGATTTGTAAGAGAAATTGCAATTCAACCTTACTGCTGCGATAGGTGTGACTGCCTGGCTGTAATTTAGGGTTCTGTTATTTCACAATTTAATAAGTATTTATCCCTTAGGGAAAAGGGTTATGGTTTTTTAACTTCTTCTCAAGACAATTAATGCAATTGAGTTATAACATCTTTCTCGTTTGACGCCTACTGCTGTAAACTTTGGGATTCCAAAATCTGAAAGAAATACATTGTAAAGTATCCTTGAAGCTGCTGAGATGATCTCAGTGAAGTAGTGGCATGCTTAGTGATGTTCATCTGATGGCAAACGGAGACTCGTAAGATTCCGGAACTTTAGCAAGGTCGTGACCCGGACATTTAATGGAAGCAGAACTTCTTTGATGCAAGTAACAGCTCTGACTACAATTAGCAGGCTTCTGCACTGATGATGTTCCCATCCATTTAAATATCAGTGGTAACCATTTGCATGGGGAAGTGATTTCCTTGTTCTCACAGATATTCTCCAGGGCAGAATTGGAGCATTTGGGTTGCCAGAATTTGTCTGCTACCCTCTGTCCCATTTTGATGAGCTCAAGCAAGCTGCCTCATGTTAACCTGACAATGCCGTATAGCTTTCTAATGGATTGCCAGGTCAACAGACTAAATCCCAAGGAAAGCCACATTGTGCTACATGGCTACATTTCTCACAATCTCACAAAAGGTTTTTTTACCATTTTATTGCAAACCACCATGAGTCTTTTGAGAGCGGCGGTATATAAAACAAAGAATGAATGAATGAATGAATGAATGAATGAATCAATCAATGAATGAATCAATGAATGAATGAATGAATATTGCTTCAAGAAGGGACACTATTTGAATTTTAATTCCATCCATTTGCTTTTTTTTAAATGTCAAGCAGTGCCCTGTATCCAACAGACCACATCCCCTGCATTCTCGTCTCTTCCTGCAATCTCATTACTTCCTCAGCATGATTATTCTTGACACCATGAAGCTTTCATAGATAGGTAGCCATGTGGGTCAGGGCATGGCTGCCATGAAGAGGGGAAAGGTGATAACATTAGCTAACAAAAGATGGAGGATGGCCATCTTCCTCCTCCTCATTGCAGTCCCTCTGTGTGTCTCTTCAGTTATTTATATATCACCTCTTTTAGGAGGCTCTGTAAGAATACTTAGAGCCAGCTTGGTGGAGTCCTTAAGAGTCCTTAAGGCTTCTAATCTGGCAAGCTGTGTTTGATTCCCGACTCCTCTGCATGCACCCAGCTGGCCGACCTTGGGCTCGTCACAGCCTTGATAGTGCTATTCTCACAGAACACTCTTTTCAGAGCTCTCTCCACATCTCCTACCTCACAGGGTGTCTGTTGAGGGGAGAGGAAAGGAAGGTGATTGGAAGCTGATTTTGAGAATCTTTTGGATAGTGAAAAGCAGGGTATAAAAACAACATCTATTTTCTCATGATTTTCATTGGATTTGTGCTGCTGCCTGTTTCTTGGGGGAAGAAGTTGATGGGTTTTGTGTTTTTATTACGAGTAATGGTTTTATTTTAGAATTGCATGCAGTCTTGAGCTAAAAGGAAAAGTAATGATTTAACTATTTGATTTGGAAACTACCTAGTTTTCATGGAACATGCTCTGCAGTGGAGGATTGTGTTGGGCAAGCTGAAGAGATGCACAGGCTCCAACCTCCATGTATAAAGCTGATAATGCATACACTGGTTAATCTCTTTTTAAAGTTATGACGAAAATGCAAATAGTGTGTGTGAGGGGAGGGGAAGAACCAGGAAGTATGAGTGGCGATTATCATGGTCCCCTAGAAACATGTTCCTCGCAGTGATGGAAATTTCTGTCAAGTTCCGTCAAGCCTCCGGCTGAGGGGACTGATTGATTAGAAATTGTTGCCACTTGTTGTTTATTGTAAAGTGGGGGGTTTATGGGGTTTTACTGGTTTTTAACATTTTATTATGTGAACCGCCACTGGTTCTTAGGAAAAGCAGTGGTATATAAATCAAATGAATGAATGAATGAATGAATGAATGAATGAATGAATGAATGAATGAATGAATGAATGAATGAATGAGTTGCAGCTGACTTATGGCCATCTGCCGATACAGGGTTTCAAGAGAAAAGATAAAAAGAGTTTGCTATGGCCTGCATCTCTCTGACCACTCTCTTGGTGACCTCCCATTCAAGTAATAACTGGTATCAGCTCTGCTTGACTTCTGAAATCTGATGAGGTTGGATTAGCCTGTGCTATCCAGGTCAGCGTTCCCTGTGCACACAAACAATGTGAGCAAAATCATTTTATGATATGGCGACGATTACAGCAAGGAATGGGAGAACTTTCCCCAAGATTCCTGATACCGGTAGTTTTTTCCTGGGGAGCACCCTTGGTGTCCTGGTCAAAAATATAATATGAAAAAGAAGTCTAGGAAAGAGATGGAATGACCAGGCAGTGACTGAGGCCCAGGAGACTCATGAATTTCAAAAGAAAGATGGTGGCTCAGGAAAACAGTGTGGTTCTGACAGGGACCTTTTTAAAAAATTTTAAAGACAAAATGAGGGGAAAAGGCAACAACGAAGTTTCCAATATTTCAGATACTATTCACCAGCCTCTCTAATAGAATATAAAGATGCCTTGACCTATAAAAGAACACAACATTACAAATGGCTATTCATGAGAATGCTAGAATTGTAAAACTGTTTTAAAACCATATAATAAGGATATATGTTTTATATTTTAAAAACCATCCAAGTATATTTGGAGATGCATTATTATCAGTCAACAATATTCTGACTTTTCATGCCACCTTGTGAGCTTTCAGGTGTTGTTACTAAGCAACATAGGTTATCTGTTCTCCTATGATTGTATGCAATACTTGCTGTTTCAATGAAATCAAGGATTAAATGAGTAGGATGAAATTTTTCCCCTGCATCGTGTATCAGTAATGGATAAAAGCGGCTCACATAAATCAGGCATATGCTAGGCTCCCTGATAGGCTGTAAATTTTAATAACTACTCTTATACCAAAGTTATGTAAGGATATGTTCTATTTTTTATTATGCAACAAATCTTATGAAGAACTGCTCAGATAATGGGCATAATTAAAGCTTTATTTGTGATATGCCTCTGTGGTTCAAAAAAGAATTTACTCCACTATGCCACAACTGATAGGTAAAATAAATAGTGTTCTCCTATCAAGATGAGAACAACCTACAAAAATTGCACTGTCAAAAGTAATTTATTTTTGTTATCTTACAATTTAACATTTGAATCCCATAAGACACTGAACACGGCATTGTAAAGAAAAAGTGTCTTCAGTTCTTCTGTAAGTAAAAGTCAGAGCTAGTTAGGTAGGCCAAATTGGCATATTACTGAAACATTCAACAAATTGGTTGCTTTGAATTTTCTCAGCTGTACAACAATTATAACAAAACAGCATACCGAAATCCTAGAAAATCGGGACATCAAGTGTTCAGTCATTGACAAGAAGCAGATGAGGCCGTTAAAAGTTTTATCAAACACCCTTTGTTATGTCTACTTGGTTCAAGTTTAATTATTGTTTCGTAACCAAAACTAGTTTGTTGTCAGGTTTGGACATCAGTAATTATTTCTAAATACAGATCTTAATATAGAGTACTAGTGGCCAAGCCCGTTGCATTCAGGAATACAATGGGCACTAAATTGGGGATAGACTCCACCTCCCCCCAGGGCCTGGAAAGGCTGCAGGCAGCTGTTAGAGAACTCAGTGGCAGGGGCAGCTCTCACGCAACAGGCATTTGCAGCCTTTGAGCCTTAGAGGGAAGTGGAAGGAGGAGGGGGTGGTCAGGGGTGGGGGTTGGAAGGTGATTGGCTGGCTTCCGGACAGACAGGCAAGCCGGTTGGAGGAGGAGGCACTCAGGGACGGGTCTGCCACAAGGAGTGGGTGTTAAGTGCTGAGTGGCACTTAAGCCATGAGACACACTCCTCCTCCAAGCCCTTACCAGAAATGTATTATGTGAGACAGATGAGTTGTATTCAGTAGCATAAAGTAATAACTGAAACTCCTTGTCTTCAAGAAACTTTCCCCCCCTTGACTTGCCTCCTGAAGACCCCCTTTTGAAGATTTGCTGGAGGATCCCTGGTGTATTACAGAGGATTGGGAGAAGATTGTAGAGGTACATGCTCATTTTTCAGGGATGCTGGCTGAGCCAGCTGATGTCATTTATCTCTTTTTATGGCAGCATATCTAGGATTCCTTCCTCCCCATTTTGTCCTTATAACCCCTACGTGGCATGTTAGCTTTGAGAGAGAATGGTTGACCTAAGCTCATTTAGCATGCTTCATGGCTGATTAAGGAAATGTACTGGTACTTTGAACCTCCCAACATTTTGTCATGGGTGCCAGGACCCCTGGAAGTTATTTTGTGATACAGTATGGGAACATGGCAGCCATTATATTTTGGAACTCACTGAATGTTCTCAAAATTCCCAAAGTACCTATAGACTACTGGTTGGGGATGTCTGCTTTACTTCAACAGACAATGTGCTCAAAATTCAGTTGTAGTTGCTCATGGTAAGGTAGATTTAGTAATATACGACAAGCTATCTTTCAGTGAAATCTGTCCACCATTACTGATCTGTTCATAAACGACTAGGACTCCCAAGGGCTCTCTGGAACACAGTTTGAAAACCATTGCTGTAAAGAACCCAACAAATTAGGTTGCATAAGAAGAATTACTATTTAAGTGTCATGGTTATACTGAATCAATCTGCAAACCTCTTGGTTAACTTTCTCTTTTACATAATGGACTCGCTCAGGCCTAAGAGCATTGCTCCAAACCCATCTATCCAAGAGCTCCGACCAAAGCATCAGACATCAGACATCATGTGGCATTTGTTTACACTAGATATTATAATTGTTATTTTTTAATGTCTTCTAATTTTGTTTCTGCAACCCATTACTTTTGTTTCTTGTCTCTCTGGAGCAATTTTAACAGTTTCATCTTAAGGCTTTTCTTCTGGCTACTTGAATATTCTTTGTTCACTCTTCTGTGATGATATTTCTGGTTTCATACCATACTTCTGGTTCAAGTTCACTTGAATTTAGTTGATCGGTTTTAGAGGTCTTCCTGGATGGACACAACTGTCCTTTTGTATACTCCCCATGTATCATCTCTAATGATCATGGACATTTCTCTGTCCCTCAAACAAACTGGCAAAACTGGTTTGTTGTGCCAGTCATTTGAGATAGCCCCCTGTATATTGCACCAAGCTTCCAATATAATCAGCAAAATAATAAGATAACAAATATGGTAAGTAATCCAAAATGGCAGCATGACTTTTGGAACACATAAAAGTTCAGACGTGGAAAAGCCCAGGACTCAAAAACAGAGCATCTACTTTGCATGTTGAAGGTCTCAGGTTCAATCCCCGGTATCTCCAGTTAAAATGTGCAAGTAGTAGACGATGTGGAAAGCTGTTCCCCTGAGACCCAGGTGAACTAATGTCACTCAGAGCAGGCTGTGTTGACCTTGATAAACCAATGACCTAACTCTGTGTAAGGCTCCTTCATGTTTTCAATTATTGATTGATTGACTTCATCTATCGCACACTTTTCTTCCCGAGTTTCTGGGCCAACTATGCACAGTGCTGTCAAATAGCACCGGACAATCCAGCAAAAAGTTCACCCCTTCTTTCTGTTTAGAAGCAATGAAGGAAGGCACAGCTCATAGAAATGCCAGATTACATTTGATTTTGTTCTGAAGCTTATTAGTTTTTTTTTTTTTTTAATGCCACTAGTTTATTTTGGTATGCAGCTGGAGGCAAAGTAAATTATATGATCAGCAGAATGTCCTTTCAGGACAAATTGAGTCATGACTTATATTATACAATGTCAGCATCTCTTGTTATCTTTTCTTTTTGTCCATATTGTTCAGATTAATAGTATAAGTGGCCCGTGGAGCCTGCTGCTTTCGCTCCCTTGCCAGTTACTTTAGAAGTTGCTTTGCACAGGTAATTTCTCTCTTCCCCAGATTTCAACACAATACTTCTCTGATTAGTGGAAATTGGCAGTCAAAGCTCTCTTTCTTTCCCCTCCGAAATACTCGCACTGAAATATTCCTCTCATTCTTGACATTGTCAAGTTGTATTGGCCAAATTCGGGAATGTGACAGGGCGCGGAGAGCACCTTTTATACTTTTCTGTGTCTTTCTTCTGCAAGTCTGCCTTTCTTTTTCATTATTATTATTTTCCTTCCAGCAGCTGAGTCAGGCATTGTGTTCATACACAAACAAAGTTGCCTGTGATGGCAAAGAAAAGAAGATTAAAACATCTACTTGGCTGGTTAATGAACAGAGGGAACGAGAGCACAATGAAAGAACTCCTTCCTATGTTGTTTACAGAACAAACCTATGAAAAGTTCCTCCATTGAAATCAATACACTGTTGGAACATTAGTCTGTGATCTCTGTTCTATGAAAGGGTGATGAATCACCTTTGTGTGAATTAGAACTGAGTCCTAAAAGCAGAATCATTGTGAAGAGCTTTAGAATATGTATTTCTTATGCTTCTTACATGATATTTCTTATATACAGTTGATGGATAGGGTTGTAGTCAGGGCTGCTGAGAAGGGGTGGGATTAAGAATATACATTTTCCAGTTTGCTCTCCTTGGAGGTGTCCAAAAAGCCAGGCAGGATACCATCCTGATGGAAGGTGAGGGAAACAGCTAGCATGGAGGCTGGTTTGTTTGTTGGTTGTTGACCATCTCCCCTACACATCAGGCTCTGGTATCCTTGGAAAGCTCAGTTTCCAACTGTCATTTTTGGTTATGTGAAGTTCAGGGATGGGTGAGGGAAATCCTAACTTAACTTATTACAGACACTAGTAATCAAGCCCGCTGTACCTGAAATACAGCGGGCGCTAGCGGGGCAGTGTGCGGCCCCTGAGCCGGCAGGCCACCGGCAAGGGAGCCACAGTGAGCCGTGCTGCGTGCGGCTCGCAATTGCCGGCGTGCCGGCGGCCTGATGCATCGGAGGTGCTTTGCACCTCTTGACATGTCAGGCAGCCGGGAAGGGAGCAACGGCGAGGCGCAGCAAGGGAGGCATGGCCAGCCGCGCTATGCGCGGCTCGCAATTGCTGCCTTGCCGGCGGGCGGCCAATTGGTGGGGCAAATTGGCAGGCGCTTCGTGCCTGCCGATTGGGCCCTCCGATTGTCAGTCCAGAGGAAGGGGCCAATCGGCACCCTTCCTCATCCCGGACAGCGCCCGCCCTAACTCCTCCCCCCCAGCCCTTAGCGCATTATTTAGTCCGCACCACCCGCGGCACCGCGGGCAGTGTTAAGATGTGTGATTTGGACCTAAGTGACTTTACATATGATGCAGTATTTGAACCAGGGTGTTCCAGCACTTACCTTGAACCAATATTGTATGTAAAGCTTTCCACAGAAATATTCCTTGGATTGTGGTTCAACTGAAGCTATATATATTTTTAAATGCAGCCAGGCTCAAGGCTCAGAAAAATAACACTCAAGTTCAAGAAGTATTTATACTCCAGTTACAAGGAGAACAGGAGAGATAATGCAGAAGCATTAGCATAATTGGAAATAAGATGCTCAGGGGCATAGCACAGAGATGCCGAACCCTGTATGTTATTTAATGGAACAATTAATATAGTAAATTTGACTATTAAAGTCTAGCTTTCCAAACTAGTAGATTGTTAACCTTTACAATGTAATTGTTTTCTCACTATCTAGATAAATTTGATAGTTAAAGTGGTGTTTAAGGAGATAAAATCTTTATACATAGATGAGATCCAGTTAATACTGAAACTACATCTAAAATATCTGAGGGTTCCCTGGACACTGCAAATTTGATATCTTTGGTTACATTATGATGGGGATGAGAGTATCTAGGGGGGAAATATCCAATGTAATAGCTGAGAAGGTAGCTTCCCACACTTTAACAAAATGTCTTCCTTATTAACATGACATATTTATGTCATTCAGTGGAGTCTTCTTCAAACATGGCTGAGGAGGTAAAGAAGCAGAAGAAAAAGCAGAAAAAAACAATCCTGATTGGGTTGAATCAGGGGCTCATGGGAATTATAGTCCATGGACACCTGGAGAGCTCCAGTTTGGCTACTCCTCATCATGCTTGCTGGAAGGTCCACTTCAAAATTCCTCCCTCTTGTCCAGAAGTAGGAGGGAGGAGGGCTGGCACCCAGGAAGGCCAGGGTGCAGGTGTGCGTGCTAAGTGCCCACTGCCTTTCTGGGTACAACAGGCTTTGCCTGTAGTGTACATGTATATTTCAAATTCCATTGGTAACTCAAAATCCATCACCATGACTTGGATAGCCTAGGCTATCCCAGCTTCATTGGATCGTGGCAATTAAGCAACATCAGCCTTGATTAATTTCTGATGGAACACCACCAAGGAGTACTGGGGTTATGACACAGACAATGGGAGCCCTCTGAACATATCTTGCCTTGAAAACACTATGAGAAGTGGGTTTTAAACAAAAATATATTTTTTTTAATTTTGTGATATATAATAGACTTTCCGTTAAACTTTGATATATTAAAAGTTGTACAATAGCTAGGTGTGTAGAAATGACAAAACCTGTAATATAGATTATATAGTAATGATGAAATAATATAGTTGCAAAATAGATGATAATGTATGAAGTTAATCTGCACCACAGCCAGATTGGGTAGATGCACTTCCTGTCCACCCTCCTTTGTGCCTAGCCACAGGACTTCCGTCTTGGAGGGATTGAGTTTTAGGCAACTTGCACTAGCCATGCAGCAATCACTTCCAAACATCTGGCAAATGTATCTGGGAGGGAGTCCATGAGGAGATAGAGCTGGGTGTCATCTGCATATAGGTAACAACCCAGTCCATAGCTCTGAACCAGTTAGGCCAGAGGGTGCATAAAGATATTAAATAATGTGGAGGAGCGCACCGCTCCCTGTGGGACCCCACAAAGGAGTTGATAGGGATGTGATAACTCCTCCCCCACAGCCACCCTCTGTGTCCAGTTCCAGAGAAAGGAGCACAGCCATTGAAGAGTTGTTCCCCGAATCCCAGCCCCAGCAAGGCGGTGGGCCAACAACTCATGGTCAACTACGTCGAGCATATCTAAGAGATTGAGTAATACGAGTATGGCCAAAGTGCCTCCATTCAACTGGAGTTGGAGATCATCCATCAAGGTGAGCAACACCTTCTCTACTCCATGGCCAGGACCGAAGCCAGACTGGTAGGACTGAAGCCAGACTGGTATGGGTTGAGCCCATATCCAAATGCAGAAAATATAATGCCGGGGATGTTGGGGAGAAATATTTTCTGATCTGTTTAGCTTGTAAAGTATAATAATTTTAGATATTTAGAATTTGTTATATAATGCCTCACTTTAAAATTACCAGCTTGTTTTCTAAAATAAAACTAAAAGGAAACTCTATGGGGCTAGTGCGAGTCAGATGTGACGAGTCGACAAAAAAAGAGATAATTAGGAGAAAACAGTCGGATAGTGGCAGTAGATGCCACCTCAACCAATGCACGTCCCTTGCATCCATACAAGGGACTGATTACTCTGATTACTCCCTCCGTACAGTCAGGTACCTGAAAAAAGCAGATAAAACTGTATGTATGTACACTTGCATATGCATAGTTACTCTGCATGCATTTCAATGAACTCATGCAAGCTGGGGAAGAGTTTGAAAATGTATTCCCCACTATGCATGCATATATATCCCCCCCTTAGGAAGTCTGGACAAGGACAGCGGAGTGTAGTTAAGTGCTTTCTAAATAGCTACCTGCAAACCACAGTTCAGTAGAAACGTATATTTGCAGCTGCCTTAATACAAGTACCAAATTTCCAAAGAGGACTAGCTCTCCATCTGCCTGTTCATATCTTCCTCTAAGACTAATTCATTTGTTTCTTTAAAGGATGAAAAGTTTATGACATTTGAAATGCCATTTTGAATGCACAGGTATTGGAAAAGTGACAGCTGGGACAAACAAGCATCTATGAATGTATTTGTGATGGGTGTTTTCTCCAAAAACTCATATAGTCTCATGGTGTTTGATATCTATACAGAATGCACAATCCTAAACAAATTTCTTTCTCTCTCTCTTTCTCTCTCATACACAAATACACATTTTTACCCATAATAAAAGTCAAACACATGGGGGATGACTCACTCCCTATCTGATTGGCTATCGGTGAGCATAGGCCCCCAAAAGGGAGCATCCACTTTCCCACGGAAACCCAGTTGTGGGTCTTCTCCACCCCAGGCCATCTCTTCCTCCTCTCTGCTGGAAGAAGAGCTGGCCCGCTTTGCTGGCCTATCTCAGACAAGTAAACCAGACAGGCCTATGGCCTAGTGCAATAAAGTTTGACTTGATTTGACAGAGTTTAGGGTGGCTGGGAGAGAGGGAGAGATTCATATCAATGGCCACGCCCAGAGAACCTAACACCTCTACTGTTACCCACTGATATCCTGCAGGTAGGGGCTGGAAGCCTGGGAAAGTATGCCAGACAGGTCCTTAGAACATGGTGTAGCTGTCTCTCCATGGCCTGCTCATGTTCAGGGGACCATGGGAGGCCTGTAAATGGCCACCCACTGTCCCTATTGGATGTAGGGCAGCCTGTAGAAGTGTCTATGTTAGCCTCCGGAGTTCAGGAGGCTCCAGGAGAGCTGGGAATGGCTGCCTGATGGCACTATGGGGGCCAGGGTGGTCTTGTGGCACTTCTCTGATACTCTAATACTCTCCTGACTGTGGGGGGAAGTGCAAGGCCTGTGAAGGGTTGACCTCTGGCCCTATGGGGACCAGGGTGGCCATAGGACGCTCCTCCGTGGCCTATTGAGTAGGGAGGTGGGAGAGTCTTTTTATCTTCCTTCCTTCCTTCCTTCCTTCCTTCCTTCCTTCCTTCCTTCCTTCCTTCCTTCCTTCCTTCCTTCCTTCCTTCCTTCCTTCCTTCCTTCCTTCCTTCCTTCCTTCCCTCCTTCTGTTTTCTCCAGAAGAGTTAGTGCTGGGATATTATCCCTGATGATATCCAGGCCATCAACTGGAGGTTGGCAACCCAGCTGCCTGCACATAGAGGAGGAGTTGAGATCAGAGTCTGTTACTATTTATTTTATTTATTTTATTTTATTTATTTAGATTTATATACCGCCCTCCCCGAAGGCTCAGGGCGGTTTACATTAAAACTAGTCAACAATACATGAAACAATCTTCGTTAAAACATACAGTAATTAATAACAGTGGTTGTAACCATATAACAGAATAATGTAACAGTATAACAAACAGTATAACAACAGTGACTTTAACTACTTCACCATGCTGGATATCGTTAGAGCAGGGACCAGGGGTAGGATGGCCAGCACACAACAAGGACACAGTGCAGGCCTGCATCCTAGCACCCATTGCATTCTGGGCGCCACAGGCTTTGCCCCTAGTACACATTTATATTTATCACTCGATCCATATCATTACCTGAAAAAGTGTTTTTTTCCCCCCAATAATACTAAACATGACTAAATATGCAGGCATATCTTTGAATGCACATAAGATTTTTGCACTGTTTTCTTAGCAATGTCACTTGAAACTTCCCATGACCTATGGAGCCCCTGCAAGGGCACCACATGACTCTGCCAGCTTTGCAGAGCCACAGAACTGGCCGGGGAGTCCCCCCACCCCCATCTTGGTTAAGGTGACCAGATTTTGACATTGGTAAAGCGGGACACCATTGACCGGGGGGGGGGGTCTTGATTCAAAATTTGGTCTATATGGAGCAACAAAAAATTTCATAGAACACATAGAACACAAAAATAGTATTGTAATATATATATATATATATATATATATATATATATATATATATATTAATTTCAACATAAGTACAATTTGCCAGGCACCCCCAGATGTCCCTCCAAAAGTGGGGCAATGTGGTCACTTTAACCTTGGTGGGAGAGTGGCATGCCGCTCCTCACCATTGTGCAGTGGGAGTCCCATTCCTCCCGGTCCCCTCCTGATGCTGTCACCTCCAGGCATCTTGCCAGGCTTTCCAGCCCCAGAGTTTTGTGTACGCATGCTACGCCAGGGCAGCCCGCATATCCCGGGGGATTACCTGGCCCATGAGTACATGGGAAGCGCCAGGGCAGCATGCCCAGCATGGCTGCTGCTGTGCATAATGGGTCTTTGAGACTCATTCAGATAGTCAAAAGCAGGGTACAAAAGGCCCAGCTCCTCCTCCTCCTCCTCTGCTTCTTTTCAAGAGGGTTGTTTTATCTATATGTGTTCTTCAAGAAAAACTCACAGGGCCTTCTAACAACAGTGAAAACAGTCCAACTCAATCTCAAGGGTGCTAAAGTCCCTTTGATTTCCCTAGATCTTAACTGGTTTCACTCTTTGATGATGGATTGAGGCCGACAGCCATTTTCGTACGTGGTAAAGGTAAAGTGTAACTGTTGGAAAGAGATGTGTGAAATCTGCATGAGCCATGGTTAGATCCAGTGCTCTGCTGAGCTTCTGTTTAGTGGCAGAGGTGACTTTATTGTTATCAGGTGAGTGAAGTGACCATTAAGGCCACAGTGTATGCAATGATAACCAAGAGAGTCTCCTTTGATATACTTGAAGAACACAGTATTTAAAGATCCTCTCAGTCAACAGTTAAAAGTTATGTAATGGTAATGTAAAATTCTAAAATAGTTTCTGCTACCTTTCTGAAGGCAGCATGTCTAGATAAACTTCAGTCATTCTGACTGATAAGGTGGTTCTACCTGATTGTGAATTATCTGTCATTCCTTTAGAGATTTGCATTCATTATAACCGAGGAATGCTGAAAGATTAAATTCTGCAACTCTGCCGGTGACATGTACATTGGATAACATTCTGCATTTGTGATTTAATGGTCTTGGGAAGCTTAAATTGTATTAAAGTTTTATTAACCAAGGATTTTCTCTCTGCAATTGAATAAAGCCAAACACCCAATGCTTACGTGAATTAATGAAGATTAGAACCATACAATAAGAAACAAAGTAAGACTTAAATTTTTGAAGCAAGAGTACAGATAAGTTGAAATAAAGTTTGAGAGAAAGGAATGCTGACAAGTTAGAGGGTTGGATCTCAAGGATTTCTTCAGGGAGTGGTGGCACCTTTCACCCCTGGAAGCAATTCTCTCACAAAATGGCTGCCTTTTCACTCCCCTTCTGCATCAAAGTAACTCTGTTGTACAGCAGGAGCATCTATTTCTCCTTGAATCCCTGGGCAGCAGTAGGATTTATTTCTAGGCAATATGCCAAAATTCCTCCCCTCACACATGTGCCTCTACATCTGCCCCCTTTCAGGATACATAATCTTGCAGTGCCTCATGCTCTTCTCATCTGCGGTGAAGATCTTTTGTCTAGTTTATGGAGATTCAAAGTGGCTTGCAAACTCCTTCCTCTCCCCACAACGAGAGGAAGAGTAGGCGATTGTAAGCCTCCTTGAAACTCCTTTGGGTAATAAAAAGGATACAAGAAAACAGCTCTTCTCTTCTTCTACCTCACATCAAGGCAAATGAATGAATAAAGATCGGGGTAATAGAAGTAGAAAGACAGCACAATCTCAATAAGATCTTGGACCCACTTTTTGGGAAAAGGTCCTCTTAATAAGACTATCTTGATGCCATCTTTAGCCAACATCACAAATCCTGAAGAACATTTAATATTCTCTGTTATAACACTCTCCTTTCTTCCAACTTGGAAGAAAATTTAAAGAGTACACACAAGGGTATTTGTAAAGAAGGACAAATAGAAACAACTGGGCATGTCCTTTTTTGAGTGTAAGCTTTATAATAACACTAGCTTCAAAGCCCATTCCTAAGAATAGGCCTTGAAAGGGTCCCTCCCCCTGGTCCCTGGCCAGGATGCTTAAGGTGGCTTTGGGCCACAGCTCGCAGCTAAATCAAGTGGGGTGGGTGGGGCCTAGCCAGATAGCTAGCAGGCCTGGGACAGAACTCCTTAGCAGGTAGTCAGCAGCCTAGCAAGCCCTCATTATCAGGCCCAGCCTAGCAGTTTGAGCCATACAGAGGCTCAGTTGAGGAGCTGGGAGACTCAACTTTCAACTTTCACTTTGCCATGAAGCTTATTGTGTAACCTTGGGCCAGTCTCTCCAACTAACTCTCTCACAGAACTGTTGTGAAGATAAAAAGAGAGAGGAGATCCTGGCCTATTCACTTTCTACTTATTTGCTGCCTGCAATTCAGAGCTTTCTAAATGACACTGAGCCACTACGGTTGGTGAAAATAGCAGGCCATAACGCTTTTAATAAGAAAATGGCTGCATTATTGTTTTTCGTCTATGCAGTGCTGGCCAAACTGTGGCTCTCCAGATATCCATGGATTACAATCACCATGACCCCCTTCCACCATGGCTTTAGCAGGGACTCATGGTAATTGTAGTCCATGGACATCTGGAGAGCCACAGTTTAGCCACCCCTGGTCTATGGTGGCAAACTGAGAACCGTGTCCACTTGGAGTCCCAGAACAAGAAAAAGTTCTTGCTTAGGCATCATCCCAACTATTTTCTGTGCTCAGTTAGGCTCAAATGTAAGTAAACAAACAGCAAACAAGACAATAAATCAATGATAGATCTCATTTCTTTAAGTAGCATTCAGGAAATGAAGGGCTCAAGTTAACAGGGTGTGTAATAAACCTTGTATTCCAGAACGTGTAAATACTTAGACAGAGATCCCTGCTAGGCATATGCAATAAACTTCAGTTGTTGTTGTTGTTGTTCCTCACTCGCTCCAAGAGCAACGGGCTCCGCTGATGTCAGTTTTGCCCCTTGGGGGCTGCCAACTCTCTATAAAGTCATCACCACTGTGTTACATTTGCAATAGATTTGCATTCTAAAAACCTCTTAAGAATGCTGATTAAATGCATGCAGATGGCAATGCAAAATGATTGTTTAACATTTTCCAGGATGTCACCTGCTTCTCCGACATTTTAGTTGCCTTCTTGATTGGACTCTTTGCTAATTTTTTTTTTTGAAAGAATCACATTTAATGATATGTGAAACAGTCTGATGGCAGTAAAACAGCTCTTCCTTTAAGTGAGAGAGGGGCAAACAAGTGACAAGGGTTACAGAAGAGTTTAACGGCTTAAATCTGACGAAGAATGTTCAGTTCAGAATGGCCCATTGTCGTCCTGGTTTCTCTGTCAAGTCTTAGCTGACTTACAGCAATCCCCTTGGGGATTTCAAGCCAAATAGCATTCAGGGATGGTATGCTTTTGCCTGCTTCTAGACCCACAACCCTGGTATTCCTTGAAGGTCTCCCATCCAAATACTAGTCAGAGTAGATCCTGCTTAGTTTCCTAGGACTGACAAGATCAGGTTAACGTGGCCTATCCAGAGCAGAGTGACAATGACACAAACTTGGGGGGAATTCCAATCGCTGTGGCAGATACAAAAAATCAGAAAAGGAGAACAGGGTCAAATTAATAGAATAGGCCCCTGGGGGAAGAAAAGGACTTCATTGAGATTTACAAAGGCGCTCCAGGGTCAATGAAACCGTGTATGTGTCTCAACTTGGTGTATGCCTCCCCAACCTGACGGACAGTACATGCAACATCTCCTAACTATCTTCCCTTCTTGTCCCATTTCCCAGACTCAAAGTGGCCATGTGGAGGCCTGTTATGGGGGAAATATCCCTCCTCCAACAGTTTCAGCTTAGGAAAATAGTGAGGGATGGAAACCTCAAACCCCTTCTCCCTTATGCGCCTAAGCAAATTCTGGCTCTGCAGTACTTTGGAATGATAGTTCCTGGATGTCCTCTGTATGCCACGTTGGGCTGAACCCATGCACAATGTTTAGTTGATGGAACTTGGCATTTGTGCCAAGTCTCCTGAAATAATAGAAATCCTGTTATGTTGGTGAACAATTCCTTTATTTATATCCCACTTCTCTGACAGTAGTCAGGTTAGGTTTTGCCATCTGTAGTTTTTTTGTTTATTGTTGGATGTCCTGTTTTTAATGGGGTTTTATCTGTTTTTTTTTTTTTTTATGATAGACCATTCTAGCCCATGAGCTGGCTTCGGGAGTGGTGGGGAATAAATCACATGATGATGATGATGATGATGATGATGATGATGATGATGATAATAGACTGGACCAACATTCACACTTACAATTTATAAGTACAAGACACACTTGCAATATGGAACGGAGAGTAAGATCAAGAATAAGATCAAATTGTCATAATTTTTATACATAGACCAGGCTGATCTTTCCAATCTGGTCTTGTTTTGGTGGAAGCGGTCGAACTATCCTACAACCCTTGTTCCTCTGGCCAGTGGTGGAGCCCATAGTTCCTTTCTCTTCTATAGATTCTAAGCAGCTGTCAATTGATACCTGCATCCCTTTAGGCAGATATGTTTTTTGGGCAAAACACTATGGTAGAGTTTTGATTCTATATCACTGCAGGCAACATGCCTTGTGACCACTCCCTCCCATCTGAAATTTGCAGAGTGTCAGAATCCCCAGGTCTTCTATCATGATTTTATTCTGTTTGATTGTGTTGCTTGTTAGAGTGGCCTGTTTTGCCCTGATGTAACACAGATGTTGTAGTTTGACGCCCTAAGGTTGATTTCCTGCCACTCCCCCTCACTTGTGTTAGAACCCCATAGTTTCCCAGACCTCTTGTTCCAATGGCCAAGTGGTTATCTCGATATTTTGACTCCTTTGAACTGTGCCCGGTTCGAGTTCCCAGGGGAGGGGGGCACAAACCCCTATATTACTTGTTCAATACTTTATACATCAGTTCTAACTATGCCTTCATTGCATATGCTTTCATTGTTCTTAGAGAAACTTTCATTCTATAAGTCTCCTTATTTAGAAATGGACGTTTCTCGCACAGAGCCAGTGTTTGCAGCTCTGACCAAGACACTGGCTGCTGCCATAATGCACATCTTCTCACCCAACTGAAAGTTTCAGGTGGGGGTGAGCTGGTGTGGTCAAATACTGGCCCTGCAATTATCAGGTAGGTGAGGGGGGAGCAGGCACACACAAACTGTCAAATATCAGCTCCACAAGTTTCAGGGGGAGTGAGCACATGTGGCAATGGCAGGTGGCATTGTGGTGAAGCCACAAACACTGTCCTACAGGTTTGGGGAGGGTGGGGATTGGGGGAATTCTACTGCTTTTGTAAACGCCTAAAGTGGGAGGGGGGAGTTGCTGAAGCAGGGATTCCCCCACCCCTAATGGGGTTCTGATAGCCCTATACTGAAGGTACTTTAACCTTTGAGTGAATTTGTTACTCTTATAGACTGTTTATGCACTGGAGGTTTGATGCCAGGCTGCAGGCTGGAGTTTTAGTCGTGGCATGTTGCCCCACCTTTTCCTGCACCCACATGGGGGAGCATTTGGCCTGGTGCTCCTCATCTGCCCCCAATTTTTGCTCCTGCATGGGAGCTGGGACAGTGAAGTGCCCAGTGCATAAATGGTCATACTCAAAGCACATTTGTTCTTTCTTTCTTTCTTTCTTTCTTTCTTTCTTTCTTTCTTTCTTTCTTTCTTTCTTTCTTTCTTTCTTTCAAAAAACCAGAAAAAACACAAATGAAAATAGAGACATTGGTTTAAGGGGGAAGGAATTTGAAAGAAAGAAAAAAAAAACCCACATAGAACTTTGTTTCTATATTAGGTTAAAGCAATGAGATTGTTATATGCTCAAAAATTGTAAGATCAATATTACCTACAATTGAAAAATGGTGGGTAAAGTTAGGAGATCTGGGTGGAGTGGATAAGCTTGCTTCCTTAATTAAAGAAAAGACAAGTGCTGTATTTTTAGATAGTTGGCAATCTTTTTATCAACTTTCTGCGTGAGGAAAACAAAAATGAAATAATGGTTTGTGGTTCTGAAGACCAAAGGAAAAACATGAAAACATTGAAAAGGGGGTTATTTTAAGCTTTTTTTATGTATTTGCATAATGTAAGAGATAACAGAGCCTCTTGTAGCACAGAGTGGTAAGGCAGCAGACATGCAGTCTGAAAGCTCTGCCCATGAGGCTGGGAGTTCAATCCCAGCAGCCGGCTCAAGGTTGACTCAGCCTTCCATCCTTCTGAGGTCGGTAAAATGAGTACCCAGCTTGCTGGGGGGTAAACGGTAATGACTGGGGAAGGCACTGGCAAACCACCCCGTATTGAGTCTGCCATGAAAACACTAGAGGGCGTCACCCCAAGGGTCAGACATGACCTGGTGCTTGCACAGGGGATACCTTTACCTTTACCTTAAAAGATAACAATTGGATTTGTAATTGTCATGGATTATTTGTTCTCTTTATTTGTTCTCTTTTCTGCTTTTCTTATTTTTGCCCATTTATAATTTTTTAGATCTATATTGTAATTAAAAAACAAACAAACCTCTGAATAAAAGTTTCCTTTAAAAAACAGAGGGGGGGGGAGAGAACAAGCGGAAAACACTTTAAGATTCAGCAATGAAATAAGATTTTTTTTTTAAAGCAAAGAGGGGGAAAGTGATAGGTGAAGACAAGACAAAAATACAACTACAGTGGTGGATCTATACATCAATTTCTACAAACCATTTCCAAAAATTGAAAAATGAGTCCATTGGCAATTGCTGTCTATACGCCATGACGTTTGTTAACTACTTCCGGCAAATGGGGTGATAGATGTCCAGGATACGCTCAAAGTTCATGTTTGACTTACTGCAGTTATGTCAGAATATTAGCTAGGAGTTTCATGAACTAAAATGGCAAAGGGTGCTACCACAATAAAGTATAAGTGAGTCTCAATTGATTTGGGTGCATTTAACTGGCTTCCATGAGAACCACTGAGTGTCAACAAGGCTTAAATTTAGTGTGATTGCTCTCATGGATTCTGGTCTGTCTAACTGCTTGCTGCTGGTTATGTTCTGCTGCTAATAAATGAATACTTTTAAACCATCTCTAGCTTCAAATGACTGCAGCAGCCTGCTTCTGTTGCCCCAGAGGGTCAGACCAAAACCAATGGGTTGAAATTAATTCAAAAGAAATTTCAGCTAAACATCCGGAAGAAGTTCCTGACAGTTAGAGTGGTTCCTCAGTGGAAGAGGCTTCCCCGGGAGGTGGTGGGTAGGCAGGAAGGGATGTTCCAGTGTTTGCCTCTTGTGGCCCTTCCTTGCATACCCAGGGAATTGCTAACTGCCTCTGTGGGATGGTAGGTGAATTTTATCCAGGCTGGATTCTGGAGATTTTTAGTGTGTGTGTGTGTGTGTGGGGGATAATTTGGGCATGAAATTGGGGTCACTGTGGGTAGTTGTGAGTTCCTGCATTGTGCTGGGGGTTGGACTAGATAACCCTGGATTACCCTTCTAATGCTATGATTCAATTATTCTTGCTCCACTGCAGCTAACATTTTGGTTTCAAGTGGCAACTGAGCTTTTACCATCATTATTCTGCACACATTGGAGAATGCACTTTCAGTTCATTTTAGAGGCAGCTTCTCCTGTTTCGCACAGGAAAATCCAGCTGCAAAAGCACATTGGAAGAGTTTGAGCAGAACTCCACTCAAGTTCCGCAGGCTGTCTCGAGAGCAGATTTGAGTTCAGGAGCAACTTAGAGCCCAAAAATATTTTTCAAGGTATAAACTTGGTGGGTCAAAGATCCCTTTGGAGTATATACAACTTGACCTTATCAAAACTTTAAAAAAAATCCTTACCTGGAGATGTCCTGTTATTACAGTGAGCTCTAGGCAGCCATGCTGAGTTCTCCTAGCTAGAGCTAATGGGTTGCAATACACAGAATCCCCATTCTAATGTTCAGTTTGGAAGCTGTGCCTGACTCATCTTGCTTACCTGTTTTTTCCTTCTTCCTTGAGAAAACTGCTGCTCTGGAGGGGGGACTCGATGGCATGATGACCCTGCTGAGCCCCCTCCCCTTCTCAAACCTTGTCCTCCCTAAGCGTGACCCCCATAATCTTCAGGCCTTTTCCAAACCAGAGCTGGCAACCCTACATCTGGGTTCAAATCCCCATTCAGTCACAAAGCTTATTGGATGACCATATACCGGCCACATACTCTCACCTACCTCATAGGGCTGTTGTGGGGATGGGGTGGTATTGCTGCCCTGAGCACCTTGGAGAAAGGGCAAGATAAAAAACATATTTGGGATGGACCAGACATTTACATTAGGGGGGGGGAGGGGACTTCCCTACTGGCCCCTGCTGTGGAGGGCCATGTGACTTCAAGCAAGAAGAACCAACCATTTTGCAGGGGGAGTGGGAAGCTTTGGACAAGCTGATGTTTTTAGCAGCTGCTGCCAAGCCAGCACTGCCAGCTCTGTGTTGGGAAACACCTGGATATTTAGGGGGTAGATCCAGGGAAGGCTAGGATTTAGGGAGAGGGAGGACTTCAGAAAGGTCTACTACCATAGAGTCCACTCTCCGAAGTAGCCATTTTCTCTTGGAGAAAATGGTTGTCTGGAGGTCCGTTGCAATAGCACAAGATCTCCAGGTGCCCTCTGAAGGTTGGCAAGCCCAAGCTAAGTAGTGTGTTTCCCTGTGGGTCTGGCCACTCTGCTTGGCTTGCTCCAGGCTGGTTTGAACTCTACAAGCCACTCTGTATTCCTTAGCAAAAAGAAAAATGTAATCTCCTCTTTTATATTCCCAGCAACACACTGACCCTACCCTAAACATCCACAATCCACAGCCCATTGCTTGCTTCTCTGGCATGGTAATTTTTTTTTTCGGGGGGGGGGGAAGGAGCTTTGAAACCACATTGACCTTTACTAGATCTTCTTCTACATTCTGTCCCCCCAGGGATAACAGCCTCATAGAGTTCAAATGAAAACCTAAAATGGGCCAGAGCCCACACAGGGCAATTTAATTTAAACAGCATGGTAATCTCTCTTATAGTTTTCCCTTTATAGCCTTAAACTTTGCAGTACCATGCATTATTTTCTTTTAAAAAAACCCTCCCAGCTCAGTTTTCTTTTTTTCTTTTGGAGGGGGGAAGCGGGGAGTTGCATTCAACTCCTAGGCACGGCCCGTAATCCTCCCAAGAGTTCTGTTTAAGAAACATGATGGTAATACAGTGAGGTGGAAAGGACAGATTTGAAATCCACCTGTAATGGATTTTTATTTCACAATAGATCTCTTCCCCCCACCCCGCTGCCTTCATCTGGCTTTTGCCCCCCTCTTTGGAGAATGCCAGAAGATGGCCATCCAAAAGCCGGTATTTGCTACCAAAGAAATCTTTTTTTATCGAGAGACGGCGAGCCTTGTCAGTGATTAATGTGGTGCCGCCGTGGTTCCGTGCTGCAGTTTTGTATAGTGAGCTATAAAATCCAATACGGTATAAGAATCAATAAACTAACTATACAGCAGTATACTTACCAAGCCGTGAGGCTTCAATCTGATTGCTAATTAATTGCCTGCCGGGCGATAGACCGATGCTTGCTAAAACACATTCTACTCGACAGCTTAAAAAATTCAGAGGCTGCCGAGGAAGAAAGAAAATAATAAAAGTGAGCGTGTCAGCACAAGCCCCCCCCCCAAAATGACCATCTAGAATAGTCAGCAGAACATAAGCTCTGTGATTACGAGTGATGTTGATGCTTTAAGGAAAGTAGGGGTGTGCAAAATAATAATGGGGCATTTTGGTTCGGGTATATTGGATCTGAAAAAAATATTGGTATTTCTGAAAAATCCTGGGTCTGAATACCAAATACCACACTAAAGGAGAAGCCAAGACAGCCTCGGCATTTAAAAATCTCTCTCCCCCCCCCTACATCCCCCCCTTTCTTCTCTGGTCTATTGGGCCCAAAAAAAATCAGGATTTCTGAAAGATCCTGGGTCTGAACACTCAGACGGCATTCAGTTCGAGGATTTTCAGAAATCCTGACTTTTTGTTTTCCAACTGGGGCGGGCTTGGCTTCGTCTGCAGTATGTTTTAAACCATGTTGCAGGAGAAACTGTTCCTAGGGTCTGTGTGCAATGGGGAGTTATCTTTCCACCACACAGAAACCTGGCTGGGAGGGTGTGACAAACAGTGTTTTAAAAGCAAGCCTCCAAGTGTGGAAGTATCAGAGAGTCAGAAGATGAAGAATTAAACCATCACACAGAAAGAGCGCTTGAGCGAGAGGGTGTTCCAAGCATTCGGATTGGTCAGCAACAGCTGAGAAGAAAGTCCTATGAGAGCTGAATGCTAAAGGGATTGAGATTCTGACTGAGACATACTTTGAGAGAAGCCCATTCTGCACTTAGCTGTTGAATATCTATTCTGATGAGATTTTAGTCTGAAAACATGTTTTTGACTAAAATGTTTGGGTTCATCATAAGCTGAAAACAGTGCTGCACAGATATATAACTGGGAATAATATTTGGCAGAGTGAGTTGGGTAGTGAATTGAGATGCCCAGTCAAGTCAAAGGAAAGTGGGTATAGCTTCTGAGAAGAGAAGAAGTATCCCTGTCCAGTTAAAGGGAAAATTAGCTCTGAGGATTTCCCCGGTCTGTTGTAAAAGGATACTGCCGCTACCACCTCAAAAGTTGGAGGAAAACTAATGTTTCAAAGAAGGGGAGATTGGATACTTACAAATAGTACCAGCCTTCAGAAAATCAGTTGAGCATTAGGAAACTCAAAGAAAAATACTAAAGGATTTTTTGGCTCACTTTAGCCAAATGCATACCCCTCATTTTAAAATAAAGTAAGAGGGGTAGGACCCAGTGAAGGACCAGATACAGGGCAAGTACAGAGGCACTGGGATACCAATATGGCAAATCAAATGTACAAAAATGACTTTTATAGAGTCTTCAAACTTCCATTCTTCTTTATTCTTTTATATAAGTCCCAATGCATTTCGCTCTTAGGCTTTACCAAGGGACTTCAAAACAACTTTGGTATACAGAAGTACTCTCCAAACAGAGTAAGATAGTTTCAACAATTGCTATTCATAGCTAAGGGCATTCCAGACCAAAGAAGAATGGAAGTTTGAAGAATCTATAAAAGTCATTCTTGTACATTTGATCTGCCATATTGTTATCCCAGTGCCTCTGTACTTGCCCTATCCCTAATTTTAAGCAAGGTCTTTTTAAATTTAGTTCAACTTAAGTATAAAGCTTATGTTTCCATTTTCTTCTTTATACTTTAGCTGTGGATAGAACAGAAGCAGGCTTGAAAACTTATCCTAAATATAATAAGGAATCTGAAAAGACATGCACATGCTCTGCTGATAGATGGGGGTTCCCTACTTCCTCTCATCTTCTACAGCCCCCTGCTTCATCCCAAAATCTGCTTCTGAGATCCAATGTCCATTGATGGACAATATAACTTTCCTGTTTCCCTGATGTTAGGGTGGAACCTTCAATTCCTTGAATTTGTGCTGGCTTGCTGGCTTTACTCTTTTCTGTTGTTTTTGGACTAATTGATTATGATATCATCTGTACATCCTAGGCAGAGTCTGCACTTTGTTTATTCCATTGCCATTCCTGTTGAATTCAGATCGATTTGAACTCGAGTCTTCCTCTCCCCCCCTCCCCATTGAAACAGGAAAGTGTTCTGCACGTGGTTAGGGAGGCTCAGAAGAGGGGGGGAGGCAAATGGAGACTCTTTGTTTTCTTGAAGGGGGGGAGAGGATCCAAGAACTCAGAGGAGGGAGGAAAAAATCATTTCTTTTCTTGAAGGGGGGGGAGAAGATCGAAGAAAGCAGAAAAAAAATCCAAGACCAACAGAAGTTGAGAGAAATTAGGGGCTTCTCCTTTAAGGCAAGCTTGTCACATGACCACCTGTGGCCAATCATGGATTCCCTACCATGGAGGAGAGCCCAGATTCAAAACAATGCAATTTTAAAATATATTGAGCATTAAAAGAACTCCAAGATATCGCAGAATAAAGGTAGGGTCACTCTGGATCAATCCTTCTTGCTGCAGAAGGAAAACTGAAATTGCCCCAAATCAAAATGGAAATTGCATTCTGTGTAGAGGGCAGGGACTGAATCAACCTGGGGTTGGAATAAAAGCTCCATGCAGTTTACACCCTAGAGTCCAGGGTAGAATAAAAAGCACCAGGCTGTCCTGAATGCAACATTTGCAAGCACCAGACTTGGCCTTGTATACAACATGTGTCCGTAGAACCAAATGCTGGAAGAACTTAATTGAAATTATACTTTAAAAAGCATGCTATGAAATATACTATTTGTGGTAGTAGATGTCCACTTTCATGCTTCCCTTCTATACCAGCCTTTCTTGACTTTTTTACCATTGAGAAACACCTGAAACATTTGTCAGTTTTCCAGAAATCCCAGAAGTGGCATGATCATGCAGAATATGGTTGGGAAGTATAGCTGTGTATATGCCCACCTAAGTTCTTTCCCCTTCCCACTCCTTCCAGGCCCAATATTACCAATTTTAGGATGGGGGATGTTGGCATGACCATATTTACTCATATCACAATAAATATTTAACACCCCCCCACACACACACACACACAAATTCAGAAAACCCTTCAAGGGCCATCAAGAAACCCCAGGGTATAACAAGCCCCTTGGACAACAAGGTGAACAAACGGGTCAGTCCTAGAGGAGATCAGCCCTGCCTGCTCCTTAGAAGGCCAGATCCTGAAGATGAAACTCAAATACTTTGGCCACCTCATGAGAAGGAAGGGCTCCCTGGAGAAGAGCCTAATGCTGGGAGCGATTGAGGGCAAAAGAAGAAGGGGACGACAGAGAATGAGTTGGCTGGATGAAATCACTGAAGCAGTCGGTGCAAGCTTAAATGGACTCCAGGGAATGGTAGAGGACAGGAAAGCCTGGAGGATCATTGTCCATGGGGTTGCGATGGGTTGGACTGGACTTCGCAACTAACAACAACAAGTTGAGATAGCCTGCTCTAAATTTTAAAACATGAAGGGGCAATAAAGTGAGTTAGACCCTTAAGAGACCAGGGTCAGTTTTTGTCTCCCCTGACTTGCAGTGGACATGTGGGGTTTCAGGAGGAACCTTTTTTTTTTTTCATTACTGACTACCTGATCCTAGTAATGATTGATTTAAGTCCCCAAAAGTGTGTGTGTGTGTGTGTGTGTGTGTGTGTGGTTAGGTGGGGGGCTGAACCGGATGTTCTTTTGTGGTGTTTGCCAGCTCTGTGTGATTCTGATTCTGATTCAGGCAACCCTGTTTTCTGGAGCTGAGCTGGAATTATTTGCTCAATGCCCAAAATGTCCAGGTGTTTCTTGAGCCATCTAGGCACTGATCCAAGTGCTCCAATGCCTATGATCATGATGAATTGCCACAGTCATATATTTGACTGGTAGATGGTGATCTGCAATTCAAGATTTAGCCACATTCTTGGGAACTGCAGATCCATCTTCCCAGGGTTATTGTTGTCGCTATTATTATTATTGTGGTGGTTGTTCCTCAGATAAATGTCAGATGTATAATGAATCATTTTCTAACATAGTCTCCAGCTGTAAAATCTGTAGGCTCTGCACTCAGTTTTGCTAATGAGCCATTGTCTATGTGAAAGTGTTGAACCAACCTCAGGGCAAATTCCTGCTCTCTAACAGCTGGAGCAGGGAGTGGAGGTTCAGGGATCGTGCTAAAATCTTCAGCATAATTAGTGGTGTTTTCCAACTGGAAATGTTTAGCAACACGTTCCCTTTTGTACTCTATCAATCATTACCAGTTGTTATCTAGGGGGTGGATAAACTGATCTCTTCCCTAAGTTTATATATATCTTACTCCATAATTGTCTTCTCCTTGTTTCTGAGGAGGATAGGCTGGGGGTGGGTGGGAACATACTAGGCAGACAGACTTTTTGGGGGGCTGTCAGGTCACTGTTGACTTATAGTGACCAATAGTGTTTTCAAGGCAAGAGACATTCAGATGTCTTTTGCCATTGCTTGCCACTGTGTAGGAATCCTGGAATTCCTTTGAGGTCTCCCATCCAAATGCTGACCCAGGCAAATCCATTGCACCAGGCTGAAGTCTGGGGACTGGGGACCACCAGCAAATTCATACCCGCAGAGTGCAGAGCCCTACAGGGGGAATAAGGACCAGTGGTCCCTCAGATAAGCAGGGCCCAGCCCGTGGATGGCCTTGAAGGTAAGACACAAAAGCTTGAACCTTATCCGAAAGCCAATTGGTAACCAATGTGCCTGTCTCAGCATAGACTGGACATGAGCCCTTCATGATGATCTCGTAAGGACCCTAGCAGCCGCATTATGCATCAACTGCTGTTTCTGGGTCAGAGACAGGGGAAGACCCACATAGAGCAAGTTACAGAAGTCTAATCTGGAAGTGACCTTTGCATGGATCACTGAGGCTAAGTGTTCAGGGGACAGGTAGGGTGCTAGTAGCCTAGCTTGGCCAACCTGTTAAAATGCTATTTGGGCTACCTTTGTGATCTGAACCTCCATAGATAAAGAGGCCAAATTCCTGGCCACAAGGACAGCCATAAGCTGCATCCCATCCAGACAAAGGAGGCATGTTTCCTGATTTTGCTCCTTTCTACCCAGCCACAGGACCTCCGTCTTAGAGGGGTTGAGTTTCAGGCAACTCTGCCTGAGTCATCCAGACACTGCTTTCAAACAACTGGCAAGTATTTTGGGGTGGAAGGTAGGGGGGAGGGAGTCTGGCTGGTCATCCCTCTGGAGATAGATCTAGGTTTCATCAGCATACTCATGACAACCCAGCCCACAGCCCTGGACCAGCTGTGCCAGAGGGCTCATATAGAAGTTACAAAGCATGGGGGAGAGTATTGTCCCCTGCAGCACCCACAGGCAAGGGGGCCAGACAACTCTTCCCCGACTGCCACCAGCCACTGTGAGGCTGCCCCCCTAATTTTGGTCCTGGTGAGGCAGTGGGCTAATAACTCGTGGTCGACCACATCAAATGCAGCCAACAGGTTGAGAAGTACAAGGATTGCTGAGCTGCCTCATTTCTTCTGGTGTCGGAGATCATGTGTCAAGGCAACCAGGGCAGTCTCCACCCCATGGCCAGGATGGATGATGATTTACTCCTGTGCTCTTCATTCTTTCTGAACTAAATACTTTCCCACACATTTGATACTGGGAACATTTCAGAGTTAAAATCCAAATTCATCAATTGAGAACATTCTCAATTTAGATTGACTTGGTTAAGCCATTCAGCAAAACTTAAGGATGTGTTGAAACATCTGTTGAAATCACTGGTACATAAAGAGCTTGATTTTGTCTCAAATAAGTAGGATTTTCAATCCATAAAGACTTAAATCTTGGTGTTGAAATTTCAAGCAAATGTGTTAGATACCAGTTCACTACTTTCAACAACCTTGTCTCTCTTCTCCCCAATACAACAATAATTATATTTAAGTGGGTAGCTGTGTCGGTCTGAAGCAACAGAGCTAAGTCTGAATCTTGTGGCACCTTTTAAACAGACAAAGTTGCGTTCAAGGTGTAAGCTACGTTTCTTCAGCAGACAGCAGATGTGGGATTGAATCAAACTTTATTTATAGAAGCCCTTTATGAAATGGTTGCAAACATGTGAACTGCAATTGCCAGTTGAGATCTCATGGTAATCCCCTGCTAATGGGAGGGATTTCTGTGAATGGAATGGGATTTCCTAGCTTCCATACTCCCACAGCAGTGCAAAATGATCCCCCGAAGGCTTGTCTGGGAAGGGAAAGAGCCACTCAGGAACAGTATGAGAAGGAAGGTTATGGTCTACGGCAGAAGGAAAGAATAAATAATAATCAGTGACAACTTCTGTGACTTGGTGATAGGGTATCTGTTTGGTATACAGAAGGTATGTTCAATTCCTGTATCTTCAGTAAGGATCAGGTAATAGACCATTAGAAATCCATCTGAAACTTTGGAGACCTGTTGACAGTCTGATTAGACAATATTGACTTTTATGGACTTAGAGTGTTGCCAGCTCTAGATTCCTGGAGATCTTGGAGCGGAGCATGAGGAGAACAAGGTTTAGGAAGAAGCACCTCAGTTAGGTACAATGGGGCCTCCATTTTCTCTAGAGGAACTGATCTTGGTTAGGAATTGTTAATTGTGGTTGGCACCCTTAGGTTTGATTCAGTAGAAGGCAACTTCATGTGTGTTCCATTAGCTGAAATTTCCACAGGACCTGAGATCATATGAAGAAATTGCCCCATGGAGGTGTAATTTCATGTGAACTGGACTTTTCTGTGAGAACCTTCCTATGTAATCACATTGTCACCCTTGTCATGTCATGCCATCTCACTGAGGCTAAAAGTGAACCACAGTCCCGAGAATCTATGCAGTTCTTGCTCTCTCCTTCCCGCCTCCTGGTTTTGTTCCCCTTGCTGGGTGTGTAGCCAGTTCATCTCGTGTTCCCAGAAAATGCAGTGTGTCCTTCGCAATACTATTTGTAGTCTGCATGTTATGTCTTTGATGCTTGAACACCTTCTGGATGCCTAGTGTTAAAGCTATAATTTTTTGTTTTATCCTAAACTATCTTTTGAAGATAAAAGCCCTTCAGCCATGAGAACTATAAATGACGAGAATCTGAAATGCAGATGGGGGCTGGCATAGCCTTGCAATGTAGTAGTTTGCTGTTATTGGCAATAGATTTTCCCCCTATCATGATATTTCCAGAAGTACCCTGTTGGACCTAATAAAGAACGGTGACCCTATTTTCTATGATTGTCTCAGTTTTTTTTTTTTTCTGGTACTCCATGAGAATAGCCTTGATTCACGACACCGGCACCATGTTCCCATAGTATGTGAGCTTCTGTATATATAGAACAACACCCTTTACAGAATATTTAGTACCTCTCCTAGGAATGCCAGCATCCAAGTGGGACCAAGGGATCCCCAGGAATTACAGCTTATCTCCATAATTCAGAGATCAGTCTCCCCGGAGAAAAAACTGCCCAAAGATCCGTTGCCCCAGAGGGTAGACTTCACATCATTGTACTCCACTGTCCTCCAAAGGCCCCTTCCTCAAATCTCCTGCAGCTTCTTGACCAAAAACTAGCAACTCATCACATCCATCCCCACCCAGTAGTTAGGGGAGGCTTGGCAAACCTGACTTCGGGCAAGCTAGCTATCATAAACTGCAGGCGGATTGTTATTTGATGTGGGACCTAAGTTTGATTATGGTGTTTCAGATCAGTGAGAAGATGTTGTTTGCTTGCCACCTTCCGACCCCTTTTATAGACCAATCTTTAGGTGGAAGGAAGGATAGCTGCATTGAGGATTCTCCAAAGGAGGGGGACAAAATACACCTAGGCATGCTGGTCCATCATTTACTTTGGCTCTAATTAATCCCTTGAACAGGTAAACAACCAAGAAGCTGAAACAATTTAAGCAGTTGCCAGTTCAGGATAAATAAGTCCTTCTTGTCAGGAGCATTGGGTGTATTTTTAACCTTCGTCCTCTGTGGCCTGTAATAAGTTCTTAAAATGTATTGCTTTTATCCAAACAAATTGCTAATGTTGATGCGCTTAATTTGTTTTCTTAGTGTTTTTCACTCTGGACCTTTTCCCCCTCTTTCCCCATAGAAGTAATGGCTTCTAGTCCCTAAAACTCTTAGAAATGTCCAGATAGTTACTCCTAGCTATCTCCAGCGAGGCTATATATTGTTTTCAAATTGCAATTTCTGCTATCATTTAGTTCTCTGCAAGGAGCAGTAGGTTTGGGAATTGATTCGGCTTCTCTGCAGCATCAGAGTAATAAACATTTGGAAAGCATTTCCATTTGTTTTAAAAGGACATTTTTGAGGACTGTAACTTTCTTTAAAGTAATAGAAAGATAAACAAAGAACCATTTGCTGTATTCCCTTACCTTTCTTTACTTTTGTTCTCTTTTATTTCGGCAGGGACAAATTGTCGTTGATAATAAACGTGCAAAACATGCATTTTTTTTGTCTGTTCTTAAGGATCGGACAAGCTCCATATGTGAAAAGGCTCAACCTATTTGTGGGGAAATATTTGAGACCTTTTAACAACAAAAGACATTGACAATGAAGCAATTATATTGTAGGTCCTATGATATTTTCCCCAAAGATAGAATCATTATTGGCCTAGATGCATGCATATTGTAAACTTTTTTTCATATAATATCAACTTATCTTCACTAAGCCTATAGCTGAATACAGACCAAATCAGCAGGGGGTATGGGTTGAGACAATGATCCCATTAAATTAGATTTTAGATGGAAATGGAGCACCATTTTTTTAAATGTGTGCTTAGTAGTTAATGACTAGACCTGGATCACATTATTGCTCACATTATTAGCAATGTAGTTGCTCTTGCACAGGGGTACCCAATCTTTTGATCTCGTGAACACCCACCAACTGAAAAGACAACACCTGGCAGGCACCAGGAAAGGTGTCAGAGGTCAAAACGGTATCCGGGGACACCATGATGGTGAGCCCAGATCTAGCACGGTAATATCCAATATAGCAAATGCAAATGTGGTCCCTGTGCCCATTTTCTTCTTGAAGTTTAAGGATAAACATTCAAAGAGTTCTGAAATAAAAAGGGTAAAGGGAGGCCTGGGGTCATCCCCCATTGGTTGATTAATAAAGAGCTGAGCTCTTTCAGGAGAGTTGTTGCCCTCTGTCTCTATTTGGTCACAGATACAAATGTAGATACAAAGAGATGTCAGAGTTGGACAGAGTTTGAACCAGCACAGGGAAGTGGTAGAGAGGAAATAAGGCAGTGATGTAGAGAGGAAGTGGAGACAGAAAGAGGGAGTGGGGATCAGAGGGAATGAAGAGAGACTTTCCATCCACCTTATGAATTGTTCACTGCTAACAGGAGACGGAAGGCAAAGTTGGAGCCAGTGCAGGGAAGAGGTATAGAGGAAGTAAGGTAGTGATGCAGAGAGGAAGTGGAGTCAGAAAAGGGGAGTGGGGATCAGAGGGAACAGAGAGACGTTACATCCCCCCTATGAGCTGTCCAGAGCCTCTTCCTTGTTATTATTACAGAAATAATAATGGCATCATTAGACATAGATAAAAGTTCGCAGGGTCACTGATGCAAAATACAGGGCTGTTCTTTGAGGAGCTTCCAGTCTACTCTGTAGAAGTGGGTGTACAATTTATTGTGTTTCCTTGTTTTTAATTGTCAGATAAGCAAACTTCACAGCACCTTCTGCAACCCTGTGCCTCAAATGAGCATTATCGGTTGTTCATGTAATCTTCTGTTCCTATACCTTATTTTAAAAATAAGCAGAAAATGGAAAACATTTGCAAAAAGTTTATTTCATCTCTTTCTTTGTTGTCGTCTTTTAACATATAAAGTGTATTTTAAATATAAATAGTCTGCAATCACCCCCTCCTAGGAATACAATTCTGTTAATGTGCATGAAGACCAGATTACGGGGAACGGGTTGTTGTGAGAGAAGCTGATTTAATTTCCATCAGTGATGTGGAGTATTTTTCCTCCAAGTTGTGGCACACATGCCAGAGATACAGAAGAAAAAAAAAAGCATAAGTATCTACAACCAGCAATCTGCTATGGTTTCACTGAGTTCATAGATTTGCACTGGCCTTACCACACATGGATGCCCACTGGAGAACCAAGGTGGTGTAGTGATGAAAGAATGGCCAATCCCAATCTGGAGAACTGGATTTGGTTCTCCACTCCCCCGCATGCAGCCAGCTGGGTGACCTTGGGCTAGTTACAGTCCTGTTAGAGCTTACAGAGCAGTTTCTCTTAGAGCTCTCTCAGCCTCACCTACCTGATAGGGTGACTGTTGCAGAGAGAGAAAGAGAAGGTGATTGTAGGATGCTTTGGGATTTATTTGGGGAGTAGTAGGGTATAAAAGTAGGGCATAAAAACTGACTCCTGCTGCTCTGGCTCCTGCTGCTGCTGCTGCTGCTGCTCCTCTTCCATTGCAATTTGGGTTGGATCCAGCCAGCTTTTTCACACAATTGCCCCAGTTCACATTATTATCATCCAAGTTTCCCAGTATTGCCTTTTTGAACAAAGTAATCCACAGCAGCTCCAACCAGCTGAATAGCAATACTAATAGCTGTTCTTTTATACACTGTCAGTATCCTATTTATTTATATTTATTTTTGCATTTATATACTGATCTCCCTTGAAGCTCAGAGTGGTACCCATAACCATAACCATAACCATTTGACTTTCAAGGGCTAGACTGTTTAGTGCACAAAAAAGTAGTTTATGAAACTCTACCAAAGTCTCAAAACTTTCTACATACGTGGTATACATGATTATAGGAGGGAAATCATGGCACAGATATCAGTGGATCCTAAAGTTGGAACCTTGGCTTGACTCTGATATCTCTGAACATTAAAACATGATTTCAGATCTACTGTCTGCTACAAAAATGATTGTAGTTACCGCAGCTGAGCTGGTATGCAAAGAAGCCTAAGAACATGGCATCAAATGTGTGGAGTAACTGATAGTCCTGAGAAAAGCCCCCGAAACATGAGTGGTCAAGGCCCAATGTGAAACCTTGCAATCCTACGGAGGTATGTAAATTTACCGTGCAATTGAGACTAGGGGTGACCACCTCACTACAAGACAGGAACTGTGCCTCCTTTGTGTGTATGTTATTCATCTCATTCGTCATTATTTATCATCTGGCACGTGTGCAGTATAAATCACAAATATATACAAGAGATACAGTATGGTGACAATACAAGAATACGAGCCCACTGTGTATAGGCTATAAAGAAATCACTAGTGAGACTTTTTAAAAAATCAAATACTATAATGATCTTGCGCAGAGCAAATTAATGAAAGCATTCCAATGTGATTCAATGAAATATCATCAATTACAGCTTCAACAGCAGTCCATTAACCATCTTAAATAGTAAGCGTAAAGCTCCAGTTGGATCTCCAGGGCTGGCAACTCCAACATCAATCCTAAGGGTAGTATCTAGGAAGCGGAATGGATGATCTAGATATATATTCTCATAACAAATCCATGTTTACTAATAAGTCTTCATCAAATGCTTTCTCAGCCAGGGTTTCACAACACCCTGGGATTTCTTAATGGCTCAGAAAAGATTTCCTGAATGGGTGGGAGTTAATTAATTTTAATATATATATTTAAATTTGTTAAACATTTATTGGGTGATGTGACAATATATGGTCATATTGACCCCCACACACACACTTCCCAAATGGCCAGTGATGGGAAGGGGAGGGGGACCGGTTGGGTGTATATACTTCCCAACCATATTCTGCATGATTGCACCACTTCTGGGATTTCTCAAAGGCTGAAGAATGTTTCAGGATAAAACGCTGAGAATGGCTGGCTTACATAAACAGAGAGATAGAGTCCCATAAATCTCGAGGACGTCTCCCATTGTAATGCTGAAGATAGTAGATGCCTGGAAATGATTAATCACTTGTCTTCCCAACCAAGGGCCGTTCAACATTTGTCCAAAATAGCACAATGGTTACTAATTGAAATTGCTACAGTTTTGCCGTTATGCACAACGTCGTTGACAATCTGCAACACTCCTCAAACCGATCCGCGAAAAGCGCTTCATTGTAGCGCTTTCAGGGAAATCCCAAAAAGTGGATTCACCCTTCGGAAAGCGCTACACTCCTGCAACCAATCTTCAACACTAGCGGGAAAGTTCTGTGCGTTACCATTGTTGCGGTTTCTACAAAATCCCTCCCCCTGGCTCTCTCCCCTGATCTTCCAGTGAAGCGATCGCCATTTTTTTTTCTCCGAGTGAGCGGAGATCAAGGCACTGGCAAGCCTTCGTTTACCCAGTGAGGCTTCCCCGGCAGCAATCCCTCTGTTTAAAGTCACCAAACACAAGCAACACAGAAGCCCGTTTGTTGGTTTATTTTCCCTTTATTTTTCACACTGTTTTCGGCCGAAAATCGCGCCCGTGAGGGGGGGGGGGATTTTTTTTTTCATTCAGGGGGAGCGTGGCAACGATGAAATGGCAGCTCAAACACCACCTGCCAGCTGGATGGGTCTCTCCGTTGCAACGAATCAACCCAGATTCGTTGCAATGAGTGTATTTTTTTAAAAAAAAACCTTCCTTAAAGGGAAAGGGGCTGTTTGGGAGCATGATAACGGCCGCCCATTGGCTGCTTGATGGCCAGGGGCAGGACGAGCTCAGCAATAGCGCTTCCTGGCTAGCGATTTTTGCCGAGACTGGAACCCTGTGGGAACGATAGAAATTTAACTGGATTCCACTACAAAGGCAGGTATGCATAATGACGAATTCCACTATTTAAAATGGCGATTTTTCGTTCCGCAAACAATTTGCAACATGGATCCCGGTGCGGAATGGCCCCAAGAGTGGCTCAAGCAGCAATGCTGGATACCAGGTTTTGGATCCCACAGAGCCATTTACTTTCAATTCAAAACTCATGTTACTCTTCTATTTGTTGCACTCAAAACATTCCTCCTTGACTGGAATCATAGGAAGACAATGAACATTCCACTCTTGCCAGTTCCCTCTGAGTGAATACATATCTCTGAAGAGGCCTACCACAGATGCAGATGAAACATTAGGACTCTCAGACCACAAATCGGGCCATGAAAGCCTTTGACAATGCACCATAGTTATGCTCAGAATATTTCAGGTAGACTTCACCTCACTTTCAAGCAGTTACCAGTAGTGGGCAAGTAACTTCTGTTCTTGGTAGTAAAGCCATAGGAAGGAATCATTCCTGGGCACTCTTTTGTATGCAGGAAAGAAGCTTATGGACTTCAACATGCAGCCTGAAGTTTGTCTGGAAATGGCAACAAATGTCAGAGATCGATCAAATGTCAGGCTTCCTCAGGAGGTGGTGGGTTCTCCATCTTTGGAAATTTTTAAACAGAGGCTGGATAGCCATCTGACAAAAAGGCTGATTCTGTGAAGGCTTAAAGGGGTGGCAGGTTACAGTGGATGAGCGATAGGGTGGTGAGTTTCCTGCATAGTGCAGGGGGTTGGACTAGATGACCCATGAGGTCCCTTCCAACTCTATTATTCTATGATTCTATTATTTTCCTGGAGGTCATGGCAGCTTCAGAAGATGGACTCTACAGCTTCACAGCCCTGCTTCCTCCCCTTCCCAAACTCTTCCCTCTAGGGATTTGTCCGGATGGATCTGGCAGTCCTAGCAGTAGGGATTAAGAGGTTCAGCACCTTTGCATATGGAGGTTGCTTAAAAGATTAACATAGTTTTATTTATAAGAGAAGCAACTTTGTAAGGAAGAGGAGAGAAAGAGAGAGTCCTAATTATCTAATTGGTCTTCTTTGTTCATTCTGTTCTGGAGTTAAGAAAGAGCAGGAAGTCTTCAAATGAGCCAATCACGATGCTGGAGAAAATTATTTGAAAAAAAATATCAGGAAGTTCCCATTCTAACTATGTTAAATACTCATCTCCTCCCATGCCCACTTTATATGCTTTTGGATTGTGCACACTACCGATCATGCATAGTTCAACAGCTTATAGCCATTGATAGACTTCTCCTACAAAATTGTTTCTAACATCCTTTTAAAGTTGTTTATCCCTATGGCCATCACTAATCCTTTGGCAGCCACTTCCACATTGTAATCACCCTTTGTGTAAATAAGGATTTCATTTCATCTATCTTGATTCTATAGCCCAAAAGCTTCATTGGGTGCTCTCAAGTTCTAGCATTTTGGAAGAGGGAAGTGAAGTGCTACTTATCAACTCTCTCCAAATAGTCTATAATGTTTCTTTCAGGCTGTCTTTATGAGATCAGTTCCAAGGATGGTTTCACTACCTGAAGGAGTCCCAAAGCAGATGGCAGACACCTCTTCCATTCTCTCCCCAAAACAGACACCCTGTGAGGTAGGTGGGGCTAAAATAGCTCTAAGAGAACAGTTCTACATGTTGTTGTTGTTGTTGTTGTTGTTGTTATTTTATTTATTACCCGCTTCCCCTCAAAGACTGAGGCGGGTTACAATACTCAGAAAAAAACCCCAATACAATCCATTAAAACCAATATAAAACCAAATTACATACAATACAACAATCCCATAAAACCAAGATGCTGCAGCAAAAAAAACTCCTGAACCTAAAACCCCACATCTTCACCTAATGGGGATGGCGTAAGCTCTCCAGATTTGAAACTGCTACTTTTTACCATGACACCATGCTGGCTCCACCAGAGATCACCAGACCAATGCTGCCTCCCTACGCCCTACCCTTCTTTTGCTGGTTCTAGGTATAGACTTCAGCCTTTTGAAAGAATGAATCTGGCTCTCCCAAGACTGTGCCACAATGAAGGTGCCAGACGACTCCTTTTTGTTTTGTTTTGACAATGACAGACTAGCACAGCTCTTCCTCTGGAATGTGCTAGCTGGCTTTCTGTTTGCCTTGATAAAGATACAGCATTGGTGCCCGAGGGAAAGATTCCGAGCAACACCTTTATATAAGCTTATGTTTGTCATGCTGCAAGCGTGCAGGTTATTACCGAACTTAATCATCTTGAAAGCCTTTCCTTTTGGAAAGCGGTCCTCAGCCCACGTATATTTTTAATACATAAAAATAGAAATAGCCATCGCGACAAGAACCTTGGATCAGTCCTCATAACAAAAAAATGCACAGAGCCAGCTTAAAAATAGTAAATATAGCAAGAATCAATACAGCTTGACATGAGATGCGAAGGTTACCAAGATGGCGTAATCATCCGCATTCCATCTGCAACAAGGATAAAAGGATTCAAAAGAAGTTTCTTCCCTCGTCCACTTTATTAGAAGAAGGAAAGAATTAAGATTCGAAGCGGCTGGCATTTTTTCCGGTGCTCCAAAACACACATAACTTTTTCTTTGGAAAAAATCAAGTATCTTCTCCAAAGAATGGTAAAAGCCTTGCCACTCTCTGAAACACCCCCGACTTCCTTTTAAAGTTGTTGGGGGACTAGAAGTAGTTTATATTGGAAAAGGTTATTGACATCAGATGTAGCCGCCACATTTCAGCTCACACCCAATGGAGGGCGAATTTGAAGTTTCCTATGCAGGTGAAACATTTCAAGAATGTTACAAGAAAAATGACATTTTGATAGTACTGGAAGAGTTTGTCAGTTCATCCCTAGGTTTTAATCCAAAATTACCAAAAACCAAAGGGGTCTACTTGGGCAAAATATCCAAAGAATTTCGATGAAAGGTTTTTAAAAGTTTGGATACCCTGAACACTTGGGAACATTCAAACTGAAGAAGAGGGGTTGAGAGGGGACAGGATTGCACTCTTTCAGTCTTTGTAAGGTTGTCACTTGGAGAAGGGGAAGGAGTTTCTGTTGACCGCAGAGGACCTGCAGTAATGGGTTTGAACTACATGTAGAATGGTACCAGCTAAATATTGGGGGGGGGGGGATTCACAGTCAAAGTAGTTCAGCAGTGGAATTAGCTGCCTTAGGAGTTGTGGTAGTCTTCAAGCATTGGCTGGACAAATATTTATCATGTATGCTTCAAGCTAATCCTGCATTGAACAGGGGGGGTTGGACTAGATGGCCTGTATGTCCCCTGCCAACTCTATGATTCTGTGACTTATACAGTTTGCAATTGTGTTAAGTGCCATCAAGTAATTTATGACCTATAGTGATCCTATGAATGAATGACCTCCCAAATGTCCTTTTGTTAACAGCCTTACTCAGGTCTTACAAACCAAAGGGCATGGCTTTCTTTACTGGCTGAATCCAACATATCCAAATATAATAAATGTAATAATAAAACACATGTTGGGTTTTATTCTTTTCCTGACGCCTTCAACTTTTCCTGGAGTTATTGTCTTTTCAAGTGACTCTAGTCTCCTCATTATGAGATGGCCTCTCGTTATATACAGTGGCTTCAGTAACCCTCTTTATGGATCGATTTATTGTGCCTTTTTATGGATCATTACATTTCCAGCCACATTCCAATTTAATATTGCTTAATAAATGTATATATATGGTAACATACACAGGGATGCTTCATGACCTAACTTTTATATCAGCTTCATCCATGCAGTATGAAACAATCCAATCCCATTCCAGCCTGGTGCAAAGCAATTGTAGATAATTCTAGATAATATATTAATTACATCTGAACATTATAACGGAAACTTTGGATGATCCCCTGGGTACCGCAAAGAACTGCTCCCAATTACTTGTGAAGGAACTCAACAGGTTAATTTACATATAGTACCACTTGTGAACCGTACCAACTCTGACAGCCATCCTAACAACCATAGTACAGTGTCTTCTACCGATACATCAAGAGGAGGCAAATGGCCTTTAACAAATTCCTTGTAACATTGTGGGAAGGTTGTTTGTTTCTTTGTTTAGGGATTTATATACTCCCCCTCTTGGACATACTGTCTGGGGGTGGTTTACAGAATCTAAAACTCAATAAAACCAGTATATTCCATAATGTAAACAATATCAAAGAGGTTAAATTTTTTGAACCACAATTAAACACAATTGCATCAGCCAAGATTACTGGATTGATGATTTATAGCCTGCCATGTGTGGTTACTAGGAGGTGATCAAGGGGAAACCATTACTGTTTTTCACCAGAAGGAAAAATGCTTGGATCCAACCCATGTTGAACCAAGACTATGCATCATACTTATGCAATACAATACTAATATACTGACAAGAGCCTCTTGTGGCGCAGAGTGGTAAGGCAGCAGTCATGCAGTCTGAAAGCTCTGCCCATGAGGCTGGGAGTTCGATCCCAGCAGCCGGCTCAGAGTCGACTCAGCCTTCCATCCTTCCGAGGTCGGTAAAATGAGTACCCAGCTTGCTGGGGGGTAAACGGTAATGACTGGGGAAGGCACTGGCAAACCACCCCGTATTGAGTCTGCCACAAAAACGCTGGAGGGCGTCACCCCAAGGGTCAGACATGACTCGGTGCTTGCACAGGGGATACCTTGACCTTGACCTTTTACTAATATACTGATGAATCCACAAAGCAACAGTAATGGGAAGGGGAAGACTGAAATGTTTTGCTCACCACATCAATATAGCCCTGTGGCTGGATCCAACCCTATGGCTCAGTTCCCTTGCTTGAATATGGGTGACACAGAAATTAAAACATTTGGTGTTCTTTGAAAACCTTCCATAGCCAGGCTGTTATAATGGTTAAGAGCAGTGGACTCTAATTTAGAGAACGAGGTTTGATTCTCCACTGCTCCACATGAAGCTGGCTGGGTGACCTTGGGCCAGTCACAATTCTCTCAGCTCCACCGAGTAAGGGAAGCCACTTTCTTATGGTAGAGAAAAAGAGAGATATTAAAATCAACCCTTCTTCTTCGTATTGCAAAAAAAAAAAATTACAAATGCCCAAACCGCTTCATATAGTACAAGAGCCCTGCAATAAGCTTATTAGCACCTATTTTTGGGTGGCAGAGTTCTTTGTGAACTATCATGAAAAATTGCCCGCACCAATGACAATATATCATGTGCACGAAAGAATATAATTAGGGATATAATGTGAGAGAGAGTTGAACTCTCTGTGCATGCGCCTGTGTGTGTAAGTGCAAAGTGGGAAAGGATCCCTCCTGTCTAATTGGTTTGAGTCTACTTAGAAGCCTTTAATCATCATCTAGTAGGGCCATTAGCCCAGTATTTTATTTTGCTGTTAAAATGTATTTTGACTAAGTAGTAATAATAGACTGCAAGAATGATAAGAATGCCCTTTCGGAAGCGCAGGAGAGCCCAAAGAAGAGTAATTGGAAGGGAAATTCCTCGTGACAAAATTATGCCTTATAGATCACTCCGGCTGCGATGCAGATCTTTTTTTTTTTTTCCTTTTTTAAAAAAATCTGCTTAATTCAGAAATGGAAGAACAAACCAACACATCGTCTCCATCATGAGCAAACCAGAGGTTTACAGCACCCCAGGCATGTTGTGATATTTAAGAATGTATGTATCAATCGATCACAGTGCTTGGTTTTCCCTTAGTGTCAGTTGTAGCTCCTGGCTTGTGGCATTAACAAGTTCCTCTGGTGAAACCAGTGCCTTATCTTTGTGCAATTCGGAAATTCAATGATAATTATCTGTGGATTTTATTCTAGATACCCAGCCAACCCTTGGATGACTTTCTAAAGTTGGCTTCCCCCCCCCCCATTGTGTTCTAGAGCTTTGTCAATAGTCCAGGTAGAAAATAAATGATTTACTGGTAAGCTACCGGATATACACTATGCTTAATAGTATTTGGGACTTATTTCCTCATTCTGTCATTCTCAATCTCACCCTTCATATGTGAGAGGAAGAAATCTGTCTACATTTCATAATTAGTTTGAATACTCCAAATGTATTACAAGATTTGGGGATTACCCAAAGATACCAGTGGCAGTTGGAGCAGAAAGAAGAAAGTATTTCCCACTCACAGCTAACCTACAGCATTTGCATTCACAAATGGGTCTGAAGTCCTCAATTTAGGTGACTTAATATATATTGACTTGCAGGAGGGCACTGTGGCCGGAATAAGATGCAACAAACCAATGTTGGGTATAAACAAGGCCACAGCTTTATTACCTCCCCATGGGAGGGTTGGCGCAGCATGGGAGAGGGTGCCTGATCTAGCAGTCAGTGGACTGCACTGCAATACCACTGAGTCCAGAGGTGCCCTGGGGATCTGCACCATGCCCAGCTGGGAGAGCAGATCCCCTTACCTACTAAAATCCATTGCTAAGCAAAACGACCTATGCTGGGGAGCCAATAGGCAAGTACCTAATTTGACTGCCCTCAGGCCATCTGGCAAATGATCCAGCAGGGTCAGCCATGCTCATTTACATGCCATCTCATAGGGAGGCCCCGAACCCCAGGGAGTCCAATAGCTCACTGGACTCCCTGCCAATAGGCTCCATCACATGCAAACCCACAGCTGTGATGAATTATTGACTGTGAAACATCCACAGCCACTGAACAAGGCTGTTTGCACAGGGTGGGTGGGAGGGAAGCTGCTCTTTGTGGTGTCCTGGGCAAAGAGGTCCAGGACCCGTGCACATGGCACCTATATAGGTGCAATGGGTCTTGCCTTGCCCCCTGATGCCACATGCGCTGCTCTCACATAGTGTGCACTGCGGACAGGTTGCTGGGGTGGTCATGCCTACCTCCAACCAGCCCTCCACAGGTGTCAACAAGCGGCTGAGGTAAATCTCAACTGCATTTTTTTAAGACTACCTCAATAGAGGAGAGTTCTATCAACATGATGCCCACCTCTCCAGACTCCAATACAGAATACCATGGAATGTCTGTCATGTAAGACAATTAATGTAGGTGGGCTGGTGCTGCCCTCAGATTATGCACTAGCCACAAAAACATCTCATGGCAGGGATTCATGGGACTTGCATTCCATGGACATCTGGAGAGCCACAGTCTGGCCATCCCTGGACTAGATGGACCTTCAGTCTAATCAGCAAGGCTCTTAGTATGTTCTGATGATCAGGAAGAATACGAAGTGTTTATGTCCTACTTTTCCTACTTAAGTAATCTATATTAAGTTACAATAGCATCCCCTTCACTTCTTTATTAGATAGGGGGGGTTAGAAATTTCTGACAGAACAGTAATTGACCCAAGGTCACTCAGCTGGCTGCATGCGGAGGAGTATATAATCAAACCTGATTCCCAGGTTAGAGTCCATCACTTTTAATTGCTTTACACACTGGCTCTCACTAAGTAGCTGTTGTCATGGAAGGGTATATTACAGATTTACTGCAGACAATTTCCATTTTTACAGAACTCTTCTTCAAAAGAGCAGGTGATAATAATTTCCCAAATCATTTTGTTAAGTACTAAAAGACACACCATACACATGCTCTTCCTGAAAGTCGCAAGGTTAATAATAAATCCACTTGTTCAAATATCAATTTCCACCAAGCTAGAGAAAATTCACTACAATGACCTCCTTATTTATTTATTTATTTATTTATTTATTTATTTATTTTAATTTGGTCAGTCTGGTGATATTTTTTTTAACCTTAGAGAACATTCTTGGAGCCTCTCAAATATTGTCATTTTGCCTTGGAAAGCATACTTTTGACAAAACTATATTTTCTGTCCTAGAATGATGCCATGTAGTCTAGTGGTCCTTTCAAAATGGTATGTTTGGATTTGACTCATAACAGAAAGGAAATTTACCAGTCAATTACAGCAAGGGCTGTGTCCTAAATACAGCTATCATGATATATCAGCACTTCATTATCATGCATTTCATTACTGTTTTCTAAAGAAAATGCTAAAGTTATTGGCGTGAGCCTGATCACAGGTTAATGATGGTCCATCCTTCCCTCACTTCCAACATAGAAGTTATTAATTGGTCATGCACTCATAGAATCATACAACCATAGAGCTGGAAAGGGCCATACAGACCATCTAGTCCAACCCCTTGCTTAATGCAGCATGGGAAGAGGGACATTGCCTCTTGGACTCACGTCGCCATCACTGGTTGGAGCAGCAGGATATTGCAAACTTTTATAGCAACAAAAAGAGCCACTTGTCAGTTTTTACTGCTGTTGGCGCTGTATATCAGTCTCCTCAACAAGAATGCCCACCTGCCAAAATTACCTGCTGTAGGGGAGGTTTTCTGTTGGGGTGCCACAAACGTGCACTTGTCTGCAGAATGGAAAATGAGACAGGCAAAGGCAACCCAGAAGGAACTGGAACACAAAGCAACTGAGCTGTGTCCTCTCTCCAGATTTTTGTGCCACCCCAGCAACAACAAGCCACTGTCTGTCACACTGTGTAAGTGTACCTGTCTCCATTGTGGCCAGGCTACAAAGCCAGAATTAGAAGGCCAGCTGAGAGTGGCCAAAGGCCCAAGTCTAGCAGATGCCAGCTGGATTTGCAAATCCTTCTCCCCAGCTGGACTGCTGGGTATATTTATAGCTGCAGGCTGTATATATTATAGGATAGGTTTAAGGATAAGTATCTGTCTAGCTGCTCAAAGATCCCTCCCAGTGAGAGGGAACTCCCCACCTCCTTAAACAGCCGATTCCACTGATGACCTACTCTGACTGGGATTCCCCCACATATCTAGCCAAGCAAACAACATGCATTCATGAAACAGCACCCAGCTCTATGTTTAACTCATGGACAATAGCCCTTTTTAATGTATGTCGTAATTAGTTTTTATATAAAATATTTATATTTAAATTTATAGGCCACCCCCATCCTCGCCGTCTCAGGGCGGGTTACACAATAAGTTAAAATTGAATGCAATGGATTTAAAAATACATTAATCTATGGTCATCGCTACTGCTTTCTGTGCCTGGAGGTCAGTTGGTTGCTGTTGGCAAGGCACAACAGAGGAATAATGGAGGGTCTCGCTGGGAACCCATCTTGATGGTAATGGTGGTCCTTAAAAGTAAAAGTAAAGATATCCCCTATGCAAGCACCGAGTCATGTCTGACCCTTGGGGTGACGCCATCTAACGTTTTCATGGCAGACTCAATACGGGGTGGTTTGCCAGTGCCTTCCCCAGTCATTACCGTTTACTCTCCAGCAAGCTGGGTACTCATTTTACCGACCTTGGAAGGATGGAAGGCTGAGTCAACCTTGAGCCGGCTGCTGGGATCGAACTCCCAGCCTCATGGGCAGACAGCTTCAGACAGCAGTTCTGCCGCTTACCACTCTGCACCACAAGAGGCTCATTAGCCTCAATGAAATGCCTAGTGGAACAGTGCCATCTTACAAGCCCTCCAGAACTTAGAAAGTTCCGTAAGGGCTCACACTTCAACCACCAGCATCGACCAAACAAAACATAACAAAAACCCAGACTGGAAGATGAAGAAGTCCATATCCCATTGGTATTATTCCTGCCCCCCCTACCCAAATGCTCTTCCCCTCACCTTCCATAAGAAATTACTATTTTGATTACTTAATAGTACATTCCAAAACATTGTAGTTAGAAACAAATTCAGATTCAATAACTTCCTTCTTTCTTTGGAAGTTTTGTCCTGTTCCTGCTGTATTACTCAGTGATTTGCTCTTCTGAAGCCCAGTTTAATTCCCATTATAGCCAATGGGAAGATTTCCATCAGCGCCTATAAACTTTATTCCCACGTAGTCACATTTTGCCTGAGTGTTGCTCAGCCAGCAAAGTCAACTTGAATGGAGTTTTTAAAAAATTGCTTGTGATAAAGACACCATAGAGAGGGGAAAAAACTTAAGAGACTGGGGAAGAAATTGGCTGGGTTCATTGTCAACATTAAATAGACTTAGAATTTTTCTTGGGAGTCGTAGGCTTAAGAATCTGATAAGGTAAGAACTAAGATTGTTCTTGAGCAGTTTATGTCAAAATTGTGTTGTTGATGTTGTAAACTTTTGTTTTACTGGGTTTTTTTTTTAATGGATTTATAAGTGTATGGCTTATGGGCTATTAAATCTTAACAAAACTGAGAGTTGGAAGAGGCCATACAGGTATTCTGGTTGGAAGGAGCCAGCTTGGAGTACTGGTTAAGAGCGACGCTTCTAATCTAGTGAGCTGGTTTTGATTCCCTGCTCCTTCACATGCAGCCACCTGGGTGACCTTGGGCTCATCACAGTTCTGATAGTACTGTTCTGCTCTCTCAGCCTCACCTACCTCACAGGGTGTCTGTTGTGGAGAGAGGAAGGGAAGGTGATTGTAAGTTGCTTTGAGACTCTTTTGGGCAGTGAAAACCAGGATATAAAAAACAACCCTTCTTCTTCAGGCCAGCTAGTCCAGGGGTAGTCAACCTGTGGCCCTCCAGATGTCCATGGACTACAATTTTCTGGCAGGGGCTCATGGGAATTGTAGTCCATGAACATCTGGAGGACCACAGGTTGACTACCCCCTCCTGCTCAATGCAGGATTACCCTAAAGCATCCATGATAAGTATCCCTGTCTATACCTTGCATTGAAGCACATGGAGCTGTATGGTGCTCCACTCATAGGGTTGGCAGCTTTGGGTTGAGAAATAATAGGAGGTTTTTGGGGTGGGGCAATAAGATGGAACAGTTGGGGGGAAGGGCTTTAATGGAGTACAATGACATAAAGTCCACCTTTCAGAGCTCTCTAGGTGAAGTGATTTTTTTTTACTCGGAGATTAGTTGTAATACCAGAGGATCTTCAGCCAGTACCTAGAGTCTGGTGACCCTATGAACTCAGCAAAGAGTTTTCCTCCAGGGTACTGCACACTCCATTAACATAAGATCATCCACTGGTGGGACAATCTTTGCATCCACATAACGTGCCAGCTTTAATTTAGTGATGAAGTGCTGGGATAAATCTTAAACTACATTGTTTGAAGAACCTTTGGCATGGTTCTCACAGCAAGGTGCCTTCCTTCTCTTCTTACTGTATACTTATTTAAAAGATTACTCTGTGACCTTCACCTTCTGGCAAGCCTTAATCAGATTCTCTGCTGCTTTGGGGGATTAGTAGCTTTTCTCATTTTCTCATTCTTCCACTTGTCTGCCTTTGCTCATTCCTTCTCCCTTTTCTTCCTCAGTGGGGTAAATTGATCATAGTGAGTGGAATGAGGGAGGGTGCACTAAGACCTAAATCCAGGCTGAGAATTTGTCTTGGGCATTCAGACCCTCCAGATTTGGAATTGACATCCAGAACTCTAATAAAGTCATTAGAAATAGCCACTCCGCCTTGTTAAAGAAAGCACCCAAAGGTAAGCCACTTTTTACAAGATTTTCATCAGTCCTTTGACCCTTTCCCAATGCCCATGTCAACCTTTAAGAATTGATATTTGGCAAGTACTAAAGTCTGAGCCAGCAATTCTGCAGTCAAGAGCAGAGAGTGGAGGACAGGTAACATTGCTACACTGGATTTCTGAGAACTGTTTAGGGACTGTGGATCTTGTTTAAGCCTTGTTTAAGCCTCTAGAACAGCCCTTCTCGACCTTTTGACCTTGGAGTAAACCCTGAAATATTCTTCAGGCTTGGAGTAATCCTGGAAGGGATGTCAGCTGGCCATGCCCCCTGCCACACCCTCTAGAAGTCACATGTTTACAGTGTGTATGGCATCACTAATAAAATAAAATGCTTGTTAAGTAAGAAGTTAGTTTTTTTCTTTGCATGTGCAGCGCCTTGCCTGAGTAAAACAAGGAAGCATTCATCTCAGCTGCCATCAAGCCCATCATGCAAAGCAGGAATTCTCCTCAGGGGAAATGGTCTGTGAGAATTGGTGAGCACTCTGTCCTCCTGACTCCTTCCAGATTTTTTTTTAAATATAAATATATTTTAAAAAATTAAATCCCTTCCAATTGGAGTAACCTCTCCAGGGGTCTGAAGCAACCCTGGTTAAGAATGGCTGCTCTAGAGTAGAGATGTGCCTGGACCACCAATGGCAGCATTAATCTCAGAACATTCCTCCTCACCAGCAGCACCACCATCCTAGTGTTGGAAAAGGCATTTAGGAGTTGAGTGGGGCTGATTCTAGCTGCAGAAAATCCCCTATACTTGCTCCCTGCTTCTAGTCCACCCCTACTGCCTAGTGTGATGACTGTTGTAAGCATCTTATTAGTTATGACTGTAACCAGGCATGTTTGAGCCAACTCCCTAATACAATTATTTTCGACTGGCCAGATCTCTCTTTTCTGTATATGGCTTTGATAGGGAGCAGTGGGCAGGAGTCTAGTTGTGGATGCTCCATTCCATTCCTCCGGGCTATGCATTCTCTCCTTTTGTCTCCCGTAACGGATATACCCCCCATTACTAAGGGCGAGATTGACAGTGCCCTTGTTCATTCATTTTGCTGTGAATATAGATGTAAGAGTTCTTGTCACTGGCAGCAGTACAAGAATGGATCATTGATTCTCTTTGATCTTCACAGATGTTGACACTCCTTGAATGTGATATGAGGTGAACTAACAGTTGATGGGAGCTAGGAATTTGCCTCAGCAGTCTCATTGAGAGAGCTCCCTCAGAAGCAATGAAACTCGCACCCCAAACAAAACTATATTTGCTATTGGGGGGAGGGGGAACACATTGATTTTATTGGATCTTTATTCTTTTTATTTTACTTATATGCCACTTTTCTCCCCCAGTTTAATCCTCATAATAACTCTGTGAGGGTAGGTTAGGCTGAGACAAATAGTCATTGGCCCAGGGTTGCCCATCAAACTTCCATAGGGTAATAGGGATTCTAACCTGCCTCTCCCATATTTTAGACCAAATCTCTAACCACTACACTACATGTAATTTTTTTAAAAATATATTTATTATATTTATATACCACCCTCCCCGAAAGCTCAGGGCGGCTCACATAAAACAGAAATAATCATGATCTGAGCCTCCATTGAGAGCAAAGTATCAAGGATCACACCCAGGTTCATGGAGGAGTGTGTTATACATCCAGGGTGGGTTGGTGTGCTTCCTTGCTTGGATCCATCTTGCCCAGACCTCTGTCTTTGAAGGGTCAAGCTTCAGACAACTCTACTTGAGTCGCCCCATCACTGCTTCCAGGAAGCTGGCTTATGTTTCTGTGGAAGAATCAGGGTGGCCATCAACCAGGAGGAGGAGGTGGGAGTTATCAGCGTATTGGCCAAACCTCCACCTCAGCCCAAACCTCCCTACCACTTGAGCAAGAGGATACATCGATATATTGAATAGAAGTGGAGCAAGAACTGCCCCTTGAGGGACTCCAGATGAAAGTTGGTGACGGCTTGCTGTGCTCTCTCCTAGTGCTACCCTCTGTCCATGATCCTGGAGAAAGGAGAGCAGCCACTGAAGGACAGTTCCTCTGATCCCAGCATCAGTGAGGTGGTGAGCTAAAAACTCATTATTGATCTAACACTGCTGAGAGGTCTAATAATATAAGTAGCACCAAACTGTCCCGGTCCAACTGCCAACAGAGGTCATCAGGGTTACTAGCGTTGTCTCTATCCCATGTCAAGGCTGGAAGATTGACTGGGATGGGTCTAGGACTGAAGCTTCTTCCAAGTATGTTGATAGCTGGTCCGCAACAGCCTTTTCAAGCATCTTCCCCAGAAACATCAAATGTGAGACGGAGAGGTCGTTGGAAAGCTGTCACAGTTCCAGATATGGTTTTTTGAGCAGTGGACGAACCACTGCTTCTTTTAACACCTCCAGGAATTCTCCTGTTGAAAGGGTTGATTATCTCCTGGAGGGGGAGTACTACTCTTCTATCTGTTGTTTTTAGCAGCCATGATAGGCATGGGTCTAAGGAGCAAGAGGCTGGCTTTGCTACCTAATGTTGGGGGAAGGTCATGGCAGAATGTTGAGATTTTGTCTGCAAAATGACTCGCAAATGCCTCACAGCTGATGTCCAATTGGTTATTATTTTGGCACCCTTTCTCTAGAGTGGTGAGAGATCGAAATATCCTAAATAATTGTGCTGGGCGTGAGTTAGCAGACGTGATTTTGGTCAAGTAATATTTGCATTTTTACTAACTTCACCAACATCTCATATGCTCTTAATTGCATTCTATAAGATTTTCTTGCAGCTTGGTCCCAAGTCTTCCTCCAGCCTCACTCTAGTCATCTCAGTTCCTGTTTCTTCTTGCGAAGCTCCTCGTTGTTCCAAGGGGTCCACTTGAGTTGGGGGCAAAGAGGACATCAGGGGGCTATCTCGTCAATGCTGGCAAGCATTCTATCATGCTAGTAGCTCACCATACCATTTAGAGAAGTGCCGGGAGGTGATCAGGAATCCAATCAGATCCGTTAGCTACATGAGTGAGATAAAATCTGCTCAGTGCCCAACTGAGAAGGGAGTGGCAGCCTTAGCTGGAATCTCAGGGCATAGTGGTCTGACCATGGCACGGGCACAGCTGAAAACAAATCCACATTCAAACCTACATGGAAAATGAGGTACGGGGTGTGGCTTGCCTGATTGGTAGGCCCAACAACAAATTGCGAGAGCTCTAGTGTCACCATGGCTGACACTAGGTCCAGCCCATTTCTGGAGGGTGGCATAGATATTAAAGTCTCCCAGAATTAAGAGTCTGGGGAACTGTAACATCCAGGCTGCCTCCACCAGCAGGGTTGGCAGGGTGTCTTGAAGTGCACTGGAAGCACAGTAAACCAACCAGATGTCCACGTTCCCACCCGAGGACTACACATTTAATTCCTGGGATTGACATTGTGGAAAGAGCTCTGAAGGAAAAATCCTCTCAGATTAGGATTGTCCCCTTCTCCCCACCCTACAGTCCGAGACTGATAGAGGACAGAGAACCTGGCAGGGCTTAGTTCTTTAAGGGTAACTGATTCACCCTCCTTGGCCCACACCCTCCTCCGTCACACACACACCAGGTCCTCGTTATTACTAGCAAAATAGTTTTGCAGCATGCAGGTCTTATTGTTTATCAACCTGGCATTTCACAGCAACAGTGTTGGAGCTGGGTTGTTCTCATTTTCCTCCACCCTAGTGTCTTGAGGGACGGGATAGAGGTTGGAAGAGACCTGAGAATGTCTGTATCTCAGGTCCCTTAGCTCGGTGGTCCCCAACCACAGGGCTGCGGCCCGGTGCCAGGCTGCGAAGGCCCTGGCACTGGGCTGCGGCTCCCTGCCTCTGCGGGGCCAGGCCGCACATGTGTGTTTGTGCCATGCACGGCCACAAACGTGCATTTGCGGCACTCCTGCACATGTGTGCAAGTGCAGCTGGGTCGCACATGCGCGTTTGCGCCATGTACTGCCGCAAACGTGCATGTGCAGCACTCCCGTGCATGTGCAGGAGTGCCACGCATGTGCGTTTGCGGCCACGCATGGCGCAAACGTGCATGCACAGCCTGGGAAAGGTTGCAGACCACTGCCTTAGCTTGTCCCTCCTCCTCTATTGTGTTCTATTAGAGCTCTCGCTCTCCCTATCCATTCATTCATACATCCATTCATTCATTATCCATCCATGCTTTGTGAGGTCTGTATCAACACTTTAAAAAGTTGTAGGGAAGGAAACAAGATCACCTGATCCTGGTGTGCTGCACATCTGATAATAATCAGGCCCTCACAACATTTTTAAGGGGCTAAATCCTTCTTTAAAATTGTGTTGGTGGCCACAGGCTGAGCCCATGGCTGCTACAACATCTAGTTTGACCATCAGAATTCCCATTTACATTGATTGAGATCATATATGCACAGAATCCCTGCCGAACAGATGAAAAATTATGGTGATTGGAAAGAGCAAGGGTCCAGTTGCACTGCAAGGACTTACAAAATTTGTGGCAGGGTAGGAGCTTTTGTAAGTCACTGATCTATATCTGAATAAGTGAGCCATAATTCTTTAAAGCACCTACCCAGCCACAAATGTTGTTTGTCTTTAAGGTGCCACAGGACTCTTGGTCTTTTCTACTGCTACAGACAGACTGATGTCGCTACCCATCTTTATACTGTTTGGAGTGTGTCACCCTCCACATAGGTGATCCTGATTTGTATTTCTATCCTAGCCATAGATTCCACAGGTGCACTGCAATGCTATAGAATCCTCCCCAATTATTTTGGATGTTTGGGTTCTGTGCTGTAGTGTGCAGAGGCAAATGGACTTTTAAAATCTCATGCCATCTATCACACAAGGCTTATAACTAGGAGACCTGCTCTGGACCTCTACATTTTTAAAAGCAGCAGGAAAGCAGGCAGTTTGCTATTTGCAGGTGGATGCAGAACAAGGAGATGCAACCCTTAGCAGGGATAATAAAAAGGCCAACTCTATTTAATTTTACATAAACTCAAGGGATCTGCCATGCCAGTGTGCTAACCCATTCCATACCTAGTCACGGTATGGGCCATTGATGGGATGATGAAGAAATCAGTTCCCCTGGAGAAAATGGCTGCTTTGGAGGGTGGACTCCGTAGCATTATACTACTTTGATGTCCCTTCCCCATCCCAAATCCTGCCCACTCCCAGCTCCACCCCCAAAGTATCCAGGTATTTCCCAGCCCGGAGCTGACAGTCCTACTCCCTACTGTCTGCTTTTGGTAAGTGAAGTAGCTGTAATTCAACTACCTTTTTCACATGTGCAGGGCCCAGCACGTCATATCCTCTGATACAACTTCTAAATCTCAATGAAATCATGTAATATATATTTATTTACTGTTCTTTAGCTCTATTATCAATCAAAAGAAACTGCAATCCAGAAAACAGGAGAAAGAGCCTGGGAAGAGCTAGAAGTGATTCTTAAGTGATCACGATGGTAGCACAGCTGGCATTTTACCACCTTCACCAAGCCAAACTACTTGGCCCTGGAACACCTAGCCACAGTGATCCACGCGACGGTCACCTCTAGGCTGGACTTCTGCAACTCGCTCTATGCTGGACTGCCCTTATCCTTTATCCGGAAATTGCAACTGGTCCAGAACGCGGCTGCCAGGGTCCTCACAGGAACACCTTGGGGGTCCCACATCCAGCCCATCCTCCAGCAGCTGCGCTGGCTCCTGGTTGAATTCTGGATCAGGCTTAAGGTGTTGGTTATCACCTTTAAGGCCATACGCGGTCTGGGTGCAGTATATCTGAGGGACCGCCTCTCCACCAACACTTCTCAAAGAGCCTTGCGCTCTACTACTAGCCAGTTTGGTGTAGTGGTTAGGAGTGTGGACTTCTAATCTGGCATGCCAGGTTCGATTTTGCGCTCCCCCACATGCAGCTAGCTGGGTGACCTTGGCCTTGCCATGACACTGATCAAGCTGTTCTGACCGGGCAGTGATATCAGGGCTCTCTCGGCCTCAGCTCCCTCACAGGGTGTCTGTGGTAGGGAGGGGAAAGTGAAGGCAACTGTAAGCCGCTTTGAGCCTCCTTCGGGTAGAGAAAAGCGGCATATAAGAACCAACTCTTCTTCTTCTACTTCCAACCTCCTGGTGGTCCCTGGCCCCAAGGAAGCCCATTTGACCTCAACCAGGGCCACAGCTTTCTCCATTCTGGCCCCCACCTGGTGGAACGAGTTCCCAGAGGAGATCATGGCCCTGACCCAAACAGTTCCACAGGGCCTGCAAAATGGAGCTCCTCTGCCAGGCATTTGGTTGAGGTCGACCCAAACCATCGCTTACAACTGGCTCCCAAGCCCGCCCCCTCCTACTATGACTGACACTAATCGTCCTTATCCACTGGGTCCGAGTAAGAGTCGAGCTGATGCTCTTGCAATTCCATTTTCTAATGTTATTGTTATGTTCATGGTAAGTTATTGTTATTATAATGTTATTACTGTTATCACCTGTTACCATATGTTATCTGTATCTTTTCCTGTTCCCTGTAAACCGCCCTGAGCCCTCGAGGAGGGTGGTATATAAATATAATAAATAAATAAATAAACAAACAAACAAATTAATTAATTAAGTGTAAGGGGGTGTGGCTGGCAACTAAGATCAAGTTTTCCCCATTGCTATGTATGTTACAAATGTTGGACAATGAAGAAAGCTCCTCAGCACACCTTTTTTGAGTGGTCAAAGAAGATCCATCCTTCCTTTTTCACCAGTGGAAAAACTGGTTGGTTCAAACTCAGTACCTTCTGCAGTTTTATATATTTTTTCAGGATGAAAAAAATATTGTATGGAGAAACTGGGATGTCCTGGGAAGATTGCAGTTGTTTCAGGACAGCGGGATCTGCAAACGTTATCTCTGAAAGCAAACATGAGAAGTTTTGCTGCAAAGAAAGGGGAGGGGAACAGGTTTAGGAACTAATTCTCAAGATTTCTCTAACCAGCCTTATTGAAGTTGGTCACACTCTTCCTAATTATTAATAACTAGAAAATAAGCCTGCTGTACATGCATTTCGCCAATCACCAGAATTGTCTCCAGGTGGTTGCACAGAACAGAGGTCAAGAGACCATTTTTAATTTGTTCCCCATGACAGCCATAAGTGTACAGCAAGCTATACACCTTCTGACCACCATGCAATATTCTCAATGCTACTGCAGATATTTTTTCCTTTTTGAAAGGGTGAAGATTTAATGTGACCAAATAGACAGCTAAGAAGCTATTTAAAGTGGCTTCCATGTATTGTATTCACTGGCCCTCAAAGAAAGGGATAAGAACTTGAATGGAATTCTGTCTGTTGGTACCTATACTTGAAAATGGGAAGAAGGAACAGACAGAAAATAGTGGGCAATGCCAGCCTTTACTCAACATCAAAAAGGTATTAGATACTGACTCAAAATAAATGGTGGCATGTATCCTTCCTTAGGAGAAAGTTCTTCCAGGTAAGGGGTTTTCCTCCAGACTAAGAAGCCTTCCTCTAACTTTCATGACCAACTTGCTGGAGGAAGAGACATTTTTATTTGAAGACCGTTCCTTGGATTAGAGGATGGATTCAAAATTTGTTCAGTGGAGTGGTTTGGTCCAGGTCAATGACCAATCTTCACATCACTTCTTATTACATGAAAAAAGAGAAGGGATCCAATGACCTTGGAAATGACATTGGAGACATAAAATCCATCAGTGGTTTGCATCCTATCATGGGCTCATAGGTTTCTCATTTTGTCACATGGCTCATAGAAGGCTTTCACTTGATGGGTACTAGATGTATAGGCTCAGAAAGAAAACACTGATTAGTACATGAAAATCAGTTTTAATTGGTGAACATCAGAGTTAAGGACAGGGTTTTAGGCTATGGTTCAGACTTTCATTGCAATAGTAAATAAAAAAAGAGAAAATATTAAATACACTCTCATTTCCTTTGTTGATTAAACCATAAATTATCTCACATTCTCTGTCCCAGAAAGCTACCTGTGTAGAGATTTGTGTAACGTGCACATTTATTTACATTTAATTAATCACATTTACATTTAAATAATCACTCTTGTAGGATGCAGTTAGTTGATTGACTAAAAATACTTTATACAGCAGTTCACTCCATAATTCTAGTCCTTTGCTGCCCCCTTGCTGTCCACAAGTTTTTTTTTCTTCTGAGAAGCAGTTTATTGTCTCACAGCCAGTCCCACAGAACATGAAAGCTCTCTCTCTCTTTCTACCAGCACTAGATATTGGATCTTTGAGACCAATGTGCTTTGTCTTACATATATTGTTAGAGAGGCATAGAACCCCCTTCTTCATGCTGTTTCATAATATAAGGAATAATATACATGGAAAATTAAAGCCATTCCAGCTAAAGAAAAGGGTTCTTTGGGAGGGAAGACAAGAATCCTTTGTCAGTAATATTTCAGAGGGTAGTCAGGTTGGTCTTCAATGGAACAGGTATCTGATGAAGAGCACTTTGACTCTTGAATGTTTATACTCCCAAAATCTTGTTGGACTCTAAGGTGCTATCAGACTGGAATCTAACTGATCCGTATCAACGTCCTTAACCTGGAAGAAAGAGGACACACAAACCAGGACATTTTCTCATGTTGTTGATTTTCTTCTTGGTTGCTCTGTGCAAAGTGAAACTGATGATAATATTAGGGTACGGGGACCATTGTCAGTCTTGGTCACCCTGTGGAGCCAGTGTTGATTACTTCACATGTAAGTCCCATCTATCTGCTTCATTTCACATCTACCTCCTCCACTGGTGCATCTTGGGCTTACTAAACCTTTTAATTCCATACTGTAGATCATTGGTTGGTCAACCATGTCTCATCCATGGCCTTGGTGTTTCTTTATGCCTCCACTGCTGCTAGCAACACTTGGCTGCCTTTCCACTTCTAATTAGGGATATGCATAAGGAAATGAATAATACTCCAAAATGAATCTACTTAATTAACTCCCACCCATTCAGGAAACCCTTCCAAGGTTGTCAAGAAACCCCAGGGTTTCATGAAATCCTGGCTGAGAAAGCTTGCATTAAAAAATTATAGCAGTCCTGGTACTCCACTGCTTGTGTTTCATCTAGGTGAGGGGAGAGTTGAAGGAAGGTCAGAGACTGGACAGAATTATCCAGCAGAAAATATGAGAAGTTGAAGTATATTTGTGCATAAAGTCCTATATTATAAACCCAACAAGTCCTGGACTAAATAAATATATTTCCCTTAATAAATGTACCTGCTCACCATGACACACTAAATGATGTAAACATTGCACCTCAGAACCCTACTAATGGTAAGCTATACATAGTAGTATAGACCACATTCCATAATGATGAATCCAACTAATTGAATTGTTTTGAACTCTTCAAACCTATTGCCTGAGTGTATATCAATTTGATTGATAATTTTTTTTAAACCCCATATTTTGATAGTTTCACCAGGAACAAGCTCATAATCTTTACTTTTAAGCAATGATGTAGGACATGTTGAGTCAAACAATATATAGCCACTACTATGTCCCAAAATGAGATGATCTGCAGATACTCTAACAAGGAATATTGGGGTTGCGGGGGATACCTAAGCATCAAAGTTTTCCACTTTTGCCTAGGCTCAGATTGCCCCAAGGGCTCCCTGGAATAGCTGCTTTGCATCCTTGTTGGAAAGCCTTCCTCCGTTCTGATTCAGATTTGACAGAATTTGCACATAATCTAATTTCTCTGGATATCCTACAGCATCAAAACCTCAATTTCTCCTTCACTTTTTTTCTTCCAGTTCATGAAATATCTTAAATATCTCAAGTTTGGAAGTGAAAGGACCTTCCATGGGCTGATACCACCTTGCTGCTACAGACACCAGTGTGAAAACACCACCTTTTGATTGCATCTTTGGGGCTGTCGTTCCAGTATTTGAATTGCAAATAGCCAATGTAGGGATACAACACCTACCCATCTGGTTTCATAACAAATTACTTATAGCAAGCCTGCAGTCTTTCTAATGGCTCTCCTTTAAGAACCCCCTGAAGGGCAATTATTTTTAGCAGCTCTGAAAGCATGAAATTTCACTGGCAGTCAAAGAAGAAAACGTCAAAGTAGGAGCAGAAGAGATGGAGGGAGAATAAACGTGGTTTTTTTGCAGATGTTGTTACATGCGCCCCACTTCCCCGAGCAAGCAGAAGTTTCAGAAGCAGTGTTTACCCAGGTTGGTTCCCACGGGGGGATATTTATAGCATTTTTGTAGTAAATTCTTTATGTAGATATATAAAAATAGAGTGCAGATGGCAACAAGCCAGGACTCCCACAGGGCAGAAGATCTACTACCCTACATCAGATCCCAGGGAGACAGAGTTCCAGCGCATAGAAATTTCTCTCTCATATTCTCTCTTCCGAAGTCCAAAATATGTTTTCCTATCAACACAAATGCACATCTATCTCCTCTTCCAATCCTGATTGCTACTTGGCCAGAATAATGAAATGATGTCATTAAGGAGCTGCCTAAAACAGCTAAGATTATTTTTTATAATTCTCCTGTTGCCCACTGGATCAAGCAGCAATGGTCTATAATATTATACTGCGCTGGTGGCACTGAGGCCTCTACCACTGATTGACTGAATTGCTCATGGAATATACAGTTGTTCAATTTGTAGGCCAGTATCTATGAGAGAAGGAAAAGTCAGTTTGGTGAGATTCAAACACTGCATAAGTGTTGACTATTAAGTCATTTCAGAAAACGAAAGACAACTCCAAATTATGTTCTTGCCATTTTTTTAATGTTCATTTATTTTATTGTTTTAATCTTGAACATTATTTAGTACTAGCAAGAAAGCCCATTGCAACCATGAATGCAATGGGTACTAGGACCCAGGGGACACCAGCAGGCACAGATCTCTCCCTCTCTCAGCAGGAGCCATAGGAGGTAATCAGGGCTCCTTTTTAGCAGGGAAGCAAGGCTCAGTTTGGTGCTCATTTGCAGTTTGTCTCTATCACCCTCTCTCCCTCGAAGCAGGAGCCATAGCAGGTAATCAGGGGTCATTTGTGGTTTGGCAGGGCTCTCTGTCTCTCTCTCAGGGGTCTGAGAGCAAAGTGGCTAGCATCCAGGGAAGGAGGGTGGGAACTGGAGAGGGATGGCCGCACCCTGACTGGCCCTATTCCATCTCGGACAGCCAGGACACTTTCCACCCCCAGGGCTGTTTGACAAATATTAAGAGGAACAATGGATAAGGATTGTTTCTACTGAGGGTTCAGGTATTTAGACAGTGAGATAAGGAAACTGAAGGAAGAATAGAATGAATTAGGAAAGAGACACCCCACTGGTAGGAAATAAAACTTGAGCAAAGCCAATATGATGAAAATAAAAATTTATGGGTTTGATTTTTACGACAGAGAAACAAAATCAAAGTGGCAAGATTCAATCAGCCCACCATGTGTGCTAAATTTTATAACAGGCATACTAGCCATTTGTGTGTCAGTCACACACCTCCAGATACCTCAGCACACACAAAAAGCTCAGTCATTACAATGACACTAAATAAAGTAGCCCTCAGTTCCCTTATTGAACAAACACTGAGCCTAGACCAGGTAGCATTTTAAACAACCCGGTCATTATCGATTCATTTTTCAAAGGCACTGAGATGATGCAATAAATGGTGGAAAACTAAAGCAATGAGCCAGTTGAATTCTGTTGGACAAGGAGGGTGCTAGTTGGAACTCCTAAATCAGCCTTTTTCTCCCATCATCTCTATGTGAATCCACTCTCTTCAAAATGTCAAGTCTGCTCCCACTGACCACTCCTTTCCTTGCACTTCAGTCCCCATTATACTAAGGTGACCAGATTTTAACATTGGTAAAGTGGGATACCATTGACCGGGGGGAGGGGGAGTTCTTGATTAAAATTTTGGTCTATATGGAGCAAAAAAAAGTTGTATAGAATGCAAAAATAGTATTGTAATATGTATTTTTAAATTTCAACATAAGTACAATTTGCCAGGTACCTGCAGATGTCCCTCCAAAAGTGGGACAATCTGGTCACCTTACATTATACTCCTTCCCCAGAGACACTCAGGCATTCCCATTTCTCTGTCATCATGGCAGAGAAAAAGTGAAAGGGGTGGGTAAAGAAGAAGGTGGGGTTGATAGTGGCCAAGGAATCTGTTACGCCAAATGCGTGTCTGTAAGGACACGTGTCTAAATTTAGTTGTGGGGAATCAGCTAGTAGAGCCAGCAAGAGGCAGCGTGGTGTAACGTGGGACCTTGTATTGCACAGTTTACTGGGTAATTATGTTACTGAGATAGAACCAAGGCAGACAATGATCTAAACATGGAAGAACTTTATTAACACACACTAATTAGACAAAAGACAACACATGCATACTCTAGGAAAGAAATGTACATTCCTAGCCACTAGCACACAAGGAAAAGGCTTACAGGGGAGGAACCTATACTAAGGGTTGATTAGAAGTGATATCTACCTGTCTTCTGGGTGGAGCAGAGTTCCGGAGGTCCAGGGAAGCAATTTGGGGCGACGGACGAGGGACCAAGACGAACGTCGGACAGAGTTTCTGTAGCCTAGAAACTGACTGCACTTTGTGGCTGTGGGAGCCCAATATTTAAAGGAAATATGTGGCCTGAGGTTACAGGGGGCTGATCCTACCTTGTCCAGGGCTTGGACAAAGAGTTTGATGGCCAGTAACGACTGTAGCCAGGTCCCAACAAAGAAACGGGTTGCTGAGACAAAGAAACTAGCTGCTGGGAATATGAAGAAATATTTCCTGTCTAGAAGGGCTGATGGCCCATTTCTGGCAAATCCTGGATGATTGCTTGTGCCTGGGGATAGTGGTAAGGGAAAAGACAAAGACCAAATCTTGGATTAGATTTGGTGTTGAAAGAGAGTGGCCAGTTCCCCTTACAAGGCAATGTGCTTGGCTGGCTGGAGGGGAGTCTTGGGTGGGGTGCCTTTGTCTCTCTGTAGTTGCCAGGTGTGCTGACAAACTCCTCTTTTGTTTGCAAGCAAGTAGGTTGGGGGAAGCCTAACTCCGTCCTGCTTCAGAGCTAGAAGTGGGTTTTAGTTGCTCTCCCATTATGCTTTGCAAGGCTTGACCTGGCTTTTCTCTCTCTGGTGCCAGGGTCTGTGCAGGAGTGTCAGGAAGGGTTGACACGGGTGTGCCAGCCCACGTAACAAGGCAGCATCTTCTGCTGAATTGGATGGCCCAGCGCACACATGGACTGATGGGGAGGCAGTGCTCTTGTCCTCTGACAGAAGGAGGAATGGGGATGGCATTGTCACATGTGAGCCTGGGCCAACTGAGAGAGCAAGGAAGGATGGATCCTCCAGCTGGCCAACCTGACATGAGTCTTTCGCCTGCTCTTTCCACGGCCACTTTACTTCCTTGCCCACAGGCCAGATAACAGACCTGGAAAGGCTTGTTCCAGACCTTGGGCAGTAGGTTTGACATCCCCTAGGTATCATCATAATAGCCAACTCCAAGTTACAGACCATAAAGGTTGCACATACATATTAGAACACTCGAGGCTCTGCTACTTTATGCCAATTGTTGTACCTTGGTTACTTAGAATCATAGGGCTTGGTCCCCATTATTATTGACTTAATGCTGCTGGGGAATTACTTCTTTTGGTTGCGACTGGTACGATAGACTTGGCCCAAAGTGACAGCATACCTTTCAACATTACATTTTTCAAATCGTTGAATTCCTGCCTTTCCCATCTCGAAGACTGAATCATTTTCAAACAATGATCTTAAAAGCTTAGCTCAGAGAAAAGGGACTTCTGCCTGCTAGCACCCATTGAGACTAATCAGTGGATTGTTCTGTGTCAAGCAGTCTAACGAAGGAATGGACACCCAGCAGAGCTGTACCTGTGTGTGTGCATTAAGTGCCATCAAGGCACTTCCAACCTATGGTGACCCTATGAATGAATGACATCCAAATGCCCCATTGCAAGCAGCCCAAAGCAGAGCTGCAGGTAATTAAAAATAAACGTTTTTAAATTCCAGAGATGGATACGTCAGATGCCCATATCTCTTTTCCGATCAGAGCGTGTGAGTCAAATATGCTTGGCAGCCCCATTTTAGGCCATACAAGAAACCACCAAACCTTGAGCTGACCTTGAGGACCCATGATATTCTTCTTCATTCCTAATCTTTATTTTCATCTGTGTAATACCATTAGAATTCTAAATTAAAAAAACAAAACAAAAATCCATCCATCCTCCTGGCTCTCTCACCTAAGTGAAACGAATCTGGAAAATGTCTTATGAACTTCTCACTACCCAGAGCCACTGAGCAGAATAGCCTATATCCTACCACTCCACCAGCAAACTTGGAAACTATACTCCAACTTAAGCAGCTCTTCCTCTGATGAAAGAGCCACTGAAGGCAGAGAAAGAAACTGCCTCCGGCCTAAGATATGATACTGCCCAATATTATGAAGCAAATGTTCAAAAAAAGTCTATCATCTTTTCCCCATTATAGATACCAAGTGAAATTGTTTCTGTATATAGAATCATAGAATCATAGAGTTGGAAGGGGCCATACAGGCCATCTAGTCCAACCCCCTGCTCAACGCAGGATTAGCCCTAAGCATCCTAAAGCATCCAAGAAAAGTGTGTATCCAACCTTTGCTTGAAGACTTCCAGTGAGGGGGAGCTCACCACCTCCTTAGGCAGCCTATTCCACTGCTGAACTACTCTGACTGTGAAAAACTTTTTCCTGATATCTAGCCTATATCGTTGTACTTGAAGTTTAAACCCATTACTGTGTGTCCTCTCCTCTGCAGCCAGCAGAAACAGCATCCTGCCCTCCTCCAAGTGACAACCTTTCAAATACTTAAAGAGGGCTATCATGTCCCCTCTCAACCTCCTTTTCTCCAGGCTGAACATTCCCAAGTCCCTCAACCTATCTTCATAGGGCTTGGTCCCTTGGCCCCAGATCATCTTCGTCGCTCTCCTCTGTACCCTTTCAATTTTATCGACATCCTTCTTGAAGTGAGGCCTCCAGAACTGCACACAGTACTCCAGGTGTGGTCTGACCAGTGCCGTATACAATGGGACTATGACATCTTGTGATTTTGATGTGATGCCTCTGTTGATACAGCCCAAAATGGCATTTGCCTTTTTTACCGCTGCATCACACTGCCTGCTCATGTTTAGTTTACAATCCACAAGCAGCTTGGTGTAGTGGTTAGGAGTGCGGACTTCTAATCTGGCAAGCTGGGTTCGATTCTGCACTCCCCCACAAGCAGGCTCACCACAGCTCTGATAAAGCTGTTCTGACCGAGCAGTAATATCAGGGCTGTAAGGGAATGGAACTGTAAGCTGCTTTGAGACTCCTTCAGGTAGAGAAAAGTGGCATATAAGAACCAATTCTTCTTCTTCTAATATGTTTGATTATAGCACTTGTCCTTCTAGCAGGGTTACCAGGTCTGTCCTGGCTACCAACAGAGGATGGAAGGTAGGGTTACCAGTACCAAGTAGGGAAACTTCTGAAGATTTTAGAATGGAGCCAAGGGAAGGCAGGGACCTCCATGAGGGTACAATGCTGTACAGACCAGCATTCATTTTCTCTAGGGAAACTGATTTTATTTTTATTTAGGAATTTATTTCCCGCACCTTTACCTGAACTTTCCAGGTTGGATCACAACAATATTGAATAAAATATAACTCTGATCCTCCCTCCCTGATCTCTGTAATCTGTAGATGAACTGTAATTCCAGGGGATCTCGATATCTGTTATAGTTTGTAGTACGTGTAGAAGATTGAAAAGCAGTGCATTGCAAGTAGCATGAGGAGCTGAGTTCAAAGGAGACATGAGCTAAAATTCAATGAAATACATGGGGTTATACATACAGGGTAAATGAATTCATGTTGCTAGGATTTATAGAGCCATGATTGTAGGGAGAATGATATAGGCAAGAATGGAAAGGAAGGAGCACAGACCAGCAGCACTGACAACCTGGACTTTTATGGTATGAGTCATACCCGTATCCTACCCTTCCTCTAGGCTTCCTCAGTGCATGGCTAGAAGATGGTGGTGGTGAAAAGTGTTGGCAAGTCACAGCTGACTTGCAGTGACCCTGTAGGATTTTCAAGGCAAGAGATGTTCAGAGGTTGTTGGCCATTGCACAACAATGGTATTTCGTTGAGGTCTCCCATCCAGTTATTAGCCAGGACTGACCCTGTTTTGCTTCTGAGCTCTCATGAGATTGGCCTAGCCTGGACTATCCAGGTCAGTTTTGAAGATGTAATTGCTTACTGGCCTGTTGTCCTGACCTGGATAGGAAGGAAGGAAGGAAGGAAGGAAGGAAGGAAGGAAGGAAGGAAGGAAGGAAGGAAGGAAGGAAGGAAGGAAGGAAGGAAGGAAGGAAGGAAGGAAGGAAGGAAGGAAAGCTCAGCCAAGGTTGATCCTGTCAGATCTCAGAAGCTAAGCAGGGCCAACCATGGCTAGTATTCAGAGGGGAAATTTCCAAGGATTTGGATGGAGCTTCTCTAAGGGACACTAGGGAAAATATAATAAGCTTCTACCCCAGGAATGAACTTGCGTATGCCAGGACGGTAACATTGAGAACACCGAGCATGTAATTTTTGATTGCTGTATTTATAAACAATTGTGTCAGGAATTACTGTATTCCATCTTTACTGACTAAGGGGCTACTTGAAGACAAGGCAAATTAAAGGAACTCCTTTCAGATAAAAATAAGAATTTATCCCATATTATTGCCAAATATGCAAGACTAGCAATTAAATGTATAAGTGCCTGGCTAAATATGTATAAGGGTTAGGACGGATTTATTGAATACATGAAGTATTTTGGAACTTTTAATCAATTTTACATAGTGTTTTACTGCTTTATTTTGTACTGGTCGTTGACCAAAATAAATGTATCTATTGACATGGAAGCAGGCAATGGCAAAGCACCTCCCAACATCCCTTGCCTGGCTGCCAGAGAATCCTCAGATCTACTGGCTACACTACACTAACCATACGGCAAATAAAAAAAATAATATCACCTAGACTAGCATGATCCTGCCAAATTTCAGAAACTAGGCAGGGTTGGTCTGGTTTAGTACTTGGATGGGACATCACCAGTGTTTCCACACCAAGGCAGGCAATGTCAACCCACCTCTTTTTTGTCTTTTGCCTTGATAACCCTATATCAGGAGTGCCCAAACTGTGGCTCTTCAGATGTCCATGGACTACAACAGCATGTGTTGGGAAGGGATCATGGGAATTATAGTCCATGGACATCTAAAGATCCACAATTCAGCCACATACATGGTTGCAATAAGTCAACTGTGACTTGACAGCACTTTCCACCTGTTATATGCTTCCTTCCTTCCTAATTAATCTTTCTTGCTGAGGCTCATGGCAGCTGACAACTTTTTAAGTAATGACTAGCCCAGAATTATCTAATGAATATCAGTAACTATAAGTAACTCCTTGAACCCAGGAGTCCTTGACGGAGAATCAAGTCTACACTCTTTCCACTAGAGCACTCTGATCTTTCTGTACTTGCACATATCACTTTGACATTACTCATTTGTAAAATAGCAGCACATCGATTGATCTTCACCTCCACTGTAAATGCCAATGGGCTTCCAATTCATAGTGAAATTTGAATGAACAGATCCAAATTGAACCCATTGTGCTGAGATTCCATAGCCTGTATAACATGGCAACCACCAAGCCAGATGTACCCCAGCAACCACAAATGGGGGCTGTACCTGATATTTCTAAGATTATTATGTCTATGTAAACTGTCAGAATCCCCAGGTTTTCTGCCATTATTTTATTCGGTTTCAATGATTTGATCCTGTTGCCTGCTAAGGTGTTGCTTTGACTTATCTCACCCTGATGTAACACAGATGCTTTGGTTTGGCAACCCAAGGCCATTTCCTGCTGTTTTATTTTATGACTCCCTATCCTCCCTTCACATTCCTACCCCTCTCATTTGTTAGTTACCCATAGTGCCCAGACCTGTTGTTCTGGATGGCCAAATGATTATCTCAAAGTTTTGAATCCTTTGAACTGTGCCTGGTTTGAATTCCCAGGGAAGGGGGAAGTGAACCCCTATATTGCTTGTTCTATGATTTGTACCTCAGTTCTGACTATGCCTTCATTGTAGATGTTTTCATTTTTCTGAAATAAATAAACTTTCATTCTATGAGATTCCTTATTTAGAAATCAAAATATGGGTGATTTATTGTAACCCCAGCAAGGGGCTGCCAGGTAAGTGATAAGCAGAGGTGGTTTCCCATCCAAGTACCAACTCTGCTTAGCTTCCAGGATGTAACAAAATCAGTCAATAATATGCCACCTTCTCTACCAGGAGTATATTACATATTTAAAAACAGAAGAGTTTTTCACTGATCTCAGTGAAACATATTCCAAGCACAAATATTCATATCCAATCAAGTCCACAAACAGGACATATCAGATATTGAATGGGGAGAGTCATTCTTGTAGTTTATATAATGCTGTCATTGAAATGAGAGAAAACAAGGGGGTAAATGTTATCCAAGATCTTTGTGATGGAAGAAACGGCGGCCCTGGAATTGACTGGCTTTGATTGTCGCTGGCAATGGGTTAATCAATCTCACATTTGATGGAAACTTACTCAATAGACTTTTCATTTTATCTCCTGGATGCTGAATCGTAAAACTGTATTGCTTTTCTCAGTAACTAAATTTCTGGAGTTTTGGCCACAACTCAAAAGCTACTGGGTACAAGGGGGGAGCACAGGAATCTTATCAGATTGGCACCTCTCTTCCTTTGCTCATTCAGAATATTGTTCAGGTCATTTAATATTGTCCTGGGACTATTGGTTAGTCCTTCTGGCTTTGGGTTCTATGGGAAATATATTTTCATTCATTTTTTTTTCCTTTTTGCCCTTGCCTCTATAATGGACCAGATTGGAGAGTGGTATAGCTTAATATAAATCAAGCAACTTCATGGGTTCATGTGAAAGCATCACCAATTACACCCTTCACTCAGGGGCTTCCCCTTCCCACTTTTCAATCAAACATAGAAAACACTTCCAGGCTGGAGAGAGAAAAGGCTTCAAGCAACGAAACAGTGCAATGAGGGTGGAACAGAATTTGCTGCCCTTTGACCAAATGTTTTACTTTTCACAAAAAAATCAAACAATGCTTCCAGTTTAACATAGGGTGGGATGGATTCAGAAATGCTCTTAAATCTCAGATCCTGTATCAGCATTAGTTGGGAAACATGGTCCTTCTAGAATCTTCATTGGTTAGCCTAGTAAGGTTGTGAGAAGGGAAGGCAGCATGGTATATCCAGATCTAGTCAGATCTCAGAAGCTCAGTAGAGTTGGTACTCGGATGGGAGCCACCAAGGAAGACTGCAGAGGAAGGCAGAGGAAGCCCTGGCTCTGGTTGAGGCCAGTTTCAGTACTCTGAAGCTGAGGATCTTGAGCAGATTATATGTGCTCAAATGTAAGCTTCTCTGAGGGGCACGAGAGAGGAACTGTTCCCCCCTGAAAGCTTATGCCCAAAAAAAACTTGATCTAAAGGTGCTATTGAACTCAGACCTAGCTGTTCAACTGTAGACTAACACAGCTACCCTCTGAAACTATCCAACCACTGCATTCATACCAGCTCTGCTATTAACTTCAGCATTCTTTTCAACCAATGGTAAAACAATAACAGATGACTTGCATCATTTGGGGGATGCAAGGGACAAACATATATAGTAACGGGTCAAAGCAATATTCAGTTTATATACTCCTGAGTACAGCCAATTTCATAAGCCGTAAGACCACAACAAATAGCTCTATTAGACATTATAGACCCAAAGTGACCTCGCTTTCTCTTTGCCACAGCTGAAAGTTCTCCTGAGGTACTTGGAAGACAATGGCTTCCAGGCATTCTTCCAGAGAACTTGAAAGCCAAATACTATTTATTGTAATCTTTGCACTGTGGCACGTGCTTCCAAGAAAGGTCTGAATCCCAGAAGAACATTGTACATATGTGGGTTGACAGCAGCCAGAATGAAAAATGAGGTGGAAGGAGTAGAACCCTATGCAAGAATGTAATTCTGTTGGCATGGCTCAGTTTGGGTCTATTACATCACCAGTTGATGGGATTGTACTTCTCTCCGACCTACACAATTCAACTCACTGAACCCCCCAAATTATGCTCCTGGAAGGGGTGGTCAAAGGACATATGGAAATAGTACAGATGGTAAATAGTGGCTATGAACTTACCCATGGCTATTTTGTAGCCACAGGACAAAGCAGTAAGATGAGAAAAGGCCATTTTTTTCCTCTGCATAGGGATGCCAGTCCCCAAGAAGGACCTTGGGAAACCCTAGATTTACAGTTCACCTCCAAGCAACAGTGATCAGTTCCCCTGGAGAAAATGAGAGCTTTGGAGGGAGGAATCCATAATGTTAGACTTTATTGAGGTCTTTTCCCACTCCAAATCCCACCCACTCCTGGCTCCACCTCCAAAGTCTCCGGGTATTTTCAAAAACAGAGCTAGCAACCCTACTTCTGTGGCAGTGGTGGATGGGGGCCCTGCTGCAGTGGTTGCAAGGACTTCTGGGTGGGGGCTCAGCACCCAGCTTTCCTGGCACATCAGCCAATCTGGCCACCTGGAGGACTTCATGAAGACCAGGCTAGGAGCAGACCTGAGAAGCTTAAGCTTGATTATGGTCTGCTCCTCCCCCTTTTAAATCCTCGCTGCCCAAACCTAGCTACTCAGTGTTAAGTATAGCAGGACCCCTACCTCTCCAACTGGAATACTAGCTTCAACAACCAGTGGAACCCCTTAATAGTCTAGGTTTGGGCCAAAGCCAGACATTGTAAAAGTCTGCCAAGCCTGGTCAGCTTGCTGTTAGCCACAGTTTCAGAATGGCAGCTTCTGCCTGACACATGTATTGTTCTCCTCCTTCTCCTTCATCCCACTGTATTGCTGATTTAGTGGCCTGGCTCAAGTCTCCTTGCCCAGGGGTTCCTAGGCAAACCTCTTTGTCTTACAAATATAACTCATACTTTCCCCCTCTCTTACCCAAATACAAGCAGCTAAACCTATTGAGACATGATAGTTCCCTTTCTTAGACCCATTAACACCTCTGTCTATGCCCATTGATGGCCTACTCCGGACCTGGCCAAGGTATTGCACAGTATCCTCCTCCATGGAAAATTCTTCTTTGGAAGAGAAAAAACTGACCTATTTCAATTGCTACCTATAGAAATTAAAAAGGACACTCCAATTATGGATCCCTAACCTCTTTTGGTTAGGCCCTCAGTCTGCACTCACCATTTGTCCAAGAGGAAATGTGTGGGATATAATCCCATTATAATGTGCTACATCCACACCAATGTGTAAACTAAAATGATAGTTGGAAATCTAAGAAAAGTCTTTACACTTTTTCTAGCATAAGGTACCTTCCTCCAGCTTCAGCATTTTTTTCCACCAAGAAGACAGTCACTTAATTTAGAATAATTTTTCTTCATGGACCCAGGCAGCTGTGCTCTGGACCAGCTGAAGTTCCCAGATCAGGAACAAGAGTTGCATAGAGTGCGTTGCAGTAGCCTAATCTGGAGGTGACGATGTCAGGTGCTGGCAAGTAGGAAACTAGCTGCCTTACCTGGCAGAGGTGGTAGAAGGCCTGGTGGACAGTATTTGCAATGTGGGTACTGTCTGCAGTCACTTTTTGTCCTCACTCTTAATCCTGCCAAATTCTGATTAATCAGAACCCAGATCTTGCAACAGATCTGCAAAATTCCTTTTTTCTGACTCAAAACAGCTTTCACTAAGATTCTGTCTTCTGCACTTGAACCGTTCCAGTTGTCAGTCTCCTCTACCCTTCCTACTTGATCAGGGGGGCAGCCAAGTCCTAGGGCCTGTAAGTGTCTTTAAGTAAAGTTTGTGTGTGGGGGGGGAGAGAAATAGGGGTTGTGTGAAGCTCCATCCAACACTGAAGGAGCAGGAGGCAGGAAAGGGCTTTATTTCCAGCCTCTTGTCCCCTACTCTATAGCCAGAGCAAGCTGGTGGAGGGGGAAGTGATGAAGAAGGAGCATGAAGTGACTTGATCTTTGTTTTCCTGTCCAGCTCTTATGCCAGACTGAGAAGGGGATGGGGTAAATGGAGTCAGCAGTCAGAAGGAAAACAATAGAGGTGTGGCTGGGCTAGAAGGAAGAAGGGGAAAAGAAAACCCAAAAGGCAAACATCTGCACAAGGAAGAATGGGCTTTTGGAGTGCTTTTCTCCAATTAGGTGGATAATATCCACTCTCACATACCTCAGTGAAAAGGTGATATCTTTCTAGAATAGAGCTGGAAAGTTGCAAATGGAATAATGAGCCCGATTGACATCAGACTGGAAATTGAATCTGGTGCAGATTGCGCTTTTAAATTCAAGCTGATAAAGGATAAGAAACCCAGGGCAGATAAGACCCTTGGCTTCCATTGATAATAATGAATACAGGATCATACCCTGGCTCCTGATGGTGGTTGAAGTTGTTAACTGAATCCTTTCAAGGGCTAGGAGTTGCAGTGCCTCACGTGGAGCACACCTATCTAGCCAGATGACCTCCCTCCTATCTGGATCTATCATGAGTGAAGTCAATACTGAGTGAAATCAATATACATTTGTACATTTTCAGTACAGCAATGAAATTGGAAATCATTATAATCCCAAGGTTATGTTAACAAATGTTTGCAGGTAAACTTCCTCTCAAAGTGAGGAAGGGTCTGACTGCTAACATATGAACATATGAATTTCAATTTACAGATGGAAGATTAACATAACAGTTAGGCCAGGGTTTCTGTGTCTCAATTGAGTAGGCCATAGGAAGGTCAAGTCTTCTGCTCTCTCTACTGATCATGCCTACCACAACCCCACTGGGGAAGTTGAAGGGGTGACTGGCATCAAGCTGACATTGTGAGGTCAGTTTCAGCTCAACCAAATGTGATGTCATGTCAGGTGACACTCAAGTATGCATCTGGTGGAGTGAATACCAGATCATTGCTTCTCCATGATGCTGCCATGCCATCAAAGCCCTCCCCTTATCCCAGGTAGGTCTACTGTTTGTTGAAAATGCAACCTTATTAGGCAATGAATATTCCTGAACCATCTAATTCAATCAGCCATCTATAGGAGAAGGCAAAAAAAATACTAAGTGAAGAGATTGACTTTTTTTCCCGATATGTCCTTCATGCTTGTTAATGTAAAGGTGGGAGGGTGAAGCAAGTGCAAAAGTGTCTCTGGGGCAAACTTCCAAAGTCAGCCAACTAATTGTCCCCGACTACTTCCCTAAACTTTTGGTACATTTTAAAATTCACCTGAACTTTATCAATTTTAATTAACTGAATCATCTTGATTAAGAAGGCTTTGTAATTGAATTTTATGTGAGGAATGCAGTAATTGCTGTACACAATCAGCCAAAGCACTTTGTAACCCCCCCCCCCTTATAAAACTTTGTTCCCAACATCCTAAGGAAGTGTGCTGCTTGAATTTAATAAAGATATAATGATACTAAAGTTGCTCACGGCTGCATTGGCCTTCTCACATACTTGTTAGAAGTGAGCGATGCCTTCATTTCATGTTGGATGAAAATCAATGAAGTGGTTACAAAGCAAGTTGCTAATCTACATTTGTTAGCTTGCCCCTTGGTGACTGCAGGAAATCGTAATCACAGAAACCAATGGCTTTTGGCACTGAAACCCTTTGGCACACTGGAATACTGAGGACTAACTTTTCTTGAAAGCAGTTTTTCAGAACCCATTTGTTATTTGATGAGCACACTGCCAGCATTGTGATAAACTGGGAGTGGTTTGAGGGAAGGTTTAAGAACTGCAAGGACCTGAGGGCACAGGCAGTGCACATTGGTGGTGTCTGTGCATGCAGGCAGACTCCACTGCATTGTGGGAGCATTAGAACATAAGAAAAGCCTTGCTGTATTGCACCAGTGTTCTGTCTAATGCAGCAGCCCATCTAGCCCATCACACAGTAGTCAGCCAGTTTTTCTGGACAGGCAATAACAGGGCACAAAGGGCAAGACTGAGACCTCCCTCTGATGTTGCTTCTCAGTTCTGAGATTCAGAGGCTTCATGCTTTTGAATGTGGAGGTTCCCCTCCAGGCTTTCTCAACCAGGTTATTATGAGACCCTGGTGTTTCTTGATGGCCCTGGAAGTGTTTCCTGAATGGGTGGGAGTTAATACATTTTTTTAAATTTTTTTAACAAATTGTTAAACATTTATCAGATGACATGATCATAGAGCCTCTTGTGGCGCAGAGTGGTAAGGCAGCAGACATGCAGTCTGAAAGCTCTCCCCATAGTGTCACCCCAAGGGTCAGACATGACTCTGTGCTTGCACAGGGGATACCTTTACCTTATGATCATATATGGTCATGTTGAACTCCCCACCCTCCCAAAATGGCCAATGATGGGAAGGGAAGGGGCCCCTGGTGGGTGTATAGACAACTATCCTTCCCAATCTTAGTCTGCATGATTGTGCCACTCCTGGGGTTTCTCATATCCTGAAGAATGTTCCAGGGGTTTCTCAATGTCAAAATATTGAGAAAGGCTGTTCCCCTGAGACACCACGGCTAGTAGCCATTGACAGACTTATTATCCATAAATTGATCTAATTCCCTTTTAAAGCTGTTTTTCCCCACTGTGACAATCACTAAACAATCTGGTGTTGAATTCCACATTTTAATCACTCTCAGTAAGAGCAGGGGCATCTAGGAACCAATGAATAATCAATCCTAGTCCCATTTCCAATATTATGTTTCTTGGTCACTAGTATGTGATAATATACTGGAAATAGTTCTGCACTTGATGGTGCCCCCCAACCCCTGTAGTTTCAAATCTCACTTCCAAGGTAGGCCAATTACCATCACCTCACATCTCTTCTGAACACCTGTGTTAGATTATTGCAATGAGTTCTACTCCGCCTTTCAAGAGTGTTCAAAAATGTGGGGTACAAAACACAGGAGGTAGGAAGTCAACCAGAACGGGCTGTGATGAGTCTATTAGACAGTGATTTTCCAGTTACTTCAACTTTCAGTTCGTTTCTGTGCCCCATGTAAGGTGTTGGTTCCTCAAGTCTTCAGCTCTAAATGGCATGGGCCTGAAATGCCTGGATGACCACTATCTCAATGCCCTTGTTTGGGTTCTGAGGCCCTTGTTAAAAGAGTCTACACTGACTGAGATTAAGGCTGTGGTGAAAGCAGGTGGGTAAAAGATGGTGCTGAGTACCAGTAAGAAAATGGACAAAGCAGTACCTTCCATCTTCTCGTTACAGCTTAGAGACCACCCACCACAAGGTAGACTGCACTGGGAAGAAATTTATTTCACGGCTGAGTAAAATTGACAGAGCCGTATCACATGAATGCAGTGCAAAAAGTCAACATTCCATTACCACAGTACATTGGTGACAGTTGAGACAAAACATCTTGTTAAGTTGTTGGGGTCTTGCTTAGAGAAGCCAAGATTGGTTTAATTTCGAATTCCTATTCAAGGAGAGGGGAAAGGCAACAAAAACTGGAACAGATGATATCAAGATTCATTATTTTGTTTGATGGCCCATTAAATAAATTAGCCACCTAACATGTTATTGACTAATGCCTAAATTCCAGCAAAGCATCTTGGCAAGTTATGTTGTGTCACCTCATTCTGGTTCCAATTTCTTTCTTTTATCCCTCAATACATTCCTGTTTGTCTCCGGACATCTGTATGATAAGTAACCTGAAGGAAGACACAGTGAGTTTGGTTTTGTTTCTCCTGTGGTTATTCGGATATTCTACATGGCACAAGCTGTATCGAGAGAGGAAAAACCTGAGCTCCCTCTACAGAAATTGGGAAATGGATATGAACAAGATATCATCCCTGGAGCCTGGAGGGGCTGCTAAGGAGGAGGTTAAAGAATGCCAGGTGGGTCCTTCCCCTGAGAGGTGGTGCTGCGTACTATGACCTCTGCAACAAATTGTTACAACCCACGAGGCAGCCTTTTCAGCCTCCTCTCAGAAATAGTCTTGCTGACGTTAGAGAAATGAACCAAAAGCAACTCCATTTTGTGTGCCTCAAAACTTAAAGTCTTAGCATGTCCTAAATTCATGAACTCTGTCTGAATTCTGCTAATGACATAAGTGGCAATGCTGCTTGCATCCTAAGGAGACATTGCTTTAAGTATGCGGATCCCTGCTTTCAGGTAGATCTAGTGCGGTACTCAGTAAAATAAACAGGTGCCTGGTGATGTCCTGAGCCCAGCCTCAGAGATAAGATAGAAGATTTGTGTCTTCATCTTCTAAAATGAAGATGTAACTGGCAGGCAACTGTTCGTGGTTCATGTCTTTGTTTTAGAAAACATATGTCTTTAAAGATGGAGTCATAATAAACCACAGACTGCTGCCTGTCACTGAATAAATGCTTGTTATCTTTAGGGTTTGGGTGCCTTTGGAACCAAGTGCGGACATGTTCATTAAAGAAATGTAGTTGGTAAATGTAGGAAATGACAATGAAAAGATACTGAATAGGTACTAAATAGCCCACAGGGCAACTGGAGATGAAGAGAAGAAGAAGAGTTGGTTCTTATATGCCGCTTTTCTCTACCTGAAGGAGTCTCAAAGCAGTTTACATTTGCCTTCGCTTTCCTCTCCCCACAACAGCCACCCTGTGAGGTGGGTGAGGCTGAGAGAGCCCTGATACTACTGCTCAGTCAGAACAGCTTTATCAGTGCTGTAGTGAGCCCATGGTCATCCAGCTGGCTGCATGTGGAGGAGGAAAAGTTGGTTTTTATAGCCCACTTTTCTCTACCTGAAAGTGTCTCCATGCACCTAACATTCACCTTCCCTTTCCTCTCCTCACAATAGACACCCTGTGAGGTGGGTGAGGCTGAGAGAGCCCTGATATTCCAGCTTGGTCAGAGCAACTTCATCATTGCTGTGGCAAGCCCAAGGTCACCCAACTGGCTGCATGTGGGGGAGTGCAGAATCAAGCTCCTAACCAAGCTGTTTTAAATCTGTTGCTACCTGCCTTGATCCAGGCAGGGAAGGATAGCATGCAAAAATAAAATAATATGCATGGTGTATAGGGGTGCATTCGGATCTACCCAAACAAAAAATATAGCAAAAAAAAATCCTTATCAGTGTTTTTCAGGTATATTTCAGCAAACAAAATGTATCCAGTTCACCTTGGCCTCTTTTTAGCTGTTTGACTGTTCTTCCTGCAGGATCAGCTGCTTTGAGGAGTCTTTTGAGTTGTTCACTTTAAACCAGGCTATAAAGAAAAGCTTTGCACTGGATCAGCTGCTTTTCAGGCTCTGTTGGACACTCAAGTTTTAACTGGGCTGCTCAGCAGAACTCCAGTGAAGCCTTTCAGGAGAGTCCTTCTCATAGGATCAGTTGGTTTGCAGGCTGTCATTTTCAGGGCAGACCCAGGCACTTTTACTCTAGCCAGGGACTCTGGAATGTATAGATATAATCACAATCAAGAAGAAGATTTAGCTTGTATAATTTGCTATTCACTACCCAAAGGATTCTCAAAGTGACTTATAATCACTACTCCCTTCCTTTCCTCACAACAGACGCTATGTGAGGTTAGTGGTGCTGAGAAAGCTCTAAGAGAACTGCTGTGCAAGAACATCCCTAAGAGAACTGTAACTAGCTCAAGGTCACCCAGCTGGCTACATGTGGAGGAGTGGGGAATCAAACTCAGTTCTCCAGATTAGAGTCCTCCGCCCTTAATCTCTATACTACACTGACTCTCAAGGCAAGAGATAAGAGCAAGTTCAACAAACCAATCACGAGTCAGAGAGTCAAAGATTCAGTCCAAAGGTGAGGGAAACAGGAAAGTCAGGAGTCCAAGGGCCAAAGTATGGAAGCCAGAGCAGGAGACAGGGTCTGGGTTTCTAGCTGGAAAAGCAAGTACAGGCTAAACAGAACCAGGTGCAAAGTAACACTCTGTTTACAGAGGGGTGACAAGCAAAGTTGCTTCCACATCAAGCCTTATTCAGTGTGTTCCTTTTATCTGCCTTATTAGCTGACTAATCCCCAACCCCAATGTTTTGTCTTACTGCTGTTTCCATTGTCCTCCAGGTGCCTATGCTTTCCTACTAGCTTGTCATTCCTGCTCCTGTAACTCTTCTCCAGGAATTAGCACTGATTACTGTTGTGCAATTAAATGGGCACTGCTTCATTTCTTGAGCTGCCAAGTGCTCTCTTTGTCTTCTGCACTCTGCTGATTCAGGAGAAGCCAGCGGTGACTAATGCTCTGATTTCTGTCTCATTTCTTTCATCTCCTGGCAGAATGAGCAGCCTGGCTGGGAAGTGTTCTAGCCTCTTGATACTGGATCTGTTTCTAGACTCAGCTGCTCAGGCAGACATTCCACCAGTGCAGGGCCGAGTTCTCCCATTTCTTCATCCTCAGAGAAGGAGGCAGCTGTCTGGCCCATGACAAAGGCTCTGTTGGGCAGACCAGTTTAAACTGGGCTGCCCAGTACACCCCCAGGTGGACCAGCCGAGATAATTCTCCTCAAAGATTAGCTGCTTTGCAAGCTCTTTGGGGCAATCTAGTTTAAAGGGACCACCCAAAACAGTCCCTGCTGAATTGCCTCTCTCAGAACCTATGCAACTTGCTGTCTTTGTAGGCATGGTTGACACTTGTACTTTAATTGGTGCTTTTAATGCTGATTTTTTAAAATGGTTTTAATGTTTTTTATGCATTACTATGTCTTTGGCTTTTATGTTAGACTAGTAAATAAGCCCGCTGCAGGCTTAATGCAGCGGGCACTAGTGGGGCTGGGGAAGCGCGGTGGGGCGGCTTGGGCTGCGGGGCGTGTCCCGACGGCACGGCCTACCTTGCGTCCCACGGAGCTGTTCTGAGTGCGGGTGGGTCGGCGGATCCCTGAAGGCGACTAATCCAATGGGCGGGGAATGAAGAGGAGACGCGGCCGCGATGCGGCGGGCGGTAGGCATGGGAGCCCCCGGCAGTCGCGTGGAGCGCGGCTAATGGGGGCTCCCTTGGGCGGTGGACTGACGCGGTGAGAGGCGTTTTGCGCCTCTCACCGCATCAGGCCGCCGGCAAAGGAGCAACTGTGAGCCGCGCTGTGCGCGGCTCACAGTTGCTCCTGCAGGAATTGGAGGGAGGCGCTTTGCGCCTGCCGATTGTTCCCTCCAAGAGTCTGTCCGGAGGAAGGGGCCAATCAGCACCTTTCCTCATCACAGACACATCCCGCCTTCCAAGGCCTTACCCTTTTATTTAGGTACTGCGGGCTGTGTTAAGATTTATTTTGGAAACCCCCTTGTGTGTTCTGTGATATAAGGCTCCCCCCCCAAAAAAAATCAATGACATAATATTTTCAAATTTAATTGTTATTCTTTGACCACATTTTGTCAGAGTTTGTATTTTATTTTCCAAAAAGAAGTAAGTTACTGTGGTCTTCGGATAAGACAATTCCAAAAAGAACAGTAGGTCTTTAAATATATTTGTATGTGATACAACAGAATATACATTTATTGAAATTTTGCTCCTAGAAACCTTCTCCTTACTTAAAACTCACTATGAGCAAAAAGGCATTTGGTGCATCTAGCCCTTGGTGTGAAAACTGATCTTTTAGTTATGCTCCTGAAGATTTATTTCATTCGTTATGAGTAACTTTTTGGAAAGGGATTTTGGATACTGTTGAATAAATGACCGGCTATGATATTTCATATGATCTCAAAAGAGTAACTTGGGACAACTTTGGCTGACATTAATCTTTAATAAATGATTTAGTTAACTGCAGAATACTCTACTGGAAACTGGTAATACAGCTTTAATTGATAGCTCTATCTAGAGAGATAATGGCATTCTTAACCAAAGTACCATATTAGAGGACTTGGGAAAACCCTATGAGCTAGGTTTAGATGGGAATGTATGACTGACCCAAGGTCATCTAGTAAGTTTTCAGTAGCAAAGTGGGGACTCAAAGCTGGGTCTCCCAGATCCTAGTCCATCACTTTAACCTCGAGCTAACACGGTCCAGTGGTTAAGATTGTCGGGCTCTAATCTTGGAGAATTGGATTTGATTCCCCACATGCAGCGAGCTGGATGACCTCTGACTATAGTTCACTTACAGCTGTTCTTCTAAAGCAGTTCTCTTAGAGCATTCTCAGTTCCACCTACCTCAAAGGGTGTCTGTTGTGGGGATAGGAAGGTAAAGGTGTTTGTAAGCTGCTTTGGGACTCCTTCAGGTAATGAAAAGTAGCATATTAAAAACCAGCTCTTCTTTTTCTATACCATGCAGACTTTCTGTTTGGGACCATCCCTCTCTTCCACCATACTGATCTTTCATGCTTTCTCTCTCCCATACCCTGAAGACCACAAAATATATGGAGGCATTACATCATTGGTCATGGATCTCCTTAACTTCCAGGATCAGGTTCACAGGTAGAGGCAGAAAGCTAGAGTTGGAAGAGAAAAGAACGATCCATGTTATGAATGTGCTTTGTTCAGGGCTCACAGGATCCAGGTTACTGTATATATTCCAAAATACAATCTAAAAAACAGGAGGATGGAAGAAAAGATACACTCTTGATTCCCTTCCATGTATCTCTAAGGGGGAAAAAAGGTTTGCATTGAAATGGAACATGGTTTTATTACACTACCTTTTCAGGCAAAAGAGTTCCAATCATATATTCTCACAATTAAATTTATTTTGTTTTGTACTCTTGGTCTATCTGAAGCATTCTCTTGACACATTTTCCCCTTTCCACTTTCACTCTTAATTCACTGCCTCTGCAAGAGTTCATTGCAATTCAAGAGTAGCCAGGAGGTAGTGTATTTATTGAATTGTAAATAGGAACTTGACCCTTGAGATTGGTTGTAATGCTGGACACACAGCATTCTCCTCTGTGCCACTGAAATGATATGCCTTAAGAGCATTGACTGAAAAACTCCAGGTCTAGCTGTGTTTTAATACAAAAAGTATACTTAAAAAAAACATTTGCTTCACCTGTGGCTGCAAATGATTTATTGAAATATCAGCCCATTGCCAAATCTATCAGTAAATGCGATCTTGGTAGCTAGAACTACTGATTCTTCTAAGATCCCTTCAGACCGTTTTATGTCCCAGACCGTTTACGCATTGGAGGTTTCATGCCAGGCTGCAGGTTGGAGTTTTAGTCATGGCAGGTTGCCCCACCTCTTCCTGTACCCACATGGGGGAGCATTTGGCCTGGTGTACCTCATCCGCCCCTGATTTGTGTTCTTGCATGGAAGCTGGGGCAATGAAGTTCCCAGTGCATAAACGGTCCCAGTGATAATCTCATTGAAGAATGGATCCATATTAGGAGAATCCAGTTCAGTTGCTTCAATGAGGGAATGTAATAATTGGGTCTTACCTTTAACATTAAACTAGCACTAGAATGGAACTGAACAGTGTGAATACATGATGGGTCACTCTGAAGGGGATTAGAAGAGGAGGGAGGAGAAGAGCAGGTTTTATATACCATACAAAGATATCTCATATACCATACAAAGGTATCTCCTCATAACAGGCACCCTTTGAGGTAGGTGAAGCTGAGAGAGCTCTAAGTATATTATGACTGGCCCAAGGTCACCCAGCTGGCTGCATGTGGCACTGTGCGCTCTCCTGTTGGCAAGGAGGGTCAGAATCCAGGCACGAGTGGCATGCAGGAGCCTTAGTGGTGCTGGTCTTCCATCCCACCCCATTGTGGGTTTGGCACTGCCAAGCAGACAGGTCTAAGCAGTGAGCACAGCAAAGGTCCAACAGAAGGGTTTACTATGGGGGGAAGTTTTAGGAGGTGGCCATAGACAGTGCTCAGATCTCTAGTAGCTGCTGCCACCCTGTGCAGCTTCAGATAGTTGGCAGAGGGTGGGAGCTGGGTGACTCCAGTAAGGAGAACTATGGCTAGCACTCAGATGGGGGTCTCGCAATTCCATTGGCACAGAGCAGAGTAGGATAGGTGGTGAACCATGGTAGCTGAACAAAGTGGTAGGCAGGGCATAGAGGGTGAAGGGCTCTGTGGACAAGTTGGGCTGCTCTGCAGGAAGTCTCCCAGCAACTGTGGCTCAGGACGGGCAGTACAACCTTTCGACACTCAGGGCACACTCTGGCACCTTTGGCGGAACAGAGTGGGGTGGCCAAGACACCAGCTATTACATTCCTTAATTGAAGCAACTGTCATGTTTAGGCAGCTAGAAAGAATTGGAAGAGCACGAGGGTATGGTGAAGCACAGTGGCATGTGGTTGGCCAGTCACCCGGAGCTGCATGGCTTAACTCCTGCAGGCTTTCTGTTCTCGGGGAAACTTGGAGGATGGGGCAGGGGAAAGCCTCTGATTGGCTCCACTGAGGGTTTCTTGACAGCATGCCAGCCACTAAGTGACTCTCTGTGGAGAGCCTCCCCCCCCCCACCCAAAGGCCAATGAGAGGGCCAGCATGTTATTGGAATTACCATTCACGTTTTATGTGGTATGATGATGATGACGGTCAAAAAGGATATAGATATAGAAGATAGATGTAGGTATAGGCATATAGCAATTACTTACCAGAAAGGTCCTATTGTGATGTCACAATTCATAGTAACAAGCAAGGTCAACAGACAGTTTGAAAGTGCTACATTATTTACAGGAATTATATGATTCCTTACTTGAATGGTGCAAGTGTATCACTCAAGGGATAGGGATAGCTTAAGGCTGCAGAATAATTTCTCCTGAGCCTTATTCATCTTTCTGTATTAATTCCAATTTTTGGTAATGCTTACAATTCAAGCCTATCTATACCGGCCTCATTCCGCATACATCACAGCACTCTGAATGATCTCGCTGGCTTTTCCCACCCTCCCGTTGTATACATTTTCTCCTGAATTCCCCTTCCAAATTGCCTCTGCTAGAACATGCAAAATCATTTTAAGACTAAATTCCAGAGCTCACTTTAGAAATTATGTCCCCCTGCCCCACTAGCCCGCAAATTTGCATGATCAATAAAATATGGCATAGATTTCTTAAGTGTGGACAGTGTATGGCTTGGATCAAGCCAGCTTTGTTTTGCTCAGTCTCACCCAATTTCCCTATTCATTACAGCTCCTGCTGCACATGGTTTTGGGGGTAGTCAAAGGGAACCCAAACCTCCCTTTCTCACTGGTCAGGTCCAACCTTGTTATTCTGCAACATAAAACAATGTTATCTGTGCTTCTTTGCCTTGTATCCAAGCATCAGGAGGAAGGCTGACTGTAGAAACTTCCTTCCTCATGACCATTGGTTTCAGTTTAATTTTTATCCTCTATTATACAACAGCTACAGAATAGGTGAGGGTGTTTTTAAAGCCACAACATGCTTCTTTCCTTGTTTCTCCATGCTGTGATTGGACTGGATACAACTAGCTTGGTGTAGTGGTTAGGAGTACGGACTTCTAATCTGGCGAGCCAGGTTTGATTCTGCGCTCCCCCACATGCAGCCAGCCAGCTGGGTGACCTTGGGCTCCCCACGGTGCTGATAAAGCTGTTCTGACTGAGCAGGAATATCAGGGCTCTCTCAGCCTCGCCTCCCTCACAGGGTGTCTGCTGTGGGGAGAGGAAAGGGAAGGTAAGCTGCTTTGAGACTCCTTCAGGTAGAGAAAAAGTGGCATATAAGAACCAACTCTTCTTCTTCATTCAGTCACACTGAATCATCTTAAATTATATCCCCCATCCCATCATGATTTACTCCAAGAACATCCCATAATCTCCTGAATAGCCGCTTTGAGTGACCAAAGGAACCCCCCTCCCCATTTCACCAATGGAAAAGCTGGTTGGATCCAAAACATTCTGCTATCTGAATTTACCAGGGTACATATCAGCTTCAGAGTATGACTTACTATGGGACAGAAGCAATAATCCCAAAAAGGTCTACTCATAATTAAGTCCCACTTTGTTCCAAGAACCTTAAAGGTAAAGGTATTCCCTGTGCAAGCACCGAGTCATGTCTGACCCTTGGGGTGACGCCCTCCAGCGTTTTCTTGGCAGACTCAATATGGGGCAGTTTGTCAGTGCCTTCCCCAATCATTACCGTTTACCCCCCAGCAAGCTGGGTACTCATTTTACCGACCTTGGAAGAATGGAAGGCTGAATCAACCTTGAGCCGCCTGCTGGGATTGAACTCCCAGCCTCATGGGCAGAGCTTTCAGACTGCATTTCTGCTGCCTTACCACTCTGCACCACAAGAGGCTCATTCGAAGAACCTTACGCCCAGTAAAATAACAGCCTAAAGCTACACCTACGCTACCCTACCAGGTACACCCAGAGGGAAACAAGATACTAAGCCCTCAGCCAGTAAGCTCAGTCCTTTGAGTTGGATCCTATGGTTGTGTTCAGTTAACCGTAGAGCAAAAGAGCTTCTTGCATCAAGGAAAGTCACTTTGTGGACAATGTGATGCTACCACTAGTAGGGAAAATCACTCGGATCCTCGTGTCTGCAGGACTCACACCTAAAGCCCGCATCATCAGTCAAATTCGGCATACATAGGCTCATAGCTGCTGCATATGAACGTCTGCTCTTTAGCAAACATCTCGGCCATGTGTTTGGTTGTTGTTTTTGTAGTCCTGTGTAAATGTGTTGTTCTGAGGCACAGATGGAAAAGAATGTTATGGCATGTTAGGCTACCTGAGGAAGACAATATTATGATAAACTAAATATGCTTTTTCAAGGGGATTGCATCCTTTTTGAGTAAAAAATCACCAGGGGGGAAAACAGCCTGTTTTTTCTGCTGTTTTATCATTTAGTCGATGTACAGCTAAAGTCATGAATTCTTCTATCTTCTCACTATGATTTCAAACATTTTATGTTTTCTTGGTTTTGACTGAGCCTAACAAGGAATGCTAATTAAAGAAGCTTTTCACATTATTTGTAAATGCACGTCTGAGTGATGGTTTCACTTGGATGGGAGGAAATGAGATTTGGTATTCCGAATGTTTAGACAGCTGATGCCTTGTGGGTGACAGGTCAGTTCTTATAAAACTACATGCTTGCCAATCAAAAGGGGGCATGTAAAATATAGACGAAACATTATGCCGAGGCAGGGGGAATGACGAAATCTGCTGTCAACTAAAGAGACAAACAATTGAGTGACCTTGGATTTAACATGAAAACAACACCCCAAGTTTAAGCCATTGTAAAGTCCTTGGCAATTATAATGTTTGCATCAGGTTGAGTACCGAAATGAAACTCAGATGACAATATGAACATCTCCAGAAAGGATGTAACATAAATTATTTGCATCAAGGACAAGTAAATCCAAAGGGGTGATTTATCATCTGCAATAACTTGTTTTTTTTATTGGTCTCCTTCTGTAATGTCCACCATGATTTATATTACTTCCAATCTGTCAGATCACCAGTTACTATTACAGGATAGGGTTTAGAATTCTAAATCATCAAGGGAGGAGGGAATGTTATAGCACAATCCCACATGACCCAGATTTTTGTTAAAGCACATGCTATCTGACAATTGTGCCATCATTGACTCTTTTTGTTTCCCAGAGAAATATATTATGGGAAAGGTAGTTTGGGGTTCTCATATGTCTGGAGACATTGGCTAAGAAGCAAAGATGTCCGAAATACCTCTGTTCTTTAATGAGCCTGATATGAATGTGAATCCCTGCAGCTTACAATGAGTGTTCGCTTTGTTACAGTTGAGTTTCTTCTCCACCTTAGAAAAGAATTCTTCCTTTATTATCATCCCACCAAACCCCCTAGTCCCATTTTCCTCTAGAAGTAGCTCATAAGTGGCAGGCAGGTGGATAAGATTAGCCTTGTCAGATCTAGGAAATTAAGCAAGGTCAGCCTTGGTCAGTATTTGGATGGTAGATCATGAAGGAATACCAGGGTTGCTTCAGAGAGACAGGCAATGGCAGAGTGGTTCTGAACATCTCTTGAAAACCCAAAAGCACCATCATAAATCATCTGGGGGAGGGGCTGGATCGGACCACATGAAAGCCAGACCTATCAACCCCCCCTTCCCAAAATCTCTCTCTTTCTCCCCCCCCCCTTTCATTCCTATTCCACTTCAGATTTTGAAAGTGGTTGGAGAATTAGTAATAACATATTATAAACTAGTAAGCAAGCCCGCTGTACGTATAATACAGTGGGCGCTAGCAGGGCAGCATGCGGCCGCCGAGTCGGCAGGCCGCCATGTCTTGCGTGGCGGTGGCCTGACATGGCAGGAGGCGCTTTGCGCCTCCTGACGCGTCAGGCTGCCGGCAAGGGAGCAACTGTGAGCTGCGCTGTGCGGGGCTCACAATTGCTCCCTTGGCGGCAGGGCGGGAATTGGAGAGGCCCCACCAATGGTCTGTCCGGAGGAAGGGGCCAATCGGCACCCTTCCTCATCCCAGACAGAGCCCGCCCTAACTTCTCCCCCCAAGCCCTTACAGCTTTATTTAGTCTGCGGTGCTTGCAGCGCCGTGGGCAGGGTTAGGATTAGTTAAATAATTTAATGGAGAACATTCACTAAGGCCCATTATGCACAGCCACCGAAACAGCGATTTCGGGTCACATGGAAAACGAGGAGGGGGAAGAAGCGAAGCAAACCGCATACGCATGGGACGGGATGCAACGGCGGCAAAACCCAGAGTAACCGATTATGCACGCAGCTACTCTGGTGCCACTTCTGGTTGTGCCCTGGTCACCCGGAAGCTCCGCTTTCTTCCGCGTTTCGCTAACGTGGCTTTTCCGGTGGCCTACACCAAATCTGAGGCCAGTTGCAGCCGGCGCCATGCATTATTGGTGATTTTAGGGGACGCCATTCCACCCCGAATGCGGACCTTCCCCTCCATGCATAATGGGCCTAACATAAGCTTTTTACCCCTGTGATAAAATCTTTTCTATCATCATTATCCTTAGCTGTACAATTACATTTAAGATCTGACTGCAATGCTATAAAAAAAGAACCACACCAGGTGCAAGATGGAAGATTTTGCAGGTAGGTATCAAGTGTGTGACAGAAATTATTTGGGTTGCTCTGAGTTCAATCCCAGGGAGGATTTTTGACCTCAGTTTTAATATTAGCCACCGGTCACAAAAGCTCCTCAGATTATTAACACTGATGATACTTTCTGTTGAATATTTAATATTCACATAACTCATAATGTTCTTATTATTTTTTCAGATTTGAGGAGAAAAAAATCACAAAGGAGAAGAAACGAAGGCCAGCAAAATGGAAGGATTTCCCCCTTTGCCCTTCTCTACTCTTTCCTGATCTATTTGCTATGTATGCACAAGCAGCATACCCAGCATGCATCACCTGTTGATTCAGGAGTCAGGCACTACTAATAGCCTGTCTCAGGATAATTGAGTGCATCAGGGAGAGCATCAACTAAAAGCAATGGATGCAGGGAGCAGGTGGACCAAAAGGCACTCACAGGACACATGTTTGAGGTCCATTGGTCTGAAAAGCCAAGGCCAGTTTCTCCATCCGGAGAAGTGTTTTTCAATTGTCAAGGAGATACCCCTTCAGCATTCAAAATGGTCATGAGGTAAATTTGTCCTGTAATTCTTTAAAGAATGAGAGGACAGTTCCTCTTATAATGGCATCCGGTGGGTCGATGCTAGCATGAAGGTGGTTGCACATGAAGCAATTAAAAAAAAAAAGAAATTGGGATTTCTTTTTTTTTCTGCAGGGATTTTCCTACTCACCTCACAGCTTCTCAAGGTTTCTCTGCACAGCATGTCTCCTCACAGATCACCCAGTTTACATATGTAGGATCCCCAACATTCAACGTTCCTTGTAAACCGCCCTGGGCCATATGGGAGGGTGGTATACAATTCTAAATAAATAAATATAATAATGAAAAAAGAATTGAAAAGATTTATAACATGTTTCATATAAAGAGTACTTAATATGTGTGGTGTTAACTTTAAGAGATAAGCTATAGTCCCTTCAGCGTATTTACCTTGTGGAACCATTTCTTATTTAAGAGATTATCCCATTAGGAATGGTCAAAATACCATATGAAATATAGCCTGTTATGTGTAGTTTAGACAGGAAAGAGCCATTTGTCAAATTTACATTCCTAAGAGACAGGCTCCTGCATGTCCATTGGGTAAGTGTGAGTTGTATTAGAATGTTACTTATTTGAACCCAATTTTTATATTGTTGACCAAGCCAAGCCAGCTTGCCGGGAGGGGCAGTCATATAAATCTGATAAATAAATATGTTATGTTGGGATATTATGAGTCATTGTCTTTGTAATTTGTTTGCACACTGAAGAAGTTTTTGGAAACAAGGAATATACCAGGTTTTTTTGTATTTTACCAGCTGGGTGACCTTGTGCTCACCACAGCACTGATAAAAGTTGTTCTGACCGAGTAGTAATATCAGGGCTCTCTCAGCCTCACCTCCCTCACAGGGTGTCTGTTATGGGGAGAGCAAAAGGATGGCCACTTTGAGACTCCTTATGCTACAGAAAAGTGGCATATAAGAACCAACTCTTCTTCTTCTTCTTCTGTAATATCAGGGCTCTCTCAGCCTCACCTCCCTCACAGGGTGTTTGTTATGGGGAGAGGAAAAGGAAGGTGAATGTAAGCCGCTTTGACTCCTTCGGTTGTGAAAAGTGGCATATAAGAACCAACTCTTCTTCTTCTACCTGCAGGACATTGCAAGCAACTTTTTCTCCAAACAGTTAAAGTTGGACTTTGCTATGGTAACAGAACATTCTCTACTACAAAACAGATAACCTCTAATTGCTCATCTCACCCAAGTTTCAGTTCTGTTCCGTTTTGGTCCTGCAGTTGTGGCCATTTGGTCCTCCAGCTGTTTCTCCCCTTCTTTTATCCACACATCTGCTTAACCCACTGACCATGTAACCTAGACAATTTGGTTGACAGGAATCCCTGTATCCACTGTATCAGAAATAGGTTTGTGACATCATTGACTCTGATTTGTGATGTCTCCCTCTCAGATATAGCATTGTGACATCATCAACAACCACATATAAGTTTAGATTAGCAGCAGGTAGGAGAAAATGAAGCTGAGGTGTCTCAGGGCCAAGAAGAACAGCCATCCAACAACACATACACATTCACAAGTGTTGTGAGAGTGGAAAATTGTGTGTCAGCACACATGAAAAAGAACAAACCAACCAAAAACAGGTAAGTAGCTTTGGTTCAGCCTTAATGCCAACCAAATGTATGGGTTCTCAGAGCTTTGGTAAAATGTTAATAGAATGCATTTTACAGTTAAGAATGTATTACTCCATGTTGTTAATTTATGGTGGATTATGGTTTTAAAATGCTCTGAGTTTTTTTTTTACCTGTGCTGACTCTTGTCAGGATAATGCAGATCAGAATTACATAGCAGGGGGCTTTAGGAAGCGGCTTATTTTAACAAGTGCTCTTCTTTTTCATGGCAGATTATTCTAACTGCATTCGTGCCAGCCAGTGAGGAGTCTGGCCCACAAAATCTGAAGTCCTGGCTAGAACTCCTTATGGCATTTGTTCTGAATGATAGCTCCTTTGATTCTGAGGAGTCCCTAGCACAATGCCAAATACAAACAGGCTGAAAACAACACCTTATTTTCTGGGGTTGAATGAGAAGTGTAAAATGATCCTCCTTGAAGATCTTCAATAGCACAGTTTCATTACCTTCCCTGGGCTGCCAAATTCCTCCCCCCCTCCCCCGTTACATCTCATAGTGCTTGCATTGGCTTTGGACAAGTTGGAAAAACAGGAAATACAGACATGAGCACTGCCTGAAGATACTTGCCTCTGTAATGAGATGAGCCTTCTGATTTTCCAGTATGGAAATACAAACACTATTTGACTTAATGACATCAAGAGCAGTTCAACTAAGCTAAGAGTGCCCAAACTATGGTTCTCCAGCTGTCCATGGACTACAATTACCATGAGCTCCTGCCTATAGTGCTGGCAGTGCCTCATTGCAACTGTACTCCACAGACATCTGGAGAGCCAGTTTAGCTGCCCTTGCACTGAACACAAAGGAACAGCAGGAACCATGGGGCCAGCTACAGAAGTTTCCAGTAGATTTCTGAACACTTCCTGAAAGGGCTCTTTTATCACAGAGTTCATAACTAATGACCTGGGGCTTATCTGCACTGGGCTTTTAAAACCATCTGCACCTGACCCCGAATTCCACTCTGATGCTGTTTTTTCCCCCCTTCATTCTGCACAGCTGAGAATTGACTCTGTAGTGACATTACTTATTCCCCAGCATATCCAATAGAGGATTTGCTCCACTTGAATGAGGAAATGTGGGTCCACAGCATTCTTTTCCAAGAGCAGATTCCTTGCCTATTTCAGTGTTTCTTTCCCCACCCACACCTCCAGCAAGACATTATGCTTATTGATTGACTCCCGGCAGAAGCAGACCCTTTCATTTCCAGTGTTGCTAAAATCTGTCTGAGCTTTCATGCTGCTAAGTTGTTTCCTCTAATATACAAGTCCTCTTTAAGCAATGTGAGAAGAACTCATGCATTAAAGAGTTAAAGATCAGCCATCTCTGCCTCCAGCTGCCTTCCTCTTCACATGAGCTTCACAGGTTGCTCTCTCTTTCAAAGTTGGGCAATCTATTTCTTAAAGTGAGGAGAAGACATTGCCTGTTTTCCTTTGGGAAAACAGAAAAGTGAGAGAAAACCAAGCACAGAGACTCTGAATTCAGTGTGTCTATGGTGGCTCATCAGTAAAGACTTTTGAAAAGTGTTCACAATTTTTTGTAAAGAAAGTGTTAAGTGTCCCCTTGACTTTAAAACAAGAAACACTGAAATGCAAAATGCATAGCTTGGAAGAGAAAGTCCAGTTCTAGCTGGAAACCAATCAATAGAGACCAATTAACAGATAGAGGGACGGGGCAAAAAAAAAACCCTTGGCAATCTGGGTTTTCTTATTATCATGCAGATTAAAATGCTGCAATTTGGAGGAAAATATCTAAGAAAGAACATAGGTGCAGAGGGCAGGAACAGATGCAAACAGGATGAGGATTAAAGATATACCACTTCAAATCAAAATTAAATTGTGAATGCAGACAGGACCCAGGATAGCTCTTTACCTCCTCCTTCCTGGAACCTACTTGAAGAGCTTCTCGGTGCTCTCAACATCTTTTTTCCTCTGTGGATTCTTCTCACTACCAAGGCCAGGACTTTGAGTAATCTATATTTGGTGGCATGAAACATCAAACTGGTTTCCTACCACCATTCTTCTGCTGGTTCTTTTAATCCTGGGTGCTTCCCCCCCCCCTTTCTTTCATACTTCCCCTCCCAACTTCGTCCAAAGCACAGAAGTCACATCCCAGAGTCTGCTTCTCCACAGAGATGTCATCCTTAAAGAGACAACTTGGAACAGGAATCTGTAACATGAACCTAAGGGGTCTGGAGGCTCTGCCACAGAGGACTTCTTTAGGAGATCTGCAGATCCTAGATTGTCAGGGACTCTTAAGGTTAAGCAAATATTGCAGGCTATGAACAGATACCACCAGTTCATTCATCACTCTGCCATTTGAAGATTTAGATCCCAAGGAAGCAGTGATCCTCGGCATGACTTGAACTCGTTGAATGTCAGCAACAAACACTGTAGAGAAGAAACCTGAAATTCAACCTCCCTTCCCCCAACTGAGTTTCAGTGCCACACACTGATGACTTCCCCCCCCCCCAACCCTCGAGCAGCTTGACAGCATCGAGTATTAAAATAATCACGGTGGAATAAGAAAGTTTTCCTCCAACCTAGCAGCCACTGATATTGACTAATTTGATATATTTACACCACACAGGTGACATTTGCAGCCTAGTTAAATTTCTTATGAATGATTATTTAATAGGAAAATACCAGCTGCCCAGAGGGGGAAAAAGTTGTACTGGTTTGAAAGCAACTGAGATTGCTTATTGAACAAAATGAATGGCAGCGACGGATATATTTACATTAATCTGGTTCCTTTCTTTCTTTTTTGAAACAGAACAGAAGCAAGGCATTTGGAAAGGCAGTTTTTGCTAATAATTCAGCAGATATGAGCATATTACTCTATGTACATACAAATGGATATGTGTGAAATCGTGCTTCTTATGATCTTTGTAGCTCCCCGTCCCACTTCAGGAATTTTTTCTAGGCTTGTAAAAACTTTGTTGTTCAAAAGAAAGTTAGTTCAGCTGAAAAGCAATCTCCAAACTTACCTCAAACTTTGTTCCAGATACAAAACAACAGCAAAGTAACATGAACAGCTCCTAGAGAAAGATTACCAGTCTTCTCAGAATGGAGTTTGCTTTCCTTTGTTTGTAGTTCTGCTGAGAACCAAACCTGAGGTCCTTGACAGGATAGTAAGCTCTTTACCAATGCATGACTAGATCCCAGATGCTGGATCCAATCAGTTTAAAGTGAAACTGACCAATAGTGTGCCCTGGCAGGAAGATCTACTATGGAGTTTTTGTGTATAAGTTGGGGTTGGTTGTGGGTTTCTTTGGTTCAGTTTTTACCTCTTTGTACCATCATGCTGGGGTCACAATAAAGAGCTGAAATGAACTCCCAGTGTCCTGGTCTCTCCAAACCCATGGATCTAACACCTTGAAATCTTTCTGTTGCTTTACCAAAGGCAGGCCTGCCCATTCCAAACGTTAATTTGCATTTTGTTTTATGTAAGGAAGATTTCATGTCATGATCTTGTTTGCCTAAACATCTTAAATAAATCTTGTGTTGACACTATCAGACGAACTGTAGCACATTGTCTAGCTACGTAGTACTAAATACTCTTTCTTTCTCTTCATGCAATGTTTAATTAAGTTACAACAGACTGTGGAAATGTTGGAGATGTCACCCATATCACAGTTATCTTTCTGCCCCCTGAGTAATAAAGAAGAAGAGTCTCAAAGTGGATTGCAATCAACTGCCTCTCCTCACAACAAATATCCTGTCAGGTAGGTGGAGCTGAGAGAGCTCTGAAATAACTGTGACTGACCCACGGTCACCCAGATGGCTGCATGGGGAGAAGGGGGGAATTAAACCCAGTTCTTCAGATTACATTCAGTCACCCTTAACCATTACACTAGCGATCCCCAACCTGTGGGCCGCGGACCACATGTGGTCCTTCAACTAATTGGAGGTGGGCCCTGAAGGATGCCTTCTCTCCCCCCCCCGGCCCTTTACTTCATCCCCCCCAGCCCTTTACAACACACTTCATTGTTGTGGTGTGTCTGTATCTTATTTTGAAGGGATGTTTAAACATTACCATAGCGATCTGAGAGCGTTAGGGCAGTGGTTGAGAGTAGAGGAGTAAACTACCCCCCCCCCCACACACACCGGGCCTCAGTAAAAGGTGTTGAGTGGTCCCCGGTGATAAAAAGGTTGGGGACTACTGCATTACACCATGCTGGCTCTCCATATATTACACTGGCCCTCCCTATCCTGTGCTTCTTGAAATATTTTATGCAGGTTACAAAGGTGAGAGAAATGAGGTAGGGAAGAACCTGGGAATATCTGAGTCATCTGGAAGAAGTTTTCGCTGAGTTATCCTCCCCTCAATTTTTTAAAGGTTTTTCAAGTTTGGGTTTGCCAGAGGCACAGGCATGAGTGAAGGGCAACAGCCAAAGGGCTTTTGATCCTTGGCTCACAGCCTGTGGCCATGTGTGAGCCACGTCAGTAGAGTTAGCTCTTTCCTGGGATTACTGTCACTCACTACCTGGTAGAGAGTGTACAAAGTGCCCGGTAGTTTGTATATGTGGGGTTAAATCGTATTGTGTGTAGATGTGGCCATTTTAAATGGAACCTATTTTGACATCCAGAAGAAAAGTGGAGTTCAAAGATTTAAATAAATACATGGAAGCGTGATACTGTCTGCTAAGGCCCTTGTCAAATGGTAAAGTTTGATATAGTATCTCTTCTATAATAATAAGTTTTTGCGATATATTATAGCCATTTTAATACAGTCCCGGGGAAGATCAAAGTGATTCTATATTTCCCTCCTCCCTTCAGATGTCTCTAAATAAATTACTGGTGATATAACAAAAAAAAAAAAAAAAGGCCCACATAGAGAGTTGAGCCTTTGAATAATTGACTTCCTTTATTGTGAAATATAAGCAAGAATTGCTGGATTATAATGACACATTATAATATTATATTTTTACCCTGCTTGGCTGTATTTGCTTCTTATTGCTTTATGCCAATAAGGGTTGATGATGATGATGGCACATACAAGTCTCTTTTGTTAGTCTTGGTATTGTAAGTGGTAGTTTCAATTGTTTTTATTAATAATTTTTGAGCTGATTATGTACTGAAATATCTGGAACTGAACTGCTAAGAGCGGCCCCTGGAATTTGCATACATAAAGCTGGAACCTCTACACATTTAGTGAAGATAATTCCGACTTGTGAAAGTTTATGCTGGAATAAATGTTGCTAATCTTTAAGGTGCTATGGGACTCCCATTTAATTTTGGTTCAAAAATGCATGCTACAAGTCTTGATGGAAATGGCTTGCCTAAAGCCAGTTTGGTGAAGTAGTTAGGAGTGCGGACTTCTAATCTGGCATGCAACCGGCTGGGTGACCTTGGGCTCACTATAGCACTGATAAAGTTGTTCTGACCAGGCAGGGATATCAGGGGTCTCTCAGCCTCACCCAACTCACAGGGTTGTGGGGAGAGGAAAGGGAAGGCGACTGTAAGCCACTTTGAGACTCCTTTGGGTAGAGAAAAGCACCATATAAGAACCAACCCTTCTTCTTCTAAAATATAAGCCTGCACATGAACAAGGCGTGTGTGTGTGTGTGTGTGTGTGTGGGAGAACAGACTCCAGCCACTGTTATTTGTATTTGCTTGATATTCACATGCAAAATCTAATAAAGACCATTGAAATGGAGAATTTGTCCCGGCATCAAGTTATGGATTTGCTAATTGCTCACCCGAGCGGAACGCTGTTTCTAAAAGCCGTGCTTGATGAATTTCGTGAATATTCACTCTTGGACATTAATGTAATGGGAACAAGGCACCATTATCAAGGTAGCTTTGTTAATATCATTACCAGGCTGAATGGCACCAGATTTTGCTAGTGACCCCATTATCTTGAGTAGAGCAATCTATACGAAGCACAAAGCGTGTACAGCATTAATGCATGCAGTTTGTGCCATTGATAATAATTATTGTGTGCACCTACTCCATTAGCTAAATAAAATGCTTGGGACCGGTGGCCAAACACATAGCTAAATGAGCCCACTTTTTATCCCGCAGGAATTATATGAGTGGAGGTAAGGGGAAATTCCAGCGATGGTGATAAAGCTAGCAGGTTTAAAAAATGCATAACAAGTTATCGTCAGGGCTCAAAGAACTAAGTGAACGAACCGTGGAATTTCAAAACCTTTTTGTGATGAGGGAGGGATTTTAGTGGAAAGAAAAATGAAAAAAAAAAATCCTTAACAGATGATTACTCCCCCTAGAGTTTCTTTTCTAATCTTACCCATTGATGTGGGTGATGAAAAATCTCCCTTTGATTGTATGGGAATTAGAGAATCACCTTCAAAACTGTCTTGTCTTCTTCGATGTATGTCTATATGCATCTGTATCTCAAAACACAATAACACAGACAGCTCTATGTTGTAAATATGCTGTGCTCCTATCATGAGCCACACCTGTCCCATGCCAGCTTTCTATTGGCAGTAATAGCGGATAGGGCATTTTCTTCAGTGGTCCAAAGAACTGGATCCCCTGATTCAATCTTTTTGAAACCCTTAGGGGTTTCAAGGAGAGGCATCATCAGCTAGGCAGCAAATTTGGTGCCTCTAAAACAGCCCCCACATAGCATCCCCAGATACCCTCAGATCAATTCTCCTTTATACCCTTGGGGACCATTGACTGTTCTTCAATACGGTATAATGAAATAAAACAAAAATGTTTCCAGAATATTTACCAAATCTAAATACCTTACCAATATTGAGATTTAGGAATATTAGGAAATGCTGATATTTTGGGGTTTCAATATACCCCGAATCCCAAATGTCATGGGTTTGTTTTTCATTAGTGGAAGTTTCACTAGTGGAATTTCCACAGCCTCAGAACACCCTTTCCTGAGGTCAGAAATGGCTGCTGGTAGGAGAGGAAGCCAAGAAGATTAACAAAGTACCTGCCACTGGTAGATCATGGGATCAAAATCTATGCTTTTATGTTAAAAAAACCCAAGAATTCCTCAAAATTTCTAACCTATTATGTATTGTGATATAGGAAATTTGATTTTTATCCATATCGTTCATCCAACATGTCATTTCTGAAAAAAAGTATACATATTGAAGCCACGGTGCCACTCATTGCCAAAATGGAAAGATATTTGTCCACTCACCAGTGTCCAAGATTTTTGAGAAACTTCTGAACTGTTGAGTATCTTTTCTCTTCCCACAGTGTTTTCGAGATTGCATTCCTCAAAGTAACAGTGCATTTTCTTTTGTATCTGCGGAAGCCAATTTAAAAACTCCTACAGGACACGGAGCATGTAGCTTTATAATACAACAAACAGTGTAGGGCAACATAACAAATTCATATGTCAAAGAACATTCCACAGCAGTCCGTGGTTAATATAGTTCACAGCTGCACCATACATTAATCTAGGCCATAGGTAGAAATTAATATTGATATGTGAAATGTGGCATTCAGAACATGCCAATGTAGCAAGCAAGGAAAGAAGATCTATAGAAAATTTTCTAAAGCTTTCTCCATGAACCTAAAAAGGAGAGAAGGGGTTGTAGGTGGGGTGATGCAGAACGTTTGTTTTGCATGAAGAAGGTTCAAGGTAGGGGTGAGCGATTTGGCATGGTTCGGCCACCTCAGTGTTCACCAAAGCCTGAAGTGGCCAGCACCGCAGTGGAAGAGGAGGGGCAGTGATGGCACACGAGCCAGCCCCACACACAGGCACACTCTGTGCCTGTGTGCAGCCCCCAGCTGGCACTCGTGCCACGACTCCTCTCCACACCACAGCGATGGCTGCCTCAGGCTTCGGTGATCACCAAGGCGGCCAAACCGTGCTGAAGCACTCACTCCTAGTTCAAGATCTATCCCTGGCCTTGCCTGTTAAAAGGATCAGACAGTGGGTGATGTGAAAGACCTCTGTCCAGAGAGCCGCTTTCCACCGGGGTAGACAATGCAGCAACAGAGACCTTCGTAGATCAATGGTCTGATCAATCAATTTAATTAGCACTATTGGGAGAACCAGCAACAATTTTGGAATCCCTTGAAGGTGCAACATCCAAACGCTGAAGTGGTTTGTGTTTTTCTGATAAGCTCAGTGCCAGTGGATTTTAATTCAACAACTGAGCCTTAATCACATGCATTGGCCTTCCCATACAGTGCCTGGAAATGTCAATATAACATAAGAACATTAATAAAGCCTATTGGATTAGACCAATGATCCATCCAGAATACTGTTTCACACAGTGGCCAACCAGTTGTTCTGGAGGCCAAACAGAGCCTATAGACTAAGATTTCCCAGTAATGCAGCTTCCTGGCACTGGTATTTAGAGATTTGCTTTCTCAATCTATAAAGATTCCCTTCATTTGCCATTCCCTTTGCTTTACTTGACTTGCCTTTAATGGATGAATTCATCTAACCCTGTTGAGAAGCATCAATGCTGGTTGCCATCACTACAGCCACCAGCAATGAGTTCTACACTGCAATGTGCAATAGCTATTAAGGCTCATGTTCAAATACATAGACCAGGAATGGGATCGATCTCACACTTTTCCAGCTTGCATCTGACCTGTTAGGTAAAGCTTCAGCAAACCTTAGGCTAATTAACCCAACAATGTACAATAGCTATTATGGCTTACTAAGCAGGGAAGAGAGAAGCTAACAAAATCCATAAACAAGTTTCATATGGAAATGTATGTGATTCTCTATAGGGCACGAGGCATAAAGAGTGTGCGAACTGCTAAAATGTATCATGATCCTCGGTCCTTGAGAGAATATCTCCTGCTCCATGAACCTATATCTGATATCGTAAATTTGTCATTTCAGAAAGAAAATACTTTCCTTTTTCGGGGTAGGATGGATCATGCTTGAGACAGGAACCTGCACAAAAAAAAAATGAAACTTAGCCATATTGATTCATTCTCAATGGCTCCTGTTTCACCTGCTTTCTGACAATTGTTGCTTATTGTTTCGAAGAGCAGTTGGTCTTATGCATTCAATGCTAATAACCATCCAGACTTCTCAGAAATTCCTGTGGCAAGAGAGTGTCGTAGGCACATTCAGTCGTTCAACCACAAATTACTTACCTTATCTCTGGCTTCCAGATATTTTACAAAGAGCGCCTTCTATGAATAGACTCTGCTCATTGTCACCACAGTGTATAAAACCTCTCCTTATCAGGTAGGCCTCCTTTTACAGCTGGAAACCTTCCATCTCAGGCGTGACCTCTGAGCTTTTACTTCCTTTACTGAGCTCCGACTCAATTCTCGAGGGTGGCTTCATGGTGCCCTTAAAAGCCATTTTCTTGGATAACTTTGGAAATCAGAGTCTCTTTTCAAGTTATCTTGTACCTGTACTGGCTCCATTAGAATAAATTTGAGTACTGCAATGTATGAAGAAGAGTTGGGTTTTATACCCTGCTTTTCACTGCCCAAAGGAGTCCAAAAGCAATTTACAATCGCCTTCCCTTCCTCTCCCCACAACAGAAACCTGTAAGGTAGGTGAGGCTGAGAGTGCTTCTGACAGGACTGCTTGGTCAGAACAGCACTATTAGAAGAAGAGTTGGTTCTTATATGCCACTTTTCTCTACCCGAAGGAGTTTCAAAATAGATTACCAGTTGCCTTCCCTTTCCTCTCCCTACAACAGACACCCTGTAAGGTGGGTCAGGCTGAGAGAGGCCTGATATCACTACTTGGTCAGAACAGTTTTATCAGTGCCTTGGTGAGCTCAAGCTCACTGAGATGGCTGCATGTGGGGGAGTGCAGAATTGAACCAGCATGCCAGATTAGGACTATGACTGGCTCAAGGTCACCCAGCTGGCTTTATGTGGAGGGGTGGGGAATATAACCTGGTTTGCCAGATTAGAAGCCACCACTCTTAACCACTACTTCATGCTGTCCAGCTCCCGATAACACACCTTAAGGTGTGATGGCCCACACCACCACTGAAAGTGGACCACAGGAAGAGGCAGTTTGGAGTGCCCCCCCCCCCTGCAACCTGGCAAGACTGGCAAGTCCTGATGGGCCACAGTGAGCTGGGTGAGCTGCATGTGGAGGAGTGCCGAATTGAACCCAGCTTGCCAGATTAGAAGTTTGCACTCCTAACTACTATACCAAACTGGCTGTCATGTAGATGAGGGCAGGATAGTTAGCCCAGACACCTCCATAGGTGCAGGTTTAATGACAGGAAATGAGAGAAGGAAGGGGTTAAGAAAGTCTTACAAATGAGTAGAGGGGAACTCAGAGTATGGATATAAGGGCCGTTCACAGAGAGGTCAGGGAGATTGAGAACCAAGAGGCTAGTGTCATCAAAGGGTGTAACTGTGTTTAGGATGGCACTATTAGTAGAGCAATTAGAATAAGACAAGAAATGATTTCACTGATTGGTGAGGCGTATCAGGAAAGGGGCAGTAAGGACTTCCCTTTTTATCTTCTCTTCATGGTGTGTACTACCATAAAGGAGATCTACAAAGCCTGTCAGTTAATTTCCACAGATAGTTCTGCCTTTCTTTACAAAGACACTCATATCTAGATCTCGGGGAGTCTGTTTCATTCCATGGAATGTCACTGAAGTGAGAGGGTTAAACCTGAATGGCCGTTCCTTGCCAGTTTGGTGTAGTGGTTAGGAGTGCAGACCTCTAATCTGGCATGCTGGGTTCAATTCTGCACTCCCTCACATGCAGCCATCTGGGTGACCTTAGGTTCACCAGGGCACTGATAAAACTGTTCTGACCAGGCAGGAAAACGACTGTAAGCCACTTTGAGACTCCTTCGGGTAGAGAAAAGCATTCTCCTCCTCCTCCTCCTCCTCCTCCTCCTCCTCCTCCTCCTCCTCCTCTTTCTTCTCCTTCTTCTCCTTCTTCTCCTCCTTCTCCTTCTCCGGCAAATGAGAACAAGATGCAATTCAATAAGGAGAAGTGCAGAGTTCTACATCTGGGTCACAAAAAGCATGCATACTGGGTGAGAGGTATACTTCTTGGTGGCAGGGTGTGTGAATGAGATCTTGGGGTACTTGTGGACTGTGAGCTAAATATTAGCAGACAGTGTGATGTGGCATGAAAGATGGTTAATGCAGTCTTGGGTTTTATCAACAGAGGCGTACATGAAAATTGCAAGATGTCATTGACTTGCTGTATACTGCATTGGTCAGACTGCACCTGGATTATTGTGTATAGTTTTGGAGGCCTCACTTCAAAAAGGATGTAGACAAAATTGAGAGGGTTCAGAGGAGAGTGATGAACATGATCTGGGACTGGGAACTAAGCCCTATGAGGGAAGGCTGAGGGGATTGTTCAGCCTGGAGAAGAGAAGGTTGAGAGGGGACATGATTGCTATCTTTAAATATTTGAAAGGTAATCATTCAAAGGAAGGCAGGGAGTGGTTCTGGTTGTCATCAGAGGCTAGGACCTGCAGTAATGAGTTTAAACTGTGAGTAGAACAGTCATAGAAGAGGATTACCTTGATATCGGGGGGGCGGGAGGGAATTCAGCATAGTTCAGCAGTGGAATTGGCTGCCTAAGAAGTTGTTGAGCTCTTCCTCGCTGATAGTCAGTGTTACAAAAAAACCCAATCAACCACTGATGTCTCCATCATGCTTTTGCATCCCCCGCTACTAAATCCAATGTGATATTGTCTCAAGTATTAGTTAACCCTATGCATTTTCCAGTTCCCCCCCCCCACCCCACCATGGGCCAAAGCTTCTTGTCTAAAGTGTTTTGTATTCCTCATGATCAGTTATGGATAAACAACTAGAATCCACAGCTTTTTCCTGGCTGAATGAACTGGCAAACCCATGAGAGAAATGCTGATTCCAATGAGTTTCCTTGCTATTGCAGAACATAACTTTGCTTGAACAGAATGCAAATGTCACTCCCACAATTCCCTTTAAGTCAGGATTCGGTAGCTGCCAAAGTAGCACTTTCATCTGCTAAAAACTGTCCTACAGCACTGAATCATTGTGATGAAAATTTCACACGGCATTCGTGGGCCTCGGCATATGAGGTATTCAGCTGAATTTGTCAAGGCTGAAATGTGAATTTCTGGAGACACTCAAAAGAGCTGAGAAAGGAGCTGGAAGCAGAATAACTGAAAGTAAAAGCGCCAAGGAGATAACACTGAGCACCAACAGAAGAATATGAAATGTTTCCAAGTATTCGTTCTTCAAAGCAATATCCTATTTGCATTGTGATGCATTATTTATTGTCAGCCAAACCCAGGGTAATTTTCCTCCCTATATAAATAACTGTGGAAGTAGCCTTCTACCACAGTCCTAATCACATTTACTTGAAAATAAGTGCCATTGATCTCAACAGAATTGGCTTCTTAGAAGGGGTGCCTAGGATTGTAGGTATTGTCCACTTGACGAAATTCTCTCCGCAATTTGAATAACATTTGTTGTCAGCAATTTAATTCTCATGACTATACACATGCATTCTCCTCATTTCCATATTGCATCTGAGTTATAAAACTCAGACACCAAATGATAGATGTGCTGTTTGGAAGAATTACAGACATTAGCCTACAGTTCTTATAACATAGCATTATTGACCTGTGTCCTGGCACTCATCTAAACAAAGTTTGACGCCTTCCTCCAGCTCAAGATGCTTTCCTCCAAATGAAATATCTCTTCCTCCAATGGAGGAAACATGTTGGAGAAGTCTAGAGGAACTTCCTACAGCCCGAGGTCAGATGCTGCCCATTATCTCTATCATTGTGCCCATAATGCAAATATGAATTTCGATGTGTAGTGTGGATTGCTGAAGTAACTTGCAATATTTGAACGGGGCTCTTGATTTATAGATTGGAAAGCGAGTAAAGAGATCCATGAAGAAGAATTGGTTTTTATATCTCACTTTTCACTATCTGAAGGAGTCTCAAAGCTGCTTACAATCGCCTATCCCTTCCTCTCCTCACAACAGACACCGTGTGAGGTAGATGAGGCTGACAGAGCTCTGAGAGAAGTGCTGTGAGAACAGTTCTAAGAGAACTGTGGCTAGCCCAAGGTCACTCTGCTGGCTGCATGGGGAGGACTATGGAATCAAACCAAGTTCTCCAGATTAGAGGTTACTACTCTTAGTAATTGGGGAAGGCACTGGCAAACCACCCTGTATTGAGTCTGCCATGAAAACACTAGAGAGCGTCACCCCAAGGGTCAGACATGACCCGGTGCTTGCACAGGGGATACCTTTACCTTTACCTTTACTCTTAGTAAATTTAGAAGAAGAAGAAGAGTTGGTTCTTATATGCCGCTTTTCCCTACCTGAAGGAGGCTCAAAGCGGCTTACAGTTGCCTTCCCATTCCTCTCCCCACAACAGACACCCTGTGGGGTGGGTGAGGCTGAGAGAGCCCTGATATCGCTGCTCGGTCAGAACAGTTTTATCAGTGCCGTGGCGAGCCCAAGGTCACCCAACTGGTTGCATGTGGGGGAGTGCAGAATTGAACCCGGCATGCCAGATTAGAAGTCCGCACTCCTAACCACCATACCAAACTGGCTCTCCAATTTACCATCCTGAGTAGAAACTCCCTTAAAAAAAAGTTAAATACAATGGTAGGGGAGTAAATCAGACATGGGAGGGGACAAGAGGTTTTAAATATCTTGTGTGACTTCTGAGAGAAAAAATTACCCTTTCCAAAATGATTTGCTTGTATGTTTTCTCCTTTGATGGAAATAGCAATGAGTTAGCAGAAAAGGGACACAGAAGATGGTGGATTTCTTGTAGCATGGAGAGTGTAACTTTAAGACTCTTGCTTGTTGGATAAACCAGGAATCCTATAACTTTCAATTCCATTGATTTCCTACCTATGATTCTTAGAATCAAATTCTACTAAGATAATTGCACATCCAAATATGTATGTGGTTGAAATTCATAGCACAGGAGGAGGCCAGAGGTGATATAGAGTTTATCACTTAATCTGGCCTCCTCCTGTGCTTTGGATCTCAATAAGTGCACAACTGCTTTTTGCCAATTCTGTGATATATCTTGAACAATAGTTGTAGGATTCTTTACTCTGGTGGACATTTAAGAACTGTCTATTGAAAATTGATTTTTTTAAATAAAATGTTCTATTTCAATGTTTGCTTGGGGAAAACAAATGAGTGTAGGCCCACGATTAAACGTCTTCTCCATTGCGAACCCTTTTATAAGTCAAGGCTTGACACATTCTTCAAATTTCTCTCAACTCCATTTGGGATTTTTTTTCTTCTTCAAAGCCCTAAAACATAGGAATGCTATGGCTGAGCTGATATCTATTATCAGTTCATTGGAGAGTAGCTGTCCTCCAGGTGTACAAATGTCAACATACCAAAGCTTCTTTTTTGAAGACGGGGAGATAAATTGTAATTATCTACTCTCAGAACACTTCTGTCAAGGTCAGCAAAGCTGGGAGCAAAAACTGCAATAAACTCTAACAAAACAACTTGTCTTTTCACAATGAATTACCCTTGGCATCTCTTGTAGGACATTTGGCAGAAGTGTAGCACGTGACCATGAAAGGACAGTTATGATTATTTACTTGTTGTGAAATGAAAACACCATGAAGTCAACTGCAGTCCAATACCCCATGGTACTTCATGCTGGGCAAGCACATTGTCAGCATCCAAACTATTAATCATGGAGAACTGTAAGCTCTAGATCATAATTAAAGTAAACTTTATCATGAGTGTGCTGGGCTAATATCATGGTTTAGTCCCAAGTACATTTCTTCTACTAAATAAACCACTGTATTATACTAGTTTTATAGAATTAATTCCAGTTCCTCATTGACCCCCAAAACAAGCTTATTTGCAGGATAGGCATGGTGTAATTCTCAGGACAGATTAGTCCCAATGCTCAACATCTCAGTTCCTAGCAGATATCCCTTCCAACTTTTTGCAAGACAGCTTCCTGACCGTCTTTTAGAAGGCCATATAAGATGCAACTGAAGCCCTTTTGTTGACACCAATGAGAATTTATATAATTTATTTATTTTTATTTATAATCATATTTATATACCACCACTCCCAGGAATACTGGCTCACGGGGGTTTACATATAAGGATAAAAACTCCATACATATAAAACCAAGTGAAACATTCTAATAATAAAAATTCTAATCCAGTTTATCAAGAAAAAAAATAATTTTAATTTCCAAGATGGCGGCGCAAATACTATCTGATGATGTCTACTGAGCCTAGATCTCATAAGGGTGTCGTATAACAGCACTGCCAATATAAATCTCATAAATAATAGTGGAATGTCAAAACATTGTCAGTAACAGGGTTGAGCAGCCCTATCTTATCAACCCAGTTCATTCCACCTGGCCTCAACCAAACACCTAGTGGAAGAGCTCCATTTAGCAGGCCCTGAGGAGCCCAGACAGTTCCAACAGGGCCCGCAGCTCTTCCAGGAGCTTGTTCCACCAGGTAGGGCCAGGTGCACTTCCAGGGGGCCCAGAACCATCAGCAATTAATACCCATTGAGCGGAGCGCCCAGTGGGGGGGCATAAGGACATTATAATGTCTTTCTGGCACTAGTTTTATTATTGTTGATGGTGAGCTGCTTTGTATTTTTTAAGCACATTAATGATTCAATTCCAGGTGGAGATACAGCTTTCTATAAGCCTATTGACTTCAATAGACCTTGAAGATGAAACTTCTGTTTAGGATTGCACTGCAAGTGTTCTAGGCATGAAGGCAAAGAGTAGTACATGTTAAGGACAACAGCAGCAGCTAGATCCTCTTTGCATGCTTGGAAATGAATGGCATCACTGGAGTCACAGGGCCATTTCGCACAGAGCTCAAAGTTGCTATTTGGTTGCTGTTAGCGAAATCGCTACTTCAACTAGCGAAATGTAACTAGCTGTGCCCGTAACGCACAGCTGCGGTTTTTGCGGAATTTAGCACTTTCACTTCTCGTCACTTTCGTAACCCACAGGCTTCCGGTTCTCCGTCTTCTCGCTACAAAGGAGGTCCCTTTTTAGCGCTTCTGGCCTCCCGTGCCCGTCAATCAAACTGCGGGCACACCTTTGACCTCGACCCTAAAGCCGGACTTGTCAGGGTTCCCTTTTTTTAAAAAAAACCAGGAAAACCCGTAGCAACGCGTTATCGTCAAATCATTGGTGCCCTTGGAACGTGTTTTCTATTGTTTTCTATGAACCAGAGGTTGATGCATTGATATGTTTGATAGGTTAATCCCCGCCCACAGTACACGCCCACAGGTTACCTGCTTATATGCACCTGGGCAGACACGCGGTCGGCCTCTCTTTGTTTGCGTAGCCTACTGCCCGCAGCACAGGTTAACATTGCAATGGAGAGGATTATTTTTCAATTGTTGGCTCAGATGCTTGCGGTGGTCCAGCGTCTCCGCACCACTGTGCAGCATAGGAGGGCTGCTTCAGAGGAATACCGAGAACGTATTGCCAGAGCGATGACCAGCAGTACAAGACGTTCTCAACGGGCAACCATGGTGGCAAAGAGGCACTGGCAAGCTCTGGCAGAGGTCCGGTTCCCCCCATGGTTCTGGGTGGACGAAAGATCCTCTGACTGGTGGGAAAATTTTGTGTGGGCTCGCTGGGATGATGACCACTGGATTGCCAACTTTAGAATGTCTAGGGGGACATTTTTTGAACTCGTGGAGGCTCTACGTGGACGCATGGAGAGGCAAGTCACTGGCATGCGGCGCCCCGTGCCAGTGGAAAAAAGGGTGGCGGTCGCATTGTGGTACTTGGCCACCCCTCAGTACTTCCGGACAGTAGCCCAGCAATTCGGACTCGGAGTCACTACGGTTGGCGATATCCTTAAGGAGTTCTGCCTCGCCATGGAGGCGGAATTGTTCAGCAAAGTCGTGTGCCTCGGAGACCGGCTTGGAGCGGTGAGTGTCATTCTATCCCCTTTGCCCTTTAAATTTTTTTTCTTGTTTGACAGGTCAGCAACGAAGACGCGATACACCCCACGCTGACATGCCATGGCTTATATTCTTTTCTTTCCCTTATTCCAGAGTATGGACGGGTTTGCCAGGCTTGGATTCCCGCATTGTTTTGCGGCCGTCGATGGAAGCCACATCCCTATCCGTGCCCCCGGGGGAAGCATAAAGGAGTACGGGAACAGGAAGGACTTTTGTTCGGTTCTCCTGCAAGGAACTGTGGACTTCTCCGGCCGGTTTATCATGTCCCCTAGGAAAATAGAGGGCAGATTGGTTTTGAATACCTGGACAGTCTTATGTATCCTTTTGCAGTCACTTATGCAGAATCATTGTAGCATCCATACGACTGGCAAGAGGCCCCTTGGAGTGTATACTTGGTACAAATAGCAGATCAGCTCAGATGCCTGGGGCTAATATTTAAATTATGTATGATAAATTGTTAGTGTTGGTTTCTAAACTGCCAGATTGGCTGCCTCACTTTTGGGGGGTTATTTTTGCTTGTTTGGGTTTTTTTTGGTGATTCCCCCCTCCCCTTTGAAGGAAGGTGGGGGAGATCATTAGAAACATTTCTTTGCCCTTGGCAAAAAAAGAATCTGATTTAGTTTTGTCTTTGGGATTTACCATGAAACAAACAAAAAAAATCTAGCTCGCCAACATTACAGTCACATAGAGACGCGGGTCAACTTTGGGTACAGGGAAATGTTTTTCTAGACAAATGTGTCTAAGTCTGTTAACATGAGCTTGGATTTGGGGAAAAAATTGTCACACAACCAAATTAGCAAGGAACGTAGTTATGTGAGCAGAGATGCAAAATAATATAAATAAAATAAAACTAAATCCTGGAGCTGATGAATGTACTGAAATTAATGATTGCAGGAAGAGACCCATGCATTTAGAAATGTTTTCAGTTCAGTAATCTGTTAACTAATCATGCTCAGGCAAAAGAGAAAGACTGCATATTTCAGAACATCTGTGGGCTTTTCTTGTTGTAAAAGAGGAGGGGGAGAAAACACCCTGAAGTATGTTGACAGGGCATGCTGCGACAGGGAATCTTGTTTTTAGGAACTGAGCTCAGAAGATTCATCCCTGGACGTTCTCCCAGAATCAATCAGAAAGTCACAATATGGCAGCCTTATTTTTAATGCGAGATGAATAACTGATTCTTTAAAACAAACCCAGAAATATTGGAAGTTGTGGTAAATATTTAGAAAAGAAGAAATATGTAAAATGGAACATGTAGTGACAATGAAAGTAATCACAAATCTGTAAGATATATTATTTATGTCAATAGAACTTTAAATTTGAGATTTAAAAGGTCTGAAATCAAATATTGTATTTTGTTGAGGATATTGGGAGGATTGTAATGAAGGGGATCATACAATCATAGAATAATAGAGATGGAAGGGACTTCATGGGTCATCTAGACCAACCCCCTGCATTATGCAGAACGTTCATCTACTAACCTGCCACCCCTTTGCCTTCACAGAATCAGCCTCTCCGTCAGATGGCTATCCAGCCTCTGCTTAAAAATTTCCAAAGATGGAGAGGAGAAAAATCTCTTCCTGTTCTGTTCTAGATAATGTATAGTGATTTTCACAGTGTATAATTTGCTATGTAGCCCCGCTTCTTTGTGTCCCCTCTATACTTCTATTTTGTTTCTTAAACTTAAAGAACAAAAAATACAGTCAAAATATCACTGTTTAAGCCGGAATAGGGAGATAATTACACAACAAAGATCCAAAGATTCTCTTAAGACTGTGAAAGCAGTAATGCACCATCAAAAGAACCCAGGAGCACTAGAGCAATACAGCAAGAGAAGAAGAGCTGGATTTTTTTTTAAAGTTATGACCTGCTTTTCACTACCTGAAGGAGTCCCAAACAGACTTACAGACACCTTTCCCTTCCTCTTCCTACAACAGACATCCTGTGAGGTACATGGGGCAGAGAGAGCTCTAAGTGAACTGCCCTGTGAGGACAGCTGTGAGAGAACTGCAACAAGCACATGGTCACCCAGCTGTCTGCATATGGAGGAGGAGCGGGGAATCAAACATGGTTCTGCCACTTTTAACCATTGCACCACTCTGGCACATCTAGGAGAAGATGGGAATGTTGGACATTTGATGTTTGCAGGGCAGATGAGTTTGCATTGCGATTTTTGAAGAGCAGACAGGCCTTCATTGTGCAAAGACACAGTGAACAAAAGTTGTATTGACATGGATGGGAGTCTCAGAAGGGAAGTCATTGGAGGGACAGCAGAAGATACTGGGTTACAGCATGCCAGGAGCTGATATTGATATTTCATTTCCATCCAGCAGTTGATTCCTGGAGTGCAGAACCTATGGCGTATAGCAATGTAGGTTCCAAGCCTGCAGTTGGAAAAAAGAGCAAGTTGGCTCTTCCCACCTCTTTATTTAAAGCATTACCATGATGTAGGAGAGAGGAAGGGGTCATTCACCTCCTTCCTCTTCACCATTGCAGACCCTGACCCTCATGGCTAGTGGTCCATGCAGACCCAGTGACCCCAGGACTGCTGGGAAAGTATTCCTAATTCTTGCCCCACAGATATCAGAAGGCTGAGACATCAGACAGGTGGCAACAGAAAAGAATGAGAGTCAAAGATAAATACAAATAGGTCTTGTTCAGTAGAAGAACAGAAGTTATGAGAAGCAACTGAGATAGGATTGTCCCAATAGACTCTTAATGGGGTTAGATCCAGATTATTGATGTGGAACACATCTACTAGCAAGTTCAGTGAAACAGAAGTTCTCACAGTCCATGAGACCTGCCCCCCCCAGAGCGTGCTAGAAGATAGCTGGAGGAGGCCACCATAGTGGTGGCCAGTGGTGGTGGCCGCAGCTGAGGAGGCTGGCCCAGCCATAGGGAACCAACCGTAGTTTTCTGGGGAGCAGTTGAAGTGATTTGGGCCAGCCAAGCCTGGCCAATGCTGCCTACAGGTCTTGGGGAGTGGTGGAGGGGGCACAGCCCAGCCAAGCCCTGCCAACACTGCCCACAAATCTTGGGGAGTGGTGGAGGTGTTTCAGGCTGTCCATCCCTGCCAACACTGCCTGACAAGTCCCATGGAGTTCCAGAGGCGGCACGGGCCACCCAAGCTCACCAGTGCTGCAACGAGTCTCAGGGAGCTGTGGAGGTGGCACAGGCCAGCCCTGCCCTTCCAATACCACCCAGTGAATCTCAGGGAGCAGCGGAGTTGTAGCGGGTCAGTCAAGCCCCCCGAACACTACCTGTGATTCCCACAGAGTGGTAGATTTAACACAGTATCCTCAAGGGTAAAGAGGAAGAAGGGAGAGGGGGAAGTTGTATGAGTCTCTCTCTGTCTCTCTCTCTCTCTCTGTGCATGTGTCTGATAGAGGGGGATGGAGGAGGGACTAGCGATTAGGTCGGGAAAGCAAGAGGGCAGGGGGAAGTGGGAGGTAAAGAAATCTTTTTCTGGGTATGTGTATGTGTGTGTTTGAGAGAGAGGAGGGAGGACTCGTGCAATCCCCCTCCCCTCCTTATGTGGATGTGTTCCACATAAGGGTTGAGAGTCCTTCTCACGGGATTTATTTTTGCTTCGTGATCAATCACTGCAAATTTATCACACATGGCTATAAATAGCACTGCACATAAAATTGTAATCTAGTTGCATCAAGATACGGTTTTTTAAGAGCTGTTTTATCAATATTCCTATGGGCATTAGTAACCAAACATTTCAAATCAACTGGAATTGGAAGCTATAGCAAACTGCAGGTGCTTAAATTAGTTGGCAAAGTTCAAATATACAAAGAGGGTAAAGCACCAAAATGCTTAAAACAATGAAATAGTTTTATTTAGAAGATAAACAAGTTAATATAGAAAAAGGAGAATGCCCTAAACTAACTCTGTCTTCTTCATTGATTCTGTTCTGGAAGCAAGCAGGGAAGAAGTGTGTTCAAAGGGGCAGCTAGTCTCCTAATAAGCCAATCAGGAACTAGAAAGAGACTATTTGAAAAATACCCAGAAATTCCTATTCTAACTAAGCTAAATACACCTATACTCCAATGCCCGCTGGAGGACATTTTCTCATCTTCTTTTCAATCATGCACACTACAGATCTTGCATATTCCAACAAAGTTGCGAGATTTTTTATTTTTTTTTAGAAATTCTAGTTCAACTGGGATTCGGGAAGAATGAAAACATTCTGGCACAATGAAGGAATAGAAGGAAGGACATCTATATTTCCCCGGATGGAGGCGGTTTGCTTTTGTTGCATAACTGGGGGGTGGAGGGAGAAGAAGATATGAGGTCTCTTTCTCATGCAGCTTGTGAAGTCTTGTACATAACATCCATTTCTCGCCCTTCCTGTTGTGCTGAATAAAAGCAATCCTGCCTATGGCAGTATTCATCTATTTCTGATTTTTCTGCTTCCAGTAGCAATCTTGATGGTTCCCAAGACTATTCAGAGGCCAATGAAATTATTTCTCCTTGTTCAGGGGATTTCTTATATACCAACAGTAGTGAATTTGAAAAGAGGCATCACATTGAAATACAACATTATATAATTTAGTGTTCTCTCTCTCTCTCTCTCTCTCTCTCTCTCTCTCTCTCTCTCTCTCTCCCACTTTCATTTCTTCTTCTTCCATCAAATCATGGCCAACATAAAAAGCTAGTAGGGTTTCAACTTAATAAGCAGAGTCAGGCAATATTCCTTTACAGTTATTTACAATCATTATTTACAATATTTTCTTCTGCTTGTCTTCTGTCTATATATACACATTAGAGTATATATATTTAAAAATCACCACTAATACTTTCCAATCATAGTGTAGGATTAAGACAAAAAATCGGCATAAAAGAGCTGCCACTTCCATTCACATATTTTCCAGTCAAACAAGTTTAACCAAGAATTCTACTTCATCACCCATCCAAGGTTTGCCTATACAAAATCACATGATATGGCTCTCTGAATCTCCAAAGTGTTTTTATCCTTTTATCACTACCTCTGAAAGACCATTTCATCAGTCACCACAAACATTCTGGATTGCTACCAGTACAGCCTTGAGTGCCTTACAGAATGGAGCCCATAGCAAATGTGGGATAACCAAAGGGACTGTCATGCAGGAGTATCAGGAGTCTGCATGACAGTCCCTTTGGTTATCCCACATTTGCTATGCAGACTCCTGATATTCCTGCTCGGTCAGAACAACTTTATCAGTGCTGTGGTGAGCCCAAGGTCACCCAGCTGGTTGCATGTGGGAGAGTGCAGAAAGGTCTAAATGAAATAAACACACACAGCCAATTTAATATCTCAGTCTATATATGTATTATAGGGTATAAATGAATGGTAGCAGCAGGAAAATGAATTAGTGTTTGAGCTCCCAACCTCCATAACTCTGTTTGACTCAGAGACTCTTATTAATAGGGGCTGTACTACCCTGTCGACTGATGTCTTTGTGAATGAGTGAATGGTCCTGAGAGGGGAAATGGTCAAGGCTATCCATATTATTTTTATTTGGGGGGGGGAGAGATGAGAAAGGTGGCAAGCATGATGTCCTGACCTCCTTGCATTCTGGAACGAGAGAGAGAGATGGCAGAGGATGGTATGCCTTCGGTGTGTACGAAAAATTGTTGCCACTCAATTCAATTGCTGCAATGTCTATCGCCATCCACTTAACTCTGTAACTCTTGCATCTGTATGTTGCCTGGCAGCCCTTCACAAGACTCTGATAACTGCCTCAATCCCATCTCAGCTATAACTGCCCCATTATTTCTCCCTCTGAACTCTAGCTGAATCTTCCTGGCAATTAAATCTCTCTACCTGTATGTCTGGCAGAGGAAGGTCGGTTCCACTGTATCTGAAGAGGTCAGATTACACACGGAAGCTTATACCATGAATAAAACCTTGTTCACCTCAGAGGTACTACCGGACTCAAACTTTTTACTGTAAGCGACGGTAGGAGAAGAAGGAAAATGCCTGGAGGCCAAACCTAGGTGCTCTAGCCAAGTTCAGTGCAAATGTGAGATTCAGTTTTCAGGACACTCAGCAATTGGACCGATTTTGATTCAGTTGAAGTGTTTTGAGCAGGGGCGCACCTGCTGGAGTCCCTCTTCCATCCTAAGGGAACCAACTCTGAAGAGGGATCTTTTTGTCCCCCTTTTCATAAGCCTTGTGGAGCAGAGGCCGGAATCTGGGGCTTCGGTCCCACAACAGCCTCTCAAACCTTGTCGACCAAAGTGTTTTGCATTCAGTGACTTAGCTGGGCGCATATCCCACCCCCCTTTGCTTGTTGGCTAGTCCATAATGAAACTTCTGGTTTAATGACATGCTTAGGAGTCAATGAGACTTGCGGGAGGGGGGGGGTTGGAGGACTGAACTTTTAATTTTGTCCTCTGATATTTAGGCCCTACAAATGATGATGAAGTACTGCCCTATAGCTGAATAGGAACAGATGCACGTGGCAGAAACAACAAGCAGCTGCCACAGATGGCGTGTCACATGTGTACGTTCTTAATTTCTCCCTTTTTGTGCAGTGCAATTATGCCTGCCAGTAGGCTGCATTCATCCTTTCCCCATTTCCTGAGGGAACCCTGTTTTCTAAAGCCTGTTGTATATAGCCACCGCAATGCATTAAGCCCCCTTCAATCTATTCGCCCTCCACTTTTCCTGTTCCTTTTTTTTTTAAGCCAAATTTCTCCCTTTTATTCATGAGCCATGTGCTGTTTTGGAATTATGAGGCAGTCTCACGCTGATACATATTTTTTTTCTTTAAAAAATACTATTTTGCAAGAACTCACTTTTCACTTGACATTCAGAGTTCTTACCTGACCCATGAAATGTATAAAAAGTCAACTTAATCTACATGATTTGGATTTTTTTTTTTTACATCGCCGGTGGGGAATGTTAAAACAGAACTGGCATGCTTGCTTCATAGCAGTGACTTGGATAATAGTGGTCTGTGCACTTTCCCAATGACAGGGGTGTGTATGTGCATGTGTGCATTTGTGCGTGTGCATGCGTACATGTGGGTAAAGACTCAAAATCAAAAACTAAATTCAGATAGAGTGGAGGGCAGCTTGTGACAGTTCTTTTCCATATGCAGCAGAGCCAATATTTTTTTTAATGTGGAAATATTTCAATTACAATGGAGGTGATTGAGAAATATTATGTTTAAAGTCTAGAAGGGTCCCCTATCCCCTAACCCCAAGACTTATTCCACCTGTGGTTGAGGCCAGGAAATTAACACTGAAAATGCTGGCCAGCCTACCCACAAAACAGCATACGCGTACACGTTTAATCATCCAGACAAAGTCAAAAAAGAAACAAAAAAAAAGAAAGAAAACCTTTCCCCCCTCCAGTTTACACACAATGCATTCCTCTCTAACAACCCCCCCCCACACACACACACACACACAAATTTGGGAACAAGATCAATTTGTAAAGGCTACAAGGCTCATGAATACAAAATGGGTGACATTAAAAAGAAGTAGGATGCATCTTTGCTTATATGCATAGGCATCGAAATGGAGAAATTTGACTTAAAAAAATATTACCTTGCCTTGTGGCCCCTTTAAAAGAGGGAGAAAGTTGATTGGCTGACTTGCATGACTGACAGGTGGAGGAGAAGTGTGTGTATAGTCTAGCTCTCTTCCACCATTACAAGCATGTATGCAGAGTGTCAAGAAGTGAAAGAAGGAGGCAGAGGGAAGCGAGAGAGCCAGGAGGTGAGGAATGGCAGGAGGTGCATTAGTTTTTAGTGTTACGCTAATTTTATCAATGTGCAGAAATTCCCTAAATTTGTTCTGATGCTTCAGACCAACATGACTACCCACTTGAATCTAGAGGTCTGCAAACTTATTGTAAAAGTCAGGCACCTTTCCTGCAAAAAACGTCAACAATTATGTACTCAACACCACCTCAGTGGAAGGGAGCACAATGGCAGGGTTTGGGAAGAAGATGTTACTTGGCAGTCTGGACAGCAAAGAAGGAAGAAGAACAGCTGCTTTTCATACCTCTCTGAAGGAGTCTGAAAGCGGCTTACAAATACCTGTCCTTTCCTCTCCCCACAACAGACACCCTGTGAGGGAGGTTGGGCTAAGGGAACTGCTCTGTGAGAACAGCCCCGTTTGAACTGACTAGCCCAAGCTCACCTAGCTGGCTACCTGTGGAGGAGTAGGGAATCAAACCCAGTTCTCCACATTAGAGTCTTCCACTCTTAACCACAACACCACACTGGGCTGGCCTTTGGCAGAAGGAGAAGGAGAGAGGAAAAGAAAGAGGGAAAGATTGTGAAGAAGAAAAAAGTATAAACTTCAGGGCCAAACGATCATGTCGTATACGGGATATGGGGTGAGATGTAATTGTGTAAAATGCACAAGCGATCAAGAAAAGTAACAATTCACATTAGAAGTAATGTGCCATCTCTTGTAGACTTCCAAGGTAACAGTCAGATTTAGAATCTTCAAAATGTGACACTAATAAATTAATTTTGAACCTTTATACAGCTGAATGGCACATCCCTAGGAACAGCATCATTAACTAGTTTCTTTCAAAAATGTTTAGCATGCATTTCTTCTAGGCTACAGACGGTGATATAATGCAAGGTAACCTTGTCAGAACTAATCCGTAACCAGGCACTTCTTGCAAGGATAGACGTCCTTCATCTTTTCAACCAGGCCCACAACCAAATACTTTGAAAATGCTTCTGTTGCATCGGAACAAAGGCTCAGCTAATTAATATTGCTCCTTATCTATTTGGGCAACATAAGATCAAATGCAAGAACAAATGCAATTAGAGGATTCATTACAAGTTCAGTACTAACTTTACATAGATTTCTTCTCTGGATGTCTAGCACAGTTCTGTCATAAGTGCTTCCCTCAGATCTGAGGAAATGGTCAGGGTTCTTTTGAATTGGGTGATGGGTGCACCTGATCCAGAATCCTGTTGCTATCAATATCAAAATAAATCAAAAACAGTTGCATGTTACAAACGAACATGAAAACATTGGTCGGCAAAGAACTTACAGATGGTTTCTCAATTACTGCCTCTATGACAGCTTTTCTCATTTTTTTTTTAACATTGAGACACCCTTGAAACATCCTTCAGGCTTCATGAAACCGCAGAAGTTTAATCTTCAGGTCCCACCTGGAGGCTGGCATCCCTGCCACTGTTCAGGAATGCCAACCTCCAGGCAGGACCTGGAGAACCCCCAGAATGAAAGCACAAATACACAGAGAGAGAGAACACAGAAGACAAAAGTATTATTTTCTCCTGGAATGGCAAAACTTATTAACCATACATTCACCTCTCCATGTAGGAAACACTTGAGTGTTTTCTTCCTTGAATTGCTCTGAAAAGCCATTGGCCAGACAGTCCAAATTTCAAGAAAAAAGAATCCCATGACAGTCAAAGAGCAAGTCAGAAAAGACTTTACATTGTTCTTCCGCAACAGCTCCTTTTGCCTGTGCTTTACCTACATCTCTTTCAGGCAATGGCAATTTGTACAGTTTAGTGTAGTGGTTAAGAGCAGTGTCTTCTAATGTGATGAGCTGGATTTGATTCCCTGCTCCTCCACATACTGGGTGGCCTTGGGCTAGACAAAGAAACTGTTCTCACGCAGCAGTTTCTTTCAGTTTCACCTACCTCACAGGGTACCTGTTGTGGGGAGAGGAAAGGAAGGCAATTATAAGCCACTCTTGAGACTCCTTTGGGCAGTGAAAACCAGGTTATAAAAAACAAATCTTCTTCTACTGGGAAGTTATTACTGGGAAACTCTGTACTGGCAAGTCACATGTCCCCATGGTGCTTCTGTGCTCCCTTTACAGTTGCCACATCTTTCATGGAATTGATCTCAAATTTGCTTTATTGTAATGATCTTGGATCATCAAGACCAAGGTAGTCTCTATATGCAAAGGGAAAGGCCACATCTTCCTAGTCTCACTAACTTCAGCATTATTTTTCCTACTGCAATTGCCTGTGATGGCCACCCCGAAAACATTCCTCCCTTCTTAGATTGCAAATTGCAAACCTCACATGACTTATTCATGAGTAAACATTCCCATGGCAGAGGTTTTCCTGGGCATCCTGGGAGCTAGAGGGCCTGCAGGGGGTCGTTTTCTGGGCCTCCTGAACCCCCTACCTCCAGAAGGCAAGCAGAGCCTGTCCCAGTTCCCCCCATGTTCTCTGAGTTGAAAGAGGCCATGGCAATTTACTGGCAGTCAGGTCTGTTCTGAGGCTGGCTCCTCTTCCAGCCAGCAAACTTCTGAAACTGGCAGGAAGTTGGAGGTGGAGAGACCTTTCTGGCTGAGGGCTTCCTCCTGATTGTGGCTAAATTACCAGAGGGGTTCATCCCTGGATGAAGGCCATCACTTACTCATGAATAAAAATTCCCAGGGCAGAGGTATTTCCTCAGCACCCTGGATCCCAGAGGGTACACAGGGGGGCATTTCTGGGCTGCCTGAAGCCCCCCCCCACCTCCAGAAGACTTACAGATGCTGCCCCAGCATTCCCCCCATGTCTTCTGTGTTTAAAGAGGCCAGACACCCAAGGAAACTTATTGTCAGCAGGGCATGTTCTAAGGCTGGCTCCTCTTCCACCCAGCAACTGGCAGGAAGTTGGAGGTGAAGAGCTGACACCTTGTTATTACCTTCCTTACTGTGGGCTGACTTTTCATGAAATTGACTGTTGATTGGGGCTAAACTACCAGGGAGGGCCTTCCTGGATGAGGAACATCACTTACTCATGAGTAAGCATTGCCAGGGCAGATATATTTCCTCGGCACCCTGGATCCTAGAGGGCTGTGGCAGGGGGCATTTCTGGTCCTTCTGAGGCTTCCCCACCTCCAGAAGGCTCACGGGGGCTGCCTTAGCTCCCCTCCATGTCCTCCGTTGAAAGAGGCTAGGAGACCAAGGTAACTTACGGGCAGCAGGACATGTTGTAAGGCTGGCTCCTCTTCCTTCCAGCAAACTTCTGAAACTGGAGGCAAAGAGCTGATTCCTTATTAAGCCCTTTCTGGCTGAGGGCTGTCTCCAGATTGGGTCTAAACTACCTGGGTGGGCCATTCCTGGATGAGGCCAATCAGGTTGTGGATGACTTGTCAGTTTGGGTTTTATAATGTTTACTGAGCTGAGATGATGAGTTCATGGCCCAACAGACAGGGCTATCCTGCTCATTTGTTGCAACCATCTTTCTACATCACAACAGACAAATAGGGCTGCCATTCTCCAGGAGGCAGCTGGAACATTCTCATCATTACACTGGAACTCCAGGGAACAGAGATAAGTTCCCATGGAGGAAATGGCATCTTTGGAGAGTAGATTTTATGAAACCACAATCCTATTGAGCTTCCCTGCATTTCACCCCCAAATCTCCAAGGATTCCCCAAGCCAGAGATGGCAACCAGTGACATTTGACACCTGACAGTATGCATTTGTGGTTCAACCATTTATACTGGGCTTTTTTTGGAAATGCAAATGCTGTTACAAACTCTTCACTACCATCTGGGTATTCCCCTCTTCAGTTGCCTCTCCTCACTAGGGCCTTCAAGCTAATGTTCTCTCCTTTCCCGTTTAATGAGCCTGAGTCGTACGGATTCAAAGTGACAAATAATTAAAAAGTTATCATTGGGTCCCAGTCTGTTTGTGTTAAGTGCATAAGGAGAAAGTGGGACACAGAGTATATGACCAAATGAAAGTTTGATTAAAGGAACTGAACAAATTAAGCACCATGGAAAGCTTCTACCCTTCTGTAAAAGGGAGCATCCTTCTCATTCAGGGAACATGGCCATGTCCTTTGCTTCAGAAGGCAAGAAACAACAGGAAGGTGGCATGAATGTGGAACATAATGGCATCACAGTGCATCAAAAAGAAAGGGGGAAAAAGCCAACATAGTTCTTGAGGAGGAGAAGCTAGTGTCCATACCTACAGACTCAGCTACAATCAATGAGAGATAGTTCTGATAGAATCATAGAGTTGGAAGGGGCCATACAGGCCATCTAGTCCTACCCCCTGCTCAACGCAGGGAACATGGCCATGTCCTTTGATGACTGAGGCAAGCTTTGGATGAAGACAGTGAAGATGAGCATGGACCATCACAACAACAAAAATTCTTGTTTAGAAAATGTGCTTGCTCCTTTTTCAGAGACTTTCTGAAAGTAGTCAGAGAGCCAGCTTGGTGTAGTAGTAAAGAGCTTATAATTTAGTTAGCGAGGTTTGATTCTCCAGTCCTCCACTTGTTTATGAATGTGCCAAAATGCCCTGTGAGTTCTAAGGAGGGGTTATAATGTTTTTATGATACCTATTGGCATTTTTATATGCTTTTGTACAGAAATATTGTGTTTCCGTTCCAACTTGTTTCTAATAATAGTTCGCAGGAAGCCTCTATGCAGTGTTACATGGCTGTACATCATGAATATCACATGACATGGATTAATAAAGCATAGGGTGATGCAAAAATAGAAATTTAGCATCCTTAGACACAGATACTTTAAACAAGTAGTGTTGACTCAAAGCTTTCAGAAAGGAAAATAGAAAGCGAGTTGGAAGGGATGACATGGGTTATCTAGTCCAACCCCCTGCACTAATAACCTTTAGAGGTTTCACGCTTAATTTTTCATCTTTTAGAGAGAGATTTTCGAGATGTTCCTCCAAAAATTTATTATTTTGTAAATGAAATTACAGTCTCAATTTGATCTGCCATTTTCATGTTCAAATAACTCAATATAAGATTCTTAACATAATATTTCCTTCCATCCATTATGGAAAACTGGGGAAGATCTGTAGGTTCAGTGTGCAACTGAATCTATGACAAATGATGTTGTCTTCCATAACACTGAATGATAATTTTGCACATCACCCTCTGAACAAATATCAGAAGCTTGAATATTTGAGCATGCCCACACTGCTCCATATTTGGATCTATTTGTATGTGTGGGGTGACCCTTTGTTGTGCACAGGAAGCTGGCATAAGCAGGGGAACACATAAAGGGATTAGTTGTCTCCATCCGTGCCACAGTGGGCAACTCTGTTCAGTAGGAAGGCACCATGTGTTCATTGGTCTACAGTGCATGCAGTCGAAAGCTGACACCTTGAATAGCACCTTGGTCTTAAAGATGCTACTGGACTCAGTTTTGTTTTGCTACTTCAGACCAACATGTCTACCCACTTGAATCTATAGTAACACCCCCTGTAACTTTTGTTCTATTGACAACAATTGAATGGGCTGTATTCCCTTTAATGGGATTTAATGCCATGCAAGCAATCCCTTAGATTGAAGACTTCACTACTAATTACATCTGTAATATATCAAATGGTTAGATCCCAGAATGCAAGGGAGAGCAGGGATATAGTCTTTATCAGTTCTGCCGTTCTACTGCAGACCCCCTGAACTTTCCTCTATTATGTTTCCAGGGATCTTTGAACTTCCAATTTCAAGATAGATCACTGGGCTGCATCAGTATGCAGAAACAGAAAAGTCCTGCTCTGTAACCACCCCTCTATTTGCAGCGATTTGAATCCCAACAGATAGATGTTGTTATTAATTCTTCTGTGCGTGAGGAGGGGATTGGGTCTCCCCGTTTGCCTTGTTAATTTCTATATAAGCCCACTTAACATTGTGCCTGGAGGGTAAAATTGGTTGCAATATGCAAGATCTGTAGTGTGCATTATTCCTTCATGGGGCATTGGGTGAGATATACAGTTAACATATTTAGACTACGAACTTCCTCATATTTTTCAAATAATCTCGTGTCCTGATTGTCTCAGTTGAAGATTTCCAGTTCCTTTGAGCGCATTTCTTCTCTGCATTCTCTCCAAAATATGTCAGTTAGGACTCTCTGTTCCTTCCTTTACATAGTTGTTGTTTTTTTCCCCTCAATGAACCATTTCTTCTTTCAGTAACAGGTGCTTCATTCCTCCTTTGGATATTTAAACTCTGCCAACCAATTTTTGATGTGGAAACACATCTACTGGCATGCTACTTGAAAAACAAATGACTACAGACATGACATCCATTTGTACCACCCCACCCATGACAGACAGGCAGGTGACAGGGAAATAGGGACTATGCCAGTAGAAGCAAAAGAAGATGGGCAGCAGAGGCAGCTGGCCAGGCCCAGAGCTGAGCCCTGCTTACTCAACTGCTCCCATCGACATGCCAGGCTCCAACCAAGGCTGACAGCACCAAAGAATGTAGCCACAGGATGGGCAGCTAAGGTGGTGGCAGCGAAGAATGATAGGTGATGACTGGCAGCAGCAGCAGTGCAAGTGGGGCTCAGGGCTGCACCTGGCCAGCTGCCACACCCATTCCTTCTCATGGCCCTCCTGATGCCAGGGCTGGCAGTAGAAGATGGCTGGTAGCGGTAGCAGTATGAGTGGGGCTCAGAGCCACGCCTAGCCAGTCACTTTTCAGCCCTCCTGAAGCAAGAGGAAAGGAGAGACAAGGGAGAAGGAAGTGTGGGGAGGAAGCAGTCTGTTTGTGCATGTATATGTGCATCTGCATGTAAGATAGACAGAGGGGATGGGGGAAGGAGCAAGGAGGAGGTGGGGGAAGTCTTCAGGCCAGGATGATAGAGTGGAGGCAAGGAATGGGAGCCCCGGAGCAGGTCTGTGTTTCCAAATAACCTGTGATAATCAGATTCTTACTAATTTTATTCTTTCTGTGGGTGTGTACCCTGCTACTCAGCTAAGGAGGGAACAGCCCTCCAGACAGATAGAAGGCCGCACAGTTAGCTAAGCAGAATGGTGACCCCAAAAGGCATTAGGTAAACAGTCTCTCCCTTTTGTTCTCCATGGTCTCCAGCAGCTACCACAGGAATGATCAAAGTTTGAATTAAAGTAAAACCGAAATGATGCTATTTCAGTTTGTTGTGGAAGAAAAATTACTAGCAGCTTGCACATTTGAAGTACGCCATCCCATTACCGGCCCATGTGAATGGAAGCAACTATTTTGCTGACCCGGCTGTTATTTTCTTCCCATTGCCTGTTTATTCAATTATCTCTTGCTTTATGAAGAAGCTGTTCAGGGTCAATTCCATAAATGGCTAAAAACCACGTGAATATTTTAGAATAGCATCACCATAAATCATTCTGCATAACTTCTGGAAGCATCAGATAGCTGGCTCGCTGAATATGATTTGGGAAACGGCTCTGTGATTAAGTTCATTCTTGGCAAACAGTTATTAGAAAATGTATTCCTCGCCACCAGCATTTCTGAGGGGGAGTGCAAAAGGAACGCATTGAAGGGGGAATAAAGGACACAATTATGGTAAGCAGCGGAAGGATCCCAGTATTAACATGGTTAAAGGTCCTGAAAAGTAAAAGATGTTGGATGATACAAGTACAGAGAGGGGATAATTGGACTAAAATAAGCATGACTTTGAATCTCTCATGCCTGCGGTTATGACCCTGATATCCCTATAGTGATTTCACTTTTCCCTTGGGTGAAATGAATGAATTATTCTTTCTTTTTTCACCATTTAGTTTATATCCAAATCTTCTCTACACCATGTATATATTGTTTTCAATGATCTTTTTTCCCTGTGTAAATAAATCTGCATTATATGCATTTAAGGGAGCAATTCAAAAGGACTTATATGAGGAGAGGGTCTCATTTCTCCTCTTCTCCTTCCCTCCAACCAGCCTACTTACCTTTACCTTCCTCCCATATGAATTTTTTTCCATTTTTTTCCTACCCCTGAGACAAGCTTTGCTGAGTTCTCCAGTTCTGGCTGCCACACTTAGCTGCATGATGAGGAACTTGCAAGGATTTTTGTAAGGAGCCTTGTTTCACCCTATAGCCCCCTCTGCACACTAGTTTCTGTTTCCCTCCTCTGGGCATTCCCCATATTCTGGCTGGCATTCGCTTTATTTTTATTTCTTTATTATTGGGTTTTTATACTGCCACTCCTGGACCAACCGGCTCATGGCAGTTCACAGAGAGCCAGTTTGGTGTAGTGGTTAGGAGTGCAGACTTCTAATCTGGCTCGCCGGGTTTGATTCTGCGCTCTCCCACATGCATCCAGCTGTGACCTTGGGTGACCTTGGGCTCGCCGTGGCACTGATAAAACTGTTCTGACCGGGCAGTGATATCAGGGCTCTCTTAGCCTCACCCACCCCACAGGGTGTTTGTTGTGGGGAGAGGAATGGGAAGGCGACTGTAAGCCATTTTGAGCCTCCTTCAGGTAGGGAAAAGCGGCATATAAGAACCAACTCTTTCTTCTTCTTCTTCTTCTTCTTCTTCTTCTATAATAATAAAAACATTAACCCCATAATGATGGTAAGCTATGCCCTCTTGCTCACAGTACAACCTACTAAATATAAATAGAAAATAAAACAGCAATAAAAACAACAAGATGGTGATTCTCATTTCATCCATTCCCGGTTGCAACTAAGAAGCTGTAAATCCAGGGTTGATGGTTGGCCCGGGGAGGGTGGGGGGTGTTCCACATTATACAAGGATGGGGACTTCCAATTGAATTCCATATCCATCTCAAGGTTTTGTCTTTAACCGTCAAGGCCTTAAATTGTCTGGGCCCTGCATATCTGAGGGACTGCCTCTCTGAATATGTTTCCCAGAGAGCTCTTTGATCTGAGGATCCCTGGCCCCAAGGAAATATGACCTTTTTGGTCCTGGCTCCTGCCTGGAGTTCCTGAGTGAGATCAGGGACCTGCCTGAACTCTCTGAGGTCTGCAGGGCCTGCAAGTTGGAGCTTTTCCTACAGGCCTATGGTTGAGGCCAGCTAGATAAAAGCTATATCAAATATCAAACCCTACTCCTGCTCCCTCTGCCTGCCTTTCCTCCCCCATCCCCTCCCAATAAACTAACATATTCAGGGTTACAACTTGATCTCCGTAATTAAGAGTAACGCAACAGTGTTAAATTGTGGTTTTATATCATTCTTAACCTGATTTTATCTATATGTACACAGAAACTGCCCAGAAGTAGGCAACCAATAAGGTTGGTATATAAATCCCCATTGAAATAAATAAATAAATATTTTTGACCTTTGCCTACCATCTCTTCTCACTCACCAACCACCCTAAATTTTATCTACCCCATCTATATTGACTTTATTATCGTTATCATTATTATTGTTATCGTTATTATTGTTGTTGTTAATGATGTGGGACACATCTTCTGGCACGTCTTGTCAAATGGAAATGTAGATGGATGTGATGTACATCTTCACACCCACAAAGCATATGAGAAAATAAGGAGCGCCCAGTCGGTGTCCACTCTAGCCCCTGGGGCCTGGACCGGCACTGTGTAACCTGCAGGGGCTGAGGTAGTCGCTGCCCTGCCCCCCAGGCCTTGGCAACAGCTCCATCAGCCCCAGGTGCTGAGACAGCTGCTGTGTGACCAGCAGGTGCCAAGGCAGAGGCTGCTCTGTCCTCAAGGCCGTGGCAGTGGCTGTACTAGCTCCAGGAGCTGAGGTAGTGGCTGCCACTCTCCCCAGGCATTCACAGAAGCCACGCTGGTCTCTGGGAAGCTGCTGTGCAACCCACAGGGCCAAGGAACCAGCAGAGGAGCAGGTACAAAGTATGGGGGAGGGGGGAGGGAGTATGTGTACATATGTGTGTGCATTTGCTTGCTTTGATGGAGGGAGCTTGGGAACCAACTGGTAAAGGGGGAAATGACGGGGGGAAGAGGTGGGAGTCTGCATATATCTCTCAGTGTGTGTTTTTGGGAGGGAGGGAGGGAGGGAGGAGAAAGCAAAGAGGAGGTTGGGAAATCAACAGGTAAGGGGGGAAATGGAGGGAGGGAAGGGAGTCTCTATATGTCTGTGTGTGTTTGTGAGGGGGGAGGGGGCCCTGACCAGGTTTCTCCAGAGCAGGTAGGTGTCCCACATACCCTCTGAGAGTCAGACTGTCAGGAAACATTTTTAATTATTATTTATTAAATTTCTATACCACCCTTCAAGTATGACAGTTTTATCCCAGATTCACCCACAATGGGGACCCAAAGCAGCTTAGACTGTCTGCCATTTTATGCTCATATTAATACGGTGACATAGATTAGGTGAATGTTTGTGACCATCTCAAGGTCATCCTGTGACCTTCCATGGAAGACTGGGGATTTGAACCTGGGTATCCCAAATCCTACTCTGAAGCACTAATAATTACTCCACTGGTTTTCTTGGGATGCTATTGATCTGCAACAAGCAGCCAGACCAGGGTGACTCATACAAGTCAGGTGGCAGCAAGTTGGCAGGAGGTTGCTGCTAGGCCTCTCCTGGATGAGTCCTCCATCAAAGGTCAAAACAGCCCTGGAAAGGACTCTGCTTTTTACTGACAAGGAATGAGCCTGAAATGCTGGTAAAACTATTGTGGTCTTCTAGCAATGGAGACGGTGGTGGTATCTGTTTCTTAGAGCTACTGGATCCTGGAAGAATGGTAGCCTCTAATCTGGAGAACCATGTTTGATTCCCCACTCCACATGCAGCCAGCTGGGTGACCTTGGGCCAATCACAGTTCTCTCAGAGCTCTCTCAGTCCAACCTGCATCACAATGTGCTTGTTGTGGGGAAAAGAAGGGCTTGGGATTATAAGATGATTTGAATTTCCTTAAAGTAGAGAAAACCTGAGCCTCTTGTGGCGCAGAGTGGTAAGGCAGCCATCTGAAAGCTTTGCCCATGAGGCTGGGAGTTCAATCCCAGCAGCCGGCTCAAGGTTGACTCAGCCTTCCATCCTTCTGAGGATGCTTTTTCTTCTCAGTTCTGTTTTGCATTATCTGTGGAAAGTGGGATGACGCCTAATCTCCACAGGCAGGGCATTTCATGGGCTGTACCAGAGAAGGCCCATGTATGTAGTTGCTGATTTTGCCCATTTGTCCTAACCTAAGCAGAAATCTTGTGTGCAACGTCAGTTTCCAACCCCAGAATCAAAAGACCAACTCAGCTGGCTCCCCTGCGATTGAAATCCCTTTGTTATACAGAGTACCATTTCCACTGCCAGTGTGAGAAGAATAGAACAGTTGCTTTTGTGTTTTATGACATTAATACCAATAAAATTGTCACAAGTGACACCACCGCCTTCCTCAAACTGCGGCGGAAACAAGGCATTAACTTACAAATGCAAAGAGAATCTCTCCCGGAATGTGAGCTCAACCCAGTAATGACCTGTCAATTCCTCCCTGTTTTGCGGGAAATGCCTGGATAGAAGGGAAATGGCAAATCTGCCACAGGAAAATCTCTTTGCTTTATTTAATTTGAGATAAGCATGAAAAGATACCAATGAATTATGCATCGTGATTTGGCGAGATTATTCCGGCTCCGGAGAATTACTTCACTTCAAAGACCTTATAGCAATATGACAGCTCAAAAAAAAAAAAAAAAAACCTTAAACACTCAATAAGCAAACACATTAGAGGTTGCAAGCTTCCGACACATGTTCTTTACTTCGCCAAAGCTGTTGTCAGAATCTAATAACATTGTAAGTGTCCTTTTCATGTTCTGCTTTCTGTCGAGGGCTTCTTGTGCCACTTGGGCCGAGTTCAGGAAATCAAAGTGAAAAGCATAGTTCAGTTACGCACCGCACAGTGCTTGGATGCCCTTCAGATCTTTAACCATTACAACAGCAGTAAATGACCAGAAAGGCACAGGGATACATATATGAATTGAGGGTGGAGGTCTATATTCCTGAACGAATGGCACCGGTGGTGGGATGAACTCAGTGAAGGTAAATAGAGGGAACAGGAGAGAAACCAAAATAAAGATATAACACACACGCATCCAGCTTGAAAGGGGAAAGGATAAATTAAACAGAAGATGCAAAAGCGGAGCACATTCATGAGCATCTGCTCTTGGCTCATTCTGCACATGTTGAATAATGCATTTTCAATGTGCTTTTGCAGCTAGATTTCCCTGTGTAGAACAGGAAAATCCACTTCAGAAGTGCATTGAAAGTGCATTATCCAACATGTATGGAATTCGTATTCATGGGAGAAACTTTTGAAAAATGGGGATCAGAGTTTGAGAAGCCACTCCCGGAATCCCTGTCACTTGCTCCTGGGTTTCTTTCAGGTTTCTGCAGTCCAGTTCCCGTTCCATTGTTTATTGGATGTCTCATCCCTGTTGATCGTACCTCGGTTTACTTTGTGTAATGCTCCTTGAGTTTCAGTAAGAAAGCCACAGTATAAATAAGCGAATACACAAATATCAGAGAAATCAATTTCAGAGTTGAGGGGAAGGGGGTGGGATGTGTGTGCAGAGTGCAGTCAAATCTCAGCCAACTTGTGACAACCCGAGCAAGGGGCTTTCAAGAAAAAAAAGATGATGGCGTAGGGGGGTGAACTTTTAACTTTTGCTATGCTGTGAAATTTTAAGACACCTAAAGTGCCCATTCAACGTGAACAGGATTTTAAAACATTTAAGACATTCTATGTGATAATGCAAAGTTCTGTAACTTGGCTCTGTAATTTGTTTTTTGGCTCTGTAACTTGACTTCTGGAACTATTTCTTAATCTAAAGGCCTTGCTTATGAGAAGGATGTACTTGACTATCTCTTGAAATGCTGCCAATATTACCAATGTTGATGTGTCGGGCTGACCTGTTTCCAAGGCCAGTGGAAGTAACTGGGATTGTTTATGCTACCCAGTGGAGATGGGCAAAGGGCTAGGAAGAACAGAAATTGCCTTTTTGGGGCCTTTTCCGGTGACTTAGCCTGATGGCATCTGGATGGTCTCAGGGGGATGTGCAAAGGATGGAGACCTTAGGTTATTAGTTTGACCCGTGAGGGCATCACCTTTTCCCACCTCCAATGAGAAGTTATATAATTTCATGGAACTCTATTGTTCTACACACAGGTTCCTTCGGGACCATGCCACCTGTGTCATTTTGTTCTTCTGCAGTAGAATAAAAAAATCATAAAAGGTTTTTCAGTCTAGCGGTCATTCTATTTGGACATTGCACACTAGACAAATGATCCTAAAAAGCCCAGACCAGGCCCTGGGCCATCACAGAGATGGTTTGCCATGGCATCCCTCTGCAGTATCATCCTTCCAAGTACCATACTTCCAAGTAACAATCCCATAAGTAACACAATTTTATATGATCTTGGAAAATCATTATCTCTTACCTCAGAGGGTTGTTGTAATTATAAAATGGAGAAGAAAGAACATGTGGTTGCAATCCAGCCAGTATTTTTACTTACCCATCCCTGTGTCTCTTCCTCACTACTGTTTTGTTCCCACCTGACTTTTGTCCATGCATGCCCCCGTGATCTCCAGAAAAGCTCAATGATGACCCCTCCTCCCTTGTTTTCTGTGGTGGGGGAAAGTGGATTGGAACCAACCCCATACTGCCAATCGAGGTTTCTTGGAGAAAGCACAGTCTTTAAAAATGGATAGACATGATCCCAAAATGACAACGTAAGTATCTATTCATGTCTCTTTTATCAGCAGCTCTATTTGCATAGGCAAGCTCATTAGCTAATCACCCAATTGTTCTCTGTTGACACAAACAACTCATGACAAACTCCATCGAACTGAATGTTACCAAAATTAAATGGCGCTTTGGGGGAGGGGGGAAAATCTGCATTTAAACTCTATAGCCGGCAAAAGATGATTATGATTACTATCTTGCCTGACTCTACTGTGTCGGAGGCCAGGGCAGGTCAATTAGGATTTCTGCCTCAATCACCTCATTTATTTGTCCTATTGTACTCCGAAGAAATAGGGATTTAATATCACTGAGCAATATTTTGCATTAACACTACAGTAATATTTGGAAAGATCTGGAAAAAAAATGAGATAACATGGAGATTAGCCATGACTGAGAAACCAAGAGTAAGCAGTGTTGACTCAACTCTTCAAACATGAAATAAAGTTCATGCCAGAAGACTTGTGAAATAGGCTGTTCCTTTATTCTGGTTAGGTAAAGGTAAAAGTATTCCCTGTGCAAGCACCGAGTCATGTCTGACCCTTGGGCTGACGCCCTCCAGCGTTTTCATGGCAGACTCAATACGGGGTGGTTTGCCAGTGCCTTCCCCAGTCATTACCGTTTACCCCCCAGCAAGCTGGGTACTCATTTTACCAACCTCGGAAGGATGGAAGGCTGAGTCAACCTTGAGCTGGCTGCTGGGATCAAACTCCCAACCTCATGGACAGACAGCTTCAGACAGCATTTCTGCTGCTTACCACTCTGCGCCACAAGAGGCCCTGGTTAGACCTTGCAAATAGGTGAGGAACAGATTTTTCGGATTGAGACTCTGCTTCATACTTTGCATCAGATAAGGTCTAAAAAAAACATACCATGTAACAATCATCAACAGATATAGGGAATCTCTTCCAGTGAAAGGGACCTAAGGAATCCAACTTGACACAGCATACAATTGCGCTCCAGTTGTTAACTAGGCTAAGCTAACACAATCAGCAAGGAGACTGGCAAAAATAGCATTAAAGTACACCATCATATTTCCAAACAACTGTGTTTTCCAAAATTGCCTGCTGTTGAGAAGCAATCTTCAGCATAATTATACCCTTCTATGCACCCCCAAAGTCAGTGGGCTTACAAGGATGTAATTCAACGCAGGATGGCATCATTAAAGAATGGCATCCTCTCCAAAACCATTCAGTAGATGACTCAACAGCAACTTGGTTAATTTTACTAAGGATTCATGAAGGGAGTGGTTTCCTTCCTTTTAGTTTTGAGGATGATCACAGGGCATTGTTCATTCTACCCCAAGTCGGAGAATTTAAGAAGCAAACGATCACTGTTAAATGTTAGAGATATAGAGGATGGAGCAGAGTTGTTCTCTCTTGCCCAGGAGGGATGGAACAGAACCAGTGGGATGAAATTAATTCAACAGAAATTCCATCTAAACATCTGGAAGAAGTTCCTGACAGTTAGAGTGGCTTCTCAGTGGAACAGGCTTCCTTGGGAGGTGGTGGGTTCTCCATCTTTGGAGATTTTTAAGCAGAGGCTGGATAGACATCTGACAAAGAGGCTGATTCTCTGAAGGCTCAAGGGGGTGGCAGGTTACAGTGAATGAGCAATAGGGTTGTGAGTGTTCTACATACTGCAGGGGGTTGGACTAGATGACCCATGAGGACCGTTACAACTCTATGATTCTATGTTTTACAACTTCCCCATTCTCTTCCAAACAACAGAAAGAACACTTCCCACAGACAGAAACCAAATATATCTTCTTGCTGCAGAAGGCCTGGAAAAGGTCCTTGAGGGCACGTTTCGTTACTTAGCCATGCCCATTTCAGGACATTTTCATTAATAACCTTAACCCTGCTTGCAACAGCAGAGAGCAAGCAGACATCTATCTGGAAAACAGCAGTGGTCTAAGTAAGCTGATGGCCACATAGGCCCATTATGCATGGCCGCCGAAACGGCGATTTCGGGTCACATGGAAAACGCGGAGGGGGAAGAAGTGAAGCAAACCGCTTATGCATGGGACAGGACGCAACGGCGGCAAAACCCAGAGTAACCGATTATGCACACGGCGACCCCTGCACCGCTTCTGGTTGCACCCCGGTCACCCGGAAGCTGCTCTTTCTTCCGTGTTTCGCTAACGCGGCTTTTTCGGCGGCGTGCACCGAATCTGCAGCTGGTTGCAGCCGGCACTGTGCGTTATCGGTGATTTTAATCACCGCCATTCCACCCCGAATGTGCGCTATTCCCCCCGTGCATAATGGGCCATAGAGAAATTATTCACAAACCTGGAAACACTGACTTATTTTAAGAAAAGCAAAGATTGAGGCCAGAGACAACAAACAGAGACAGCATGGCCCTTTCCTGCACTCAATTAATATAATTCTTTCTGGGTCATGTGGCTCCATGTTTATATTTAGAAATTTATCTATCACTTTTCTCTTGAATGGGGTTTTGTAAATCATTCCCTTTCCTCCACTTTATCCTCACAACAATCTTAAGAGTACGCGACAGGCCTAAGTTTATCTCATGGACTTTCATGGGAGACTGAGCATTTGAATACTGAGCCCATCCTTCTTACTGTTACACTATGAAGAAGAAAAATACTTAGTTTTTTATACCCTGCTTTTCGCTATTCAAAGGAGTCTCAAAATTTCTAACAATCACCTTCCCTTCCTCCCCCCCACCAGACACCCAGTGAGGTAGGTGAGGTGGAGAGAAACTGCTCTGTGAGAACAGCTTCTAAAAATCAGTGAAGACTTACCTGCAGTCACCATTGATGCTGCAGAGGATGGCAGGAAGTCACACTGGGGATTGAGACTTGGCAGCATGAAGGGTGGGTGCAGAGGTGTTGTGGTGCATTTGCAGCATTGGGAATGAGGTGTGGGCCTGGGATGCCTTAAAAGGCACCATGTGAAAGGGGCCCAGCCTCCTGTGCCAGACCAGCTGCCAGAAGAGCTTCCCTCCCACCCACACTGTTATGTTGGCTACTATTGTTTATGTCATAATGGCCACTGTCAAATGTCTTTGAATCACATTTTGTCACAACTGGCAGCTTGGCCATGGGTTGTAACATGCTTGGGGGGAGTTCTGTCTGCCCATCAGACTCTCCAGGTTAGGGATCTCCTTGTGAGGCAACAGGTCTGCGAGTGGGGCGGACCCAGTGGGAGTGGCATGGGGCTTGCAGTGCCAGGTAGCCCACAGTGGGACCAAGGGAAGTGGGTGCCTCTCCTTGGCACTCAGGGTTTACTGTGCTGGGTGGCCTGGGATGGGGCCAAGGGATGTGGGTGCTTCATTGCCACTCCAAGGTTTACAATGTCAGGTGGCCTGGGATGGGGCCAAGGGTAGTGTGTGCTTCCTCTTGGCACCCCTGGTGGACACTTCCCTATGGTAGGAATACAGTGGCAAGGGGACCGACATTCTTGGTGAGGGAACCAGGTTGGCCCCAGGGCATCTTGAGTGAGATCCCAGTGGAAAGGGGACCTATGTTCCCAGAGGGGAAACCAGGTGGGTCCCAGGGCACTGCTGGGGTCTGGGCTGTTGTGGACATCCAACTAGTCAGGCTCCCTCTCCCATGCTGCGTCAACACTCCTGAAGATCAATAATAAAGCTGTGGCCTTGTTTAAACCAATGGAAATGTATGCATGCCTTCCTTGAGCCTAAGATGCCCTCCCTCCTTCTCCTGGGCGGTGGCGAGGGTGCAGGGCCGGTCTTCGCGGGGACTGCTTGTCGGTAGGGAAGGGCCATGGCTCACTCATCCTCGACGTGGCAGCCCTGCTCCTTTCCTGGCAGTGAGCCATGTGGGGACGGAGTGTGGGCATGGAGTCTGGGGTGGGCCAAGTGGCCAATAGGAAGGCGCGCTACGTGCGCCTCCCAATTAGCCACTTGACCCCGAGTGGCACTCAGAGGGGCCCAATCAGGAGCCGCTTTGCGGCTCCAGATGGGCCCTCCCCGAGTTTTTATCCTGGACAGGTCCCGCCCTAACTCCTCCCCAACAGGCCTTACTGCATTATTAAGTCTGCGGCGCAGCACGTCGCGGGCGGTTTAAAGATAGTGTCTACAGAGCATCATTACTCAACAGCATATGCAAAAATATATCATTTGGAAATAATTTGGTGCAGTACTGTTTGCTGGCTTACAGCAAGTTTATTCGACAAATTCTTGATAATATCTGATGTCTTACAGCTCATACCATATTTCTGATAAGAAGCATTATTTCAAAGATAACTATGGTGATAAGATCTAAAACAGAAAGACAAACCACTGATATTTCAGATCTGCTTTGGCTGGTAACAAACAGATGTTGAATTGCATCAAAACATAATCTCCCTTCCATACAGTTCATTTAAAAAGAGCATTAACTGCCTTAATTTATGTCCCAAACACACTTATAGTTAAATTAATGGAATTGTAACATATGATATCATTTTTTGCTTCATAATATATCTTATGTGCATCACTACAAGTGTGCTAATCCTGCAGTGGCCGGAAGGACAGCAAGCAAGCCTTCTTTCTGCATGCAAATTTTGTGGCAGTCACTATTAAAACAAGCAAATAAACAAACTGCCCTTTGACTTTTCTGTGATTCCAAGATATTTTTTTTTTTGGGGGGGGGGAGGAGGAATCTTTATGTGACTCCCACTGATTTTAGTGTAAGACTTCCAAGAAAGCAGGTTTCAGAAGAGAGCTAAACAGCTTGAATCTGAACATGTTTCCTTGGGGAAATGCCAACGTTTGAAAAAGAAGAACAGTCTTTGCTAATTTGCTCCAGTAGCTTTTGGACATAGCACCATCTGCACTAATTGTACCATTGAAGGCAGAGCCATTCTGAGTTCCTGTACTTAGCCAGTAAAAATCTGAATAGCAATATTTGGAGACAACATTAGGGGAAGGCTTTGGTCTCTATATCCTATTGCTAGACCTCCAGAGATACTGACTACCGCCTGAGACAGGAAGTTGTACTAAAAATGGACCATTGGGTACTCACCTGCAGGGCTGTTCTTAAAAAAATCAAAGATGTACCATGATTCAGATCTGTGAAAATCAAGCACTGACCAGCTCAGTGATGTTTGAACACCCAATCACATCCTGTTCCCCAGATGTGAACTGAGAAATAATCAGTTTGATTGTTCACCAACCTCTATGTGACTGTTTGGCAAATTGCCTCGTGTAGCACAAATGGCTTTTTGCACATGCATGTTGTGACACAATCCCATTGATCTTGAAGAATAATTGTTTTTATACCTGACTTTTCTCTACCTTAAGGAGTCGCCTCCCCTTCCTCACCCCACAACAGTCACCTTGGGAGGTAAAGTGTTCTTAGCTGTTCTTAGCCACTACATCTCTAGGCTAAACAGACCAAGCTCCCCCAACCTTTCTTCATACATCTTGGTCTCTAAACCCCTCACCATCTTTGTTTCCCTCCTCTGGACACATTCCTGTTTGTCAACCATCCCCCTACAACATGCATGCACAGTTCTGCAAAACCCAGATATAAAACTGCTTAGTAAGGTATTTGGGTTGTTGGGCACTGAACCAATCATATCTAGTGCACAAGTCATGCCTGACCGACAAAGTGATGCATAGTAAATTTGACTGTCAGACATGTTTGTTATGAAATCTGCAGAATCCCTGAATATTGGTCAACAGCTTATAATGAATTTGTTAGTCCTAATAAAGCTATTGTTTTGATCTAAATGTCCCAGGCTAGAAGTCAGGCAGAGTTGGCCCTGGCTACTATTTGGATAGGGACTCTAATATTCCTGATAGACAGGCAATGGCAAACCATCTCTGAACATCTCTTGGCTTGAAAACACTACCAGAGTTCCTCAAAAGTCTCTGACTTGGCAGCAAAAAAGGTAGTCAGATAGATAGGTAGATAAAGGTGATTAGATGAAAGCTGATAAGATAGACGATAGAAGATAGAGGGAGGAAGGGATAGATGGATAGATTCATGTATTATTGTTAGTTTTGGATTTTTTCCCCAATGGATCAACATGGATACCAGCAGTTTTTTTAAAGAGCTTCATAGGCATGGTTCAAACAGTATGAAGTAATAGTTTATTTTGATTACTAGATTTTAAGCCCATTTTAAGAAGCAATAAAATGGGTGCTAGAAAGGGGCGAGGGACGGCGCGGTGATGTGGGAAGAGATCTGTGTGGGCAGGGAGGCAAGGGGAAGAAGGGCATGGTGCGAGTCTACCGCGGGGGAACCTTACTGGGGGAGGAATTCGCGCTGTGAAGGAGGCGAGGAGGCGTCCGCGGCGTCGTTTGGGGCTGCGGCGTCGCGCAGAGCGGCTTGGTGGCGGCGTGTTTCTGTTGATCTGACAGGAGGTTGGCTGGGCGCAGGAGAAGGCTGGCTGGGCCACCCCCACCCGAGGCTTTCTGCAGCCTTCTCCCGGCCTCCGGAGCGCCCTCGCCGCGTCTCTGATGCAGCGAGGGCGCTCCGGAGACCGGGAGAAGGCAGGCCGGCCACCCCCCCACCCGAGGCTCTCAGCAGCCTTCTCCCGGCCTCCGGAGCACCCTCGCCGCGTCAGAGACGCGGCGAGGGCGCTCCGCCGTCCGGGAGAAGGCAGGCCGGCCACCCCCCCCCACCTGAGGCTCTCTGGTATCGAGGCTGCTCCGTCATATTCCCTGGGCAGGTGAAGCAGCCAATGGGGAGCTGCGCTTTGCGCGGCTCCCCATTGGCTGCTTGGGGCGGGATGTACACTTGGAGGGGCCAATCAGGAGCCACTTCGCGGCTCCTGATTGGCCCCTCTGAATTTTTATCCCAGACAGGGCCCACCCTAACTCCTCCCACACAGCCCTTACTGCTTTATTCAGTCCGTGGTGCTCCGCGCCACGGGGCTGTTTAAAGATGATCCATTTGTAAAACTAGGATTTTCACAGACTATCATTCAAGTACTGTTTTGCTTTGATAAATTCTGGTGCTGTTGCTTTTGTCCTTTGGCTACCTCCTAGGTAGACACCAAGCTTTGATCCCAGTTTGCCCTTCTTTGAAAACAGTGCCAGAGAACAAGAGAGGATAAAGCGAAGTTGGCCACATTCATATTGTGTTACAGAACCATCCATTCTAGTGGTTATTAATAAATCAGTTCCAAAATATGGCTTCCGAATCCAGTTTGATGTACTCCATAATTAATGGAACAGTCCATGTTCAGAACAATCAGACTAAACATAGGGTTGGCTCCAGACAGCTTTTTCATTCAAACTCACCCTTTTTACCTCCTTACTGTTGCCCTGACTCATATGTGTTTTGTCCATGCAGGTCTCACTGTCGTTAACAGTCTTTTTAGCACTTTTTGGGGAGGGTAATCAAAGTGTGACCTTTTTCCCCAGGGAAAAACTGTTTGGATTCAACTCACAGTTAATGTAAAGGATAGCTTTGTGTGCCATCTAAGCTGAGCTACAGAGATTTTGACATTTACAGGTTGTATATGAATGCATGCACACATGAGTAAGAACAGGATATAAAAGCCAGAAATAGTAGTTGTATACTTTGTCATTTCCACACCTTGATCATTCACATTTAGATCCATCATTGCTAGTAATAATGAAAAACTATTTCTGATTCAACCACAAGACCAAATTAACCTGCAGGCATCTCAGAATAACTCCAAATCTGCCTTGAGGTACTTAAATTATTAGGCTGTTTTTTTTTTGGGGGGGGGGGAGAAAAAAGGGGTCCTGAAAGAGTTATTTGGCAAGCTTTGGGAGACTCTGAAATCTGAGCTAACTCAGGAATAGTGTTTCATTTGAAATTTACCTCAGGGAAACTGCAGGGCAGATCTATCTGTATATGCACTGTGCTAAACTGCCCCAGGTATCTCTGTTTTTTTAATGTTCAGATAACTTTCTCTTAGAATATTTCAAATTCAGACATACGTGTACATGAAGAGGAGAATACTTAAAAAAAATAGTGTTCTAAGAAAGGAAAAAAACACACATCTGATATATTCTTTCCCAGTGTTTCATAACAAACGCATTTACAAATATCATAAATACTGCTGTAGAAGAATTCTAAAATGTAATGAAATATGTAAGTTATTAAGTCATGTCAGTTATTGAAAATTAAATTTTGTCAGGCAGAGGAATCAAAATAATATTGCCAAGATTTTTACATGTACGTAAAGAATTCAAGTAGGAAGAAATAAATGTTGATATTTGGTAAGAATTGTTTATGGTTTAGTCAGTAGCTTTTTGTCCCCTCCTTTTCAATGCTGGTTTCTGTAGAATTTGCCATTTACACATGTCTTGTAACCTTATTCTGCTATAATAATTAAGGGATGGATAGTAGGGAGACCAGCCAGACACTGGTTTGCAGGACGTGGGAAGTTTGGTGGTAGGAGGTGGGTCAAACAAAGGTGTGAGAAGCATGATAGTGGAAGGGCTAGGAAAAAATAACCTTTCTCTGACACTAGTGTTGTGCAATGTCAGATAAAAACAACAACAAGACTGCCAACCTTACAAAATTACCTTGCAAAAAAGAATATGGACCTGGTATGACAAAAACCTAGGCATGGAAGGGTGAAACTGTTGCCCTGGGGAAACTGGCCCCACCCAGATTTTCTGTCCTCCACCAATCCTGGACAAAAGACCAGGGAAGGGGATAAGCAATATTGTTCAGATATTTTTTTTTATCTTTGGGGCATTCCCCATTCCAATGAACTCAGGACTTGAATGTGTTGGTTTGGTGTGGGACACTGTGGAGAGTTTGGCCATCTGCTTGGTGTACCGGCCACCTTCTGTACCAGCAGATGCCCTGCTGACATTCTATGTGTTGGAGGTCAGGTGAGCACTACAATATCCATGTGGAGACATAAGATTCATGATGAGGCCTCAAGTACATCTTATAAGACATTTATGAGATGATAGAGAAGGCTACGAAGAGAGATTATTTTGCAACTTCTATTACAAAGTTTAGAATAATTAGATCTTCATCATTCTTATCTAAAGGATCATCCCAAGTTACCCAAAAGACCTCAACTGTGAGGCCTTTGTGTGCTTCTTCATGGAGAAAATCTTGTCGCTCAAGTTGGTTAATCCCTCTAAGAAGAGGGATATTGTAACCTCAGGGTTAGTCTCCTCCTCTGTAGGTCTTTCCAGACACTTTGGAGATGGCATTTAAACATTAAACATGGTAGCTATGCACAAAGCTGTATCTGGTCTTGGTTGCTAATATTCTTGGTAAACTAGAGCTAGTTTATAACATACTGCTTATCTGACTTATTTTCTGGGAAACAGATCACCATTTACAACCTCTATCTGACAGGATGTCAAAACAACCTAGCTAATTATGTAATGGACCAGATTAAACTGTGAGTTAGGTAGGTAAGTCCTTAGGGCATTCTTCACTAGCCAAATGTTTAGATGCTGATTGAATACAGCCCATAATTTGATTTGCTGTACCCAAAGCATGTCATTGGAATTCATTTATTCAAAACAGGCCATTGGGACTCTTAAAAGGGATTTGGATTCTCACTGGCTAAGAGGAAAATTAGGAACACATGAGGGGGATGACTGATTGCAATAGATATTAATTTCCCACAGGGTCTGTAAAACAGAGCTCTTCTGCCAGGCATTTGGTTGATGGTGGGCTCCCAGAAAATCTAAGATCCTCCCCTCTCACCCTGAAACACTCTCTTTCACAGTACCCTGTATGTGGGAAAGAATATGGAGGAAATCATGGCAAGTAATGTGATGAAGATGTAAGGACACCAATTACTGTTTTAGATAGTTCAACTGATAAAAGTGTTTTATTATAGGTTTTCATGGTTGTACACAGCCCTGAGATGGTTGGGCTGATAAGGACGAAGAGAATAGACAGACAGACAGACATTAATTCTTGCTTTTAAAAAATTGCCTGGCCCAGCACTATCAATATTGAAATCGCCAATTGAGGCATACTTTGGGAAAGCTCAACAGAAAAGGTTGACTTGTCTCCAGTACAAAGACTTAATATCAAAGACTGGCAAGTTCAAGGATATACAAACAATAAAGAAAGAAGGAGTAGAAATTCAATGGTTAGAGTACAACCAACTAATATCTAGATTCAAAGCAGAGTTTCAGCAACCGTTAAATCTAGAGGCTCCAATACCAGAGTTTGAAAACTTAGTAATCCAAGATAAACCACATTTACAGGGCCAAATATATAAATTGTTATTAAGGTATGAGACAGAAATGGAACGGGTTAAACCATGTATGATCAAATGGATGCAAAATATTGAGGCTAATGTGACAATGGAACAATAGGAGTTACTATGGTCTAGAATAGCAAAGTATACTAATAGTCAAATACTTAAAGAAAATTGGTATAAAATGTTTTATAGGTGGTATGTAACACCAAAAGTGATCGCTAAAATTGCCAAAAATTGCAACAACAAATGTTGGAAATGTGATGATAAAGTAGGCTCTTTTTTTCATATGTGGTGGAGATGTGAAAAAGTTTACAAGTTTTGGGCAAAAATACATACTATTATGCAGAAAATGTGGGGTCTTAGATTTCCTATGAAAGCTGAAGCTATGTTATTAAGTGTTCCTCCGCAGTGCCTCCCAACCCATACACAAAGCTTTTTCTTCTATGCGACGACAGCAGCAAGACTAGAATTGGCCAAGAAATGGAAAACGCAAGAACTACCCTCGATAGAAGATTGGCTGAACAAACTAGCTGACTTTGCCAAGATGGCTAAACTGACACTAATAGTTAACAGAAGAACAGAAGAAGCCTTTCAAGAACAATGGGGCCCTTACCTGTACTATTTAGGAAAATAATACAAAAGGGATTGAAACGGGGAACTAAATGTATTAAGTGAAGAGCATAACCTTTCTTTTTTCTGAGCTAACAATGTAGATTGCATGTATTTCACTATCTTTAACTCTGGAAAATCAAAATCAAAATCATAACAAAAAAAAATTGCCTGGAACACTGTGAAACCACTTTCTTCCTTGCCTACCAGAAAACCTAACTTATACTGCCATGACCAAATCATGACCTGAAAAAAGAGTTTCTTTTCTATATATTTCATAAAATTTGGACAAATGAATACCTTACACATTGTTATGTCTCACAGTAAAAGACATTGCATGGATTAATTGTACTTAAGCCATAAATCTATGGTACCCAGTTTCCAGGTGGTGGCTGGGGAATCTCCTGGTATTACAAATAATCCCTAGGTTACACAGATCAGTTCCTCCAGAGAAGACAGGTTATTTGGTAGAAGGAGACTATGGTCTTAACACCCCAATGAGGTCCCTCTCCCCCAAAACCCCACCTACCCAGGCTTCACAACCCAAAATCTCCAGGTATTTATCAGCTACATAAAACAATATGTAAGTAAGTAAGTAAATAAATAAATAAATAAAATGCTTTTGTGAGGCACAGTGGATTATGTTAAACATTTCTACATGAAAAAACAATGTTCTAGCAAGTGAATGCATAGGTTTCTATTGAGGAGAATCCAGCCATCAAGGAATTCTGAGGGAAGAGATTTAATAAATAGCTATGATTAAATGCCTCGCTGCGTAGTTAATGGCGCCCGTGGTAAGTGGCAGCCGTGCTTTGCTGTAAGATATAACTTTTTGGGAACTTCTAAAACCTGTATAAGAGTTGTGGTTTGTTAGTGTGATATCATGAGTGTTCATCTTTTATGCTTTACCTTTTCTTTCCTACAGAGTTCACAGAACTAAGCAAATGTCTCCATGATGAATCTTCATATTACCAAGGGAATCTTATATGTAGGAGAAACCACACAGTAATTAAGAGCTCAGTCTCCTTAAGGATTATAACTGTAGACCTACAGTGTAAAGTGCATTCATACACATCCTTACATAAAACAAAATTCTAGTTTTAATGAAAACAAATACCCTGCTGAAACAAACAAACAACACTCAGATATAACTTTGAAGAGAAAAGCCAAAGTAAGGTTTATTTAAAACTCTTATATTGATTTTGAAAACTTTTGAAAACTATTGGTTTGTTCTCTAGAGAGGCACATTCATAGATACAACTATCCTATTCTAATGTCTTCATAATGAATTGTTGGTGATTTCTATTTTGGCATTTGTGCATTTCTCCCCTGAAAATGGAAGGTTTTGCATATTTAGGAAATGATTGCTCTTTATTAAATTCTAAAATAGAACTTGGCACTGGGAATTAAAAACCTAATACGATATCCCTGGAATATTATAACTGATTACTGAACATGATATTGAATATTAATTTGCACAAATTTTAAAGCCTTTTTTCTGATGTTAGAAGGGATGGTGAATATGAATGGGGAAGGGTGAGTACGATTGTGATAGCAAGGTCCCACATCTGACCTATACTTTTTATTGGAATGCATGTTTAGATCTCAGCAAGAAAAGAAAGAACTCTGTGCATATTTGCTTGTACGTGCTATATATGCACAGTTTTGGAAAGCATATGCAGGTGTGGAGTTTGCCACTTCCTTCCCATACTCTTCCATACATATCCATTAATCTTTCCTCTCTAAAACATCTACATGAGAGCTCTGTGGAACATTCAGAAGTCTACTCCATGTTTTAGTATAGTTCTATGTGTTGGAATATGCAATATCTGTAGTGTGCATGATACAAAAATATATGAAGAATGTCCTGCAGGGGGCATTGGAGAAGATGTGTATTTAGCATAGTTAGATTAGGAGCTTCTTGATACTTTTTCAGTTAGTCTTCTCCAGTGTCCTATTTGTCTCACTGTGGACTTCCTGCTCCTTTGAGCATACTTTCTCTCAGCTTGCTTCAGCAAATACACTGAATGAAGACAACAGAACAATTATACTTTTAGGTCTCTCTATTTTTCCTCTCCTAATTCACAAAGTTGTTTATCTTCACAATAAAGCTATCATTATCTTAAGCTTCCTGGTGCTTTCCTTTTCTTTGCAGATTTAAACTCTGCCAACACCAAGAGACTTGAATCTACAAAAGATCTAGGCCAGGTTTTACTTATGAATCGATTTAGTGGTGGTGGGGTAACAAAAGGGAATGGAGCATTATTGGTGTTGCACCAACATTACATCACTTTTGGGCAGTGATGACATTGCAACAGGGGACACTCTATCATACACTAGAAACTCTATGTTTATAGCACGCTTTCTCAACCAGGGTTCTGTGAAACCCTGGGTTTTCTTGATGGCCCTGGAAGGGTTTCCTGGATAGGTGGGAGTTTAGGTATATGTTTATGTTTATGTATTTTTTTTAAAAAAATGTTAAACATTTATCATATGATAGGACCATATATAGTCATGTCAAACCTGCCTAACATAATGCTTAATTAAGAGTCTGGGGGGGGGAGAAAGGGGAGGGGTCCCAGGTGGGCATGTACACAGCTATGCTTCCCAACCATATTCTACATGATCATGCCATTGCTCCTTGTTTCTGCTGTCATCCCTTAGCATGATTGTTCTTGTTCATCAAGGCAGAGCTATTTCCCAACATTCACCTGCACCTGTTTACCCAAATGTCCCAATGTCATTCTAAGGCAAATTCATTAATTAATCTCATTTTTGAAGCAATGCTGTTAATTTAGAATCCGGTATTCCAACATTCTATAACATGGGCAGCAAAGTACCCATTTGGCAGCACAGAGATAGCTAACAAGCTGACCTTTGTAGCATCTTAAATAATGTTTTGGAATTTAATTATAAGCTGGCATTTGGGTGATGTCCTGTAAAGCACATCACTGAGATTAAATAATTTTTAAAATGAGAAACTATAGATTGGCAGGCTGGTAAACCATTAAAGAAAAAATCAGCTCTCAGATTCTAAGTGGCGCCAATGTACTTAGTACATGCTTTTCACGGTTGCCAAAGCAAGAGCAAAAGATGAAAAATAAGGGCACTTTGGCCTTCTCCTGTCTAAAATAAGGGACATCCATTATATTCTGAGAAAGTGTGAAATGTGGAAATAGGGACATCTATTATATTCCATGAGGCTGGGATAGTACGGAGCTAAAGGCTTCTGCAGGTTACAAGGAACTGCTCTTTCAAATAAGTGACAGCCGGCAACCTTATGATGAGATCCTTTGGTGGACAACAAATACTAAATAACTGTGTTACAGTTGCAATTCATTCCTATGGGGGGAGAAGAAAGAGTTCCACTTTGACAGTTGAAACAAGTCCTATATTTTCAAGCTTTCTTTCCTCTGTGCTGAGCCATAATGTGAAATTGTGACTTTATTTATTTGCCCCATTCATAGGGCTGGATCCAGCCTGTTTTGTCCTTCAGTCTTGCCAGGTTCTTCTCCTTAGTATAAACTTCATTCCATATAGCTCTTGGCCACCCAGGTCCCAAAATCCTCGGCAAATAAATATAATAATATCCTTTTGGGACAAACAAAGGGAAGCCCTCTTACCATCTTCATAAGTGGGAGAGGTGACTGGACCTAACCCAGTGAGACTCAAAATGGATTATGCAGTTAACATGATAGGAATTTATTTTATTTTATAATTTGATTTATAAGACAACCCCTCTTGGCTCAGCCATCTTGGGACAGTGTATATCATTAAAATATCTAAAACAACATTGGTATCCTTTACTTCCAGGCCTCTCCTACCTTACCTTCCCATTTTGATAGTCAGATCCAAATGTTACAGGGGAGAGTGGGGGATGTTATTGGTAGCCAAGCCTTAACCCAATGCCTGGTTGAAGAGCTCCATTTTGCAGGCCCTGCAGAACTGGGTAAAAGGGTCTGCATCTCCTCTCGGTACAAAACATGCAGCCAGCATTGCAGTTTTAAAAATCTGGATTCCAAAAGAAGAGAGCATTCACTTGAAAAAAAGCTGTATAATCGCTACAGTAAAGCAGGGTTACAATATTGGCAATGTGACAAAAAATAGGTTAAGGTTGGCAATGAACAATCCAAGAATAACTGCCTACAGTTTCACAGACAAGCCTCAGCATCAGGGTTTCCAGATATGAGTTGGGAAATTCCTGGATATTTAGGGATGGAGAATTGGAAAGATGGGGTCTAGGGAGAGGAGGGACCTCACTGGAGTATAATGCCATTACAACCACCCTTTGAACAGCCATTTCCTCCAGGGGAACTGATTTCTGTCTGATGATCTTCTGATGATCAGCTGTAATTGTGAGAGATAGCCAATCCCCAACTGGAGGCAGACAAACCCTGAATACCACCCTGTTCCCTTCGTAGAAACACCCTTCTAAACAATCCTGTTGCATACATTCTGTAGACTGAGAGAAATGGGGGAGCTTTTCCTGAGGTCATAGGGAATGCCATTCTAAATAAACTGCCTGAACGTGGGCTACTCTATTAACAGTGCCAACCTAAGGTCAAACTTCTAAGATGTTTGAAAGAAGCAACTCTTCTCAGGATGCCACTGTAATGTTGGTCAATTACAATCCATCCAATCAGGAAATGAAACCATGGCTCAAAGTTTATGACCCAAGGCAATTGTGCACCAGATAAATATAGTGTAATGCTAACCATAGGTAGTCATTATATTCCAGACACTTCACATGACATCGCCAACATCCAGCATCCAAGCAGGAAACTGCTTGCTACATCTGCCATTTTTAAGCGGTAGTTGGGGAATTACATAAAGTATATTCCCCAGCCTATATAATGTGAGCTACAGGAGAGCAACCAGCAGGCTACCAGCGAAAGAAATGTATGGAGGCGAAGAAGCACTATCTCTGTCTCCAATGTCCCACCATTGCATTAGTTGTGATCAGATGAACTTCTTTGGCACCAAGGATCCCCAGTTTATTAGCACTGTGTGAGGTAGGAACACAGGCCCCCAGTGATGCCTCTTGTGCTGCCCTAGCCAGGCACACCCAGTGGCAGTCCAGATAGTTACGCTCTTGGCTGTTAAACCAAGCCCAAATCACAAACTGTGTAGCAGAGTCAGAGTCCAGTCCAGGTCTTAGCACTAACTGTGGCAACCAAAGTCCAAGGGAGAGTCGAGGGGGTGTCAAAAAGCAGCCGAGGTCCATATACCAGGAAAGCTGAGTAAGGAATCAAAGCAAGTCTGTTTACCAGGTTTGTTGTCCAAGAGCCAAGGCCAGAATTCAGGAAACCAGAGATCAGTCAGCTAGAGCTTCATCACAGCAAGGACAGGTCAGAAATTGGAGTCAACGTTATAGGAAAGCTTGCACACAGGTTGCACCCACACCAAGTAGGCACTTCTGCCTTGCTTAAGTGCAGCTTGTCTGAGGGGTTAATTGGCTGCACCTTGGGACTCAATCTTCATCCCTTTAAGCAGCCTCAGCTGGGCCCCATCTAGCGGGACAGCATTCCTTGAGATGGGCGAGCTGTCAAGTTTCCCCACCTGTGTTGTCTCCAGTGCTTTGACAAGCTGTATGGGTTGGGGAGGGGTGTTGCCTCTGACTGGGGGGATGCTGGCACAGAGCGCATGGTGTCTACCTGACTGTGCATCCCCTTTAGGGCTTTGATCATCCTGCAGCACCTCACCACCCTGCCCTGCCTCTTCCTCATCCTCATGCCCTGAGAGCAGCAGCAGCAGAGCTCCTGGTGCAGGTGCAGTCATGATCTCTGGCCGCATGAGCATGACACCTCTTCTCATTTACAAAACACAGAGGCATCTGGCTAGAGAACTTGCATCATATGGCAGTTGTATTTTGCTACGTCTAATGGCGAAACTCAGACACCAGAGTGGATTAAAACTGAATTTTTCAGCATGGGTGAAATCATCTCAAGTGTCTGAAGTGGTACCTCTCACTTTCTGATTCTAGCCCCACCACCACCACCACCAGAGACTGTATTGATGCAGTTATAAACAGAGCCCTTCTACAGGCTTAGAATGGTCTAAATCTGATTAGAATGGAATGATATATTACTTTTACTCTTCTTCCACATGGCAACGTAAGATTCTTAAACCACCCATCAAAATGGCCTGTATTTTGGTAGTCTGGTATAGAACTTCCTGGATTTTATCTTTCAGATAACAACATCATGAAGCAGAAGTTTTGCATCCATTCTCATTGGCTCCAAAGTTCTTTAAATCAATACTCAGGGAGAATACAATTGGGCCTGGGAATTCTTTATCCTTAAATGTGGGGAGATGTTTCCTTCTGAAGTGATTGGCCAGTCTCCTCAGATGGGTAGTTAGGACATAGAGGGGGGGGTATGAGTGACAATGGCTCCAAATTGTATGATCTTATTCTGAAATTAATGTTAGATTTTCTTTCCTGCTAAACCAGAATTAAGGAAGAGTGGAGCTCAGTGCAGAGAGAAATTCAGCAACAATAAATAGGGAAACCTGATTCAAATTAGTAGCCATGTTGGTCTTAAAGGTACTACTGGACTCTGAGTTTGTAGGGAAATCTGAGAACCCATTGTTGAAGATAAGACCTTTTTTTTTCTTTTTTGCACATGTGAAGTACACACACACCACAAAATGAAGAGAAGTGATATGAGCTATCAAGATGCAGACAAATGGAAGAATCCTAATTACTATTGATTCTGCCCTAATGAAAATAAGAGGGAACACACTGTCTTTAATTCCCTATTTCAACTTTTACCAAAGAAAGCATTGTTGCTCTTCTGGGGGAAACAAAGGAACATCAGGTACACTAGAGAGATGGAAAGAAATAAGGGCCAACCTGTGCTGAGCCATTCAAATCTTGCAGTAAACAACACATTCTCAATCCACCAGCTACAGACTATCTCTATTATAGCCTACTAAATTACTTAAAAAAAAGATGTACAAAGAAATGAGCTCTTTTTTTTGTTCCCTCAATGTGAAACATGCGTCTTCAAATAGGAAGAGAGAGAAATTTCTCATATTTTTTTTCACTAATAAATACAAAGTTGCGTTCTCATTTAGAAGGAGCAAATAACTGTGTCTTGCTTTGGGATACCATATGCTTTCCACAGCATTATGCAAATCCTTCCCTTTAATCGTGTTCACCCAAAAAAAAAAAGACGCCATCATTTGGAATGTGCAACAACACTGCATCCCTATATCAGTTATTGCGTATTGAGTCAGCTATGCATTTGACTCATGCTCGTGAGTCATGGTCAAATTATATAAAGCCTTCCCCTTTCCTCACAACCATTAGCCAGTTAGAGAACTCTCATTATATGTGCTAAAATGTACTTTTCTAATATAGGGTTTTTTTCGGTATAAGGTTACACATTCAATAAATTACCTGTTGTATTTCAATGATTATCCACATACATCACTGATCTGATGTAGTTGTGTAATAGACACCTACTTTTACTTTAGATATTTCTCCTAGTGAGCTCATCAGGGAGGGGTCCTAGTTGGAAGGACCTCGTCTCTGGGGCAGCAGCAGGAGAAATTTAGACAAAAACAAAACAAAAACAAGAGGCTGGTTGTGTGACCACAAGTGATGCCATAAATGCTCTATTAACCCCCCAAATCTCTGAGTTCTAGGAATTTGCTAAAGTCCCAGGGATGTGTGACACTATTTCTGGTTGTACAACTGGAAGCATACTTAGGCCAGAGACCTTCTGCTTGCAAAAGGTCATGCTCCTCCACCAAGGTCTAGCCTCTGAGCTAGAAGATGGACAACAAGGACACAGATGAAGAAAGAGGTGCTGGGTGAACATTGTAAACTCACTTGTGACAGGACCAGTAGCAAACATGATCAGCATGTTTTCCTACTTAACACAGAAACAATAAGAGGTTCACACTGTGTTCACCTGGTCTGCAAAAATATTTCCACCCATGATAAGGGACATGAAGCAAAATATTTTGCCCTGTTTACAAACAGAAGTTCATGATGAGTCTATGGTCATGAATTTTCACAAATGTTTAAAGGAGTTCATGGTGTTTTGTGGATGGAAAAAACCCAGGTCTGCACAACACAGTCTGATACCGATGAGTGGCAGGAAGTAAGCTGCTCCCCACTGCTCAGCAATTTTGGGGCCTTACTGTAAACCCCATTTAAAATGATTATGATCCCTATCAACAGAGTTGATGAGGCCACAAACTAGTTCACAAACAAGCCTCCTAGGATTCATGTTTCAGCCATGAGTCATGAACCGAACCGTATTTTCCTGATTCATGCCCATCCCTACCCATGATGTCCATTCCGGCTTTTCCAGAGTCAGTACTACAAAGTCAAACTGGCTACAATATACACCCAGTTTTTAAATCACTGTCTTCCTTCTGTCCCAGCACAAATGAGGCCCAAAGCTGGTTTTAGCAGCAGATGTAAAAATGCATTAATGCATCTAGCCATTAGTGACAATACTCTTATGCAAATGCCAGCATACAAAAGCACACACAGGCACCTCTGCGTTTGCAAGCTGACAAAACCACAAAGCAGAGCCTGTTGCTATGTGTCAACCATCCCAGCAATGCCCTGTTATGTTTGCAAAGAAAAAAAGAGAGAGAGAGAGACAGTGATGCAAAGCAAGTAAGAATCCAGTTAAACGGCAGCATCTGTCACTCAAAAATATCCTCAAGTGTCGTCTGCTTTTTGGCGTGTGTGTGTGTGTTTTTTAATGCTACATGAAGAGCTCAGTGGGAAGAGTGCTCAGCAAGTGAAAAGTCTTGGCAATATTGTTGACAAACTGGTAGGGATTTCTTTGTCTTTGATCCAAGCAGCAGAGAGAGAAAAGAATGAAGCAAAGCAGGCGCTACCACTGCACAATGCAAACTGCCTGGAGGACTTGCGAATTAATCAGCGTTCCTAATACAAGCTATTGCTCAGTAGGATTCTGACTCAATGCTATGTCTTCTATTTCCAGACCTCCGGTTGAGGTCTGGGTGGTTTGGACTTCCATTCTGAAGGCAGTATTGAAGGCGGACTTTGATGCCTTTGGGGCATAGACAGCATTAGCCAACAAACAGCGTAATGGCCTTTCCTGCTCTTGTTAGCCATTGGCTTTGGTGAAAATATTTTGATTTCAGTGTATCTGTGAGAAAGGTTTTTATTTGTAACCCACTTTTTACTACCCAAAGGAGTCCCAAGGAGGCTTACAACTACCTACCCTTCCTCTCCCCACAACAGACACCCTGTGAGGTTGGTGAGGCTGAGAGAACTCTGAAGAACTTTCACTGGCCCAAGGTCACTCAGCTGACTGTGTGTGGAGCCATGGAAAATCAAACCCATTTCTCCAGATTAGAGGCCACCAGTCTTAAGCACTACACCAACCTGGTAGGAGGTACCTGTCCTTTTAAGCTGCTGGGAGGCACCTATCTTCCCAGCTGGCTCTCTGGTTTAACTACTACCCAAGTTGTTAGGAAGATCTGTTTTCCCAGCATTCATTGGACTGTCAGGAGGTATGAAGAAGACTCTCTCAAGCCTACCTTAGAGTTGACAGAAATCTGTTTTCTGAAGTGCCATTAGAAATACTTGACGATCATTTCCAAAGCTCCAGAATGACCTGAAGGCACTTTCCCTTGCCACTGCCACCACACACACAGAAATCAGTACTATTATTCTAAACATTTCCAGCTTGGTGTAATGGTTAGGAGTGCGGAGTTCTAATCTGGCATCCCAGGTTCAATTCTGCACTCCCCCACATGCAACCAGATGGGTGACCTTGGGCTCACCATAGCACTGATAAAACTGTTCTGACTGAGCAGTGATATCAGGGCTCTCTCAGCCTCGCCCACCTCGCAGGGTGTCTGTTGTGGGGAGAGGAAAGGGAAGGTGAATGTAAGCTGCTTTGAGACTCCTTCAGGTAGAGAAAAGTGGCATATAATAACCAATTTCTTCTTCAGCTTCTTCTGCTGCTTCTGCTTCTTCTTCAATATGTCACCAAGCAGGATGTCAGCTCTGGGTTGGGATATTAAGGTCCATATAGGCCATCCAGTTCAATCTCCTGCTCAATGCAGGATCAGCCTAAAGCCGTGCCATTTGGAGTAATGTCAGGAGAAAAAAAACTGGAAAGAATGGCCATCACTTGGGCGATTTCACTTCCAGGGGGAACCAGAACTGGAAAGGAAACAGGAGCAGCCCAAAGTAACCTCAAAGTCTCAAGCCTTCCTGATTTTAATGTGTGGTCCTCCCTGACTCCCTACCTGCCTGTGCAAATCTAATGCAAAACCTTGGGAATCCCATAATGTCATCAAGGGTTTCATAGAATTTCTGAATCTCTCTCCCAATCCCATAAGAGTCTCCAATCCTCCTGTGATTTCTTAATCTTCCTTGACACCCACCAAAACATACCACCAGGATCCAGCTGCTGCTACAGTGGAATAATGCAGTGGGATAGCCTCTTTTCTCCTTTCAGTCTTCCTCCCTTCTCTCCACCAAGCCTTGAACATTGCTCTGACAGTGTCATAGGTGGCAGGAACCCTAAAAATATAGTTCTCTGAGCAGTTGATATCAGGCAGGAGGAGCACAAAATTATTATAACAAAGGCTGGAGAATCTCAAGGTGTATTATATGGAGAAACCACCCTTGTGTCATGGCCCTGGGATACAAGCTCATGAATGCACTAAAGTCGAGTTGGGACTCATCACTGTGAGGATCAAAAAAGTCGCTTTATTGGGAGTCTTGGGGTGCAACTACAGGAACTTGCCATTATAGAGAAACATTGCTGAAGACTTCTCATAGAGAATTTCAGGTACAGATGTATGCTTAGCCCCAGTCCCCCTTCCATGGTATTTGTGCACCAAAAGGCACTTCCGCAGAAAAGTGGTTTTATCTAAAGTGCAAAGCGGAACCATTCTTCAAATGTCCTAGCACTCAGACATGAAGAGCCAGGTAAGGTCATTTGTATTCCTTATGACACGAAACAGTATAAACCATAAAAGAGCAGGAGCAACTTCAGAGGATGGAAGGAACAAGGGAGTGTGGAAGGAAGTCTGAGAGAGCCCCTCTGGGAAGCACAGACCCCTTAGGGCTCGCTCGGCTGAAGGCATTTATCCAGGCCATGGGTACATGACATCTAGAATAACAGTATCACTCCTGTTCCTTTTTTCTTCTCTTTATTCTATATTTTCCCTCCCCATGGGTTCCTTTCCATAGGATACCTTCACTCAGTCAATACATTCCAGACATTCCAGAATGGGATGGCTCTTTTCAACTTCAGATTTATTTACATTACAAGAGCATCACAGAGAATTAAAAAAAAAAACCCTTCAGGCAAAATACACGAAAAGGGATACAAACTTTTGGCTAGAGGCTAGTTATCTAAGAAGATGAACTATAAAGGTTGCCTCACTAAAATTTTAAAGTGAAGATGGTCAGTCATCCATCTCTCCGACAAGATGAATTGAAATCACTAAAGGAGTGAAGAGAAGCCCCTGCACTTTTTTCTAGAACTTCCCCTGCAGGCACCAGCCATAAGCAACAAAGCTCTCTCTACAATCTCTCAAGGACAAGCCTTTTCAGCTGAGATCCACTGCTAGATGCCAACTATCACAGAAAGAACATCCACACATAGGGATGGGATCCTAACAGGAAGTCCTAAAGTTCTTAAAGAAACTTTGAATGGCTTCACCAAAAGCCAACAGATTGCCTGTTTCCTTACATGTGTCACCTAAATGGCAGACAAGCACTGCAAAGCTGCCAATGCTCATGTTTGCTGGATAGAAATTGCAAAGTTCAGTGGCATCATTATTATTTACTTACGTCATAATGGCTTCCACCACCACCTCCCTTCCTACATATACTAATATACAAATACCCAAGATGCTTTCTGGGCAACATAGCCCAGGCAAGTGTATTGGGGAAACCTGGAGTCAGCTCACATTGTTGTCTATGTCTTCCAGTATTCTGCTTCGCAAATGCTTTCCAATATGTTCATACATTTCAAAGCAGACTCCGGGTAGAAGCCAATGTATTTTTTTTAAGTAACTATGACAGCACATGGTGCATTTCTATTTTAAAGAGCATATCCTACTGGGGACTTGGAGCAAATTCAGCAGCTGCCATAATTCAGAAATGGAGGCAGCCCATATGAAGAGCAGATTTCATGCATGCCAAAGCAGAAGGATCTGTTCAGTTTTTTCTTTCTTTAAGGAATGTGTAGAAATAGATTGACTTATTCTCTATGGTTCCCACTCCACCCCGGTCTGTTTCTAATGCTTTTGATTCTGGCATAACCATTTGTCTAGGCTGGCAGCAAAATGTGTAAATCTATTAGGAAGCTGCAGCCACTGAGAGTTATATAAACTAAGTTGCTACTCTAGAGTATGGTTTTCATGCCTTACTTTGCCACACACACACACCGGTAGAGGAGTAGTCATCGATAATGTTGTATATTTGGTGCACAGTTGTGCATTAGAGGCTAAGAAAAAGTGCTTTTCCCATTCCAACACAGTGTCAGTCTTCATTTTTAGAAGCAGAACAAATAGTTGTAACTTATTTCTGACACTACAGCTCCCAGCAGGAACATTTGATCAAAAATGTTCTATCTGTGGTTTCTTCTCTCCCCTCCCCTCCCCTCTCCCCCACTTCCTTTGAACTGGTGAGGCTGTTGACTGGTAAAGCATCAAAAACACCTTTGTAAAATTCAATCCAGAAGTTATCTTGCCACTCTTTGTAGACAAATAAGTATGCATAATTCATAGAGAATACAGGAAATGTCTTCTTTACTGAGTCAGATTGCTGATCCTTCCTTATTTATTTTATTTATTTCTTACTTAAACTTATATACCACCATCCTTGGCCCATGGTGGTTCATATGGGTAGATAAAACATATAAAACCCATTACTGTCAATACAATCAATGGCAGCATAGTTAACAACCTAACTCACTTCTAGGCCCTCAGGTCTACTGCTCACATCATTGTTGCTGCTCCAACAGATGATCCTGGTGATTTTAGCCTGGGGGGAGGGCAGGTTGCCAGAGGCCAGGGGGAACCCAAGATCAAATAATCCCAGTCTCCGCCTTGGCCTCAACCAAATGCCTGGTGGAAGAGCTCCATTTTGCAGGCCCTGTGGAAACCAGCGTGCTCTGTCAGCGCCCCCAGTTCTTCTGGGAGCTCATTCCACCAGGTCAGGGCCAGGGTTGAAAAGGCCTTGACCCTGATTGTGGCCAGGAGATCTTCCGGGGGGGGATTCATACGTGCAGAGCAAAGAGCAACCAGCAGATTCATACGTGCAGAGCAAAGAGCACTGTGGGGGACATAAGGAGATAAGCAGTCCCACAGAGGTAGGACATGGGCCACATATAGCCTTGAAGGTCAAAACTGAAACCTTGAACTTGATCTGGAAACTAACCAGCAACCAATGCAACTGCCACAGCTCCAGCTAGATATGGGCCTTCACCGATGACCTGGTAAGAACCTTTGCAGCCGCATTTTGTACCAGTTGCCATTTCTGAGTCAAAGACAAGTATAGGCCCACAGAGAGTGAGTTACAGAGGTCTAGTCCGGAAGTGACCATTGCATGGATCACTGCGGCCAAGTGTTCCAAGGACAGGTAGGGCTCTAGTAGCTATGCTTGGCATAGTTGGAAAAATGCTGTCCATGCTACTTTCCTGATCTGAGTCTCCATATACAGGGAGGCATCAAAGATCATCCCCAAATTCCTGGCCACTGGCACTGGTGTTAAGTTGTACCCTGCCCACACAGGGAAGATACACTTCCTGATCCTGTCCTCTTCTACCCAGCCACAGGACCGCTGTCTTGGTGGGGCTGAGTTTCAGGCGACTCTGCCTGAGCCATTCAGCCATGGGTTCCAAATAACTGGCAAATGTTTCAGGGGGGGGGGGAGTCCATCAGGAGTTAGTTGGGTGCAATCTGCATATTGTTGACATCCCAGCCCAAAGCCCCAGAAGAGCCTTTCTAAATGAGATCATGTTTGGATGTCTTCTGGAGCGACAATTCCCAAGACATCCACTCCCTAGGAAAAAAATGCCTGCTTTGGAAGCTTATTTGATTTCTACACCACCCTGCCTCACATGTGGGCTCGGGGCAGTTTACAATAGTAAAAGCACAGTTAAAAACAGTACCTCTCCCCGCATCCTCTTAAATATCCTTTTGCTGCGCGAACCGGACTTCAATGGTTTAAAATAAAAGGGAGTCCATCACTCTGAAACTCTGCAAAGTAACATGTGTCCTGATGATGCTCAATATTTTTTTTTTTAGAAAATGAAATAATATAAATAATAACGCAACCCAGCAACGGCTGTCAGAAATTTTTTCAATTGTGGTAGCAATTTCCACACCCATACATACTCTGTTGCCGTCATTAGGGGGAGCATGGTAGGCCACATCCCTGCACATCCTTCAGGTTCACAGTGATCATTTCCTCCTGTGATTTGGTCCATCAGGACGGTAAGGAGGGATGCAAAGAGGGGGGAAAGTAGCTGGCTGATGCTGAAAGAACACAGAAAGCTGGATAATGACATTCTTGATAATATCTCAGCTGAAACGCTGGTGGCCTTTATGCTCTTTATATCAAATGGGAGGAGGGATTCCAAATCCATTTCCATGGTAACTGAAATGGAAATAGCAGCTTTGAATGGAGGTATCTAATTTACTCGCAGTTATTGAATCTGCATGGCCAATTGTCTCTATTAAGCAAAGTTGAAAAAAGAGGGCATAGGATTGGTGAGTTTTCATCAATATACTTGGGTATCGTGCTTTTTCATTTAAAATACTGTTTAAAATATCATTCAAAAGTTGCTTGACCACAAGCAAAAAAAGACACAAAGCTTCCTGAGAGAGCAATAAGTAAGCATATAATTGTGCTGATTTGATACATGACGTATCAAAGACAGTCATGTTAAAGATGAGTTTTTTTTATCAATGAGATGAATATAAAGCATGTGCTTCCTTTACTATATTAAAGTACAGCTGGATTGGTCCCAATGAGCATGTACAATGAGACAAAAACAGTGTATTTACTCAAAGGAAGACATTTTTTTTCCCCAAGAGATCCTCATATTATATTTTCATACAAGTCTGAAGTATATTAAACTAATCTTATTTGATCCTGCCTATCTACTTATCCTATGGTAGAGGACAGGAAGGCCTGGAGGATCATTGTCCATGGGGTCGCAATGGGTCGGACATGACTTTGCAACTAACAACAACAATCTACCTATCCATATACCTATCATCTTTAACCACACCTAGAGGAGTGGATTAAATAATTTGTTAAGGGCCCCGAAGGTGGGCCCTATCTGTAATGAGGAAGGGTGCCCATAGGCCCCTTTCCCCTGGACTGACTAAATGGACTAATCCACCCCCCTTCCAGCTCACCTGCAGCTGCCCAGCCGCCGCCATTACCTGCCTCGCCTGGGAGAGGGCAGGTTTCCGTGGCCTCACCTCCAGCTCTACCGCCTCGCCACCACAGCCCCGGGTAGGCCGCGCCACGGGGGGGGGGTAGGATGAGCCAGATCCAGCTCACACACCACCCCACACCCGCCCTCGGGTCCGGCCCAGCACACCTGCAGAACCGGCCCCGGAGACTCCAGAGCCCTGCTAGCACCCACTGCATTTAGAGTGCAGTGGGCTTATTTACTAGTATATCATATATCATATAAAGGGCCTCTTGTGGCGCAGAGTGGTAAGGCAGCCATCTGAAAGCTTTGCCCATGAGGCTGGGAGTTCAATCCCAGCAGCCGGCTCAAGGTTGACTCAGCCTTCCACCCTTCCGAGGTCGGTAAAATGAGTACCCAGCTTGCTGGGGGGTAAACGGTAATGACTGGAGAAGGCACTGGCAAACCACCCCGTATTGAGTCTGCCATGAAAACGCTAGAGGGCGTCACCCCAAGGGTCAGACATGACTCGGTGCTTGCACAGGGGATACCTTTACCTTTACCATATATCATATATCTACCTACCTACCTGTACATCAATCCATCTGTCTGTCCATCTATCTACCTCTGTCCACCAACCTATCTATTGCTGTGTATATCTTTTTTGTGTGTGGGGGGGTTCATCTTACTTGTAGTATCATCTTCCTTTCAAGAAAATATGGTACAGAGTGTGGTTTGAATTTCTCTTTAAATGGTGCAGAAGGGAACTTTTGGGGCAACACAGCATCCCAGAGTTAAATTAACAGCAGTTCCTAAGTAGGGATTTCTGGCTCCAGAGAGGGTCTGGTGAACTGCCAGGATTCCAACTTGATCCCTAGACTACAGAGATCATCCCCTTTGTAGGATACAGCTGCTTGAGAGAGTGGATTGTATGGCATTATGTGCATCGAGATTCCTCCCCTTCTCAACCACACCCTGCCTCCTGGTGCCATATCCCAAAACCTTGAGGAATTCCCCAACCTGGAGTTAGCAGCCCTAACTTCTTTTGCATACAAGATTTCTATAAACAAATTCAGTTCTGATGGCAACTGAAGCCAGAATTTACTGTTAATCACTGGAAGGGGCAACCTCACATCATTTTCCCCTCTAAAAAAGTAGTCCCCCCCTTCCCAATCCAAGTGCTAAATCATTATTCTAGTCTAGAATGGAGTTTCTAGCAATAAAGGGCTCTTATGAGTTTGCAAAGATAAAGAGGCTCCATTCGTTATTTTATTTCTTGTCAGCACACACAAACCAGATGGGCTCTGCTGCATTGTAAGCCTTGAGCACTCTGCTAAACCAAATAAATTTAACATAACATACCTCTGAGAATTGTTGTGAGGATAAAATGGAGGAGGGGAACTACATCTACAACTCACTATGTTCCTTAGAGGAAGGTCAGGATATGAATGAATGAATGAATGAATGAATGAATGAATGAATGAATGAATGAATGAATGAATGAATGAGTCAGTCAGTCAGTCAGTCAGTCAGTCAAATCAATCAAAGCAAGGATTTCTGAGTTGATGATTTCCACCCTGAGCCACATGGGAGGGCAGTATATAAATTAAATTAATGATGATGATACAAACAGAACTCTTTCCCAATTAAAAAGAAATGCTGCAATTGTGTAGTTTTTATCAGTGATATAGCTGTGTGTCTGTGTTTTGTTGTTTAGGGTAATCGGAATACTAAAGACAGAATTAAAAGGGCTTATTATTTATTATTATTATATTTAATTTATATACCACTCTCCCAATGAGCTGGCTCAGGGCAGTGTACATAGCACTGACAATGGTATCTGGAAGAAGCTCCCTGATGGTTGAATCCTGTAGCCTCATATAGATGGTTCAGTATTGGTGGACAGTCTCCAAACCAATGCTAGTAATAGCAACAAGAAAACTACTGACTGATTGTTGAACTCTATGGCTGCCTTATGCTATAAAACTGTGCCTATGTACTTCTCCTCCAGTTTTACAAAGAAACTGAAATCAGTCTATAGTCAATATCAGAGATTTCCAGGCCAGCTGGGCTTGCAAACGAATATGCATTTAACCAGCAATGCCAATATTCCTCACTCCACTTCTTTCAGCATACTCTCATCAAAAGCAATGAACAAATCTTAGTACCTGGCACAAAGATTACCACATAACATCTGAGTCCAAAACGCATTAACTTGACACTGTACATCTCATTGATTTCAGTGGCTTCTGCTTCCAATCAGGTGTGCTTATTGGTCACAGCCAGAGGTGGAGACTCTGATCACAACTCCGGTAATGGAAAGATGGTTCTACTCAGCAAACCATTTGCACTGTGTTGTCACTATTAGAATCAATGGGTTGCCCTAGAGCAAGTGGCTTAACATTCTAAAGTCTCTGCCACTGAAATCCTATTGGCTGTAGCAAATCATGCTATTTGGTCACAATGCAATGGCTGGTGTGAGGACAAAGTTCTGTGGGTTGGGACAGTCAATCAAAAGACTGAGGGCAAATGAGGTCAAGGGCAGCGAGGGCCCTAAGAGACAGCAGGACTTGGGAAGAAAATGATGACACAAAACAGTGTCAAAATGAATCTTTGAGAGTGTGGCTACAGCTAGAAGAGGGCAACCAAGATGGTGAGTGTGGTCTTCCTCTTAAGAGAGATGTTTACGGGGAAATTTGATAAAGATCTATATAACGTGGCAGGAGGTAGAAAAAGTGGTCAGAGTGAGCTGCTTCCTCTCTCATAATACTAGAACTTGGAGCTCCTCAATGAAATTGAATGATAATAGAGTCAGTATGAACAAAAGGAAATGCTTCTTTATTCAACAGTATTGTGGATTTCACTGCCAGGAGACATTGTGGTGGCTACAAGCATGGATGGCTTTAACAGGGAGTTGGCGGGATTCTGAGAAGAGATATCCACTAACGGCGACTACCCATGGTGACTAAGGGGAACTTCTGTTTAAAGAGGTAGCAAAGCTCTGAATTCCAGGGCTGGGAAACAACCTCAGAGGGAGACCTCTGGACCCGGTTTGTTAACCCTTTATGGATATGGTATATGAAATAGGATGGTAGACTAGAGTCTGCTTGGTGTAGTGATTAAGAGTGGTGGCTTCTAATATGGAGAATCATGTTTGATTCACCACTCTTCCTCCACATGCAGCCAGCTGGGTGACCTTGAGCTAGACACAGTCTTCTCAGAGCCCTCTCAGCCTCACCTACTTCATGGGACAACTGTTGTGGGGAGAGGAAATATAGGTGATTTTAAGCCACTTTGAGATTCTTTCAGGTAATGTAAAAACAGAGTACAAAAACAGCTCTTATCTCCAGATGGGCCACTGTTCTGATGAAGCATAGCACAGCTTTTGTTCTTTTATATGTAATATATCTTTGTGGAAGGGGCTGTCAGAGCCTCAGCTTGGCATGCTAAAGATCCTAGCTTCAGTCCCCAAGATCTCCAATCAAAAGGACCAGGATAGAAATGATTTGAAAGACCTCCACCTGAGAACTTGGAGAACCATTGTCAGTCCCAGCAGACCATACTGACCTCAGTGGATCAAAGGTACAATTCAGCATAAGAAAGATGGATGTGTTCATGTGATCTGACTTCTACAGAATATATTTACACATAGACATGTCATGACCTGGCTAGCCCAAGCTAGCCCAGTCTCACCAGATATTGGAAGTTAAATAAGGGTGGCCCTGGCTAGTATTGGATGGGAGGCCACCAAGGAATGCCAAGGTCATGAAGTGGAAACAGGCAAACTGCCTCTAGATGTCTCTTGCCTTGAATTCAATTGTGGCTTGAGAGCACTGCTTACCACCATGCATATACACGACTGGTACTTACCAGATGCCTGACACCTAACCTGGCTTTTTGGAAACAAAACAGAAGCAGGAAAGACAATGCTCTACAGCCTCCTTGCTTAAATTGATCTTACCGTATGCATTTTCATTTTTTTATCCAGCAGGGGAGAACAACAAAGTACCATCACACTGCAGAGATATTTGAATTCCTAATGAAAGCTGCCCTTTGAGTTTGTTACCTGCCAGTCTTTTCCCACCCAACTAGGGAGGTCAGGCGAAGAGCATTTATTTACATCTTATAAATTCTCTAATCACCTCCATTAATTTCAGCCTTTCCATTGTGGGTACGTGCTTGGTCACTGATTAATGTGTTGGCCGGTGCTTCTTTTCAAATATTTGGATACCCTTCCTCATGAAGAATGCCTAAAAAGAGATTAAGATAGGAACAGATGTTCTCTCCCCCCCCTCTTTTTTGTTTATTCCTCCATGTAAGAATGAAATCAGACTGATTAGATCTTCACTGTTACACATTTATTTTCTTGTCTCCAGATTTCACTCCATTATGAAACCTAAATGAAATCTTTATTCAGTGGCACTCAATGTAAACATTGCTCCTTTTATTTATTCATTTTCTGTAATTTCTCTGCAGATGGCAAATCCAATTGGCATTAAAATCGTCAGTTGTCAGAAGAAACTAGCTTACTTTTCATCCCCCCCCCCTTTATGTGAGTTTCTTTGGTCTTGGTTATTGAACTCACAATAATAATAATTTCCCAATCCATTGCAGTCATTATTTAATCAATATGTATTTCTGGTTCTGAAATAGAGCCACCCTAATTTCTCATGTAAACCCAATGATCTCACAGATGACACTGATCTGCCAATTTGTTATAAAACCAAATGAATTGATTGCTATTTAGCAGGAACAAATTGTGCGTGTACAAAATTATCAGGTGGCAACGACTTTCTGAATACTGCAATATTGACTTAGCATGTATCTAAACGGTTGCTTATCACTGCAGTCCCAGAGAGAGCATCATGCATCTAAATCCATGAACTACGAAGGGATTTTGATAGGGGGTAACTAGATTTAGGATTGCATTGTAAAAAAAAAAAATTAAAGTTCATTGAGGTGGGGATCAACTATGCAAAGTATTCAATAACCTGTTATTCATGATACCAGCCATCACATAGCAAACAAAATATTGGATTTTTATTAACAGCTGAACAATTAAATTACCTGGAATAAAAAGCAGTTGAGTCTTCTGATGAATACCAGTGAGTGATGTGAATTATAAGATTTACCAGAGTTACATTTTTATAAAACCCACAGATGTCAACAGACTAGGAATGGCTGTAACTCTGCTTAGGGTTGCATGAATACTAAAGCAAACTGTCCAAGCTAGGAAGGCAAATGACAAGGGAGACATAAGAGTTCTTTCGGTAAGGATGCCAGACCCCTGACGGGGCCTAGGGGTCTCCTGCTTTATGGGTTCAAGAAAGCAGAGAAGATCCCTCACGATTACCCCCATCCCAAACTTGTAGAACCTTCATTTGCAGCTCCACCGGCATTGTGCCCACTTGCCCTTCACTGAAAATGTGCAGAGCACTTTGTGGCTCTGCTGCAGATGCCCCATGCCACCAGCAGTTCTGCATGTTTCAGGTGGGCAGGAGCAGGTGTGACAGTGGCGAGTGGAGTCTGTGGGCAGGGGAGCCACAAATAGAGGCTCCAAAGTTTTTGTGTGTATGGGGGTGGCAGGAACGATGGCAGTGTGCAGCAACTGCAGGTGGCAAAACCACAAGGAGTCTCTGAAAATGATCCCAGTAGGCCTACAAACTCCCCACCCAGACCCATTCTTAATTTCACCCATACCTGAGAATTTACCCCAATATATATTGCTATATATTTACAAGTACAGTAATGTCAACAAGTATTTTTACTGACTAATTACTGTTTTACTAATCCGGATATATAGAGAATTCTAACTCAGTTCAAAATATCTAGGAACAACCTCATATCACAGTATAGGAACTGTAGTCTAATTTGGTAAATTATGACCATGTGCCCAACTTGAGGATTTTCAACAGCTCAGAAATACCATCAGCTGTGAAGGTACAACAGCAGCAAAAGTACTTGAAATGTAACACTTTTTATATGACACATGACTTATCCAGGATGGCCTAATCTCAAATAGGAACACGCCTCCCAACTGTGTAATCGACCAACAGTGAATGCCTGTCCTAAGCCATGCTGGATGCTGCCAATGGACAGGTGGAAAATAACTTTAAAAATAGTAATAATTTTGAATTGTGAATCAAGGTAATTGCATGAAGTACTGCACTGGACAGAAATGGACACCATACTATGGTCAATTCAGTCTTTTCACACACAAAGGTAAAAGGTAAAGGTAAAGGTATCCCCTGTGCAAGCACTGAGTCATGTCTGACCCTTGGGGTGATGCCCTCTAGCGTTTTCATGGCAGACTCAATACGGGGTGGTTTGCCAGTGCCTTCCCCAGTCATTACCGTTTACCCCCCAGCAAGCTGGGTACTCATTTTACCGACCTCGGAAGGATGGAAGGCTGAGTCAACCTTGAGCCGGCTGCTGGGATTGAACTCCCAGCCTCATGGGCAAAGCTTTCAGATGGCTGCCTTACCACTCTGCGCCACAAGAGGCTCATTCACATACAAAACTAAGTACCAATTCAATAACACTTATATTCTTAGAGTCTCCACAGTGCCCCTGGGCTGGATCCAGTGACAGTGGGTTGATCAAGATGAAATTTTCCATCAACAGAATGGAATTTCTTTGAGCCCCCCCCCCCATCCCATTGATGCATACTGGTCTCCACAAAATGGTGGTCTTGTAAGGTTGCTTGGACCACATTAAGAAACTTCTGGGGATTTGGGGGAGGGGGAATCCTGCAGAGAACAGACATCCATGAGTAATGATGTCATAAAGCCCACCCTGGAAAAAATCTTATGTGGGGGGTATGCCATCCATTATATATTAGGACATCACCCAATGACTCCTAAGAACATCAGGAATAGAGACAGGAAACACATAATGGCAAACAACAATTGTTTAGGTTAATTGTAGGGTTATTGCAACATCTCTTTTCTGTAGTTGTGGAAAGTAGGGAATTGGGGGCACTGTGGTAGGCAGGTATTTGTGAATTCCCTGAATTCTACAAACTAGATGACCCTGGAGGTCGCCTTCCAACTCTATGTTTCTTGTCTATGATTATGTAGTCTATGTACTCTCTGGTAGTCTCCAGGCATGCAGTTTTTCTCTGTTCTTAAGGTTTCTCATGTTCAGTTATCCATTTCCCCCTCACAACAAGCACAGAAATACCAGAACTTCCTAGCAATATTTTCTGAGTCTATTTTCCCCCCCAGAACTAATAGGAAACTAACAAAACTAACAATAACCAACAGGTTCTTAAGCATTTTCTAACTCTGGCAACGAATCATTTCCTCATCTGTGCAACCTTGTTAATTGAAGCATCACCCACAAGAGACATAATTTTTTAGGCATAGCTATTTCCTGTTCTCCTTATTACGTGCCATAGATTTCTCCCAGTCAACGAAAAATGCTGATTCAAATCTTAAATGTGGCATTTCATTAATTAACTAGAACAAGAGAATTTGAACTGTGGGGTAATTGAATAAATTAAATGAAAAGGCGTTCAATTCTCAGATGAACACCATCATATAAATAATAACTCCTTTCTTTGCATCAATCTAAATAGGCACTGAGCCATTTTTAAGCAGCCAAGGACCCAATGTGACAAATTGTCCATCCTTTCCCAGTTTCTTAAATAACTTCACCTTTACTTGCATTGCTCTTTGATACTCATATACAGTTAAATATTTATTAGAGGCCATAGCAAATAGATATGGAGTCACTGGATAATTAGGAGCTTAGGAACATAAATGAGCTCATGAAGCTGCCTTATACTGAATGAGACCATCAGTCCATCATGACCAATACTATCTACTTTGATTGGCAGTGACACTCCATGGTCTCAGACGCAGGTTTCATACATTGCCTACTTACCTAATCCTTTTAAAAGGTGATGTCAGAGATGGAGCCTGGGGACTTTATGCATACCAAACAGATGCTCTGCCACTGACCCACAGCCTCCCTTTCTCTTGACGAACTTCTGTTTCATTTTGGGATGAACGAAGCAGTAGCACAGGCATTTCAACTCTGCAGAGATGGAGGAACCCAAGAAGGTACTGAAAGGCCACTTATATTTGCAACCTATTTTACACACACAAACATATATATCACTAATCACTGCAATAAAAACATAATAAAGCTCAAGTTAACAGCTCACTCCCTACCTGCTTGCCCTTCCCTGGGGGTGTTCCACCAATAGAGGGACAGCACTCTGCCAACGAGGGCCAATCAGCTCAAATTGTATGCAGACTACTCACTCCCTACCTGATTGACCCACCTGGAAATAATTCCCCAATATGAGATGGCCCTCAGAGAGCCAGCTTGATGTAGTGGTTAAGAGCAGCAGCTTCTAATCTGGAGAGCTGGGTTTGATTCCCCACTCATCCACATGCAGCCAGCTGGGTGACCTTGAGCTAGACACAGTGCTGTTTGAGCTGTTCTCCCAGAACAGTCTCTCTGAGCTCTCTCAGCCTCACCTACCCCACAGGGTGTCTCTTATGGGAAGAAGAAGGGAAAGGTGTCTGTAAGCCACATTGAGTCTCCTTTAGGTAGTCAAATGTGGGGCATACAAAACAACTCTTCCTCTTCATCATGTCATCAAGTCCAACTACCATTTTCTTTAGAGGAACTGACCTGGGTCTTTGATTGGGATCTATTTGCTCAATCATACTGAGTTCTCCTTTTTCTTACAGCTCCTATTACATATGCCTTTTGTTCATGTAAATCTCAGCACTTGGCATAGTGCTTAGAGTGTTGGACTCAGACCTGGGATTTATTCCCATCTTAGCTGTTGAACCTCACTGGGTGTTCTTAGGCCAGTCACTCTCCCTCAGCTTCATCTACCTCACCGAGTTATTTTATGGATAAAAGTGAGGAGAGGAAAACAGTGCAAGATGCTTTGGACCTCCACTGGGGAGAAAAATAGGCTATAAATTAAGTAAACAAATACATAACTGATTTGTCAAGAAGTTTACTTATCATATCCGCTCACATCTTAGCCTATATAGAACTGTATGCATTGTTCTATGCTTTTGGTAGGAGATATAAGACATAGCCATACCTGGGGATGGTGAGGGGGTATCTTGTTACTTATCAGATGTCCCTTCATATTGATTGTATGAGCTTACACCAGGGATCTTCAGCCTTTTTGAGCCAGTGGGCACCTTTGAAGTTCTGACCCAAGATGCTGGACAAAATCACAAAATGGCTATCACAGGAGGTGCAGACAACCCAAAAATGGTTGCCCCAGGAGCAGTACAAACTGAAAAATGACTGGGAGCAAATTTTATATATTAGCAATATTATCCCTTCAACAAAACCAAAGCAGCATTTAACAGGATTACTTTTAACCCACACAGCCATTTAGAAGCCTGGATTGGCAAAGGTCCCATCTAGCCCCAACCACTTAACAAATAAAACAAAAATGTACCAGGTAGGAGCCAAAAATGTTGTCTGTAGGAGACATGGTACCCACAGGCACCACACTGGGGATTCCTGGCTTCCACTGTGTTGTTACTTTTCTGTCTCAGTAAGAAAGACAGACTACAAATTTAACAAGTATATAAGTAAATAAGAGACACAAAAAGGATAATGAGGCAGAAAACTCTGGTTAATGTGGGCTGTCTGCATCTCATCCCCCCAAAATTTCCACAGATTCCCATGCTACCTTGGCATCTAAAAAAGGATCACCCATCCCTGTGACTGTCATCAACAGCATATCATTTAGTTTGAGAACCTAATCCAACATCTCCAGAGATTTCCCATTTTTAAAAAAGATTCCATTTTAGAAAATAATTACAGCGATTTAAGGTCATTTCATTGCAGTCTTATTGAAACGACATGAATCAATCAGACACCACACCGTTGCTAAGAGACCATCACCACAAGAAATAATTATACAACATCTTTATAAAAAAAAGGAGGGTGGTGGAGACTTTGTTTTGAGTAATATACAAACTGTAGCAGGGCTCAGAAGCAAGTAGGCAGGAGACCTGTGGGCCAAAACTGAGCAAAGCAAGAACCTTTTGTGAGCCCAAAATTATCACAAGGTTGAAAAGAAATCATCGAGCACATTGTACTGTTCTAATGAGGAAGTTATCAATGGATAGACTAGTAGCCAGATATAGTGCATTCATATTATGAATATATTTTTGAAGAAAATATGCTCTTCACTTAGCAAAGTCTTTACATTGTCATCACTAGATATTTTGATAGCTTCTATTCACAGGGTTGACACCCACCCACCCAGCCATCCATTCAGTCATTCCAGAACAAGCACTTAAATCAGCAGAGCTCTCATTTGGTCTGAAACTTGACATCCTGAATCACATCTCTAGTGGCAATTGACCAAGTTGTTTAGTTGAGATCCATATATCTCTTTCCTACAGGAGCTATGACAGAGAAATTTCTTGGTCCTTTTCATCCCATGCCAAGCTCATATTTGTCACCTGAACCATCTCCACTGCCACAGCAAAAAAAGAACATATCCAAGGAAAATGCTTGATTGCTGCTGTATAACCAAGGTTAAATAACAGAGCAAGGAATCACCAAAAGCATTGCAAATGTTATCACTTCTTTGTAAGTTTCCATGCTGCAGCAGAGTTAACACCACTGGGCATAATTTCTTTGTATTGCTTCTTTTCCCACATTCAAAATTATTCTTTATTTATTTTATTTACATTTTTATAACACCCTCCCCTATCAAGCTATCCTATCAAACTGAAACTTGTTTTACTGATATAACAATATAAAATGCATTATTTGTAACAGTCATCTTATTTATTTGAGTCTAGTAGTAGATAAGGGACCTAGGGAACAACATGTTTTCAGGGTATAAGCTTCCAAGAGATGCCTTTGTGAGATATGATGAAGGGAGCTTTAAATCTTGAAAGCTTATACTCTGAAGTTCTTGTTGGACTCTAAACTGCTACTAGACACAAATCTAGGTGTTCCAGTGCATACCAACATGGCTTCTCTCTAAAACTTAGTCATCATATAAATATACTATATGGCTTATTTATTGAATGTAAAATGATAAATATCTTCATTGAAGATAAATATCTCTCAGCCTAATCCACCTCATACGAAGATATTTATCCATCTACCTCATGAAGTTGCCTTAAACTGCATCAGAAATTTTGTCCATTAAAGACAGTGTTAACATGATTTAAACTAAGACAAGCACACAAAAAGTAAGTAAACGGTTGAGATAGTGTGATAGAGGATGAATATTTTGGGTCAGGAAAATATGTAGAAGTCCAGAAAAGAGAGGAGCAGCAAGACAACTGGAATGCTAGCTAGGTATGTATTTGGATCCAGGAATGGTACACATAAGACTGCGTCAACTTTGTTCATTTAAACAACCAAATTGTGTCCTAAGGGAAAACTTGGGCAGTTAGCTCCTAAAACAATGATGCTGAATTAATTACCAGTGTGAAATAAAAGAACAGAGACTCGCTAATGATTCTAGAAAGTCTGTGACAAAATATCATTGACTGGGTTACAGGGTAACCTCCAGAGTGATGTAAGTCATTGAGCGGTTTTCTAAGGTAATTGCAACATTTCCCTTCTCATCTTAATGAGTGCTTGGATATCAATGAGCCATTGTGTAAAAATGGGCTTGATGAACTGGTACTCAAGAATGGGTAGATAAATTAAGAAGCTGAGGAAGATAAATTCATGGAAGATGATTAGGAAGAGAATGACATCAGATATGGGAAAGAGGCTGAAAACAATGAAGGCAATTAGCAAACTGCTATTGTTATCCCATTCCAGGATGAAGGAAAGGTCAATGACTAGACTCCTTCTGGAAGCAATCATATCACACCCAGAGGTATACGGGATCTTATCAAAGCAACACACATAAAAAAAACAGGTGGTTCTGAATAAATGTACCAACAGAAAAAAGAGAGAACCTTTCCCAGGCTATCACCACTCCCCACTGATGAAAAATCAACATTGAAAATGGCACAGATCTAGAGTCCATTTTGGTTGCTTCATTAATCATTAAAATAGAGATAGACATATTTTGATGTTTGATTCAATGTCTTATTAATGTGTATTGTATAAATACTATACTGTATACAGATTTTGATATCTTATCGTGACAAGCATGTTTTATCCCTTGCACACAAACATGTCTAGGCAAACTCTCTTATAAATAACATTATTTTAAAAGGAGGTTCACAGAGAATTTTTGTTGGCAAAAGTTAACAGAATTTTGTTTTTGTTTTTTTAAAAAACCCTCAACACCTCTGCCATTTAAGGAGACAGATAATGGAAAGATCAGATAAGATCAAAAGTACAGTGGCTGGTGACTGCTTTGGCTCATCATCTCATAAATACTTACACCATTTTACTTTGACAGGTAGTCAGACCTCAAAAAGTGACACATGATGTTTTCCAGAACTGATGCGACAACTGTGTATTAAACACCAAGTGAAAATGATATAGCCTTAAAAAAAGAGAGAGTAGTATTATACATACATATTATAAAAATATTAGCCATAAACTGTGTTTTATATCAAAGTACAAACTTTCCTCCCCATATACTATAGCCTATTTCCAGGGATCTTTCAGTGTTTTGTTTAAAAGGCATGCACTGCTTGCTCTGTAGCATTGTTTTGTTCAATGACTGCTTTGTAATTTATGGATTGGATCCCGTCTATCATTTCAAATGGTAGAATGAACTGTTTTTTCCTCTTCTTTCTACCACAGTCCACTGATCTCTACAAAATCCTTGAGGATAGGCTGTTGGCAGAGTTTAAATATGCAAAGATGGGTCAAGTCTTACTTAAAGTTGTGAAGACAAGAAGAAGTGAGCTCAAAGGAGCAGGAAGTCTCCAAATGGGACAATCAGAAGACTGAAGATTTAAAAATTAGGAATTTCCTATGTGAATTAATCTAAGTACACATTTCCCTTTATATCCCCTTATGATATCCCTCCTATCTTGTTGAATCATGCATCATACATATTCCAAAATAAGGAATTATATTAATGGGGTCTGAAACATGATTTAGGAATCTATTGGGAAAAGGGTTGATAGGTTCCACCTGGCCACCAGCAGGGGATGTGGGATATAGGGTCAACAGATCCAGAATGGAAACTCCTGAAGATTTTGGGATGCAGTCTGCAAGGGACAGGATCCGCAGTGGTATACGATGCCATAAACCCACCAAAGCCACTATTGCCCCCAGAGGAATTGATTTTTGTAGCCTGGAGATGTGCTGTTGTTTGAGGAGATCCTCAGGTCCCACCAGAAGACTGGAACCCCCAGCTGAAAATCACTAATTTATCCTAGCTGATACCTTTTTTAAAATTGCAAATCTTCACTAGGCTGTGTGGATTTTGTATCTCTCTACATATGCCTATCTTCACCTATGGGTTAGTTCAACATGAATATATTGTAAAAAGTAATTTTTGTACCATATTTCTGGGTTCATGTAACTATGGGAGCAATCCTGATGGCACTTACTTAAAATTCAGTCCCATGTTCTACACTGTGGCTTACCAACATGAAAAAAAGTTCTTAGGATTGCAACCTTTTCAACTTAATTATTAAATTTCATTGATCTCTGGTTTGACATTTGGGGCAGGAAAATGTGCTGATGATTGGAACAGTGACCACAAAAACCATTGTCAGTTAGCAAGAAGCTAACATCAATCTAAAATGTTTGTGGTCATAGACCAAAGGTAAACATTTTAACAAAAGGTCAACATACAAAAGAGTAACATCAAGAGCCAGCTTGGTATATTGGTTAAGAGTGGCGGCTTCTAAACTCGTGAGCTGGGTTTGATTCCCAACTCCTTGACATGTAGCCAGCTGGATGACCTTGGGATTGTCATAGCCTTGATAGTTCTGCTCTCACAAAAAAGTTTTGTCAGAGCTCTCTCAGCCCCACCTACCTCAGAGGATGACTGTTGTGGAAGAGGAAGGGAAGACAATTGTAAGCCAGTTTGAGACTCCTTTGGGTAGAGAAAAGCAACATATAAGAACCAACTCTTCTTCTTATTGATAAAATATTATCAGAATCAAAGTAAAATTTATAATATTGGTATATACCAATAGAACAAAAACCAGAATTTAATTTAATAACCACAAATCTTTATAATTTGATATGATATTTGGACCTATACAAATGATTTTACTGAAGCACAAAACTTTGTGACACATCCTGAGATTTAAGAATTTCCATCAAAGTTTTTCAAGATAGAATATACAAACCAGAAAGTTTGTCTAATACTGGGAAAATAGTCCTATGCCGCAGGAATAGTCAGTGGAGGAAAAAAAATGCTCCCTGGTCTCAATCAAACCTCTGAGATGATGTTTTAAATGTGATCTTTTGAGCGGAGATACTGCCCTCTGATTTCTTCTCAACCAGATGCCCAGCACTTATTTATATGGTTGCCAACAACCTGGAGAAAAATGTCTTAAGGGTAATTCTATGCACCTAAAACAGGCAGTCCGATTTTTCTGCCATAACATCACCTAGCAGATAGCATCCTGGTAAGCCACTATTAAAAGCAAAGAATTTTTTTCCCATCCAGTCTGTTGGCAACCATACTTTTTAAACTAATGAAACTCTGCTAAGACCTGGGTGTTTGTTTGAAGAGCTGCTGAGCATTGTGCTCAAGCATAACTTGCATTCAATTATACAGTTCTGATATGGTTCTGGTTTTAATGTCTGGTAATCCCTTCTGAATCCTGTTAGGGAGAACCCTGGGATGTAAAGATAACAAATAAATCAATGCTCCTTGTGGTCTTTCCCTTGAAAGTTTATTGAAATCAATGAGTGTATAACAGATGGCACCAATGCACTTTCCCCATCGCCCATTTTTGCTTTTATTTTTAAACAAACTGTACAGCTTTACAGACCAATAATTTCATAAGATCAATACTAACTCCTAGCTCCCAGTGGCTCTCCAGAGACTTTCACATTCCCTGAAGCCTGATCCTTTGAACTAGAGACTGAACTCAGGACCTTCTGCATGCAAAGCAGATGTTCTACCACTGAGCTATGGCCCCTGCTCTTAATCTGAAGACTAACAAGGCATTGTGCCTCTTTCAGCATGCAAACAGCACAAGACTAACCATTTCTTGACTCTTCGAATGGCACACTCGTAGAAGTTCTATGAATGAATAAGTAATAGTCAACAGGTTATGGTGGTAGATGCAAGTATATTTGCAGATGCTCATGCCTGTGAAGACATACTTCTGAGAAAAGCTGGTTTATCCAGGTAGCACATGCTATGGGCCCTACACTTCCAGGGACCCTGCACAATGCCTTCCCCCAAGGATCAAGGATGTAGTCTCTCTCCTCCCTCCATTTCCCTCATTAAGGATACCTAAAGTGACACTCCTTTCCACTGTGAGGGGCCCCTCTGCCCCCAGTCTGGCTGCTCCCATCAAAATGGTATTTTACTAAGGCCTCATGAATCCTGAAATGGGCTCTGGTCCTATGAGCTCCACAAATCCTTAAACCATTCTTTCTGAGAACATGGACAGGATGAGATTTCTGTGCTCTAATTTCTTGTATTAGAAGAGAAGGTTATGTCATGATGGTCTTAAAAAAATCTAAAATATCTCTATTGTAGTAACCATAGATTTTAAAAAATTCCTAGATCATAATATCACTGCTTATTCTGAAACAGGAAGTGCTGGCCAAACATTGCGCACTTCCACAGATTCTAAATAATGCAGTTTCAATCCTCTTCAGTGGCTGTTTGCAAGTGGATTTTGCCATTTCACACTTTAAATTCCAGTTGAAAAGTGCACTGGAAGTGAATTGAAAGTGCATTATTTAGTGTGCTTGAAAATGTCCTTTGAGTGACGCAATCCTCCCCCCCCACCTCCCAGCTGCTGCATTTATTTATTTGTTTGTTTATTTATTTATTATATTTATATACCACCCTCCCCGGAGGCTCAGGGCAGTTTACATTGAACTTATCAACCATACATGAAACAATCTGCAATGTATGATTGTATGATTATTAGTGCAATGGCACAACAGGTCCAGAGCACTCTGGTGGAGTTCTGGGATATGGGGGAGCAGGGGCCCTTCATTTGCTGTTGGTTATGCCTGGTCTCAACCAAATGCCTGGTGGAAGAGTGGAACGTGTCAATACAGACTGGTATCCCCATACCTATGTGAGCCTGTGGCCAGTATTATACTATTCACATATAAGGACTTGTCACTGATGAAAGAACTGAAAGCGGAGATTGCCTGGATTCTGTTTAATAAAGAAACAAGGAAAACCACAAAAATAGGACATTTTTCTTTATTTATCATATTGCCAGTGGATAGGTCTGTTTCTCTCTGTTTGCTTTAATTATTAGACCGTCCTTCTTATACTCTTGTATGATATTTGTATGGAGATGGTAGAATGCCAGCCATGCTACCTTTGTGATCTTGGCTTCCATTGTAAAGGTTCCTGGCGGAGTCAGCCGTAGAGAGCTGTACACCATCCAGGACAGGCAGGCGCGCTTCCTCACATGGGCCCTTCCTACCCAGCCATAGGACCTCTCTTTGAAGGATTGAGCTTAAGGCGACCCTGCTTCAGCCATCTCGTCACTGCTTCCAGGCAGCTGGCTAATGCTTCTGGGGGGGAGTCAGAGTGGCCATCCATCAGGAGGAAGAGTTGGGTGTTATCGGCATATTGATGACAACCCAGCCCAAACTTCTGTACCAGTTGTGCGAGAGGGCGCATAAAGATGTTGAATAGGATAGGAGAGAGGACCGCTCCTTGTGGAACTCCGCAAGTAAGTTGCTGGCGGTCTGATGTTTTCTCTCCTATTGCAACCCTCTGTCCACAATCCCGGAGAAAGGAGATCAGCCATTGGAGGGCTGTCTCTCGTATTCCGGCATCGATGAGGCGGCGAGCTATAAACTTGTGATCGACTGTGCCGAACGCTGCTGAGTGGTCTAGTAATATCGGCAGTGCCGACCCACCTCGGTCCAACTGGTGACGGAAGTCGTCCGTCAGGACAACTAGAGCTGTCTCTACCCCATGGCCAGGCTGGAAGCCTGACTGGGATGGGTCTAGGACCGAAGCTTCTTCCAGGTACTCTGTTAGTTGGTTTGCGACAGCCCTTTCTACCATCTTCCCCAGAAATGCTAAATGCGAGATGGGTCGATAGTTGTAGGGCTCTCGTGGGTCTAAGGATGTTTTTTTTCAGCAGTGGGTGTACCACAGCCTCTTTCAATCCCTCCGGGAATTCTCCCATTGTGAGAGATAGATTGATTATCTCCTAGAAGGGGCCCTTTATCCTTAAGTCAGCTGTTCTTAAGAGCCAGGATGGGCAAGGGTGGGCATGTGGTTGGCCTCGCTGTTGCTAGCATCCTGTCCACTTCGGTCAGTGTGAGTCATCTGAAGTTACTCAGAGTTTTCTCTAAAGATGGCCAAGGGGCCTCTAGTTCACTTTCTGTATCTAAGGTTGGAGGGAGGTCATGGCAGAGTGTCGAGATTTTATCTGCAATTTGCTACTGTTTTGTTGCCCTTCAGCCAGGGCAGTGAGAGACCGAACTAACTTAAACAATTGAATCGGGCGTGAGTCTGCAGATGCGATGGTAGCCAAATAATAATTGCATTTTACTGACTTCACCATCTCATAGGCCTTCATCTGTGTTCTATAAGATGTTCTCGAGGCTTTGTCACGAGTCTTCCTCCAAGCTCAATCTAGCCATCTCAGTTCCCGTTTCTTATTGTGAAGCTCCTTGGTGTACCAGGGGGCCTGCTTGAGACGGGGCCAGAGAGGGCATTGGGGAGCTATCTCATCAATGGCAGTCAGCAGTTTGTCATGCCAGTTGCTGACCAGGCCATTGAGAGAAGTGCCGGGAGGCATTGGATCCTTCAGAGCACTCATGAATCCAATCAGATCCATAAGTCTCCATGGATGAGCTAAAATTTGCTCGGCGCCCAACTGAGGTGGGAGTGGTAGCCATAGCCGAGCCTTCAGGGCATAGTAGTCTGACCATGGCATGGCAGTTGCCGTGACCAGATCCACATTCAGACCTATGCCAAAAACATTCAGACCTATGCCGAAAATAAGATCCAGGGTGTGACCTGCTTGATGGGTGGGGCCAACAACAAACTGCGAGAGCCCTAGTATCGTCATGGTTGACACTAGATCCTGCCCAGTTCTAGAGGACGGCAGCTCAGCATGGACATTAAAGTCTCCCAGGACTATTAGACTAGGAAACTGTAGTGTCCAGGCCACCACCACCTCTAGCAGGGCAGGCAGAGCATCTGGTGGTGTATTGGGCGCACAGTACACTAAACAGATGGCCACACTCTCAGTTGATCCCCCTCCGAGGCCGACACATTCAATGCCTGGTATTGATGGCGCAGGAAGGGCCCTGAAGGAGAAAGCCTCTCGGGTCAGGATTGCCACCCCTCCTCCCTGCTCCGCTGTCTGAGACTGGTGGAGGACAGGGACCCCGGCAGGGGATAGGTCTTTGAGGGCGATTATTTCACCTTCCCTGGTCCAGGTTTCTGTCATGCATGCCAGGTCCACTCTTTGCTCTGCAAAATAGTTTTGCAGGGTAGAGGTTTTGTTGTTTATTGACCTGGCATTGCGCAGCACCAGTGTCAGAGGTGGGTTATTTACCTTTGCCTCCACCCTAGTGTTGCGAGGGATGGGGCAGAGTCTGGAGGGGGCCCGTGTATGGTTGATTTCTGGGCCCCTTGGTCTCCGCCATCTGCTGTCTCTGCCTCTGCCCCTTATTATTGGGATCACTGACCCTTTCAGGGCCCCCACTTTCTCCCCTCCTCAGTTTTTTCAAATATTATAGGCTCCACTGTTGGTTTTGGTTCTTAGTTCTGCGGTTTAGCTAGATTTGTTGACAGGCCCTGGTTGTGTGCTTATTGCTGGTTTCTAATGTGTATCTGTGGAAGGTTGCTCCTGATCACTATTTATAGCATCTCAGGGCTTCCCAGTTCCAATTGTGAACAATTATGTGATGTGTGTAGGGTATGTATTGTTGTGTGTATCTGGAGGGGTAGCCCCAATCGCCTGTTGTGGCACCTCAGGGCTGCCAAGTCCAGGGTGTGTGGTGTGTGTGGTGTATGTGTGACCTCTGTGTTATTTCATGTTGTGGTTTGGGACTGAAGGTTTGTAGGTTGGGTGGAATTGGGTTGGACGGTTAGCATTGTTTGGCAAGTGGAGGGTGAGTTGTTAGGTTGGTAGGTATAGTCTGCATTGAAGAAGGACAGGGGCTAAAGCACATCCCTGGGAGTTCCTCTAACAGAAATGGGTATTTGACAACCATCTAATCAATATTTGTATTATGAAATATTACCAATCTCTTAATTTGAACCATCTTCTTATGTCTAATGTAAAACTCAGGAAGATGCAGAATGGAATGGATATAATGGAGGGATGGGCGACCCTTTTTGAGATCCCCAGATGTGGACCCCTTGGACCAATCATTCTGAAAATTGGGTGAGAGTCAGGGAAGACCTTCCTGGAACTACCATGAAAGTTTGGAGGCTCTATCTCAAACCCCAACCTCCCAGGTCCCGGGAAATGCAGGAATGCTGAAATTCCCATGATAGAATATGGAGGAAGGGGATTGGCTGCCTTCTGCGCTCCCCCACATGCAACCAGCTGGGTGACCTTGGGCTCGCCACGGCACTGATAAAACTGTTCTGACTGGGCAGTGATATCAGTGCTCTCTCAGCCTCACCCACCCCACAGGGTGTCTGTTGTGGTGAGAGGAATGGGAAGGCGACTGTAAGCCGCTTTGAACCTCCTTCGGGTAGGGAAAAGCAGCATATAAGAACCAACTCTTCTTCTTTTGAAATATTTTTTTTTTACTTTTTTGCAGGTTTTTTAATTCGTTGTTGGCATTTTCTTCATTGTCTTTTTATCTTCTTTGTCTTCGTATAGTTTTTAAATACAATTTATTTGTGATAGTTATTTTACTACAATTTATGGTTGTGTTAAAGATTTATATCCTGTCTTGGAAACTTTGTTAACATTTATTCCCTGCGCTTTCAAAATAAGAGGCAAATGAAATGTTGCAATAAATAAATGTTCCTAACATGGATTCTGTCTTTAGAATGAAATAAATTCCTATTTATGTTGCATCAGGATGAGGTTTCTGAGACTTTGAACTATTGAGAGTGGTGCTAGGAATATGGAACATCTTTGCATTGTTTTGGATTTGTTCCCTGTTTTTCGAGCTACCTCCAGTGCAGATTGCTCCACTTCAAAGCCTTTGACAATAATATGTGATGTTTCATTACATATCTACTCATTTATTTCTTAATAGATTTAACCAGTTTCTGGACTAAAAAAAAAGTGATCTCCTCCTCCCCCCAGTCAATTATCTGTTCTGCTCCTCTGCGGTGACTTTCCTTATTTGACCTAATTGGTTCACCAATTTAAAACATCCCTGTCTGCATGCTTTACCTGCATTATTGGCTAAGAGATGCAGGTATTTCTCCCTTTGCCTTATACAGATTGGTAGGCCAGTAGCCATGCTGTGGATCAGATCATTCATTCATTCATTCATTCATTCATTCATTCATTCATTCATTGCCTTCCCCTGAGGCTCAGGGCGGTTTACATATAACTTAGCGGAATGGGAACAGTACAGAAAAATCAGTGGCTAGAGATAAAGATAGAAAGTAAAAATGAAATAGCACTGCAAGTAATAAGCAAGAGAAACCGTTGTTACTTCGTATTGAGTTAGAAGTTTGGAGTCGATCTACAGTTTGGAACCAGTTTCAGCCATGAGATTCCCCCTCTCTGCTGATTTGCCTCCAGTCTTGCTGTGCTAGGTTAGCCTAATCAGGCTGGTTGTTCACCATGTTCCTGGATCAAGTAATGAGACTTCCATTGTAATCATCGCTCCTCCGCTCTGCTTTCTTGATTTCTCTACCAGTGTGCCATGACTTCCTGGGTAGCCAAGTTTGACTTTAGAGGAGCTTTAACTGTGAAAGCCGGTTACTGGAAATAGACATCTCCAACAGTTATTTAAGCAAAGTACAGCATTTATTGTTTAGGGATTTCCCCTCCCCAGGTGGAAATAGATTTACAAATATGAGCCTTGTTGTTAGCTGAAGAATGCTGTTATACAGGACGGTGCAGATGCCTTCCTGGACAATCTGGTTCATTCATCCACTTTACAAAATTGTGGCTCATCAAAGCTTGCTTGAGCTCAAATCTAATCTCCTTTTAATTTAGTTAAAAAGAGAGAGGTTCTCCAACAAATAATCACCCATTCTGAAGACATTATTAAAACTGAAAACATCTGCATATATAATGTGATTTGAAGGTCAGATTCAGTATAATCCCGAAAGGAAATTTGTCATTACAGGATGATGCTCGCTCACATGCCACAAGTTCAAAGAGCTTTGACGGTTATTAGTTAAATTGACTTTCAAGGTATTAAAATTACATTCATTAATGATTACCTTTGAAGATGTGATTCTAAAATTGTGCAGGGAATCCTTTTTAATATGAGTAATTCAACGATAAGATGAAGTTGCAAGTACACCAAAGATTTCCAATTATTCTCCTAGTGGGGGGAAGGAATCATGTGATGTTTTTGTTGCTTCATCACCTAGATCAGGGTTAGTCAACCAGTGGTCCTCCAGATGGCCATGGACTACAATTCCCATGAGCCCCTACCAGCATTTGCTCATGGGAATCCATAGTCCATGAACATCTGGTGGACCACAGATTAAGTACCCCTGATCTAGATTAACAACACAAGTATAAACCTGGCCTGATGATGCCATTCCTAGGATAGAATGCTAGGTTCAAAGTCTGCCCAAGCATCCCATAATTTCACGTGGCTCATCCACACGTACACCTATAGAGCTGTAACCTACTGTATGCATATAATGCAAGCCGAGGGACATCCTGCTATAGCAGAAGGCCACCTGCCATCAGTTTGGGTTGTCTGGTGACAGAGAGGGTGGTGGTGGCAGCAACATAAGTTGCGTTGCTGCATCAAATCCAGGGAAAATCCAGAAGTGATTCAGGTTCCCTTTAGAAATCATTGGAAGCCCTATGGTTTTGCCATAGAGTTTATAGTGATTCCTAGAGCAATCCTTTGTGACTTTTTTTTCCCTGTGATACAGCAACACAGACAACATTGCATGTCCTTGCCCCCAGCCATCCAACTGGTTTCCATGTCTGGACAGTCAGCCCTAGAATACACATATGTATAGTTATCTACTTCATACAGTTTTCCTATGAAAAGTAGAGTCTCTACCACAATACAGTACATGAATCAGGTGTCATTTGTGTAATGAAAGAGAATGCTGATACCCCTAGTCCTGCACAGGATTAGGATTGTCTGGGTATATAACCAGGTGTAACCAGGATCAGGTGTCAAAAAGATGGAATTCCATAAAGAGAGCAGGATGCTATCTGAAAAAGTTAGGTAGTTTATCGATCGATACTTAGATCTCTTACTAACAGACTGAAGAACTATGCAGAAGAATTGATGATTTAAACATCCACCAAACATTGACATGAGAACATTTACACATTTATAAGACCACCACGTTCTCTACTACACTTTGGTGCTGATGTAGAATCACTGCTCTACTTGCATGAGGGATGCTTAGTCATAGGTCCTCTTTTTTAGCGCCATAGCTAGGCCTCATTTCTCCCCAATCCTTATTTTACATATTAAATGTCATATGGGAAAATATCCACAGTGAATCTTCCCTTTCCTATCCTTTATATATTCCTCTCCAATTATCTTTGACCAGAAAGCCCTGGCGAATTGCAACCCTGCCTGATGAGGTCCTCTGAGGGATATAACAATATAGTATAATTTAAGTGAGGCAAATTAAGCCTTCATTTAATCAACTTCCGAAGTGGGTTGTTCGTATTTGCTAACCACTACATAATAGGATCGGCAGATGCTGAACTTGATTCACGGGCTTGTCTCCGTTAATGCTCCAATTAATATGAATTATTTATTTTAACAGATTTAATTCATACCTCAATTTGAACACGATAACAAACTCCACTGGAAGTACTTGATTTGAGTCCAGTAGCACCTTAGAGATCAACAATGAAAAAGTATGGGGTGAGTGGGTGTAAGCTTCTGAGAGTCAAAGCTCTCTTTGTCAGATGCCAAGTAGGAATGGAGAGCCTGTAGCCCTTCTATCCTAGAATGAAGGTGAGAGGGATGTTGCAAAGAAGGGAATCAGGATGCAAAGGTACAATACGAAATGTTAAAATCACAGCAGATGTTTGACATGTCTGATTTGTAATACTTTGTATTTTGTTTTATGACACCCTGATTCATCTCACTGCCCTGTTTGCTGGATTCCCCCCCCCCTTGCTAATGCAATAAAGATTGATTAGATTAAGGTTTATCTGCACTGATCCCTCTGTTTTATACATATAATTCCTACTGCTCCCGGAAGTCCAAGCATAGAAAGCACTTGCATCAAATGAATAAACAATTCACTAAAACGTATCTGTTCCATCTATAAACCGCTCCCACTGGAATGGTAAGAATAAAGGAGCAAGGGGTAAGTGGGTGGAGAAAGGGGCGGGGCGAGTCAGGGATAAAAACTTGAAGGGGCCAATCGGGAGCTGCTTTGGCCCCTTCGATTGTCAGTCCGGGGCCAAAAGGCCAATTGGCCCCTTGGCCCATCCCAGACTCAGCGGGGAGGGGGGTGCACAGGCCTGGCTTCAGCGAGAAGCTCCAAGCCCCGCGCTGAAGCTGGGAGTGAGGGCGGGGCAGGCTTCAGTGCAGGCCTCCGAGTTCCCTTCCTCTGGGTCTCCAGCCTGCAGCCTTTCCAGGTCTGGGCAGGAGGGATTGGCCATTCACATAGTTCTTCCACTACCACTCCCAAGAAAGGAATACATTCTTGAATGCAACAGGCTTGGCCCCTAGCATCTAATATTTCTTTCAAGATCAAGCAACCATCTACAGTGTTCTAGTGATTATTTTTTGTGTGGTTGTCATGCGATGTCATATAGGGGATGGCAGTTTACAGTGGATGAGCGATAGGGTTGTGAGTGCCCTGCAAAGTGCAGGGGGTTGGACTAGATGACCCAGGAGGTACCTTCCAACTCTATGATTCGATGATGATATGAGTAATGATATAATCAATTTAGTGCCTGCTGGGCAAAAAATGTATAGGACGCTTCATGTTTACTTGAACCCACACATTTCCTTTAGATTATATCCTTCGCAATGGGGAGTACGAAATGTTCCAGTACACCATGTTTCCGTATATTAAAGGAACATAGTCTAACCACATACATCTGTATACTGCTTTCACTCAGAGCACTATGCGTGTACTGGAAAAGGAAAATATAATGTTTAGAAAGTCCACCTCTGGAATGTGGTGGAAAGTAATGTTTTCTTCTTCAGTAAACAGTCAACAAGGCACACTTTTTGAAATCCGAATGAACAAAGCCACTTTCTAAATTACTTTGAGGTTATGAAAAACTAACAGGTATAGCCTTGATATTTAAAAGAAAATGAAAGATGTCCTTCAGCTGGAATACAATAGGCTTACTACAAGCTTTATTTAGACATCCTATCCCAAAACACAGGGCAAGAAGGAGACAGCAAAAACATAAGCTGTACAGCCACTTTTTAGACATTAAAAAAACACATAGAAACTTGTTTACTTTCTCCTCCCATACTTCTGTATGTTTCACTACAATTGAGCATTAAAACTCAAAGATGAGGAAAGTTGGGATAACCTCTTTACCAGCTGAACAGAGTGTGGTCTCAGTTTTGGTTCCTCCTGTGTTTCAGGTAATTAGCCTTATGGTACATCCAGAAGAACAAGCATTTAGGAGAACCAAAGGGCAAGAACCAACACACTCTTGGCTCTAGCACTGTGCCAGACAGTCATGGAAGCTTTTGAAAGCTGTCATGGGAGGGGGAGTGTTGCAAAACTCTTTAGGAGACCCAAACTCTATGGCAAAGACAATAGAGATTGGAGGATCTTCTGGAGAGTTGCAGATGTGGTGACCAGAAGCGACATGACCATGTCTGTATTGTCACTTTCCCATTTCTTCTCTTTGTTCAAATGGTTGAGTGCCTGTGGGGGCAGAAGGTTTACCCGGAGGACAACTGCTAGATATAGCTACCAGCTTCAGTATTAGAAATACCTGGTGATTTGGGGGGGGGGGGTGGAGCTTGAGGACGGGTTGGGAAGGGGGTGACTCCAAGTCAACTATCTCTGCTCCTTGGAGATCTGTTGCAATAGTGGGAGATCTTCAGCCATCATCTCAAAGATGGCAATGCGACCGCAAAGCCTATGCTCACTTGCAGCATGTGGTCTTGAAGCGAGTCAGGCTGGTGGATTCAGGATCTGGAGTATCAGTAATTGTTTTACTGCTTTGTTTATTTAAATTGTATTTTTGTATTTTGTAAGCCACTGAGGTCCCATTTGGGGGAGGGGTACAGAGTAACAATACTTTTTAAATTACTTTGAGGTTATGAAAAACTAATATGCACATTCTTGAAATTTAAAAGAAAGGGAAACAGGTTCTTTAGCTGGAAGTCAATGTTTTCTTTACAAATTTAGACATGAATGAACGAACACATGAATGAACGAACGAACACATGAACGAATGAATGAATGGACACATGAATGAACGGACACATGAACAAACGAATGAACAAATGAATGAACCAAACATCCAGCCAGCCAACCAACCAACCACAGGGAAATTATAAGGAAAAGTCAACATAAATATTTTCTTCTGTCAAAAATGATGCTTGGTCACTAACAAGAGGGTGTATGATGCCTGACAGGTATACTGGATTGCCTTGGCTGTGCAAATCTCAAATGACTATATCCAAAGTTCTCTCTTTTCATTGTGTAGACTTCCTATTTTAAATATTCAGAATGTCTTTTTAGTCCCTGTGGCTTGTACAATTTTTAATGGGTTTAACCTCTTTTTATTAGTAGGAGTTTCTAAACCATTTTTATGAAACAGTATGTTAAAAAAATAAATTTCCCACCAAGCAGATTTCCATTCCCTTCATGATTATGCATTAGTTCAAAAATGTGCCTAACAAGGCCAACAATAAATATTCTCCAGGCACCCAAACAGAAGCCCCTTCGTATGTTCCTGCTCAGAATTGCCAGATAATTTGCATTTGACCTGTGCCTCTGAGTCGGAATGCAAATACTTTTTTCCCCCTCAGGTTGAATTCTAATCTGCCCCTTAATTAAGGCAGGGGGAAAATGAAGAAGTTTCCTTCAAAATAATCAGCTCTGTGTTTATTTGATTTTAATAATACAATTATTCAGTCCTGATCCTGTGTTTCTGCACTCTATTTTCTGAACACATCTGACTATAAGGCCATTGTGACAGAGATCGCACAACTGTGTGTGCAAGTGTACATGCTGCAAGAGTGTAATAGGTGAATGACATGTGAGCCTCAAGTACCTAACTTCACAGGAGGGCCATAGATCTGAGAACTACTTCTAATGAACCGCCATTCCAACAATACCTGTCAGGTCAAATTTACTGCAAAGGGTCATTTAACTAATCAAATCCCCATACACAGAGGAGTTAAACTCTTTAGTAGCAACCAATTTGAGGGTAGTGGGGGCAGAGACAGTCAAAAGCAGCATTACATAATGTCTCATCTGAGAAAGTACCCTTTAGTGATATCACTGCATTTGGTGGAACTCTTGGATTTCCCCCGATCTCTGTGGTTAAAACTATAGAGATTGGCAACATTCCTAGAGTGTTCCATGACACAATGACATTACTTTGGGATGCTCATTCACAAGCAACGTAATGCAACTTTCTCCCCCAAATTTTGCTACTCCTGCTCATTTGAGATTGCCCAGAATTCTAACTTGTCTCCAGACTACAGAGATCAATTCCCCTGGAGGAAAAAAAATGGTTGCTTTAGAGGCTGAACTCTATGGCATTATACCCCAATGAGCTCCTTCCCCTCCCCATGCCTTCATTAGGCTCCACCCCAAATCCTGAGGATTTCCTAGCTTGGCACTGGCAACCCACCATGTCTGATTCAACTCAGGACAAACCCAGGCAGAGGTGTTCCTACTCTTTCTTGATGGCCTGGGTGTGGTGAGCAGGCAATGTGTCTTTAAAAAGGCCACTGGCATAGGCCAAGTTGGCACTGTCATGGTCATCAGCCTCTTCACTGGTAAAGGAGGGACAGAGCCATAATGGCTCCCGTCTTGACCTTGGTCAATGACACCTGAACATCTACACACTGACCTCACTGTGCATGCGGGTGGGGATTAGGAAAACAGCACTTCAACCTATCCCTGCATATTCTCTATAAAGTAAATGCCCCTGCTCAGACTTGAACCTGAAATGTTCTTAATTTCCGTTTTCCCATGGGCAAATGGAAACCTGTTTTTTTTGTCTTTTCTGATAAAAGGGTTGCATTCCTTTCAGTGTTATTTGCTCATGTGCTAATTAGCACTGCATCAACACCATCCTTTAAAAAAAAACATTCTACCCTTCCAAGCCTACTAAAGTCAATGGGATCAGAAGCATAATTCTGCTTGGATGGCTCTATATAAATATAAATACTATAGATTATACACCACTAGTGCCTAAACCCAGTAGAGACACAATGTAAACAGAGCTCCAAAACCAACAGTGAAGAGCAGAGAGTCAACACAATGCTGAATATATGATGGAATATAAAAAGATCCGAGGTAGGCAACATTTGCTCAGCCTAGTACAGATACACCAGTAACACGCACAGTTTCTGTTTTCTGCATACTGTTACATACATATCCTATGCACATGAAGGCAATAGCAAACTGGATGCAAGCAATGGCAAACTATCTCTGTTTGTATTCTGCTTTGAAAAACTTATGGGATTGCCATGACTTGACTACACTTTCCTCTACCAACTCTCTTTATGATTTCAAATTATTCTAGAATGAGAGAGAGAGGAAGAGAGGGGGGAGGAGCTCTAAGTAGCCAACATTTATCTAAGTTACGTAACGAAAAAGACTTCTTTGCATATCCATTGTACTATGATTACAGACAAGAAATAAAGTTCTCTTTTCTGTAAGTCCTCAAAACCATACACCATCAGCTCATTTTTTTTTCACACAAAAATGTAAGAGGTTTCCATTTAACAAATATATATGGCTTTTCTCCAATTAAGAAGCTGAGTTATTATACTTTGCTTTTCGCTACCCAAAAGAGTCTCAAAGTGACTCACAAACACCTTTCCCTTCTTCTCTCCACAACAGGTGCCCTGTGAGGTAGGTGAGGCTGAGAGAGCTCTGGAGGAACAGCTCTGTGAGAACAGCCCTAAGTGAAATGTGACTAGCCCAAACTAGCTGCATGCAGAAGAGTGGGGAAGTAAGTAATTAAAGAAGTTTGCTCATCACTTCCATCATTAGATCAACCATTCTTTCATAGTGGGCAATATCAAACTTTGCCAATTTTGAGCATGTTTCTTCTGACCCTTCCTTAGACATGTTAACTGCAGGGACGACGCACCTGATGGACCGTTGCATGAAGGAAAGACTTGCTTGCCCACCCCTTAGCTCTTATCGTCTATCATTCACCCACACAACCAACAACATTGATCTCACTTCCACTTTATTTATCGTGGCCTTTTCCCCTGCACTCCCTTCATGTTGCTTCTGGGCATATTTACAAAAAAATTACAAAAAATTTAAAAAACATAAATTAGCATAATAGATCAGCTGCAGGCAACAGATGTGCTGACAATTTAGATGTGTCTTGGGGAATATGGTTCTCCAAGCTGCTACCTTCTGTCAACATCTCCCATCTCTCAAGGTCTTGCCTTCAGTGAATAAGGATGGTAACAGAGGATAGGTAAGTCTCCAGTTGCTTTACATCATGTTTGTACTTTTTAGATTGCTCTGAGAGAGGCCAAAAGCCATAAGGGTACAAAGCCATGCAAGAGTCCCTCCGGCCCACGCTCACTGGTTTCAAAAGGCTTAGCCCGAAGTTAGGTGTACTGTTCTAGCTCCTATATTCGAAGTAAATTTTGAGACTTAAACAAGTCTACTCAGGATCCTACTTTGTTCCTTTCAGTGGGGCTCACTCACGGTAATCAGGATTGCATCATCACACTCTGAAGGATGTTCCATCCTGGTCAGCTTCCAACCGAACTTTTTAACGCTATTCCTTTTGAGAAGGGGTTTGATTCAGCGTGTTGAGAAGGGGTTTGGTTCAGAGTGTTGGCAGAGATTGAAGTTGCCTAGAGATGCAAAGCACCAAGCTGCTTAAAAGAATCAAATAGCTTTATTATGGAGAGGAGAGAGAGTTCTAACTAAAAGTCTAACTGTTTTTCTGCATTCAATCTGCCTATTCTAGAGGGAGGGAGGAAGTGTGCTCAATGGAGCAGTAAGTCTTTCAATGAGCCAATCAGGACACCATAGATTGTTTGAAAAACATCAGGAAGTTTCTAATCTAACTATGCTAAATACACATCTTCTCTGATGCCCCCTGTAGGATATTCTTCATATCCCCTCAAATCATGCATACTACTGACCTTGAATATTCCAAAACAGAGCAGCCAGCTGGCTGCTGGATTCTTATGATCTGTTGCAGTTTTTTTTATACCTAGAGAATTGTCTATGCTGTTTTTGAGAGACAGATATTTGCTGCCCTCCAGGGTTTTGACTAGCAGGTGGCGACTATCCCAGTAACGACGCAGACCCGAACTTGGCAACAAATTGGATGCAGCCGTTTATTAACCAGGACCCCTCCCACCGGAGGGTTGGCCCGCATGCCAGGTAGAGGAGCCCATGCCTTGTCAGCCGGCCGGCTGACCACCCATGCCCACGGCATTCCAGCTCCTCACCTCACTCCCAGCCGGGAGGATGGGATGCCTTCCGCCGCGGGATCCCTGGGAAGCGACCATCGAGGACCCCACAGGCATCTGCCTCCATGGGGCCCCCTCCCCTCGCTTGGCCCCGGGCCCCTGGCCTCCCAGCCGGGTAGGCCGCGCCCGGTTGTGGCCGGTCTCCTTAACGAGACCCCCTACTCCAGGGAGTCCCGTACGCAGACGGGCTCCCCGCCAACGGGCTCCTTACCTTGCATGACCCAACGACTGTGACGAAAACAGTAACAAACAACTGGGAGGGATGGGTGGGTAGCTGTCCGGGCGCGTGGTCAAGAGAGAAAGAGGGCGGGCCACGTGCGCACGGCCTTTTAAGGCCGGCGGCCCCGCCCCTCTCCCCAGCGCGCCGCAGCGCGGCCCGCTGACACGGCCGGGTCCGTGCCGCTCCCGGGCGCCACCGCCGCATCAACGGCGGCCGCGCTTAAGCGCGGCCGCTATTTATTGTCTGGTTGAGATACATACTGGTTTCAAATGGCATCTCCACATTGTAGAATATTTCTATAGAGTAATGTTGCAATCATTTGCCACAATATAATCCTGGAAGTGAATGTTCACGATACCCAATATACAATATTTGTCTAACAAATAACCTCCTTTTTCACTCAGGCACAGAAGTAGTTTCAGTGACAGAAGAATCCGGGAAAAGTAGTATTTAAATTAAATCCTACATCTTTTTACCAGAGCTTCCATAGTCTTGCTCCACTCGCAACAACCCAGTAACCATGACCAAAGGAGCATATATTGCAATATAAACAGTATACTACACCACTGAGAACAATCAGTGTCCTCAGAAGTAAATCCCATGTTACTCAAAAGAGATTTTCTCCCAGGAAAGTGTTCTTAGGACTATATTCCTCTCCTTGTACAGTTTTCAAAGATTGGCTCCTATATTGGGATTGTGTCTGAACTGCACATGCTTTGATTCTATCAAACACAGTAACACTGCAGAGTTCATGCTTTTAACCTTAAAGATATTTTTGCTTGAAATCTAGAGGAACGTTCCTTTTTCTTAACCCCATCCACTCAGACTGCTTCTGCAACTTCCACCTCTGCTAGATGCTCTTCTTTTAAGTAGGGTTCCCACTTCCATAAGGTGGCTGGAGATCTCTCACTATCATAATTGATTTCCAGGTGACAGAGATCAGTTTACCTGAGGGGAGAAAATGGCTGCTCTGGGAGGTGGACGCTATGGCATTATACCTCACTGAAATCCCTCATTCCCACCACAACTCCAAATATTTCCCAATCTGGAGCTGGCAACCTTACTTTTAAGAGACCTGGGGAAAATAGCAGCACCCAGCATTTTCAGAAGGGTGCTGTTTCCTTCATAGCAGCTTTACACCAGTGTGATTCAGCAAGGTTAACAGACTGCTTTCAGGAATGGCGAGTTGCTGCATTTCCAGCTAAAAGAAGAAGAAGAGTTGGTTCTTCTATGTCACTTTTCTCTACCCAAAGGAATCTCAAAGTGGCTTGCAATCATCCTCCCTTTCTTTTCCCCACAACAGACACCCTGTGATGTCGGTGAGGCTGAGAGAGCCCTGATATTACTGCTCGGTCAGAACAGCTTTATCAATGCTGTGGTGAGCTCAAGGTCACCCAGCTGGTTGCATGTGGAGGAATGGAAGATCAAACCTGGCTCATCAAATTAGAAGCCAGAACTACTAACCACTACACCAAGTTCCTCCTGTTACCAGCACAGGAGGAACTAATCCCCAAAGCATAAGCTAAGAAGAACCTATTTAATTTGTTGTATCACCCTGAAATGTTTCTGTAAATAAATTGTACCTTGTTGAGTACTGCATTATCTCCTGTGTCATTTGTTCTTCCCTCAATGCATTAATAACCTGCAATTTAACTCTAATTAAGATCTTATAATGGATGGATAGTATTACAAAAAACTGAGTACCTTAAGGTAGGATTTCCCATCTTTTTCTTTAAAGAGAGGTATTTAGGAGTAATGGGGGGGGGAATATTTTGAGCTACTCTCCCTTACACATTACCACAGTTTGTTCTCTCTTAAAAGCAGAACACAGACAAAAAAGAGTGCCAGAAACAATGCTATAGCTAACAACATAGACAAACATCCGATGATAGCCTAAGAGTAGATTTTTTCACACCCTTTCCCTAGACCTTCTTGAGGGTGTTCAAGTTATTGCAATACAGCTGACAAGTTTTCAGTAGCTACCTGATGAAAATCCCTAAAGACCAAATATTGTTTTGGTCTGTTTACTTTAGAGGCCTTGTGTTTAGACTTTTGGATTTGTCCTGGTCTTGAGTCCCTCCAGAGGAATAGAGCTGCAGAGTATTTTAAAAGTATGTAGTTATTAATTACTTTTGTGGATGAGGCACAGATCAAGACTCACAGTGCTTTGAGGTTTAAAGGAGATAATTCTTTTCTGGAAGGATTATTTACAAATATATATCATATTCATCTATTTCAGTCTCCTTATTGGAGCAGAGTACAAAAGCTTAAGATGTAAATACATTGCAAGCCTTTATGGCTGGGCTGCAAGCAGACTACATGCCTACACATCAGCACCGTGCTGATCTATAGGGCTGCCCATAGATTTGGTGGCGTGCCTGGGGAAGATGGATTGTCTGGATATGTCCAGATGCCATCTAGAGGATGGGCACCCAACCAGCCATCTCCTGCACTCTACCTGCTTTCTAAACCTTTTTGTAACATGCAGTTAGAGGCAGTGAGCAAAACTAGGATTGAGGCTGCTCAATAGGATTTGGGGCAGATGTGTGGTGTATTCCATAGGCCTGTGTGGTGTAATGATTCCACTTCAAAGATAAGCAACCCATGATTATGTCTTTTCTCTGTTCATTCCATGGGTTTACATGGTGCATTTGTAACAATATTAACATTATGATTACTCATTGTGATAACTGATGTCATTCAATCCAGATATGACTGGAAGCCTGGGGGATTTTTACAGACTCAGTTGGATAATGAACATTGGTAATTGTATCTGGCCAAATGCTCTGAATGGACAATCTTACTTTAATTCCAGAAGTTAACTGTTCATCACTTAAACGTATTTATTATTATTTTATATTTATATACTGCCCTCCCTGAAGGGTTTTTTTTTACAGGGAACAGGAAAAGATTTAGATAACATATGGTAACAGGTGATGACAGTAATAACATTATAGCAACAATAACATGATTATTACAATAACATTAGAAAATGGAATTGCAAGAGCCTCAGCTCAACTCTTAGACCGTTTATGCACTGGGGGTTTCATGCCGGGCTGCAGGCTGGAGTTTTAGTCATAGCAGGTTGTCCCACCTCTTCCTGCACCCACATGGGGGAGCATTTGACCTGGTGCACCTCATCCCCCCCCCCCCCCGATTTGTGCTCCTGACAGGGGGATGGGGCAGTGAAGTTCCCAGTGCATAAACGGTCCTACTGGGACCCAGTGGGTTAGGCAGATTAGTGTCAGTCATAGTAGGGGGGGGGCTTGGGGACCAACTGGGAGCCAGCACAGTTGCTGGAGGATGGGCTAGATGTGGGACCTCCGAGGTGTTACTGCAAGGACCCTGGCAGCCGTGTTCTGGACCAGTTGCAGTTTCCGGATCAAGGATAAGGGCAGGCCAGCATAGAGCGATTTACAGAAGTCCAGCCTAGAGGTGACCATCGTGTGGATCACTGTGACTAGGTGTTCCAGGGCCAGGTGGAATGCTAGTAGTTTGCCTTGGCGAAGGTGGTAAAATGCCAGCCATGCTACCGTTGTGATCGGAGCCTCCATTGAGAGGGAGGCATCAAGTATCACTCCCAGGCTCCTGGTGGAGTGGGCCACTTTTAGACCTCTGTCTTTGAAGGGTTGAGCTTCAGATGAATCTGCTTGAGCCACCCCATCACTGCTTCCAGGCAGCTGGCTAATGTTTCTTGGGGAGAGCCAGGGCAGCCATCCATCAGGAGAAAGAGCTGGGTGTCATTAGCATATTGGTGACAACCCAGCCCAAACCTCCATACCAGTTGGGCAAGAGGGCACATAAAGATGTTAAATAGGGTTGGAGGGAGAATTGCCCCTTGGGGGACTCCGCAAGCCAGTTGGTGACGGTTTGATGAGCTCTCTCCTAATGCTACCCTCTGTCCGGAGAAAGGAGATCAGCCACTGAAGGGCGGTCCCTCTTATCCTGGCATTAGCGAGGTGGTGAGCTAAAAGCTCATGATCTACTGTGTCGCACGCTGCTGAGAGATCTAATAATATAAGCGGCACTGACCTGACCCGAAACTTGGTAGATAACTTCATTAAATGAACAATAGAAGTACTTAAGGTAGCTCAAATGATATTATCTTTATTTTATCTTTGCATTGCTATAAAGCATCTGATATCTATGGGTTACTCTTACTTGGTTCTTTCAGACTGGGGTATCAGATCTAGGCTTCACATTTCAAAATTCCTTTATTTGTAGAAAAAAACAGTGGGCGGATGCTAGTTTCATGGCTGTTCTTATCCGGTATCAATTATTCGGACTTATTCGGTTCTCAACCTTCCTAATGCCGTGACCCTTTAATACAGTTCTTCATGTTGTGCTGACCCCCAACCATAACATTATGCAAGTGTTCTTTCACAGAAATTAAACCGAAACTGACCAATGGTGTGAAGATCCATTGTTCATGATTTCTGTTTCTCAGGGGTTTCTCAGTTCAGTTCTGCCTCTTGTCCCACCATGCCGATCTCACTCTTTTCCGCTGCTCCAGACAGATGAACGCTCTATCTCGATCTACGGCCAAGCTGCTCACCCTGCCATGACCCCTGTGAAAGGGTCATTCGACCCCCCAAAGGGGTCCCGAACCCCAGGTTGAACCTAAACCACTGGTTTAGGTTAAACAGTTGGGAATGAGGGAATGAGACATTCTGCTCTTCCGATACAGCACTAAGGTTTTAATAACCATGCTTTATTACAGGGCGGATGGCTGGTAACATTGAAATGTTTGCAAAGATGAGCACACTCTTATCCACCTTCCCGAGCTCAACCATTCTGATGTGTAGTCTTGGCTATCTCCTGATAATCTCAATCGACAGGCTGAAATTATTCTGTTGCTGGTGCCCTTCATTGAACTCGCTACACAAATTCTTCATATGGGTATTTAGAATTTCAGCCTCTAAGATAATCATATTTGCTCCCAAGCATGTATGCCCAGGACCACAGCTTTAGATCCGCTGATTTTGACAGAGCCTATTAAAAATCAATCAAAATGCGTGGGATAACATCATGAATTTTTCGACATGCTTTCCGTTTTGCTGTGCGCTCACTGCATTCAGTTTGAAAACTGATTCTTGGGTGCCCCTAAAACATATATGTGCATTGCTTAAATCACAAAAGAATCTTGATGCAGTCATGCACTTCATATATGCACTCATGTGCATCCATAAGGGATAAGGGAAATAAAAAATGCAAACTGAAAAATGGCATCAAGCTGAGATCTGAGAAATGGCTGTAAGTTTAAAAAATAAGAAGTCTTAAAATAACAGTAGATTGTGAAGTCTTTGGTGCCCCTTCCAAGGGGATTTTGTTGTTGTCAGCCATTCAGTCAAGTCTGACTCTTGGTGATTCCATGGCAAGGTGAGCTCTACTGGTGGAGTATTTAATACACATTTATGGGGGGACTCTTAGACTCTGATGTGGGGGGGACGTGCCATCAAGTTGCGATGTTGACTTATGGTGACCTTATTGGCTTTTCAAGGCAAGAGCTGAATAAAGATCCTTTCCCATTTCCTGCCTCTGCATAGCATATTCCATGCAGCCCCCCTCCCCATGAACCAACCTGGACTTGACCCTCTTTAGCATCTGAAATCTGATGGCATCAGACCTGCCCGAGGCATCCAAGTCAGGACTAGTCTGACATATAGGAGCTACCAAACTGATTGTAGATATTCCACTACTGAAAGCAATTACACAATTGGGGATGTGTAGTCTGGAGAAGAGGAGGGTGAGGGGTGATAGGATACGGTAAAGGTAAAGGTATCCCCTGTGCAAGCACCGAGTCATGTCTGACCCTTGGGGTGATGCCCTCTAGCGTTTTCTTGGCAGACTCAATACTGGGTGGTTTGCCCTTCCCTTCCCCAGTCATTACTCTTTTACCCCCCCCCCCAGCAAGCTGGGTACTCATTTTACCGACCTCAGAAGGATGGAAGGCTGAGTCAACCTTGAGCCGGCTGCTGGGATCGAACTTCCAGCCTCATGGTCAGAGCTTCAGACAGCATGTCAGCTGCCTTACCACCCTGTGCCACAAGAGGCCTCATAGGTGATAGGATAGGTGATAGGATAGCTGTCTTTAATTATGTAAAAGTTAGACACATTGAAGAGGGGGCCAGCTTGTTTGCTCCAACTTTAGAGACAAACTCGAGGAGCAATGGGTTCGAATGACATGCAAGGAGATTCCACTTCAGTATTAAAAAGCATTTTCTGACAATGAGGGCTGTTCGTAGATGGAACTTGTTGCCTCGGAGGGCAGTGGAGTCTCCTTCACTGGAAGTTTTTAGAAGAGGATTGGATGAGCACCTGTCAGGAGTGCGTGTTTAAGTCCCCAAGAAGGTGAAGAGCTGGACTGGATGATCCTTTGTGGTCTCTTCCAGCTCTGCGGGATTCTGATTCAGCCTCTGTAACAGTGAGAAGAAAAAAAACACCTTATAATGTGTGTTTGTTTTTCTTTCTTCTTTACGATTGGCATAATTTCATGTGATTCTTTGCTTACCCGATTGCTAAGTAGCTGTTTTCTCATTATTAGAGCATATTGTTCTTGTTCTACCCAATACAATAGACCTCATGTTTTCCCCGCACCTAATTTGGGTGCAAAATGTCACCTACCCTGCTTGGCAACCGACTGAAGCTTTTTCATTTATGGAAATCAGTGATGTGATGGAAGAACGACATGTTTCTCCTTCTGCGCAACAAAAATGCTCCTTCTGGGTTATACGAGAATGCATTAAGGATATTTTAAAAGCTCTCTGAAAAGGGCATGCCACGTCATAACAATGTTCCTTTTCCAGGGGTTGAGCTTCCTGACACCGAACCCGCATAGTGGGAAGTTTCCAGTGAGTGCAGCATATGTGTAAACATCTCAACAAGGTTAATGCCTTGCTCTCTACCACTTCAGTGGATCTTTGAACAGCATCAACATCAAGCAATGTTATCTGTTGTTCTTTGTCCAACAGCAACATCATTGAAAGGCCGCATGTAGAAACCTCCTTCCTCTTGACCATTTCTTTCAATTAAATTTTTAATTCTCTTTTTTTACAACAGCCACCGAGTAGATGAGAGATTATTTTGTAAGCCACAACATGTCTGCTTCCTTGTTTCTAAATCCGACAATTGGACTGGGTACAGCCAGCTTTTTTGTTTGATCATACTGAAACATCTTTCACTACAACCCCCACCCCATCCCATCAGTCTTTTCTCACATCCCAATGGAAAAGCTGGTTGGATCAAAGCATTATTTTCTCCAAGCAACGGTCACTTCCAGATTAGACTTCTGTAACTCATTCTACGCAGGCCTACCCTTGTCTTTGACCCGGAAATTGGAGGTGGTTCAAAATGCAGCTGTGAGGGTCCTCACTACGACACCTTGGAGGGTCCACATTCTGCCGGCACTGCAGCAGCAGCGTTGGTTACCATTTTGCTTCTGGATCAAGTTCAAGGTTCTTGTTTTGACCTTTAAGGCTGTATGAAGCCTGGGTCCTACCTATCTGAGAGACTGCCTCTCTGCTTATGACCCCCTCAGAGCTCTTTGCTCTGCAAGTAAGAATTTGCTGATTGTCTCGGGCACCCAGGACATTCACCTGGCCTCAACCAGGGCCAGGGCTGAAAGCTCCCAGAAGAGCAAAGGGCCCGATGGAGCTTGTTGGGTTCCATAGGGCCTGTAAGACAGAGCTCTTCTGCCAGGCATTTGGTTGTGGCCAGGGTGGTGACCAGAGATGTCATCTATGGATCTTGCCCTATGTGAACAAATCATCCCTTGGATTCACATAATTAATAGGATCGTCTACGCTGGCCTGGCTGGAACAGTTATTGGTTCTAAGAGATTATGCTGCCATCTGTTATTATTTATTTATTTTTTGGCTTCTACTTTCTATTTCTATTTGTATAATTAAGGGGTTTTATGAGTTTTCGTATTGTATTTTATTGATTTTATATTGTGAACCGCCTCAAGATGATTTGGCATGAGGGAGGTATAAAAATCTAAATAAATATAAATAAACAATACTAAACAGAACTACTCAAAATTGTCCCACTTTATTCAATGGGGGTTACAACCAGGAAAGTGTCCTTTGGATTATATACTAAAATCATAGAATCCTAGAGTTGGAAGGGCCTTCCAGGCTATCTAGTCCAACCCCCTGCTCAATGCAGGATCAGCTTAAAGCATCCTGGATAAGTATCTGTCCAGCTGCTGCTTGAAGACAATGCAGGAGAGCTCCCTACCTCCTTAAACAGCCAATTCCATTGCTGAACTACTCTGCTTATGATTTTTTTTTCTCACCTAATATCTAGACGGCACTGTTCTACATGTAGTTGAAACCCATTATTGTGAGCCTTGTTCTCTGCTGCCAGCAGGAACTGCTCCCTGCCCTCCTCCAAGGGACAACCTTTCATATACTTAGAGAGCCCTCATGTCCTTTCTCAACCTCCTCTTCTACAGACTGAACTTTCCCAAGTCTCTCAGCCTTTCCTCGTAAGGCTTGGTCTACACCTTTACACAGATGATGTTTGCAAATTTTACATATGTGGAAAATACCGGATTGCTTTAACTTATCACAGCTTATTCCCCTTCACCACTTTTGCTTCTTCTAATATCAAAAGCCGGTTTTGCATGGACTTTAATGCCATAGTGATTTGTTAATGCCACTGGGCAGTAAGCAGCTTACTGAAACATTTCCTTTCTTTCCCTGCTTATAAAATCTATAATTGACAAACTTGCAGGCAAAACAACCTTCACCATGGGAACTCGTTACAGTCTCAAGAAAGCCACGTTGGCACAACCGTCAGCAGTTACGGACTGGAGATCAAGGGAGGAAAATTGACTCGGATGCATAGACAGCCTGTTTTTAAATGGGGGGGGGAGAGCAGAGCACCTTAATTCAATAGTACCTAAAGTCATTACTGACTGAAGCAATAATTATAAGGTCTTGGCAAACAGCCTTGAATTACAAAGAGGAGAGGAATCAAACGTATTTGGTAGGTTGTCATCGGCCAGATGCCTCAAAGCATGCCGAACAGCGATTCACAATGCTTGAGCTTTAGATTAGTGCAGCCTTTCTCAACTTTTTGACCATAAAGGAACCCTCTGGAATAGTTTTCAGGCTTTGAGGAACCCCAGAAGTGGTGACCCCTTCAGAGAAGTGGGCATGGAAGTGCGATGATCATTTGATTGATCAATTGATCATTTATTGTTTCCATTGTGGAACAAGAGACTGGGCCTGTAGAGCAACAGGGGAAGGGGAGTCCAATGATGTCTAGTGAGGCCAATGGCTATCCAAGCTTCTGGGAAAGGCTGAGTTATCACTGGGGACCTCTTGCATAATCCCTGGAACCTTGGATGGGAATCCCTGGATTAGTGAGACTAAAGATAATTTGAGGAAACTGGGTACAAAACCATGCATACAGACCTGGGAGTGAGCACTCATTGCATACAGTAGGCCTTACTGTTGAGTAAATATGCATGAGATATCACTGTCTGTCTACAGCAGCTAAACTGAACCTACAATAGCTAAACTGAGTGGCATCTCAGTGACCCAACCTTTTCCTTGGGTGGATTCAGTCCACAGAGCCTAAGTGATCTGTTCACATACAAGCAACTCCAGACTTTCTGCAGTCTTTGGGACTGCATGACCACAGGCTGCAAAAACATAATTGTATGAATAGTTGAATGGATGTGTAAATGCCATGGTGGGTTCAGAGATCTTCCAAAGCAATTCCTCTTCTCTCCCTCATGCTTGTAACACATCCTGACTGAACCTCTGAAAAGGGTCTGTCTCTAATAAGCCATTTGTACATATATTTCAGCCTAGGGTTTCTATTAGAAGAGCCTAATGCTGGGAGCGATTGAGGGCAAAATAAGAAGGGGACGACAGAGAATGAGGTGGCTGGATGGAGTCCCTGAAGCAGTCGGTAACAGCTTAAATGGACTCTGGGGAAAGGTAGAGGACAGGAAGGCTTGGAGGATCATTGTCCATGAGGTCGCGATGGGTCGGACATGACTTCGCAACTAACAACATCAAGGTTTGTATTTCTCCACAAGAAGTTTGATTTCTGTGGCAACTCCATTCAAATCTATCACTAAGCAGAGAAAGGCATTGTGGGCAGCTGAGCTGTCCAAGAAGAGAAGGACATACTGTCGAGTCACAACCGATCTCATACACAGGGCGTTCTAGACAAGAGTGACAGTGCCTTGTGAGGCTAATGTCTAATTGTTCATTCTCTCCCAGTCAGGAGTTGTACTCCTTAGAGGTGCCCTTCCCTTCTCCCCATTTCTGGCCTTCTTTAGCTCTGCACTTCAGAGTGTCTCTCTAGCGCTAATGCCTTATGTCATGACAAGAATGAATAACAATACCACTGGCTGCTTCACACCTGGCCTTAGCCAGATAAACTGTCTCCTGGTTTCACACTCTTCTGCCAGGTCTATGGTGGAGGCCAGGCCAGCAACAGCAATGGGCCCCCCTCAGGCTCTGCTATACAACCTTTAGCTAACCCCCTGTTAGATGACTCCAGGAGGTAGGAGGGACCTGGCCGACTTGGGAGTTATATGGGTTAGGGGGTTTTATGGGGTTTCATGGAATTTACATTTTATGTAGCCCGCCTTAAGTCTCTGGAGAAAGGTGGGCTACAAATTTAATTATTGTTATTATGGTTATTATGGTTATTATGGTTATTAATAGTAATTAATAGTAATTAATAGTAATTAATAGTAATTAATAGTAATAGCAATAGTAATATGAGCAGACAGTGTGATGTGGCAGTAAAGAAGGTGAATGCGGTCTTGTCCTATATCAACAGAGGCATCACATCGAAATCTGCAAGATATCACAGTTCCACTGAGTACTGCATTGGTCAGACCACACCTGGAATACTGTGTGATGTTCTGGAAGCCTCACTTCAAAACGTATGTGGGCAAAATAGAGAGGATTCAGAGGAGAGCAACGAAGATGATCCAGGACCTGGGGATCAAGTCCTGTGAGGAAAGGATGAGGGAGTGGGGAATGTTCAGCTTGGAGAAGAGATGGTTGAGAGGGGACATGATGGTTTTCTTTAAGTATTTGAAAGGTTGTCAATAAAAAGGAGAGCAGGGAAAAAGTCCTGTTATCAGCAGAGGAAAGGACCTCCAGTCATGGGTTTAAACTATGTGGAGAACAATATTGGCTAGATATCAGGAAAAAAATTAGGCTGATCCTGCATTGAGCTGGGGGTTGAACTGGATGTCCTGGATGGCCACTTCCAACTCTATGATTCTATGATATTTGCATCTTTCTTTCTCTGGGGCACTTTTTCTGTTAAGTCAACCATCACATTTATATTATTATCTGTAATAGACATAATCATACATCATGTTCCCAACTCATGAACCTCTCTCAAAGGAGTACATGTAGAACTGAATCATTATAGATCTCAGGCATATTATTATCCACAGTTAGTTTAATCCATATCATTTTGTATACCCAGCCACTCTTTTTTCATAGACTTTTTCATAGACATGATGATAAGGTTCCACATGATATTCTTGTTGACAAGTTGGTAAAATGCAGTATGGATCCTATTACTGTTAGGTGGATCAAGAACTGATTGACAGATTGTACCCAAAGGGTACTTGTAAATGATTCAGCATCTTTTTAGAAGGAAGTGATGACTGGAAAACTTCAGGGATCTGTCCTGGCCCTTGTGTTGTTCAACATATTTATAAATGATTTACATGAAGGAATAGAGGGAGTGCTTATTAAATTTGGAGATGATCCTGCGTTGAGCAGGGGATTGGACTAGATGGCCTGTATGGCCCCTTCCAACTCTATGATTCTGTGACTAAACTGGGATGGGTAGCAAACACAACAATGACAGAATCAGGACACAGGATGATCGTGACAGACTAGAAAACTGGACTAAAATGAATTTCAATATTGATAAATGTAAAGTTCTGCATTTAGGCAGGAAGAATCAGAAGCATCACTATTGGATGGGCAAGACTTGTCTTGGCAGAAGTGCATGTGAAAAGAATTTGGGGACTTAGTACGCCATGCACTGAACAAGAATCAGCAGTTTGACTCAGTGGCTAAAGAGGCAGATGGGATTTTGGGCTGTATTTAAAAAAAAAGTATAATGTCCAGATCACATGAGGTGATTTTACCATTTTACTCCGCTCTGGTAAGACCTCACTTGAAGTACAGCATTCAGTTTTGGGCACCACAACTGAAGAACGGTGTAGAGATACTGGAACTTGTCCAGAGGAAGGCTATGGAGATGGCGAGGGGTTTGGAGACCAAGTCATATGAGGAAAGTTGAGGGAGCTTGGAGAGAGGATTACTAAGAGGTGATATGATAGCCATTTTCAAATTAATGAAGGGTTGTCATATAGAAGATGAACAGAGGTGTTTGCTGTTGCCCCAAGGGGTTGGACCAGATCCATTGGGTTAAAATTAATTCAAAAGAATTTTCAGCTAAACATTTGGAAGAAGTTCCTGATATTTAGAGTGGTTCCTCAGTGAAACAGGTTTTTTCGGGAAGTGGCGATTTCTCCTTCTTTGGAGGTTTTTAAGCAGAGGCTAGATAGTCATCTGACAGAAATGCTGATTTTATTAATCTAGGCAGATAGTGAGTGGGTGGGCAGGAAGGGATGTGTCAGTGTTTGTCTCTTGTGGCCCTTCCTTGAATCCTCAGGGAATTGCTGATCACACTGTGGAATGGTAGGTGAATTTCCTCCAGGCCTGGCTGGATTCTGAAGATTCTTGGTGGGTTGATCACTTGGGCATGGATTTGGGGTCACTGTGGGTGGGCAGGTAGTTGTGAGTTCCTGCATTGGACTAGATGACCCTGGAGGTCCCTTCCAACTCTATGATTCTATGATGTTCTCCCACTTGGTGTCTTTTGGGGACAGTGCTCTGCAACCATAACTGTTTTTTTTAGATCAGGAACATTAAATCATGCACAAGCAAAGCACCTGGAACTCTGCATGACTCCATGATCAGTAGATTAGAGGAAACCCAACTGTTTTAATCCCCTCCTCACAATTGCATCCTTTTTTGTTGCTAGGATGAACTGCCAAAGCAGTGGCAACAGTTTTAAATGCTTTCCCGAAAATACCAACTGTTCCCTTCTGCATTGTGATGTTTGCAATGATCGTTTTTATGTTAGTTATAAACAGCATTATGACTGCAGGAAAATAACCATCTCAGAGATTGTTGTCTGTTGGAAACTGGCATTCTACTGGCTCCAAGCTTCCTCTTTTCTAAATAACACAGAGCATCCTTACATAAAGGAGTAAGCGCCCTTCGTACAGCACCTACATTTGTCTCAAATCACTGGCTCAGAAGAACTAAGCAGAGAGAAAGATTAAGAGTTATTCTGCCCTGTTTGCTTGGAACGAGTTCATTCGCCAAAGAGCTTAACTTGCATTAAAGCAAGACTGATAAGGGTTGCTGTAGATATTACTCAAGCTAGCTTTTGTTTGAAAATGAATTCAAAGAAATATTTTCCCCTTACCACTGTAGTGCTAGTAGAACCCTGGGTTTCTTGATAAAGTCAGTTTTTTTCACTATGTAAATCACATCATAATCCACTTCCAATTTACAGAGAGATTAATTGTGTTATAAATAATTGTTCTGGGTGACTTTGGTCAAGCTTGATTCAGGGACAGATATTCACTTAAGAAGCCTCAGGCATCTGGTTTAGTTCTCCTATATTGGAGCACTTTATTCCAGACAATAGATACAGCTCAACATCATTTTTTAGTTCCTTCTGGGTACAATACACAAGCAATGCTATTACAGAATCTCTGTGTGTGTGTTGTACATGTGTGTTAAATGCCATCAAGTTGTTCCTGACATAATGAAACTAGGAGTTTGTAACCTCTAAAACGTCCTATCATGAAGGCCATTCACAGGCCTTGCAAGTGGAGGGCCAAGGCTTCCTTGATTGAGTCAATCCATCTCCCATCGAGTTTTCCTCTTTTCCTGCTGCCTTCATTTTTTCCTAACAATATTGTATTTCCCAGTGCCTCTTATATTTTCACAATGAGATAACAGTATGATAACCTCAATTTAGTAATTTCAGTTTCTTGGGAGAGTTCAGGCTTGATTTAATCTGGAACCCATCCATTTGTCTTTTTAGCAATCCAGGGTATCCGTAAAACTCTCTTCCAACACTGCATTTCAAAGGAATATATTTTCTTCTTGTTGGCCTTCTTCAGCTTTTATACCCATTATTCAGCTTTTATACCCATACTATAGGGAATACTATAGTATTAATTCTCTTGGTACAGGTCACCAGTGTCACAAACAAAGTCTTAAGGATAATCTCTAGATGCTTCATGGCTGCCTTTCCCAGTCTCAAGCTCCTTTTGATTTTCTGGTGGCAGAGAATCGTGGCTTCCATTTTATTCTTTTATTGCAACATAATTATTTCCACCATCAACAACAGAGCCTTTATTGGTATATGTAAAAGAGGTACAATATAAGGGAACAATATATAGAACATCCTACCATCCTACAAGTACAGTATACAAAAGCAGGTATCATGCTTTAAAGTGAGACAGACCGTTTCCACACTGGGAATGCCACTGCCCGAGCTCCTATGCAGGACCACAAAACCAGGGCTGATGAGATGCACCAGGCCAAATGGTCCCTTGTGTTCCCAGGTAGGGGAGGCGAGGCAATCTGCTCAAACTCCAGTCTGCAGTCTGGCGCAGAGCCTCCAGTATGGAAATGGTCACAAAATACGTTCACAACCCCTCGTTACAAGTTGTAAAAATGTAGCAACTGATTCAATTAAAACAGGATCCTGGGATGTCATCTTCAACAATGACTAACTTAAAAGAAAATGATACCATTCATTACGGCTAGATGGATAATTAAAGGCGAGCAATTACATGAGTCCATTAAAATATCTTACCCAAAGATAATCAGGGTACAAACAAGGAGCGTCTTCTAAGAAGCAGCCCATAATCAGTTCACAATCCCATATTCATAGGGTGTGAAAATCATTTCCCAATGATAGCTAGCTCTTTCACTCAATCAGGGGGCACATCCTTAGTTAACTATAACATAAAATACCAGACACATTTATCCATAATTGAGTAGCCTCCTAAATGTATATAAAATTAGTTCATTCTTGCTACTTTCTATTATAATACATTTTTAGATTACAAGTTTCTCATACTTATTATTATCTTTTGGCCCTCAATCAATATCTGAATTATTCCTCGTAGCTTGATTAAATATTTTCCCTCCAAATTCATCAAGAGGTCATTTCCTTCAAATATAATGAGGGAATGTGTCTGCATAGAAGCAATGCCCTAGATACACTCCCACATATAGCTTTCAGTTGTACCCTCATTATCTCAGGGACTAGATGAAATAAATTGAAGTAGATGTGTGCCAAAGTGAAACATCTGGTGAAGATGGTGCTGAGTGAGAAGGAACCTTCAAGGATTGTGGACATTGCAAAAATTTTGCAAGGACAAACCTCTCTCTGATGTAAACTGGTTGTACTATATTAGACAAAATCATTGTTATTCATATGCCTCTGTTTGGAAATTTTACCATCTGTTTTTGTATGTACATTGAATTCTATGCTAATAGAGGTTTTTTTGAACCTAAATCTATATCTGAATTATCTTCAGATGTGTAAAGCTTATCATTCTCAGACACATCTGACATCTGGGCCCCAAAACATCCTGTCCATTAATGTGTTAGAATGTTTCTGACCTACAAAAGGACTTGCTTTTGTGCTACACATTTGTTTCTTACTCCTCTCCAAGGCTATTGTTTTCTGAGTCTCTGGTATCCATGCTTGTTGAGCTGACAAGCTATACTAGGTCTTTTTCCAGCCTGCAGAAATATACTCCTTGAACTTTGTGGGCATGATCAGCAACTGTTCCCCTATAGTCCTGGCCATATCCATAACATGATTGTCTACATCCCTCTTCAACTGTGACACTCTCATCCTTTTAAGACAATTGGAGAGTGTCCAGAGGAGGGCAACAAGGATGATGAGGGGTTTGGAGACCAAGATGTATGAGAAAAGGTTGGGGGAGATTGGTCTGTTTAGCCTGGAGAGGAGTTGACAGAGAGGGGATCTGATGACCATCTTCAAGTATTTTAAAAGGGTGCATTATTGAGGATGGAAAACAGTTGCTCTCTCTTGCCCCAGAGGGACAGACCAGAACAAATGGGGTGAAATTAATTTTAAAAAATCAGTCTAAACATCCAGAAGAAGTTCCTGACAGTCAGAGTGGTTTCTCAGTGGAACAGGCTTCCTCGGGAGGTGGTGGGTTCTCCATCTTTGGAAATTTTTAAACAGAGACTGGATAGCCATCTGATGGAGAGGCTGATTCTGTGAAGATTCAAAGGGGTGGCAGGTTACACTAGATGAGCAATAGGGTTGTGAGTGTCCTGCACAGTGCAGGGGATTGGACTAGATGACCCAGGAGGTCGCTTCCAACTGTTTGATTCTATGATTCTAGATATTTCATTTTAGCACTACCTAAACAGAGAGCTGAAGAAGAAGAAGTCACAAAGTGGCTTACAATTACCTTCCCTTCCTCTCCCCGTAGCAGACACCCTGTGAGGCAGATAAGGCTGAGAGAGCCCTTTCGACACCACTATTTGAGCTTAGAGATTTGTCCATATATGAAGCTGTTTATTATAGTTAGTGGCACAAGAATGTAGGCACATCACTGAGAAATTTCACAACTCAAATCCCCCCCTTCCCCCAAGGTATAATTGTTTAATTTTTTACAAAATTTGTACTCTGCCTTTCTCACTTCATCGGGGCTAACAAGGCAAGCTAGCCTCGCTTACATCTACAGCTAAGGCTAGGCAATGAATAAGTTCCCAAATTTCAAAGTTATCTCAGTGGGTATAAAGAAAAGCAAACCATCTCTTGTTAAGGATTTATAAGGCCATTCATTGGTCACAAGAGCTCTATGAATGGTACTTTGGAAGAAAGCTGTCTTTGCTGCTGCCTATACTCCACCACTGAGAGAATAGGAGAAGCCCTGGTTAGGAACTGCATGGATTTTCTAAGAAGAGCATCCGAGAATAAGTAATCAGGCATCAACTGTTAAAAAGCCTTGTGCTTAGACCTATCAGCAGCTTGATAGATTTATCAGTAGCAGCTTGGTAGATTGATCAGGGTGGCTTATGCTGTAGTTGCTTCTTTGTTTTCATGCCTTCAAGTGACTTATGGTGACCCCATAGCATTTTCAAGCTAAGGGACATACAGACTTGGTTTGTCACACTGTCTGTCTCCGCATCATGACCCTGGTATTCCTTGGAGACCTCCTCCTAAAAACACTAGCCATGGCTGACACTGTTTAGCTTCTGACATCTGACTAGATTGGACTTGCCTAAACTATACAGATCAGAGCTCTCTTGGTTTCTAAAACACAAAAACCCACCACAGTAGAGCCACTTCTTCTCATGCTTTGTGCCCCAAACCCTTTGATGTGAGTTCAGTGATCTAAATCAGGGGTAGTCAACCTGTGGTCCTCCAGATGTTCATGGACTACAAATACAAGCGTTTGCTGGCAGGGGCTCATGGAAATTGTAGTCCATGAATATCTGGAGGACCACAGGTTGACTACCCCTGATCTAAATAATGAAGCAGCTGGTAACAGCATAGAGGACCTTTGCATGCTGCCATACCAGTGATTTTATTCTCCCTGTTGTTCCACACAATAATTACTAGAGCCAATGACAAGGATCAAATTGGGTTACCTAATACGGATTTAGGACGTCATCCACCAATAGGTTCTCCTATACAATTCCCATTGAAATGAATAACAAGGAGATTTATGTTCCCTCCTTTTAAAAAAGAATTCACCTATCTGTGCTCCACCAGAACATCTGTTCTGTTCTACCTGAGCAGCAAGATAAGATCTTGAAAAATAAATTAAAAGTTTAATCTAGAAATATGCACCCAAAGCAGCATATTTTTGAAGAGTTCTTTTGAATAACTTTCCTTTCACAACCCAAAGAAATCTTAAAGTGGCTTGCAATCACCTTCCCTTCCTCTCCCCTTGACAAGCACCTTGTGAGGTAGGTGGGATTGAGAAATCTCTGAGGCCTGTGACTTGCCCAAGGTTACCCAGCAGGCCTCATGTGTCTCAAAGTGACTCACAATTGCTTGCCTTCTTTCTCCCCACAGCAGTCACCCTGTGAGGTAGGTGAGGCTGAGAGTGTGCTGACAAAATTGACTGTGACTAGCCCAAGGTCACCCAGCTGGCTGCATGTGGAGGAATGGGGAATCAAACCCAGCTCTCCTGATAAAAAAATAACACTGCTTTTAACCACCACACCAAGCTAAAGCTCTCAGTAACAACTTTCCTATACATGGGACCCAAATGATGGACAGAAATTCTTTGTAATCATTTACACCATAAGGGAAAAGAAACTTGGCCTTCTTAACAGTTTTTATCTAGAAAATCACCACATTATCTGAAATGACTGGAAATGAGCCTAGGGCACACAAAAATGAATCTCATTGTCTGAAAGTTGCCCTTCAAAGTCCTGGGTCAGGCTCACCTTGCAAATCTATCGGTGCAGGTCTTTTTTTTTCTTTCTTTCCTTCATCATGCCTTGAGAAGATTAACTAGCATAAATCCAGGAAGGCTCTTAAAAATAAAGCACTTTTCTATGTCTCAAAGAAGAAAAAGGTGAATGACTCTCAACGGCTTGGTCAATCGCGCACTGCATCCAATGTGGTACTTCAATTGATATACAGCTTCCAACTCCCCCTCCTCACAAAATTAAAAAATAAAGTAAAGCACATTTAGAATAGCTCCTCTCTCCTGAGTGACTGATCAAAGCGGCTTTCAGGCGATGACCCTTCACAGGAGGAAAGTTTAGAAGGGCAATGTCCTGCCTGCTGTTCAAGTGTGTATTAACACCTGGCTCTCACCTTTCCCAGGTTGATATGCCATTATTTTTGCCCTTTAGAAGAAGGATCGGACAACCTTGACAACACTTTGTCTTTTCCAGTGAATGCTGAACTCAGCTTAAAGCTCACCACTGTGGCTACATTTTTTGTTGTCTGCTGGCATTTTCTTCTTTCTTGGCCCCACTTCTCCAATTCAAGGAAAGTTTTCAGAACAGGCCAACAAAGTTGGTTAGACATACAACAAAAATAGAGTCATAGAATCATAGAATCATAGAATCATAAAGTTGGAAGTGACCTCATGGGTCATCTAGTCCAACCCCCCGCACTACGCAGGACACTCACATCCCAATTGCTCATCTACTTTAACCTGCCACACCTTTGCTTTCACAGAATCAGCCTCTCCGTCAGATAGCTATAGAATCATAGAATAATAATAGAGTCCAATAGGACCTTTAAGACCAACAAAGATTAATTCAAGGTGTAAGCTTTCTAGTGCATACCTCAGAACTACACGGCTATCCACTTGAATCTTTGGTTAGTCATAGACCACCAGAAGAGTTTCAAGAACTCTGGGGGGAATGTTTAAATTCTTTGTAATTTGTGTATTTTTCTTGTAACTTTATATCAGATCAGAGCCATGACAGAACTAAAACAGTTCCACAGGGCCTGCAAAAGGGAGCTCTTCCACCAGGCATTTGGTTGAGACTAGGGCCTATTCTGCACACAATAGATAATGCACTTTCAATGCACTTTAGAAGTAGATTTTCCTGTTCCACACGGGAAAATCCAGCTGCCAAAGCACATTGAAAGTGCATTATCCTATGTGTGCAGAATGAGCTCAGGTAACCAGCAACATCTACAGGGCCCCTGACCCCCCCCCAGAAATCCACCCATGTGTTCTGCTCTGGACCTGTTTGGATTATACTCTCTTAACTTTGTTATAGTTTAATGAGTAGGCTCATGTTCATTCCTATAAATAATTGTTAGGTAGGTCTTGCTTCTTTGGATTAACCAAATGGAATTCTGTTTCCCTTCCTGTATCTTAACTTCTCACATGTCGAGTAAGGAACATACAATTATCTTTTATTAACTTGCATTGCCCAATGTTATGAGAAATATAAGTGAATGTGTTATCAAAGAAAAGCATCATCACGATTGTTCTGTTAAAGTCCCCAAACATTCACTTGGTCATTCATAGCATGTTCCAACAAGCAAGGCTGTCCAATTCAGAATATTATGATCAGTAAGGTGCTAACTAGAGCCTCTTGTGGCGCGGAGTGGTAAGGCAGCGACATGTTGTCTGAAGCTGTCTGCCCATGAGGTTGGGAGTTCGATCCCAGCAGCCGGCTCAAGGTTGACTCAGCCTTCCATCCTTCTGAGGTCGGTAAAATGAGTACCCAGCTTGCTGGGGGGTAAACGGTAATGACTGGGGAAGGCACTGGCAAACCACCCTGTATTGAGTTTGCCATGAAAACGCTATAGGGCGTCACCCCAAGGGTCAGACATGACCCGGTGCTTGCACAGGAGACACTTTTACCTTTACCTTTAAGGGGCTAACTGATATTAGGGATGGGATATTCAGAAATCCACAGGAAAACACTGATTTTGAATTGTGTTCCAGATTTACCATTTTCACTCTTAAACAAACAAACAAACCCTCAAAGCGGGTTGTTTATTGAAATTCTTTCTCATTAAGCTGACACCAAGAATCACCAAGCCAAGCTCATGAAATGTGAATGGGCCCCCAGTGTTCTATTGCAATGAACATAGTTCCTTCAAATGAAAGGAAGGAAGCTGCCCAACAGGAATAAATGAAAGTGCGCAGGACAGCAGTGCTTCTAGACAGGCAGTAGTTCACCTAGTTAATGGGAATATCTGTGCATCTCAAGCCATATCTCCTGAACCCCTGTGATCAGATTGAAAGCGACTGAAAGCTCCTGGCAGGCAGGTAGGAAAGAAGGCTTTCGTCAGCCTGGGGGAGCTTGCAGAATCCGTGCAAGTGCAGGAAATGATGCCCTCAGAGACACACAGATGGATACGGTGATTTAATTGGAATCATCATGGATGAGGATACAAGAGCTAGATTGGATTCACTTTTTCTTAAAGTTAAATGAAAGTTACATGGACACTTGTGTGTGTGTGTGTGTGTGTGTGTGTGTGCATCTCATCCAGCTCTGTAAAGCGCAAGAATATGTGTAGTGCAGTAACACCGTCTAGGCAATCCTAGATGCTGGATTTTTTTTTAATGTTCTGCAGCATACTTTTTACTTGCCAATTTATCTTGCTCCATCGGACTGGCATTCTGTACTATCTGATGTGATTAAGTCTAAGATGCATACCTATGATCCCCAATCCACTGTGCATCAGGAATGATGAAAGAAGCAGCAAACTTACATGAAGACAATGACATTTCTGGTCTTCCTTAATACAGGAAGGTCTATTGATTGCATGGGAATTATCCATGAGACACCAAACTCTCTCTCTCTCTCTCTCTCTCTCTCTCTCTCTCTCTCTCTCTCTCCTTACACACACCTACTTTAAAATATTATACATATGGATGATGGTATAAAAAGTCTTGTGTGTACCCAGCCTGGATGTGAGTGCTTTCACTCACAAAGGCATAGCCTCCTCAATGAAAGCACATCAGCTATGTTTTAAGTTTGTGGATATTATGTATTTATTTGTTTAATTTATTTATATCCTGTCTGTCTCCCAATGGGGACCCAAAGTGGCTTGGATCCGTTCTCCTCACCTCCATTTTATCTTAATTCAGTATGTATTTTTCTTTCCAGATGTATATCCCACTTTTCTGCTTTTGCAGGCAGGCAAGGTATTCCTACTAGATAAAAAAATACACAAGAGCATAACGATGAACAAAAATGCAAGAGCATAAAAATGTAGAATGATATAAATGACATTTCACTGCCTCCTCCCCATTTTTAGAGATGTGGTCATCAACAGGAGCCCCCTAGGAAAAAATCTGGGATGATCAGTTCATGGGATGTGGTCTGAAAGGCCATGATACCAGAGTCTTGAAGAAACTAAGCAGAGATACTTGCTCCCCCTTCACATTATGTTCATTTGTTGCTAGCAGGAAACAAATGATTTGGCAAGCAGCAAGGGTTTCTTGTGAACAGTTAGAGCAGTGGTTCTCAACCTTCCACAACCCTTTAATACAGTTCCTCATGTTGTGGTGACCCCCAACCATAAACCTATGCAAGTGTTCTTTCACAGCAATTAAACCGAAACTGACCAATGGCATGAAGATCCATTGTTCATGATTGTATATCTATTGGCTATAAATTGTATATAAATTGGCGAGCACCTTCAGGAAGAGTGGCAACAGTTGGCAGCGCCCCCCCAGCCAAGGTGCTCACCCTGCTGGGACCCCTGTGAAAGGGTCATTCAACCCCCAAAGGGATCTCAACCCCCAGGTTGAGAGCCACTGAGCTTGTTGGCCAGGATGCTTTCTGCACATATAGAAAGTGCACATGCCTGTCATTGCTACCTCAATGCATTCTACTGTTCTTTAAATGAAGAACAGTCCGTGTGGGACAGGGGCACCCACATATAACTAAGCACTTTGACTTGGATCTGCTGAACAAGTTCTGTGTTTGCTGGTCTCTGCTGCAAATGGTGCTTCCTCATACATTACCATTTGTGCAAAAGCTCAATAACAACCACTGATCTTGCACATATATAAGTACTAGCCCAAGTGGAAGTACATTCCATAGCAGAGACTATCTTGCATGCACATAACTTGTCATTAGGATCCAAATCTAGTGTTGTAATAGTGGTAGAAGTTGAAGTAGTGGTAACAAAATGGAAGATCTAAAGAGCCAGTGTGGCATGGTGGTTAAGACAGGTGGCCTCTAAAATGGAGAACCAGGTTTGATTCCCAACTTTGCCACATGCTGCCAGCTGGGTGACCTAGGGCTCAGAGCTCACTCAGCCTTGCCTACCACACAGGGTCTCTGATGTGGGGAGAGGATGAATATGTGATTGTAAGTCACTTTGGGTCATAAGGCTTGCTGGGTAACCTTGGGCCTGTCACAATTCTCTGTCAGCTCCACCTACCTCACAGGGTGTCTGTTGTGGGAAGAGTATAGGAAGGTGACTGTAAGCCACTTTGAGACTCTGGGTAAAAAAAAGTAGGGTACAAAACACCCCCATCTCTTCTTTTTCTTCACTCAAAACAGATATCATGAAACTCAAGATTCAGAAGATGATAGCAAACGTTGACTTTGCACATCAAAGTCTGAAAAAGTTGACCACCCGGTCAGAGCCTACAGAAAAAATTGCTCAAACTGACTATAAGGAATGTCATGATAGAGCTGCAGCCATGTTGCACAGTCTTTGCAAGAATATGGTTTACTATCAGCCAGAAATTCATGGGAGCACAAAGCAGACAGGATCATGAAGGTTCTTTGGGATTCTCTATCTCAATTGTACAAAAAGAAAAAGATCATGAAATACTGAGACCTATAAATAGAGTTAGAACATCTCTGGGAGAAAAAAGATTATCACTATGCCAGTTGTCATTATGGCCTTTGGAGTAATGCCTAGAAGTCTCAAGAAACACCTGGACATTCTGAACATCAAACAAATAATACCAGTTTGGCTCCAGAAAACTGTGTTGCTTGGAACAGTAGGAGTCCTGCAATGATACTTCTGCAATTCCCAAGATCTTGGCTAGATCTTGAATTGTAAAATACCATCTGCTAGTCAAATAACTGACTGTGACAAATCTCTTCCTCCTTCATCATCATCATTGATTTACCACTTAATAATCACCTGTGTCTTTATGAATGCTCATGGTTGCCGATCTGTCTGCATCTGCATCGGTTTGCACCTTTATCTTTCCATACTGTCATAATTCTCCACCCTGGAAAAAAAATCATTTAATTATCTGACCAATCAAATTATCTGTGATTCTGTGGGGAAACTGATTTGCATTTGCAAAGGGAAATGAAATGAATTACCATTATGGTGACTGGGCAGCTGCAAATGTCTGGAACTCTGAGCTGGACATGGCACTAGATAATTCAAGGGCCTACTCTGCACATGTTAGCTAATGCACTTTCAATGCACTTTGGAAGTAGATTTTCTCATTCTGCATGGGAAAATCCAGCTGCAAAGGCACATTGAAAGTGCATTATCCAGCCTGTGCAGAATGGGTCAAGGTTAACTTAGGATAAGATTGAGGTTCTGGTTTATTAGCCCTGGCTTTCCTTTTGAAAGTAGCTCTCCACCTCAAAAAAGCAAATTGGCTACCTAGGTTTTAGAGTTTATGTCCTTCTTCTCATAAGTAGACTGGAACATAGAGAACGCCACATATGTGTCCTTCACTTTCTGTTACGAGCCTATATTTGGTTCTCAGCAGCAGAATCTCTAGTAGTGACAAGTGTAAAGGTTAGAGCTGAGGTAACCTTTCATAGTATAGAATGTTGGCAAAATATGTTCCATTTTAGAATGGGGTGGCTTCACTAAGTAGCCTATTGATTAAGTCAAATGTTGAAGGTTAATGGTCAAATTCTAATAGAAGATGGTGTCCTAACTAATGGCTGATTTTTAGATTAAATTACAACAACAAGTATCAAAGTAGTTTCCAGATGGCATTTCATAAATGGCAGTCATAATTTCACAGTTCTGCTGAAGGATGTTAATATGTTGGAGTTTCCAAAGCATTTAATGTAGAACAGATAAGTAATTTACATTGAAACAAAATGTGCTTTCCATTTTTGATAATGATTTGGGTTTTTAAAAAAAAAATAAACCTAGTTTTCATCTCATATCCATACTGCCTCTATATGTAATTTAATTCTCACCCATTATGGGTTAATACTGGTTCCATAAGACATGTAGGCATAACAACCAATCTATATCATCCCGTGCAAATGAAAATCAAATAAACTGCTCAGTGTTACCTCAGACATCTTTTTACATTGGTGCCAAGTCTCAGATGGAGTGTGCTGCCTCAGAGAGTGGTGGAATCTCCTTTGTTGGAAGTTTTTAGGAGGAGATTGGATGAACACCTGTCAGGAGTATGTGTTTTTTTAGGTCCCTGAGAAAGTAAATGGTTGGAGTGATAGCCCTTTGTGGTCTCTTTGAGCTCTGTGTGATTCTGATTCTGACTTAAGGTGACCCTGTAGTGTTTCCAAAGCAAGAGATGGGCAGAGGTCAATTGCCATTGCCTGCCACTGCACAGTGACCCTGGTATGTCTTGAAGGTCTCCCACTCAAGTACCAGCCAAAGAGGGCCCTGCTTAGCTACCAAGAACTGAAGAGATCAGGTTAACCTAGGCTATTCCAGTCGTATCCACCCATTTATCCATCAATTGTAAGTAGGGCATTTATTTATTTATTTATTTATTTATTTATCATACTTATATACCGCCCTCCCCGGAGGCTCAGGGCGGTTTACATAAGAACAAGGCATAAAACGGTCTATAAAAACATGCGAATAACCTTATAATAATAACTAATAGTTGTAACCAGATAACAGTGTAACAGTACAATATACAGTATAATATACAATATACAATATTTATTTATCATTGTATTTCTATACTGCTCCTCCAAGAAACTGGGTCATGGCAGTTCAGAAACAAAAACGATATCAATTAAAATTACTCACAATAAAACAATGTAAACAAGTATAGGGAAGGCAGTCTAGTATAGTCCAATTTTGCAAGATCTCAGAAGTTAAGCAGGGTCAGCTCATGGATGGGTGACCATCTAGGAAGATTCTGCAGAGGAAGGCTATGGTAAACCCCCTCTAGAATCATAGAATCATAGAATCATAGAATCATAGAATCATAGAATCATAGAATCATAGAATCATAGAATCATAGAATCATAGAATCATAGAATCATAGAATCATAGAATCATAGAATCATAGAATCATAGAGTTGAATGGGTCCTCATGGGTCATCTAGTCCAATCCCCTGCACTATGCCGGACACTCACATCCTAATCGCTCATCTGCATCTGTCTTGTCTTGAAAGCCCCTTGCTGGAGTCACCATAAGTCAGCTGTTGACATGACAGCACTTAACCCACACACGTGTAAGCCCAAATGATGTGAAACATCATTGTATGTTTCCATTCACCGAATTATGTATTAATTGAGACTACCAAAGAAAGAGAAACTATTTTTTTTGCCAGCTTTGTACCATCTCAGACTAATTCCATTACTATTGTGATGGAACTGAACTATTCAAACAAACTTCTGGTAACCCTTTACTAGAAGGTGGAGGAATATCCTAGTTCTTGATTAGAAAATACTTCTTGTTGTTGGTTTTTTCCATTGGTTTATGATCAGTCCATTCAAGAGGCTTTTCATTGGTCATAGCTGAACACAGAAGAGGTTAGTGATTGGTTGCTTTACAATTCTTTATTAGCATAGCGTCACATATGGTTTAATGTCAGCATAGATAACAATTTCTCTCCTTCTCCTCCTCTGATACAAATTATGAGCATATGGAGAAAAAAAAGGCAGTTTGATCCAACTTCCCTTGGACAGCAGCCCATACTAAGTCGGCTTGTCAGCTCCAAGTTGAGTGATTCTTGGAGATTTGGGGATGGAGCCTGCAGAGGGTTTGGCCATGGAGTCATGGATTTCACTGTCCAAAGCAGCCATTTTCTTCTGGTGAACTTATCATCTTATGTCTGGAGATCAGTTGTAATTCTGGGAAAGCTAAATGTTCCTTCTTGAATTTGGCAACCTCATGACCCATTTAAATTCTGAGGGTTTCCTTTTAATTTTTTTTAAAGAAAGTCAGACATATAAGCACATGAAAACAAAACAAGATGATACATATTATTTAGGGCCCAATATTCATTATATAATAGAGTATTTTTAAAAGAAATCTATATTTTCCTCTTCAAATGGCTCCATCTTCCTGAGGGTTTCCTGATCTGCTCTTCCAGCTTCTTCTGTGAACTTTTATGATGGATCTACCTCTGACACATTGTCTCTGATTGTTATGTAAGACTTCCCGGAGATAATAAAAAGGTATTACTGCTTGTAAAGTTTTATTTTTGTGTTCTGGCCAAAGGGATTTTCCTGAGGCTAGTGAAGATTCAAAACTGGATTTGAAATGTACTCACAACTTCTCTGCATCAACAATAAATTGTAAATTTAATTCATATTTAAATTGGAATGAAGCTCCATTGACATTTATGTTCCAGTAAATATTGTTAGAAATGTAGTTTTAGCAAGTACTAAAGGACATTACCTAAGCATTCTTTTTTGAAAGTGTGTTGATTTAAAAAAAAAAAAAATCTCAAAGTAAGTGTTTGAGATAGGGTTGCCAATGTTTTACTTGCTTATCAAGGATACCTGCTATGAACATCTTCATTATAGTCTAATCTCAGGAACACAGGACAAGAGTTTTAACTTATTCAAGCTTTTCAGGCAGCTAGCTACAGTCTAAGGAATGCAAATACATTTCTTTGGGTTAGTCTAATTAAGATTGTGTACTGAGTTTAGAGAAGAGTGCAACACAAATTGACATTCTGTAAGCAGAGAGTTAAATCTGTGGCATTTAATAAGCTTCCTTTAACTCAGTCTCAGTTACAATGTTTAACTTGGTCTGTGAAACATAGATTTGTGAAAATTAAAATCAATTACAGCTGTAACCTTTGATTTAGAAAGGCGTCTGTTCAGAATCCTGACTCAATAATTCATGTTTCCAGTTGGGAGACAATCAAATTGTGCACTAGATATTTAGTATTTGTTTTCTTTACACAGGAGGGAAACAATTAATATTGCAAGGGGTCCCGCCCTATCCTAGGTGTTCCCTTATGGAATGCAGAAGACTAAAGCACAGTTTACATCATTGGGACGATGGTTTTGGTCCTGGTTGGGATTAGCTACATTGGATGTGGGAGGGGGGAATATTGTTGAGCCATCTTTATAATGATTGATTTTTGGGGATACTGTTCTCTTAAAGTTTAATGGGGTTTTCAGGGTGTACTCTGTTTTTAGGGTTTTGTTCTGTAAGCCACCTTGAGGCGGGATATAAATTGGAATAGATAGATAGATAGATAGATAGATAGATAGATAGATAGATAGATAGACAGACAGACAGACAGACAGACAGACAGACAGACAGACAGACAGACAGACAGACAGATAGATAGATAGATAGATAGATAGATAGATAGATAGATAGATAGATGGATGGAAGCCCTGATCTGGATAGCCCAGGCTAGCCTGATCTTACCTAAGATCTCAAAAGGCAAGTAAGGTTAGCCCAAGTTAGTATATGGATGAAAGAACATCACAGAAATCCAGGAAGGCAGAGGCAGTGAATGGCAAATTGCCTATGTTGATCTCTTACTTTGAAAACCCAACGGGATCACCACAAATCAGCTGGCACTTGACAGTACATTGCATACATATAGACTAAAAGAGCCGTATTTATTTATTTATTTATTTATTTATTTATTTATTTATTTATTTATTTATTTATTTATTTATTTATTTATTTTTATTGTCATGCCTGCTCCAGCTGAACCTTCGGAGTTGGCGCCAGAGGGCACCGGTTTGGAGCAGGCGCCTGACCCACTCCCAGTGCCATCAGGAGATGTAGCTCCATATGTCCCCATTAGACAAGGCAGCTACCAGCCCGGAGGAGCAGCTTCAGAGACTACTGGTCAAGGTCCCAGCAAACCTGAATGCACCATCAAAGGAGGAGATCTACCCTGAAAGCTGTCAGAAGATCAGCACCCTTGGCAGCTTGCTGTCAGGGTCGATGGGTTCCATCTGCAGTTCCTTTTTCTGATGAGGATTAACTCCAGCTGCAGGCTCTCTGGCTGAGGGCTGCCCCACCTGGCTTCTGGCTATGCCAGAAGGGCTTTGAGACAAGGTCCTTCTTGGGAACAATACGTCGGTTACTCTGTTTGTCTTTTGAGACTCCTGTTCCGATTTGCCATGGTGAAACTCTGTTCCTGCAAATCCTTTCTCTTGGATCTCTGGCTTGTCTGATATTTCTGCTCTGGCTCTTTGACCCCCAGTTTGTCTGATGTCTCTGCCCTGGCTCTTCAACTCCCTGCTTGTCTATTGACCATGCTTTGGCACTTTGGCTTTCAACTCCTGGTTCCGGTGTTTTGCCTTTGTCCCACTCTCTCTGATTTTGACTGTGGCTCAGCTTGACTTTGCACCCACCCCACTTTTATTTATTTATTTTAAAAGATCTATCAGGTGCAACCCTGATTCTGAACAGAGAAGCTGCCTTATACTGAATCAGACACAACCTACCAACTGGAAATTCAAAGGATTGAGCCCAGCACCTTCTGAATGCCAAGCAGATGCTCTACCACTGAGCCACCGTTAAACATGTATTTATTTTAATTTATTTTAATTTATTTTACTTCTATTTATAATTCACTTTCCTCTCCAATGAAGACTGTAGGAGTTCAATGGAAATCCCTGTTTGTTCATGCCTCCATCCGATAGCCTTGGCTGACCTTTACCATTTGCTTTTTACTGCTCCTGTTCCCTTTCTTGTGAGTGCTTGTAAAGCAAGATGAAAGATCACTCTGACATCTTCCATTATTAATTTTGCTCTCTCCTAATAGTAATGGTAATCACATTGGTTCTGCTGACTGGCAGTAAGGAAATGCTTTCAAGCAGGGATGAATGCACTTCTTTTAATGTCTGCCCCAACATGCCACTTAGAAGATCAAATGGTGGTTGCCCCATATTATTTTCCATGTGTTATCCTTGTAGCCATCAACTGAGCCTACTCTGAGCCTAAAGAATCCTTGTAGACCCTCTTGCTCTTTAATAGTAAGTATAGCATCAAGAGTACACATAGTATCCTTGTACTGCCTTACAGCTGCTGGAAAGTTTGGAATTTTTCTCAAACAAAACAATTTCACAAACAAAATGTTTCCCTGATGGTCTTTGGATAATTTCGTATTGGTATGAGAGAACATGAAAATAACTGAAATGAAACAAGAATCAAATCAATCTCTTCTTCCTATCTCATTATTTGAATGCAGGATCTGTTTCTACAGATGTCTTTTACTGTAGATTGTAATTTTTTAAATGCTAGCATACTAAATTGTTGCTTTTATTTTTTAGCTGCATTGGATACTTTATTGGGCTGAAAAACAGATTATAAATCTTGTCTTTACTTGAATATTCTATTTTAATTGTATTTTGTTTAAGTATTTTAATGGGGGTCTTTAAAAAAACTATTCACTACTGAGTGGAAAGGTGGCATAATTTTAAAATAAAAAATCTGCAAATGAATGCATGAATGAATTGTACTCGGGGCAGCCAATATTTATCAAATCAGTTACTCTCAAATCAATTTCTTAACACCAGTTATACTATAATACCATTGACATTAATAGCAGAAGTGTTAAATCTCAGGCAACTTCTGGAAGGGAAAAAAAAACATCACATTGGCTTGGATCCTAAACAACAAGTTGACCGACAGAGTGCCTTCCCTCTTACTTCCACTTGCACAAGATTAATGGTTTCCAGTAGGCCCTTCTGCAAATGAAAGTTTCAGTGGAAAAAGAAATGTACTCTGTAGCAGAGGCTACCTAGAACACTCATTCATGGGATTCAAGACATGATAACTATTACTACTACTACTATCATAAATAGCCCTGATCTGGATGGCTCAGGCTAGTCCAATTGTGTCAGATCTCAAAAACTATGCTGCCTCTTCTTAGAATTTGGATGGAAGATCACCAAGGAAGTCCAGGGTCTCTACACAGATGCAAAGCAATGGCACAGCATCTCTGAACTTCACTTGTCTTGAAAACCTTAAAGGGTGGTTTTATCAGCTGTGACTTGACCACACTTACCACCACCTTCAAAAGGAAGTCATAGTATAATGGTAATTATGGTGGTGTCAGTAGGACTCATGATAATTAGAACTATTCAGGTTGGTGAAGTGATAAATAAGGGGAATATTTATAAGTATGAGTCTCATTCTTCTTTCAACCTGGCCTTCAATAGAAACTAAAGAGCATCCGTATGCTGTGAACTGTTTCAAACTTTGGCTTTACACAAATTGAGAAATATTAATGATTAAATAGGTACATTCCAAATTACCAAGAACTCAGTCTGAATACATTATTTCCCTGCATTATCTCCTGTTTTGTACATAGACTGTGAAATGGCATCACAGACCATGACAGTATGATGAACCTTCCCATATGATGGACTGGATAAATCTAACAAGCTCATTTAATCGATGAGCTAAAATGACACCAGAGCTTTCTCTTTTCATAATGATCTCATTTCTTTTGTTGGCTTCTGTACAGAGAACGGACTGCTCCATTTTACAAATTATTTGTTCTTTTCTGTAATTCTGTAATGCTAATTGCCGTTTTGAAACATGGATTCTACAGTGCTAGGATGCCACCCAAAAGTGTCAGATGAGCCAAAGGGGTGTGTTGCCTGGTTTCTAGAGAAAGTTCACTTTATTTAACTTTGATATCCATTATTTATAACCTGACCTTCTCACTGGGATTCGAGGTGGATTACACAGAATAAGCCAGCACAATAAACAGGATGGGACATCCATCAGACAGTGCAATAGGAGGTGACTTGTAGGTATCTGGAACCAACCAGACATTCAAAATAGTGGTGAAGCAAAATAACTGAATAAAACATGATACATTAAACCAGGGGTAGTCAACCTGTGGTCCTTCAGATGTTAATGGACTACATTTCCCATGAGCCCCTGCCAGCATTTGCTGTCAGGGACTCATGGGAATTGTAGTCCATTAACATCTGAAGGACCACAGGTTGACTACCCCTGCATTAAACAACCAACAGCTTCCTTAAAGCAACAGATAGTGCCGTAGTTCCCAGGCCCTAATCCTCTCCCCCAAGTTTGTTTCTGGATTGTATTGTTATAGTATAGCGCTATTACATGTGTAAGAATGCCCTCTGGGTGTAGTGATTAAGAATAGTGAGCTTTAATCTGGAGACCTGGTTTTGATCCCCCACTCCTCCATTTGCTGGTTGTGTGACCTTGGGCCAGTCATAATTCTCTCAGAGCTCTCTCTCAGCCTCACCTACTTCACAGAGTGTCTATTGTGGGAAGAGGAAGCTATGGTAATTGTAAGCTGTTTCGGGACCCCTTTGAGTGGTGCAACCCCTCCCCCCAAGCTCTTCTCTTGAATGATTAAGTTTTGCACGATTTGCAAACGTGTGGGCCCCTTCTAGAACTTGCCAGATAGGCATTTCATAAAGTGGCAGACAAAGCACAGAATGTATGGACAATTGTTGATTTTGTCCATTTGCAGGGTGGCAGCCACATAAAGCCCTTCTCAAGTGAGGGAATAGAGTGATCACTATTGAAGAAGAAAAGCTGTTTTTTTGATATGGGACACATCTTCTGGTGCACCTTGTCAAATGGAAATTAATATGGATGTGACATCCCATGGAGCATGCTGGAAGCTTAAGCAGGTCCAGCCAGTGGCTGCAGAGGTCCCAGAGGCGTAACCAGCCACTGCACACCCAGCAGAAGCTGAGGCAGCAGCTGTCCTGCCCCTGATGCCTTAGCAGTGGCCACACTGGCCCTGAGGGCCTAGGCAGCCACTGCTAAGGCCCCTGCTGGTCACATAGCAGCTACCTTACCCCAAAGTCTTGGCAGCAGCCTCACTATCTCTGGGTGCCTGGGAAGCCTCTGCATGAATCATAGAATCATAGAATAATAGAGTTGGAAGGGACCTCATGGGTCATCTAGTCCAACCCCCTGCACTATGCAGAACACTCACATCCCAGTCACTCATCTACTGTAACCTGCTACCCCTTCACAGAATCAGCCTCTCCATCAGATGGCTATCTAGCCTCTGTTTAAAAATTTCCAAAGATGGAGAACCCACCACCTTCTGAGGAAGCCTGTTCCACTGAGAAACCGCTCTAACTTTCAGGAACTTCTTCCAGATGTTTAGATGGAATTTCTTTTGAATTAATTTAATTCCATTCATTCTGGTCTGTCCATCTGGGGCAAGAGAGAACAACTCTGCTCCATCCTTTATATGGCAGCCTTTTAAATACTTCGATGGCTATCAGATCCCCTCTCTGTTGTCTCCTCTCCAGGCTAAACAGACCAAGCTCCCCCAACATTTCGTCATACATCTTGGTCTCCAAACTCCTCACAATCTTTGCTACCCTACTCTGGGCACAGTTTATCAACATCCCTTTTCAATTGGGGTACCCAAAACTGAACACAGTACTCCAAATGGGGCCGAACCAGAACAGAGTATGACCAGCACTACTCTTAGCCACTACACTATGCTGTCTCTCAAATTTATAAAACCTAGGAAAACAATCAAAACTGTGTGTCATTCAAGAGATCATAAAATGTATATCGCCAACACATTTCCAATGCTCTTTTTTAAACACAATAATTACGTGTTTAAGGAAATGGTAATTCCAAGCGCATGATTTTTGCATTAGCTGACTGCTCTCCACTTCATTAGCAAATTGTCCCAATGAACTATGATCAAAACGGCACAGCTAAATTGATTCAGGACGGGAGAAGAAAACAGCTGCACAATTGCATCTGTTTATGAGCGCTTTTGTCTTCCCATTATGTCACCAAGAGTTGCGCTAAACAAATAAATGGCGGCCATAAACAAAACGATATCGGTGGAATTGCCCCATTAGTTACGCGATAAGATTTACCTCTTTCGACAGGCTTTCATTATTTGTAAAAAATCAGATGGTGATTTAGTAAGAAGCATTTAACGAAGGCGTAGATTTCTGATTCAGAGCATGACAACTAGAATATATATATATATATATATATATATATATATATATATATATATATATATATATATATATATATATATATATATATATATATATATATATATATATATATATATTTCTTGCCTCCACTTAAGCATTGCTCAGCCTCAGACAAATCTAAATCAAAGATGGTCCTTGATTGCTGGAACTGCAACTCATTTGTGTGTTGTGCCCTCATTACTGGGAGAGACTAGAATTGAATCCCTCATAATTAGCATTGGCTAAAATAGCTGTGAGCCTTAGCAAAAGCTTCAGCCAGTAGGGAAGGCCACACTCTGGTAGTGAACCCATCATGACTTCTTAGCAGTCCTCACAGAGAGCTGAGGGAGAACCAGTCTGAAACATGAGCAAAAGTTCACATGACACTCAAAGTATCCTGTGAAGCAGATGGGGCACATTAACAATGGTGTCCTTCCATAAGAAATGCTGGCTGAGGAAGAGCCACCCCCCATTGGGTTACTCTTATGGTGAGTTAATGGTCAGCAAGCCCCTTTTTCTGCCTCCATGGTTGACAGTGGGCCAGGTTTAGTTATATGTACTCTCTACTGCTTCTGGACATTTTGTATACTGATTTTGTGTATTTAAAGTTGGTGTTTTAGGGGTAGTGCTATTGGGGTTTTTATCTATGTTGTAACCCACCATTAGCCATTTTGGGAGTGGCGGGCTAGAAATCGAATTTAATAATAATAACAATAATAATAACAACGATGACGACGACTACTACTACTAATCGAAACAACGCGCCACGGACTAAATAAAACTGTAAGGGGTTCTGAGGCAGGATGTGTCCGGGATGAGGAAGGGTCCGGATTGGATCCTTCCTCCGGACAACAATCGGAGGAAGCACCTGCCGATTGGTCCCTCCGATTCCCAGCCCCGTGCAACTGCGAGCCGCGCGGCTGCCGGGGGCTCCCGGCCCTCATGGCCGCAAAACAACATGGAACCACCGAGAAGCCACAGGAGAAAAAAAACGCCGAGGAGCAGCTGTCAGGAGCCCCGTCAGGAGCCTCATGGCCGCACAACAACATGGAACCGCCGGGAAAGCCGCAGGAGAAAAAAAAGCCGCTGAGGAGCCACCGCAGCCCAGCGCACCACGCCTGGCGGGGGCTCCCTGGGCGGCGGCCTGATGCGGCGAGAGGCGCAGAGCGCCTCTCGGTGCGTCTGGCCGCCGCCCTGGGAGGTCCCGGCAGCCGCGCGCAGCGCAGCTGCCGGGGGTTCCGTTGCCTAATGACCGCTGAAAAACACGAGAGGCCGAGGAGCCGCCGCCCGCCTCCTCTTTCAGGTAGCCTGTCCCTTGCTCTGTCCCTCGCCTGCCCCTCGCTCTGGCCCCCACCTGCTAGCGCCCATTGTATTCTTCATACAATGGGCTTTTTTACTAGTAATAATAATATACCCAGAAGTCCACAGAAAGGTACTCCATGATCCATAACAAAGTTTCAATTCAGTGGTGCCTTTCAGACCTACAACATTTTATTTATGGTATAAGCATTAGTGTGCATGACCACTTCTTCTGATACAACAAATCACAACATCACTGTATCTGAAGAAGCATGCATGCGCATGAAAGCTTATTTCTTGAATATAATTTCATTGCTCTTAGAGGTACCACTGTACTAAAACATTGTCCTGCAGCTTCAGACCAACACGATTACACACCTGACTCTATCTCCATGGCCTATAGCAAGATATAGACTCATTTCATAACCACTGGATAATATACTTCCAATGCACTTGAGCAATTCTTTTGGAAGTATATTTTCCTGTTTGACACAGGAAAATCCAGCTGCAAAAGCACATGTGAAATGAGCCACTTTACCTGTCCTGCCTCCAAATGCTCTCATTAGTATTAAGGTATGTAGAATCAATGTAATGAATTGCATTACATAGTTTAGCATCCAGTATTTAATGATAATTAATGAAGTAATGAAGATGACGGCTGATTCGCTACACAGGGAAGTACACTTCCTCTTGGACGCGGCAAACTACCATCCTGAATAAGTTAAGTTCCCTGCTATGATGGGAAACCTCCCATCTCGGATTTTGGGTTCCCATTTTTGTTTGGTGGAACAAGGGGGGTAAAATGAGGGGGGAAGCTGTGTCATGAGATGTAACTTCCAATTGCATAAATAGAAGTGGTGCCAGGGCATTGTGGAAATGCTTTAGGTATTTCCTCTGATGGCCCTCATGTCTAGCCCCAAAAAGCTCCCTGGGGTTGTCCAAGGTCAAAGGTGAAAGGTCAGATGAGCTCAGCCTTGTTTGTCTACTGATCTTAAGCCATATGTATCAGGGGCACGGTGGCTCCAACTGGTATGCCAAGCAAGGAGGGTGTGTAGAAGGCATGAACTGTGCAGATCCAGCTAAACTTTACTCCTCTAGAGACTACTAGTAACTTGTGCATGCTGACACGGATAGTATCATGATCACCTGACCAGGCCCACTCTTAATCAGAGATTTTGCTTGAAATGTTGTAGAGTTGCTATCAGTGTTAGAATTACTCGGTATCAGAGTTACTCTATGGCATTTCATGGCTATCTGAGCCTCCTGCAGGTGCCATATCATGTGTCAACAATCCAAAGGTGTCCACAGGTTCAAAGAGATTGAAAAAAGCCTCCCAAAGCAGAAGGAATAGTATGGTAAGCTTTCTGTGCCCTGTTTATAGTCCCTCCAGGGCAACTTATTGGCCTGTATCATCCAGGATCCTGAACTAGTCCGATCCAGCACCGTTCTTCTTACTCTTTTTTCCTACTATTTCCATTCTACATGAACTGAGCCAGCATATCACCATCCTGAACAAAAATGGAAGAGCAATCTTTTTTCTTTTCTTTCTTTTTTTTTGGCACGTTAAACCATAGTGCTGTTTAGTGTGCCATTTAACATGGCAACCCAGGTATCAAGATGTCAAAAGCTGTTGACATTTCCATTGTCACTCTTCTGGCCTTTTTCTGACGATGCTATAATAACTGCAGTGTTGAGAAAGAATGAGAAGCACAATGGGCAGTGTGCTAATGGTTCACAGTCCCAACCAAACCTTATGCTCATGGCTTTCAACACTCACTTAGGCTGACAGGTAAATGTCGATAAACATCTGTCAAGGAACATAGTTGACTTTTTTTTGTGGTGGACATAAGTGCAGCTAAGTTTCAGAGGGTCACACTAAACATGACGCAGGAGATACACGGATGAGTTGGTCTGCTTTTCTGTCCCAATTCCAAGCAGCCAGGGAATAGGTGCTGAGGAAGGAAATGCCCTTTCTTCACATGCCTTTTCCCTGCCCTATATTGTTCTCTCTCCATCATGACAATTTACCTCATAAAGGCATGGACAAGCAAGGAAGCAAAAGGAGCACTTTTCCTGGACCTCCAGCTCAAAAGGTTCACATATTTAGACACATATCCATTTTCTGGCAATTGATAGGTTTTATAACATTTTTTTTCTTCAGTGGACCAAACAAGACACACTCTGTTGGATTATATTACTGCTGGAACCCTCAAAAGCTGGAAGTAGTCTAGGCATCTCTGGACCACTGCGGACAGATACTGAACAGCCTTCTGAATAGTAACTTCCCATAGGACCTTCAGGTGGAAGAGATGGCAAGGGACATAGGATGAAGAATTTCCACCGGGACAGCTAGTGTTGCACAGTGGTTAGAATGTTGAATTAGGATCGGAAAGATCCAGGTACAAAGTGGCACCAACATCCTATCACATGCCCATGTCAATTTAAACCTCAGAACTGTTTCCAGTGAGATGGTGGAGAAGAACTATTTAGCTCCCCTGAATCAAAACAACTTATCATTGTATGTGTAGTAAAAATTCATTTTTTGTCAAAACATAATTATTACAAATGATAAGTATGACAGTGTTATTTCCTGACAAATGGCCCATCCAACACAATAATACCTGCTTACTAGCCATGGCCAGTTGACTGAGATGTTTGCTGGAGAACATGAAAGCAGATGGAAGTAATGGAACAGAAAATAGGTATCTAGTTTGGCACATCTGGCTTTGATTCGTTTTCTGTTAATGGCAACCTATTATACCACATGGAATGAAACTGAGTTTTTGAAACTAAAGGACTTTCCACAGCCATTTGTGTGATAGCTGGCATGTCTACTATTCATGAGGAAAAAGTCTCATCAGATATATCCGAACCCTTGGATTCACCCAAATTATGGATCCTGACAAAATAGTTGCCAGCCTGCGGGTGTGGCCTGGATATCTCCCTGTATCACAAGGGATCTCCAAGCAGTAGAGATCCACCCCCCTGGAGAAAATAGCTGCTTTGGAGGATGGGCCCTATGGAATTGTACCCTGATGAGTTCAATGGTCAGATGGGTTCATAAGAGTTTAGGCAGTTCTTCAGGTATGTTGGCCCCAAACTGTATAGAGTTTTGAAGGTCGAGATCAGCATCTTGAATCGTGCTACTTTTCTGCCTGTTGTTACCCGACCTGAGGCAACCAGAAAGACAAGGCTAGAGAAATAATGCTGTAATTATTGTTGTTGTTACCTAGATCTAATGAGCCTCTTGTGGTGCAGAGTGGTAAGGCAGCAGAAATGTTGTCTGAAAGCTCTGCCCATGAGGTTGGGAGTTCAATCCCAGCAGCCGGCTCAAGGTCGACTCAGCCTTCCATCCTTCCGAGGTCGGTAAAATGAGTACCCAGCTTGCTGGGGGGTAAACGGTAATGACTGGGGAAGGGAATGGCAAACCACCCCATATTGAGTCTGCCATGGAAACGCTGGAGGATGTCACCACATGCACAGGGAATACCTTTACCTTTACCTTTTACCTAGATCTAAGGCATGAGGAAAACTGTTTCAAGGTATGTGTTGAAGTGCACATGCACATTAAGGGTTATAGCCAGAATTAAAATGTGTTGGTCTTAAAGGTCTCATTAGATTTAAACTACATTCTGTTGCTTCAGACCCCCACAGCTGCTAACTTCCTTTAAAAAAAGAAAAGAAGAGAGAAATATTCTCAAGTGAATAGTGGCAGTTCTTTCTAAGCAACAATGGTGTTTGATAACAAAATCAGAGTCCGGTAGCACCTTTAAGATCAACAAAGATTTATTCAAGGTGTGAGCTTTCGAGTGCAAGCACTCTTCCTCAGTCTAAAGCTCATGCTGTAAATACATCTTTGTTGGTCTTAAAGGTGCTACTGGATTCTGATTTTGTTGTGCTACTTCAGACCAACACAGCTACCCTTTTGATGTCATTGATCAGAGTCTTTCTGGATCCCTTGTCTGAGACAGGAATGGGAAGCACTGACTTTGAGAAGGTGGCTAAAAGGGGCTGTTGTCTATTTTAGTATATTTCTCCCTTTGTGGGATCTAGAAGGACTCTGTTTTGTTCTCAGTGCTATTTAACTTCTGCATGAATCCACTAGATCAGAGTAAGGTTCTATCAACTCTCATTGTGTGTGTGTGTGTGTGTGTGTGTGTGTGCGTGTGTGTGCTTTATCGCTGTTGTAATTTAATTTGGAGTTTCAAGCTTCTTAGAAGACTGTCATAGTTGAAAAGTAGGATAGATTTTTTTAAAATTGAAATTGTGTAACTTCCCAAACTGAATACGCCCTCTGCTATAGGGTTTACAAGTGTAGCCAAGCAAAAAAATCTCAGAGGTTTATACAGCTGGTGGTTCACAAGCTGAACAAGGTCCATGCAGAACAAGCTCCAAACCTCTTGGGGAAATTTTGTTTAGTCTTCAGTAATAAAAAAAACATTAACCTATTTTTTTAAGTTCTGCCTTCACTTAGAGATGTTACAGAAAATTACCCAAGAAATAAAGCAACCAATCACTCTCAAGTCTTAACCGTTCTGAATTGCAACTGAGAAATAATAGAAAAACCTCTGGCTCTTAGCATCTGAGATGGTATTATTTCAGTGTCTTCCACTTCTATCACCCCCAAAGGCCTCCAACCTTTACTGAAATTCATCTTGATTTAAGCAAAGCACCTGGGCAGGTACAATTTATCTTATCAGCCCCCCTCTCCCCACATATATACTGATTGATGGGACTTTGGACAAAATGTTTCTATCCTTATTTTGACATTTATGTGGAAATGAAACTCCTATTGGCAAAGTAATAAAAGTCTGCCATGCCTGTAGAGGGCTATAGGGGGGACGAGCATCAATTTATTTGGGAGGGAGGCTATGTTTTTGTTATTCCTTTGAGGAAGCGCTGATTTAGAGAGAGACAAATACTTCTTTAGGTTTCTAGCCACACCTACACCCACAACATACACGAAGCCGAAACAGAGTTTAGGTGACTCTTAATGGTAAATCCTCGTATAGATTGCTTCAAAATAGTTTTGCCACTTAATCAAAACTTGAAGATGCCTTTGGGCTCTGGAGGCTGTTTTCAACATTTCCCCCCCATCGCTCAAAGAATTCTATAGAAAAAATGAACATCAGTAATATGAGAGAGCCTTTTTGATAAGGGTACCTATCAGAACACCAGCAAATATTATAATGATGCAATATTTGTTGAGGACCACTCTCTCTCTCTCTCTCTCTTCTAATTCCTCCATTTACCTTGGAGTGCTTTGACTGACCGAGCTACATGAACATGGCTTTAGAAAGAGAACAATCATCTCCTATAAATTTGAGGATGATTGCACTTTGTCATTTAAAAGGAACACCTCAGTTTTTGGACCGATTTTGGTTCATACCATCTGTAATTTCATTCACACACTTACAAAAAGTAAAATCTGTAACCTTGTCCCCTGCAGTTTATGGGCGTCTCTCCTGTTCAAATAATGTTTCAGATAATGAAGCTAATGTAACATGGATGATTAATTGTACCAAGATCTGATTTATTCATCCTCAAAAGGGAGAGAAAATGATCATAGAATTTGAGTGCCTGTGTAACTGATATTTCCATCCGTCCGTCCGTCCGTCCGTCCGTCCATCCATCCATCCATCCATTCAAATTCGAGTTTACTGCCCTTCTCTACAAGTGGGTTTGAGGTGGTTTACAATAATGGAAGAATAAAAATATTGTTGAAACAGTTTAAATCACAGTTCAAATAATCCACTCCCCCTGTCACCTACTGTCTCATGACCGACTGACCATAGGGGAGGGGAGTCACGTTTTTATTCCAATCCCAAATCGATTCAATCCCTTCCATCTACACTGAATGCGATTTCCATTTTGATTTTGGGCAATTTAAATTTTTGCTTTGCAACAAGCATGATTGATCCAGAATGTTCCTACCTTTTCCCCACGATATCCTGGAGTGGATATAACCCTTGATATTTGAAAAATTGGCAGGAGTAAAGGTGCAGTTCTCTGCTTTTCCCCGAACTAATTTGCTGCTGAGCCTCCAACCCTGTAGAAAAGCCCTGATTGGCCAGGGCATCAGTTCAAAGGATTCCTCATTCCCAGGTTGCATGGCTTCCCTTAAAGGGAAAGGCCTGACTTCTCTCAGCAGAAGCTCCAGAAGTCCTAACTTCTCTCAACAGAGATTTTCCTCTTGGTTTTTTTTCTCCCTCCTCTGCTGTCTCCAATCCTCTCCCACCCCTTCAAGAAAAGAAAGAGGTTCTTGCTGCGCTTGGCTCCCCACTTCTGAGCTGTCCCCCACACAGACACCCTTCTATGATTGAACAATTTGATCTCACCAGTGTTGTTGTAATTTGTGTTGTGTTATAATTGTTACCGACAGATTGTTGTGATGTTTTATTGAAAATTGTATAAAGTTATAGATTTGTTATAATGCTCCATGTAAATTTATGCAATGTTCCATGTAAAGTGCCCAGAGCATAAAGAATGAGCAGTATAAAATCCAAATAAATAAACAAACAAAGCAGGCCGCGTTTTTCTACAACTTCCATACTAGTAACACTCATCAACTGCTGAAAAGGAGTATTAAGGAAGAAGAAGAGTTGGTTTTTATATGCTGCTTTTCTCTCTCTGAAGGAGTCTCAAAGTGGCTTCCAATCACTCTGTGAGGAAGGTGGGGCTGAGAGATCCCTGATGTTACTGAAGAAGAAGAGTTAGTTTGTATATGACACTTTTCTCTACCCAAAGGAGTCTCAAAGACCCATTATGCACAGGCCAGAACGCCTGTGCTGGTGGCAGCAGGGCATTGGGGAAAATCCCCGATTATGCACACTCCCGCCACCAGCACGGGCATGTCCTGGCCCAGGCATTGGAAGACCTGCATTAATGGAATGCAGGTTCCTATGGAGTCCTGGGACTCCCAGGGGCACAGGCGAGGGCCAGCCCAATGGAGCTCCATGCATAATTGGAGGAACTACAGTGTCCCTGCAGGGATGCCTCTCGCCTCTGCTGGCTCTGTGGCTCCACAGAGCTGACAGGGGCAACACCCTGCCCCACCATGGTGGGAGAGCAGCATGCTGCTCTCCCACCATTCTGCAGTTGGGGCCCCCTGCCCCCAATCCTCCCCAGCTGCTGCCACTGCTTACCTGTGCTTCTGGCACCATGTTGCGTGCACAGGGCTGTTGCGCTGGCACAGCTGGTGGAGGTTCACCCCCATATGTACAAGGGGCACAGTGGGGCTTTGGGCCCCACCACAACGGCACAGTGGCAGTGCGGCATAGCTGCTGTCGTGCATAATGGGTCAAAGCGGCTTACATTCGCCTTCCTTTCCTCTCCCCACAACAAACACCCTATGAGGTAGGTGAGCCTGAGAGAGCCCTGATATTACTGCTCAGTTGGAGCAGCTTTATCAGTTCTGTAGCAAGCCAAATGTCACCCAGATTAGAAATCTGAACTCCTAACCACTACACCAACCTGGCTCTCTGTGATTCACCATTGCTTTGTCCCATTTGGACACCCTGTGGTTGTTAAATTTCCATGTCATTCAGAATGGTTCTAACTTCAAAGAAAACATATGTTAGAGGGCCAACTAAATCATCACAACACCCAAATGGAAGGCAACAAAATTCATGTCGCAGGGAGTTTTTTTAAATGTAATGCATAGCAAATGATGTATCTTCTCCCACCTACATGTACCACGAGGTTAGATGCACACTAGAATAAAAACAAATCACTAGAATACAGCAATGCATGGAGGATGTTATGCATGCAGCCATGTTAACAAAGTGGCAGGGAGATCTATTGTTCATTATTGTATATAAGTTGGGGGTATTGCGAAGGTTTTCAGTTCAGTTCTGATCCTTGAAACACCATGCTGAGATCACAACAAAAGAGCTGATTGAACTCCCAGTGTGCCTGACTTCCTTTGAACCCATGGATTTAACAGAACGCTAACATATGACATATTTTTTGGCAGACAAGTCAGGAATAGAATTGTGTTATTGAGGGAAATTACAATCAACTGGGCTGGTGGAGAATACCCATACCTCAGAAAAAGAAAAGCTAAACTTTACGGGGTTTCCAACCATGGCACTGCGGTACCATATGGTACTGCAAAGGCCCCCTGATAGTACTGTGGCAGACAAAATGGCAGCTAGGGAGGGGCCCTCCCACCCTGTGCCTGCCATTTCCATCTCTGAGTGAAGAGGAATGAAAAAGGCTTTTATTTGGTTAATGTATGGCATTTCAACAAGGAGCAACAAGAGGTCATCACAGAGTTTCAGCAGATAACACTTGAGAAGAGGTTATAGCTGCTGTACCTCAACCTATTTGTGACCCGCCACGAGCCGGTTCACCGGGAGTGGTGGGCAGTAAGTCCAACTAATAAATAAAATAAATAAATAAGTGAATATGGACACTCAAGCCAGATCTGAAGAACAGCAGTGCCTCATGGGAACATGTTGGGAGGTGGACCTGCAACACTCTGCCACTGGTGCTCTCAATGTTGTATACAAGGGGGGGAGGGTTGTTGGGGGTTTAGCCCCCTCCCAAAAAGATTAAATAAAATAATACAAAAAGCTACTAATTGGTCCCATGAAAACCTATTGACAATGGTGTGAAATAGAAAAAATAATAGAAAAGAAGTTTGTTTTTAAGTGAGAAAGTTTCAAGAAGCTTCTGGAATTATGAAGTTTCACAAAGGTTCTAAAATGAATTGTATCCCCCCCTTTAAACATCCTTTGCTGGGGCTGGGTGGTTTGTATTTTCACATAAGAATTGATTTAAACAACTATCGTTTTATAGTAAACTTCAAAAAAATGTTCTCTTCCTGCAAACCCACTGCATGGCACTGAGGGGGAAAAATCAGATTATTCGTATTTGAATTATCCAAGTCACTACAGCTGACGGTCTGTTTAATCCGTTTTTATCTTCTGAAAATCAGGTTTCTCTAGAGTGACAAAGGGTGACATTAAGGATATATGAAAGATTTACAAGGGGGAAGGGTACAGGCTGGTCTTTTTTAGTGTCTTCTTCATCAAAGAAAATCTGTTAATTAATTTGGATTAAATCAGTGCGAGGCCAGATGATTAATGACATAAACTGATAGTGATTAAAGCCAAGTTAATACAGGCCATTAGAAGCACAGAACAATGCTGTGCACTGGAGAGATGCCATCAAGATAATGGGAGAAATCCCAACTTGCGGGGCTTCTAGATGGCCCATGTACCATATCACAGTTTCTTGATCAGTGAGATAGAACACTGAGGATGGCAAGTCTTTGTGAAGATGCCACTCTTTAGATTAATGCAAATGCCAATGAACAGCTGGAAAACATTGCATCCTTCTAGGCTTGTTGACTTCCATACACTTTGAAGGTTGAAACTTTAAGTAGGATGCCCGGTGTAGTTAGGGAACTGCCTCTCTGAATATGTCCCCAAAAGAGCCTGAGAGTCAGAAAACACGGACAGGATAGTGGTTCCCAGCCCCAAAGAAATCTCATTGGCCTTGAACAGGGCCGGGGCACTTTTGGTCCTGGCTCCCGCATAATGGAATGAACTCCCAAGGCGCATATGTACACAGCTATGCTTCCCAACCAGATTCTGCATAATGATGCCACTTCTGGAGTTTCCCACTCCTCCAGGTCCATCATTGGCCATTTTGGGAGGGAGGAGTAGGCCAACATGACCATATATGGTCATACCACGTGATTAAACATTTAACAATTCCCTGGTCTCCTGTCTGAACACCACCCGGTGATGTGTACATAAAATAATCATGAGGGTTGAAGTTTCAACAGGCTGCATAGAAGAGTAACAAAAAATAACAATGAGAAAGCAAAGAGAAATTCCACTCTGGAAACAGAAATTAGAGTATGACAAACATAATGGCTAGAACTTTAAGAAAGGTGAATGGGGGGGAATGCACTCTCCATAATAACAAGCACATGCTTGCATTAAATTTGACGATGCTGTACTGCACTGCTAATAAGGAATATGATGAAGCAGCATGCTAAAGAGCCTCAAAGGGGTTGCTAAATAATAAGTCTGTAAAGAAGTCTCCTGTTTGCAATGAGTTCAAGCATCCCCAAAATGCACAATTTACCTGGAGGAGTCCGAATAACTGACTAGGTAGGATTTGGGTAGAAAGGCTGCCAAGCTTCATTCTTAGCTGGTGCAGTTTTGACTGCTATAAGGTGAAATTGCACCAAAGTGAAATATGATTTCCCTGCTCGTATTCTGTTTTTGGTGAAACATTTGTTCCTGGTTTATAATCTACCCCTTTAAATTCTATGCAAGTCTGTTTTAATAGTTTCTTATGGTTAGTTAGCAATGCTCATATTTCTCAACGTTTATTGTTAATGTGGAAAATGTATATATAAATTACACAGAAAAAGGAGGGGGGGAGTATAAACTAAACATTGCAAATGGAAAAGAAATGGAAATGCCTATATCTGAATATGTGTGTGTAATGCATTTAAAATATTTAAAAGCCTGCTGTTATTCCAGAGAACTTGGACCCATGGTGGGTAAAGATGATTAAAAATACTCACAGAATAAGCATTAAAACATTGAAATGACAAACCACCCAGTTAAAAAACCCAGAAAGTTACAATTCACATTAACTCTTCCCCATCAAAAAGGCATATCGATCCTGAGAAAATGTGCCTGATGTCAAAGAATCTCAGAAGTTCCCTCTAAAAAGTCAATCTTACACCCCTGTGGTATTGCACCAGAGTCAGGGAACTTCTAAGTTCTAGAAGACCATTCTAGGGGAGCAGGGCAACCAGTGAGAAAGGAGAAGAGAGTCGTTTTTTTATACCCCATTTCACTACCCAATGGAGTTTCAAAGCGGCTCACAATCACCTTGCCTTCCTCTCACCAAAAGACACCCTGACCATTACCGTAGGGAGAATGCTATGCCAAGAGGCTGCCTGGTTTTCAGTCTAGGGCTAGTCACCCCAAGTCGTCCCACAACTGCACAGGAGTCTTTATCCTGCTTCCATCTGCCCTCTATTTTCACTACTGCACAAAGTAGCCAATGGACAGAAAGGAGAAACTGTCAATCATTGTGACATCACAAGAACTTCCCAATCCTTTTCCAGCACGATTTGAGCACCCCCCCTCCAAGTCTGAAATACATTTTTTAATTACCAGGATTGCATTCTAATGTGAAACCATTACAACACACACAAGGGGATTTTTTAAATGGGCTTTTTTGTGCTATTCCCCTCTCCTTACACAAACAGGCTATCCCTGTTCTCACTAAAACCAAGAAAACCAAATGTGTGTGTGTTGCTGTTTCATTAATTTGGACTCACATTATAACATGATCAGACTTTTTTTAAAAAGGTTGTGAGGGTAGATAACCGAAGTAAAACTTGGGAGGGGGGAGGGTAGGAGTAATGCCCCCGTTGGGGTCACAGCTCAGATTTTTTGCAGACACATGGCCCAGGCCTGACATATGCCCCAATGTAGTTTGGGGCAAAAAAGGGAATTTGGATTTATCCATGTTTCCTTGTCATGGGCCAAATGAGGGCCTGAGTCATGCCAGGCCTGGGACTGCCCTGGACCAAGCCCACTTTTCTCTGGAAGGAAGAATTCACTCCAATCCCCTTCAGGCATTGAGGCCAGCCAAATCCCTCATGTGGAAGCGATCTCCATGAGGTAGGTGGGGCTGAGAGAGCTCTGAGAGAACTGTGACTAGCCCAAGATCACCCAGGGGACATGCATGTGAAAGAGTGTGGAATCAAGCCCCGTTCTCCAGATGAGAGACCACCAGTCTTAACCACTACACCAAGCCGGCTCTCCAGAAAAGAAGAAGAGAGGAGGATCCACGTACTCCCCCTCATTGGAGGGTGGAACACTTAACAGGTGGACTCATGTGGTAAACAAAACAAAGAGAAACAGGACCCATAAGAACATAGCTGGATTTTGTGGGCAGAGACTTAGAATCATAGAATCCTAGAATCATAGAGTTGGAAGGGGCCATACAGGCCATCTAGTCCAACCCCCTGCTCAACGCAGGATCAGCCCAAAGCATCCTAAAGCATCCAAGAAAAGTGTGGATCCAACCTTTGCTTGAAGACTACCAGTGACTTCTCTTGGGAAGATGCCACCACTGAAAACACCCTGATTCTATGGACTCACAACATTCCTGAGCTGGGAAGGAAACCTCAACTTCATTCAGTAATCCAAGGATATTAACATCAGCCTTGAAGCTCACTAGATGACCAAGTCACCACCTGTCAGTCTGTCCTGCCTTGCAGGATGTTTCTAAGGGTAAAGAGAAACCAGTGTCCATGCCACTCTGGGTTCTTTGGAGGAACAGCAGTTCCAAGTTCAGTCATCTAAAACCACAAAAGACCAAGTCTGGCTTTATCGCGGTAACTCTTTACCAGTTCATGTAATTTTAAAACATGGTGCCCCCAGAGATCATATGGAAAACAGAAGTGTGGCAGAAAAACATCCCCAATTGACTCTTTTTTTTTTGTCAAGGGCACAGTGGAAAGTTGGTCCTGGCACAGCTTAAACATTTTCTTTTGTTCTGTATATCACTTTTTCATTGAATATTAATTTGCTTAAGTGAGTCTCTTTATTCAGGCAGCCTGCCAGGCAGCAAAGAGACACCGAGGCTTATGTTTTTAGCAGAATGTCTTCTTAACGATGCACCAAATTAGTTAATTTTTCATTCATTCTCTCCCGTATCGATACCATAAACATTATTTGCGCTCCGGCCTCCCAGTCCTTAGCGCAGTGTGCCTGTTCAGGGTGGAACGTGGATGGTTTCCGTATGTTAATCTTATTCATTTGGGAATTTATATCCCACACCTTCACCCAAAGGTCCCAGCGGGGCTCACAACAGTGCAGGAAAATAATCTAAAATACATGAAAGATATTTAAAAGAGAAAAGATATAGTGCTTGCCAGCAGGCCTTCTATCATGGAGAACTGGAAGAAGAAGGAAGAACTCATTGAATGGCTGAATGCAGGGACCCAGCTACTGAAAGGGATTACAGGATCAAGCCTTGGAAATTGCCATGCCCTATATAAGTGGCCTCTTGTGGCGCAGAGTGCCACAAGAGCCTCTTGTGGCGCAGAGTGGTAAGGCAGCCGCCTGAAAGCTTTGCCCATGAGGTTGGGAGTTCAATCCCAGCAGCCGGCTCAAGGTTGACTCAGCCTTCCATCCTTCCGAGGTCGGTAAAATGAGTACCCAGCTTGCTGGGGAGTAAACGGTAATGACTGGGGAAGGCACTGGCAAACCACCCCGTATTGAGTCTGCCATGAAAACGCTAGAGGGTGTCACCCCAAGGGTCAGACATGACTCGGTGCTTGCACAGGGGATACCTTTACCTTTACCTTTATATAAGTGGCTTGCAACAGTAGATCAGTGTGTGATTACTCCTGCAACTTTACATACGGCCTTCCTGGCCTACTCTAAGACCTCTGTCTGCTTAGATTTCTGGACTGTTCTTGGACCATGCCCTGATCCTCTGTGTGCCTTGCTTACCTGCTTACCAGCTGAGATTCTACTTGTAAGAAAGTTTCACACTGGTATGGAGACAGATGGGGCTGGCAGTAAATAGTAGGGTGTGAGCTGTGGATCACTGGCTTTGACAGTTTTATTTCTGATATGTCTTTGTGAATAACAAATGGGTTCGAGGGGTTTGATTGGCTGGTTTGGCAGGGAGTTATCATGTGGCTGTGTGTGAATGCTGTGACACAGTTTACTAATGTAACAAGATTAACTTTTGCTTATATATTTCTCCTGTTATGATGGTCAGTTCTTAGTCTGATGAAGAGTGCTTGCACTCGAAAGCTCACGCCTTGAATAAAACTTTGTTGGTCAAAAGTGCTACTGGACTTTTATCCTGCTACTCAGTATGACACATTTTTGATCAATTGTCCCCATGTCCCTGACTATTGCTGAAACCAATGTATTTTTTAAAAACAAAAACAAAATCACAAAATTATAAGAACAGGATAGCAGTAAGGTGGCAACTGTCACAGCAGATAATGAAGTCAATGTCATAAAACTTGAGGAAACAGAAGAATAGCCAGCTGCCTGCAAGGGAGTAAAGGAGCTGCCAAATATTACATTTAAGATAGATGATGATATGTCAAGTTAAAGAATGGTGATAAAACATCTTTAACCGCTCCGGCGGAGCGGAATGAATAAAAGAGTAAGGGCCCTGAGGGCGGGCCCTGTCCGGGATGAGGAAGGGTGCCGATTGGCCCCTTCCCCTGGACTGACAAGCGGCAGGCACAATCGGGAGGCGCAATGCCCCAAATTCCCAATCAGCAGCCGTGCACAGCGCGGCTGCTGATTGGCTGTTTGCCCCAGCTACAACCAATTGGGAGGCGCAAAGCGCCTCCCAACACACCCCACCCCCAACGAGGGCTAAACTTCGCTCCACTTCGGCCATTCCTTTGCTGGCCACCGAGAGCGAAGGTAGGCCCACCATCTCCCCGTCAACGACTCTCTGAGCCACCCAGCACCCTCCCTGGGGCCTGGGGACACTTTTCGCTTGCTCCGGGGGCCGAGAAACGGTCCCCAGGCCCCGGGGAGGACAATCTGCGGCTCACTGAGCCGCGGATTGTCCTCCCTGGGGCCTGGGGAGCCTTTTCCATTTCTGGGGGGAGGAAAAACACTCCCCAGGCCCTGGGGAGGATGCTCCACGGCTCGGCAATCCACAGAGCACCCTCCCCGGGCCCTGGGGAGTGTTTCCTGTTGCTGGGGGGGGAGGAAAAATGCTACCCAGGCTCCCCGGGGCCTGGGGAGCGTTTTCGCTTGCTGGGGAGGGGCCTGCCCTTCCCAACCCCCCAGGGAGCGCTGCCATGGTGGTTGGGGATGGCTAGCGCCCGCTGTATTTTTTTTTAACAGTGGGCTTTATTACTAGTCAGTCTATAACAGGGTCTCCAACCTTTTTGAACATGTAGGGCTGTCATGGGAAGCAGAGGCACCACAGAATGGCCACTACAGGAGGGCACATTAGGCCTATGTGCAGGGAAGGAGTGATTTATAATGATATACCAGAAAAGAGGAATGAAGAGCAAAGCCAACAGTTTGATGGCAGCTGCTGCTGCTGAAACAATGCTATTTTAATCTGCACAGCTAATTAGATCTCCAATGGCCAACTTGAAGCCCTGCTTGGCAAAAGCTTCACCAGAACCAGCTGATTTTCTAAAAACACTTGATGAGTGCCAAGAAAGGGATCAGTGGATACCATGACACCCCTGGGCACTATGTTGCCCCCCCATTCTAAAATCTTATAATTTTAATTATATTAAAATCTGATGTGATCTGCCCTGAGCCAATAGGAAAGGATGGAATACAAGTGCATACTGCTATATTTGACTTTTGGGGGGAGAGGGGTATTCGTATAGATTATGCTTTCATAGAATCATTGAGTTGGAATGGACCTCCAGGATCATCTAGCCCAACCACCTGTTCAATGCAGAAACCAGGGGGTTCTTGAAATCCCTGGAAGGGATTCCCAAATGGGTAGAACTTAATTTTAATTTTTTAATTGTTAAACATTAATTGGATAATATGACCATATATGGTCATGTTGACCTGAAATTAATGGGCCTGGTAGCAGTGGGAAGGGGAAGAGCTGTGGTGGGACCCTGGGTGGGCATGTACACAACTGTGCTTCTCAACCATATTCTTCATGATTGCACCATTTCTGGGGTTTCTCAAAGCCTGAAGGATGTTTCAGGGGTTTCTCAATGGTAAAAAAGCTGAGAAATACTGATATAGAGGGAGCCCAATCCATGTTTTTATCTAGTGACATTATCACTTAATTGGATAATATGGCTCAAAATACTTGGCTTTATGTCTCCCTTTCTCAGATCTTTGAAACAAGGCAAGCCCCGAAGAGGGGCCTGGGATGTGTGGTGGACTGGCTGGCTATAAATAAACTGAATCTTTGTTCCAACAAGGCTGGGACGCTAACAGTGGGGAAGTCCGATTTATTTAGGAATCGTTCTTTGTCCTGTTGTGGAGAGGTCTGAGCTATTCTCACCTGAAGCCCCAGGTGGCAGAAGTGCTTTTCTATCAGTGTCAGCAGATATGTATGGGCCCATGAAGATGTGTATGGACTACGGCTTCACATGCCTTGGGAACTTCCAATCTGGACAACTATCATACCCATTCATGGTGTGATTGCCTTTGAAGACTGTGATTTCTTAATGGAATCTAATTGACTTGGAAGGTGGTGATTGTTAGGATCTGCCCTTTGATCTCTGCCATGATTTGTGACCAATGACCTGGGTGACACCATCTTGGTTTAATGTGTGCTGTTTTAAGGATCTCTGTGTAACTCTATTCATGTAACCCTGAGCTGCCTGCTTCAAGCTGTAATTTAGACTAGCAACTGCCGTTCTGTTCTGTGTTATCGTTCTGTGTTAAGGGAGGAGCTGTCTCACACCCAAGGCCGCGAGAGCCTGGCTATTGTCTGGAATGAAGGCCAGGATGGCACCAGTGGGAGGGGGGCTCCTGCTCTCTGGGAACCGGGCAACTTTGGGCAGGAAAGAACTGGTAAAAGTGTGTGTTGTCTGTGAATCAGCCAGAATCGACTCTGAGCATTGAGGTGTACTGATCTGCTATCAATACCGTTTTCTATTAACCCAGAAGCAAGTTGTTAGTTTGTCTGCCCTTGACAGTGATCCAACTGAATAATAAATAAAGGTATGTAGTAAGCCCCAAGGACCACTTACAAGAAAAAAAATAGGTTTCCTCTGAGAAAGAAATCCTACTCTATGTAAGCAGATAGCTAAATTCTGCACAATGGCCATTAGGTTAAGACTGCTATTCGTATAAGCAAATAAACAAAATCATCCATTGCAGCACCCAGCCCTATGTTCCACTTAAGTATAGAATAGAAACTCTTGTTTTAAAATGTTCTTATAGCATATGCTATATATAATATATCACATAGAATCATAGAATCATAGAGTTGGAAGGGGCCATACAGGCCATCTAGTCCAACCCCCTGCTCAACGCAGGATCAGCCCTAAAACATATCACAATATGTTTTATCAGTAATGTGGAGCTCCTGCATTAATATGCTTTTTAGCCTGTAGTTGCTGGTATTATTGCATGGTGCGTGGCATTATGCCGTATTTAAATAAAATCAATCAATCAAGCTCCAAGGACCATGGACACACACACAAAAATAGACTTCTGCAAAGTCTAAACCTAATAAAACCAGTAGAGTAATTTTGCATAGGACTGTACTCTTACGATGTCATCTTACAGGAATGATTTGAGCTACCCCATAACCTGAATGGCGGACATGTGACCTGCTATGCACAGCCACATTTAACATGGAGCAACATCAAGGATTTATTTCCGGTAGCTGACACAAGAACAGGTGTCATTTCCCCACTTCCAATCTCCTTATCTTTATTGTAAAATGCAGGAGCCCCCACTCCAGGTAGGGGTGAATCATATTGTCACGAGGGGCTTTAGGCCGACAATGTTCTTTGACACCAAAGGTATGCGCCGAGAATAAATAAATGCATAAGGATTCTCATTATGTTCAGGTGCATATCCTCATCCACGTATCCTAGGTATTAGTAAACACATTTATTTGTGTTAACGGGTGTGTGTGTCTGTGTTTTCCCTCTCTGTGATTCATTCCATTATCCATCTTGAATAATCTCATGCAATTTATAGGCATTTCCTACAGTACATAGATAATGTAATTAAAACACAATTAAAAAGGTCAGCTTCCTTGGTGAAAATGTGGTGCTTGTCTGCCATCTATTGGTTCATTCGGGCTGCTTAGCCCTTTCCCTCCTCAGCTTTGTTTGAAGAAGATTCTGATCAATGTATAACCATGATCTTTTTTTTTTTTTAATGGGCTTCTTTAAAAAAAAATCCACACATTAGGCTTAATTTAGAAAGGCCTTGTTAACAGTGAAAAGAAAAGCAGAGGACATAAGTGGTATCTTTCTTCAAACAAAGTTCACAATTGGAAGAAATAATGTAGGGAGGAAGGAAAGGACAATGTGTAACTCCACCCCCACCCCCACGTCTTTCCCTTCAGGATTCCCAATTCTCTCAGGAAACTGAGCAGGAAATTCCCCTCTCCCCCCCCCCCCCACATATTGATTGATTCCCTCTGCTCTCAAAATGGTGCCACTCTGGAACATTTTTTTTTCTAGTACTGCCACCTTGATGTATTCCATTGGGTTTTGTTTTTAGGATATTTTATGGTTGTATGGTTGTTTTTATGTATAGATGTTTTTTATATATGTGTTGTGAACCACCGCAAGCCAGCTTGCTGGGAGCAGCGGTATATAAATGAAATTATAAATAAGTTAATTTTGAGATATCCACTCCCCCTTCAATCAGTATACAAAATCTCCGGAAATTCCAACTGGCCCAGAATATTGCAGTTTGGGTCTGAATGGAATGCACCTATTACACCTGTGATCTCCCAACTGCACTGGCTCCAGATTGGAGACTGAATCAGATTCAAGGTTTTGACTCTTATATTCAAGGCCCTAAATGGTCTGTGACCTTCGTATCTATGAGGCTGCCTTCTCCCCTATACCCCCCAGAGTTTATTACAATGAACCAATCAAAATCTGCTCAGTGTCTCTGGCTCTAAAGAGATAAAATTGGCCTTGACCAGGGTCAGAGCTTTTTCAGCCCTGGCCTCAACCCTGGTGGAATGTTCTGCCTGAGTAGATTAGAGACCTCTGGGACCTTAACAGTCCTGGAGGGCCTGCAGAAATGAGTTGTTCCACCAGGACTATGGTTGAGACCAGGTATAAAAATCAAGAGACTGGCCTACCTGCCCGAGAACCCATCCACAAACATAAGGCCCTTCCAAGCAGAAGGATATGGTTCATCATCATCTTCATCATCATGATCATCATCATTTCTGGCACAGTCCTCCAACAGTTAGAAACCCCTGTCTTGTCTGTGGGTGACCCAGTTGTTCTGCTTTCATTATCTTAAAGGGAAAGTGCGAAGCTATGATTATTTCTCCCGAAGATACCATATGCTTTTCTGTGGACCCATCACCTGCCTTCTATTAAGAATTTTTTTGTTGAACAATCAGATGACCCAGTGGTTTTGGCCAGACCCAAGTTTCCCACATACCACCACCCTCCATTGCCATCCTGGCATAGAAGCCCATGCTGCCAGAAATTTATCTCTCAGCATTGTCTCCTCTGACTGGCAAGACTCTCCATAGGGGTCTTTGGAGGTGCCAGGACCAATTCAGCAGCTTAACCACTGACCCAGTTCAACTCTTGACTCACATTTCCTTTATCAAATAATTATGGCAGATATGAACCAGTCTCCTGTCTCACACAGTGGCCAACCAGTTCTTCTGGAGCTCCAGTAAAGAGAGCATAGAGGCTGAGGCCTTCCGGTGATGCCTCTTGGCTCTGGGATTCAGAAATTGATTGTCTCTGGACATGGAGGTTCCCTTTAGTCACCATGGCTAATGATCACTGAGGGCGATTCTGCACCAGCAGTGCCACTCCAGGACACTGCCAGTATGTTGCAACAGAGCAGCATGCTCCAGCGCTTCCTGTGTCCCCACAGGGGACACATTTCAGTGGCAGCCTCTGTCCACCCTGGATTTCTACATCACATGGATGCAGACCCAGAAAGAAGGGGGGAAATGCCCTGGTTGGCAGAGAAGTCCACATTTCAATCACTCTCTGTGTAAAGAAATATTTCCTTTTGTCTGTCTTGAATCTACTGCCCATCAGTTTCATTGGATCCTCTCCAGTAGTAGTATTTTGGGAGAGGGAGAACAAAGTTTTGTTGGTCAACTCTCTCCACTCCATGCATAATTTTATAAACCACTATCATTCTTCATCCCTTAATCAACCCTTTTCTAAAATGAGAAGCCCCTGATGCTTTAGCCTTTCCTCGTGTGAAAGGTCTCATCTCCTCAGGGATGAGAAAAAGAAGAAGAGAAGAGCTGTTTTTTGTACCCCACTTTTCACTACCAGAAGAAGTCTCAAAGCTGATTCTGTGAAGGCAAAGGGGTGGCAGGTTACAGTAGATGAGCAATTGGGATGTGAGTGTCCTACATAGTGCAGGGGGTTGGAGTAGATGACCCATGAGGTCCCTTCCAACTCTATTATTCTATGATTCTATGATTCTCTCATTCTCTGATCACCCACCTTCCCTCTCCTCACAATAGACACCCTGTGAGGGAGGTGAGGCTGAGAGAGCTGTGACTGGGCCAAGGTCACTCAGTGGGCTGCATGTGGAGGAGGAGTGTGGAATCAAATCTGTTTCTCCAGATTAGGGGCCACTGCTCTTAATCACCACACTGGCTCTCTGAGGAGGGACAAAAACCCTCACAGCTTGAGGACTGACAGAACTAACCCTTGCCATAGACAGAGCAAAAATAAATAGGACTCTTGTGGCTCAAAGACTTAATGAATAATTGTATTATTTACCTCATGGCCTGCAACTACTGCATTGGGTGGCCCGTTAACCTTGCTGTTAGCATTTCCCCCCTTTGCCGTCTCACACCATCTGCCTAGCACAGCACCACAGCAGGCATCTGGGGATACCTCCAGTCCATGAAAATGTACTAGTCTTTAGGGTACCACAACTCTGTTTTAACTGCCACAACATTCAATTTATATGAGGAGGGGAGTTGCATCATCTGAGGCTCTCTTTCAACCTAAGACAGAGAAGATGGGTATTTTCTATACAGGACTGCGATCTTTATTGCAATATAAGCTCTTGGTAATAAATTTTAGCAAACCTCCCATGGATTTTAATGGAACTTTGATGTGGTCTTTAATTGGCACTGTGTGAAAGAAGGATGGATCCGTAACTGGGACACTTACAAAGAAGAGATTTGGCGTAATGCATTCAATTACGTTTAACAAGAGCTAAATGGCTCACCTAGGCTCCTTAAATGCTAAACTAGCGTTGTCCTATTCATGGTAATTAATTGGAAAGCATTTAGAGTTTGGTTGGATAAATTTCCTGGTTTCTGGTTTACTTTGCAGCTCCTTGTGCTCTAAGCGAAAGGACTGTCAGGCCGCAAGACAAATAGAATTGCTTCTGTACAGCTTTAAAATAAACCAGCAAACAGAAAACCGTCTTTTCATTGTATCCTTCCCGGCTGCTCTGTCTGCCATCCAAACATGGTATCTTTTTAAAGAACCGGAACACAAGCGGAAAGATCAGTAAGGGCCAGCACACAAGGATGCTAACACAAACGTCCTCTCCCTGGTGAGTACTCCCCAGACCACTCTTACTACTCAAGAGGTCTCATTACATTACTTACATCCAGGATTGCCAGTGCCTGATAACCTGCAGAAGGGTTGTGGGTGGGGCAGGATGGCAGTGACGGTGTCATGTCACTTCTGGGAACAAACAAACAGAGGCAATGTAGGTAGCTCTAGGGACTGTTTATGCACTGGGAACTTCACTGACCCAGCTCCCATGCAGGAGCACAAATTGGGGGCAGATGAGGTGCACCGGACCAAATGCTCCCCCATGTGGGTGCAGGAAGAGGTGGGGCAACCTGCCACGACTGAAACTCCAGCCTGCAGCCCGGCATGAAACCTCCAGTGCGTAAACAGTCTAGGAATCACCTAGATGTTAACCACAGAGTTTACAGCGATTCCTAGAGTTTCCCTGTGCCTGTTCTGTTCTGTTTTTATTTAACAGAAATGGAGTGACATAGCAATCTGCACCATATTTATTTTTGTTTTAATGTTTTCCTACCATGGTATCAGGCAAGAGGACCAGGGGCAGGGAATCCCCCACCCCAACCAAGGTCTTGGCAACTCTACTTACCACGATCCATACTCCCTCCTCATATTTCTAAAGCCCCATTCACATGTTATACTCATGCATCCTGCATATATGAGTACTGTGTACATCAGTTTGTAAAAAAAGACTCAACATGCCTTCCTTTTCCAAATGAAACCATGTACCAGTCTCTGGTTAAATGGAGGGTTTAAATCACATATTCAGCTGTACGTGTACTGGCTGTAATGTCAGAATTACTCCGCACAAATATAATGGAAATTCAGAGGTGCATTGTACACAGCTTGTGCATGTATTTATAGTAACCTGAACAGGGCTTAAGAGGTGTTGGTGGAGGTTGTGTTGACACGGGTAGCATAATTTAAAGAGTGAGACCTGACAATGTGGTATTAGATGTGATTAGGAGGATTAAGTATCTGTGCCCTATTAAGCTTGTATTTTTTTTCTAATATAAAATGGAGTTGTAGCTTTCCTTGCATTTTGTGGGTCCATGTCAGAGCCTTCAGCTTTGCACACCACTGAGAAGGCTACTGAATATAAATCAACTGTGTACTATCACATTCAGATGGCCAACATATGTTCATCCTTGTTTTGAGGGCACAAAGACACGCAAGTCATGAAATTGGCCTTCAGTTGGTGTTGCCAGTTGTCTAAACTCAGTTTAGCCTATCTAAAGTTATGCTGTCCAATCAAGCTGAGGCCATATGAAAACAAACACCATGATGGGGCTAGAAACAAATGGTAAAGTGTAAGCCATTAGTCACTTACATAGACAGATTCATTTCTCCTATGTTTTTGTGAACTACAACTGAATTCAAGGGGACTGATTGGCTGTTTTAGCAAAGAATTATCCTATGGCTGTATTTGGATGTTGTGACACAATTTACTACTTAACAAGATTAACTTTTGGTTATATATTCCCACTGTCATGGCAGTCAGTTCATAGTCTGAGGAAGAGTGCTTGCACTTGAAAGCTCACACCTTGAATATATCTTTGTTGGTTTTTGTTGGTGCCACTGGATTTTGTTTTGTTGAAACACTGTGAAAGGCATTAGAAATGCTGAGAACACTATACTAAGAAATTGTTTTCCTTGGTTGCTTTGGAGCGGGTGCACTAGGAATTATTCAGAAGTGCAGAAACCCATAGCCATTTTCTGTAGCAATTTTTTAATATAATGCTCCTATTCCACTTTCTTAAACAAGGGCAAGAGGAAGCATCATGCATTTCCTAACCAAGTACAGAGAATAATGGAAAAATTAAATTTCACCACAGCATTACTGCAAGCTCCTGAAATACCCCAAAGATGATGATTACATATACACTCTCTTGACACATAAATGTAATCTAAAATGTAGTTTATCTTTTAAAAAAATGTTTCTAAACATATATGAAGAAATGTGACACTTCGTTTAAGTATCTGGGTTGGGTCTAGCAATTCATCAGCTGATAGTGCAGATGGGTGTGGGCTTTCCTCCCCCCCCCCCCATGGTATCTTCTAATCTTGGAAAAGTCAGTTTTGGTTGTGGGACACATGTGGACCAACATTTATGTTAGTTGTGGGGGTGTACTGAGAATTGTACCTGAAAACGAGGCAGGAAGGAGCAAATTTCTCCTCTTCCTCCTCCTCAAGAGAACACCACAGCCTACAGGTTTATTAGTTCACACAATTCCCATGTTTCCAAGTGCCAACTTCTGGGGGACTGAAGAGACTACCAGTGGGTGTAGGCTTGCCATTTGCTCACCCATAGCTGGTATACCCCTTCCCTTGACCCCAACCCCCCACACTTGAGAATTTGAGGAACAATAGAAAAATGGCTGGAAAAAGGCCTTCACAGACCGTTTCTGCACTGGGAGCTTCAGTGAGGGATGAATGGCCTTGCACATTTTCTGTCTGGCCTGGGTGAACACAACCTTGAATCTAGAGCTGCAGGAAATGGGCAAGAGATGCAAGAAGAAGAAACCAGAATTATTAAATTTAATGACTAGTTTGACTTTTATTTTGACTCCTATAACATTTTATCTGTAAATGTTTTGTACACTGACCTTGTTCTTAAAATATCTTATTTTTTGGTCTAAAAATCACCAAAAAATGATAAGGTAGCTTATTATTCAAATGCTTTATAGATTATAAATCATAAAGTATAATACTCTCAGTTAACACACACACCCCTAAAAAATGCTTATTTAGAGTTAATGTGTTCATTTAGAGAACTTGTGATTGGCTGTTACTGTCACCGGGATGAGATTTCATGATGGGAAAGATGCATTTGAAAATCCTGGGTTTCCTTGAATTACCGTGCATCAGCTTCATTTTTGCAAAGATTAGCCATGCAATTAAATTGAGTAAATGAAAAAGAAATTAATTAAGCTGAATGGAATGAAGAAAAAGGACCAAACAAAGGCAAGACACATTGCCTAATTAAACAACCCTGAATCAGACAACATTTCGAGGGAATACACATTTTAATACGCATATTGTTGAAAACAAAATGAACAGATCTCTTTAATTTTTCAAGAGACTTGAGGAATGTTGGGCAACAATTTCCAAACATTTTGCAACTGCAATGTTAAGCCAACAATTGATTGATAACCACTTGCAGGTTTTTTTTTTTGGGGGGGGGAGATGTAATGAATGGATTAGCTTAACTGATGTTAGTCAGGCCTCAGACTCAGGCTGGGACAATTCTACATCTGTTGAGGACCACCAGCCCAACAAAGGGCCCTGAGAATGTGGGAAATCTACCACTTCCAGGGCCATCTTAAGAAAGCATATTTCCAAGGAGGAAGAGGAGGAAGAACTTACACTCACCGCGTGTCTCTTCCTGCTTGAGAATGTTTCATTGGCATCTTTCTAAGGTATTGAAAAAAAACATCTTCCTAGGAATTATCTTTTCTTTGGTGACCTCCTTTTGTTGCTGTAGTATTAACACAGAAATAGCAGAAGAGAGGCACCTCATCAGAGTACATCAGAAGGAGGGATACCTGTAAATTCAGAGCTGATCTTCTCTGGGACAGAACATGGTTTGAGTCCAGTGGCAGAGGCAATGTAGGTAGCTCTAGGACCGTTTATGCACTGGGAACTTCACTGCCCCACCCCCATATCAGGAGCACAGGTAGGGAGTGGATGAGGTGCACCAGGCCAAATTCTCCCCCATGTGGGTACAGAAAGAAGTGGGGCAACCTGCCACGACTAAAACTCCAGCCTGGAGCCCAGCATGAAACCTTCAGTGCATAAACGGTCTAAGACAGACAAAGTTTTATTCCAGGTATGAGCTTCCATGTCCATGCACTTTTTCAGACAGTGCAATGGAAACCACTAGACCAGTGGTCCCCAGCCTTTTTTGGGCCGGGGACTGGGGGGGGGGAGAGGGAGGCCTGGGGACCAGGGGGGAGAGGGAGGTGGGAAGTGTGGCCATAAACGCAAAGGAAAGGAGGAGCAGACACAAATGCCAAGGCGTGGCAGCTCTGCACCTGTGAGTTTGTGCCTGCCAGTGAACGCCACGCTACGGGGTGAGTGGTGTTCACCAGCGGACACAAACGCGCAGGCGCGGAGCTGCCATGCCTGCACATTTGCACCTGTACCTCCCCCCCATCAGTGCAGCACTTGCCGGCAGGCACAAAAGCCCAGGTGTGGAGTTCCTGTGCCTGCGTGTTTGTGCCCGCACCACCCTCCCCCGCACTGTGGTCCAGTACCGAGGGCCTCATGGCCTGGTACTGGACTGCGGCCCGGGGATTGGGGAACATGGCACTAGACTACATATATAGGTAAGTTGGTAGGGAATTAGAAAATGGCAGCATGAAAATGCCCAACAAATACGCAGATTAATGAAGATGTTTAGCCAATTCTAGAGTCTTGCTGAAATAAGAAGCTGAGTTTATATGGTTATCCAGTTATTAGTCCTTTGGGTTCAACTCCAGTTTGAAAGCAGAGTTGGGGGAATAAAAATGTCAAGATTAGTGATTACTGGCAGATGGATTCTCAGTTGTAGAGCAGAGTAATTAAACCTCATATATGTAGTCCGGTTATTTCCATTTCATGATGATGATGATGATGATCATCATCATCATCATCAACATCATCATCTTATTTCCATTACATTGTCTGAAGAAGTGTGCATGCACATGAAAGCTTACACCTTGAATAAAACTTTGTTGGTCTTAAAGGTGTCATTGGACTCAAACTATGTTCTGCAACATGACTACCCACCTGAATCTATCTTCTCTAGGGCAGTTAGCACTGGAATGAACATCTCCCAGTAGGGTAATTTCAGCTTTCAGTAGGCATCTAGTTAGTGCTAGAACAATAATTTGGTTGTCTATATTCTAATCTTGATACTTAAGATTTAACCTTGGCTTTACCTCCCACTCTCAGAGTGAGCTGTCCTAGGTCCTGAACCCAACTTACACTGGATGTTCCCATGTTGCCCTCTGCTAAGAAATGCAACTCATCTTTTACCATAGCTCAGGTACTCCACAGTCTTATCCTTTACACAGGGCTCTTCTTCAGGCATCAGTTGCAAACGTCAAAATTGCAAGATTACAGCAGGGCATGATATTCCATGCAAGGGAATCTCCCGTCTGGAATTTATTTGTTTGTTTATTTGTTTATATGCCACCCTCCCAAATGAACCAGCCATGCAAACCCTTGAAATGTGATCAAGAGTTACATTGTTTGCCATGTGCTCTTATTGTTGTTTCCAATTAAGTAAAACCCTGGATAGCTTTACAAATGATAGGCTTTACTGCCACTGGAACATTTAGGCACCACTGAAGAAGGTATAGGGCTGAAGAGGGCTATGCATTGGCTATTAGTTTCAGTTTTCAGTAAATAGCTTCTTTGCTACAGTCCTATTGGGCTAGGTGTTGAAAAGAACTGTTAAGATCAATACAATATTTTGTATAACTGTATTAAAATATTTATTTATTTATTTGTTTGTTTATTATATTTGTATACCACCCTCTCTGAAGGCTCAGGGTGGTGGCTCAGGGCGGTTCATATGTTTACCTAGTCTTCTATCACACATAACCATCATTTGCATTGGTAACTAATTTCTCCTTTTCTGTACAGTTGGTAAAAGTACAGGATTCTTACTATCTAGCCCTGATCATCACACCATGACATTGATCAGAGATCATGCATGAGTTGGTTTGAAAAGAGAAGACCCAGTTAGTGAAAGTCCCAGCTACCTAATGCAAATAAAATCTAATGCAACCCTCTAATCCAATGACAGGAGAGAGAGACAGAGACAGAGAGATGTTTATATAATCCTCTGACTATCTCTTTTGTCAGTCTCTATTGGGGGCAACCATTTAGTAGATGGAGAAAGAGATGGCATTTCATTGAGCCAGCAGTTGGAACAATGCTTTTGTATTGCTGCTGCAACCTAGTTAGATCGTAATATTTTGTCCTTCTTCAAAGCCACCTTGGAGTGAGAATGCAGGATACAAAAAGGTTGACATGAGATACAAACATTTCCTTTGTCCTTCCACCCAAACTTCCCTTCCTGGAACTGATCAGGGTTAAAATAGCAACTGTGCGCACTTCTCAATAGATTAAACTGGGAGGGGGGATTTCTAGACGTGTGCCGCTTGCCTAGCAGAAGGCCAAGCAGATGGCCACAAACAGCATTATCATTTAAAAAAAAAGTTCTCATTGTAGATGACATTTAAGTTGATGTGAGGAGATGTGCACCCTGACAGATGAAGAACATAGCAGCTAGTCAACTCCTTGATCAAGCGACTTGGAACTGGCTGATAGAAGCTGTCTGTGTGTTGAAATCAGAAGGAAACTTAAAATGAAGCCAACTGATAGCTGAGAAAACTTCCTTGTTCCTTGGTTCTCTCTTTCTCAAGCTTTTGTGAAACCCTGGTGTTTCTTGATGCCTCTGGAAGGGTTTCCTGAATGGGTGGGAGTTAATTAAATTCTTAATATGATTTTTAAAAAAGTTAAACATTTATTGGGCGATGTGAATATATATGGTCATGTTGACATGGCCCCCACCAATGGCTAGTGATGGACCTGGAGTGGGTGGGAAGGGGAGGGGAGGGCCCTGGGTGGGCAGGTACACAGCTATGCTTCCCAACCATATTCTGCACAATCACACCACATCTGGAGTATTTTGACGCCTGAAGAACGTTTCAGGTGTTTCTCAATGGAAAAAAGTTGAGATCTATGAAGAAGAGAAAGAAGACTTAGTTTTTATATCCCACTTTTCACTACCTGAAGGAGTCTCAAAAGGGCTTACAATGGTCTTCCCTTCTTCTCTCCTCAACAGACACCCTTTGGAGCTGAGAGAGTTCTGAGAACTGTGACTAGCCTAAGGTCACCCAGCTGCCTTCATGTGGATGAGTGAGGAATAAAACCCAGTTCTCCAGATCAGAAAACAGCAGTCAACCACTACACTGTTCTGGCTATATAAAGGAGAACAACAGCATATGAATAATCTCACTTACCTCACTTCCACAAGAGACTCTCATTTTTCCTTTACTGAAGGATGTCCAGGCTTTCATGGTACCAAAATAGGCAGCTCAGCCTACAAGTAGTGGAGGATCTTTTTGAGCAGATGTATTGACTACAGCAGTGGTCCCCAACCTTTTTATCACCGGGGACTGGTAAACGCTTGACAATTTTACTGAGGCCTGGGAGGAGGTAGTCTTTGCTGAGGGACATCGCTGCCTGAGCCCCTGCTCCACTTGCTTTCCTGCCGGTGCCCCTGACTTCCTGCTGGTGCCCACTGGGGGGCGCTGCCAGCAGCAGCTGCGCAGTGCCATGCTGAGGGGGAGCCCCAGCAATTGCAGCTGCTGGAGAGCACCAAAGGTGAGCAGAGTGGCAGGGCAGCCTCCGAGGCAGCAGCCAGGGAGGAAGATGAGGAGGAGCCGCAGCCTAGTACCGACTGATCCACGGACCGGGACCGGTCCCCGGACCGGGGGTTGGGGACCACTGGACTACAGTATGCTTGGGCATGTTTGAATAGGATTTTGATCATGACTGTGGTCCCTCGCTAGCAAATGACTTGAATAGAACAGATGTAGACATTGATTTCTGGAGTCACAATGGATGTTGGTGTGTTTTAGGCTTTCAACCCATGAAACGTTTAGAGGTGGGGAGAAACTTACTGGCCACTGTGAGAGGCTGGCCAGTACTGGCCACTGTGAGAGGAGAGAAAAATGGCAAAAAATGTTTCAAAAGGATATCCTGGAGAGACTTGACATCAGTCCATATTATCTATCAAAACATTAACATATTAATATTATCTATCAAAACATTAAAAAGCTGTCATTGGAGATTATGGTAATCTGATATTTGTGTAGTGATTAAGAGTGGTGGCCTCTAATCTGGAGAGCTAGGGTTTGATTGCCTGCTCTTCCAAATGCAGCCAGTTGGGTGATCTTGGGCTTGTCACAGTTCTCTAAGGGCTGTTCTTATGAAGCAGTCCTCTTAGAGCTCTCTCAGCCAACCCTACCTCAAAAGGTGTCTGTTGTGGGGAGATGAATGGAAGGCAATTGTAAGCTATTTGGAGACTCCTTCAGGGAGTGAAAAGCTAGGTATAAAAAGAACCACTTCTTCTTCTTGTACCAGATGGATAATTTGATGCTATGTTCAAATAGACTGTTAACACAAATTGAAAAACAAACCCTAAAGGGCTCTGTCAACCGTATCTCGGTACTTTGTGATTTGTTTCTTGGGTGGAGTGAGGAGGATATTTTGGTTTGAGAAAAGCACATTTCCCTTGGTTTTAATTTGCTGTTTGTCCACTTAGGCAAGCATCTACCCAGAGTTTGATTTTGTGCAATTGTTGCACTGTAACAATGACCAGCAATTAGATATTCCTAGGTAGACAAGCCAAATTGTTTGGAAATGCCAGCAGTAGTACAAAAGTTGGACAGCATTCAGTGTCTGGAGATGCCATTTTAGGGATGTGGCATTCCACTTTTGTTAGGTTAAAGGCATCCCTGTTCTCACTCTTCAGAAACTAAGCTACACACAATTTCTTTTTATATGGTTATTATACTAGTATTGTACATTTCCTCTATTTTGGTGTAGTGGTTAGGAGTGCGGACTTCTAATCTGTTGAGCTCAAGATCACCCAGCAGGCTGCATGTGGAGGAGTGGGAATCAAACTCAGTTATCCAGATTAGAGTGCACTGCTCTTAACCACTACACCACACTGTACAACTTTCTCACCCACAGTTCATGTGTTTCTTTTAGGAGACTTCAGTACCTCAATTCAGTTTGGTAGCCCTTCAAGAATACCAGAAATTGGGGAGCTTTCTTCATTTTATTGAGGAGGCTCTTTTACAGTGCATGAAGGATTACAGAGGAACCCTACAGATAGAGTTGAAGAAGGATGGGGGAGGGGTTTGGGGTTCTGCCATGTTATCATTGTTATGCTATTATTGTGTTGCTGATTGTCCATTTTAATGGGTTTTAATGGGTTTTTAACCTGACTTCTGTAACCCACCATGAGTCTCTTGGGAGTGGCGTGTAATAATAATAATAATAATAATAATAATAATAATAATAATAATAATAATAATAATAATAATAATAATAATAATAATAATAATAATAATAATAGGCAGTGGCTCTTTGAATCTTAGTATGAACAGGACTAGAAAGAAGGGAGGTGCAGAACAGGATTGTGGGAGAAGATCTTATGAGGAGAAGTATGTCCTTGAAGAACATGGGTCCCAGTCCATAAAAGCCTTTAAGACTAAGCACTGGTATTTTGAACTGAAGCTGGAGACAAGAGGACATTCAATGAAGGAAGCTTAAAGTAGCAGCAATATGGTCTCATCACCTTGACCCAGTTAGAAAAAAGACTTCTGAATTTTAGTAACAAGTTTCCAAGTTGACTTCAAGGACAAAATGCAAAACAATAGTCAAAGCTGTATAGTCTGATGATTGGCATGTTTGAGTAAAATTCTGAATCCCAGTTCAAATCCCTGCTCTATCACTCAGCACAATGGGTGATAGGCCTGCCAGTTTCCAGGTGATCTCCTGGAACCAATCTTTTTTTCAGACTACAGAGAAAAATGGATGCTTTCTCTGTGTGTGGGGGGGGGGGGTAGACTCTGTCATTATACTCCACTGAGGTCCTTCCTCTCCCCAAATTCTGTCCTCTCCAGACTCCTTCCCCCATATCTTCAGGAATTTCTCAACTGGGTGTTCATATCCCTGCTGGGTAATATGGATCAATTATTCTTTCTCAAGCTAACCTACTTCAAAGTGGGCTTGCAAGGATCTAAAGGGGGAAAGGAGAACTGTGTACTCCTGTCATGTGTCCTTGGAGGAAGTGTGGGAGAAAAAGTGACGGGGAAAAAACATGATACATCAAGGGGATTCTTGCTATTCACTTTAATGTGTTCAGGATAACATAATTTTAAAAACAAAAGCAGCTGTATCCCATATATTAATTCAAAAGGTGCACTTGATACTGAATTTGTTCTCTTTGCAATTTTTTTTAAATAAAAGGATTTCCGATAAGTAATCATGGCACTAATAGAAAGGATTCTCCCCTTCTGAGGTAGAACTTTCTATGCCACATTCACCCACCTTCTCAATCGATGCTATTTGATTCCAAGCAATTGCTTTTAATCCCTACAGAAAGAATGAAAGATTTAACCAAGCAATTAAAGCTTCCATGCTGAAATTATTTATGGCATTATCCTATTCCTCTGGGATGCCAGGTCAGGATCAGAAACCTCCTTACATTAACAGAAAAGAAAGTTAGGAGAAGAAAACACATTTATACAACTACAGTGAGTCTGGCTTAGAGGACATCTTAAAGTTATAATCAATAGGGTTGCCAACCCCACTTTCTGGTGGAAACAAGAAGAGTCCCCCACCATGTCCCAGTGCTCAGTCACTGATCAGCTGGTTGGCAGGGGAATTTACCTGGGAAAGACCAGTCAACACAACAATGGTGTCTCTATGTCATTTCCAAAGAGCCTTGGAACTGATGTAATAATGTTGTTGATGTTAGGGTGAAGTTCCGGCCTTTGGGGAAAAAACTCAACAGTAGAAGCCAAATTCACCATAGAGTTTTTGGCCAAATATCCATGTTATCCTGTAACTGTGTGCTGATGTAACTTCTGAGTCACCCTGGAAGTCACCTGTCAACCATAATAATGGGAATGGGTGGTATAATAGTCACATGATCTTCACAATCATATTTTGAGGAGTGTTCAGCAAAGAGTAAGTGACAAGCCCAGGATATCCAGGAAACCTGACGTTAACTGGCTATTTCAATCCCAAGTCCCCCCAAACTCCAACCAGTAGATTTGCCAGTCTCCAGGTGGGATTTGTTATTGTCCTGAAGCCTACACTCCACAGATTAATTCCCCAGGAGGTTCAAAGGGTAGACTTGGTGGCACCTTATCTCTGTTGAGCTTCTTCCTCCTCCCCAGATCCTGCTTCCAATTCTCTAGCAGTGTCCACAAACTTTGCCAGAACTCAGCTTGTGCAACACCAATTAGATGGTTTAATCCTTCTTGGGCTTGACAGCCCTGTAAGTCTAGTTCTCAGCTGGCCAAGTTTTATTCAGACCGTGTCTGAGCTCAGCTTTGACTCTACCTTTGAGCCTCAGGTCAGCACAGGCTCCCAAACAAGAGCTGAAGCAATAGTCTGCTTTTGACATTGACACAGCAACTCACAAGTAGCATTACCATGCACAAAAGATTCAGTTGCTTTCCTCCGAGTCTGACCTTCTGAATAAAGTGTATTCTCCTAATTAATTAAAACTCATAAATTGTGGAAAGCAGGAAGCCATCTTGATCTTTAATTGCTGAAATTTGCCTATTTCATCGGAGCACATGAAAGAATAATTGCTAATTATAAGCACTTTCACATCTACAAACAATAATTAATTAAACTCTGCTACACGCCTGTGAAGTATTACTATGATTATTTAACTTGTGCATATAGAAAAGCAGGCTGCCTTCCCGAGGAAATCAAATACCTGCTCCCTGCTCGTAAGAATTTATAAATAGTTTTGCAAAACCGCAAACATATCCCCAAGCAAAAAGGGAAACAGAGAAAGTTCCATATGACTTTTGTTTCAAGTGAGGCTTTAAATTCATTTCGGGAATCAGGCAAAAAGAATCAATGCAACGTCAATGAGGTCACAGACACTAGCCAATAGGCAGCTTCCCTGTCCTGTCCTGCTCCAAGTTTTTGCTGTAACTCATCATTTTAACTTCTTCAATCCCCACCCACACCCCTCATGAACAGACCAATATTTGTTCAAGTTCTCTTCATGTTTTTTAGATGGTGGTCTGAAAAAAACACTGGGGAAAACTCTTGGGCTGGGGGGAGGAAAGAGAACGATGAATGGCCAACAATATTGAAGGTGGTAAATGATGCAGTGAAGAATCCAAACTGGAAGCGAAGACATTGAGCTATGCCAAAAACATGCAGGAATATTCCCCCCCCCCCCAGAGCTCACCGTGTAGCAAAATAAGGTCAATTTCTACTGGGTCTTAGTTAGTGCATTTTCATACCAGTCCCCATTGTCTCACCTATTTTCACTCCACCCCCCAAAAAAATCCAGTTGGCAATTGAAAGTGCAATTTTTTTTTTGTAAAGGGCTTCAGTGCTCAGTTCATCTGTAGAGTCACCTGTGGTGTTTCAAGCACCATTCCCCGATGTGGGACCCAACCTGCCCAATATTTCAGGAATGTGAGAAATGTCCTTGCTTTCAGGTTGACAAGTGTTCCCGCCTTGAAAAAATCTGAAGAAGAAGTAGGTTGTGAGGTTCTGTGAAGATCTCATACCAGGGATGGAAGTAAATGTTAATTTTCTTTTTGATGATGGATCTCCATGAGTTATGGAGTACGTGCTACTTGTTCAATAGGTCATGGAAACTAGTAAATGATTTGAGAATATTCTTCCCCCTCCTAGTCTCTTTCTACCTCAACTCTCTCCAGTTGCTTCTCAACCAGCTTGGTGTGGTGGTTAAGAGCAATGGACTCTAATGTGGAGAACGAGCGTTGATTCCCCACTCCTCCACATGCAGCCAGCAGGGTGACTTTGGACTAGTCACCGTTCTCTTAAGGCTGTTGTTGCAGAGCAGTTCTCTCATAGCTCTTTCATTCCCACCTACCTCACAGGGTATGTGTTGTGAGGAACACAATCCTACATTCACAGGGTGTCTGTTGTGAGGAATGGAATACCACCTTCCTGCAAAATTATTTAAAAGCCCTGATACACCCCACAATGCTATGAAGTCCCATGAAGCTGTCCAGGGCATTGCCAGTGCCCTGCTGGCCTCCATAGGGCAGGGAGGATGCACAATCTCTTCCCATCCAGATGGGCCTACTGTGGGACAGGCTCCGTTGGCCCCTGCAGCACCAAAAGGGAATGCAGAAGAATCTGTGTTCCCTTAGCGTGGGTCTTCTGGGGCCCAATCTGTGCCAGGCCTGTGAGGATGGTGGCCTGGTGGTGACATCATATGGACATGAGGATTAGCCCTGGGTCCATACTGATGTTGCTCCTGTGACTAAAATCACACGGATCAAGGACAGGTTTTACAGAGCTTGTTGTTGTTAGGTGCGAAGTCGTGTCTATCCCATCGCGACACCATGGACAATGATCCTCCAGGCTTTCCTCTACCATTCCTCAAAGTCCATTTACGTTTGCACTGACTGCTTCAGTAACTCCATCCAGCCACCTCATTCTCTGTCGTCCCCTTCTTTTGCCCTCAATCGTTCCCAGCATTAGGCTCTTCTCCAGGGAGTCCTTCCTTCTCATGAGGTGGCCAAAGTATTTGAGTTTCATCTTTGTTCCTCCTTTCCTTCTGCTTCCAGTTCAGTTCACTACTTTCTTTTCTCTCTAGCTAGCTGATCATGACAATTGTTAATGTTCAATTCCTGGTTTGCTTGGGAAGGGATTTTTTTTGCATTCGGTGCCCCACGCTTAAAAAAAAAAAAAAACATTGTTATTATCATTATAGCACCGCTAGGAAATCACAGCAATAAAACAAGGAAATAAAATAATAATGAGCAACTATTTTGACTTCAGAGTGAAAGGCAATACTGAAGTGTCTCTCCCGAAGAAGACTGAAATGGTTATTTTTTAAAAAGTAAATTCTCCTTTACTTTGCTGGTCTGAGACCATATTAATAACTGGCTAAGTGTGGCGTCAAACTAATTAATTGTTAACAAATGGTGACGGGAAAACAGTAGGGAGAAGTGAAACATATTGATGTGGCATTGCCACAATGGGGGGGGGAGGGGACTTGCTTTCCGTGGCATGCCTCATTGCTTTTGTTATATATTACAATGGGAAGAGCTTGCCAGGAATGCTAGGTGATTTGCAGCAGGGACAGCTTATCACAAACATAAGAAGCCACCTCTCAACCTACACCCCCCCAGAGAGCACTACACTCTGCCAACATCAACAAGCTGGTGATCCCAGGCCCCAGGGAAGCTGCTCTGACCTTGGCCAGAGCCAGGGCTTTCTCTGTCCTGGTCCCTATCTGTGGAATGAGCTCCCAGATGACAACAGGGCCCTGCCGGAGCTAAAACAATTCTGCAGGGCCCGCAGAATGGAGCTCTGCCACCAGACTTTTGGACCAACAACTGCACCCACAGAAGAAGAACACAATTCCAAAGGGCAATAAAAATATGCCTATTGTTGAATGTTAATTGGTAAACTGTTCCTATTATTGCATATTCAAATCAGGTAGTTATTGTTGTATTGTACTATGAAAGTTCCATTGGAAACTGCCCTGAGCCTATATATAAAAGAATAAAGGAGACCTGCCTGTATTGCACTTCATGCCATGGCAATTTTCCACTGGCTATCAGCCATAAGTCTCTCAATCCATGTGAGACCAATCTGACTATAGGTTTGGAGGAAGGCTTCTTCAGCAGCTGCTATTTTCAAAACCTTGAAAACCCATGCTAAGGTTCAACCAAGAAATGCTAAGTGATAAGGCATGTTTACGTCTCCTTCGTTTTGTGCGCAGAACAAGAGTTATAAGGTCTGCCATAGCATCAGTGATGCCTTGAATGCACACAGGGAATGTGAAGAAAGGCAGAGGCATTTAGAAACAACAATTTATATGAAAAACGGAGAAGTCTTGCTGTTGACGTGGATGTCTTGCTTAAGCGTAGAGCATCTTGGGAGTCATTTCCTTTGTCTAATTCAAGTGGTCAAATCAAAGCATCCTTGGGCTTCGAAAATGAGAGTGCTGCTTCTTTCATGCTCTCTAAAGGAAAGGCAAGTCATTTTGAGTTTTAGGTGCTGCATTAACCTGCCATTTTCCGATACGTTATGAAAAAGGACTGGCTCCAGCACAGTTCAAGAATTGTATCTGAGGACATGAAAAATGTCTTAACAGAAGTGCTGCAAGCTATTGAGCAATTAATATATCAGGCATCTCCATATGCCCCAAAGGAGTTACAAGATATTTTAGAGAGAGGCAAAGTTAAGCTAACAGATGTTTCACTTACATTGGCTGAAACAGGGAAGTGAAAAGAATGTTGGGAGTGAAAATGACTTTAAGAAATAACAGCATAGTTTGCTAATTGGGGAGGTTGTCATTGGGTTGGAGCCAACCAATTTTTCTGCTGGTGAAAGAGGGAGGGATGGATTTTTATTGACTACCAAAACAACCACAACACAACAACCTTGTACTGGGGACCATTAGACCTTCGCGGACAAAAGCTATTTGGAAAGGGTTGTCAACCTCTAGGTGGTTGTAGTGAGAGAAAAAAACACCTGAGGTAAAATCAACCTTCAAATATAAAAAGTCTTGTTCTGCTTCTTAAAAAAAAAATGAAGGACGTGTGCAGAAAAATCAATGAATTATGATCAGTCACAGTTGTTTATTCGATGCTGTTGCTGAACTGTATTGTACTTACTCCCATGTTTTCCTATTTTCTATGTAAACCTATGTTCTCCCATGTTCTATGTAAACCGCCCTGAGCTGCAAGGGAGAGCAGTATATAAATATTAGATGGATGGATGGACGGACGGATGGACGGACAGGTAAAAAAAAAAACAACTTTCGATTTGTAAAGCAAAAAAAATAAAAATAAAAATCAGGTCAACATCATATATAAACAAGTCTAGGCACAACTGTATTGTTTTATCTGAAGTACACTGCCTCGAGATGGCTGGTCCAAGAGGGGAAGTCTTATCAATCAAATTATCAATAGATTTGTTTACCTGCATCTAAAAAGCTCCTTTTGTAGGCAAACATCTTACTCTAAGCTACAGACATTACCAGGAGTCATGGATAATTCCCCTGAAGAACCTGGATGCTTTGAAGGGTGTACTGTATGGCATTTTACTTTACTGAAATCCCTCCCCTCCCTAAAAGTTGCCCTCCTAAAACTCCACCCCCAAATTTTCCAGGTATTTCCCCACTCAGAGGTTCCAAACCTATAATTTGAGACAAGGTCTGTAGTAAAGAGTACAGTCAGTGAGACTGTGTGGGTTAAAAACACTGGCAGTTTTGTACAATTTTGGGTGATTGGTGCATGCCCAATTCGGCAGCCCACCCTGATGCAGCCACGCTGGGCATGGGCCGATGGGGCAGGCTTAGAAGTGGGTCAGTGGGCCCTTTAAAAGTGGACCTACACTGGGGCCCAGCCTCTTTCCTCCCGAGTGGCAGCTATCTCACCTGACCTTCCCCCTTTTCAGGTTCATTCTATGTCCTTGTATCTTATTGTTTGTTTTATGTTTCTGGTATTTTCATTTTGTCACCGCTTATGGCTTGTTCAAGGGGCAGATCCATATCGGAGGGAGGTCATGCTGGTGCGCTGACATTCCCCATATTGGGGGGTCTTATTAAGGGGCTGTGTGATGCGAAGCCTTGGCGGTTTTCATCCAGGAGGCCATCTGGCTCACATATCCAGGTGACAGGAGGGGGCCCTAATAGAGACAGATACCTGCAGGTGCCTCAGTATTGATTGTCACCTCCCGGTTGGCCAGCATGCATCCCGTACCAGAGCATGCATTGCAACCATGAAGGGTACTGGGGTGTTTGGCTGCTGGTACAGCAGGTTCCTTTCAGTCTGCTGGCTGTAAGATGGCTGTATCCATCCTTGTTGGCGCCTTTGCTCAAACCTCGTTGTGTTGAGACTTCCTTTCTCTTTGCAAATTGCCTCACTGCTACGCAGTCATAGGTCTTCTTCAGACTACAGTGATCAGCTCCCGGAGGATGGCCACCCCTGGCTTAAAGGGTACTAATTTGGCACTGCCATTCTAAAAAATGCACTACTCTTATATTTTTGGGGGGTGGGGTGGGGGAGAGATTTCTTTAAAAGTCCACCAAAACTTTAGTCTTCAATTAAATCAACACCACGTCCTGTACTGAAAATCTCTAATTATAGCATTTGTTGTTCTTTCATATTCACTTCAAAGGTGCTAAACTGCCTCCAAAGGAACAGCACTTTCCCCCCGGAAACCATCATAACTGCTGCATGAGCAGTTGTAACATTATTATCTTGTTTTCTCACATTTATTTTTAAATATCACTTGTCTCCAAAGGGGAAGCAAGAAACAAAAGAAGCAGCATATGGGCTCAAGCGATCAAGCATGCATCACGGATTCTTTTCAGCCACAAATAGCTAAAATATTCTAAACTATTCTAATTTGGTTCGGTTCGGTGCCGTATTTTGCTCAGACGTGTACTTTGACATGTTTGTGAAAAATTAATTATAGGAACCTACTAATCACGGTGCCATCTAATAAGCAATAGGATCCTGTTGTACAAAAATATGTCTTTCTATCACAATTGTCAAGTGCTGAAAAAGGCTCCTCAGTTATATGCCTTTTAATTGATTGATCTTTTGATCAATTGAGTATGTTTAAATAAGTGAGTGCATTAGAAAATCCTCAATATAAGTGTCTGTTGTGAAATCACTAAAAAAAAAGAAAAGAAAGTAAAGCCTATCACTCTTTGTTAGAAGAGAAGGGTATACGTCTTTTCAAATTATTCAATTACCTCTCACACAGCACAAACCTAAGCCAATGGTTAGAGTAGTAGCGGTTAAGAGTAGTGGAAAACAGGGTTTGATTTCCCACTCCTCCATATGCAGCCTGATGGGTGACCTTGGGCCAGGCCCAATTCTCTCAGAGCTTTCTCATCCCCACCAACTCATAGGGTGTCTGTTGTGGGAAGATGAAGGGTAAGTGATCGTAAGCCACTTTAGACACATGAAGCCTGCTGGGTGATTTTGGGTAAGTCACTGTTCTTTCAGCCACTCCTACCTAACAGGGTGTCTGTTGTGGGGAGAGGATTGTAAGCTGCTTGGAGCCCCCTTGAGGTAGTGAAAAGTGGGGTATAAAAACCAACTCTTCTTCTTCAACTCTTTTTTGTAGAGTTATACCCTTGTAATGCACTGAAGTCAATGAGCTTTGAAAATTGTAATTCACAGGAACCAACTGCTAGGCTCACCAATACAGAGTTATACCCAGTGGGCCAAATAGCACTTCCTGGGACTGTTTCATGACAGAAAAAGGACACAGTTGGGAAGGCTGAAGTTCCCTTCTTCATGCGTACCACAGTCCCAATCTCAGTTGGGCAGCACACACATGGGAATTGAGAAGAACCCACCGCTCATGTCCATTACACTGTTGGAAAAACCGTCTCCAAATTGTGCGCTCTTTACTATGCAAATCAGCACTTCTTTTTTCTGTATTATGATTGGTTTTGGTCAAAGACGGTTCTATATAGTAGATTGATTGAACTCAGCATTTCAAAGCTAGCAATCCTAACACCTCTTACCAATAAGTCCGAATGAATAAAATGCAATTTGCTTCCAAATAAACATGCAGGAGATTGCACTGCAGATCTCTCAGACCTAGTAACAGGTAAAGGTAAAGGTATCCACTGTGCAAGCACTGGGTCATGTCTGACCCTTGGGGTGACGCCCTCTATGGTTTTCATGGCAGACTCAGTATGGGGTGGTTTGCCAGTGCCTTCCTCAGTCATTACCGTTTACCCCCCAGCAAGCTGGGTACTCATTTTATCAACCTTGGAAGGATGGAAGGCTGAGTCAACCTTGAGCCAGCTGCTGGGATTGAACTCCCAGCCTCATGGGAAGAGCTTTCAGACTGCATGTCTGCTGCCTTACCACTCTGCGCCACAAAAGGCTCTTTCTCAGACCTAGTAGATCCATTTTATTAAGCAACAAGGAAGTCCCCATAATCGTATGCAGGAGATAACAAAGGGCATTGAATCTTCACATATAAAGTGAGGCTAACATGTTCCGTCAAAATTTGTTTGTCTTTTTTTGTCACTGGTAAACATGAGAATGGAGATATTCAGGATTATGTCTATTTTCCTTCTCCCCCACCTTTATACATTCATCTTACCCTCTATACAGAACTGATATTAATACAATCTGTAGATTTGTACATCTAACTTCTTTGTATGTGAATTCCATGGGATTTATTCATGAACACAGACTCTGCCTCCTGTGCCAAACCAACTAGGTCTTGGGGTTAACATATGCCTTGTAGAGAAGCTTAGATTGTTGGACGTGGCATTACAAAATCTCAGTGAGACAGCCAGAGGATCATGTTCTTCTTTGAATTTGGGACTTTTGCCAAGCTGTGGGTCCCTCACCTCATATTTTTACCATTTAATAGGCCCCCAACTAAGGTGAGCATTTATGTTGCCAAGATTCAACACTCATCCTTCTGCTGTTCTCCTAGGAAGAATATATCCTGATAATTCTGGCTTTGTTGAAACCATATTAAGTGTGTTTGTTGTCTATTGTACGCCTCAACCCACTCCTTTCTAAATGACATGGATTTGATGATGAGGCTAGGGTCATTTTCTTACTGGGAAACAACTCTCTAGTAATTGAAATGGTTGCCAAATTTCTACAGCTGTCTATGAGGTCTCGCAATTGTAGAACAGTCAATGCCTTATGATGTATTCTTTTTTGCTGTATGCCAATAAAGGGCTTCTGAAGGGTTGGGCGTAAATTTTGTAAATTAAATACATTATGTGAGGTTGTTAAGCACCCAGCATACATCTGTAAAGAACTAGAATATCAGATCGGCAAGGGAGGTCAACAGCAGAGATCAAGATAACAGTCAACCCTTGTGGTCCACCCATTTGTGAATCTTTTCAAATGGACCATTGTCTTACCCCCAAATGGAGAAAGGAATTTCAGACTTGTTTTGTATCTCCCCCAAGCAGAAAGGAATCAAGGAACAATTAGGTTGATATCCATCTGCTTTCGAACATCAGCTAATTGTTCTCTGGAATACTTTAACGTTTCTAGGAACGTGTATCTTATAAACCCTTGCGAGCGACAGTCCGACAAAAGCCCAAATGAGCTTGCTCGAGATTACACTTTAAAGCCTCAAACAATCTAATGAAATCCATACAACAAAAGTGGGGAATTGGAAAGACTAAAGGTCTTTTGAAGCTGATTTATTATATCCACTTGACCCACTCTTTGCATTAATGTAACTTATGTGATTTATAGTGTCTGTCTTGGAACCACAAAAGAAAAAGAAGTGTGATTAACATCTGTGACATTAAGAATATTATCAAAAAGTACAAAGCTGAAGAGGGGGGATAAAAGAGGGGGAGATGTCGTCTGAGGGAATGAAAGCCCTTTTATCTATTTTTAATTTGGCTTTATTTTTAAGATTAACTTCTACAGCCTCTTAGCTTTGTGGAATGTTGCTGTATTCTTGGGCCACAATGGATAAGTGGAGTTTAAAAGGATGACTTTTTTAAAAAAGAAGTGTTTGACAAAACTGTGATCTTGATGCACAATGTAATCTTTTAACAGATACATCGTAGTAAATAATTTCAAGGCTGTGACCTGAAAAAGACCACAGCAGCGTGCACAAATGAGTTATCTGTCAGGGTATGCAAGTAAGATGCGCATCTGGTCTTTCTTAGGAAAGAGAAACACTGTTAAAGGTCCCTGGACCTTCATTTGCTTCATTCCCATGTATCTGGAAGATACTGAGTTTTGAAGAGCAGATCCATCAACCTCTTGGTATAACCCTCTATGTTGCAGTGTAGCACCTTAGAGGCCAACACAGTTTCTGAAGCATGACCTTTCAAGGGTCAAAATTCCCTTTAGCACATAGAAGACAGAGGGAGTCCTGAGTGACTCTTAAAAGCTCATACCTTTGTGTTCTCTAAGATGCTACTGGACAAGTCTATCTCTTCTCCTGCAGTCCACCATAGCTACCCTTTGAAGTTATTTTGTAATGTATTTTCTGGCAGTGAAGCCTTGGACAGTGATTGATTGAATTGACATGGTGGCATAAAAAGTTTGGCAGCTTTCTGTGAAGAAAAGGAAGATGTCAACTAGTCCAGGAGCCATGCACAGAAGGAAGAAGAGAACAGAGAAAAGTTCCCAGGCAAAACTATGAATAGGATATAAAGACTATGTACTATCTATAGGAAGTACTATCTATATATTGTACTATCTTGTATAAATGTACAATCTATATATTGTTCTATGTGAATGTTCCAAAATGTTTTATGTAAACCGCCCAGAGCCTTAGGGAAGGGCGGTATAAAAATATAAATAAATAAATAAAATAAATAAAAAGAAAGTGATCAAGCATGGCTTGAAGAGCTGCTGGGCCAGAAGTGAAGGTACTAAAGAGTTACTAGCTCTTGAATCTAGGTTCATCAGGGGGGAATTGACAGATGTTTTCTACTTTCACTGAAACATTCAGTCTTGGCAATGGAAGCAAAATGGCAGAAGACATACAAAAAAAATTGGTAGATGCTATCTCAGGCAAAGCATCTAAAGAATTTTAAGGAAAAGCAAAAGACTTTCAATAGAACAGGTAGAATATCTCAAGAGGGATTCCTAAACCTCTAGCTATGCTGCATCGCTCTCAACATTCTTTAAGCAGGACAGTAAAGTTCAGCTTAGTTGATCTCTCATCTGTGTAATTCATTACCATTTTAATTTCCAACACCATCAGAAGTGAATTAACATTTCTTTTTAGATTTAATTCTGGTGGTGTTTGAAAACCACCACAATCTAGTTGTAGATTTTCTGATGGCCATTCAGATTTCTTTGGAAACTTAGAAGCAAATCAACTAGACTAGAGGCCTTTTAGCTAAGTTTTGTTTTTTTTTCCCCAGAATCTGGTGGCCCTCAGAGGGACACTGTCTTTGAACATGTCTTTGTGCCAATCATAGTCAATGCCACACCTATTTTATATAGATGTGTCCAATGCTTTTAAACAAGCAACCTAAAGTAGTGGTTGGGAGAGAAGATAGGGTACAGCCCTATCTCCTCAGATTTTGGAAGCTAAACTGGGTCAATCCTGTTTAGTACTCAAAGACTGATTATGCACAAAGCCGGTAATCTGGGGTGGTGGCAGCAGGTCAGTCCCAACTGTGCATTATGCTGTCACCAGTGCAGCAGCCCAGAAGGCCCACAGTATGCAAATGTTGGAACTCCCACATTCCCCCCGGATACTGCAGGCACCATCCACAGACCTCCAGTGCCAGCCTCATGCATAATTAGAAGATGCTACATCCCCCTGTCAGGTCTGCAGAGCCATAGAGCTGGACAGGGTATTCCCCAACCACCACCTTGGCGGAAGAGCAACATGCTGCTCCCCTGCCATTGTGCAGTGGGGGCCCCCTGCCCCTCCACTCCCTACCACTGCTGCTGCCACCACGCAGCACACCAGACTCCTCCAGCCCTGGCGTAGTGCACACTTGTGTACTATTCCAGGGCAGTCCATATATGCCAGGGGATTCCCTCCCCAGTGCATATGTGGGAAGTGGCGGGGCATGCCACCCGGTGTATTATTATTGTTTGGAGAAGTATTTCCTCTTGTCCATCCTGAATGCACAGCTTTGTTAATCTATCCTAAAATCTAATTTTATAACAGGGAGAAAAATAAACGCTACCCCCAAAAGCTACTACAACTAGTGTTTTTCCTGCAATGTGGCAATTGTTTCCGTCATTCTATTTAGACCCTATTAAAGGTCAATAGCTTGACAAACAGTACAAAGAAGAGACTGGGAAGTCAACATTAACCGAGCTAGTCCATCATTAGAAAGGAGGGTCCTTAACCATTTACTTGGAGAAATGAAATGAATGATAATAATAACTGAAACCTGCCTTAATTTTTAATCTGGGAGGGGAAAAAACAGCTATGTCAAAAGTTTCAGAAATTCTTCTAAGCAAAGAATATGGTTATTACAAAGAAAGTAACCTTGGTGACTTGACTTCCAAACTCAGTTAATTGACTGATATTCACCCGAGACCTACTGAATAACAAGAAAGGGTATAAAATATTTTTAAACAAATTATATTTGCTTTTGGCATCACAGTGTAGGAAAGCATTTGTGTAATGAAATTATAATGAGCTACTGAATAGATTCATCAAGAGGAGTCGATAAGGAAGGCCAAGAACCGAGTCCTCCTTCTCCTTCGACGTTTCACGTGTTCCGTAATAAATATTTAATTTCTTTAAATGTAATATTTCTTTCATTAAGGATTTTTCCCTCCTATGAAATGGCTTCTTAATTGGTTTATAAATATTCCTTCGCATGGGTTCCCAAATTGATCGGAGCTTTTCAATGGGAAATAACATTTCCAGCTGCCAACTGAAGACTAGTGGGCTTTCATATTTGGAAATGGATCTATCTGCCTTTAGCAAAGAAAGGTGTTGATCATTTCAAACTCCAAAAACATGTTAAGATTGGGAGAGATCCTCCAGGTCCCATTAGCTTGATTTCTCCTGTAGCTTCTGCCATAAGGGATACTGGGGAAAGTAGAGAATCCTGGGGCTAGAGAGGGCAATAATTGATGAGTGTTGCGTAGGCATATTGGCCAAGAGTTTGATTTCACCTTCAATACGACTCCACAGCAATGGGAAACACAGTGAGTATGATCCAGTATAGCTTTAAACACCTGTAAATCGCATTCATTTAAGAAGGTATTCACATCTCTCCCATTGAAATGATAAATGTTGGGTAAGAGTGTGGGCTAGCAGGACTTTATTGTCTGCTAATAGCTCTTTCTGCAAAATGCATTTGGATGTTTCATTCCCATGTGACATTTCCCCATTCACATCTCTCCCTCTTTCTTCACACACTGTCCTATTCAGGTTGGTCAAATGAATGTCTGTTTTTGAGCAGAAATATAAAGTCCTGGCAGTGGAAAATTTGGGAACTAACTCCCATATGTGTCTACCTTTTAATCTGCTCATTATGGCTAGGAATATAACAAATGCTTTTTTAAAATTGTGGTATTCAATGTGGATCTCACTTTATTCTGCATATCTAACCGTCTTCCAATGTACCAAGTTTATGAGACACTGGAAGTGACATCACCACCTGTGTTAAGCGGTAGGTGTGACCACCATTTTGAACAGATTGCTGTATGTGAAATTTGGGACATCAGATCCAGTCCTTCCAAATAATCTACAGAAATTTCTGGCTAGGTAGGACCAACTGTGCTCTCTGATGTTCTCAAGGCTCTGAGTGAGAAAATTTGTGTTTTGATCTTTCAAGTTGCCTTCCACTTTGGATAAGGGAACGTGAAAATTCACAGAGTTGCTGGAGGAGATGCTCACGAATCGCAAAGAACATCCAGAATAAATATAGGGTCATCGATGTTTTAGATGAATTGCCAGCTGTTTGACAAACAATTCTAAACGCTCTGTTCAGCGCTAAATGAATCAGGCAGAACAGCTCCCCTGCTTGCTCCTTCCCTTCTATCAGCTCCATTTGAAGTCAATAAAAGTTTTATGAATTGCTTCATTAAAAAAATAATAGGTGGCTTTCGGTAGAAGCCAAAGTTCATTTTAAAAGCTGGGATGTTAGTGTTTGAAATTTATTGTGCACTCTCACTCCTACTTGAAGCCATCTGTCTTGCAATCTGCATGGAGCAGGCTATAAATGAGAGTGAGAAATGTTCCCAAGTCATTGTCTGGGAGCAGCACAATTTGGGGCCAAACCTGTAAATAATTGTGTTTGATGGAGATTTTTTTCATCTAATGTATTGGGAGTAGAATGGTGAAAGCTATCAATGGTGGGGATATTGAGCCAGGACAGAAGGTTGGAGCCTAAACTGTGATCTTCCAGCTGAGACTCAGGACATTTAGCTAGTTGGAATGCATAATATTCATTTTGTCAGCTGTTCAATTAAACAGCAGCAAGCCATTTCATATACAGATCCTGGTGATCGGAAGCACCATCTGAACACCAGTGCTTTCTTCAGACAGGTCCAGATTATTAGAAATAGTGCTGAACATTGATTTGGGTGTCTAGAATAAAATTCAGACCCTCTTCCCCTTTAGGGAGAGATTACCTTGCAACATGGCTGACAATCTGATAGAAACCAAAATGTCCAAGGCTGCCATCATCATCAACAACAACAACAACAACAGCAACAACAACAACAACAACAACTTTTATTTTTATAGTCCACATTTCCTGGTAGGCTCAGGGCAGGTAACAACACAATTCACTTATATTATGAAATCACCTCTTTAAAAACCTTATAATGGGGAACCCATTTCTGTTGGGCAGGTTGGTGTTTTGTGGGTGGCACACTGCTGTTTGGTGACCAAGGATGCCAGCCTTCTCTCAATGTTAATTTCCTGGCCTCAACCGTAGGCCTGTTGGCAAAGCTCTGTATTGCAGCACCTCTGGAACTCTTCTTGAAGGTTCCAGTCCTTGTTTTCCAGTCCTTGTTTGGGCCAGGGATCGCGAGAAAGTGCTGATCACTGGATCTTAGTGTTTTCTGCGGGGTATAGCAGAAGAAGCAGTCTAGTTTAGTACTATGAAACAGGTGTGCTGCAGCTGTTTGCCTGGAAGCTGTAGCTGGGCATGAGCTGAAGCCTCTTTCTGGGTGTATACAGCTCGAGATGAGTTGGAATGAAAGTACTGAATGATCCCTTTGAAGAAGAGTTACACCATTCCATAACTACTGATTCCAGTGCCACTGACCACTGACGATTCTGCTGGGTCCAACTATGGATTAAAGAAGGAGTCACTGTTCTTATTGACCCTGTGGGTACTCTTGGAATTTGAGAATGGGGAGAGAAGGCCACAAGAAAATCTTTCCATTGGGCAGGGCAGTCATGAAATGGCTGCCCATCAGGGAAAATAATGTTGCTGAGCTGTAAACCAAGCATCTTCTTGTGATTTAGGTTCTGAGCAGGTGTTCCCAACAGACAGCAAGCTGATGATTCCTAGGTTCTTTTGTAGCACCGAAGAGACTGAGGAAAACTAGGGCTGGTTCTTTGCTTTGGGAAATGAGATGGGAAAAGGCAACGGGTAATCCATGAGTGGTCACTGGAGCACACCCTGTGTTGGAGATACTAGACTAGAGATTTCTATGTCTACTCAGGAAGAGTAGGCAACATTATCTGTGGATTGTGGCAGTATTCTGCTATCACCTAGGGTTGTCTTATCGATCAAGCCTTTGCCCCTTCCATCTAATGGAAAACCATGATGGCAAGCCAGGGACACCACTGTGTCATTGAAAACAGACATACTCATAACATTATGGGTGAACCAATTTGTTGAAACATAAGCTTTTGACATGGGTCAATTATAGAGAAGTCAGACATCTCACCTCAGCAGGAGACCTTCCATTTTCCCTCTCCATTGCCTGACACCTCTCAGCTGGGGAGTAGGGAGATATTGAAAGAAAAAGAGGCCATGCTGTTGGTAAATCAGAGCTTTGCCTGAATCCCAGAGCATCACATGTGACCCACTGTTGGATATTGACCACTGTGATGTCATAGAATCATAGATTCTTCTTCTTCTTTATTCCCATCCCCCCATTCTTCCTCCTCTCCTATAGGTTGCAAGCTAATGATTGACAGCCATAGCCAGAAACCACCTTATCAAATGCATAAATGAGTCATGCAAGAGCAGATAATGGTATATCCATGTGTGTGTGTACACACACACATATACAAACAGAGAGAGAGAGAGAGAGAGATTTTCAAAATGATCAAAGGAACAGCATTTCAAGGAGCATTTTGGACTATCAATGCAGGAAGGGTGGTAGTGGGGGAGGTAAGAAAGTAATGTTTCAAAGGAGAAAATTCTTGAAGCTGTGGGAAATCTCCAGTCAGCCCAAGTCATGGTATCCTACACAGTAGGGCTTGTCTAGTTGTGTAGTGGTTAAGTGTGGTGGGCTCTAATTGAGAGAACCTGATTTGAGTCCCCAATCCTTCTCCACATGAGTGATCTTGGATGAGTCACAGTTCTCTCAGATCTCTCTCAATCCCATCTACTTCACAGGGTGTCTGGTGTAAGGAGAGGAAGGGAAAGTGAGTGTAAGCTGTGATTCCTTCAGGTTGTGAAAAGCGGGGTATAAAAACAACTTTTCTTATTCTTCTTTTCCCCACCGCTGGTAGGAAATGGAGGGAGGGGGGTATGCCACATCTAGGATGGAAAACTGGAGATTTATGGGAGGAGCCTGGAGAGAGAGAGAGACCTCAGTGGGCCTTGATGCCATGGAGTCCATCCTCCAAAGCAGTGGTCCCCAACCTGCGGGCCGCGGCCCGGTGCCGGGCTGCGAAGGCCATGGCGCCGGGCCGTGGCTCCCTCTCCCCGCCCCCCCCCCGCAGTAAAAAACTTCCCAGGCCGCAAGCTTGCGGCCCAGGAAGCTTCTTACTGCGGGAGGGCGGGGAGAGGGAATCAGGGCCGGCTGCGCCTGTGCGGGCACGGCCCGATGCGTGGGCGCGGCACACGTACGCAGCACACGGGTGTGGCCCGATGCGTGGGCGCGGCTTGCGGGTGCGGCCTGATGCGTGGGCGTGGCCCGCGCAGGCCACGGGCCATGCCCCGATGACCTGCCGGTCCCCAACCTCAGAAAGGTTGGGGACCACTGCTCCAAAGCATCCATTTTCTCCAAGGGAACTGATTTCTATTGAGACAAGCTATGATTCCATGGACTCCCCAGGTGCCCGCTGGAGGTAGACATCTCTCCTGCACGGACAATTTTTGATGTCTTATGCTACTGGGAACCAAGAAACATACAATATGTAATGCTATGGAGAAAGATCATGTTCATCTGTATTGTTTATACTTTCAATGAATGCACCAAATGAGAACCACTCATGGCAGCATGTTAACCTGCAAACACTGCAAAAGATCTCCCATGTTCATTTGCAGCACCATAGAGGCACAAATAGTTCCATTTTATTTGAGACCTCTATCCTGCAAGTTCCAGGTTTTTTTTAAGTTTAGTCTCTAGGCATGTTGTCATCTTTGAAATTCAGGTTAATTAAAGTTCAGGACGGCAAAAGTCCCTTTATCTGTCACATTAAGAACAGCTGGAGGAAGTGCCAGGTGCTTTATCACCCCAGCTGGCTTGTGTTTTTGCAAAGAACTCATTTGATAGGCCCTGTTATTTGAATGAGAGACAGCTACGGGATTGTTTCATGTTCTTTCCTGTTGTCATTCTTTTATGATATTAATTTATCCCCTAACGTAATCCCTATCTTTGGGCTAATATGTTCAAATAAAGTCTGATATTTTTCTCAAAAGGGTATAGATACTTTTAGCTTTGATGAGATGTCACAGGTTCTTTCATTTCAATATCTTTAGCTACAAATGAAGGCAACCAGCATGAATTTTACCCACCTAGATATTCTATATCTAGTGGGCTTATTATTTACCTATTTACTTAACATAGCATTAACACTTCTAGAGGACAATAGATAATGGCTTTGGTCCAGAAACATACATGGAGTAGCACTTACATTCCTCGATCTTAGAATTTCTTGCGTGGAGTACAATAGGCTTGGGATAGTCTATATTTAACTTGGTATGAGTATTTTTTTTCTCCATACTTCAGTTTGTGCAAGGACATGGAGAAATCTTTTGACAGATCCAAACCAATGTTCTGGCTCATGAATTCCAACTCTCAATCCTTCCTCAGTTACTAAGATCTTCAGGATAATCTCTCTTTGACTTCTTCTTTCCCCGTTCCCAATTCCATAATGCATGCTCCATTTCAACAATAGTCTTCTCTTTCTCTCCCCCAAATGTTGTCCCATCTTTTTTTTTCTGTGTTCTGTATATGGGAGAGATGTGCACACCACTCATCCATCTTTTTCTTGCATATATAAATCCATCTAACACTCTCATTTTCTGGTTGTTATAATTTGACATTCCTATCTTTGCCCGGACAGCATGATGTGCAGATCTTCCTGGTACACACAATTGCCGTTCTGTAAACATTTGCTTCCCAGCTTCACAATGAGTGGTCAAATGCCGAGGTTTGCTGTGTGTTTACTGTCACATGCACCGAAGTGTTAATGGCCAGATGTCTCCTCACACCAAGGAATGGTTTCTAGAAAGATGCGCAGAGGAACCTCTCTTTAACCCAACATAAAATATTAATATAGCACACTGACTGGCTAAAATGAATCATGGAATAAATGTCAATTGTAACTAAAATTGCAAAAATACCATCTACTGTCTGTACACTCTCTGCTCCCAAGCAGTTATAGGGAACATGGATACCAGGCAGATGTCAATCTCTAGAAACATACCTGGACCCTTCGGAATGGTCTGACTTTCTCTTCCCACCCAAAAGTGATGCATACATTTTGGGGCAATAGGCTCTACAAGAATGGTAACTACTCTTATCATGTCTGTAATTTCTCCTTCCCCATATACCTGAAGATCTCAATTAGCAATTCTTAACCTAAGCAGTTTCCTGTAGAGCACACAAAGAGTCATCAAGGAAACATTAACGCCTTTAGTTCTACCCAGGGGTAGATCTGGTGTGTGTGACCAAAACCTGGGCAAGAGAGGGTAAAACAGTTGCCCTTAAAGATCTTGTCTCACCCAGGTTTGTAGTTCTTTACCAGTCACTAGTCCATGGAAGTGGGAGAAGGTTAGCAATTCTGGTCTGGGAGGCTTACTCCTACAGGGCTCTCCTGGTGCCATTGATCGTTGGGATGGAATGCATTGGAATAGGGTGGGGTAAAGTGGAGAACATGGCTATCTGGGTGGTTTACTGTCCATTCAACACTCTCTCAGACAGCCTAATGAGCCTCCTGCAGGCCATGGCAGCCTGGGCTTTGCAGTTCCCCAGACTCTTGGTTCTGGGGGACTTCAATGTTCATGTGGATTCATTTTTCTCTGGGTCTGGCCTGGACCTGGTTTTGGCCATGGCAACACTAGGGCTCTCCCAGTTTGTTACCAGACCACTTATCAAGTGGCCCAATTTGTTACCAGATCCAACAAACCAGTCTTCTTCTGGGATTTCTTAAAGCCTGAAGAATGTTTCATGGGTTTCTCAGTGGTAAAAAAGTTGAGCAAGACGGCTGTATGGTAATTACCACAGAGACTGTGGAAATGACTTCAGGATCACCTTCACCGCAAGATCACATCCAGCCACTCAGCCAGAAGAAGTGAAATCATGGTGTTTGTGGCAATGAACCTCTTCTGCTTCCAGTCACCTAATGTTCCCAGGGGTTGCCAGATGGCAGCCCTATAGCATCCCACCAAGTGACATCTATATTGAACACGTAAAAACGATTGCTTTTCGAAGGGCTGTGTACTTATATCACACCAGGTGTTTCTTTCCTGAACAAGATTTTTTATTCTTAATGCTCCGAAAGTCCATCAAAAGCTCATAATAATAATAAAACATTATTTGCAAAGCTACATTATAGTGATTTATAATTCTCCCAAAACTGTGGCTCCCATTTAATTTGTGGTGTCATCTCTTAATTGTCACAAATCATTTCAGAATTGTGAAGAAAGAGGTAAACAAATGGTCTTGCTGCTGTCTTGGAAGAACAGACTAATTTCCCACACTAATTCCATTTCCCACTTGGGAGAACAAACAGTGATCTCTCATATAGAGAAATTTGTACTGCAAAACAGAATATTATAATTACTATTTTTATGCATCCATTTAGGCACTGTACAATGTCAAAAGCAATTTTCCCTTTTCTATATTTGCCTGTTTCATGGAAATTGCATACTTATAATTAAATGTAGGGGGGAAAACAAGCATAGTTATCTTACAGTGTTCATACCTAATATGAACAACTGTACAAACAGGCACTTAATTTGTTAGTTACTATAATGACTAAGAGCTTCTCTGTGTTTTCAGAAGAATCCGACATGTATCCCTTGACTATGCATATAGCTTTGCAAACGTGGAATATTCCATTATATTAAAAAATCCTTGCATGTAAAACTTTAGCAATCCAAGGATGCTTAAATACTAGTTTTTTTTAAATATAGGGCTAAATATATTCCCCTCATTTTTTTCTTAGAATCATAGAATAATAGAGTTGGAAGGTACCTCCTGGGTCATCTAGTCCAACACCCTGCACTAGGCAGGACACTCACAACCCTATCGCTCATCCATTGTAACCTGCCACCCCCTCCAGTTTGTCCACATCCCTCTTCAACTGAGGTGCCCAAAACTGAACACAGTACTCCAAGTGAGGCCAAACCAGAGCAGAGTAAAGCGGTACCATCACCTTCCTTGATCTGGACATGATACTCCATTTGATACAGCCCAAAATCCCATTTGCCTTTTTAGCCACTGAGTCACACTGCTGACTCATGTTCAATGTATGGTCTTCTAAGACTCCTAGATCCTTTTCGCACATGCTACTGCCAAGACTCCCCCATCCGATATTGATGTATCTGGATTTTTTTACCTAAATGCAAAACTTTACATTTGTCCCTATTGAACTTCATTTTATTCAGTTTAGCCCACTTCTTGAGCCTATTCTTATTTACTGAAAATGTTATGCCATCTTTCTATCCAACTTTTCTTTTATAACACCGAAACTATAACAACAGACCAAACCAAACAATAGACCAAACCAAAAGCATGGAACTTTTTCTTCTGTTACAGGGATTTTTCTTACAAAAATTATGTCAATGGCCTTATTAAACGTTTAATTCAACATTAAACATTTTTAACACCCAATGAGCAGATGATATAAAGTCAGTAAACTCTGCTTCATACAATTTGAAATCTTAGTTTATAGGCATAAATAATATTCTTTGCGGATTGGACATAACACTGAACCTAACAATGTTTCTCATGAAAGCAGACTTATTTTTATTAATAATAATTAGTGTCCACAACTTAACGTAGCCGCTATTGATGTGGCCAGAAGCCTGACGAGCTCCCAGGATGTGAGGATGTATGCCACTTTGTGGCGTGCATAGGAGGCGGGGCCATGGGTCCCCATATAGGCACCACATGCGCCCGCCCTGGCCTCTCTGAGCCCTGGCAGCCGAACAACTTCCATCCCTCCCTATGTTTTGGCATTTTGTGTAAGAGTTGCAGTTGTGTTGTTTAATTGCCACAGGCAGTTTAAGCACGGTAGGATCCTGTTGGCAGGTATTCCAATTTGCGCATTGGATGCCCTGGTGGTTGGGGGTCTCCTTAAAGAGACCGGCAGTATGCAAGCATGGTCTACCCAGCTGGGAGGCCAGGGGCTTGTAGCCATGTGACCTACAGAGCCTAAAATGAGATGAACACCTGGTGGGCTTCAATAGGGTTGCTTCCTGGAGAGGGATTCTGTCTGCGGAGAACCTGCTCTCCTGGCTGTAATGGAGTGGGTCCCAGGTGCCCAAGACCCACGGGTTGAGTAGCTCGATGGCTACGGAGTAAGGCTACTTACCATGCAGGACCAACCCTTTGGAGGTTTGCATACCAATAAAATGGCTGTGGCCATATTTATGCCAATAAAGTGAATCATGTCTTCATTAGTAGAACTGCTACCTTGCTAATCAGTAATAATACTACAACTTTTCTGCCACTGCTCCTAGCAAGCTGGTACGTGGTGGCTTACAACATAGTTAAAAACAATTAAAACAAAACAAAACAAAACCAATAAAATGCAGAACAATAAAAATCCCTTCACAACCACTTCCGAGCGAGATGAGGGCCCTGTGGAATCTAAAGCTGTTCCACAGGCCCTGTAAGACAGAGCTAGCATCACAGCACTCTACACCCACCGCCACAGGAGAGAACATGGGAGCTTTTTGACTGTTAAATGTATAAATTCGATGTAAAGATTTAATTCTGTTTTATTGTTTTAATATATTTTAAGCCACCCTGAGCCCTTGTGGAAGGGCAGCATAAAAATCTGTCTGCCTGCTCGCCCGCCCGCCCGTCCGTCCATTCAACCACGTTTTCCCACCTGCTATCTGAACAGAACTGAAGTGTGTATGGTGTGTTTTGAATATGCTAGTCATCTCTATGGCAGCTATTGTCCAGCTTCTTTATTCAAGTCTAGCTTGTGATCCAGCCTGGCAAAAATCCAGCATCCCCAGAGTCCCAGAATTCATCCTGCAGCGATGGGAAGTGGGCAGAATGCCAATCAGGACAGATGGTATAAATGCAGAGGCTGGCAAAACAGATCAGACCCATGGAGTTCCCCCAGATCGTGACTTTGGCATTTGGTTTGTTCTTAATGGACAGTCTTGGGATTCTTTCATTTAACAGCCATCAGAGAAGGGAATCTAATCCTTTTGCTGCCGTTACTGATGTGTTATCAGACGTACCATTGGGGCTCCAGCACTTTTAGTGATCTCTCATGCAGTAAGAGCAGAATGAATTACATAATCAATACCCCTCTCAGCTTGCTTTTGCTTTCAGACAAGAATATTAGGGATTTACTTTGCATGCGGGTTTAGTTTGTGTATCGACTTGTTAGTTTGAAGGCTCAGCTGGTGGTCAGTGGCTGATGGATTAATTCATAGCAACTGCAAATGCAGAGGAGCCAAGAGCTTTGCAAAGAAGATTTGGTCGGAAGGAAAAACTGGTATTTGAATGGTCCCCTCCCCATTGAGCCTTTGATAGTATTGAGTTATATGCCAGCTTCCATTTGTGGCCTAAGTGCTTTGAGCACAAAAGCTCGGGCGACGTTGAGAATGATTCCACAATTACAGAAGTTTATACTGATGTGAGAAATGCAGGATGTATTATTCTGGTAAATAGATGTTTCGCACTGCAGCCACCACTATTACATATAACACACCCTTCAACATTTCACGAATGAAAATAGGGGCACTCTGGGGTACTCATCACATATCCATTTTCATACTAAGGAGTATAATTTAAATCACTAACCAAGACCCCTTCTAGAGAACTGAAAGCTCTTCTTTTCCTCTATGCATGCACCATTTTCAATTCTCCCACAAAAGTCTATCCTGGTATTGGAAGTGTGTTAGCCCATTGACCATAACAACTAATTTTTTCTTTAAAAAAGGAAATAACAAAACCAATGTTATGTTATTATGTTATAACTAATGTTATAACGTAAATTGGGCAATAAATAAATAAACAAACAAATAAATAAATAAATGTAGGCAGTTGATTCCACTGCTGAACTACTCTGACCTTGACCCCCCCCCCCCCCGATATCCACCTGGTATCATTCTCCATGTAATGACTGTGGGTCCTATCCTCTATTGCCAACAAGAACCACTCCCAGCCCTCCTCTAAGTGACAGCGTTTCAAATACTTAAAGACAGCAATCATGTCCCCTCTCAACCTCTTCTTCTTCTCCAGACTGAACATTCCCAAGTCCCTCAACTTTTCATGATAGGGCTTGGTCCCCAAATGTTTTCTAGATGTTTTCCACATGCCAATGGGCTTGCGAGGTTTCTCCTTTGTTGCTGTGATTGCAGTGGGGCTTCTGCATGGTAGTCTTTCCTGCCTTTTCCCTGTCCCAGGCTCTAGCAGGGGCCATTCACTATACCATTCAGCAACTGTCATATTGTTGTAGTGTTGTAACGTTATAACTATCTACTTGTAACTTTCTCTGAATTCCAATTTTATTTAAGTCTATAGCCTTGCGATAATATTATGGAAAAGGCATATCTCCACAATGAAAGGGGATATATGGGCTTACTTTTTAGAAAGGGGAAAAAAGAACCCTGGGAATTCAGGGAATCTGACAGACAGTTGTTATAATACTATAATGCTAACATTATGTCAGGTGCCAATTTGTTATCTAAAACTCTCCATTGTTGGTAAGAAATGACTGGGAAAATGTGATAGAGAAAATGATGCCAGTATGGGTGGAGTCCAAAAAGATTTGGACTTTCCAATCCCCATGGGTGCTATCTCAGTTTTGCTGCAATCTTCCCCAACATTTCTCAACCAAAGCCATTTTGGGAAAGATTTCAGGAAAAAGATAGAAAACCTGAGAGATGCTAGTTTGGTGTAGTGGTAAGGAGTATGGACTTCTAATCTGGCAAGCCAGGTTTGATTTCGCACTCCCATACATGTAACCAGCTGGTTAACCTTGGGCTACCATTGTACTGATAAAGCTGTTCTGATCGAGCAGTAATATCAGGGCTCTCTCAGCCTCACCTACCTCACAGTGTATCTGTTGTGGGGAGAGGAAAGAGAACATCAATGTAAGCCGCTTTGAAACTCCTTCTGGTAAAGAAAAGCGGTATATAAGAACAAACTCTTCTTCTTCTTCTTCTTCTTCTTCTTCTTCTTCTTCTTCTTCTTCTTCTTCTTCTTCTTCTTCTTCTTCATGCACTGGAGGATCAAGGAAGAACCCTGGTTCGCAATAGCTTCCAAGCAGAATGTGTGATCTAGTTGTAAATGTTCACAACCACCAAGTTTATTCTATTTAGACTTTTTGAAGTTTGTCATATGGGGCCATTCATATTTGTCATATATGGCCAGCTGCCATATTGATTGGGGCCATTCATTTTGAAAATAGAACTGCGATCCTCTAAGTAGTACCTGGAGTTCTCCTAGCCTGAGAGCACATCACCAGAGATCTGTTCCCCAAGTGGAAATGGTAGCTTTGAAGTCCAAACACTAGGGTATATCATATACTCTAGGCGAAATCCCTTCCCAAATTCCCCTTCTGCATGCCCCACCTTCAAACCTCCAGGAATTTCCTAGGCTGGAGCTATATGAACAATACTGTCTCATTATACCAGGCTCCCAGTCATCTTCCAAGTCCCATGGAAGATAATAGTTTTCTTGATCATTAAAGCTTTAAATCATTTTTGGATTTGATTGTCTTAGGGATACCCTTAGTCCATGTGAACATATCCTGCTGTTTAGTATTGTTTCAAAGGTCCTGCTCTGTATTCCTTCCTTGGTACGTAGTTGTTGTTGTTATTTTTGTTGGATTTATTAAGTGCCCCTTGCCATAAGGTTTGGGGAGGTGCATTGTCTCCTATCACCACAGTGAACAAGAATACTTTATAAAGCTCTAAATATAATGGGAATTTATCACAGACTAAAAAGGAGGTATCTGACTCCATCTATTATAAGATTTTTCAATACTCAATTAAGTCTGAAAGAAAGGTGTGCATTTAACCTCACCAAACCCCTCTGATTTCTTTGTTTTATTTTAAAAGAGAGCTAGGGACCATATGGCAATCTACAAAGAGAAATTTCTGCTTTGATATCAACATCAGCTTTAAAGTACTCATGAAAGTGCATGACCACAACACTTTCATAGGCTGCTACTGGTAGAGGACAAAGATCTATTTCATTTTATTAAAAACATCTGCCCTAGTCTAAGAGTCTAAGTTTAAAAAAAAATCAGGGAAATTTTATAAGGATAAGATGAACTTAAATGTAAAAAAAAATGCAATCCTTTAATTACTTTTCCAAATAAAGATGACCAATACGTTATGGCAGAATCTCACTTGCCATCATTTACTTAGAGCATTAATCTAAGTAATTACCTGGTAATTACCTTCAAGGCCATACGCGGTCAGGGCCCAGTGTACCTGAGGGACCACCTCCCTACCTATGCCCCCAAAAGAGCTCTACGCTCTACTGCTTCCAATCAGCTAAGGATCCCTGGCCCTAAAGAAGTCCGTCTGGTCTCGACCAGGGCCAGAGCATTCTCTGTTCTGGCCCCTACCTGGTGGAACGAGCTCCCAGAGGAGATCAGGGCCCTGACGGAGCTTAAACAGTTCCGCAGGGCCTGCAAAAAGGAGCTCCTCCACCAGGCATTTGGCCGAGACCAGACGTAATCTACAGCAACCAAGGGCCCCTGCTCCCTCCCCACCCCCCCTCAGAATTCAATCAATAAGCCACCCCCCTCAGAATCCCATCAACAAGCCCTGGACCTGTTTGTATCATGACTGTTTACTGTGTTGTGTTTGGTTGCAATTGTTGGTTATCGATGTACATGTTCTACAGACTGTTTTATGTAAGGTTCTCTGTTATAATGTAAACCGCCCTGAGCCTCCGGGGAGGGCGGTATAGAAGTATGACAAATAAACAAACAAACAAACAAACAAACAAACGAACGAACGAACGAACGAACGAATGAATGAATGAATGAATGAATGAATGAATGAATGAATCCCTTTCGTTAGAAAATTAATGCACAAGGAGTAAATGACTATCATAGGATAGTGTTCTGTCCCCCACCCACCCACCCACTAGGGTTACTAATCTCCAGGTGTGGTCTGGAGATCTCCTGAAATTCCAGTTGATATTCATACTACAGAGATCAGTTCCTTTGGAGAAAATGGAAGCTTTGGAGGGTAAATTATATAGGGGTTCCAGGGCTCCCCTTGTCACCAACGCAGGATAGTGGTAGGGATACCAGATCCAGATTAGGAAATTCCTGAAGTTTTGAGGATGGATCCTGTGGAGGACAGGGATCTCAGTGGTATACAATGCCATAGATTCCACCCTTTATCCATTTTCTCTGGATATGAGCTATAATCCTGGGGGATCCCCAGGTCCCACTTGGAAGCTGGTGTTCTTAGGACAATATGACCTCACATCCTACTCCCACCAACCTCCTAATTCCACCCTCCCAGGTTCTGTCCCCAAATATCCAGTAATTTCTCATCTTGGAATTGTCAACCCTACTTCCTACATATGTCTCCCCTTACTGACGTGGATACAGAAAATGGTAGCCTGCACCCCAGAACTTTGCTTTGTAAAGTTTGAAGACTTCTACAGGAATGTATAAGAAGAAAGGCCCTTAGAAGAAAGGACCAAGGAAACCTTCAGACCCTGCTGAGCAGAATGGCAAGGTACAAGTCCAAGTAGGGGGAAGAGATTTTTGCACAAACAAAATGAGATAACCCAATAAGGATGCACTCTCGAGCTAGGGCTTAAAAAATATTGCGAAGGCAAGATAAGATCTCTATTTTTCTGGGCATATTCAAAACAAAGGTACCCTGGGCATCTACTAGGGTAACAATTCTTGCAAGTATAAAAACAGCAATTCCAAGTTAGAAGATCACAAGCCAGTAGGGAATGATAAAGTCTTCAGCAATTCCTGACATCTGAACCAGTGACGATATTCACACAGGCAGATTAAACAGTAGCACATATGCCTTGCCACATGGCAGCCACAGAGATCAATTGATTGTCCAAAGGTGTGAAACATCTCTTGTTTCAACTTGCGTTCCTTCATCTGTCAAGGGATAGACCCTGCAGAAGAGGGAACCAGCTGGAAGAGCAATAACACTGCTCAAATAACTGGTTGACACCTTCAAGCCATCTCTCAAGAGCAGCAATTATCACCTAGAAATCTGTAAAGCTGTCATCACATTGACTAGAAGATTGTTTCAGAGGGTTGCTGTGTGGATCTAAAGCAGAATGGTTAAATTTGAATAGATGAATAGAGGATGGAGCCAAGGCTTGTACGGTTTTTTGAAATCATTCAGAGTATATTCAGGGTACCCAAGATCCTTTCTCATGTTTTATTAGTGGTACATCTGCCAAATGAGAGAGAGCTACGGTGGTCATGGTAAAGAGCAATGGCTCTTGAATCTAGATCCAGAGGGGTAGTCAACCTGTGGTCCTCCAGATGTTCATGGACTACAATTCCCATGAACAAATGCTGGCAGGAGCTCATGGGAATTGTAGTCCATGAACATCTGGAGGACCACAGGTTGACTACCCCAGATCTAGATAACTGATCTAGATAACTGGGTTTGATTCCCCACTCCTCCATGTAAAGACAACTGGGTAATCTTGGACCAATCACATTTCTCTTAGAGTTCTTCTGACAGAGCAAATCTGTTGGAGCTCTCTCAGCCTCAGCTACATTTCAGGGTGTCTGATGTGGAGAGGAAGGGAAAGGTGTTTGTAAGCTGCTTTGAGATTCTCAGGTAGGGAAATGCAGGGTATATAAAAAAAGTATTCTTCTCTGATGGGAAGAACTATGTATTAAAATGTGGGCTGGGTCCTCCAGGTGTTCATGGACTACAATTCCCATGAGCCCCTGCCAGCAAATCACGAGGTGTAGATCATGAGGGTAGCCCAAGAGGCAATTTTTTTTTATCTGCCCCAGATTAGGCTACTAGCAACCTACCTGTCCCCTGAACACCTGGCCACAATGATCCATGCAACAATCACTTCCAGATTAGACTTCTGTAACTTACTCTACATAGGCCTTCCTTTGTCCCTGACTCCAAAATTACAGTTGGTGCAGAATGCAGCTGCTAGGGTCCACACGAGATCATCTTGGAGGGACCATGTCTAGCCAGTGCTGAAGCAGTTGCATTGGTTGCCAATTCTGTTCTGGATCAGGTTCAAGGTTTTGGTACTTACCTTTAAGGTCATATGCAGTCAAGCCCTGCGTATCTGCTGGAATGCTTGTCTTCTTATGCCCCCCACAGGGTCCTTTGCTCTGTGGGTCCAAATCTGCTGATGGTCCTCAGTCCATAGGAAGTGTGCTTGGTGTTGACCAAGGCCAGGGACTTTTCGGTCCTGGCCCCAACCTGGCCTGGTGGAATGAGCTCCCGGAGGAGCTGAGGGCCCTAATGGAGCTATCAGAGTTCCACAGGGCCCGCAAAATGGAGCTCTTCCATCTGGCATTTGGTTGAGACCAGGTTACAGAAGATTTGAGTCCCTCCTCTAAGACCCCCAATGGCCTTTATGGTCCTAAATGCCCATCCATCTTGGGAAATTGAGGAAAGTATTAATTGGTTTTAGGCTCCTGAGGGTATGTGTTTTATCCTGCTTTACTGTTTGTTTGTTTTTGTAAACTGCCATGAGCCTGCATGGTTCAGGAGTGGTAGTCAATAAACCAAAATATGAAATAAATAAATAAACCTTGATTAATAAATATTGGTTTTACATTTTTAAAACACTGTTCCACCCAGTACAGACTTGTTCATTTCCCTTGTGTTGACCTTTTTTAAGTTCTCTAATTATACTACATCATGGAGTTTATGTACTACTCATAACAAAGCAAGAAAATGGCCGTGGTTGGGTAATACCAACCTTTCGAAATCTAGTCACGTTTGCCACTTAGCAAAGGGACGAACACCTGTCAAACTGCAGTTATTTTTGGAGGGTTCTTCAGTGCTTGGGAAATCAAAATTCTTCCCTGCCCCCCCCCCAAGAAAGTTCCTTCTGGGGGAAAAAATCTAAGTTTGACTATTGTCCAATCAACACTTTTATGCTTGATCTACCCTTGCCTACTTTATTATTCAGCAGTTCTTCCAACTGACTGTAATTCTTCCTAATCTCTAAACCATACCAATTCTTGCATAAGTAATACTAAAATTCATGGGGAGGGGCATGTAAAAAATCCCAGGCTGGTTTATAGATTCCTTATAGATTTAACTTCTCCAGACTGTGGAATGAATCTCTTTCCTATAGCCAGAAGTTCTTATCTCCAAATTTACAACCACTGACTTATCACTGGGTACATCCATCTGCATTGCCCGCCAGCCCAATAAAACAACAAATAAAGCTGGAAAGAAGGTCTATTTTACCACCTTTCTATTTACTTGTTTTTTTTCCCTTAAGAGGAAACCAAAATTCAAAGATAACAAAGAAAAAAAGCCATTGTGAAATAAGAGTCAAGCAAAACTATATTTGCAAATGTTAACAAACAAACAAACAAATACATGGTCTAGGGGAGGAAAAAGCCCCCATTTCAAATTGTTGAAAGGGACCTCCAGGGTCATCCAGTCCAACCCCCTGCAGAATTCAGGAAATTCACAGCTACCTGCCCACCCACACTGACTCTCATTTTATGCCCAGATGATGACCCCCTCCCTGAAAACTAAATTGTAAAAATTGTCCACTCCTGGAGTAGAGGAAGCCAGTACTGAAGTGAAGGATAGCCTCTGCAGTGGTCAGAGAGAAACACAAGGAAAGGGGTGGCCAAACTGTAGTTCTCCAGATGTCAATGGAGAGGGGCTCATGGGAATTGTAGTCCATGGATATCCATAGTCTGGCCACCCCTGTACAAGGTGTACAATAGGATACAGACTGCCTTTTGGATACTATGAATATTACTAAAGCATTTAAAGATATTTGTTATTCCTCCTATTCTAATTCATTATATGGAATCACACAATCCTTTCCATTCCCTTTTGAGATTAACGATTCATCCTAACTCATCTTCAAGATCAGGGTAAACAGTGATCTTAGGCAGATGAATGCTATTTGGATTTCTGGTAGGTGATAAATCCCAAATCATGGGATGATATAAGTATGGTTTGGTATCATTACATTGAAAAGCATGGACTTGGAATGCATTGCTGCAGTTGCATTTTTTTAAATGTATCATCATTTTACTCATGTTCCATACAGATGATCTCAATATTGACAAGATGCCAGTAAACGGGATTTCACAATGGCATGCCTCATGAGTAATTCTTTAAAGTATAATTGAATTTGGAAGTGAGACACAGACCTGGTGCTATTCCATCCATTTTGCCTTTAAAACATTAGGTTGCTATAATAGACTTTCAATGCACAGAATGAGAAAGAATAAAAGGTGCAATATTAGCTAGGCTGCACACACGCAAGATAAATCAGTTCTTAATCTCAGTATCAAGATTCGTTTTCATCTGCCTTTGGCACAACGGAATATTTATCTTAATTTCTCCAATCCTTTCAGTGTTGATATCAAGTTAACATATAGCAGGGGTGGCTAAACTGTGGCTTTCCAGGTATGCATGGCAGGGGCTCATGGTAATTTTAGTTCTTGGACATCTGAAGAGCCACAGTTTGGCCAATTCTACTACATAGCAAGAGCCTCTTGTGACACAGGGTGGTAAGGCAGCAGAAATGCTGTCTGAAGCTGTCTGTCCATGAGGTTGGGAGTTCAATCCCAGCAGCTGGCTCAAGGTTGACTCAGCCTTCCATCCTTCTGAGGTCGGTAAAATGAGTACCCAGCTTGCTGGGGGGTAAACGGTAATGACTGGGGAAGGCACTGGCAAACCACCCCGTATTGAGTCTGCCATGAAAATGCTAGAGGGCGTCACCCCAAGGGTCGGACATGACCCGGTGCTTGCACAGGGGATACCTTTACCTTTACTGTATAGCAAGTGTTGCACATGTCTCAGTGTTGCGCATGTCGACATTGGTAGAGTATCTCCCTGCCCCAAACCCCACCTTCTTCAGGCTGTATCCCTAAAACATTTCCAAACCCTAGTCCGATACCTAGCTTCCTAAGATCTGAGTGTGTCACCAAAGATCCAGTTCGGGCCTAAAATCACATTGTTGTGGGAAACGCAGATGCCCCCCCAAGTTCTGGCCCATCTTATACGATCTTCTAGGGGCAACGCTTGTTGCATCCAGAAATATAATGGGCACTAGGACATACACCTACACTCTATTCTTCCTGAGTGCTGGCCCTCCTCCCTCTGCATCCTACTCAAACTTGAGATCCAGCACGGTGGTGGCTGAAGAGCAACAGACTCTAATCTCACAGGCTGCATCTGATCTCCAATTCTTCCTCCAGAACTGGCTCTGCCATGAAAAATCCAGTTTGGGCTTAAAATTACATCGTTATGGGAAACTCAGATCCCACCCCCCTCCAAGTTCTTCCCCATCTTATATGATCTAGTCTCCTCTGTACTTTGAGAACTTTCTAAGATAAGAAGCAAGAGAGGGAAGGGGAATAATGAAAGCCTTGATACACTTTCAACATGAAATTCCATTTGCTCTCAAGTTCAGCAGGTAAGCCAGAAATGTAATTAACTGATTAATTATTGTTTTCTTTGTAGAAGGAGTCACCACTGAGGATGGAGTTTAATCAAAAAGGAAAGCTTGTATACTTGAAATTGCAATCTTGGTTGTGCACTACTGGGGCAAGCAGGGAATGTGTTTAGTTTTGTATCACCAACCTACACTAATTTCATTAAAAAATAACATGCGCCTTCATTTTTGTGTAAACTGACCTGGAGCATGGGAGCAAAACCAACCAAAAAAATTGCTAGTTTTCTCTTTCTCTCTCTCTCTCAATATACACATGCTCCCTCCCCCCTCCCACACACACCTTTTTGTCTCTTGCTCATTTTTTAATATGGTTGATGGGATAATGTTTTTGGTTTTTTTTGGATTATCAGGCTTTTTGGAGTAAACCACCATGAAATGTGTACATCTTTTATGTTAAAGCAATGGAAGTTGCCATGCTTGATCGCACATACAGGGGGAAAGTACAATACCTCTTGAAGTACTTATCATAAAGTGTTTTCCCTACAGTCATCGGAGGCAGATTTTAATTAACCTTTACAATAACCTTGCCTTGTAGTTAATTAAAACAGTACAAATCATCCTCGCATATAATTTAACTTTTTAAAATTGCAATGATCAAAAACAGGGAAGATGTTTAAGGAGGGGTATGCGTTTTGAGGGAAGGGGGGATGCAACTTAATAGTGTGCACTGTGTTTTGTGAATAATAATAACAACAATAACAACAACAACAATAATAAAACTCTTGAGCGAATTCAGGCAGCAGTTGTTTTGGAGACAAACAGGACCATTCTGCATATTTGTTTGGGAAGGAAGGTACACAATATGTAGAAGAAGGAGGAGAAAGAGGAGGAGGAGGAGTTGATTTTTATACCATACTTTTATCTACCAGGAGTCTTAAGGCGGATTATAATAGCCTTCATCTCCTCTCCCCATGACAGACACCTGTGATATAGGTGAGGCTAAGGGAGCTCTGACAGGTCTGCTCAATCAGGATAGCACTATCAAGCTCACTCAGCTAGCTTTATGTGGAGGAGCACGGAATGAAACCCAGCTCACCAGATTAGAAGCCACCATTCTTAACTATTACAACCAAGCTGGCTCTCTTAAGGCAAAGTAAAACAAGAAACTTCAGCCTTCCCACCTCTGCTGAAACATTCTCCACACCCAAAATGGCCTCATGGGCATTATTTGTTCTGTTGGGGGATGCACATGCAAGTAGTATTAACTGCTTGTAGTTTGTGTCTGGGTATCTTCCTAGAGCAGCAACTTGTTTCCAGACTACAGAGATAAATTGCCCTGGAGAAAACAATAGATTTATTGGGTAACATATGTGGCATAATTACTTGCTGAGCCTTCCACAAGCTCCACCCCAAGTATGTTGCTATGATGTGTATGTATGTACGTACGTACGTATGTATGTGTGTATTAGATTATTATACTATCCATTCTGGTAGCCTACCTCTAGGTGGTGTACAACATATTGTATAAATAGATGAGAGTTTCAATTTGATTGAAACAGTTAAAATAACAGTTAAAATAACAGTAAAATGGCTTCTGGCTGAAATTTCAGTGTTAGCTGCTTAAAATCTGGAATCTCCTGCCATTCTCGATCAAGCCAGATGGTGGTCTAGATCTCCCTCGACAATGGTAGATGGTAACTTGTGGGTTTGATGGGGCCTTATAGAAGTTAGATGTTTTGGTTTTCATTGGCCCCAACCAAAAGCATGGCAGAGAAGCTCTGTTTTGCAGGCCCTGTGGAACTGTGCTCGCTCCCATAGGGCCTGGATATTCTCTGGGAGCTCATTCCAACAGGTAGGGGCCAAAATGGTCTTGAATGATGCTAAATATATCTCCTTGGGACCAGGGACCACCAGTTGGTCGGTATTAACAGATCATATCACTCTTTGGGTGGTACAGATAGAAAGGTGATCTCTCGGATACATAGGAACTGGACCACAAATGGCCTTACAGGTGAGAACAAATATCTGGAACTCGATCCAGAATTGAACGAGGAGCCAGTACAGTTGTGTGTTCTCCACAGTCTTCTCTTAGGAGAGTCATTAGCCTATATATAGAAAATAAGAAGAAATATTCCTGTTACAGAACTCAAGGCCTCAATCCCAATATTTTTCTCAGGGTAGTCTTAACTGTTCACAGCGTTGTGCCTATTGTTTTGGATGACAGTCTTTGTCAACTGTTTCAGCATCTAATTGTTATGTAGCAGAAACACTGAGATGATTTGAAAACATATGTTTAGATAATGTTTTAACATTTGTACTAAATATATGATTGTGTGGTAGTTATGCAATAGCTCCTGATGAAACAAATTTTGACTTTGCCTAACACATTGCAAGTAAAATTTATTGTTACTTATTCAGACCAGCAAAATTTGAGTCCAGTGGCACCTTTAAGACCAACAAAGATTTATTCAAGGCGTGAGCATCCATGTGCATGCACACGATCTCAGACATACACACACTTCCTCAGTGTATGCACATGAAAGCTCCGGACTTGAATAAATCTCTGATGGTCTTAAAGGTGCCACTGGACTCAAATTTTGTGGTGCTACTTCAGACCAACACGGCTATCCACTTGAATCATTCAGACCAGGTTGTACCCAGTAGAAAACCTGGAAACCATAGTAATATAATTGTAAAACACAATGCAATTAAAACATGTCAATATTTGTGAACAAGAAATAAACGTGAAAGTTATCTTGCTAAAGAACTATGCATTCTAATGGCAGAGGCACAAAACTTGACAACATGTATTGTTATCGGAGTGCTCTCATTGCTTAACAGCATAATTGACCAATTTGTAGCCAAGCAACCTGGGAACCTTTTAACTAGTGAGTCAATCAATTTGTGTCAGATAGCATCATAAGCCGAGCGATAGAAAAGTAAGTGTTCTCTAGTTTCAGTCCGGACACTACCACAAAAACAGTATATCTAATAACATTGCTTGGGCCCCTCTCCGAATGAATCTCCCCCAAAAGCCAGTATAATAGAAGAGCTACTAACAACACAGGGCTACAAATATTAATCAGCAATATTTGCCTGACTTTCAACCAGCAATATTTAGTCTCTTTTTGATGTTTTAAATTGGTTTTAATCGTTAATTAATTGATGATTTGTTGTTTGTTTTTATGAATTATTGTATGGGTTTTTTTTTTTTAGAGAGGAGCAAACCAACTATGTCATTAGAAGGGAAGATATTACGGCTAAGGCTCACTTACTTTGGACACATCATGCGATCAATCTCATTAGAAAAATCATTAGTGCTCGGCATGGTCAGCGGCAAAAGGAAATGTGGTTGCCAAAGGATCCGTTGGCTTGACACGATCAAAGCCGATACAGGGATGACCATGAACCAACTAAAAGAAGCAGTCATTGTCAGAAACGTATGGCAAAAACTTTCCTATAGAATCACCAAGGGTCGGACACAATTGAATGGATAACATCATCATCATGGTTTTTTTTAATTGAAACGTTGGAAATCACACCAGGTTGGCTTTGTCAAGAGAGGTGGTCATAAATCAAAGAATAAATACCAAACTCAGAGTCTGAAATTATTTTACTTTAGGACATGACTGGTGAGATCCTGTGGGTGTGTTATGCCATTGGTGGCACTTTTCTTGGGGCTTCCCGCAATGAGGGGGAGGGCTCCTTGTGACAAAGGAAGTGCCACCATTGGCCAAATGGATGCATGAGATGCAACTAGTAATAGAATTCATTGGACACCAGGAGAAGAAATACATTTGCTTCTCAGACTGTCTTTCTAAATAGACACAACGGTGTCGATAGTTTCCATTATATTGTTCAGTTCATTGCAATCGGTCCCAAGTGCCAGCTTGTTTCCAGACTGGACAAGCTATTGAATTGACTCCTGTCTGGAAATGATGTTCTTATGAGACAAGCACACCAGAAACTGGGATAGATGGTGCCCAACAGGGAGTCTTTTGGCTGGGATATGAATCCTATTAAGCAGCATTTTACATGCTCACTGGATTATTGAACCTCTAGGATTTACTCTATGGCGCAGCTCTCAAAATGGATTAGGAGCCCTAGCAAAAATGGGGGAAAGATACTCAAAGATTCATCACTGAGCACTCAGAAAATTGAGCAAAGAGATATTGTGAGTTCAGTGGAGAAAATAATGCCTTTCAAAACCTGATCAACAGCAGCAGTGGGACACTAGAGAATCCAGCAAATGCCTTGCAAAGCCATTTAGCTAATGTAGAAAGAGTTCAGCACACACCCACACACATATATAGCTTACTAAATCAAACTGTCAGTCTATCAAAGTCACGTCAACTGATACTGGCCCAAGCTATCAAGAGTATCAGGTGGATGTCTTTTGCATCCTTACTATCTGTTCCTTTTCACAGGAGGCCAGGGATTGAATCTGGAAACTTCTGTATGCCATGTTGATACTCCAAGCCACGGCCTCTCTCCAGTGCATAACAGTGGCCCATTATGATTCAACACTGTAACAAAGTTGCCACTGGTATAAATGAGAGGAGCAGTGAAGCAATGAAGACTAGAAACCTTGATGCCCTAAATAAAGAGAAATAGCACTCTATCATGTAAAAAGTCCACATTACCACATGCTTAAAGAAATAATTATAAACCTAGCAACCACACAAATGGTAGATACCCCCAAATCCTAGGCAAACTAAACAATTGTCTTCTGCTGTATAGTGTAAGCATGTGGAATCCTACCAACCTATACAAAAGCAGAGATTTGGTGAGGATTTGTGTATCTAAGAGAGAAAGCAAATCTGAGAATACAAGATCAAATGGTGGAGTTTACTCTATGGGCATTTGTGCACACATCCAGTAGCTAGCAGTTTCTTAACTAGTACATTTGGAAATGCACAAGTTGGGTTGGTGTGTAAGTCTGTCTGTAAAGCAGAAAACAGCAAGAGTCCAGTAGTACCTTAAACACTAACATTTGTGGAAGGGTATGAACTTTCATGAGTCACAGCTCACTCCTTCAGAGACAGCTAGGATGGGAGTCCATCTATCCTTATCTCTCGGAGAGTGGAGCGATTTCAAGCCCATTTCAATTCAGCAGCCACTTTTTCTCATCTTCCATTGAAATTCCTTTCAAAGAGATTCCTTTGTAAAGGCCTCTCCCCATTCACCTCCAGGTTATTCCCACTGCTAAACTAAATACAAAGATGCAATGCAGAAAGTGGCAGATGGACTGATCAATAGATAAGAAGCGGGACACGATATTGTGAGTCTTCAAATCTACATTGGAGAAATAGTCAGAACTGACCCACAAAACATAGGGTAGGAAATACAGGGGCTTAAGGGGGCTCCCCTCCCCTGGGAACTCAAACTAGGTACAGTTCAAAAGATGTCATAATATGGAGATAACAAACATCAAGGGATGGGAAGACAGGGGAAGTTGGGGAATCAAACAGGCAGGGATATAGAGGGCAATAAGGGAGAAGAGGTGAGGAATGTTTGGGGAGGTTTATATTCATGAAATACAACAGCAGGAAATCGTTTGTTGTCAAATGAAAGCATCTGGGTTACCTCAGGGCATACCAGTCAAGCTGGATAGACTCACTAAATCACAACAGAGATATGATAATGGCAGAAATACATGGGGGTTTCTGACAGATATGCTCTTAATATGGTTATAGTGATTTTATGGTATTATGTGTGTTATGTGTGGAAATATGTTGTGAACCATCCTGAGCCTGCTTGTGTGGAGGGGCAGTCAAGAAGAATAACCAATCACTGTTAGCTCAGCAACTGGATGTCCTGAAAGTTTAAAATGTCTCATTACTGGTTTTTGAACATACTGGTCTCTAATAACAGACTTATGTCCGTTTTTTTCTTTGGCACTGTTGGTTCAGGGCAGAGGGTGGCAGGGCATTGTTGATGATGGCATAAATCACATTAGAGAATGAGGAGTATGAACCTGAATTGCTATGGCTGGTCTTGCTGGTTCTACTGATGGTGATGATGGGATCTATCTGAGAGTGAAGATGGCATCTTGGTTTGTTGCAGGCCTTGGTACCAGTGTCCGCATCATTCTCGGGTAGTATTTCATTATGGATGAGATGCTCTTTTAGGTTAGCAGGCTGTCTCTAAGCAAGAAATGGTCACCATTGCCATTGCCTGTGTCAGGGAAGTGTCAATATCTAACATGGATTGTAGATCATTAACATTACATTGTAGAATAAAGAAGGTAAAGGTATCCCTTGTGCAAGCACTGAGGCATGTCTGACCCTTGGGGTGACACCCTCTAGCGTTTTCTTGACAGACTCAATACAGGGTGGCCTTGCCAGTGCCTTCCCCAGTCATTATCATATTTACCCCCCAGCAAGCTGGGTACTCATTTTACCGACCTCGGAAGGATGGAAGGCTGAGTTGACCTTGAGCTGGCTGCTGGGATCGAACTCCCATCCTCGTGGTCAGAGCTTCAGACAGCATGTCGGCTGCCTTACCACCCTGCACCACAAGAGGCCCTTGTAGAATAGTACTGGCTATATATCACAGTCAGAGTAGTTCAGCAGTGGAATCGACTGCCTAAGGAGGTGGTTAGCTCCCATTCACTGACCGTCTTCAAGCAGCGGCTGTACAGATACTTATCATGGATGCTTTAGGTTGATCCTGCATTGAGCAGAGTTGGACTAGATCTGTATGGTCCCTTCCAACTCTATGATTCTGTAACTGGCTTGCATTGTGGAAATGACAAAGAGAATACTGTGGCCAGAATATATCCACTTACTATTTCACTTTTCTGTAAAAGACCTTCCAAATAAAGCACGTCTCCTGACTTGAAAAATCATTTCCTTTTTTATTCACTGTCAAGATTGGGTGGTGTTTTACTTGCCCTCCCTGATCAAATCTCGATGATTGGCAATGTTATAGTTCAGTACCATAAGTAATTCTACAAATAACTTAGTGGTGGAGGAAAGCAGAAATTTCATGGCATGCCCTCCCACAGATATTCATCATGACAGCTGTTTAATAAGTCAGTGTTAACTCATGTTCATGTTAGCCAACTGCACTTTGGTTTGGCTGGCATTTCTAGTGCTGAAATTCTCTGTTCCTAAGATGTTGTCTATTTTATTAAATAGTTATGCTGATGTTTGTATGCTGTCTTTTCCATGTGATTTGTTTGATTTCATTGAAAGAGCATATAACAGTGAAAGCTGTTGAAGAACCAGCTATGGCTCAGTTGTGTAAGTATTGACTAGGCAGGCAAGATGCAAGAGAATCACATGAGTCTCATGTGGCAGGATGTCTTCCGAATTACAAAAATAAAACAACCCCCTCCCCCACCAAAAAAACCCCAAACCCTTCTGCCTATAACAGCACAGGATGGATAACCTAAATGCAAGTTCAAAATCAGAAGATTCCACACACTGAAATGCTACATAAAAATTATTCCATTATGCAGAATCACATATATGGGTATAAACCCATCAGGGAGTCAGTGTGGTGTAGTGGTTAAGAACAGCTGACTCTAATCTTGAGAACCGGGTTTGATTCCCCACTCCTCCACATGTAGCCAGCTGGGTGACCTTATACTAGTCACAGTTCTCTTAGGGTCATTCTCATGGAGCAGGTTTTTGGAGCTCCCTCAGCCCCAACTATCACAAAGTGCATCACTTGTAGGGAGAGAAAGGGAAAGGTGTTCATAAGCTACTTTAGGATATCTTTGAATAGTGAAAAGGAAGGTAAAAAAACCTCCTCCTCCTTCATCTTCTTCTTCTTTGTTGTCATGGTGTTCACATTATGGAATTTCTATTCCAGGGATAGTCATCCCCCCCCCCCTTCTACTACTCTCCTCCACCAGCACATGAAGACTTCATTTGTTTTGTTTCATCTGGCATTCTCTCAATGATCCTTCATATCTCCTTTCTATTTTGCTTTAGGCAACATTTCACTAGCAACTATGCTTACCAGTGGAAACCTGAAAACTACCCAAGGGTAAAAGAGGAGAGATTTGCCTGGAGGGGGAAAAAAAGCCTGGTGTATTGGTTCTTTTAACTGTGGCTACTTAAGGCAAGGAAATGGTGAACTGGATAGGAATTGTTCATGGAGTGGCCACATTCTAAAGAAAGAATAAGGTTCTTGAATAATCTGGCAGTGGTGAGATGCAGACTGGTACTGCGTGATAAAGGGGAAGTATACAAGCAGCTCAGACATATTCTGAGAAACAATAAGGGTTGCCACACATTTAAACAATTTAAAAATATAAATTGGACACATCAAGGTACTACCCCCCCCCCTTCTCCAGGGCAGATAGTGAAGCACACTGTTTGCCCTGACAGGAAGACCCATCCCGAGCATGAAGAAACAGTGACTGCTACTTTATACCTAGGGGTATTATGCATGTAATGATTTTCACCAAAGTCAGCATGCTGATCCTTTTAAATCATCATTTTGGTCATGTTTTCCTGCAAGGATTATGCATTTGAAAGACAGATTTAAGATGGCAAAGTGTGTGTGTGTGTGTGGGGGCAATTCCTTTATTGTGCTAGACACTAATTGAAAGGCCATGGTCAGCTGCAATGTCACATGACCATCACTCTGGCACATGATACTGGTAGGGCCCTGTGGGAATTATGGTTCATGGACATGGAGACCTCCACAAGAAATTTTCATGGGGGCTCACAGCCTTTTGAAAACTTTATAACCTTTCCCCCTCAGAGGTATGTTGTTCCTCATAGAGAGTGGATTGAAATGCTTTCAAATGGCTCTGAGGGATTGAATAGATTAATTTCTGATGACGTAATACTGTCATGGCACAGGTCAAAGGGTCAGAGCCAAACAAGGGTGAAAACAGCTCCACATGCAGAAATATTTAAAAAGTGTCTTTTGGTGCAGACTTTTGGGGAGGTTTCCTGCCATGCATAATACACCCTAGTTGCCTCAGCATTACTTCCTCCAAGCCCAAATAATGTGTTTTACTCTTGGGACTTTGATCCAGGGAAAACAACAACAACCCTGAAGCAAACACTGGATTTTTTTTCCCCCAGTGGTGCACCCCCCTCCCAACTGTCAGTTAAAATCTCAGACTGCCCAGGTCAACACCAGACATCTGAAAACCTGAGAAGCAGTCTAGCAGATCTAGCAAGCAGGCAGAAAAGATTATATTACCTCTTCCTGTATAGCATCCCAAGAGTGGCACCAAAATGGCACACATTCTTTCCAACAATGGTGATCAAACTTCTGGTCTGGAAGTTAATTTTGGGTTTTTTTTTTTGTGTTTCTAGCCTCAATCTTGATTGGTCAAGAAAACCTGCACAGGCCATAGCAGTTTTCACTAGGTGTCATAATGTGGAGGTATTCAATGGCAAACCACCTTCTATCTGCTTTCTCTGGTAAAAGACTGCCTGGACTTTGTGTGTATTCCATTTCCTGACTGAAGCAGTGTAACATTCCTCCACTGTGCTGTTGGCCTCCAGCCAGGGCTAATAAAAGCCCAGCTGGGAACTCTGCCAGCGCCAAGGCCGGCACAAGGCCAAGCTCAGCCAGTGTCTGCTGGCCTCCCCAGGAGATAGCTTGCAGCTCCAGCCCAGCCAAGGATGGGCCAACACACAGTGAGCTCATAGGATTTTCAAGGCAAGAGGCATTCAAAGGTGATTTTCCATTGCCTACCTCCACATCACAACCCAGATATTTCTTAGAGGTCTCCCATCTAAATATCAGCCAGGACTTAGCCAACCTAGCTTCCAAGATCTGATGGGATCAGGCTTGCCTGGTCTGTCCAGTTCAGGGAATAAATACATTAAGTGAATAAAATCAGTTTTAGAATACCTACCTAGTCCTGAGGAAAAACAGAAGATTTCTGATTTTGCATCCTTCCCATTAGTTTCTTAGGATGAATCTGGACACCAACGGAAGCAAATTTATAATGGAACTCTAGTTTGATCTGCTAGGACTTCTGTAATAATTGACCCCCTAATTCTGTCGCCACCACTGAGAAAGCTCCACACCTTGTTCTTGCTGCTAGTCAAAAAGCAAATGACATTCTATAGCACCGTGCATACATTCATCTTTTATGAATGAGCCTTGGAAGGAACAAAAGGAAACCTCTGCCCATCTGAATAGCAGAGGAAGCTGATTGCAAACTGATGTGATTTCCAGTTCTTTTCATTCCCCGCTTGTAGTGACAGTATGTAGTATGCAAATACTTGAGTCTTCAAAAAAAGCAATTGCAGTTTGACTTAGTTGAAGCGCTTCTCAATAAGCGTGAGATAATGTACACTGGAAGGAGCAATTTACCCTGCCAGAATTTACTGATGGGTTCTGAATTAGGTGTACCTTCTTGAGGAAAAGAACTTGAAGCATTCTGGTCTATGATGGCATTGTAATAAAGTTGTACTCTCACTAAGCTACAATGACCTGAAGAGGAATTGCAATATCCTTACTGTGTCACAAAAGGTATGGAGGGTAATGCAGAAGGTATATTTGCATAGCATGGGACTGTTCTAGTAAAATGTTTTCTAAGGGCTTGTGCTCATGCCATGTTTTATGGTATTTGCCCCAGGGATAACTCATTTGTTTATACTTTGATATTTGCTGGTAGTGGAACCAGGGCAACCATACCCCTGAAATGTAACCAGTGCTACCAGACCTTGGATTATAACCAGTAAAAAACAGACCCTCTGGATTGTATTCTATGGTGCCATAAACTCTGGATCAGCACCTATAGCAGACCTCATTGTGGGACAAGAAGAAGAAGAGTTGGTTCTTATATGCTGCTTTTCTCTACCCAAAAGAGTCTCAAAGTGGCTTATATTTGCCTTCCCTTTCTTCTCCCCACAACAGACACCTTGTGAGGTGGGTGAGGCTGAGAGAGCCCTGATATCACTGCTTGGTTAGAACAGTTTTATCAGTGCCGTGGTGAGCCCAAGGTCACCCAGCTGGCTGCATGTGGGGGAGTGCAGAATTGAACCCAGCTTGCCAGATTAGAAGTCCACACTCCTAACCACTACACCAAACTGGCTCACTTGTTTGCTTCTTCAATCAAGACTATGAACTCTGGACTTTGGATATTTGCTGTGGCCTGGACATAAGGAAGAACTCAGGCCAACCTTTCTCTGCAGAACATCAGTGAAAACTGGCATGATCTCATGAACCCAGCATCCCTGCATCTGTGGGAAACACATGCACAGTGCTGGCAACTCCTTCCTCACACTCCCCCCCCCCCAAATCAACAGATCTCAGAAGAAACTTCTTACCTCTGAAATCCCCTTCCTTTCCACCCAGCCTAATTCCCATTTGCCTAAAGCCTTATTGTTCAAATCAAATCAGGTCCCAGGTTTCCCAGATCATTCTCTTTGATCACTTTGATCTTTTGTGCCTGGATAAATCAACCTTTTGGGCTCACATTAAAAGTGGCATATGCATCCTTTGTCCAAAGCCCACTTTTTGCCTACATGACTTTTTATCACATATCTGGCTAAGGACAGGGTTTAAAAATCCTTCCTTGGAGACCTCAGGGTGCTCACTCCCCTCTAGCGATGCCTGACTCAGATGCTAGTTTCATTTGTGTTGCTGACCCTCTCCTTCAACGCACCCAATTTCTCCATCTGTGTAAGACAGGTAATCGTATGAACCTTGCCATCCTCTTCCCCAAACTTAGCCATTTCCTATCTTATTTCTTTCTGCTGTAGGTGTCAGTGTAATTGCTTAGTCTTATTCTGTAAATAAAGCTACAATATTATTTTAAACAGTATTTGTTCTCTGCCTTGGATTCCTGAAGGGCTTAATCACCCACCTCATAAACTGTATAAAACAGATCCTGCTAGTTGTCCCCCTTTTCACATAGCTGATTCCCCCAATTTTTGATCAGAACATTTTGGAATAACAGAGCATTTCGCTTAACAGTAGTGATGTCTTCAAAGTTATATTTGCCTGGCTCAAGAATACAGACTTCTCCACCTCCTAATGCTCAGCTGAATTATAGTCATGAATACTCTTAATGCTCACCTGAATTATAGTCATGAATTCCCAAGAAGTTCTTTTTCTCCCTAAGGAAGACATTTGAGTTTCTGGTCCTACATAATTGAGCAATGATTCCAGGGAGTTGTTGTTTTCCAGGGCACTGGACAATTCACTAATCAGAATTTGAGTTGTCCTGGAAAGTATGAAAACATGAGAATTCCAAGTACAAGGCCTTGAGACCATGTTGTTTGTAACGTCCCAAATTGGTCACACGTAATGCTGTCTTACACTGAATCAGGTCATTGGCTCATTGTCAGACTGGCAGAGGATCCCCAAGTTCTTAACTAGAGATCTCTCACATCATCTACTGCCTGGCTCTATTATGTGTGGATGCTGCAGATAGAACATGAGACCTTCACCATGCAAACCAAAGGATATTCCATTGAGCCATAACCTCATAGCACAAATAGATTAAAATTTCCCTGTTGTTATGGGGGGGGGGGGTGTTGTTCGGCAAGCGGGGGGGGAGAGCAGGAAAATAACATAAGGATTTTTCAAGTATTAATTCAACTGGATATTGCTGTTGCTGTTGTTGCTATTGCTGTTTTCCCGGCTATCCTTGCCACAAAAAAATCCTTTAAAATATCCAGTATTTCCAGATAGATGCAATTAGAGAGGATTTAAAGGGCTCCCAGACCCTTTAAATGCCTTCAGAGTTCACCCTCACCCTGTGGATTTCAAAAGGCATTTAAATTTTTAAAGAGAACTGTGTTCTCTTTAGAGTTTAGATGCTTCCCCCCTCCTCCATTGGAAACAGTGGAGGATGTGGGCACCTTCTTTGGGGGCCCTCTGGCCCAATCTTCACCCTCTGGTCCAGTCTTCTTAAAACTTGGGGTGGGGGGAGCCACTGCTTTAGTGCCACTGCTTCCAAAAACTGCTCCCAGAGAATGCTGGATCGATTCTTCATTATAGGCTATAATGGAGCCAAAATACCTTCAGCATTCCTGAATGTTTACCAAATCTGAATACTATACCAGTATTGGGATTCAGGAATATCAGAAACTGCTGATATTTTTTTTCAAGTTCAATATACCCAAATCACCTAAACATTTTATTTTTTTTTGGAGGGGAGGGGGGGCTACACACCCCAAGTTACTAAGAAGGAATTATAGAGAAGCTTCTTGGTGTAGTGGTTAGGAATGCGGACCTCTAACCTGGCGAGCCAGGTTTGATTCTGCACTCCCCCACATGCAACCAGCTGGGTGACCTTGGGCTTTATGCAGAATAAAGAAAAATAAGATAAAAGGTCTCTTCTTTATTGCAGGATCCAAACAAAACGGATTTCAAGATATCTCCTGTTTTCAAGGTAAATTTTCCTCAGTGGTTGTTCCTTTCACTTGTAAATGAATACCTAGAATCATAGAATCATAGAGTTGGAAGGGACCTTATGGGTCATCTAGCCCAACCCCCTGCAATATACAGGACACTCACACCCCTATCACTCATCTACTGTAACCTGCCACCCTCCTTAAGCCTCTCCATGAGATGGCTATCTAGCCTCTGTTTAAAAATTTATTCTATGAAAAGAAATTATTTAAAGTATACCCCGGCCTTTGGCTCTGCAGTATAAATATGCTAGTAATCCAACTGTTCCAGAGTCGGCATCTCAACTGTGGGAACAGTTGGATTACTAGCATCCCTACACTGCAAAGCCAGTTGTCAAGTCTGTTATAAGTCAAAGAGTGTGGCAACACATGCTGTTTGTCATGCTGCTTTTGATGCACTCTCTCTAGCAGAGGGAAAACCAAATAAAACATCAAAATGATGACAGAAGCAAGCATGCTTGTTCAACCAATTCCCAAGCAAAATGGCATAGGTACCGTGCTCGAGTCAAATAAGTAGGGTAAAGAGTGAGAAACACACTTTCAAACTAATAAACTAATAAAGTCAGCTAGCTCATTCTCTCAAGGTGGATTGAACATGAAACATGGTACTAATGAACCAATCCATCTCCATCCCTGATAATTTCTAGATTTTGAGTATTTAGATCACAAGCAGTTCCATGATAGAGCAGGGATACAGAGGCAAAGGGCCACAGTCACCACTCTGTTTTTTAAAACCACCATCCCGCTATGTTCTCTTCTTAACTGGTTAAGATGCCACAGGGCTGATTCCACTGAGAGGATATTCTGCATATTTCTGTCTTGGAACTGATGCGATGGTAGAGGTCTGGCACCTGTTCACACTAACCATTACAAACCTTACCCTTCTTAAAAATTAGAGCAGATCCCGATCCAATGGATAGGACCACACACTTTTTTTCTTGTACTAGGCTGGAGGCTGCTGTCAGCTCATAAACATATGAATTAGCCAGATTATATAGCAGTGTGCCTCTGACAACAGCATCTGGCTGTATTGGCTTGAGCTCCTTAGACAGTTGTCTGGATATCAGATAGCTGTAATTTATGGTTATAGTTTTATCTCTGCAAAAATAAAAGGGCCAAATCTGAAGTTATGAAGGACGAACAACGCATCATCTTTGCCCATATCTTGATGGGGAAATGTTGATGTTTTCTTTCCTAGTCCCTTTCTTTACCCAACAAGGCTCCATTTAAGATTTCAGTTGGGGGAACCCTTCAATAACAGATTTTAAAATCACAGTGTAAAGAGCATTCACAAGCTTATTTTGTTAAGTACATAGATCACCCAGGCCAGCACAATCTCATCAGATCTTGGAAGCTAAGCAGGGTTACTTTGAACTGTATTTGGATGGGAGACCTCCAAGGAACAGCTGGGTTGTATAGGAAGGCAATGCCAAACCACTTCTGAAGGTCTCTTGTCTTGGTAACCCCATAGGGGTGACCGTAAGTCAGATGGGACTTGATAGCCATGATAGAAAAATGCATTTTAAGCTTGGTTGTTGTGTTGACTTTTTGATTCCTTAATCATGCCATTGCTAACTCTGGCTTTGAAAGTTCATGGAAATTCAAGGGTGATGCCTGACAAGGGTGGAGTTTGGCAGAGGCAGCACAAAGGGAATGAGATGCTACAGAATCTGTCATTCCAAACTGCTATTTCCTCCATGGCAGCTGATTGATGTAGTCTAGAGATCAACTGTCATTCACAGAAAATCCAGACCTCACCTGGAGATTGGTAACTCTACACATAAAGGTGGGACAAGCGAGGAGATCATGATGGCCCACATCTCCTTGCATGCCATGTACTCATTTGATGGAGAATTTACAAGCATGCACTTGTATTTATGTAGGGTACTCTTCTGGCAGCTGAGATCACTAAAAACAACAGTACCCCATGTAAACTGGACAATCAAACATGGCACAAAGGGTCTAGTGATGATACAGATGTTATGGTACAACTGCTGAGGTACATGCCTACCTTCCGTAGCAAAGTTTAGATGAACTTTGGGTCAGATTGCGGACTGGAGAAAAAGAACAGCTCATTCCTATATATTATCTTCTCAACAGGCTTGTACCACAAATATGCAGCATTGGAAAAATAAGATTTTGTTTTTATACCCTGCTTTTCACTGCCTGAAGGAGTCTCAAGTGGCTTACAATCACCTTCCCCACAATAGGCACCCAGTGAAGTAGGTGAGGCTGAGAGAACCCTCACAGGACTGCTTAGTCAGAACAGCACTTTCAGGGCTGTGATGATCTCAAGGTCACTCAGCTGGTTGCATGAGGAGGAACAGGGAATCAAATCTGTCTCACCAGATTAGAAGCCAGTGCTCTTAACCACTACATCATGTTGGCTCATTATGGACACATGGTGATGTTTTAAGCAAGAGTGATTCCCAACTAGTAGCATTAAGAGCAGAGCCTCTTAAGTTTCTTTGATTATTGAGACTGACAGTCTTTCACAGGAAGAAACATGGAAAAGTATCCCATCAGAGTATGGTCCACACTGATGTGGTCACATTTGAGGAGTTGATATTTATTTCATTTACAAAAATGACCAAGTCCCTGGATATGTTCCCATCTACTCCAGAGTATAACAGAGAACAAATGCAATGGACATTTCAAGTAATCTATCAAAGCTGAACCCTGTGAACAATGGCTGGGAGGAGGTGGATGGGAATATGATGCCAGCAAAGTCTCTCTGACCCATACTGGGGGAACTATGGATATAATGTAGCTGTAAAACGTGCAAATCTAATGCATATAGGTGCAAGAAGACTGGACTACTTTGTTCTCTTTCCTACAACAGTCAAAAAACTGTAAAAAGGATACATAACTAGTTAACTGCTTTTTGTATTAGGACTGTAACCTTTCTTCAGGAACGAGAGTTTAACCAGTAGGTATGCATAATAACTCTCAAATACTCAAATATTTTATTTGCAGAATAACTATTTTTTTCTGTATTTAAAAAAATTATCATGTAAACAATTGTCCTGCTTCATTTTGTCCCAATATCACAAACATTTAAAAAATATCAGCTTTGCTGGATTTATAATTACCCACTATTATTAAAAACGTTTTTTAAAAAACTTTTAATTTGTTTTTACACAAGTGGTCCATCGACTAATTGGAGGTGGGCCGTGAAGGATGCCTTCCCCCACCCCCGGCCCTTTACTTCACCCCCCCCGGCCCTTTACAACACACTTTGGGTGTCATTGTCTCCCATCACTCCCAGATGGGACTATCTCGTTGCAGAGAAACAAGCTCAGGGTTCCCATTGATTTGTCATTGTCATGAGTTAAAATTTCCATGAACATAAAATGTTCCTTACGTTCATTCTTGTGGCATGTCTGTATCTTATTTTGAAGGGATGTTTAAACATTACCATAGCGATCAGAGAGCGTTAGGGCAGTGGTTGAGAGTAGAGGAGTAACCTACCCCCCCACCAGGCCTCAGTAAAATTGTCAAGCATTGAGTGGTCCCTAGTGATAAAAAGGTTGGGGACCACTGCTCTGAACCACACACCCTCCCTAAATAATAGCCATTGGTTCCCTTTTCAGTTCAATAATCTTTTTTTGTTAAATGTGAATCACATGTCATTGATTGTATTTCATATATGCATATTAACTACATGTTCACAATATTTTCCTGCAAACCTAAGTAAAACTATTATTGTACTAAGAGGGAAAAAAAGCATTAATTAAATTTAGAATGTGCCAGTTGACATGCTTTCAGCCTGGAGTGGAGCAGCGAAGGCAAGCTAGAAAACTGTGTCTTCATTTGACAAGATTATTTCTTCTAATGAGCACTACATACACCATTCTTAATAGAGCTAAGCCTGAGAAGATGTGCTGTTGATCTGCAAATCATAAGCTCTTAATGCTCATATTATTGGAGCATGGGGTTATTCTTGTTATGGGGTATGGGTGTTCCCTATTAACATCAAGACGGATATAGATGTCACAAGACTACACCAGAGGTTTAGCCCCGAGTAAAACAGATGGAAATGTAAAATAAATGTGACATGAACATGAAGGTTCCTCCTTGGGCAAAAGGCATGAAGAAAACACAAGGAAGTTTGGTAAGATTAGTGAAATTTTTCAAGGGCAGGGTGAGGGGATTCACACACCCCAAACAAGGTTAGTGCTCTTTCTCTGGGACTTTTTGCACTTCTTTAATTTACCGCCCCCAAAATGTTATCTGAGGTGAATTTCCAGCTCTCTGCTCAGGCAGACATCTAGAGGAATTTGGAAGGAGGCTAAAAAGATCAGCGATCTATTTTGATAAGATCTTTTCCCCCCTCAGAGGATTTTCGCCTGACATCTTGAGGAAAAGCAATTTAAAAAAAAAACCTCAACTCACAAACTATTTGAATGCTGCTCTATTCTTCCTCCGCCAATGTTGAGAGCTCTTAAAAACACCAACCGTCTTGTAATAAGGAAGAGCCAAAGAAAATGTATATTAGCGCTGCAGGCTACAGAAGACAGTTTTGATGCCGAGGCAATTAGTAACATCAAGTAAAACTGCCAGGTAAGGTAAATGTCAAGTTTAAAATGTTTCCCTCCCAATTTAATGCCAGGGGTTTGCTTCACTTTTTTGAGGAAAATGCTGATACTTTTGTTTTTTCCCTACCCAGCTCAGTCAGCTTCTCATTGTGACTCGCTGACTTCACATTACGTTCAGTTGCTATTTCTGGAAATGAAGGAACATATTTTCTCAAAGATTGCAATCTTATTGATTATTGGGGACGTGGCGGGTGTTCCTTCATGCCCAAAATAAAGCACCCTTTCAAAACTTTGGGGAGGGGGGCATTCTTGGTAGGAGCTTAGCTTTCTTTGTAAAAGTATTGCTCTTTACGCCTGTGACTATTGGCATCTTTCCTTTCCAAACTAAGCTTCAAATCACAGTTGGGGACAGCAAACACTTCAGCAATAGCATTTTGGATCACCCTAGAAGCAAAAAGACATCATTGGTTTAATAAAGTGCCTTCTCCTTGGAGCCATCTCCAAACAATTGGTAGAAATTGCTTTAAGGTACCACCTCAGCTGCCCTTGATGATATTTGGAAACAAGCCAAGCAGTAAGGGAGCTACTAGATAGAAAATGGGGGAAGGAGGCTTAAAGTATACCTATTCTATAAACTCAAGCTATCCAAACCTGTCAATAGCACACATGGAAGGCTATTTTTTCTCCATTTTCCATGGAGAATCATAATTTGGCAGTCAAAAATTATTTTTTAAAGCATTAATTAATGCAGCAGATTTTTTAAATGAGCAAAAAAAAGTAGAAAACAGACTTGAACCATCTTCAAGTATTTAAAAGGCTGCCATATGGAGGATGGAGCAGAATTGTTCTCTCTTGCCCCAGAAGGACAGACCAGAATCAATGGGATGAAATTAATTCAAAAGAAATTCCATCTAAACATCCAGAAGTTCCTGACAGTTAGAGCGGTTTCTCAGTGGAACAGGCTTCCTCGGGAGGTGGTGGGTTCTCCATCTTTGGAACAGAGGCTAGATAGTCATCTGATGGAGAGGCTGATTGTGTGAAGGCAGAGGGGTGGCAGGTTACAGTAGATGAGTGATTGGGATGTGAGTGTTGGATTCTATGATTCTATGATCCTGTGAGTGGGGTGGCTAATAATAATACTGATTATTGCAAGCTACAGTATTATCCACACTTACTTCAGAGTGAATTCTATTTAATGCAGTGAAATACAGAGGGGATTGTGCAGTGAGTGCCCCCACCGAACCCCTTTCTGGATACATAGTGATGCTATCTGATTGAATTAGGGAAATCAGACAGGGCTAATATTAAACCTTGAATTTATGTAATCTAACTGTTATTTTTGTATCGTTTTACATGTTCTTTCCTATTGCTGGTCAATGACTGTAATTAAAGACTTGGATTTTGGACATGTTCCCCATCAAAACCCACAACCTCTTCTGATTGGTTGACTCATCAATGCAATTATAACCTCCTAATTCAATTGAAGTAAAGGGGCTTAGAAAGGAGTTACTGTGTTTAGAATTGCATTCACACATCCAGGATGGACACTGCCATCGTAAACTGAGTTACATCTAATTCCATCAGAGTTAATGGGTTGAGAAGGTTGTAAATAAGGCTGCTGGAACCTGTACTGTAGAGTTCTAATTTTTCCCTTCTACAGGCTTTCTTCTTGTACAATTCTCAGATGCACCAACAACTTCTCCGTCCACCTTGTAGAACAAGAACAAACCTAGTCTTTATCTTTAACTCTTCCCTCTTTTGCTCTTAGAATCATAGAGTTGGAAAGGGCCATACAGGCCATCTAGTCCAACCCTCTGCTCAATGCAGAACCAGTCGCTGCTTGAAGACTGCCAGTGAGGGGGAGCTCACCACCTCCATAGGCAGTCATTTCCACTGCTGAACTACTCTGACTGTGATCCCCCCCCACACACAATATCTAGCCAGTACCATTCTACATGTAATGTAAGCCCACTGCTGAGTGACCTATCCTCTGCTACAGACAGGAACTGTTCCCTGCCTTCCTCTAAGTCAGCGGTCCCCAACCTTCATCTGGTCGGGGACCGCCTCCGGGGGTGGGGGAGAGCCAGCAGCCTGGCTGCCACAGTTGCTCAAAAACGCGCACGCGCGGAACTGCCGCACGTTTGTGTTTTGGCCACCAGGTGGCGCTAAGACGTATGCGCAGAGTTGCCGCGCATGCATGTTTTAGCCACCAGGGGGCGCAAACGCGCAAGCGCAGCAGTTCCGCGCGTGCGCGTTAGCGTCCCTGGCGCGCCGGCTGCTGTGCCGGCCTCTTTCCCCCCTCTCGCTGCAGGGGGGGAGGCAGGCGTAGCCGCTGGCAGCCCGGTATGATGGCCTTTGCGGCCCGGTACCGGGCCGCAGACCGGGGGTTGGGGACCCCTGCTCTAAGTGACAGTCTTTCAAAGACTTAAAGATAATAATCATATCCCTTCTCAACCTCCTGTTCTCCAAGCTGGACATCCCTCAGCCTTTCCTCATAGGGCTTGGTCTCCAGGACCTGGATCATGCTTGTTGCTCTCTTCTGCAGCCTCTCAATTTTGTCTATGTACTTTTTGTCCATGTCCTCCCCCCTTTTTTCCTGTTATTCCCTTTAACATATTCTATTATTGAGCAACATTTTTTTATTTTGTGTACAAAGCAGCTCTAAACCTCTGAATTCAAATTAATCAAAAATAGAGAAGCAAATAACAGAATGTTACGGGTCTGGATACCTCCCCAAATAAGCTGAAAGTTCCTAATGTGAGAGGAATGTGCTCTGTAATGTAGAACAAGCTCTGCAATGTCCAGAAAGAAGTGCATGTAGATCAGAGAATCCAAGCCAAAGTATTTCATGAAACTCACTTAGCATGAGCAGAAAGTATATGGCTGAGAGACAGGTAAGGCAAAAGCATTCCTGAAGATTTGAGCCCATGGACTCAATATGTCATTGAAGATAGTGAAACATATATTAGAATCACAGAATCACAGAGTTGGAAGGGGCCATACAGGCCATCTAGTCCAACCCGCTGCTCAACGCAGGATCAGCCCTAAGAATCCTAAAGCATCCAAGAAAATTGTGTATCCAACCTTTGCTTGAAGTTACAGCCTGATACTTACAATATTAGTGACAGCCTGATTCTTACAAGGTATGTGAAACACATACCTGCTCCAGGGCTCTTGGTCTCCCCCCCTCTCATACACACAAAAAACTCCATCCATCCAATTCTCTTCTGCCCTTGCCCCCCTTATCTCCTCCCCCTCTCTCAGACACACACAGAAAGACACAAACTCCTCCCCCCATTCCCCCTCTTATCTCTCTCTTTCCTGACCTCCTCTCTGATCCCTCCCCCAGACGCACACCCAAAATCCCTCCTACCTCCCCCTCTCCTTACCTCTTGTGGCAGCACTGGCTTGCCCTTCTGTGCCCTCCATGGCTGCCCTGGCCTCCTTGGGCAATGGCAACCATGGCCCAGCCTTCTGGTACACCACTCTGCAGAAGCCCCAGCCTCTTCTTGTGCACTCCCTGGGGCAGGACTATGGATGTCATGTCCATAACCATTTCTGTCCAGGGGGCACTCCTGAAGATGTGTTCCACATCAATAAAACTGCTCCAGAAATCAAATTGGAACATAAGGGGGGGACATTTCTGGGAATTATGTTTAAAGAGCCACAACAACCTCAGATGAAAGTTGTCCCACATCAGGTGGGAGGGATCATACATTCCATGTAGACATGAAGATATGTGTGTTGTACCCTCTATACAGGAGCCAGCTTGGGGTAATAGTTATGAGTGGTGGCTTCTCATCTGAAGTGCTGGGATTGATTCCCTGCTCCTCCACATGCTGCCAGCTGGGCTAGTCATGGTCCTGTTAGAGCTGTTCTCACACAGCAGTGCTGTTAGAGCTTTCTCAGCCCCACCTATCTTGCAGGGTGTCTGCTGTGGGGAGAGGAAGGGAGAGCAATTGTAAACCACTTTGAGATGCCTTCACGTAGTTAAAAACAGGTACAAAAATAGCTCTTCATCTACCTGAAGGAAGGGATTTCTCTCCTCCCCCCAGGGCTTTATGCATCCTCTGAGCAAAGATAATGGCTATTACTATAACTTATTGTGTTTCCTGTCTCATTCCATAAATGTTGGAAGGACTGTAAAATAAGCTGGGTATCTATAAATTGACTGAAACATGATCTAATAATCTGTACCTAGAATGTATCTATCTCTCAAGGGCGTGTTCCCTGGCCTGTCTCTTGCGGTTGGCTTTGCTTGATCCTCATGAGCTAAGACAAAGAAGAAGGAAAAGTCCTCTTGGATTACAGCCCCAATGTCAGAGGATATATCGCTTCCTCGGAAGACTGGAACAAGTTGTACCATTTTTTGTTTCAGGGCTGTGGAGGCTGAAGAGCATAAGTCGTTTTTATTATTATTATTATTATATTCTCAGCTGAAAGGCAAACTGGAGTTCTATTTCTGTCTAATCTAACACAGACTTCTTTTTTCCCCCTGTGAATTTTCATAAAGTATAAAATGTGTCTAAGATAATTTAAACAGATACTTCTACCAATGTGCCTTTTCATGGCTTCACAAAATGTCATCTCTCCCAGCCATGTTTGAGAACAAAGTTTGAGTCTGGCGGTACCTTTGAGACCAACAGAGTTTTATTTGTGTGCGCTTTCATATGTGTGCATACTTCTTTAGACAATAAAATGGAAATCATTTGACTATGTATATAAGGAGAGGATAAATTAGTAAACAGAATTAGAAAACAGCATCATGAAAATATCCAACCGATATGCAGTAAAATATGCAGTAAAATGAAGATGTTTAGCCAATTCAAGGGCCTTGGTAGAATAACAAGCTGAGTTTATAAGGCAATCAGGTTATCAGTCCTTTCGATCTGTCTCCAGTTCATAGAATCATAGAGTTGGAAGGGGCCATACAGGCCATCTAGTTCAACCCCCTGCTCAACGTAGGATCAGCCCTAAGCATCCTAATTCAAAAACATAGTAGAGGGCATAAAAATGTCAAGATTAGTGATGAATGGCAGATGCCTTTCCATTTGTAGTGCAGAGTAATTAAAAGAGACTTGTTACTAAGGATAGAGAGTGAGAGAGAGAGAGAGAGAGAGAGAGAGAGAGAGAGTTCTTAATTCCCAATTTAAAGTCACATCTTTTGTAATTCAGCTGTTTTCTACATCCATCTTTATTTTGTTAATTCTTGCTATTCAGCATGCTCTGTTTTATACCATTAGATAGGTTGCCTTGGCTATTTTGATATCCAAGACTACTCTTGTGGAACGTTTCAGGTCAATTTACAAACAGACCTATTGTTTTAAACTGAGAAATGATGTTGTCATTAAATGAAGATGTTACAAGACATCTGTGCAATGAGTGACCATTGCTGAACGAATCAGGAGTCATCCTATCCATCTGAATATACCTATCATATATAGCAACCTGGTAGGTTGGAGCCAACGTGCTTTTCTACTGGTGAAAATAGGTGAAGAGGCTTCCTTTTACCAATGAAAAAGGCCCTGCTGGAAATCATGGGACCTGCATGGACAATCTCAGTGGAGACAGAGGCCACACTCAGGAGAAGTAGGCACGATGGAATGAAAAAGGTGGCTGGATCCTACCTTATGTTTCCTACAACCAGTTAGTCTTAAATACTTTGAATCCTAATCCCCTTTTGTAGACTTGTGATTTATGGCAACTGAAAGTACATATATATTTTCCGAGATAAACTATAGCTCTGAGCTCTCTTTCATCTAAACACCAAAATTTTCTGACCGAACAGTAATATCAGGGCTCTCTCAGCCTCACCCACTTCACAAGGGAAGGTGACTTTAAGCCACTTTGAGCCCCCTTTGGGTAGAGAAAAATGGCATATAAGAACCAACTCTTCTTTCTCTTTAATTTTCTATACTCCCACCTAGGGCTCCTCCCCTTCCCACCTGCTTGAGGCCCATCACTGGCCATTTTGACATGGGGGGGGGGGGAGAGCAGGTCAACATGACTATATATGGTCATATCATCTGATAAATGTTTATCAAATCTTTAAAATATATTAAAATTAATTAACTTCTACCCATTTGGGAAACCCTTCAAGAGCCTTCAAGAAACCTGGTTGAGAAAACCTGTATCATAGGCTTCTTTATATTATATAGGTACCTAGAATGTGTCTATCTCTTAAGGGCATGTTCCCTGACTTGTCTTTTGTGGTTGAGTTTGCTTGATCTTGTATATTGTATATACAGTATCTAGATGGCACAATTGAAGAGGCTAATATAAGAGAATGGGTTTTCCCCCACTTCTTTCTATATTGTCAGAGTTCTTCAATCTGAGAAAATTCATCATTAGATCTTTGTCCCCAGCCTTTTAAAGCCTAAAGACAACTTTGGAATTCTGACACAATGTTGTACAGCTACAAAAATGCCAGGGAGTGAGATTATACACGACTCCAATAGCAACTCTTGAACACAAACGGAAGAGGAGAGAAGGTAGATATTTTTAAGATTCCACCAAAAACTTCTTAAATTGTAGTCTGTCTCCTCTTAATTAATTAATGTATTAATTTTAATACATTTCATCCATTGCAATTATTTTACTCCTCAGCTTATTTTATTTGTTTGTTTGTTTGTTTATACATACTTTAATTTATACCCCACCACTCTCGACAATGTCGTCTCATGGCAGCTAACAACATAATCAAAATATACAATACAAACCATAAAATCCCCCCATTCAAACATTAACAAGATCAACAATATCAAAACAGTATCAGAAACAGTATCAAAAAGATGGTGGAATAAACTTCCCTAATACAACTAACCCAACTCAGCTGTTCCAGCCTGATCAGTGCTGTGGCGAGGAAGAGCTTAACGTAGAGGGTGGGACACACAGCTTATAACTCTGGTCACTTCCCCCCATTCTCAACCAAATGCCTTGTGGAAGAGCTCCATTTTGCAGGCACTGCGGAATGTAAATAGTTCTGTCAATGCACACAGCTCTTCCAGGAGCTCATTCTACCAGGCTGGGTCCAAGGCCAAGCAAATATCCCATGGTCCCAGGACAAGCAGTAGATTCATACCCACACAGCGAAGGACCCTGCCAAGGGCAAAAGCAGATATTCCTCAGATAGGTAGGTCCCAGGCCGCATATAGCCTTAAAGGTCAAAACCCAAACCTTGAACTTGATCTGAAAGCAAACCGGTAACTAGTGCAGCTGCTGCAGCATCGGCTGGATATGGGCCTTCCAAGATGACCGAGTGAGGACCTGCACAGCCACATTTTGTAAAAGTTGTAATTTCTAGGACAAAAATAAGGGTAGGCCCACATAGAGCAAGTCACAGAAGTCTAATCTGGAAGTGACTGTTGCATGGATCACTGTGGCCAAGTGTTCTGAGGACAGGTAGGGCATCAGTAGCCGTGCCTGGCACAGGTGAAAAAACACTGTTCACGCTACAATCATGATCTGAGCCTCCATCGAAAGGGAAGCATCGAAGATCACCCCCAAATTCCTGGTGACCAGTGCAGATGTTAGTTGCACCACATCCAGGCATGGGAGGCACACTGTCTGATTCTGCCATCTTCTACCCAGCCATACGACTTCCATCTTGGAGGGGTTGAGTTTCAGACAACTCTACCTGAGCCATCGAGCCACTGCTTCCAAACAGCCACACAGAAGTAAAACTGGTCCTGACCAGGCCCAGGCCTTCTTAAGCCTTGACCCAGGTTTGCAGGAACATTCTGCCAAGCTCAATCAAGACCTTCCAGGACTTTAAACAATTCCAGAGGGCCTTTAAGATAGAGCTGTTCTGCCAGGCCTATGGTTGAAGCCAGGAATTTAACATCAACTTCTGAAATAGCTTCTGAAAATTTAAGAACCATTGGAATAAATCTGCCCTAGCGCTGACCAAGCCCCTCCCCTCAGAAGATTTTTAATGATAAGGAGAGACAACTTGTAATTTATTGGTTTTTTAAACCTAGGGGATTAATTTAATGTATTATTCGAATGATTGTTCTTTTAAATTGTATTGGAATATTTGATTGTTGTTATTTTGGATAGAGTTTTTCTTTCTTTTAGGTGTGTTATAAAGACATATTTTCTCTATACCTGGGGAGACTCCCAAGAGATTTGTATGTTTGTTTATTTTGCTGTTTATTTCCCGCCACTCCCCAAAGGCTTGTGGCAGGTTACAAATGTCAGATAAAACCTAAAAAACCCATAAAATACAGCAATATCAAACAATATACAATAAAGATATGGCGGAAACATTGTCCCATCCCTAACATCCCCAGCAATACTTCTAGGAAGGGAGAAGTGCGAGGAGGGGGCAGATGGAACTCACAAGCTGCCACTCCTACAGGGTGGCCATGATCATCCTTGCCACCCAGCCTTAACCATAGATCTGGCGAAGAGCTCTGTTTTGAAGGCCCAGCAGAATGCTGAAAGCTCCCAAGTGTTGCAGAGAGTGCGTTGGTGGCCTGTTTGTGTGATGGGCCTAGAGGCTAGACATTTGTATTGTGTGTATGTGCGTATAGCAGTCTAGTTGCAGCCAACTCATGGCAACCTCAAAAGAGATTTTTAAGGCAAGTGAGAAGCAGAGGTGTTTTGTCATTGCCTTCTTCCGCAGAATCTTCCCAGTAGTGAATTTGCTGAGCTCCTAAGAACTGATGAGGTTGGCCTACACCACGCCGCCTCCCCTCCATCATTTATATTAGACATAGTAATAAGGGAAGGTAGGTAAGTCAAAGTTAATTGAAGACATTCATCTATAACTGGAAAACTTTTATGGTACCAAAGAAGGATAAGGGAGTTGGAAATCAAGAACTGGAACATATGATCGTGTGACTAAGAAGATTCTAAAGAGGCATCTGTAAAAGAAAGGAATGTAGAATTTAACATTGAGAAACAATGAAAAGAGGGTGCAGGGAGGAGTTTCCAACTGAATAGGAAATGGTTAGCTATAAACAGAAAGCTACTGAATTCAGGATTCACAACTGGAGTGGCATCAGACAGCTACCATGTCTGATGCCACTCCATTCTCCTGCCGACACCAAAAAAGGGGGCAAAAGAATCAACACCGTCAGTAGTCTGTATGCAAACTTTCTTATTCTACCTTTTCTCCCTGTCTGCAGCAACTCTTTGGAAGAGATGACTGATGCATTGGGACTATTTTAGTGGATTCTTCTTCTGAAGAGATGCTATGCTCTAAAGCACTGCTCCGCCTTTGAGAGAACCCAGTTAAAATGGATTTAAGAGACCTATGGAATGCACCGGGCATGCAGTGATATTTATCCTGCCAGGATGGACTTTAAAACCAAGCTGTAGCTGGAGGGGAGGCTTAACCATCTTCTTTCAACTGTCACAAAAATCACCAAACTGAGGGCCCCCTTGCTGATCCACCTTGTCTGGAGTTCTAAGTTCCCTATGTTGCCTTCTTTCAACCACACTGAGTCCCTTAATAGCTCCCTTTGCCTTCTGGGGGTCCCAGAACGTCTGCTGAGAGTGTGGGGGCTAAGCCAGTTTCCTGGGTTGCTCCTGACCCCGGCAGTCCATGCTCAACCTGCTAGCCACAGCTTGTCCATTTGGCCTGGCCTCTTTTACATGCATAGCACTGCTTCCAACTCTTGTCCATGGCTCCCACTCTTCTTCCTGCTAGTAGTCTCCAGCTATCTCTTGCAAGTGTGGCCAGTCAGAGCAGAACCTGCCCTCCCACCACTGTACTGGTGTACCATGTTTTCTTCTGGCAAAACCACCAGGAGTGCTGCAGTGCCATTCTCACAGAGCTGCCCAGGTAGTCACACTATTGTGTTGGATAGTTGTGATTTTCCTGCATTGTGCAGGGGGTTGAAACCGCTGACCCTGGAGGTCCCTTCCAACTCTGTGATTCTATGAGTAAATCATGGCCCACCCATACAAGGGACCTCATGCTGAAGTATTAGTATAATAGAATCATGGAGTTGGAAGGGACCATTCAGGCCATCTAGTCCAATCCCCTGCTCAATGCAGGATCAGCCCAAAGAATTCTAAAGCATCCAAGAAAAGTATGTATCCAACCTTTGCTTGAAGACTGCCAGTGAGGGGGAGCTCATCACCTCCTTAGGCAGCCTATTCCACTGCTGAACTACTCTGACTGATTTTTCCCCCAGATATCCAGCCTATATTGTTGTACTTGTAGTTTAAACCCATTACTGTGTGTCCTTTCCTCTACAGCCAACGGAAACAGCATCCTGCTCCTCTAAGTGGCAACCTTTCAAATACTTAAAGAGGGCTATCATGTCCCCTCTCAACCTCCTTTTCTCCAGGCTGAACATTCCCAAGTCCCTCAGCCTATTTTCATAGGGCTTGGTCCTATTTTTCTCATGCCTACAAATACTCTTGATACCATCATGGTTGCTAGGAGGAAGGTGTCAGATTTGAATCCCCAAACAACTATTGTTCCAAATAACCAACCATCTACTGCTAACAGCATCAAAGAGGGTTGACAGGCTATCAGCCTCTCAGGGAACATTTCAGAACTTCCCCTTTTGACATCAAAAATGTTCACCCTCCAAAATCTGTACATTGCTACAATGAAATTTAAGAATGTCTGGATTATTTCAAGGCTACTAACAGTGTCTATGTGTTATGCATAAAATGCACATAAAGATGGAGTGACACAAAAGTATAGTGGTTAGATCATTAGACTGGAACTTGGGGAAAGCCAAGTTCAAATTCCTACTCATACATAAAACTTGTAGAGGCATCCTGGGTCATACGCTCTCCACCTAACCAACCAGACAGGATTGTCATGGTGATGCAACCAGAGGGGAAAGAGAGCTCTGTATGTTGCCTTATGAGAATATGGAGTAGGTGAGATTTAAAATTATGTAGAGCTAGATAAGATGGCAGATGGACGGACGGACGGACGGACGGACGGACGGACGGACGGACGGACGGACGGACGGACGGACAGACAGACAGACAGACAGACAGACAGATAGATTGATAGATAGATAGATAGATAGATAGATAGATAGGTTCCTTCCTCCAAGATTGCACAAGAAAAGTGTACCTCCAGGTACAGATGCCAGTCTCCAGGTGGGACTTGGGGATCAACTGGAATTATAGCTCATCTTCAGACAACAGAGATGAAATCCTCTGGAGCAAATGGCTGCTTTGGAGGGTAGACGCCATAGCATTATAATCCACTGAGGTTCTACCATACCCGAAATCCCACCTGTGCCCAGCACTAACCACAAGGTATTTCCCAAATCAGAGCTGAAAACCTTCCTCCAGGGCTTCGGAAAGTTGGAGTTGAACTTCTTCCTTAATTGCCACTTCTCTCCAGGCTACCAAAAAAACAACAACAACAACAACAGCAGCAACCCCAAGACAAAAAACTGTCCTGAAGGAAATGGTGGCTTTTGAGTACAAAACCTATTGGATACCACAGATTCTAGATGAAATATCCCCTCCATGGATAACCCCCCCCCAAAAAAAAAAATTCCAGGAATTTCCTAGGCTGCAGTTGGCAATCCAATGGGTGCTTCATTTTAGGGTGGCAGTAACAAAATATACAACATGGACAACTTGTGACCCACAAAGACAAACTCAACCATGCAGTCGTGTTCTGTAGTTTTCGATGTGTTTGATGAACACATATGTGTACACAACCTTTGTTGCCACCTGAGTCTGGCAGCAGAACAGCTGCCAATCTGTTTGATGGTACACGTTCAGCTGGTAAATCATGGCTTAGTGCTTGTCACAATGCGATTATGGAAATATTTTAATTTGATATTCAGCATATGAAATGATGCTCTCATCAGCTATTTCCATTCTAACTTTTTTGGATTCTAGCAGAACAATCCTGTGTAGACTTGCTCCACTCTAAGTCTACTCATTTCAATGGCTTAGATTTGCATATGCTCGCATAGGAGAGCACAATAAAAGACTCTATTAATTATGCATGTAAAAAAACACCCTCTTATTTTGTTATACTTACTTTGCTCGGCAAACTTCTTTTCATGTTGACAATAATGGGCCCTTCATGTTTTGCCTGGTGCTACGTTTTTGACTTAAAGCTATTTATTTTCAAATATTATGCACAGCTAGCCAGACAAATACCCACATCCTCAACCCCCCCCCCCCCAAAAAAAGTCCTCTCCATTTCTTTTTGGGCATAAGTTGAAGTGATGTTTTACTACCATTTCTGAAGAAGAGGCTCAAAGTAAATTGGATTTTCCGGGAGAGAAAAATAAATTAACCAATCTGAATGGCAAAGAAATTACTCATTTATACTAAGGAAAAGCAAACAGAGAGCTTTAAAAAATTACTTGCTACGGCATGACACCTTTTTAAATGAAAGGTTTTCTAAAGTGTGCTCTGTGTATTAAGATATCAATCAATTATTTTCATGTTCAATAGCAGAGGTTTAATTAAAACTTCATGGGCTCTACTTTTTAAGTGGCTTCCATTTTGTTTACCCACGAACCTTTTTTTCCCCCTTTCCGCTAACATTCGCCAAGTTCTGTTACCCCCCAACTAGAATTGCTATACAATGTGCCTGCAGCTTCCAAATTCTATTCCACAATTCATCTGGCCTACATAAAGCAAAAAATGGCCGCCAACATCCTAAGCAGACTTACACCCTTCTAAGCTCATTAACTGCAAAAGATTAGAAGAGCATAACTGTACTTGGGAATGCATTGTTCATGAATAAGCTTTCTTTAACTCTCTTCAACATTTCTAACATTTCTATTAGGATTTCTATACGTTATAAGTGTTTAATAGAACACTTAACAGAAGGAAGGTACCCCCTTGCTGGGGCTGCAATAAGGGAGTTGACAGCACTGTACCAATTCATAAGTATGGTTGCCAGGTGCCATTGTGCTGGTGGCAGGGGAGCACTCCCCCCCCCACACACAAACACACATAACTGAACCCAGAAGAGCATGTGGTGTGCTGACATCACCAGAAGTGATGTTGGCACACGAGAGACTTCAGGGGTGATGCTCTGGTGGACCACAGGTTGACTACCCCTGACCTAGAGCATTGCCCCTGACAATTCTGGTGGGCTGACATCACTTCTGGTTAAGGGTAGCGTGTCAGTAAGTGCAGGGAAAACTGTGGGGGGAGGATTGCTGCAAAAGTGGCTGTTTGGGGGGAATTTCCCCCCACTTTCTGAAACCCCCAAAGCAAGGGGAGCAATGCCAAAGCAGGGCTTCCCCAGACCCTGCAGGAGTCTGGCATAAATCCTTCATATACAATAACTGAGAACTTGGGCAGTGAAAAGACCAGAGAAAATATGGGGGGAATGACTGCTAGTTATTTCTTACTGTGAGATGAATGCAAGAGAATGCAAGAGAACCATCTGCTTCAATGAGGCTTGTGCAAAAGACCTTCACAGTGGATTGCACCTAATCACTTCACCAAATGGTCGGAGATTGGAAGCAATCCCATTGTTTTCAAAATGGAGGGCTGGATTCTTGCAATGCCTTGCATAATCATGAGCAGCTAAAACGTGGACATAAATGTAGTCATAAAATTCAATTAAAAAATAATTTAGTAATCAAAGTCAACCAGAAAGGTAGCATTAAAATATGGTTTGCATCATAAGGATTAGGTAGGCCGCCAAAGGCCACCATGAGTCTGTGAGAAAATATTCCATCTTGGCCACCTATATGACCTTGATCCAAACCAAACATCAGAACAAAATAAATCACTTGGCTGTCTGTTATCATGCATGCCTAATAATAAAAGAATCCTCATGCCCATTTGTCTGTCCATTTGTGGCAACACGAAAAGAAAGGGGACAGTTCACAATAGAATTCCAACAGAGAAAGAGGGAACCTATCCCAAATAAATTAATAGTTTGATTATCTGTTTTTCAGTATTTAATCACAAATAAAGAACCAACCATAACGGTTTCTAGATAAATGCCATTTTCAATTGCTTTTTGTCGGTGGTTGTGTCCTCCTATGATAATTATTATGAAAGCTTTCAACTGTGAAAGGTCATTTCTACCAAATTACCTTATTCTACTTATCTAATAGTATAAATAGACCATCGGCTCACCGGCACCAGAAACAGTTTGGTAAAACCCTTTAGTTGAAATAACTAATATTGCAAGGTCCTCACTGGCCAGTTGTAGGAGAGGGGGGTAGGGTTGTCAGATACAGGTAGGGGGACTCCTGGAGATTTAGGGATGGGGCCTGTGGAACAGAGGGACCTCCAAGGCATCTGTTTTCTCCAGAGGAACTGATCTGGAGGTGAACTGTAATTCTAGAAGACCTCAGGTCCCACCTGAAGGCTGACCTGACCTCGATAGCCCAGGCCAGCCCGATACAATCTCAGAAGCTAAACAGGGTCACCCCCTGGCTAGCTCTTGGAAGGATGACCTCCAAAGAATACCAAAGTTGTGGCACAAGGATAGGCAATGACAAACCAACTCTGAAAGTCTCTGGCTTGGCAGCCAGCCAATCTTAGGATCTCCTGGCTACAATACACATGTTTCTTATCTCTTCTTATATTTTTATGTGTATAAGCACAACCAGAACGGCCTCTAGATTAAACCGTTTTCAATTTTGTTTTCCTCAGTGGTTGTCCTTCTTTAAATTATATTATATATATGTGGCCTTTGGCTCTCAGGTTTGGGGAGGTCTGTTCAAAAGACTCATCCCCATGAGTCTTTTGAACAGACCTCCCCAAACCTGAGAGCCAAAGGCCACATATATATAATATAATTTAAAGAAGGACAACCACTGAGGAAAACAAAATTGAAAACGGTTTAATCTAGAGGCCGTTCTGGTTGTGCTTATACACATAAAAATATAAGAAGAGATAAGAAACGTTTATTTGTATTTATTGTTAAATTGTTTAATATAGCCCGGGATAGGTTCTTCTTCTTCTGTTACAATAATTTTGAACCGTCCCTTTCTTTTCGTGGTGTACAATACACATGTGACATGCAATTAATAAAAATAAATTAATAATCTGGAGTTTGGCATCCTAGTTTGCACATTATAGTAAACATTTTGTACATCACTTTTTAAACAAAGTGCTAGTGCAGATTCACTATAAAACAAAACTGGGGCTTCAAGAAACCCCAGAAGTGGCAGAATCATGCAGAATATGGTTGGGAAGCATAGCTTTGTACATGGCCACCTGGTGGCCCTCCTATTCCCACCCCCTCCTGGCCCATCATTGGCCATTTTGGAAGGCGTGGGTAGGTTGACATGACCATATATGATCATATCACCTGATAAATGTTTAACAAATGATATATATGTAAATACAAAATTAACTCCCACCATTTCAGGAAACCCTTCCAGGGCCTTCATGAAACCCCAGGGTTTCACAAACATGGTTGATAAAGTCTGGTATAAGCTTTTGAAAGTCAAAGCTTTCAAGCTTTCATTAGGTAGCCTTTGCCACAAAGTGTGTGTCTTGTAACTTGTGAACACAAAGAACAAAACAAAATCATAATGGGGGTCAGGATGACAAAGGAAAGCAGCAAACAGGAAGAGACAAATATCCAAACCCTAATCACAACTGTACCACAAAGACACCACTGTTAGACTAGGTTAATAGCATGAATGCAGGAACTAACAACGTCCTGCTATGGTAAATATACATCTTTTTAATTAGTAGCCCTGAGTTCATTGCATTAGATATAAATAATTCATCATGAAGTCTGCAAGCCTGTCATTTTCACAAGGGACAAAATGGGGAGTGGGGGGGGGGAGATCAGAAAAAGCTTGTACACAAGCCTGTGCAACATCGTAAAGGAGCAAAAAAAATGAATTTTCCTTGAAGGCAATTAATATTTCAGAGCACACATACATAATACAGAAAGCATACAAAAGAAACGACACGGTTGAGTTCCGCTTGGTGCCTCCATCAGATGCTGTAAAGTCACTCTGAAGTCATTTCGCAAAAAGCAAGATGATCAAGTAGGTGCTATATCCATTCAAATGCTAGATTAGGTTTTCCCATGCAAGCCATTGAGGGGAGGGAGAGGTCACCAAGGACTGTGTGTGTATGAGAGAGAGAGAGAGAGAGAGAGAGAGAGAGAGAGAGAGAGAGAGAGAAGGGGGAAACAATGCCAGCTATAGAGGTACACCACTTCCAGTAAAAACCTGGAAGTGCCATAGGGTAACTCTAGGAATTGCCAGAAGTTCTCCCAGAGATTCCTAGAGCTACTCAGTCTTGTTTCCAAGTTTTAACTGGATGTGATGCAGCGCCACCCACAATGCTGTTTTGGAGAGAAAGTGAACAATGTGAGCTGTGGATGGGGAACCTTTGAACTTGATCCAGTCGCATTTTTGATTCTCCATCACCCAGTTATCCTGCTTACCACACATCCCATCTTTTGTAGGCTTGCTAATTCCAGCCTAGGCAATCCTTGGAGATTTGACGGTGGAACCTTAGGATGGAAGTAGAAGGGAGGTCTTTAGTGGGGTCAAATGTCATAGAGCCCACCCTCTACACCAGTCATTTTCTCCAGGGGAATTGCTCTTCCTCCTCTGGAGATCAGTTGTAATACTATACCCCCACCTAGAGCTTGGCCACCCTCCAGTATTTCCAGCCCTGTCTTTGTTTTTCACCAGAAGAAAAGCTGTTCGGTCCCTCCATTCATCTGAGCAATGAATACATGATCTTTATCAGATGGTCGTGAATATTTACAAGTTTTCCCAGAAATAGGTGTATTAAAAACATGCACTTTAAAAGACATATAAAAAGATAGATTTAGCATACTGATGACAGTAAACTTCATAGTCTCCGCTTCATATACAGAACAACAGCTGCCAGCCACCTGCTTGAGGAATTATTTTAGACAGCCCATTGTGGTTGTTAGTAATGTCTGTACACCGTGAAAGAACTATGTTTCACAATGAGCTTTTGGACACTGGTAAATATGGGTTTCTACAATCGTTATTGTATAGGCAATAATTACACAGTTAGCATAAAGCTATATGTGTAGGGAAGAGCCTCTTGTGGCGCAGAGGGGTAAGCGGCAGAAATGCTGTCTGAAGCTGTCTGTCCATGAGGTTGGGAGTTCGATCCCAGCAGCTGGCTCAAGCTTGACTCAGCCTTCCATCCTTCCAAGGTCGGTAAAATGAGTACCCAGCTTGCTAGGGGGTAAAACAGTAATGACTGGGGAAGGCACTGACAAACCACCCTGTATTGAGTCTGCCATGAAAACGCTGGAGGGCGTCACCCCAAGGGCCAGACATGGCCCGGTGCTTGCACAGGGGATACCTTTACCTTTACCTTTATATGTGTAGAGAGGCCAGCATTGGATGATGGCAACAGGAGCAAATCCACCCTCAAGGAAAATGGAGGAAGGTCATACAGAAGGGCCTGGTTGCTATTAGAAGCTACCGGAATACAAGACGGCAGAGTTCTGGTATTCCATTGCAACAATGTCCCTGCCGAATATCTCATCCAGGTCATAGATGATAGGAATAAACTAGACTTTAAAGTATGATAGATGTATTTATGATGGGTTTTTTTAAGGTACTCTGCCCTGTCATGAAAGCTACCCCCCACACACACACACCTACACACGCACCCAGTTTGCTGGTTTTTAATATCTAAGGTTGCTAACTTGAGATTATAATGCAACAGCAGGTAGCATTGCCTTCCCCGAGAAGAAGCAGCTGTGTTTGTACCAAGCACCATTAGGGTGTGCCTTTTGTCCTTCTTTCATTTTATTAATCGGCCATGGGGTGTACAAAGCTTTTAGTTCTCACCTTTGAAAATGTCAATGGCCCTGCGGAAAGTGGCAGGATCATAAATCCACGGCGGTAGCACTGGAAGGCCAACGATGTCAAGATCAGGACAGAAGCCAGAGAAAATAAGCTCTGGTATGACTCTCACGGTAGCAATGAGAGCATTAATGGAGTCTCACTAATGTGAGTGGATGGCAGCAGCCATCTCTTTGCTGGTGGCATTTCACAGTCAGCACAAGCTGAGTCTAGGGCAAAACATCCCGTATCTATTTAGGGTACCACAACACCTGCCAAGAAGAGAATAAATGCTTGAGGGCCAAAGTAATGAAAATCGTGACAGATTACTTCATAACCTATGGAACCCAGCCAGGTATATTCATTGTTTGTGGTGCTCATAGAAGAGTCCTGTTGGCCTTCAATCCCACGCTAGTCCCACCCTATTTAAAATAAAGCCTTAGAACTCCTTAGCAAGTGTTACCTGAAATGTGCATCAGAAGACACATTTTGGTGGGGAATGGCTAGTGAGAGGTCGGATAACACAGTGTAGGATCGAATTGCCTTTGTCTACCAGGTGATTCTCCCTTTAAGAACACGAGGCAGACAACAGATAGGAAATAAAATTATAAGAAGACTTTATTGCAATAAAAAATAAATAAAATAGACGTCAGGCCAACATACTGCAGGCACACTAACATGCTAACAGAGATGGGAAACAAGACAGGACACGAATAAAGTCCGGGAAAGAAGATCAATGGAAGAGAAATTTACTGGTCTTGGCAAAGAGGTGGAAACAGAGTCCGAATGACATAGTGACCAGCGATGTGAAGAGCAATGTGGACAGATCCAAGATTCCAGAGTTGCAATGTGACTTGTACAAATCCCAGGGCAGGGATTTTTATACCCCGTTGGAGGGTTGTGTGTGCTAGAAACTGTGTGTATACAAAATGGGCTGGCTCGAGGTTGAGACAAACGGTAGATGGGTCTTGATGGATTTAGGTGATGGCTTATGATGGCTGTTAATGGCTCTAAAGAAAAAGAAACTATCATGGCACAATAGGGGAAATTCCAGGGGCTTCTAGAGACTAGCTATCTGAATGGGGGAAGGTTCCTTCCTGGAAGAGTGGCAAGCATGAGACACAGGTGTAAAACAAAGAGACTGGATCAGGAAGACCATGGGCAAACAGGCCCTGCCCGCCACATGATCAGCAATACAATGCAATGCGGGAAGAGGTGGTAGAGCAAGTCCAAGTTGCTGTAGTCATGTTTCATCCAGTGGCTTGGTCAAGTTGAAATGTGAAATGGAGTCTGGCCAGGCTTGTGTCGTGTCTGACAAGATTGCCATGGTGTTTGCTTTGCTTAAGTCTAGGTGAGGGGCAGATGCCACAGATCACTGGGCACCGTGTGCCAATCCAGTGATGAGGGTTTCCATCATACATGCCAAAAGGGACCTGTTTTGGGCACAATAAGGTCTTGTAGGCAAGGATGCATGAAGCGGTCTGCAAAGGTGTGCCTTCATCCAAAGAAGTCCTTTCAAGACATGCAGCATGGTAAGCTATGGGAAATGCATGCCACTGAAAGGGACAGAAGAAGCATTGGAATCATTGAATTGGAAGGGGCCCTACAGGCTGTCCAACCCTCTGCTCAATGTAGGATCAGCCCAAAGCATTCATGTTAAATGATTATCCAGCCACTGCTTGAAGACTACCAGTGAGAGGGACTTCACCACCTCTTTAAGCAGCCTACTACCCTAACAGGAAGGCTTCAGGGGGTAACAATGGAACTGACAATGCCACAGGTGCAACACTGTGGAGGCAAATTACTGAGTAACAAAATGTGGTCTCATCTCCTTGTGCATACAAAATATGGCATCATCCTGTGCCCCTGCTGGGCTCTGTTAGCCACATGGTTCTGCCAGTCCCCGCTGGGTACTGTTAGCTGTATGCTTGCACAGTGCCACAATACTCCAGCTAGGGTAGCACATCCCACTCCTCTTCCACTTGCTCTCAGTGATAGCAGCTGGCGTAAGCTGTTCCCTACCCCTTCCCTAGCACCTTTGGTGTCCAGTGCATGCATCTGATGAAGATATATCCAGGTGTTCACACTGTCATTATTCAATGTTTGATGTCAAAGACTTTTTAGAAATTATTATTATTAATTTGCTTTTTATATTACCTTTCTAAACTTAGATCATTTTCTCCTTCATTTTATCACCACAACAGCTCTGGGAAGTAGGTTAAACAGAGATTTTTTTTTCATTCCACTGTTTACTACCTGAAGGAGTCTCAAAGCAGCTTACAGTCGCCTTCCCTTCCTCTCCACACAGCAGTCACCCCGTAAGGTAGGTGGGGCTGAGAGAGCTCTGAGAGAACTGTGAATGGCCTGTCACCCAGTTGAGGACTGGGGAATCAAACCCAGTTCTCCAGATTAGAGGCTGCCACTCATAACCACACCACCACTCTGCCTATGACTGGCCCAAGGTCACCCAACAAGCTTCCATGGCAAAAGTTGTGATTCAAACGTAGATTTTCCAGATCCCAGCATGACACTTTAGACATGACACCAAAATGAGTCTCTATATACCTGTGAATTGTCATAGGTCTTAGAGCTGGCCTGCAAGACATGCTCAAAAATATGCCTGTGTTTGCCTTGGACAGCACATGATTCTGTTCAATAATTTAGAGTGAAACACAGTGACAGCTTCCAAAGCGGAAAACGTCTGTTTGACAGCTGTCATTTAAAAAAAATTGTTTTAGTTCTACTCTAAAAGAACTATAGTCTTTACTATTTATTTTTGGTGTTTGCATTTACACTCTACCCTGGTTCCGGCTGTGAGGGGCAGATGCCACAGGCAGATGCGAATGCTGGCAGGGGCTCCTGGGAATTGTAGTCCATGGACATCTGGAGGGCCGCAGTTTGACTACCCCTGATATCCTGTGCATAATTTAATAGAATAAGAAGAATATCCTGCAGGGGGCATCAGAGGTGATATATAGTTGGCATATTTAGATTAGGGACTTCTTGATGTTTTCAAATAATCTCCTCCTGCATCCTGATCTACTCGGTTGGGGACTTCCTGCCCGTTTGAGCACACTTCCTTCCTTGATTGCCTCCAGAAGAACAACTGCTAGTCAGTTAAACTGTAAGGACTATCTCTTTCCTCTCTCACTTTCTCTTCTTAATAAAACTATTCTAGTAAATTGACGCTTAAGTCCTTTGCACATTTAAACTCTGCCAACAGTGGCTGTGGCATCTGATATGTCATGAGTCACAGCAGTGCAATAGTCAATGTTGGATTGTGATTTAGGAGTTCTTCAAGCAAATTTTTACTCAGTCCTGCATTTCTCTGAGTGACCTTCATTCAGTCACTCAGTCTTACAGAGCTCTTAACTGTAGATATCACAAACTCAAGCTGGATCACCCTCTCTGTCTAAATAGTGGCTGGAGGACTTACTGTTTCCCACACCACTGTTAGCGTAGCGACAGCCCAGCAGAGAGACGCCTCAGCATGTCTTCATGCATGTCTTCATAAGGGGCACCTTATTTAAAGCATGGGCTGCATCACGCCAGCCACTTCCCCCTTCAGCGGTCGTTGAGCTCAGTCAGCTCCCATGTACCCGCCCAGCTATAAGGTATCATTAACAGCTATTAGTTCAGATGGTTTGTTAATAGTTGGGGTATTTCTTATTAAGAATGCAATTCTTTTGTCAGAACATTTGAAGAAGAAGAAGAAGAAGAAGAAGAAGAAGAAGAAGAAGAAGAAGAAGAAGAAGAAGAAGAGTTGGTTTTTATATGCCCCTTTTCCCTACCCAAAGGAGGCTCCAAGTGGCTTACAGTCACCTTCCCTTTCCTCTCCCCACAACAGACACACTGTGAGGGAGGTGAGGCTGAGAGAGCCCTGATATCACCGCTCGGTCAGAACAGTTTTGTCAGTGCCGTGGCGAGCCCAAGGTCACCCTGCTGGCTGCATGTGGGAGAGTGCAGAATTGAACCTGGCATGCCAGATTAGAAGTCCGCACTCCTAACCACTACACCAAACTGCCTCTCCCTTCAGAAGACCTAGCCTTGGCAGCCAATGCTGGTCCTCAGTGACGGTCTGGTTTCCGGATATCTCTCTACCGTCCACAGAATTTAGATGTTCTACTTCAAGAAAAAGTCGAGCTGTCACCGAGAGTCTAGAAAGGGTCCTTGTACAGCCTCACACCTCAATTAGCATTCCAAGAATTTTTCTACAGCAGCAGCATAAGACAAGGGGTCTTCCTTCCACAGCCTGCATCATTGAACAGTTTATGAGAATGGCAGCACAATCCATGCGGCCGGTAATTAATATCTCAACAGCAAGTTCCGTGCCAGTGTCCTCCTTTGGAAAGTTCATCTGTGGAAATATCTGAATGAGAAGAATCACTCTCATTGTTACCATGGCAAAATTTAGCTGTTTCCCTGGCAACAATATGGTCAGTTTGCTTGTTGCCATAACAACTCTGGAGGAGGAGGTATCTTACTGTGCTTTTCTACACACCACACAGTACAATTCATTAAAGGGGCGGGGGTGGCTTCCAGTATAATACTTATCAAGTTGTTCATGGATGAATGAAGGCATTATTTATTACAAGCAAACGAGACCCAAAATATCCCGGTTTTGTCAAGAGGGTCAAGCTACAACAAATAAAATCAATTAAATTATTATAATAATCATATTTATTATATTTATTTTTATAAATTTAAATAATTATATAGGGTGCACATATAAAATTAAAAGCATTAGGCATCTGAATATCATCCAAGAATTTGGATGAGTACATTCTATGAACCACATGAATTCAACCTCTACAGCCTACCTCATTGCTCAAAACTATATTCAATATGCAGAACACACATACAGAGAGTATTTTATATTTTTAACAACCAGGTGCTGTTCTCTGACAAATTTATTATAGTTGAAATATATGTTATTATACTAACATCATATATTTATTATAAATCTGGTTAGTCTGCATTAGCTTTTCTCAACGTTTCTTTCTTTCTTTCTTTCTTTCTTTCTTTCTTTCTTTCTTTCTTTCTTTCTTTCTTTCTTTCTTTCTTTCTTTCTTTCTTTCTTTCTTTCTTTCTTTCAGTTACACCTTTTTAGGAGATCTTCTCAGTTTCCTGGCCCCCCTGCAGTAGGCTGACAGCTTGCACAATGAGCTAGGCTAAAAAAAGGCCTAAGCTAGGAGTGAAACTATTCAGCCTACTTTGTCTCATATATACGCAAGGCAGATTTCTAGAACAATCAAATGAGAGAAGCATGCACGTTCATTTTCTTCTTGAATGCATTAATTCAAGCATTTACAAAGGAACAGGCTACATGGTTATGTTTTCTTTTCCTTAAGGTCAAACTTTCTAGCCATTCATCGCATTATACATGACAAAATAGGTGTTTCTGCAGTTCAGTTACCAGCCCCTTCCCCAAAACCCTTTGCGCTCCCCTTCTCACATTTTTCCAGTCTGTGACCCCCTTCAAATGTACCGGTGCTTCCCTGGAGGCCAGAAGGCCACCACTGAGAATGGCTAGTCTACACTTTCCTGTTCTCTTAGATGCCTCCTCTAAAACTTCTTTTCTTTCCTTAACTTTGGAGTCAATGTCTTTTTAAACTTCTCTTGCCATAATATCAAAGCATGTTTCCCCTAATCACCACTAGCTCTGTTCAGTTAAGCATACATACTGTTTGAATATCAATATAGCCAGGGCAGAGGAAGAGTGAAATATAAATCTGGTCTTCAACATTTCCAAGCGATATATGAACTCAGACACCTCTGGGCTTTTATTGCTTAGTGTCCCAAAGTTCACTTGAAGGTCTCTCCAGCAGAGCTGTTTGAGTCAGCTGTCCCATTAAAACTGTATACACCATTGCATAGCCGACAGAGTGAATTGAGGCAGGTCATAGTTGCAAAAAGAGGCCTGGAGGAATTTGATGATCCCTAGCAAACACCCAGGAAATGAAACAGTGTGAAGCCCAAACAGATACTTGCCTTAACCTTTCAAACATATATCTGAAGATTTGTCATTAACTAAAGTATTTAGAGTACCTCTTAAATTGTTTATTCTCCTTTGGGGGGAAATTGTTTCCCCCCCCCCCTATTCCATCTTAAGCACAACTGGGATCCCTTGTGAGGTTAAGCATCATTCATATCTAAAAGAAGTTCTGAATCACTGGACTGTATACTATATAGTAAGACACACCAGCTGAACAAAACAAAATCAGAGTCCAGTGGCAGCAGCTGAACAAAGTGACACAAAAGACTCTTCTGAGGAAGAGGTAGTCAGCAGACCTGGCCCAGAGAGACAGACATAAATTCGCAGCCAAGTACCCGTAGAATGGCTCCTCAGCCACAAGTTGGCAACATAGGCATCTTCTGGCCAATTTACCTCCCCTGTCACCAGAGAAAACTATAGAAGGAACACGAGGGAACTGCAAGACAGAAGGCACAGTGTCAGGTTGGCAGCAGAGAACAAGCTCTATATTAACAATGAGTATTTGCAGGAGCAGGGCTGAGGTGGCTGGCAGGTACTTAGCATGATGTTTAACAAAGGAGTGACTGAGGGAAGCAAGTTGTTTGTTAGTTGTTAGCCTTGCAGTCTGGACTGATTCCCTTGTCTCTGACTGTGGCTTGTGCTCCAGGCCCCTGCTCTTGGATTTCCCCTTGATCCTGAAGCTGTGAGTTTGGTCTAATTGGCATTTGGACTGCTATTTTAATTAACTCTGATGATGATGACTAGAAATTACCTGCTAGGTGTCTGCAGCTCAGGCAACCTACTTACATCTGATTAGATCATGCTTGACCAACGTCATTTTGAAATTCATATCAATTGAGCCAATCAGCTTTCCTCTTTGCCTTTCTTCTTTATGAGGTCATAATGACAGTTGTTGAACATTACTGTTAGTTAGACTGCAACATCAGCATTGTTGCCCATTTCATAAGGCAGGGGAAGTTCAGAAGGTAGTGAGGATTGAGTAAAGAAATTTTAAAACAAATACTGACATGCTTCTTTAACTTGGTTCTAATCTGTTAATGAAATAATTATGTGGTGAAGAAGTGCATTGCCAGGTAAGACTTTCTCAATGTTTGATTAATATATTCACAATATTATTTGTCTGAAATTGATATTACAATTTAAAGAATAACATAGGTATTTCTATTGCAGATAGCTTTTTTTGCCTTAATTACATGGATAAATATAATTAAAGAAAAAGAGAGATCTGTAACATAATTTAAAAGAATAGATGTAAGGATATCCCAGAAAATATTTATTCTGAATTTATTAGATGTTATTGTTTAGAGGAGATGAAGCAAAATATAAAACAAAGAGAATAAGCTTGTAGAAGAAGAAGAGCTGGTTCTTATATACCACTATTTTCTACCCGAAGGAGTCTTCTCTCCACAACAGACACCCTGTGAGGTGGGTGAGACTGCAAGAACCCTGATATCACTGCTTGGTCAGAACAGCTTTATCAGCACTGTGGCGAGCCCAAGGTCACCCAGCTGGCTGCATGTAGGAGAGTGCAGGATCAAACCCGGCTCACCGTATTAGAAGTCCACACTCCTAACCACTACACCAAACTGGAGCACTAAACATATGAAACTCTTGTTTCAGTGGCTTTATTACATATTTACCAGTGACAGTCTCTTTCACTCAAAACGCTCATTTGCACGACAAATGTTTTACTCTCTTCTCTGCCATATGATCCCAGTTGTGCTATAAAGGATAGGCAGAGATGGAATCCTGAATTATGAAAATCTCTGTTAGTTGCCATTTCTGAGTTGGGAAATTATGGCACTTTGGGGTGGGAATAGAGCTTGAGGAAGGCATGGTTTGAGGGCAAGGGGGAAGCTCAGAAGAATATTAATGTCAGCTCTAATTCTAGCAATACCTCCTGAGTTTCTCTACTTCCTTATGTTTCACAGATGAAAAGTCAAGGATCTCAGGTGTACTTAAAATTATCCTATTTTCACATACCCTACCACCACCCACATACTGGGTAAAGCCTACTCTCTGCTACCTCTATGCCATATATATTTACTCCAAGATAAGACAAATGTCTTCTGTAACAATTCAGCAAGATGAGCCTCTTGTGGCGCAGAGTGGTAAGGCAGCCGTCTGAAAGCTTTGCCCATGAGGCTGGGAGTTCAATCCCAGCAGCCGGCTCAAGGTTGACTCAGCCTTCCATCCTTCCGAGGTCGGTAAAATGAGTACCCAGCTTGCTGGGGGGTAAACGGTAATAACTGGGGAAGGCACTGGCAAACCACCCCGTATTGAATCTGCCATGAAAACGCGTCACCCCAAAAGTCAGACATGACTCGGTGCTTGCACAGGGGATACCTTTACCTTTAACAATTCAGTAATTTTGCTCAGTCAAATGTTATGCTATGCACCTTTCCCATGAATCTTAAATGGCTAAACCCTTCTGAATTCAATAAAGTGAACAGAATGTTGTAACTCTTCTCAGGACTGCACTGTGAGTAAATTAACAGACATATTTAAACATTGAAGAACAGAATATATGAAGAATGTTAAAACTTAGACCAATGCAAAAGGAATGAGGATTCATATGGTGGTGCTAGCAGTTCAAATCATCCTCCCACTAAGGGGTTGTTAATTTAGGACAATGAGACTCCTGAGAACCTATTAACTTGTCTTGGACTAATCTCATCAGCACTCAGCCTCACTTTTTCACTTGTTTTCCTTAATTAATTCTATTCCCCAAACCTTATAACTTTTCCTGTCTGATATTTTCAGGGTAATCGAAACCCATTCACACCTATAGTTCACCTCAGGGAAACTTACCATGCCTTTCATGTCTTTTTGTCCAACTCAGGAAAGCCCATTATTATTATTATTTTCTGGCAAACACACCATTCCTACCATATGACACATTTTGCCCTTTATGAGGACTTTGTTTCCCAGCAGTGTGCGCATGTGTGTCTTGGAACCTCCAGCTCCACTTTGCTGGGTTCTCTTCACAAGATGCTAGTTGTTTTGCTGCTTCTATTGATCAAGAATAGTATCTCATTTTCTGAAATCTCTACCCTCTCCTCTCTGATGTTCTCTCTGCTAGCTCTTGTGTGTGCGTGTGTTTATTGTGTGTATTTTGTTTTATTCTTTCTCTTAATAAAAACATTTCTAGTTGAATATCTGCTTGATTTATTTAAGTGCTCTTTTAAGGGAAAAATCCTGGTATACATAGATAAAAAATACCAGTTACTCATTTATGTTCTGTCTTCTTAAAGCGGCATGGAGCTGGCATGGGTGACCTCCCCCCCCCACCTCCCCCGCCTGCACCGCTGCACTTACCTCGGCTGGGCCTCCTAGCCCCGGCGTAAAGAGTGCACGAGCTACGCCAGGGCAACCCAGCATGCCCTGCTCCCATGCATTCACAGGAAACGGCGGGGCATTGTGCCCCACCACAATGGCATGGCACCAGTGTGTGGAATCTGGCACCGTGCATAAAGGGCCTGAGAGGCTCAAGTCAGGATGATGACTTAAGGACACCTCTGTCTTGCCTGGTTCTTTCAGTTTGTTAACCATCAGCCAACCTACGGCAATATTTTAATTCATCAGAATAATAAATGCATTGAAAATCAGGGATTTTTTAACTAGAGAATTTCATGCATCTCTCCACCTCACTGAAAAGTGAGATGACATACAATATTATCCACGTAAAGTGAAATATTTTTATTTTTCCGAGCTAACATTTATTAGATATCTTTTAATTTGAACTCATCTTAGGCACTAAAGTCTAATATAGGTGAAAAAATGAAGAGTCAATAGAAGACAACACTTTCAGCTTGGTTAATATAAAATTATAGAAGACAGGAGAAATATTAACTTGAATCATTGTTTAAGATAATTAAGTTGGATATGGGATAATACTCTGAGCAGCTATTTAAAGTAGCTGAACTCATAAATTCCATTCTACTTGAAGGCTTTTTTTCCCAGCACACACAAAAAATCAATACAGAATCAGTATTATCAGCATTGTATCATTTTCCCTTAATACTGCTAGCAATACGATGATATAGAAGAATCAAGTTCACTTTTTAGTATCAAAATATAGTCACAGTGAAATCCTGTGAAAAGTTATTCCAAACTAAATCTACTGAAATCAGAGCACTCATTTTGCCAAAGCTAACAAAGGATAAAGTGCATATAAAACTGTAAAATGGAACTTGGGCTGGATCTTTCCCTCTCTAAACATATCTCAGGGACAAAGTAGATGTGATACTGCATTCCAAATATGCCATGGGGACACAGCAACATTTAAGAGCCCTTTTTTACCTTTTAGGCCCATTATGCACGGCCGCTGAAACGGCGATTTCGGGTCACGTGGAAAACGCGGAGGGGGAAGACGCGACGCATACCGGTTATGCACAGGGCGGGGTGCGACGGCGGCAAAACCCAGAGTAACCGATTATGCACGTGCCGATCCGGGTGCCGCTTCTGGTTGCGCCCCGCTCACCCGGAAGCTGCGCTTTCTTCCGCGTTTCACTGACGCAGCTTTTTCGGCGGCATGCACCGAAGCTGCAGCCGGTTGCAGCCGGCTCCGTGCGTTATCCGTGATTTTAGTCGCCGCCATTCCACCCCGAATGTGCGCTAAAACCCCCGTGCATAATGGGTCTTACAAATGCTATAGAAGTCCCATCCTAACAGGGGTCAAAGCACAGGATGGTGGAAGCTCCTCCCCCCCATGGCATTTTAATGATTAGTGTTATCATTTTAATACAATATGGGTATTCAGATAATCCTCATATATTAATGGTGACAGATTATTTTCTAAATGGTTTAAGTATAACTTTAGTGTTACTTTCGGATTGACAAGAGGATTATGCATTTCAACAGATTTTATGAAAAACAAATATCCCTCTCTACTAGCCGAATCGACTGTTCCAGGCCCATTTGGACGTCGTCATGCACAACCGTACTCTCTACTATATAATCTGAATCGTTCATCATAATTAGTGGGAATCTTTTTTTGTTATTCCTTAGTCCACTGACATGGCAAAAGTTCTCATTTATGACTTTCCAAAATAATTCTGATATCTGCTCTAAACATATCTTTAGGTTACTTTTAAAATGATATCAGTGTTGAAATCACTGTTATAAGTGAAGTTAGCACATGCTTATGCTTTGACTGTACACTAAAGTACTTGCCAAGGAATATTATTAGTATATTTAAATACAATTTTTCCCTTGAAGCAACATTCAATTTCCAAATATGTTTATTCTATGAACATTTTTTGGGGGGGGGGCATTGGTTGAGGTTTAGCCATGGAAGATCTTGGGTCCCTTCTCAGAATGCCCTGGAACATCAAGGGCCAGATGTGCAAGCCCTTCAAATGGGGGTATATTCTGGAGTGGCTAAGATGAGAGGAAGGTATAGGTAGAGTTTTTGCTGCCCAAGGGTTTGTGTCTTGTTGTTTTATTCACTGCTTTATTGGAGGGGGGGTTATTTTAAACCACCATGAGCTCTGGGAGTGCCAATAAATCAAACAAACAAACAAAATGAACTCAGTACAAATATAGGCATGGTTGGAAAAAGGCTGAATGTCACATTCTGTGTTATTACTCAGAATATATAACAATGAGTGAAAAATAGAATCATAGAATCATAGAGTTGGAAGGAACCTCCTGGGTCATCTAGTCCAACCCCCTACACTGTGCAGGACACTCAAAACCCTATCACTTATCCATTGTAACCTGCCACCCCCTTGAGCCTTCACAGAATCAGCCTCTTGGTCAGATGGCTATCCAGCCTCTGTTTAAAAATGTCCAAAGATGGAGAACCCACCACCTCCTGAGGAAGCCTGTTCCACGGAGAAACCGTTCTGTCAGGAACTTCTTCTGGATAGAATCATAGAATCATAGAGTTGGAAGGGGCCATACAGGCCATCTAGTCCAACCCCCTGCTCAACGCAGGATTAGCCCTAAGCATCCTAAAGCATCCAAGAAACGTGTGTATCCAACCTTTGCTTGAAGACTGCCAGTGAGGGGGAGCTCACCACCTCCTTAGGCAGCCTATTCCACTGCTGAACTACTCTGACTGTGAAAAACTTTTTCCTGATATCTAGCCTATATCGTTGTACTTGAAGTTTAAACCCATTACTGCGTGTCCTTTCCTCTGCAGCCAGCAGAAACAGCATCCTGCCCTCCTCCAAATGACAACCTTTCAAATACTTAAAGAGGGCTATCATGTCCCCTCTCAACCTCCTTTTCTCCAGGCTGAACATTCCCAAGTCCCTCAACCTATCTTCATAGGGCTTGGTCCCTTGGCCCCAGATCATCTTCGTCGCTCTCCTCTGTACCCTTTCAATTTTATCGATGTCCTTCTTGAAGTGAGGCCTCCAGAACTGCACACAGTACTCCAGGTGTGGTCTGACCAGTGCCGTATACAATGGGACTATGACATCTTGTGATTTTGATGTGATGCCTCTGTTGATACAGCCCAAAATGGCATTTGCCTTTTTTACCACTGCATCACACTGCCTGCTCATGTTTAGTTTACAATCCACAAGTACCCCAAGGTCTCGTTCACACACAGTGCTACCTAGAAGCGTATCCCCCATCCAGTAGGCATGCTTTTCATTTTTCTGACCCAGATGAAGAACTTTACACTTATCTTTATTAAATTGCATCTTCTCATTTGCCCATTTTTCCATTGTGTTCAGATCTCGTTGAACTCTGTCTCTATCTTCCGGAGTATTTGCCAGTCCTCCCAATTTGGTGTCATCTGCAAACTTGATGAGTAGTCCCTCCACCCCCTCATCTAGATCATTAATAAATATGTTAAAAAGTACCGGGCCGAGCACCGAACCCTGAGGTACCCCGCTACTCACCTCTCTCCAGTCTGATGAAACACCATTGACAACAACTCTTTGAGTGCGGTTCTCTAACCAATTCCCTATCCACCTAACGATCTGAAAATCCAGATTGCAGTCCTTCAACTTATCCATCAGAACATCATGGGGAACCTTGTCAAAAGCTTTACTAAAATCCAAGTAAATGACATCAACCAAATTTCCCCGATCCAGCAAACCTGTTACTTGGTCAAAAAAGGAAACTAGGTTGGTCTGGCAGGACCTGTTGGAGACAAATCCATGCTGACTTCCTTGGATCACCAAATTGTCCTCCAGATGTTTGCAGATCGCTCCCTTTAATATCTGCTCCATTATCTTCCCCACAACAGAGGTCAGACTCACTGGTCTGTAGTTTCCCGGGTCATCCTTCCTCCCTTTTTTGAAGATCGGAATAACGTTTGCTCTTTTCCAGTCCTCCGGGACATCTCCAGTCCTTAAAGAGGTTCCGAAGATGATGGACAAGGGCTGTGCAAGTTCTCTGGAAAGTTCTTTGAGTACTCTCGGGTGCATTTCATCTGGACCAGGGGATTTGAACTCATCCAGTGCAGCTAAATGCCTCTCGACAACCTCTCTATCCATGTTAACCTGCCACCCAGACACTGTCCTTTGGCTACAGCCATCTCTAGACGTGCCTCAACACTTTGACTTGTGGGAAAAAACAGATGTAAAATAGGCACTAAGCCTTTCTGCTTTCTCTGCATCTTTCGTTAGAGTTTGTCCATCCGCACCCAACAGCGGGCCTATTGCCTCCTTTACTTTACGTTTGCTCCTCACGTAACTGAAAAATCTTTTCTTATTACAGTGGGCTTCCCTGGCCAATCTTAGCTCACTCTCAGCTTTGGCCTTTCTGATGATTGATCTACAGTGCCTAGTAACCTGGATGTTTAGATAGAATTTCTTTTGAATTAATTTCATCTCATTGGATCTGGTCTGTCCCTCTGGGGCAAGAGAGAACAATTCTGCTCCATCCTCCATATGGCACCCTTTTAAATACTTGAAGATGGCTATCAGATCCCCTCTCAGTCATCTCCTTTCCAGGCTAAACAGACCAAGCTCCCCCAACCTTTCCTCATATGTTGTGGTCTCCAAACACCTCACCATCTTTGTTGACTTCCTCTGGACACTTTCCAGTTTGTCTACATCCCTCTTCAACCCAAAACAACCCTTTTTAGCCACCGAATCACACCAACTCCATCTCATTCTCACCAAATTCCCTGTTAACCAGCCTCTATAACACATATGTTTTGTCCATGGAGGCTCCATGATTCCAGGCATAGCTTTTTGGGTGGTCAAAGTTTCTGCTCCATTTTTCATCAGTACAAAAGCATATTTTTATCCACTCCAATGTCAATGATTAAGTAAGAATAAGTTATAACTAAGAATAAGTTACTAAAGATTGACTAATTTGAGCTAATTGACATTTGGAGCTATCAGCCAATTAGAGCTATGTCATTTGGGGGAGATTATCTCCCTCACCTTACATCTATTCATATAATCTAAACTGAGTAGAATAATACATTGGGAAGGCGGAGGTTAAAATGATTAAAGGAATGCCAGTAGCTTTACAAAAACAGAATTCCTTAGTGGCCGCTGCTAAGCAACCACCGCTTTCTGAGCTTCTTTCTGTGGGAAAAGGCAGATGGAGGAACAGGGTCCTTTAAGGGCTGTTTCAGCCTGTGAGGAAGACTCAGACGGCTGCTAGATTGCATCAGTTTGGGCAGTTGCCAGACCACATTGAGGAGGGGAGGCACAGAGATCCCTTGTCAATCTTCCCCAATACAATCTGGTGTTTAGGCTCTTGAAGGATCAAGGAAGGGGGAGACTGAAGGATTTACAGATTCGGATGAAGAGGCCTTTTTTGGGTGAAACACATTGGGGATTATTTCGGAGGTTTAAAAACTGAGTACTAAAAAAGTGTTTATCCCCTTATTCTCAGTTACTCATTCTGAAACACCTTCCTTGGGGGGGGGGGGTAATACTGCACACTAACAATATTATAGTTTAATTTTTTTGGTGGGGGGGATGACAAACAGAGTAGGAGAGATGGAAGAGATGCTATGGGGGGGGGGAGACGACAATGGTGGCCACAGACTAGAAAAGTATGGATGCTACATTTCCCCCCATAATACACATCTAAGATCTAACATTTTGTGAACAACGATATCCTCAATACCAAAAGAAAAAATGCAAATGGAGAACTCAGGGCCTTTTCGCACAGGGATCTTTGTTGCAAATTGTTTGCGGAATGAAAAATCGCCATTTAAAATAGTGGAATTCGTCGTTATGCATACCTGCCTTTGTAGTGGAATCAGTTGCGCTTTTTAGCGTTTTAGCGTTTTGCGTTTTTTAGCGTTTTTTAGCGTTTTAGCGTTTAGCGAGGCTTCCGGTCTCGGCAGAAATCGCTAGAAAGGAAGCGCTATTGCCAAGCTCGTCCCGCCCCTGGCCGTCAAGCAGCCAATGGGCAGCCGTTAGCATGCTCCCAAACAGCCCCTTTCCCTTTAAGAAAGGTTTTTTTTTTTAAAAAAACGACCCATAGCAACGAATCTAGGTAGATTCGTTGCTACGGAGAGACCCATCCAGCTGCCTAATGTGAGCTGTCGTTTGATTGTATGATCGTTTGCACGCTGCCTCGAGTGATAAAAAAAAAAATCCCCCCCCCCCTCTCACGGGCCCCATTTTCGGCTGAATTTATTTGTAAAAAATAAAGGGACTTTATTTCAGCAAACGGGCTTTTCAGTGGTTTGTGCTTAGTGACTAAAGGTGAAGGACTGAAGCCAGGGAAGCCTCTAAACAGAAAGAGGCTCGCCGGTGCGTTTATCCCCGCTCGCTCGGAGAAAAAAAAATGGCGATCGCTTCGCCGGAAGTTTGGAGGAGAGAGCCAGGGGGAGGGACTTTGAAGAACCAGCAACAATGGTAACGCACAGGTCTTTAGCGTTACTGTTGCAGATTGGTTGCAGGAGTGTAACGCTATCCGGAGGGTGAATCCACTTTTCTGGATTCCCCTGAAAGCGCCACAACGAAGCGCTTTTTGCTGATTGGTTTCAGGATTGTTGCAGATTGTCTACAACGTCGTGGGTTATGGCAAATTAGTAGCGTTTCCAAATAGCAACCATTCTGCTACTTTGAAGCCGTGCGAAATGGCCCTCAGTGTTTTATGTGATTCTTCTCCAAGTACGGAGGCGTATAAATCTTCTACAAATACTTTAAGATTTTGGACTTACAGCTTCTTTCAACAATATCTCTGATCTGAAAACATTTCACCCAATTTTTTTTTTATATTCAATTTCATCCAGTCTTCTAGGTCCTCTCATCTGTTTGAACTGGATATTATCCATCGTACTGGAAAGTTAAATTTTGAGCAGCGAATCCTCTGCTTTATTATCAAGTGTTTCTTGCTCATCTTTAGTTTCTTTTATTAACTAGTTACCTTATAATTTTGATTCTTCGCATCCTTAAATTCTTCAAAAATATTTTATAGCTGCTGCCCTCATGCTAGCTTCACCTTTGAAATCATTCTATCGTTTGCACCCTGCATTTTCAAAGATTTCAAAATCGCCATTGGCATTGTGAGACTCACAATGGGGGGAAAAAAGTCTTATTTTACCCATAGAAAATGTTTCCTCCTCCCTGTGTCTGGTATCCATCTCAAGCAAGCAATTGACAGAGATCTTTCAGCAGATTATTGCTGATGGAAATGCTCTTCCAACTTAGTGAATCAAGGTCACCAACAGACATAGACTAATTAGTAAAACAAGTAGCTGCAAAGAATTGGAATCAGATACAAGCTGAATAGAAGCTGCACTACGCAAATCTACAAGGACACAGCAACAACAGATGGCAATAATCAGATACCAAGATCTAGAACTATCAGGGGAAATCCCTAAGTGCCCATTGGTGTGGCCAAAACAGCAGCAAACAATGGGTATCAATACCACAATGCAAAACCAGCAGCAAGATCAATATGTGCAAATTAGCCAGCACAAAAGGACCAACAGATGGCAGTAATCAAATACCAAGGCACGGAATTAGCAAAACTGCATTGTGCAAATGAAACCGCAGCAGATGAGAGAAATCAGGACGGGAGTACAAAACCAGCTGCAGGAGCTCTGTATGCAAACGAGCACATGCAAAAATATCAACAGATGGTAATAATCAGATACCAAGGTACAAAATTAGCAGCAAAATCACAATGTGGAAATTAGCAAGTGCATAATAACTACAGGTGACAGGCATCGATACCATAGTATAAAACCAGCAGGCAGAACACTGGGTGCAAATTAGTAGAAGTGCAACAGCGACAGAAAGTTATAGGTAGAGAATAAAATATAAAAAGGGCAGTAGAATCACAAGGCACAATTCAGCACAGTGGACTGGGGTTCAGGTTGTGTTGGAGGTGGATTGTACGGGAACAACACTTGTATGAATGAATGTGTTGTGTCTACTGTTCTGCGAAGGACCAAGCTCGAGGTCCGAATCAGGACTTTAAGTCTGCACAGTGATTGACCAATGCATGGCTAGATCCTGTCTGCCAGATCCAGACAGTTTTAAGGGAAACTGATTAACAGCATACACTGGCTGTGAAATCTATTGTGGGGCTTGTGTATATAAGTTGGGGCTTCTTTGACCCATTCTGCCCACATTGGATAATTCACTTTCAATGCACTTTAGAAGTAGATTATCCTGTTCTGCACTGGAAAATCCAGCTGCAAAAGCACATTGAAAGTGCATTATCCAATGGGTGCAGACTTCATCTTTGGTTCAGTTTTTGCCCTTTGTACCATGCCGGGGTCACAATAAGGAGCTGAAATTAATTCCCAATGTCCTGATCTCAGAACCCAAGGATTTAACATATGGGAGATTTAATGTGGAATGGTCGAGGAGGAATCAAGGAGGGCAACCTGTGCTGGGCCAAGCGTGAGAGGGAATTTTCACACACACGAAATAATGCACTTTCGGTCCACTTCCAAATGCACATTGCATCTGTTTTTTTGGGGGGGAAATGGCAAAATCCACTAGACATGGTTGCTTAAATGAATTGAAGCTGTATTATTAAGCATGTGTGAAAGAAGCCCCAGTCTGAAGCCTAAACATCACATACCTATAACGTCTGCATCTTCTGTTCACTTTGAAGTGAGCACTTAGGGGAAGATTGGCTGGAGCACATGCTGTTGCTGAAATGCCGAATAATACTGTGTTTCAAAACCAAATGAAACCAGTTTAGAACTGATCATATAAATATATCCATCACTGTGTGTTAATATTCCCCGGAGCAATTTTAATTTAATTATGCTGTTTTCTTTGGTTTTCTCGATTTAGCAAACACTGACAAGGTTTATGAAGTATATTTTAATTAATAGTTGGTTAAAAAATGGCTCAGCGCTCCCCGATGGGCCACAAATAGCTTATAAAAAAAACACAGCAATGACACTTGATTGCCTGGAAGATGACAATGTATGACAAGCTCATATTTGGTTAAGAATCTTAAGCTCATAATTAAATCCCTATTTTAGTACCCACTGTTATGTGCTTTAGAAAGAACATTTTAGATTTGGCATGCCCCTGTTTGACTGTCTTCACAGGTACACCTTATGAAATGGGGTTGTCCTTCAATTATTTAAAAGGCAGAAGAATTTGCAATAAGTAAGGCTGATTCTGCCTTACTGCTTCTATGTAGCCTATTATGCATGGCCTCCAAAATGTAGATTTCGGGTCACATGGAAAACATGGAGGGGGAAGACGCGAAGCAAACCGCTTACGCATGGGATGGGACGCAATAGCGGCAAAACCCAGAGTAACCAATTATGCAAACGGCGACCCCGGTGCCGCTTCTGGTTGTGCTCCGATCACCCAGAAGCCCCGCTTTCTTCTGCGTTTCGCTTTTTCTGTGGCATAACCGAATCTGCGGCCGGTTGCAGCCGGCGCCGTGCGTTATCGGTGATTTTAGGTGACGCCATTCCACCCCGAATGCGGACCTTCCCCTCCATACATAATGGGCCTGTGGCAGACAATGTCAAAGTATACTTGGGGTTCCCAGCAATGGCCCATGAGACCTTTGGACAATGTTGAACGAAAGCTTGGAATCTTCAAGGATGTTGTGATGAACGTTATTGAAAGATGGGAAGTGCATCAATGTTATTGAAAATTAGGAAGTGCATCAAGCATCTCGAAGACACACAAGACATTTTGATAGGATTTTAAAAAATCCTGCTTATTCCCTCATTTATCTCCATTCTTCCTCTCACAATAAAAGACCTATGAAATAGGCTAGGCTGAAAGAGCGTGACCAGCCTAAGGTAATCTGGAAAGATTGTAGGGTTACCAGGTCATTTGGACTATCCAGCAAAAAATGGGAATGAATTTACTAGGAGTTGGGAGGGAAGAAGCCATAAATGAAGATAATGTGCTATAAACATGTGGAAGTGACACAGATACATCAGCGATATTGGGGACAAAACTCTGCTCTGCAGCCAAAACCTCTACGGTAGGATTAGCTTCTACCATAGAGTTTTGCCCCCAAATCAGAGTGCCCCCCTGATGTTACCGAAATGTCAATTTCAGGTGACATGTTGCATTTATTTCCAGCTTCTTGCCTGTTTTAGAAGGCTGGTGGTAGAGAGGAGTACCTGGAAACAGGGGACCCCCTGCCCCACTGGAGAATCTACATCCTTGCATGATTTTATGACAGAGCAGGAATTTCAAACCCTGGTGTCCCCCAGTCCTAGAATCTCCCAGAATTGCCACTGATCTCCAGACATCAGTTTTGGTGGTGAACATGGCAGCTTGGGATGGTGAAGTCTCTGGAGCTATATCATGCTGAGATCCTTCCCCTCCCCTAACCTTCCTTCTCCAGGATCCACTCCAGGGATTTCTGAACCCAGAGTTGGCAACCCTAAGGGGAACTGATCTCTTTACTCTGGTGGGCAGCTTAAACTCTAGAAGTCCATCCCCCATCCTCACATTGGTGACCCTATGTGATACAGTTTTAAGCACTGTAAATTCTGGCAACTTTCTCCCTACATAAAACAAATGGGAAAAGTCACCTGAATTGCCTCTGCAAATGGATTGGTCACATTTTACCTTAATTGTATGATGAGCAGGTTCGATTGCTTGTTCTTTTCCACCATGTTGATGGAGAGTCAACTCTATGAATGGAACCATTTAGAACTTCTTTTTAAATAAACTGCCATGGCATGTAATCAGCACGATTTGACCTGTTTTTGCAGGAAGGTTATTTTATCGAATAACCTTGTTTTGGAGCACGAAAATGAACTAAAACGAAATGAGCCTGGGGATATCAGCTCTAAGACAGTCTAGTCCTTGTCTAGCTTTTATGCTCTGAAAAAAACCCAGGCGAACTCAACAGGGTCACCAAACCCTCCAGGCATTCCACCATTTTTAGAGAGCTAAAAAGTAAAATGAAACCAGCCCATTAGTCAAAAGGCACAGGAAACTTTTGCTCACTTTAATCTTGTAAGCGCTCCTTTGCTTCCAAAAGCACAAGGAAGGGGGAGAAAGGGACAATAGCATGACTTGAGAAGGTTTTGCACAGACGCTTCTGTTACTGTCCTCAGTTCTCGCCTGCTATTTTCCCCCCTATTCATTTAGGTAAAGATTAAAACAAAACAAAAAAAATCAACGAACTGCAATTATATAAGCTGCTAAACCCTTTCTTGTTAATTTCACAGGGTTTAAGGCAAAGGTGCTTTGCAATGTCACCGGAGAATGGTGACAATATTCATACAAAAGGACAGGACCAAAATGATTTGATGTCACTTACAATGATATAAGGAATGTCGTCCTTAAGGTGACAGATTAGGAACTGGAGACTGACTGAGACTGACATGGAAGGCATATCGAGGGAAGGGGAAATTCTTTGGGGAAATTTCTGAGCAGGGATGCTCAACATCCTGCCTTCCTTCCTTCTTCTTACTTTTCCACAGAAACAATTTCCAAAGTGTTCTAGTAGACTAGGAACATTCCTGTGCCCTCTGGCACTTTACCACCCAAAGTAGTGCCCCTCATCTTGGATCACATGCCCAATATGAGGGGCATTACACCCTCTTTTGTCTCCGTTCTACCACCAGAGACTCCAACAATCTAAGATTCCAGAGAGTCCATAGTGGGGCAATGGGGAGAGGTGTGGGCCTGATATTAATTTTCCTAGAAAGCATTTCCTTGGGGCAGTTTGGGGGGCTGTAACTTGGACCCTGTAAATCCAATCCTCAGTAAATGTGAAGGAATGTTAGAGAAGAGTCAGCTGGAGGTTCTCTGTATGTTTGCAGTCCCTAACATGCCAGGGGGCTGTTCTAATTAACCACAAACCTCACACACTGAAACGGTTTGTTGCACCTCTTGAAGTTCACGATGGTTCGTGGTTCACAAACTGGACATGCCACAAACCACAAACTGAACTGAACCTCATTTTCCTACTTAATGACCATAACTAACCTCCACTTGAGACCCTGAAGAACCACTGCCAGGTTGAGCAGACAATCCTGACCATGACAGACCTATATTCTCATGGTAAAACGTCTTCCAATGTGTCCACATGGCCCTAGATTGTCTAACATTAATAAAGTATTATGGAGAACATACTGCATTGTCTCCGCAGCCATCAGATGGTTCCTTTTGTATTACCCTGTCAATATGTCATACACTGAATGAAGCATGGCATAGCCCAATCTTGTCAGATCTTGGAAGCTAAGCAAGGTTGGTACTTAGATGGGAAACCCCTAAGGAAGATTGCGGAGGAAGCTAATGCCAGAACATGGGCTCTACCTAACTTATTTGCAACTTGATAGCATTTATGTACATATATTCTGAAGCAATGTTATTAAATTAGTCCTTCAAAGAACTTTACATAGAATGGGATAGAACTGCATTTTCCGTGGTGCAACCTAATTCCCCCCCCCCCACTTGGTGGGAAGAATTAAATCATGGAAAATCTGACCTTATTTCCAAGATCCTGCATCACAAGAAACAATAGGATGTTTTGTAGCATAGTCGCTAGAGGACAATATCACCATCACCAAAGAGTAACAAGTAAATTCTTCTGTTTATTTTCTTAGTTTATTCAGCATCTCCTTTTCTCACAGACTCCTAGTCCATCTTTTCTTTAATGTATGCTGAACTTATAAGGTGGACAGTTTATTTTCTGTAGAGAATCCAGAGGATAAATTATTGGAAGTGGCAATGTCTGATACATAAGGAAGAAGACTGGGAGGGGAGCACCAAGAAGACAACTCGGTAACATAATGAAGACACCTTTTCTATCTTGCTGCACTTTATCTTATTACTAGTAAAAAAGCCCATTGCACTTTCAAATGCAATGGGCGCTAGCAATGGGCTCCGCCGGCCGAGAGAAGGTGGCCAGGCCCACCCCCCACCCGAGGCTCTCTGGAGCCTTCTCTCGGCCGGCGTAGCGGCCTCGCAGAGTCTACGATGCTGCGAGGCTGCTCCGCCGGCCGAGAGAAGGCTTCCCGGGCCACTCACCGAGGCGCTCCGCCATATTCCCTGGGCGGGTGAAGCAGCCAATGGGGAGCCGCGCAAAGCGCGGCTCCCCAGTGGCTGCTTGGGGCGGGATTGACACTCGGAGGGGCCAATCAGGAGCCGCCAATTTCTATCTATTTTTAATCAGGTTGTACACCATTATTGTCCATCATTGCTGTGTGTTATTTACTCTGCCAACAGAAATCCGTGATGAGTATGAATGTTCTATTCTGGAGTATTCCAAGACGAACACTGGAATTACACAGTTAGATCCTTACAGGCCACATAGTGAACAGAGAATTGAGGAGATAAATAATGTACTGTAGTCTAAGAAGAGCAGGATGCTTGTTTTAGTCTAAATTTTCAAATGCTTGTTTTCTACCTTCCCAACCTGTGTATCCTTAAAGTGCTGTGTTATCTATTAGGAGTAAAAATATATAGAAAGGAGAAGAGCTGGTTTTTTGTACCCCTCTTTTTACTACCCCTCTCAAAGCAGCTTACAATCACCAACCCTTCCTCTCCCTACAACAGACACTCTGTGTGGTAGGTGAGTCTGAGAGAGCCCTGAGAGAACCGTGACAGGCCCAAGGCCACCCAGCTGCCTACTTGTGGAGGAGTGGGGAATCAAATCAGATTCTGCAGGTTAGAGGACACTGCTCTTAACCACTACACCAAGCTGGAGGTCCTTCGGTAGGAAAGAGGGGAATGGTAATATAAAGTGAAAACACAGAACAGACTGCTAATGACTAAAAACACAGATCAACTGGCCAGTTTACTTATGTCAACAAAAGGAACACCAGAAATGACAATGATTAACGTTATTTCTTTATGAAGACCGAAAGCAATTCATATGGCATGTTTTGTAAGGTTTGGTTCTTTCATTGTTACCTTATTTTGTTCTTTATAAGAGAACTTTGCTCTAAATATGTGTGGCACTTTAATAACTGCTCAAAAATACACCATGTTGACCCCCCAAAAAATGAGATATTGATGAGGGAATGAAATTGAACCCGCATATTTCTACCCTGTTACTCTCAAGGCATATTTCTAGTTGAGCAATCAAAGCCTGATCAAAAACTTCAGAGTTTTTGCATTGAGGTAGTATTAATTTGAAAAAAAAAAAATTCTGTCCGCTGAGGTTCCACTTCAGAAAGAGATACAGAACAAATACTATCGTCACTTTATAATTAGTGTTCTTTTGCCCTGTTGGGTTCTTCTCCCAGAGAAATCCTATGCAGAGTTACTCAAGTCTAAACTCCCTCAAATCAATTGGCTTAGACAGTGTAATGGTGCCTTGGATTGCACTGCTCGACTGCTATTTCCCCTTCTTCAGAGCTCTGTCTTTCTTTTTCTCTGTGTGTCTTGATTGAGAGGATACAGAGTCTCTTAAAAGTTCATTTGAGTCCCAATCACGCTATTAACGATACCTCCGGGATCATGTGTCCTTTCTTCAGGCAATACAGTACAAGGTTATTCTTGTTAACAGTTAACGGCTGGCAGTGAAAGTCAAGAACATACCAAGTTCAAAATGGATTCTGTCTTTCAAACTAATCCTGTAATTACTCCATGGATTACTCAACATTAGACTCTCTCCCCCAAATTATTCTGTGTTTTTAAACTTTGATCAGCTTAGTCAAGAGAGATTGTGTTTTCACTGCAGCCAGTGACAGGACTGCCTCCCCTCAAGTTCCTATGTTCTGCCTTCACTTTCTGAGTTCCGAAAGAGAATTATTTTTTTAAAAACGAACCAACCTTGGGCATTGCAACTGAAGAAGCATAATTTATCATAGTATCATAGAGTTGACAGTTGGAAGCTGTGAAAGTTGGACCATAAGGAAGGCCGAGCGTCAAAGAATTGAGGCTTTTGAACTCTGGTGCTGGAGAAGACTCTTGCATGTCCCTGCAAGGTGAACAAACCGGACTGCAAGGTGGACTGCAAGGTGAACAAAGCGGTCATTCCTAGAGGAGATCAGCCCTGACTGCTCTTTAAAAGGCCAGATCCTGAAGATGAAACTCAAATATTTTGGCCACCTCATGAGAAGGAAGGACTCCCGGGAGAAGAACCTAATGCTGGGAGTGACTGAGGGCAAAAGAAGAAGGGGACGACAGAGAATGAGGTGGCTGGATGGAGTAACGGAAGCAGTCGGTGTGAACTTAAATGGACTCTGGGGAATGGTAGAGGACAGGAAGGCCTGGGGGATCATTGTTCATGGGGTCATGATGGGTCAGACATGACTTCAGCACTTAACAACAACAACAACAAATCATAGAGTTGGAAGGGGTCATACAGGCCATCTAGTCCAACCACCTGCTCATTGTAGAAGCAGCCGAAGGCATGCATGAGAAGTATCTGTCTAACCACTGCTAAAGACTGCCAGTGAGGGGGAGCTCACCACCTCCTTAGGTAGTAGATTCCACTGCTGAACTACTCTGACTGTGAACGTTTTCCCTCTGATATCTAGCTAGTACTATTCTCCATGTATTTTAAAACCATTACTGTGGTTCCTATCCTCTGCTGCCAACAGGAACCACTCTCTGCCCTCCTCCAAGTGACAACCTTTCAAATACTTAAAGAGAACAATCTGTGCCCTCTCAACCTCCTCTTCTCCAGGCTGATCATTCACAAGTCCCTCCACCTTTCCTCATACGGCTTAGTCCCCAGGCCCCATCATCCTCGTCTCTCTCTTCTGAACTCTCCTGGCAAGTTGGAAGGAACTGTTTAGCTCCTCCCTAATGTCAAGCAAAAAGTTTCCTCCATGTGTCTTAGCTGAAGGTATTAAGTTTGGTCCAGCTTCCTTAGAATGTTGAGGAGCAAAATGCCCCGTAGGTCATCTAATTCAGGGGTAGTCATCTAATTCAGGGGTAGTCAACCTGTCGTCTGCGGACCACTAGTGGGCCGCAAAGGCCTTTGTGATGAGGCGCCACACCTGCCTCTCCCCCCCCCCACAGAGAAAAGCTCACCAGGCCGTGAGAGAAGCGGCTGCCAAAGTGACCACTTCACTCACGGCCCAGCTACTGTGAGAGCTGGGGGGGGGGAGATGCAGGCGCGGCCACTGGCACGCCGGCGGGCACAAACGCGCATGCGTGGATCTCCCGCGCATGCGCATTTCGCCCCCTGGTGGTGAAACTGTGCATGCGCGGAGCTCCTGCGCATGCATGTTTTCACCACCAGGGGCGCTAACACGCATGCGCAGCGCCCGGGGCCTCTGGCTCTTCACCACCCCCGGAGGCAGTCCTCAACCTTAAAAAGGTTGGGGACTGCTAATCTAATTAACTGTGCGTGACCCTTTAAGGAAAGGCTGTGTCTTAGTGCTACAGCATCTGTTTTGCATGCAGAAAGTCCCAGGTTCAATCCTCAGGTTCAGTTCTTTCCAGTGGAAGGAATCAGATGGCAAGTTAACATGAAATACCTTTACCTAAGACCCCAGAGAGTCAGTGCCAGTCACGACACCTAATACTGACTTTGATAGATCAAGTTCTTTTCTTGTCTACATCATCTCACTGGGAGCAGTGCAGTATTTCTACAGTTGAAAGATTTTATTGTATCTATTTCCCTTCGTGGAGTTCACTTTAACATGATCAAACAGAACAGATTAACTTCTTTCCTTAGCTTGGGCCAAAGACTACAAAATTGGAATTTCTTGCTCATGATATTATTATGTTCCAATTGGCCATGTATAAGGAAGCAAGATTTGCATAGCCTGCTAGTTTTTTCTCATTTCCCTGCTCTACATGACATTTGAAACAAATGAGTGAATAGGTATAGGGAGGAGATGGAGAAGAAGAAGAAGAGGGTTTGGTTTTTTTAACCCTGCTTTTACCCTAAGGCAGCCTTTCTCGACATTTTTACCATGGGGAAACCCCTGGAACATTCGTCAGGCTTCAAGAAACCCCAGAAGTGGCACCATTGTGCACAATTTGATGGGGAAGCATAGCTATGTAGATGCCCACCAGGGGTCCCTCTCCAGACCTATAATTGACCATTTTGGGAGGGGTTTGGTGGTCATATCTCTTGATAAATGTTCAACAAATTTAAAAATAAACAATAATTAACTCCCACCCACTTGGGAAATCCTTCCAGAGCCATCAAAACCCCCCATGAAACTCTGGTTGAGAAAGCCTGCCCTAAGGAGTCTTAATGTGGCTTACAGCTGCATTCCCTCCCCTAACAGTCACCATGTGAGATAGGTGGGGCTGGAAGAGCTCTGAAAGAATGGTGAGTGGTCCAAAGTCACCCAGCTGGCTACAAGTGGAGGAGAGGGGATTCAAACTGGGTTCTTCAAGTTAAGAGTCCACCGCTCTTAACCACTACACCAGGGGTAGTCAACCTGTGGTCCTCCAGATGTCCATGGACTACAATTCCTATGAGCCCCTGCCAGCAAATGCTGGCAGGGGATCATGGGAATTGTAGTCCATGGACATCTGAAGGACCTCAGGTTGACTACCCCTGCACTACACCACACTTGTATAAAACTGGAGAAATCACATTTCTTAACTTCTCCCTTGTTCTAATTGGAGGTTAAGCACCAGAGGTGGTGCTGATGAAGGATGATGCCACAAGGGAAGAAAGAAATAGAACAGAATGTGCTTCAAATTGGCACATATAAGGGCGAAAAAAAATCAGAGTATGCCATGAAGTCTAGGCTTATGAGATCATCTGGTACAAAAATTACATTTGTTTGGATTTTCAGATAAACTCGGACCTTTGCCTACCATCTCTGCAAACTCTCAAGCTCTGTAGCTGAAATGGGATTATTTGAAGCCCATATGAGTGGCAGGAATGAACTGATCATGCACCTAAGATGGAGGGGAAAGAGAAAGGCCAGTGGTATGTAGGGTGGATAAGCAAAAGGCTTTCTGGACTTGTTAAAGTTTAAAACAAACAAACACAGAGAAAGCAACTATTATCCTGAAAGAGCTTTGAGGATATTTTATGATACGGTTGGCTTTTATCTCCCAAATTTTATTATTTGCTTTTATTCTCCCCCTCTTTTAACAACTGGCTGTTTTATTTTAACTCACTGTTCTGTTTTATGGTTGTTTTATTTTTAACTCACTGTCCTGTTTTATTGTTGATGCCTCTTAATATGCAGCTTTTATTTTGGTTTACTGGAGTATTGACACTGCCTTGAGTACCCTTACTGGGTCAGAAAACTGGCAATATAATAATGAAATAGCATTATATGTGGCATGAGTGGTGAGGATCTCCCCATGAGAACTAAATCTTATTTTAACAAAATTACCCCATTGTACTAAAAGACAATAAAGACCCCCTATATATTGGCAAGTAGAAATCCAAGGACTATGTCAGCAGTAGCCAGTATCTCTCCACCATAATTCCTTAAAGTAATAAAGATTCTTATTCTGCTGCTCAAGATCATTGGATCAAAGCAGTCTTAATATGGGAAATCCTACAATGCCCATGCAGTGTTGTGGTTATGAGTTGTGGCCACCTATCTGGAGAACTGGGTTTGATTCCCCATTCCTCAAAATGCATTGAGTTAGGTGACTTTGGGCCAGTCATAGTTCCCTCAGAGCTCTCTCAGCCCTCCTACCTCACAGTGTCTCTGGTGTGGGGAGAGGAAGGGGATGTGATTGTAAGCCACTTTGAGACTCCTTTGGGTAATGAAAAGTGGAGTATAAAAACCAACTTTTCTTCTTTCTTAAGGAAAGCTAAAGGATCTTGATCATTTCTTCTGGCATCTGATAAGTTAGAAGTATTTTCCAAATGGGAAGGGGGGAAAACAATACATGTTCAGGGTACAAAGTATGCAGGGTAAAGCTACAGTCCAAACATCAATTACATGCAGTCTTTTCCATAAGTATCATACCACATAAAATGTATCATACCACATAAAAAGAAGGGTACTTCTGATGATGTGCCAATACTCTGATTGGCCCTCAGGGGAGAGAACCCTCTCCAGTGAGGGCCATTCAGAGGGGCTGGTCTGCTATTGGGGAGCACTGAAGGGCCTCTGATTGTTCCTCACTGGGAGGACCCTCCTCTACTGATGGCCAATCAGTAGTTCTTCTCTGTCCCCTCCCACTTCCCTTTACCATGGAGAGCTGGCAGGAGTTAAGTCATGTAGCTCACCACAACCAGCCAGTGCACCTCCTCACTGCTGGTGGGGGGATGCATGCATGAGCTGCCTCATTCACAGAACCCTCATATGTGTCTGCCACCTCCTCCACCGAGACCCATCTGGCCTTCTCAGGTCCCTGCAGTGGCAACAAGGTACCAGAGTCTGGCACAGCCTCTGCAGAGAATGCTTCAACCTTTCCCACCCACCAACAATGGTGAGGGTGGCTCTGTTTGTCTCACCCACTTCACTCCAACAATGGCACCTGTACAACTGGTTCACACTCCCTGCACCCACACCCATGCTCTCCGCACCATCTTCACCATGGGGGGCTTGCAGGGAGGGCCAAACACTCCCTCTGTGGCCACCTCATGACTGCTGAGTGGTGGAAAAGGACACCCACACTACCCCTGCCATTCCATCCCTCTCCATGGTGTCCTCACCATGGAGGGGGGAGGGTCCACCACAGTCCCAAGCCTTGGAGCTGTTGACAGATGGTGAAAAAACCTTATCCCCTGGATCCATGATTCACCCACAGACAGCTGCCGGGGGGAGGGGTGCCCTGTACCCTGCACATTTTAAAATTGGACTTCTCCACTAGTGTTCAGCAATATGGCGTCTTCAGTATGAACTCTCAAAGAATGCTGCATAGTTGATCTGTGTTACCAGTAGACAAAACTCCAAGGGAGAGGGTTATCCACTCACAAGATACAAGACTGTTATTACAGACTGCTGGAAGGAATTTAGTTGCAATTCAAACAAAATATCATTATGGATGTCTGGCAACCTATGAAAATGCTACAGTTGTATGATGAGAAAGAGACCAGCTGTGTCATCTGGTGCTGATGAGAAAATAATAGCATCTCATGTGTGTGCAGAACTCTTTTCTTACATACACACAGAAAAGAGATGTTTTGAGGTTTATCATCTGAATGCATTATATTGTAAAGCAGCTTAGTATTTTGTGATTAGCAAAGATGGCCCACAATTCCAGGCCCACAATTCCAGGCTGGTATGATTTCTGCCTGTATGTCACGACCAGCCCAAGGGGAAGAGTACAGTCCTGTTTTAACAGTGAGGGAGCATGTAAACTTTTGAAGGAATTGCACAACTTTGAGAAGCATTTCATAAGTTATATGAAAAATAAAGGTCTGATGAATTAGCTGTTGTGTGTTTACAGGCTTGTGTGGCTGTGGTCTGGTAGTTTTAACCCCTGACATTTCGCCTGTAATGTCTTGGCTTCTTCAGAGGTAGGATACAGAAGGATGGGAATCTCTCCATGTTGAATATTTCCCATTAGCATCAATGTTGTTCTATTGGTTCATCCATCAAGGATCAAGCTGTGTCAAGTTCTCAAGCCCTGCTGGGCCACATGCCAGTCCATCTTCTAAGATGCTCTTCCATTGTAGCTAAGCTGTGTCACTTCTCCAGTATCTAGATGCAAACAGAAAATATTGGCCCATCTTTATCCTCTTGGCATTGCTGTCAGCTACAGATGCATTTTAAATGAGATGACTGGTTCGTAACAGCTGGTCGACATTATGCAGATGAGGATTTGGCTTCCCCCACTCAGCTCTGAAGAAGATGAGCTGACCTAGCAGGTGGTCAAGTGGTCAACCACAGTACAGAAAAAGAACAGACGTGTGGTTTGGGAAGCATCCAAGGTGCACTGTGTAAAAGAAGCCATTCAAGAGAAAGGGATTTATGGTGGTGGGGGGGGGGGGAGGATATCATTCTATTGAGCTTGGTAAGCAGGTATGTGAGCTTGTCTCCATGTCATGAATTCAGCACAACTGGGTGCAATGAATATTATGGTCAAAAGAGTGGGGGAAATTACTTTGTGGTCCTGCTTGGACATCTCTTTTGACCTGATGATTCACAATTTTCTTCTCAGCTATGAATGAAATAACATTCCAGGCCTTGTCACATTGACTCCATCTGTTGAGACTAAAGGAAATGTGCATTTTCATTTTTCCATGCCTTCACAAAGTCTTCCGCTATGTCACAGTTTGCCAGGAAATGGAAGAAATTAGCAAATCAGCTGTGGATAGCATATGCTCCAGTGTTCAAAGGTTTCTTCTTCCATACGCAACATCCTTTCTTGATACTGAAGTCCAAGTCAGAGGAATTCTCAGTGATAGGGCACTTCACAAGAATCCTGGGTGATGGATCAACACTGTACAGTGGCTCCGACTGAAGACAGGAACTCTAGAAGGGAAATAAGTAGAGGTGCTGAAAAACCTACCACCAAGGGGAAATCCTTATTCAATGAACTAATTGAATCATCTATCAAATCAGCATCTTGATAATGTGACTGGAGGCTCCAGCTGGGCCATAAACAAGGACAGTTGTTATCCAGGGTGGATAACATTACAAGTAACAGTGTTAAAGTTTTATACAACGAATCAACTGCCTCTGTAAAGCTGAGGCCCTGAATTCAAAGAGTTGCCTGTGTTTGTAAGAGGTGTTAGATCTGTGAGTTCAGAGACCAGGACTCTGGGAGTTCATTTCCACTCTTTATTGTGACCCCAGCTAGATAGTAAAAGAGGCAAAAACTGAACTGAAGGGGAAAAAACCAAATACCCAAATATATACCACTGGGGACAATAGAATATTCCCTCCAGTGATCTGACAGTTTGGATCTAGCTATGTGATGGCCAATTACATTTGTAGGATTACGATCCTTCCTTGAACCTAAAGCAGGTACTTGGCAGGACTACATACACAACACATGATACTAAGTCTTTGGATTCAGTTAGAATTTTGTTAGTCCTAAACTGGATGACTCAGGCGACCCTGATGACTCAGGTGACCCAAATCACATGAGCTAAGAAGAGTCAACACTGGTTAATGCTAAAATGAGAGACTTCTGACATAGTCCAGGGCTGAATCTGCATGGAGCTTTTATTCCAATCCCAGGTCGATTCAGTCCCTGCCTTATCTACTGAATGTGATTTCCATTTTGATTTTGTCCAATTTAAATTTTCCCTCTGCAACAAACATGATTGATCTGGAGTGATCCTAGCTTTTTCCTGCAATATCCTAGAGTTGATATAACCCTCAATATTTGAAAAATTAGTGTGAGAAAGCATGAGAAAGCATGCAGAGTTCTGCCTGTTCCGAATTTGCTGCTGAACTCCGTGGTAGAGAAGCCCTGATTGGCCAAGCTTCGGTTCCTCATTCCCCGGCTGCAAGCTTGCCTTAAAGGGAAACCCCTAACTTCTCTCAGTAGAAATTTGCCTCTTGTTTTTTTTCTACTTCCTCTGCTGTCTCCAATCCTCTCCTCCCCCCCCCCTTTCAAGAAAAGAAAGAGACTCCTGCTGTGCTTGGCTCCCCCCTCCCCTTCTGAGCTTCCCTAACCACCTGCAGAACGTTTTTCTGTTTCAATGGAGAGGGGGGGGGGAGAGGAAGACCTGAGTACAAATCAATCTGGATTCAGCAGGATCCACAACAGAATAAATAAAGTAAGTGCAGATTCAGCCCAGGGCTGCTATTCAGATGCTGGCAATGGCAAGCCATTCTGTTCATTGACTTGGAAACCCAGTGGGTTCCGAATGAATGGGAAAATGATGGCATTTTCTACAAGCAGAATTCTATCCATAGATGACAGACATTAATTAAAAAACTCTTAAATGTGTAATGTGCTGCTAATGTGTTGGTTATTCTTAGTGTTTAATTTGTAGAATTTTAAAATGTAATTCACAAAGTTTCTATGTATTTTTAATATGTTGTAAACCTCCTTGTGCCCAATATGAGAGAGGCTGTCTAGAACTGGAGTTTCTGTCCAAAGAGTACACTTTAGCTTTGTTTACTACAGAGTTTATTTCCACGTCTGTTCCCCTAACTTTTATGTGGTAGAGTTCAAAAAATATAAGGCCGAACAGTTTGCTAGTCCTTCTCAGATATTGGGTTTACTTGTAACATTTGTTGTAGAAAATGAAAATATTTGTACTCTTACATTTCTGCTTCTAGAAACATTTGTTTTTATTTAGATTCTTATTCTTCTCTGCCTTAGTGATTCATTGAAACACTCAGTACAAATCTTGGCTGGAACAAACCACTCAGCATTGTTGGCTAGGGTGAGGGAAAGTCATAGCGTGGGATATGACTGGAAGGTTTTTATCTGAACATGCTGGAAAACTGGGCAAATGAGAACAAGTTGCAATTCAATAAGAAGTGCAGAGTTCTACACCTGGGTCACAAAAATGAGAAATATGCATACTGGATGAAAGATACACTTCTGAGTAGCAGTGTGTGTGAAAGTGAATTGGGGGTACTTGTGGACTGTAAGATAAATATGAGCAGACAGTGGTGGTAAAGAAGGAAAATGCAGTCTTGGGCTGTAACAACAGAGACATCGTATTGAAATTGCAAGATGCCATTGTTCTGTTGTATACTGCATTGGTCAGAACTCATCTGGAGTACTGTGTGCAGTTCTTAAGGCCTCATTTCAAGAAGAACTTGGACAAAATTGAGAGGGTTCAGAGGAGAGTGATGAGAATCACCTGGGGCCTGGGGACCAAGCCCTATGAGAGAAGGCTGAGGGACCTTTGAATGTTCAGCCTGGAGAAAAGGAGGTTGAGAGGGGACAGGATTGCTGCCTAAGTATTTGAAAGATTGTCACTTAGAGGAGGATAGGGGAAGGTTCTTGTTGGCAATAGAGGATGGGACCCACACTAATGGGCTTAAACTACATGGAGAATGATATCGGCTAGATATCAGAGGGAAAAAATCACAATCAGAGTTTACCAGCAGTGGAATTGTCTTCCTAAGATGGTGCTGAGCTCCCCCCTCACTGGCAGTCTTTAAGCAGTGGCTGGACAGATCTTATCCTGGAGCTTATCACCACTGGTCTCTTAAAGCTCATTGGACTCAGTTTAAAAAAAGCCATCTGCATCTGACCCTGAATTCCACTTTGATACTGCTCAGGTTTTTTCTCCCATCTGCACAGCTGAGGATTGACTCTGCAGTCACATTACTTATTCCCCAGCATATGCCTCCAGCATGGACATTACGCCAAGGTCTCTGCTGCTTGGTTGGCTCCTGGCAGCAGCAGACCCTTTCATTTCTGGTGCTGCCTAAATTCTGACTGAGTTAAGCTGTTTTCCCTAATGTACAAGTCCTCTTTAAGTAATGTGAAAATCACTTGTACAAGAAAGAGTTAAAGATCAGCCCACACATGCTTCACCAGGGGTGGGGGTGGGGGAAACTGGTTGCTCTCTCTTTGCAAGCTTGGAAATTTGTTTCTTAAAATGAGGAGAAGACATTGCCTGCTTTTCTTTGGAAAAAAAGTGAGAGAAAACACCAGAGAATCTGGCATAGAGACTTTGAATGCAATATGTCTCAGGTGGTTTATCAGTAAAGACTTTTGAAAAGTGTCCCCTATACACACACACTTTAAAAAAAATAATAAAGTGTTAAGCATCTTAACTTTAAAACAAGAAGCACTGAAATGCAAAATGCAAAGCCCGGAAGAGAACACCCAGCTCCTGCCATTAAACCAATAAACAGAGACCAACTAACAGTTCAAACAAATGGAGGGAGGGGGAGAAAAAACTCTTGGCAATCCAAGTTTTCTTATTAGCATGCTGATTTAAGTGCTGCGATCAGGAGGATAATATCCGAGAAAGAACATAGGCGCAGAGGGCAGGAACAGATGTGAATAGAATGAGGACTAAAGACATACTGCTTCAAATAGAAATTTAATTATGAATACAGACAGGAACCTGAATGCTTTAGGACGTGGCCCCCAACCTTTTTATAACTGGGGATTGGTCAACACATAACAATTTTACTGAGGCCCGGGGGGTGGGTAGTTTTTTGCCGAGAGACATTGCCGCCACCTGAGTCCCTGCTCCACTTGCTTTCCCACTGGTGCCCCTGACTTCACACTGCCCGCTGGGGGGCACTGCCAGCAGCAGCTGCACAGTGCCACACCGAGGGGAAGCCCCAGCCTTGGCGGCTGCTGGAAAGCAACAAAGGTGAGTCGGCGGCACAGTGGCAGGGCAGCCCCTGAGGCAGCAGCCAGGGAGGAGGACAAAGAGGAGCCACAGCCCAGTACCGACTGATCTATGGACTGGTACTGGTCCCCAGGCTGTGGGTTGGGGACCACTGCTTTAGGTGATCCTGCATTGAGCAGGGGATTGGACTAGATGGCCTGCATGGCCCCTTCCCACTCTATAATTCTAATGCTAGGCCTCAAGCTGAGGCATTCTAGTGCTCCACTCCTTATGGTGATCCATGTTTGGCCCCTGTCCAAAGAACATGTGAGGGAGGGAGAAGCCTTAAATGTGACTTGCTGCTCTCACCCCTTTCTGTTGCACTGACGAACCATTCCCCTCTTCTCCTTTCTCTTTTCTCTGTCCTGACAGGTTCACATAAGCACAGGCCTGTTTTTTTTTTTTTTCCTCCCCAGCTTAAAAGCTTTTCTGAGGAGATTTACAAAAGCGATGCCACTTAGTGTTTACTTCTGCCAAAGGATTTTATGGAGCTGTAATCTAAGGTTCTTGTTTCCTCAAGGTCACTATACAATCATCATAGATTCTGGATCATAAACCATACCTGGGTGAGAGAGCAGAACAGTCATGCATTACACAACTGACAAAACTGGCAAAAGACAAGGCATTATTTTAGGCGCTGAATATTGTCACACTAAGCATATTTGTTGGCTGATACAGAAGGCAGGAAAGGGGTGATTCAGAGTGGTAATTTGCAGAGAATTCGAAACATCGTAGTACTTGCTTCCATAATGCAGGCTAATAAGAAAAGAACTGGCAAGATCTGAGGGAGGCAGTTTCCTTCTCAATGCTAAATGATGTTTATAAGTAATTTTCAAACTAACATCTGGAGGGAAAAAGTGAAACCCATTGCATTGGAGGTAGATTATTACCCCCAACCAAATTCCAATCATTTGAAGACAGAAAAGGAAAACATCTAAAAATATATATTTTTTAAATATTGGGATATTTTTTTCTTCCCCCTGCCAATTAAAATACCTTTCGATGGAAGTGATGGGTCATTAAGAAGGTTCATCACATTTTCATATCTCCTTGGAACACCTTAAAACATTCCTGGATCAGTGTTTTAGGGGGAAACTTTGGGCTAACTTTTTACCCCATTACATTGTATACATTGGTGCTAAAAGCTATCCTAATGGCAAAATGTATATTTTCAACTCCTACTTGTTTTTGCTGTACAAAACAGCTGCCCCCCCCCCCCGGGTGTGACTAGTAAAGAGAACCATCTCAATCTCCTTCCTTGCCCCTCCGGTAGTGGGGGTGGGTGGGTTCCCCCCACCCACCCACACACACACCATGTTCTGTGATTTTATGTCTTTTAATGGGGGTTTTCATGGGTTTTATCGGACATTTATTTCCTCCATGAGCCGACTTTGGGAGTGGTGGGAAATAAATCTAATAATAATAACAACAACAACTATCTGAGGCTGTATTTTAGGGATTACATTAACAACTGTACAGGTGACAATGTCATATGAGGAAAATGTTCTAGAGACACTTTTCTCAGCATTCCATGCAAAATAGGCGCAACCAGGGTAGCTAATTTACCCAAACATTATTTTCATGGTTAAAGCAGGTTAAAAATGTCCATCATGTAATTATTACTCTGCAATGTAATGTGTAAACATCAACAACATGCTTCTCAGAAAACAGAAACATCTCTCTCTGGATCAGTTATTTAAGTTCAAAGTGAAAGTGTCCTCAACCTGAAATAAAATTTGTTTATCCACTAAGAGTATGTTTTCCCCCACTCCAATATATGTTTATGCATGTGCTCTCAAGGAACAATGAATGCATAGTGACCCCATAAAGGGGCTTTCAAATTAATTGAGATGCAGAGGGGGGGGGTGACATTTCTTTCCTCTACAGAACTTTCCTCAGTGGTCTCCCATCCAGGTATTGACCCTGCTTAACTTCAGAGATCTGATGAGATTGAGCTATACCATGCTGCCTTCCCTATGGATAGGGAATCTCGGTATTCAGTCTCCAGGTAGTCATCTACTTATGGGTAATATGAAAACATCTGAGGACATCTATCTAAGAAAAAATTTGCCTTAATCACTGAACCATGACTCCCTCAGTAAAATTCTAGTGATAATGAGAAGGCGGCTTTTAACTTAAATGTAAAACCTCAACCTAATCATTTTATTTATTGTAATTATTGAAACTGTATTTTTAAATTGATGTTAGCTGCCCTGAGCTAACAAGGGAAAAGCAGGGTATAAAAATAAAATTCTTCTTCCTCTTCCTCCTCCTCTTCTTCCTTTTTCCTCCTCCTCCTCTTCTTCTTCCTACAAGAAGCATCGTTAGCTTGCAACCCATCTTTTTAATATATATTTAAGTAAACTAAATGTGGTGTTTATTTCCAGCAGAAGAGCTTCTGGTCTTGAAGAAAGGCATCTTCCACAGGAGGATACTTCAGTCTACCCATAAACTGCTCTTGAATAGAGGGGGGTGTATGCTGCAAAATGCAAACTTTAGCCAGAAAATTTGAACTGGATTACCTGTGGCTGAGTTGTGCCACTGAAATTAAACTCTCCTGATGTTTGAGGATTGGAGTCACCCTGCTTTTTATTGTAATCATTTTGAAAGGCTGAAAATTCATCACAAAGAATACAGAAAAAAATACAGAAATTTATATAGAAATGTATATATTTCTATATAAATAAAACATAGTTTACTTTGCCACACTTATCACCATTAGCTCTTGCTCTTCATGTTTTTTTTAAGCTAATAGTATTACAAAATTGGCTGAGCAGAATTAACGGGGTAACAGAACTTGATTGTAGGACCACAATAATGGTTCCTGAGGGGCCCTAACCAAGAGAGAGAGAAAAAAGATAACATCAAGGTCTCTGGACTTCTTAAACAAGAAATAAGCTTCACAATAACCATCTGCCTGTATTTCAAACAAAGGTCTGTTATGTGAGCAGGTACATTGTCATATATCTCATTGACAGCATGAGCTGCCCATCTTTGATTCACAAAAGCATGCAGGTCTTTTCAAAGATGCCAGTGTTTCAGGTCACAGAACAGTAGGCTTTGGGCAGGCAATAAAAAAGCTTCTGAGCTTTTTTTAAAGTTGCAAAAATCTCCGGGCTCTGAAAGGTTCTATGGAACGCTCACTTATTACTGCATTAGAGGAAAGCTTTGAGAGAGAACTCCAATGCCATTGTGGATAATGACCTAAAAGATGGTTTCTGGTGGGTCGCCGTGTTGGTCTGAAGCGACAGCAAAAAGTTTGAGTCCAGTGGCTTCTTTAAGATGGATAAAGTTTAATTCTGGGTATGTGCTTTTGTATGCATGCCCACACTTCTTCTGATACACTGAAACCAACTTCCTCAAAATGGTCACATATTTAGATGTTCACCCATTCTGTTCCTTAGGTCCAGGACAGATAATATAGTCAATCCAGTTATGATATACTTAAAAGCCCCCACAGTTCTGCTTGGTCTTTGGTGATTACTGCCACGAGAGAGTTCCACACTTGGTGAAGAAATCATAAGGAATTATCATGGTAGAGTCTTCATGTAGGCCAGAGGCATACATGACTTTTGAAGCATTTTTTGTTGAATTGTGTACTCCCTGTCTAAACTGATCACCTTCAAGGTGGTTCAAAGCAACAAAAAACAAAATGCAAACCAAAAGCAATCAGATGGTGTCCAAATGTTCACTTCCACTGAAGGCATTGTCTTCTTCAGAGACTTCCATTGGTGGAAAACACTACCTTTCATGTAGGAAAGCTCCTTGGATGGCGGAAGGTTCCATCATTAGCAGAATGGAATGCTTAGGTCCAACATATCACAATAAAGTAAAATCTAACAATAATAGTAACACCACTTAAAACAACAGTTATAGCAATAAATTAAGTCAGCCTTTCTCAACTTTTTTACCATTGAGAAACCTCTGAAACATTCTTCAGGCTTTGAGAAACCCCAGAAGTCGGTCATGCAGAATATAGTTGGGAAGCATAGCCATGTACATGCCCACCCAGGACCCCTCCCATTCCCACCCCATCCAAGTCTATCATTTGTCATTTTGGGAGGAGGGGATAGGTTGACATGGCTATATATGGTCATGATGTCCGATAAATGTTTAACAATTTTAAAAATACAAAAAAATAATTAACTCCCACCCATTTGGGAAACCCTTCTTGGGCCATCAAGAAACCCCATGGTTTCATAAAACCATGTTTGAGAAAGCCTGGATTAAGTCATCAGGCTTGTCATAAAAACAGCAAGTCATTCATGCTTGGCCATCCAACAATGCAAAACTTGGTACAAGCGTATTTGTAGAAGAGTCTTTCCAATTTTCATAGCTGCATGTCAAGAACGGGAAAAGGGCCAAAAGGTGCCTTCAGATGCATTTGTTATTTCAACACTAGTGTGAGAATAACAGACTCCTCACATCCTAGTGTGAACTGAAGCACTGAAATCTCCATGAAAATGTATGCTAGAAATTGAACAGACCTGGCAGATACTGAGGCTGGCGAGGGAGAGGACAGCGTGCTCCAAAGATGCTGCCAGCCCACTCTGCCTGAGTCCACTTAGGATCAGATGTCAGAATCCCTTTGGAATTGCTGCTATATGGATTGTGATTGATTCTCAGAGCTGTCATATATGCCTAGTCTGTGATGTTTCCCAGTGCCTGTTTCCCTTCACACCCCAAGGATGAATTCCAGTGTTTGTGGTTTATGGCTATGCTCAAGTTGTGCCATGATTCCAAGCCAGCAGGACACTTTAGCTTTGTAAAAACATTGCATTTAGTCTGCAGGCACTACTGGTGGCCCACCTTGTGCATGGATGTGGAGGCATATGTGAAAGGGTGCTCCACTTGTGTTACCCCCAAGAAACCAGGAGGCACACCCAGGGGCCTACTGTAGCCACTCAACATGCCTGCTGCCCCCTGGAAAGAGATAACTATGGATTTTATTATAGACTTGCCTTCCAGCAATGGGGAAATGGTGATCTGAGTGGTGGTAGATACTTTCTCCAAACAAGCTCATATCATCCCTTGCACCACAATTCCCATGGCCCCCAAATTAGTTTCCCTATTTGTCCAGCATGTATACAAACTACACGGTTTACCCACATGATATCTTTCAGATGGAGGGTCTCAGTTCATTGCCAAATTCTGGAGGGAACTACTCAAATTGTTGGGGGTGGAACAGGCCCTAATGTCAGGCTATCATCCTGAGTCCAATGGGCAAATAGAATGGGTCAATCAGGTTCTGGAACAATATTTGCACTGCTTCACTAACTATCAACAATCAAACAGGTGCTCCCTGCTTCCCCTCACAGAGTTCGCCTACAATAATGGGGTTCATTCCACCACAGGCATTTCCCCATTCAAAATTGTTTACGGGACAGATTTGATAGCCATCCCTACATGGACTCTGTCCCCTGAGAGCCTTCCCCCCCCCCCAAAGTTGAAAGCCTGGGCAAACCATATTGGAGAAGCTTGAACCCACATTGTGCAAGTCTTTGAAGCGGCCAAACTTGATTATAAATGCTATGCCAACAAAAGGTGCAGTCTCATTCCTGAGTGGAAGGTGGGAGATGAAGCATACCTATCCACTAAACATCTTTGCTGCTAGCAGCCCTATTGTAAAATGAGTCCCCAGTTCATGGGCCCATTCAAAGTGATCAAAGTGGTAAATGACTGTTGAACTGGGACTCCCCAAAACTTATAAAAATGTTTACCCTGTATTTCATTCCTGCCTTCTGTGGAGGGTGCCCACCCCGGACCACTGGCACCCAACCCCTACTGCTCCTATTCCATTCTATGTGGATAAGCACACACACTACAAGGTCTGCCAGATTCTGGACTCTCTATGGCACCATGTCAAGCTTCAATATTTGGTGGACTGGAAGGATAAGGAGTGGGTATGGGCTGAACATGTTTGGGCTCCAAAGTTGCTGGGCGCTTTTCATGAAGTTTCCCTGAAACTGGCCCCTCCTGTTGGGAGTTGAAGGAGAGGAAGGATTCTTGGAGGGGTAGGATGTCAGAACCCCTTCAGAATTGCTGCCATATTGATTGTGATTGATTCTCAAAGCTGTCATATATGCCTAATCTGTGATGCTTCCCAGTTCCTGTTTCCCTTCTCACCTCAAGGATGGATTTCAACATTTGTGGTTTATGCCTCTGCTCTCACAGCCTCCTTTCCTCCCTACTTTCCCTCCCCACACTTTTGTAGTTAGGTTACAGCAGTGTTTGGCCTTCCTTTGAAATACAGGTCACCACCTTCCCATGGTAGGGGGGAAAGAGGTGTGTATTGGTATTTTACATGTGTAGCCTCATGCTTGTAACCCCAGTTCTGTATATGCCTTGATTGGATGTCTTCATTCCTGATTTTAAAAACTTTCTGAAACAGGTTTGCTTCTCTGGGAATCAAGCACTCTTACAGAATGCAGCCATGCCTCCAGAAGCAGCCTCTGACTGATTTTTCTGTTTCTAAGTATTTTTTTAGAACAGTGTTGTACATTATAATGCAGCAACATTGTAACACAATCAACTAGGTTTTCTTTAGAAAAAAACATATGGTGTCTCTGGGGGGAAGAGGGGAGGCGATTGAAGGCATAGAATGATGGAATGATGGGGTGTAATTAGAAAAAAGGTGAAAACAGGCAACATTTTTTTTCCAATGCAAAACCTAAAATGGAAACTAAACCTAACCAGAAAAATTAGGAACCCAAAGGTTGGGCTGCAAAAATAATTTTAAAAAATATTATATAAAGTGCACTAATTCAACATATTAAAAACATGGTCATCTTAATTTAAAAACAACACATGTCTAACTGCACATGAAATAGACCAACAGAATTGACCAAATGCGTTTCAACCCAAGGAATTTTCCTCAGTGGTCAAATTATTGTGAGGAATGCACTCGTGTATAAAATCAAAATCAAAAGGCTTGCTGAGTGGCAAGGAAAAATCCTGAATATATATTATTTTATTTATGTTTAAACTTCTATACAGCGTGCTCCCAGTGAACTGGCTCGCGTCGGTTTACAAAAAAAGAGTCACATAATAACTAATAAAACATACAGTAAAAACTCCTTAAAAACAGATCACACCCACGAAAGATGGCAGTATCGAGCTGACTAAAAGTAAATCCCGTCTTATGCCTTGGAGCACCAAACTTGTTATCGATGATTAAAATTGGCTGGTAGTCAGAATAGTATGGTATAAGCCCCCAGCGCAGTCTAATACCATGCAAGAAGAAACGGTGGCTAGAAGGGAGGGGGAAGAAGGGAGGGGGAAGCTGGTACATCCAAAACAACTCCCTTTCCCACAAAATTCTTGAGAGTGTGTTAGCTGGAACAGACACCTGTTCGATTGCCCAAAATCATAAAATCATAGAATCACATACCCCAGGGGCCTTACCCAGCCTCAACCAAATGCCTAGCAGAAGAGCTCCATTTTGCAGGCCCTCTGGATCTCAGAGAGTCCAGATAGGGCCCATACTCATTCAGGAGCTCATTCCACCAGGTAGGGGCCAGGACCGAAAAGGCCCTGACCCTGGTCGAGGACAGGCGGGCCTCCCGAGGCCCCAGGACTTTCATCAAATTCAAACCTGCATGTTCAAAATATGTTAGAATGAGCATATGTTTTTTAAAGTCTGATGTAATATATATATATTTATTTCATATATTTAATTTGTATAAACATGGTGGTAACTTACTGTTAGGTGCTGCTCTAACTAATCTTTCTAAGGTATCTGATTTGGAGTCCACGTTTGGAGAGCCAGTTTGGTGTAGTGATTAGGAGTGTGGACTTCTAATCTGGCATGCCGGGTTTGATTCTGCACTCCCCCACATGCAACCAGTTGGGTGACCTTGGGCTCACCATGGCACTGATAAAACTTTTCTGACTGAGCAGTGATATCAGGACTTTCTCAGCCTCACCCACTCCACAGGGTGTCTGTTGTGGGGAGAGGAAAGGGAAGGCGACTGTAAGCCACTTTGAGCCTCCTCTGGGTAGGGAAAAGCGGCATATAAGAACCAACTCTTCTTCTTCTAAAATATATACTTTCTGAGGCCACCACTCTATAAATTAGATAGAGATTAAATTATACAATTCAAAAACTAAATTGCCCATATTTCAATGAGAATATCTCCATACATACCTCAGATTTTGCCCAGCTCTAAATCAAAAGTGCATTCCAAAATGTGTCAGAAAAAGCTTTGTCATAGGAAAAGGGGGGCTTTTTATGCCTACCTGTTAGGCTTATGCAATACGGCTGGTATTTTGTCAGCAATTTTCTTCTGGCTAGTGTTGAAGTCTAGTGAAGGACTGTGTGTGTGTGGGAGGGGGTAGGGGGGAGAACAGAGATAAGCCATTGTGTTAAACTACTTAACAGACAGTTTCAAATGCAATCATCCAGTCTATTTAAAATGTGAACATCCAGTCCATCTCCTCATTCAGTCCATGTAGGAAAGAGTCCAGCTGGTACATCCAAAACAACTCCCTTTCCCACAAAAGTCTTGAGAGTGTGTTAGCTGGAACAGACACCTGTTCGATTGCCCAAAATCATAGAATCATAGAATCATAGAGTTGGAAGGGGCCATACAGGCCATCTAGTCCAACCCCCTGCTCAACGCAGGATCAGCCCAAAGCATCCTAAAGCATCCAAGAAAAGTGTGTATCCAACCTTTGTTGAAGACGGCCAGTGAGGGGGAGTTCACCACCTCCTTAGGCAGCCTATTCCACTGCTGAACTACTCTGACTGTGAAATTTTTTTCCTGGTATCTAGCCTATATTATTGTACTTGAAGTTTAAACCCATTACTGTGTGTCCTTTCCTCTGCAGCCAGCGGAAACAGCATCCTGCCCTCCTCCAGGTGACAACCTTTCAAATACTTACAGAGGGCTATCATGTCCCCTCTCAACCTCCTTTTCTCCAGGCTGAACATTCCCAAGTCCCTCAACTTATCTTCATAGGGCTTGGTCCCTTGGCCCCAGATCATCCTCGTCGCTCTCCTCTGTACCCTTTCAATTTTATCTACGTCCTTCTTGAAGTGAGGCCTCCAGAACTGCACACAGTACTCCAGGTGTGGACTCAGCTGCATCTCTGCATGCCTAGAATACTTTACCAGGGGAACTTTTTTTCCATCTTACGTTGCTCCTGGGCTCACACATCTGTGTCCTGATGGCTCTTGATGTACATCCCACATACTGTTTTTACATGGACATTCAATTATATAGACTGAACATTTGCTGGAACAGTTTAAGAATGACCTTATATAATCTGATTTATCTCCAGCCTGATTATGGAATGTGTTTCTCTTGACTTCATATTATAGAAGTCACTGCTATAACCTATATTCACCTATTGCTTTATGGATCATGGGGTCATTTTGACAGTGACATTCGTCTACAGAAGACAACTGAAACTTATTAAAAAGAACACTGAAAGAAGCTGCTTTGCCACCCAGTAACAAATCTTTAATTAACTGAATCCCCCTTGTTCTGCCAAATCAATTTGCATGGAAATTTGAGCATCGGTTTAAAGCTTAGCTTCCCCACCCGCACCCCAACAGGGCTGAACTGTGTCAATTCAATTGCTCGGCAATCAACACTTAATAATTTGGGTGCATATTTAATATGGGCGCCATACATCACAGGCAGGAGCAATCATTGAAAACATGCCTGTAGCATTTGCAGAACGGAAAGGAATCCGTCAAAAAGCAAGGTGATGAAGTACTCATAAAACTGGGTAAAGCCCGAGCAATTTCCCCCCCTCCATCCTTTGCTGCAGGGATTGTTTAACAGATGCCGATGCTGAATAACATCTTGTCAAGGCAATGGTGTGCGACATTAATATTTTAAAAGAATGCATACCCGTGAGCACAACCTTATTCCCATGTTGACTTCCGATAGCCACTTGATTCACTTAACAGCAAAAAAAAAAAAAAGGAAGGGAAGGGAAGGGAAGGGAAGGGAAGGGAAGGGAAGGGAAGGGAAGGGAAGGGAAGGGAAGGGAAGGGGAAATTAGATAAGTGTGGAAATTGCAGCTCTTCAAACCAATTTTCATGGATAAATCCAACCCTCCGTGCAGGGCAGCCAATTTAACAATTACAATTTCCCCATGGAAACAGGACTCCCATCCCAAGGAGCATCAGGAGTTTACATATCCTCCTGTTAGTGGCATTCCCTGGTTGTCTTTCTGTTTCTTTCCAAAAAGACATGAGAAGAAGAAGAGTTGGTTATGCTGCTTTTCCCTACCCAAAGGAGTCTCAAAGTGGCTTACATCCACTTTCCCTTTCCTCTCCCCACAACAGGTGAGGGAGGTGAGGCTGAGAGAGCCCTGATATTCCTGTTCGGTCAGAACAGTTTTATCAGTGCCGTGGTGAGCCCAAGGTCACCCAGCTGGTTGCATGTGGGGGAGCGCAGAATCAAACCCGGCTCACCAGATTAGAAGTCCACTACACCAATTATGCATTAATTGCCACTTAAGAGACTGACTACATAATTCGCCTGACAAACATGATTGCATAATTTGAATGTCACAGAAAGTGTGTGCAGGGAAACCTTTCTTTTTTCCCATTTGAGCAACAACCCTACATAATTGTGTCATAAGGTGTTGGAGTATGAGAAAATCAGAAGCTGGGCTCAGTGTCTTGGATATCCATGCAGGAGATCGGGATGTGCTCACCTATTTGGTAGGATTCTCCATGGGAGGGAAACTGCATTAGTATGGTTAGATGTCATATGATCTTGGAAGCTAGGCAGGCTCCGTACTTGGAAGGGAGACTGCCAAGGAAGACTCTGCAGGGGAAGGCAATGGTAAATGGCCTCTGTTTCTCACTTGCCTTGAAAGCCCCCGGCTGGGGTCACCATAAGCCAATTGTGACTTGACACACACAAAAATTCCCACCATGGTTTTGCTGTCTCCATTGCATGACCGAGAAGGATTTCACTGTCGGTGTTCATCCTTGTACATGGAGAAAAACACACATGAATTTTAATATTTGATAACGGATATGAAGCTTTTTGAAACTTAAATACTTTGGCCACCTCATGAGAAGGAAGGACTCCCTGGAGAAGAGCCTAATGCTAGGAGTGACTGAGGGTAAAAGAAGAAGGGGATGACAGAGAATGAGGTGGCTGGATGGAGTCACGGAAGCAGTCGGTGCAAGCTTAAATGGACTCCGGGGAATGGTAGAGGACAGGAAGGCCTGGAGGATTACTGCCCATGGGGTCACGATGGGTCGGACATGACATAGCACCTGACAACATGATACTTTTGCCTAAAAGGTCCTGCAGAACTGTACTCAAAGTCTTCTTTACAAGATTTTTTTGTTCTACAGTTTGCTTCACCTTTAAACCTTTTAGTCTTTACTGCAACTGCCATCTAATGTGGCTTACTCTTTTTTTTTGTGCGCCCTTTTGGTGGCATGCAGATCCATGTCAGCAACTTGGTGGCCTGGTGGTAAGAGTGAGGCTGCATTTATTGCCTTAGCCAAGGGCCATCACAATCATACATCGTGCAAAACCCATAAATAATTAAATATAAAACTTATAAGCTAATAACTAGTGATAGCTAAAATGGGCTCCAGATTACAGCATTACAATCAGAGACAGGAGGGGGTGACCTATCTGAAGACTCGGTGTCTACTGAGCACTTGAGAAAGAGGACTGGGGAAAAGGTCTCCAGTGACATCTGGTGGTAGCTGGGGGCAATGATCCCCCCCAAAGAATTATTCTGCCTTGGTTTTGTATTGGTTCTGTTTTAGATTCAGGGGAAGGATATCTGGACTGCAAAAGGAAGGTTGGCCACTAGAGAAGTGGACTGGGGAGTGGAGGTATCCAGGATAGCCCCAGCACAACTGATGGGATCCTGGCACTAAACCCTTAAGGGTTTTTTGGACAGCTGTTTAGGACTAGGTTAGGGAGGGGAATGGGATAAGGGGGAGCCTTTGGGGGTGGGTGAGATTGGGCGGGTTATTAGCGCAGCTGGGGTATAGTTAGCTAGTTGTCTAGGATTAGGAGGGGGATTGGGGCTAGAATGGTCAATCCTCCTGTAAGGAGCATGCCAGGGGCAAGTTGCCAATTGGAGGGGCCCAGTTGGGGCCTGAGACTCTGACAGCTATGGGCCAAGGGTGGTATCGCAGGGGACAGAGATTGGATAATAGAAGAGCTGGGAGCTATGCAGACCCATATGGGCCCTGGTCGTGGAGACATGGTCATGGGCCTGGGCACATTCTCTCTTCTTCTAATCTCCATCCCATCATTTGATATGAGAGGGTGGAGGCTAGGGAGGAGCCGATTCTGGTGTTATGCAATTCCAGGTCTATGAACAACAAGAACTCGACTCTATGCAATTATTTGCAATTATAGCTATCCCGAGCCTCCAGGGGGAGGTGGGATATAAATTTAATAATAATAATAATAATAATAATAATAATAATAATAATAATAATAATAATAATAATAATAATAATAATAATAATAATAATAATAATAATAATAATAATAATAATAATAATAATAATAATCTCATGGAGTCTGGGGTCGACCTAGATTGCCTCATTGATACCTGGGTGTGGCAGGGTAAAATAGTGGCCCTGAAAGTGGTTGCCTCACCTGAGTTTTCAGTCCTTTCCCAGTCTTGGCTCCATGGTCATGGTGAGTAGCTATTCTTATACAGGTGGTTTTCTCCTATAGGGCTGTCCAGGTGCTGGTAATCTCTGGAATGGAGTGTGTCAGTATTGGTTGGGATGTGATTGAGGGCTTGGCTATCTGGCTGGTGTACTACCCACCCAATGTCACATTAGATATCCTGTCGAATCTGCTGGAGGTGGTGACTGCCTGGACACTGCAGTTTCCTAGGCTTATAGCACTGGGGGACTTTAATGTCCACATGGATGAGCCACCTTCAGGAAATGGCTCGGACCTGGTGTCAACCATAACAACACTGGGGCTCTCACAGTTTGTTACCGGTTCCAACCATCGTGCTGGCCATACCCTCTTGCGCTTATACTTGGTCTCTGTGATGATATTACATACAAATATGAAATTAAGGTTCACCAGGGTGCACTTTTGCAAACATAGGAATATCACATCTATATGCTGCAAACATCACCAGTGTAGTATAGTGGTTAGACTGCCAGATTAGGATGCAGAAAGACTCAGGTGGAAAACTTGCTCTGCCATGGAAGCTTGTTGGATAACCTTGGGCTGCTAAGTCTGTCTCACAGCATAACCCATCTCACAGGCTTATTGTGGTGATAAATTGCCTTAGAACCCCACTGAAGAGAAGGGTGGTGGTGCAGGGTGTGTGTGTGTGTTAAATAAGTAAGAAAGAACAGCAGCAATAAAATTACCTACAATAGTATGTTGGGGGGAGGGGGTTGCAGCAAGATTAAGAAAGAACTAAATTCATAATATTTTTTGCAAGCAAATAGCTAATTTTGAATGGGTCTCTATTATTCTTTTGTTGCTATGACACGACAGAGTGCAATTGTGCCATTTTACAACACGGAAACGAAAAAGAAACCCAAAGAAAATCCCTATTAAACTAGCCATTTGTGTGTCAAAAACGATACACACAAATGCCCAGAGCTAATTTTGAAGGTGTTTATCTCTCTCTGTGTGTCTCTTTTGTTTTTATGATACAGGAGAGCATGATTCTATGGTTCTGGAACATGGAAGGAGAGCCTCCTTCAAAACTAACTCTTTGGTGTGCCAAAGAACTAAATATATATTTGGCACAGCGAGGGCCCATTAGGAAGGGGTTCCAATTATCTGTTGTTTGTTGTGGATGTTGGAAAAGCACAATTGTGTACTAATGCATCTCAGGAATATGACATAATAAGAAACCTTTCAACATTAGCCCTTTTATAAAAGATTTTTCAAATATATATATGATTACACTTTTCAGCTTGTAAGAGGATGTTTCCAAACTAATCCTAGTCCTTTTTCAGTTTCTGTTTTGCATCAGAGGATATGCTTTTCCAGTGATCTCTGAATACTGCGATCATAAAAGAATCTTCCATGTATAGTTCATGTCAGGAGTGATTTGAGGATTTGTGGGGCCCATAGCACCAGAGCCAGGATTTGCAGGGCCCTTGAAAAGTACAGATCCTGAAGATGAAACTCAAATACTTTGGCCACCTCATGAGAAGGAAGGACTCCCGGGAGAAGAACCTAATGCTGGGAGTGACTGAGGGCAAAAGAAGAAGGGGACGACAGAGAATGAGGTGGCTGGATGGAGTCACTGAAGCAGTCGGTGTAAGCTTAAATGGACTCCGGGGAATGGTAGAGGACAGGAAGGCCTGGAGGATCATTGTCCATGGGGTCGTGATGGGTCAGACATGACTTTGCAACTAACAACAACAAAAGAAGAGTACAATTGTGATGGGAGCAGGCAGACTGGGGGCAGAGGGGCTCCCCCACCATGGAATGCAGTGTCACTCTGTGTCCTTAAAGAGGGAAAAGAGGAGTGGAAAGTGGCTAAGGCCATAATCTATGGTGGGGAAAGCACTTCACAGGGACCCTTGAAATGCAGAGCTCATAAGATGTGATACATGGATAAACCAGCCCTGTTTTATGTGTGTTAATGTAGGCATGGGGTGGGGGGGAGAGATTAGAACACCCTAAAGTGCAAGCATTGGGAAAATTTGACAGAGCAAATATAGAATCATAGAATCATGGAGTTGAAAGGGTCCTCCAGAGTCATGTAGTCCAAGCTCCTGAAGAATGCAGGAAATAGCATAGTGGGAATCAAGCAGCTCAGAGACATGTGTGTTTAGCTTCTAAGAAAGTTTGCTACCAAAATTAGGGAAAGGGTTACAACAGCCTATCTCTATAGCTCTGTTAAATCTTGATCCTAAAAAAGAAAGTCACCTTGTATATGTGCTGAAAAGCACATCCTATCTCCAATATACTGATTAGTGAATAGTCAATTTAAAATTTATTAGGAATAACCCCCCTTTCTTTTGTTTTTTGGGGGGGCAGGAAGCACTACACCAAATTGGCCCTGTGCTAAATTTACTACTTAACTTTTAAAAAGTCATCGTAATCCTTTTGTGATTGAAGGGATGATGCTTGCAAAGCCTAACCGCAAGCCGCCCTGACCTGGATTTCCTAAACTAGCCAATCAAACCAGATCACAGAAGTTAAGCAAGGTCGGCACTGGTCAATATTTGCATTGGAAACGACCACAAAATATCAGGATCACTATGCAGAAACAAGCCATGCCAAACCACCCTTGAATGCCTCTTGCCTTGCAAACCCTACCAGGGTCGACATTAATCAGCTGTAACTTGACAACAAAAATAACAGCAAACAATCATCAGACTTCTCATTGGCGTTCCCTGAGACTGTTTTGATCTGATGAGAAACCTGGGTTGATTCTGCACTTACTTTGTTTTTTCCATTGTGGATCCTGCTGAATTCAGATCTACTTGAACTCGGGTCTTCCTCTATCCCCCCCCCCCCATTGAAACAGAAAGTGTTCTGCACTCGATTGGGAAAGCTCAGAACAGGGAGGGGAGCCAAGCGCAGCAGGAGACTCTTTTCTTGAATGGGAGCAAGGTCAGGAAGAGGATTGGAAACAGCAGAGGAGGGGGAATGAATCCAAGAGGTGAATCTCTGCTGAGGGAAGTTAGGGCTTCTTGAGCGCAGTCACTTTAAGACAAGCCTTGCAACCAGGAACCAGGAAGTCTTTGAACAGATGTCATGGCCAGTCAGGAAAGACTTCTTTGCTGCAGCATTGGAGACATGAGGCAGGATGTTAATTCACAGAAAGCAGAGATCTGCACATTTACTGATGCCGATTTTTGAAATATCAAGGGTTATATCTGGATATCGTGGGGGAAAGGTAGGGTCAATCTGGATCAATCATGCCTGTTGCAGAGGGAAATTTTCAAGTGCTCTAAATCAAAGGGGAAATTGAATTAGGTGTAGATGGCAGAGATAAAAAGCCCCGTGCAGACTACACCCTGAAGAAAGAGGACCCAAACAGATTTGCATAAACCTGTCTCTTATGGGATTTTGTGATCCTCTCTCATTGAAATGCAATTTCTGCTATAAAACAGATTTGGTCCCATAGCACCTTCGAGATAAACATGAGCTTCAGGGTAGAAGAATTTGAAAGTCAAAGCTCATTTCCTCAGGAATGAAGCTGCAGTGTTTTATTTGGGGCTGGATCCAGTGCAAAAGTTCTGCTTGTTCTTGAGCATTCACACAGGCAGAAATGCAAGATGGAGACTGGGGCAGCTACTTGCATTAAGTCCAGCTCACTGAATCACCATTCACAATTCCACCTGCACAAGAACTTGTGCAGCCCATTTTGGGGCGCTATAACATATAGGAAAGAAAGCGCTGAATGTTGAATGTTGTGGTTAGGAGTAGTGGTGTAGTGGTTAGGAGCGTTGCCTTGTAATCTGGCAAGCTGGGTTCAATTCTGCACTCCCCCACATGCAGCCAGCTGGGTGACCTTGGGCTTGCCATGGCACTGATAAAACTGTTCTGACCGAGCAGTGATATCAAGGGTCTCTCAGCCTCACCCACCCCACAGGGTGTCTGTTGTGGGGAGAGGAAAGGGAAGACAACTATAAGCCGCTTTGAGCCTCCTTCGGGTAGAGAAAAGCGGCATATAAGAACCAACTCTTCTTCTTCTTCTTCTTCTTCTTCTTCTTCTTCTTCTTCTTCTTCTTCTTCTGCTTCTGCTTCTGCTTCTTCTTCTTCTTCTTCTTCTTCTTCTTCTTCTTCTTCTTCTTCTGCTTCTGCTTCTGCTTCTGCTTCTGCTTCTTCTTCTTCTTCTTCTTCTTCTTCTGCTTCTGCTTCTGCTTCTGCTTCTGCTTCTGCTTCTTCTGCTTCTGCTTCTGCTTCTGCTTCTTCTGCTTCTCCTCGCATGAGGTGAACTGCACTCAGTCGATTTATGTTACATCTTGCATATAGCTGAATCCAAGCCTTTATTTGTACAATAAAAGTAACGTTGTTGCAATTCCTCGGTTAAAATATCAGTGCAGAGCACCCATGAAACGAAACAGCAAACTTAGTGTTGAAAGCAGGAGAAAGAGTAGAAATGCACAGTGAAGCAATAACGCAGATACTTCCCTGGTCATCAGTGAGACTCTTAAAAATGTCTTTTAATATGTAACAAGCGGTGTAATGGAGCAAGGTGATCCTTCTTGCCAAAATTCCCAATAATGCAGCAAGAGGATAAAAATATACCTCAAGCAAAATAAGCTAAGTCTATTCAGCAAATCTCCCTCGCATATTCCCAGTAGAATGCTGGCAGGAAATGTGCTGAACACACATCTCATACAAAGGTGACCAAAGGGACTATAAATTCCTCATCTGTCCGTGATATGCATCTCTAGTGCATCATTCAAGCATGTAGCCATTCCAAATTATTTCAAGAGATCGTTTTAGACCTATTATGCACGTCTTCTTTTCCTGCAACTTTCTTAAAACGGCTTTTCAAAGGCACAGTTTCCAATGGGATATTCTAAAAGTTGCCATAAACGCTTTAACCTAATGCAGTCTTTCTCAACATTTCAACTGTTGAGAAACCCCGGAAACATTCTTCAGGCTTTGAGAAATCCCAGAAGTGGCGTGATTGTGCTCAATATGGTTGGGAAGCCGAGCTGTGTACATTCCCACCTGGGGCCACTTTTCTTCCCACCCCCTCCAGGCCCATCATTGGCCATTTTGGGTGGGGGGAGCAGGTTGACATGATCAACTATGAACATATCATCCAATAAATGTCTAGCAAACTTTAAAATATATTAAAAATGAATTAACTACCACTCATTTGGGAAACCCTTCCAGGGCTGTCAAGAGACTGCAGGATTTCCCAAAACCCTGTTTGAGAAAGCCTGGCCTAATGCATTGCTTAAGATGTGCATCAGCCACCGGGCAATCCTAAACATATTGCCCTGGAAGTAAGATCCACCAAAAAGGTAGGGATTAAACTCTTTAGAATCAAGGTCTTTGAATAAAGACAGGCACAACATTTATCGCAATGTGACCTTGAACTTTAAAATGCACAACTAACACTCAAATGTGTCTTCTAAGATGTCCCTTTGGTGTGGGGAAACAGGTTATCATTCTCTTGGAGTGGGGCAAATGGTATGTTATGTGGAAAGAACTGTTGGATACATTGAGTTGCTGTAGAATTTTGACCCCAGCGGAATAAAAAAATGCTATTTTACATGTTCCCTGTGATGAAGAAAAGTGAGATATAAAGTTTTAAAAGGAATCCCAAACCATTTAAAGGTTATGGTTATAATCTGAGCTTCTACACTATGGGATTGGATACAAAGGTATCTTTCTGCTTTGGGGGCAAACGGCCGCTTCGGACACCAAAGCACCCAGCCCTACTTTCCATTGATGTAATACAACCTTTTCCACCCTTGACTATGGAGGAACCCCTGAAATATTTTTTCAGGCTTTGAGGAACCCCAGAAGTGGTGACATGCCCCTTCAGAGAAGGGTGTGTGGAAGTAGCGTGCAAGAGCCAGCATGGGGTAGTGGTCAAGAGCAATGGATTCTAATCTGGAGAAGCAGGTTTGATTCTCCAATCTTCCACATGCAGCCAGCTGGGTGACCTTGGACTGGGCATATCTTCTTAGGCTAGAGGAAGGTTTCAAATTTTGCTACCCTGATCCTGGCCACTATCTTAAATTGATTATCAATTTGACAGAATGACTGTTGACACTATTGTCTTCTTCATCTTCTTCTTCCTCCTCCTTGTCAACTGGTTAGGAGCACTGATCACACTGCTAACAATTCCAGCAACATAAATACAAACTGATAGTAGTCCAGAAGGTGCTCAATGATATTTGAAAAGTGGAAGTTTCTCAAGGAAAAAAATGATGGGTTTAGTTTGAAGGCAGTTGAAAAGGACAATCAAGAGGGTCAAATCACCCTGGAGTGCTTCAAACTTATTTAAAACCACAATAATTGAAGCTCAGTTTCCAAGCAGTTAAATCAATATGGGTTTTTCTACGAGAGAGATTGAGGCCAGCACCACACAGTATGGAGCAGAAGATGCAGAAGAGTGTATACTAGTGAGGATTTTTTTTTTCAAATGTGAAGACTTTTTACTCATCTTTAAAACTCTATTATATGCATCTAGGGTTGTTTTCTGATTCTTGGTTCCGAGGTGGTTATATACCAGTATTTAAAAGGCCCTGATGTATCTTTGCCATGATCATACATACAATTGGTACACAGTGTTGCCAACAGTATATTGGCAAATGTCAAGACATTTCAGTGCCCTGGGAGGGTGGGACTTGGGAAGGATGCAATGTCACTTTCACCTGATGTGCTAGTAATGTTCCCTAATCTTTATTGTAAAGACCATAGATACCTGGGGTAGTTCTTAGAGCATCACTGTGGAAGCCATTTCTGGGCCATCATTTCTCCTGGTCCTCACTTTCTCAAGAGCAGCATATTGGATCCAAGGGCAAGTGTTTACTTGCGTAGGGCTACCAAATGGCATGTGTGATAGACTGTAATTTTTAAAAGTTTAGAAATTCTATACAAACAGTTAAAGGACTCTGAAGTATTGATTCTTCACAGGGCCAGAGAACCTTGAGTGATAGGCTGTTCCAAGAAATCTGATTGCTTAGCATCAACTGAACAGAGAAAGACTTCTAAACTGGAGGCTGAGGAGTATTCAGTCCGATTTCAGCCCTAGTTGAGAAGAGTCGAGTATTGATAGGTTCAGAATTCAGCCCTGTCTTAAAGTAGTTTAACACAGACAGAAGAAGTGGAAAAGGTTGGCAAGGATGAGTGGGTAGTTAGACAGAGCTTTTCATTTGGGCCAAGGAAAGGGGATAGATCTTCTACAGAGAGAAGAAAAGTCTCTACCCATTCAAACAGCGAGTTGGCTCTGAAGAGGGCAAAGACCTCTGGACTGATGTGCTTAGAAACTGTTCTCAAAGATGAGCCAGTTAAAAACTCAAGAGGAGTACTGATGTTTTAAGAAAAGGAGTTTGGGTACTGGAAAGTGCAGCCCAACCTTCTGGAAAACAAAAAAGGGAACAAATACTCAAAAAAAGTGTACTGAAGTATTTGGGGAAAACATTGGAACAAAAGCCTCGCAACATAAAGAATTAAGTCACTGTGAAAAGCTTAAGAAACTCTCATTAGGCTGAAATATAAGAACCAAAGTCTGTGTATGTACTGGTTTTACCTCAGAGTTATCTATATTGAGTTACTTCTAAAATTTTATTTCTGATTTCACCTGACCTTTCATATCTATTGAATAAAATATTTTCTAATATAAAAATCTTGAGTACCATTTAAGTTGTATAAGTTAAGATATGTTCCCATTCCTTCCCTTAGGTTCCAGGGCTGAGCAAACAGCCAAAATATTATACTGTGACAGGGTGGGACAGCCATAATTCTTCAAGAAAAGAGAAAACAGATAACTAGGGCAGCTCAATCATAGGAGGGGAAGGAAAATGCCACATAGAAGCCACATAGCACATATGTATAGAATGTCCACATGATTTTTTTTTGTATGCATGCGTAGTAACTCTTACATTACATTCAATATGCATGTGGCTGAATGGACAATTTAAAGTCCAACTTTATCCATGTACTAGTCTCCAGATTTATTTTTGGTATTTTAAATTGAACTCCCTCAGATTCTTATATATGCACCCAAGGCCTATGCAGGGTGTGTACACATTCACTGCAATATGTATTTAGAGCTAAGGCTTTCTACGTGCAGTGTGCATGTGGGTGTGTGTGGGGAAAGTGCCAATAAACATATATTAAGGCTTTCCCATTTTCTACCAATTCCTCTCTCATTCATGGGTCCATAGTCTCCTACATGAGCTGAATGAGACAATGAAGTACCTGAGGATAAGGAATGGTTAGAGCCCTGGAAAAAGTGTCATCACAATACATACACACACACACACCTATAAATATATATACAGGGAGGGGCTCATGGGAATTGTGGTCCATAGATGTCTGGAGAGCCACAGTTTAGTCATTGGACTGAAGTTACATAATACTCTGAAAGGTACTTCTTCTAACTGAGTTACTTTGGTGTCCGGAGACACATGCCCTAAACCAGTGGCAAACGCTGGCAGGAGCTCGTGGGAATTGTAATCCATGGACATCTGGAGGACCACAGGTTGACTACCCCTGCCCTAAACAAACAAACACAAATATCAGCCTCACCTGTGGAAATTTTCCTTTCTGCTGGGAATTTTATTTTTAGAATTGAGCTTTCCCTCCATCTGCCTTTGAGCAATTTTCTTTGCTTCAAGCATGAGCAAGCAATATTAATCCAATTTCTGCCTTCTCGGAGGCACATTAACTTGAGACTGTATGCACCTCAATTCTCTTTCCTTGGGACTCCGTGCCTGTTTAACTGTTTCATTGTTTCACCGCTGTTCAATAACGGTGACTGAAGCAAAGCCTTTTGCGAAAAAAGCGGGGCAAAACCTACATTGGAATCGGTCCTCTGCTCTGATATACCTTAGGTCAGCCTTTCTCAACCTTTTTACCATGGAGGAGGGGAGGAGGTGGGTGGGTCGACATGACCTATATGGTAGTTATGACAATAAATGTGATCTGAGTCTTCAGTTTTGAGCATATATGGTCATTATACCCCATTTTTACAAATTTAAAAATATATATTAAAAAATTAACTAACTCCGACCCAATTTGCAAAACCAGGGCCCTGACGGAACTAAAGCAGTTCCACAAGGGCCTGCAAAAGGGAGATCTTCACCCAGGCATTTGGTTGAGGTTGACCTAATCTATCGCTCGCAATCGGCCACCCCAAGCATCCCCCCTCCTACCATGACTGTTACGAATCCGCCCAAGCCCTGGGTCTCAGTACGAATTGAGCTAAGGCTCTTTGCAATCCCACCTTCCTTTAATGTTATTGTTGTTAATATGTTAATGTTATTGTTGTTACCACCTTACTGTTACCAGAAGGATCTTACCTGTACCATTTTGTTGTTTCATGTAAACCGCCCTGAGCCTTTGGGGAGGGTAGTAAATAAATATATGAAACAAGCAAACCAACCAACCAACCAACCAACCAACTAACTAACCAACCAACCAACCAGGGTTTCAGAAAACCCTGGGTTTTAGAAAACCCTGGCTGAGAAAGCCGGCCTTAGATCCATACCAAGCATGTCTATCACAAAGAGTCAAATAGACGGACTATGTCCATACTACCTCTGGCTCTGTGTTCTCTCCATCTCCAGGGCCATGCAGTGGCAGTTGCTCATGCCATTCAGACTACAGGGCATTTGCCATTGTAACTCATTTCACCCATTGGTAGGGATTGTAATTTCTTTTGGGGAGGAATTTAGTGTCATTAGTGATAGCTGCATCTCCATTTTTACGACAGACTTCTTGCAATATTGATTATCTTCTTTGTTTTGCTGCAAATTGTTATATTATGCATATTATACACTGACAAAGTATATCAAAACCAGGGTAATCCACAGAGACTTTTTTCTTGGAAATTGTTTGGAGGTTTCCTCACTGAACTAACTTTACTTCCAGGCCACCACAGATCACTTTTACCTATAGAAGATTCTAAGCTATACCTACGGTCCTGCAATTTGGCCAATTCTCTTGTACCCCAAGATCTCAGAGTCTATGTATATGTGGGAACCTGAAAGTTGAGGATCATCTCATTATGTCTTAATATGTCCACTATATGATGAGTCAAAGAGGAAATTTATTTTAAATTAATTCTGGATGCATCCACAATGTTTGAGCATGACTAACTGATATTTTTATTGTCTGATATCGATCTACATATGTCCAATAGAATGGCTCTTTATGCCCTTGCAGCCAGGAAAATTAGACCCATAATGGCCATAAAGGGGCGGGAATGGCATCCAAAGACTTTTAAATCCTAAATACTGCTAGATGTGGTTGAGTCCTCCCCTCCAGCCACCAGTTGATGCAGCAGAGGAGCCGGATGGAGAAGGAAGACATGCTAGGGGGAAGAGCCCAGTGGCATGGAGGGGCAGGGTGGGGCGGGGAGGCATGGGCACGGGGTACTTTAAAAGGTGCTGCATGCTAAGGGCCCTGCCTCCTTTGCCTTAATCGCTGCCGGGATAGTTTGCATGTTTGCGGCGGCGCAAGGCTCCAGCCAATGAAGAGTCTCTGACAGCCAGGGAGGCTTCCCGGTGAGTGGCTCTCCCAGCTCTCTGGCCTTGGGGCTTGTAGGCACCAACCCCACCCACCCCACATGTTCAAGGCAGGAGGCGCTGGATGAGCTGGAAAGGCTGGGGGGCTCAGCACTGTGGCTGAGCATCTGCAACAGCCAGTTGGAGGCTGCCTGGCAGACGGCTCGCCTGGCTCTCAGGCTTTGTGGCTTGTACCTCCCCCCATGCATTCAGCGGTGGGAAGTTCAAGGTAAGCCACTCAGGCGGAGGCAGCCAGATGAGCACCTTTGGCAGCCAGAGGTTGCCTGCCTGGTGAGTGGCTTGGTGGCCTCCCTCCCCACCCACCCTGTGCAGGCGGCATTCGAGTGGGGCTTGGTGGCCAGAGGAAGGAGCAGATGGCAGGATTCTGTACCCTCCCCACCTCCCTTTAGTCCAGGTATTAGGGGGGAGGGATACAATCCTAGATATTCTTGCCTGCTGCCTCAGTCAGGGAGGGCTGGCATGGGACTGAGCTTCCCTCGTGGGGGGAGGCAGGCAGGATCAGTCATCAGGGCCCTGGGGGGGACACTGGGTGCTGGGTTATCATGTGGCAGGCTAGGCCAGCCTGGTCCATGGCAGCTCCAGTGGAGTCACCACCATGAAAAAGGGCGGGAGCAGCCGGAGGGGCAATCAGGGAGGCGTGGCCAAAGCCACATGCAGAGCCCTGCCGATGTCTCTACATGCGGGGCCAGCGGGCCTACGCTCAGCAGGGGAACTATGCTAGTCAAGAATGTCTCTGCATGTCCTATGTCTGGCCGCTAGACAAACTGTCAAATGATATGGCTCCTCTATTTCCATGACAAACGACACATACAGAGAGGCAGTGATGACTCATCGGAGGGCAGGAGGCAACAAAAGAGTAAAAGAGATCAGGGCCTCCAGGTGGCTTCTGAGGGCATGGCTGGCATGCCAATATCTTCCAGGTACAGGGCAGTGCAGGCACATGAGGGCAATGCCCTGCAATGTCAGTCACCCAGGCACAGCTGTGAGTACGCCAGACCAGGGATGGCAGGTTCCTGGGCATGCCACTGCATGGGGCATCCTGGATGGACAGGTGTGGTTAGTCTGATCTGGACACCGTGGTTTGAAGTGGCTGCTTTCCTGGACACCATTCCAGTGGCTAATACAATAAACACTTTCAAGTACTACTATTAAAATAGAGTTGGGAGTTGTTTTAAAAGGAAGACATTTCAACCTTCTCAATAACTCAAAATGTTTTGATTTTTTTTCTCTCTCAATACTCACTGTAGTTGGACAGACCTTACTTGTTATTTATTTTGTTTAAGCTGCCCAATACTTAACAAGAAACTAGTATTTCAGATGCTAGGAAAGGAGCATAATAACTAAAGTTTTACCAAGTTTCATCTTCAAATCATATCATGAAAGTGGTCTGCTTTTATTTTCAGTTCCGGGGTGTATGATAAGAGAAAGATTTTTCAGGCATGGCTAATGGTAGACAAACTCCCCGCAGTTTGATTGTTAGAATTGGCTTGGTATTTATGAACTTCCTCAGAAAACTGTCAAAGAAAATGCCTGCTTTTTACACTAGTTCTCTCTCAACTCACAATTTAGACATGTCTTCATTCCCTTTTCACATTTCTGTATCTCTTACAAAATGGTGCTTTTTTTTGGGGGGGGGTCCAAATCTTTGACAATAATCATAGCTTAGGCAGAACTGTGTGAAAGCCCTCAGACTGATTTCTTAAGTCTTCAAGGAAATGTGTAACTCCTGAGTTACTGGCTGAGAGAGTGTAGCTTAGAGAAACTACAGTGCTTTAGATGGAAGGGAATGTTACAATGTCTGATGATGACAGAGCTAAAACCTAGAAGGGCCAGAAGGAAATGCACTTTTAATGCCTGAAGGAGAGTGAAACTTATGTTTAACACTTGCGAGGAAGAGAAAAGCATTTGTGAGGAGATGAACAAAAATAGAGCCTCTTGTGGCGCAGAGTGGTAAGGCAGCAGACATGCAGTCTGAAAGCTCTGCCCATGAGGCTGGGAGTTCAATCCCAGCAGCCGGCTCAAGGTTGACTCAGCCTTCCATCCTTCCGAGGTCGGTAAAATGAGTACCCAGCTTGCTGCTGGGGGGTAAACAGTAATGACTGGGGAAGGCACTGGCAAACCACCCCGTATTGAGTCTGCCATGAAAACGCTACAGGGCGTCACCCCAAGGGTCAGACATGACTCCGCTTGCACAGGGGATACCTTTACCTTTACCTTGAACAAAAATAGCAAAGACTTCTTTAAAAATCTGGACTTTAGTAGGGAAAGTAGATGTTGCTGTTTAGGATTCCTAGAACATGCTGAGTGCTAGGAAGAGGACACTGCAGTTAGCTAAATCATAACGCAGAATCATAGAGTTGGAAGGGGCCATACAGGCCATCTAGTCCAACCTCCTGCTCAATGCTGGATCAGCCTAAAGGATCCAGGATAACTATTTGTCTAGCTGCTGTTTGAAGATTGACAGTGAGGGAGACTCACCACCTGTTTAGGCAGCCAATTCCGCTGCTGAACTAATCTGTGATTTTTTTTTCTTGATGATCTAGCTCTCAACCAGGGTTTCACCACCCTGACATGCCATGTCTGAAAGGGTTGGTAAAATAGAAAATAAATAAATGGAATTTCTCAACTCCCCCAGTCTCTCTGTAGTCCAAAGGGGTCCTAGGAACCCCAGGATATGCTGCTCCATGAAGGCCAGGGGACCCCCCAAGTTTAGCATGAGGGATGAATCTTCAGTGGAAGGAGGGATTCAGCAAATTATTATTTATTATTAATTTCAACTTATTTCCCACCTAGACTCATGTGACTCAGGGCACATTACATCATACAAATCACAAGTAAGCAACAAACACAAAACAAAAATTAATATTAAAACCACCAAATTACAGTCACCCTCACCTAATTCCTCTAATAGTAAAAAAAAGACAGAGAAAGTTTGAGATGGGAGGATCTTCCTGGCCCTGGACGGCATATAAATAAGGCTTTGGTAGGGAGATGAGCATTATTCAGATGTTACTTCGGGCTTCAACCATAGGTCTGGTGGAACACCTCTGTTTTACAAGCCCTGTAAAGTCACAGAAAGTCCATTTCTGTTACTGTAAATCTACAACTGGGCGCAGTCCAATAGCATTTAATTCATAAGAAATGGATATGGTCCATATGCCCGGGCAATTGGGTTCCACCATCAGGTTCTTCCTGGAAGCAAATGCTTCTGTGGCTCCATCTCCCTTCATCAGCTGCTTAACGAAATGTTCATTGTTGTGTGGTAAATTCCTTATAATATTGCCAGAAGAAATGCAGGAACAATACTCATATGAATTCTTTTCCAGTGTTCTCTCAGGAACATTTGGAAAGGCAATGGACCATTGCCAGCTTGCCACTTGAGGGATTTTTTCTTCTGGAAGCCAAGTTCTCAGCCCGATCACAGGGATGGCCTCATCTCTTGGGAGCCTTGTATTGTAAAGTTAGGACATGGAAACACCAACTTGATTATCAGTCCTATTTGAGAAGAGGTGGGATTCTTCTGAGCCCTGTAATCATGTCCAGAGATAAGCGGACTAGCCCAGATCTTCCTGACAGAACGCAAGGAAGTGTCTCCGATGGCAGGGAAGTAATTATACAAGATTCAAGAGCTGCAATCTGATAACACTTGAGAATTCAGAGAAGGCCTGTTTACAAGCTCAGCCTCTTGAGACGGAGATTTATGTGTAAATGCCATTTACATTCTTGAAAGCCGTTCTTTCATTGTCAGGCCTTGAAACTCTCTCGTGATGCTCAAGTCCTCCCTTTGTCTTCTGAAGTAAATAGGGCATCGATAACGAAGCTGGCAGGCTTTTATTTTGTTTTGACAGAACAGTTACATCATTAGCTTCGGCGAGAGGCTTTTATAGCCCTCTAAATCTGAAAAGTGAGTTGTTACTTCACAGCCTCTGGCTACATTCGACACATTTGTGCACTTTACCACTTCCTTCATTAAGAGCAGAATCCTCTTGCAAAGTATCTTTTAATGTCTGCTCATTACAAAGCTCTTGCCATCCTGCAAAAATTAAAGCTGAAGTTACCAGAGGAATGGTGTTACCACCAGCCTGAGATCTCATGTTCTCAGGGGACCTTGTGGTCTTCTTTAAACACTGCAACTGTAGCAAGTCATCTTCTCATTTCTTGTTTTCTGCTTTAAGTCTTCCAGCTTCTTGATCCAAGTCTTCTAGTTCCTGATCTTAGACTAAGTGTGTTGCTTCAACAGCTTGCCATTCTGGTGTGGATCTTTGTCCCCTCTTATTCTCTTTCTTCATTATCTTCCACTTTTCAAGGAGAAGTTAAGAAACAGGCCAATCATGAGGGAGAGCAGTGATAAGTGAACAAAGCCACCTGTGAAGGTAACCCTGTCTTCACTAAGAAGATACGTATAATGTGCAGTTGTGAGAGTCAACTCACCCTCATTTAGGAAATAAAACCAGGGAACATTGCCTGGAAAAATAGGGGGCTAGGCCAGAATTCCACAGGCCCTGGCAGTAGGGAGGCTAGTCTCCAGGTGGGACCTGGGGAACCCTTGGAATTACAGTTTATCACCAGACTACAAAGATCTCTTTCCCTGGAGATCTGCAAGCTCCATTCCCAAATCTCCAGGAGGTTTCCAACCTGGAAGTTGATCATGTGAATTTAGGCAGACTGTGCGTGGCTGGGCAGAAGGAATTGTGTTGGTGCTTGACTCTTGTTGCCCTTTCTTGTATGCCCAAGGAAATGCTGATTGCCACTTTGGAGTAGAGAAGTAAATTTCCTCCAGACCAGACTAGCTAGGAATTCTGGAGGTCTTTTTTCTTGGGGGGGGGGGCATCTGGGCATGGAATTGGTGTCACTGTGAGCAGGCAGGTAGTAGTGAATTTCCTGCATTCTGCAGGGACTTGGACTAAATAACCCTGGATGTCCCTTCCAACTCTATGAATATATAATTCCATGATTCTATGTGGCAACCATACCCCTCCATTCCCTGTTTGTAGCAAAAGGGGAACTTGCAAACCTATTCGGCAGCAAAGCCAGAATCAGTACTTGGATGGGAGACTACCCAGGAAGACTGGAATTTCTACATGGAGGAAGACAGTGACAAACCACCTCTGATCATTTCTTGCCTTCAGCAACTCCAGCTGGTCTAGAATACAGCAGCTCAGGTCCTTATGATGACCCAGTGAGAACACCTATTGCACCTGTGGTCTACCAACTCTTTTGGCTCCAGACTGGAGGCAGGTTAATGGTTTTGATTCTTACTTTCAAAGCCCTAAATGGTCTGAGACCCTTATATGTATGGGATTGTGTTTTCCCCTATATCCCCCCGAGAGTATTATGATCAATCAATCAAAATCTGCTCAGGGTCCCCAGTCCTAATGTCCTAAACATTATATAACTGGCCTCAACTAAAGACAAGACTTTGTTTTGGCTGTGGCCCTGATCTGGGGCAGCACTGTAACAACAACAACAACAACTGGTAACAGTCCATATTGTTGTTAATATTATATTACTTTTATTGTGCACAATTAAAAAGAAAACAATATGATTTAAAAACATATGTCCAGCCCATAGGCTATTGCAAACCAGTATGCTATGCATTATGCGAACCAATAGACCAATGTGTTTCAGCCATTATAGGGCCTTCTTCAAAGGTGTGGTTTTAGCACACACCAGTTCTTAACACATATAAAATATGTACAGAAGCCAATAAAAGTTCCAGAGCTCCAAGAGCTGTAAAGTATCAGCGTCACTAAATGAAAGAAGATGTCTAGTTTTCAGTCATTAGCCCTCTTCCAAAGGCTGCCCAGATTTTTCAGTGGTGTTATTAGTGCATGTATTGCAATGAGGGCCAGTCTATGAAGTTATAAAGGTACCTGAGGTAGTTTGTTTTCTGTTTGTTTGTTTGTTTGTTTTAAAGCTACATCACTCTCACAGATAGGCATTCTTTGTGCAGGTCAGAACTTCCACATCAAGTCTGTATGCATGTCTGCTTTGATTTACACTGTCATATCGAGAGAAATCCCAGATATACCATTAGGCACATGTACAGCTGGCTACTTGATCTGCACCGACACCATAACCCTAGGAATATCTCCCCTAGGTTCTAAGCCAGGAGTGGGCCACCATGTTTCCAAGATAACTGCACAACGGTCATGGTTAGTTCTGAAGCAGCCATTCATTTGATCAACCTGCATATAGGGGGAGGTCAGACAACCTTTATTAATCTGTGGTGTCAGTAAGCAATGGTCTAACAGTGTGATATAGTGGTTAGAGCAGGCTTTCTTAACCAGGGCTTCATGAAACCCTGGAGTATCTTGAGGGCCCTGGAAGGGTTTCCTGAATAAGTGGGAATTAATTAATTTTAATATATTTTAAAAAATTGTTGAACATTTATTGAGTGATATGACCACATATGATTATGTCAACCTGCCCTTCTTCCCAAAATGGCCAATGATGAGCCTGAAAGGGGTGGAAAGGGGAGGGTCCCCAGTGGGTGAGTACACAGCTATATTTCCCAACCACATTGTGCATAATCATACTACTTCTGGGGTTTCTCAAAGCCTGAAGTATGTGTCAGGGGTGTCTCAATGGTAAAACTGTTGAGAAAGGTTGGGTTAGAGCAGTAGTTCTCAGCCTGGGGGTCAGGACCCCTTTGGGGGTCAAACAACCCTTTCACAGAGGTCGCGGCAGGGCAAGCAACTTGCCAGGGGGGACACCATCTACACAACAGCCTTGCAGGGCAGATTGAAATAGAGCATTTGTCTCTTTGGAGCAATGGAAAAGAGTGAGATCAGCATGGTGGGATAGAACTGAACTGAGAAACCCCGGAAAAAGGGGGGGGGAAACACAATTTATATGCAATCATGAACAATGGATCTTCATGCCATTGGTGAGTTTTGGTTTAATTTCTGTGAAAGAACACTTGCATAATTTTATGGTTGGGGGTCAGCACAACATGAAGAACTGCATTAAAGGGTTGCAGCATTAGAAAGGTTTAACTGGGTTAAAGGGTTGGATTAGAATTGGAGGACTAGGGTGTAAACTGCACGGAGCTTTTATTCCAACCTCAGGTCGATTCAGTCCCTGCCCTCTACACAGAATGTGATTTCTGTTTGGATTTGGGTGATTTAAATTTTCCTTCTGCAGCAAGAAGGATTGATCCGGAGTGACCCTACCTTTATTGTGCGATATCTCAGAGTGCTTTTAATCCTCAATATCCATTTGGGAAAGAAAACTCCGTGGTAGAGAAGCCCCTAATTTCTCTCAACTTCTGTTGGTCCTGGATTTTTCCTCCCTCCTCTGCCTTTTTCGATCCTCTCCCCCTCCCCTCCAAAAAAAGAAAGAGGCTCCCTGCCTGGCTCCTCTCCCCCACCCTTCAAGAAAAGAAAGAAAGAGGCTTGGCTCCCCCCCCCCACCTTCTGAGCCTCCCTAACCATGTGCAGAAGACTTTCTTGTTTCAATAGGGGGGGGGGAGAAGAAGATCCGAGTTCAAAGCGATCTGAATTCAACAGGATTGACAATGGAATAAACAAAGTAAGTGCAGACTCTGCCCAAGGATTCCCCTCTGCCATGGACATTTTCAGGTATCCTTGGGCCAGGCTAACACAACTCACAGGCTAACACAACTCACACTGGGGAGAGAGCTAGAGAGTACATAAAGTAGAAAATAAAAGATAATGAAAGGCCATATAGCGTAGCATTTTCCCCAAAGAAAACCTCCTTTTATTTCAAGATCCGCCCTTCTGTTACAAACAGAGGCATAAACAAACACAGCTCCCTAACCTATTATCCTCTCTGTCCAAACACTTTGTTTGGCTGAAAGGGAATGTGATAATGACCTCTATTGAATTCTGTATATAGTGAAGGCCTACCTGGGAGCGATTTGTTGTTGGTACATCCGCTTTTTGAGTTCAGTACAACCAAACAGCAGCATTTTCTCTGAAGGAAAAGGGCACTGTAATCAAAGCAAACTGTTTGTTGTACAATTGTTTAGCAGTTGCAAACACACCTCTTCATTGTTTGCTCCGACAAATGTATTTACTCAGAACACAACTTTTAGAATCCTATGAGACCACAGGCTGTGTGGCTATTTCCTGTTGTTGTTGCTCTTTTCACCCTTTCCTTAATATATTTAAACTGTTCATATTTACCACAGTCACTTGTTGTTCTCTGATCCCTGGTACATCTAACCTATTTTAACCTGGGCGGGGGTACTATTTATTTATTTAAAACATTTTAGCCCATCTTTCTGCCAAGAAGAAGAAGAAGAAGAAGAAGACGAAGAAGAAGAAGAAGAAGAGTTGGTTCTTACATGCCACTTTTCTTTACCAGAAGGAGTCTCAAAGCAGCTTACAATTACCTTACCTTTCCTTTCCCCACCATGGACACCCTGTGAGGTAGGTGAGGCTGAGAGAGAAATTATATTACTGCTCGGTCAGAACAGCTCTAAGATAACAGTGATTAGCCTAAGGTCACCCAGTTGGCTGCATGTGGAGGAGCGGAGGATCAAATCCGGCTCACCAGATTAGAAGTTCACACTCCTAACCACTACACCAGGTCAGCGTTCTCGAGGCAGTGACATTCAAAACACCTTTCAAAAAGGTTGTTTGTGTTTGCTGATGTACTCTAGAATTCTCTCACCAGGGTTTCCTGCAATTTAAAATTCACGGGTTTGTTTTTCTTTCCATACATTTAAAATTATTTATTTTCAGGGAGTGGCTGGGGCTCAGTTGTATTTGCTCGGCATACCAAAAATCCCAGGTTTACTTCCCAGAATCTCCAGCAAAATAAGCCAGGCCATGGGTGATGTGAAAGACCTCCACCTGAGGCTTTGGAGATCTCCTGTGAGTCTGAGAAGACAACACTGGCTTCGATGGACTGATGGTTTGGTTCTGTGTAAGGCAACTTCATATATGTTCAAACCCTGAATGCATAAGCACAGTTTCAATAGTTCAAAGCAGTTCTTTGGCACTGCCAAGTAAAAAATGTGCACCATCAACCAGCCTCATCAACCACAAATGCTTCTTTTGGGTATTGGTTGCAAGACCTGCCACATGCAGCAAGAAGATCAGCCATAGATGGATTGTCCAAATCAAACTGAAAGCCAGATGGTGCATGTCACCCTAGGATTCCAATCTCTGTGCTTATTCCTAACGACAATATCCAAATCATACTCCACACCTCAAAGCCATCTCTCATTAGTGGCAGCCAAGTCTGTAGAAATGGATACTGGCATTTCCTCCTGAGAAAATGACAGACTCATGAATTAGAGTCAATGGATTTCCACATTGGTGAAAATAGTTCAATAGTCTCCTTGGTCCACCCAAATTAAGGCCATGAATGACAAGGGTTTGCATGGACAAATTTATAGAGGAGACAGAGATAGCTGTGCTGGGTGGAGAATTCAGAAAGCTTAAGCAAAAGAGCTGTCTGGATCCAACCCTATGGCAGGGTTAAATCAAAGCTTAATCTAGGCAGAGGTGATACTGGATGGGAAGGCAGAATATATGGCTGGTGTTGCTATGCCAGACCGATGAAGTTAAAGTTTCCATGATGGATCGAAGTCAGGGCTTGGCAGTGCTCCTGAACCCATCATTGTTAATGGATAATCAGTGTGGTTGCTAGAAGTGCCTGCTTTCTGTTTCACTGAGCTCATAAAATGGCTCCCTTCTGTGGACACTGCTGATCAGGAGGTTTTGGTAAAATGCTGTATGGGGGGGGGGGCTGCCTTTGGAAATGTCTCTGGTGATATAAAAGGCAGCAGCAAAATCTTGTTAGGAATCAGCTGATTCCCACCTCAACAAAGAACATGGACCTCCTTAAGATTGTATCTTTAAATGTTAATGGACTTAATTAACACTGTAAGCATCAATTTTTTTCATAAACTGTAAGGAGAAAGCTGACTTAATTTTTTTAACAAGAAACTGATATTCTGTCTCAGCAGAAACATCTAATTGAGCATTTAAAATTAGGAAAGCTTTATATTGTATCATCTAAACAAAAGACAAAGGGACTGGCAATATATATTTAAAACCCATCATTTAAAGTGCATCAAATCTTTTGTGATGAAAAAGGTAGATACATCCTGATTAAAGGTGATTTTTCTAGATAAGAGGCTCACTCTGGGAAATATATACATTCCTAATTGTTCACAATTGGAGTTCAAAAAATACATAAGGAACTTGTTACCTTATCAGAGGGAAATCTGATATCAGGAGAAGATTTCAATGTAGTTATGAGACCTGATATTGATAGAACTTTTAAGAAGCAAAACAAAACAAGGAAAGTAGCAACATTTATAAATCACTTCAATAAATGCTTCAAAAACAATGTCTTCTTTCCAGTTAGTAGACATAAAGAATGAGATGTCCTTTGGAGAAAGATTATACTTTCTTTCACAAGTTCATAAAACATACTCCAGAATTGATTTATTTAAGATTTCTAAACCATTAATAAACATAACTGAAGATACTTTCTTAGGAAGTTTTATCTATGCAGATCATGCCCAAATATGTTTAGTGTTAACTAACCAAAATATAAGCAACAAAAAAAAAAACCCTGGTGCCTGAATAAAGAAATTCTGAACAATTGTAAGACTAAAGAAAACTTTATAAAGATTTAGAGGCTTTTAAAATAATCAATACCTGCCCCGAAAGTTCCTTGATTCATATCTGGGAGGCCACCAAAGCATACTTTAGAGGATTAGCTGTAAGCTCTACATCTTTCCTCAATATAGTGAGAGAGATAAATGATTTTCATCATAAAATTTATTGTTTGTAAAAACAATATAAAGCAAAACCAAAAGAGAGCTATTTGAAGGCAATTAAAGAAGAAAAGCAGAATTTGGAGCAGATTAATACAATCTCTCTCTATTAAAAATGCTCTATACTAAACAAAGATTTTTTGAGTATGGTGATATAGCAAGTAGGCTATTAGCAGCAAGGGTAAGGAATAATCAAGCAAAGGAAACAATTGCTTGAATAAAAAGAAAGGATGGTATAATGGTATCAAAGATTAGTTCTATTATAAATGCCTTCAACAAATATTATTAAGGTTTATATAAATCTAATAACCCAGATGGTAGTAAAATAAAAAATTAAATACTCTTAGGATTCTAAAATTAACAGAAGACAGAAAATTTCCAGATCAAAGAATAAACTTACAAGAAGTGGTTGACACCATAAAAATATTAAATTAAATAAAGAACCAGGCCTAGATTGCTTAACCCCAGAATTTTATAAGACCTTTTCTCATCTGATAAAAAATTCCTTTATTAAAGGTAATTAACAATATTTTTGAAGTAGGTAATTTACCCAATTTTTGGATAGAAAGCAAAATTATAGTAATCCCCAAACCCTCTTATTAGTTCTTACAGATCTATCAGTCTGCTAAATCTTGACTATAAAATGTTGACATCAATTCTAGCTAACAGCTTGAAGAAAATAAAATGCTATATATCAGCTGACCAGACTGGTTTCATACCTGAGCACTGTATCTCTTCTAATATAAGGAAAATCATTAACTTATTTGACATTGTGAATAAAAAAAATTAGGTCAGCTTTCTTATTCCTAGATGCAGAAAAGGCCTTTGACATAATGGAACATTGTTTTCTATTGGAATTATTGGTAGTGTTTGGATTTGGTAATAGTTTTAGGAAATAGGCCAATATTATATATACACAGTGTGTTGCGAAAGTGAGAATAAATGAGTACTCATCTGCACAAATTGACACCACTATGGTGCCCCCTTTCCACTTTATTATTCACCATCTCTTTCGAACCATTCACAACTGCAGTAAGAAATGATGTAAGAACACAAGGTATAAAAAACAGAAGAAAACACTATAAGATCTGTCTGTATGCAGATGGCATTACAAATTTTTAAACTGATTTTGAATAATCCAGTGAAACATTGGAAACGTTGATTGCATATTATGGGAATGTCTCAGGATACAAATTAAACAATGAAAAATCAGAAACTATAGTTTTCAATACAAATTTAAAAGAGGTTAAAACAACACTTGTTCAATAATTTCCATATAGACACCCCAGGAACAAAAATGTATTTATTTATTTAGTTGTTTGTTTGTTTGTTTAATTTTTATACTGCCCTTCCCTACGGCTCTGGGCGGTTTACATAAAACATTTTGGAACATTTATATAGAACACTATCAAAATCAATATAACAATATAACAATATAACAATATAACAATATAACAATATAACAATATAACAATATAACAATATAACAATATAACAATATAACAATAACAATAACATACCAACTCGAACTAGAACAGTATTTCAACAATAACTTTGACACTCCCTCAGTAGGTTCGATCTCTCAGTCTGGAGGGGGACCTGCAGATGTTATGGGTCAGTCGGCCTCACCAAATGCCTGGTGGAAGAGCTCCTTTTTGCAGGCCCTGCGAAATTGTGAAAGTTCTGGCATGGCCCTGATCTCTTAGAGGAGCTCATTCCACCAGGTGGGGGACAGGACTGTAAAGGCCGTAGCATATGAATAGCAGTTGTTAATATACAAATTCAGACTTCTTTTAAATGTGGTGGAAATGTGATTGTGCTTATAATTTCTGGTTACAAATAGCTCAGATAATGACAGCTGGCCTAGAGATAAAAATTTCATGTAGACCAGAGGCAATGTTATTAAATTATCTTCCTAGTATTTCAGGCGAACACAGGATTGTTGCTTTGCATATGATTATAGCTAGTATATGCTAGACAATGGAAGGAAAATATTACTCCTAAACTCCAAGATTGGCTATTGAAAATATGGGAAATGTATACTTTAGCTAAATTAACTGCATATCATAACAATAAAGATATAGAGAACATGGATTTTATCTGGTCTAGAGCAATACAAAAAATGTCAACAATAATATTTTAGGATGTAATTTTAGGATTTTTTATTATTTTTGTAACAGAGTCTTGTATTGTGTACTTTTATTGTTTTTGTACATATAACATCCCCTTTTATGAATACAGTTAAAAAAAATGCATGGCAGACACAGGTTGAAATCCCCGCTCTGCCATCAGGGTTCCTGGATAATTGTGAGCCAGTTATTTTCTCTCAGTCTGACCTATCTCACCAACTGACAAGGATGGTCTTGGCTAACCTGATTGCAGCACATCTCAGAAACTAGAGGTGTTTTTTTATACCCTGCTTTTACTACCCAAAAGAGTCTCAAAGCAGCTTACAATCACTTACCCTTCCTCTCTCCACAACAAAAACCCTGTGAGGTTAGTAAGGCTGTGGAAGAGGAGTGGGGAATCGAACCTGGTTCAGATTAGAGGCCACTGCTCTTAACCACTACACCAAGCTGGGTGGGAGACAATGCAAAGGCAGGAAATGACACACCAATTTTTGAATATTGCTTCTCTTGAAAACCCTATAGAATTAGCATAAGTCAACTGAGATCTGATGGCTGTTTCTTCCACCATCAGCCTGAGGAGTAAATGGGAAAAAAAGCATCTTTATATTAATTAATTTATTTATTTTTCAATTCATAGCCCACCTCTCACAAAAATGTCGACTCGAGGCAGCTTACAGAATAAAACCATAGAACAGTATATCCCATAAAATCCCATTAAAACAACAATAACATTGATAACAATATCCCACAGTTATAAGATGGTAGTAAACGGTAATCTCCCCATCCCAACTCTGCTGATTCCAACCAAGGACCAATGTCCTGATCTTAATTATTACCCGGGGCTCTTGAATGAAGCTGGGTAAACCATGGCTTACATGAACCTCCCACAATACTTTATGGGAAACAGACATCTTTCACAGTCACAATAACAGAGCCACAAACAAACTAACTTGTCTATGTGCACATGTGAGTAAATAATAGTTGCATATAAGTAGCATTTAAGAGTCTTGTCTGAGCTAGAGAGCCATTTTGGTGTAGTGACTAGGAGTGCAGATTTATAATCTGGCAAGCCAGGTTTGATTCTGCAATCCCCCACATGCAGCCAGCTGGGTGACCTTGGGCTCGCCATGGCGTTGATAAAACTGTCTGAACAGTGATATCAGGGCTCCCTCAGCCTCACCCACCTCACAGGGTATCTGTTGTGGGGAGAGGAAAGGGAAGGTGACTGTAAGCCACTTTGAGACTCCTTCGGGTAGAGAAAAATAGCATATAAGAACCAATTCTTCTTCTTTTTCTTCTTCTTCTTCTTCTTCTTCTTCTTCTTCTTCTTCTTCTTCTTCTTCTTCTTCTTCTTCTTCTTCTTCTAATGTTCTGGCCATTTCTGCATGACGAAAATGTTACTGAACAGCCTTCACATGTTGGTGGTATATACATGACGTTGCCAACATCCTGAGGCTGTCCAGTAGATGGATCACCATTTGGCCATTTTTAAATCACAATTTTGGGAATCCAGAATCCTGGATTTACTACCCTAAATTGCACTAACCACAGATGAGCAACCAGTGAGCAACCAGGGATAAAACTGCATGGAGAGGGAAATGTGTGATAGTCTTGGCCAATTTGTCCCAACCTCCCCTATCAATTTCCTGGTCTGAGTAATTTTTTTTAAAAAATGGTGCAGTCCATGTTGCAGAGCAACTACAAACCTACATTATCCAAGATTAAATAAAATCTTTTTTAAAGTGTCCATGGACCTCTTGGGATCAGGCAGGTAATATACAGCCCCATTTCTGTTTTCTGGTGGTGGGAAATGAGCTGGGAAAGGGAGGGGCAGGTGATCTGAATGCCTCCTTTTGATCATACAGGGGTCTAAACAGCTTGAGTTTCAGTCCATGAGAGAACTTTTGTTTTGTGATTGTTGGCTTGCTGTGATTGACAAGCCAAGGATCAGAGGGAGAAGTTTGGCTTGTTTTACCTTGGAATCACAGAATCATAGAATAATAGAGTTGGAAGGAACCTCAGGGGTAATCTAGTCCAACCCCCTTCACTATGCAGGACACTCACATTCCAATCGCTCATCTACTGTAACCTGCCACCTCTTTGCCTTCACAGAATCATCCTCTCCGTCAGATGGCTATCTAGCCTCTGTTTAAAAATTTCCAAAGATGGAGAACCCACCATCCCCCAAGGAAGCCTGTTCCACTGAGAAACCACTCTGTCAGGAACTTCTTCTGGATGTTTAAATGGAATTTCTTTTGAATTAATTTCATCCCATTCATTCTGGTTTCTCTGCCTGGGCAAGAAAGATTAATTCTACTCCATCCTCCATATGGCACCCTTTTAAATACTTGAAGATGGTTATCAGATACCCTCTCAGTCGTCTCCTCTCTAGGCTAAACAGACTAAGCTCCCCCAACCTTTCTTCATATGTCTTGGTCTCCTTGCAGCCTCGTCAGGAAGCAAGAAGCCTCGATGGGGCAATGAGGGAGGAGTCTACCATAAGGAGGGCTGCAAACTCAAGATTTACCATTCTGTGTTTGCCAGCAGGAAACCACTTGCATTTTACCCCGCTGTGAGGAAATGGCCTCTTTCTTTAGTATGTTGAACCTTTTTCTTTTTACCTAAGGCTTACTGTGTTCTCGTATGTTCCCCATGCATAAGCAGACATCCATTTGAGTGTAGACCTGTGTCCTGGGTCAATATCTTTCTAAACTCACTGTCTGGCCCCCAAAAGAATACATATATCCAGAAAGTGTTTCCTTGTCATGTGGATTTTATTCATTTCCCTCCATCACTTTATTTTGCAAGTTTCATTATGCGATAAATCTAATGGGCTATAGAGAGAGATGAACAATTAATTTGCAATGTGTTTATTACAAAATAGGTTTCATTGACATTATCTGATATAACATAGATTTTCAATCTCATTAACTCTGTCAAACATAGCAGGTTATTTGCAGATGCGATCACATTGCTGTGTAGAGTAACAGTATGCCATAATAATCTTCTCCCCATCTCGACAGATTGATTTTATTTATCAAATGTTTTTTTCCAGCCAAAGACCTTCAAGGTACAAGTTAATATCAGCTATACAAGTCTACTATATTTGTTAAAAAAAAAAAACATAAAACCATCTCAGTGCACACTGGAGTAAAATTAACCAGAATAGAAACTGTTCAATTCAATTCAAAGGTTTTCCCAGAAATTATAACAACAATAATAATTCAGCCTAAGAGTCCCATTGGAATGTTTTTTCCCTCACCTTACACAGCAGAGAGTTCAACTCATGAAGCTGCCTTATTCAGAATCAAACCATTGGCTCATCAAGTCAGTATTGTCTACTCAAACTGGCAGTGGCTCTCCAGGGTCTCGGATCAAGGTCTCTCACTTACTACCTAATCCTTTCAACTGGAGAAGCCAAGGACTGAATCAGGAACTTCCTGAATGCCAAGCAGATTCTCTACCATGGAGCCATGGCCCCTCCCAACAAACAGTCTGGGGCAACAGTAGAAAAATGTCTTCCATAGGTTCTAGCCAACATGACCTCAGTTAACTTTAAAGAGAGCCATTGAGACATAGCAGAATTTGTGCAGGTTGATAAAGATAGGGGGAAATCCCTTAAATACTTGACCCAAATAATTAAGGCCTTTAACGGTCCAAACTAGACCATTAAATGAACCCAGGAACTAATTGGGAGCCAGAGCTGGTAGGTTTGTACTTGTTTGTTATAACAGCTTGAACCATGTTCTGCACCATCCATAGGCTCACAGTTGGCTTAGTTTGCACACTTTCTAACATAAGAGACATTTACAGTCCTTGGGTCTACCTAGTTATGATGCTGGGAGATGTCTGGTCACGTTTTTTGATCCAATCATTCATTCCCCAGGATAAAGGATTTTGATTTGGATCAAGGCATGATATAAGGGGAGAAAAATTTTAACCAGTCTACTCTCATATGGTTCAGCCAATTGAAATTAACTCCTCCCACTATCATGAAGATGTTACTAAATCTAGATGAGGTAGGAAGCCACTCTTGATTTATTTGTCTCCCCTCCCCCCTTTCCCCCAGGGCTAATAACTAGGGGTGCTTGGCAATCGGTAGGAGGGCTGTGGGTGACACATTGTGGCTCCGTGACACAATCTGCAGCACCATGTGTCTTCTAGTAAAAAGCCCAGGAGTGACATAGGTAACTTTAGGAATTTCTGGCAAAACCATAGTTTTATGTATCTTGTATAAAAAAATGCAGTCTCCACCAAAGCACCTGACAAAGAATATTTGCAAACACTAGAAGTAATTGAAAAGGACATAGTCATACATTCCCATCTCTAAGTATGTTTTTGACCACTGAGACAAACTCCCACATTCTGATGATTGAGGAACACCGATTGTATTGTTAAATATAAAGCTTCCAATTATATCATGAGCCAATGAAGGTGACCTCCAGTAAGTAAGAAATACGCATGTAACAGATATAATACCTTCGCCATTCATGTTACTTTGCAATAGTTTTTCTCACACTGTTTCCATTTTCTCATCAGTAAGTGCATTTAGACTTATATTTGATTCTTCACAACAAATAACAACTTGGAAACAAACAGAATGTTAAGAAATAAGGGGAGGAAGTCATCTGTCTGTCTGTATTTTTCCTCCCTTGCAAATAATGTGACAACCCATGTGACAACCCAGGCAACTTTCTTTGCAACACTAGGGTTAGCATTGTGTTTTTCGGCATGACAGCTCTTCAGGTATTCATTCTCTTTAGATTCACACATGGAGATAATCTGTACTTGGAATACAAAATGTTTGTTTGCATAGAGATGGCTTCTAGAGCAGTAGGAGTGGCACCAATAGACAGCAACTATAAGGAACAATCCAACTGTTCTCCTCTATATAGAGCTACCCTCAAAATCACTTTGGAAACTTCAGGTGGTCCAGAATGCAGCTGCCAGGTTACTGAATGGAACATCATAGCCAGCTCATATTCCTTCATGGCAGCTGCACAGGCTACCAATTAGTATCTGGATCCAATTCAAGGTTTTTATGTTAACCTTCAAAGCTCTCAACAGCCTAGGATTCTCATAGCCATGGAATAACCTCTCCTGGTGCAATCCTCCACACTCCCTTCAGTCGTAGTCTAGGGCAGGGGTAGTCAATCTGTGGTCCTCCAGATGTTCATGGACTATAATTCCCATGAGCCTCTGCCAGCAAATTGTAGTCCATGGACATCTGGAGGGCCACAGGTTGACTACCTCTGGTCTGGGGCCCTTTGTAGGTGCCTAGCCCCAGGTTAGCTGAGTATGCTGTCACCTATGGTGGGGCCTTCTCCATTGAGAAAGACTCCACAAATGCTTGTCCACATCAAGGATCTTCTAAGGCAGGGCTGACCTGATTGTGACTCTCCAGATGGCCATAGCTTACAATTCCTATGAGCCCCTGAACACGTTGCCATGAGCTCATGGGAATTGCTGTCCATGGATAGCTGGAAAGCCTCAGTCTGCCCACCCTATTCTTGGGAGTAACTTGAATGGTTTACATAATAAAAGTGGAACTCAGCAGTAGTAAGTGTTCCAATCTGGCTTGCTATTAGTGAGAGGTGTTCTGAATAGAAGCTAGTCATGAGTAGGAGACAGCACAAAAAGGAAAAATCCAGTTCACTTTTGGGTTCATACTGTCCTCTAACAACCCCCCCCCCCACACACACACACAGAGACACACACACACTTAAACCCAATGACTCAAAAGCACTAAAGTGAACTGGCTGGGTTCAAGCTGGTCCATTTTACTTCCCTCCAGATGTGTCCTGCTGTACGTTCAGTATGGCTCCCAGCCATTTTAGGGATCAATTTGGCTCCCATTCAGTTAGAAGCAAGAAAGATACATCCCTAAAATGGCTGGAAACCATTTCAACTTACATTTTGATTCATCCCCCCCCCCAAAAAAAAAGTAGTGACAGCCAGAGTTGGAACACATACCTGCCCCAGGGATCCTTGTTCCCTTCCCCTCCATTCCAAGGGGGTGTGACAGATGATGTGTTCCACATGAAAAAAAAAAAGAGAGACAGAGAAAGAGGTTTTAAATAGTTCCTGGCCTTTTAAAACCTTCATTTTTCTCCCTCTCCAAAAAATAGAGGGGTGTGAAATGGAGATTTTAAATGGCTCCCAGCCATTCAAAGCCTTTATTTAACTTCCCTTCATTTGAACGCAAAATTGAAGTTTAAATGCCTTGAATCTTGAATCCATTTGGCCCAAAGTTCTGGGGAACATTTATTGGAGGCACCTATTCTGAACCTGAGTTTTGAGGGGGGCATGAATCATCCAAATTCATTTTAAGGTTGTTTGTGCCTATCCCTACTCCTGAGGGCCTCCCGAACCGAATCTACCAGTCAATTGCTCCTCCCACATCTCTACTAACAATTATAGCTATCTGATGATGGGTGATACTTGTCATCTAGAAATATATTGTTGCCCATGCATCCATTCAAGTTGTAGAGTGCTGGGTCCCCAAAAAGACTTAATGATTTTGTTCAACTTTATTAGCATGATTCATTGGGGAAAGTTTCTACCACGAGAACCCCATTGTAAACCATAATAGTGGAATAAGTGGCATATTCACAAACACATACAATGGTCTGCCAAATGAAGTCATCATCATCAACAGCTAAGGAAACTTATCATTTTATTTTGTTTTGTTAACTTGGGAGATGCAACATAAGAGGATTTATATCTTTTCTTCCAAGTAAAGCAAAGCTCAGCTGGCATTTACGCAACTGCCTCAAAAGAGCTGGGAATCCACACGGTTGCACAGGTATTGAACAAAGAAAAATGGAACCACTCTATGTTCTAAAATGGATTTAGTCCGCAAGATTTCGGTCTGCCAGCCTAACCCCATTGTTTCTCCTAAACACTTTACCTCCAAAGTGCGTTCGATCAAACTGAACACTGTTTCTCTTACGCGCAAATAGAATTTCATATTTAAAAGTTAATGTCAGCATTAATCCTAACAGGGGAAATGCGGATATTCAATTTCATTACACGCTTGAAAAAATACTGATCACTTACCCAAAGAAAATTTATGTTTAAACTGTGCTTGAATTAACCCAAGTCATATTCTATGGACCCATTATGAGACACCAAACTGCTGCATTATATAGGCACTCATACATAAAATTGCATGTAAATCTATTTTGCAATGCGTTTGAGGATTCTGTAGCAGTAATGATGGCTGTGAAACTTGCAGCGGTGTTTGGCAGAGCTGCTCTAATGTCAGAGAAGGGCACCACCGGAAGAATTGTTTTTGGCTAGCGTTTGTTCACTTGCTCCTGCGCCTAGAGGCTGGGGAGGGAGGTATTGGCTGAGTGCTCAGAGAAGACAGTACAGGAAGAAGATTAAAGTAGGACTGATGATTGCTACAGAAGCCTTGAAAAGGAGTACAAAGAAACTTGAGAATGCCTTGTGCATACATCCCAAGCAGTTGAGAGGTGCACTGACAGCCAGCTTGGTGTAGTGGTTAGGAGTGGTCTAATCTGGCATGCCAGATTCGATTCTGCACTCCCCCACATGCAGCCAGCTGGGTGACCTTGGGCTCAGCGCAGCACTGATAAAGTTGTTTTGACCAGGCAGTGATATCAGGGCTCTCCCAGCCTTACCTACCTCACAGGGTGTCTGCTGTGGGGAGAGGAAAGGGAAGGCGACTGTAAGCCACTGAGACTCCTGGTAGGGAAAAGCGGCATATAAGAACCAACTCTTCTTCTTCTTCTTCTTCTTCTTCTTCTTCTTCTTCTTCTTCTTCTTCTTCTTCTTCTTCTTCTTCTTCTTCTTCTTCTTCTTCTTTGTAAGGTCACTTTCAGACTTCTACTGACTGTACATAGGTGAGGGATAGACATGCTGTGCTGTTCAGCCAACTGAACATCTAAAAGTAAGAACAGAGCCTTTAGGGGTACAACTGCAGGTGCACAGGTTCCATGGGAAGAGAAGAAGTAGCAGTGTTGCTTTTTATACCCCACTTTTCAGTGCCTGAAGGAGTCTCAAAGCAGATTACAATCCCCTTCCCTTTCCTCTCCTCACAACAGACACCCTGTGAGGGAGGTGAGGCTGACAGAGCCCTGATATTACTGCTTTGTCAGAACAGCTCTATCAGGAGTCTCAAAATGGTTTCCAATCGTTTTCCCTTCCTCTCCCCACTGCAGACACCCTGTGAGTGAGGTGATGCTGAGAGATCCCTGATATTACTGCTCAGTCAGAACAGCACTATCAGGGCAGTGATGAGCACAAGGTCACCCGGCTGGCTGCACATGTGGGAGCAGGGAATCCAATCCACCTCACCAGGTTAGAAGCCCCCCTTCTAACCATTACACCATGCTGGCTCTCATGCTATGCAGGTTGTGTATGCACAGGCTCTGTTCTAACATGCAAACTAAGTCTTCCTTGTGCATGTTTCACCAGGTATTCTCTCAATAAGATTTCCATCCTACCTTGTATATTACTTGCTGGTCTGGTGTCTTGTATATGTATTTTAGAAGAAGAGTAGTTCTCCTTGAGCCTCTTGTGATGCAGAGTGGTAAGGCAGTGACATGCTATCTGAAGCTCTGCCCATGAGGCTGGGAGTTCGATCCCAGCAGCCGGCTCAAGGTTGACTCAGCCTTCCATCCTTCCGAGGTCGGTAAAATGAGTACCAAGCTTGCTGGGGGGTAAGCGGTAATGACTGGGGAAGGCACTGGCAAACCACCCCGTATTGAGTCTGCCATGAAAACGCTAGGGGGCGTCACCCCAAGGGTCAGACATGACCCGGTGCTTGCACAGGGGATACCTTTACCTTTACCTTTAGTTCTCCTCCTTACACCCTAGTGGACATACACCCTAGTGGGCAAATGCCTGGCAGACTCGGGTTGAAATCCTCTGCCATCAGGGTTGCTGGATAATTGTGAGCTGATTAATTTCCTTCACCCTGACCTATCTCACACTCTTACCTAGTAGGTCTTGCCTGATCTGATCTTATCTGATCTCAGAAATTAAGCAGGGTTGGCCTGGACCAGAATTTAGAGCTTTTTTTTTGGTACCATACTTTTTATTGCCCAAAGGAGTCTCAAAGCAGCTTGCAATCCTTTGCCCTTCCTGTTTGAGTTGAGCAAGGCTGAGAGAGCTCTGAGAGAACTACGACTGGCAGAAGTTCACCCAGTTGACTGCATGTGGAGGAGCAAGGAACCAAACCCGGTTCTTCAGAACTAGGGCCACCGCTCTTAAGCACTATACCAAACTGGGTTTCTGTTTGTGTGTTTTAATTATTTTTTATGTATTGCTATAATGAGTTGTTTTAATTGCTAGATGTCTTGGTAGCCTTGATTGGCAAAGGGAGAATATAAATGTCGTAAAGAGTAATAAATGAATTGATGGGTCTAGTTCATGAGCCAAGAAATGTTACTGCAATCCTTCTTTCTCTACTTTTGTGTGCACACACACTAGAGTACATGTCATCTGAATGTGACTGTCTCTATTAAAGGTGAGCAATCACTGCGAAATCAACTCCATAGGACTGTTGCAGATTCATGACAAATGTTAATAAATTATGAGAGTGTTTAAAAAAATAAACTATGATTTGAGTTATGACAATTAGATACGACTGCCGGGAAAGCAAAAGGATGAAAATTGAGAGACAGCTGTAGCCTCTCCGGAATTGGGAAATAAAAAAAATCTAGATGCTATGCAGTAGGACAGTGTTATATGGGGAACAGAAGGTGGGCAGGAGACAGAGTTACCATGTAGGGTTGAGCACTCTGGCGTGCTTTGGCTGCTTCAGAGAGCACCGACACCCAAGGCAGCCAGCAGTGCAGAGGGGAGGGGTAGCGGTGGTGCATGAGCCAGCACCCACTTGCAGACACATAGCTTTGCACATGCATGCGGGCACAGGCTAAGGTGCTGCTGCCAGGGCTGCCCCTCCACACCATGGTGATAGCCGCCTTAGGAATCTGTGCTCACCGAAGTGGCTGGAGCGTGCAGGAGCACTCAACCCTATTACCAAGCTGTGTCTAGGAGCTGGCAGGAGGATAGGGGAAGGGGGCATAGGAGGTGCAAAGTCAGCTGTGTCTCTATGACACTTCCTGGAGAAATAAAGTGATGTAAGGTGGCTTCTAGGAATCACTGGAAATTCTATGGCTTTACCAACGATTCCTAGCACTGCCCTACATCTCAGCTGGGGTTTCTCTGGAAGTGATGTAATGGCACAGAAAATGTTTCTCTGAGTGTGTGTTTTTAATTTAGTGGGAGACTTAGTGGGAAAAGTTTGAACTGTCAGAGAAATTGGAAACAAAAGAAGCCACTATAATTATAACTGTTAGACTGTTGAATATAGAAATTGAGAGTCTCCAGTGTGTTTTCAGAATTGAAGTGAAGTTTTTGTGTGGAGAATAAAATGGCCTTCATGAGTATGGAAAGAGGTAGGGGACCTATCTCTTTATGGAGGCCATTCAGATCATAGATGGAGACTCACACAAAGAAGGCCAGAGTCCTATATTGATATTTCAGTATCTACTATTACTACTGTTGGATTGGAGCTAGGTGATCATTGTTCTGCAACAGGAAATTCCCAATCCAAAGACATACAAATAAATTACTGGTTCGGGTTGTTCAAATGATGTATCAGAATGGAAATTCAAATCTGAGACTCTGGGGCATGACAAACCTCCCTCCTCTGAACATTTCTTTTTAAGTTGGGTGTTTACCAATGATACAGTATTCGTTGATAGTTTTCTTTGATTCTACTGATTTCCTGGGGGAAAGAACAGATTGCTCCCAGCCAATCACCTTTGGAGACAAGCTGTAGAGTGCTGCCATTCTCCTGCCCTCCATCCTTTGTGTGGTGTTGGTGGAGCCCTTTTTTCTTTCCACATCGTTTCACTGTGACACACTGTTCACCTGTAGAATTGGACTCTTTGTCTCCATTCACATGAAACTTGGGGGTGTTTATTGGGCATGCAGAAGTAGTTCAGGTGCAATTTCGGTGTACTTTTGTTGAAAACATCCCTCCTCCAAGTCTCTACTTTCCCCCCCATGCTTTTGTGGGAGCAGAGCCATTTTCGCCCTCCAAGTAAGATAAATGAGACACCTTTTTCCAGGGCCCACCAATCTGGACCTCTAAGGAGTTCCTTAGTGCATGGGCATTTGCTGCAATTTTGGTGACCTTTGGTTAAAGAAACAGCCACTCCAGTTCCCTGAAAATGTCACTTCTTCTCCGGTTTATGAAAGGAAACAAACAACAGGCCATAACAATGAAGGATGACAATGAAGGAAAGCTTAAAAAAAATTGAAGGAAAATGAATTGAATGCAGACACACAATCATAGAGTTGGAAGGAGCCAGTTTAAACTCATTACTGTGGATCCTATCCTCTGCTGCCCACAGGAACCTTTCCCTGCCCTCCTCTAAGTGACAACCTTTCAAATACTTAAAGAGAGCAATCATGTCCCCTCTCAACCTTCTCCAGACTTAACATTCCCAAGTCCCTCAGCCTTTCCTCATAGGGCTTGGTCCCCAGGCCCCAGATCATTCTTGTCACTCTCCTCTGAACCCTCTCAATTTTTTCCACGTCCTTTATGAAGTAAGGCCTCCAGAACTGCACAGAGTACTCTAGGTGGAATCTGACCAATCAGGTATATAGTGGGACTATGGCATCTTAAAGAGATGCCTCTGTTGATACAGTCCAAGACTGCCTTCTTTAACGCCGCATTACACTGCATTACACTTACAGTCCACAAATACCCCAAAATCACATTAACAAACACTAGAAATGTATCTCCCATCCAGTATGCATGCTTCTCATTTTTATGTCCCAGATGTAGATTTCTATACTTTATCTTACTGAATTGCATCTTGTTCTCATTTATCCACCTTTCCAGCATGTTCAGATGTTATTGAATGCTATATCTTCTTGGGGGTTCGCTACTCCTCCCTAATTGGTATCATCTGCAAATTTAATTTTAATGTTTTTGTATTTCTTTGTTTTAAATTGCCAGTGACCATTACCATTTCCCCCTGATAGGAATCAGTGGAGAGAATTGCACCTTCTGGAAGAGAAGCCTACTTTGGGGGTCTGAAAAAGTAAACATCTTAGTCTGAATCACTTGAAACTTGGGTGAGGGAAGGGCATTAGATTGGAGCAGGCTTTCTTAACCTGGGTTTTGTGAAACCCTAGGGTTTCTTGACAGCCCTGGAAAGGTTTTCCAAATGGGTGGGAGTTAATTAATTTTTAATATATTTTTTTGAAAATGGTTACACATTTATTGGTTGATATGGCCATATAAGAGCCTCTAGTGTTGCAGGGTGGTAAAGTAGCGACATGCTGTCTGAAGCTCTGAAAATGAGGCTGGGAGTTCAATCCCAGCTGCCGGCTCAAGGTTGACTCAGCCTTCCATCCTTCCGAGGTTTACTCATTTTACTAACTAGCTTGCTGGGGGGTAAAACAGTAATGACTGGGGAAGGGAATGGCAAACCACCCTGTATTGAGTCTGCCAAGAAAACGCTAGAGGGCATCACCCCAAGAGTCAGACATGACTCAGTGCTTGCACTGGGGATACCTTTGCCTTTACCTTTACTATGACCATATATGATCATGTAGACCCCCCCATCCCAATGATGGTCCTAGAGGGGGTGGGAAGGAGAGGGGCCCTGGGTGGGCATGTTCACAGCTATGCTTCCCAACCATATTCTGCATGCTCACACTACTTCTGGGGTTTCTCAATGTTTCAGGGGGTTTCTCAATAGAAAAGAAAGGCTGGAGAACAAATTTGGTGTCATTGTCTTTATAAACATATGCCTCAGTTGAAAGCAATGGTCACAAAAAGGAAGAAGAGTTGGTTTTATAGCCCACTTTTTACTACCCAAAGGTCACTCAAAAGTGTCTTACAATTGCCTTCCCTTCCTCTCCACACAACATACAATACCGTGAGGTTGCTAGGGCTTAGAAAGCTCTAAGAACTGTGACTGGCCCAATGTGACCCAGCTGGCTGCATGTGGAAGAGGAGTGGGGAATCAAACCTGGTTCTCCAGATTAGAGGCTGCCACTCTTAACCACTACACCATGCAGAAAGCACTGTAAATCTGAAAACAACAATAACAACATGAATTCAAATTCCAAATTGGTAATATTCTAAATGAACATAAGCAACTATAGGGGGAAATTGCCCCCTGAACCCCAAGTATGAAAGTATAATTATTTTTTTCTTGATGCACATCTCTACTCCCTTGGTCTGTCTTGGGTTCTGTGGAGCTTTATCTCCTTATACTAGGCTTTTATTCTTCACCAGCTCCATTCTTGAGCCCAGAAGCTCCTTATAATGAGATGCCACAATGACTGGAAAGAAGACAAAGAGCCAGACAACACTCAGTATAAAGGAACAGCTCAAGAGATGGAACTTTTTAATAATATTCTTTCAGATACAGTAGACATTTTGTTGGAACCTGTAGCATGGAATTCCATTGGGAGGTATTCAGCAGGGTGATCATTCTTGGCTTGAAATCTGGAGTTGTGATTTAAATTCTGGATTTGTAAGTTTTGTCAAGTCTTACTCTCCAAAGAAGAATTTAAGGGAAGACTGGTGCAGAAGCAAAGATAGAGGTAAAGTAAAAGCAGACCCCTGGTTGAGAAAGAACTAATGGAAGTGTACAGCAAGAAAGAAAATGGAGGAAAACACAGGACTCATGTGATAAGTTAACAGGAAAGGAAGAGGAATTGGGAAAATTGCCATGACGGTTTCTGGACCAGAAGTTTCACACCAGGCTGCAGGTTGGAATTTGAGCCAGGGCAGGTTGCCCCATCTCTTCCTGCTCCCACATAGGTGAGCATTTAGCCCAGTGCACCTCGTCTGCCCTGCATTTTTGCTCCCACATAGGAGCTGGGGCAGCAAAATTTCCAGTGTGGAAATGGTTCATGTCAGGAAAGCAAAATGCTAAAAGATGAAGGAAGAGACATTTAGAAATTGAAAAGCCATCTTGCAATTATTTTCATAAATGTATCTCTCACTCTCTCTCTCTCCCTCCCTCCCTCCCTCTCTCCCTCTCTCTCTCCCTCCCTCCCTCCCTCCCTCCCTCCCTCCCTCCCTCCCTACCTACCTACCTACCTACCTACCTACCTACCTACCTACCTACCTATCTATCTATCTATCTATCTATCTATCTATCTATCTATCTATCTATCTATCTATCTATCTATCTTTTTAGCAGAATATTAGAAAGCCACAGCCAACTGAGTCAATTCTGTAATGGTTGCTTCAGATGTGGCAAAGTTCCATGTAGGAAATAGCTTGATATGGCACCAGGGTATGTTTTGCTGTAGTTTGCTGCAGACACCCAGTATATTTATACTTCAGATACTTAACAATGAAGTGATGGGGAAATTTGACTTGGGTGGTATCAACACATTGCCTATTGCACTGTAATATACTATTTGAATACAAATGCTTAAAGCCTTCCAGTGTTCATTGGAAGGTGAATTTTATACAGTCCCCCTATGCAATCCATAAGTATTTAAAGAATACCTTCTATTTCTTGACAAATGATATTAACATGCCCTTGGCTATTTGCATAAATGAAGTCCTACTGTGCAGCCTTTAAGAAAGCAAATATATTCTTGAAAGTTTCTTCTGTGTATTGAAAGAGAGATTTTTCCACACTAGAGGAGAGGAATCCTTCAGACTAATTAAAAATGATTGCAATTTTTTTTTGTTCATGACCTTTTATAAAATGATTGCTCCAACTCATACAGCTCTGATGAATCAAAAAACTAACTCAAATACATTTGTCAGGTAGACATTCTTCTCTTCCCTTCGTTGTAGACATGACATTCTTCTTGGCAGTGTTGGGAAAAAAGAGGAATTTTTGCTCCTTGTGTATTAGTATATCTTTTAAAACTCTGTATCAGGACATCCCTTTTACAAATGCAATCAATCTTGTCTCCCTGGAGAACTGATAACATATCTTTCATTTACTTAGAATGAAACACACACATTTCATCCTATGCTAATGTGGATTTTCAGTTTAAGTGAAGATACATTTTAAAAAGCCCTGTCTCCATTTGTTCTCCCATCCTAAGTTGAAGTATTGAATTATTCAAAGTCATTAGAGTTCCAAATCTATGACCAACTCTATAAACTGTACAATATTGACTTTGAATTTGGCTCATACTTCATCTGTCTTTCCCTTGCATATTGAGCAGAACTGTAGGTGACTGATTTTAGCCATGTGCAAAGATATAGATTTTCAACATGCATCTTGAGGAGTGGTGGTGCAATTCTCAGGACAATGAACACAGAACAGCTGTTCAAACTCCTGGGAATTTTATAACTATATCCTTAACTGGGATTTGCAGCTAAATTGGCTAACTGGAAGTTTGAGTGTCCATGTAAGGGAATGGATCCCAACTAAGTTTTCCATCAGTGGAATGGAATTTTCCTGCCTCTCTTTCTCCCGTGTCATCCCTATAATCTCCATGAAACACTGCTCCTGTGGAAAAGGCCACCATGAAAATTGACATGGGAAGGTGCAACGGGGAAGGGGGATCACTGAAAATGACCAGTTTAGTCCTGATCCAACCTATTCACGAGAAAAAAAAAAACCTGTGATTTATTGGAGGGGAGCTTAAACCTAGTTTTTTATGCTTCAACCTTTGTCTCATCCATCATGAACTTAGCAGCATCATGCAGTGTTGGCAGAAAGGAAGTTCTTCTACCCAAGCGAGGGACCTGGCTGGCATAATGTGTTGTCACTTTAGCTTTTCCATCCTCACCTCCCCGTACTGTCAAAATGTAAACTCTGAAGTTCCTTATGAATGAGATCGATCTTATATCATTTTGGAAATTGCCATAGACATTGGTGGCTCCATCAATCAATTGATCGGCAAACTGGTTTTGTAATAAAGCTCTTTTATCTCTACTTATTTGTCTCTGAACACTTTGACTCATCCAGGGTTACAACAGTGAGCCTTTTTCAATAGCATTGTGATTTTAATTATTAACTATTTTTTGTTTTTGTTTTTTACATTATTGCCTTTTTCTTGTTATTAACCAACTTTTAGAACACTAATTTTTTTTTACTTTTTGATTTAAAAAAAAAACCCAGCAACATGGATCTTATTTGTCTACTGGGTTTGTTTAAAAAAAATCTGTTGTATTATTCCTTCTTGTTTTTATGGTATTCTCTAACTGCAGTTTCTGGGTCATTTAGCATTTTTCCCTCTTCCAAATCAGAGGTTGTTTCCTGTGGGTTGACATTTTCAATCTCTCTCAGTCTCTCTTCTTCTTCTTTTTTAAGTAAAGATAGCCTGTTTGATGGATAGCAATATTCAACAGCCTAGAATATCTTATACACCTGAAAAAATATGACAGACTGGTGTGCCATTGGATTTATAGGACATTGAAATCAAATTATTAAGATGTTCTTTTTTTTTTTAATCCTGTCCATGATTATGTTGATTTTTCTTTCCTCTTCTGAGATGTATTGAAGAGTGGAAACCTAATTAATTAACCACATCTTCAAAAGAACACACGCTAGCAACTCAGAAAAGAGTAATGACTGCATATCAAGAAAAAGAATCCCAAGCCTTCATATCCACAGTCACTTCAGGATCTGGCCTTCTAAAGAGCAGTCAGGGCTGATCTCCTCTCCATTGCCATAATTATCATTACACTTTAGGTAGGGAAAGGGTCCTTAAAATGAAAGAAAGCATCAAGATGGCATTTGTCCTTTAAAAAGTATAATGATAATTATGGCAATGTAGAGAAGATCAGCCCTGACTGCTCTTTAGAAGGCCATATCCTGAAGATGAAACTCAAATATTTTGGCCACCTCATGAGAAGGAAGGACTCCCTGGAGAAGAGCCTAATTCTGGGAGCGATTGAGGGCAAAAGAAGAAGGGGACGGCAGAGAATGAGGTGGCTGGATGGAGTCACTGAAGCAGTTGGTGTGAGCTTAAATGGACTCCGGGGAATGGTAGAGGACAGGAAGGCCTGGAGGTTCATTGTCTTTGGGGTCGTGATGGGTCGGACACGACTTCACAACTAACAACAACAAAAGCAATAGTGGACATGCCTTTTTTGGAAATAGTGGACTGGATAGGTGGAGGAACCTCCTTCAGCTGATCAAAAAGGCTATGTATGCTGAGGGTCATGAAACCCACATGAACAAGCACCATGTGAAATAAGGGCCATTATAAGGAGACCTGGCCAGGACTAAGTGAAAATCATGACTGGATCCAGTCCAGTGTTCACACTCACTCTTTCTCTCGGCACCTTTCCTGAAGGGAGCTGGTAGAGGTGTTGGAAATTCAATCAACAAATAATTGGGTGACGTCAATCTTGAAGGGCATTTGTTAAGCTGTTTAAGTAGCAGAGCTGAAACTATATGCTCTCAAGTGGTTATCTGAAAGGTTGCAGTGAATTCTGAGCCATGAACTCCAGGGACTTCTTTGCTTATGATGAGTTCATGCCCACTTCCTGCAGGAAGAGAAGATCAGTGTGTGTCCCTTTGCAAGAAGACTCCATTAGGCTTAGTTCTCTCCACCTGCTGATGTATAGCATGTAGTCTGTCTTCAGCCTAGCCACAAGAGGCTTACAATATGCCACTTTTGTAACTACTCTTTAATCTTTTGAACTCTGTTTCTGTAAAGAGACTGAAACATAACTAGAATATATATTTGAAAATATGTTCAATAAAGATTATTTTAAATTTCAAAGTGCTGTGAGTCTACATCTGTGCCTCATTTACAAACTAATAACTGCATACTTTCAAAATGCTCAGTTACTTGGCAGCTCTTTTTTTTCTGCAGGGACTCAGAACCAAGCCAAGTAGTAGACACTACCATTTTGACTGGCTGCTAATATCACAAAAGGAAGAAGTATAAAATTCCCAACCTTAATTTGGTTTTCTAAGAAGCGAAAATGAGGACATGCCAATTAAATAGGAGAAGACAGGAGAATCAAGGTGAAACAGTAGGTTCAGAAAAATCTAATTTGCAAATCAGATAAAACTGGGAAGACTGAGGACAAATCCTCCTTCTAGCAACATATATGGCCCTTTGTCATATATACTTGGCTACTACTTGGCTTGGTCCTGAGTTCCTGCAAAAAAAGAGAGCTGCCAAGTAACATAGTGTTTTGCTATGGCAAATCTAGACAGCATCCTAAAAAACAGAGACATCACCCTGCCAACAAAAGTGTGTCTAGTCAAGGCTATGGTCTTCCCAGTTGCAATGTATGGCTGTGAAAGTTGGACCATAAGGTAGGCCGAGCGTCAAAGAATTGAGGCTTTTGAACTCTGGTGCTGGAGAAGACTCTTGCGAGTCCCTTGGACTGCAAGGCGAACAAACCGGTCAGTCCTAGAGGAGATCAGCCCTGCCTGCTCCTTAGAAGGCCAGATCCTGAAGACGAAACTCAAATATTTTGGCCACCTCATGAGAAGGAAGGATTCCCTGGATAAAAGCCTAATGCTCTTCTCCAGCAAAAAGTTCAGTTTTGTACATCACTGAGAAGTTCATGACCTTCATTTACATTAAAGGTACAGAATTGTAATCACACCATCACACAGAGCTGGAAGAGACCACAAAGGGGCATCCAGCCCAGCCCTCCACCCCCCCCCCCTTTTCTGGGACTTAAAAATCGTATGCTCCTGACAGATACTCATCCAATCTCCTCATAAAAACTTCCAACAAAGGAAGCTCCACCACCCTCCAAGGCAGTATTTCCATCTACAAACAAGCCCTTGCCATCAGAAAATGCTTTCTAATATTTAAATGGAACCTCCTTTCTTGTAATTTGAATCCGTTGCTTCTTCTGTTTGTTTCTAAAGCTTCAGTAAACAAATTTGCCCCCACTTCAACCCATCTACCTTCTATTAATGAACAATCAACAGCCTTTTAATGTTGCTTCCATGAAACTTTAAATATGCTTTGGTATTTACTCTTTTCTGTGATGTCATGACTCATGAGCCCTCTTAGAATACTCTCTCAAGGTAACATTTCTTTCCCTACCCTCATTTAATAAGGACAGGCCCTGTGATGCCCATGATTTGGGAGATGGATAGCTCAAATCTCTTGAGTCTCAGCAGAGATATCTTCTATTATCTGTTTGGGATGAGTGAAGGCAGATAGACTTCATTTATCTCTTGAGTGAGATAGGAGGTATTCACTGACAAAGAAGATGGAAGGATCTGGTAGCAGGCCACTGCACAATGTATAGCTTTCCATTTATCATCATGAGCATTGCTTAGTTTCAACCCTCCCCCACCCCTACTTCTTAGTAACTTCTTTAAAATAGTCTATTCCAGACATTGCAGTCTCCTACCTTAGGCTGAAGGAAATTCCTCCGGCTTAACAAGACATCTGCTTAAGTGGCTCTTTCGTCAGAGGGAAACTGAATCAAGTTGGCTCGTTAAGCTAGAGGGTGTCATTAAACACTCCTTAGTGGAATGGTAGAATACAGGCCAACATGGTTCTCAAGCACAACTTTCATGTCTCATGCTTCTGTCATGGGATTTAGCTGTACAATGACTGGCCAGTGGCCTAACAGGAACTACTTTTACATGAGGCCTATCCACAAGTTTGCTGTGATTGGGAAATTCAGCATCCACCTTTCCCCCAAAAAAACTTCTATAGTTGTGCATTGGTCCCATGCCCAAATATCACTTTCAGTTGTCAGATTGCATCCAACCAGATTTTCTTCTGGTGAGAAATAGAAGAAAGGTCCATGTTGACCACCAAAGCAGCTACGATGGCAATCATGTGTCTTGCACAGGCAAAAGACATGAGCAATGGGATACAAAGAGGTGAATTGCAACCTATCATACTGCCATCCTTGACTCCTGCCAAGTTATTCTCTGATGGTTTCACCTGCACTGTCAGCATGAAAGTTCCATTGTGCATCAGAAGTGAACTGTAGTGAGTCCAGATAAGGGGACTGAAGCTAACTCACTGAGGCAAACAGAAGGGCAGGCTAAGGCAATACAACTGAGGCCATATACCAGCATGACCTTCTCTCCTTGATAGCATAATGTACTGGCCATTTAAATAATAATTAAAAAAAACATCCTCAAACTCATGAGACAGCTATATGATACTGGGAAATGCTGAGCATAACAACAACAGCCATGGACAATGTCATGCTGCAGATATCACAGTACCACCAGAGAAGCAGTCCCAATGGGCCTAGCCCGCTCAGGTCTGACAGCTAGGAAACTGTATTCAGATTAGTTAGGTCTACAGACAGGGTGTGTTTGGATCGGGCATTGAGCAGTTACTTTCCAAAGGTACATCCTTCCTAAATAAGGTTGACATTTCATGCATCGAGGGAAGTGGGCCACTGGCAGATGAAAGCTTTCACCCTCAATAAACATGGTCGTTTCTAAAATGACTAACCATCTGGAACTAACCCACTCAGTGCCTGGATATGCATTCAGTGTAGGAATGCAGTGCATGCTGTCTTGAGCTCCCTGAACAGAATCACACCTGAGAAATTATCTGTATTAAATAGGGCTGTGACTTTTCCTTGGCCAGGGTTTTGTGCTTTTAGCTCTTTCCCAGTTGGGACAGAATGGACAGGTGAACCTTTTTCATTCTTCTGCAGGGAAAGGGATCAATTTTGGCCCATCATTTTGCAAAGTACTCTTGCCAGGCAAAAAAAAAAAGAAAAAGAGAGAGATAGAGAGCTATGTTCTAAATCATCCGGACCAATGAGTCACATAAGAGATAATAAACAGGTATCTTTGGCAATTGGGGGGCGGGATAAATTTTAAAAAATCTTTTATATAGAAAAAATGTTTCCAGACAACTCGGGGACAATTTTACAAAGTTGTCAGTCAAGACTATACAACTAGCTCAGATGAAAGACAAGACATTAGATTTTAAAGAACCAATTTGGCTTGGGCAGAGAAAAAAGGGAGAAGCTTTAATTGATCCTCTTGATTCCCAGCATGGATCACTCAAGGTAGTAAAGGACTGATTAGACATTGTTTTACACAACAAGTTTAACAAATGCTAACAGAGCTGGCCCCAAAATGACTGCTGTTTATTCCCAAAGCTCTCCCAGACAGGGGAAAAAAACTGTTTAACTTTCCCTCTGAACAACAGTTACTTTAATTTATAGCGCTAACTCTTCAACCTGAATGCCTCCTCCTTGCCCCTTTGTGCATCCCTCTATCTTCCCAGCTAGACGCTCCAATTTTTTTTCTTCCTCCTCAGCTTGGCTCCAGTATTATCTATTCCCTAAGAAAACTAATTACACTCTTGACCCACTTCTGTCTCCTGGTTTTTTCCCCCCTCTCTCTCCTCAGCCCTGTCTTGTGTACTTTGTGGGTTGCAGCCACAGTGAATTACGATTTCCTTGTCGTAATTTATTCCGCTCTCCCACCCTTTATTTAACATGTGTATCAAACCTGGAGTGAACCTGAAATGCTCCAGTTATTGGCCCCGTTTCCCTCTTTAGAGGATCTGTCTCCTCACAGCCCTCGGAAATTCTTTTCCCTTTTTGTTTTATATTTAGATTTTTTTTTGTTTTAATTATTTGACTTCTGTGTTTGCACTACTGGTTTTTTAGGCTGAACTGTGCAGGTTTGCTGCATGGATTTGATGTGCTATTCACGGGTACAAGACATGCCTTTTTTTTTGCTATAATATACAAAGAATGTCTAACACAGATTTATTGATACACAAATGGAGGCGGGAAGTGCATGTTTTGATGAGGGGAACAATCTTGTGTGAGAAAACAGAAATGGCAAGGATATGAGGAAACCTGTGTTGACTTTGCACAACAGAAACTGAAACAGAAATATCCCTCTTGTCTGCTCATTCCCCTAATGTGTGCATTTATCAGCCTGCAAGGGTTTTGTGTCTCACCAGTTTTCTGAGATCAGCATAGACTACTGTAGGAAGGGGACCGTGGGCCAAATGTATTATCCTTGTACCCACAGATCATTGGATTGGACCCAATGACTTTGAACAAAAATGGCTTTTTTATCGTTGTTTAGTTACTTGATTTACTCATAAGCAGGCTCTGATTCTGCACATTCCAAAAGATACACCCAGCGTTTTCTGGCAGCCATTCACTTATGCTCTATGCAGATACAGAGGAAATTATCCTGTTTTAAATACAATTCTCAACTGAGGAATAAGACTGATGTGATAATAGTTGCAGCATATGTCAAATATGTATGCAAGTTTTAGCTGAGATTAAATAAAATAGATTTGCTTTTTTCCATGGACTGTGAAGAAAAGGTAGGTAGATTCAAAGCTCTCGGTTTATTTTGCCTGCTTATACGTCCCTTTCCCCACAACTCACAGGCAATAAACAGAGTAAAAAAAAGTTTCAAAAGTGCATACGCTGAGTTTTGATGCACACAACCCATTGAGATTTCATTGATTTCTTTGGGTTTATTGGTACTCTCATTCTGCAGTAACAGCCCTTTCTAGATTAAGAATGTGTCTTGCCCTACTTAATTAGAGCTATCCTATTTTTATCTAGCTACTCCTAATTTTCTCATTGGTAGTGAATTGGAAATACATCAAGAAAACTACATAACCAGGTCTGAAATGTCTAAGTGACCTACTTTCTAATGCCTTAATTTCCCCAAGACATTCACAATTATTAGTAAAAAAAAGCAATATTGGATGAAGAGCGGATGTAAGCCAGCATGACTCTCTCCTTCAAAGATAATTTTGTTCTCAGTATTTTCTTTGTATCTGGGTTTGGTTTGCCATTCAGATGTTGGTTTAGGACTACATCTAATGTATTTGTACTTTGGTCACATTCTGAGAAGACAAGGGTCACTGGGAAAAGACACTAATGCTAGGAAAAAGTTGAAGGCAGCAGAAAAAGAGGAAGATGCAACATGCATAGCCCATAATTTGTAGAACCTAAGCAAGGTGGTGATAGGATTGACATGCTGGAAGCTACTTGTCAACATTTAACATATACACAATTGGTTCTGTCTGAGAGCCATCTTGGTGTCGAGGTTCACTCGTCCACATGAAGCCAGCTAGATGACCTTGGCCTAGTCACAGTTCTCTCAGAGCTGTTCTACAGAGCAGTTTTGTCCATGCTCTTTCAGTCCCACCTCACAGGGTGTCTGTGGTGGGAAGAGGAAGGGAAGGTGATGGTAAACCACTTTGAGTCTCCTTTGGGTAGTGAAAAGTGGGGTACAAAATACAACTTTTCCCCTATCTTTCCCCACAGAGGATAAACTGTATAGATTTCTGCTATTCACCATTTCAGTTGGTTAAGTTGAGTGAGAGGGATTGGTTGACGGTCACCCCCTGGACCACAGCAGTTTCCTGGCCCACTGGAGATTTGAACTCATGTCTCTCCATTTCCAATGTAATACTCTACTGATGACATCACATTAGACATCAACTTCTCTTTTGGTTTTCTACATATTGAGTTGAGATAATGAGGACAAATTATTGGCATTTAAGAATGCCAGACCTTCTCAGCTGAGGGCCAACACCTATGACCAGATTCCCTTACTTGGCAGATGAACACACCCCCTTTCAAACCATTTGTGAACTTGGTCTCAAATATCTTTGCCAACGGGAGCAGTTGCCAAACAGTTTTGTAGAGGAAGCAAGTCTGACTCTCCTCCACTGTCATGGATGGTTTAGCCCAGTTAATTGTATGTATGAAGAGAATTATGATTCCCATAAGGCTGGGAGAAAATCTGCACATGCAAATAAGGTTGATAAAGACTTGACTTTGCCAAACACATCATTTATTTATTTTTCTATTTGTATGCCTCCCTTCTCCAGGGACTCAGGGCAACTCACTGCAGTTGCAAATAACACAAGAAACTATATAAAATAAATAAAACCGTATAAATCATCAAATTACTGACTATAAAATGAAGTCTTGTGATTTCAAATGGGCCACCTCTCTCTTTAAAGCAGCCTTTTTAAAAATGTTGACCATGGAGGAACACTTGATATATTTTTCAGGAGTTAAGGAACCCCAGAACTGGTTAAACACCCCTTCAGAGAACTGAACTAAGATGCCGGAGGCAGGCCATCAATCAGTAGATCATTTGCCACTTCCATTGTGGAAAAAGAGACTAGAGCAACAGGGGAAGTGGGTTCCAGTGATGTCTGATGATGGGAAAGGCTTACAGAGCTCTCGTTTAACCTCAGAGTTTCCTGGAACCTTGGCTGGGACTGATTCTGCACAGAGGCATAAAATATGGGCTGCCTCCTGCTTGTAAATGAGTGTTTGGAAACTGTGCATTTGCATGCTTCCCAATGGGAGATCCCACCCATGTTTTCCTACTGCCCCGTCGCAGCTTTGAGCCTCCTGATGAGGTAGTGGAGAATCCGAAACTGTAGACAACCCAAACTTCTCCCCTCCCCCCCCCCCCGCTGCTCCTTGGTTTGTTAATCAACATAAGCCACCAATCCCTTTACAGTCGTTGTTTTGGGGGACTCAAACTTCCACTTCACCAAGCCTCAAAATTATTATCTTTTTTTTTTTTAATTCTCTTGCATGTTGCTATGGGGAAACACCACAACAGTAAATCAATTAAAAAAGAAAAAAAAACCTTCCACGTTGCAATGATCATACCACAACGATAAAGTATTTCCTTAGATCCCGTTTTGGGTTACTTTGTATAATGGTCTCTCTTTATGTTTGGGTAGTTTTTTGATAGATTGGCTATGGTAAGATTGTGTGGTCACAATAATGATAAAACACAGACCATGGATGCCAAGCTGATTGAGAGAGGGCTACTTCACTACACACACACCCTTTCTTCGTTTATATCTGACCAGCAGAAAACACAAACAGGAATATATTTTAGCTGCCCGATCCCAACTTACCATGCACAATGTAGAGAACATTATTATTTTTACTGAGGGCATGTAGCTTTGTGGCCCTGCAGCAATGCTGACCACATTATTTATTTATTTTAAATTTTGGGTCTAGAAATGGAGAGGGGAGGGCAGGTGCGAAAAAAGGCAAAACCCTACTGAGACTGTCACATTTCTCCCTCTGGACAGACTTGCCCCTGTTTGCGCCCCGGATTTTAGCATGACAAGAAGTGGCAAATCGGGATCTGGCAATTTCGTTCATTGCAAAGGTAATCTGATGAAAATTCGCACCAGCTCCTGCACAGCTGTGGGTTGCTGCCTTCATCATGTGGAAGCAGCACAAAAACTGACAAGCAATGAGAGGCTGTGCAGGGGCAAATTCCTCATGCAGATTTGTTCTGGGAATCCCTGCTTTGCAGAGCGAGAGGCACATTAAGGTATATTCTTTGATAATCGGTGGTGGTGTTAATTGGTTCGGAACTTTAAATAGCAAGACATCCGCTATATCGTGTTGGTTCCTTATGGATTTGATCTACCAAATATAGCTACTTACTCAAGCAGTAAATGTCTTTCATCAACACAAGAGGCTCTTCAGTTAGGGGAACTAATATATAGAACACAATCTGTGATTTATAATCCCTGAATTGCTTTCTGTTTTGTTTAAACCATTGGCTACTGTGTGTGCTCTATACAGCATCAAGATGTCTTGGGGGATGGCAGTAAGGGATTGATTGGCTAACAAACAGCTGAATTGTTCAATGAAAAACTGACTCCCTGCTTGTCATTGACTAGCAATATCGTGAGCCAGTGTGCAAGCACCCCTAATATAGTCTTAGATTAAGATGATGTGTGCGTGTTTCCTCTCCATCCCACATACCTGACTTGTATTAATGTCCCATCTTGAAAGCTAGGTAGGGTTGGTACTTGGAAGGGAAGAAGAAGAGTTGGTTTTTATACCCTGCTTTTCACTATCCAAAGGAGCCTCAAAGTGGCTTACAATCAGCTTCCATTCCACTCCCCACAACAGACACCCTGAGAGGTACATGGGGCTGAAAGAGCTTTGATGCTACAGCACTACTGGGGCTGTAACAAGCCCATGGTCACCCAGCCGGCTGCATGTGGAGGAGCAGGTAATCAAACCCGGCTCTCCAGATGAGAGGCCGCTTCTCTGAAACAACTACACCATGCTGGGAGCCCATCAGGAAAGAATCTTCAGAAGAAGGCAATCCCAAACCGCTTCTGGTTCTCACTTGCCTTGAATCGCAATAGCTGGTATTGCAATAAATCAGTTGCAAATTGATGACACATACCTACATATTTAGGGACAATAGAACATTATTGTTTGAATATTATAGTGTAAGCATGTTGTTAGATTAAGGTGGACCTAGCGATGGTCGAGGTCAGTCAACTGGAGGAGGGACGATGTACGGTGTAATAATTCTGTAATTTCTCACGCACAGTTTACAGTGCCTGAGATAAAAGAAATGCTACACCTGAGATCTGTTTATTTTGGAGGGCAGACTCATACATATTAAAAAACAACAACAACAAAGGACTGCTGTTGGAAATGGCCACCCAGGGTGAGATTTCCTTTCCTTCTACACAGTTCATTACCTTTTATCCTATCATAAATGTGTTTGCCCTTCACCCTGATCCACATTCCTGGCAGTGATGAGAAAACACACATCTTCGTCATATTAAGGCATAGGCTTGTTGGTCTTACAAGCAATTAGGCCCAGGCCTGCTGTTTTCATGCGCTTCCTCTCCCGACTCAACTGCCGATCCGATTTCTCTTCCGACTCGCCTTCCATTCCATGCCCAGAACAAAGTGTGAATAGGTTCTGGGATTCAAACACTTGAAATGACAAAAAGAGATGTGCTGTCTTCAACCAGTTTCTATTGTTCTGGATTTACGTTAGAAAAGGATTTTGGCATAGATTCAAGTGGCATTTCACCCAGCAATGTTGTCATTCCCACCGTTGACCTCTGCCCTCTTTCAGTTGCCTAGAATAAGCTCAGAGGCTTTTAAATAGGTCAGTTCTTCTTCTTCTTCTTCTTCTTCTTCTTTTAACATGCAGGGATTGTTGTTGTTGTTAGGTGCGAAGTCGTGTCCGACCCATCACGACCCCATGGGCAATAATCCTCCAGGCCTTCCTGTCCTCTACCATTCCCCAATGTCCATTGAAGTTTTCATCTACTGCTTCAGTGACTCCATCCAGCCACCTCATTCTCTGTCATCCCCTTCTTCTTTTGTCCTCGATCAGTCCCAGCATTAGGCTCTTCTCCAGGGAGTTCTTCCTTCTCATGAAGTGGCCAAAGTATTTGAGTTTCATCTGCAGGATCTGGCCTTCTAAGGAGCAGTCAGGGCTTATCTCCTCTGGGACTGAACAGTTTGTTTGGCTTGCAGTCCAAGGGACTCGCAAGAGTCTTTTCCAGCACCAGAGTTCAAAAGCCTCAATTCTTTGATGCTCGGCCTTCCTTTTGGTCCAGCTTTCACAGCCATACATTGCAACTGGGAATACCATAGCCTTGACTAAATGCACTTTTGTTGGCAGGGTGATGTCTCTGCTTTTTCGGATGCTGTCTAGATTTGCCATAGCTTTCCTCCCCAGGAGCAAGCGTCTTTTAATTTCTTTGCTGCAGTCCCCATCTGCAGTGATCTTGGAGCCCAGGAAAATAAAATCTGTCACTATCTCCATTTCTTCCCCATCTATTTGCCAGGAATTGAGATGGCCGGATGCCAGATTAGTTGCACCTAAAGCAAATGATATGATCTCTGTTGAAATATTTAAAAGTTTTAGGATCTTTTTTCTTCCCCAAGACAATTAACATGTATCTGGGAGATGATTCTTTAATACGCATTCTATGGCCAGAATCAAATGGATGAGTGCATTCTGCGTAGATAACCCCTCCCCCCCCACACACATATAAGACATATAAGAGCAAAAAGGGATTTGAGGAAATAAAAGCCAAAGCTGTTGGGTGGTGGTGATAGCTCTATACGCAACGGTATTGAGGCTTCAAAGAAAAAAAACAGGAAAAAAATTTAACAAGGAGCTGCTGCACATTCTAGGTTGCAAAAGTTGACTGGCACGAGAGACCTTTTGTCCCCCTTTTTAAAGGGCTGGCGGTATTCTGGTATCAATTATGAAGCCAGCGGTGACATGTTCAGCCACACAGCTCATCCTGAGCTTGCCCTAGGAAACTGATTGGCTAACCCCAACTGCCTCTGCTGTGTGTTATTCTCTGCACAACGGAAGGTGTTGCCATTCTGAAGCCACTCTGTGCTCCTGGCATCACGTTTGTAGGGAAGAAATCTCAGACCTGCAGACGTTTGTGAGGATTGAAACAGAGATAAAACATACCAGTCCTGCAACAGGAAAGTCTTCCCCTGCATTTTAAGAGCATTAAAAAAAACTCCCAGGAAATGTCATTGTGTAAATGTAAGAGCACTGGCAATATCTTGTGTTTGTTATGTGATGTCAAGCTAAGGGCCCTGACGGAGTTAATAGCTTTCCGCAGGGCCTGTAAGATGGGGCTCTTCCGCCAGGCATATGGTTGAGGCCGTGTTGAGGTCCCAGAATTACCATCTGGGGATCCCCTAGAGCTGGTGAGATCAGGTCTCCCACTCCTGAAAAAGCTCTGGACTGCTAGCTGGACAGGGGTGGGGGGGGGAGGACACAGAGGGTTAACTCCAACTAATAGTCATCTTTAATTTGTATTTATGTGTGTGGGATTTTAAGGGTTCTTTGTTTTATCGTTTTATTATAAACCGCCACGAGCCTCTGAGAGCGGTGGTATATAAATCAAAGAATGAATGAATGAATGAATGAATGAATGAATGAATGAGCAACTTCTGACTTATGGTGACCCTCTGAATGAATGACCTCTCCAACATCCTATCAGTTCAATTTCTTATGGGCATATGCCGGTACAAAAACAATAACATTAATAGTCTGCAGCTCAAGTTTATAAATATGTACATATTATTGAAACAGTATTTTAGAATTAATAAGGGGTAAAAATTCCAGATTATACGATTTCATCCTTCTTAAACTTAGTGGCCATGTACAGAGTTTCTAATCTTACAAACGTGAGCATGAACTCCAGCTACCCGATACGTTGTCTGATGGTTCCTGTCAGAGAGGGGGTAATTTAACCTGGTTGTATTTGATTGCCCAGGGAGACATTCTAACAAAGGGCAAATAATTTCCATATGTATTTGGCTGCAAAGCGGGCAATTGAAAAACAGGTGTTCAATGGATTCGCTCTCCCATCATGGACAGCTTTGCTCAGATCTTGCAAAATTATAACCTTTCAGTTATTGAGGCCCTCCCCTTCAAAAGTCATTCTCTTCTGGACCAAGCTAAATGTCCTTCCATAGGCTTGGGACCTGAGTCACCATCAGCCAAAGTGGTAAGAAAAGGTTCCAAGCTGCAATAAAGCAGATTGGGTGGGAGGGAGAATATAATCCTGTTTTCCTTCTACCCCCCCTCACACACACACACACACACACTCCAATTGTGTCCTCCACAGCTGGAATTCTGGAGGAGTGTTTCCTTTGTCATAGGTGGTGGGAAAGATGAGGGGGAAAATCACAGGAGGGATGTGGCCAAGGGGGATGGGTTAAGGACCCCTACCTTTCACTTCTGTGGCACAAATCACACCTTACAGTAATCTGTGTCTGTGTCATGCTTAGGATTTCTCTTCTGAAACACAGCATGTGGTATATCCAGACTCCCCTCCTTAAATATGTCATCCTCTGCAGCAGATGTTCATAAGCATCTATTTGACTCAGGGCTACTTTTATGGATATCTTTCTCCCTGTTTATGATAGTGACACAAACATCTTGGAGAAAGCTGAGAGGAATGTGGGGAATTCAGCTTTCTTTCTTTTTATACCTTCCCCTCTGAGAAATAATAGACACGCTTATTTTGCTGCTGTAGTCATTGTGGCTTTTGTACTAATAATGTCTGTGGACATTCTGTGACAACACAGGAGCCTCACGGCCAGCAAGAGGCGCAAGAAGGGAGCAAGTTTCCATGACAGGTTTGGTTATCTGCTCCTCTTGGTACGTAACCAAAGCCGCGTGCTTCTCATTGAACAAGTCCCATTTAGCAAGTGTAGATGGGGATGTTCTCACCCAGATATAATTTAATCTGAACTTGTTTTCAACGCACATGGTAGCGATAGTGGGGAAAGGAAGCAAAAATAGCAAACGTAGCTTGCAGCAAGTGCAAATCAGCTTTCTGATCATTATAATCACGTCAGAAGTGTTTAAAGGAAGCAGGATTCTCTATGTGCTGTGATGGTGTGTCCTTTTGAAAGCTGGTTCTTTTAGCCTGCATAGGCATGATGACACATGAACAGCTATGACTGTCCATCACATTGAGTTTTCATCTTGTTGTGGCGCTAGTGATGTTCCTTCGCTTCCGATTATTGCTTTGTTAACACCGCGGCCGGATTAGAGATGGCCATGTTGTGCTTTGAAAAGCCTCCTGAACAACGCTGCTAATGGAAGGGGGAATCCACAAGAGTATGAATCCTGCAAGACATCAGCTGTACAAAATGTGGGCATACACAAGCATATACCCAAAGAGATACATGGCCGCAGGCACAGACAGCTTGAAAAGTAGTTGAGATAGCTTAGTGGAGGAGAGGCCTAGTGGTTAGTAGCCACACTGGTTAAAGGGAACATTCACATTTAGAAGCAGTCTACCTCTGAATTCTGGTGCCAGGAAGCAACATCAAAGGAGGGCCTCAGCCTGTATTGCCTGTTGTTGGACCTTCAGAGAAGTGGTAGGCCACACTGTGAGACAGGAATCTGGGCTAGATGGATCACTAATCTGATCCAGCAGGACTCTTCTTATGTTCTTATAATGGGCGGGTCCAGTCTATTTTTCATCAGCAGCACTGAACTTCTTGGCTCCACTACCCAACTGCACCATCATCTCCCCAGTTCTCCACAAAATGTTGCTCTTATGGCCATTGATTGATGACACGATGGGAGGTTTGCAGCAGGAAGGTGAGGACTGATTGAAATAGTCAATTTAGTCTGGATATGATCCAAGGTTTGTATGTTCAAGCTCTGCTTGAAAGAACCCTGATTAGGGATGCTGCCAGGCCCCACCTCTTTGCTGCCAGTTGGTTTGCTGGTGGAGGGGAATTGCTCCTCCCCCCCAAACAAGGGAGGAATGCTCAACCTTTAAGGGGCATGCCTAGATGGACATATCAGGGATATTGGAAAGCTAATTATAGAGTTTTCCCCATAGAACAGAGGGTCACCCCCAGACATTCCTGCCGTGCCTATGTCACTTTGAGGTCATGTAGGCACATGAATAAAACTCCCGGTGCTGGTCCCTACTCCTGGTTAATGTGATATAAGTTCCCCAGAGAGAAAGAGAGAACTCAGCTGGGTATAATGCCATAGAGTTTACTTTCAAAGACAGCCATTTTATTCAGGGAAACTGATCTTGATTATCTGGAGATCAGCAATAATAGTCTGATATGTTAATGCAGGGGTTGTCAAACTGTGGCCTTCCAGATGTCCATGGACTACAAGTGAATGCTGGCAGGGGCTCATGGCAATTGTAGTCCATGGACCTCTTGAGGGCCACAGTTTGACTACCCCTGAATGGGAAGTGTTCTTCAAAAATTTGCAGTTTGGCTTCAGGGGGTTGGATCTTGCAGATTCCATTTCCCTAGTCGAAAGACTCTAACTCAGTTGGACATTATCCAAAACACCTCTTTCAGGAAAATCTTAGGACTTCCACAGGGCACTCTAGCAGCACATTTAAGAACCGAGGTTGGACTCCCTTCAATCTCTAAGAAAGCCCATCTAAGACTCCTGGGTTTTCACATCAAACTGGTCAATGCATCTGAAAGCTAGCTGGCTAAATATGGATACCAGTTCTGCTCAAAGGAGAACTATTGGGTCAAGGTTATGACCCTAGTCATGTTACTGTATGTTCCACCCTTTTTAAAGGTAAAGGTAAAGGTATCCCCTGTGCAAGCACCGAGTCATGTCTGACCCTTGGGGTGACGCCCTCTAGCGTTTTCATGACAGACTCAATACGGGGTGGTTTGCCAGTGCCTTCCCCAGTCATGACCGTTTACCCCCCAGCAGCAAGCTGGGTACTCATTTTACCGACCTCGGAAGGATGGAAGGCTGAGTCAACCTTGAGCCGGCTGCTGGGATCGAACTCCCAACCTCATGAGCAAAGCTTTCAGGCGGCTGCCTTACCACTCTGCGCCACAAGAGGCTCATTCCACCCTTTTTAGAGGTTGTTAAAACCTAAGACCTCAGAACAATCTGTAAATGGGCAATTGTAAAAGAGGCAAGCCATGACATCTGCTATATTCAAAACTCCAGGTTTTCTATATGGTAGCCTCACTTTAAGACAGCCAAATCTCTCTCAAGGTACCTAGCAGATCTCTCGGATGCCCCATTAAGGAGAGCATTTACAACTGCCCATTTTCAAAGACTGCCCTCTGACTATTTACAGGGCAGATATAATAAAGTTCCTTTAGACCAGCATTTCTGCCTATATGCCTCCAATCATATTGAAGATTTCCCCCACTGCCTCTTTTACTGTCCACTTTATGACACTACTCGTACTAGATTATTTCAGGTCATGCCACATTCCAACAGAAAAGTAGAGGATTGTATTAGTTTTTTACTGGCAGATACAAATCCATTCATAACATTTAAGGTTGCCTCTTTTATATTATTATGGATTAAGGAAGTGATTTGTACAAGCCAATCTCTAAACCAGGAATGTTGTATTTATTACTATTAACCGAAATCTATATTTTACAATGGCTTTTCTAATTGCTCTTAATGTTGTTTAGTTTATTTATTGTAAAATTTTAAGGCCAGTGGCCACAACAATAAATAAATCACTTACATTTCCCAAATGGTACCAAAGCAGAAGCCACCCCCCCCCATCCTAAGAGAGAGTTGAGAATCAGTGAGGAACTCCCACAGGGAAGATTCCCTCGGACAGAACAGGTCCCCTCATACACTGATTCTATGGATTTCTCTTCTTGGCCACTGTCAATTAATTATGGTGCATTAAACTTTAGTATGGGTGAAATCAACAGTATATAGAAGAGACCTTGAATGACCTCATCCGGGGGGAAATCTTAGCTACTCTCCCTCTTCTGCAATACTGAACAATTTCATGAAGTTTTGGTTCTTGTCTTTCTTTGCTAATTCTTTGAAAGCAGTCTCTTTCTCCTTTTCAGCTTTGGAACTCATTTTTTGCCCTTATATGTTGTTTGTTTTTTAACATTCATTACTATTCCATATGCCCATTTAGAGCTGGATTTTTGTACTCTGCTTTTCAAAGTCTCAAAGTAGTTTGCAATCACATACCCCTCCTCTCCCCATAGCAGACACCCTGTAAGGTAGGTGAGGCTGAGTGAGTGCCTATGACTGGCCCAAGATCCCCTAGCTGGCATCATGCACAGGAAGGACTCGGGTATCAAATCCGGTTCTCCAGATTAGAGGCCACAACTCTTAACTACTACACCAAGCTGACTGTGGATTAAGCATTGCCATCAAAAGGGGAAATGCAGAATTAAAATCCAGGTTTTTTTAATGAATGAAAGAAAAAAGATGAGATCATAACATCTATTGACATAATTATCAGTTGACTTTACTAGAGGGAGGACCAAACAATGCATTTGGTGATGACATGAACCTGGGAGCCAGTTTTGTGTAGTGGTTAGGAGTGCAGACCTCTAATCTGGCATGCCAGGTTCGATTCTGCACTCCCCCACATGCAGCCAGCTGGGTGACCTTGGGCTCGCCATGGCACTGATAAAACTGCTCTGACTGAGCAGTGATATCAGGGCTGTCTCAGCCTCACCTACCTCACAGGGTGTCTGTTGTGGGGAGAGGAAAGGGAAGATGACTGTAAGCTGCTTTGAGCCTCATTCAGGTAGAGAAAAGTGGCATATAAGAACCAACTCTTCTTCTTCTTCTTCTTCTTCTTCTTCTTCTTCTTCTTCTTCTTCTTCTTCTTCTTCTGGGAGCACACTCCACTGAAGACAAAAGAAAAGCTGGATTTGGTGAGAAATGGTGCACAAACATAAGCTGTTCCCAATGTCTTCCATGATTTCCTGTCTCCCAGATGTTCTTCTGCAGCTGTTGTTCTTCAACACTTTTTTGTTTGTCAATGGAATGCAATGCGGAAGAGAAGCAACTGATAGGGACTCCATCATTACCATCTTCTCCTATGGGATCCTTCCCTAGATCATAGAGCAGGCTACATGCAACTTGGAAAAATACCACTGATTAGTTCACTTTTTGGAGAATTCTTCTGAGTCAATTTGTTATTCATTCCCTCGAGGAACTTGTTAATATTTTTACTTCTGTCCAGTCCACTGTAGAAGCCATCTTTCGAAATAGGGGACAACCAGATCCTCATTTGGATTCCAGTTGGAACTAAACTGTAGAACTGTTGCTTTTTTTTGTATCACACTTGTTTATTGTTATACACAAATTTACAATATTGTTTGGTCATTATGTTTGTCTTTATGATACTTTATAAATAACTATTTTGCACTTTTGAAAACGTTATTTATTATCGTTTCAGAGTCACGATTGCACAGCTCCCCTTTTTTTCTTGTATTTTCCATTTACTATGTACCCCAGTTTTTGTTTGTTAGATACCAAAATGAGGCACACAAAGGTGACATATCAAAACCATAAGCCAGCCCTGCATTAAGTATTTAAGCCAAGTGCAATTATGCCTCACGGGTAAATGTCAATTTATGGAATCTAGGACTAGTTGAGTATTTCATATGTGAAAAAGGATTTTGCTATGCAAAAGGCATTAGGAAAACAATTCATTACAAATGTAGAACATTTCTGATGCATTGGTCTTCTGTAAAAACATGTGGAATGATTCCATCTGCAGTGCAGCAAAGGAAGATGTTGCATGTGTATGAAAAAAAGGAAAGTCCTCACCTATTTGTCAAGAAACATATAGAAACTAGAACCCAGATTATTTGGGGCTTTTTGATCATAGAATCATAGAATCATAGAATCATAGAATCATAGAATCATAGAATCATAGAATCATAGAATCATAGAATCATAGAATCATAGAATCATAGAATCATAGAATCATAGAATCATAGAATCATAGAGTTGGAAGGGGCCATACAGGCCATCTAGTCCAACCCCCTGCTCTACGCAGGATCAGCCCTAAGCATCCTAAAGCATCCAAGAAAAGTGTGTATCCAACCTTTGTTTGAAGACTGCCAGTGAGGGGGAGCTCACCTCCTCCTTAGGCAGCCTTGATGAAATCACCCTGAAAAAAAAAACAGAAGCTCTCATGTGTTTTCCCTTTCATGTCCCAACTGCAATTCTTTCAAGGAATAGTAACACTTCAGAGATAGGGGCCCTATGTGAATTCATTCCTAAATCCAATAACTGGATGAATGTTCCTTGCAGCAACATACATGAGAAACGAGGAACGTATTAGAAAAAATACCTCTATAGGAAGAATCAAAGTCTTTGGGAATATGGATCTTCTCAGTTTTTGGACTTTTGACTCAAATCAAACTCCCTTCAAGAGGGGCTCCCCAATTCCACAAAGAGGCTTTAGTATCTATGAATACTCCGAGATGAGTTAAGCAAATCAACTCTTTTTGACAAGGTGGCACAGTAACGGAGCACATGTCAGACGCCGAGGAATGTTTAATCATGATAATGAGAAAATTGCCCAGGCAATCTAATTGGCAAGCACCTGCACAACAGATATCGGGTATGACATCCCATCTGTGATTCTAAGCACTTTGACGGGAAGCAAGGGGTGTTTTCACACATGTGTGTGCATCATTTGATTGCTCGACGCCCTATTCTGGTACATTTCTGTCCCTTGGACTTAGACTGATTATACATGGGGGGGGGGGGAACGCCAGGCCAGTGCTCATGTGGCAGCAGGTCAAATTTCTGCTTCTGCATGACATCAGTGCCAGCCTGGCCCCCTCCTTCTGCTTTAAGGCCTCCAATGCCCTATGGCAAGGGAGCACTGATTTTTTTCATGTTCCCTTTTTTCCATGTTCCCTTTTTTTGCTGTAACCACCATTGTTGGCCATGCCTGGCCAGGCCAATTCCTTCCAGGCCCGGTTCCTCCCCTGCCTAAGGTGTCCCAGCCGGGACAGAAAATAAGCCATTTAGCTTTGTGCACTGCGTACCTGAACAGGGCACTTTTAACCCTTCCACAAAAGTAGGATTGTGTTGTCATGCAATCCCACCCTTGTGGAAGTAATCCCCCCACCACCACAGCAAAACACGTCAGAACCTTTCCACCCCGGGGTTGTGCATGTGTGCACACAACTCTTGGGCGGACTGTGTGCACCGGGGGAAATCGTTGTGCATAATTGGTTTTACTGATGCATCAGGAGGATCTGAACTACAGGAGAAGGAACCATCTGTGAGTTATGCCTGGTCTGAAGACCACTAAATGCAAACAAACTGTTCACATGTATTCCCTGTACATGTCCGTTTTGGGCCTTACAGGCTCCCCGGTGATGCATAGACATCTATGTGTGTCCATTTTCTTTGCATGTAGGATCTACTCTCAGGTTTTAGTGAATGTAAAAGGGTAAGAGGATGGGGCCTGTGACTTTTAATCTCCCTTCCTTTTTACTTGCACTTAGTAAATATATAACTGGGTTAAAACGAACAAGAAAGCTGAGACCAACAAGAAACCCATGGTTTAATGAAGCCGATATACCTGCTATGTATTTGTTTCCAAAACTTTGGCTTGCTTGGCTCACAGCTTCCTAGCATCCAGAGCAAAGGCTGGTACTCTATCAGTTACAGAGAGATCATCATCAGATAACAGAAATGAGAGTCTCCCAAGAACTGAAGAAGAAGAGGGGGGAATTGCTAGGTTCTGGTCTAGAAGAAGAAGAGGGGGAAATTGCTAGGATCTGGTTCTGGGCTCTTCGAAAAGGGGGAAGAATAATACATAATGTTGAATGTCCTGTAGAATGGGGACTTGACTTGAACAGAGATGTAATCCCTTTGCCATCTGAGCAAACCTTCCTGTAACAGAGACTGACGGCACTGTTTGGAAACGTAAAGCAGTGAAAGCCAGTCTGAGATTTTTTGAAGTGACATGGAACTCTTTCAGGATTGCTTTGAATTAATTGAAACAAAGGAGATAACTGAGATTGTAATACTGTCCTATCACGGTCATGTGTGCCTGTACAACTCCAGACTACACAAACTAGCACCGCTTGCTTCCAAGTGTTATCTTGAGATCACCTTGTCCAATAACGCAGGCTGTCGAGGAGGCAAAGATGGGAAGAGGTTTGCTTCCTAAGTGCTTGTGCTGGCATTGAGGGCCGACCTCAGACAGATGAAATGGAAGGCAATTGACAGTGGGCTGCTTTCCCTGCTCTCGGAGACCGCCTGACACCTCTTAGAATCGCATCCGCTGAGCAGCTTTTCTAGAAATGCAAGATGTCAAGGCTTGAAGTGGACCGTTTTGGTTTGATTGGTGCCTTCCTTCCTGCCCCTGCTATACAAACCCATGACTCAGAGATGAATGAATGACCGGGTTTGGTTGGAGTACCCCCTGGGAAGTTCACATGGAGCTGTGCAAATACAACAACACTCTTTTCACACAGATAAGAGGATCTGAGAACAATGCAGGATTTGCCAAACGACAACACAATACTAAAATGCTGCTGTTCTGAACTTGAAAATAGCAATCTCTTTCTTATTCCTTCTCCAATCTTTCAGTAGTATGTTTTTTTTTCCCAATCAATCTTTATTTTACGGTCATTGAGACCAAAATTCAAATATACTTATATATATGTTTTTCTTTTCTAGAAGTGGCAGGAAGACTGCTTTTTCCAAGCCATGGTAGCATTTAGGGGGCCACCAGGGTAATCCTAAACATATTTGCTCAGAAGTAAGTCCCATTGAATTCTGAGTGATTTACTCCCTAGTAAAGGTGCTTAGGGGGCCTCTTGTGGCGCAGAGTGGTAAGGCAGCCGTCTGAAAGCTTTGCCCATAAGGCTGGGAGTTCAATCCCAGCAGCCGGCTCAAGGTTGACTCAGCCTTCCATCCTTCAGAGGTCGGTAAAATGAGTACCCAGCTTGCTGGGGGGTAAACGGTCATGACTGGGGAAGGCACTGGCAAACCACCCCGTATTGAGTCTGCCATGAAAACGCTAGAGGGCGTCACCCCAAGGGTCAGACATGACTCGGTGCTTGCACAGGGGATACCTTTATCTTTACCTTTAAAGGTGCTGAGGATGGCTTCTTTGGCGTGCCAGATATAGGTGGAAGCCTGAAGAACACTTTTCAAAGAGACTATGCGCTGGTGGTTTCATGCTGGGCTGCAGGCTAGAGTTTTAGTTGTGGCAGGTTGCCCCACCTCTTCCTGCACCCACATGGGGGAGCATTTGGACTGGTGCACCTCATCCACCGCTGATTTGTGCTCCTGCTTGGGATCTGGGGCAGTGAAGTTCCCAGTGCATAAACGGTCAGAACGAGCCCCAATTAATAAAATAGGAATAGAAAAAGACCTGCTTCTTCCCCTCCCAGCATCTAGAAAAATGAGAATCAATAATAAATACTATTCAGAAAACATATTAGCAAACTGTAAAAATCTCAAGTACAAGCCACCGTGAATGGAAATGAAATATATCAATCTGCATGGCCAGTTCTAGAAAATGGGAAGTCCAAGGAAATCAGCATCCCATCCTTTTTTAAAAAAATTAATTGACTAATTAATTTAGCGCATTTCTATGCTGTCTCTTCAGAGTCCTCCTTGAGGCAGCCTGCAATTAAAAACAGCACTGTCGAAACACACCATTAGATTCAAGCAGCGTAAAGAACCATCTATAATGCAGAACAGACCATGAGAAAACTGATGAGATAAAACTCTTAACTGAAAGATTGTAAAAACAAAAAAGAATGTATATGTTGGCATGGAGCCGAAAAGAAAAGAAAGTGGGTGCCAGGCGAGCCCCAAAGAGAAGGGAATTCCAAAGGTGAGGGGCCACTGTATAAAATCCCCTGTCTTCAGTTGCCACTCCCCCTCAAGGTTGGGGGCAAAGAAAGCAAGGCTTGAAAGGCTGACCTTGACAGGTAGCTTGGATATTTTGGGAGGAGATGGTACTTTAATGTCTTTCAGACCATAAAAGCTTTTCCTTCTTGTTTGTCATCCTAGTTTGGTATTCAGTGGGAAATTCCCTTTGGACGTGAATTGAGGTTCCATAATTGTAGCAGAATAAAACCAGAGTCCAGTAGCAGCTTTAAGACCAACAAAGATTTGTGCAAGGTGTGAGCTTTCTAGTCTGAGGAAGAATGCCTGCACTCTAAAGCTCACGCCTTGAATAAATCTTTGTGGGTCTTAAAGGTGGTACTGGACTCTGGTTTTGGATGTTCAGTTATGATTGATTTTATATCTTTCCTAGTCCCACTGAGAATGAATGTATCACTTGAGTGGGTAGCTGTGTTGGTCTGAAGCAGCACGACAAAACAAAATCAGAGTCCAGGGGCACATTTAAGACCAACAATGATTTATTCAAGGTGTGAGCTTTAGAGTGCAGGCACTCTTCCTCAGACTATGAACTGACCATTATGACAGTGGTGAGCTTGAGCCGGGGTTTGAAATAGAGTGGGATCGTGTGGTCTGTGGGGTTTATATCTGGATTCACTCTCAAATTCATTCTGAAATTTCGAGAGGAACAATCATGGCCATATAGTGCAGTAAAAACTTTCCTAGTTTAGCCACTTTGAAACAGGTGATGGTCAAGTTGAGATTCAAAACTGAAGTATGGAACAGAGCCATGAACATGCAAGCTAATTTCCATTTAGTCTTTGAGTTGACACGACAATACAAGGTATTTTGCATTCTCTTGCCTCTGTTGCTGGGGCTAAACTGCACAACATTTCTCATGCTCTGATCTCGCCTGTTCTCACCAGATCTTGGAAGCTAAGCATTGGCTTGGTGTACTGGTTAAGAGGGACAACTTCTCATCTGGTGAGTCAGGTTTGATTCCCCACTCCACCACATGCAGCCAGCTGAGAGACTTTGGGCTAGCCAGAGTCCTGTTACAGCTGGACCAAAGATCTCACTTCATTTGGCCAGTAAACTCAGATTAAAATTGTGCATGCTTTATAAGTCACCTCATTCCACAATTTCCATTAAGGCAAGTGCTCACCCTTCCTACACTGTGCTTGTTGATGCTTTCCTTCTATACCATGTTCCCTGATATCAGCAGACTTTCAGATATGAGAAGAGCAACATTCTAGTCCATTTTAGGCAACTCCATTTATCGCTGCTCCCTTCTGCAACATCCTGATAAATTTCAGGCAGCTCACAAATCACTTTTTTCGTGGACAGTCCAATTTCACCACTTTGTTTTAGCACCATTGTGGTGCTGAAACTATACCTCCTACGGCTCATAGGAGTCCATACCTCTGTAGCCCTTTGTTGTTGTTGTTATGTGCAAAGTCGTGTCCGACCCATCGCGACCCCATGGACAATGATCCTCCAGGCCTTCCTGTCCTCTACCATTCCCCGGAATCCATTTAAGTTTGCACCTACTGCTTCAGTGACTCCATCCATCCACCTCATTCTCTGTCGTCCCCTTCTTCTTTTGCCCTCGATCTCTCCCAGCATTAGGCTCTTCTCCAGGGAGTCCTTCCTTCTCATGAGGTGGCCAAAATATTTGAGTTTCATCTTCAGGATCTGGCCTTCTAAAGAGCAGTCAGGGCTGATCTCCTCTAGGACTGACTGGTTTGTTCGCCTTGCAGTCCAAGGGACTCGCAAGAGTCTTCTCCAGCACCAGAGTTCAAAAGCCTCAATTCTTTGACGCTCGGCCTTCCTTATGGTCCCTTTAGTTAATAATTAAAAGGCCTCTGCAGTCCCACTGAAATGAGATACGTCTCTGCTCTGAGAAGAGGATAAAACATGAAAAAGACATTATCAGTTTCCTTCAGGGACTTGAGGACTTCCAACAGCAACAACTGTTCCCAGAAGCTCCTGGTCTTCAGTAAAGCCCACTTCCTTCCTTCCTTCCTTCCTTCCTTCCTTCCTTCCTTCCTTCCTTCCTTCCTTCCTTCCTTCCTTCCTTCCTTGTCAAGTTTATTGCATTAGGTCAAGCCATAGTAAGCAACATTAAGAAAAAAACATGCAGCATAGCATAAAACAATCCCAATGAACATTAGAACCCATAAAACACCAATTTTAAAAAAGTGAATAACATAATATATAATTAACAAACATGAATCTTAGTAACCAGGGGCAAGGTTTAACAACAAACCAGTCATCCTATAATGGCACAGAAAGCCCTGGCATGACCAAGACAACAATTTGTAGACCACAGTGGCATCAGAGCGTTGCGATTGAATCTTTAGAACTAAGGCAGTGACTTTTTCCATTTGTAATGTGGCCTATTTATTTCAGCCTTTGAGTACTATTACAAGTTTGGACCAATCCCATTGTCCTGGATACCGTGTTAAAATGTACCCAAGGTATTGTTCATGATGGTCAGCAAGTCTCAGGCACCAAAAGCCCACATGAGCCAGGTCTTTGACAGATCTCTGGTCACAAGAGCAGACTCAGTCATTATAAGACATATTGCTGTAATGACCTCTTAACATTGTTAGTGATAAGATATCCAATTGTGCTTTAGTAAAGGCATTCCAATGCTAAAATGTTAATAGTTTAGTAAAAAGTTGGAAGATTTAATGGAGGGGAGGCTATTCTTGAAGTGCCTAATGATACAGCATCAACTTGAAGACTTCTATCCAACCAGTTTTGTTTTATTCAGTTTCTTTCTTTCTTTCTTTCTTTCTTTCTTTCTTTCTTTCTTTCTTTCTTTCTTTCTTTCTTTCTTTCTTTCTTTCTTTCTTTCTTTCTTTCTTTCTTTCTTTCTTTCTTTCTTTCTTTCTCCTCTGATTTAGCATCAACCCATCCCATCCGAAATGGGAATAAAAGAAAGAATTTGAACCAGAGAGAGGACAGGCTATACCATAGTAGAGAAGATGACTTGTCACAAGCTTCCTGAACTCTCCTGGCCTGAACAAGGAATTTAGCTAAGAAAAGAATACTTGCTGGTCTAGAATCCATTAAAAATGCAGTAATGTGTATCTAGTACTGGCTCATTGTACTGGCTCATAAGTGGTTCCATCCATTTCTCTCTAGTCTTGAACCAAGGGCATTCGATGCTTTATTATCAGATCTACTAGGGGAAAATCCCGTTGTATCCAAGAATACAATGGGCGCTAGAGCTTGGCAGTGGGTAGAGGAAGGGGAGAAGTTGTCCAGTCTGTAAGAGCATGGGGTTGAATGTGTGTGTTGTGTGGGAGGTTGTGGTGGCATGGTGGCAAATGAGGCCATGGGTGTGGAGATATGGGTGTCAAGAACCTGTGGTTTGGAATGTTTGTTGAGTGTGGGACGGGACTGACTTTTGGGAATTGTGGCATAGTGGTTACAGATGAGCTTTCCAGAGCCATGTCTTCAGATATGTGAAGGGAAAATCACTCTTCTTAGGGGAAGATTACATGGCAACCAATTGCTCCCAGTTCTGTGTCATTTCCCTTCTTGTGTGAATTAGGCCACAGACACCAAAATGCCCCTCTGCCCTAATACACATGGGGTAGTCACAGAACACAGGTGTCCACCCTGTTCCTTCTTCTCAATTTTTTCACTGTTGATAAAATGTTATGTGCCCACATGCTTCTTTCATGATTGCCCCTTAGAAGAATGGATTTTTGTACCCTATTGTTTACTAGCCAAAGGAGTCTCAAAGCGTTTTACAAACACCTTTTCCCTTCGTCTCCCCACAATAGCCAACCTGTGAGGGATGTGGGGCTGTGATAGGTCTGAGAGAACTGGGAATGGGCCTCAGTGACCCAGCAGGCCTCAGGTGTCTCAAAGCATTTTCCAATCATCTTCCCTTCCTATAGCAGACTCCCCATGAGGGAGGTGGGGTAGAGAGCCTCACATGGAAGCTGGCAACCCTAAGAGTAAGACTGTGCACAGCAGTAAGGTTTTTTATACTGTTTCTTTATTTTCCAGGCCAAGGTTGAACAAAATTATTGCAGTTCCCATGTCTCTCCAGCCATTTACTTCTTCACTATTTACAGTTTCAGCCTTTAAATATTTATTTAGATCTTCCTGCACTTTCCGGACTCACAGGACTGATGCTGGTCTGCCTGCCTGTACCCCAGTTGCTGGTAAGGGCTGGCCATAGCCCATAGCCCAGGAGGGACACCTGCACCACTCCCTCCCAACTGCAGCAAAAATGGCTCCTTTGTAGCCTTGACTCTGAGGCATTGTATGATGTTGAAGTCCCACCTCCAAACCTCCAGGAATATTTCCAACCCAGGGGTAGCCAACCTCCAGGTGGGGTCTGGAAAGCTCCTGGAATTACAGCTCACCTGCAGAGTATAAAGATCAGTTCCCCAGGCAGAAAGGGCTACTTTGGACAGGGTTGTGGTAGAGAAGAAACATTTAAGGCCTCCCACACAGGTTGTTGTTGAATTGAAAGACTTAAGGCCTACTGCACAGGGTTGTTGTACAGATGAAACAGGAGACAGAAACTCTGCAACAGCATCCAGTTTTGTCTCCCTCCACACAGGCCTATCCCTGGTTGATCTCTGATGTGAAGCGCAACAAGTGGCAAATCCAGTTTTGATGATTTCCCTCATTGCGAATCAAATCTGCCCAAAACTCAGCCCCTGCACACCCTTGGGGTGCTGCCAACATCATGTGGAAGCAGCACTAAAATCCACAAGCATTGAGAGGCTGTCCAGGGGCAAATTCCTCTTACGGATTCGGTCTTTTGATTGGGCACATCTGTTTACAAGTGACACCAAAATCTAGGTTGGTTGAAATGTAATGGGAAACCTACCTTTCTATATTGCTGTCAGTTGATTTAAAACCTGATCTAGGCACATTTATTGTTGCCATGTTGTCTGTCCCATCCATGTGTGGGTGTGCACACCCACACACATAGCCCACAGCCACAGCATGAAATATGCTCAAAATGCTTCTAAGAGCAGGTAGAAATTTAATTTTCAGCCTGTTGCCATTGAAGCATCTCTCACCAGCGTGCACAGTTCTCCCTCTGCTCCTGAGACTTATTTTTATTCTGCCGAGAAATGCATAATCTAAAAGGAATTTATTAATTAACTCCAGTTCTCCCGCGGAGCAGCGATTGCAGCTGTTAGACAAACCTTTCCAAACCTCCATTTGTATAATTCTTTAATGGCAGGGAGCTGTTTGTCTGAATCTTACAAATAACAGTAGAATTATTTACCACGTTAATGTCTATCCCCCAAAGGTGAAGGGGGAAGCTTGCAGTGATTTGCATGCATCGATCTGAAAGACTGTAGCGTACACCTCGCATGTTTGCAGTGTGGCTAATAAGTCTCAGTGCTAAAGAAGTGGCGTGACTCATCAGGAAATGCTGATCTCCTCTGCCTGCCATATCCCATATTTTGTGTTAGTGATTATCAATTCAGAGCAGTAATTGTAGGGGAGAAAAAGCAGAAAAGGTGGAATGCCACATAGATGCAGGCCACCCTGTTCAATTTTAAAGCAAGAGAGAGCCCTGCTGGTGAAGCCTTATAAGTGCAGTCAGATTTCAGCTGATTTTACTTTCAAAGAGGCAGAAGCAAGATGCGTGGCCTAAATTAGGGGCTTCCCCAGTTTGCTGCCTGTTCATTATTATGCTTATGCAGAGCATCCACTGTCCTATTCAGAGGAAAACAAGAGGAGGACAGCCAGGCAGAAAAAGATGGGCCACCATGGGCCATAAACTGCTTTGCTAGTGGTGTCATATACCTTAGTTCAGGGGTAGTCAACCTGTGGTCCTCCAGATGTTCATGGCCTACAATTCCCATGAGCCCCTGCCAGAAAACACTGGCAGAGGCTACATGGGAATTGTAGTCCATGAACATCTGGAGGACCACAGGTTGACTACCCTTGCCTTAGTTCATGGCCCTGGCTCTGGTTGAGGCTTCTTTCACTTCTCTGGGGCCAGTGATCCAGAGCAAAGGACTACTTATGAGGAATTGAGATGCATCCATAACTCTGCAGCCCCAGGCCATCCCACATCTTTCTTCCCAGATGCTGCTTTGGAAGCCCTTCAAAATGCAAGGCATTACCAGTTGAAGCAGTTTGTAAATATAGCTGTGAATTCGGTTAAGAATTACATGCCATGAGATCCTATGTGGATCAGAAGCGGATAGCCCCTTTACAGAGAACAGTAAGTGCTTGATGCTATTTGCATATATGTTCATCGTTCTGGGGTTTCACCCTAGCCGAGGGTCCCTTGTAATATAACAACAACTAGTGCTGACTGGTCTGGCTGGATTCAGTAGATTGTGGTGGGCTAGTTTGTGTCTACCATCTTGTGGGTCGCTATATGTTACCGTTACTGTTTTAAGGTGGTTTTTATTGGGCAATTGTTATGGTTTTGTTAGCCGCCTCAAGGCGACAAAAGTCATGAGAGTCGGGATATAAATCCAAGAATAAATAAACATAATATTGCAAGTATGTGCAAACACAATAGGAGAGAATGCTTTTGACATTGCAGTCCTCTGCCGGGTTCCTCCAGTCTCGTATCACTAATTTTCATGGGCTAAGATTGGAGTCAACTTGACATTGTACTGTTAAGACACTGCAATACTGGAATATGCAAGATCTACTGTATGGTGCATAAATGCAGAAAGACCACTCAAACATCCTGCAATGATGGGAGGCCAAGCCTTGTGACTGGAGTGACTGGAGTCCAGAGAGAGAAGTACTCTCGTTTTAACTTAACTGTGTTGGGGGCGGGTGGGGGTGGCAGGGGGCAACAAAGAGGAAATGCCTGCCCCAGACCTGTTCCCAGCCCATCCTCCTTCTTCCAAACTATTCTTTTAGTTTGTGAGGGGGGGGGGGTTGGGAGTGCTTTGGGATTTACTGTTTTTTCAGTGTTTCTTCTTTTACCTGAGGGGCAGCATTGTTTACCTTTTCTTCTTGGGGTTGTGTTTCTTTTAAAAGTTGATTTTTACAGTTCTTTCTTTCAGTGTTTTGTTATACCAAAAAACACCAAGTCAATGAGTATGTATATGTAGTATGAGTGTTGGAATATGGAAGATCTGCAACATGCATGATTGAACAGAATATGAAGAGTGTTCAGCAGGGGGCAGCAGAAGAGATGTATATTTCACAAGCCTGGAATATATTTCTTCTCCTTTGAGTATATATCTTCCCTGCATGCCTCCAGGAAAGACTGAATGAATGCAGAAGAGTAAGATAGTTGGTTAGGTCTCTGTTGCTCAAAACGAGGGATCAGCAGATAGGAGGCACTCGGTGAGATATACCATCATTTTCTCCCAGTCTATCAGGGAGGTCCCAGAAGTGCTGAAGGAGGTGGTGGTTCATCTGTTACTGGGGGGGGGGGATCACTGGATCCATGTGACCCAGCCTGCTATCACCCAGTCTTGCATCTTGAGTTTCTGGGTACGTTAGTAGAAAGGGACCAGTTCCTAGCAGAAACTGCCAGTTTTGAGGCAGTTGCACTGGTTGCCAGTTGTAGCCCAGCCCAGATCAGGTTCGTTTTGGTTTTAACCTTTAAGGCAATCTGCAGCTTGGGTCCCACCTATCTGAGGGACCATATATCTCCTTATGCCCCCCACAGGGCTCTGTGGGTGCTAATGTTTTGATGATCCCTGGCCCAAGGGAGGTGTGCCTGGCCTTGACTAGGGCCAGGGCCTTTTCAGTCCTGGTCCTGACCTAGTGGAATGAGCTCCTGGGAGAGCTAAGGGCCCTGATGGGGCTGTCAGAGTTCCACAGGTCTTGAAAAAGAAAGTTCTTCCACCAGGTCTTTGGTTGAGGCCAGAGCCAGGAAGACTGAGGACCCCTCCTCAGGTAGTGCCAGAACATCAGCCAATCTCATACTCTGAGGTAGATGGTTGCCCGGAATATTTCTGCTTCTATTTTGTGGATTGTATAGTTTTAGTAAGGGTTTTAATAGGAGTTTTATGTATACTGTTGAACCCCACCACTATTGAAAAATAAATAAACTAAGGAAACAACTGATGGACACTATTTCCCCCTCATAGTAAGAGGGAATTTCACTGTGAGAGATATATCAGTCCTTCTATCTAGGGTGTCTCCCTCTTACTAACAGAAAATGGCTGCTTTCTCAGTGTGAAAGGGCGGGATTAACTTCTTGAGGGAAATTGTGTGTGTGTGTGTGTGTATGTGGGGGGGTGCTACTCATGAGGTTGCTCTGTCTGATCATTTTTATCCCCCTTCCCTGAGAAAGTTTGACATACCCAATCAACGTATTCGTATGTGTCCACTGACTAATCAGAGACTCTGGGGGAGCTATAAAGATAGCTCCCAGACCAATGGAATAAGGTACCAGTTTGCATGGATCTGGCTTATAAATAGAAAGTCTTCTGATTCTATGAAGGGACTTGCTTGTGGATCTCAGTAGGGCTGTCAAGTGACCTGGAAGAGAAAAAAAAAAGCCCTGCACTTTTAATGAAAGTTTAATGTGTGGACATGGGTAATTTCATGACATGAAGATAGCTAACATAACAGACCATTAAGAATCTATCAAAGGGGAAGAAACCAGTTTTCTCCAAGCCAGTTGGCAATGTTATTAAAACAGCATTAACTAATGTTTTAGTTGTTTCATTAGACACTGAAGAAAGGAGCTGTGATGCTTAAAAGTTGCCACCCAGAAACACTTGTTGGTCTTTAAGGGGTTACGGGACTCAGATCTAACTGTTCTACTGAAGACCAATGTGAAACTATTCTTCCTGAGAGAATATGGATAAATCTAAGGCTGGTAGCAAGCAAGGTATAGTATCTAGATGGCAGGTTGACATGGACAGAGAGGTTGTCAAGTGGCACCTGGGTGCACTGGATGTGTTCAGATGCCCTGGACCTGATGGTGTGCACCCAAGAGTACTCAAAGAACTTTCTGAAGAGCTTATGGAAACTTTGCCCATCATCTGCAGGACCTCTTAGAGGACTGGAGATATGTCTGAAGATTGGAGGACAGCAAACATTATCCAAATCTGAGAAAGAAAGAAAGAAAGAAAGAAAGAAAGAAAGAAAGAAAGAAAGAAAGAAAGAAAGAAAGAAAGAAAGAAAGAAAGAAAGAAAGAAAGAAAGAAAGAAAGAAAGAAAGAAAGAAAGAAAGAAAAGGGAGGAGAGATGACCCAGGAAATTACAGACCAGTGAGTCTGATTTCTATCCTACATCTGGGTCACAGATATGAGAAGCATGCATAATGGATGGGAGATACACTTCTGGATAGCAGAGATCTTGGGGGTACTTGTAGAATGTAATCTAAATATGAGCAGACAGTGTGATGCCGCAGTAAAAAAGTCAAATGCAGACTTTGGTTGTATCAACAGAGGCATTACATCAAAATGGCAAGCTGTCATAGTCTTGTACCTGGAGTATTGTGTGCTGTTCTGATGACCTCACTGGGTGATTAAGCCTTATGAGGAAAGGCTAAAGGACTTGGGAATGTTAAGCCTGGAGAAGAGGAGGCTGAGTGGGGACATCATGGCAATTTTTGAAAGTATGTTGCTTGGAGGATTAAAACAGAGTCCAAAAGCACCTCTAAGACCAATAACGATCACTGGACTCTACATTTGTTCTGCTGCTTCAGACCAACATGGCTTGAATCTCCACTTGAAGGAGGGCACAGAATGGTTCCAGTTGGCAGCAGAAGATTGGACCGACAGTAATGGGTTTAAACTACATGTAGAATAGTATTGGCTAGATATTAGGGAGGAAACACAGTCAGAGTAGTACAGCAGTGAGACTGCCTAAGGAGGTGTCGAGCTCCCGCTAACTGTTGGTGGTCTTTAAACAATGGCTGGGTAGATACTTATCCTGGATGCTTTAGGCTGATCCTTCATTGAACAGGGTATTGGACTAGGTGGCCTGTATGTCCCTTTCCATCTCTATGATTCTATAACTATATTCTGAATGAGTCTTCTTTTGACATGCATGCTCTTAGAGATGGATTGTGCTGTAACTTGGTCAGATAATCTATTGAGCAGTTGGCCCTTGCTTATAGGAAGGGAAATTTATCCATATTATCTCATATCTGTCAGATTCCATTTTGAATTCCAGATTCCATCTTGTAGTGTATATATAGATAGATTGCTGCAGGTGTGTGACTCATCCTCTCTAACTGGTTTCAACAACTTAGAAACATTCTTTCCCACCCTTCTCAGAGATGAAACATGAAAGCCTTCTCGGCATGTGTCTGTTGCACTTAAAGAGCTGAGTCAGATAACCTCTGGAGTATGGTGATTTTTGTTTGTTTCCCTTTGAGATTTACAGCCTTTTCTGATATAGTTTGAGATTCAAGGTCTACATTGTCTTTTATGAAGATGCAAGGCCTTCTACTTCAATCAATGCAACTCAATTGTTGATGATCACAAGAGGCAACTGTAAACATCTTTTCATTTTTCATGCACCACTGTAAATAACTGTTTCAAGGGTCCATTGTCCTTATCTAAATATTGACATTCTGTCTCTATTCCTGTGGGGTTGAACTGCTTTCTCGAACAGGTAATTGAACATTCTGCTATTTCCCTGGCTAGGACAGCTTCTTGTACCCAGACAATAAATTGGCACTGAGCTAAATAAATCAGTGCTTTAAGTGTCTTTTAAGCATTGTTTCTTAAAGATGCTTTTCATCGATTCATTTCTCTCCTGCCTGCCTGCCTGAGATGCCCTATTAGTCATGCAGAGAAGCTCCTTAGTTATGCAGATTAGTGACTGCATTAGAGAACAAAGCGGAGCTGGCAAAACTACAGGGGCAGGGCTATGAATTGTTTCATGCAGAAAGCATCGCAACATAGTTTTTCAACAGACTATATTCAATGCAGAACAATGATTGTAATATAATAAAGCAGTCTAAACTGGTTGTTATTTAAACTGTTTTATTTTGCTCCGTGCAGAATACCTTTCCTCACTTGAACTCATGTTAACACAGGAACCCTTTCTGAGTGGACATATGTTCTGGCATTTTAAGAGATTGTGTTCAAGAAAAATGTTTTAAAAATATTGATTGGTATGTCCAAAGCACAGAAAACTTGTTTCCTCATCTCCCTTCAAGTTTTTATTATTTCACTCCCTTCAAATGTTTAGAAGCCACTTCATATACAGTCTTTACTTAAGGCCCTTATCTCTTTTTTTAAGCATCTCAAAACAATCAGACAGCCTTGGCTTTCACCAGAAAATCTGTAGTCCAAAGAAAAGGCTTCTCGGTATCTTTCAGGAATGAAAATAAAAACTCAGAACTGGCTATGTGCTTCACAAGGTGAAAACTGTTGAAGACAAAAGTCAGTAGAAGGTTGCTGGATTGTTGTATATCAGTGATATACCCCTCCCCTTGGCTTGACTTTAAAATGTCATATATTTATAGCCACGAGTTTCTCTGATACAATACACTGCTACATCAGGAAGAAGAAGAAGAAGAAGAAGAAGAAGAAGAAGAAGAAGAAGAAGAAGAAGAAGAAGAAGAAGAAGAAGAAGGAGTTGGTTCTTATATGCTGCTTTTCCCTACCCGAAGGAGGCTCAAAGCGGCTTACAGGCACCTTCCCATTCCTCTCCCCACAATAGACACCCTGTAGGGTGGGTGAGGCTGAGAGAGCTCTGATATCACTGCCCGGTCAGAACAGTTTTATCAGTGCCGTGATTTGAACCTGGCATGCCAGATTAGAAGTCCGCACTCCTAACCACTACACCAGACTGGCACCAGGAACAGCTGGTGTGAGGGAAAAAGTAGAAGTAGAAGAAGACTACGTTTCGATACCCTGCTTTTCTCTACCCTAAGGAATCTCAAAGAGACTTACAAACACATTCCTTTCCTCTCCCCACAACAGGGACCTTTTGAGGTAAGTGGGGCTGAGAGAGTTTGAAGAGAACTGTGCTTGGCCCAAGGTCACCCAGCAAACTTCTTGTGGAAGAGCAGGGAAACCAGCCTGATTCTCCAAATTAGAATCCACCACACTTATCGACAACACTACGCTGTTTTTTCATAGTTTTCAAAAAGCATCCTGGAATGCATTAAACACATCCAGTGTTTGGATCTCTGTCAACAGGTAGAACCTCAGTGAGTTAGGAGGGGGCTTTTTTGCCATCAAGTCACAGCCAATTTATAGCAAGCCAAAAGGGTTTTTATGGCAAGAGATGTTCAGAGGTGGTTTGCCATTGCCTGGTATTCTTTGGTGGTCTCCCAACCAAGGGCTGACCCTGCTTAGCTTCTGAGATCTGACAAGAGGGAACTATCCAGGGCCTAGTCTGCATACAATAGATAATGCACTTTCAATGTGCTTTCGCGGCTGGATTTTCCTGTGCAGAACAGAAAAATCTACTTCTAAAGTGCATTGAAAGTGCATTATCTCATGTGTGCAGACTAGGCCTAGGTTAGGACATTAGTCAGATAGCCTGATCTAAATCCGGCTTTGTATTTGGCTCATAATTTAGTGGAAGAAGAGTTGGGTTTTGTGCCTCGCTTTTCACTGTCCAAAGGAGTCTCGAAGCAGCTTATAACCAACTTCCCTTCCACTCCCCACATCATTCACCCTATGAGGTGGGGGAGGCTGAGAGACCTCTGACAGCACTGCTCAGCCAGAACATCACTATCAGGGCTATGATGAGCCCAAGGACATGCAGTACGCTGCATGTAGAAGAGCAGGGAATCAAACCTGGATTGCTATATTAGAAGCTGCTGGTCTTAACCACTACACTACGCTGTGCATGCAAAATAAAATCAGATTTGAAGGATAGACTTTCAAGGTCAGCAAGAGTGGTTTCCTGGCAGGCTTGAGCCTTGGCAGCCTGCTCTCTCTTTTTTTCATCTATTACCCATCGCTATGTTGAGTGGCCCACTCTAAGCAATATAATAACAATTGCAGAGGAAATTGTAATCCAATGAAACAATAAACAAAGGTAATGAAGAGCAAAAAGCAAATTAGAATTTATGACCTGAAAGTCATAAAACTTTGGAAATGAGCTGCCTTCAGGTGAACAGCAATAAATAACCAGTATCTGCATCTCTATATAAGTCATCATCTCATTATAAATTAACACTAACATCGCAATGGCCTGAGATGAAATTGATATTGAATCTATGAAAGCATATGTCTAATACACGGTGGTCATAAAATGAAAGTAGCAAGTGTGTTTCAGAGGGGAAGGGCAGATGGTCATAGTTCTGTGTCAATACTGTAATAGTCTTAAAGGAAGATTTCCCTTGGTGTCCCACTTTGTCTGTTGGTTCTCTAGTTACTCACTCAGACATCCATTCTCAGGTCCATTCAGTAGAGACTAGCTGGCTCCAAACATCAACAGTTTATTTACAAGGAGAAAACTCCGACTCTAGTAGCTTCAATGGGGAAAGTATCATTGGTTATTTTATTTAAAACTTTCATCCATTGGTGGTGATCATATCCCTATTGGTCTCTACATGACATTACCAAGCGTTCAGGGGGAAAAAATTAATTAACTGGTTCAAAGTTTAAGATTTACTCCTCGAATCCATTGGAGCCACAGATAAGATTTATCCTGAACGAAATGAAGACACCTGAGGTAACAGATATGAGGAAACCACTCCTGTGTCGAACAAATGTCAACTCTGTGCTGGCCACAATACACACTATGTTATCTCTCCTAAAGTCACTTGACTTGATGCCTTCCTTTGAAGGACATCCTTGGGTGAAGCCTTCTGATGCCATCAACTTGGCTTCATGGTTTGATAAGGAATGCATTCTGGTTAAGCAGGAACAGAAGCACAGGGAATTTAAGAAGGACAATGTTATGTTGATTCTGAGAGAGATTTTGGGCAGGCTCTTAGGAAATATTATAAGAAATTGACCAGAGTACAGAAAAACAGAGTGCATAATTCATGGATCCAACTAATAGCAGCTGCCACTTGAGCATTCTGGTCTATTTTAAATCAGAGCTTTAAAACTTAGTTATATTCCTTCTTGCATTCTCCTCAGGTTTGGGAAGCATATTTTGTTTGTTCCTCACTTATAGGATTTTGTTTTTGTTCTCATACCATTGGTTATAAATGATGGTTTACAAAATAGCCAGGCATTACTCTCCTGAAAACCAAGGATATAATAGTTAGTCTTCACTCAGGGAAAGCCCCTGCTGTTGATCAGATTCCAGATGAATTGCTTAGGGTTAATCCAGGATGATGGACAGAAATTCTCACTCTCTTGTTTACTTGGATAAACCAGACAGGGATTACCCACAAATCATGGAACACAATAATTGTGCTGATTTTTAAAAAGGGTTCTGGATTAATTTAATTTCTGACCCTGATTGCTATCAGCCAATCAGTTTATTCTCATGTTTGACCCCAGTTGCTATCCACCAATCAACTTATTGATTGGATATGTGTAATTTGATCCTGGTTGCTATCACTTTATTGTCATGTGTAGGCAAATTGTTTTCTTATTTCTTGAAGGTTTTTGCAGAGTGGCTAGAGCAAGAAGGCAGTTTCGGATAGGAACTGATCGATTTACAGTGAAGTTGTTCAGCCATGGATTATTGTCAGATTTTATCCCACTCAATGGTATTCTTTATGTAAAGTTTATGAACCTAAAGGGGCTTTTCGATTCTGTCCCACAGACTAGCATGTGGGAGAAACTGTAAGGTACCTCTATTGATCAAAGGTCACTATGGTTAATATATTGTTTGCATTCTGACACTACTGCACAGGTCCATTGTGGACAGGGAGGTGAGCTGTCTGTCTCATTCAACCTTGAACACCATGTCAAAGTTGCCCACTGGCTCCATATCTGCTTAATGCATACTTAAATGATCTGTCAAGCCATTTTGATCAATCCTGTCATCTCATCTAGCATACTACCGTATTCATATTCTGCTGAATACAGACAATGCAGTCTAGTTATCCTACACTCGGATTGGTTTACCGAGACCCTTAAAGCTTTATTCTGACTGTATTAAAGAAGGCTTGATAGTAAACTGCCAGAAGTCCAACATAGTGATTTTTAACCCTTAAAAAGGAATCCCAAAACATACCATTGGCCCTGAAACTGGGGGGGGGGGGGTTAAAACAAATTAAAGAATTTTCTTATCTCCGAATCTTGCTTGCCTCTAATTTAAACTGGGCGCCATATCAAAAAGCTCTGAAACAAAATTGAACCCTTTATGAGTTGTATTTTGAGTTTCTTTTGAACAAGAGGAAGGAGATACGTACCAGGGGCTATTAAAGTTTTTAATCTAAAGGTAATCCCTATTATTTTACATGAGGTGGCAATAAGAATTAAGGCACTCGTGGAACCTATTGACTTTCCAATGTTTTACACCCTTAGAAAGCTGCAAAATTTATCATGCTGTGCTGTTCGTATAGTTTTGCATATTGAATTTAGTCATCCAACATTGGAAGCTAAGACATGGATACTTAGAATCATAGAATCATGCAATTGGAAGAAACTTCAATAGTCATTTAGTCCAACCCCCAGGACAATGCAGGAAACTCACAACTACCTGGCCACCCATATTGACTCCAATTTCATGGCCAGATGATTCCCTCCCCCTCCAAGCCAGAACACCTGGCCTTTCTGGCCTGGAAGAAATTCACCTCCCAACCCCAAAGTCTAAATTGGCATGCTGGAAAGGGCTAAAAGAACCAAGCACTGACACAACCCTTCCTGCCTACCCACTTACGGTTTGCCTAAATTTACAGAAATAGCATTTCTATCACCTGACCTGCAAACTTAAATGGACTCCGGGGAATGGTAGAGGACAGGAAGGCCTGGAGGATCATTGGCCATGGGGTCGCGATGGGTCGGACACGACTTCGCACATAACAACAACAACAATCACCTGACCATCTAGATTCTGCTTGAAAAACTTCCAAAGAAGGAGAATCCACCATCACCAGAGAAAGCCTGTTTGGTTGAGAATCTGCTCTGTCAGGAACTTCTTCCAGATGTTTAGCCAAAAATTCTTTGGAATTAATTTCAACCCATTGGTTCTGGTTCAACCCTCTGGAGCAACAGAAAACAACTCTGCTCCATCCTCTATATAACAGCCTTTCAAGTACTTGAAGATGGTTATCATATCAACTCATAGTCATCTTGTCTCCAGGTTAAACAGACTGAGCTCCCTTAATCTTTTGTCATATGACTTGCTTTCCAAACACCTCACCATCTTCATAGCCCCCTGGACACACTCCCGTTTGTCTACATCTTTCTTCAATTGTGGTGCCCAAAACTGAACACCACACTCCAAGTGAGATCTAAACAGAGTAGCATAAAGTGGTACCATCATTTTTTTCTGATCTGGACACTATACTACTTTTGATACAGCCCCCAAACCCATTAACCTTTTTTAGACACTGAGTTACATTGCTTTCATCTTTAGACTGTACTTAAACAGACTTTTTTGTGTCAATGGCTATCTGGCCTTATTGAAGGAGGATTCTTATAAATCATCATAGACTAACATCATGGACAAGAAATTTGCCACTGACTCTATCAAGGAATGGGGCTTGCTGAATCAATTCTTACAATTAAAAATGGGTTAAGCACATGGATGACAATAGTTCTGTTCTTCATGCTCAACTAGTTAGTTCTTCTCCTGCCCTCTGATACTCTTCCCTCCTGTGCTTATCACCTGACCTCACCGAGTATACTCAGGACTTTTATTCTTGCTAGAATGTGTGGCCGCTAGACTATGGCTTTGGGAGACTGCTTTTTGCATCTTCCCTACTCCGCGAGAATTTGCTCTCTTGGTAAAATAGATTCAGTCTGTCATATTCTAATCTAAACAGCCATCTTATTATACCATGGCTGGTGAATCTCAGTGATTTTAATTGAAATAGGGTGGTCCCCTTCCTCCTCTCAGATCAAAATCCTTGTATAACCTTGGAGGTTGCAAAAATATATTCCTTTTGTCTTTGGGAAAATAAAGACAGATTATAAATGAAATTTCAGATTATTATACTGCTAAAGGCACTGAGCTATAGAGCTTGTATTGGACAAAGGAGAGGACAGGAGGTCATTCAGGAGGGATGAGCTCTGATGGACAAGGGCAAGCCTGTTTTTGCAGACTACAGCTATCTTTAAACACAGACTTGGAAGAATTCAATAACTGTTTATTCTGTGTCTACAAGTCTAAACTCTCAAAAAGCTTGAATTGTAGATGCATATAATCTCAAGCCACAGCTCTCAGGTATCCTGTTACTTGATGACATTAAGCTTTGAAGAGGATTGAAGAAGAAACAATCAGTCTTACTAGCTAAATGCACTTTTTTATTGTGTTTGCCTGGATTTAATAGACAAAGAGATTTTTTTTTTAATCTCGCTTTTCACTGCCCGAAGGAACCTCAAAATGGCTTGTCCTTCCTTTCCCCACAACAGGCACCCTGTGAGGGTGTGTGTGTGTGAGAGAGAAAAAACTCTAAGAGAACTGTGACTGATCCAAGGTTGCCCAGTATATGGAGGAGGGTGGGATCAAATCCAGTTCTCCAGATTAAAGTCTGCCACTCATTAACCATTTCACCAGGAGTGGTTAAATTTGGACTCTCCAGATGGCCATGGCCTACAATAGTAATTTTTGTCCATGGACATCTGGTGAGCCACAGTTTGGCCACCCCTACACTACATCATGCTGGCCATCAAAAATCAGGACTTTGTAAATGGTTTCTTGTATTCACACAAATAGCATCACAGGACATGCATGGACAAACACCAGTTGGGACAGTGTCTCTAATAAGGAAGGGAGTTAGATCAGAGTTCTTGGGGGCAGAGGGTGGCTAGATCCAGCCCACAATTAAGTGTATTTATTCTCCAGCCTATTTGGAATCCAGGAATGATTATTAAATTCAAGTGTGCACAATCCTCTTCTGCTAACACCAGCCGAATATATATCATGCTTTTGTTGTTGTTGTTGTTTGGGGCTGAGGTATTTTGGTATGTCTCTACATTTTAAATTTGTGCTATTTTGAAACCATATTCTCTCCTGATGTATGTTATTGCCAATAATAAGAAAGTAGAACACATTGAATCTGTATTCACAGCTTCATGGATTGATGGGATCTCTTGCTGCATCACCATGCATCTATATATCTGGGTGCTGAAAAATCGTATAGACTTTTTTTTTTTTGTTTGCTTGCTTGATTTTGCAATAAAACTAAGGAACTGTGTATTCTGAAACGAAGGGGGAAAAAAAGCCAAGGCAAATAAAAGAGATAATGCTTGCTGAAAATCCATTAAAATACTAATAATTCATGACCAATGACTGAAGATAGAGATAAACCTGGCAAGAAGGAGCAAAGGGCAGGATCCCAAATAAAATTGCTGAAATGAATAAAGAGACCTTGGGACGATCCACACTGATTAAGAAAATCAGGTAGAACAAACTGCTTTTATAGGCTTAACCTTGAGCTGCAAACAATTAAACAGCTTTTTAATCACTCCCCCGGTAGTATTATTGTTCTAAGAATAATGTAGCAATGTTGTTGTATGGATAAATTCATAGCATTCAGCCTTGGTCATGATCCTTTATAACAAAATTATATGTAAAGATTGTCTTACTTTTAAAAATTGCTATCTGAACTGAGAGTCTACCTTCAGAATAGAAAGATTTTTAGATCCTGGCAACAAAAAAAATTCATGCCATTCACAAATACCTCTATGCAAGACCCTAGAAATCAATTATTATATAATAATCTCTTATGGAAAGCCAAGCCATGATTATAACGGATGATCTTATAAGTGTTTAGGAAATGTTTTGACGTTTGGCAAGTGTTTTGAATAATTTGCTTTGGGTGGCATCAACTCAAAACCACTATGACTTAATTCATTTTTCATTGAAAAGGTCAGTAAAGAGTATGGGACTACTCAGACTAGACATAAGAAGATCCCTGCCAGATTAGACCAATAGGCCATCTAGTCCAGCCTCCTGTCACATGCAGTGGTCAGTCAGTAGAGTGTACTAGGATTGCAGCAGCAGCAGAAGCTGACCATGGGGCTTGTATGTGAGCTAGAGAGGGAACGACAAAACAAGCAAAGACTTCTTTGGTCTTATCAAACTAACATAAAAAGTTTATTAAGGAACTACATATCTAGAGAATGCAGGAGAGAGACAGAGACCTAATCTGTTCTATCTGTCTAGGACAGATGGAGATGCAGGAGCCATGTCTGCATCCCTGGTGCCAAGTATGGGGTGCTCTGACAGTGTGTGCGGATGAGGGGTGTAAAACAAGGAAGGAAACAAGTTCCCTGGGAGTTATCCATCTACACATTCAAACAAGACAGCAATAAAAAGTAGAGACCAAGAAGATGCTAGTGCAGCGGCCTATCTATCCCTAAAACTCTCTCATAGCTCCCTCTGAAGGCTAAGAGAGATCCAAGGTCTTTCTCTTCCAACAGTTCCCATGATCACAAGAAGCTGCTTTATATTGAGTTGGCCCATTGGTCTCTCAGCATCATTACTGCATCCTCTGATTGGCAAGGGGCCCCTAGGGAGAGATCTTTCTAATCACCCAATATCCGGCCCTTGCTTTAATGCAGGGGTAGTCAAACTGCGGCCCTCCAGATGTCCATGGACTACAATTCCCATGAGCCCCTGCCAGCAAATGCTGGCAGGGGCTCATGGGAATTGACATCTGGAGGGCCGCAGTTTGACTACCCCTGCTTTAATGCAATTGAGGATCTTCAGCATGCAAACTAGATGTTCTACCATTGTGTCACCGTCCCTCCCAAAGTCAAACCGATTTGCCCGGCAGTCTACCTCACAACATCTAACTATCTCTGTATCACGCATCCTCATGGCAGGTAGATTGTTTGAGGCATGACTCAGTATCAAACACCCTTCCAATGTTCAGTTTCTGAGGAGGGAGGGGGGAATCTGGTACAGAGAGGTATTCAGGGCTAGGTAAGAAACACCATGTTTACTATACATGGTTATTTCTTCCATTGAGGATTCTTCCCCCATTCCCATTCTGCAGAACAGCAACTTAAGTGGCTCCGTTGCTAGCTCAAACTTGCTAAACATCATTGACTGTTCTTTATAGAAATCTTTCTAACGCATCCCATGCATGTAGAAGTTATAGCAGCCCGTCGGTCCAGATGCACGCAGCTTGATTTAACACCATTATTATTTCTTGCATTTATGAGCTGTGAAAAGCAACATCGCACAGAATGCATAATGCCAGCTATAGTCAATCGCTGTTCACTAAATATTGTATTCTGTAGAAAAAAGGCTTATTGCGTAGGGGTTTTTCCCCTCATCCTAAATTGCTTACCTGCGTACATGCACTTTGATAAATGCTTTATGCGTCTTTGTTTAGATCAATCTGAGTTGCCAGATCAAAATGTCAAAATGAAAGAGGCCTTGGGTAGATCTTGCTATTATGCTCAGTTGCCAACTGAAATAAAATCCTGTGTCCCAACTTGGGGTGTGCATTTGGTTAATCAGAGCAAACCCCATCACCAAAAACAGTTTTTTTGGGGGGAGGGGGGAGGGGAGGTATTAATTTGGCCAGATATATATTTTTGCTGTATTTGGCTATCCAAAATGTCTGAACACAAAAAAATCATGAAAATATTTGGGATTTTTCAGGACTGCCAGATAGCAACAGTTGAAATGCTTTTAAAGAGCTCTCAGTCTCTTTAAACATCTTCAAACTTCAGAGTTTACTTACGCCACCACAACTTGCAAAAGGCATTTAAATTTTAAAGGAACTGTGTTCCCTCTAGAGCTTCGCCACCATCACTCTCCTCCTCCTCGGAGCTTCCACAACCAAGTGCAGAACACTTTCTGTTTCAATTTGGGGGTGTGGGGAGGAAGGAGGAAGACCTGGGTTCAAATTGATCTGAATTCAGCAGGGTCAACAATGGAAAAAACAAAGTAAGTACAGAAACAACCCTGGTGTCCTGGGCAGAAAACTCGGGATTGCGCCACTTATCTCATACCCCTGGTCTTTGACTCACACCAGGAAAATACTCGCGTTACGTTTTAACAATAATCCTTCCACTGCATTGTCTCAAGCCATGCCATGCCAGATAGCTGCAGGCTATGTTTTTTAGTACTTAAATAAGGCACAAACTCACATTCGTGTGTGTTGTCTTGGTACCAGACAGACTACCCAGATACAAGCTGGTCTTGTATCTGTCCATCTCTCTCTGTTCTTCGAACGATCCACTTCACTTCAGGACAGGTCATGTGTCTATTTTGACCCCCAATTAATCTATCTATCTTGGATGTCATAATCTTTATTTTTCTCCGAATGTTAGCGTGTGTATGCTATTACTTAAATTGTTAAAATTCAATATGTTTTTTTTTTGTTATCCCAGAGAAATATAAAATCACAAAGTAAGGCAGAAAGGGAATATTGTATTTTCATTTAGAATAACCTGGTTCTAGAATTCAGATTCCTTAGGTCAGCTGGCCTGTTTCAGCATATGTGAGATCTCTGGAAAAAGTCAGAGACAGGAAAAGAAAATCAAATAATTTTTCCAAAGGATCTAACTGTACTTGAATATTCAGCTACGGCTACAATCCACAATCTTTTTCTTTAGTAGTAATTTCTATTGAAACTAACTAAGTTTAGGTTAGGCTAGGTTTGGGGTCATCTTCGAAATAGCAACTTTTTTGTAAAATGGAATGTTCTGTTCAACTTACCTTCTGTATATTAACGGATCCATTTTATTCATCTGTGAACATTATGATACGCTTCTACAGAGCCCAATAAATGTACTTCCCATGAATGAAATAAATGTACCTAAAATTAGCCCCAGTTCAGCTAAAATTAGCTCTGTCTATGTCCCATTCAAACCAGCCCATCCCTTGATTTTCTTCCTTAGGAATAAGTTATATTTATAACTGGTCCCTCTTAAAATAGACTAAGAGAACTCCACTGGATGTCCTAAAAGAATCTTTTTTTGGTAACAGATCAATTAGAGAGCAACAAGGCATTTAAGTCCATTGCCCATAAGGCTGCCAGACTACCTTTTAAGTTCTCCACTGTGCCCTCCACCACTCAAAGCCGAAACATGAGGGGGGGAATTAAAACTAGTTATGTTAGTGAAGTTACTTTGTCTTTTTCAAGAAGCTCTAGGAATAATCAGAAGTGTTATGATTTTTCCATTGAGTTGCCTAGAGCTACCCTATGTCACTGCCAGGTTTACTCCAGAAGAGAGGCCAAGGCATATGAGAAAAGGTTGAGGGAGCTTGGTCTGTTTAGCCTGGAGAAAAGCCAACTAAGAGGAGATATGATAGCCATCAAGTACTTGAAGGACTGTCATATAGAGAATGGAGTACGATTGTTTTCTGTTGCCCCAGAAGGTCAGACTAGAACCAATAGGTTGGCATTAATTCAAAAGAATTTTCAGCTAAACATCTGGAAAAAATTCCTGACCATTAGAGCAGTTCCTCAGTGAAAAAGGCTTCCTCAGGAGGTGACGAGTTTTCCTTCTTTGGAAGTGTTTAAGCAGAGACTAGATAGCCATCTGACAGAAGTGCTGATTCTGTGCACCTAGGCAGATTGTGAGTGGGTGCGTAGAAGGGACTGTGTAGGTGCTTGGCTCTTGTGGCCTTTTTTGCATGTGCAGGAAAATGCCAGTCAGCACTTTGGGATTGGGAAGTGAATTTCTTCCAGTCCAGATTGGCCAGGGATTCCGGTTTGGGGTGTGGGGCATCATCTGGTCATGGAACTGGGGTCACTGTGGGTGGGCAGGTAGCTATGCGTTTTCTGCATTCTGAAGGGGGCTAGACTAGATTACCCTGGAGGACCCTTTAGACTCTACGATCACTGATGCTGCACACATATTATGTGTTTGCTTCCAGTCCTCCTGCCAGTTGCCAGGTTCAGTATGACAACCCAAACTGTTCAACTGATGACCTCACTGGATTGTAATGAGGTCTCAAAGACTCCCTGTAGTCATTGCTCATCATGACTTTGAAGGAAATTTCTTTGGTGGCTTGCCCGCATTTTCTTTTACTATTTGATGCAGGGGAGAGTTCAAAAGGTCTCTTCAAAGTGCTGCTTAAGTAAAACTTCATTGTATATTTGCACTATATCATTAGTATTTATGGAGCATAGTTAGCTCAACAGTTCTCTATGGTAACTCAGGGATCTATATTTTGGTTTATATTTGGGGACTCAGCCCAATATGAACTGAACACTCCCATTTTCAAAGTGTACAGAAAGCCAAGCACACCCATGGAAAATTCTGCCATCCTGTAGAGTCTGCACATTAATACAGTGAGAACCACAACTCTAAAATCAAGCTTAATCAGGCTCTGATTAATCTCGGCACGGAATTCCAAAAGGCTTTGCACTGGAGACAGTAACAAACATCCTTATTTCTTAGGGCCATTCCGCACAACTTAAATGTAGCCGAAGTCTTACCTTTTGTAAACACGATTAATTTAACGTTCTGCATGATGTCACAAACAAACCACAAAACTCCCGCCAAACTCCAGCAACAATCAGAATTTTATAGCGCTTAGGGGGAAATCCAGAAAAGTGGATTCCCCCTGAAAAAACTGCTACACTTCTGAGCACAAGCCGCAACACATCAGCAAAAGACATGTGTGTTCCCAAAATAGTGGTAGAAAGAATGTCCCTCCCTCGCTCTCGCCCCCAAACTTTCGGAGATGCAATCGCCATTTTCCCCCCTTAAACCGGTGAAAGCAATGAATAAGGGAGGCTTCTTCAGCTGAAGTCCCTCCACAGAAGTGCTTAACAGTAAAACAAAGCTCCCATCTGCAATTTTCTTTAAAGTTTCTGAGCACAATACAGCCCCCTGTTCGACACTGTCCGTAATTTCGGCCAGAAATTGCACCCATGGGGGAGAATCTTTTTTTTTTACTTGAAGAGCGTGTAAACGATTAAGCGCCAGCTCTTATGCCAGCGAAAACAGTCCTTCTGAGACATTGAATGAACAAATATTCATTGCTACTGGTGTTTTAAAGTTTTTAAAAAACAGTTTTTAAAGGGAAAGGGGCTTTTTGGGAGAACGAACCCAACAGTTGATTGGCTGTTCTGAGAGTAAGATAGTTTCAACAATTGCTATTCGTAGCTAAGGGCGTTCCAGATGCATCTGAAGTAGGGTGAAAGGAATGTTAAGTAGCATTTGTAATTACCCACAGCTGTGAGATACAGTGAAACACAAATGAGTCAGCAGTTATAGAAAGCAGCATAAATCCAACAGGTTGTTGAAATGATCTTACTCTCTGTTAGGAGATTACTTCTCTATACCAAAATTGTTTTTCAAAATATGAAAATTGAAGTCTCTTGACAAGACAAAGAGTGAAATGCCTTGGGATTTATATAAAAGAATAAAGAAGAATGGAAGTTTGAAGACTCTATAAAAGTCATTTTTGTACATTTCATTTGCCATATTGGTATCCCAGTACCTCTGTATTTGCCCTATATCTGGTCCTTCACTGGGTCCTACCCCTCTGACTTTATTTTGGCTTGGGCATGACCAGAGGCATGATCCTCTTCAGATGAACCAACTGACTAAAGCCAAAGGGTTCTTGGACCTTGATTCTTAGGCCATGACTTACAACTTGTAACCCTGAGTGAAATGGGCCAGAGGGTTTGGTACCAACCAATCTATCATAATACTGTATATTTTTTGTCTGTTTTAGTTGACTATTTGGGAATTCTAAGGGGCTTACAAAATAAACATCATTTTTTAATCTTTCATTTGTTTTTATTTACCCTATTTATTGGCTGCCCTTTTCCCTGAGATGCAAGGCAGATTATGCAGAGAGAATCAATACAATCAACGGAAACAGTAAAACAACAGAAACAATAAAAAAGAGCCAGTAAAAAAATCCTGTTTCTATACCACAGAAACAGTAAAAACAAACACCAACAAGTATTCCGACAGGTAACAAGCAGGTTACTTATCCAAGTGGATCTTCCTGGCCATGTGAAGAACTGGCATGTTACACACATACAAAAAACATTAATGGCATTAAGAGAACAAAGAAACTTATAGCAAGTATCCTTCGCAACAGAAGATTTTACAATTAGAGGAGGTACAATTATATAAGGTGTAAAAGTGTAATAATAATCTAGAAACCTTTATCTTTTAGACCTAAGCAACATAACCATTGAGAAATATTCAGCAACCTGCTCAGTAATTTCTTGGGATTTATCATCCAGCAAAAGGCTGGTAGCCTTGTTATCTGGTACATCAACAGAAGGTAACAAAGGTAGAATTCAGATATTGGCAAGGTTGATCATAATCAATACAATGTAAAATGATATGATAAATTGAATCTGGTTCATTACTAAGGTGACCAGATTGTCCCACTTTTGGAGGGACATCTGGGGGTACTTGACAAATTGTACCTATGTTGAAATTAAAAATATATATATTACAATACTATTTTTGCATTCTATGCATTCTATGAAACTTTTTGTTGCTCCATATAGACCAAATTTTTAATCAAGAACCTCTCCGGTCAATGGTATCCCACTTTACCAATGTTAGAATCTGGTCACCTTATTCATTATGGCAGTAGCTGCAAACTCTTTCATTGTGAGGAGTGCCTTTGTATCGGCCTGTAAACATACCCGAGGGGAATATGTGAAATCTGGTGAACATAAAAGCTCTATGATAAGATGCAATTGTTAGATTAGAAAAGTAATGGGCCATAAAATTTGAAGGATAAGTAAGACCCAGAGAGCACGCGAAGCATGTCCCACCCATGCCGGCATAGATTGGCTGGCCTTCAACTGCCAGGTCGGCATCAGACATTTGGGTCAGTTGTATGGATCACTGGTGTAGAAATTTCACATGTAGTCCTGAGGATTTAGACATAATGGCTTCAGCTGAGAGTTATGGTTAAGTTTCTATAAACAAAATCAGATGGGAACTTCAATCAAGAGGAATAAGGTAATGTGTAGACCAGCCACTTCTGGTTTTCTTTTCCCTAACTGGAACTTTTAACCTGCATCAGAAGCTGCCCCTGAAGTTCTACCACCAATGGCTTGTCTGGTAGTTTGGTGTGCTGGTTTCAAAGCGGGAGCTAAGAAGACCAGCTGTTTCCAAAATACTCTGTTCATGGCCTTTTCAGCCTTTCCATAGAATTAGATCCTTGTATGGGCATTTTTGACAATCTAAGCCACTGCTGAGATTAATGAATTTCTCCAAATAGAAAGGGTGTGTGCCCTGGGACAGAAAATTATAGATTATCATTGTTGTCATTTTATACATCTCTGTTTGCCTCCAGGAACTCCCATTGATCTTCTTTCTTTTTAAACTACAAAAGGCCATGGGGCTTCTACTTTCTAGTGACGTTTTGATATATATACAGCCAGAGAGGTCAAAATATTGGAAATTGAGATGAAAACAAGATTGGGACATGCAAGACATTGTAGAAGATAAAAAAACCCGAAACAAGTCTTTCTATTGTAATGTGCAGAATGGTTTATGTCAAGACCAAAAGGGGATTGATATCTGTAGAAAACAGGACTTCTGTGTGGTGGAGTAATAGACGCTTCCAGAATTTTATGATACTGGCTATGAACCATCATTGGAAAGATCATGACTTTTCAAAGGTTCAACCTGCTAGTCCCTTTGCTTTGATGTGTCAGTTCCAGGAACAGGAGTGCCTTTTCACACTAAAGGAATGCATTGTTTTGTCTCTAAACAATAATGACTGGGGATTAAGTGCCTCCAAATAAATTGTTCTTCATTCAGAGAGTAACAGAAATAAGAGGCCTGTTTTATGTATCCCACTTTTTACTACCCGAAGGAGTCTCAAAATAGCTTAAATTGCCTTCTCTTTCTCTTCCCAAAACAAACATTGTGAGATTACTGAGGCCAAGAGAGCTCTGAGAAAACTATGATTGTCCCAAGGTCAGAGAAGATTTAGAGGTTTTTTAATGTAGAAACGTCTTCTGCGACACCCTAGGGGGAAACTGCAATGGAAATCATGACAGAAGTGATGTTGCATTTCTCCTCCCCCTGCTTCAACAGAGCGGTACCCAGCATGTCTCAGCCCTTCAAGAAGGATGTGGAGAAGGATTGTGGATATAGTGCTGGGCCCCTGCTGAGACAGGCTAGAGTTGTCTTCCCTCTCCCAGGCCTGGTCTCTGGGGCAGAGGAAGCAGGTGACACCAGCGCCCTGAGCTGGCAAGCCAGCAGGTCAGAAGTGCCTCTGCTTCTCTTTCCACCATCACACAAAGTGGCTTCAGGTACTTCCATTGCCACCAGGTCCCAGCTGAAGAAAAGCTCTTGAGTGGGAACAACAAGCAACAGTGAAACCACAATGCCTGCACCTCAGCCCCACTGCTGCTGCCACCTCCTTCTCCTCCTTCCCTCACCTTCCCAGAAACAGGTGCTACAAAACCACCTCTGACTGCCCCCTCCACTACGATGAGCCTCTGATGCTGTCACAGCCCCACACCACCTCCACTACATACCAGCAGTAAAGCCCATTGCACCCAGGAATACAATGAGCACTAGGACTCACGCCTGCACTGTATCCTTACTGGGTGCTGGCCTTCCTCCCCCTGCTCCCTGCTCAAACTTGAGATCCAGCCAGTTCTGAGGCAGCTGCATTGGTTACCGCTCGCCTTCTGGATCAGGTTCAAGGTTTTAGCTTTGACCTTCAAGGCCATCCGTGGTCTAGGCCCAGCATATATGAGGGACCGCCTTTTGCCCTATATCCGCCGCAGGGCTTACGCTCTGCGGGGGCTAACCTACTGGTCGTTCCCGGCCCCAAGGAAGCCCGCCTGGCCTCGACTAGGGCCAGGGCCTTTTCAATCCTGGCCCCAACCTGGTGGAATGAGCTCCCGGAAGAGCTGAGGGCCCTGCGGGAATTACCAGCATTCCGCAGGGCCTGTAAGATGGAGCTCTTCCGCCAGGCTTATAACTGAGGCCGGGCGGAAAGAAGATCAGCCCCCCCTCACAAACTGGCGGTAGAGAGCATCACCCCCCTCCTGTAGTTGAGGATGCGGAGAGCAAATGAGTAGATTACGCCATCGCTGTTGCCATTACTGTAAATTATCGGTTTTATTGTCATTTTATGGTTTTAGGGGACGGGGTTATGTAAGCCGCCTCGAGCCTTCAGGGGGAGGCGGGGTATAACTATAATAATAATAATAATAATAATAATAATAATAATAATAATAATAATAATAATAATAATAATAATAATAATAATAATAATAATAATAATAATAATAATAATAATAATAATAATCCCATATGCTGAAGGGGTTAAAGAACAGCAGACTCTAATCTCAAGGGTGGGGTTTGATTCTCCACTCGTCCTCCATGTGCAGGCAGTTGGGTTTCAATCTCCACATGGGGGCCTGAAGATCTTCTGAGTTAACAACTGATCTCCAGACACCTGTTTCTCTGAAGAAAACAGCTGGAAGGAAGAAGGAAAGAAAGAGAAGGATGGAAAGAAATAGAAAAAGAAAGAGAGAGGGAAGGAAGGAAGGCATAGAGAAGCATCCAAAGGTTGCACTGAACTCTATGGGTTCAGTAGGAAGCATTTTCTCCATCTTCCAGGCCCCCCCCTCTTTGGGGGGAGTGAGCTAAGATGCACCAAAAGGCTATCCTGTGTTGTCTATGTGAGGTAGCAGAGGGCAAATATTTATTACATATTTGTAATAACAATTACAAATAAATAAAATTTTGTCTTTAAGCATGGTGTAGCATGGGTAACAGTCTTAATATAACAGTAAACTACATCTTTACATCATGCGTAAAATGCCAACATCAGTGCAAGGCCAGCAGGATTGATCCAAAGCCAGGGAATGGCCAACCACCTCTGAACATTTCTTACCTTGAAAATACTACCTGCAGGGATGCCATCAGTCTGCTATGATTTTTTTTTTGGGGGGGGGGGGAGAATGGGGAATAAAAAGCACTTTCCACACAAAAAGACTTGCAGCTGCATACCAGAGTTCAGTAAAGCCACTCTCCTCATATTATCTTAAGCAGCCTCACAAACTAAATTGGCAGAAGAATTATTATATTCTAATCTAGGTACAAATTGCATCAGCCCTTGCAATTCTGAACCAAACAGAGGCAGTAAATGCAAATAAGAATCTGAAAACTAAGTCCTAACCTTCACATCCAGGCATGTAGGAACTGGACTCCGTGGCCTACAGCCTACTTCTAAAACCAGGTGGTCTCCAGCAGACACGACCTCCCTCTGGCCCATGCAGCGTAGAGAGGCAGGTGGGACCCATGACGCCTATAAAGGGCCCATACACGTGGGTCCTGGCCTCTTTGCCCAGCTCGCCGCGGAGCAGCTTCCCTCCCTCCCATCCTATGTGATGTGTAAAAAGCCTTTAGGCTGTGTCCATGGTGGATGTTACATGGTTAATATTTTGTCCCAGCTGCGGGTTTCACATGGGATGGAGCCCATTGGCAGGGAGTTTGGTGGGTGATGGGACTCCCTGGGGTTCGGGGCCTCAATATGAGGCGGCATGTAAATGAGTGTGGCTTCCCTGGCTGAGAGGCCAGGGGCTCATTGTCAGGTGACCTGGGGGGGGCAGCCAAAGCAGGTGGATGCCTAGTGGCTCCCCTCCACATAGGTTGCCTCTTGGAGGGCAGACTTCAGTAGTCAAGGGGATCTATTCTCCAAGCTTGGAATGGTGCAGATCCCTAGGATGCCTCGGGAACCCGCGAGTTTTGGTGCAGTCCGCTGACTGGTAGGTCAGGCTCCCGCTCCCATGCTGTGCCATCCCCCCTGTGGGGAGGTAATAAAGCCGTGGCCATGTTATAGCCAATAATTGTGTGTTGCATCTTATTTCAGCCCAAAATGCCCTCCTGCAAATCAATGCACTTCCAAAGTAGATTGTCCTATTCTACACAGGAAAACCCAGCTGCAAATGCACATTGAAAGTGTATTATCCATAATGGTCCTTAGGATTCGTCTCAGGAGATGATGATAATGGGTCTGTTATTGTCCTATCAGGGGGTGATCCTAAAGCTGGTCTACTCAGAATTATATTCCACTTTAAAGAAGAGGGTTTATTCCTAGGCAAGACTTTTTTAGGATTGCTTTCCCAGTTGCTTAAAGTAATTCATTATAGGTTTACTTCTACAATGTGCTCTCTCTCTCTCTCTCTCTCTCTCTCTCTCTGTTTTTTAAATGATGTAACCACTAGGAATGGAAAGCCGACTTTAAAGAATTAACTATGCATAACTTAAAACATACTAATGAATATTCCTTAAAATAAATGCATGACTTTATAACTTATACAAACTAATTAATTTCAGGAAGAAGGTTTAGGTCCATTAAATAGCTGGCATTCAAAGGATTGAGTTGCATTGCTATCAGGGACACATTTATATAACTTGACTGGGATGCATCACATGGAGGTAATGCAATATTCTTTATACAGAGTTGTAAAACTCCCATGGATTTTAGCAGGAATGGGTTTAGCCAGTCATTTTTTTCCAGGGCTGTTTCCCTGTTTCTGTTGTCTGCCACTATTCTGAGCAGTGGCAGTGGAAAACTATTGTACACACACACACACTTACTGTGGTGTCATGTAACTTCTATTTTTTTTTAAGGGATAAAAGGTCACTCGGGGAATTGTTGGGAAAACCATAGAGTTTACAGAGATTCCTAGAGCTACCCCGTCACTTCCCTTTTTTTACAGGAAGTGACACCATGCCACCTACAGCCATCTCACCGGGTACCAGATAACGATAGTCCCTTTCTAGCTCCTCAATGATTGATTCCCTTTCCCCTTTTCTTCTCTGTATTGCAGGGTCTGATTTTGTGCTGCTTTCAACATGCTCTGTTCTCTCTCTTTAAAAAAAATGTTAGCATAAAAGTTTCCTCTGCAGCCTGGATTACCCCTATTATGACACTCGTCCTATCACCACAGCTTGCTCCAGACAGCCATGAGGTCATAATGGCTTCAGACTCTTGCAGCTCACCCAACCATGGTTGGTGAGCTCCCTGTAATAGGCTTCCATGAGGGAGACAAGCTATCATACTGCTGCATTGGGTAAAAAATTACTTATTTATCTATTGTATTTATACAGTGTTAAAAGCGTCAGCATCCACTCCCTCCTCCCACTCCTGTACTAGATTTTTAGTGGGTTGTAGATGGTCATAGTTTTTTAAATGTTTTAGGAGTCTGTTTTGTATATGGATGAATGACCATATGGGCTTTTTAATGGGGCTTTTAACACTGTATAACCCACCATAAGCTACTTATGAGAGTGGTGGGTAATAAGTATAATCAATCAATCAGTCAATCAATATATTGCCCTCCCTGAAGGCTCAGGGTGGTTTACATGAAACAAGAAACGATACAGGTAAGTACATTGGTAGTAATAACAAGGTGATAACAACAGTAACATCAACATAATAACAACAATAACATTAAAGAGTGGTAGAAATTGCAAAGAGCAACAGTTCAACTCATAATCATAGATCATAATCATAGACCAGTGAAAGGACTGTGCTTTTTATGGAGAGCAGCATTCTTTTTTCCAAATTCACTTAGTAATAATAGAAATAAATGGCTTAAGGTGGGTGATAACCATCCTATAAATAAAGTAAAATTATATAACGTTATAAGAATAATTACTATTAAAATTCTAAATTTACATTCCAATTTAAAATCAGATCATTCTAAAAGCCATCTCTTTCTTTCTAGTGAGAGAGGATAATAAGCAGACATTTGGTGATCATGATGTTTCAACTGATGTTTTGGGCAGGGAGGCCAGAATTTTGGTATTATTTCTGTCCTTAGCCTTGAGCTTGGAAGAACAACTCTGTTTTGCAGGCCTTGCAGAACTGTCACAGGTCCTGCAGGTTCCTGACCTTACCAGGGAGAGTGTTCCAACAGGTTGAGTCTAATTTAAGGTGACCAGATTTTAACATTGGTAAAGTGGGACACCATTGACTGGGGGGGGGGGGGTTCTTGATTAAAAATGTGGTCTATATGGAGCAATAAAAGTTTTCATACAATGCATAGAACGCAAAAATAGTATTGTAATATATATATATATTTTACTTGCAACATAAGTACAATTTGCCAGGTGCCCCCAGATGTCCCTCCAAAAGTGGGACATTCTGGTCACTTTAGTCTAATTTAACCTCTTTGGATTTAGCCATTTAACCTCTCCCCCCCCCCCCTTCATATCTCTTTGGAGAAATATCAATAACCCTTTTGTAACATCCGCTGTTGCTACTGTCTTAAGTTACTCTAGCAGAAGGGTAGGAAGCTTTGGGAAGACATCGCCTGCCTCAGAGCACCAGCAGAATAAAATTCTGAAATGTTGCAGAAACTCCCTTCTTATCCCCCTCGTTGTTTCAAATTGGTTTCTCAACAAAACGACGTTTCTTTTTAAAGACTCAAAAATTCTTTTGGAAAAAAAAAGTAAAAGAAATAGATTGTTGCATTTTGGGAAGAGGTTGGGCAAAGTGGAATCAAGAGAGTTACACTGCAATGTAGTATTTAAGTGTATCAGGCTAGTATCTGGGAGACACAGGTTTGAATGCCATTTAATCTTATTAAATGACCTGGAGCCAGTTTCTCACTCTCAACCTTACCTAGTTCACAGGGCTGTTGTGCCTTCAGGCAAGAGACAGCAGGATGCAGATGGGTTTTCTAAGAAGAATTGCAGAAGACTTTACAGAACAAGATGAACCTCAATGACTAGGCACATTAGAACTTGAGAAAGGGTGTTGATTAGGGTTGTGCAATTCGACTGCTACCGGCGGGAACGGCCACTTTGGATGCCGAATCGCACAACCCTAGTTGGAATATGCAAGATCTACTGTGTGCATAATTGAACAGAATATGAAGAGTCTCCTGCAGGGGGCATCAGAGGAGATGTGCATTTAACATAGGTTAGGAACTTCCTAATATTTTTCAAGAAATCTCCTCCTGCAGACATCAACAAGTGGTGAATGTTGATGTGTGAATGGGCCGTTATCTGAGGAAGAGAAGGAAAATGCAAAGGAAGTTGCTCCCCTAGAGGAAGATGCAATAAACTCAGCAGGTCAGATCCTAATTTGCCTGATGAAGGCTCCATGGAGGCCCCTTGAGAGCCAGCATTGGGCAGAGGTTAAGAGTGGTGGCTTCTAATCCGGAGAAATGGGTTTGATTCCCGACCTCCACATGTAGTCATCTCGGTGACCTTTGGCCAGTCACAGTACTCTCTAGACTCTCTTGGCCCCACCTTCCTCATAGGGTGTCTATGGTGAGAAGAGAAGGGAACAGTATTACTAAGCAGCTTTGGGATTCCTTTGAGTAAAAGGTAAAGGTATCGCCTGTGCAAGCACCAAGTCATGTCTGACCCTTGGGGTGACGCCCTCTAGCATTTTCATGGCAGACTCAATATGGGGTGGTTTGCCAGTGCCTTCCCCAGTCATTACCATTTAACCCCCAACAAGCTGGGTACTCATTTTACCGACCTCGGAAGGATGGAAGGCTGAGTCAACCTTCAGCCAGCTTCTGGGATCGAACTCCCAGCCCCATGGGCAGAAGTTCAGACTGCATGTCTGCTGCCTTACCACTCTGTGCCACAAGAGGCTCCTTTGAGTAGCTAAAAGTAAAAAACCCTGCTCTTCTTCTTATGCTGAAGGGTAAGAAATAGAAGAGGGCTATCATGTTCCCTCTCAACCACCTTTTCTCCAGGCTGATGCCCCCTGCAGGAGGGATGAATTTCCAACCCTAAATTGGAAGAACATTCCTTATAGAGGAAGGCAAACTTGGTTTGGTAGACTGGTAGGATATGGACCACTGATGGCCACCTCTTCACTTCCAAGGGGGAAGGCATTAATGTGCCCCACTGTTTGTAGCTTCCACACAGGTCTCTTCCTTTTCTTGAGAAAAACAAGCCACGGCCAACCATCTGTATGCTTTGTCACAGGTTCCCAATAAGTGAGATGATATTATAATAAACATCCAAAACATTAAATAAAAAATACCCTGAGCAACTCTTTAGCAACTGCATTGCCTTTAATTAAATGGATGTCTCCTGCAGTGCCAATTAACAAGTGGTGCAGCATATTTTGCGCAAGGTTTGGATTTCCTGTAAGGTTGGCTATTAGAAAGCCTTTTCAACTCTCTTCTCTTTCCAACTACAGAGGCTGGCAGAGTACCATGAACAACGGCAGCATTTGGAGCTTGAGATCATTCATATGCATACCAGCTGCCAAGGTTAAATCTATAATTAAGTGATAATCCCATAGCAACGTTTGAGGTGGGGAGGATTTAGTGCTGCCAGGTCTCATCCTGAGGAAAGTGGAGGAGGGTCTATTCCCCATATGCTGCTCTAGTTTCACTGAGGGTGTGGCGGGTGACAAGCTGGACAAGAGAAGCTTGCTGAAGTCCTGCTTTCAAGGATCTTCTGATACCCTGCATTCACTGGGCCCCTAAATTGTAACACCCACTAGGAAGAGTGTTTGAAGCATCAGCTTTTTCACAACTAGGGCAAGGTATCTTGTGGAACTTTTCATCCCCATAAACCAAATTCAACAGCGAATCTTTCAGGGGCGGCCAAACCGTGGGGCTCATGGGAATTGTAGTACATGGACATCTGGAGAGTTGCAGTTTGGCCACCCTTGCTACGTTCAGCCCTGCCTCAGTGATTTGTGCACAATTTAATCTCTCTGAGGAGACAGTGAGATTGCCTGGCAGTGTGGTACACGGCCAATGAAGATGCAACACATTTCTTTGGCATCAACAAGGCCACAACTTAATTAACTAACCCATAACCTAGGGTTGGCCTGGCACAGGGTGAGGAGTAATACCCGTGCAGCTGTCGGGCTGCTACCTTGGGCTCAAGGGGCACCCTGGGTCCTCCTTCCTCCCAGCCAGGAGAAAGGCTCCCTTGCCCCTTGCATGCCCTCTCCTGGGAGGAGGCTAGTTAATGGTTGCCGGGCATCCACCACATACGACCATCCCTACCTCCTGGCTCCAAGCCCCTGATCTAACCAGCCGGGCAAGGCCGGGCTCGGTGTTAGCCGATCTCTTATTGAGACTCCCAACCCCGGGGTCCCAGTATGCAAACTGGTCCCTGGCCAAACTACTCCACCTTGTGCCCCTATTCCGCAATTGTGACCAAGCAACTCCAAACCAACACTGGGCAGGAGGGTGAGTAACTGTCCTCCAGCTCTCTGAGCAGCAAAGGGGTGAACTCCAGTCTCGTGGCGCTTATATACAGTGCCCTAGGCCCGCCCCTTGCCACGCAATCAGAACAAGCCAGCCAGCATGTCCCAACCCCAGCAGGCAGACTCCTTTGTATCCTCTTGTCCCGCCCTCCTCACCACGGCAACCACGACCACCGCTTACTTGCAGCTGCTCTTTTTGAGCCTTTCAAGGAACAAGGAAGAGGCAACTTAGTGCAATGGTTAAGCAGTGGCATCTAATCTAAGGAACCAGGTTTGATTCCCCTTTCCATCACAAGCAGCCAGAGCTGGGTGCCATAGGGCCAATCCCAGTTCTCTCAGAGCTCTCTCACTCTCACCTACCTCAGAAGATAGGTGAGACCAGTGAGTCTGATCTCTGTTGTGGAGAAGATAATGGAGCAGACATTAAAGGGAGCAATTTGGTGATCCAGGGAAGTCAGCATGGATATGTCTCCAACAGGTCTTGTCAGACCAACCTGGTTTCCTTCTTTGACCAAGTAACAGGTTTGCTGGATCGTGGAAATTCGTTTGATGTCGTTTACTTGGATTTTAGTAAAGTATTTGATAAGGTTCCTCATGATGTTCTGATGGATAAATTGAAGGACTGCAATCTGGATTTTCAGATACTTAGGTGGATAGGGAATTGGTTAGAGAACCGCACTCAAAGAGTTGTTGTCAATGGTGTTTCATCAGACTGGAGGGAGGTGAGTAAGCAGGGTACCTCAGGGCTCGGTGATCGGCCCGGTACTTTTTAACATTTTTATTAATGATCTAGATGAGGGGGTGGAGGGACTACTCATCAAGTTTGCAGATGACACCAAATTTGGAGGACTGGCAAATACTCCAGAAGATAGAGACAGAGTTCAACGAGATCTGAACACAATGGAAAAATGGGCAAATGAGAACAAGATGCAATTTAATAAAGATAAGTGTAAAGTTCTGCATCTGTCAGAAAAATGAAAAGCATGCCTACTGGTTGGGGGATACGCTTCTAGGTAACACTGTGTGTGAACGAGACCTTGGGGTACTTGTGGATTGTAAGCTAAACATGAGCAGGCAGTGTGATGCGGTGGTAAAAAAGGCAAATGTCATTTTGGGCTGTATCAATAGGGGCATCACATCAAAATCACAAGATGTCGTAGTCCCATTATATACGGCACTGGTCAGACCACACCTGGAGTACTGTGTGCAGTTCTGGAGGCCTCACTTCAAGAAGGACGTAGATAAAATTGAAAGGGTACAGAGGAGAGCGACGAGGATGATTTGGGGCCAAGGGACCAATGATCTGGGGCCAAGGGACCCTATGAAGATAGGTTGAGGGACTTGGGAATGTTCAGCCTGGAGAAAAGGAGGTTGAGAGGGAACATGATAGCCCTCTTTATGTATTTGAAAGGTTGTCACTTAGAGGAGGGCAGGATGCTGTTTCTGTTGGCTGCATAGGAGAGGACACACAGTAATGGGTTTAAACTACAAGTACAACTATATAGGCTAGATATCAGAAAAAAATGTTTCACAGTCAGAGTAGTTCAGCAGTGGAATAGGCTGCCTAAGGAGGTGGTGAGCTCCCCCTCAATGGCAGTCTTCAAACAAAGGTTGGATGCACACTTTTCTTGGATGCTTTAGGATGCTTTGGGCTGATCCTGCGTTGAGCAGGGCCTGTGTGGTCCCTTCCAAATCTATGATTCTATGATTCTATGATGTCATTTGTGGATAGAGAAAGGATAGTCAATTATTGACTACCCTTTGGGTATTAAAAAGCAGGTACAAAAAACCCAGCTCTTCTTCTAAATTGGCTTTAAGGGGGTGGGAGGAAGAAAAAGAAGAAAAGTTATAAATCACAGTGTTTATTGTCCTGGAAAAAGCTAACAGATGGAACAGAAGTTCACTGAAGTTCCTGAAAGATCACCAAAGACCTAAAGTAAATATTAGTTGATGCATTGATCTTAAAATTGATGACATGATACTTTCTTTTACCCTAGTCAGTGGGATATATATAAAGCCATCCCACAGTTGCTTCCTTGACTTCCTTCAGTCTGGCATTAGTCCTGTTTTGGGGGGATGGAGACTTTGGTGAACAATCTTGCTTTATCAATGGAGGAATTATATTGCTCGTGATCCTACTGGACACCAGTGTGGGATTTGAGCCCATAGACAGTTGATATTGAATACATCTCTTGAAATTAGAGTGGATATTGAGAATATAGCATTGAAATACTTTCAACCTTCTTTGTTTCAACAAACACGGAAAGTTTTGAATTAGGATTTCTGAACTAGTGGTGAATTTTGTCTTGCAAGGTTGCAACAGGATCTGTTTTTCAACATCTATGGCAGTTCTTTAAGTGAACTCCTCTGAAGTTTTGGGGTGGGGTGCCATCAATATATTGAGGACATCCATCTCTATATTTCTTTAAATAAGCCAACTGAAGCAGCAGTCTCTGTTCTTGGTCAGTGTTTAAATGCTGTACTCCAGTTACTGTGATAACAAGGCAATACTGGATCTAGAGAAAATGGCTGTGATGCTTGGTGGTAAAAAGCTCCCAAGACTCATCTAAAGGGGGCCCTTGCCGCTGTGGGGGAGGAACTCCAGCAGGGACCTGGCTGGTGGGAGAGAACTCCCAGCCCTGGCATTCTCTGGGCAGTGTGTACATTGACATGGCAACAGGGGGCATGGCTTAGCTAGGCGTCAGTTGGCCTCATTGGTCTGGTTGGCCTCATCAATCATCTGGGCTTTGCGTTGCAGCCCAGGTCTGCAAATATATGAGATACCATCCGACCAGGCCAGCCTTGAGAGGAGGTGGCTGCAAACCTGTCACCTGTCCTCACCACCTCCCCACACAGGATGGGGGCCTGGGGTTGGTGCATTGGTGGACTTCCTGTGCAAGCGTGCCGGCAGATGTCTATATACCCTGAAGCATTGGCTGACCATCAAGGGACACTGGCTTAGCTACAGTTGTGAACATTGAGCACCAGGCCATGTTGTCACATTGGTTGCCGTATGGCACTTTGCCAGCTTTGGCAGGGGCACTGGTGTCAGGCCTTGGTAACTTCAAAGGACAATTATCATCTGGGCTGAGTGGCTAGGATGCCATGTTGCGAGAGATTAAGTTTCACAAGAGGCCCCACTGGGCTGGGTGGACATCCATGATCTCAGGTAGAAGTAAAGCCTGAGTATAGAGCTGAGTTGGGATGTGTGTTCCTGATTGGAGCCCCCATGGTAGGGCATTTGTGGTTCTGACTTTATGGGATCCGACATGCCATTTTGAATTGGCTGCAAAAATGAGCGGTGCTGGGAACCCGAAGAGGTATACTTGTATTCGGGCTCAGTGCTGGAAGTGTAGCATGGGAAGGATCAATTTTGGGGTGGCCAAGCTTGTGCGCTGGCCTCCCCTAGATTTGGGGGGCCCCCTTAAGGGGTTGTGTGAATGCAGAGCCTAGTTGAAGACTTGCATTTCCGGGGGGCAGGAGAACCAAACAGAGGTTGGCCCCCAGAGTGGTCACTCCATGTTGCCTCCCCCCTATTCTAGCCAGCCATTATGTTCAGGACTTTGGGCTGGATAGCCAATGCAACCCGTTGAGGGGCAGGCTGAGATGGGCTGCCTTGTATTCGGCTGACCATAAGAGGGCAAGTTTCTCTTCCCATGCTTGCCACGCTCAATGTTGAATAAAGGCTGTGGCCAAATGTTTTACACCAAATTATGGTTGTCAGTCTCCTCATTAGGTGGTCAATATCCCGCTGCAAGGCAAAGCTGATTCCCTAGTTGTACTTCCCATTCTAAATAGAGTGTTTCTTATCTTGATGGACAAAGTCCTGAAGTTCTTTTAAATTAGCTTCTTTTGTGAGAAAAATTATGTAATCCTGGTTGAAAAAATAGTATTTTCCAGTGGTGTCTTTTCCAGAAATTATCTCCCCTTCTAGACATCTAGCAATGCTGATATTTGGTTCGGTGACTTTGAGGAAGGGCCACTGCAACTGATCCTTTAGTTCTTTGAGGAACCCTTTTGTGTCTTACTTCAACATCTTCAAATTTTGTCAAAATTAGGGCCTTTGGATTCCCTTTTCACTGAAGGGATGGAGAAGCCATCGTGTTGCTTCAGCATGATCTCCAGGACTGAGGCTGCCTGATTTTATTATTGCCCAAGTAATCTATTTCTTCAGATATTGCTGATGGCCGTGAATGCAGTTTACTGCTTTAAGTGCTTTTATATTTCAGTCTGTTAAAATTCATGACATCTGAATTTTTAGGGGATAGTTTAGGTGACAAAATGGAAAGGAGATGTGCTGAAATAAAGTTGCCAAATTACTCTGCAAATGAAATGGAAACCATGTTCCTATAAAATTATGCAGCCATTTTTTTTAATGATGTTAATGGAAAACCTGGTCTGAAATTATGCATTATAGATTATTATTCATTTATCATAATTTATGTGTGTAGTGTGGCCTGGAGATCTTAGGATTTCCTGGTAGCCAAGCAAGAGACATCTGGAGATAGTTTGCCACTGTCTGACCCTTGTGTTCCATTGACGTCGGCCATCCAAATACTATCCAGAGTTGATCCTTTTTAGTGTCTGAGATCTAATGAGATTAGGCTTACCTGGGCTATCCAGGTCAGGTCATATTATAAAGAATCTTTGCATTAATGACAAACAGCATCACTGACTTCTTTGGTAGTGTGTCACTTAAGTAGGGGATGGTTCTTTCTTTATTTTACCCCTCCACCCACCTATCCACCCACCTATCCACCCACCTATCCACCCACCTATCCACCCACCCACCCATCCATCCATCCATCCATCCATCCACTGCTCACTGATTTTAACGAATGTTTTTACTTTCCCATGTGCTGGCTTTACGCATTTGAGATCATTATCAACAAATATATAGTGCAGGGATTAGAATGTGGGATGAGGAAAGACCCAGGTCCAAATGTGGACTCTCCCTATCGATCTTGCCTCACTGAATTATCTTGCAGATAAAATAGAGGGGCGGGGAACCCCTGCTGACCCAAGCTCCTTGGAGAAAGAACAGGATAAACATACCTGAGAATGAAATATACATGCCGTTCTTAAAACAAGGTATCCTATCCACTGTTGGATAGCACATTCATGATATTACCCCAAATTGCTTTAATTGTATATCGGCTTGCAGGTATAGTTACCTCTTTCCTCTAGCAATAACGTGTAGGTTCAGAAAAGTCTCTGCACTGTGAATGTGAATGTATCAGGGTTTTTTTTTTTTTTTGTACTGGATAAAGGGGGGAAGAACATATATATTAATGGTGCCATGTCTTTCCCTCTCTTTGCCTGTGTGCCATATGTGGGTGTTCCATTTGCTTGTTCTTATCCTTCCATGAGACGGTTATTCTGTCACCCCCTGTCCATCTGATGGATTCATATTCTTCCTTTTACCAGCACCTGTTACTCAGACATGTACATAACTGATCCTCTTTCCTCAGATTAATCCCATGCCAATGCATATGCAAACGTTATCCAGCAAAGACATGTAAACAATAGATTAGGAGTGATAACTAGTCCCTGTGACTCCGATTTGTTACTTTCAGACGGCCTGAAGTAAGATCCAGGCATGTTTTGATTCCCAATAAATATTACAGTATTACTAACAATCCGCCCCACCAGTATTCGAATACTTAGCAGTTCCATGTGTCTCAAGGTCTGTTTTCAATGTATTTTCCAATTTTGTTCCAACTTCTTTCAGGCATCTTTTCATTTCGACCTAGGCTTGCTGCCTCACAGCTTGAGAACTCTATTTTGTAAGCCCCCCCCCCCCCGATGATTTATATCGACAGAGAAAGAAAGCCAAATGCAATCAGCAATTGAAATCAACAGCCCTCCAGCTAGCAAACTGTTTGCCCCCGTAATGGTCTCCAATGGTGAGTTCTGCATAGCTTGCAAAAGAAAAATGCCAAAGCAGACAGACATGCACAGACACACACTTAGGGATACATCTTGGCCTCTGGCAGAAAAAGGATAAGATCTATGCTAAATTGGAAATGGAGGGTCAGCCATTGTTTGTACAATCTGAAACAGACTAATGGCATTCTCAGAGCATTGACTTGAATAAACTTGGAAGAAGGTGACTCTGTTTAGGATTGTTGTGCACAGCTGCATAACACTCAAAAAGAGTGTGAAGCATGTGTAGGTTTAGGACTGAGACCTGGGCTGATTCTGCGCTTTGTTTATTCTGTTGTGGATCCTGCTGCATTCAGATGATTTGAACTTGGGTCTTACTCTATCCCCCTCCCCATTGAAAAAGAAAGTGTTTGTCACGTGATTAGGGAAGCTCAGAAGAGGGGGGAGCCAAGCGCAGCAGGATGGGGGGGGGTGAGGATTGGAGACAGCAGAGGAGGGGGAATAAATCCAAGGGGAAAATCTCTGCCAAGAGAAGTTAGGGCTTCTGGAGCTTCTGCTGAGAGAAGTTCCCTTGCAACCTTGCAACCTGGGAACAAGGAAGCCTTTGAACTGACACCCTGGTCAATGAGGGCTTTTCTGCAGCATTGGAGGCTGGCAGCAAGTTATTTCCAGGAAAGCAGACAACTCCACTTTTACTCATGTGGATTTTTCAAATATCGAGGGTTATATCCACTCCAGGATATTGCGGGGGAAAGGTAGGGACACTCCAGATCAATCCTGTTTGTTGCAGATGAAAAATTTAAATTGCTCAAAATCAAAATGGAAATCACATTCAGTGGAGATGGCAGGGATTGAATCAACCTGGAATTGGGATAAAAGCTCTGTGCAGATTTAGCCCTGATTGAATCTGGAACAATATTCTCAGGATGCCTTTAGATATTAAAAAAATAATAATAATAACATGAGAATAAGAGAAGATGATGTCGAGACTGAGGCCACTTTTAAGGAACTTTCTAGTTTGTTCCAGCTTATTGTTCTCTGATTTACTCCAACTCTAGACACCTCACATACTAGTAGATATTCATTAATGGTACCTGTGAATGTGTATGGAAGTGGTGAATTCTCCCACTCCAGAAAGTGTTGGAATAGGCACAACCTGTAGTGTGCATGATTCAGCAGTTTGTGACGAATATCCTACAGGAGGGAGATTGTATAACTCAGTGGTCCCCAACCTGTGGGCCGCGGCCCGGTGCCGGGCCGCGAAGGCCTTGGCACCAGACCGCAGCTCCCTCTCCCCGCCCCCCCACAGTAAAAAACTTCCCAGGCCGCAAGCTTGCGGCCCGGGAAGCTTCTTACTGCGGGAGGGGGGGGGAGAGGGAATCAGGGCCGCGCCCGCACATTGCGCATGCGCGACCAGGCCGCACATGCGCACATGCGCACATGCGCCACTCGCGGCCGAAATCGCACATGCGCGAAAGTGCCATGCATGCACGATTTCTGCCGCGCATGCCGCATGTGCACATGCGCGATTTTGGCTGCACATACGCAATGCGAGGGCACGGGCACGCATGCGCAGTGGGCGTGGGTGGGCAGTTGCCCTGCCTGTCCCCAGCCTCAAAAAGGTTGGGGACCACTGGTATAGCTAACATATTTCGATTAGGAACTTCCTGGTAGATTTAAACTAACCTCCTCGATGTCCTGATTGGCTCAATTGGAGACTTCCTGCTCCTTCGACCACACTTCCTGTCTGAGTGCTTTCAGGTGAAGAACAGCTGCCAGGACTCATTCTCTCCTCTCTTGGTTACCAAATTGTTTCATTTCTTGATTAAACATTGTTATTCTTTAATCAGCTGGTGCATCAACCCTCTTTTCCTTTTTAACTCTGCTGATGGAAAGCTCCATGGATGCTGCCCAGTGATTGGTTGGTTATAGACTGGTCAGGTGGTTATGGACTGCAGTGTTATATTAAATATTTTTAGTGAAAAATATTGCCCTTCCCTTACAACCTTTCCTCTCACCTCACTTTTTTATCAGAATATTTGTGCTATGTTCTAGGACTCTTTGCTTCAAGAAGCAATTGTGCTGTGTTAGAGCTCCAGTCAAAGGAAGATAGTTAACTTTCTTGAGTTTTTTTATGTGCTTTTCACTGCTACTGATTTTCTTCAATAAAACCTTATTTTATTTTATTGTGTGTGAGGTACTGATCCAGATACAGCTTGATTACATTACTACATCAAGAACGCTTTTTTTACATACCCCAATTTTCACTACCCAAGGGAGCCTCAAAGCTGCTTACAATCACCTTCCCTTCCTCTGCCCATGACAGACACCCTGTGAGATAGGTGGGACCAAGAGACCTCAGAGAGAACTGTGACTGGGCCAAGGTCACCCATCTGGCTGCATGTGGAAGAGTGGAGAATCAAGCCCAATTCTCTAGATTAGAGTCTGCTGCTCTTACCCACTATGCCACACTGGGTTTCTAAGGTGCAGTTATCCTTGACAGATAGCCATGACTATAAATATCATACATCTAAAAACTGGATCCCTGGTTATCACAGTGCAGTTCTTAGGAGTGTAATACCCAATGGGCGTAGAAGAGTGTCATTCAGCTCGTGGTGTTCCACTGTTAGTTATACTTAAAGTTAACCAACTCCAGCTTGGAAATTCCTGGACATTTCAGGGTGACGTCTGAGGAATGGAGTGAGCTCAGTAAAGATTTGACATTAGTCTCCCCTTGGAAGCTAGTCCATTTTGGGAAGATCTGTTCTTTATTATTATACCATTCCCTCAGTGTATCTTCACCATAATCCTTGGAGGTACCATAATCTGAGTCATGGTAGATGGTTCAAGGTCTAGTGAGATTCGGGCTTCAAACAACTGTTGGGCTTGGGTCCTAGATCTGCATAATTGTAGCACTGCATGGTGACCGTTACACCCCACTGTTTCTAACTTCCTAACTGCAAAGACAATCCAAGATACAGTATCTTGGCTAAGGCAGATCATCCAAATTCTGTCTTCCCTATGGTAGTAAAATATGTGTTCCTTCTTAGCAGGACCTGCTTGCTGAAGTGGATTGCACAGCCTGCCAAGGCCTTCTTTGGAGCAAAGCAAACCATCTCACCACACCATCCTAAGAGTTAGCGCCTTGATCTGGAAGCTAGGTATCATAAAGACTGTTATTTCAGGAATCTTTCCCTTGGAGCATTTCATCCATTGCTTCTTGAGATCCACTGATGTTTCTTTGAAGAAAGGCTCTGTCTCATTACTGCATGAAGAATTCATTTCCCAAGCGGCAGATCAGGCAGTGACATCATTTGCATAGTTCCATCTGCAAAGTAAAAGTCTGAGACATTAGGAAGGAAAAGGAAAAGCACTTTAGTAACCCAAGATCAATCTTTTAAATATTTACTTAGCTTACATATATGCTGTTTTCCCAGAAAAATGAAGTACTGTAACCAAGATACTCTATGAGATCTATATTTTGGAGCATAAAGAAAAAATATTTGAACACGGTCTCTTTCTTTAAAAAAGGGAGGTGGGCACAAATCCCACACCAGTTCAGGATGAGCCCCAGGACGAGTGATGCACTCTCTGGCTCCATCCTGACTATACCCTGTTGGTCCTTCTTTATTTTGGAACCAACTACTTGTATGTAGAAAATTTCAGGTTAGTCCCGACAGAAAAAGCCACTCTGCTACAGACAACCGTGAACCAGCTTTTTACATAAAAAGCCAATTTCTATTTTTCTGTCCCACTTTGCCAACATCTAGTTAATCTCTAGGGGAACCCAAAAATAAAGATCCCTATCTAGAGCTATGCACATAGAGACTGGTTCTCATCCTGTTGGCCAAATCAGTCCACATCTGTACATCTGTAAACCGGTCAAGAAGCAGTATAAATTCAACAGTAAGGCTAACAGGGGTGGACTGAGTCCAGGATAGAAACAGGGGCCAACGATTGGACCCTTGGGCCTGGACTGACAAGAATTCCAGCTAGTTGGGATGTGGGGTCAATCAGAAGGTGCAAAGTGCCTTCCAATTGGGCCCTCACCAGGACAGACCAGAGTTCGCTCCTGACCCGCCCACCCAGGCCAGCCAGAGGCAATCTGCAGACATCGCTGCCAGTCTGCTCCTGACCAGCGCAGGGAGAGGAGGTCAGTAGGGCTGCTAAAGGGGATGAGAACGGAGGCTTTTGCCAGCCCTTTTCATACCAAGGCTGTCCTAACTGCCATGTCCAACTGTAAATTGCCTCAGAACCCTGACAGAGCTGGCAGGAGGCTGCAGAGTGCACTCCCTCCCCCCCTCCCTTCAGAGCTGCTGCAAAGGAGCCTTTAACAGCCCCTGACTGAGATGTTTCTGAGAGCAACATAGGGGAGCCTGAGGGCATGGGGGTGGGCATTCCTTCTAAGGAGGGGAGGAATTTCTCCTTCTGCCAAACAGCTGACAGGGAGGCCACAGAAAAGCCCCTTCTCACTTAAAATACTGCTCTGGCCGGGAGTTAAACACAGCCAAGCCATGTGTATTTCTTCTTTGCAACTCTCTGCAGATTTGAGGCTACTTCACAGCGTTATTCTGCAGACGAAACTGGATGCTGTTGCGGAGTTTCTTTTGTCTCCTGTTTCATCTGCACAACAACCCTGTGCAGTAGGCCTCAAGTCTTTCAATTCAACAACAACCTGTGTGGGAGGCCTTAAATTTTTCTTCTCTACCTGTCCAAAGTAGCCCTTTCTGCCTGGGGGGAGGGGCTGATCTTTATACTATGAAGATGAGCTGTAATTCCAGGAGCTCTCCAGGTCCCACCTGGAGGTTATCTACCCCTGGGTTGGAAATATTCCTCGAGCTTTGGAGGACAATGCCTCAGAGTCCAGCCTTTGAGGAAGCTGCGGGTGCGCTTCTGGGCCTGGGGGGGGGAGCCTTCCCCCCAGCTCCAAAAGCACACCTAGCGCCCATTGTATTTACAAGTACAAAGGGCATGGCCCCTAGTCTACTCATATATCTGGTTTGCTTCTGTGTCTTTATGGCTGAGTTCTATGGAACAAATGAAGAAGAAGAAGAAGAAGAAGAAGAAGAAGAAGAAGAAGAAGAAGAAGAAGAAGAAGAAGAAGAAGAAGAAAAGGAGGAGGAGGAGGAGGAGGAGGAGGAGGAGGAGCAGGAGCAGGAGCAGGAGCAGGAGCAGGAGCAGGAGCAGGAGCAGGAGCAGGAGCAGGAGCAGGAGGAGTTGGCTTTTATTTCCTCCTTTTCATTCTCCGAAGGAATTCCAAAGCGGCTTACAAACCCCCTTCCTTTTCTCTCCCCACAAAAGACATGCTGTGGAGTAGGTAGGATTGAGAGAGTTCTACCACTACCACTATACAAGAACAGCTTTGATAAAACTGGAACTGGCCCAAGGACACCCTACTGGCTGCATGAGGTAGAGTGGGGTATCAAACCCAATTTTCCAGATTAGAGGCTACCACTCTTAACCACGACACCACGATGGCTCTCAATGGCCTTAAATAACCTTCAGGATCTGAGATGGAATTGAGAAGAGAGAAAAATGGGGGAAGGGCTGGAAATCTCCATCCCCCTCTCCAATCCATTGTTGCTATTGTTCCTAATTTGAAAGAACAGAGGAGCTACTCTACAAGAAGCACTGCATTTCCCAAACCTTGTGGGAAATGGGCTGAACCCAATCATCTTTTCTGGTTTTAAAAATAGGTGCATGGATCTTCTTTGACTACCAGAAAAGGGTATGGTGAAAGTCATGGGGTTTGCATGAACATTAAAGGTATGGGGAATGGAAGCTGTAGTAAAGAGAACTGAATGAAACTGAATGAAAAAGCTCCAATCCACAGAGCATTTCTATCAAGAATGATTTGCTTCTCACAAAGAAACTAGAAGCAAGATGTCTATCAAGGAGAACTGTGAGAATGAGGGAGGCGTAGCTCAGCTCATGCCAGATGTTCTGCAACATTTCAGAAGAAAACAGATGGCAGATAGCTCTCCGGGGACCCTGTAGAGACAGCTGTTTGAGGCAGAAAATAGAGCTATGTTGCTCTGTCTCCTTTGGCATCATCCTCACATGCATGGGAAATGCCAGTTGCTCAGGCCTCACATCAAGAAGTTAGTTTGCAAGAAGGTGAGAAATGAGATAGATAGAAGTAAACCTCGAGGCCTTTAATAGCCTTTTTCTGTTAGTAGCTAAGTAGTTTGGGATTCTTCCCATTGGTCACTCTGTGATTTTTCTGCAGCAGTTATCAGAGAATGCTGCCCATTTTCTTTGTACACATTAATGCTTTTAACAGTGGTTTTCATTTCTGTCTCATTGCTGTCAGGTTTGTAAATGATTTTGTAATGTATATGCATTTAGTACACCATCTTATGATATTGACATGTCAAATATGCATCATCTATATGTATGGAGCATGTATAACATATAAAAATGTCTTACCAACACACAGCTAAAAGCTGAAAATGCAAGTATAGTGCAAAGAAACTGAGAGTGGTACACAAATAATCACATGCTTGATTTCCCAAAGGGAGAAAATGAACCAAATGTATTGGATCAATACAGAAGGGGAGGACATGGGCAGCTCTCATTGAGACTGGAAGCCATCTTGCAGCTGCAGGTTCCTGGTGACAACTCCCTGTAAAGTTGCCAGCCTCCAGCCGTGAAATGGAAATATCCTGGAATTTAAATTGATGTCTAGCCAACAAAGATCAGTTCTCCTGGAGAAAATGGCTGTTTTGGAGGATGCATTATATGACATTAAACCCTATTGAGGTCCCAACCCAGAGTTGATAACTTTAAGCCTGCATAAAAGTGTCACATGGACTCAATTGGGATTGCAACTGTGGCACAAAGACAGTAGGAGCTCCAGACTTCCTCATATCATTTTCCAGTGCCAAAATGTCTCAGGGACTGCAAGGGATACATCCAATGCCAATGCAGTCTCCTGATGGGGCAAATAATAGCTTTTGTCATATCTGATCTCTTGGAGAGGCTCTATAGAAAAGAATGATAGAAAATGGTGCAGAGTGGGAAGACAGGGGGCCCCTTCTCCTACTGTGTCAGGGGCCCAATCTGAATCGAGTAGGGGTTTGCCACCTCTGGGTTAGGAAATTACTGGAGATTTCTGGGGTAAAGCCTAGGAAAGGTGGAGTTTGGAGACAGAAGGAAAAGGTAGAATGCCATGGACTCCATTGTCCAAAGCAACCATTTTCCCCAGAGCAACTAGTATCTGTTTTTTGGAGATTATTTATAATTCCAGGAGATATCCAGGCCTGACCTGGAGGCTGGCAACCCTAGACGTGAGCCCCTGTGATGCTTTTACACAAAGTTGCCACCATGGACTCACAGTAGCAGTATATGTACAAGCCCCGGTGGTGACCTCATGTCCAGTGTCATGTGGAGGTTGGCCCTGTGTCTTCATGCAAAATTCATCTCTGAGGCATCTAAGGAACAGAAAACTGGAGCCTGACCTTTCGGTGCATTTTAGCCTGTTGCAGTTTGAGTTAATGCCACGATCAGGAGAATCGTTCTAACAATCACAGCCAACTGCATTTTGTATTGCAGAAATCGCAATCACATTGCTTTAAAAAGAGCCATCTTTTAAAAAGAAAGAAAAGAATCTTGCTTCTGAGAGCTCCTCCTGCGTGTAATTTATGTACCAACATCAAAAGGGTATAATCCTCTTATGTTCGAGTCCATATCAAAGGCCCTTCTGTATTTTCTTTCACTCCCCCTCCCTTTAAACAGTAATGTATTAAGTGGCATTTAAATCACAAAGTAATTTTCATTTGATAGAGATGAACCCGCTGTAATTTCCTGCATATGTGCCTGAAATGTAAAGTGGGAGGAAAAAATAAATAAATACATGCTAGGCTGACTTTCAAAACCTCTGATAAGGTATTTGGCCTGTGTATCAGACGAGGATTCTTTTTAAAAAGTTACTAAAACAAACTAGTGTTCATTGTGATTTGCTCTAAAAGAGCCATCATGCTATAGTGATCAGGTGACCTCAGAGAACTAGGTTCGAATCTATCCTCTGCCATGGAAGTTTGCTGGTTGATGTTGACCTAACTAATCACTCACTGCCTAACCACATTCTGGTGGTTAACCATGCTGATCTGAATCAGCAGAACAAAGATTGAAGACCAATCCAATTTATTTATGGGTATAAGCTTCCATCTGAAGCCCACAAATACATGCACACAAAAACTTATACCCAGGATTAAAATTTGTTGGTCTTCAAGGTGCCTGTGGACTCAAACTTTGACCTTCCTCGCAAAGTTGTTGTGATAATAAAATGGAGGAGAGGTTTAGGGCTGCCTTGGGTTTAGGGCTTTGGGTTTAGGGCTGCCAGCTCTGGGTTGGTGTTAAAATTTCAATCAGCAAATAATTTGGTGGAATAAGCCTTGAAGTGCTGTTGTTAAGCTGCTTAAGCAGCTGAGCTGTTCCTGTGTGCTCACTAGTGACACCTAATGGTCACTGTGCAGTTGCAGTGGAAAAATCTCAAGCATATAGCTGGGCTCCTGCCCACTTCCTCTTTCTTCAGGAACAGGAGATCAGTGTGTGCGTGTGTGTGTGTTTTGCAAAAGCAAGCAATAAGCAGACTCCATTAGGCTCTCTTTTCTCTCCATCTACTGAAGTGTAGGCATGTAGTCTGCTTACAGTCCAGCTGTACTGACTTGCAATGTGCTGCATTTGTAGCCACTCTTATATATTTGCAAATAATCTTTCCCAGTACAGATTTTCTCTTTTAAACCTCAAAGTGCTATGAATCTGGATCTGTGCCTCATCCACAAATTTAACTGGTAACTTCATAATTTCAAAACACAATTTTGTATCACTTGCCTTTACCTACATTTCGCTTCCACAACAACGCCAGGTAGTTGAAGATCTAAGCAAGTTTCCTGACAAGCTGGCATATCCAAACACTCTAGCAACTGTACTTTCCGTGCTCAGTTCAGGCGTCCCATCTTCAAAGATTCCCTCCTATCAAACTAACGGCTCTCTTCAGTTCTATGTCTTTTTCCCACTGACATTGAATATAGTTGCATGTATCATCCATACTAGAAAATGAGAACTTTAATATTTTGAAATTAAAATTTGTTGTCCCAAAATGTAAGATCATCGCATTTACAGCATTGCCACAGTTTCTCTTTCGCAGAAGCTTGGCAAACAGGAAATGTATTTTATGCTGAATCATGAGCATACTTAGCCTGTTTCCAGAAATCTGTAAGAAAAAAAGAGGTTCAAGGTTACAAGTTTCCCCCAAGTCTTTCCCAGTCCTAGTAGCCATTTTGAATCCTTGGAAATTTATGCCTGGTACCCAAGAGGATAAATTGCCATGCAGGTTGGGAGGCTGCAACCAGGAGAAGGAAAAGGGCAAAATTGTTCCTCCTGCTTCTTCTCTCAGCTGTCCTCTATTCTTCTAAGAGTTGGGAGGGAGCAGTTTCTCCACCCACTGCAGGAATAAAACATCAACATCACTGCTGCAAAAAAAGGAGAACTGGTAAATTCAGGGCTTCTTCCATAGGCCTCCCAAGATCCTTGTACTAGATCCAACCCATTTTGGGCTTGACTGAAGAAGAAGAAGAAGAAGAAGAAGAAGAAGAAGAAGAAGAAGAAGAAGAAGAAGAAGAAGAAGAGTTGGTTCTTATATGCTGCTTTTCCCTACCCGAAGGAGGCTCAAAGCGGCTTAGTCGCCTTCCCATTCCTCTCTGTGAACACTTAAAATGATTCTGAATAGAAACAGATGTGGTAAAGACAACCATGTGGTATCTCTTGGAATATGCAAGATCTGCATTATGCATGGCTGAACCACATATGGAAATATCCTACAGGGGGCGTTGGAGATGTGTAGTTAGCAATTTACATAGGAACTTCCTGGTGTTTTTCAAATAGTCTCCTCCTAGGTCATGACTGGCACAATTGGAGACTTCCTGCTCCTCAGAGCACACTTCCTCCCTATTTGCCTTCAGATGAAGAAGAACAGTTAGTCAATTAGACCAGTGGTCCCCCGGGACTGGTCAATGCTTGACAATTTTACTGAGGCCTGGGGGGGGGTAGTCTTTTGCAGGGACATCACTGCCGCCTGAGCCCCTGCTCCACTTGCTTTCCCACCGGTACCCCTGACTTCCTGCTGCCCATTGGGGGGCACTGACAGCAGCAACTGCGCAGTGCCCCGCTGAGGGGGAGCACCAGCCATTGCAGCCGCTGGAGAGCACCAAAGGTGAGCCGGCGGCAGAGTGGCAGGGCAGCCCCTGAGGCAGCAGCTGGAGAGGACAAGGAGGAGCCGTGGCCCAGTACTGACTGATCCACGGACTGATACCAGTCTCCGGACCGGGGGTTGGGGACCATTGAGTTAGACTACTGCTTCTCACCCCCTCTGTCTTTATAAAGCTGAATTCTCAATAAAACTTAGTGTCTCGCTAAATCTACAAGTGGAGGGTTCTGAACTGTGGTGGTGATGGTCAAGACTCACTGCCCAACACTACAATGCACCAGGATGTGTGAATTTCCTGTTTAACATGGAAAACTGCATGCCCAATTCTGCTCTGAATCATTTGTAGATAATACATGGGGGGGGGAATTAAACATTCCAAAATTCAACCATTAATTTACCACTGGAATTAGGATTTAAGTCAGCAAGTTAAGCTTAACATTCTGGAAAAATAATTGGCCTGAATTCATTTTAAGTCTAGTTATATACAGGGGGGAAAAGTCCTTTCTATTTCTAAGAATGTTCTTTCTTTCTCATCTTTGACCTTCCTTGCTAAATAGCTGGTCAGAGTTCCCTCCTCCTTTTTTATTTTTTAGCTCGAAGTTCTTACTGAACTCATTATTCTATTAGGCCAAAGCCTGTTGAACTTCAAATAGTATAACGTCTGACCTTTCTGTGTGATCTGATGGGGGATGGGATGTACTCATCTCTGTTCTCAATACAATGGCAACTGTCCCCTGCATTTCCCCATCTTCCTGAATAGTCCTAAAGAACAATTCCCTCCCTGAAGAACAGAGCACTCCTCATGACTCTTTGATCTGGCTTTGCACTCTAAATGACCTAAAGGAGCAAGGAGATGGGACCCCCACCTTGAACATCAGTCATCTCTGACTATATGTATTTGACTTAGGTCATGCTCTGACCATGTTAAAGGTGGCATTTCTCTTTTTTATTGCCATAATTCTCTTTTTGTGTGTACCTTACGCTTTATCTACTTTTAGGATCAGACTCACGGACAAAGATAGTTTGAAATCTATATGGGAATATAGAGTAGACATCTCTGTGAAAGATTCAGAACAATTTTACCACTGTGATATCCCAAACTGATATGTTTATCTCCCATTACTAAGTAGGCTTAATAGGATGTGTCACAGGGGTAGTCAAACTGCCGCAAACGCTGGCAGGGGCTCATGGGAATTGTAGTCCATGGACATCTGGAGGGCCACAGTTTGACTACCCTGGAACCAGGTATGGTAAACTTCCCTTTTCCTCAACAGGATTTTCCTTTAACAAATGTTATAGACAAGGGATCAACAGATGAAGAATCTACCAACATACTAGAGATGTAAAAGTGCTATGATTTATGGTTGTCATGGTGCCTGCTTACAATTTTTGTCGTATCCACCAAGTGTTTCCAGAAAGTGGGTGGGGCTCTACTCCAACAGGGCTTCTGATTGGCCACTGAAGATCTGATTGACTATTGTTTTGGTGGCACCTGCCACCAAGTTTGCTTTAGACTCTCTCACCTCTCTTCATACTGTATTTTTGAATTATCCTTCTTCCCTGCAGTTGGGTTTCTGTGTAGGTGTTTCTGCATCTTGCAGCAGCCACTTTGTGGTTTTGCCCACCACTCTGCGTTGGAATTCCAAAGATCAGGATACAAATGTAACCAGGGTATCCAGATCCATCTCTTATCCCTACAGTAGCCTTTAAAGATGTGTCAGGTAATGTTTGCACAGTTTATCCACTTTCTCAGCTGGTCTGCTTGCCATGCTCAATGGAAGCTACTCCTACTTCTTCTCTCTTTCTTTCTGGGGTCAATGGGGGGAGCTGGATAAAACAGCTGCTTTTGAAGATACATGGGAAGGGATGGAAAACAAAGCCCCACATATTTGACGCACGCATAGATTAAACTCTTCATCAACCCAGTCCAAGCCTTACTCCATATATTCACTAGATGCTAGAGCAGGCTGATGATCACATTCTGACAACTGGTTGCCAGCTTGAGCTATGGATGCCCATCTGATAGCTGGAGTCCTATCAGTACATTTTGATGGATGAAATCTTTTATGGCACCCAATGTCCATTGGACACAACAAGGAGCACCAACATACAACCATGTAATTTAGCCATCCCTGTGTTGTTGTTTCTTAAAAGAGAAAACTAGGCATTTTTCAAATTATAAAATCTTGATATTTTAGTAATATTTAAAGTACAGTGATAATTATATAAAAGGTCATGTCTTGTTAATTAGGTGAATTCTGTGGTTCTCCACATTCTGGTGTGCTCGGTTGTTTATGTCTACAAATCATCATTCACTGGAAATTAGAACTGTGCCCTCCGGCTTTCTGCCAACAATTTTCGAGGCATAATTCCCAAGCAGATACTTCAAAGAACACATTTGAACAAATGCATCATGAACACCCGAATGCTATTCATTAATTGTTGAGTAATGATGGTCATCCTTGGCCATACATTAGATTATTCTTTTATAGCTAACAATCAATAGTGCTGAGAATTAATACTTGAATGGTGTTAAACTCTATCTTGATTTTTCCATTCCGAGTAATAAACCAATATATTTAGCCGCGTGTATTTCCCCATTCAGGGTGCATTTTTAGCAAAGGATGTAGAAAACAATAAATGGGGAGAAAAGTTAAGAAATGCAGGGAAGCAATAGGGGAGGTGTAACTGGTGGCAAAGCTGGGAAGACACATGGGGGTTTATTTATTTTCATGTTTATTATGGTTTACACCAGAACAGCACAAGAGAAATGAAATACAATATAGAACTGCTAAAACATAAAGCTTAACACTCAAGTACAAAAATAAAAAGTATGTAAGTATATAATAAAAAAGTTAAGCTTACTAAAAACAATTATGACAAAAATGTGAAGAAAAATCTTAATTGTCAAAAACAAAACAAAAAGGAGGATGAATAAAATTTTCTTGATACTCATTTCTCAAAGCAAACCCTGCCAACTCCACAAACTCTGTATGCTATCAGACACAATTTAGCTATGGATTTAGTAATTTCTGGACATTTATTAGACAGTAGTTTATTGACTAAAGCTATGTTGCTTAATATAGTTTGCTCCAACCTTTGCTTCACAAAAGGATGGATGAGCTTAACTCAGGCGTCAACATAGAGGGGGCAGTTCAGAAGAAAAAAAAAACTTGTTCTAGATCAATGGTTCTAAATCTGGGAGTTGTGATCCCTTTGAGGGTCGAACGACCCTTTCACAGGGGTTGCGGCAGAATGAGCAGCTTGGCCGGTAGGGGGGCGCCACCACTGTTGCCGCTCCTCCTGAAGGTGCCCGCCAATTTATATACACTCTATAACCAATTTATATATTATCATGAACAATGGCTCTTCATGCCATTGATCAGTTTTGGTTTAAGTTCTGTGAAAGAACACTTGCATAATTTTATGGTTAGGGGTCACCAGAATATGAGGAACTGTAGTAAAGGATCATGGCATTAGGAAGGTTGAGAAACACTTGGACACATTTACACATGTCTTCTACTTGGACACATTTGCAAGGGCATAATCTTTCAGGGAAGGGCATCCTCTTGTTCCTCCCATCCATTACCTGAAGAGAGGACTGCCATCCACCTAGCCAGGACAACAACTCTTCTGTGACTGTTACTTTCTAAAGTTAAAAAAAAGAGGCAGGGGAGATAATACACCTTTTATTGGACAGCAACCTAAAGATGGAAGAACTACAAAGATCTGCTTCCCATTCAGATCCTGAATTCTTTGTTTCATCTTTTTTTTTCTTCAGCTGAGGCTATACCTATCAGTAGTAAAGCATGTGTTGAAAAACCAAGACATTGAAACATGGAGTTAGAACCAAACCTGTGGTGAAAAGGGAAGGAATCACAGCCACAAAACTATGTTATGGATCATGAAACAGGCAGAGGGAAACTGAGATTAGCTAAATCCAACTCATGAGGTAGTTCCATATTAGTCAAACATTACATAATTGCCATAATTAATAGATGGTTATTCTAGGCATTCCTTTCATCAATCTGCAATTCTATTATTATTATTAATTAATTAATTAATTTTGTCCAGGAGCTGATTTGTTGGCTACCATGAAGGAAGGAAGTACTACATACATACAATCCCATTTAATTCTTCTGCACATAGAGAACCAGCCTACACATGTTGAATATTTGAATGCTTGTTTTGCTTCCCTTGTAGCTACAGTGGGCATCTAATATTCACATAGCAATGAGCTGTACAATCTCCAATGCATAATTCATGCAGCTATACACCACGGTGAGAGTGGGTGGAAAAGATTTCTGATGCCAATACTATAAGATCTTTGCTTGTAATGTACCTGTAACATATGTGAGGACCGCAACATTGGGATGAAAGCAAGCCAGGCTGACATAAAAATTTTACGTCTCTTCCTGACTCCCCGCAAAGGAACCTTGCCGCTGTGCTCACATTTTTCATCCTGCCAAATGAGTTTTCCCCTCCAGCCCAAATGACTGGTGGATCATTTCTGATCACTGAAAGGCCACATATTTTGCAAAAGTTTTCTGCATTCCACACAGTTTCCCAAGCCAAGTAAAGCAATGCATGAAATGATGCTTGATGCATCTCTTTTATTAAAGACATCTAGAGTTGTGTTTTGCCATACAATGCATCCTCTAGCCCTCATCTGAAAGCTAAGCAAGAACTCTGTATTTTGCCTTGAGCTATAAATGTAGTACTGTCATTAATATAAAACATGTGGGGAGAAAATTGCCTACCAACTACAGTTTGTCAGTGATTTCTAGCAGGCTGCTAACAGCCTCCTTCTCTCTTCCTCTCACTCTCTCCCTTTCTCTGATCTCAACCTGAAGTTACAATAGTCATACATAGTATCTGTGTACAGCAGGGGTCCCCAACCCCTGGTCTGGGGGGACCAGAACCGGGCCGCAGCTCCTCCTCGGCTGCTACCTCAGGGGCTGTCCTGCCACTCTGCTGCCGGCTCACCTTTTGTGCTCTCCAGTGGCCACCATAGCTGGGGCTCCCCCTCGGCATGGCACTGCATGGCAATGTAAAGTTGCTGCTGGCAGCACCCCCCAGCGGACAGCAGGAAGTCAGGGGTGCCAGAGAGAAAGCAAGCGGTGCAGGGGCTCAGGTGGCAGTGACATCCCTCAGCAAAAGACTACCCCCCCCCAGGCCTCAGTAAAATTGTCAAGCGTTGACCGGTCCCCGGTGATAAAAAGGTTGGGGACCACTGGTGTAAAGTATACCCTTGATTTTTTTTTACATATATGTCAAGTAATTATCATGTTACATTCAAAGCACATACAGCTGGTTGAAATTGCAAATTTATTGAGCTAGTGGTACTCACTAAGTGCATGTTGGATCATTCCTGCAAAAAGATGCACTTTCACTGTAGCACATGAACAGGGATTTTTTTTGTTTTGTTTTTTGTATTTCTCTGAAGCCGTGCTAAAGACTATACGTATGTAGGTGCCATGAAGTTGCAGCCATCTTACAGTAACCCTAGAAAAGGGTTTTCAAAGCTACTGAGAGGTTTGCCATTTCCCACACCAACTCCTATGAAAACAAACTACCTGGACCAGAGAGGAATTAGTGAAGTTTTGCCCAGCAACAAGCAGTACATAGAAGTGATTAGAAGACTTCTGTACATACGCACATTGATGCATTCAGATACTGCTGCAGCTATGGGCTTATAATGCCAGAAGGTGGAATTACCAAGCAAAAGAAACTGGAATTCAGTCAAACAACTTGTAAAGTACATGACTGGTACTGCACATCGAAAACTGGAGTTACCGACATGTGACAATCCCAGATTAGTGGGATACATGGATGCAGACTGGGCAGGAGACACTAAAGACAGAAAGACAGACACTTATTCTACTATGGCGGCAGAGTGATCAGCTGGAGCAGCAGGAAAGCAAGAAAGTGTAGCTGTTTCCACAACTGAAGCTGGATATGTATCTGCAGCAGAAGCATGCAGACAACTGAAATGGATACTGCAGCTCATGCAAGGCTGTGGGATAGAGGAACCCAAACAAGTACAACTTTTTGAAGACAATCAAGGATGCATAAAGCTTGTACTAACAGAGAAAATCAACTCAAGAACTAAACACATAGAAGTGAAGGCAAACATGTAAGGAACATGAAGGAAGATGGGCTTATTGAGTTAGACTATTGTCCTACAGATTAAATGATTGCAGATGCACTCATCAAGCCACTCCCTAGAGAAAAGTTTCAAAGTCAACATAAGAAAATGAACCTTGTGGTCTTAGTACAAGTGACCTTGAGAAGGGGTGCTGGAATAGGCAATGTCTGGTGTACGAAGAAGAAGAAAAGAAGTCCCTGCAGGGGGCTGCAAGAAAGCTCTTAGACCATTTACGCACTGGGAACTTCACTGCCTCAATTCCCATACAGGAGCACAAATCGGGGGCAGATGAGGCACACTGGGCCAAATGCTTCCCCATGTGGGTGCAGGAAGAGGTGGGGCAACCAGCCACAACTAAAACTGCAGCCTGCAGCCCGGCATGAAACCTCCAGTGCGTAAACAGTCTTAGAGAGGAAAGTGAGGTCAGGACCTTCTCTCCTGTTAAGTTTCCTTCTTTGTCTGTCTCCAGATTGCTACTCTTGGGGGCAATTTCCTGCTTCTTCTCACAGTTCCAGTCTATCTCTCTTTCTTAGTTAGGCATGTAGTCAGCTCCTGTCTCTGTCTCTCCTCTGCATTATCTATAGTAATTCCTGGATAAACTTTTACCTACTCTTAAATCAGGTGTGCAACTTCACTGCCATATTTACTCTGCTAACATCTTTCTCCTTAATGGGTTCCTGAAAGTAAAAATAATGTAATGGTGTTTGTTTAACATTGCTATGGATGGAACGTTTGAGGTTTAGTTTGATGCAATTAATTTTGCCTCATAGCTGCTTTCCATACTTTCCGTGCTCCCCAGTGTTTGTGGAAAATAGTTGCTCAGAGATGTACAGATCTTCCTCGTAGATGTCAGGACTTTAGGACTTGGCTGGGTCCCGAGTTCCTCCGGAGAAATAGAGCAGCAGAGTGTTATGAAAGTATGCAATTATTACCTACCTTTGTGGATGTGGCACAGATCCAGCCTCACTGTGCATTGAGGTTTAAAAGAGAAATAAACTTTACTGGAAATATGATATATGAAAACATATAATATTCATATGCTTCAGTCTCCTTACTGAAGCAGAGTACAAAAGCTTAAAGAGGCGTTACAAAGGAAACACACTACAAGCCCCCATGGTTGGCTCAAGAAGACTACATGTCTACATATCAGTGGATAGAAAGTATACAGAATCTAATGGAGTCTGTAGCTTGCTTCAGAGCACACAGTGATCAGCTCTTTTTCTTCTTAAAGAAAGAGGAAGTAGGCAGGAGACTATCTTAAACAAAGGAATCCCCAGAGCATGTGCTTGGGATTTTTCCATTGCAACCTCACCTGTGCTACTTGATGCACTAGTGAACACACAGGTACAACTCAGCTGTTTAAACAGCTTAACAAAGACCCTTCTAAGCTGTCTTCACCAAATTACTTGCTTTGCTAACTACAATTCCTAATTTTTTTGTGCACAAAACGGATGCCCTGCCACTGAGCCACAACCTCCGCTAAAATACCTACTTCTGTTCCAGTGTCTTTGATCAACAGTTAAAATCACTGAAGTTAGTGATGGTGGGTGTTTAGATGGTGGAATTTGTGTTTTATTATGTCAGTTGGCCTTCACTTCAGTGGTAATTTTCTCATTTATTTCATTTTTCTCTTTAATTGCCTTTGTCTATTGCTTTGATCTTGTAACCGTTGACATGGGGAAACTGACCACAGTAGATGATCCAATCCTGTTTGTACAAGTTTGGCTGAAGAGTAGAACTTTATGATGGACTACATGAAGCACTTCTCATTCCGTCATATAGGTGTTAAAATACTTTTTATTATTTAAAAAAAAATAATAACCTTTGGCATTTTGTACATGTCGCCTGCTCATCTCTTCTCCCCCTGCTCAGCATTTCCAGCTTCTCATTTTGCTCCGGTTGAATTGCTTCTGACAAAAAGTGTGGGTTTTATGCCAATTAAAACCATCCAATTTAAAGTAAATCAGAATGTTCAAATTGATGATGTAATAGAATGAAGCACAGGGGTAGAGGTTTCTGCCATCAAGGAAAAAGTGAATGTTAGTTAATTTAGTTTCCTATTACAGAACATGGATTTTTTAATTCTCAGCTCCAAATGCAATTTCTTCTCATTCCATTTTATACCCATAAATTGCATTGTCCACTACGGATGAACCTTCAATTGAATCCTAGCATACAACTCCCATTAAATTTCATATCAATTAGAAGTGCCGTGTTTCATTATACTTCATAGTTAAACGATTATTGGAGGACAAAGCCCTTGAAAAATGGCCCACACCTGTGATTTTTAAATTATTTTTTATTATAATGCACTTTTTGGTGGTTGGATTCACTAAACATCCATTCACCCTTGTATTCTGTGAAAAGAAGACTTTAATCATTTTAAATGTTTTTGTTCAGTTTCACATCTTCATCGCTGGGCAGAAAATGTGAGCCAAAGGACAAAAAAACCCCAACCAATGGTATACCAGTTTCTCCTTGAAGTGATTTCACCAATGTCAGTAAGCCAAGCTCTCCCAGCTAGCAGAGGGTATTGATCCCCCTAACTCCACCAGCTTTATTTGAACAGGATTGTCCCACAAAGGTGACAGTATGGATGATCGCAAATGAATGTGCACAGTTAAAGCCTAGGTAGAACTTTGAAACAAGCGAACACATTACAAAAATCTGTCATTTGGGTTTGATCTTATTCATTACAATTTACATACCATTTGCTTAGTGAAACATCAGGTTATCAACCACCCCACTAAAACAGTTTAGGAGAACCTAATGAATTAAACAAGATGGCCATCAGTGAGATTTTTGTATCAGGAATCTACAACTGCCCATTGGCTTTATCTGTAGTGCAATCGTGTCCCCAGCGATCCAGAGAATTATTTTGGAAATATTCAGGGTTCTAATATAAATCCCTATCACCATACAGACCCAACTACAGTTCCCGCAATTCTCTAGGAAAATGGAATGACTGTCAAAAGGAAAATCAGATTTGAATCCCCATTTTTGCCGTGGAATCTCACTGGTTGACCTTGGGCGAATTGCTCTCTGTTAGCCTAACATACCTCAAAAGATGTGATATAAAAGATGTGGTATAAAATGGAGGAGGGGAGACTCATGCTTTAAGTCACCTTGGGTCCCCCTTGAAGAGAAAAGGGAAAAAAATAAAGTTTTATCCCCCACTTCTATCAGTATCTATCTACCTGTGATATGCTTATCTTTTAGGGTCTCAACGCAGCTTAAAATTACATTCCCTTCCATTCTCCCCAACAGGGACCTTGTGAGGTAGGTGGGGCTGAGAGAGCTCTGAGAGAACTGTGACTGGTCCAAGGTCACCCATCAGCCTTCATGAGAATGAGTAAGGAATCAAATCCATTCCTCTAGATTAGAGTCCTCCACTGTACCACAAATGGATCAACAAAAGGGACATTAAACATCTAAATCAATAAATAATCCCTATAATGTAGCTATGCATCCACTGGTGAGAGGGGCGTGAGTTTTCTGCTTTTTTAAAAGGAAAAATAGAGCTGCCAGCTTCTTTTTCCAGCCCCTGTCCCTAAGACTTTCCCAGCCGCTTCATCTATAGACATTAGCAGGTGACAACGCTGTGCTGATCGGCACGTTTGGAAGAGTGTCATTCGCAAATCCAGCTGGGCTGAAAAGCAGAAGGCCTGGCTAGCCCTCTGTATTAGGAGGTGTACTTCACCTGAGAAAATTGCTGCCATATAACATTATGTCTAATCAGTCAGAAATCTGAAAGTGTCAGGCTCATTTTCAATTAGGTCCTTTCCTCGATTTCACCCAATCCGGAGACTGGAAGCTTCCCAGTAGGACCAAAGTGCGCCGGAACTGAAATCAAAGCCATCAGCACTCTCTCTGTAATATCCTGGCACATTACTGATACGCTGCTCAAGACTATTTCCCATATGTGCCTGTCAACAAGTTCTTCCTCATTAAATTACAAGGCTGGTTTTCCAGCAAAGCCATTATAAGTCATTAAATCATCAAAGCTGTTTGATCATAACTGCAGTTCTCCTACCCCCTTTTAATCTCATTGTCTATTTTTGAACATGCGATGTGTTTGCCTTGGGTGTATGTACACACAAATCACAGCCATCCAATATGAATATATTAATATAGATTAATGCCAACTTTGTATGTGCGTGCCTAAGAGAAGGCTGCAGTCCCTGAATGCTAGATCTGCAGGTGATATTAAAATTTGTTTCCATTACTTTGCCTTTTTAACAGCTGGGTAGAGCTGGTGTTAGAATCAAAGGCTGACATGATTAGCTGACAGCTCAGCTTTTCACCTGGGAGCCAGGGCATATGCTTTTCAGCCTCTGCAAATCTGTATTTAACTCTTTCAAGGTTTGTAAAGTTCTGGCCTAATCATCGCACTGGTATTTCTCTGAATGTCGAAGTCAAAGTTGTCTCAGTCTTTTCACAATAAGCCATCTGGATAAAGGGTACTAATTTGAGATCAAACACATTCCACAGGATATTATCCAGGGGAAGTTGAAAAGTCCTCCTAGATTTTCTATCAATGATCAAAAGGCCATTCTCTATCTTCCTCGAAAGTGTGTTGTGTGAAAGATACAAAACAGAACTTATAGATTAACAAAAGAGAAATGGACCCAGCTAGTTACACTCTGTGCCCATTAAAATCGGCAAAACATCCTACACAGGATGCAGTCAAAGAAACCTTATCCTTGAGGTGGACAGATATTTTTTCTTTCCATTTTCCTTTTTGACATCCAGCTGATGAACAGTTTTAGTACCCTGGATGAACTCATAGTGCCAACATATGACATTCACAAAAGGGAATCCCATTTTCCCATCTACATTCTTGCTAGGTCTACAGTGGCCCCTGGCCCCTGCTGCCACTACCAACAACTGTGCCTGAGGCACAGCCATCATTCTCTGAGCACTCTCTGTGCATTGTCTGAGCTTGCACAGAGAACAATATTTTATTTGGGGAGAATTGGCCCCCCCAATTGTATTTGTGTAAGATTTTTCTGCAAGCTGGGGGATTCCCCAAGTTTGGAGGAAAACCTCTTTAGTGTCAGCGTGGCCCCAATACGCAGATTTAGATATCAAAAAATGGGGGTCATACTTTAGAAACAGACATATAGGTATAAGTACTATATGAATATAACATACAAAGTCAAAAAGAAAGAACTGGACAACTGAAATTCCTGGCAAAAATCTAAACATAGCCCAAGAGAAACAAAATGGGGAATATTCGGTCATGTAAAAAAAAACAAAAAAAAACAAAACAAAGAATCCCTGTCCATAGATGACTCAAGCCTACTTCTGCTTTAAGTAAAGTACAAATAACATATCTTACTTTTGGTTGCATTTTGAGTAAATATTAATCACTTCTTTAAAGGTGACAGTTTAAATGTCTCCCTTTTTGTCTGTTTTGGGAAAGTATTCCTCTGCTTAGAAGCATTATAGTTCGTGCTGTTCACTAACTGTTTTGACCAACATATTAAAATTAACACAACTAGATCCTGTACTGAGATTTCTTTCTCAGCAATTCTGAGCTGTTCAGTTAGACTAAGCAGTTCCCTTTCTCTGGCATATTAATGCTAAAGAATCTCTTTTACAAATGAAGCTGGCTTTTCAGAGAGGAATAAATAAAACTTCTCTAAATCAGATAGCATTTTTGTTACTCTCAAAATGTCTGTGGGTCAAGCTTTTGATCAGGGCAACTCTTGCCTACGCATTATCCGAATCCCAGATCCTTTGTCTTGTCTGCTGGTCTTCTCCTGATTGGAGGTCTTTGACAGCATGCAACAGTCCTATCTCCAGCCAGTGACTTTTCATTATTTCCTCTCAGACCAGGAAGTTACATTTATTAACAACCAGTAGGTAGTTATGCTGAGTGTTGCATGAAAATGCCATTCTCTGTTTCTTCTTCTTTTGGCCAACCTATCATTTCCCAACAGAAGTGTATTGGGCCCATATCCCCATTGGCAGAGCTTAAATATGCAACACCAAGTTGCTTAAATAAAATAGTTTTTGTGTGAAAAGATACACAACTGTGTACAGAGAGAGAGTCCTAATTAACTGCCTGTTGTTATGCATTCATTCCACCTGTTCTGGAGTTAATCTGGGAGGGAGGGAGCTCAAAAGATCTGGATGTCTCCAATGAGTCAATCAGGACACTGGAGGAGACTATTTGAAAAATATTCAGAAGTTCCAAAATTACATATGCAGCTACATATGACTCCCCCTGTCAGATATTTTTGGATGACATTGCATCATGCATACTATAGACTTTGCATACTGTAACACGATAAAGCAGGGAAGACTACGGCGATAAAAAAACTTACTCTGGATGGAACAGGAAAACTATCCCAAAGCTTGAAGGGGAGAACGAGGTTATAAAAACTCTGGGCATGTGGCAAAGTACATTTATTTCATTGTGAGCAGCTGTTCAGATGCACAGGAGCCTTGTTGGGCTAAGCTGCCACCATTTTGTTTCATGAGGTAGAGCAGGGGTCGTCAACCTCCGGGCCGTGGACTGGTACCGGGCTGCAGGAGGGAGGGAGGCATGGAGCTACTGTGCCTGCCCGTTTGCGCCTCCCTCTCCCCCCAATCGCTCTGGCATAGAGCGCACTGCACTGCTGAGGAAGGGAGAGGGAGGCTTGGGCACTGGGAGATGCGCAGGCATGGAGCTGCCACTCCATGCATGAGCATTTGCCCGCACACACCGGCACCCGGGTCTCCCTCTCCCCCGCCCTCTCACTGACTGGTCCCCAGCCTGGAAAAGGTTGGGGGCCACTGAGGTAGAAAACAATGAAAAGGAGTCTGATCCTGAAGAGCAAAGGCAATGATAAACTCCAGCTAGCTTCTGCTTCAAGGAAAGTCTACCTGCTCTAAAATTCAACATAATTTAGGAAGTAGCCAGTGTAGGGACAGACAACTGTGTTTTCATCTTTTCTTTTTCCTTTGCTAAACCTGAATTGCTTTACAGGACACACATATTCTTTTACCCATTCATTAAATTTCCTTGTATTTTATATGCTCTGAGTATGAGCTCTGGGAAAAGACCACATCTATTTTATCTTGTTACCTGAAATGTGGGACTGGAGAGAGGCAGTAAAGAAACCCTGGAACATGAAAGCTCTCAAGTGAGAAGTTGTGATGGATCGCTCCTGTGTAAATCTCTCTGGCTGGAATTACTCTTAAGAGTCATTGGTGACAATTGCTGATTGCCCATTTTGTAGTTGGCACCCCAGGTGAGAGAGGGAAAGGGAAATATTGCCAAGTGGAGACTAGGGGTGTCTTTAGAGTTTTTTTCTGATCTTCCTAGGATCCACTCAGAAGGACCATGGAAGGGCCTGTGAGTGCACTTCTTCACAATCCTCTTTTTGGATCTGACATCTCAGTGCTAAGAGGTTTCCTTGCTGCCCTGACTAAGTGCCTTTGGTTAGACTTGATGGTGGTGGCACACCTGCTTGAAAACCCTATGGATTCTATGGTTTCCAACATTGGCCCAGCAAATTCTGGCAGATTGTGAGTACAGTGCCTGAGGAGTGTGGAGTTAGAAGAAAATGTGGCATCACTTCAGCATGATTCTTTAAGAATTTCCCCTAATCTCAACCCAAGAGGGTCAACTGCTGTTCTCCCAAGTCTCAATTTTTTGAAGCTGGAGATTGAGCCCAAGGATGGGAGTTTACCCACCATGGATGGGCACATAGAAAGCCTACCAGGTCACTAGTTCAGGATTCTTCATTTTTTGAGAGCTCATTCCTTGGCTATATCCTCCCTTAAGCTCTCACCATCCACATTCTCCCAGTTTCCTGGTTTTTCATATAAAGCCATACAACCCACACAGATACACCACTTCCTGCAAGTTCTAGAAGTACAAAATCTTCAAGCTGAACTCTCAGAATGAAAGTCTCAGAGGTCCACCATAAGCATGGTAAAACCCCATGAACATCTTCCAGGGAGTAAAACCCATTGAATACACCCAAGTAGGATTCTAAGTAAACCTACTTAGGATTGTTGTCTAGGTTGATCCTCTAGTTTCTCCCCCTCCCACCACCACTTTTTTCTGGATGTGCTCACAAGTCACTTGTTCCAACAATTAAGTAGCCTTTAGAAGGGGGAGTGATTTTTTATCACATGGACAAAAGAACCATCTTCTTCATATACTCCACTTCTCAGATATACCAACACCATCATGCTCTCATGTCTGTGTTTAGCAGCTCACATCTCATCTATGCTCCCTATACATGGATTACATTTAAAGAGTCATTGCCATGGACATTAAAAACACAAACACATCACCTTTCCATGTCACCTGAAATTTCTATTATAATTTATTTTTTAATCCACACAATCATCTCTGCAACAACCTAAGAGAGAGTTTTTAAAAAGTCAAGGAGAAATTTGTTCTTGCAAAAAAACCCATTTTTTTCCCAAGGTGAGATTGTCAGAACTCTAATTTTTAATTCTCCTTTTGAGAATGTCATTGGCCTTTATTGCATCTGTGAGATTTAATTACTTATGGTTGCAAAGGGTCAGCAGTGACTCACAGTGGGGAAGATAAAAAGTGCTGAGCTGCTAAATAAAAGATAGTTGGTGGAATCACTTAAAAAAAAAAAAAGCAGAAGCCGGCAAAGGTACAGATGTTCTTCTGGGTGCTATCTTTCTGCCTCATCTGAATCCTCTCTCCCCATTCAGAATGAAATGTTCTTCTGTATATTTTGTCCTTAATGCCTTCTGAAAGAGTTCCATAATTCAAATCCTATGTCACCTACAGCCGAGCTCCATCAAGACCTTTTGAACCGCTTCCCGATGCAGGCAAGGGAGTCTAATCCCACTCTTTAAACATGAAGCCAGATGGAGAGTTGAAAAGTTTCTGTGAAGGTCTGAGCATTTATCTCACCGTTCTCATAACCTTTTATCCGAGAACAAGAGAATAGTTTAATGAATACAGGCAGCAAGACCCGTCTTTAGATTTCCCTGTTTAACAATGAATTCACTGGGTGACTGTGAATTTCAAAATTCCAAAACTAAAATAATACGGACTTTGGGGACTTTTGGCTAACAGTGTGTGTGTATGTATGTCTGTGTGTGTGTGTGGGGGGGGACTAACATGACTGTGGTATGGAGAAGGTCTGCAAAAAACTGCTTAGAAATTATCCATCCATCTGTCTATTTGTCTATCCATCGATCTATCATTGCATCCTGCCATTTCCACTGGAAGGGGAGGGAGTTTCTCCTGAGCAGCAGATCACTGAATTCCACTTCATGTTGATTCTGAGGTCCCCAGCATTTCAGGGTAGATTCAATATCATCTGAATACCTATAAAATTGATAACACATGAAAGGCAATTTGGCTTTGTGTGACCAATGGTATGTCCCTGCTATTCTGGGAGAAGAAATATCCACATAATATTATGCTCTTTTGCAACACATCTTGTGTGGCTCTCAGGGATTTTTCCCTTTAAGTTGGAGCAAAAGAAAATTCTCCTTGGCTCCAGATTAAATGAGAAATCCCAAACTGGTTGCATAATATCCAAATTTGTAGGGGTCTACTAATATTAACATCACTATGTGTAATTCTTTTATAGGGATCACTGCTATATATTAAACCAGTGGTCCCCAACCCAGCCCTGATTCCCTCTCCCCGCCCTCCCGCAGTAAAAAGCTTCCTGGACTGCAAGCTTGCGGCCTGGGAAGTTTTTTACTGCAGGGGGGGGGCGGGAGGAGGGAGCCGCGGCCTGCAGGTTGGGGACCACTGTATTAAACTATATACACAAGACATTATAAGAGATTATAAGAGATTATAAGAAATCATAAAAACATTATTAGAGAAGATTGAGTTATTACAATATTGAGAATTCACTGATGAAGATATCGAAAACGGACTATATCTGGGAAGCCATTTTGAAATTGTTTTGAACATTGTGATATTGTTTTGAACATGAAATCACTTCGACATCATCAGCTTGAGACTTTTTTCTTCCACTTTATCATGGCTGACGGGTCTTCACCTGTTGTCTCCTTTCTTCCTGCCAGCTGTGTATTTTAAAGGCCATGCCAGCAACATATTTATGTGTGACATGTGAAGATAAAGGGGTTTTGGCCACAAACCAAGCCACCCCCAGAACTGTGACTATATTCCAAAGCATCTACCAAAATGTAGACAAGGAAATATTGGTATGTGTGATTTTTCTCATCCAAGTTGCACCAGACAAATAGTCCTGTTTTATCCAGCCATGGGCTAAGCAGAAGCTTTGTCTCTTTGCCATGTAGTCACCTTAACAAGAGTGTGATGATAACTGAGTGCGAACAAGAACTGTTCCATTAAGTATCTCATTTGATAAACAGGAGCGTAAGCATCAATAATTATGGATGAAAGAAAATGGTGAGATGCTTCTTTGGGAAAGATAGAGAAGTATGTAGTGAGCCTTGCATAAAAAAGGCTCTGGTTCATATGTGGCCTTTACTACAAACACATCAGGTTGCCTTAGGTAAGCCATTTACCCTTCCTTAGACCTCTTTCTCTGCAATTTAATAAGCCCTGTATCTCATAGACAATGGCTGGCCTAATGCAGATAGGTAAATCCACACAATCCACAAGGAGGGGTGGAAATACAGCCTTAGCTGGCAGTGACCGTTTATGCACTAGAGGTTTCATCCAAGTTGCAGGCTGGAGTTTTACTCATGGCAGGTTGCCCCACCTCTTCCTGCACACACAGGGGGGAGCATTTGGCCCAGTGCACCTCATCTGTCCCCATGCATGGGGGCTGGGGCAGTGCAGTTCCCAGTGTATAAATGGTCAGTGAGAAGGAAGAAAGGAAACTGAATATCCCCTCCTCTGCAGATCCTGGTAGTTTCCCTTCTTCGACAGCCTACCTTGCATGACTGACCTTATCACTTTAAGGCCAGTTTGGTGTAGTGGTTAGGAGTGCGGACTTCTAATCTGGCGAGCCGGGTTCGATTCTGCGCTCCCCCACATGCGTCCAGCTGGGTGACCTTGGGCTCACCACGGCACTGATAAAATTGTTCTGACCGAGCAGTGATATCAGGGCTCTCTCAGCCTCACCCACCCCACAGGGTGTCTGTTGTGGGGAGAGGAATGTGAAGGCGACTGTAAGCCGCTTTGAGCCTCCTTCGGGTAGGGAAAAGCGGCATATAAGAACCAACTCTTCTTCTTCTTCTTCTTCTTCTTCTTCTTCTTAATGAGATTTGATTTAACATTGGAGCTTGCACATGGGGGGAAAGACACCAGGAAACCTCCTCTGCTCATCTCTTGCCTCAAATACTCCACTGCTGTATTGCCCTAAGTCAGCTGTGATTGGACAGCACACATTTTCTGGCACTTTGAGCACCCTGTGATATGACAACTTACTCCAGCTTGCCTCAATGGCTATTAGGGCAGCCAGGTGCAGAGGAGTGACAAATCTCCTCTTATTTAACACTTGTATCAAAGAGAATTGCCGCTGATGAAGTTGTATTCTGCCTTGAATGCCAATGCCCACTTTTACATCAATATTCAATGTACAGATCTTGTCCTGCTGTTCCTTTAGTCCCCTAAAGCAGTCATTCCTGCCTTGGCACAGCAAGTCAAGATCACTTGTACCACGAGAAACAAGTCAGCCCATCAAGACAGGAAAATTAGCTTTCACTCTTACAAATAAAGAGTGCAAAATGAAGGGAATGTCAGGGGCTGATAATAAAATAGCACATGAAATGTGCAGTGGTTGATATCAAGCCTGACATGCATCTGTTATGGTAATCATGGTTCTGAGAAAGCAGTGTGTATTCTTTAAGTAGTCACCCCTCCCTCTGGATGATGTGTATTATCTTTCAAGGGCAAGGTAGAGAAGTTTCAGGTCAAGGAGGATCATTAATCATTTTTTTTGTCAAATTCTTGACCGTGCATTAGATTGACTAGGCATTAGATTGTCAGTGCCAGAATAGATATATCCATTATGTTAATCATAAGAGGAAAACTCTTAACAATATTGAATGCAACAGAGTTAATAAAAACTAGAAACCGTTAAAGTACCATCAACATTCAGTACCCTGCTGTTGAGTGTAATTAATGTACGTACGGGAATGGTGGCCTAGGATCACTGTGGGGGAAGTCCATAAACACCTAGTTTCTTTAAATGAAACAAAGTCTTCTGGGCCAGATGAACAGCATCCAAGGGTACTAAAAGAACTTGCAGATGTAATTTCTGAAGAACCTCTGTCCATTCTTTTTGATACTTCTTGGAGAACAGGTGAGGTGCCAGATGATTGGAAGAGGGCAAATGTTGTCCCCATCTTCAAAAAAGGGAAAAAGGAGGATCCGGGTAACTATCGACCCATCAGTTTGACATCTGTAGCTGGCAAAATTTTAGAACAAATCTTTAGAACAATTTTAGAACAAATTTTAGAACAACTCAGTCCTTGAGCAGCTGGAACAGAGAGCTGTGAGTTCTAAGACTCAGCACAGGTTTTGCAAGAACAAGTCATGTCAGACTTACTTTTTCAAGAAAGTAACTAACTTGCTGGATCAGGGGAATGTTGTAGACATAGTTTATCTGGATTTTAGTAAAGCTTTTGCTAAGGTTCCACAAGATATTCTTGTTGACAAGCTGGTAAAATGTGGTATAGATCCGAATTCTGTCAGGTGGATCAATAACTGGTTAACAGATCATACCCAAAGGGTATTTGTAAATGGTTCAGAAGAGTGACAAGTGGAGTGCCCCAGGGATCTGTCCGGGGGCCTGTGTTGTTCAACATATTTATAAATGATTTGGATTGGATGAGGGATTATAGAGGATACTTATTAAATTTGTAGATGATATTAAACTGGGAGGGGTAGCAAACACAACAGAAAACTGAATCAGAATACAGGATGAACTTGATGGACTCAAGAACTGGTCTAAACTGAATAAAATGAAGTTCAATAGGGACAAATGTAAAGTTCTGCATTTAGGTAGGAAAAAACAAATAGACCAATATAAGATGGGGGAGACTTGTCTTGGCAGTAGCATGTGCGAAAAGGATCTAGGAGTCTTAGTAGACCACACACTGAACATGAATCAACAGTGTGACCCGGTGGTTAAAAAGGCAAATGGGATTTTGGGCTGCATCAAACAGAATATCATGTCCAGATCATGGGAGGTGATGATGCCCTTTATTCTGCTCTGGTTAGGCCTCACTTGGAGTATTGTGTTCAGTTTTGGGCACCTCAATTGAAGAGGGTTGTAGACAAGATGGAGTGTGTCCAGAGGAGGGCAACAAAGATGATGATGGGGTTGGAGACCAAGACGTATGAAGAAAGGCTTGGGGTAGCTTGGTCTGTTTAGTGTAGAGAGGAGATGACTGAGAGGGGATCTGATAACCATCTTCAAGTATTTAAAGGGCTGCCATATAGAGGATGGAACAGAGTTGTTCTCTCTTGCCCTGAAGGGACGAATCAGAAACAATGGGATGAAATTAATTCAAAAGAAATTCCATCTCAATATCTGGAAGAAGTTCCTGATAGTTAGAGCAGTTTCTTAATGGAACAGGCTTCCTTGGGAGGTGATGGTTCTCCATATTTGGAGATTTTAAAACAGAGGCTGGATAGCCATCTGACAAAGAGGCTGATTCTGTGAAGCTTCAAGTGGGTGGCAGGTTACAGTGGATGAGCGATAGGGTTGTGAGTATCCTGCATAGTGCAGGGGGTTGGACTAGATGACCCATGAATTTCCTTCCAACTATTTTGGAATATGTAAGATCTATAGTGTGCATGATTCAAAAGTATGTGAAGAGTGTCCTGGAAGGGGCATTGGAGGAGAAGCATATTTAGCATGGATAGATTAAGAACTTCCTGATATTTTTCAAATAGACTACTCTTGTGTAGACTACTCTTTGCCTCACTGGGAGACTTTCTCCTTCTTTGAGCGTACATCCTCCCAGCTCACCACCGGAACAGAATAGATGAAGAGAACAGAACAGTTAGTTAGGACTCTTTCACCTTTCTCTTTCTATACAAAGTTTTTCCCCCTCTTCTTAATAAAACTATTTAAATCTTTTAAGCAGTTTGGTGCAGTACTCTCTCACATATTTAAACTCTGCCAACATGCTGGAATAGATGGGCCACTGATCTCATCTAGCAGGGCTCTTTTTATGTTTGTGTTTCCAATAAATCTCTTGTTTTGCCTCTTAGATAATATCACAGGCAGCTGTGTGCAACACTTCGATCTGGATAGTCTTTTCATATGCATTACTGTAGCTGGTTTAACTTCTGAAGAAGATATTGATCAAATGGATTTTGGCTGGTTTTCTCTTAGGTATTTATATTTGGATCCTTTTACATATGCATTACTACATTTACATTTTGATTATTTGACACATATTTTACTTTCAAATGTTATTTATTCTTATCATTGACTCTTGATATTGTATCATGCTTTATGAGTTTTACTGATACGCATGTGCTCCACAGTTTGGTATTTGAACTAAGAGAACCAGTTTGGTGTAGTGGTGAAGAGCAGCAGCCTTTAATATGGAGATCTGGGTTTGATTCCCCACTCTTCCACATGTAGCCAGCTAGTCACAGTCCTGTTAGAGTTGCTTTCACAGAGCAGTCCTGTCAGAGCTCTCTCAGCCCCACCTACCTCACGGAGGCCTATTGTGGGAAGAGGAAGGGAAGGTGATTATAAGATGCTTTGAGACTCCTTTGGGTTGTATAAAGTGGGGTATAAAAATCAACTCTTCATCTTCTTTTAATGCTTTTTTTTATCAAGGAGTTGGATTCAACAGATTTTTTCACTCCATTTTACTCAGTTCTCTCCTTACAACAATTCCATTCCACATAGCTTCTGTCCAAGCAGTCTGGTGATCACCAGCAGAGAACTTTTGGCCTCAACTCAATTTAACTCTTACACTTTGAGTTGGCCTTTCTAGTCCTTTTCATTGTTTGCTTCTACCTGTAAACACTTCATAATGTTGTTGCCAACAATGAAACACCTAGAACTGATGGTGTGTGTGTGTGTGAAATCTTAAAGCTTGCAAGCCATGTTTCAAAAATCATCTTGTGATCTCTTGGGACCATGAGTGAAATCATATAAAGGCACTTCCATAATAGCTGACAGTGATCTATGTGTGTGCTGAAATTACAGTTGGGAAGGACAGAGTCATGAATAATGTTTGAAGCTACAATTAGTATTTATCAACAGGCATCTTTAAATGCAGTTTCACATGTCTAAAACTAACCTAGATCTACTCAAGAAGGGCTATATCTCAGCAGCAAATGCCTGTCCTTTCTTCTGTTAGTAATCTTGGCTGGCAACGGAAATACCTATCCCAAAGAACTGTTGTCAATCCAAGTACATGACACTGAGTCAGATGGATATTTATTTATTTCTCATATGGCATGTAGCCAGGAGATTCATAGATTGTCTGGCAGCCAAGCAAGGGATGTTCAAAGGTGTTTGGCTTCTGAGATCTGATGGGATTGGGCTTTCTTGGGCTATCCGATGAACCGATGACCCATTTTACACTGAGATAGAACCAGCACAAGCAGCTGCTACATCTCAGGGTACAATGATGCTGGCCCTGGATTGAACACATGTTTTGCATGTCCAGGACACTAGATTCAATCTCAAATTAAAGAGTCTCTAGTAGCAAATATTGGGTTAGCCCTAAACCAGAGATCTTGAAGAACTACTCAGAATTCCAGTCTGAAGTTACATGGATCAGTAATGATTTATATCCAACCTGAGCCCTCCTGGGGGATTGTAGGAGAAAATATAGAATAATAAATAACCAGATGGTGGTTCCATTTTTTGAGTACAGTTCTGTGATACGTATGTTGTACTTAAATTTATTAATGAACAGCCACTGAGACTTATTCCACTTTTCCTCATCCCAATGTAAAAAGGATGCAAACTTCACAACAAAATTAAACTGAGCATTTGCAAAGATTTGGGGTGGGGGGCATCATCTGGGCATCAAATTGGGGTCACTTTGGGTGGGCAAGTAGTTGTGAGTTTCCTGTATCTTGCAGGGGGCTGAACTATATGACACGTGTGGTTCCTTCCATGATTCTATGATACTATCCCTGAGGTATATTTATGGCTATTTGGATAAAAACTTGGGTAGGATTGAGTGGAAAAGCTGGTTGAATCCAACTCACTGGTTTAGGCCAACAATATGGGGTTGGGGTGGTTAATTAATGGTGCACTGCCAATTGTTAGAGAATGAAATGATTCAGAAAAGTCAACTGAGGGGAAAGACCACAGGTCTCCTGGATTGTATCTGGATGAAAAGTTGTGTGGGATGGAGTTTGGAACTTTTATGCACACAATATGGCACTAAGAAAGAGCAATAAGAAAACAAAGGTGAGTGCTTCTCCATTACAGAGCCTCTGCAGGATTCAAAGTACCATCATTATCAGTGATCATCATAAAAAAATAAAAACTCCACCACCATACATAGTGTTGAGACTGTAAAACAAACTTACTAAATTGTATGGATTTCTTCCACTTTCCAACATATATTTGTGTTGTAATTCTCAGAAGAGCTATTTCCACATCTAGTCATTGTTTCTGTGAAATTGTGCCTACCAGGATGGCATTTCTCATTAAAAAAACATCATGGCATTTAGACTTTTGTCACATGTAAGAAGGAAGGATAGTTGTAAATAAGGCTAGCTTTGAATGATAACTCAGTATTCTTAGTACTCCTGGGGAGACAAGTATCTCAGATGCCACAGATATGAGACTCCTGATCATTAACTAAGAGTAGTGAAATCAAATTGCATTGGTTTGAACATGGTAGGACTTCCCTACTCCAGGTCCATCACATTTAGAGACACCACATCAAGCCTGAATCCCACTAAGCCAAAGAATTAACACCAGACTTCTATAGAATCCAACCAAGAGCTCAATATATCTGTTTCTTGCATCTTGCTGAGGGTAGTCTGCAAAAAACAAGAGAGAGAGAGCTTGGGAGATTGGTGAGCTGGGCTGAATCTGCACATTGCTTTTACTCCAATCCCACGTCGATTCAATCCCTGCTGTCTACGCTGAATGCAATTTCCAAGCATGATTTATCTGGAGTGATCCTACCTTTCCCACACAATATCCTGGACTGGGTATAACCTTCAATATTTGAAAACTCGGCATGAGTAACTGTGCAGCTGTCTGCTTTCCCTGAAATAACTTGCTGCTGAGCCTCCAATGCTGTAGAAAAGCTGATTGGCCAAGACGTCAGTTCCTGGTTCCCAGATTGCAAGGCTTCCCTTAAAAGGGAAGCCCTAATGTCTCTTAGTAGATATTATTCTCTTTGCTTTATTCCCTCTCCTCTGCTGTTACCAATCCTCATCCCCCCCCCATTCAAGAAAAGAAAGAGGCTCTTGCTGCGCTTGGCTCCCCCCCTCCCCTTTTTGAACTTCCCTAATCCTATGCAGAACACTTTCTGTTTCAATGGGGAGGGGGGTTAGAGGAAGTCCTGAGTTCAAATCAATTAGAATTCAGCAGGATCCAAAACAGAATAAACAAATCAGCCCTGGATTCACTTAGCTGTGTATAAAAATTACTGACAGAATGATTTTCAGCCACTTTGAACAGTGTTTGGGAGTGGTGTGGAAGTTACTTAGTATTGCTTTAAAAAGGTGCCTGAGCATATTAAGGAACTTAGCATGACCATTCAAAGGCAACCAGAAAAATATACCTTAACATATTCCCATTCACCAACTGAAATATTTCAACTTTATTTATCTACTATATTTGTCTTACCTTGTAATATCTTTTGCTTCACCCTCCTGTTCTACACCACCTCCACCCCTTTGTAAGATATTACTCTATTGCCTCTTCATATTTCCTGTTACATGGTGTTTCTACAGGTGAGAAGGTATAGAAGAGCCAGTGTGGTATAGTGTTATTATACGTTTGTTTTGGTTTCAGTGATAATATTGAGCCTGGGGTTACAGGCTTTTGTTACAAATCTGTCACAGCTGGGGACAGTTTCAGTATGGTTAGGAGTCTATTTTTTTTGTGTGGGGGGGAGTATGGTTAGGTTATCAAAATCCCCAGGTCAGGGGCCTCCATAAGAGGTGGCAGCCCTGCAAGCAAGGCTGACCTGGCTGGGAGGAGGTCTGTGTGTCTCTTTGGCACCACAGGTGGGACATTTCCCTTTAGTTGGGACCCAGCAGCAAGGGGGACCCAGTTCTCAGAGGGGGGACCTGGGTGGCTCCCAGAGCACCACTGCAGTCAGAGTCCTTGTGGTCAGCGGACCACAGGTTGAGGCTCCCTATCCCATGCCAGAACAACACTCTTTGTATATTAATAAAGCTGTGGCCTTGTTTAAGCCAACCCAAACGTGTGCACATCCTCCTTGAACCCAAAATGCCTTCCTGCAAGTCAGTGCTGTTCTGACTGAGCAGTCCTGTCAGAAGCTTTCTGTGACTCATCTACCTCACAGAGCATTGGTTGTGAGGAGAGGAAGGGAAGATCACTTTGAAAGTCACTTTGGGACTCCTTCGGGCAATGAAAATGGGGGGGTATAAAGCTAACTCTTCTTCTTCTAGGAAAAAATGGACAAATTCTAGACAAGAATGGACAAACATGGCTGTGGGTTTTTCCATATGAGGACCCTTTGTCATTCTGAACAAAAATATATATTTTTAATGTAGGGAGTACTAATAGAATTTCAATTGTGAAATGTCAGTGACAGCAAAAGTTCTCACCGCTGCCCTTGATGTCCAGAAAATTGACCTTCAAACATGAGGACCTCCTAAACTTGCTGGGAGTTCACTGCTAATCTGCGTCTCCTCCCGGAATGGAAGGGCACATGTAGCAGAAAAGACAGGACTCTAACAGCACAAAGGAGCAGCCCATAATGTGGAAAAGAACGGCAATCACATCAGCTTCCTCACCACTTAAAATGCCAACAATTTCTCATCAGTTAGAACAAATAATAGCAAATGTGAGTGAGGATCCACCAGGTAAGCACCTGCATCATAAATGTATCAACCTCCTTGGACATAGTCCTCAGGCACTCATGGTTCTTTGTCCTCTAAAGCAGGGGTAGTCAACCAGTGGTCCTGCAGATGTCCATGGACTACAATTACCATGAGCCCCCTGTCAGAATTTACTGGCAGGGGCTCATGGGAATTGTAGTCTATGGACATCTGGAGGACCACAGGTTGACTACCTCTGCTCTAAAGTAACTGCCATTTTGATAGTAATGTGCACATGGGGGCAATCACAATTCAGCTGCTCATAACTTCTCCACCTGAACTGGCCAATGAAAATCATAGTTTACACTCCTGGGGCAACCTTGGCCAGTAGGGTTGAAGCTCCAATTCCTGTGCTCTACTACATTGGCTGTACCTTTTAATATTTCTTGCTTCACCCTCATGTTCTATAGCACTTCTATTCCTTTGTAGGTTATCACTGTATTGAGTTCTCATGCCACCTGTTGTATGGTGTTCTAGAGGTGTGAAGGCCAAATGTGTGGGAGGATCCATGTGGCTGGTAGGGTTCCCTGCATGCTACCCCCATGAATTTTTACAGAGACTTTGAGTGGGCCTCAATTTCTGCTGTGCTTTTACCTTCTTTCACTCTTCATCCAGATCCCAACCTGGAATTGGCCAATGTCCCCTCCTCCAAATGACAACCTTTCAGATACTTAAGGACAGCAATCATGTTCCCTCTCAATCTCCTCTTCTCCAAACTGAACATTCCCAAGTCCCTCATATGGCTTGGTACTCAGGACCCATATCATCCTTGTTGTTCTCCTCTGCACCCTCTCAATTTTGTCCCCATCCTTTTTGAATTGAGATAGAATTTGGTACAAAAGCAGTTGAAGCAAGAAGTCCTCAGGCAGAAGCCATAATAGACAATTTAGTTTTGGGACAATGCTCACAGGTGATGGTACCAAATAGGAAGACCTGGATCTAAAGGCATCAGCAGGGGCAAGCTAAAAACTGGCCTGGGTGATTTTACAACCTTTTTGGCTTTCAGTCACAGGTGACGTGAAGGATTATTGTAGGGCATGGGAGGTTTGGCAAACTGATAAATGTATATCTCTGCCAACATTTTTAGAATCTATTCCTTGGATTCAGAATGCAGTTACAGCAAATAGCTATGGATTCTATAGGCAGTTTTGAGAGGGTGCCAAGAGGCCATTGTTATGTTCTTCTAACTGGATTATGCTCCTCATTTCCCGGAAACCTACCACACAAGAAATATGAAGACTCCTGTAGTGTTTTGTGCACTTGTATATTTGTTTACCTTGGTACATTTACCTAGAGAGAGATCAAGGTTCTTTTGCAATCCATTACAGATGACAAACAGCAATCTAAAACAGCTCTGCACAACAGAGTGTGTCATTTAAAAAGTTTTGACTTTCAAAAATATATACCTTGAAAATCGCATTGGTCTCTTAATTTGCTACTGGATTCCAATCTCGCTGTTCCACTGCAGACCAAATTGGGGTTTCATGCAATAGTTGAGCAGCAACATTAGTGTTTACAGAGTCAAGGGCAGCAGGAATCTATTGACATCTATTGAAACCTTTGGGAGATGTCGGGTGGGTTGGGAAGGAAGAAGCCCCCCCCCCCACATACATAGCCTGACCAGCCTAGCCTTTTGAAAATGTGGGGTTTGACGGGAAGGTGGGGGCAGTGGTAACCTATGTAGACACTCTTGTATGGATTGGGGTAGAAAGGCCAGTGCCCCTCCAAAGAAGTTATTTTCTCCAGGAGATCTGATGCCTTCCTGCCCTCCTCCCTTCCCTCCCCCTCTTTCTTTCTCTTTTTCTCTGTCTCTTTCTATTTCATTCTTATGAAGGTTTCTAGGCCCCCACTTGGAAGTTGCCAACCTAGCTGGCTTCATATGGAGGAAGAGGCAGGAATCAAACCCAGTCTACACTCTAAAGAATCTGCTACTCTTTAACGACATCACCATACTAGATCTCAAGATCAAGCATGGAGTGTGTGTATGGTGGGGGGGGGCAGAACCCAGGAAGGTCACAGGGCAGGTGTATGTGCTAGCACCTGTTGCATTCCTGGGTGCAACGGGCTTTGCCTCTAGTTTATTTATATTACTATACTGCCCCTCTCCAAAATTGGTCCTGGGGCAATATACAACAGTACAAATACAGAGTACTGTATTTAGTAAAATACTAAAATTCTATTAAAACCAAATTCTTAAATCCCATTGAACTTGCTTCACTCTAGACACTTGGCTCTATTGTACAGCCAAATTTTTTTACTCTATTTACATTTATTGCTGCAATATGTGTGAATCAATTATTAATTTCTAGAGGGTGTTGGATGTTGTGTTCTGGAGGGGATGGGTGTTAAGTAATACATAACTGTTCTTTTTGTTTAGCTCATTAGTTTGTGGTCTTTTTATGGGGGACACACATTCTTTACAGTTGCAGGGGAACTTGGTCAACATTGCATTGGGTGAGGCCTGTCCTCCCCTTTATTCAGCCAGTCAGCATTCCAAGTTAGATCTATGGGACATTGGTATTGCTTTTGAGATTCCCCCACACACCTGATGGCTGTTCACCCAGACTGAATCAAGGGCTCTTTCCCTCTGGGTCACACAGTTCTCACACAGTAGAGTGAGAAGGACAATGGTCTTACAGCCCCCTTTCCCCAGTAAGCACAGAGAGGTGGACATATCCAACATGGCAGCTTAAGTTTTCAAAACTTGTGCTAGCTCAGGGGTCCTTAACCTTTTTGAGCTGGCAGGCACATTTGGAATTTCGATATGGCACGATGGGCACAGGAGCAAAATGGCTTCCACAGCATGATTGCAACAGGAGGTAGAGCCAGCCATAAAATGGTTGCCACAGCTTAACCTTAAAAAATTGCACCCCAATCAAATCTCCAATAGCCAATTGGAAGCTTTGCTCAGCAAAAGTCTTACCTAGCTCCACCCACTTCCTATAAACACTTGCTGGGCACCAGAAACAATGCGGACCCATGCCATGCTGCCCACAGTTTCCAAATTACGGACTCCTGCTTTGGCCTTTCTTGTGATAGACTGCACTTGCAAATATTCCATAACTTGTCATTGTATTTCATTTTGGTATCAGCACATTGCAGTCACTGTTTAAATAAGCTTTATTTATCTTCTGTTATGCATATGGGGGGGGGACCTTTTATCCTGTGAACAGATAAGTTATTTTGCTTCCTTTGTTTTCTTCATCTCACCATAGTAATATTGTCTCTTGTATCAAAGCAAAAAAAAAATCCAACAAACAAATGGCTACTCTAGGAGCAAAGGCTTAATATGTGAGAATCTGAAAAAAATATATTTTTTTCTTGTCAGCATCTACAGCATGAATACAAATGTACCCTATTTACTAACACATCAGATAATCCCATCGCTGAAGGGGGGAAAATATGAGATGGGGAAATTGGAAAGATCAAAGATAGGGGGAAATAACAGGGCCACGATTCCAGAAAGTATTATGTTCATTTTGTGAAACCATCCTACACCGTGTTATATTTTCACCTGTATTGTGGAATCTGTAACCAGTGGAAATGTTCTAAACTTAGCAGCATCTATCAGAATAGTAAAATGAAGTTGTACATTGCTTAAATTATGGAGAAGCGTTAGGAAGATGCTGATCCCCAAGGCATCTTTTATCTAGGAGTATAGAATTTTCTGTATGTCTCGTAATGGGATGAGGAGTGAACCCATTGGGAATTACAATTCTAGAAGGGATGGGGGCTGAGTGGTACGTTTTACTATAGGCTGATCTCAAGTTAGGCTCGAGCTATGCAATATAGTTCCCCCAATTGACTACCTTTCCTCATAACCACATGGCAATTGTGGAGAATGTCCTTTCCTAAGCACTACAAGGTCCTGTGTGCGTAAAAGGAAGCTCTTAAATCCAACTCAATGCCATTTTCATGAACCTATTTAGCCCCTGAATACTACAAGAAGAGACCTGTAATAGTGCCTTTCCAGTTTCAGCCCTGGGAAACTGTATGGAGAAGGGCTGGAGCTTCTCCTCTTCTGGCACTACAGTGCCAATCTGGATCAGGCCAAACAGAAGTAGGTGGAGTAAGAGCCCCACAGAGTCATGTAGCTGCCAGGAAAGCACATTCACTGGCTTAGGCCATCAAAATGCATAATGTAGTTTGGCACATAGTCAATGATAACATGAAGTTAGATTGTAAGTACTGCCAGAAGAGTGAAGGCTGGGACATGATGTCCAAACCCTGACTGATGTTTTGCCATATGTCCTACTTGATTTTTTATGATGTATCAATTACTGCCTCTGCCATACAATCTGTTAAGTGTTGCTTGCTATGTAGGCTCTCATGACCCTTTAGAGCTTTGTCTTTGACCCCATAGCTGACTCGTGTTAGATAAGTGTGAGAAACCATGCTCTCTGAATCATTGCCCTGGGAATAATCTCAGAGGCCTTGGAGGCAGGGCAGCTGTTTCATCAACATGGTCCATTCATGTCCAAACCATTTGGCACTGGGAGGGGCTGAGGGCTTTGGGTCATTAAGGGGGTGCTTGTGTAGACTCCCTGGTCTTAGCAAGGACCCCATGAGCATCTAATGATTTTCTCTTCAGTAAAATGCTTCCTCCCCCCCCTAAATGAAGCCTAATTATTGGGAGTGATCAGAGATTCTCACATACAGGACTTTTTTAGCCTTGTAGTACCTGCTTATCCCCCACCCTCATTTTGCTCTTGTGATAAGGGACCCTCAGAAACTGTGAGAGACGAAGTAGGGATCTACAATGAAAGGTGAGCTGGCCAAAGTCACCTCTTTCTCTGTCAACAGAAATGCCAATTTGTCAGCAAAACAGCCCTTTAGTAACCAATCCATGTTTTCCTACCTTACCAATATTAGAGCATGTTGAAATAGCAAGTTATTAGGGATCTATAAATATGCCCTCAATTATTTCTTTATGTCATGTCATTTGACCCACAATTGATATTATTATCATTAAAATGACATCAAATGGCCTAAAAGAAGCAGTCATTTAGTAATCATATTCATGGCATTCTTATGTCATTTTAATTGCCTTTTATACACTAAGAGCCTCTTGTGGTGCAGAGTGGTAAGGCAGCAGACATGCAGTCTGAAAGCTCTGCCCATGAGGCTGGGAGTTCAATCCCAGCAGCCGGCTCAAGGTTGACTCAGCCTTCCATCCTTCCGAGGTCGGTAAAATGAGTACCCAGCTTGCTGGGGGGTAAACGGTAATGACTGGGGAAGGCACTGGCAAACCACCCCGTATTGAGTCCGCCATGAAAACGCTAGAGGGAGTCACCCCACAGGTCAGACATGACTCAGTGCTTGCACAGGGGATACCTTTACCTTTACCTTACACTACTAGGGGCCAAGCCTGTGGCATTCAGGAATACCACCAGTGCTAGATTAGGGGGGTGGGATGGAAGAACTCTGCGGACAGCCTTCCCCTCCCCCCAGGATCTGGAAAGGCTGCAGGCAACTGTTAGGGAACTCACTGGCAGGGGCAGCTCTCATGTAGCAGGGATCTGAAGCCTTTGAGGGAAGTGGAAGGAGGAGGGTGTGGTCAGGGGTGTTGGATGAAAGGCAATTGGCTGGCCACTGGACAGACAAGCAAGCTGGTTGGAGGAGGTGGGTTAACATCCTGAGTGGGTGTTAAGCGCCAAGTAGCACTTAAGCCATGAGACACGCTCCTCCTCCAAGCCCTTACCAGAAATATATTATGTGGAATAGATATGGCATTCATTCACCAAAACATCATTAGAGATGCATTAATCATCCAACACAAGGAATACAATTATACATAAAATCTGTGGGTTTGATTTGCACAAGGGTGAAACTAAATTCAAATGGGGAGTTTGGGGTAAAGCAGAGGAACTGTGAAATTCAAAAGCATCCTTGGGGATGACCATATCATCCCCTGTCCCTACAAGCTGTCCCCAATTCTAATAGTACTAGCAGGTAACAGAGACATGGGAAATTACCAATAATTCTGCAATTGTAAGTGTAAAGGTAAGAATAAGCCCTTAGAGGCTTCCTAGTAAAATCCTTGTTCTGTTTCACACATTAATCCTCTTCCACCAGACTAACCCATATGATTCATTTTATAGCAAGTCATGTGGAAACAGGATGCATTATACCAGGGATACCTGTAGGCAAGGAATGTTTTAATAAATCCAACTGTAAAAGCTTAGCTTTAGAAACATTGATCAAAAGTAGCTTTCTGTGAGATTCACACTTGCCCAGTGCCACGTAATATTTTTACAAAAATCCTTCTTCCTTAAGACACTTCCACATTTTAGGGGGAAAAAATACTCCAGAACTCAGTCTGCAACATTAATACTCCAGGTAATCCAATGGAGATTGAACTTGAAAGACCCTCATATGGTTTATACTATCTACTTTTCTATATATGATTCATTTCTAATATCGTTTTTCTGGCTTAGTTTTTTTCCATTATGGGGAAAATGCTGACTGCTTTGGTAAGGAATCTAAATTAGATTGCACCTTCTATTCATTACATTCAACTCCACAGAAAAATGTAAGTTTAAAGTTCCATCCATTCTGTATAAAAAATTTGGATTCCTAATATTGTTATAATCTTCCCTTCTGCCTAGAGAATAATCTAAATATCAAAATATTCTTATATTTATGGGGGAAGCCTTTAAAATGGGTCAACCTTTTGTTTTTCTGTGTTCTTAAAACCATTCGCAATAAACCAGAGGTTCTCAGACTTCTTAAAGAAAGGCATTCATTTTGTTAAACTTGCTCTGATTCTTGGAACCCACAATCAGAGTAAGCTCATACTAATTTTCACATCTTTAACCGCTCCTCAGGTTAAATAAAAGAGTAAGGCCACCTGGGGAGGAGTTAGGGCGGGCCCTGTCCAGGATAAAAACTCAGAGTGTCCATCCAGGGCCAAGCAGCCAATGGGGAGGCACGCGAAGCGCCTTCCTATTGGCCCCTCACCAGGACAGACCAAAATTCCATTCACCCAGCCCAGTCTGGCTGCCAGTCTGCTCCTGAGCACCGCAGGGAGAGGAGGTCAGTAGGGCTGCCAAGGGTGATGAGAACAGAGGCTTGGACAGGCTGCGCCAGCCCTTTTCATCCCAAGGCTGTCCTAACTGTCAAGTCCAACTGCAAATTGCCTCAGAACCCTGATAGAGCTGGTAGGAGGCTGCAGAGTGCTCCCCCTCCCCCCCTTCAGGCCTGCTGCGAAGGAACCTCTGACAGGCCCTGACTGAGGGAAGGAGGCCTTTCCAAGAGCAACGCAGGGGAGTCTGAGGGCTTTCCTTTTGAGGGGGGGGGACTTTCCCCTTCTGCCAAACAGTTGTCTGACAGGGAGGCCACAGAAAAGTCCCTTTGCACTTAAAATACTGCTCTGGCCAGGGGTTAGACACAGCCAAGCCATGTGTCTTTCTTCTTTGAAACTCTCTGCAGGTTTGTGGCCACTGACAGCGTTATTCGCAAAGGAAACTGGCTTTTTTGTCTCCTGTTTCATCTGCACAACAACCCTGTGCAGTAGGCCTCAACATTCAACCCCATGACCTTACAAACTGGACAACTCCTCCCCTTCCTCTTCCCACTGCCAAGTTCTAGCGCCCGTTGTATTCTTGGAGACAACGGGCTTTGCCCCTAGTTCTCAACATAAAATGGGAGAATGTCAAAATACTAAACAAATACATACCTGTATTTTAATTTCATTCTTAGTATTTATAAATATATGTGCCATTATATTTATTTCCATTGGCTGCAGAGGAGAGGACACACAGTAATGGGATTAAACTACAAGTACAACGATATAGGCTAGATATCAGGAAAAGAATTTTCACAGTCAGAGTAGTTCAGCAGTGGAATAGGCTCCCCCTCACTGGCAGTCTTCAACCAAAGGTTGGATACACCCTTTTCTTGGATGCTTTAGGATGCTTTGGGCTGATCCTGCGTTGAGCAGGGGGTTGGACTACATGGCCTGTATGGCCCCTTCCAACTCTATGATTCTATGATTATGGAACAACTGGCTGTATTTCATGGCTATGCCAAACAGAATGCAGTGGCAAATCCAAATTTGCTATCAAGAATCCCAAAAGTTTATCTCCTAACTCATGTTGTTCTATCTCCTCTCTTCTGACCTCAGTGTGACCCAGCTTGGTGTAGTGCTTAGGAGTGTGGACTTCTAATCTGGCAAGCCAGGGTTGATTCCCTGCTCCTCCTCCACATGCGGCCAGCTGGGTGACCTTGGGCTGACCACAGCACTGATAAAGTTGTTCTGACCGAGCAGTAATATCAGGGCTCTCTCAGTCTCACCTCCCTCACAGGGTGTCTGTTGTGGGGAAAGGGAAGGAAAATGTAAGCTGCTTTGAGACTCTTTCAGATAGAGAAAAGCAGCATATAAGAGCCAACTCTTTTTCAATCTACTGTTTGAGGACCACTGCAATATTATATTCCACATTTTTTTTTTTTTGTATTTCCCAGCCCCATACATCTTCTTGTTCTAATCAAGCTGGTTACATTTTGCATTGCACCTTTGCATCCTGACCCCATCTGGCCCTTCTTCATCATGCTCTTTTCACTTTCTGACCTGGGTACAAGGACTGATGGATGCTTATTAGTAGATGATAGAGTGAGCTTTGACTTGAGAAAAAATTGTTCATCTCTAGTTAGTTCTTCTACTTCTAACACTGTTAGCTCTTGAAACTTTCCACAGTTTATTATTGTCCTGGCTTTGGGTTTCATCTCTCGGCTGGAAGCAAGCATGAGAAGCAGGCTCAATAGTGGGAAATTTTAGTATCCCAGGAAACCACACTGAAAGGAATAGATAAAATTCAGGGTCAGGTAGTCCAGTGAGTCAAGCGTTCAATTTAGGGAGTCCAAGAGCATCAGCAGAATAACTGTGAAGTTGCACCTGCAGCATAGACTTCCTAGCCCCAAGTTAATATAGGATGCCAGTACCCTCTCAGTCCTCATCCTGTGAAGATTCACAGCTTTCTGCAGTTAGCAACCATCTTGCTAATCTGGCATGGTCCTTTTAGACTGGTGCTCTCTTTGGGCACTAGCCTTCATTGGTTAATCAGCTCATCTGAGACAGGTGGGTTGACAGAACAGGGAGCTGCAGCTAGAGACTGGGCAGAAGAATGAGGAGCTTATGCAACCACTTAGTAGTCTAAGCAATGGTTTGTCTGCAGCTCAATTTCCTCCTGCTGATCAGAATTTTCTGCCTGGTGAACATCTGGCTGAGCTAAGCCCTCATCCAGCTGAAGTTCAGATGAAGCTGGAAGCTCCTGGACTCTTTTTCTGAGGAGTCCTCACTAACAGGACCTGGGCTCACAACAAAATTTGCTGCAAATTTTAATTTATGAGTCAGTTTGTACCCATCCCTTTTTATATGCACAAGGCAGAAAACTAAGCTAAGGTAGGTGGGGCTGAGACAGCTCTAACAGAACTCTTATGTGAGAACAACCATAAGAACTCTTATGTGAGAACAACCATAAGAAAACTGTGACTGGCCCAAGGTTACCCAGCTGATTGCATGTGGAGGACTGGAGAATCAAACCTGGTTTTCCAGATTATAGTTTATCACTCTGAGCCACATCAACTGATTATGCAAGGTGATGGCCACACTGGGACACCACCACTTTACATGTATGTGCAGGACATACATGGGCCATCACAGAGTTATAGGCACACATGCATAAGTCTAGGGCAGTAAGGATTCACCATGCCTCACAGCGGCAGTGTCGTCAGGGGGCAGGGGCATAGGGATCCCACCACATGATGGAGAGATAGTGGCATGCCAATATTCCACTATCATGGGGAGTGTACAAACACCCCATTTGTCTCCGCAGTACCACAAAGCCAAATGGGGCATTTAGCTGATCTCCCTTTCCTCTCTAAAGTGCCCTCCCCAAGCAAAACTCTAAATCCATAAGTAGGAGGGAGGACCCTTGTGCATGGGCCTGCCCTGGCCAAGCCTCTAATGGCTGCCACAGCAAGACAGGGAAAGTGGAAGAATATGTGTTCCGTTGCCATAGGCCATCAGAGGCCCTGCCATAGGCCATCAGAGGAGGGGACCTGGATTGCACTGCTGTCATGTGTTAGTGGGGATTAGCCCCATTGACATGCAGGCACTGGCCTGCCTTTCCAAACGTGTGCATAATTGGTCTACATTATGATGGCTGTCCTTACCCAGTTCTACTCTCTTCAGCTCCAACTTTTTATGCCTTTTGTCCAAGAAATTATGAAAATATTCCAGTGTAACTTTTGGGGTGGTCTTCCCACCTTCTCTATTACTATTTGAAAACAGGCACATGTGTTTAGGGATTCACATTTTTCATGCTAGCATTGAAAGAGGTCTTCTCAGGAAGCTTATGTTGTTATGCGAGTCTCACTTGCACAAGATGAATGCAAGAAGCAAAAAGGAGAAAGATATAAAGATTCATGGTTAAATGTATTAATTATTTTCAGTTTCTTTTACTCCACTTTCTCTACACTGGAGAGCTTACAGAATTTAATATGCAATATTATGAAATAAATGCAATAAATAGATAAAAATAATTACAAAAATGCAATTTAAATAACCAACCAATCAGATGCACACAAAACCCTCCCTTAACAGCATAAATAACACATTGAGTGCTAGTTCTGGATCTGCTGTCTTTGCTCATTCAGGTTTACAGTCATGTGCTAAATCTTCTTTGGTTTTCATCATTCTGATCATGTCTCAAGCTATATCCAGAGGAGAAAGAGGAACTCAGCTGCATTCAGCTGGCAAAATAGTATTTCCAGCCTTCTTCTTCTGCTAGTCTATAACCAGGATAGTTTATTCATATACTAGAGGCAAAGCCCGTTAAACCCAGGGATACAATGGGTACTAGCACATATCTGCCCTGTGACCTTCCCGAGTTATGCCCCCCTTCCCCCACTCCCTGCTCTATCTTGAGATCCAATGTGGTGAAGTGTTTAAAGAGTAGCAGACTCTTTAGATCAGTGGTCCCCAACCTTTATGAGGCTGGGGACTGGCAGGGCATCGGGCCGAGCCTGCGGGGACCGCGCCCGTGCGGGCCATGCCCACGCACCGGGCCGCACCCGCGGCCCGCGCCCGCGGATTAGGCCGAGCGGGCGCGGCCCGCATGGGCGCAGCCCGGCCCTGATTCCCTCTCCCCGCCCTCCCGCAGTAAGAAGCTTCCCGGGCCGCAAGCTTGCGGCCTGGGAAGTTTTTTACTGCGGGGGGGGGCGGGGAGAGGGAGCCGCGGCCCGGCGCCATGGCCTTTGCGGCCCGGCACTGAGCTGCAGCCCGTAGGTTGGAGACCACTGCTTTAGAGTATAGACTGGGTTTGATCCCTGACTCTTCCTCCATATGCAGCCAACCCATACAACAGTTTCTACACAGGTCACTACTGTCCCCACCTTCCCATCAGACCCCACAGTTTCCAATGGCTAGGTCGGTCAGGCTGTGGGGGGGGCTGCCCCCCAAAATGAAAGCTTCTCTCAAAGGAATCAGTTCCACTGTAGAAAGAGCTGCTTGGGACAGGGAAGGTGGTGTGTGTAGCACTCCCCTCCTAGAGAGAATGAGAGAGAGAATGAGAGAGAGAGAAAAGCATTCTTCCCTTCCCTTCTCAAACTGCAAACCTTATGAAACACACAATCACTTCTCCATGTAGGAAATACCTGAGTCTCTCCCTCCTTGGATTGCTCAGAGGAGCCATTGGCCAGAAGGTCCAAATTTAAAGGACAAGGATCCCATAACAGTCAATGGGCAAGTAAAAGAAAAAAGAAAAAAGACTTATACCATCCTTCTGCAACACCTGCTACTGCCTATGCTCTAGCTACATCTCTTTAAGGCAATGGCAATATGTACAGCTTGGTGTGCTGGTTAAGAGCAGCAGTTTCAAATGTGGCAAGCTGGATCCAATTCCCTGCTTCTCTACATGCTGGGTGACCTTTGGCTATTCATAGTCCTGTCAGAAACTGTTCTCACAGAGCATTTTCTCTCAGAGCTCTCTCAGCCTCACCACTTCACAGGATGACAATTGTGAGGGAAAAAAGGAGGGAAGGTGATTATAAGCCATTCTGAGACTCCTTTGGGCAGTGATAAGCAGGATAGAAAAAACACTTCTGCTGGGAAGGTGCTACTGGAAAACAGTGACACATGTTCCCAGGGCCATACGGTGGTTTTGGGCCCAATCTTCCCCATCTTCCATGCCATTGGTCTAAACTTTGCTTTGTTTTGTTGGTCTTGGAAAGACTGTTGCAATGCAGAGTTAGTAGCCATATGGAAAGGGAAAATGTACATCTTCCCAGTCCGACTCACATCAGCATTATTTTCCCTCCAATTGCCTGTGGTGGTTACCCCCAAAGCACTCCTCCCTCCTCATATTGCAAATTACAAACCTCACATGACTTACTCATGGGTAAACAACACATATCAGCTTTCTTTTAATAGTACTGAGGATGCTTATTTCTCAATGCTAGAAGAATCCTAAAGGAATTTTCTTGGCTAGATGATGCACTAATTTAATGAATAGTCTGGCACTTGAAAATTAACAAATAAGATTAGATTAATTCAGGGAAGAAAAAGAAAGATGATTTTAAGATAATTTGGAATCATTTTATAATTAATTTAATGGCATTTCCAAACTATAGCTTAAAGATTTTTCTTTAATGAATGGATACCCTACCCTGAAAAAAATTGAATAAGGCATTGAACAGTACATTACAAGATTAAATTTATCAGAACTAAATCAATGAAAATTTTGTAATGTCCTTGCTAACTTGTATGGGAGCACTTAGCCACTCCCCTTTTCTGCCTTCTTTTTATTTTATTTTGTATGCTTCTTATAGACGGTTTATGCCAGGCTGCAGGCTGGAGTTTTAGTCGTGGCAGGTTGGCCCACCTCTTCCTGCACCCACATGGGGGAGCATTTGGCCTGATGCACCTCCTCTGCACTTGCTTTGTGCTCCTGCACAGGAGCTGGGGCAGTGAAGTTCCCAGTGCATAATCGGTCGTACTGATTTATATACTTTTCTCTGCTTAATACCAATAAAGGTATTGTGTGTGTATATATATAGTTTTCTTGTTTTGTTTTGCTTTATTCTGGTCGGAACATCACCATGACATGATAGTATCTCTTCTATTGCATATGAAGTTATTTAAATTGTTTTGTTTTATATTTTGTTGTTGGCATTTCATTCCTTGTGTATAAATAAATGCAACATGCACAGAATCAAGGGCAAAGCAGGTCACACAGCACCTATGCAAGGAACCACATGCGTATCTCCTGCCTCCTTTGTCTGAGGTGCCATGGGAGCAGTTCTCCTCCCACCCACCATATCTTGATGTGTACACAGCCTTGTTCAGAATTTGAGGTGGATGTTTCATGATCAATAATTTGTCACTGCTATGGGTTTGCATGGGATGGAGCCTGCTGGCAGGGAATCTTGTGTCTCCCTGTGGTTTGGGGCATCCCTAAGATATGGAGCGTATACGAGCATGGCTTACCTAGCTGGGAGGCCAGGGGCTTATTTGTCAGGTGGCCTGGGGGCAGTCAAATTAAGATGGCACCCATTGGCTTCCTTGCATAGGTCGCTACCCTTAGTGGCAGATTTCAGTACACAAGCAGATCTGCTCTCTCAGCTGGGAACAGTGTGGGTCTCCAGGGTGCCTCTGGACTCCGTGGGGTATTGATGCAGTCCACTGACTGCTAGGTCAGGCTCCTTCTCCCATGATGTGCCATGATGTCCCATAATGTGTCAACCCATGAGGAGGCAATAAAGATGTGACCTTGTTTATACCCAACATTGGTGTGTTACATCATATTCCAGCACATAATGCCATCCTGCATAATAATACTTATATTAGACTGGGTCCAACCATCTTTTAAGGAGGTATTCTCCAGCCTATGAGTCTTCTCCCAGTGGCTGTTCCTCCAATGGAAGAACCATTCAAAGTGTAGGAATTCTTAAGTTGGAAGACGGTTTTAAACTTTGCTCACCAAAGTGGTAGGTTAATGTTAAGATTCACTCCATTGTCATCCAGCTATCCTGGACGGGTAGTTATATACTCATGGAAATAACTGTACCCAACAAGCCTGCATAATAAGAGTTTTCATCAATTTTCAAAAGAGACAGGATTTACTGACCACTAATGTTTAAATATAATATTCTAGCTTGGATAAAATAATAAGGAAAAACCACTGAAGTCTCTCCACTGTCTGATTCTTCTGAGTCTAGAAGATGCATATAGCTTGCTTTTTATAGTAAATGGTATTGTCTTATAAGTGTGTTTTCTAGTAGAAAAGAAAAGTTTTTTTCCCTGTGCACAGAATGTGGTAAGAATAAATGTATTCAGTGCCTACATAGACATATTTGTATATCCACATGAAGTTATAATTGAGGTTTATAACCATGCTTGTTCGGGGAATAAATCTCGTTGATTTTAATAGTAGTTACTACCAAATCAGTATGTTTATGGTGGTAGCTTTTAGTCTTGAAACAGGAGATGGGTACATATGTGAATACTGGAACTTAAATTACCTGTCAGTGGTTTTTCAGAGGGTTTCCTTTGTTTCATATTTCTTTAAAGGATTTTGATGACATCCTGGATCCAAGGAATTCTGTTGGCTTTGATATGCGATCAAAGATGCTGCTGCTTTATTTTTTGGAGAGGAAAAAAAAATCAAACTGAGAAATATCAGAAGAAAAAAGTTATCTTATTTTTTTCAGTATGAGAAGTTTAGAAAATGCTGTGACAGCAAATGAAAGAGTCAAAATATTACTATATAAACTTTTGCCAAGCTATACTGTTCAATGAGAATATAGGATCCTCCATCATGTAACTTTGATGCAGCAGCACTGGGAGAGGGCTGATAAGTCTAAAGGCTGAGAAAAGGGTCAGTTACTTTTTTCCCTAGAGCAGTCTTCCCTTGAATTTTTTTCTGGGTTGGCAAAGTCCTTGTGTCCATCAGTTATCCCTTCCTTTCAAGAATTGTGCTTTGGGAGATTGAAGATCAGAATTTACTTCCCATGTCCAAACAGGTCTAATTATTACTAGTACTACTTCCTCATACTGCTTTATAACTTGTAAATTTTAAGCAAATTACTAAAATATAGAAAAAGCTGGAACCCATTTGAATGGCTGTGAACAATCTAAGACAGATGAATAAAACATCACAGCTAAAAGAATGATGTGTTTGCACGAAAATCCTTCACCAGAATTACCCAGTGTAGGCTATGTTTTCTTTACCTGATGGAAAGTTTCTATGGAGGCATGATCCAATTGGAACAAATGTGTCACATGACTGAACAAATGACCAAGACAAGTCCTGGTTATATTTTTCTGTTTTGTATATCTACATCCAGTGTCCATTATAACTGTTATTGTGATTTATCTTTGTGACTCAGTGTATTCTACTAATGTTTACTCCACTTAATGTTTGTTTTTCACAGTACTCTCTTTATTTTTGGATTGAATATTCCTATAACTGTGTGTCCTGTATAATAGCCTTGATTAGTCTCTTAACATGAATCACTTGCACTGACCAAGTTAATCTCTGATCAAACTAGACTCATAAGTTTTTAAAAGGGAGGGGGGAACCTCCAGAGAATCTTAACCATGAGTTTTCCACTTGTGGTGCACATGAGATCCCACCCCAAGCCCCCCAAAAAAGAGAGAGATTGGATCTTGGATAGTAAACTATCAGGCATACTTCCAAACAGGAAGAAACAAAATCATTTTGTTGTAATAAGTGGACTTGTGCCATGGGATCTGAGTACAGAAACTCAGTCAAAGCCAACAGTCTCTTATCAACATATATTAGTTTTATCTTGGACAACAAACATTCATGGGCTATGTTATCAAAAACCACCATCAAATCTATGAAGATAGCAGCAAAGATCCCCAATTATTGGTTGCATACTTATTAAAAACTGTAATGTCAGAAGGAAGGGGGGAAGGCACCTGATAAATGTTTATCATTTTTAAATATATATATTAAAAATTAACTCCCACCCATTCGGGAAACTCTTACAGGCTGTCAAGAAACCCCAGGTTTTCATGAAACTCTGGATGGAATAGGCTGTTCTGTACAATTATTTGTCTTCAATCCAGGACCTGAACTAGATTGTATACCAGACATTGAGCTTAAGTGAATTCCAGATAATGACTGCAAATTTGACAGGAACATGAACCACAGTGACTTCCTTTTTCAGAATAAGACTCTCACCCACATCTTGGAAGGGAGAGCCTGGATGATCCAATCCCTTAAATCATCTATTGATGAGTTCCTGTCAGATCCCAATTGACTTTCTCAATGAACACACTTGGCATTAGCAGCAAAAGCAATTGATTGAGGTAGTGATACAAAGCTCATGATTATTCTTACTGTAATTTGCTAGGCAATACATTGATCCATATAACTCTAGAAACTACAGGCCCACAGACAATAGGTGGGCTTCTCCCTGTTCCTAGGAAAAACATGCCAACTAATCTAGCACCCTGGTGCACATGACCTCATTCATGCAAGGCTGACTCAAGGCCTTTTTCCCACAGCTCTATCCTCCCAAAAGGAAATTGACAATTAGACTACACAAATGAGTGAACAAATAGTTGCAATCAATTAACTTTCCCAGATCTACTCCTCACTGGAAGATGACAATATACAGAATGACAAGGGATGTTGACAAATTACAATACGAAGTGATCATGGTGGGAGACTGGAACCTGGTAGATCATGGCAGCTCCAAAATGAAATCATGCAAGAACTCTGCATCCACACTTACAAACAGGAGAGCCAACTTGGTGCAGTGGTTAAGAGTGGCAGCTGCTAATATCGCAAGCCCCGCTGCACCATATGCAGCCAGCTAGATGATCTTGGGCTCATCACAGTCTTAAAAATGCTATTTTCACAGAGCTCTCTCACCCTCCCCTCCCTCACAGGGTGTCTGTTGTGGGGAGAGGGAAGAAAAGGCAATTGTAAGCTGCTTTGAGACTCCTTCGGAAAGCGAAAAGCAGGATATAAAAACCAATTCTTCCAGTTCCCAAAAGGCCAATTTAGAACTGAAATTTGTCCTTTTTTTCTAGAAAAAATATCTCATTTTTAAAGAATACCCTTCAAGTGAAGAATATACTGCTATGATAAGAATCTTGCATCTACGACAGGAATTGCTTCACTATATAAGTATTCTCAATGTAGCCTTGGAATAGATAATAATGTGTATAGTAATATCTAATAAAAATGCACTTAAAGCTAGTTTTGAGAAGAAGGGGGGAAAGGGTGTTTTAGAGCTGACTAACATTATTATTCACAAAATGAGTGGCAATTTTTGGAAAACCCTACAGGGGGAAATCATATGGGCAGATTGTTTTCTTAAAATGCTTTCTATGCAGTACTATTTTCTTTCCCACTGTGTTTATAATTTTCTTTATTAAAGTTCCACACAATCTAAAATTGAAGTCTTGACTATCGGGCTGGCTAAGTACCCTACAGTGTTTCTCACTTTTTAAAGAAAATCATGTAACTACTGTAGTGGCTAAATTCCTGTCTCTATAATTATATTTTGTCTTGAATACTTGTTATTCATTATCTAAATTTAGCCAAGTACCTTTGCCTTTTGTCTGTGTTGATATCCAGGGATTAAATTCCTGTCTCCATAATTATATTTTACCGTGAATATCTTTTATCCATTTGTCCAAAGTTAGCTATGGATCTCTGTCTTTTGTCTGTATTGATATCCAGTGCTATATTGTTAAAAGACCCATTGTTTTAAGTAGGAGAGCACACAATATGTGCTTAACTCTCTGCCACTGAAATCAGCAGATGTGCTAACATTGGTTGTTTCAAGCCCTGTTTTTCACAAAATGAAATAGTGTTCTATGTAACCCATGTTTAATTGTGGTTCTCTCTCCATTTGCTGGAAAACAAGCAATATTTTTAGTAATAGCACTGAACTGTTATTGGTCCCCTTTGTCTCTGATCAGAGAAGGTTCATACATAGATTATGAAATATTTGGGTAGGGGGAAAAGAGAATGGGATTGATATGCATTGCCAGTAAGGGCCCTCTAGGATGGTGGTCCCCAACCTTTTTATCACTGGGGACCGGTCAACACTTGACAATTTTACTGAGGCCCGGGGGGGGGGGGGTATACTTTTGCTGAGGTAGGTCACTGCCGCCACTTTAGCCCCCATTAAAAATCCTATTAAAATGGTCAAAAATACAGATATAGTAGGCCAACAACCCAACAACACGGCAGAAACCTCCCCCCCCCATCCCCAACCCCTACCCCTACATCTATGTATGTATATATGAAAGGCGGGATTCAATGCCTCATATGTCTGTAAAAATAGAAGTAGACATGGCCTCACTAAAAATAATGGAACAAGAACTGGTATCAAGGATCAATGGTAACAAGAACTGGCACAATACTTAGCTACCTCCACTATATGATTGTCTTGCTGTTTTGCTGATGACACACTTTTTACCCAGAGTTCCGCTTGTGACTCTATGTGTAACTTCTGATTGGTTGCCCACCGTCATCTTGTTCACATTGGGTGCAGAGCTATGGCCCCCTCTAGCTTCTTAAAGCAATGCTTTGGCAGCCATGTTGGACCCATCAGCTGTAATAAAGTAGAAGAATAAAGTCTCAAGCTGAGGATGGCAAAGTGATTTAATGTTCAAAACAATATCACAATGTTTAAAACAATTTCAAAACGGATTCCCATATCTTAACCAGTGAATTCTCAATATTGTAATAACTCAATCTTCTCTAATAGTGTTTTTATGATTGTTGGAAATAACCTATTTAGTCTCTTATAATGCCTTGGTTATGTAGTTCAATCCCGAATTGGTTGCATAATATGCAAATTTGTAGCAGTCTACTAATATTAACCTCACTATATGTAATTCCTCTATAGCAGTGACCCCTATGTGTAATTCGTCTATATGAGGTCTTACTGGAATGGAGTAAAGCAGTAACATTACCTCATGTGAACTGGAACCTGTAGTTCTTTTAGTACAGCCTAAAATCCCATTTGCCTTTTTAGCTACCAAGTCAACTACTGACTCATGTTCAGTGTCTGGTTTACTAAGACCCCCATATCCTTTTCACACATACTACTGCCAAGACAACTTTCACCCATCCTATAATGATGCATTTGATGTTTCCCATCTAAATGAAGAACATTACATTTATCACTATTGAAATTCATTTTAACCCAGTTTTCCAGTCTGTCAAGATCATCTTGTATTTGATGTGTTAGCTACCCCTCCCAATTTAGTGTCATCTGCAAATTTAATAAGCACCCCTTCTATTCCTTCATCCAAATCATTTATGTGGAACAACACAGGGACCAGGACAGATCCCTGAGGCACTCCACTTGTCACTCCTCTCCAAGAGGATGATGAACCATTTACAAGCACCCTTTGGGTGTGATCTGTCAACCACTTCTCGATCCACCTAACAGTAATAAGATCCATACTATATTTTACCAACATGTCAGTAAGAATTTCATGTGGAAACTTATCAAATGCCATACTGGAATCAAGGTAAACTATGCCCACAGTATTCCCCTGATCCAGCAAGGTAGTAACTGTCTAAAAAAAAGTGCTAAGGATAGTCTGACATAACTTGCTCTTGAGAAAGCCATGCTGACTCTTAGTAGTTATATCCATCTGCTCTAGCTGCTCAAGGAACAACTGTTTGATTATTTGTTCTAAAATTTTGCCAGCTATAGACATCAAGCTAACAGGTCGGTAGTTACCTGGATCCTCCTTTTTCCCCTTCTTGAAGTTGGGGACAATATTTGCCTGCCTCTGATCTTCTGGCACTTCACCTGTACTCCAGAAATTGTCAAAAATAATGGACAGAGGCTCAGAATTACATCTGCAAGTTCTTTTAGTATCCTTAGATGCAATTTATCTGGCTCATTTAAAGAAACTAGGTCTTTATGGACTGCCCCTACAGTGAACCTAAGCCACAACTCCTATCCCTCATCACGTGAAATGATTTTGCCACATTGAGAATGATTCCCCTCACAAGAGAAAACTGAGGAGAAGTAGGAATTGAGTACAGCCCTCTCTTCATCACCTGTTACAATGTCACTTTCTTGACTTCGCAATGGTGCTAACATGACCCTATCCTTTTCCTTATTTTGAATACAACTAAAGAATCCTTTTTGTTGTTTTTAGGATTTCTTGCTAGCCTAAGCTCATACTTCTCTCTGATGGTAGCATTGTCCAGCAACTCAGTGAGGCAAGGAATATGTTTTTCTGTCAGTATGTGTGTCTGTCTCTGTTCATCACACTAAGGGGCAGCCATTGCCACTGCTCTTTGCAGAGCAACACAAAAGTGTGTATGAGCATGCACACACATTTGAAGAGGCATGCATGAGGGGAAGAACTTTCCCCTTTAGCCTAACAGTCAGATGACAGGGAGAAAATTCCCTTCTCACTTACAAACGTGCTGTGGAAGTCCTGACCAATGGAGGGGAAATGCAACCAGGCCATTCATTTGTCTTCTTACCAGCCCAACTTGTCACAGCCTCAGCCTGTCCTCAGTCCCTAAACGCTCACACGTCTCTTTTAACACACCTTCCTCCTTTCACAAAACTGCATTATGAGATCCTTTTCCAGAATCTTGCCCACCTTTTTCCTGCCAAAAGTGAGACAGCACCTGCCACCATCTTTTCTAGACCCGGTTGTATTTTTCAACAAACACTAAATTAAACTAGCCACACAATCACTGCATGTCAAGATATATTATCTAAACCAAATAGTGCCCAGATAATCAGTCCTCACCCTGGAAAAAAACACCCTTTTATTGAAATAAGCATGTTTCCTCCCCCCATCCCCATTGTTTCTCAAAGGTTAGGGGTGCTGTGAAAGTGAACCTCCATTCTTAAATTGTTGAGAAAAAACTGTGATTCTCTGACTTCCACAGCCATTCCTGAATGGGTGGGCAAGAAACAAATTGCTCAATAAGCCCTTTAGAGTTGATTAGGTATTTGATAAGCTTTGTAACATTTGTTAAGATGTGTTTCTTCTTCAGTGATCCAAGGGATCCAAGATGCCAATACATTTACCGAGCCAGTTATCTGTAATCCATACTTTCTGAAGCAGGCAGTGATCTTATGCGATGTGAGAGGAAGAAAGACCAGAGCAGCCTCCGGGCATTGCTTTGAAGCCACAGAAAGAGAGTTGAAGGTTGCTGTTTATCCTTTGCCATGGATGAAGCCCTAGTTTAAGTAAAGTTATAAAAAGACTCATTCTAAAAAAACTTAGGCAATCCAGACCTTAGGAGAGCTTTTGCTCTTTTAAGAATAGATGTTTTACCCACTGCTGTGATGATGATGATGTTTACCATTCAGTCATGTCCAACTTTTGGCAATCCTATGGCTCAACTGTTGTAATGTTTTTTTCAGGGCTACTCCACACCCAGAAAATATAGTTAGTGGCTTACATTTTGTAGATGTCATATTTTTGGTGTTTCAAATGATGTCGTCTGTGTCAGGAATCAGGCTGAGCCTAGCCTGCAGAGTCCGTGATAAAGGCATATCCAAGATCCAACAGGCAGTTGTAAATCTAAAGAGAGGTTTATTAGACAGAGTCCACAGAATGCTAAAGCAAGCCAAGATCTTCCTGAGCAAAGATCTTGATAATAACAAAGAACAATAGGAAACCCAGGGCAGATACAGAGCCCATCACATAAGGGAGGGGGCACATAGGCATTTTGGTAGGAGAGCAAGAGGGCAACAAAGGTGAGCTGATTCCCAGGCAACCAGATTGCCCAGAATTTTATCTAGGCAGTTGGCACATTGTTGAGACTTCAGTTTTCTCCGCAAGGACACTTATAATGAGATGGATACATCAGCAACGGAACCACTCCCGCTGGGATATGGAAGGGAGGCTAGAAGCTAGCGGACAGATTTATTGTTTTATGGCCTTGGCTTGGCCAAGCTGGTGAGAAACCAAAAGGCTTGTGAGAAAACGAAACTTCACTGGCATGAATCGGGGTTCATGACAGTCTGCATCTAGCTTCCCAGCAGAAAACCGGCAGATACATTCTCCAATTTAAAGCACTAGCTGGGAAATCCTGAAAACTGGATTCCCCCAGTTTTGTAGCAAGAGCAGCAGGACAGCAACCAGCAAGCACTAACAAAATGGCTGTACATAACCAAAGCAAACAAATAATGAGATCTCTGTGTTGCCTACCCACCCCCTGCCTCCCTCTCCCTTCTCCCAGCAATGGGGCTTTTTTTTCTTCCTTTAGTAAACTGCTTGGAGCAAAGTATACCTTTTGCTCCAGTCAAGCAGTACAAAAATCTTTCCCCCAATAGTTGATGCACAAGCATGCCTCTCAGATTAATCCCCAAAAAGGTGAAAAAATTACTTCTCCTAAGCTTCAAGGCTGGGGGGCGGCATAAAAATAATCACAATGCATCTATGAGTAGATACATAAGCATAGTAATGGAGAAGTTTCACTTTAAAAAAAAGATCCCTTTCCCTTTATGAATGGGGAAGAAAGAAGAAAGAAGAAACTGCTTGCTGTCATGATTGACAGGCAGGGAGAGGCTTGTGGGTATAGCGAGTCCCTCTTCTCCATTTTAATCAGCCGTGTGGAGTGCTAGGAAGCAGGAGAAGAAAGTGAGAGAGGAAGGAGATGAGGAATAGTGGGGGGGGGAGGTGCAATTTTTTTTTATAGCATTAAGCCATTTTAGAAGTGCAGAATTCCTCCCAATCTTGCACTGCTTCTTTTAATGCTCTGGTCAGTGCCCATTTAATCATATCTAACCAATGTGTTATTTGCCAGCCTGGTATCCATTTACCACTGACCAGTTCTGGCATAATTGCTCTCTCCATTGAGTTGGATCACACGATATGGCCAAAGTAAGTGAGACAGAGTTTTGTGATTTTGCCTTCCAGTGATATATCAAACTTTATCCATTCTAAAATCATAGAGTTGGAAGGGGCCATACAGGCCATCTAGTCCAACCCCATGCTCAACGCAGGATCAGCCCTAAGGATCCTAAAGCATCCAAGCATCCAAGCATTCTAGTATTTCCTTTTTTGTGATCTTTGATGTCCATGAAATCCACAGAAGCTTTCTCCGGCACCAACTGAGACAAATCCATTTTCCTTCTGTACGCTATATTTGATGGCAAATTTAGGAAGATTTCATAGGAAGATCTCTGTGGAGGAATGGGAAGGTTGAGTCCATGGAGCTTTTTATGTTTGAGTGTAAATTGTAGAAGCACATCTGAGAATCCCTTATACATCCCTTATGCATGGTAACCCTCAGGAAAGTCAGGATGTTTTTATCTTTGCGGATTTTTAGAAGATGAATGAAGAGATTACTGTCCAAGGGGCTAATTATGGTAGTTTGATTATATAATGTTGGAAAGAATGGTTAAAAATTAGAAGTACAGATACTGTCCAAGGGGCTAATTATGGTAGTTTGATTATATAATGTTGGAAAGAATGGTTAAAAATTAGAAGTATAGATCCTAGGTAGCCAAGGATATATGCAAGTATGAGAGGTGTTTTTTTATTCTTATTATTGTATGTGCTTATCTGACAACCTGTATTGTATTTTACATTTGTTCTAATGTTATCTCTGATGGTCTTAGACCATATAAAAATTTGATTTGATTTTAAAAGGCTCATGTTAATTTCACAAATCCAGATGGGTCTGCTAATCAAATTCTACTCTATGCTACATACACTTATGTCCCAATCAAATTCCATAATGACAATATATAGGTCCAACCCCAACTGGAACAACTAAAACAACTCTCCTCACTGCCTTCCAATGAAATAGAATGATGGCGATTAGCTCCAAGGCTAGATGACTAATTTCTTCCATAGCTAGCTTGGCATAGTGGTTAGGAGCGCAGACTTCTTATCTGGTGAGCCGGATTTGAGTCCCTGCTCCCCCACATGCAGGCAGCCAGGTGACCTTGGGCTCACTACAGCACTGATAAAGCTGTTCTGACTGAGCAGTAATATAAGGGCTCTCTCAGCCTCACCTCCCTCACAGGGTGTCCATTGTTGGGAAGATGAAAGGGAAGGCAATTGGAAGCCACTTTGAGACTTTTTCCTGGTAGAGAAAAGCAGCATATAAGAACCAACTCTTCTTCTTAGTCAACCACAGCAGACTAGTGCAGTTGCCCTGGCTACAAATGTCAGTAGGATATCTGTCACTGAGCCTGAATCCTGACAATTTTTTATATATATACTTTCACAAGCTGGGGATTTCTTTTTTTTTGGGGGGGGGGTTGTCCTCAGGTGTTTTAAAATTAAGTTTGTAAAGCAAAGGGAAAAAAGTATACACCAGGATCTCAATTGATTGGATCCAACCAGTTTTTTCCCCTGGTTAAGAAGGGAGGAGGAATCTCCTTTGACCACCCAAAAAGGCTGTGGTAGGTCCAATGGGTCTTTTATGGACAAAATCCATAAGGCATGGGAAAGTAGGATGCAAGCTGGGTAAGACTGAGAAATAGAACTAGATCTATCCCATTATGAAGTAGGACTAAACATCAGTTAACCATCACATTCACGAGTTAGAACATCACTTCCCCTGCCTGACATGGACTAAGAGTATAACATTTATTATCTGATGGTCTTGAATCGCAATTAATTCTGTTGAACCATATAAGAGGGATGGAAACTTGGCTTGCAGGGACTGAATCTCTAGTTCAGTCCAAACACAAATTAAATAGTGTGGATTATTTGAAATCTCTTTGCTAAGAATGTATTATAAGGAATATGTCTAAAAACATTGTTATGAATTCCCACCAAGTCTGTCCATCAATATTTAGTACAGGACTTTAATTCTAGAAGAGAACAACCCAATTGGATTCCTAGGGAACAGTAAAACCAATACAAATAGAATTGGTTTGTCTCATATTTCTACAATAATTTTATAGGTTATTCCAAATAACATGTGCCTTAAGAATTTTTTTTGCATATATTAGATTGCTAGTATGCTGTTCTTGTCAGAAAAGTTTTATTTTCTAATAAAATGCTGTGAATAACTTAAAGTATGCCATTGTAAGGAACTCAGATACAACCAATATTGATCTGCCAAAAAGAAATGTTTCATTCAAACGTTCTGCTGGTTATATTAAACTAGTAAAGAGAACTGCAACTTGGCCAGAATCTCTCTCTACATTGATAATGTCTGAGTCTTTTTCAGAGCTTATATTTTGGGTATCACACAATGTGCACCATTTTGTAAGCAGGGCACTGTGTGCATTTTCATATTCATACTAAATAGTGATCATAGAATGGAATCATAGAGTTGGAAGGGGCCATACAGACCATCTGGTCCAACCCCCATATCAATGCAGGATCAGTCTAAAGCAGGGGTATTCAAACAGTGGCCCTCCAAACCATGGAGTACATTCCCATGAGCCCATGGGAATTTTAGTCCATGGACATCTGGAGAGACGCAGTTTGACTACCCCTGGTCTAAAGCATCCAGGATAAGTATCTGTCTAGCCACTGCTTGAAGACTGCCAGTGAAGACCACATGGATTGAGACAGTTACTGTATCTGTGCAGTCCTGATACATGAAGATCGATCTCCACAAATGTAACAACTTTAGAAGGTTTATGTGGAATTACAGCTAGTTTTTTTTTAATATCAATGACAGAAGCATATGCAATGCTATTTTCACCTCCAGGAGTAAATAGGTAGATAGAATGATCAATAGATAGGCAGAAGATTGAAGATGGATAAATGGATAGACACAAAGGACTCCCTCTTCCCATCCTATCCATCCCACAAGTGAAAATTTACACAAGTTCTGCCTTCTGTGCCCTTGCCTAGAGAGGTGAGGCAGGAGGCAACTAGAAAATGGTCACACTCAGATTCTCACCTCATCTTTAGAATCTCCTCCACCTTGAAGTTGTTAGTGGGACTCCAGTGCATGTTATTTAGGTTTCAGGAAGCTATACTTTTAACTGAAATCTTACCCTCCAGCTATTTTATAGCCACATCCTTTTGTTGTTTAAGAGCACTACTGTTTTATAGCTTTTTAATATTCTTAGACTGATTTATGCAATGACTTATCATTGTTGTCTGCTACTTCTGCTATTTTGTTCCCCTTCAGGGGGAAGGGCTGTGGCTCAGTGGGGGAGTATCCGTTTGGCATGCAGAAGACCCCAGGTTCCATCCCCAGCATCTTATTGTTTTATTATTCAGCTCATATACAGCCCTTCTCTGCTAGCAGGATTCAAGCAGTTTACAATGGCAGACAATATATAAAACAATTAAAGCATCATAAAAACTAAAAACTAACAAAACCACCCCCCACCCCACCTCACCATCTTCAATCTGGCCTGCAGAATTGGCTGTAGACAGGATAACATATATTGAGGAAGAATAAAAGATAGTGAGAGGCCCACATGATATTAAGCCACCATAGCTTCAACCATAATAACAACAACAGCAAGAACAACAAAAATAAATTTCTGTACCACCCCTCCCCATATAGGCTTGGTGCAGTTCACAACAATAAGACAATTCCAAGAATAAAATTATAATAAATTTCAGTTTAAAATCCCATCCCCACCTGCTCTGTGCCCTCTGTGCCCTCTGCAGAAGAATGATAGCAGTCAAAAAAGGAGGTGATGAAAAAAAATCCAAAAAACAAAAAACAAAACCTTGAAGAACTGCAGCCAGCCTGAATAGATAGCACTGAACTTCATGGAACAATGCTTCATGTTTGTTTTCGCAGGCATTTTATCAACCATTTTATTGCTGTTTTTTTAATGATTTTCTGTGTTATTGTGTGGTTTATACTTTTTCCCCCTGAGAAGTATCTGATGATGTTCTAAATAAGTAAATATGTGGAAGCTTTCACATTATCTGTGAAATCCCGGCCGTCTACGAGACTATAGGCAAGCCCTGTTGCACGCAGAGCCTATTACGTCCAGGGCCTATTATGCATGTATCAGTTTTCATTGCAGTCAGTTCACCAACCCTTTCTAAATCATTATTTTAAAAAACATTCCTATTTATGAATGTGCTGTGATATGTGTTCTACCCCCCCCAGCAATTATGCACCTTTAAAAAGTTCCAATGGTAACTCTGCAGCTCCGTTGTGCTGCAGTGTCACCTGACCACCACTCCAGCTCATGCTGTCGGCAGGGTCTCATGGGAATTGTAGGTCATGGACATGGAGACCTAATGAGAAATTTCCATGGGGATACACAGGCTTCCACCTTTCAGACAGCTGCTGAGCCAATGCAAGGTGGCACAGAGTAGACTCCTCTGTTTTTCCAGCCTGATAAACTATCATATAACAGTCATCATCTCTGCCATGGTCACTGATCAGAGGTTGACTAACATTGCAAGTAATTACTTGTATGATAGAGTTCTATAGAAAAGTTAGTTTTATAGTCTCAGGATCGTTAAAGGAAGGAATTCCATTGCTAGGCAATATCATTCTCATTCCAACTAGTTTTGTCCTCAATTAGCATTTCAGTTGCAGCTTCACCAGGAGCAGCAGCCAGTGTATTTAAGACAGAGACCCTGGGTCTACATGAAAGCTACAAAAGACTGATTTCTTGGGGAAATTGCTCTACTCTGCCAGACAGGCACCTGGAATTAATGAAAAGCCCCTACCTTCCTAGGAAAAAGCCATGCAAAATGTCTGGATTGTCATTGGGCTTTCACGGGCAATGAATCAAATTGCTTGTTCATGTGATTGCTGACACTGAGAAGGCCGAAATCAGCAACAGCTGCCTTGAGCTCCCATTGGTGAATTACGGACTGAGAAAAGGGGAGGAGACAAACAACATTCTAATATTTATCCATCAAAAAAGGATCGTCCCGAGTGCCATCACACAAGAAAAGTCACTGTAAAACTAGACAGGGAAAGCAGGCTGTAAAAACCAACTCTTCTTCTGCTGGGAAGTTGCTACTGGGAATCTGTGTCTCCCCTCCACACATGTCCCTATGGCCTCGTGGTGCTTTCATGCCATTGCTTTGTTGTGATGATCTTGGGAAGACTGCGGCAAGACCAAGGTGTTATCCATATGGACAGGGAAGGTCTACATCTTCCCAGTCCCACTCATATCAGCATTATTTTCCTTGCTGCAATTGCCTGTGGTGGTAACAACCCTGAAAATATTTCTCTCTTCTCAGATTGAAAATTGTAAGCCTCACATGATTCACTCATGAGTAAACATTACCAGGGCAGATGCTTTTCCAGGCTGCCCTGGGTCCACAAAGGGCCAGCATGAGGGTGTTTCTGGACCTCTCACTCAGCCACAAAATGCTATCATATTAAAATCGAAGAAAATGACATAAGATTAACATTGTAATCCTTAACATACAGCCTTCTAAACCCATTGACATCTGTTTAGGACTATGTTAACTCTGTTTAGGACTTCATGGGGTATATTGGGGGGAAGTGTTGTCAAATATCACCTACCCCATAGGGTTTCCAGGCCAAGAGATATTTAGATGTGATTTGCTATCCCTTAGCTCTGTGCAGCTACTCTCAAGTTCCTCCATGGCCTCCCATCCAAATACTAGCCAGGGTTAGTTTAGCTTCTGTGATCTGATGAGTTTGGACTACTCAGGTCAGGGCATGGTGTTTATTAGGGAATTAGTAACTTGGCAATAGGGAGCCTCTTGTGGCGCAGACTGGTAAGGCAGCAGAAATGTTGTCTGAAAGCTCTGCCCATGAGGCTGGGAGTTCAATCCCAGCAGCCAGCTCAAGGTTGAGTCAGCCTTCCATCCTTCTGAGGCTGGTAAAATGAGCTTGCTGGGGGGTAAACAGTAATGACTGGGGAAGGCACTGGCAAACCATCCCGTATTGAGACTGCCATGAGAGCAGACATGACCCAGTGCTTGCACAGGGGATACCTTTACCTTTACTAACTTGGCAATTCTTAAAATATCAGCCTTTTCCTATTAGTATTCCTTTTTGTAGAAATAACTTTCGTTGATTTGGGGCAGATGTTATAAAATTGTCTAATCCCACCACACACACTTTATTTCCTTTATGAATGAATTTTGTTTTTGATCTTTGTTTTTTTCTCCCTTGGTCCTTTCCTTTTCTCTTCCCTCTGAAAGGATTTAAATTACTACGCAAACAAATACTTAAAACACTGCATTCAAGTCCCACTTTGAAAGAAAGACAAAGGAAAGGCTTAAGGGAAGTAGTTTTCGAGAGCTTTGGAGAATATTGATATACAATGGAATTAACTTTTCTTTTCTTTTTTTCCTTTGCAGGGTAGGGATTTGAATCTCATTCCTCAAGTACCTTAGTAGTCTTACTGAAGCAGCTGAAGATAATTAGCAACAAAATTATTGAAGATATTGGTACAAACCAGACACTTATTTTTTATTTATCGTATGGCAGTGTTGTACACAAGAAGAGTATATAATATAATAAAAACATATGTAGACAACAGTTACACAGACAGATTGGGCGACCCCCCTGAATATCTAAGTTTTCCATCCATTTTGTTGCAGCTGGGGAGAGTACAAAAACCACAGTCACATCCCCCTGGAAAGCATGGAATTCACATTCCTGTGAAGGGAAACAGTTTGGCGGGCTGCACAACAATCACATGTGGGACCGGGCATTTTGTCCCATTTCAGAAACAAGTCTGCACAACTGCCAAAGCCTCTTCGTGTTCTATTAACCAGCCTTCATGCTTCAGGTGGCCTGCCAAACTCTGCAGGAATCTCATTTGTGTCTATCAGGTTTTAGAGATTCGGTGGAGCTGATTTCATCCATGTTCACAACCATTCATTCCCTGGATGAAAATGTTACGACTGCAGGATTCATGCAGATCTTATTGTTGGGTGTCAGGACTTAACTGGCTAGGTCCATATCAGCTTGGGGTTGCAAGCAGTTGTCTGAGAGACTTGAGGATGTGCTCTGAGAAGAATTCTTTAAATATATAATTTCAGCTCTAGCATGGAGAGGGGGAGTGATGGGTGATTTTGGGGTCAGACATTAATAAGATCCAAAGCCATACCATTTCTTTGGTTCTGTAGGTTTAAGGCCATTGTTTTCAATAAGGAGACAATTGGGCAGCCATTTTTTTAAAAATAATGGCATCAGATTTGCACAGAACAATCTGATCTAACGATGCCCTAAAAGTCAAGAAGATTGAACAAAGGCTTCATTTTTGTAGACCCACAAATATCTTGCCTTTTAGCATAGATGCACTCATTCCTTAAAAGACTGCAATTTTCTCTACTAGATGGAGTCTCAAAACTACTTACAATCACCTTCCCTTCCTCTCCCCAGGAAGGGCACACTGTAAGGTAAGTGGGAGCTTCTGACAGGACTGTTTGGACAGAATAGCACTATCAGGGCTGTGACTAGCCCAAGGTCACCCAGATGGCTGCATGTGGAGTAGCAGGGAATCAATACCAGCTCGCCAGATTAGAAGCCGTCACTTTAACCACTACACCACACCTAGAGAAAATGGAACTAGCCACTGGCATAAAATAATTTTAAAAAACCCCTTCATATTTCTACATTCACTTCATTTTCCTGTTCTTACAGAGCCGGACTGACAAATTAAAAATACAATTCCACAGAAAACTGCTTTTCCCACCTTTTCTTGTTGGATCTAAGACCTCCCCCCCCCCCCCAGGTTTTCTTCTTGGAGAGAAATAACAGGTTCTGTCCTCACTAAGCAAAGAAAGAAGGAAAGGCTTGGAACAGCAGGTTTGCCAGGCCCTGGGGCAAACTGGCGACTGTCTTGGCTGGGCTCTCAGATCCACATACAATAGGAAGTTGTCCCACAATATTATTTAGGATGGGTTGCCATAGGTTTTAATTAGTTTCTATCAGTACATCTGGAGAGTTCCAAGACAATAAACCAGCCAAAGGGTCTCAAATAAAATCTCCATTCTGGATTCAGGAAAGCATTTATTGGTGATTTCAGAAGATTTCAGGAAGCTTTGTTCAATACCGATTGTAAGCCGTGACTTCTTCGGAGCAGGCCAATATATGCAAATTAACATAGCTGTCATAGACAGTGCAATCTAATTTATATATTCTTCACAGAGTAAATAGCTCCATATGGCAAGCTTATCAATTTTGATTTTGATTTTGACAACTTGGACATGAGCCAAAGGAAAGTCCTTGCAAAAATGTCACGGTTGCATTAAACATCATTAAGGCCTACCAAATGTTTATGCAACAGCTCTTCATTACTACACTTTAAAGAGGTTGGGGGGAAAGCCCACACTATATTGCTTAAATTAAAAATATGGCTTTGTGCATAGATTCACTCAACCAAGGAAAATGCAAATACACACACACATATACAATGCAAATACACACATACCGTCATGGTGGGTTCATAAATATATAACTGAGCTCACAAAGTTATACACGGCTGTGCTTAGCACATGCCTGCAACTCACACAGAGCCAGTTCCAGGACTTAAAGGGTCCCAGGTAAAGAGTTTTCAATCCCCCTTCCCTCTCTGTCAGCTAGGCCACTGTTTACACTCTCTGCCTGTCCAGCTGTGTGGACCTCTCCCCCAGCCTCCTAGGCATCTTTCTCTGTTGGCTCACTTGCTGACAAGCTCTTCCCATCAGGCATGCTTCCAGCTGTGAACACTGCCCACGTGTCCATTCCCTCAAAGCGCATGTGCCTGGAAATACCATTGACATGTACCATCTGCACATCCTGCTCTGAGTGGCACTGGCTTGTGAGAGCAGCAGGGGATGGGGACACCAGGAAGGCTCATGAGCATGGACAAAAGGGTCATGGCAGCAGAAGGACTACTAGAAGCCCAGGTCTTGCTCTCACTTTGGAATATGCTGATGCCAACCCAGACCTCACAAGCTTTGACATTTTCCACTGTCAAATCTAAACAAGAAACTTCAGGTGAGGAAATGTGAGTTGTACAGTTTGTGTATGAGGCACTTTCAGGGTTTAAAATATAATGATGTAAATAACTGGAAGTCAGTCACCTGTTATTTAAGCTTCAGTTGCCAAAAGCCAAAACAAAAATTTGGGGTTCCTCCCCAGATGAGATAACTGCAGGATTTCAAAGGAAGCCTAATGAATTCCAATGAGATTCGCAACATTTCCTGACACCGAGTAGGGTTGGGATCCCTAGGCTGATACCAGATTTCATCTGAAGCTGTGAATGTCAAGAATCCTCCTCAGGTAGAACATCAGAGAAATAAGACTAGTGAAATTTATCACCAAGGGCTTCCACACATAGTTAATAATAACTGCATAATAGATTCACTGATGGCAATAGGATTCTATCAGGTTCAAAGGATTGTAGTCCTTAGATGTAAAAGATGTTGCATCCAAACAGTTCTGTATAGAAGATGATTATTTTTTTGCCTTGGTAAGCATTTGTTCCTTTTCCGAAAGATTCATATGCTGTCCTATACTCTGACCTCTATTAAAACCTTTTTAAAAAATTGTACGGCCTAGATTAGGATATGAAAAAAAAAAGTTAATCTCATATACTTTGCAGGTTACAAAGCTTTTATGATTTTAGGTTTCTGAGAAGATGGTGCTTGGTTAAATCCAATGTCTGTTATGAATACAAGTGAACTTTAAAACATCATTTAAAGAAAAGGAGCAGTACAAGAGGCGCTTGCGAGTAGCTTGGCCATGGAGGGAGGGAGGGAGAGGAGGAGAAGCAGCAGAAGAGGCCCCACTGAGTTGTCCTGGCATGGAGAGATGGGGAGAGAAACAGCAGCAGCAGCAGAAGAGGCCCCAGTGAGTAGCTCAGCCCTGGAGGGAGGGGGGAGAAGCAGCAGCAGCAGCAGAAGAGCCAGCCACAGTGAGTAGCTCGGCTCTGGAAGGGGGGGAAGTAGAGTAGGTCAGGTGTGGAGAGGGGGAGAGAAGCAGACCCCAGTGAGTTGCCCTGGTATAGAAGTTGGGGGAAGTAGAACTTCCCCAGTGAGTTGCCGTGGTATAGAAGTAGGTGGGCTGGGGCGGGGCGGGGTAGGGTGGGGGTAAGTATAGCCTGGCCCAGTGAGTTGCCCTGGTGTAGAAGTTGGGGGAAAATTGGGGAAGCAGCAGCAGCCGCCCCAGTGACTTGTCGTGGTCTAGAAGTGGCATGGGGTAGGGTGAAGTAGAGCCTGGCCCAGTGAGTTGCCCTGTGTAGAAACTGGGGGAAGGAGGGAGAAGCAGCAGAAGCCCCAGTGAGCTACCCTGGTGTAGAAGTAGAGGGAAGGGGGGGAAATGGAGCTGCCCCAGTGAGTTGCCTGGCTCGCCAGATTAGAAGCCCTCACTCCTAACCACTGCCCCAAGCTGGCTCTTATATATTTAAATTCTAAAATCTAAAATATTAACATATTACAATTGTGCTTTCTTTCATAGCATGAGGGAGGGGAAATTCAGAAACTGCAGTGCAGCTTTTCAGACTAGCGGGGGGGGGGGGGAACAGAGATGCAAACTTTCTTAAATGTAACTTCTGCCCTCAACCATAGGAATGTGAAAGTGATGCTTGCATGTCAGCCGATCAAAAAGGTGTTCACAGATTGACTATTTACGCCCACAGGACATCCCTCTGCTTGTTTTAGCACAGAGAGCATCAAGAAGACAAGTAACAATTACTGCTCTAGTCTAACTGGCTTGTCTTTGAACAACAGGGCTCTGACCAATCCCATGTTCTGTCACGTAGCCACCCTGGTTCCTTTCCATTATGGTTTTTGGGTCTGCTTGACCAAAGTCCCAGGATATCCTCAAGATCTTTTAAGGACAGTATTATGAAGCATCTGTCAAGGATCAAAAGTAAAATTTGGGAGGCTCCTCTGACTAAACATTTCATGGAACACAGTCATGCCCCAGAAGACCTCAAGCTTTTTGGATTGGTAACTGTAACACTTACAACACATCAACGAATCCATGTATTTTATTACAAAGGGAAGCACATTATATTTTCTTTCTAAAAACCATGAGTCCTCAGAGTCTTAACACTTCTTGGGAACATTTGTGTTTCTTGTAAACAATGTCTTTAAACAGAGATTTTTTGTTAACTATGTGTTTAATTAGATGTTCTACTATAATTAATGAGATACACCTTCAGAGTAAAATGTGTTTAAATTGACTGCATTCATAGCATTTTGAGGACACACAAACCACAGACAGTTGCCATATGGGATCTTCCATTTACCATCCGAACAGACAGTAAGTGTTGTAGTCAAAACAAGATATTAAGTGGAAACCGTAAGCACTGTAAAGTTAGCACTGAAATAAATTCCGCACAAGCTTAAATCTTGACAACTGATGGATGCAAATGATGACATATTGATATACATGACAAAATATTCATGTTCTTTTCAGGCTGGAGCAGGTCACTGTAAAAGTATGCTCATGATGTCAAGAAATCCTGTTTTTATTCCATTTCAGCTTGAATTTCTCTCTATTTAATAAAAAAGGTCCTCTTTATCATTTATCTTTTGTTCAAAACATTAACTTCTAATCTGACAATTTACATAAAAGTTGAATATTGTTAAAATATCCCATAAACCAAGCACAGAAATGAATGTTAAACAAAATGGAGGGGGGGGGAAAGAGTTATGCTGTAACTCTTGCTACTGAATTTGTACAAAGAACAAGAATGTGAAATCATCTAGATGGAATACCATTCTTTTCAATTACTTCTTGCCATGGAACAAAATATTTTGAGAAAGATTTATACTTCTGCTATAAATACCATGCATATATTACAAAAGTCTCCAAAGCAATAGCATTAAAAATTCCCACAGGACTCATGTAAGTTGTGCATTGTTTTTATATTTCTCGCTGAGCAGAATGGCCCATTTCCAACTCATCTATTAATAGGTAGGTCATTCAGATCTTCACATAGTCCATCAGTTTCATTTGTTGGTTAACATTCCAACGTCTCTTAAAGCTGACCCACCAAGAGGCATCATATATCCATTTCTGGTTAACTACAGTCATCCCAGACCGAGAGCCAACTCTTTCATCCAATAAGCAGCCATTAAGCACCCATGGTTGGTGATCAGGTGACCTCTGATCAATTGCAGCCATGGGGACAAAGTGACATTTGACCTGCTGAGTCCACAGGGATAGCTCCTGCTTTCCAAAAAGAAGTCATCTGAGTACAGCACCTGTGCTTTTCCAAATCTCCAGTACAATGTATGATTCTAACTCTAGATGTGCTATATCAGATGTCACCCCCTCCACACTGCTGCATCTCCCTGCTACTGGCATATGCTTTGACAAAAAAATTAAAATGTCAAGGAATGCTCAAATACCTACCGGCCCACCAGCTGTGAGCAGGGAGCCAACCCTTCAAGAGACTGTTTAGTTGGCCACAAGGGGCCCAGTCCTGTTTACCAGGGCCGTTGTATAATCATGGTCCGGAGCAGTACAATACAATACATTTTTTCTCCTTAGATTGACAAAAGAAGACAAAAAAAAGAGGTCAGTTAGCTTTCACAAAGTGAGAAGTCAGCCTGTCCGGCAAGGGGAGGAGGGGTTCCAGCCAGCCTGCGGAACCCATTCATAGCTTGGGGTACTGCTGGATCCTGTCCTACAGTAGGAAGGCCAAGTCTCCTCTGTGACTAGAGATGCCAGGCCTCCCACTATAAGAGAGACTTCAGGCAATGCCTTTTGTTGCCCACTGGATAGAAAGAAAGCATATTGGTGCCACTTACGCAGCTTCCATTTAAAACTTAAGTGAAACAGGGAATGTTCCAGTATTTTGCAAACCATAGGCAGGTCCTACCTCCAAGCCCCTCACAGTGATTTTCTTCTTTGGCTTGACAATCCAATCTGTAGCACGTAATCCCTTTCACTGGCTTTGACTGATATTCCAGTGGTGTCTTGAAAAGCCTTGGTGATCCATGATCTGATTACATCCAAGTGAGATTATTGTAATGAGCTTTCCCTGAGGCTGCCTTTGGAAATGGTCCAGAAACTTCAGCTTATCCAAAATGCTGCAGGAAAGCTATTTTCAGGAGTGGGACACAGGAATCATATCACCCCAGTGCTGAAACGTCTATGCTGGCTGCTCCTTGGTTTCTGGGCACAATACAAAGTGCTGGTTCTTTAAAGTCCTAATTGCTCTGGAAACAGGGTATTTGAAGGACTGTCTCCTTTCCCCTTGAACAGAAGTGATAATGGATGTGATGTCCATTAGTCCCACCATTGGGTGCGCTACAGTAGATAGATGGTTGAGGCAACAGATGTGTCCGTATGGTGGGTGGCTGAGGCAACGGAGGGGGACTATAGAAGTTGGATGGCAGGGGAGCAAACTAGCATCCGCACTTGGCCTAGTCAGCCACCACTGTGCTCATTCATCCTCTGTCCACAGAAGATAGGAGGCAGCAGCGGCTGGCCAGGCCCAGTGCCGAGCCCTGCTTGCTCCACTGCTGCTGCCAGGATAAAGGAGCTGGGGCTGGGAGTAGGCCCAGCCTTAGAAGATGACTGGTGGAGGTAGCTGGGAAGGCCCAGCACTGAGCCTGCTGCACTGCCACTCATCTTCCACAGCTGGTCCAACCCTGAGGAGAGCAGGGATGGCCTCAGAAGATGAGTGACAGCAGAGGCCATGGTGACAGCAGAGGTCATGGCAGAGGCTGTGGTGGAGGCCTAAAGGAGGAAGCCATGGGGCAGGCAGCTGAGGAAGCCATGGGGCAGGCAGCAAGAGAGCCAGTTTGGTGTAGTGGTTAGGAGTGAGGACTTCTAATCTGGCATGCCAGGTTCGATTCTGCGCACCCCCACATGCAACCAGCTGGGTGACCTTGGGCTCGCCACGGCACTGATAAAACTGTTCTGACCGGGCAGTGATATCAGGGCTCTCTCAGCCTCACCCACCCCACAGGGTGTCTGTTGTGGGGAGAGGAATGGGAAGGCGACTGTAAGCCACTTTGAGCCTCCTTCGGGTAGGGAAAAGCGGCATATAAGAACCAACTCTTCTTCTTCTTCAGTAGAGAACTGCAGAAGATGAACGGTGGTAGTAGTGTGAGCAGAACTTGGAGATCAGCTGCCATGTCCATTTCCTTTCATGGCCCTTCTGGTGCAAGATGGGAAGATGGGAGAAGGGAGGGGAAAGTGGGGCGGTGGTAGGAGTCTCTGTGTGTACATGTCACTGTATGCGTCTGAGAGAGAGACAATGTGGGAGGGAGCAGGAAGGAGGTAGTGGAAGCCTTCAGACCAGGATGAAGGAGCAGAGGTAAGTAACAGGAGCCCCAGAGCAGGTATGTGTTTCCACATAGCCTGTGAGAATCTGATTGTCAGTAATTTTATTTTAAGCTGTCACGGATAGGTTTTTATGGTCTGCACTGTGCAGTGAGCCTCTCTAAGCATTCATGGTCATTTCCCCAGATATGATTCTACCCATATATACCATCTTGTGCTTCATTAAAAGGAAAAAGTAATTTGTTTCATATATGAAATGACCTGAATAGATGACATTATGTTAATTGTTATATACCCCAAACCAACCCCCACAACCTGCTAAAGCATACTTGTTACCCGTGCCCAAATTTTTGTTTAAAATGTATATGGAAAATGATCTCCATAACCCATAATGGACCTTTTCCCTTCCTTCTACTCTTTCTTTGCTTACTGAAAGAGTTTAGAGTCCATTGCACTATACCTCCTCAGTGGAATGGCCATTTTGGAGCTACCTTATGCAAATAAAGCAGCCATATTCCACTGTGGAACCTGGAATGCATGATGTGACAGTTAAGCTTTGAGTAGTCCTGCTTTGCATAAATAGGGGAGAATTCTCAGTGGTCACAATGGAATCCTCCCCTCCCCTTGGTGGCACTGCCAGTGCTCAGCTGTATGCAAACAATGCTAGAGGGAGTACAGTCTGCTAGCCATGATTTCCAGCTGATGGGCCATTTGTACTCACCATATGTAAGTCAGGCAGCCAGTCTGTTAAGATACAAATATGTGAGTTGGTGAGAATCGGCTTAAATTAGTGGTTAAAGAGCAGTGGCCTCTAATTTGGAGAACAGGCTTTGATTCCCCACTCTTCTCCATACAGCCAGCTGGGTGACCTTGAGCCAGTCTCAGTTCTCTCAGGTCTCACCAGCCTCACAGGGTATCAGTTGTGGGGAGAGCAAGGGTAGGTGATTGTAAGTCGCTTTGAGACTTCTTTGGGCAGTAAAAAGCAGGGTACAAAAAATTAGTTGTTCTTTTCAAAGTCCATCTTTAAAAAAACCAATCAACCAACCAGGGGGATACTGAAGTAAGAAGAAACTGCATGCAGATGTTCCAACTGCTTTATAGCATCTTTCTACTCCTTCCACTAATTACATACATATCATTTCTTCTAAAGAAAGCATTACTTAGTATTTACTCTTCTGGGAAACAGAGTTTAATGTGAGCAAACAGCTCCTCATTTCAGTTGCCAATAGAAAAAAAATTATTATGTGTTTTGTTCTCATTTTTCCTGTAGTCTTGCTGTTGTGAGTGTATTTTAAAAAGAAATTTCTCTTTCATAGCATGCTATCACAACCATGGTAAGCACATTTGCCCAAAAAATGGGTTACTTCCTTTTAAAAATGAATGAGAGACAGAGAGCAAGCATAAGGAACCATTTGTGCTTATTTGTAAAATGTATTGCTAGCAGGAATGGATTGAAAGTTTGTATTGGTCAATTTTAGTGCTAGAAAGCAGGCAAAAACGTGATCAGGACAAAGCTGTAAGCCTTGGCTCTCCATACCATGTGAGCGTTATTTGCCTTTATTATACTTCAAGAAATATAAGCAAGATGATAGAATACATTGAGATCGCTTTGAATTTATTAATACTACTTTGTGGAGGTCTTATTACTGCCACTGATGAAATATATTGAATTGAAAACAAAAATCATCTAGACACAGTTATGGCTGAGTCCTGGTGGGAATTATAATAAAGAGATAACTGAGACACTTATATATCTAATATTATTTGATTAAGCCACTGGACATTATTTTCTCTTGTTTATGTTATTGGGATCATCCACTTTCTTCCTGCAGCAATTGACTTTGATGGCTACCTCCAAATCATTCCTCCATTCTCAGACTGAAAACTGCAAACCAAATATGACTTACCCATGAGTAAACATTCCCAGGGCGGAGGCTTTTCTGGATTCCAGGGGTTCATTTCTGGGCTTCCCAAAGCCCTCCCTCATTGGCAGAATGCTCTCTCTATTGGTGGAACACCCTCAGGTAGGGCCAATCTGGTACAGAGTGAGCTGTCATCTTGAGCTATATTATGCTTAATGATTATTTTAGCTGTGAGTCATTTGCTGGAGAGGCAATATTTGCATTTTCTAAAGGAGCCTTTCTCAACTTGTTTACCATTAAGATAACCCAGAAACATTCTTCAAGCTTTGTGCTTCCCTATCTGGCCACACCCAGTGGCAGCCTGAAGGAATATATCCTTGGCCAGGAAGCCAAGCCCAAATCGCAAACCATTTAGATGAGTCATAGTCCAGTCTGGGTCTTAACACTTAACTGAGGCAACCAAAGTCCAAAGTAGAGCCAAAGGAAACAGCTGATGTTGGAGTATCAGGTGATCTGAGTTAGGAACTCAACCAGTCCATTTACCAGTGTCATTTTATAGGAGCCAAGAGCAGAAGTCAGAAACTGAAAATCCAAACAGGCAGAGCTTCACTGAGTGCGGGTGGGTCAGGACCCAACGGGAGGGTTTATCCATAGATTGCACCCACAACTAGAAGCTGCTGCTTCTTCTTAAATACTGCTGCCCAAATACCTGCAGCTGAAGCTGTATGTGTTGCCTGTTCAAGTCCCAGCACCTGGGCTCCATCTAGACTGAGAACAAACCTGGAGCCGGGCACTTCTTTGATGCTCTGTGAATTCTGACTTCCTTCACTGCTTTCTGTGTTCAGGTAAACAGTCTGGGCTATCCTGTGCTGTCAGTGTTGAATCTGGCAGAGAGTCTGTGCCTATGGCTAGGTCCTGGCTGCTCCTCTGGGTCAGAGCCTAGATCATGTTGATTTCCATCCTGTTTTACGTGGTGCAGCCCTTCCCCCTCCTTTGCCTGTTCTGCCTTGGAGGCAGTGAAATTGGCTGAACTAATTGATCAACTGCACCTGGGTTCTGTTGCTGCGGCAATGATTCGGAGGCTAGAGGTGGAGGCAGGTCCAGAGGAAGCAGCGGCGGGTGAAATAGTGGCTCAAATCTTGTTCATGAAACTTTAGTTCAGGCTTCGGCCCTGTAAAATCTTTAGTGGGCTGTATGGGAAATTTTTTTGCTTCTCATAGTGTAAGAATGTAGCACTAATTAGTTGCACCTGTGCCCTTGAGTTGATCAGTTCTATGAAGCCCTACAACACCTTCTAGAAGCAACGCCCAAAAATGATGTGCTTATCATCATGGGGGATTGGAATGCTAAAGTAGGAAGCCAAAAGATAACCGGGATAACAGGCAAGTTTGGCCTTGGAGTACAAAATGAAGCAGGACACAGGCTGGTAGAATTTTGTCAAGAGAATACAATGGTCATAGCAAACACTCTTTTCCAGCAACCCAAGAGACGACTCTACACATGGACATCACCAGACGGTCAACACAGAAATCAGATTGACTATGTGCTCTGCAGCCAAAGATGGAAAAGTTCTATCCAGTCAATAAAAACAAGACCAGGAGCTGATTGTGGTTCAGATCATGAGCTTCTTGTTGCAAAATTTAGGCTTAAATTGAAGAAAGTTGGGAAAAGCACTAGGCCACTCAGGTATGAACTAAATCATATCCCCGACGAATACACAGTGGAAGTGACAAATAGATTTAAGGAATTAGATCTGATAGACAGAGTGCCTGAAGAACTATGGACGGAGGTTCGCGACATTGTACAAGAGGTAGCAACTAAAACCATCCCAAAGAAAAAGAAATGCAAGAAATCAAAATGGCTGTCTGAGGAAGCTTTACAAATAGCTAAGGAGAGAAGGGAAGTGAAAGGCAAGGGAGAAAGAGAAAGATACACCCAATTGAATGCAGAATTCCAGAGAAAAGCTAGAAGAGATAAGAATGCCTTCTTAAATGAACAGTGCAAACAAATAGAAGAAAACAATAGAATGGGGAGGACCAGAGATCTTTTCAAGAAAATTGGAGATATGAAGAGAACGTTTCATGCAAAGGTGGGTATGATAAGGGACCAAAATGGTAGGGACCTCACAGAAGCAGAAGAGATTAAACAAAGGTGGCAAAATTATACAGAAGAACTATACAAGAGCGAGCTTAACATCCCTGATGACCACAATGGGGTAGTTACTGACCTGGAGCCAGACATCCTGGAATGTGAAGTCAAATGGGCCTTAGGAAGTCTGAGCAACAATAAAGCTAGTGGTAGTGACAGCATTCCAGTTGAACTATTCAAAATCTTAAAGGACGATGCAGTAAAAGTGCTACACTCAATATGCCAGCAAATTTGGAAAACGCAACAATGGCCACAGGATTGGAAAAGGTCAGTTTACATTCCAATCCCAAAGAAGGGCAATGCCAAAGAATGTTCAAACTACCGCACTATTGCACTAATTTCTCATGCTAGCAAAGTTATGCTCAAAATCCTACAAGCTAGGCTCCAGCAATATGTGGACCGAGAACTTCCAGAAGTACAGGCAGGATTTCGAAGAGGCAGAGGAACTAGAGATCAAATTGCCAACATACGCTGGATCATGGAGAAAGCTAGGGAGTACCAGAAGAACGTCTACTTCTGCTTCATTGACTATGCTAAAGCCTTTGATTGTGTGGAGCACAACAAATTGTGGCAAGTTCTTAAAGAGATGGGAATACCAGAGCATCTTATTTGTCTCTTGAGAAATTTATATGCAGGTCAAGAAGCAACAGTGAGAACTGAACATGGAATCACTGACTGGTTCAAAATTGAGAAAGGAGTTCGGCAAGGCTGTATACTGTCGCCTTGCCTATTTAACTTGTATGCAGAGCACATCATGAGAAATGCGGGATTAGAGGAGTCACAAATTGGGATCAAGATTGCAGGGAGAAATATCAACAACCTCAGATATGCAGATGATACCACTCTAATGGCAGAAAGTGAAGAGGAACTAAAGAGCCTGTTGATGCGGGTGAAGGAGGAGAGTGCAAAAGTTGGCTTGAAACTCAACATCAAGAAAACAAAGATCATGGCATCCGGCCCTCTCAATTCCTGGCAAATAGAAGGGGAAGAAATGGAGATAGTGACAGATTTTATTTTCCTGGGCTCCAAGATCACTGCAGATGGGGACTGCAGCAAAGAAATTAAAAGACGCTTGCTCCTGGGGAGGAAAGCTATGGCAAATCTAGAGAGCATCCTAAAAAGCAGAGACATCACCCTGCCAACAAAAGTGCGTTTAGTCAAGGCTATGGTCTTCCCAGTTGCAATGTATGGCTGCGAAAGTTGGACCATAAGGAAGGCCAAGCGTCAAAGAATTGAGGCTTTTGAACTCTGGTGCTGGAGAAGACTCTTGCGAGTCCCTTGGACTGCAAGGCGAACAAACCGGTCAGTCCTAGAGGAGATCAGCCCTGACTGCTCTTTAGAAGGCCAGATCCTGAAGATGAAACTCAAATATTTTGGCCACCTCATGAGAAGGAAGGACTCCCTGGAGAAGAGCCTAATGCTGGGAGCGATCGAGGGCAAAAGAAGAAGGGGACGACAGAGAATGAGGTGGCTGGATGGAGTCACTGAAGCAGTAGGTGCAAGCTTAAATGGACTCCGGGGAATGGTAGAGGACAGGAAGGCCTGGAGGATCATTGTCCATGGGGTCGCGATGGGTCGGACACGACTTCGCACATAACAACAACAACAACAAGTGCCCTTGAGAAGCCTAACACTGTCCACACCTACTGATAAAGCAACTGGATTCACTTGTTCCCAATTAGCTTGTTATGAGAAATGGGCCTTGAGTGAGATGAGTTGACCTTACATCATCTGCTTCAGGATTGGCTCATCTAGCTTGACATTAGTAACTCCATTGGTTATTTGATAAATTGTTAATTTGGATATGGTTGGTTTTTGTACCCAAGACCCCATGTGGGAATAAGCCATAAAGGTTTGCTATTGTAACATCCCATTGTTCAGATTTTGGGGGAACCCTTGTAACCCTGCAACTTTGAATTTATGTCTTGTCATCCTGCCAGTCTTGTGAGTATCATGTGTTAGCCAGCAATATTGTACAATGTTCTTATTTTCTCATTGCTAGTGTATAACTTATAATTTGTGCTCCTTAATAAATGTCAATTAATTTTTAAAAACTTTGCGATTTAATTCTTGTGAGGAGTGGGCTTGCCCTCCAGGTCGGGCCCCTACTCTGCACCTTCAGACAAACAGTTCTTTGATGTTCAAGGAGATTTCCCAGACCCAAGATAGATTCAACAAATTTATTGAAGCAGGTTTCTTAAGTACAATGGCTGTCCCAAGTTGTGGAGTGGAAGAAGAAAGGGAACTGTTGTGCTCTCTGTATGTTTATATTCCCAACAACCTGAGAGTCTCTCTCTCCCTCAGCATCCGCCAGACCTGTTATGACAGTTTTCTCTCTACCAGCCTCTATCAGCCCTGTTTCCAGTCTCTTGCTTTCCCAGCTTCTGCCAGCCCTATTTCCACAGTCCTCTTTCCCAGTATCTACCAGATCATTCTCCGTCGTCCTTCTCATTCCCAGCATCTGCCAGGCCTCCTTTCCAGTCTCCCTCTTTTCCAGCCTCTCCCAACTGCCATTTTTCTCTTCCCCTCCCCTCCTGATGGGCTGCCTCTCAAGATTCCACGCCCGTCCTGTCAGCATTCTTCCCCAGGTAAGGCTTCCTGTTTTCCATGGTTCTCTCTTGTTTCCCTCGTCTGTCTCTTTAAGTTCCTTTTTCCTTGTTCCCCTCTTTGCTCCTCTTTCCCCTGTTGTTCAGCTCATTCCTTTCTCCAGCCCTTCACCTGACGACGGAGGCTCCTGCTGCTTCGTTGCCAGCAGAGACTCCTTTGTCTGGCAAATGGCCAGGGAGTTGTCCTTCCCCTCCCCAGAGGTGATTCCATCCTCTGTCCTGTCCTCTGTGTATAGAGTTCCCCCCATGGAGGGGAGTCTGGACAGCCATCTGGACAATTCTGAGACAAGCTAAGTCAAAGCCTAGCCTGCCTCATACCAAACTACCAACCAAGCCTTTTGATTTGTGGAACTTGTCCCTGGACAGGGTCAAACTCCCTGGTAATTTCTAAAACCAAATATCATTAGTAGCAATCACCCAAAGCCAGCCCCAATAAAGGTGATAGAATCATAGAGTTGGAAGGGGCCATACAAGCCATCTAGTCCAACCCCCTGCTCTACGCAGGATCAGCCCAAAGCATCCAAGAAAAGTGTGTATCCAACCTTTGCTTGAAGACTGCCAGTGAGGGGGAGTTCACCACCTCCTTAGGCAGCTTATTCCACTGCTGAACTACTCTGACTGTGAAAATTTTTTTCCTGATTAGCCTTTTGTCTAATATATCATGTTAAGGGGGGAAAACAGCAACTTATGGGGAGGGGAGAACATCCCTATGGATAAGAAGTCCCCAGCTATGTGCCTTTTGAAAGCAAGACTTTAATTTGGAGTGGATGTGGGACTGCAATTTGAGGGGGAGACTGATTGCACACATTTATTTGTTTGTTTGTTTATTTATTTGCAGCTCTCAGCCAAAGCCAGATCGCAGTGAGTTACAATTCAAGAAAAATACAGAATAACATTAAAATATAAACTAACCCCTAAATTAAAACAAAAGCAAAAACAGTAACCCACAATAGCAGACAACAATCATTCCCTCCCCCTCCCCTCCTTAGTGAAATTCCAGGGCAAGGAACCACCAGCAATCCCCCCCCCCCAATCAAACCCCATGTATCAGGGGGATCAAAATGTTGTAGATGGCAATAATAATAGTCATGAGAGAAAAAGAATGGGGGACTTGTCTAACTAAAGCACTTGCTTGAAAGTAGGGTTTTACGCGGCGGCATCCAAATTGGCCGTTCCAGGCCAATGCAGTTAGTGCCGTGCCGTGGGGGAAAATGGAGGTACGGGTGCCAGTGCGCATCTTGGTGTACACATGCGCGCATGGAGCTCCGCACCCACATGTGTGCATTGATTGATGCACTGGTGCCCGCGCCTCGCCTCCCCCACAGCTCAACACTGGTTGCATCTGCCTGGAACAGCCGATTTGGATGCCGCTGCACACAACCCTACTTGAAATAGAGTAGCAAAAATGAATGGAACCTTCTTTCGAGTGAACTGTCCTGAGGGAAAACCACCACCACCACCACCACCACGTAATGCTTTTACGCTATGAAATCAGCATTTATTGCTTTCATTTCTACAAAGCCAAGGAAGACTGCTTCCTGAGTAGCTAAGGCACACTATTGTTTTCAAAGGTTTCTTTTTTTAAAAGGAAGTCCCTATCAACTTTAGCTAAGAAATTTATTTTTCAAGACATAACTTAAAAGTGCAAGGGATCCCAGCAGTTGTCAGAAGCACATCGCCGCATTCCTAGGCAGAATTCAACATGTGCAAATCTATCGAAATCAATCAAGATCGGTAGACATGTTATTTTTGGGGCAGCAAAATAGAGCAAGGGTCCGGTAGCAACTAACAAACTAGCAAAATTAGTGGTGGGGTACAAGCTCTCTTGTGGTGCAGAGTGGTAAGGCAGTGACATGCTGTCTGAAGCTGTTTGTCCATGAGGTTGGGAGTTCGATCCCAGCAGTCGGCTCAAGGTTGACTCAGCCTTCCATCCTTCCGAGGTCGGTAAAATGAGTACCCAGCTTGCTGGGGGGTAATGATTGGGGAAGGCACTGGCAAACCACCCCATATTGAGTCTGCCATGAAAATACTAGAGGGCGTCACCCCAAGGGTCAGAGATGATGACCCGGTGCTTGCACAGGGGGATACCTTTACCTTTACCTTTTACAAGCTCTCAGGAGTTCACTGTTCACTTTTCTGTTGAAATCTATGCTCTTCGAAAGAGTTAACATTTCTTAGGACGACACTGCACCCTTAGTAAAAACATTCTTGGCAGCCCTTGGAAAGAAAAAAAATGGGAAAGGGAAGGAAAAGAATGAAATAGAAACATATGTATCTAAAAGTTATGAAAGTGATGGGATTTAAAGGGGAAATAAAACACACATTTAAAAGTTTTCAGACTTGCTTGAACCAAAATGACAGTTTAGGCTCATTTGAGCTAACCTTAAGCATTGGATATGTTCAACTGGTTTTCTGAGAACAGCCATGGAGGGCGCTATAAACTCGTGGGTTATTAATTCCATTCAGTGAAGCATGAAATAGTACTACTATGAACATAGGTGATAGCAAACATTTATTAGGGAAGAAGTGGCAAGGCCTGGTTGGTTGGTTTTTAATTAAGAGTAGCCAGACTCATTTCAGGAATAAATAGCTTTCTTTTATAGTGTGGTTCTCATCAAGTTTACTGTGGTACACCAGATGCAACCTTTGACACTTGGTATTACTTGTTATCAAATACTATATTATACACAGCAGTATGAAACAGCCATTAAAGGGACAATGACACACGGTGTGGCGGTGAAAACTAAAATTGGTAGCCTAAGAAGATAAGAACACAGGGGAGAACTACAGTTAAGGTGACAGCCAGCAGACATTCATTGTTCATGGTACAGTTTCAAGCTGAGGCTCCGGGAATCCTCAATGTGATGCCCACCACGTGTCTTTAGAAAGTGGGTGAGGTCAGGTCAGCAAGGCTGATGATTGGTCCTGATTAGCTGTGCAGGGTTTTTTTTATTGTGCTGGGTTTTTTTAATGTTGTTGTGTCAGCAGCTGCCCATCACTGCACAAGGATCTTCACTGTGAGATTGAAGGTAAACTGCAGCAGCCATTTTGTGTCTGGTGCCTTCTCCTGAAGCGACCATTTTGTGGCTGCCCCTCATACCGTATCAGAATTTCAAAGATGCCCACAGGTTTTAAAATGTTGGGGACCCCTGCTTTAAATATATGCGTTTATAGAAATACTTCCACTAGTGTACACAGATACTGTACTCTCCTTTTACCTCTATAGGGTAAATCTACCAGCCAAGGATATCAATGGAACAATTCCAGGCTATGATCAGGGCATGTGTGTTGTTGGTAAAGAATACAAGGTATATGGGATGTCATTCATTTTGACAATGTATGCTTGTGAGTGAATGCTCATGCCTAGTAAATCATAAAGAGCCCCAAGATTGCCCAGTGAAAATCCAAATTGGCTGAGTGGTGTCAGGTATGAATCGAAAATGGGTTGCTTATGAAACCAGAGAGGTGAATATAGTTCAGGAGAAGCAATAAGAAGTCTGTTTTACTTTGATGACTGATTTAATGTTTTTATTGACTTAGATATATTACTTTCTCCCCCTGTAATCAGTGAATTCTTTTAGAAGTTTTGGTTATCACCACATTTCATGATAAATCACTTTTAAAATGCAGCATCTTTTTTTTTCTTTTCTCACCAGCCTTTATTTTATTGGCCGGTAAAAACAGTCCTGTTTTCCTAAATCTTTGAAGACCAAAGGCAAGATTTCATGGACAATATTTGCTGAAAAGTTCATTCTAATTGTATGAAAAGCAAATAAAGCAGAAAGAGAGAGAGTTTAACTTGCAAATGTGTTTCCTGTTGAACAACAGCTAATGGGGTTGGATTATTTGTTTTGTGTTTCATTCCAAATGACGAGAAAATAAATGTGGCTTAATTGTTTTAAAACAAAATATGCATCTGTAGTAAATGATGCCTATCTGAAAACTTACATGTAGCTCTATGGGAAAAACACTGTCCTTTAGAGCAGGGGTAGTCAACTTGTGGTCCTCCAGATGTTCATGGACTACAATTCCCATGAGCCCTGCCATCAAATGCTGGCATGGGATCATGGGAATTGTAGTCCATGAACATCTGGAGGACCACGGGTGTCATGATGCATGGCTACTCTCTCATAGGACACAAAACAACTGAGTCATTCTTCATAGGAAATAGTTCAAAATTGTCTATTATGTCCAAGAGGGGACATCTGGGGGCTTTCCGCACCGGGATCCTTGTAGCAAATTGTTTGCTGAACGAAAAATTGCCATTTAAAATAGTGCAATTCGTCATTATGCATACCTGACTTTGTAGTGGAATCCAGTTGCGTTTCTATCGTTTCCCACAAGCTTCCGGTCTCAGCAAAAATCGCTAGACAGGAAGTGCTATTGCCAAGCTCGTCTCGCCCCTGGCCGTCAAGCAGCCAATGGGCAGCCGTTAGCATACTCCCAAACAGCCCCTTTCCCTTTAAGAAAGGTTTAAAAAAAAAAAAAAAACACCCATTGCAACGAATATGTGTTGATTCGTTGCAACGGAGAGACCCATCAGCTGGCAGGTGTGTTTGAGCTGTCGTTTCATCGTTGCCACGCTCCCCCCAAGTGAAAAAAAAAATCCCCCCCCTCACGGGCCCGATTTTCGGCCGAAAACAGTGTAAAAAGTAAAGGGAAAATACATCAGCAAATGGGCTTGTCTGTTGTTTGTGCTTAGTGAATAAACAGCTCTGGGGAGGGACTGAAGCCGGGGAAGTCTCTAAACAGGCTTGCTGGTGGGTTAAACTTCGCTCGCTCGGAGAAAAAAAAATGGCGATCGCTTTGCCGGAAGATCAGAGGAGAGAGCCAGGGGGAGGGACTTTGTAGAAACCACAACAATGGTAACGCACAGAACTTTCCCGCTAGTTTTGCAGATTGGTTGCAGGAGTGTAGCGCTTTCCGGAGGGTGAATCCACTTTTGGGGATTTCCCTGAAAGCGCTACAAAGAAGCACTTTTTGCGGATCGGTTTCAGGTGTGTGGCAGATTGTCAACGACGTTGTGCATAATGGCAAATCAGTAGCGTTTTCAATTGGCAACCATTGTGCGATTTTGAAGGTGTGCGAAAAGCCCCCTGGAATCATAATGATAGAAGTCTATTGCAAATAATAACTGGCTTGATCAGTCTTACAGTGCATGTACACACACACCCCTTCCCCCACCAAAGCATAATTTCTCCACCATTAGTTATTCCCACAGCAGAAGGGTTTTTATCAAGGGGCAAACAGAAGAAAGCAAAATCTACATTTTTTCACTTGGTGCTCAAAAGATGGCCAGAACTAATTGCTACAGCCAAAACTTGCAGAATAAGAGATCACGAAGGACACTTTCTGCTTCCTAGGAACAGTGTTTGTGTATGGGCTGAGAGTTAGATAAAGAGAAACAGGGAGAGGGAAAAACAGGAAAACAGAGACTATTGTGCACAAACAGGTTTATATCAAAGTCAGTATGCTGACCTTTTTAAACAGTCATTTTTAAAAGATAGCATTTATGCATGTTCTCTGATAATGCATTGTTTTTTTTCTTCATATGATTTGTATTTGCAAGACTTACAGTGGGGGAGGGGGCTTCCTCCATTGTGCTGAATGCTCTTTGTCAGGCCATGGTCAGCTGCAATGTCACCTGAATTCCACTCTGGCACATACTGTTAGCAGGGCCTCAAGGGAATTGTAGTTCATAGACATGAAGACCTCAAGAAGAAATTTCCATGAGGGTAGACAGCCTTTTGAAAATACTACAACCTTTCTTCCTCAGAGGGATGCTGTTTCTCATAGAGAATAGATTGAAATGCCTCCGAGGGAATAAATTTCTGTTGGTGTAATGTTGTCAGAGCAGAGATGGGATAGTCTGCATTGAACAAGGGGCACCTCAAGCTCCCTTTGATGGACACAGGACCCATGGATGTTCATTATATGAAAACTGCTCTGAGCCTTCGGGGAGGGCGGTATATAAATATGAATGAATAAATAAATATAAATAAATAAATAAATAAATAACGAGTCATGAAAGGCAGGCAGTATCCATAGTGGTGAGGTCCAAGTAATTTAACTTGTTGCTTCCATAGCTCTTATTTTCCTCTGCCATATATAGTAGAGGCGATTGTCTCACAGCTGGAAAGCATCACAACAGCGTGAGCATTTTCTCCTTACTATCTAAACCCAGGTATCTCTGAGCTGCTAATTGTGCACTCCACCTTTTCTCATTATGAATCCTCCTTCTCCATTCCAAATGGTTCTGGAGACAAGGGAGGTCAGGTGGCTGATGGGATGCTGTCTGCTTCTGAGCCCTGAACATGAACAATTGGAGTGCAACTGTCTAATTGTGAACCATCACTTGGCAGGGTAGCAATGATGATGATGTTAGCCATTCAGTCATGTCTGACTCCTGGCGATCCTACAGCTCAACTCTCTCTATGACTTTTGATCTTGCACCACTTCTTTCAGTTGCCTAATGCTCTGGCCAGTGTCCATTTTGATTGTGTCTAACCATCATGTTCTTTATCAGCCTGGTTTCCTTTTAGCACTGATCAATCCTAGCATAATCACTTTCTCCAGTGAGTTGGACCACATAATATGTCCAAAGTAAATGAGCTGGAGTTTCATGATTGTGCCTTCCAGTGATATATTAGGCTTTATGCATTCTAGTACTTCCTTGATTGTGGCTTCTGCTGTCCATGGAATCGGCAGAAACTTTATCCAGCACCAGAGTTCAAATGAATCAATTCTCCTTTAGCCTCCTACAAAAGGCTGTCTGTAACTGACTGTGAACTAAGGGCTCTTTCTTCCCCAGAGCCTTCTGCCTCTTCCTGGTTAGCTGTAGTTGGCTGATACATGACAGGGACCTTCTGTTACCTTGACTTCATTATGTAATAAAGCTGTAGCGTTGTTTATTTATTATTTACTAATCCGACTTATAGCCCACCACTCCCACAAGGCTCGTGGCAGGTCACAACAATTATCCCAACATTGGTGTCACATCTTATTCCAGCAAGTCAACTAAAAATAACACACAGCCCTTGTCATTACTGGGCAAGAGAGAAAGAGACAGAGAGAGAGGGGGGGAGAGAAAGCTAGATTTAACAAGGGATATTTAAATTCACCCATTGATTTAAGTGACACCTTTAAGACAAAGTGTTTAATTCACTGTAATTAAAGTACAAACACTTTCCTATGTCACCAGTAATGAGGTACAGGATAGACATACAAGTGTGAGCCATCCATTGTTGAATCATGGTCTGTGTTTTAGAAATGTGCATTATTTATCTTAGCTTTGAGGTAGAAGCTAGATTACTAAATTCCCCATGCTTGTAATTTCCAGGCAGACCCTAGGATTAGGGATTTGCTTGTTTAAAAAAAAATTAACACATTTGTTTAAAAGGTGTAGAGCCTATATAACTCATTCCTGTCAGGGTAAAATGGAGGAGAGGAGAATGAGGTATCCTGCTTTGGTTCTCCCTTGTGGCGAAAGGGTAAACATGAAGTAAATAAATAATAAACATTGCTGAATATGGAGGGGCCGATAAAAGATTCATTGGTTGGTTGATGGGAAGGAGAAAAGAAACAGGAACAGTTGATCTACTGTGGAGATAAGAAATACAAGGGGGAAGGGACAGCTCTGTGAAAAGTTTTCCAAGACACACACAGGCAAAAGGAAGGAAAGGGGGAAAGCTGAAGATATGGGAATAAATCAGTGGTTCCCAACCTGGGGGTTACGACCCCATTGGGGGTCATTCAACCCTATTCCAAGGGGTCGCCATGGATGCGAGGGTTGCACACTCCGGTGCACTTGGGCAATCATGGAAGCCCGAGGTGGCCAGAGCTGTGGTGCAGAGGGAAGGGGCAGCACCAGTGTTCCAGCCAGCACCTGCATGCTGGTGCAGAGCTGGTGCACCTGCATGTGAGCACCGGCTGATGCGCCAGCACTACCCCTCCGTGCTGGCTGCCTTGGGCTTCCATGATTGCCAGCATGCCAGAGTGCATAACCCTATGACCCCCTTTGGGTTGCCGAGGCTGCTGCTGCCGCCACCACAATGTGGTGGCGGCGGCCTCGGCGACCCAAAGGGGGTTGCACCATCAGGTAGGTTGAGAACCACTGGAGTAAATAAAGGTAGGTTGGCTGACAAGCAGGAAGGAGAGAAGGAACCAGGAAAGGGGAAGAGGTTATGGGAGCTTGCAGGGAAGGGAAAGAAGCAATCAGGCACTTATAGGAGAGGAAAACTGACAGACACACACACACCGCAACTCCTTGCGGTCTGTATTCTTCTACAATACAAATAGTTTATTCACCATATATATGTTTTGTTTTTAAAAATATGGATTTTTAAAATTTAGAATATTTATATGACACCTCTTCAAGGTGCTGGAGGCAGCTTGCAATTAAAACAGCATAACAATACAACAAATTTCTCAGGTGAGTCCCAGCTTCCATGTCAGTCATGTGTTGGCTTGGGGGAATCTTGCATTCAACGTATTGTCTAATCAGCCCACAGTGTTTTTAGAAGCCTTCAAATGTCAAGTGCAAGGGGCTTATGCAGATTAGAAGAAAGGCAACTAGAGAGTTCTCCAGTTTGGCAGTTGGCTTATATCTAAATGTACCGAGGAGCAACATTTTAAATATTGGGGAAGGAAGAAAATGCATTGGATATAAACAGCATAAAAGCTATCCATAAGACAGAACCAGGTTGTTTGTGAGGGGTGGGGAATGGTGAGATGAAACACCTAACTACAATTCTGTTTCTTTGTTTTAAATAGTGTTTTGGTATGACACCTAAAAAGAAGGTTGTGGTACAAAAGAGCATCGCCACATTAAACTCTATACTGGTGAACCCTTCACTACTTCTATGATGTGTGAATAAGGAATTAAATTACTTCACTCACACTGTAATACACTTGCCTCCCCTCCAATGTTATGGAAGGAACAGAAGCAAATGATACATGGATACAGCACTTATATTTGGCAAGAAGAATATGTCAAATGGCTCAGCATGTCTTTTATGGCCTCTGCTGGAAGTATGCCAAAGACTTGCAAAAGCAGAGGACAACATTCAGCTAACTTTGGATCAGTTTGTAGCCCTTCTAGGTATATCTGTCCTGATTGATTTCTGCCTGGAATCGTTACCAATGGCCTTAAAGCTCTTGTATTGTGTATGTCCAACAGTGTAGACCACACATTGTCAACCTTTTTTTGGCCATGATTCTTTTAGGAGATCTTCTCAGGTTCTAGGATCCCCTGCAGAAGGCTGACAGCTTACAAAATGAGCTAGGCAAAGAAAGGCCTAAGCCAGTTGGGTGTAGTGGTTAGGAGTGCGGACTTCTAATCTGGCGAGCTGGGTTCGATTCCGCTCTCCCCCACATGCAGCCAGCTGGGTGACCTTGGGCTAGCCAAGGTGCTGATAAAGCTGTTCTGACTGAGCAGTGATGTCAGGGCTCTCTCAGCCTCACCTACCTCGCAGGGTGTCTGTTGTGGGGAGAGGAAAGGGAAGGTGAATGTAAGCCTCAAACTCCTTCTGGTAGAGAAAAGCGGCATATAAGAACAAATTCTTCTTCTTCTAAGGGTGAACTAACTAAACTCGACATACTTTGTCTTATATATTCATGAGAGACAGATTCCTCGAACATTCAACCAATAGAATCACGTGCTCATTTTTTTCTTGAATGCATTGATTCAAGCACATACAAAGGAATTGATTACATTATTTCTTTTTCTTTCCCTTGATGAAAGACAAACTTTTGCGCAATTATTGACATCATATGTGACAAAAATTAGATTTCATTGATTCAGTTACCAGGGCCCCCATTAAACCTCTGGGCTCCCCTTCTCACATTTTTCGGTATGTGGCCCCCTTCATATATGCCAAGCCCCCCCCCCAGAGGACCATATACCCCCCACTGAAAATGACTGCTGTAGACTTCTTAGATGGAGAGTGCCCTGGGAGCCATATATCAACCATTCCAAGCTTGTTAAAGGAAGAACAGGGCAGAAGTATAAGGAGCAAAATCCAAGCCTCCCCTGGAATATCAATAATCGTATAAGAAAAGGAGGGTGATATTTACTTCTACTGGGCAGTCCTTCATATCCCAAGGATACTGTTGTGGGGCAAATACTGTATTGGGTAACCCCTGAAACTGGGGTGCATGCATGTTTTAGAGTGGTGGAGATTAACATTGGTAAGAGTGCCCAAAAGCCCTTATCCAACTCATAACAGTATTTTTTTCAAAATACTTTCAATTCAAGACTCTAAAAGGAAGACAAGTCTTGTCTGTAAGCTTAGAAAATGCAAGGAAGAAACAGGAATAGAGAAAAATATAATAGTGACTATATTATGAGAGCACAAATATGTTCTCCAGGGTTGTTTAAAACTCCAAACAGATGTGATTGCTTGAATATACCAAGGCTCAGTTCCTTAGATAAGAGAGAGAAATTCAAGGATTCAAAGTTAGTGATTTCTTTTTCTCAGGCTAGCCCTATAAAATTTTTGAACACTGTTGTATGCTGAGCCAAAGCTTAGCCATCACATCACTAAAAACCAGCTTCTGTATATATTCCACCGATATATATGAAATAAGTTGACATATTTCCTGTAAGGTTATGTGATCAATCAAACGCTATTGATTTGCCTTAACGCACGACGTCGTAGACAATCTGCAACACACCTGAAACCGATCAGCAAAAAGCGCTTCGTTGTAGCACTTTCAGGGGAATCCCAAAAAGTGGATTCACCCTCCGGAAAGCGCTACACTCTTGCAAACAATCTGTAACACTAGCGATAAAGACCTGTGTGTTACCATTGTTGCGGTTTCTTCAAAGTCCCTCCTCCTGAGCCTGTCCTCCAAACTTCCGGCGAAGCGATCGCCATTTTTTTTTCTCCGAGCGAGCGGGTATAAACGCACCAGCGAGCCTCTTTCTGTTTAGAGGCTTCCCTGGCTTCAGTCCTTTACCTTTAGTCACTAAGCACAAACCACATAAAAGCCCGTTTGCTGAAATAAAGTCCCTTTATTTTTTACACATTAATTCAGCCGAAAATCGGGCCCGTGAGAGGGGGGGGGAGATTTTTTTTTTATCACTCGAGGCAGCGTGGCAACGATCATACGATCAAACGACAGCTCACATTAGGCAGCTGGATGGGTCTCTCCGTTGCAACGAATCTACCTAGATTCGTTGCTATGGGTCTGTTTTTTTTTTTAAAAAAACCTTTCTTAAAGGGAAAGGGGCTGTTTGGGAGCATGCTAACAGCTGCCCATTGGCTGCTTGATGGCCAGGGGCGGGACGAGCTTAGCAATAGCGCTTCCTTTCTAGCGATTTCTGCCGAGACCGGAAGCTTGTGGGAAACGCTAAAAAACGCAACTGATTCCACTACAAAGGCAGGTATGCATAACGACGAATTCCACTATTTTAAATGGCGATTTTTCATTCCGCAAACAATTTGCAACAAAGATCCCCGTGCGTAAAGGCCCTTGATATTAACTGTCTTGTAGACCTTCTGTCCTTAAGGAAGGACTTCCTAAATCATACAATCCACTCATCTGTACCACATAGTGGCTCTTCTATATAATTGAGAAGAGCCACTATGGGTGCAGCGGTGTCCGGGCCCTGTCCAGGTGTTTGGACTTTACTTCCACTCCATGGGCCAATCGGGGCATGGCCATCAAAGCAGATCATACCCAGATTGGGCTGGCCCCTGAAGTGCCCACACACAAAGACCAGCCACAAGGCACACGCACTGCCTCATGGCCACATACTCCCCAGCCATCACCAAGCCCTGCCCAGCCCACTGCTCCACCCAGCCAGCAGCAGTGCCAGAGGCTGCAAGGTGATGCTGATGAGGCAGTGGAGTCTATGAGGTAGAGCAGGCTGCGAGGTGGATAGCTGGCGCAAGCTCTGAGGAGGTGAGGCGGTGGTGGCAAGGCAGAGGTAGAGCCTCTGATGCAGCAGGGGAGCCTGTGAGGCATTGAGGTGGCCGTGGTGAGGCACCAGAAGAGGCTGAGAGGTGCTGTTGGTGGCAACACCAAGGAGCATCAGCCTTAAGGCTGCCACACACTTGCCTCTGCACCTCAGCTGCCGAAGGTGAGAGAGGGGTAGGGAGGCCGCTGTGTACCTCACCAGAGTTGCCTCTCCCTGTGCCTGCCGCAAGTCTGTGGGTGTGTGTGGGCAATCCCTTTTGAGGAGGGGAAAGCTTTCACTTTATGCCTAAGCACCGGCTGACAAGGAGGTCACAGAAACGCCCCTTCTCACTTAAAATACTGCTGTGGCCAGCCTGGTGGCTGGAGGGAAGAGGCAGTCAAGCCATGTGTGTCTCTTCTCCCCCACTGCCTCAACATTTGAGGCCTACCGTGCAAGGTTGTTATGCAGATGAAACTGGATGCTGTTGTGGGTGTTCTTTTGCCTCCTGTTTCATCTGCACACCAACCCTGTGCATTAGGCCTCAAGTGTTTCATCTCCACCACAACCTGTGTGGGAGGCCTTCAAAGTTTCTTTTTCACAACACCCTTGTCCACTCCCCAAAGTAGCCTATTCTGCCTTTATAGTCTGGAGATGAGCTTTCATTCCAGGAGATCTCCAGGCCCCACGTGGAAGTTGGCTACCCCTAGGTTGGAAATATTCCTGGAGGTTTGGAGGTGGGGCCTCAAAACAGTACAATGCCTCAGAGTCCACCCTCCAAAGCAGCAATTTTCGTTTGCCAAACTGTCTAAAAGAAGAGAAAAAGAGTTGGTTCTTATATGCCACTTTTCTCTATCCAAAGGAGTCTCAAAGCGGCTTACAATTGCCTTCCTTTTCCTCTCCCCACAACAGACACCCTGTGAGGTGGGTGAAGCTGAGAGAGCCCTGATATTACTGCTCAGTCAGAACAGTTTTATCAGTGCTGTGGCAAGGCTAAGGTCACCCAGCTGGCTGCATGTGGGGGAATGTAGAATTGAACCTGGCTCGCCAGATTAGAAGTCCACACTCCTAACCAGTACACTAAACTGGCTCTCTAGAAATTAGCAGTGATAGTAGAGATGATGGTAGAGACTTGCAGGCTGAGATTGGGGTGGAATAGCACAGGCGTGTCCTACCTAGGCTCTTGGATCTGGCCAGCCCTTACCAGCAACAGTTCATATTTTTATTTTTTTGGTGCAAACAGACAGAATAGCAAGGAAAGTGCAGGAACATCTAAACAGCAACTTACAGTGACTGCAACAATGTGGCTTTCAAGACAAATGAGAAGCAGAAATGGTTTGCCATTGCCATCCTCTGCAGAGTTCTCTTTGTTGACCTTCCTTCCAAATACCGCTTAGCTTCCAAGATTTGGTGACATTGGGCTATAGCATGCTGCCTTCCCTCCCTCTTACCTCTCAACAGATGCTAATTTTCTGCCCCTAAGCATTTCTCCTTTGCTGTACCCATGAAAATGTTCATTGTACCTGGGCATCCTGTGTTCCTTCTTTGTAATGCCCCTCTCATGTTCTGGCTGGGATATAAGGATTCAGAGATCTTTGTGCCAGCTTGTATTAGCTATCGGGAATGTTGACGCTCAAAAAGGTATACCCTGTCATGATGGAAGTTCATAGTCTGTGCTTGCACTTGAAAGCTCACACCTTAAATAAATCTTTGTTGGTTTTAAAGGTGCTACTGGACTCTGATTTTATTGTCCTGAATATCATGTTGGTCTTTGTTTATTGCAGAATTTTGGTTATCCTGGATGCTATTAAAATTAGTTCCTCTTTGACCGTTTACGCACTGGAATCTTCACTGCCTCAGCTCCTGTGCAGGAGCACAGATCAGGGGTTGATGAGGTGCACCAGGCCAAATGCTCCCCTATGTGGGTGCAGAAAGAGGTGGGGCAGCCTGCCACAACTAAAACTCCAGCCTGCAGCCCGGCATGAAACCTCCAGTGCATAAATGGTCTATCATAAGCACCTAACATAGTTACAGGGAGGATAATAATGTCTTTTTGGAGTGGCACTTTCTTTGCAAGGTTGCCATAGTTAAGTGCACTGAGAATCACTCAGCTTCATGCTTTGAGTTTTGGCACGCTTGGCAAAACCACTGGCCACCGCTGAGCTAGGAACCATCACATTTTATAGATGGCATGAAAACAACAGTTTTGCCTGTAAGTACTTAAATGTTTATTTGACTAATTGGCTGAGATGTTTAATGGCTGGCTTAATAGTCTAGCTTTTTTTATTATTCATTACGGAAGAAGCTCAAGCAGGCTTCTTCTTTTACATTAGCAAAAATGTGCTTTATTTCTCCCTTGGCAATTACACTTGAGTTCATTTTGGTCTGCTTGTTTAGGAATTTAAATACCACTATTATTCTCATTACTTAAGCAAATTTAATAACTGATAATCTTGTGATTATTCAGAAATTTAAAATGTTGATGACGAAGAAGAAGCAGAGAGGTCTTTTATAGTTATCAGGGCTCATCTGGTTTGAACACATTGGATCTTGGTAGTAATGGGAAGGAACTGTACTTATCAACAAGACTTGCTGGATACTTTATGTAAAGCAGTTTTTAAGCTGTATGATTTCCCACAGTAAATTTAGCTTAAGTACTCTAACGTTACTGGAGGGGTGAAGAAGGAGATGTAAAAAAGATACTCTACTATATTGTGAAAAGGTAGAACAAGATATGGTACAGCATAAGTTCAAGACCGGCACCTTCAGAAACTTACACAGCAAGTGCTGTCAAGTAGATGCACAAAAAGGTGGTGCCACCTTTTTCACATTTTAAAAAGGAGCTTACAGGGTAGTGATGCTACCCATCTAGGTTTTATAGCCAAAACACTGTTCAACCAGAAAAAAATAGCAATATAGCAAAAAAAAAGTTATTGCTGTTCAATATTAATTAAAAACAAATGATGTTTAGTTGTAGCATCTATATATTTGCACACATCTAATGTTATCCCAAAATCCAGATCCATCAACAGAGTTATCAAATGACAGAACAACAAACAGACTTCTTATTCCAATGAAGATCCAGAAATTTCCTTCTTAGATGTAAATAGATTACACAAAAAAGAAGAAATTCTCAGTTTCTACCAAAGATCTATCATAGATAAACTTTAGACCCCCTTCTTTGCCTGTAAATCATCCATGTAAGACAGTGAGTAGAAGTGAATTCATTCTTGCCAGAAAAGAATCTCCGATTTTCTTCCACCAGATTCAGATTCAAACTTTATTACAGTGTTTCAGACCAAGTTATATGAAGTTAATACATAAAAGACCAAAAGAATCTGGTCATTTAATATAATGCAATTTAAAACAGATCATAAAATAGAACTTAAAATTATGCTACTTTGGAGCATTGGATTTTTATGGCAGCGGCACAAAACTTAGCCAGCTGAGTTGTCACCTGGGGGGACTCATCACTAAACAGCCTCTTTGCTCGATCTACATCATGATGTTCTGGCGACTTTTTAAGGAGTGTTTCAGGGCAGTGGAACAGTATATGCTCTCTTGTATCGATTTTGCCACTCCCACAAAAACATTGTCTTAATGTAAGGGGAATGTTCTTATAACAACCCTCTACAAGAGCTGAAAGCAAGACGGAGCATCTTGCAAGGGTAAATTCCCTTCTTTGTTTACTTATTACCAGCTGAGACAGATAAGTGGCAGGGGCCAGAACATATCTTGTTTTAACTGGGGCCAAAAAAATTGGAGCTTTACTCAGGTCCACTTGATATTGATTGTCTTGTATCTGTGGCTTAACTAATGATGCAACTTGATCATTTGGATAATTTGGATAATAAGTGTATGGAGAAGCCCAGACTTTGGATTCCTATGTGAACAGCCTTAGTCCAAGATGATTGGAAATTGTCATTCAAGGTTAAAGAAACGATACCCTGTGGGTTATGTATTAATTTCAGTCACATTCCTATTGCTGGCGATGGCAAAAAGAACGAGTTCCTAGGTATAAAACCTCATTTTTGTATTTTACTACCTCGGTAAACTTATTTCTGAATTGTTTTTTTTCCAGGGATACAAAGTCTTCAACCCACTACCTAATGTTTATATTTTATATACCTTATATTTTATATTTTAAGTCATATCATTTGGGTCTATTAGTATCAAAGCTCCATAAAGCTATCTTATAAATGGGGTAATTTAGAAGATAGTTACCTTTATGGACCTTTGATACCTTTATGGACATTTCCAATGCGCCAGCTTGGAAATTTCTTTCTGTTTATTCATCTTTGGTTGACGGGTCATCTCTGCTTGCACATTCCTATTGCTGACAGGCAGATTTTGTCTTGGACCATTAACATTCCTGTTTCCAGATACACCATGGAGTTGGTTACACAGCATGGAAGTTGGAGGAGTGCCCGAAGGAATTTAGGCTGGACCCTTTCAAGCTTGATAGTATCTGATATCGGAGCACTCAAAAATGCACCATAAGTGAGTTGGGCTAGAGATTTAGCAGAGTATAGTTTCAAGGTTGCTGGTATAAAGAATCTGCCCATTGTTCAATAGAATCTCAATATATTATTTGCTGATCTTTGCCCTAGTTCTGATGTATATGAATAATGGATGCTCTTTGCTTCAGAGGCTTGAATATATACACCTAAATATTTAAATTGGGTTACTTGTTCAATTTTGTGCCTATTTAGCATCCATGTTCTAGATTTTGGACGTTTGTCAAATGCCATGGCCTTGGTCTTCTGATAATTATTTTCAAAGTGTTCTTTTTCACAATGTTGGGCAAGTTTTTTGAACATCCCTATGGGGGTTCTTGAAAGAAGAACTACATCATTGGCATGAAGCAGTATAGGGATTGGGCAACCAGCTAATATTGGTGGATGCAAGTCTGAAATTTTCTTCCACCACTATGTGGTTACTAACAAAACTATAAGCACCAGTCTACCTTTTATACCCTGTTTTTCACTACCTGAAGGAGTCTCAAAGCAGCTTATGATTTCCTTCCCTTCCTTTCCCCACAACAGGCACCTTTTGAGATAGGTGATGCTGAGAGAGCTCTGACAGGACTGTGATTAGCCCAACATCACCCAATTCGCTACAGGTGAAGTAGTGGAGAATCAAACCTGGCTTGCCATATTAGCCACTACATCAAGCTGGTTTTTAAAGCCAGAAGAGAGTCCTCATCCAAACCAAATGAGTTCAGTTTATCTATGAGGAGGAGAAGCTATCTGGGTTTAAAATAATCTAATAGTGATAGAGAAGCTCACCATTATGACATCCCTTCTGTCTATAAGTCTCTTCCTGCATACTTTTCTTATATTAAATAATCCAGTGCTCATACACTGCTTTATGCAAGCGTGATTAAACCTTTTACCAACTGCTTGAACAAGGGAATAGTTCAACAACATCCCCTATGCCAAATGACTCTGCTCCTGCCAACTCAGTCAAGCTGAGTCAACAGCCCATGTGCTACTTCATTGCCCTCAATATTCTTTGGAGTGGGAGTTATACCTTACCCCACTACTAGGAAGGAGACCTTTTCACCCTGAAATGAAATTGATACATCATCTTCTTGAGCATAAGGTCCCTGAGTTCTCCGCTGCTGTAGCACTCTTTATCTGCAAAGTTTTTTTTTTAAATATTTAAGACTTTTATCATTTTCTGGAATATATATATTTCTTTTTGTCCCTGTATTGTTATTATTTATGCCATTAAAGGTGTGTGTTTGTTTGGTTGTTTGTTAAAGTGAGGAAGAAAGGCATTTTTTTTCTGGGAGTACTGCAATAGTTGGTTTTCAACCAAAGGATTCTGAAACTGTTGGGGAGTTAGTTCTGACTATGCATATAAGAATACCCAAGATTTGGTTGAATTGGGCGCAGGGGACCAGTTCTACAGGCCCTCTAACAAAGTGGCTCCAGCAATCATACTTGCAAGTCAAGACAGGGCTACCCAGATCAAAGGAGGGAGCAAGGAAGAGCAGCAGCTATCTGTACCTTCTCTCCAAAGGTGATTGGCTGAGAGCACAATGTGTATCTTCCTTGCAAGAGAGACTGGGAGAAATGCCATTGCCTGGGAAGTTAGTTGACGAAGAGAAGAGCTGTTTTTTTTGTACCCCACTTTTTACTACCTGAACGAGTCTACAAGTGGCTAACAATCACCTACCCTTCCTCTCCCTACATCAGACATCCTGTGAGGTAGGTGAGTCTGAGAGATCTCTGAGAGAACTTTATCTGGCCTGAGGTCACCCAGCTATCTGCATGTGGAAGAGTAGGAAATCCAGACCAGTTTTCCATATTAGAGGCAGCCACTCTTAACCACTACACCAAGCTGGCTCTCACCAGTTGAGTTGAAGGGAAACACAAATACATGCTGCATTGCTACTAAGCACCCAAACTTTGGGGTAAATGGATTGTTCAGGGGAGAGAATTTCATAATTCCCAAGAATCCTGGAGATGTATTCTGATTCCAGGAAATAATTACATCAACCTGAACCTGTGATTTTCATGTATATCTTGGTTGAGGAATTTCATTATTTGTGATTTTGGGATTTGGAAGGCAAAATAACCTCCTTTTGTCATTCTGCAGACCTATTCAACATTTATCAAGCTCAAGAACATCAAAACATGCTCTATAAAATGGAAAGGGATGGTTGAAGGCTTTGATTACCACCATCCAGTTAAGTTTTTAAGTTCTACCAGGGTATATTCAGTACTCAACTTCAAGGAAAAAATCATCTATGCCTGTGTTAACTTTCACTCCTGCATTTGGAGCAAGGCATTTTCTGTATCCAAGGAGACTGGTGAGTGTGTTTATGTTCTAAAGGGGAGATATTCAACAACAGATATAGAAATTTAAATCCTAGCAGAATGGGCTGTAGTCTGTATTTTATATTATCCCTTAAATGAAATGACCAGCCATTGGTACTGTTTTGAGGTCACTGTGGCTGAGGGGGAGAGTGACTCAGCAGATCTGCACTTCAAAGGGATCAGCACAGGATAGGCAGGGCCATGCTGGAGAGTGGGGAGGTGGGATTCTCCAAGCAGCACCTGCTGTGCCATGTCCATGCTGTCTGCTGCAATCAGTGTTGCTAGCATAAGCAAGCAAGAGACATGTTCACAGTGGAGAGCCAGCATGGTGTAGTAGTTAAGAGTGCCAGACTCTAATCTGGAGAACCAGGTTTGATCCCACACTCCTCCACATGAGCCAGTCACAATTCTCTTAAGGGGGTTCTCACAGAGCAGTTCTTTTAGCGTTCTCTCAGCCTCATAGGATGTCTGTTGTGGAGAGAGGAAGAGAAAGGTGTCTGTAAACCGATCTGGGACTCCTTCAGGCAGCGAAGAGGGGTATAGAAAACCAGCACTTCTTTTCTTCTCTCTTCAAGATCCCACTGGATGAAACATGAGAAATTAGGCTTGTCAAACCCAGTTCAAGAAATTCCTGGAGATTTAGGGGCTGTGCCTGTGGAAGCAACACTGGGGAAGGGAGATAACCAGGGAAATAATGTGTCATAGCATCCACCTTCACCAGCGTGAACAAATCCTATAATTTGATGAGTCTATTGTTTGAATGTCATGGTCTTCTAATCTTTGTGTTATCACCTTTAGGACTGTACACTTATCATAACTGGCTAGCATCATGTCTGGTCTTAAGCAGCAAAGTTTACAAGACATTAATTCATTAAAGCCCTTAAAAGAGTAAGAATCTCCTAACAAATTAGAAAGTAAGGAATGAGAGTGCCGGTGGAAACAGATTTTTAACCAATATTTAAATGTGCAAAACCAAGATCTGGTTTCCAGGGTCTGTTGACCAAGTTGAGTTATAAGCATATGGTTTGCAACACAGCTTGGGACATCCAACAACTGCCTTTAAAAGGCAAATGGATGGTTTTGTAGTTCTCATGCTGAGGCAGATGGGCTCTCCGGTCCCTCACTCCCTAGCAGGAAATGACAGCAGTGGACATTTGAATTTGTAATGCTATCTGCTCCTAATTAGACAGCAGGAGGCTCCAGATAAATGCAAGATGCTTCTGCTGCTAAGTAGCCACACTCCTGTTTTAATGAATAGAGTTGCAACTGTCTTAGAACAAGCAATAAGAACACAGACATTTTATATGTTTAATATTGCACATCTCTGGCTCCTGCATTAGTAATTCATTCTGTGTTATATGCCAATAAAGGTCTTGTTGCTGTTGTTGATTTGTAATGCCTTTTGACTGCCCTTTCAAGTTGGGAGGCAGAGGGAACTATGATCTATAGGTTGAATCCAGGGTTGCCATGTTTCCCTTGGTGGAGGAATGTGGGGATACTGTTGACAGATCCAGGTTGGGAAACCCCTGGGAATTTAGGGATGGAGCCTGGAGAGGACACGGACTTCAGTCAGGTATGGTGCCAAGTCCACCCTTTTTTTAAGAAAGCACTCACAAGGATAAAGGTAAAGGTAAAGGTATCCCCTGTGCAAGCACCGAGTCATGTCTGACCCTTGGGGTGACGCCCTCTAGCGTTTTCATGGCAGACTCAATATGGGGTGGTTTGCCAGTGCCTTCCCCAGTCATTACTCACAAGGATAACTCACCCCAAAAGGCCCCTCCCAAATGGCAATAAAGCCAAGACAGGAGGAATTTACTGATCTTGTTGAACTGATCAATGTTCTCTTTTTCACCACCATTTTTCCCACCTTCTAAAAAACTGTAACAATAAATATGTTTTTTTTTAAACTGCAGAAATAAAGAAAGCCTAGAAAGTCTTTAGAGCTGAACACAACACTGGCTTGTTTTCTGTATTTGAAAAAAAAAGTTTATTGTTGGTCTCTATGTTTTTTTGCAATATGTTCCTCATAGGCCTTTTTTGCCTGTCCTGTTACTGACTTGCATTTTACTATTTGCCAAAGCCTGTGCTCCCCTTTATTTACCTCCCTCGGACTAGTCTTCCATGGTTTAAAGGAATCCTTCTTAACCTTTACTGCTTCCATTACTTTGTTCATTAACCATGCTGGCCATTTTTATACCCATACTAGCCGTCAAGCCCATTGCATGCAAGAATGCAACGGGCACTAGCAGCGTGTGCAGTAAGAGGGGAAAGGCCGCGGCCGATGTACCTGAGGCGCTGGCGGCGCAGCAGTTGAGTGGGGAGCAGCGCTGGCAGCAGTGGAATGTCGCTGGAAGTGGTCGGGCAGATGGGGCAGCAGGCTCGCTGGCGGTTGGGCTGGCATGGCTGCTAGCGGGCAGGTCGAGCAGCGGTGAACGCATGGAGCTGTGGGAGCGCTCTCCTCGCCGGTCAGGAAGCGTCTGGTGGCGAGGCTGGCTGAGCGCCTCACGGCTGGCTTCTGAAGGCAGGTGCTCCAGGGGCCGGCCCAATCCAGGTGAGCCTGGCTTTGCCAGTCATACCCAGATTGGCACGTGCAGGCGGAATCGCAGGCCAGAGACCCAGAAGTGTCCCAGACAGTCCTCCGCCCATGCTGGCTTTTCCAAAATATTAGAGCCAGCAAATGGTTAGGATGAACCTTTCCTAGAATGCAGTATACATTTTATCTGAGTTCCCACTGTCATTCATGTTAGATCTACATAAGCTTAGGGACCTGGACAATGGACGTTCATTTCAGCTTTTTATTGTGTCCCCAACATGATGGTACAAAAAGCAACTGAACTAACACAGAACTGAAACAGAACTAGAGAAACCCATCAACAACCGCTGCTTATATACAATGCAGCACAATAGATCTTCCCACTAGTGCGCACTGTTGGTCAGTTTCATCATAAACTGACTGGATTCGGCAGTCAGGATCAAGCTGCACATTGGTTGATTACAGTGCAGGGTTAAGATCCTGCCTCAGACCTCAATCTGGGTCCTCGGAAGAACTACAGACACAATACTTTTAAATAGTCTCCAAGCTTCTTGAAGGGATTTGACCTTCCTTACCTTTCCTTCCAGTTTCTTTTTCCCACCCCCTTCACATGAGAGAAATTACTCCTTCTAAAGATAAATATGCTTGAGTTGATCTTTTGGGGGGGGGGCAACTCCCTGTTTGCATAAATGATGGACTTAATAGCATTATAGTAATTGTTCCTAACTGGTGCTATCATGTTTACATGTCACTGGAACCCCTGGGGCAGAGGGAAGGAGAATCTGTATTTTTTTTCTAGACAGCCAGGTTAATGTAATATTTAAGAGCTGTCATCTCTAATCTAGAGAACTGGGATTGACTCCCCACTCCTCCTCCCCATGCAGCCAGCTGGGTGACCTTGAGCAAGTCCCAGTTCTCTCAGAACTCTCTCAACCTCACCTACTTCACAGGGTATCTGTTGTGGTGAAAGGAATAATAGAATCATAGAATCACAGAGTTGGAAGGGGCCATACAGGCCATCTAGTCCAAACTCCTGCTCAACGCAGGATTAGCCCTAAGCATCCTAAAGCATCCAAGAAAAGTGTGTATCCAACCTTTGCCTGAAGACTGCCAGTGAGGGGGAGCTCACCACCTCCTTAGGCAGCCTATTCCACTGCTGAACTACTCTGACTGTGAAATTTTTTCCCTGATATCTAGCCTATATCGTTGTACTTGAAGTTTAAACCTATTACTGCATGTCCTCTCCTCTGCAGCCAACAGAAACAGCATCCTGCCCTCCTCCAAATAACAACCTTTCAAATACTTAAAGAGGGCTATCATGTCCCCTCTCAACCTCCTTTTCTCCAGGCTGAACATTCCCAAGTCCCCCAACCTATCTTCATAGGGCTTAGTCCTTGGCCCCAGATCATCTTCGTCGCTCTCCTCTGTACCCTTTCAATCTTATCTACGTCCTTCTTGAAGTGAGGCCTCCAGAACTGCAGGAAGGGAAGGTGAATCTCCATTGGGTAGTAAAACATGGGGTACAAAAAAAATCCAGCTCTTCTTCTCTTCTTCTAGGCAGAAGTGTGCCAAACACCTGAAACCAAAGCACTTGACCAGAATGAAATGGAAGTGAAAAACTGTCCGTAGGTACTATGTGATGCTACCCATCTTTGATGAAAATGCTTCATCTGCACACAGCTTGATATCAACAAAGTGATGCAGTTCCAGGTGGAGATACTTTTATAAATACAGTAGTAATGTATCTCCAGAAAAACTAGACTTATCCCACCCGGCACTCTGAATTGTTCATGCATATTTCAGCAAAATTGTCCTGTTAAAAGCCAAGGTAGGATTTGGTCTCTGCCAATTAGAATGCCTACACTCAAACAGCACAGGCTGAGCAATTAACACTTCATTGGACACCTTATAAACGATTCCATATTCATCAAGATGCAATTATGGTTTTAGATTCTCTCCCAGCAGAGTAACTCATTACGAAAGCTTAAGCCAGGGGTAGTCAAACTGCGGCCCTCCAGATGTCCATGGACTACAATTCCCAGAAGCCCCTGCCAGCATTCGCTGGCAGGGGCTTCTGGGAATTGTAGTCCATGGACATCTGGAGGGCCACAGTTTGACTACCCCTGGCTTAAGCTCTTGTCTTAATTGCCTCGCAGGACATCTCAGTTGCTGAAGTTTGAAAATAATTTCCATTTTTGACCTGTTCAGCTGTTAACTTTTAGCCCTTTGAAAAAATGCAATTTTAGGGGGGGGGAGGCTTTCCAATGGGGTGCTAAGTGTTATAACTAACAAAGGCCAAAAGCGAAGAGAGCCAGGGATGCTAACAGGGCATCTGCAACAGTGTCGAAAAGAGAAAGTTCATATTTTTGGTGATAATTATTAAAGCTACAGTAGATTTGATTCTAAGGTTGTGGGTGATGGAAATCAGTAATGGGAAATTTTTGTACGTTGCCGAATTTATGCTTGGTTTTGTTTTACTGTACCGCTGCACTTGTGCTGATGAAATCATGAAACTCTGCACTTTTTCTGTAATAATTATAATCCTAATTTTCAGACTCTTCAAAAGGATGTTTCCCTCATTCAAAGCATGAGAACACAGAGAAAGTAAGACTATGGTTACTGTTACAAGCTCACTCCCATCCTATATCTGTTTGCTAGAAAGTCTGCATAGGGTTTGTGTCCATCAAAATGAGTGCATTTACTGCTCTCTCCAGGGTTCAATTTCACATTGAGAAACCCAATGCACATAGACTGCATGTAATTACAGATTTATCAATGAATGTGCAGAGATGTGGGGCTCCTAGAGTTACCATTCTGATTTCACATACCTTTTGTATGTGTCAGTTGTGTAGATTATTTCTGCAAAAAAGATGGTGTTGGACTCAGCTGGCGACAACGAGGACGAGGACGAGGACGATGATGATGATGATGATGATGATTATGATGATGATGATGATGATTTGTCAGCCAAGTTCTCTGCCCGCTTGGTTTTTGTTCATGCAGATGTCCCAATTCCCAGCATAGTCTTTTGAGGTGTTCAAAAAGAATTCTGCTTCCCTTTTTGACCAGAGGGAATATAATTGGATCCAACTTACTGAATGGATTTGTGGGCATTACAGTACGGATGGTCATATTTACTCTATAGTGATTTACTTTAGCATTAAAATATGGTCATTTTCCAGTTCACATTCCTGGGCTTTGGAATTATTTGCCTTCAGTTATGGAAATGATTTTAAATATTTTTTTATTTGAGGGAAGGAGGAGGAGAAGAAGAGGAGGAGGAAAAGGGGGGATAGGAGCAGCAGAGGAGGAGGAGAAAAAGAGGAGGAGGAGGAGAGGAGGAGGAGGAGGAAAAGGGGAAAGAGAAGCAATGATTGTGTATAGCATGAAGGCTGAGAGACACCATAGCCAGAAAAGGCAGTTGCCCTGCAGAGTAAATTACAGACTTACCACTTAACAACACATACTTCCTTGGCAGTCTTTAATGTTACAGCAGGTGCTAAACCTTATTTTTAGATAATTGTTTATTTTTAAAAGTATAGCATTTGCTTTGGAGAAGTCTCTATGCCACTTATTCTTAATGGGGGTCATATGACCCTTTGGTAGGAATATACAGATCACGGAGGGTCATTCAGAAGGGGAGGGCAAATGGAGATTATTTGTATTTTATTATGTAGCCCCTTCTTTCCATTTGGAATGGCTTCGGACAGACAATGGAGGAAAGGGATTTAATACCACCTACCCTGTTGGGATTGGGAGTGAAGGAAGCATGGCATATAAGAACCAACCTTCTTCTTCTTCTAGTCCAATCTTTTCAGGACTCAAAAGTTAAGTAGGGTTGGCACATCAATGGGAGACCACCTAGGAAGTCTCTGCAGAGGAAGGAGGTGTATATGAGTGGGCAGGGGTGTATTTTAACTGTTTCTTCTATGTGAGTCAGTGTTTGTCAAAGCCTACTTGAGTTGGTGGGAAAGGTGGTCTGTACAAATTCAGGAGATAAATGAATGGGGGGAGGGGATTTCAATGATAATGCTGTGTACTTGAGAACTCTTCATAGGGCTAAAGATTCAGAAATATTACATCCCCCCCCCCAGGCGCTTATTTAGAGAGAATGATTACGATCTGCAGGGAAGCTGTGTTGGAATATGCAAGATCCGCAGTCTGCATAATTGAACAGAATATGAAGAGTGGCCTACATTGGCAGAAATGCATGATTGGCATAGTTAGGTTAGGAACTTCCTGATTGGCTCATTTAGAGACTTCCTGTTCCTTTGATCATACTTCCTCTCTGCTTGCCTCAACAATAGAATGTTAGTCAGAGACAGACTGAGGGACTCTCTCCTCTCCTTCGAGACAAAGTTGTTGTTCTTTATAATAAAACTATTTTGTTCTTTGCAATGACTGGATGCAGCAGCTGATGCTTGAATAACTCCTTTATTTAAGATAGCTCTCCAACACATCCATCCAGTAACCAACAACAACAGAACTGGCAGCAACCCTTATATAGGCTGGGTTCCTTATCAAAGTACCCTCATTTGCAAAAATAAAGCCGATACAGAAGAAGAAGAGGAAGAAGAGGAAGAAGAAAGAAGAAGGCTCAAAATGCCTTAAAGTCACCTTCCCTTTCCTCTCCCCCACAACAGACACCCTGTGAGGTGGGTGAGGCTGAAAGAGCCCTGATATTCCTGCTTGGTCAGAACAGCTTTATCAGTGCTGTGGTGAGCCCAAGGTCACCCAGTTGGCTGGATGTAGGGGAGCGCAATATCAAACCTGGATCATCAGATTAGAAGTCCACACTCCTAACCACTACATCAATCTGGAAAATTGGCAAACCAGAGCCCCAAGCTCACCTGGTTTATGCCAGTGACAGTGATGCCAAGGGAGCCAAACCAATCAAGCCATGTGCAATGCCCTGGCACCACAATTAGTGAAATAGTCCCATCAAAGTCTCAGAACCACATCAAGAAGTTCCTGAGGCCCAGACCAGCACTCAATGTCTCTGGAAGTCTATCAGGTGTTCTGGGAAAGAATCAAGGGATGGCCGCCCTTTGTGCTGGATCTGTTGGCACACAGCCTCCAAAATGATTGGCCTCCATCTGACAGGAGATGCCATGGATCAGGACATGGATGACAATTTTCTTCTTTGGTTTTGCCCTCAAATTCTGGACCATCAAGATCTTATCTTCATTGGAGTCAACTGTGTCAGTGGCCAGCTCATGGGTGCCTCGGGAGTCTGGGCAACAATCTCCTGGTTTCGCATGCCCCAGTCAGGAACATTTATTGAGACACACATGCTCAATGTGGCCCCAACGACTGCAGGTATGGCACTGAACATCCCGGAAACAGCAGGAGGCTCTATCTTGCTGGCCTCCACAACTTGCACATAGTAATATCGCTGTGATTCGCCAACTCTCCAACACAACCATCCAGTAACCAACAACAACAGTACTGACAACAACCCTTACATAGACTGAGTTCCCTCCCAAAGTACCCTCAGGACTCCAAATGCACACGATAATATCTAGAATTCAAGTTCTAGATATTATCTAAAATATAGATAATATTCTAAATTCTAGAATATTAGAATATTCTGCATTATTATGGTTACTTTTGCCACCATAGGCACATGTAGCAGGGAGCTATAATCACTGTGGTGATTCTAAATGCTGATCTACTTCAAATAGACGAGTAGAATCAGCAGGAATAACACTGCCCAAATGAGAGTCTGATGATTATTTCTTTTTCTTCTTCTTTGAATTTGAAACCAATTTTTTCCTTCAGTGTTTTAAATATATCTTATCCAAGGCTTTTGACACTTCTAGAGTAGACTGCAGGGATTTCATTGTGATTTGATTCCCCTTTTTGCCCCATTAAAGTGGAACTCCATGATATGTTAGCCATAGGTCTGTATACATATTGTACTCATGCACAGCCAAATGTTCATATAGATAGAGCTGGAGGTCCTGACCCTGCCTGACTCAATATGCATAATCAGGGTAACTTCAGCCTGAAACTATGTCTGTATAAATTTCAGAACTTCTGCTGTGCCCAACAGAGCAAGCATGGTATATTGGTTAAGATTAGCAGACTCAAACCAAGTTTGATTCCCTGCTCCTCGTCCACATGCAGCCAGTTGGGTGACCTTGGGCCAGTTACAGTTCTCTGAACGTTCAATCTCACCTACCTCAAAAGATTTCTTCTTCTTCTTCATCATCATCATCTTCTTCTTCTAGCCCAATCTTACCCATCCCTCAGGCAAACAGATTCTCCCTTTCCTGCAAATATCAGTTCACTGACTCTGCCCCCACTGAGCTAAACCTAGAAGAAGAAAAAGAATTGGTTTTAATACCCCCCTACCTGAAGGCATCTCAAAGCACTTTACAATCACCTACGCTTCCACTTCCCACAACAGACACCCTGTGAGGCAGGTGGTGCTGAGAGAGCTCTGACAAGACTGCTCTATGAGAACAGCTCTATCAAGACTGTAACGGGCCCAAGGTCACCCAGCTGGCTGCATTTGGAGGAGCGGGGAATCAAATCTCACTTGCCAAGTTAGAAGCCACCACTCTTAGCCACTGTATAAAGTTAGATCTCACTATGTATATAAAATGGAGGGGAAACTATGTATACAAATTGGAGGGGAATTAAATACAACTAGTTTTATTTCTTGCTTGACTTCTGTGAACAAACTTCTCTGTGCACTAGATATTCTCTTCCATGGAGCATGCTTTCTCATGAAGAACTGACATGTAGAGCAGGGGTAGTCAACCTGTGGTCCTCCAGATGTCCATGGACTATAATTCCAATGAGCCTCTGCCAGCGTTTGCTGGCAGGGGCTCATGGGAATTGTAGTCCATGAACATCTGGAGGACCACAGGTTGACTACCCCTGATGTAGAGGATGGAGCAGAATTGTTTTGTTGCCCCAGAGGGAAAGACCGGAACGAATGGGTCAACATGAATTCAAAAGAACATTTGGTTAAACATGTGGAAGAAGTTTCTAAGTTAAAGTAGTTCTCTGGTGGAACAGGTTTCCTCGGGAGGTGTTGGATTATTCTTCTTTGGAAGTTTTTAAGCAGAGGCTAGATACCCATCTGACAGAAATGCTGATTCTGTGAACTTAGGCGGAAGGGTAGACAGAGGGGAATGTGCCAGTAGTTGGCTCTTGTGGCCCTTTCTTGCATGCCCAGGGAAATGCCAATTACTACTTCGGAATTGGGAAAGAAAAATTTTCCAGGCCAGACTTGCCAGGGATTCTGTTTTTTTTTGGGGGGGGGGCATCATCTGGGCATGGAATTATGCTCACAGTGAGCATAAAGTTTTGAATTTCCTGCATTCTGCAGGTGGGTGGACGATGACCCTGTAGGTCTCTCCCAGGTCTATGAATTGATAAAACATCCAATTGTGCAAGTCAAGTGGTTTTCAATGGGCCATTCAGAATGCAGAGAACCTGCATGGATGTTGTGGGATGGGGGTTGTCACTAGGGCTGCCAGCCTCCAGACAGGGTCTAGAGATCTCCCAGAATTCCAGCTGATCTCCAACCCACATAAATTAGTTCTCCTGGAGAAAATAGTTGCAATCCAAAATCTGACAAGCATATTAAAGCATTGAATCAACAGTCATTGATCCTGTGACAATTTAGAAAAAACAAACAGAGAAACAACTTAGGAAAGAATGGAATTAATTATTTTAAAAACTGTAATGAGCTGTTGTTTGCAGCTATCTTAGGCACCGTTTTTCTAAATGGGAACAATTCAACAGACTGTATGAGGTCCCTGCTCAGGCATCCCTTGGTGTAATAGAGGGGGGAAATGGGTCAGGTTAAGGGGGAGGGGGTGTAAAGACCACCCTGTGAAGAAGGCTAATAGCAACTGACCCACCAAGTGAACTTCATGGCTGAGGTGAAATTTGGGCCAAGTCATCTTGTTTGATGCTCTGCCTGTTACTCCACACTGATTCTCTAACATTCTTCACATTGTCTCTGTTGGAGAATGCACTTTCAATGTGCTGCAAAAGTACATTGAAAGCATATTAACCAGCATGGATTTCTGTTGAACTCCCATCTGAGATGTGGGCTGGACAAATGCCCCTGACCCTGCTGTCCCCATGTAAGCATTGAATATACACATTTGTAAGGCTAAAGTGCAGCTGTAACCTTTTCCTCCCTTCACTTCCAGCTTAGTGCTGAAATATGAAAGCCTTTCCAGAGAAGTTGATGATTAGGACAGAAAAAGGGCATGCTTACAATGAAGAAAGAGGACATTTTACATGTAGTCGTTTATGCCCAAGTCACTTGTGGTGATAGGCAGAGTAGTACATCTATTCAGCTGAAAATTAGGGGACTTTGTGGGGCACACAGTTTCTTGGCTGGCTTCAAGACACTGCTTTCTATATTTTATCCTTGCTAAAAAAAAGTTGTGTGCCTGAGTAAAACACAACAGAACACTACCCCAATAAGACCCTTTCAGATCTAGAATCATGGAGTTGGAAGGGGCCCTACAGGCTACCTAGTCCGTCCCCCTGCTCAATGCAGAATCAGCCTTAAGCAACCATGGGAAATATCTGTCCAGCCACTGCTTGAATATTGCCAGTGAGAAGGCACTCAGTGTTGTGTGTGCAAACGTTGACTTCTGTGTGATGGCATGCAAATAAAGGATTGAAAAGCAGCCAAGCGTTGATTATCTACAAACTTTAGAAATGGACCAAGAGTTGGGCTCCGTGACTTGGCGGTCTGCCCAAATTGTGCATAAGTTCAGTAGGTTCTAGTGTTTGCTGCTTGGTGTTTGTTGCTGGAGTCAGTGTGAATGAAGAGCTGTGCTTTTGAAGAAACCTGCATCTGTGTTTACCAAACCCCCAGACTTAACACTCACCACCTCCTACAAACGACTATCTCTACACTCTTCAACTTAAAACCAGGAAGGGGGGTGGAGCTACGCAACCTCCTACACCTGTATATAAAATGTTTGCTTAATCAAGGTAATATCTCCTGTCGCTAGCACTCATCACTTTCAATTTGACAGATGTTTTGCAAGCCGATATGCCTTGCTCTGCATGATTTCTAAATGCACAGCTAATGAATGCCGTTGGAAGCTAAACTGCATTAATTTATTACCATTTAAGCAGGTCATTATATCTATTAATTGTGTATCCCGCTTAATGCTGTCCTAATTTGCAAGGTGGTTGATAATTTCAGTAACGATTCTGTCAGTTATTTGCGTATAATTAAGCCACTGTGAGCTGAGGCTGGGGGCTGGGAAATATTTGCTAAGAAAACTGCAAAGTCATTTTGGCCTGCCAGGTAGTTTCTCTATCCTGGCATGGCTAGAGTAGACCAGGCAATGGGGAAGTGATAAAAGATCATGCAATGAGAATCAAGCCCTTTTCAATTGTAATGATCTTGGCATGCTACCCTCAAGCCTCCCAATACATGTGATGCCTTTTTGCAGGAATAGTGAATAAGAGTTGATTTTTATATCCCACTTTTCATTGCCCAAGGCAACTTACAATAACCTTCTCTTCTTCTTTCCAAGTCAGACACCCTGTGAGGCAGGTGGGGCTGAGAGAGCTCTGAGAGGACTGCTTGGTCAGAACAGCACTATCAGGACTGTGAGTAGCCCAAGATCACCCAGCTAGCTGCATGTGGAGGAGCAGGGAATCAAACCCGGCTCACCAAGATTAGAAGGCGGCGCTCTTAACCACCACACCAAGCTGGTTGGAGCAACATAAACTATGAAAATGACAACTGAACAAAGGGTAGTCAAGTAGGAATCAGGGTGTGGATTCACAGCCAGGCAACCTTTACTTACACAAATACCAACTAGGATGTTCAACGATTTCTTTTGGCTGATTAGGATTGCCAGGTTCCAGGGAAATGCTGATCTCCAGTTTGGGGTCAGAAGGCAAATTTTCTCCAGGCAAAATTGATCAGGGATTCTGTATAGGGAACATCATCTGGGCATGGGTTACTGTGGTGGGCAGGTAGTTGTCAATTTCCTGCATTCTTCAGGGGGTTGGACTAGATGACCCTGCAGGTCCCTTCCAACTTTATGATTCTTTGATTCTAGGTTCCCCCCACCATCCCCAGTAGAGGATGTGGAATAAGTTTGCCAGAATACAGATTGGGTAACTCCTGGTGATCTGGGGATGTATTTTATATGTACATCATCATATATAAAATACAATTGTTGAAATTAGATAGAATTTAGAATTAAAATTAATTTAAAATGGTTAACACAAACAGGATAAATACAAACACAACTGTGATGACTTATATTCAAAGCATTCTGTAAATGTTCTCACCTAGGCCAGGGTATGGTCTGGGTCTTCTTGCATAGATAAGTAAGTAGATGGATAGACAGACAGGGCCATTGAGGGATGAAAGTATGTCAAAGTTTATTAAGCTGGGAATGCATGCGGTGAACTATGCTTCATTTATCACCTGCCAAACTTTCTAGGCTGAACTGATCCAGCCACACTGATCCATTGCTTCTATGACTTCTCAGCTGGATTACTGCTGTGTGTTCTGTGTGGGGGCTGACCTTGAAGTCTGGGCCATTCCAGCTCATGCAGGGTGCAGCAGACAAACTCTTCATGCACAGGTTTTGTTTTTGCAATATGGATCCCACAAACAACATACAGATCTAGCGTACAGCTTGTGTGTTCTTCGGTTGTGTCCAGAATGTCGGATGAATGTGCACATACTTGGTCTCCATTGGTGCGTAGGATGAATGTTATGGAACTCAAAACTTCAAGAGTAGGCCTCTTTCTAACCCAGTCGAAGAGTACCTGGAATCTGAGAGCTGAGTTTTCTAGATAAAGTAGAACAAGCCCTTGAATATCTTGCTTATGTCCATGTCCGATTGATTTATTTATCACAATTTATTGTGCATCAGAGTGTTCCATTTCCAAGGGGTCTTCTCCTTAAGGTGAAGATCCTTAAAAGGCAACATGCAAGCAAACAACTTGACATATGAAGCCTGGAAGAACATGACTGTAATTATAAGAATAAGCCCCTTGGGATGAAATTGGACATCTGAGTTGACCTGCTTCAAGATTCTTTCTGTGTTTCCTGGAAATTGTAGCACTTGTCATGTCAATATACTTCTTCAGCATAGGCCCTTGATTAAATGATGTTTGCACTAAGAATTAGAGTAAAACCTTCATGTGCACCAGAAAATCACAAAGTATGAAAAGCTACATCAACATCTAAGAAGAGGTGGTTTTTCTACCCCACTTTTCACTACCCAAACGAATCTCAAAATGGCTTACAGTCATCTTCCCTTCCTCTCCTCACAACAGGCACCCTGTGAGGTAGGTGGGTCTGAGAAAGCTCTAAGAGCACTGGGACTGGCCCAAGGTCACCCAGCTGGCTAGGAATGGGGAATCAAACCCAGTTCTACAGACCAGAGTCTGCTACTGGCATCCCTATTCAGCTTGATGTAGTGGTTAAGAGTAAGGTAAAGGTAAAGGTATCCCCTGTGCAAGCATCGAGTCATGTCTGACCCTTGGGGTGATGCCCTCTAGCGTTTTCTTGGCAGATTCAATACAGGGTGGTTTGCCATTCCCTTCCCCAGTCATTACTGTTTTACCCCCCAGCAAACAGCTGGGTACTCATTTTACCAACCTCAGAAGGATGGAAGGCTGTGTGAACCTTGAGCCGTTTGCTGGGATCCAACATCCAGCCTCATGGTCAGAGCTTCAGACAGCATGTCGGCTATCTTACCACCCTGCGCCACAAGAGGCTCTTGTGGTTAAGAGTAGTGACCTCTAATCTTAAGAGCCAGGTTTGATCTTCCACTCCTCCACATACAGCCAACTGGGTGACCTTAGGCTACTCACAGTTGTGTAAGAGCTGTTGATTTTATACCCCACTTTTATCTACCCTAAGGAGTCTCCAGGTGGCTTACAATCACCTTCCCTTCCTCTCTTCACAACAGTTACCTTGTGAAGTAGGTGGGGCTGAGAGAGTTCTGAGAAAACTGTGACTGGCCCAAGGTCACCCAGCAGGCTTCATGTGGAAGAGTGGTTGTCCAGATCAGAGTCCACTGCTCTTCATTACTACAACACACTGGCTGATGCTCCACAAGTGCTTTTGTGTGCTGTTTGTTTTGGCTACCCACCTAGTTTTCATAACAGATGTGAAGAAGGCAACATCAGTAGTCAACATCAGGGGAAATCCTCAGCCTCTATGCCCTATTGTTGGCTGTCCAGAGGAACTGGTTGGGTGCTGAGTGAGGCAAGATGCTGAACTAGATAGACCATTTGTCTGATCCAGCAAGTCACTTCTTATGAAGCTCTTTACCTGAAACCTTGAAAACAAATTTAATCTCTCTTGTAATATAACCTTCATTCCAGCTCTGGCAAGCTGTCCTTATTTATAATTTGACTTACCTTCTTTTAACTGTGTCATAATTGCCATCCTCCTGAGCGAATGCCAGGGGATTCTTATGTTTTGAAGAGGTAACGCTTTAGAATGTAACGGAGCGGTGCTCACAAAAGCCCTTTCGGCCACTATTAATTCTAACTGTTCTCAAAAATCCCAAATGAATTATCTGTGGTTGCCTTTCCAGTGCCTACCGATCTCTTAAGTAAGCATTTCCTCAGATAAAGACAAGCTCTGGGATTTCTGAGCATAGCGACATAGTTTGTATTTGGCAAATAGTTTGAATTTGGTAAAAGAAAAATATGCATCTTGAATAATATTTCCTGCAGCATTGTGACAAAGGAAGATGCATAGGGGGCAATGTCTGGCATATCCACAGTCTGAACTGTGTTAACAATGAGCCAGCTTGGTTTAGTGGTTGAAAGCAGTGGCCTCTAATATGGTGAACTGGGTTTGATTTCCTCCTCCTCCACAAACAGACAGCTGGGTGACTTTGGGCTAGTCACAGTTCTGTTAGAGCAGTTCTATCAGAGCTCTCTCAGCTCTTCCTACCTCACAGGGTGTCTGTTGTGGGGAAAGGAAGGGAAGGCATTTGTAAGCCACTTCAGGTGGTGATAAGCAAGATACAAAAAACGCCCCTCTCCTTCTCCTTTTTAAAACCATAGAAAAAATTAGAGCTCAGCCCTCTACCTGAAAACCTTTCTCTTCCCTTGACCCTTCCACTGAAAACTGACCCTGGAAATGGTACGCCAGGGGCTAGTCTTGACACAAGAAGAGAGATATAGTTGGATAATAAATTCTGGTAAGAAGGTGCCAGGCTCTGTTTTGGAACTCCCAACATTCAAATGGTATCCATGGTTTCCTTAGCACCGTGAGATTCCAGACTGGTGTAATCAGCCAATGAGGCTGCACATGGGTGCAGCACATGTATAAATTATTGGCAATGTCATTAGGGTTTCTAACATCCATGTGAGGCCTGAAGCTATCCCAATATTAAAATTGATCTCTAGACAACAGACATCCATGTTTTTCTGGTGACAGTTTTGGAGGGCAAATTCTATGACATAGCATCCTATTGAGCTCCTTCCCCAAGCTACACCCCAAAACCTCCAGGAATTTCCTAAGTCAGTGTTGGCAACCCTTGTGGTGGGAGATGGGTTTTATATGTAGCCACCACTCCAAACCTTTCCAAATGTAAGGCTGATCCAAATGTAAGGTGGCCATATGTTCCGATTCTGGTGGGACCGTCCCAATTTTGAATGACTATTCCCACGCCCCACTGCATTTCCTTAAAATCCTGATTTTTAAATCCCCAAGACCCTCCAGCCTCCCCGCACTGGGAAGGAACAGGAGTGCTTGGTTTGTCTGTTGAAAAGCATTTAATGTGATTTCCACCACCATACAATCTCCAGCTCCGTTTACTCCTTCCGCTCCACCACCCTGTGCCTCTCTCCTCTCACCCTTTATCCTCCCCTGGTTTGCCCCGCCCTGTGTATTTAAGCCTCCCAATTCTGTTTTACTCCCTGCTCCACCCACTCTTGGGTGTGGTCCCCTGTCTTCCAGTCTTGTCCTCTTTTCCCTTCTAGGCAGCGGAGTCTACTGCCTGTCGAATGGGCACTTCCATGGGCTGTGCAGGGTGGGGTGTTTGGCTGCAGCTTCCCCCACCTGCTACCCAACTCATGAGCTATTTGGCTCAAATCCTCGTGTTCCTGCCACCGGCGCAGCCTCTGAGACCTCCGGTATTGTCATCTTCACCTCTCATCTCTCCCTGCTTGTCCTTCCCTTCCTCCTGCACTGCCCCTGGCTCCCCCTCTTTCCTGCCCCTGCTCTTGTCTGCCTTTCCCCCACTTTCCTGGATTTCCCCAAGTCCGAGTGGGAGGCCACAGGTTGCCATGCCTTCTGGGATGCCTCTGGCAGGATGCAGCTCACCGCAGTGGTTGCCAGGGATCATCTCTCAATGCTCCTCCATCGGACTGCCCCCTGGCTCTTCAGCCACACCCGTGTCGCTCGCCACCTGCTTGACTCCTGGCCCACGTCTCGTTGGGGTCTCTTTGGAAGGTTCCAATGTCCATGGCATAGCTCGGGCTTCTTCTCCCTCGCTCTCCCTCTCCCCCTCGCTTGTCCACATACCCTCCCACCTGCCTGCCTGCTTGGCCACCCTCCTGCGGGTGGCATATCCACAGTCCAAACTGTAATACTGAGAAGGCACCTTTTACTGTGTTAACAATGAGCCAGCTTGGTTGAGTGGTTAAAAGCAGTGGCCTCTAATATGGTGAGCTGGGTTTGATTTCCTCCTCCTCCACATGCAACCAGCTGGGTGAACTTGGGCCAGTCACAATTCTCTCAGAGCTGTTCTTACACAGTTCTCTTAGAGCTCTGTTAGCCCTTCCAACCTCACAGTTGTCTGTTGAGAGGAAGGGGCAAGGTGTTCGTTAGCCACTTTGGGACTCCTTCAGGAAGCGGAAAGTGAAGTATGAAAAATCAGCACTTTTTCATTTCTAACATTTCAGGAAATGTCCTTGTCTGTCCTATAGCCACACAGGGGACATAAAGTAAAATAAAACCAAAGAATGTTATGTATTTCCCAGGAAAGGGTTAAAGGCTCAAACAGGATGGGGGGGGGGGGGTTGCAATTATTTAGAAATGTAAATCACAGCTCCAACTAGGGTGTAACCATTAGAGGGGGGGGGCAACTCTGATGCAAGTCATAAACTAATTTTCAGTCTTCTTTTGAAAAGGAAAAAAAATCTGAAAGACTGGACTTTGGATGCTGAATCTCAGATTGCAGCTATCAGGGTGCTTGGAAATGAAGTCATAACCTGTCTCTAACGTTTTTTGCTCTGTTCTGAGACCCTTTGTATGTAACAACCTTAAAGGCACCTTTTTTCTGTTTTCTGTGGTGACATCTGTTATGCTGCTTCCCGGCTCTTGCTTTAGAATTCCTATTTGGATCCAAATAACAGGGTGGCTTTCTTATATTTGATAGGCTGACACAATGGTCAGTGGGTGGGGGTGTCTCTGAGGTAAAAGGGGATGTTTTACTCAAAATAAAATACTCATTTTTCCCTCTTAAATATAGAGTTTATTTAGAAATATAGCGGTTTTAGTAAAGGGGGTGAGAGTTCTTCACTCTTCTAGCTGTGCAGACCCACAGGGATAGATTCAAGTGGATTGGTCTGAATGTAGCACAACAAAATTTGAGTCCGCAAGCACCTTTAAGACCAACAAAGATTAATTCAAGGCATGAGCTTTTGTGTGCACGCACACTTCCTCAGACAATGGGACACAGATCATAAGAGTAAACATACAAAGAGAGAGTAAATTAGTACCAAATTAGTAAACAGCATCAAAAATTCAAATATGCAGTATGCTAATTCTTTGCTAGAGCCTCTTGTGGCGCAGAGTGGTAAGGCAGCCGTCTGAAAGCTTTGCCCATAAGGCTGGGAGTTCAATCCCAGCAGCCGGCTCAAGGTTGACTCAGCCTTCCATCTTTCCGAGGTCGGTAAAATGAGTACCCAGCTTGCTGGGGGGTAAACGGTCATGACTGGGGAAGGCACTGGCAAACCACCCCGTATTGAGTCTGCCATGAAAATGCTAGAGGGCGTCACCCCAAGGGTCAGACATGACTCGGTGCTTGCACAGGGGATACCTTTACCAGAGAGCCAGTTTGGTGTAGTGGTTAGGAGTGCGGACTTCTAATCTGGCATGCCAGGTTCGATTCTGCGCTCCCCCACATGCAACCAGCTGGGTGACCTTGGGCTCGCCACGGCACTGATAAAACTGTTCTGACCGGGCAGTGATATCAGGGCTCTCTCAGCCTCACCCACCCCACAGGGTGTCTGTTGTGGGGAGAGGAAAGGGAAGGCGACTGTAAGCCGCTTTGAGCCTCCTTCGGGTAGGGAAAAGCGGCATATAAGAACCAACTCTTCTTCTTCTTCTTCTTCTTCTTCTTCTTCTTTACCTAATTCTTTGCTGGAAAAGCAAAGCAGTCCTTTGGGTTCAGTTGTTGTTCACAAAAACATTGGTCCATCAAAAATGTAATGAGTAATTAATGGCAGATACTTTCCCAGTCGTGAAAGCATGTAATTAAAAGCGACTTCTTGTTAGCCCCATCCATCTCCACCCAAGCATGGAGGCAAACCCACAAGTGACAAGCCCTGCTGAGTTTGTTATTCTGTCCTGAGAGCAGAGAGATAGATTCTAAGTAGCATTACTTACGGACTTACATCACATAACAGTCTCATTGTCCCAAATAAATTAAAAAGAAGAGGGGATTGTAAGGAATGTGGATATAAAGAGAGCCAGTTTGGTGTAGTGGTTAGGAGTGCCGACTTCTAATCTGGCATGCCAGGTTCGATTCTGCGCTCCCCCACATGCAACCAGCTGGGTGACCTTGGCCTCGCCACGGCACTGATAAAACTGCTCTGACCGGGCAGTGATATCAGGGCTCTCTCAGCCTCACCCACCCCACAGGGTGTCTGTTGTGGGGAGAGGAATGGGAAGGCGACTGTAAGCCGCTTTGAGCCTCCTTCGGGTAGGGAAAAGCGGCATATAAGAACCAACTCTTCTTCTTCTTCTTCTTCTTCTAAAAGTGGATATAAGGGATGCAACTCATATATCCACATTCCTTACAATCCCCTCTTCTCTTTATTTTATGACTGATTATGCATGGGGCAGAAAGGCCGGGCTGGCAGTGGCAGGGCAGCAGGGCTAATCCCAATGTATTCATAATGTTGCCACCATCCTGGCCCGAATCAGGGACGGATGGCCCACAGCAAGGGAATGCCAGTAGAGGTTCAGTTGGGGCAGACTTTGCGTAACTATGGTATTCCTGCAGGGACACAAAATACCCTGTTCATCTTCACAATGCTGTGGAGCCGGATGGGGTATGTCTACATCCCCATGATCCTGCAGTAAGGTTACCCATGCCTCTCCCCCACCACCACCACCGCCTGCCCTGCCACCACTGTGAGGTGTGGCAGATCTTTCCTTCCCCAGAGTTGTGCATGTGCACGCACAACTCTGAGGCAGCTTGTGAGCGCTGGGGGATTTCATCCCCCATGCATACTTGGGAAGCAGCTGGAAATGCTGCCCCACCATTAGGAACTGGCAATGGCCTGGCACAGTGCATAATCGACACCGTGCTATCGTGCATAATCGGTCTATTTGGGATAATGATACATATGGCAGCATAGACTTCCCAGGCACATTTCATTAGTGAATGCAAACAACATTTTAAATTTGATATGAAGAAAAAGAAGAGTAATAACATTTCCCTTCCTGTCCCCCACAAGAGTAAAAGAGCTCTTTTCTGCAAGAACCCTCCTAAGCGAAATGTGACTAGTTCAAGGTCACCCAGCTGGCTGCACATGCAGGAGAGGGGAATGAAACCCCTCTCCTCCATGTTCTCTGGATTTGAGATATCATATCTTAACCACTACACCACAGCCAAGGCATGTATTGTTTACAAGCATTGAATTAAAAATAATAAAACTGGTAATTTCTAATGCTTTGGAGGGAATCATTAAAACATTTTAAAAGTATCATTACGTTGACAACTACCGTGCAAACATCTAATGGAAAGCTCTTGTCAAAATGTATTGGCACATACTTTCAAGTTAAACATTTATGCAGTGCTTCGGTGTATATGAAAACATGTGATTTTTGTCCAAATATTCCTATCAGTTACAGTGAGATTGATTTTTTTATGAATAATAATCTACTCTCCAAACTGACGAGCCTCTATTAAAATAGAATGCTATGGAGATTCAACCTGATATATGTTTCATTTATACGACATTTCATCCGGAGTGCGGAAAATTATTGGCTGTTGAAAATTCCTGGAATCAGAAACTGTTTCTTCTCTGTGCAGCATTGATAAAGAAAACATTTGTTTAATGAAAAAATAAATAGATTCTGAGCAAATCATCTCAGTTCATGAAGACTGTCAGGACAGAGTTCCCTAGTACAGGGGTAGTCAACCTGTGGTCCTCCAGATGTCCATGGACTACAATTCCCATGAGCCCCTGCCAGCAAATGCTGGCAGGGGCTCATGGGAACTGTAGTCTATGGACATCTGGAGGACCACAGGTTGACTGCCCCTGCCCTAGTACATTAGCACCTGCCCTTGTTAAGTGAGGGTATTGGGTTCAAATTGTCTACAAGTCAAAGTACAGTTAAAATGTAATCCTACATAAAGCTTCCAAATGACTAATCTCCGGGAGTGACCCTGAGTCCAGTTGAATTATGATAGGCCCCACGTTTCACAAAGTGTTCCTTTTGGGAGTAGTTTCATCCTGTCATGCAATGGAGCCTGATTTCAAGGCAACACACAGTGACAAATAGTCTGTTATAGTGAATATCAGTCAATAAAACTTTGAGGTGACAAGAGCTGGCTGTACCAGCACAGGGTGCTAAGCAGGAATGCAATTTTTTTGAATGCTTCTCAACATAAAAAGCTGCCTACATCATAACAACAAAAGTGTACATGTTGTCATTAGGGAGATATACAGTATTTGCTGGCATATAAGACTACTTTTCCCCCCTGAAAAACATGCCTCCAAGTGGGGGGGTCGTCCTATACGCCGGGTACACTTCAGTTGGGATAGACATAGCTGCCCATAGTACTGCAATGTAATGTAACAAACTCTATATTTTGAGTGGAAATGTTGGGGGGTCGTCCTATACGCCGGGTACACTTCAGTTGGGATAGACATAGCTGCCCATAGTACTGCAATGTAATGTAACAAACTCTATATTTTGAGTGGAAATGTTGGGGGGTCGTCTTATACGCCCAGTCGTCTTATACGCCGGCAAATACGGTAAATGTGACAGACACTCTCTCATCTAAGTCCAATATGGTACAGTCTGTTTCCCACCTCATTCTGCTGTATGTATAAACAAGGACTGGTTTCCCAATGCAATATATGTAGTATATCAGAGAAAAATATGGAGTGGACGCTAGTCCTGGAAAGCTCATGCTCAAATAACAAACTGTAAGGAGCGACAAAAGAGTCTTAAGGTTAGAGTTATTTTGAGATAGTTTGTTACCTGGATACTTAGTTCTCACCAGGGATCTTTATTGCCTGTCTGTGAACTGAGAGTTACTTCTACCACTTCAATGGCTTCCTTTTACTTGTTGTCAACACCAGTTTAGGGAATTCCCAAATATTTGGGGGTGGATCCTAGGGAGGGAAGAGTTTTCAGAGAGAGATAAATTTGTACAATTCACCCTCAAAATAAGGCATGCCCTCCAAGGGTGAGAAACATAAAGGTTAAGGATAAAACCAAATATGGAAAAATAGAAGCAATTTATTATTAGAGCTCAAAAATGTTTAAAAGCTTATCTGTTGGGCACACATAAAATGTCTCAGTATGTACATCACAAATGCCTAATGCATTTTGATCATACTGATCTTCATCAGAGGTCTATATACAGATACACACAGTTCTATATAACAAATTTTTTCAGTCTGCAAAGGTGGTGGGGGATTATTGAATCTGATTTGGCTGGTTCTGGCCCTGCAAAGTATTCACATTGGCCGAATTCTCAGCCAGCAAATATTTTCTATCCCCCCCCCCTCCCTGGTACTAGAAAATCCTGTGATGTGCTTCTCGCAAATATAATTCCAGGAGACATCCAGGCCTCATCTCGAGGTTGGCAATACTATATGTATATGAGCAGGTTTGGGATCATTGAAAACATAATGCAATATCAAAAATGTAATAAAATGCATTAAAACACGGTAAAAAGATCTATTAAGTGCCTTACCTCTTCCCAACCATCATTTCCAGTCATGAAGATTAATAATTGCAACGGTAAACAAATATACCAAACGGGGGGGGGGGGGAGGGGGTGTTGTAGAGGAGAGGGAAGTCTGCATGATTTTAAGCCACCAAGGCCTCATCAAAGTTGTTAAGAGAGTGCCATTTTGCAGCCCCTGTGGAACTTGGACAGCTCAGATCTCAACCAGCAACTCATTCCACCAGACTGGAGCCAAGGTGAAAAAAGCCCTGTTTCTGGTTGAGACCAGCTGGGTATTTGGGGGGGGGGCAAGGATTAATAGTGAGTTAGTTTTTGAAGAGTGTCATGTCCTTTAGGGAAGATACTGGGAAAGACAATCCCTCAGATACACATGCCCCAGACCACGTTGGGCCTTAAAGATCAATACAAAACCAGGATTGTTGACTGCATAGGGTCTTGAAGGTCAATGGGGAAGGTTGACATGACCATATATAGTCATATCACCTGATAAATGTTTAACATTTTTAAAAAATATACAGAATCAATTAACTCCCACCCATTTGGGGAATCCTTCCAGGGCTGCCAAGAAACCCTAGGTTCAAATGGGTAGCTGTGTTGGTCTGAAGTAGCACAATAAAATCAGTAGGACAATAACCCTAGGGTTACACAAAGCCCTGACTGAGAAATCCTAACAGACACATTCAAGTCAATTGACACTAGCAGTTTTCCTGTTTGATGCAGGCATCAGAGATCCTCAGGTAACTCTAGTACTTGTGGTTCAGGAAGAAAGGGAGGGAGAACTTTTGATCTCTCAAAATGAACTCTCAGGCCCCTTTTGGAATGTTCCCAAGTGTCACAGACCTTTTAAGTCTGGCCAGGGAACAGCCTTTAGGGCCTCTCTGAACTGTGAGCACATTTCGCAGTACACTCACCGATGGCTCTAGGGAGCACTTCAAAGACCTTTGGCTCTGCGTGCTGATCTTCCTTTACCCCGTGCATGCAGTTTCCATCGTTCCACTCCAAATGACAGCAGCATGGGTCCCTGGGTGGACCAGACCATGTCCTTGGGAACTGTTTTCCAGCATTTTCTGATTAGTCCCTTTAACATTTACTCTCTTTTTTTTCTGTGCTGTAAATCTCCGTTTGGGTAAAAGTGCAAAGATTGGCCAGTGTTTCAATTATACGAGATGTTTTGCTTGTAACAGAAAGAAGGAGTGGGGGGAGGGACACACTAGGTATTACTCCTACAAATGCAACCAGCTTCAAATTAACTTCTGTAAAAATGCTGAGATAAAAAGCATCCATTATGTTGCAGTTGTGAGCATTTGTGCTGAATCAGAAAACATATGCATGGGGTAATATTACAATAGTTGTAATTGGTTTTTCAATAATAAATGGAATTAGAAGTCCCAGTTCTATAGTATCCACGGTGTGTGTGCCTGCCTGCAGGCTTGTGTGTGAAGCAGCCCTGCACGAAGGGCAGAACAAGAGAGACTCCTGCTGGTACAACATTCTTTAGAGACTGGTGGAGAGTTCCTCCAGAGAGTTTGGTCATTTTCTCTGTTGGTCGGCTTTACACTTCACTTTTATTTGCATGACAGCACAGTTCATGCTTCTGTTTTCCAAGCACCGTTTGGATCCCCAAAATACAGTCATCCCATATAGCAGCAGAAATTTTGCAGTCTAATTTTTAGAGAGAGAGAGAGAGAGAGAGAGAGAGAGAGAGAGAGAGAGAGAGAGAGAGAGAGAGAAGGGAAGCAAAACTGAGGAAGAGACAGGATTAAAAGGTATGAAACCAAGAGGGTTAATGGCAATGGGCGTCTCGGACTTACCCGGGTCGCCTTTTGGCGGGAGGAGGGCTGGGAAGAAAAGCGACGACGCTGGCTGGCAAGCCGCCAGCGGGGCCGACGGGCTGCTTCGGCAGCAGGCGCGTGACTGGAGGCGGGGCTAAAAGCGTCCTTTTGAGACGCTGCCTGCCTTCTTCCCGCCTCTTCGCTGGCAGCGCGGGCAAGCTACCCACCCACCCTTCCCATTGTTTCATTGGTTGTTGTTTGATGTTTATATTTAGTCACGGCGATTTTAGGCACAAGTGAATGAACCTGTTCAGGGGAGCCGGTGTGTGATCGGCCTCCCCACAGTGAATGGGGCCTCCTTAAGGGGGTGGTGGTAACGAGCCAGGAGCAGGCCCAGCGGGGTTAGCTTGACTGGCTTGTTGGTGACCGGATGACTCGCAAGGTTACCAAGGAGGTTTGCGCCCTTTGGCCCTCTATCCGAGTCATCTCCCAAGTTAGGCAGGTCCACAGGTAAGACCCGTATTCCCGGCGGGGAAATTGATGGGCTCATTTGTGGGTCTGCAAGCGGGTATCACAGTCAGCGGACTGTTAGGCCAGGTTCATTTCCTTGTTGCCCCAACCCTCTGTTGGGTTGTTGAATAAAGGCTGTGGCCATTTAAATGCCAGAATACTGAGTCGCGTCTTCTTTCCTCACAATGGCCTCTTACCTGCCAATTGTTATCCCCACTTGAAAATGAGATTCATGGTGACTGAAATGAGCTGAAGACTATCACAAACTGTCTTCTGATATGATGCTCTTCAGTGGATGTCAAGATGGCAATGTTGAAATACACACAGAATGACGCAGAGACAAGGAAAAATGTGGAGTTCAATAAATTCTGTATGTTTCTGAAGAATTTGTTTCAACTACAGTAATAAAGCTTTATAGTTCGACTGGAAGTCAAAATTAAGCCGAGCAAGAAGATAAGTATCTTGTTTTCAGTATCTTTAATAGTAACTCTCAATCACAACCAAGACTAGTTAAAAACTAGTTTCGTTGGACTTCCTCAGTGGTATGTTAATTGTATGCGACCAAAATAAATGCAGGCAGAGTTCAAAGTCTCTTGAGTCACAGAAAAGAGGCTACTGTTAAAAATATTGATTCTTGCTCAGCTTAATAAAACTGTAGCTGAAATATAAGACTTTCGAGGATGTGACTGGATCCGGAGTAAATGTTCTGCTAATGGAAGGGGTGTAGTAACATCCACCCATTTTTTCTTCTTTAGGGTTTCCAGCACTGCTGGCATAGATGTTGGGAGATTTGGAGGGCAGTGTTTGGGGAAGGTGGAGTTGGGAGAGGAAATGATATTTCCAGGTGACATACTGTGAAGTTCCTCTAAGCTTTAAGATAAAGACCATAGAGATGTAGGGAAATTCCTAGAGCATCGATATAGAGCCATTCCTCTTACCCCACTCCTCAATTTCTCAAGGACAGAGATTTGAAGCTTATAACGGGTGCTTGATTACTGCAATTTGCTAAAAGGTAGGATGTCTTTGCTTGCTGCAGACCCTGTTTGCCTCTCATGCTGCTCCTTGGGGTCCTGTGTTCTCAGGGAGCAGCTTTTCATAAAGATCAGTGGGCTGCAGTGGGAGCAGCAGGAATAGTCTGTTCAGCAGACAGAAGAGGCTGGTATAAGCAAAAGACATTCGCTGGACCCAACTCACTTAAACTGTCTTATGTTCTGGATATGGGTTATGTCTACAGATGGCATACTCCTCTTTAGGAGTGCATTTGTGCATGAGCCCTCTGGGTAGCCAAAAGTTGGTGTCACATTCTATTCTGATGCCCTCCTAGAGTGTTGCAAATAAGCGGATGCGTTGGAAGCAAAGAGTGTGATTTTGCACACAACCACCCAATCAGCACTAGGCACTGGAATATGCAAGATCTGTAGGGTGTATGATTGAGCAGAATATGGGGAATGTCCTGCAGGGGGCATCGGAGGAGATGTATAGTCATCATCTTTACATTAAGAACTTCCTGCTATTTTCAAAAAATCTCCTCTGTGTCCAAACTGGCTCAACTGAAGTCTTCCTGTTTCTTTGGGGATATTTCCTTCTTGCTTGCCTCCACAACAGAAGAATGACTAAGACCGAACAGATCAGGACCTTCTCTCCTCTCCTCTTTCAACACCAACTGTTTGTTTGTTTTTTCCTCTTCAAAATAAAACTACTTTATTCATTTAGCAGTCCGGTGCTCTGCTTCTTTGCATATGCAAACTCTGCCAACACTAGGAAGATGTGCATTGAGTCCAAAACTAACACACTGGGCAATACGCTGCCTTAATGTTCTCCATACCAAATATGATCACTCAGAACATCCTTTCTGCCTTTGCTTGCGCTATTTCATGCACTTTACCTCTTTACCACCCCCTAGAGTGCCCCAAATAAGCGGATGCGTTGGAAGCAAAGAGTGTGATTTTGCACACAACCACCCAATCAGCACTAGGCGTTGGAATATGCAACGCTGATTCCAATATTTTCCTGGTAGCGCACGTGCCTCAGCCACCGGTGCCTTTTCCCGGCCATCATTAGAAATCTAGCACTTCTTGGGCTGACCTTCTGTTCTTTGCGTACTAGGAAGCCTTCTGATTAACCATCACCTCTCGTGTCATCTTCCTTTCACTCTCCACCTTTTGCTTGTCATATTTTTACACTGGGCTCTGTAATCTTGCCAGACCTGCCTAGTGCTTAGGTGTGTTCTACTTCTCACATAATAGCCGTGCCTTTCCGAGTGCTCTTCATCTACATTGTCCTCTTTTCCTTTCATTGACACAATGGCAAAGGAATAAAATATACAAACTCCTGTCCTGATTTTAATTTATTTATTTTTAATCCCTTCTATCCTCCCAGCAGGCATCACCTATTGAGTTTGTGTGTCCTCTCCTGGCCTTCTTTGTGCTGCCCTAAATTGATAAGGATCTTTCCAGCTGTAGCCGTATTCATTACTACCAGCGAATCAAGTTGGCTCGCTTATAAAACTCACAGTCTGTTACCAATTCCCCCATCCCATCCCCATATAAAAGAAAATACAGGTTTGGCCAATGTGAACAACATGTGTAAGTACGCCTGATGCAGGGATAAGCCTGTAACATTTTGCTAAACCTATTTTTTAACGTTTAGTAGGAAAGCAAATGCGTTCTTTTCAGAACAATGTCCATTTAGTGCCTTCCATCTAATTAGAAGCCTAATGCTGCCACTAATAGCCGACAATATATAATGACCCTGTTTTTATTTGGAAATGAATCAATTAGGTAACAGCTTTTATGTGGGGACTTCACAAAAAGTTACTGCAAGGGCTTAACTTTCTAATTAGGACACTTTTTTTTTCAGCCTTTCCTTTCTAATGGAATTAATGACTTCTGTGGATTTCAGAGTCAGGTTTCTGTAATATCTTTAACTACATGTATCCAAAGTAATGGGGTTAGATCCAGGCAGCTTTTCCTGTGGTGAAAAGAGGAGGCATATCCCTTTTGTCCACTGCAAAAAGTGATGCTGGGGATCATGGAACATGCAAGGATGAAAACTATATGAAACTAGTTACAACAACAAGAACGGGCCTTGAAAGGGTCCCCTCCCCTGGCCCCCGGCCAGGCAGCTTAAGGTGGCTTTGGGCCGCAGCTCACAGCCAGATCGAATGGGGCAGGTGGGGGCTGTCCAGCTCATTAGCAGGGCCGGGACAGAGCTCCTTAACAGGCAGTCAGCAGGCCAGGAGGCCCTCGATAGCCAGCCCTGCTTAGCCAGCCCTGCTTAGCAGGCCCTCCACCACAACCCTTTGCCCAGGGCCTTCTCCCCTTACCTGCTGCTGGCTCCAGGCACTGAGGTGTGTCTGAGAGCAAAGAGGCTAGAGTCCAGGACAGGGGGTGGGAGCCTCACAGGCAGGGCCAATCAGGGTGCAGCCAGCTTTGCTGGCTGAACCCTGATTGGCCCTATTCCAACTTGGACAGACAGACACATTCCTCCCCTCAGGGTGTTTCACAAATATATACAGGAACCATGGATAAGATGGGTGCTGTGGTAAACAGTGTCCAACCTACTGGTTTTATGGTCTATGGACAATGATCTACCTCTAATAAAGTCTCTGTTCTGTCAAGTATCTGGATATATAATGCTTGTGTGAATGCACACTTATTTAAATACATGCTAGAACATTCTGTCTGGGGCAGATGCTCTGTATTCTTGGGGGGCTTCAGTAGGAGGGCTTCTGGAGTTCTGGCCCCACTGGTAGTCCTCCTGATGACACATATTTTGGCCACTGTGTGATGCAGAGTGTTAGACTGGATAGGTCATTGGTCTGATCCAGCATAGTTTATTTTATGTTTTACATGGCTTTTCCAAAAAGCATATGGGTCTACAGACCAAAATTTGCTCAGGGTCCTCTGCCCCAAAGATGTAAGAATTGCCTCATCCAGGAACAGAGCTTTTTTGGCCCTGACCCCAACCCGGTAAAATGTTCTGCCAATTGAGAGCAAATCCCTGTGGGACCTTAATCAGAGCTATTCCATCAGACCTACAGTTGAGGCAAGGTATCATACCACCAAGCAGCATAGTACTGGCTGGCTTCCCCCCACATGAGGAAATAGCTAGGGAAAATATATGTTGGATGATGATGATGATGATGATGATGATGAAGAAGAAGAAGAAGAAGAAGAAGAAGAAGAAGAAGAAGAAGAAGAAGAAGAAGAAGAAGAAGAAGAAGAAGAATTGGTTCTTATATGCCTCTTGTCTCTACCCGAAGGAGTCTCAAAGTGGCTTACAGTTGCCTTCCCTTTCCTCTCCCCACAACAGATACCCTGTGAGGTGGGTGAGCGAGCCCTGATATTACTGCTCTGTCAGAACAGCATTATTAACGCCATAGCGAGCCCAAGGTCACTCAGCTGGCAGCATGGGGGAGTGCACAATCAGCTGGGGGAGTGCAGAATCGAACCCGGCTTAACAGATTAGAAGTCCGCTGTGCTAACCACTACACCAAACACCAAAAGAATGAACCCTCCTCAGCGCCAACCAGCGTATATTTTGGGGAAACCTTCAAGTGTCTTATAATGTATAGTAATTTTAATGTTATTGATTGCATTCTAGTACTCAGGGGAAGAAAGATTTATTTATTATGTTCTTAATAATGTAAAAAATGCACGAGAATACATTTGACTTGAGAACAGAGATAACCTACATTCATTGCTATTCATTTCACTATCAGAAATATTCATTGGGATTACTGAAAATATTGATGACAAGTGCAGTCATTTTTAGCAGACTGCTGAACAAGAGATAACTGAAAGTTTTTCACTTCCCACAAGAAAGAGAGACTGATTCCACATGGGTGGAAAAAGCCGGGAGGGTGCTCATAAGGAAGCAGAGTTGGTTCTCCTTTCCACATCATATCACTGCAGTGCCAAGTCCCTCCTGAGCCTGTTGTGGATCAAGCCCCCATTTGCCTTGTGTGAAGGGAATGCAGAAGAATCTGTGTTCTATTTTTCACCATGGGGGCCAGTGAGGCCTGTCTCGCAGCAGGCCCATGTAGACATGGAAGAGTCCGGTCTTCCAGACCTGGCTCCTCCCCATCTTATGGAGCCTCAGTGGAGACTGAAAATGCCCCCACTCAGCTCTGCAGTGCTTTATAGCACCATGGGACCAATTGGGACTTTTTTTTTTTTGGAGGAAGGTAGGATTGGGTTCTAATGCAATCCCACCTTTCTGCAAAAAAAAAAAAAAATCCCCAATCCCCAATGCACGGGAGAACGTTCCCTCCAGATCTGCACCTACAGATATCCAGGGTGGACAGCATCCACCACAAAATGTATCCCACATGGGGACACAAGAAGTAGTAGATCCTGCTGTTCCATCGCAACACACCAGTGGCCCCCTGGAGTGGTGCCGCAGGTGTGGAAGCAGTCTCAGTGGTTCAATTGTCATTTCTGGTAGTTTAGCTGCATCCTGGTTGCTTCGAGAGGAGGTAAAGGTCTCCACTTCATTCAGTTCTCTTCTCCACTATCTCTATTTTCTCCCGTTAGGTGGTTAACATCTGATCCATTAACTGCCTGAAGTGTGTTCTTCCATTATCTCCTTAAAACTGCTGGATGCTGGCCATGAAACTAAGGAGAAAAAGTGTGGGGGAGCAATCTTTAAAAGATCTACTGTGAAGTATGTTGGTATTCAGTGGGGCTTTCTCCCAGGAAAACATCCTTAGGACTGTACTTTTATGTTCAGAAAAGCACTTGCTAATGAGAGACCAACATAAAAACCCCAATATTTACAGCAGTTCAGATCAGAAAGTTTGCAGTGATTTTGTAAAGAGATTTTGCAGCAATGTCTTTTTCTCCTTTGAGATAGGAAAGGAGCATTTTAAGATGGTTCTCCCCTGCCCCCCCCCCCAGATAACAAGCAGGGGTGATATCAGTACAATTGCTCTCCAGACCTATATCACACCTTCATACAAATGCTAATTGGTCTAGCTGGAGGCAAGCTCTCCCCCTTTCTCCAAGCAGGAAGGAGAGATGTAGAAGAATGACATACTGGAGAGTATTCAAGAAGAAAACACTTCTCTAAACAGGCCTGACAGTCAACGGATGAAAAGAGCAAGGAGGGCTGTTCATCAAGGAGTGGGTCTCTTTTGTATGGAGTCCATCATGCCAGACAGAACATTTAACTGAAGGAGGTGACTATTGGCCATGAGTTGGCCTGAGCAGCTGAAAGAAGCTTCAGGATAATGGAACCACTGTAGAGATTTGCAACTTCTTAAGCTAAAGAGCACGTATTATATTTCGACATTTGATACTGCACATTGTGAGAGAGGGACAGAGAAATTGTGTTTTTCCTATTTCTTTTGGATTCCTTTGCTCAATCTATTGATATGCTAAAAGTATACTTGTAAATGTTTACTTTTTTAATACATTATTTTGGATGCTGGTAGTGGTTGTCTGTGCCACATAGACCTCCACCATCTCAGACACACAGTATTTTAAAAGGGAGCTCCCAAAGGTGAAGGCTGGTGGCTGGCAAACTGCTATCCCTCTGGGAGCACAACAGACAGTAAATTGTCTCTGTCGTGACCAGGTGTTGGGCAGTGGCAGACAAAAAGGCAAGGCTTTAGAACTTGGAAGAGAAGCTGAAAGTCCTGACCCACTCATCAGACAATTCTATAGAAAGTTTGTGTGGTGGTGGGGAGTTACCCTAGAGGGAGAGAAACAAGCCTACAGAAAAGGGGGAAATCTTGGAGTGGGTAGGGTGGAATAGGACCTACAGGTCAGAGCAGGCATGTTCCACCACAAAGACACATTGCCTTATATTTTCCCCCTAAGAAAGCATTATGGGAAGTTAAATCTCCAAAATCTCTTACTTGGCATCTCATTCCTTTGAGGCCTCATAAACTGCTGCAGTTAGATATTCTCGAAAAGGCATTCCTTGCCAGTCTCCTCTAAAATAAAAGGTGTGCTTATCGTTCAAGATAAATATTTGTGTCACTGATCTCTTTTTTGAATTCAGAACAATAATGGTTACTTTATCACACATCCTGCTCTCTGATATGAAAATGAAATAGCCACATGAAGGCATTAATCACTTGCAAATAAAAAGGGCTTACAGCAGTGTTAAATTACTAAACCAAAACTTCAGATAGGTGGAGGAAAGAGAGAATAGAGAGGGAACAAATGACACAGACAGCTCTTTGCTTGTGTAATAGGTTTCCGGGGGTTCTTTTAATGTTGTTGTTGTTGTTGTTAAGTGCGAAGTTGTGTCCGACCCATTGCGACCCCATGGACAATGATCCTCCAGGCCTTCCTGTCCTCTACCATTCCCCGGAGTCCATTTAAGTTTGCACCAACTGCTTCAGTGACTCCATCCAGCCACCTCATTCTCTGTTGCCCCCATCTTCTTTTGCCCTCAATCGCTCCCAGCATTAGGCTCTTCTCCAGGGAGTCCTTCTTTCTCATGAGTTTCTTTTAATATATTTGGTAAATTACATTTCTCCCCGCAGTTCAAGATATGGGCAGATACACATAGCTAGTGAGATTCTTAAACAACAACTTAGCTTATGCCATAACAATGGCCTAGGAAGATGGACATACTCATACAGATAGGTCTGGAGGGATCCATTAATCTTGGCAATGGCTGAATGATGGACTGCAGAAGTTGGAAATTCAGCAGGCTTGAATTCAGTACTAAATGTAACATCCAAAGTGTTTAAGCAGAATTTCTATCGATGGGTCTTAGACTGGCAATCATGCCTGCCTTCCTTTACATACCAATACTGTGGTGCTTCTCCTAAATTGGCATTCCAGACTTGGTGGAGGGAAATGGTGTTCGTCTTTTCTGCAGAAACAAGTGGAGGACTTGCAACCATTTGACGGGGAGGAACATCATTTTCCCCTCCCCAACTATTTGTTCTGTATCGTCCCTGAAAGCAGTCACCATCCCTCCTTCTATCTGCTGCTATTTCCATTGCTTCTCCCTCTCTCATATCATCAGAAGACATTTTGGAAGGCTTTAAAAATACCATTTGCTACAATGATATAACAATTATTGATTTTTTAAAAAAAGAAAGGCCTCAAAAAGCTTGGTGGGGAAGGGAAATGGCAGTCATAGGGAGTTGATGGAAAGAAAATAGAACTGATAGGTGTGATCTTCAAAATGCACAATTTACTGTCTGGACAATGTTGTAATGCATGTAGGCTATGTGGGCAAATATCTTGTTAATTCAATTTGTTGTTTTTTTTTCTCTGCCCTAGCAGAAGACTGTCAGGAAGGGGAAAATCCATTGCTTCCTACACGCAATTAAAGAACCATCCATAAAAGTTTTGGAAATGTTAATGGTCATCCTAGCCAGAGACGATGAAATGGTCAGCTGAAACTTTGGCTGGCCTCTGGCACCTAGAAGGCACACAAAGACATGGGGTGTGATGGGCTAGATCAGTCTTTCTCAGCAAGGATTTTGTGAAACCCTGAAAAGTTTCCTGAATAGGTGAAAGTTGATTATTTTTCATATATATATTTTAATTGTTAAATATTGATTGGATGATATGAACATATATGGTCATTTTGATTTGTCTCCCACTCCCAGAAATGGCCAATGATGGGCCTGGAGGGGGTGGGAAGGGGAGGGGCCCCAGGTGGGCATTTACACCGCTATGCTTCCCAACCATATTCTGCACAGTCATGCCACTTAGGGATTTCTTGAAGCCTGAGGAATGTTTCAGGGGGTTCCCAATGGTGAAAAAATGTGAGAAAGGCTGGACTAGATTATATCTTCCTAAAGACTTCCGGAAAGGATACTTTGACCCATAAGAAGGTAGGATAATGGAAGAGATTAAAAAAAAATCTCATGGTATGAACGGAAAGGGGTCCATTTTGTAGATCTTTTTGGGCCAATTCCAACTGTGATGCTCACACCTAGGCTCCAACTGGATGGCTGTCATTGCCAAGTGGAGTAGAAAAGGGGTTGTATGTACTTGGACAAAGACTTCATGTTAATGGGAGTCTTTTAGAACCCAACAGCTCCTAAGTTGAAGAACCTGTCTTAGAATAAGATCAGCTAGGGCAGTGGTCCCCAACCCTCGGTCGGGGACTGGTGCCGGTCCTTGGATCAGTCGGTACCGGGCCGCGGCTTCTCCTTGTCCTCACTGGCTGCTGCCTCAGGGGCTGCTCTGCCACTCTGCTGCTGGCTCACCTTTGGTGCTCTCCAGTGGCTGCCATGGCTGGGGCTCCCCCTTGGCGCGGCACTGCACAGCTACTGCTGGCAGCGCCCCCCAGCGGGCAACGGGAAGTCAGGGGTGCCAGCGGGAAAGCAAGTGGAGCAGGGGCTCAGGCACCGGCAGCGACGTCCCTCAGCAAAAGACTACACCCCCCCCCCACCGGGCCTCAGTAAAATTGTCAAGCATTGACCGGTCCTCGATGATAAAAAGTTTGGGGACCACTGAGCTAGGGCACATATACTCTGATTTTATTGTGCTACTTCAGACCAACACGGCTACTCATTTGAATCTAGGGCACATATAGAGGGAGAAACAGAGGAACTGCATGTTTATACCATTCTTTTATATTCTTGTATAGTAACCCATTGCTATACAGTGTGTATGTATTGTGGACTTTTTACTTTTACTATTGTTCTTTACTATTCTGAATGCTGGTAGAAGATTGTTCTCTGCACCCCATTAATATACTATTTAAAATGGAGGGCCAGGGAAAGGAGGTGGTCAGTTGACAAATTTCTATTTTCCCAGGAGTGTACAATGCCACATCATTAAACCAAAAAAATAAAAATGCCCCAGGCAGATCCACCATGCTGTGCAGCATGGCAGAGCCACATGGGACATTTTTGTCCCTTCCAGGATGCTGTACTCAGGCATGGGAGGGTAGAAGCTGGGTCAGGACAGCCTGACTCTTCCACAACTACATTACCAGGCCCAGCATTGGCCCCGTTGATGCCTGGGGCAAAAAAAAAAAAAAAGGAATGTGGACTTGCCATGGGACAAATGTGGGCCTGAGTCAGACCTGGCCTGGCATTACCCCAGACCAGAGCTGCTGTCATGCAGAACTGGGAATTTGCCCCACCAGTGGATGAGTGGTGAGTCAGGCTAAATATCAGGAACCAAGCTGTTGAGATCCAGGAGATTCGCAGCAAAGAGATCACTCCCGGGCTTAAAGGTGAGGCTTTAAGCAAAAGTCTTTATTTGGAGAATCATCATAAAGATCAGCACATTGCATAAGCCATAGACAGGAATCTTGACAGAGACACCGGAGCACAGATTGCATAGAATATATACCTGGGCCTGGGGAGGGGAGCAAGGAATTGTCTTTTGGTGGGAACTTGGATACACGCAAGAAAACAGCAATAGTATTCTCTGATCTCAAAGGTGTAAAAACAGCTCAGGTGGCCATTTGGTGTTTAGACTGCCTTGCCGGGGTGATAAGAAAGTAAACACAGGGTGAGCCTTTGAAATGCAAGGAAGGGATGAGAGGGGCACTGCTAAGAGGACCCAGGGAGGCCACATGTCAGCGAGAGATCTGGGAGCATAAAGGGACAAAACAACCTCAAAGAAGATGAAAAACACAGGTCAGGAACTAGGGGTTCATGAGACTAAAGTCCTCACATGGAAAAGGCCCCAGCGAAGACCCTCCACTTTGTCCTCCCCTCCCTTCTTATAGTTCCTTCAGTTCCAGGAACAGAATATTAGATGGCTTATAATATTCAGTGAGATGGGGGAGGCGTTGCTCAGTGAGTTTCAAAATATGTTTTTAGCTTGCTTTTATTTTGTTCATCACCGTGTCCATAAGGCAATAAAGTTGGATTCAAATCACTGGAGGTCTTCAAGCAGTGCCTGGACAGATACTTAGCATGGATGCTTTCAGCTCATCCTGCATTGAGCAAGGGGTGGGAACTGTATGGCCCCTTCCAACTCTATGATTCTGTAAATGTTATATATGTTTGTGCATTTATTTGTTAAAGTGGTACTTCCTTTTATTTCAGCTTGGGAGCCTGACAGGACAACGAATGGTGTTGTTGTTTTAAATTAAACATTTCCTGAAAGCTTCTGAGTCTTGACAAATGGTCTGCTTCTGAGTGGCTTCAATTTTTCCCCTTAGCCTTAGATTGAGAAGAACAAGAGCCCTTCGGTGTTACCATTACAGAAACACACACGCACACACACACACACACACACACTCCTGCCTGCCACCTTCACTTCAAAAGGATAGGAGCAAGCATTATTTCATTGAGAGGAAAAAGTGCCAAGGCAACTGGAGAAGTATTGACTTTCAGGTACACATGAAAACTTTAAAACAGCAAGCTTTGAAGTCTATAACAATTTATTGTTTGCTGACTAGCCGGCTGGCAGCGGAGGAAGATTACAGAGGGAAAGAAGCAAAGGGTTATGTTTGGCTGCTACAAATACATAATTTACAAAAGCTACAGTTTATCCGGCGAGCTGCAGCTGAGGCGAGTCGAAAATACACACATAAACCTTCCCCTTTATGTCCGTGGTAAAACAATGTTGACAACAGCGTACCTTGCTATTCTATAGCCTGAAGAAAGCCACTATGTCTTTTCCCATTCCCAAATTGTCCATTTCGCACAGTCTCTTGACAGAGAGTCGCTCAAAATGGCATCTTACCGCTGCTGCACTGCCTTCCCTGGAGTTTATGTCTCAGATCAGGGAGGCTAACTCATGGCAAAATGAGCAGCACTGTGACTTCCAGCATTGTGAGTATCGGCACAGTTCTTTATGGATGGACTCCGATGTCCCCGCAACTTTAAATACCAAGGGTGAGGGATTCTCATATATTGCCAAACCTTTTTCACATTGGGAGAAATATGGATGGACCTTTTCAACAAGGTACAGGAAACTATCCCTTGGGTATTAATCATAGTCTTTGTTACGGTGCTAGATCAGTAATCAAATTGCAATGGGCATAAAGTATTCATTGGTAATTAAAATAGTATAAAATTTAAAACATTCCAGCTAAAAGAATCAACAAAATTACATTTTAAAATTCACAAACATTATCTCAAGCAATTGAGACTATATTTCTATCTAAGTTGCTCCAAATTCACCCAGCTCTTCCTTGTTTTGATTGCCCTCCATGCAAATCTGGCAACAACAGAAGTTATTTCAGGGCGTTTATCAAACAACATGTCTTTAATCGCCTCTGAGTTGGACCTATTCTGTGGGGATGGCAAAGTAAGTTCTCTCCTGATCTGCTCATATAACCTACATTGGAGTAATACGTGTTCTGATGTCTCAATACTCCCATCCTGACAGATGCATACACGATTAAAGTATTTTTTTGAATAAGCCTTCCCTAAAAGCAGATAGAAGCATGTTATATCAGAGTATTGTAAATGATCTCCTATGGTCTGGGATAACTAGATTAGATAAGTAAGGTAATGGCCTCAAATTATTAAGTGGAGGCATTGGGAAAAGTGGATTTTTTACTTTATGGAATTCATGTTAGCGGTGGATTTCCAAGATCCTTTGTTTTATTATCACCTTTGCTCGATTGCAACCAAGAGACAGTATTAACTGTTTCGATAGACCATATGAGCAGAGTCTCCGGTATTAAAATATGAAAACAAGCTTAGATGTGTTGATCAGATTTGATATTTCTACCTATTTTTTGCTTCAAAGGGGAACTAAAGGAGCTGATAAATCCCTGTGAGGTGGGTGAGGCTGAAAGCGCCCTGATATTACAGCTCGGTCAGAACAGCTTTATCAGTGCTGTGGCGAGCCCAAGTTAATCGAGCTAGTTGCATGTGGGGGAGTGCAGAATCATACCTGCCTCACCAGAAGTCCACACTCCTAACCACTATACCAAGCTGGCTCTCCAGGCCTCTGGTTGGAGCCAAGATAAACCGCTGAGAAACACTGGCCTCAATTGGAAGTCCCCAATCAAAACCCTAATTAGTTGGGGGCTATCTAAGTAGAATAGTTTTATTGTATTTATAGCTGATTTTATAATTTCATTGATTATTTTATTAACAGTTGTTACCTGCCCTGAGGGTAGGAAGGGAGGGTTATAAAAATAAAGTCTATTATATTATATTATTCTCAATACTTCACATTTGTTAATGACTTTCCTAAGTGTTTTAAGAGTGACATTTAAAAAAAATCAGTGGTGTGCCATTCCTTTGGATCTCAACCTCCAATACATAAGGGGGGAAATGAGCAATATTTAGATGGAAAAAAAATACATCATTATTTTTGGAGTGAGCAAAAAGAGGTGGATGGGGGAAGGGACACATTACTCTAAACATGTGAAATCTCCTTGATTGGGATACAATTATCTCCTGTATAAACAATGCCCTCATAATTACATATACATGATGCCAAATTATCTGGCCACTTGTATAGGGATAGTACTCTTTAGAAAGAGCTTTTTTTTTCTCCATTCAACTGCAACCAGAACTTGAACTGAATCTACTTGAATAAATGTAAATTTTATCATTGTGATTTATTTCTTGGGAGATTTATTTACTTCATGCAAACTCTATGTCTGGGCAAACTCTGTTAAACAAAATACTTCAATAATCATTTTGTAAAGAGGATGGGGAAATGGATGATTAAGCCAAAGGGTTAATGAAGAAGAGAAATGGAAAAAGTAGAACAACAATAATTACAGAAGAAACTGTACAAATACAGTTTCTTTGCTCCATTTTAGAGGTGTTTCCATACATTCCATACATTCAAGGAGTGTACATCCATTATAAAATGTGCACACTGTATACATGACAAAATGTGTATGGTCTATATAAAGAAAGTGGTAGCAGGAGCCTTTTTTGGTTGGTTTGATGTTACCACCCCTACCTCACAGGAGAACATACTTTGTATGGCCATTTTGAGACATGTGTTCGCCATCTTGTGTGAACACAACAACACGTGTATTTTTTTTCCAACATTAGTACATACAAATGTATACTTAGTAGTCTGAACTTTTGATTGCAGTTATTGATGCTGGAAAAGAAGGTGTGTTGCTCTATTCATCCCAAATGGCAAATGTATGTATTAAGTGGATAATGTGTAGTGTTTTCTCCTAGCACACATTGTAATGACCTGAAAAGGACTAATATCACAGCCATTTGTCAAAAAATGCCTCCTATACACTTTTACTACACCCCGTGAAAAAGTTTACCTGTCTACAAATGGTATATATGTAGACCAACCTTTCCCAACTTTTGTACTATTGAGAAACCCCTGAAAAATCCTCCAGGCTTTGAGAAATCCCAGAAGTAGCACAATTCTGCAGAATATGGTTGGGAAGCATAGCTGTGCACATGCCCACCCACATGCCCCTCCACTTCCCGCCCCCTCCAGGCCCATCGTTGGCCATTTTGGGAGGGTTGGATGGGTTGAGGTGACCATATATGGTCATATCATCCAATAAATTATATTAAAATTAATTAACACCCACCCATCCTTTCAGGACCATCAAGAAACCCTAAGGTTTCATGAAACCCTGGTTGAGAAAGCCTGATGTAGGCTATCTCTGTGTCACTAGGATCCATAATTGTTCCCAATAACACATAGGGAGACTGCTTATTAAAGAAACTCAATAGAATGTTTAAAGTATTTGTCATGATTCTGAACTTCTTCCCAGCTGGCTTGGTCAGATAACACCCTCAGCTATGTGATATGCAATCAAAATTGTCTCATAAGGGGGGGGGGAGAGACTCACAAGGTTTCACTGTTTCCTCAGACCTTCAGATACCTCCTTAGAGTGGCTATGGACCTTCTCAGAACCCAACTATCCTCTGTCTCCTACCTGGAGCTGCTTTTGTTGTTGTTGTTGGAGAGGAATGGGCAGGCAACTGTAAGCCGCTTTGAGCCTCCTTCGGGTAGGGAAAAGCAGCATATAAGAACCAACTTCTTTCTCACATATGCACACATACACTCTCAGTGGGAACTTCGCTGTCCTGGCTCCCATGCAGGAACACAAATCCAGGGCGGACAAGGTGCATGTGGGAGCAGGAAGAGGCAGGGCAACCTGCCCCTACTCAAACTCCAGCCTGCAGATGGAGCCTCCAGTGTGGGAACGGTCTTATACTTTTTCTCACACATACACTCATGCTTGCTTTGGAAGCACATATACTAAAATTAGAACTATGCCTTTGACTTGCAGGAGGGCATTATGTGCTGAAATAATACGCGACACAAATGCTGGGATGAACAAGGCCACAGCTTTATTACCTTCCCACGGGAGGGTTGGCGCAGCATGGGAGAGGGAGCCTGACCTAGCAGTCAGCAGACTGCACCAACAACCCACGGAGTCCAGAGGCGCCCTGGGGACCTGCACCGTTCCCAGCCGGGAGAGCAGATCCCCTTGCCTACTGAAGTCCGCCACTAAGGGAAGCGACCTATGCGGGGGAGCCACCAGGCGTCGACCTGCTTTGACTGCCCCCAGGCCACCTGGCAAACGAGCCCCTGGCCTCCCAGCTGGGTAAGCCGCGCTCGTATACGCGCTGCCTCAGGAGAGGCCCCGAACCCCAGGGAGTCCGATCGCACACCGGCCTCCCTGCCAACAGGCTCCATCCCATGCAAACCCGCCACCGAACGAGGCCAAACAGACCTCGTTCCCGCCAACCCTCCTAGAACCCTTTCCATTCCAGCAGGGCATAAAACCTCTCCTGCCTTCCTTGGATGCTTCCAGGTCTGGCACTCAGACCCCATTACCTGGGGAGAACAACTAACCCACAGGGCAATCCAAATACCAATACACTTGAATCACGGCCCAAACTGATGATCAGAATCTCTTGCTCCCATTGTTCCAGGTATACTTAGCCCCAGATGAACTGAAATAACCCTGGGTGGCCTCCCAACACACCGGCACACCAGCATGAGTCTGGCCACCTCATGCCATGATATCCAGGCCAAGTTTCTGTATCCCGGTTCTAAGACCCAGGTGCATGACCTCTTTCTATCCTGCTGCATGGTCAGCACTGGCCGCATGCAGCATTGTCCTGGATGACATGCACTCCCCTGTACGTCCAGCCACTTGGCCCAACTGTCTGTGACCCAGGAGGTCCTGCCCTGGGTCGTCAGGTCCATCAAGAGAGCATCTGCAGCAAAATACATTCAATCATCGACAGGGCACCGTTATGGGAAGCCTCCCTCCAAATGGTGTCCCGGAATGCGAGCTACTCCTTGCCATGATGTCTGCCCAAGTGATGCAAAGACTCCAGGGAACCATCCAGCCTGAGCCTGCAGCATCCACAGCTGATCCAGCATATGTCATCCTGCCCCCACCTCTGGCATGGGCAACATCCTTGACATCTGACCTGGAATAGTTCAGAAGGTAGACACTGGGATTAGACCCACATACAGACTTTAATCAAGTGAATGCTATCCCCTGAACCACCGGACTGGTGGGCAGCAGCATGTGGTTTATGACTGCACCACAGTGTGTGAGCAGTCATGATGTCTTCCAATAGCCAGAGACTTGTGTGCTGGGTTGCAGCCTCACTATGGCTCCATGAAAGTTCCATGGGCCAGAAGTGGAATTCCCGACGATGCCAAGACCGGGGCAAACTGCCTTGGCCCTGTTGGGCTGGCGCCCCTGATTACTGCTATCTGTCAGCTAAGGTGACCAGTGGTCTCTGACCTCCACGAAAACCAACCCGTTGCAGACTGACCGGGGTGGGGCAGGAGATGTCCCAATGCCACCACACCTTCAAATGTATTGACACCCAGTGTCCCAGCACCTTTCCAGGTTTTGGCTTGACCCCAGGGAGACTTGCCTTCCAAGAGGGAAGGGTGAAAAACCTGCTGGCCACAATTTTGCCAACCACCACTGAATGAAGGATCAGCCAACCCAGATGCAATAAGTAAAAATGCCAATCTCAACTGGCCATGGCATTGATCCCAACCTTGGCTGCTGAGCTGCCCCATACCCTGGGCATGCCACGCCATGGAGCTGTGTGCCACCCCTGAATTCGCTGAGGCCAGCTGCCTGTATCACCTGAGATGCAGTTTGAGCCAATTTGCCAGCACGCCAATGCTATCATGCCATGCATGCATCCCAACCCTTATCTACCTGAGAGGACTTACCTGATAAGGTGGCATGTGCTACCTCCCAGTACTTACAGCACACCCTTGGTGGTCACCGCTCCTGGGCTCCGGACTAACTCCCGAACTGAATGGCCTTGCTCCAAAAATTGCCATGTTCCAGAAGGAAACCACCTGTGTACACAGATGGCAGCTGCCATCGATCCTTTAAATCAAAGCACCTGCACAGATCCTATGAACCAACATGCCTGGAGCAGAGGCCAAGGGCCCAGTTCCCATGCTTGACCCCTCACTCCTCCCCTGACATGGCACTTGCTACACCAGTGCCCCCTGGTGTGTTGCCTAGGCAAGGATTCCTCAGCCCTAAATGCCAACCTGGAGGGTCCAGCAGGCCACAGCCTTGTCGGGGTTGAGGCAGAGACCATATGCTCCCCCTGGTATTTTTTTTTTTAAGGTGCCAGATCAAGACCCTGTGCCTCGTGAATGCCAGAGGCAGCACTCCATGAGCTGCCGCCCTGCTACAGCTCACCAGTTACCCCATTGCAGTAAGGGGGGGGGGAGGAATCCATGGCCCAATGAAGCTGGCTGGCTCCCCTGGGCATGAAGTAAGCTTCAATCCTCCCTATAAACTTCCCCCACGAGCAACCTTCTGTACTTCGCGTAAAAGGGGAGGTATGCCCCATTGCCAGGATCATTAGCGTCCTGGGATGAGCATGCAGCATGGAATTAAAGGACCTTCTGCCCAGGTCTGCGGAGGGCACTCTCACCCACTACTTTCATAAATGTCACTTTCCCACAGAAAGAGTGTCAGATTGGCTTGCATCGCCTTCCCCTTCCCCACAGCGGACTCTGGGAAGGAAGAGTTGGTTCTTATATGCCGGTTTTCTCTACCAGGAGTCTCGCGACAGCTTAAAGTTGCCTTCTCTTTCCTCCTCCCCACAACAGACACCCTGGGAGGTGAGGCTGAAAGAGCCCTGATATTACTGAGGAAGAAGAATTGGTTCTTATATGCCACTTTTCTTTCCCCGAAGGAGTCCCAAAGTGGCTTCCAATCACCTTCCCTTCCTCTCCCAGGAACGAAATTCTCAGTGCAGTGGTGAGCCCGAAGTCACCCAGCTGGTTGCATGTGGGGAAGCGGGGAATCCAACCCGGCTTGCCAAATTCGCAGTCCACCCACCTAACTGCTGCACCAAGCTGGCTATGGTGCGGTTTAAACAGAGAAAGCCCGGCTTGCGGCTTGGTCCCCAGCAGGTGGCATGAATTGTAGTGGGAATAAAAACCAAGCTAACCCAATTGGCATCGGCACCTATGCCACAGGCCCAGCTGGGCCAAGCCTGCCTTTTTGGAATCTGGCATGGCAGGGGGTTCCCCCATCCCAGGCAGCTGGAGTTGCTGCCCCCCCCCCCTGCCCGTCACCTATGCCGGAGAGGGGGGACTTGCAGGGACTCTCACAGAATGTTGACCAACGGATGGCCTGTAATCTACCCCATGATGCCACAGGCAACCCTGCCATTTGTTGTCTTTTCCATGCACTTGTTCATATTGCCCTGCGCGGGAAACTGAGGGTATTCAGGGACCTCCTGATGCCTGCCCTGAGTCCATCTGGGTTCCGAACGTCCCTCCTGGGAGACAAGCGTGAATGAAAGAAGCCACCTAGGCTGCTTCTGACTCTCCTGCAGATACAGGAAATATCCACATTCTGAGCTGACGGCAGGTCACTGGCAGTCTATACATCATCCCCAAACTGGGGATGGAATCTGCCTCATGCTTGCCAAGCAGAGGCTCTGCCACTGAGACAAAGTCCCTTTCCAGCATCCAAACAAGGGTGGGCATGAAATTGGGTCACCATGGGTGGTCAGGGAATTGTGGATTCCTGCTTTGAAAAGAGGATCAACTAGATGACCCAATCAACCTTCCCTCTCTGGAATTACAGGATGTTGGAAAAAGGGGGGGGGCAATCCCAATATGCCCAATGCTGTGCCTAGGGTCTCCCCCAAACCTGCCAGGCATGAGGGATCCCCCCAAGAGCCAGTTGGCATGCTACAAACAAAGTAATGTGGGAGAGATTGGGGGGGGGGAGACTATCGATCCAGCTGCAATGCCATCCCTGCCAGTGTGGTGTTGGAAGTGAGGGGGCCAGACCTCCATGCCCACTGAGTCGCTCAACTCAGTTCTGCTGTTGTCGGGGCCTGGGATATTGCTCACCCCCGATCCCCGCCCGCATGAGCAGAAGAAGGGTGGGCCCATACAATTAAACCATAGCCCCCGAACACGAATCGAACAGGGAAGAGCAGCTGGCAGCCTCCCCATCCCAGCCACAAGTGAAAAGGGGCTGGACGGCTGCAAGGCATGTGGTCGCTGCACTTGCGAGCCGCTCCTGCCTTAAGGCTCCGATTTGCGAGAAGCGTCGGACTGCTTTGTGCAATGCCTGACTGGCCCCGCCCCGCTAGCAGGAGTGGCGATGCCTGCGAGCCGCGAGTCAGCAGGGTCTGTCCAGCCCCTCTCCCGAACTGCATAAGATCGGGCCGATGCGGAGAGAGCCGCCGGGCCCATGGCCCTCCCAGATCGCCTCTACAAATTCGGTTTGACATTGGGCGCAGCAAGAAAGGACCGACAGTCTAGCGGCACGTAGCCACCAAGCCCGGCGAGCCACTCCCGCTCGCGGAGCCCAACTTACCAGGCCGAGCGACAGAATTCAGAGCTGCGCGAGCCCCGCCCCAGGGGCAGGGTTCGCCATGTGCCTGCAAGCCCCAGGCCCGCAGGGCCTGTCCATCCACTCACCCACGCCCGCCCGAAATCGAGCAGGTGCTGACGGAGCTGCCGGGCCCACGGCCCTCTCGCCTCGCCCCTGCTCCGTCCAACGGCCTCCTAATCCCACTCCCGCTGCGCGAGCAGCAGGGAAGGACCAGACTGCTTAGAAGCAGGCGGTCACGGCACCCGGCGAGCCGCCCCTGCCTACAGGGCCCGACTTAGCGAGGCGAGCGTCGGACCTCTTCGCCAAGCGCCCGACGAGCCCTGCGCTCGCGATCCCCAGCCTGAAATCAGGCTGGCCCCAGCGAGAGCCGCACTGGACCCAGGGCCCTCCCAGCTCTCCTCGCACAGCTCCTGAACACTGCAGGGAGCAAGCAGCTCCCTCAGCGTTACGGGCGAAGAGAGCGAGACCCGTGCACGTGGCGACTTAAATAGCCGCCACAGGTCCCGCCCTGCCCTTTACGCTGTGCGTGCTGCATTCTGACAGCACGCACACTAGAGGGCCTCTGTTTGGTCGCCTCTTCTTCTCAGCAAGCCCTCCGCTGCGTCAATGTTCGGCCAAGGTAAGTCTTGGCCGGGTTTTTGGCTGGTTACCAATTAGTTGGTCCCTATGGACTGTTCCCATCAGTAACTTATCTAAGACCATTCAGTGACTGAAAGGCTAAGTTGAGATTTAAAGCATTTCACAGCTCTCTTAATCAGTGTAATACAACAGGTGTCTTAGAAAGGTGCGATAAGTAACTTGCTAAACCTGTTTAGAGATTGCAGATCAGATTGTGGGCACACATTTCCATTTCCCTGTTATTGAGGATCTATCCCTTTAAATTTACTGCATTTACCATTCCCAGAGGATACATTTGCTCCTTTTCAAATGCGTGTTCTTGCCGGTTCTATGACATCCGATGTTCTTCTTCCTTTTTAGCTATGGAGAACCATTCCGACCTCACACACTTTAAAAAACACAGCGTGAAAATGATTGAGGCTTTTAAAGCAATGTTTCGAAGAGGATTTTTCCCCCTTGGAAATAGAATAGAATAGAATTTCTCCCCAAAATCTTCATGTCAGACCAACAAACAGACAGAATAACTTTATCACCACTGCTTTGACTGTAGCTGAAACGCAGGCAACATAAAAAGGTAGCTTGGTTGGTTAGTGGGTCGGAAGGAGATCAGGAAGAAGGGAAAAGAGAAAGCATATGGGAGCTGTCGAGGAGAGAAAGAGGAAATTGTGTGGGGAAGGAGGTATAGGGGGGAAGTGAGAGGCCCCTCTCAAGTCACTGCAGGTACCCACAGTGTAAATTGGCCTGTCAGCCAGCACCACACAACTGGACTTGGCAGCCAGCACAGTACAGTGAAAACTTAGCCAGATTTTTCCTGGATGCAGGGAAAGGGAAGGAGGGAAAACTGAAAAAAAAGGGGGGTATTTGGTTGGCTTGTGGGAGGGAAGTAGAAAAGGGGGAGGAAAGAGCTAAGGGCCCTGTCGGAGTTTTCAGCCTGCAAGATGGAGATCTTCCTCCAGGTATATGGTTGAGGGTGGGGCGGAATCTTGGTGTTTTCATCTGAGGATCTTGGAGTTGTAGCTAGTTAAATTCCTCACTCCCAGGGAAGAAATGCAAAGAAGATCTGCTGACCCATTGCTGAATGGAGAGGGGGGAGGAGGATGCAAATTATTATTGTTTGCCATCTTGTTGTGTTATTTTTAAGGGGGTTTATGGGTTTAAATGTATTTTATTGATTGTAAACCACCGGAGACATTGAGAGTGACGGTATATAAATTAAGTAAGTAAGTAAGTAAGTAAGAAAGAAAGAAAGAAAGAAAGAAAGAAAGAAAGAAAGAAAGAAAGAAAGAAAGAAAGAAAGAAAGAAAGAAAGAAAGAAAGAAAGAAAGAAAGAAAGAAAGAAAGAAAGAAAGGGAGAGGAGAGGAGAGGAGAGGAGAGGAGAGGAGAGGAGAGGAGAGGAGAGGAGAGGAGAGGAAAATTAAATGCCTCCTGAAAGCCATGCAGGTCCCCTACTTGTTTAAAATATAGTAAATACATAACTCCATCTATGCTTTAACAAATTCTGGCTTCATGGTCTACTGACAATAGCCTGGGTGCTCATCACCCGAGAATAAGGTAAAGGTAAAGGTATCCCCTGTGCAAGCACTGAGTCATGTCTGACCCTTGGGGTGATGCCCTCTAGCGTTTTCATGGCAGACTCAATACGGGGTGGTTTGCCAGTGCCTTCCCCAGTCATTACCGTTTACCCCCCAGCAAGCTGGGTACTCATTTTACCGACCTCAGAAGGATGGAAGGCTGAGTCAACCTTGAGCCGGCTGCTGGTATTGAACTCCCAGCCTCATGGGCAAAGCTTTCAGACGGCTGCCTTATCACTCTGCGCCACAAGAGGCTCTAACCCGAGAATAGGTCAGGATTAAACCAGGATGTCAACATAGTGAAGTAGCTGACTAGGATTCAGGAAGCTCAGAGTCAAATATCTGCTCTAGCATGTAAGCTTGCTGGGAGCCACCACTGACTGTTTCTGGTCACCCTCACCAGTCTCTGAAGGCTAGCTAAGAAATAGAAATAATAATGATAATAATAATTACCTTGGGCTCACTACAACACTGATAAAGATTTTCTGACCGAGCAGTAATATCAGGGCTCTCAGCCACACCAACCTCACAGGGTGTCTGTTGTGAGGAGAGGAAAGGTAAATATAAGCCGCTTTTATACTCCTTCGGTTAGAGAAAAGTGGCATATAAGAACCAACAACAACAACAATAATAATATGGAGAAACAGAAGAAGGCTTGAGTGGCAGATCTTAACTGAAAGGCTAGTACAGGAATAAAAACAAATAAACAGCCTCAGCATTTCTTCCTGTTTCTGATTCTATCTCCCATGTACTGAATTTTTATGCAGTTCACCCACTGCTTCCATACCTGGGTCCTCTGGTGCACTCCCACGGAACCCCACCTTCTGCACTGACTTTTCTACACCTGTCTTTTCATGCAGCTCAGCTTCTGAACTGCATCTCCCCTCTTCTCGCACACACAGTTTTGGATCCATTGCTATTCTGGTTTTCCTTCAGGTTTTTCCTATTATTTCTTTCCTTTTTCTGACCAGACCACTCAGGGGGGAAAAACCAGAAGAGCAACAACTGTCAACTAATACTGAGTGTAAGGGAAGGTGGGAAATGATACAGCTTGGAAGAGACATTCTGACGATAATCCTGTGCCAAAAATACCATTACCAGGTATTATAACCTTGATTATATGGACTGGTCTGTAAAGACTAGTCAATACAGAGGGGCATTTCCCACGGCTTAAAAATAGCACAATGGTTGCTGATTGAAAACGCTACTAATTTGCCATAACGCACGACGTCGTAAACAATCTGCAACAATCCTGAAACCGACCCGCAAAAAGCGCTTCGTTGTAGCGCTTCTAGGGGAATCCAGAAAACTGGATTCACCCTCCGGATAGCGATACACTCCTGCAACCAATCTGCAACAGTAGCGCTAAAGACCTGTGCGTTACCATTGTTGCGGGTTCTTCAAAGTCCCTCCTCCCGAGCCTGTCCTCCAAACTTCCGGCGAACTGTTCGCCATTTTTTTTTTCTCCGAGCGAGCGGGGATCTACGAGGCAACGGGACAGCGACTGGCTTTCAAGCACGATCACTTTCGGAAATTCTGCCCGGACACCACAAGAGTTTTTCACAAGCACAGTGGCACACACCGTCACGTTCCCAAAATTTGCCCAAAGCTTAAAACCCCGTCTACCATCGGCCAGTCCTAGCGGAGTCAACGTACAGGGAGCATTTTAAAAAATTTTCCTCTGAGCGTGCCAACGAACATTCGCCGCTCGCAGTCTCCTGCTTAGCTTAGAGGGGTTCAATAGACGTGATTCGTGGTGATTTCATGAGGGGCGGCTTATGTGTAGTGGGTCTTTGTGTGGTTCCCAGTGCGTGCTTGTGCTTGGGTGCGGACAACCCCTTCCATTGGCGGCTAGACCTCCGGCAACCGGAGTTGCCGTCCCCCGTTCATTTTAAAAAATTTTCCTCTGAGCGTGCCAACGAACGGTCGCCGCTCGCAGTCTCCTGCTTAGCTTACAGGGGTTCAATAGACATGATTCGAGGTGATATCATGAGGGGCGGCTTATGTGTAGTGGGTCTTTGTGTGGTTCCCGGTGCGTGCTTGTGCTTGGGTGCGGACAACCCCTTCCATTGGCGGCTAGACCTCCGGCAAGCGGAGTCGCCGTCCCCCGTTCATTTTAAAAAACATTCCTCTGAGCGTGCCAACGAACGTACGCCAGTTACATGTCATGTTTGGTTGATTTATGCTGTGGCTGGTGAATATTATTGGGGAACTGCCGAGTACTGCCGCACTTGCTCTCGGTTGAACACCGGCATGCGTTTGTGTAATGGCGGACATTTTCCTAAAATGGCTCCCGCTGCATGTTCAAACTGCTCTTCTCGCGTGTAAACGAATACGCGCATGCGTTAAGTCAAACAACAAGGGCGCCAATCTGGCCATTAGGAGCAGATCCTGTTCCCGCGCGAGGAGTTTTGAACGTGACATGTGACCTGATGTGGCCAATGTGCGTGTCCCCTGCTGCCCTCCACCAATCAGGAGCCGGCTAGTCCCTTTGTCTTTGTGTGCGGGAAGGTATATGATCCGTTGCACCCTGCACCTCCCACCACCATTTTGCTCAGCTACTAGCAAAAGCAACATGGAATCGTCTTCTCAAGCCTCGTCCGTCCCTGCAACCGGCCGTGGCCCAACTTGGAGGGACGCGGAGATCAGGGACCTGATCGGGATTTTCTCGGAGGAGAAAATCCAGGACGCGTTCCAGTCCTCCCACAGGAATAGGGAGGTTTTTGAACAAGTGGCTATTAAGATGCGCGCCCTGGGCCACAACAGGACCGGCCTTGAATGCCGGTCGAAGACCAAGACAATGAGGGCAGAGTACATGAGAGCCGTGAACCATAACAAGGGTTCCGGCAACGAAAAGGTGACCTGCCCCTACTTCGAGGAGCAGCGCCAGCTGTACGGGGACGGGGAAGGATCCGGCAGGCCGAAGCGCGTCGGCCGGAGCCTTAAGGTGGTTCGGAAGCCGGCTGCCCCGGTCGAGGAACCACCCGCTGAGGAGGATCCCGGCGAGGGAACCTCCTCCAGCTTTCGCCCTCCACCCCCCGTCCAGCAACGAGCCGCGGAATCGGTAACGCTGGACCTGATCGCCATCGTTCCTGGGGAGCCAGAGGAGGCTCCTGAGCAAACGCCCCTTGCCTCCGGTAAGTGATTTTCTTTTTATTTTATATTTCCTTTTAAGCAAATGTGTGTTCTGACGTTTGGGCATCGTTTTCTCGTGTGTTCGTTGCAACGCATAAGACGGTAGGCTGTGGAGAGCTTGCTGTGGTTACTATTTGAAACGGTTTTAATTTTATAATTTTATAATTTAATTTTTAAAAGATTTTAAAAGAAGGTAGGCTGTGGAGTGCTTGCTGTGGTTACTATTTGAAACGGTTTTAATTTTATAATTTTATAATTTGATTTTTAAAAGATTTATTAAGATGGTTGGCTGTGGAGTGCTTGATGTGGTTAGTATTTGAAACGGTCATGTTTAACCAACAGCCCCAAAATATTTGCAGCATGCCTCGCCCATAGGCCTTCTGCAGTACTTTGGCTCACAACTTTGGGAGCTTGCTTTGTGGTTCATGGTGTATGCTTGCTCGTTTTTCACTATTTTCTGCTCTTGTCCACAGAGACACAGTTGCCAGGGACGGGGCCCCTAGAGTCTCCAGCAGCACCTGACGTGGATAGTGATTCGGGGGCATCAACTAACATTGGTAAGTATTAGTAAAAATAGGGGGGGGGGGCTGTTTTAACTGCTTTGTGCTTTTCTGTTTGTGCAGGGCAGCAGCACTGCTAAGAGAAAGAAGAGAGTCCCTCTGCGTTGCTGGTGTAGGCTTTGAAGCTGGCTTTGCCACCCTTTGGTCCTAGATCTGTTTTTTTTCCTTTTTTTGCAGATTTCATACCCGGAACACAGGAGGAGGAACAGCCTAGGGTGCTTGGACCTCCTGCCCGGCGCAGGCGGATACAGATTCAAGATGGTGAGCGTGCATGACCTGTTCCTTTCGAGCCATAGCTGCAGGACAATGTCGCTAGGCACTAACCATGTGCTCCCTTTTAATTGTTGAGAGTCCTGCTGTGAAAGTAGGCAAAAGTAAAAGCACACCATGGGCAAACAAACAATAGCCATGTGCTCGCCGGGGATTGTTTAAATTCTTGGCAGGAAAACACGGGGACAAAAAAGAACACCATGTCCACCATGGTGTGTTTTGACTTTTTTGATGTTACTAACAGTTTTGTTTCTCATTTTTTGCCAACAGAGGTTCTTTCAGATGAGGAGGAGGAACCACCCCTGGCTCCAGGCAGCCCACCACCTAGAGGTGCGCTCCCAGCAGAGGAGAGGCTTACGAGGGAACGCGGCAGGCTGAGGCGCGTCTCCGTCTTGACAAGCGTGGGAGAGAGGCTCCTTGAGCACTGCTATGAGGAGTCACGGCGTGCCGCGGCCGCTGACCAAGCCATGCTCACACTCATTGCCCAGGAGGGGAGAAAATTGAGGGCAGTCCTTAGAGAGACAAACCAAATCCTACGCGAAGGCGTGGAGGAGGTGCGTCTGATAAGGAGACTCATGGAGAGGGCTGTAGCGGTCATGGAAAGGGCCTACCCTCCACAAATCGCCCCCCCACCACCACCCACACCAACACCACCACTTCCAGCACCCACCCCACCGACTCCCTCTCAGAATGCCTCCACCCAAACAAGAAGGAGGACTATTCTCGGAAAGAGAAAAATAAAACCAGCAGACAAGTACTCCCCCTCCTAGTTTTGCCCACTTTTTCTATTTCATGTTATCTGTGTTTTGTTGTTTGTTGAATAAAGTTTATATTTTTGACTCTGTCTCTGTGTACCCTACTGTAGAATCTGCAAGGCTGAAAGCGGCCTCTCTAGTGATTGTGTATATTGTGGTACTGCTGTGTGGGTTGGAGGTTGGAGGGGTGTTAGTTCGAGGAGTTTTAGGAGTGTGGTGTGGGGTTAAATATGTGCGAGTTTAAGAAGTCACACTGGAGTCTTGTTATAAAATTTGCAATAACATTTTATTTTAAAAAACATTTTAACAGGGGAAAAACATTAGGGAATGAAACTTGGAGCCCCACCAGCACCACCACCCCCCACCCCCCTGGAAAACCAATTTTTTTTAACAAAAGTATACATTTAACAGGGGAAAAACATTGGGGAATGAAACTTGGAGCCCCCCCCCCCCAACCCCTACCCCAAAACACAAACAGGAAACAAAACTCAGGTCCCACCGCTCCCCTCCCCAGCCCCTTCCATCGCCCTAACTCTCCTGCACAGCCGTCCCACGGTCCCCCTAACTTTGCGCCGGAAGAGCTCTTCGTCCTCCTTCTTCTTAACTGTGGGGAGGGAGAAAAAGTACACATTAGTACCACACATATTTTCAAATTTCTTTAGTTTACATGCATACACTTTTAAGTGGCCTTAGCCACAGTGTGAGAAGAGTTGGGCAGTGGGGAACATAACCTACGCTCTTCCGCCTCCCTCTGTTGCCTGTGCTGCTCAATCTCCCCTTTCAGCTCCGCCACTTGAGCCTCCAGGGAAGTAACTCTGGCCTCCATGGCACGCAGCCTTGCCTCCACAGTTTCAGCTATAGAAATCAAACAAAGAATTTGATCACACTCCAAAAGGAAGCATCACATCAGGCTCCCATATGGCTCCGTGTGGGTACACACACATGGGTCTCCCTCACAGACATAAAACTCTCACCTGCAGCCTGTCCCGAGGTGGAAGGTCCCTCTTCCTCCCCCTCCTCACGCTCAGGTGCTGTTGCCAGCTTGGATGGTGATTGTGTGGCTGGGCAAAGAAAAAGACAAATCATAATTAAAAGCACACAAAACAGAGATGAAACACAGCTGGTGGACACACCACAGTTAGAGTCTAAGCGCATAACCAAAGTGGTTCTACAGTACTGGCTGGCTAAGTCTGAGGGGGTTGACAGCATCTAAATACTTTCTCGAATTTCATTGGGGACAGTAGGGGAAAGAGGCAGCTAGTCATTCCATGCATGTTTAAGGGCAAAACACAACGAGGGCAGCACTCACCCATATGCCTCCTCATGTCCAGGGGGGGCTTCCCAGCCTTCTCCCATATTTTCACCATCTGGTCGTGGAAGACCGTCCTCCCACTTGGCTGCGGGATCCCCCCCCACTGTTCCAGACTGTTTAGGAAGTCCAGCTTAAGGCGCTTGAATTTTGTCCGGACCTGCTCCCAGGTCCGGACATAGCCCCTCTCCCTCAGCTTTGAAGCCAACACCAGGTAGGCACCCTTGGTGTGGCAATGGGTGCTGGCCATTAGGCGGCCAACACTTTTTGATTGTAGCACAAGCTCCAGAAGTGCCTCAGCCTCGGCGCGCTGCCAGAAGGAGCCCTTCCGTGGCTTCGGCATCTTCGGAATGACGGTTAGGGAACGAACGTGCGTTGCTCCGATCGACCACCCCGTTTTTTAAATGTATCAAAGCTGCCCACCAATAAAATTATTCCTTGGAACATGAGTGGATTGATCCTCCGGTTTGACAGGGGTCGCCAATACTTCCTGGCTACCCGCCTCCCCGAACTTTCCCCATTCAGCGCTTCCGTATTGTGTTTGTCAATTTCAGTGGGGAGTTAGCATTTAGGGCTGTCAAAGTGCTTTTGGACCAGAGAATCCCCGTTTTTTTGCTGGCAAAGTACACAAACCGCACAAGACAAGGTTAAAGAAAGAACACAAAACTTTATTCAACAACAGAGTAGGAAAAACAATTAAACACGCCTCCTGTTTCTGTAGATGTGGGTGGCTATGGCGTCCCGAACCTTGCACCCCTCAGCATATATCCTTTTTCTCCTTGCTTCAGGGATGTCCTGTGTATCCTGAAGGACTACAGGTTCAGGTTCGTCCTCAGGGAAGGGGATGTTATGTCCCTTGTCCTCGCATATGTTGTGCAAAATCACACATGCGATTATCAGCGGAGTCACATTGTCAATATGTACATGGAGTCGTGACATTAAACAACGGAACCGTGACTTCAAACGTCCAAAGGCACGCTCCACTACATTCCTTGCCCGGGAGTGACTGAGGTTGTAGTGGCTCTGCACGTCCGTCCTTGGCCGCTTGTAGGGAGTCATGAGCCAGCGTCGTAATGGGTAGGCTCCGTCCCCGAGGACCAACGCCGGCACACGCACGCCCTCAATGGTGGCGGTGGGGTTTCCTGGAACAAAGACCCCTTCGTCCATGGCTTTCCTGAGGTTGGATTCCCTGAAAACAAGGGCATCATGCCTCCTGCCACTCCACCCCACCTCGGCATCGATAAACCGGCCGGAGAAGTCCACTGTTCCTTGCAGGAGAACAGAGCAAAAGTCCTTCCTGTTCCCGTACTCTTTTATGCTTCCCCCGGGGGCACGGATAGGGATGTGGCTTCCATCGACGGCCGCAAAACAATGCGGGAATCCAAGCCTGGCAAACCCGTCCATACTCTGGAATAAGGGAAAGAAAAGAATATAAGCCATGGCATGTCAGCGTGGGGTGTATCGCGTCTTCGTTGCTGACCTGTCAAACAAGAAAAAAAATTTAAAGGGCAAAGGGGATAGAATGACACTCACCGCTCCAAGCCGGTCTCCGAGGCACACGACTTTGCTGAACAATTCCGCCTCCATGGCGAGGCAGAACTCCTTAAGGATATCGCCAACCGTAGTGACTCCGAGTCCGAATTGCTGGGCTACTGTCCGGAAGTACTGAGGGGTGGCCAAGTACCACAATGCGGCAGCCACCCTTTTTTCAACTGGAACGGGGCGCCGCATGCCAGTGACTTGCCTCTCCATGCGTCCACGTAGAGCCTCCACGAGTTCAAAAAATGTCCCCCTCGACATCCTGAAGTTGGCAATCCAGTGGTCATCATCCCAGCGAGTCCACACAAAATTCTCCCACCAGTCAGAGGATCGTTCGTCCACCCAGAACCGGGGGGGGAACCGGACCTCTGCCAGAGCTTGCCAGCGTTTCTTGGCCGCCATGGTTACCCTTACAGAACGTCTTCTGCTGCTGGTCAGCGTTCCGGCCACCCGTTCTCGGTACTCCGCGATAGCATACGTCCGACGCGACAAGGCGGTATTCATGCGCTGGACCACCGCGAGCATGTAAGCCAGCAATTGAAAAATAAGCCTCTCCATTGCAACGTTGACCTGTGCTGCGGGCAGTAGGCTACGCAAACAAAAGAGTGAGGCCGACCGCGTGTCTGCCCAGGTGCATATAAGCAGGTAACCTGTGGGCGTGTACTGTGGGCGGGGATTAACCAATCAAACATGTCAATGCATCTGGTTCCTAGAAAACAATAGAAAACACGTTCCAAGGGCGCCAATGATTGGACGATAACGCGTTGCTACGGGGTTTCCTGGGTTTTTTAAAAAAAAAGGGAACCCCGACAAGTTCGGCTTTAGGGTCGAGGTCAAAGGTGTGCCTGCAGTTTGATTGACGGGCACGGGAGGCCAGAAGCGCTAAAAAGGGACCTCCTTTGTAGCGATAAGACGGAGAACCGGAAGCCTGTGGGTTACGAAAGTGGCGAGAAGTGAAAGTGCCAAATTCCGCAAAAACCGCAGCTGTGCGTTACGGGCACGGCTAGTTACATTTCGCTACTTGAAGTAGCGCTTTCACAAACGGCAACCAAATAGCAACTTTGAGCTCTGTGCGAAATGGCCCAGAGAATTATGCTTGTAGCTGTGCAGCCAAAGGCCAAAGTCTACTTGTCTGTAGCTGTTACTTTTGAACAGATAGCTTTCTTTTTTACACCCCCTCCCTTTCCCCCACTTTTTATCATTTGAAGTCCTCTTTATTTTCTTCCCAACTTCATAGCCCTTTAGCATTTTTATTACTGAATGTCTATGGCTGCCTAGAGATAATAAAAGGACCCTGATCATCGGGGAAATCTTAGCCCATCTTAGCCCATTTTATTAGGAAGGGAGCAAGGATATGGACAAACACAGAGTTTGAAAGGAAGAAGCCATTCTACCAGGAGCGGACTTGATTCCCCAGGCAAACCAAAGGAGAAATGTGCAACTTCCCACAAGTCACTTGTAGATTTCAGGATGTTTGGGGGGGGGGGGCGGATGGGTCCCCTCAGTCTCGTTATTGCTGGCAGAAAATAAAAATGGGACATCAAGAGGAAGTGATGATTTCATATTCCTCGGTGGAACATTTAAACAAGCTCATAGATCTATCAGGGAATTTCATAGATAAGTTCCTGCTGGCAATTTTCTTGTCAGAGATAAAAATCCTCCAAGTATGATCAATATTGTTTTTGTGTGTGCGCTGGGTGGGTGGCTGGGTGGGTGGCTGGGTGGAAGAACCAACGAGCAGGCTGAAGCAGGAGGACATAAAAAAAGAAGCCAGGAGAGAAACATTTTATTGCTGTGTTTATATTAGCTTCCCATTAAATACTGCAGTCTTGCCTCAGAGTACGAGCAGCGAGTTCCAATCTCATTTTAAAACATGAGACACATTTTATAATGTCATCTCACTAAGCATATGACATTGTACCTTTTACCACTTTTGTGTTTGTTCAAACCCCCTGGATGTAAAGAGCTCACATTTATCAATCTTATGTTTTATATTAGAAAGGAAGAGAGGAGCTAAAAGAGACCAATCCCCCCTCCATTTTAATATCTTTATTATGCTATCAGCTTCAACATACACACAGGTGTCCCCAGGGCATTTTGATAAAGGAATGAGAACTGGAGTAGGTAGGAGCAGCCCAGCAGTGTGCCTTTATAATGGAATACGGTTGTAGTCCATAGCAATGAGTATTCTAGGTATCATCTTGCTATTAATCTTTTGTCTTCTGCTTTTGCAATTCTAATGTTGTACCTTGTCTATAATACCGTATTTGCCGGCATATAAGACGACTGGGTGTATAAGACTCTATATAAGACCCCCCCAACATTTCCACTCAAAATATAGAGTTTGTTACATTACATTACAGTGCTATGGGCCACTATGGGCAGCTATGTCTATCCCAACTGAAGTGCACCCGGTGTATAGGACGACCCCCCCACTTGGAGGCATGTTTTTCAGGGGGGGAAAGTAGTCTTATACGCCAGCAAATACTGTATATATTACCTTTGATTGGAGCAAGAGTCCGGTAGCAAAAGTCCAGCGCTACTGGAATCTAGCTCTTTTCTACTGCTATAGGTAGACTAGCAGAGTCACCCATCTTGCCTTAGACTAGGGCTGAATCTGCACTTACATTTTTTTCCTGCTGTTGCTCCTTTTGAATTCTGATGAATCTGAACTCAGATCTTCTAACAGATCTGCAGCCTTCCTTTTCCCCTGACTCAAAACTGGTCTCACTAAGATGCTGCCTTCTGCCCTTAATTGTCCCAGTTGCCAGTCTCCTCTCTCCTTCCCACTTGATTGGGGAAGCTAGAGTGGAGGGGGGGAGAAATGGGGGGTCATGGGAAGCTCTAGCCAGCAGTGAAGGAGAACAAGGCTGGAGAAGGCTTTATTTCCTGCCTTTTGTCTCCTGACTCTACAGCTGAAGAAAACCAGGGTAGGAGCACATGGAGCATGAGTCTACTTGTTTATTTTTCTTTTCTTGCCACGTGGGGGGGGGAGGGGAGGTGTCAAAGTCACAAGAGAATGAGGGGGGAAAGAAAATCCAAAAGACAAATCTCTGCTCATAGAAGTGTGGGCTTTTGGAATGTAGTCACTTAAAAACAGATCCAAAAATGAGAGCAAAAATAAAACTTGTGATGGAATGGCAACCAAGAACTAGTCTTTCTGCAGTCTTTGAATTAATGCCTTGACCTATGAGCAACAGACTACCATATTACATCAATGTTGGAGGTGCTGAGTAAGGGTAGGAATTAATCCAGCAAAATGCCGACATCTATGCTTGGAATACTGGGGCTTTCAGAAAAATTTTCTCAGATGTAGCAAGTTATATTCACTCCTGGATAGAACGGAGAAAAGCTAGTGTCACTACAAACTCTATCACGGATGTTGAAGAAAGAAAATTCAAAGTATCTATCTATCTATCTATCTATCTATCTATCTATCTACCTACCTACCTACCTACCTACCTACCTACCTACCTACATTTGTTAAACATTTATTGGGTGATATGATCATATATGGTCATGCTATCCCTCCCCTCTTCCAAAATGGCCAGTGAAGGGGAGCAGTCCTAGGTCAGTGTATATACATCTATGCTTCCCAACCATATTCTGCATTATTGCACCACTTCTGGGGGTTCTCAAAGCCTGAAAACAGTTTCAGGGGTTTTTCAACTGTAAAAGAGTTGAGAAAGGCTGCCTTAGACAGTTTGTCATTGGCACTGTTTTTTCTAATTCTAAAATTCTAGCCTTATTGCATTGTTCATTTATTGTTTTATGGTGTCTGACTGCATCATTTCATATTCTGTACTCTGCCTTGCATGTCAATGAGAAAGGCAGGGTATAAAGTACATAAAAAATGCAGATCTAGCAAGGTGTTAAGTAGATAGAAATAATGTTTGAATAGCAAGTCATTCACAGGACTAATTTATTATACATCATGCTCATGGCAGCATAAACAGTCATCCAATATCTATATTCATGTACCATAAATATGTGACTCATTTTTACCGAGCATCACAATAGTGTGGTGACTTAGGGTATAAACAAAGAAGAAAGGGGAAACAAACTCAACCCAAAATATACTGAAAATGCTACAAGTGCCTAACTACAGCAGATAAAATAATCTCAAAATTCATATTTATTACATGGTGCTGTTTGATTTCAAATGCTGGTTGATGACACACCCACCAAGAAATATTGGAAATATTATGTCAGATAACAATACCTGGTCAGGATTAATGTATATTATTTTCTGGTTGTGTGTTAATTTTTAAGTATGTATTATTGACCTACTGATGTAGGGCCTTGGGGCCAAAATTTGAATGGTTTTGTCTTGGTCATTTGACATGATCACCAACATATGGGAAATTATTACAGCTAAGGTAAAGCTTGTTCTGACCCTTAGTGCAGCCTGACATTCAGGACCTCTGTTTCTAATTTTGCTATTGTAAACCCCATAAAATAAATATTAACTTTGATGTTATAGCTTGACCCTTGTAGCATTTTCAGTGACTTGGCGTATGCCATTCCTTGCAAAATAAATGGGGGGGGGGAGAAGCAAACTGGGGGAAACCTCTATTCATTTTCATTTATTTCAAAGTGAAAATGAATGAGAATCAAAACAAAATTAATCATATTTAATATGCAACCCCATATATTTCAATTAAAAAAATATACCTCTGCCTATAGCACTGGATATTTTTGGGAACCCTGCCTACCAAGCCAGAAGTCAATAGGAGAAAGTATCCTCATTTTACAGACAATTACATGGAATTATATTTTCAGCTATAATGGCTTTGTTTTCTATCACACTGAGATTAAATTTTCATGGACTACCAAATAATCATTCTGTTCCAAATATGAAAGAGATGAAAGCAAGAGTTCCGTTTGTCTAGGTGATTCAAATAAAGGTTTGTGGAAAATAAAAAGTCAACACCGGAGCTTCTGGGAAACTATTTATCAAATTACCATGAACTGTAGGGAGAGATTTCTGCACCTCCAAAGGGACTCTTGCATACAGAGGGAACTTTAAACCCATCATTAAGATAAGCAGGAAGTAACAATCATCAACGTAAATAGGACTAGTGAGTAAACAACAGGATGCATTCAAAGGAAAGCATTTGATTTCTAATGTGTATGGCTACAGGAAAGGAATGAATGAGAGTCAGGGGAAATCAAGAATATTAAACTAAATAGAGAGTACAGTGTTACAAATTTCTTTACTCTAATAAAAAGATTATTTTGCATGCATGCATGACCAAGACAGAATTTACAACCAAAATGTGAAGGAAATAATTATGATGGCAGGGGTGGCCAAACTATTGTTCTCCAGATGCCTGTGGATATCTGAAGAACCACAGTTTGGACATCCCTGTTATATAGCAAGACTTCTTGTTTGGTCACAATCGGATATAATATTGTGGCCCCAGGGAGGCAGTAGAGGCAAAGATCCTTTGTGGGGTGGGGGGCATTTCCCACTCCCCAATAACATTTGTTGTAGGCATTTGTCTTTCAAAAGATATAACTAGTAGCAAAAGAACATTTTGAAAATAGATCATAGAAGGGTAGTAGAATGGAAGGGCCCCTGCAGAGCAGGGCAACTGAGCTCGTAGGATGGGCCATCAAGCTGTGCAGGAGCCTGCCACCCTTGCACCGCTGCAAAGCAGAGAGGGCCAGGTGGTGAGCTGGGCCAGATACCCCCCCCAAGCTCTCCCCACTACCAGGAAGCTTAGTTGCATGGTGTAGCCTCTGCAGAGCACAGCTGGACAGTGTTCCTGAAGCCCTCCCAGTGGCTAGGAGGGTGGGGAGCACAAGGTAGCCCCAGAAGAGCATGGCAGAGTAAGGCTGGATGGGCATCTCGAGTTCTAGGACCTACCTCACCTCCTGGCTGTTCTTCCCAACTAAATATGGCAAGGAGGAGGAGGAGGATCAGGGGACGGGGAAGAGCCTCTGATTGGCCCTTAGTCTGGGACTGCCAACACCCTATTGGGGGGGATGAAGAAGAAGAGTTGGTTTTTATACCCTGCTTTGCATTACCCAAAGGAGTCTCAAAACAAGTTACAGTTGCCTTCTGTTCCTCTCCCACCAACAGACACCAAGTGAGGTAGTTGGGGCTGAGAGACCCCTGACAGGACTATTCTATGAGAATAGCTCTAAGAGGACTGTGACTGGTCCACGGTCACCCATCTGGCTGCACGTGGAGATGACGGAAATCAGACTCAGCTCATCAGATTAGAAGCCACCACTCCAAATCACTGTATCAAGTGAGCGCCAATCAGAGACTTGGCATGTCATCATCAGGATGGTAAACTTTTAATGTGGTATGATTCTTTTAGCTACATTAGGGGTACAGAGGATCCATTTTCTTCTGACCATAAGATTGCCACCAGAAGGCAGGTGAGCAGTGAAAAAAAAGTATGTTAGCATCCTCAAAACTCACCGAATAATCTCATACAGAACTAATGTTTTCTTCTTCCCAGTCAATCAATATTAAATTTACGTTGGCTATAAGCCCTTTAGGAGAGGATTCTTTGTCCACTGCCTGTTCACGTTCTGTTAGAAGGTTTAATAGAAGGTTTAATAGGTTTGCTGAATAGACTGAACAAAGCTTTGGGTCTCTAAATATTGTAGCAGAGATACTTCCTCAGGCAGCAATCTTGGCCTGATTGCGGAAAGGGATAATATTGATTGCTCCTCTCTGAGACCTATAACTCTTGTTGATTCCACCCACAAATCAAAGTTACCTGTTTTTCTTACTTCTTGGAATACCAAATTAAAGCATTTCTGGATAATACCTAAGTGCCAAGGCACAGAATGTCTCCCAAATTTGATTTAGTGCGGCAGAGACCACATTCTCATTTATCATATCCAATACCCCCAATTGCTCAGCATTCTAAGTGACTGGTGATTTATCATTCCAGGAAAGGAGTGTTACCACTGGACTGCTGAACTCTAGGGGTTTTAGAGAGCCAGCTTGGTGGAGTGGTTAAGAGTGGTGGCCTCTGATCTGGAGAACCATGTTTGATTTCGTGCTTCTTCACATGCAGTCAGCTGGGTGACCTTGGGCCAGTCACAGTCCTCTCAGAGCTTTCTCAGACTCACCCACCTCACAGGCTTCTGTAGTGGCAAGAGGAAGGTTAAGTGATTGCAAGCCATTCTGAGGTTCCCTCAAATAATTAAAAGTGGAGTACAAAAAAACTTGATCCTCTTCTTCTAATGTAACCCAAGCACATAGCAGTTCATTTTGATGGTGCCTTCAGTTGACTATAGGGGTATCCATGGCCCTCCTACTTGGCCTCCTACTGCATGTCTGAAGCTTCACAAAAAAGTTACAAAATAAATGAAAGGATTGTCCCTCCACAATGACAATTAACAATTTATCAAAGTGGCTTACAATCACCTACCCTTCCTCTCCCCACAACAGACACCCTGTGAGGTAGGTGAGACTGAGAGAGCTCTGAAGGAACTATGACTGGCCCAAGGTCAACCAGTTGGCTGAATGTGGAAGAGTGTGAAATTAAACCCTACACCAAGCTGGCTTTTAACCACTACACAAAGCTTTAATAGTAAAAACCCAGGTACAAAAAACCAGCTATTCTTCTTCTTTAAAAGAAACTCCTCAAACAAATATTGGGCTTTAGTCAACACTAACTGTGGAATTGCAAACAGCAAATCTCAGAACAACCAAAACCCTTAGATCCTTGTGACATCTATCCAACTAGGGAAGCTGAAGGCTGCACCATTTCTTTCAGTCAAGGTTTTGATGACAAATTATGGGTCTGGGATTATCCACTGCTGAATTTTTGATTTTGGTTGTGAAATTCATTAGAAGATACCATGTGTCTTCATTCTGCTAAATAGATTCAATCAGAGCTATTATATTGACTTTCTCCAATTCAGATATGGTCACTTACAGTAACCACGATTTGGGTACCAGATTGCCGGAATAGATCCACCAGAGTTGAAAATGACTTTCTGGATATCCGTAATATAAAGACTATGTAATTAGCATACTCTTTCTTTGTTGTTCAGTTGCCGTCTCTATTTCTTTGTCTTCAAGGTGAACATTCTTGTAAATATCATGTTCCCTAATAATTTCATTTTTCAGAGAATGTTAAATTGGCATATGGGAAGCATTAATTCAATCAATCTGTCAATTATTGCAACTAGTCTTTTACTTCTAGTATGTGTTTTGTAATAGATTGCCTGGAAAACTGGGGACCATTTTCAAAAATTGTGTGGCAGTGCTTTATCTGATTGGTTAGGTGAATACTATAGTTCCTCCCAAACTGCAGCCCTATTGGATGAAAAAGATACACACCATAGCCAACAACATGTTTCACACTGCAACCAGAAGTGAAAATAAATAACACAAAACAAGTGAGCACAATAACATGGTTATGGATTTTTCTTGCAATGCTTTATCATGGTTTGTTCCATTCAAAACTCTATTTCTGCTTAAAGAGAAAAGAAATAGGGTTAGAGCCAACCATCAGGGGATCCCCTAGAGATGGTGAGATCAGGTCCCCTGCTTCTAAGGAAAGAGATCCGGACTACTAGCTGGACAGGGGTGGGGGGGAGGAGATGGGGGTTAACCTCAAACAATAGCCATCTTTAATGTGTTTTAATGTGCAGGAGATTTTAAGGGTCCTGTGTTTTTACCATTTTATTGTAAACCACCACAAGTCTTTGAGAGTGGTGGTATATAGAACAAAGAATAAACAAATAACATAAATAAATAAACTCTTACATTGTTTAAAATAAAGAGTTGTCTGAAATGGACTGAGGGGTTCAGCAGAGTGGTCTGAAATTGACTAGTAGCTTGAGTCAGACATCCCTAGTCAATTTCATTTTCAGTAAACTGGATAAACTCACTGAAGGGATTAGACTGAAGGAGAAAAACTGGGACTTGAGATGGAGTTGAGCAAGGATTTCTTAGCCATGCAGATGCATATCTCTGGGATATATAGAATGGGGGGAAGAGATCCTGTGTTGTATGGGAAATCTTACCATAGCACTTCAGTTACCCTGTACTGTAGGACAAGATATCATCATTCTTCCCTTAACAACTTTTGAAAATCAAAAATAAGAAACATAGAGAAAAGGACCAGCCCTGCAACGATGTTGAAGACGGTGCTTTTCTTTTGTTTCAATATAAAAAATCATATGAATTCATGAGGATCCATGTAAAATCATCTAAATCCGAGTTTTACCTATACCCTGCTAAAAGAAACGAGGCTGTTGAAATTGCTACCCTTCAGAATATATTAACCAAACTGAGAAATGGTTTCACAGGTTCATTAAAAATCCTGCTTTGCTACCTGAAAGGGAATAAATTTAAATCCTAATGGCTTTCGCCATAAATTTCAGCTCAGATAATTAGGTTTTTTTCCCCTCTACAAAAATCTTCCCTGCCGCTGCAATTACATATGATTTTTACACTCCTCGTTTTCTTTCTCTTAAATGGTAAGGATTGCTGTGTTTAAAACAGCTGAATTGTGCTGATGGAGAAACCCTTTTTACAGTTACCTTCTAAAGCATCAACTCTCTACAAATTAAAATTGGCCCTGATATTTCCAGGAGTCACCTTTAGGGAAATCTCCAGGGGCCTGTGTCTTACCCCCATTCTTTCTTCGAACACATATCTCCCAACCATGTGAAAAGGCTGTACTTAAAGAACATCTATGTCATGAGGTCATGCCCTATTTGCCTTCAGTACTGAAAGGCACAAAAACCATCTACTTCTTGGTCTGGACTCAAATTAATAGATGACTGTAAGTACAAAAGTAGAGTTATGGAGAGTCCTTTGATCCCTCCACTTCCTGTACCTAGGCTTTCTTATACCATGTAACAAAATTTCTGGTGACTTTGAGGTGGAGCAGAAGATTGTGTGAGAGGGACGAGGGACAGGAGGGTTATTTCACTCCCCTTCCCAGCTCTTTCTCCAGGAGCATTTCACAAAAAATAATTCAGAAGTTAATATTACTCCATGAATTTATAACCTACAGATATGTAGTATAGATCCATAGCCATTTATCTAGACTAATAATTTGTTGCATAATTCTCTAGGGTATATAATAATTTATAAGAGTGATAAAAAAATCAGTATTCACACTGGCATACATATTAGCTTTAATTGTTATAAACCTGATGGGAAATCAGCTCATGAGTTGATAGCAAAATGAAAACAATCAATTCTAGTAGGCCAAAGCCATTATACTAAGGGCAAAAATTGTAGCACCGGTTACCATAACAACTTGATGCAACAGTCCTCTGTTGTATGGATTGATCCATGGTTTCCCATTGCTGGGAAGGACAAGAACTCATAGACCATGCAAGCATTAGAAACCACTATGAATTAGTATTCCAAGTTGTGCTACCCATGGCATCTGTATCTCACCTTTTTTTCCAGGAATTCAAGGAAGCATCCCTAGACTGGAGATATGCTTTCTCCTTCTCCCCTGACAAGGATCTTGTGAGATGGGTTGATTCCAGAGAGAATGACTAACCCCAAATCATATCATGAACATCATCACTGAGGACCTGACTAAATGATGCATCTTTACTGAATCTGCCACTGGCTCATTATGCACAGAGTGGTAGGTTCGCATTCGGGGTGGAATGGCGGCGGCTAAAATCACCAATTATGCACGCTGCAGGTGGCAACCGGGCGCAGAGTTAACGTATGCCGCCGAAAAAGCCGCATTAGCGAGATGCAGAAGAAAGTGGAGCTTCCCGGGACCAGGGCACAACCAGAAGCAGCTCCGGAGTAGCCACATGCATAATCGGATACTCTGGGTTTTGCCGCCGTTGTGTTCCATCCCGTGTGTAAGCGGTTTGCTTCGCTTCTTCCTCCTCCACGTTCTCCATGCCGCCGTTTCAGCGGCTGTGCATAATAGGCCACTAAGATATACAACGGTCCAATCCTACTGGGATATGGGATTTTTATAATTTTATTCTACTGCATGGAAGAGGGAGGGGTGAAAAAAGATCTACATTTATGGTTCCATGGTCTGCAGAAGGAGAAAGCCCATGCAGCCTTTTTAAAAGTAAAAAATAAATAAATAAAATAAAAATCAGGTTCTAAACTGGTACCACATCTCCATAGCAGACTCTGCGATGAGGTACTGTCTAGTTTGGCTGTGAGTGGAGATTTGAATTTGGGTATGCTTAATTGGAATCTCACATGCTAATCACCAGACCACACTTAAATGTCTCTATAGTTAAGAGCCTCTTGTGGCACAGAGTGGTAAGCGGCAGAAATGCCGTCTGAAGCTGTCTATCCATGAGGTTGGGAGTTCGATCCCAGCAGCCGACTTAGCCTTCCATCCTTTCGAGGTCGGTAAAATGAGTACCCAGCTTGCTGGGGAGTAAACGGTAATGACTGGGGAAGGGATGGCAAACCACCCCATATTGAGTCTGCCATGAAAACGCTAGAGGGCATCACCCCAAGAGTCAGACATGACTCGGTGCTTGCACAGGGGATACCTTTACCTTTTTATAGTTATGTCACCCCCTACACATACATACACACAGTTAAGAAAAAGGAAATAATACCCTCTCTTTTCTGCATAAGCTGTCCCAACTATGATCAGAACTCTCCTTGTATCCCAGTCGCCAGGTCTGATAATAACAATAAAACTGTCCATTTTGCTTCTTTTCCCATGGATGTCATTTAAAATATTGATGTTCCAGAATGCCAGTTTTTAGGGCATGTACCAATCAGAAAGAAAAACAGGTGGCACCTGGGTCAAAAGACCAGGCAAAATAAACTAAAGATCTCCCATGGAATTTTAATTATCAGCTAATAGTATATTCAACAACAACAAAAATGTAAAATGAGAGCTTTTTTTTTTACACCTTCTGTTTATGCCATTAAGTGCCATTAGCTTGAACGTAAATGACAGGCAATAAAACACAGAGGAGAGTTCACAGGCATACATAATAGAGACAGCCTAAATGTTCGACTAGATTCAGGCCAACAAGAGGCCTTAGAGGCCAGCTTAGAAGCCAAAATTCTTTATAGTATGTAGGCCTACAAGAGTCTTCAGATAAGAAACCTGTTTTTTCATCTGCACTGAGCTTTTGCAGCTCATTGAGCATGGTTTTTACGAAAGCAATCTGTACTTTACCCTAATCTCCACTCTGATGCTGCTCATTTTTTCCCTCCAATTTGCACTGCTCAGAATTGACTTCGGAGTTATGCTATGTATTCCCCCAGCATATCAAAGAATGGATTTTCTAGGCTTCATTGGAGAAATGCAAGCCCATGGCACTCTCGGTTGCAGATGCACTGCTTATTTTCCCCTACCTACCAACTGCAGCTGCACCTCCAGCACTGACAAGTGCTGAGGTTTTTGCTGATTGGTTGGTGTGCAGCAGGAGTAGCCCCTTTCACTTCCAGTGCCACCATTTCAGTATGTGCTGCCCTACTGGGCCACACTTACTTAGCTGGGTTTTGCCAAGGCAGGGGTGTAGAAGCTAGAAACTACTCTTGGAAGTTGAGAGCCAGACAGTTCACACAGTAGGTGGTGTGCGAAGCAAAGTCACGCAGGGCTGGGATCAAGAGCCAGAAGGAAACAGTCAAAGCCAAACTGTAGTCAAGACCTGGAGTCGTAGTTGGAAACCAAAGCTGAGGGTCTGGAGCTGGAAGCATAGTCAAGAGGCAGGCTAAGTTCAGGGAACCAGGAAGCGGTAGAGCAGAGCTTTGCCATGGCAGACCAGAACAAGGAGTAGTCATCTAGAGAAAAGGGCAGGTAAACGCACACGTTGCACCCATGAAGGACCTTGCTCAAGGCCCTTCTGAAATACAATCAAGCTGGGTAGGGCAGCCCTCAGCCAGCGTGCTTACAGCTGGTCCTAGTCCTTGTCAGAGGAAGGTGGAGCAGCTAGGCCCCATCTACCCTGACTGTGAGCTGACAGGCATGCCAATCACCTGACAGGTGTCAGAGAAGATCACCTCCTCCAACATTGCCATTTGGGGCTTGTTGGGGCCTTAGCCTGGGGCATTGATGCTGCTCCCTCATGAATCTTCAGGCTTGGTGGGCACCTTGTTCCATAATAGGGCTGTTCCATAAAATGCTGGCAGGGGTTCGTGGGAATTGTAGTCCATGGACATCTGGAGGACCACAGGTTGACTATCCCTGCTCTAGGAGATCAAGCAGTTCCTGGTCTGTGGCAAATGGGTCTCCTGGTGCCCCCGGGAGACCCTCTGCCTCCATAATGCCCCCTGGTGCCAGAATGGAGCATGTGGGCACGACACAGTGCTGACTTCATTTTATCTAAACTTTTGTGCCGTAGAAGTATTTCTCCTGCTTTAACAGCCCTCTGAAGTAATGCAATAAGCACTCATATAAGAAAAAGTTAAAGATGAACCTGTGGTTGCCTTCAGCTGCCGTCCCTTCTCCCAGTCTGCTGCACATGTTTCATGGGTGGGGATGTTTGCAAAAAGGCAGTGAACACTGTGAATACGGCCCACAGGCAATGAACTTCAACACAGCTAAAATAGTGCAGTTAGTAAAGTACGTGCCTTGATATCACAACTTTATGAGCAAGGCTGGCTGTGGGTCTTCAAAATTTTTTAAATGGTCAAATGTTTAAAATTGTGCATTTTAAAAACATGAGCCATTCAAAAGCAGAAAATAAAAATTTATCTCGATCTTCATTGATTTCATATTGTAGCATCACAGCTTGGTCTCCAGGAGGTATTCACAAGGGAGATGAAGTCTACAAAAAATAACCAGAACTTGGATGCATTGGAAGACAGAATTCTTGACATATTAATCATCCATAAATAGGTACTGAAAAATAACATACTTGAAGGAATATGCAGAGGAATCGAGTGTGCATTGCACAGCTCCTGAGGAGTGGTGTGGGTGTGCAGCATTTCTAAGCACACTGCAAACCTACAAGGCTGCTGGGAGGCTGTAGCCCTTCTCTCCAAGGAAGACTGTCATGGAATGGAGAATACCAGCCAAGCCCTAGCCACTGGCCAGAGAAGAAGCCCCTGCTAATAGAAAAAAACTCTGCTCCCATCCCCCAGAGGGCCTCTTGATGGGGGGGGGGAGCCATAGGGTAGTCAAACTAGTAGCATAGGGTTGGGTAACTTTTTCTTCCACTGAAAAATCTCTGCATGCTGTACAATACCCTAAAGGCATTAAAAAGATAAACTTATCATTTTTTGTTGAATAATATTGTCTGATATTTGCTGGACAAAAAAGCTGAGTGTACATGTTCTTCTCTTTCCTACACAACCCCCTTCATGTCATTTGTGTGACATCTGTTTATAGCCACCTGCTCTTCCATTCATACCATGTTAGGCTACAAACACCCAAAATAACTACACTCCAAATCTGATTTTTCAACTCTGAACCAAACAATTCTGTCTTACATGTGGAAGGAAGGAAGGAAGGAAGGAAGGAAGGAAGGAAGGAAGGAAGGAAGGAAGGAAGGAAGGAAGGAAGGAAGGAAGGAAAACACTCAGCTTTGGTTATAATCTACAGTATGGGAATCAGCTGCATAATCTACAAAAAAATAGGACATTGTTTTGCCCAATGCTTTGTTTTATCATGTGCATTATCTTTTCACTCTCTCAGAGACTCCTTTGGGCAATGAAAAGTAGGGTAGAAAAAACAACCTTCTTCATAGATGGATTCCTTGATGGACCAAGTGTCTGAATCAGCTTCATGTGTATATTCATGTGTGTCCTCATGTTCAAAAGACAGGCTGGGGTGCCTATACTTGCATGGAGATGTATTTTCCTCAAGCTGCTGGAAGAGGAAGGATGGGACATCTTTCTTGGAATAAAAGCGCAGCTGCAGAACAATAGCTGCGAAATCTACCACTCCTTGTTCCATTGTCCTACAGTAAGTGGAGAAACCACTTGGATTGGCTATCAGTTCTAGACCACAATGCACTGCTCTAGTTAAATTATCCCAAGAAAACGTCACTTTCAGAGGAGCTTAAATGACATATTTTATTAGCAACATTTCCACAAAATGACTTAACAAACAATATAAATCACGTTAGGTCATTGTAATTACAACCATATCCCCTCCCCCCTTTGTCATGATCTGAAGGCACAGTATGAAAAAAGGAAGTGCATTCAGCAATCCAGAGACAGAAACCAATATTGAGCTGTAATTGAAAAAGATGTGTTGCTTAGAAACTGCTGAGGATATGGTTTTGCGTCCACTGAAGAGAAATGCAAAACAGTTATTAAAAGAATAAGATTAAAAAAAAAAAGTTTTCCCCTTCCTTGGTGCAATTGATGATAGTTTCAGGAAACAAAGATAGAAAAATTTACATTTTGTACCTCTGCTTAGGGTAGCTCAACAAGCCCACCATCTGAAGTTCATATGTATACTGAGGTTAGCTAGATGATTTGGGGCCAATTAAATGGACCTCCTATGTTCTGGGCATATCTACTGTTAACTTTGAACTAAAGAAAATAATTTTTTTCTAGCTGCTGGTTACTAAAATGGGTCTGTCTGTAATGACAGAAGACATCCATTAACAACCAGTTGCTAAAACAGAATACAATGGGAGTTTGAAAATGACCTATATGTGCACAGAGTTCAGTAAAACCTTACATGGAGCACGACAGATCTCCCTTCCTCCCTTGAGATGGGCTGAATATGTCACCTTCTCCAAACCATGATAGTTCCTTGAATAAGAAGACCATAGAGCTATCAGGAGACCGTTTATTAACTATTAGCTGTCATTGATAAAACATCATCCTTGCATTTATGGCTATTAGCCTTACAAAGGGAGTATCCGCCAGCAGCCATAGCGATGTAATTACTTTCCCTCCACTGTCGTTTCTGTGCAAAACTGCCCAATGAATCTGTCTGTGAGCAGAGAGGTTTCTCTCTCTGACCTCTGAAGATGACAATTCAGAACTCTCAGAGGCATGCACTGGACTTCATCTTGGGTTTTGGGGGGATTTTTGTTGTTGTTGTTGTTGCTTGTTACAGTCAACAGCTGATATAAGCTTCAGAATGTCCTTGAAAAGCGAGCCTGGAGGGGGGAGGGGAGTTACAGGCTACCAAAAGATTAACAGGAAAAAAATTAAGCATTAACATACAAACCTTGCAAATTCCAGGATACAAAACATTCAGAGTTAAACATTAGACTAGGGTGTAAACTGCACTGAGCTTTTATTCCAACCCGAGATCAATTCAGTCCCTGCCCTCTACACAGAATGTGATTTCCGTTTGGATTTGGGGCGATTTTAATTTTCCTTCTGCAGCAAGAAGGATTGATACGGAGTGACCCTACCTTTATTGTGGGATATCTCAGACTGCTGCTAATCCTGAATATATTCAGAAAATCGCATTGTTTTGAATCTGGGCTCTCCTCCGTAGTAGAGGACCCGTGATTGGCTACAGGTGGTCATGTGACAAGCCTGCCTCAAAGGAGAAGCCCCTAATTTCTCTCAACTTCTGTCGGCCTTGGATTTTTTTTGTGCCTTCTTCGTCCCCCCCCTTCAAGAAAAGAAAGGATTTTTTTCCTCCCTCCTCTGACTTCTTGGATCCTCTCCCCCCTTCAAGAAAACAGAGAAAGAGTCTCCATTTGCCCCCCCCCCTCTTCTGAGCCTCCCTAACCACATGCAGAAGACTTTCCTGTTTCAATGGGGAGCGGGGGGGAAGAGGAAGACCCGAGTTCAAAGCGATCTGAATTCAACAGGATTGACAATGGAATAAAAAAAGTAAGTGCAGACTCTGCCTAGTTCTGGCTAAGAACTGGAAATCACAGGAGATCCCAACTATTGACTTATGGTTGGATAAACTTGCTGAATTAGTGAAAATGGCAAAGCTTACTTCTATAGTCAACAAAAGACCAAGGGAAGAATTCCAGGAGCAGTGGAGTTTTTACTTGGACTATCGTGCCAAATGAAGCTTGGAGCAAGCAGAGAAAAGGGACTACGGGAGGTTGAGGAATGGGAGTATGCTGTAACCAAAATATATTCCTTTTCTGTACATCTTTATAAAACTAAAAAAATTCTATTAAAAAATGAGTTAAACATTAGCATGTAAGAAGAGTATTTCTGTCTATCATTCACAACTGAACATCATCTACATATATTCAATCAGAACATATATTCAATCAACATTTCCTGACTACACCAGCTAAAACCATTCTCTCTAAGCTGATTCCATAGGAAATGATTCATTCCAGTAATTAATAAAAGGACTCCATCATTGAACAAAAAATAACTGCTTCTGAGTACAGCTTTTATCCATGATCACTATAAGGTAGGTTTCCCATAAGCGTATTTCACAAGTTGGCAATGTACACAGCTTCTGTTTTTTAGCTATTCTGGCCACTACAAATAATTGCAGAACCAAGTAACACAGGTTCTTTGGGAAATATTCAACATTAACACCCATCAGGTAAAACAAATGTGAAAGCTTTATATCTTCCCTTCTATTATTATTAATTATTTAATTTATATACCACCCTTCCATGCTAGCTCAGGGCAGGATACATCAGGAAAATAACAAGCCAATAAATTAGTTAGCATTAAAACACTGAAAACCATTAAAATTACATCTCATCATTAAATGTCCATTCAGCACTGTAGTTGGTGCAGTCACCATTATTTCTGACCCAGGAACATATTTGATATTCTCCATGGAGGTTTCTATTGATGGTGGGGGGGGGGTGTTGATGCTGTTGAATCATTGGTCCCAACCAAAAGCTTGGTGGAAGAGCACCATCTTGCAGGGCCTGTGGATCCATTTCATGCTCTCTCTTATTCCCTAGTGGATTGTGCCCCAAACTCCTTTGTAATTCTGCACTCACATCACATAGATAAATATGAATCTTTGTATTTTCCATCTCTCCAACTTATCTGTGAAATACTTAGGATCATTTTTTATAACCTGCTTCACATACAATTGTGACGGGTTGCACTTTTTAAAAACTTGGAAGTGCTGTACAAAAATTAACCCTGTGGAGGGCCTTGAATAACAGGCTGCTCCAAGCAATCTGATTGGTTAGCATCGGTTGAGCAGAAACAGATTTTAGAACGGAATGCTGAGGAGGGATATTCATTCTATTCCAGTGTTATTTCAAAGTTAGCAAGGATGGGTAGTTAGATGAAGACCCGCATTTTGGCCAAAAAAAGGGAATAGATCTTCTAAAGAGAGAAGAAAATTCCTTACCAAGTCAAACAGGGAATGGGTTCGGAAGAGTGCACAGATCCCTGGTCTTGTGTGGTTAGAAATTGCCCTTAAGAATCAGTGGAAAACTCAAGAGGAGTACAGATGTTTGAAAAAAGGTGTTTGGGTCCTAGAACAAGTATACCAGCTTTCTGGAAATCAAAAGAGTCAGATAATTCTCAAAGAAAGTGTACCTGAGTATTTAGGAAAACATAGGAACAAAAGCCTCTCAACATAAAGATTTAAGTCACTGTGAATAGTTCAGAAAAATAGGAACATTAGCTTACTGGGATACATCATGGTGCTTTTAATGGCCAATCTGCCCCTGCCTGTGAGGTAAATTAAGCTAAGGATTTGTAAAGGGTCCAAGATCACCCAATGAGTTGCCACAGCAGAAAGGGAATTAAAAGTCTTAGTCTGAAACTGTAACTACTGCAACACACTGGCTGTTGTATGATGACCGCTGTTGAACAGGCCTGGGTGAGTCATGGAGGTCACATGATAACAAGTTGCCTGGGAATTGCTGCTAGACCAGGATGCATTGAATTCCCCCTCAAAGGTCAACACAGCCTGGAAGGGACCTTGACCACTTCCCTCTGCTTTGTTTAACTGACAGAAACAAGTCCTAGAGTGCTTGCTATCATTGCCTAGCAACAATAACTGAAAGCAGTATTTCTTATAGCTACAGACTCTCCCTCTATCATTAAAAAAAATGATTTCTTTTTAAAATTTCAGAATTTTATGTGAAACTGGGGCATTTTTCAGGTTTGTATAGAGATTGGCCTTGTCTGTTCAGTTCTCTAGTCCAGCATTTCTGAACTTTATTATTTACCACTGAGTCCCCCTTGAAACTTTCTTTGGGCTTCAAGAAACCCCAGAAGTGATATGATACTGCTGAATATGGCTGGGAAGCATAGCTGTGTATACAGCCACCGGGGCCTCCTCCCCTTCCCACCCCCTCCAGGCCCATCATAGTCCATTTTGGGAGGGGGTGGTCAGTTGACATGACCATATATGGTCATATCACCCAATCAATGTTTAACAAATTTAAAAATATATTGACAATTAATTGATTCCCACCCATTCGGGAAACCATTCCAGAGCCATCAAGAATTCCCAGGGTTCCACGAAACCCTCCTTGAGAGAGTCAGCTCAAGACTCTGGGTTTAACTCAGATTTGGCTGGGTTAATGATCTCACATCCTTCCTTTTGAAACATCCTTTTTTCCAATATTACTGTGGTAGCCAAAGCAACTGAACTGGATGAATCCCCTTGCCTCTCCCATGGCAAAGCAACAACATTATAATGGTAAAATGTATTCCCAGATACTGACCTTTAAATACAATGAAATCGTATTGGATATAGATGACTGCGAGATGTCATGAAATTGGAATATTTTTTTAGAAATAAAAAGACTTTAAAAAGAGGACAACAACAAATAGCACATGTCAAATTTCTGAAAGGGATGAGAGCAAGCTTATAATTCCATTTCCAGATAATCCATTCATATGACAGATGCCCTTTCCCTGTGATATGTTCTTGGAGTGAAGATCGAAGGAATAGACATGAGAAGTTTGCTGGTATTCAGCTACATAATGAAACCAACAGACTTGCAAGAATAACAGCATAAGCCTTGTGTGTGGAAGGAGCTATTCTCACACACATGCATTATGCATAATGGGCTTTTCCCCAGTTATTAATTAGATCAGCCGTACAGAGCGAAGCACCCTCTGTTTCCTTCCTCGGCAACTTCGACACTTCCCGAAGTGACACTAACTGCTGTTGGAGGAGCATTTCGAGCAGTTAATATTCTGCGACTCAGATCAATCAGCATTTCTTCTCCGCTGTCCGTCAGGAACATTTGCCCTGCAGTTCTTCAGGCAAAGGGCAACAGCTGTAAATTTTACACAGAACATGCTGAATGGGCTCGTTTCTTGAAAACCGATGTACACACAAACAAATCCCCTGTTAGACGAAATCAAGATTCTGACAGAGAAAGCACCCTGCAGGGTTTGTTCATTTGTTCTCTTCATCCATTGCTAAACTGAACTAGTTTTCCTTTTGCTTGCAGCTGATAATTTGCACTTATAGACTTGCATAAATACTCCTGGGTCACTCAGTCCAGGAACAAACCGAATAATTCCTGGAAACTGACTGCAGCCCCAACCTACTTACAAAGAAACCCCTGTGGATTCTACAGCTCCCACAAATACTTGCAGTTCTTTCTACAACATCTGAGTCGAGTTGTGGTGCTTGTTGCGGGGAGCAGAAGGAGTTTAGCAAGTCAAGATGACCTTGAAACTCATATTGATTGATTGGTTGGTGTCTGTCATGTGACCCATCTCTTTCCGCCTGGCTTTGTAATCCTGCCAGGATATGGTGTTCCAGGCAAAGTGAGACTGAGGCAACGGGATGCTGAAGCAGGCCTACTTTATGTTTGATTCCCCGTCCCTCCACATGCAGCCAGCTGGGTGACCTTGGGCTAGTCACAGGCCTGTTAGTGCTATTCTTACACAGCAGTCCTGTCAGAGCCCTCTCAACCCCACCTACCTCACTGGATGTCTGTTGTGGGGAGAGGAAGGGAAGGCAACGCTAAGCCACGAAAAACGGGGTACGAAAGCCAACCCGTTTTCTTCTAATATGATTCATGCAGGACAGAAATCTGTCCATTTCCGATCACATGGAGTTAAGTGTAACCTTCAGCCTTCACAAACCTATTCCCAGTGCCTTCTCGTCTTCACAGTGACCTGAAAATAATGATGTAAGCTCAGGTCCTCACTTCTGCACAGGAATCCCACACTTTTCAGCATAACCTCTCCCTGATGAGAAGCATTAAAAAAAAAAAAAAAAGCACTGCCAGCCGTTTTGCTGAGTACAACATACACCAAAATACCTTTTCTTTTACCCTACCACAATATTAAATTCATCACTGTACCTTGGGGTCTGGTGCCTAAGCCTAAATAAGCCCAGCTAGGTGGCTACATCTAAAGAAGAATGCAACAGCTTCAGGTGAATTTCTACACTGAAGCCCTGATCTTTTCCCTTTGCTGAGAGCCAAGGGGCTCTGTTCACAGTCTCTGCTGGTTCTGGCTCAACTTTATTCTTGGATCAGAAGAACTGGATCAGAGGAGAAGGGGAGAGGAAGCCAAGCCTGAAGGCACCTTTTCATGCACCCCCCCCCAAAAAAAGCCCCGCCTTGTCCTCTCAGCAGTCCTGCTGCACCCCGTTATCCAGCCCACTGCAAACTAAATGGCTAAGAAAAGGATATCAGGCACAGGCTTTTCTTTCTTTTGTGTTCAGTGCATGGGAGCCGGGGGTGTCCCCGTTGGCCCCTGTCAGAAGTGAAAGATCATTGTTACCGTCTTTACATCTGCTGTTGCAAACGGGAGGCACGTAGCCTTGCCTGGCAGAGTTCTTGGGTTTGCCTTGAGGATGGAAACAGAGAAGTTGTCAGCCAACAATCTTTAAAAGTGCTGCCCCCCCCCCCATTCCTCAGCCTGTCAACCTTTCATAGCTTTTATGCAAGCACCAGTCTGGGGCTCTTGTGTTTGCTGCAAAAATGAAGAGCTAGATTGGACAGCTGTCCTAGATTATACGTATCTCCAGTTGATGGCGGTTTATTCCAAGTATTAATCAAAACATTTAAGTCTGATTTTCTCTGGGGAGTAAATATCTTATTGCTCCCCACCTACCCACCCCGGCTATTGTTTCAGCCAGATAAAGATTGCGGAAATATTTCAACTATATCTAAAAGTTGGTTGAAAGGGCTGCTGCGGACCAAATATCAGCATTCCTGGAGGAAACTTCAGCCCTTGATCCATTTCAGTCGGGCTTCCGACCTGGACATGGGGTAGAGACAGCACTAGTCACCCTGACAAACTATCTCTGATGCCAGCTTGACCGAGACGGGTCAGCACTGCTCATACTATTAGACCTGTCAGCAGTGTTTGACACAGTAGATCATGAGCTCCTAGCTCACTGCCTAGCTGACACCAGAATATGGGGAACGGCCCTCAAATGGCTGATTTCCTTCCTCCGGGGCCGCGGACAGAGGGTAGCGATAGGAGAGAGAGTATCTAACCGACACCAGCTCACATGTGGAGTCCCACAAGGAGCAGTCCTCTCTCCTATCCTATTTAACATCTTTATGCACCCTCTGGCTCAGCTGGTGCGGAGGTTTGGGCTGGGTTACCACCAATATGCAGATGACACCCAGCTCTTCCTCCTGATGGATGACTGCCCTGACTCTCCCCAAGAACCCTTAGCCAGATGTCTGAAAGCAGTGACAAAATGGATCAAGCAGAGTCACCTGAAGCTCAACCCTATAAAGACAGAGGTCCTGTGGTTGGGTAGGAAGAGACCATGGGAGGAAGCATGTCTGCCCAGCCTGGACGGTATGCAGATCATAGCAGCACACTCCGCCAGGAACCTGGGCATGATCTTAGATGCTTCCCTTAGAATGGAAGACCAGGTCACAAAGGTAGTGTGGCTGGCATTCTACCACATCTGCCAAGCTACTAGCACCCTACCTGGACCCAGAACACCTAGCACCCAGAACACCCTACCCTGACCCAGAACACCTAGCCACAGTGATCCATGTGACGGTCACCTCTAGGCTGGACTTCTGCAACTCGCTCTATGCAGGCCTACCCTCATCCTTGATCTGGAAACTACAACTGGTGCAGAATGCTGCAGCCAGGATTCTCACTAAAACACCATGGAGATCCCACATCCAGCCAGTACTCCAGCAACTTGCCTAACTCCTAGTTGAATTCCGGATTAAGCTTAAAGTTCTGGAAATCATCTTTAAGGCCATACGCAGTTTGGGCCCAGTGTATTTAAGAGACCACCTCCCTGTCTATACCCCCAAAAGAGCCTTACGCTCTGCCACCTCCAACTGGCTGTGGATCCCTGGCCCCAAAGAAGCATGGCGAACCTCAACAAGGGCCAGAGCCTTTTCAGTCCTGGCCCCCACCTGGTGGAACGAACTCCCTGAGGAGATCAGAGCCCTGCCCGACCTTCCACAGTTCTGCTGGGCCTGCAAAAGGGAGCTCCTCCACCAGGCATTTGCTTGAGGTTGACTGACCCCTAACATCTACTGGTCCCCCCCCAGACATCCTCCCATGACCGAAATAACTGACGTCCCAATGTTGTTATATATTGTATTATTGTTGAACTGTTATAATGTTTTACTGAAGGTTGCTCAATGTTGCAGACTATGTAATGTTCCATGTAAGAGTTATACAATGTTCAATGTAAACTGCCCAGAGCCGCAAAGAATTGGTGGCATATAAACACATAAATCAATAAATCAATAAATCAATAAATCAATAAATCAATAAATCAATAAATCAATAAATAAAATGTCTGCCCCTGAAAAATCCCAAAGATATTTGGGATTTTTTGGGACAGCCAGATAATCAAAATTAAAGCACATTTAAAGGCACTGCAGTCACTTTAAATGCCTTCTGCGTGAACTTGCTGCTTGCTGCTTGCTGCTTTGGGGTTCTCTCACAGCATAAAAAAGACATTTAAAGGGACCGCATTTTAAATGCCTTTCCCTCCTTCCATTGAAAGCAATGGATGGTGGCTCCTTCTTTTGGGACCCATAGAACTGGACTCTTTGGTCCAAACTCTTTGAAACTGGGGGGGGGGGTGTTGAGGGGAACTGCCAACAGCTATGCTGAAGATTTGTGGCTCTATCTCAAAAACAGCTCCCCCAGTTCCCAGATCCTTTCTCTATTATACCCTACAGGGACCATTACAGCTAAATGAACTGTGATCACACAAGCCAAGATTGATCATTCAATTTCATTCTAACAAAATGCTAGATTAGGAAACAGGAATCAAATCTGTTGGGACCATAGACTGCTTTTTCTCTAATGTCAAGCTCAAATGCCTCTTTGGGTCAAGTATACTTGTCTTCTCAGATACGTTAACTTGGTCCTTTGCGTTTGCTTTCCTATCACAGTTTTCATGGGCTCATGTATTACATCTTAGACAACTGTCTAGCATTATGACAGGCTTTGTGAGTGTTGCTGTGTGGAGGGAGGACAGATATACTGCAAAAATGCCTGGGGGTACAGTGCTTGTCTTTCAATGATTTGGATCCAACCAGCTCTTTAGCCCTCATCCAGTCTCCTCTGTACCACAGCCCTTCTAGCTTATGTTCATTAAAGATCCAGGCTCCCCACTGTAGCCATTTTGAGGGGGTGGTCAAAGGGAATCCCTCTTTCTTTTCCTTTTTTTTTTGGCAGAGTAAAAGTGAGTTGGATCCAGCCCAACCAACTGCACTTTGTGGCAACTATTCATTTATGTGTGAGAAAAGAAAGGGGCACACTCAAGGGTGGCACAGGGATGGGGTCTACACAAGCACCCTATTCCCGGAGGCTGTAATCTCTGATATGAAGAGCAGGTTTGGTCACATTCTAGTTAAAAGCTACAGATGCAGCTTATTTAGCTTGTCTTTAGAACTTAATGTGAATCACAGAGAATCAAGCCTGTTCCTGCCATAGAACCAAAATGGTGTAATGATCAGAATATTGAACTAGGGTCTAGGGGATGATGATGATGATGATGATGATAAAGAACTATTGAATTAGGCAAGATCATTTTTTAGATATTTTCCAGATTAAGAACCTGGCCGAGACTTACCTTGGCCAAGCATTGAAGCCATGGAGGGCCTGCTGGAAGGCAGACACGGCCGCCTGAAAGGCCCGCTAGTGTACGCGCTGCCCTAGTGCATTATGGGCAGTGCAGGACCCACAGCGCCTATATAAGGTACCATGTGTGCAAGTCCTGCCCTCATCAACAAGGATGCTGCGGAAGCACCTTCCCTCCCACCCACCTTATGTTGATGTGTATATGTCATTGTTCAGAGTTTTGAGGTGGATGTTTTGGTCAATATTTTGTCACAGCTGCGGGTTTGCATGGAATGGAGCCTGTTGGCAGGGAGTCTGGTGTGCGATCGGACTCTCTGGGGTTTGGGGCCTCCATATGAGGTTGTGCATATACAAAGGTAGCTTACCCAACAGAGAGGCCAGGGGCTCATTTGCCAGGTGGCCTGGGGGCAGTCAAATGAGGTTGGTACCCGTTGGCTCCCCCACATAGGTCGCTTCCCTTAGGGTGGACTTCCGTAGGCAATGGGATCTGCTCTCCTGGCGGGGAATGGTGTGGGTCCCCAGGACACCTCAGGACTCTGTGGGGTGTTGGTACAGTCTGCTGACTGCTAGGTCAGGCTCCCTCTCCCATGATATGCCACGATGTCCCATAATGTGCCAACCCATGAGGATGTAATAAAGCTGTGGCCTTGTTTATTCCCAACATTGTTGTGTCATGTCTTATTCCAGCACAGAATGCCCTCCTGGAAGTCAATTTAGATTTAAGTTTTAACTCACTATCTTAAATTTCTAATGCCAGCCCACTAATCAATTTTTAAACAATCTATATCTCCTTTGTATTCTGTGGTCTTATACCTCTTGTAGCTCAGGGTAATAAGGCAGCGACATGCTGTCTGAAGCTCTGACCATGAGGCTGGGAGTTTGATCCCAGCAGCTGGCTCAAGGTTGACTCAGCCTTCTACCCTTCCATCCTTTCGAGGTCAGTAAAATGAGTACCCAGCTTGCTGGGAGCTAAAACAGTAATGACTGGGGAAGGGATGGCAAACCACCCTGTACTGAGTCTGCCAAGAAAACACTAGAGGGCGTCGCCCCAGGGTCAGACATGGCTCGATGCTTGCACAGGGGATACCTTTACCTTTACCTTTTTACTTCTCCTGTATTACTTTTGTGTAAACAAGCATATTTTATATTTTATTTGTATTGCTCTGGTGTAATTTCATAATAAACTTACTACTACTACTACTACTACTACTACTACTACTACTACTACTACAGATGATGATGATGATGATGATGATGATGATGATGATGATGATGATGATTTGTAACCTGCCCTTCCAAATGCTCAAGGTGGGTGACATGAGTAAAATCAACATACAGTTTAAAACTTTAAAACAATCAACATACACAATCAGCTCCTCTAAAATACCCAGACCAAAGAGTCCTTGAGGACCCGATCTTCTAATTTCTCCTCCTCCTCACTGTGAGGCCAGCTATTCAGTGGGTGTTATTGTAGGCCTTAACCTTAAGCCTGGTGGAACAGATGTTACCCTGACAGCAGCTGGAAGTACACCTATGTGGCTCTCTTCATATGCCCTTCCAATTCGGGGCTTTTAGGGACCTGGGTCTTTCTATGGACAGATTTTAAACTGATGCAGTATTTCTGTAAATCAATGAGACAAATGTAATTAAAACAGTAATTTTTACTTATGAAAGTAAAAGGCATGAAAGGCAGCTGGCAGCAAAATACTACACAAGACAATGTCATGATTCAACTATCTAGCCCAGGAAGTCCCATCATAAAAGTTGTCTGGAAAAAAATAACATGGGAGAACGCAAAGAGCGTAATGACTGGTAAATAATCCTCTGTGTAAGGGGGAAATGATGCAGTTAAGAAGCCAAGTGGGAGCAAAAGTCTTTTATGGAAAAGCTGATGATTATGATAGCACTTAGAAACTGGTTCCGAACCATTAGGCATGCTGAGACTTTCAGGGAGAACAGAGATACCCAAATGATGTTGTTGGAATGCTATGGCCTATACATGAATTGATCCTTGAATTGGATTATTGGGTTTTAGCTGTTCGCTGCCTGGCTAATAAACAAATCAATGCAACTTTGTGGTAAACAAATTCTGTTATAAGCATTTGTCTTTTGGCAGTCAGGTTTGTGGAATGGAGTTATGGGATCTGCTTTAATGGAAGATTGTCTCGAGATTCGTATGTTAATGTTTTCTAAACATCTTAGACAGAGCAATTTGATGTAGTGCAACCTTTCTCAATTTTTACCCTTGAGAAACCCCTGAAACATTTCTCAGGCTTTGAGAAATCCCCAAAGTGGCACAATCATGCAGAATATGGTTAGGAAACATAGCTGCATACACACCCACCTGGAGCCCCTCACATTCCCACCCCTCCGGGCCTATCATTGTCATTTTTGTAAGAGGGGAGCAGGTCGACATGACCATATGTTAACCAATATTTTACATATAACAATCTCCAAGAAGTAGCTTCAGTAGGATCACACTCGTTTAGCTTTCAGTAAGGGCAGAAATCTTGTGGGGAGGACTAGACATTCCATAACAATATCTAAAGACCTTCTCTTTGATACAGTGCAAATCTGTAAACCGAGGGCTCCACGGTAAAAATAAAATGCTAAGGGGAATTGGGTGGGCCGAGTCTGGGATCGAAATTCCGGATTGGTCCCTTGCCCCCCAACTGACAAGCGGAGGGGCCAGTCGGAAGGCACTTTGTGCCTTCCAATTTGCCCTTCCAATTGTCAGTCAGGGGGCAAGGGGCCAATCAGAAGGTGCACACAGTGCGCCTTCCGATTGGCCTCTTGCCCTGGGACTGATGACAGAGAGGCCAATCGGAAAGTATGAAGCACCTTTCAATTGGCCCATCTGCTGTCAGTCAGCCCCCAAGGGGCTAATTGGAAGGTGCGCGCACTGCACCTTCTGATTGGCCCCTTGACCACAGACTGACAAGTTGGGAGGTGCACAGTGCCTCCTGACCTGCCCACATGCCCTGCCCCCATTACACCCCTGCCTGCGGACATGCCATGTAGTCAGCCAGGCAGGCAAGCCTTCTGTGTGGGCCTCAGAGCTCCGAGGCCCGCAAGGAAGCTGGGGGGTGGCTACCTTCACCGCGGCCAGGCAAGTGCACCCTCCACCTCACAGATTGGTTGCAGATTGATCAGAATCTGGCAGGATCTACAGCATGAAAAAATGTGAGTACAGATTCAGCCCTTGTTGGATTCACTGCTAAACTCCTTCCCTACCACTACCTGTTCAAATAGCAAAAGCAATAGATTGTTTTCCAGTCACAGTTCTAATAAGCGAGATCTGTTATGAGATGAAAAACTAAGACCTCAAAGTTCTAAGTCAGTGGATTGTTGGGACAAGCTGGTAAACTTGCCCCCATATGCTGAGTGTTGCAGATTGCAGATTACATGCATTGTGTGGCATAAAGGATTAAAAAAAAGCAGAAAACCTCAAAACCTTTTCCACTGATCTCTTGAACCTCATTCCCACCTACTCCCGTTCGAATTTGAGCAAAGATGTTGTAAAAGTTTTATCCGTAGACATATGGGTAGCTAGACAGTCTCAGTTCTTTCAGACAGATTTGAATCAGATAAAAATGTTATAACCAGCAAAAGTTATGGACAACATTTATTTGAGAGGACATGCCAGGAGCAGGAAGAAGAAGGATCAGATGGAAAAGGAATGCCAGCAAAGTCCCATGTGAGAATGGGGCTTGTTCCAGTTTCCTCTATGAAACACTGGCTGTTAAAATGCTGGATGAGTGTAACAATCCATTCTCATAATCTCGGCTTTTCATTTTTGAAAGAGAACATGAACCTCAAGGGCACGTATTTAAACTTGCATTAATATAAATGCCAATAGATAGCTTGTATGCATTTGTATTGGCGGCAGGCTTTTCCTCGAGCTGCATACTGCATTTAGACAGGCATTAGCAACCTAAATGCCCAAATGAAGTGTCATGTACATCACTAAACAGGCCTTTCTTTATCCATTCACTAGATCTGATTTGTCACAGGGCTATTTTATGGCAGGAAAACACCAAACCCCCCAGCTATGAGTTACATAAGGATTTCTTTTTCTGTTTCCTGAAAAGGCTTCAGTGTGGCACAAATGTGTAATGGTTAGGTGTGTGGACTTCTAATCTGGCACACAGGGTTCGATTCTGCACTCCACCTCATGCAACTGGTTGACCTTGGGCTCGCCATGGCACTGATAAACCTGTTCTGACCAAGCAGTGATATCAAAGCTCTCTCAGCCTCACCCTCCTCACAGGGTGTCTGTTGTGGGGATAGGAAAGGGAAGGCGACTGTAAGCCACTTTGAGACTCCTTCGGGTAGAGAAAAGCGGCATATAAGAACCAACTCTTCTTCTTCTTCTTCTTCTTCTTCTTCTTCTTCTTCTTCTTCTTCTTCTTCTTCTTCTTCTTCTTCTTGTGGAGGGAGTCCCTTGGGGGGGGGGGGGGAGAGGGTTTCAGTAGACCCAGGCCAAAAAAATATATTCAAAAGACATATCCCTATCAAACAACATTCTATTGCTAGAATCAGAAAGATGTTCCTCAGAACAGGAAACACCTGGCTAACTTCCACCCCAGTACTCATTTGCTAATACAGAAGAAGTAGAAGCACTAGACATGAAGCAATCCAGCCAACAAGATTCCTGGCTAAAACTGAGCTTTAGAGGGAGGTAGCCCCACCATTCCCAGTGTTATGTGTGGGGACCTGTTCTGCATTGACTCCGGCCATGATTCTTTCTGGAGCTGCCAGTACTACCATGCCCCTGCCCAGGTTAGGGGAATCCCCTGTCCCTCAGCTGCCATCCCTCACACAGTTTATCAGTTCAGAGGAATTACTGACATCAGGGGAGGCCTAGACTTCTATCTCAGTGACATCACTTCTGGCATGCACTGGAAGAGAAGTCATCACATTGCCAGCAATGCAGGACACTCGGGTATTTGGGCAAACACTATGGCAAAGGAGGCATGATTTTGCCCAAATACCACAGTAATGACATCCCCTCTGGTGTAAGCCAGAAGTGATGGCATTGCATTTCTGGTGACATCACTGAGATGCCAGTCTAGGTTTCCCACCACTACTGGTAAGTCTTTTTGACCCCCACCAGTTGCAGGAGGAATTTAGCTCCCCAATGATCTATATCAGGATAGTCAAACTGCGGCCCTCCAGATGTCCATGAACTACAATTCCCAGGAGCCCCTGCCAGTGAACGTTGGCAGGGGCTCATGGGAAATGTAGCCCATGGACATCTGGTGGGCCGCAGTTTGACTACCCCTGTTCTATATATATGCCAGAATCAGTATGCAGCTTGGTGACAAGAGCACAGACTGCAAGTAAGTTTGCCAACTGCCTGAAGGAGGAAAAAATGCCCTGTCCTTTTAATGGAAGTTATTGATACCAGGTGATGGAATATTTAACTCCAGGTTCAGTTTTCCCTTTCTATATTTAAGCCCCTATTCAAGAGACAATATGTTTTTATCCAAGTTATAGGGCAGAGGGGGGGGGGTGAATATCTTGATGGCTTGTTTCTAGTGCTTCCCAGGCACAGAAGACAATTTGCCAAATAAAAAAAAATAGGGACATTTTTTGTGGATTCTAAATCTTATTGTTCACCTCCTCTTGATGCCACACACTATTTTTTGGGGGGGGAGGCAAACTTCTGAAGACAGGACTTCAGGCTCATGGGGATCAGAAAGAGGGGACAAGTTGGAAAGTGTGCATCAACTATTCATTGTTCTCATCCCATCGTACCTGCAGCACCACCTCTTCCCATATAATCCCCAAAGGGCATTAAGACTGAGCCAGCAGAATCCGCTTATGGTATCCAGCCCCAGGGGAATTAAACTGGCCACAATCAGAGCCAGGTCCTTTTGAGTATGTACCTGGCCTGGTGGAACGTGCTCCCAACTGAGATCAGAGCCCTTCCAACAGGACTATGGTTAAGGTCCAATAAACACCAGTGAACAAAGCTGGCCTCTGTCAGGTAGCCACCAGCTTCTGACATGATTTACCTGAGTAAATTCCCAGAATTCCTCATAGGGACTTGTCCTGAAGTTGCTTTGCTCATCCCCCTCCCCATGTTTTATCCCCATGCTCTGGGCCATCTGACTCCCCATTCTGTACCCAGTTGTTATGGTTGATTTCTTCTTACCTGGAGGTGTCAAATGTAAACTGTACCATCTGTTTCTAGCCTGGACTTTCAGTTTGCATTCTTCTGGGAGATTTGCTGTGGAACATAACAGCCTCCCTCACAGCCTCTTTCATCCTTCTGGGGCTGTTAAAATCTCTCTGCCCTCTCTCCTTCCTGCCATGATCTTTACTTTATCCATTCTGCCTCTGCTTTGCTATCTTCTTGATGATGGAAATCATCTTTTCCTCCTGGGCTTCCAGCTTCTGGTGCTCATGGTCCTGTGCCCACTAATTTTGCCAGAACATCTCTCCTGGGGTCTTCTGACAACCAAAGAGCAGAACTATAGTGGCAGAGTAGATGTCACCCTGCAACCAACCCCACCAGTAGTCACATCCCCCCCTTTATGTGCAATAATGTTTAGTTCTGTTCTGGTACCTTCAAGGCAAGTAACATTCTGGTGTGGAATGGCACCTTCAAGACAAGCAACATTCTGGTGTGGAACCTTCAAGACAAGCAACATTCTTATGGTTCACTTGTGGGATAACTAGTCTCAAGGCCTGTGAAAAATCAAGAAAAAGAGCTTTACAGATTCAAGAACACAAGTCTAAAGAAGAAACACATTTTCAAAAAGAGTTTTGCTCATACATTAAGAATTTCTATTGCCATTTAAAAAAAAAAATCACCCACAAAAGATTTGCTTTCTCTAAATATGTCCTGTCAAAGAAGAACCCAGAGTCAGGGCTTCTCTACTTCTTTTAACATATGGAGATGATACCACTAACCCCTTTGCTAATACTGTCTGTACTTAAAGCACTGTTTCACACAGACTATATACAGGGAAAATTACATACAAACAGATTCTGGGGTAATTGCACCCAATTTAAAGTTCATTGCATCCTTTGGGTCCCCAACAGTGTCTTTAACTTTATTTTCATTTACATAATTTCCCTTGGACTTCCTTTATTTTATGCATTTAAATATCTTGGCATTAAAATTTGTATTCAGCGATTGAACCACACCGGGGTAACAGTCAGCATTCGATACTTTGTGAGGGTGGGACTCTGAAAGCCCCGATAAGTACAAGTTTGATGGGAGCCATGGGAAAGCAAAGCTGATAGAAGCCTAAGGAGGTTATCCTCCACTTTGACAAGACTCGTGGTGCAATCTTAAACCAATTACCACCTTTCACCCTGAACTACATCACAGGGTAGTTGTGAGGATCAAGATTATTAACTGAATTTGTCCTTTTCTTTTCTTCCCAAACCTCCAGGCAGATTACAGCCAAAAATAATGCAGTACAACACAGAGAACAAAAAAAGAAAAGAAAAAGAAAAAAGAAAAACAGCACACTATAAAATCACAGTGTAATATAGGCAAGAAAGCAAAATTTCATTTCTGGAGAACAATACATATAAATCTAGATTACAGTATCAGAATACAAAGAATACAGAATACAGAATACAGAATACAGATACATAGACTCTGTATTCTTTCCAGAACGTAATACTGATACAGGGGAGAGAGAGTAAATGTATGTTTTGAGGTTTAGGAGGTTGAAGATCAATGTGAAATTAGACTCTTGGTATCCAAAGGGTTGGAAAGCATTTCAATTTTTTACGTCATAATTTCTATTATTTTTCTATCTAAATATATCTCTGTTCCACATCTAATTGATATCAGTTCATTTGATTGGAAATGCAGACGTACCAAGAGAGAGAGAAGCAAATATTAACTTTTATCCTCTATTTTTTTTAAGTTATTCCCATTGCCTTTTTAAAATATTTCTACTCTGAAGACTGTAGTTCCTGGCACATTAGGATACATGCTGCAATATATTAAAGGAAGCTCTGATATGACCTTATCTACACTACAGAAGTCGACTGTTTATATCCTTCCCAATTTGCAGCACAATCCTGGGGAGAATTACACACTTCTAAGTCCATTGAAATCAATGGTTTTGAAGGGTGTAACTGCTTAGGCCCACAAAGTTGTTTAGCTTTATCAGCATTAATGTTTTCCCCACAAACACATGTCTCCTCTATCTGTTTGTTGCTAGTAAGGCTTTTAACAAATAAAGATACGGTTATTTGCTTTTATTTTGTGATAACAGGATGTTCTACCTAATTAGCTACACCTGAGGATAATAACCTAATTAAGATGATGTGAGAGCTGTACTTCACAGGTCCTTTTATTTATCATTTTTGGATTGTATTTTAACTAACTTGGTGTTTCAGATGTCCTCCCCCAGCAGGAGACAACCCCCATCCCAGTAACCTCTATCCCCCAATCCCTTCTCAGTAGGGCAGTAGGGGGAAATGAGAGGAAACTGATGTCATTCTGATTCTGTGACATCACTTCCTGTGTGAAACTAGTGATGTTATCATCACGCAGGGGCAACACTCCAGGACTGCACTGAAACTCTATGGTAAAACCATAGGCTTGGATCCAGTAATGTACAAACAGAAGTGTTGGTTTAAATGATGGGAGTGCTCAGCTTTTGTTTTATTTTGTGAAGAACAGAAAGCATTGCCAAAATTTATGATGAACTTTAGTTCATGACCAGTTCAAGCCACTCCTTACCTGTAAACTAGTTTCTCTCCCATTGAACAGATGTTTATGGAAGTAATGGATCTTCCCTGGCCCCAAGGAAACCCACTTGACCTCAACCGGGGCCAGAGCTTTCTCCATCCTGGACTCCACCTGGTGGAATGAGCTGCCAGAGGAAATCAGGGCCTTTACGGAACTTGAACAGTTCTGCAGGGCCTGCAAAAGGGAGCTCCTCTGCCAGGCATTTGGTTGAGGTTGACCTAAACCACTGCTTCCCATTGACCCCCAAAGAAGAAGAAGAAGAAGAAGAAGAGTTGGTTCTTATATGCCGCTTTTCCCTACCCGAAGGAGGCTCAAAGCAGCTTACAGTCGCCTTCCCATTCCTCTCCCCACAACAGACACCCTGTGGGGTGGGTGAGGCTGAGAGAGCCCTGATATCACTGCTCGGTCAGAACAGTTTTATCAGTGCCGTGGCGAGCCCAAGGTCACCCAGCTGGTTGCATGTGGGGGAGCGCAGAATCGAACCCGGCATGCCAGATTAGAAGTCCGCACTCCTAACCACTACACCAAACTGGCTCTCCCTCCTACAATGACCACTACAAATTTGCGCAACCCACTGGACCTCAGTATGAGTTGAACTGATGCTTTTTGCAGTTTCCACCATTCTTTAATGTTATTGTTGTTATTATGTTAATGTTATTGTTGTTATCAGGTCATTATTACTACAAATGGAATTACCTGTATCATTTCTGGTTTCATGTAAGCGGCCCTGAGCCTTCAGGGAGGGCGGTATATAAATACAATAAATACAAACTACAAAAATACAATCTAATACTGTGATAGTGCAACAATTCATCACCTAGGATTTCCTGTATTTAAAAAAATCTAGGAGGTGAGTGAATACAACAGAGCAACATCCAGTGAAGTGTGTATGGGGCCAATGGTTCAGATCTAGTTTTGCCAGCCTTCAGCTAGGGTCTGGATATCTAGTATTACAAGCAATCTACAGACAACAGAAATCACTCCCCCTTGAGAAAATAGCTGCTTTGGAGGGTGGATTACTTCCTGCTGACCATTACTTCCCGTTGACCATTAAGCCTTCAGGGAACTCTGTTTTGTTTTGTTGTCATCTAATGGCCCATAATCAGAATTACTTTTCCCCATGCCCCTCCCAAAAATATGAATTAAGTAACCAACAGGGCCAAATCAGACATGCCTGTTCTCATCAGTTGCCTTATGCAGACCTTGTAGCATAAGTAGGGGAAAGTTTCAACTTCCCCAGCATCAGTTTCCCAATTTGAAACAACCAGAGACAGCTGCTGTTTTCCACACTAGAGAAAAGTACTCGTAAGTCCCTCAAATGGAGAAAAAAACAGATTTCTGGAGCTAGTCAAAACAGATGGAATGGGAGTTTGAATGGCCAGACCCTCACCCTTTCCTGTCTGCTCCACTTCCAACCTATACTGTACCCTTCTGTATCACAAATAGGACTTGGACCTTAGCATGCTTATGGGAGATGAGAAAGTAGAATCTACAAAGAGGAACAAAATGCTCGTTTCCGTCAGTGGTATTTCTTAGTATTGTCAAAGTAGCCATCCAAACTAGGGTTCCCAACTCCAGGTAGGGAAATTCATGGAGATTGGTGGTAGTGCCCAAGGAAGGTGGAGTTAAGGAAAAGGAAGAAGCTCAGTCAGGCTGAAATGCCATACAACTTACTTTCTGAATTGTCCTTCTCTCCGGAGGGGGACTGATCTCTGTCAGTTTGGGATTCAATTTTCATTCTCGGAGATCTCCTGGCCCCACCTGGAGGCTGGCACCCCAATTCAAACCCAGGTAGGGACTTGCTTTACACAGCGGTGTGGGCGGCACATTTCTGCTTGTCGTGTTCCTACACAGTAGCTTGGCCTCCATCCCTATTGAAATGAAAGATTCTGAAATTCACCTGGCGAAAGTCAATTTTCCTGGCAGGTTTTGCATATGTTTTTTATAAGCCTTTTCCTTTTCAACTGTGCCAGCTCCATCTGGCACTGGGCCTTTGTTCTCTGACAAATCCGTTTTCTAAGCTCCAGACGTGGCAGGGAACTCTTGTTTGTACCAGGGCTGATAAGGTTTTACATACAGTTCCCCAGAATCTACATACTTATTTTCTAGTTAAAAAAAAAAAAAGAATATGCGTGCAGAATATCTTATCTTTTTTTTTCTTGTACATTTAACACTCTCTTGTCTCCAAAATATTATAGAAAACTGTTCTCCTTTGGAGGAACCATTTCACCCAAATAAAATGGGCATTCTGTTTCCCTCCCAATTATAGGTATTTTTGCAAATTGATTTCTGTATGCATGCCTCTGCCTTGCTTACAGGTACTAGCTATTTGCTATGCCCTTACAGTTCCATAATTTATTCTTGTATCTAGAAGGCGACAGCCCCAGACCTGGAGCTAAATCTGAGGTTGGGACCTTCATACCAGCAGAATTGCCTCCTCCCTTTTGTCCCTCAGAGAAACTTAGGATCGAGCACACCAAACATGCTCAAGATCCCCAACCCCAGGAAAGTTAAACTGGCCTCAGCTAGGCATGTGCACCAAATTTGCAGTGTAGATACCGGATCTTATCCTCAAAAGAACCACCAAGTTTCAAAAGTATTGAACCAGGGGGGTCCAGTTCTACAACTAAAGAGAATGCCCCCATCCTACTGCCATTGGTTCCACATGGGAAGAGGAAAAGATTCTCTGTCCTTGCCTTTTCCCTCCATTTCCATTGGAAACAATTGAGGTCATTTGTGGGCACCCCCTTTGGGTGCCCATACAATTAGACCCTATTGTCCAATATTTGTGAAACCTGGGAGTTCTTTTGAGGAGAGGCTCCTGCAGCTGTGGTGCAAATTTGGTGCTTCTATCTCAAACTTTTACCACCACCCCCAGACCTTGGAATACAAAGAAAAGGAAAATGTTGTCTCCAAATGACCAAATTGTGCTCGAATTGCAATTCGGCAATTTGACCAGTGATGATTCGGGCAGCTTAACTTAAGGGGAAGTGCTATTTGGTCCAGATTTGTCCAAAAAATGTCCGAATCAACATTGCCTAGCCTGAACCAGAGCCAGGGATTTCTCAGCTCTGGAGTCATCCTGATGAAATGATCTTCCAAGCCAGATCAGGGCCCTACAGGATCTAAAACAGTTCCACAGGGCCTGCTAGACAGCGCTATTCCACCGGGCCTATGACCGTGGCCTATAGAATACCATCAACAGTTGACCTCCCTACAAACAAAGGAATATGCAGAAATATCATCTAGATGCTACTTATTTACAACTGTGCAGCACTTTATTTCCCTGCCCCAATGTATAAGACATTAACATGACAAGCTTCTAAGATTTTAATGTTACCTGTTTTTAATATCAGATTCTAATAATTTTAATGTGAAAACATTGTAACTTGATTTATGATTAATGTTTTAAGCTGCCCTGAGTCCTTGGTGGGCATATAAATTTGGGGGGATGGATAAAAAAAAATTAAATTTAAAAATTGTGACATTTGCCCTGTGGTGGGCCAAACCAAGGAGCCATGCTGGAAGCTAAGTATTTGCAATAAGATTCACCTGGATATTTCAATGTGGCCATTGACTGTGTTATGAGAATAAAATCACAAGAAGAGTGTGGCAGATAACTCTCATCCTACTATTTCATTGGTTACGAGTTGGGTTTTGGTTCGGAAATACTGTGAAAAATGTCCCTACAACCTTTCACAGTGAAGACTCCAGCAGAGCAATGTGACTGTATCTTCCCTTCTTTGGAAACTCACAGCAAGCCGGTTTCAGAAGTGGACGAGAAAGGCATTTATCTCAGTTTAATGTGGGAAAAGCTTATTTCATTAATTACATTTTGATAGTTTGCAGCGGGGGTTTTACAGACGGTAAAATTAAATCATGGACAGCAGAGAAGCATTTGGTCCACTTGAAATAATATTGGGAGAGGAGGGTCGAGTATTATGAGTTGTAGGAGGCTTACTTGGAAGATTTTATTTTACATTAGTGTGGAGCTTATGAATTAGTTTCAAGAGGTACGTGGCAAGCTGACATTAGATAAATACATTTTGTTTGCCAAGACAAATAAGATCCTCCATCAAATGATCAGGCCGCACTTCTTACTCGGTTAAAATGACCTACCTTTTCTTTTCAGTATTGTAGTTCCTAATATATCTCCATGCTGCCCCATATAACGTATTATATGCTTCCATAGAAAATTATATTGTGTAGGACTCCTATGGCCAATGCAGCAAGGAAGAATATTAAAGCAAGGGAGACCCCTTGTGGACCATTCATTGCAATATATTCAGTGAGAAATGGAAAGAAATCTAACTGTAGATCCTTTTTCTGTTTCTTGAAGAACAATTGGGCAGCTCCAGAAGCTCTCTGCAAGATGGTACTACATGAGTCTAGGAATCTAGACTCTAGTATCCTAGACTGGTGCACAGTCAGCTGAGAAGGAGTCAATAGTGCAATATGACAGCTAAGATGGCTAACGTGATATTCGACTGCATTGTTAGGAGCATAGATTCTAGAGCAAAGGAAGTTATATTGCCACACTGTTCCACACTGTGGTATTGTGTCCAGTTCTGGGCATCACAATTCAAGAAGGATGTTGACAAGTTGGAACATATTCAGAGAAGGGCAACTGGGCTGGGAGGATTAGAATCCATGCTTTACAAGGAGAGGTTGAGAGACAAAAAGCTGGAAATAAACATGATGTGTATATATCAATTCCGGGTGACATAGGCACACCAGTAGCATTGTGGGGGTGCTCTGGTATTTGGGCAAAACTCTATGGTAGAAGTTAATTCCATCAAAGAGAATTTTCATACAAACCAGAGCATTGCCCCTGACATCCATTACATGTTTACATCAGATTAGTGACATAGGTATGTCACATTTATTTCTGGCTTCCTCCACCCCCCTCTAACTCCTGCTACGTTCATGCCCAATGCCTGCTGGCTGATCTGAGGGAGCGGGCAATCCTAGCTAGAGCCCACTTTCTATTCTACTACCACTCCACTAAGGAAAGTTTAAAGCTTTCCTCCAAGGATCCTTCTTCTAACTTCAGTGGCTCATATGTGGCTCTTCCTCCTCCAAGACGTTGGAAGAAGGCTCCTTGAAGGATGGTTGGATCCATGCTGGTGTTCATCTCCTTTTAGATTGTAACTAGAAATCTGCCTATTATTTTATTAATGGATTTGATTCGAAGACCACCTCTCTCTGCAAGCATGCTCAGGTTTGTCATCAAAGACTTTGGAGAACCATACTTTGGAATTTCTATGGAGCTTTGTTCTGTTGTAACTCCTCTAGAGGGGTGGCCAAACTGTGGCTCTCCAGATGTCCATAGACTACAATTCCCATGTCCCCCTGCCAGCATATGATGGCACAGTCTCATGGGAATTATGGTCCGTGAATACCTGGAGAGCCACAGTTTGGCCATCTCTGACTTTACTTGATGTTCGACATATATGCCCCATCACCACCATTGTCCACTTTTTAAAAATTGGCAGCATTCAGAAACTGGAATTTTACATTTCCTTAACTGAATTTGCCCAAGATCTCTCCCACAATTACCAGCAATAGCAGACATCCCAGCAATACTGATGGCGAAGCAGGTGGGCCCTCAAATTACTCGTGCAGAGCCCAGGATATTAGCAGTAGTTGACTATGCAAAAAAGACCAAAGGGTCTTGTTTTCCTTCCCTTACTAAGGAAAACAAAACCCTTTGTGCTAAAACCACTGGCCTAGAAAGCAAGGAATGCATGAATTTGCATGTTTTGTCAAATGCAACCTTTCCAGAAACAACAAAGCCCCTTTTCAGGCTCCTCCTGATTAACACCATGTCCACAGCAATTGCCTTCATTAAAAAAAAATGTCAGATTCCTCTTTTAGTTCCAATTTCCAGCTGCAAATGGCAACCTAGACATTCTTGCCCAGGGACGTGTATTGGCATTGTCTTGTTGAGATCAAATATGCAGATTTACAAAAAGAACCCCAACAACACTGTCTGGTTATCCCTTGATATTTTAGAAGTCCTTCCCACCCACCCTCCCAAGCGAATCCTTCAAAGATCTCCTGAAATCAAGCCACTATCTGCAGCCAAAAGGCCAGATGGATGTTTTCCTCCTCTTCAGCTTGAAAGAGAGCATGACAAATCTCCAGTTGCATTTGAGCTTGTTCAGGCAGCAGGACTTGGAATTCCTCTGACGTCTCTGGCACTTCTGTAGCCTTGTTCACACATCATGGGAGTTGGTCCACAAGGTGTGCTCTCGTCCATGAAAGGAATGACAGCTGCAGCCCAGTTTTCAAGTCAAGGTTGTTGAATAGGACTGAATTTCTGCATACACTTCACTGTGTGTGTGTGTTTTTGTTGTTGTTTTTGTCCCCCTGCTTTGATTAAACAAGTATCCGGATATCTCACAAAGCCATCTAAGGACCAGCCTCCTCTGATGCCCACTTTTGTGTGTGCGTGCAAAGTGCAATAAAGTCATAGCTGACTTATGGAGAATCCAGTAAGATGCTTTCAAGTTATTTGAAAAGCAGAGGTGGTTTGCTGTGGCCTTCTTCTGCAGTGTTATCCTTGGAGGTCTTCCTTCCAAATGCTGACCCTGCTGAGCTTACAAAATCGGACAAGATTGGGCTATACCATGCTGTTTTACAACCAATCACACCTTTTTTCTTTTTTCTTTTTTCTTTTTTCTTTTTTCTTTTTTCTTTTTTCTTTTTTCTTTTTTCTTTTTTCTTTTTTCTTTTTTCTTTTTTCTTTTTTCTTTTTTCTTTTTTCTTTTTTCTTTTTTCTTTTTTCTTTTTTAAACAAAGCCCCAATCAAGTTTGGAGACTCAAAGTAGCATGCATAGGAAACCAGCATTGTCATGTTATTTTCTCCAGTAGGAACTAATTGGTTTATCTCAGTTAGGGTGGAGCCTAGCAATGGAAGTGAATCTCTTTGCTGACAAGCTGTATACTAAGTTAGGCTCTTGTCACCTTGTATAAAGTAACTGGTGAAATATTAATTGAAAAGCAGGGAGAGATTTGGTATGACTGGTATAATCATTGTAACCACGTTGTGAGGCTGTTTTTGTTTTGTTTCTCTCAGACTGGAGCCCAGTTTCTTTGTTCCTTTAAGCAAGAGGACTCCATCGGAAGACCATGTCACTGGATGGACCAACAAAGTTGCACCACTCACCCCAAAGCTGTGTCAAGTAATAACCATATGCTTAAATGAATGCAAAGATGTTATGCTCCACAGGTTTCTGTCCTCAGTTAACCTCTTTGGTGATATTCTCTGACTTAAAAAAATGTATCAATTTACAATGCTTTGCAAGTTCTTCATTGAGCCCCAAAGGGCTCACAAAAGGCAGAGGGTATATATATATTTTTTTCCATTTTGGCAGTCCTGCCTTTGGTCCTCCCATCTGTGTGAGGTTAGATGGCCAGTCACTGGGATAGAACCTTCTCCGTGATGGAATGTCCTTCCCTGGACCTATTTATCATCTTCTCTCTTGACATTTTTAGATAGCAATTAAAAGTCTGTTTTGCTTTGCCTTTGACGAATGATGTTGCTCCGCACTGCTGTCATTTTGTCATTGCTGTTCCCCTACATGGTTTTGCACATCTTTTTTCTAGATTACATTAATTTTTGTAAGCTACTTTGAAGATCTTGTTTGATGGAAAGGCGGGTTGTAAATGTTTCAAATAATAAATAACAGGAAACAAAATGCCGTATGCTATAATTAACCTTACACATTGAATGTAGATTAATGGGTGGTAGAAAAAGTTCCACAGATTTATCCAATTATTTGAACAACTATTTATTGTTATGATTTGGTGATGAGAAGTGCTATTAAGTTGCAGCAAACTTAAGGTAACCCCATAGGGTTTTCAAGGCAAGGGAATTTTGAAGGTGATTTGCCATTGCTTGCCTGACATAGTGACCCTGATATTCCTTGGTGTTCCCCCATCCAAAAACTAACCAGGGCCAACTATTCTTAGCTTTCAGGATCTTACAGGTTCAAGTTAACTTGGGCCACCCAGATCAGGATAATGTGTGTGATTCACTATGTCATAATTTATTGTGTTCATATACATTACATTGCCTACAGTTTTTATCCAAGCAAAATAAAATGATTCTCTTTCATAAAGTCTCTGGTTCCTTTAGATTTTACTGACATTCTGTGTTGTATAGATACAAGTATATCTGACCCATGAGGTCCCTTCCAACTCTATGATTCTATGATTCTATGATTCCATGATTCTATGATTCCACGATTCTATGATTCTATGAGAGGTAGACTTTGGAGTTGACTAGAGGGAGTAGCTATGCCCCCTTCTTCACATAGTTCTGCAGGAACTCATGTATATGGCAGGGTGGCCCAGATTGCTTTTCAGATAGCTCTGAAATGCTCTGTACAGTTTTCAGATCTTGATGACTAGAAGAATGAAAGAAGAATGCTATATTGCATGTAAAGTGTCTCCTCGATGTCTAGATGCTGTTCTGTAAGAAGAAACATGGGAAGTTGACTCGAATCCAAACAGATCTTCCAAGTGGGAAAGCTTTAGATGGTGAAGTTACCTCTGTTTTGCCTTTTCACAGAGATGGTCTTCCTGCATTCTTTGAGAGACAATTTAATAAATGGAGTTCTAATGGTTAATGCTACTTGTACCCAGAACACCAGACCATGTCCACACCCTAAGACTTCAGTGACAATGAATGCTCAATACTAACACTGACAACTGGAATGAATGTTTCTGCATTCTCCACATTGAATCATAGAGTTGGGTGGTAACTTCAGGGCTATCTAGTCCAACTCCTTGCAGAATACAGGAAATTCACAACTACCTGCCCAACCCTCTGGGACAATAGAAAACAACTATGCTCCATCCTCTATGTGACAGCCCTTCAAGTACTTGAAGATGGCTATCATATCATCATCTGTTCAGGTTAAACAGACCAAGCTCTCTCAACCTTTCCTCTAACATCTTGTTCTCCTAACCACTCACCATTTTTGTTGTCCTCCTCTGGACTCGCTCCAGTTTATCTACATCCTTCTTTAATCGTGGTGCCCAAAACTGAACACAGCACTTTAAGTGAGTTAGGAGCAGAGTAAAATGGCACCATCACCCCACGTGATCTGGACACTATACTTCTTTTGATTCCATTTGCCTTTTTAGCCACTGAGACACTGCTGATTCATGTTCAATGTATGGTCTACTAAGACCTCTAGATCATTAATTAATTAATTAATTAATTAATTCATTCATTCATTCATTCATTCATTTGTGTCTCAGATAGGATGATGCTAGCCAATATCAAATATTTCCAGAATAGAGAAAGCCTCAACATAAAGTTGTGAGAGGTAACAAAATTCAAAGCATAGCATGGAAAATGAATGTGATGGCGTGCCGTTGATTAATTTAAAATGGCTTTTTCTCATCCGTGAACTCCTTAATTGATTGATCTCACCATTTTGTCATGGCAATGTTGAACCTTAACTTAATGCCTCAGAATTAATCAAGATGACCATAATGCAGTGAGGGTGCAATACCAGCTACCAACACTGTGATTACATTCTGAGATGCAAACTGCATCTGTCTCAACCCAGTCATATAATGGAAGGAGGTTTATTTCACTGCACTTGGGGTAATAGAGACAAGCTGATCCAAATGGGATGCTAGGCTGTGCAATCAAAAGCCTGGCCTCAGTACCCAAAATGTGTCATCCTGCTTCCCTGTATTATTACATGAATCAAAACCCTGGCCTTTCTTGAAATAATATCATATGTAACAGTGGATAAAAGCATTCAATCCAGTGAGAGGGATCTAGATGTGCGATGGTGGGTAAACTGAGTTGTCATATTTGAGGAGGGAGGATATTGCTGAGCCATCTTGAAGTTGATGGGCCATCTTGAAATTGATTACCAAAGCCTGCACTTGGTTCTGGTTTGAAACTGTATGATAATTTTAAATTTAAGTAACTAATATTGCCAAAAAAAAATAACAATCATATATTTTTTAATGTTTTATTTATTTAGATTTAGATTTATATGACCACCCCCTCTCGGATACCGGCCTGTGGCAGTTTGTAACATATAGGTTTACAAATGAAAGTTTAGCGATTAAAACAATAAAAAAAATCAAGTGCTTATAAACTGCTTAGCAATCCATACTGCTGGTCTCTGCTTACTTGTGACTAAGACCTCTTTCTCTAGGATCCTAAAAGCTCATTGCATAAAAAATAAAATAAAACTTCAACAGGAGTTAGCAGTTCCACAGTTAGAGATAAAGATGTATGGTTTTGCAAGCTCTTGCTTGGGTTTATATTCTGCAGTTTGGATGCGGGAAATTCAAAGTTATAGGTCTAGGTAATAGATGTGGAAGTTGTCTGTGTATGCTGCCAAATTCTGGAAGCTGTATTGGAAGCCCTCAATATAATTAGAAATAAAGATTATTACAAAATTGTTCTATGACTCTGTATTGGAAAGGTGTAGATGGTATTTTTCAAATGAACATATAATCCATGACTGCCTTATAGAACGGCAGCAACATTCACCTTTAGGAAGGAACCCGCTGCAGCCATTAGAACATCATGTCTATGCACTTCGATAGTTGAACTGTATGTTCTATAGATGTTCAGTATATCCCCTGGGATAAAGCAGAGCTGTGAACTCAACAAGGGGAACCTTTACACAACTGGAACCATTTGGGACTTCCCAAACGAGGCTGTTTCCAGGTCAGAAAGTGTCCCGGGGCCTCTCCTTGGCTTGCCACTGTAGCCTTCCTGCTCATACTTCCCCACCCATCTACTTGCATTCTCTTCTCCCACTCCTTACCTATTCATCCTTCCCCCATCCTACTTGAGCATTTCCAAGTGCTCCTCTGTCTCTCTTAGCATGCCAAATCGTGCATGTAACTGGAAGTATTGCTGATAGCAGAAGAACTGAGTGGGTAAGGAGAAGCAGCAATGGGCCCCACCTGAAGACCTGGGCCTTGGTACCTGCATAACCTGCCTTGCCTGTTCCCAAAATTTATGCTACAGAGTGTGAATTCCAAGATGTTGTGATTTCTCCTATTAACAGGTTACCAAGTATCTGATCAGCCATTTTCTGCACAGTCAGCGCCTAGCAATGCATTGCACCCACACCCATGAGCTCCCCTCAAGTGTCTTTATAGCTACTGGCTGAAGGGTATGCACACAGCCAGCTTCTCAGTGAAAATCTTGTACAGTCGGGACTGAGCAGCAAGGTGTGAATTCCAATGCCTAGCCTGTAAGTCTTTTGTGAGGAAGACGTGAACCAAAGTCATAGGAGCCATCAGGCTCAACTTTGGTTTTCCTGTTCTTCTCCCCTCGCCCATTCTCCTTGCTGGGTTCTCCCCACACACACAAAAACACCATAGTCTGTTCCCAGGAAGTAGATAGTACCCTTCACGATGCTCTCTCTTGTTTGGCTTGTTATGGCTCTAGTGAATAGTTCTGGCTGCCTTGTGGCCATTAGGTGTAAAAAATGTAGGTTTTGATTTGTTCAGACTTTTTGGGAATAGGAAATGGTGGGAAAATGAAGCGTTGATGGGGCAGGGGGGGGGTCTATATCTATCCTAGAACTGGACAAGCCAGTCATTCTTAGCAATATACTTTCTATCATGATGCTTCCAAATGTACCCACTTAGACACAGCATACCCTGAACTCTCTTCTATGAAGAACATCTCAGTTTTCTTCTCTCCTACAAGTGAGGAGCCTTGGCTTGTGACAGCTCCCCTATGATTGACTGTGAGCTAGTTGTATAGGACCCCTTCTTCCACTGAGGAGTCCTCACTGTCACTGAGCCCTCACTGGTCCATGACAACCGTGGAGCTCAGGAATCATAGTGGGGCAGCTATAGCCATGAAGATGTGAAGCTGCCTTATACAGAATCAGACCTTTGACTCATCAAGATTAGTACTGTTGACTCAGACAGACAGCAGCTCTCTGGTGTCTCAGGCAGAGGTCTTTAACATCGCCTACGACCTGGTCCTTTTAACCAGAGTTGCCGGGGATTGAACCTGGGACCTTCTACCTGTCAGGTATTCACCACTGAGTCACAGCTCCACCCATAAGTAGCCCCAAACTGTCCCAGAGGCAGAGGGAAGGCCTTGTAGGGAATCATAGAATCATAGAATAATAGAGTTGGAAGGTACCTCATGAGTTATCTAGTCCAACCCCCTGCATGAAGGAGCTCCATGGAAAAGGGTGAGCTCAAATTTAAATGAATCTGGGGCATGCCCCCCCCATCTTATCACCTATTATTCTTCAGAAATGGTATTTGGGCATAGATTCTTGAAAAACTGTGTAGAGGGAGAACTTTCATATCTGTGGTGCATTTACTTTGTAAAAAAAAACGTTTTGGTAATTGTTTCTTGAAAGGCGTCCAATGATTCAGGAGTTTCAATTGATCTGCATCGTCAGATGCTCAAGGTGAACGTTTTGATTACTGGAAAGTCAATCATCTTCATTTGGGCACTTGAGGATGCTTTCTCCGATCGTTAATTATGTAATGAATGGATCGCAGTTTTTACAGTGTCCCAAAGTAGTTGCATCCTTGTGACCTCGGCTCTTGTAAATGTCCTCCCACAAACTAAACAAGACACACAGTGGACAAGGCTACTTGTTAATAAGGATGGGCTTTTTTATAGTAGGAAGAATGATAGTAAATTAGCATGAAGGAAAGTCTTAGGTTTGGGATAGCATATTCATGAAATGCTCTCCTGAAGCTTGCTCACTTTGTCTGTACTGATCATCTTGGCAAGTGTGGAGGAATAACCCTACAAGATAAGATCTTGCAGGACCATGCTGAGAACGTAAAGAACAAAGACCGGCTACTGAATAAACAAGGCTGGCAATTGATGCTGCAGCAAGATGGACCAAGCAAGGCGGGGCTACGCACGTAACCAGAAGACCTTCCAAATATGAAAACTGCAAAAAAATCTGGCTGCATTCTAGAAAGCCATTCTACTAAGAGCCATCTGTTCCACATAATTTGTTTCTGGTAAGGCTTGGAGGAGCAGCGTGTCTCATGGCTTAAGTGTCACTCAGCACTTAACACCCACTCAGGGTGGCTGTTCCGCCCCTGAGTATCTCCTCCCCTAACCAGCTTTCCTGTCTTTTCAGGAGTCAGCCAATGCCTTCCGACCCCCACCCCTGACCACGTCCTTCTCCTTCCACTTCCTTCCGAGGCTCAGAGGCTGCAGATCCCTGCTGCATGAGAGTTGCCCCTGCCATGAGTTCTCTAACATCTGTCTGAAGCCTTTCCAGGTCCTAGGGGGAGGGGGAGGGGGAGGCCAGCCGCAGAGTTCCCCCCCCCAACAAACTATCGCCTATTGTATTCCTGAATGCAATGGGCTTGGCCACTAGTATAATAATAACAGCAGGCAATGCATTATTATGCTGGAGAGTGTTCCACTCGTTTAGTATGTGGCTAAGGGTCTGACTAGAAGTTACTTTTTTTTTTAACAAGGTGGGGTTGGGTTGCCCTGATCTCACATTTCCCACCTCTAGACAGCAACTTTGTAGAACAAATTGCCCAAGTTATGCAGTGGCCCAATTCAGATTGGAACTGGGTACAGGGGGAGGAGGGACTTCAGCCACCTACAATTCCAATTTCGAAACCTGTAATGGTCTGGGGGCGGGGGAGGTGAAGCAATTACAGGAACAGAAGGGTGAGACCTAGTGAATGATACAGAATAGGAAATAAACCAAAGGAAACAGAGATACCTATATGGTAATACAAGATTGCTGAACCCAGCATAGCAAGTAGATAGACAAGGAGTCTTCGATCTTCCGTTACAATTTCTTTAATGAGCAGTATTCTTTAATTCACGGTGGCGGCTGTAACATGGGATCCCCAAGAGTCAGACTTGACTGAATAGCTGACAACAACAACAATTCTTAATGATTCGCTAAACAGCACTTTATCAAGGACTTCAAAATTGCAAATCAGTACAATAGGATATTCAATTCTAGTAGGATATTTCAGCAGCCAAACAAAGACGACTGAAAAACAATTCCAAAGGCAGCTATACATAGCTTGCAGACATTCCAGAACCTTGTTAAAGAAATTATAACTGAAGCTTGAAGACTCCTTGTCTATCTTCTCACTACACTGGATTCAGCGGATCTTGTGTTACCATAGAGCCTCAGTGTCCTTTGGTTTACTTATTAGGGAGCTGAACATGCCCTGAATATCCAGAGAGTCAATTAAAAAATAGATGCCCAAACACACTTTTGGCAAGTCCCACTAGCTGCAGCACTATCAAATACTCAAGAACAGTGGTCCCCAACATTTTTCGGGCTGGGGACCGGGGGGGGAGAGGGAGGCACAGGTGCCGGCACACTGGTGGGCGCAAACGCGCAGGCACAGTAGCTCTGTGCCTGTGCATTTACACTCACCATGCCCAAGCCTCCCCCCGCAGCGTGACGCCACGGCCCAGTATCGAGGGCTTCATGTCCTGGTACCGGTCCATGGCCTGGGGGTTGAGGAAGACTGCTCAAGAACATCCAAGTATGCCCAAAGGATGTAGCAGAACCACATTCTGAAAATGTACTTACCGTATTTGCCGGCGTATAAGATGACTGGGCATATAAGACGACCCCCCAACATTTCCACTCAAAATACAGTACTATGGGCCACTATGGGCAGCTATGTTTATCCCAGCTGAAGTGCACCCGGCGTATAGGACGACCCCCCACTTGGAGGCATGTTTTTCAGGGGGGGAAGTAGTCTTATACGCCAGCAAATACTGTACTTACTGCACTTCTGGTTCTGTTTAAGGACTGCTTTTGAAAGTGAGATTTTGAATTTTGTGGACATGATGAGATAGTTTACCAATTTATCACCATGCAGCATCCAAACAGAAGTGCTTAATGGGAGGGGGGGGGATGTGAGGTTTATTACTTCTCTGTGCATTTTCCAAGATTATATCTTGGAGATGGTCATTTATTTGGTTTTTGAAGTAGAAAATTAGAACAAGCTAAGCTGTCTATTCTTATCGCCCCTTAATAGATTTTTTGGGACTGTCATAAAGCTATAAAAGAACCCCAAAAGGAATTATTTTCTAATGAGGATTAATCATTTAATATTAAGGAGGGAAATCTTGACAGAACAGGCCTTTCTATGAAACAGCACACACATGACATTTCTGTATGTGTCATTGAATTTGCATCATAGCATAACAGTCACACACACTTGGTGTTTGAGGCTTAAAAATTGGATTATATGAAAACTTCCCATTGGCCATTACAATATTAGTAATGAATACTATATTACAGGATGCCTAAGGCTAGGTTTTGATTTCCACACAAATTTGCTCTATCCTGAATCAGACCACTGTGCATGGTGTTAGGGATGCCAATCTCCCAGTGGGATCGGGGATCCCTTAGAATTACAGGTCACCTCCAGACAAGAGGAGTCAGTTCCCCCAGAAAAAAAAATGGATACTTTATAGGGTGGACTGTATTGCATTGTATCCTGACTAAGGCTTTAGTATTTCCCAGGCTCCATTCCCAGATCTCCAGGAATTCCCCAACCTGAATCTGCTAACTGTACCCCCCACCTCCCACTGGTGGCCCTATGTGAAATGCTGATTGTAGCCATGCAGTTTGGTACATTCGAATCCCTGAAGTATCCTAGATCACGAGTTTCAAGTTAAAAATGAGCCACAGACTGTGGATCCATTAAAATTAGTTGGCTCCTTGCCATTGCACACAAAGGTAGATGGATAATACTCCCATATATCTCCATTGTGTGAAAAATGGGAGTCCAGAATTACCAGCCTAAAAGACCTGTAATATTCTAATGGTTTTGTAAAATGATATTCAGGTCAACGGCATATAGAGAAGTTAATGAGCAAAATGAGGCTTGAAAGAAGACTCTTTATCGGCAAGAAAAGTAAGGTCAACCAACATTCGATGGGACAATTTCAGCACAATATTCCAATCTAGCATCAAATTATAGTCAGTAGTAGCATGTGCTGTATCTTGTATCTCACTATGGCTCATATTTCTTTTGGAAAATAAAGTAGTATAGACTTAATCTGTGGGGGTTTTGAAATATGAAAAAGAAGTTTCTCAAAATAATTGAAATGTAATGCATTTATTTATATATATATATATATGGAAGGAAACCTTCCATGTGAAGATAATGCAATTATTATTTCAGATACAAAAGGTGAGAAAGCTGGCATTGCAAAGGTGACTTTTTGTGAAGTTCTGAGAGTTCTAAGTGGTCATTTTTCAGCAGGGGACAATCTACAAAGACCAATAAGGAGACAATATTCATCAAAGTGTTCAGAATCAAAGCAGGACAGTAGCCCTGGCTGTGCATATCAAAGTTATCGGCTTTTGTCAGTTGTCACTTAACAATTTATCATAGCTATGCAGGGCATGTATGGAATACCTGAAATATTTAAAATCCAAATACTCCATACAAAATAGTTGGAACAGAAGGCTGTCAGAGCAAAAAATGTGCTGCATTAAGGATTACTCTAGAATTTCATAGATAAATGCTTATAAGAAAGGGGATCATCCAGCAAACATTACTAACCATCAGACCATGCTGCTTGGAACTACTATGTAACTAGGGGATGACAGGGGTTATCTGAAATTTTATGTTGTAAATTTTCAATTATAATCTTTACATAGTGATTTGTAAGCCACTGTGAGCCACAAGGAAAGATAGGATATAAATATTTCAGTAAATAAATGCATACATGAAAGAGACCTCCCTTGTATTCCAAAAATCCTCCTTCAAAATGATTCTTGTTAGCCTGAAGAACTATACATGCAAGGGCTTGCTGTGTGTATTTTTAAGAAGCTGTATGCTGCAGACTTCCATCATCTCTATATGTCATCCACATATTATAGCCAAACTTGGCAGCTGAAGGCAAGAATACCATTAATCTTCACTGAAGATGAGTCATACTGACAACCCTGCTCTGAAGGATATCTGCCCCTTCATGTATCTTACATGCACATGTTCTCATTCCAAGTATTCTATAGCAACAGTAGTGCAATGTTTCTTGGCTGGCAAATAAGACTATGAGAACAGGGAGTGGGTTAAACCTTCTTTGCTATGTAGAGAAATGAAAACATCTTGGACACCAAGTATCCTTAAGTATTATTCAAGATGATCTTAGAGCAAGTCCACAAATGACCAGTTCTTTAACACTGTTAAATAGAAAGAAATAGACAACTCTATCACTACCAATAGAAGAAGGTTAGGATGAGGAAATAAGGAGGCCTTTTTTTGCAAGTAGTCTTTATTCTGCTAGAACAAGGCTTCCTCATGGAAAATATTTGTTTTTTATTATTCATTTATGTATTTCTACATGACCCTTTCCCTAAGACTCAGGGTGGCTCACAAAAGTTAAAAATACAATAAAGGTAAAGAATATAATAAATATGAAGAAGAGATGGTTTTATACCCCACTTTTCACTACCTGATTGAATCTCAAAGCAGTTTACAATATCCTTCCCTTCCTCTCCCCACAATAGACAGGTTGTGAGGTAGGTGGGGCTGAAAGAGTTCTGACAGAACTGCTCTATGAAAACAACCCTAACAGGACTTTGACTAGCCCAAGGTCACCCAGCTGACTGCATGTGGAGGAGCAAGGAATCAAACTCCCAATTGGAAGCTGCCACTAAATTATCATTATTAATTTACACATGCAATATTACTGTCTTCAATTGTAATCTTTACATTATGATTTGTAAGCCACTGTGAACTTACAAGAATAGAATTTCTTTTGAATTAATTTCATCCCATTCATTCTGGTCTGTTCCCCTGGGGCAAGAGAGAACAATTCTGCTCCATCCTCCATATGGCACCCTTTAAAATACTTGAAAATGGTTATCAGATCCCCTCTCAGTCGTCTCCTCTCTAGGATAAACAGACCAAGCCCCCCCAACCTTTCTTTATATGTCTTGGTCTCCAAACCCCTCACAATCTTTATTGCCCTCCTCTGGACACGTTCCAACTTATCAACATCCATCTTCAACTGGGGTGCCCTAAACTGAACACAGTACTCCAAGTGAGGCTGAACCAGAGCAGAGTAAAGTGGTACCATCACCTCTCATGATCTGGACACAATACTCCGTTTGATAAAGCCCAAAATCCCATTTGCCTTTTTAGCCGCTGTGTCATACTGCTGACACACCCGGCTTGCTGGGGGGTAAACGGTAATGACTGGGGAAGGCACTGGCAAACCACCCCGTATTGAGTCTGCCATGAAAACGCTAGAGGGCGTCACCCCAAGGGTCAGAAATGATCCGGTGCTTGCACAGGGGATACCTTTACCTTTACCTTTACATACTGCTGACTCATATTCAATGTATGGTCTACTAAGACTCCTAGATCCTTTTCACATATGCTACTGCCAAGACAGGTCTCCCCCATCTTATATTAGTGTATTTGTTTTTTCCTACCTAAATGCAGAACTTTACATTTGTCCCTATTGAACTTCATTTTATTCAGTTTAGCCCACTTCTTGAGCCTATCAAGATCATCCTGTATTCTGTTGCTGTCTTCAGTTGTGTTTGCAAGCCCTACCAGTTTAGTATCATCTGCAAATTTAATAAGTATCCCCTCTAATCCCTCATCCAAATCATTTATAAATATGTTGAACAACACAGGTCCCAGGACAGATCCTTGGGGTACTCCACTTGTCATTCTTTTCCAAGAAGATGCTGAAACATTAACAAGTACCCTCTGGGTACGATTTGTCAACCAGTTATTTATCCACCTGACAGAATTTGCATCCATACCACATCTTACCAACTTGTGAACAAGAATATCATGTGGAACTTTATCAAAAGCTTTACTGAAATCCAGGCAAACTATGTCCACAGCATTCCCCTGATCCAGCAAGGTAGTCTCTCGAAAAAAGAGATAGGATTGAAATATTTCCATCTGGATAATCAGCAATTTATCACTTTGGCTGTTTTCCCACACAGGTTTGCACAATTCAATATGATAAACTAACGACACAAACATATATTCTTAGACGGTTTATTAGCATCATGCTTAAATCAAATATTGAGTTTTTTTCCTCACTCACTGTTGCATATAAAACCTTCTTTTAAATGCCATTGATTTGTTCTTGAAATCTGTGATGTTTTATTGCAAATACACTGTAGTTTAAATATTTTCTTTTGGACTGATAATGAAAGCTTAAATTTAATTATATGCATTTAATAAGATCTAAATCATGCCATTTTTTATATGTAGATTTGCAAAAATAAATATGCCTTTTAAATGTCATTCAGTATGCCTACAATATGGAGCTATTACGGAATGTGATTTGTTAATTATGTTTCACTTTAAACAGATGCTCATATTTGTAAATTAGGCATCTGGTTAATAGAATCCTTCCTAGATAATGCACCGAATTTCTGCCCTCAAAATTCTCAGAGAAAACGGACACAGTTGGAAATGGCCAATATATACATAGCTCACCTTTACTCCCCTTATTGTCCTCTTCTTTCCTTCTCGTGTTTATCATTCATTATGCTTTCATTGGCCAGCTGCACCATTTAAACAGCTATTTTCTGTATGCTATATCTTAAAGAACCATATGTTGATGATCTGTAAGTAATGACTCATTCCATGTTGGGGACTGCTTGTTATGAAAGCTAGGGAAATATGCTTCTTATATTTGTGTTCTTGAATAAGATCACAACTCTTAAAATATTTCTAAGTGCTAATGCAAGAAGAATGAAAAGGACCAGTTCATGTTCAAATCACATTTCATTTTATGGACATTTACATAAAAAAGAGTAGATGAAGGAGGAAGAAAAGAAATTCGATACTTGGAAAATGACCAAACTAAATAACCATGACAAGAAACTGACAAACAAAACAGGATCTGACAGCAGCCTTGCTTTTGGGTGACATCCTCCTCCTGCCAGGGCTCTACCATCAGCCTCTCTTCCTGGTATTCCAGGTTACAAGAGCCAGGCTGACCGCTCTGAGGTATGGCTTTCATTCCAGGGATGATGACAGCACCAGCAGGAGGGCCAAAAATGGCACACAGGCTACTCTAACTGCCTGTTTTCATTGTGGCAGGTGCTACCTCCTGAGAGACACCAGGTAGGGGGTCTGAAGAATGGCATGAGGGAATCACCACCTCCTAAGTCCGGCCTTTGCTGGAGGCCTCCCCCAGTGGACCAGTCCTCTGGGAACAAAAGGAAAGCCTGCCAAGATCCTTCTGCACAGCTCAGCCACCTCTGACTCCCTCCTGGACTGTGGGGAGGGGAGTACATCAACAACGCTATGCTAGGTTGATATGTTTCACATGAGTTTGTATGAAAACACAAACTATACTGCAACATCTGCTTGTTCTCATCAGGGAGTAGAACACATATTTCACAATTCCCAAGGGAAAATTTTTTTTTAAAGGTGCCGAGTGCAGGCACAGGATCCAAATTAAAAGAATAGCAGTTTGAATTCAATGACAATCAAAAGTAAGCTGTAAACACAGAAAAGGTCAAGGAGATAGCTAACAAGATCTTCTTGCAACCAGAGTCAACTATAAATGAAATCAATGGAGGAAGTACTTATAATAGTGAACATTTGATTGCCTATTGCTGGAGTCCTAAAAAACTCACCAAAACATGCAGACAGCTCATTAGCATACATTTACCAGTGTTGAGTATTTGCCTATTTCTAGTTTTAATTAAACCAACCAGGGAAAATTTTAGCTTGAAAATTAATTATTTTGCTGGAAAGTATGGAAGTACCCATGAGGCATTTTGGCTGCTTTCGATGATGTGTAGCTCTTCTGTTAATCAAAAATCTTGTCTGATCAATGTATGCCATGCTTTCCCCCCTTATTAATCATATGGTGCCTTTTGAATTTGAAATAGCCTTGTTCCGCTGTTAATATTACTTACCAGTTCTATGATAGCTTCTGTGTATAATTGATTTACCATTTGATACATTTAAAATCAATTAGAAGCTTTATATGAATCTTCATCAAAATTCAAGCAAAAAGCCAGGGAAGTCATAGGAGAATGTTGTTCAAAGATGGGGCCAGCTGGCAAAGTTAGCGTTGGTACAGATCGGTTTCAAACGATAGATATTATGCTCTTTGCACACATGATGAAAAATCTACGCCATTTGTTTCTCTTGCATACATTTTGGGGGTATTATAAGTGGCTTTTGGTCCCCACTGGTGAGGAAAAGGACATTGTGCTTCCCACTTTTGAAGTGTTCCAGCCAACATTCACTGATTTAGTTAATATCCTAGGGCTTATACTGGACTCAGCATTACAGCTAAAGAAAACTAATGAAGCGGCACAAAATGGACTCTTGCAACTTTATTTAGCCTGGAAGATGGGCCCACTACTATGACACTGCTGATATGGCCCCATGGATCCATGATATGCTTATTCTACATGGGTCTGCCCTAGCTCAGAACCTGTAGTTGGAACAGAACACCACAACCCAACTGGCACCCATTCTGTAGTTCCTCCATTTCCTACCAATCACTTACTGGGTTCAGTTTATGGTTCTGGTTATCATCTACAAAGCCCTTAATGACCTTGGACTAACATGCCAGAAGACCATCTCTTCTGCTATCATCTACTGTGACTTCTGAGGAAAGCTTTTTTGAAGGTACCACCCAGTAAATGAGTAAGATCAGCAATGGTTCATGTGGAACCTCTGCAGTGGTTCCCAACTTGCAGAACAACCTGCTGGAGGAATGTAGGAAGGCTCCTATCATTCCATAGAATGGGGAAAACTGGAATTATTAGAAAGCCATTCTCTACAGACTGAACCTCAATCCAGTCCAGAAGGGCATCTATATCATAGAGGAGTACTGCAGCCTGCTATAGTGACTACTGGATGTATCATTTTGCATTTACTGCAACTGTGAAAAGCAGTTCATTACTTGCATTGTTTTCTAATGTCTAATTTTATAATCTAATTTTTAATCCCAGTCCTAGGATAGCATTCATTGGATTGTTTTATGCTAGATGAGGGACCGCTTACCTGCTTATACCCCCTGCAGAGCACTTCACTCTGGGGGCATGACTCTCTTAGAGGCCCCTGGCCCTAAGGAAGTGTGCCTGTCCTTGACCAGGGCCAGGGCTTTTTCAGTGGAATGAGCTCTCAGGAGAGCTGAGAGCCCTGCTGGAACTGTCACAGTTCTGCAGGGCCTGCAAAAAGGAGATCTTCTGTTTGGTTTTTGTTTGAGGCTAATACCAGAGCTAGGAATATCATGGGCCCTCCTCAGGCTCAGTTGTATTACATCTACACCCATAACCTCTAGGGAGGTCTGCTCAGGGGATAGGGAATTTTTTGGCCACCAATCTTTTTTGTTTGTTAATTTATTTGTGCTTTGATTAATACCCCACCGCTCTCAACAATGTCATCTCGTGTTGGCTTACAATATAAAAACAGAATACAAAGTGCCCATAAAACTCCCTTTAAAACATTAAAACCAGTACAGTAAAATGCCCATCAATAATCTCAAGGTGGCGGTATAATCCTAACAGGCCCAAAGGCACAACACAGTTCCAGCCAGGCCTATGATGTGGCTCCAAAAGATGTAATGGGAGGGTTCCAAACATCCACGTTCAGCAGCAATTTCAGTGTAGAGCAGCATCCACAATCTTTGTGGTTGTAGGGGGTCCTGGGGATGCTGAGTACTATGGCTTTTATATGGGGATTTTAGGGGGGGGCGTTATGTTGCAAGCCACCACAAGCAGGATATAAGCAGCAGGGTAAAGGTAAAGGTAAAGGTATCCCCTGTGCAAGCACCAAGTCATGTCTGACCCTTGGGGTGATGCCCTCCAGCGTTTTCATGGCAGACTCAGTACAGGGTGGTTTGCCAGTGCCTTCCCCAGTCATTACCGTTTATCCCCCAGCAACCTGGGTACTCATTTTACCGACCTCGGAAGGATGGAAGGCTGAGTCAACCTTGAGTCGGCTGCTGGGATTGAACTCCCAGCCTCATGGTCAGAGGTGGTTACCCACTGCTGACACAATAGAGTTTAGGAATCACTACAGTTATCAATTATCACTACAATTAGTCTGAGGAAGAGTGCCTGCACTCGAAAGCTCATGCCTTGAATAAATCTTCGTTGGCTGTAAAGGCGCTCTTGGACTCTTATTTTTGTTGTGCTACTTCAGACCAACATGGCTACCCACTTGAATCTACAATTATCCTTATCAAGGCAACTGAGCCCAATAGCAGGCGAGACTGTGGGAAATGACTGAAACAAGACCTCACCGAATGCATGTGACGAAATGTGTATGTCAAGTGCTGGCGTGTCCCTTTGCATATTTGAAGATGAACTTTGAGAAATATTGACCGGAGTCTATGTTTTGAAGCCAGAACGATGGTGGATTTGTAATAACTCTTGAAAGTCGCAACATTTATCATCTCGTGACAGCCATCAGTGTGGAGTAAACATGACAGGAGTCTCCTGTTCAGGCATCAGTTCTTGGGAGACAGCTTTGTGATCATTCAATACCTGCAAAGTAAGATCTCTCTATTAGTGGCAGGCTTGTTTTGTTCACCTGCTTGTCAGGTGCACACCTGAGAGAAATTAATTCACCAGTTAAGTATGGAGAAGATGGCTGCCTTGGCAGAAGAGCAATACAGAGGATTGGGGCAAGTGTGAGCCTAGGAAAAATATAAACTAAGATTTCTGATTATCACCAAGATAAAAGCCACAGAGATGAAAATCAAGGAAAAGTCTCACAAAGGACAAATAAGAATTATGAAAGACATTCAACATTAAAATGGATTTTCTTTTTTGGTGAACTGAATACTTCCTTTACGATTCTTCTGGAATAAGCAGAGCAATAAAATGGACTGGGTTGGATCCTAGAGAAGTGCAGAAAGCAGCCTGCAGAATCAAATCTCCCCCCTCCCATACATACATATTATGGGCCACACCGGGTACTCACGTTGTGGCAGCAGCCACACCGGGTACTCACGGAGTACACTCACGTGTACTCAAAGGGGAGGAATCCCCCGGAGTATATGGACTGCCTCGATGTAGCACAGATGCGCACACACGCACATGCACAATGCCAGGGCTGGAAAGCCCAAATGGCTGCCTGGAGGCAGAAACAGTGAGGAGGTGACTGTGGGGAAGTGGGTGAATGGGGCCCCAACCGCCCAATGGTGGGGAGTGGCATACCGCTTTCCCACCAAGGTGGGGGTGGGGGGACTCCCTGGTCGGCTCCACAGCTCAGAGGACACTGTAGGTTGAGTAAAGAGCCAGGCCGAAAGGCCTGGTTCTTCCGCTTATACACGGCCCTGGCCCGAACCAGCCCCCGCTGGCACCTGAGGCATCCCAGGGAATGTGAAAGATTCCATGATCCCTTGTCGTGGGTCTTCCAGGGTGCTGTGCCAGGCCAGGGCTGGAATGGCAGCAGCAGGGTGCATAATCAGGGCTGCCCTGCTGCTGCCATCCTGGATTTCTATCCCAGTGCATAATCTGCATAAACTGCATAGAACATGGGATAAAATGAGGTGCAAGAACTGGGGGGGGGGGGGAGATTTGCTTTTCCCCATGGAGGGAGAACTTGCTTCTCTGTTTCTTTTTTTTCTTTTAAAAAATTGGTTTATAAAATATAAGAGTTCACCCAGAACAGTAATGTTGAAAGGTCTGCCCCATCCCCTGGAAGGGGATGGAGGGCAGGGTTGTCAGATCTAGGTTCGGAAACTACCTTGGAGATCTGGGGGCAGAGTCAGGAAGGACAGGGACCTCAGTTGGGTATAATGCCATAGATTCCACCCTCCAAAACATCCATTTTCTCCAGGGGCATTGATACCTGCACCCTGGAGGTAAACTGTAATTCTGGGGGATCCCCAGGTCCTACCTGGAGTCTGGCATTCCAACATAATAGTCATCATACTCATTACTGGTGCTAAATGGGGACTCTTCCCCCACTCCTTCTGTAGGAACAATATTGCTTACTTCGTGGAAGAGAGTCATTGGTCTAAACCAGGGGTAGTCAAACTGCGGCCCTCCAGATGTCCATGGACTACAATTCCCAGGAGCCCCCTGCCAGCGAACGCTGGCAGGGGGCTCCTGGGAATTGTAGTCCATGGACATCTGGAGGGCCGCAGTTTGACTACCCCTGGAAACCCATGAACTGAAGTCCCAACTTAACCTTATTTTGAAACTCACATACCTTATTTTTAAGATCATATATTTGAGAACCAGCTTAGGGTAGCTGTTAAGAAAGGCAGCCTTGATTTGGAGCTGTTTTCACATAGCAGTTCTGTCAGAGCTCTCTCAGCCCCCCCCCCCCTTACCTCACAAGGTGCCTGTTGTGGAGAGAGGATGGGACGGTAACTGTAAGCCGCTTTGAGAAAATAGGGTACAGAAAAATAGTTCTTAAATGAGGTTGCAGTACAGTGAACCATTATTTAACGTTAGCAATGCTAACCATCTAACAAAACTGTTAAAAAGTTTAATTAATTCAAACAGAACAGAGCAGACTCTGCCTACCCTGAAACATAAGGAAAACTTGTAGCCGCCCAAACTATCAATCATGAAACAGTGCAGGGTGCATTTTAAACTACAGCAAAACATGGGTAGCGTTATCCATCAAAAGTTTCTTTTTTAATTTATTCAGTAGTAAGCCATGGCTAATAAAAACCAAATTATTTTTTAATATCCTCCATCTTTCGAGATGTGCCTAAAGCTTTGCCTGAGACCCTTGCCTGACAATATAAAGTTCATGGTTTATTCAACCACAGCAGCTGTTGTAAACCTTCGGTTGTCATTTATTTTTTGAGCTTCTGAAAAAAGATTTATCATCTGATTTCACATGCAGCCTATGTTTAGCCTTCAGATTTAGAGCTAAACTAACCACATTGACAGTTTATTGAGCATCAACAAGAAGAGGGAAGTTGTGTTTCAGCTATAAAGCAAAGAACTATAAATACTCAGATTCTTCACATTTTATAAATCCTTTCATAAATGTTTTAATGAGAGGAATGGTTTGATGGTTCTTCTTCCCAATGGTGAGCCTTCTCAAATGAATATGTGAAACTACCTTGTGATGGACAAGACCGTGGGTTGGTCTAACCCAAAGCTATCTATTTAAGCAGGCTGTGGTATGCTCAGGCTTGAGATTAGAGCTTTACACTCCCAAGCTGCCAACCTCCTGGTGGTACCTGGCCTGAAACAAGCGTGCCTATCGTTGTTCAGGAACAAGGCCTTTTTAGCCCTGGCCCCAACCAGGGCTGATTCTGCACTTACTTTGTTTTTTTCCGTTGTAGATCCGGCTGAATTATCGATTTGAACTTGGATCTTCCCCTAACCTCCCCCTATTGAAACAGAAAGTGTTCTGCACTCATTTCAGAAAGCTCAGAGCAGGGAGGGCAGCCAAGCACAGCAGGAGTCTTCTTCTTTTCTTGAATGGGGAGGGAAAGAAGATTAGAGACAGCATAGGACAGGGAAATAACAAGAGGCAAATCTCTGCTGAGATAAGTTAGGGTTTCTGGAGCACAGTCACTTTAAGACAAGCCTTGCAACCGGAAACCAGGAAGTCTTTGAATTGATGCCCTGGCCAATCAGGGAAGACTGCTTTGCTACAAGGCATGGAGAAGGGAGTTAATTCGAAAAAAGCAAAAATCTTACAACCTGCCTGCCAGACCACTACGAGCTAAAACTTAAGACTCAAAGGACTTGACGGTGTTGCAAGCCAATCTAGAGGAGCCTGCCTAATAATCGACAACCCACGATCCACCTCACCCCTCCCTAGCACCTGCAGCCTATATACTGCCATCAACCTGCGCCCACCTTTTGAAAGTACTACCGTTTGCAAAATAGCCAAACCACTAACACATCAGGTCAAGGTGTAGCTAATGGGGGGGGGGGCATAGGGTGGGCTACACTTTCTACAGAAGACTACCACAAACCCCATGAAAATGTGTTGGAAGCCGGATTTAGCAGTAAATATAACGAGAAAGTTAAATTGAAACATGCACTGCAACATGTACACACCGCCCGTCACCCTCCTCAAAAAAAGACATAACTTAAATAAACCATAACAACAACTCAGATGAGGCAAGTCGTAACAAGGTAAGTGTACTGGAAATTGCACTTGGACACTGGCGGTAGCTTATATATAAAGCCATCGACTTACACCCGATTTAAGTCCCCCATACAAGGGCTCACCAGAGTTAAAAACTACGCCTACAATTCTATCACCCACCAAAAAACCAATCAACCAACTAATACCACTTAGAAGACCAACTTGACCCACAAAAGCTAGGGCACAAACTCTCAAATATCGAGGTTTATATCCACTTCTGGATATTGCAGGGGAATTATAGAGTCGCTCTGGATCAATCATGCATGTTGCAGAGGGAAAATTTATAGCACCCAAAATTAAAGTGGAAATTGAATTCAGTGTAGATGGCAGGGATTTATTTGAGCTGGCAGTGGGTAAAAAGCCCTGTGCAGAATACACCCTGGTGAAATACTCTGTTGACAGAGATCCAAGCCCTGAAGGACTTATTACTGTTCTGGAGGGCCTGTAAAACTGAATTGTTCCCATGAGGTTTACAGATGATGTTAAGAGCCTTCTGTTGTTAGTCTCCTAGTCTACTCTACTCCCCTCCTCAAATGATCTACTGTGGGGTTAATTTTTTTAAAAAAATAAGATGTCATCCATTTTGAACAATTTTATTAATATTTATTCTTGGTTGTCCAGGGGAAAAATCTAACTGATCATGACAACCATCCCTGCCACACTGTGGAACCTCATACAGTGGTCTCTCTCCAAAATGCATACATTCTTGGTTGTCCTTGTTAACTGTCCTGAGCCCACAGTGGGATGAGCAGCTTAGACACTGAATGAATGAATGAATGAATGAATGAATGAATGAATGTTTTCCCAGCATTACTTCCTAGAATTCATTTGAGTGGCAGCACCAGGACCTGCACTTGTGGCCTTTTTCATGCAGGCTTGGGCCTTTCTTTGGAAGTAGAGAGAAAGTAAATCTCCTGTGATATTTCTTCCATCTGATGGATGAACTCTATTATGAAAGACCTGTTGCTATATATTTTGTGAGCAGTCTTGTCAAACACTCAAAAGTGCTAGACAGGTATTTCTGAGCACTTCATGGGATGCTTGCAAAGTATACAATTGTCCATCTGGGGGTAAACCAAACCTTTCCAAAACAAGTATCTGTACTGGTATGCAGTAAAGCAGCTAGAACTGAATCACTAGCATCTTAGGGACAAACAAGTTTCAGAGGGATATGAGTTTTTGAGTTGAAGCTCGGTTTGTCAGATACAGGACTGTGTACCTGATGAAGTGAGCATTGACTCTCAAAAGCTCAAACCTCTTGTTGGCCTTTAAGGTGCTACCAGATACTGTCCTAGTGGTTTTCAAAGGAAAGTCACCTTCAACAGAGGATGGGTTCTTAAAAAGAGTCTTGGTCCCAGCAAGAGGGCTCCTGTTTCCTATAAGATATTAGTTGCAATCTTTCAAGAATGATTTCCTACCAGAATTGATAGGAAATATAGCTTTCATGCTTCCCATACTAAATTAAAAGCCCATGAAAATTACAATTCTGACCAACATTCTTAAGTTCTGTACATGCACTGACATCTGGCTGCCTTTGTTGATAAGGAATTCCTCCAACCGTCCGGTGCAAATGCACTCAAAACACAATTTAGCTTAAGTTGTGAGCAAATCGGCGATTTATGAGTATGAGATGTTCAGTTTGGGGGAAATGGGAACCATGAGCAGGGTAAGTACAATTTTTGAGCACCATAGTATCTCTGTTTAAAGCTTAATTTTTTTTCATATTTTATCTCCACATGATGCCCACACAGTTTCTCCCTTCTAAGTGGCAGAGCAGCTTATACAGGATTTAGAGGATAGGAACTGAGACAAAATAGAGTTGGGAAAACCAGCGGAGGATGACCAAGGATGGGCGACCTTTCAGGACCAATGAATAGGATGTTGTTTTCAGAACAAGGGGGCAATGTCTGGGGGAAAGAAAGGAATCTTCCAACCAAAATGGAAATCACAATGCTTACTAAACCTTCAAATGTGCAATTTCATGAGAGGATGGCCAGGCTGATCTACCCTGGAAATGTGTGTTCCCAGTTCTCCTTCCTTGAGAACCATTGTTATGTTTTATATATAGTTGAAAAATTGTGACATTTGAGCAGCATCAGCTTCTACAGCTGACAGAACCGGGGCAACCAAACAGTGACAAGCTTCTATATCTTAAATTCGAAAGATCTGTTTCCTTTAAAATTGTTTTGACAAAGGGGACATTATCCAGGGCTGTTTTGGCCACCCAGACCTTCCTTGTCTCAGGCACATTACATTACTTCCCTCGAAAATCTGGTTTCTTTTTTGATGTTGCCAAATTTTGATGTGTTTATTTCTCCTACTTCTTCCTTGATATGCTGTTTCTATTTCTTGAGTGTCCCTGCTTCCATATTTCCTCCCATAGCTTATATTTTCATCATTTTGTTACCAGTTTGATCAGTAAGCATATCTTATTTTAGTTTTTTTTTCATTTTGGGATGTATAAGGTGCCCTACCTATGGGAACTCAGAGCGGATTAAATTTTATATTGTCTGCCTATGCCCCCCCCCCCGATGGGCACACTGCTCTGTGGGTATGAATCTGCTGGTGGCCCCCACGGCATACATGTGGCCTTGACCAGGGCCAGAGCTTTTTCAGCCCTGGCTCCAACCTGGTAAAATGAGCTCCCAGAAGAGCTAAGGGCCCTGCCAGAGCTACCAGCTTTCTGCAGGGCCTGTAAGATGGAGCTCTTCTGCCAGGCATATGGTTGAGGCCGGGCTGTGGTCCCAGAGTTACTATCAGGGAATCCCCTAGAACCAATGAGATCAGAACCCTCACTCCTAATGAAAGAGCTGCAGACTGCAAGCTGGAGAAGATGGGAGGTTAATTTTAATGAATTGCCATCTTTTATGTCTGGGGGATTTTAAGGGTTGTTGTTTTATTTTTCTACTAGATATTAAGCCCACTGTGGGCAAAATACAGCGGGCCCTAGCATGATGGGTGGGTGGAGGGATGGGGCGAAGGAAGGAGGAAAAGGAGAGAGACAGAAAGACAGAAAGAAAGGGAGGAAGATAGAGACAGAAGAAGAGGGAGAGAAACAGGTAGCCAGAAAGAGGCAGATGGAAGAGAGGGAGGAAGGGAGAAAGGGAAAAACAAAGGGAATGCTGGGAGGAAGGGAAGGAGAAAGGGAATGCTGGGAGGAAGGGAGGAACAGAGTAAGGTAGGTGGGCTTGGGACCTTCTGCTAGGCCCAGGGGCAGTCTCAGCTGCCCCAGGGCCTGGCAGAAGGCTCGAGACGGGGGCGGTGGGCTCCGCGGCCTACTGCCAGGCCTAGGAGCAGTCTCGGCTGCTCCAGGGCCTGGCAGAAGGCTCGGGACGGGGGCGGTGGGCTCCGCGGCCTACTGCCAGGCCTAGGAGCAGTCTCGGCTGCTCCAGGGCCTGGCAGAAGGCTCGGGACGGGGGCGGTGGGCTCCGCGGCCTACTGCCAGGCCTAGGAGCAGTCTCGGCTGCTCCAGGGCCTGGCAGAAGGCTCGGGACGGGGGCGGTGGGCTCCGCGGCCTACTGCCAGGCCTAGGAGCAGGCTCGGCTGCTCTAGGGCCTAGCAGAAGGCTCGGGACTTCAGGAGTGGGATTTGTGGCCTTCTGGCGAGCCCAAGGGCAGGCGAGCCTGCCCCAGGGCCCGGCAGAAGGCTCCCTGGGCGAGGGGAAGCCAGCCGGAGGACTTACCACTGGGGAAGGCGTCTTCTTCTGAGCGGCAACTCCCTAGCCGGCCCAGGCGAGGCTGGGCCAACCAGCCAATGGGGAGCCGCGCTTTGCGTGGCTCCCCATTGGCTGCTTGGCCCTCGAGTGACACTCGGAAGGCCCAATCAGGAGCTGCTTCGCGGCTCCTGATTGGGCCCTCTGAGTTTTTATCCCGGACAGGGCCCGCCCTAACTTCTCCCCACCAGCCCTTACTCCTTTATTCCTCCCGCTCCTCCGGAGCGGGGGGAGATTTAAAGATAAATATAAATAAATAAAAAATAAATGATACTCTGTGGGTGGTCAAAGGAGACCCCTCCATCTATTTTCCATATGTGGAAATGCTCATTTTTTAGCTGGACCAAGAGTGGCTCTACCTAGGATGTTCACATATGTGCAAACACAGGGATAGGCACTTGACTGGTAAATAAATGACAGGTGGTTTATGGTGACCAACATTAGTGCTGTGTAGGAGTTAGGACCAGCAGACTCTAATCCGGATAATCAAGTTTGATTTCCCACTCTTCAACCTTAAGTCTTCTGGGTGACATTTGGCCAGTCACAAATCTCTCATAAGTTTCTCAGCCCCACTTACCTCACAAGAACAATAGTTGGTTTTTATACCCTACTTTTCACACAAAGGAGTCTCAACGTGGTCTTCCCTTCCTCTCCCCACAAGAGACATCATGTGAGATAGGTGAGGCTGAGAGAACTCTGACAAGACTGCTCTGTGAGAACAGATTAGAAGCCACGGCTCTTAGCCACTATCCCAAGCTGGCTCTCTACACCAAGGTGCCTTATAGTGGTCAGAGGAAAGGAATATGATTGTATGTTGCTTTGGGTCATCTTAAGGTTGAGAAAAGAAGAGTACATAAACCTACTCATCTTTTTCAGTAGAATTGGTTTGCCATTTGCCTGCCTTTTGGTGAGCCAGTTTGGTGTATTGGTTAGGAGTACAGACTTCTAATCTGGCATGCCAGGTTCGATTCTGCACTTCCCCACATGCAGCCAGCTGGGTGACCTTGGGCTCACCACAGCACTGATAAAACTGTTCTGACTGAGCAGTGATATCACAGCTCTCTCAGCCTCACCCACCTCACAGGGTATCTGTTGTGGAGAGAGGAAAGGGAAGGTGACAGTAAGCCGCTTTGAGCCTCCTTCACGTAGAGAAAAGTGGCAGATAAGAACCAACTCTTCTTCTGTTTCTTCTTCTTCTTCTCCTCTGTACAACAAGCTACACGTCCTTGGTGGCCCTCCATCCATGTACAACCCGAGGCTACCCCTTCTTAGCTTCTGAGTTCTGCGGAGATTGGATTAGTCTGGGCCATCCAGATCAGAGAATTAATAATTGTGTGCTACCAAATCACAACTAACCATGGAGTTGTCAAGGCAAGAGATGAGCAGGGATGATTTGCCATTGGCTTCTCCTGCACAGCAACCCTTTTCTTCCTTGGCAGTTTCTTATCAAAATGCTACCCACAGTTGACCCTGATTAGCTTTTCACCTCTGAAGAAATGGAGCTAGTCAGGGCTATGAAGCTTGCTGAATAGCGATAGGCCCTTTACTAGTAAATAAATAAAGCCTTGCTATTCTAGGGCCTGCAAAGTACTGAAACTTGCCTCCTGTTCTAATGCAGTTTTTAATCGCCGTGTGTTATTTTCTCACAGCAAATATCATTTATTACTTGAGTGAGAAACTCTGACAAGATTCTGAGGCGTTTAAGAAAAAAGAAAAAGAAAACATTAACAGATTGATTTTTACACGCGAAAGGAACTTGCTAAGAGCAAGTCTTGTTAAGTTTGTATTTCATTATAAATATACTGTCATAAATCACAGCATTGCCTCCCTGGGTGTGGGTAGCTCTCCTCAGTGAACTTTAAATAACCGTTTTCCACGGATTGGATTCCTGCACAGACGTTACAGGGAGCAGCAGGAGCTGAGATGCTCTTCGGCTCCCATGAAAATAATTGTTAAATACAGATAATAAGTATAAAAACCTCTGTGGTTTGCCTAGCCAATAACATTTCCCATTTTATTTGGGGCCAGTTCTGCTCTACATTCCTCTCCCCCCCTCCTGTTCTAAGTGCTGTAGCAGGATTTGAAATCTATAGCTACGAGACAACAACTTCCATTTTTGTACAAATGGAATCGCTTCCCAGAGCAGCTGTGGACAGAATGGGCTGCTGTGAGACTTTAGCTCAAGCTGTGAAAAACAACGGAAAACATGAAATAGAAAATCACACTCTGCTCTCCGGCTTGCCTTGACTAGCTCTGCGGTTTGCTGGAAAATCCTTGGCTGCTGCAGTGCATAAGTTCAGCCTTAAGGATCTGATGCCACAAAAGCCGGCCAATAATCCTTGCGCTGAGCGTAGCAACAGGGGTCAGGGCCTATATTTCAGTTCGCAGAAATCCAGAAGGCCTGAACTCCCATTCAAACCAGGTTTCCTTGAAAGGAAAGCCCCCTCAATATGACAGAGCTTCCAGGAGCAGAGGCAAAAATGCAGCTTCTTGTAACTATTGGTTAGATGAAAGAAATAACAAAAACACGATGAATTTTCCCTGAGATTTAGCAGACTCTGTCTCCATCAGCTTTCATATGAAGCAAGAATTTATAAAGGACTTTATACTCCAGTGAGTGGAGTATAAAGTGTGAGTGGAGTGGGAGATTACTGCCTGGAAGAGCACGTTTCCAGTTTGCTTGCTTGTTGACTGTGCACCAATCAGTCTCTCTGGATGATGATGATGATGATGATGATGATGATGATGATGATGATGATGATGATGATGATGATACACCTTCAAGGCCTTATGCAGTCCAAATCCTATGAACCTCAAGGACTCTCTGTTTGCCTATATCCCCTGAAGAGTGACTTGCTCCATGTATACTAACAAACTAGTAATCCCTGGTCCCAAAGAAATCTACCTGGCCTCGAGTAGAGTCAGAGCTTTTTCATCTGTGGCCCCAGCCTGCTGGAAAGAGCTCCCTAATATGATCAAGACCCTACTGGAACCTAAACAGTTCCATCGGGCCTGCAAAACAGAGGTCTTCTGCCAAGCTTCTGGGTAAGACCAGGAGCAACGAGCCTATCACTAACCTCATCACCAGGAAATGTACCATCAACTCCTAATACATTCCTTTCATATGTTAAGCTCTTCCTGTTAATTTGCTATATATTGATTACCTGCAATTGTTTTATTTCTCTGTTTGAAAGAGTTATGACTCTTCGATATATTTTCTTGTTCCTGTTCTGTGTGCGCCGGCCCGAGGATTCACGGTGAGGGGTAGTATATAAGCTGAATTAATTTTGTTATATATATAATAAACACATATATACACACATATATACAATAGTAATAGTAATAGTAATAATTTATAGCCAGTCCTTCCTGGGGGCTCTGGGCGGACAACAACATAATTCAATAAAACATTATAGCATTAAAATCCATAATAGATCCCTTAATTAATTCTATAACTTTCTTATGGCAGGAGGGGTGATATAGGCCTAGGTTGCAGATCCTGATGTACATTTGGGCAGTATTTTAAACACGGAGGCCAGGATTTCGACACTGTTCTAGGCCTCCACCGTAGGCCTGGTGGAAAAGCTCTGTCTTACAGGCCTGGCAGAACTGTCCAAAGTTCTTTGGATGAGTATTAACCCCTGGAAATTAGAACAAGCAAAGATGCTATCTGGAGAGCCAACATGGCAAAGTGGTTAAGAGCGGCAACCACTAATCTGGAGAACTGGGTTTGATTCCCCTTGTGTAGCCAACTGAGTGGCCTTGGGTTAGTCATAGTTTTCTCTGCCCCACCCACCTCACAGGGTGTCTATAGTGGGGAGAGAAAGGGAAGGTGATTGCAAGCTGCTTTGAGACTCCTTTAGGTAGTGGGAAGTCGAGCTTAAAAACACCTCTTCTTCTTCTTCTTCTTCTTCTACTTCTTCTTCTTCTTCTTCTCCTTCTTCTTGCTTAAAGAGCAGCAGCAATATTTCTAAACTGCTTTCTGCTCATTACAAGGAGTTCGGGTTCAGTGCACGGTGGCTCAGTCCATCCTCCATGACCAAAGAAATAGCAATGTTTCTTCATGGCTGTAGTTATCCCCTCAGCAGACCACAATAGCTCTGCTCAAATGGCCATAAGGATGAAGGGATACTCTCTCGCTGAAGGAAGTGAACAGGCATTAGTGTGGAAAAGAAGCACCATTCGGATTCTGGAATGGAGAGACAAAGAAACAGGGAGACAATGCTGGGAGTTGGCTGAAGCATCTTGGAGTAGTTCTGGATCTTCCTCCCTCTCCCTGGGTACTTCCACACATGTTAAATAGAGTGGTTTCAATGCTCTTCAGCAACCATTTGCAAGTGGATTTTGCCATTTCATGTAGCAAAATCCCATTGCAATGTACATTGAAAGTGGATTGAAGGTACCTCATGTAGTCTGTGTGGAAGCGCCTTCCCTTTCTCAGTCTGGATGTGGGAAGATTTGCTGCCCTGTAGAGGCCTTCTTTGCTGCCACCTGAACTCTACGTGTGCATTTCTAAATAAAGCAAACCTTCAACGACACCATCTCCAGCACATTCTCCTTTGAAGAGAAACCTCATGGTTTGGAAAAATGGGGCATGAGTAACAATAACCCAGGCAAAATTATACCTTCTATTTATATAATTTTGTTTTTTTTAATGAAGTCTCACTTTAGAAAAAAGCCATACACATTAATGTGTCTATTACATTCTGCAGGGTTTCATTAAGACTATGGTTGTGGTAACCTTTAATTTGCAGTGCTTCATAAATAATGCTGTCAGTTTATTAAGGTTTCCAGAATCCTGTGACCCAAAATAATGGAGTTCAACTCTTTTGTAATCTAAAAGATAGCTGTAGAAGAGCCGTTCTACACTTATGGTATAAACTAAGCATTAGTTTCTCTTTGTATCCATTTTACTCTGCTGTATAAATAGGAAGGGAATGGATTCAGTATTCCCCTACACTTATTTAATACCTGGGAGAAATGAGACATTGAAGAAGAATAAGAAGAGCTTTTTTTAATACCCCACTTTTCACTGCCTAAAGGCATCTCAAAGTGGCTTATAATCACCTTCCTCTCCCCACAACAGATACTCTGTGAGGTGGGTGGGGCTGAGAGAGTTCTGACAGAACTACTCTGGGAGAACAGCTCTAAGAGGACTGTGACTCGGCCAAAGTCACCCGGCTGGCTACATGTGGAAGAGCAGGGAATTAAACCCAACTCACCAGATTAGAGGCCACTGCTCTTAACCATTATACCAAACTGGCTCCTGTACAAAATGCATATTCGTTTTTGAGAAGGAAAACTGATCACACATATATATTAAGAAATGGCCTTTCTCTGGAATAGGACTCAGATGGTTCCAGTGGGGGATGAGATCTCAGACCCCTTTGTACTCCCATGTAGAGTGCCTCAGGGGTCGATACTTTCCCCCACACTTGTTAACATCTTTATGCATCCCTTAGCCCAGCCGGTCCGGGACTTTGGGCTGGGTTGTCACTATTATGTGGCTAGCACTCTACCTCCTGATGGACAGCCAGCCGGACTCCGCCCCCCCCCCCCGGATATATTAGCCAGTTGTTTGGAAGCAGTGGCTGGAGGGCTCAGGGAAAGTCATCTGAAACTCAGTCCCTCCAAGACAGGGGTCCTGTGACTGGGCAGAAGGGGGCGGGATCAGGAAGCATGTCTCCCCTGCCTGGACAGGGTGCAACTAACACCTGCACCGGTCGCCTGGAATTTGGGGGGGTGATCTTTGATCCTGTCAATCAAGGCTCAGATAATGAAAGTAGCCCAAACTTCATTTTCCATCTTTGCCAAACATAACTACTAGACTCCTACCTGACCTCTGACCACTTGGCCACAGTGATATGTGCAATGGTCACTTCAAGATTAGACTTCTGTAACTAGCTGTATATGGGTCTGCCCTTGTCTTTGACCCAGAAACTGCAGCTGGTACAAAATGCAGCTATGAGGGTCTTCACTGGAACAACCTGGAGGGCCAATATTCTGCCGATGCTGTAGCAACTCTACTCGTTACTGGTCTGCTTCCGGATCAAGTTCAAGGTTCTGGTTTTGATCTTTAAGGCTATACATCACCTGGGTCCTACCTATCTGAGGGGCAGCTTATCTTCTTATGGCCCCCATAGGGCTCTTCACTCCGTGGGTATACATTTGCTGGATGTCCTGGAGCCCCTGGGATGTTCACCTGGCCTCCACCAGGGCCAGGGGCTTTTTGGCTCCAGACTCAACCTGGTGGAATGAGCTCTGGAGGGGCTGAAGGCCCTGACAGAGTTTTACAGGGCCTATGAGATGGAGCTCTTCTGCCAAGCATTTGTCTGAGGCCAGGGTGGTGCCTAGAGTTTTGAACTGTGGACCCTGCCCTACTTTTTAACAATCAAGACCCCCCAGGAAATCTTTGCCTAGGGTAATCAGCATGGGCCCATAGGCTGGAACAGCGGGGTTGGATTAGAAGGGCTATAGATCCTAAATAGGCTGCCGTCTGCATTTGCATATGTTGTTCGTTGGTCTGCATGGGGTTTTTATGGGGGGTTATATTGTGATTTTATTTTGTTTATTTTATATTAGATTGCATTTTCCACTTTGCAATAATAAATCTCTAGCTGACCTTCATTATTTTTTTTCCAAATTACCCTTAACACAAATACTAGCTGATCACTTCTTAAGAAAGTGATTACATTAATCATGTGTTTAATGTCAACATGATAACATCTCCAAAGAAGGGGAAAATCTCTTTCACAGGATTTTATATTTTAGTCAATCAGTGTGTAAAGGGAATAAAGTATTCTTATCACTGTCTTTAGAAAGCTTTAGTATTTTGGTTTTACCTACGGGATTGGTCCTATGCTATTAAAATTAATTTCATTGTTAAGGCCTTTGGAAAAGCTTATGAAGACATGATGTACAAAATGAAATGGATTTTAAAGTAAGCTTCAAATCTTGGCATCAAACTGTTGGCTTTTGGGAGGAGGGGAGCACAAAGAAGTAACATTTTGCTGCTTATCTCATGGGAGTGCTGAGATTAGTTGTTAGAAATTAAAATACTTTGAGAATTTGGGGCTTGGTAGAAAGTGGAATGTTGTTCCAGTCCTGTGCACAAGAATTTGGAAAAAAAATATGCTGTGTCGTATTCCACAGATTAGAACAGCCTTTCTCAACTTTTTTTTTACCATTGAGAAACCCCTGAAACAAACCCCAAGGTGTGATCCAGTAGAATATGGTTAGGAAGCAGAGCTGTGTACATGCCCATCTGGGGTTCCTCCCCTTCCACTCTCTCCAGGCCCCTCATCAGCCATTTTGGGAGGGGAAGGCAGGTTGACATGACCACATATTAAGGTGACCAGATTGTCCCACTTTTGGAGGGACATCTGGGGGCACCTGGCACATTGTACTTATGTTGAAATTAAAAAAATATATATTACAATACTATTTTTGCGTTCTATGCATTCTATGAAACTTTTTGTTGCTCCATTTAAACTAAATTTTTAACCAAGAACCACCCGGTCAATGGTGTCCCATTTTACCAATGTTAAAATCTGGTCACCTTACCACATATGGTCGTATCACCTGATAAATATATATATAAATCACCTGATAAATATATATATAACTCCCATCAATTTAGGAAATCCTTCCTAGGGCCATCAATAAACCTAAGGGTTTCACAACATTCTGGTTGAGAAAGTCTGGATTAGAAATACTTACAAATGTTTTTGGAACTCAGTAACTAATTTAGCACAGGTTAGAAATGGGTGTCAATTTAATTGGAAATTGTTACAAAATCAAAATTGGGAGAAATCAGCTAGAAAAAGGTAGGTTACATAATTTACTTTGGCCAAGCAAGAAGATCCAAGCATGGCAAGACCAACATATGCTGAGACTCAATCTTACTACAGGAGGATGTATTGCCATCCAATGTGGCAATGGTTCTTTATGACGATTTTGAAATATAAGCATACCAGGGGAGAGGTAGACTTATTGTATTTTATTACTTAAAATAATATGTTATAATATAGATGTTACAATATAGCAGCATTCATACATCCCAAGCAAGACATCTCTAATCAGCTACTGGGAGCCCTCAAATGGTAGCAGAGATCTGGACTCCTCAGCCTCAGCCTATACAGTGCATGGCCAAGCCTGTACTGAGTCCTACCATCAAACTAGCAGCTACGTTTTTATGCCTAAGCTAAAGTAGTAAATAAGGTTGATGGATGACATCTGTCTTTCACTCCTCATCATAGGGAGGTGTCACACCTGGCCTTTTATCTCATTAGTGGAGGCCAGACTGGATGGATCCCAGGCAACCCAAGTCCCTCCTTCCATCCAGACCATCTTTATGTCCATTCCCAGTTTCTTTCAAATATAAAATAACATCTGGACTCCTATCACTCTCCTTGAACTTTCCCAAGTTCAAGTATATATATACTCGAAGTGTAGAACTTACTTGGAATACTGTAAGAAATACATTCTATATTATACGTCTAAAGGTATGCCACTGATGAACACTGGGAGTTGCCAAATTGATACTAGAAGAGTAGAACTTACATCTGGAGAATTGCATAAATGCTGGGACTTCCCCCCCCCTAAAATATGCATCATTGGCATCACCCTTGTTTGCTATGACATATTTGAGGATGTCTGTGCCAAATTCAAAAGCATTTATTTTCCCAACTCTGCTGGGGGGGGGAGGTTAACAGCCCTGGACGGGTTTCCTGAGTGGGTGGGATTGTTAATATATCTTTAAAATAATTGTTAATATTTTTAATTGTTAAACAATTATCAGGTGATATAACATATATGGTCATGCTGAACCCCCCCTTCCCAAAATGCCAATGATAGACCTGGAAGGGCCCTGGGCGGGTGTGTCCACAGCTATGTTTCCCAACCATATTCTGCATAATCATGCTCCTTCTGGGGTTACTAGAAGCCTGAAGAATGTTTCAGGGGTTCTCAATGGTAAAAAAAAGTTGAGAAAGGCTGCCATAAGGCATGTATTCCTCATGTTAGTAATGTACCCTCAAGTTGCAGATGAGTAATGGTGATTCTGTAGGGTTCTCAAAGTAAGAGTTGTACAGAGATGGTGTAGCATCACCTTCTTCTGGACAGTGACCCTGGCCTTGGTGGTCTTCCCTCCAAGTGCTACCCACAGCCAACCCAGCTAGGTTTCCAAGATCTGATGAGATGAGGCTTGCCTGAGCCACGATAACTTCAAAGAAAGCAGGGACTGTGAAGAGATAAAGAGGGTAGAATCACAGGCCCATTCCGCACCAGGATCAATGTTGCAAATTGGTTTTGGAATGAAAAAAACACCATTTTAAATAGTGGAATTCGTCGTTATGCATACCTGCCTTTGTAGTGGAATCCAGTTGCATTTCTATCGTTTCCCACAGGTTTCCGGTCTCAGCAAAAATCGCTATCCAGGAAGCGATATTTGCCGAGCTTTGTCACGCCCCTGGCCGTCAATCAAACAAGCAGCCAATGGGCGGCCATTATCATGCTCCCGAAAAGCCCCTTTCCCTTTAGGGTAAAGGTATCCCCTGTGCAAGCACCGAGTCATGTCTGACACTTGGGGTGACGCCCTCCAGCGTTTTCATGGCAGACTCAATACGGGATGGTTTGCCCCTTTCCCTTTAAGGCAGGTTTAAAAAAAACCAAAAACGTTGCAACGAATCTGCGTTGATTCGTTGAAACGGAGAAACCCATCTAGCTAGCAGGTGGCATGTGAGCTGCTGATTCATCGTTGCCACGCTCCCCTGAGTGAAAAAAAAATCCCCCCCCCATGCACAGGCGCGATTTTTGCCCGAAAATAAAGGGAACCAGCAAACGGGGCTGTGTGGTGCTTGGTGACTTTAAACAGAGGGACTGCAGCTGGGGAAGCCTTGCTGGGTGAATGAAGGCTTGCCGGTTCGTTGCTCTCCGCTCACTCCGAGAAAAAGAAATGGCGAGCGCTTCACTGGAAGATCAGAGGAGAGAGACAGGGGGAGGGACTTTGCTGAAACCGCAACAATGGTAACACAGAGAACTTTTCCGCTAGTGTTGCAGATTGGTTGCAAGAGTGTAGTGCTTTCCAGAGGGTGAATCCACTTTTGGGGATTTCCCTGGAAGAGCTGCAACAAAGTGCTTTTTGCGGATCTGTTTCAGGAGTGTGACAGATTGTGTACGACGTTGTGCATAACTGCATTTTAGTAGCGATTACAATTTGCCACACTCCTGCTACAATGAATCTGTGCGGAATGGCCCATAGAGTTGTAAGGGACTTCTGGATCATCTAGTTAAACCCCCTGCACTATGCAGACACTCACAACCCTATCACTCTTCCACTGTAACCTGCCACCCCCTTAATATCCTCTGGCTTACAGGCAGCAGCTGCAGAAGCAGCAGCAGTGAGCCGTAGGTACATGGAGGGAGTAGTGAAGTATTTTGAGCCTTCAAAGGTTGTCCACAGGAGACTGTGGAAATGTAAACAGCACACACAAATTCCATGGCCATGACTAGGGGTGTGCATTCAACTAATCTGAGCCAGAAAAAAAAAATCCAAAAATACTGTATTGCCCCCTCCACACACACACACACACACACACACACACAATTTTGAGTTGGATATAGATATTTCTGAATTTGGGCTACCTGAAACAGGCAAGCTTGAAAAATTTTCATCAGATAGCAAAAATTAAAAGGTGTTAAAAGATATTGTGATCCTTTTAAATGCCTTGTGAGTCAACTCTCAACTTTAAGAAGGCATTTAAAGGGACTTGGAGCCCTTTAAATACCTTCCCAATCCATTGTAAATAATGGAGGATTGGGGCACCTTCTTTGGGGGTTCCATAGAAATGTACCCTCTGGTCCAATATTTTTCAAACCCCGGGGGAGGGAATTGGGGAAAGACACCAGCAGCTATGCTGCAAATACTGTGCCTCTACCTCAAGAAACAGCTGCCCCAGATAGATTCTCTATTATACCCTATGGGGACTATTGGCTATAATGTTTCCCATAGGATATAATAAAGCCCCCCTCCCAAAAAAAAATTGGGTTTCCTGAGTACTTGCCAAATCTGAATACTGGGACATTCCGATAAAATTTCTTCAATATATCCGAATCTGAAAAATACTAATTGGGGGATTTGTTCTTGGTTTAGTGGTTAGGAGTGTGGACTTCTAATCTGCTGAGCCGGATTCAATTCTGCGCTCCCCCACATGCAGCCAGCTGGTTGACCCTGGGCTCACCACGACGAAGATGACGAAAAAGAACTTTTTTTTTACCCTGTTTTTCCCTACCCAAAGGAGTCCCAAAGCAGGCTTTTCAAACACCTTTCCCTTCCTCTCCCCACAACACACACCCTGCAAGATGTGTGGGCTTTAGGGAGCCAGCTTGATGTAGTGGTCAGGAGTGCAGACTTCTAATATGCCAAGCTGGGTTCGATTCTGCGCTCCCCCACATGCAACCAGCTGGGTGACACTGGGCTCACCACAACACTGATAAAATTGATCTGACCGAGCAGTAATATCAGGGCTCTCTCAGCCTCACCCACCTCACAGGGTATCTGTTGTGGGGAGAGGAAAGGGAAGGGACTGTAAGCCGCTTTGAGCCTCCTTCAGGTAGAGAAAAGTGGCATATAAGAACCAACTCTTCTTCTTCTTCTTCTTCTTCTTCTTCTTGGGTTTGAACACCCCTACTCATGACATGCAGAATAATTTCCTCTTGACAAGTTAATAGGCTGATTTCAGGATTATTTTACAGATGTGTGAATTGTGGTCCAAAAGAGATCTTTTATTCCAGACAACATTCCTGAGTTTGTCCTTCCCTGACATAGACGTTAATTGGCTCAGGTATTGGGGTCCTGCCATCATCCTGGGAATATTTCTTTGTACCTGAACAGACTTGTTACCAGTCCTTGCTTTGATATATATTCATCACTGGGAAACATTTTTGCTTCAGATAAAAATAGATCCTCCACCGTCTTGTAGTACAAGCTCGTCTCCTCCACCAGTTCAAGGGCCTTCAGTACGGTGGTGAAAATGCAGTCAACAAGTTGCAGCCAAGTTATGGTGACCCCAGTTAGAGGTTCTCAAGTCAGAGGCTAAGCAGGTTTGCCGTTGCCTTCCTCAGCAGAGTGTCATATCCTTGCCAACTTCTTGATGAAACACACTAGGCATTTCAGCAAAAGTATCTGACTGTTAAATCAAAACAGAGCTCATGGCACTTCTTGTTGAAACTAATTTGTTAGGTACATACAGATCGATATATTTCCTAGTTGTCCCAGCCCCAATGATGTATGAAAATGCCCCAACTTGGAAAAGGTGGACTTACTACACAAGAACAAACAGTCCAGTTGTTGAACCCAGGTGCAACTGTTAGCACCCAAGGTCGAGCCCATAAATAACATTCTAGCTTCCTCTACCTCCTGCCGCCATCCTGTCAACAGAACTCCAGAAATCAGTTTATAGAACAGATCCAAGGTACAGAATGTGAAACAACACAGAGGAGCAAAAACAATGTATCCTTCCCAGGCTAATGAATCAACCCCCTCCCCACAACTGAAACTATGAAGAAGAGTTGGCTCCTAAATGTCAGGGGTCTCAAAGCAGCTTACAATCTCCTTCCCTTTCCTCTCCCCAGAACAGACCCCCTGTGAGGTAGGTGAGGCTGAGGGAGCCCTGATATTACTGCTCGGTCAGAACAACTCTCTCAGGTCTGTGATGAGCCCAAGGTCACCCAGCTGGCTGCATGTGAAGGAGCAGGGAATCAAATCCTGCTCACCATATTAGAAGCCATCACTTTTAACCACTACACTTTACTGGGATGCTGCTTGTTAAAGTCCCTTCCAGATATGAACCCTGTTTAGCTTCTGAGTTCTGATGAGATCAGGCTATACCGTGACTCCTTCCCTCTCCTAACCCTATAGCTTTGGTTACACCCATCTGCTTTTCCTGCCATGCTCAGCCCTGGGCTCTCACTGAGTTCAAAGAGCACTTCGTACAACAAGAGAGTTCAACAGCATAACTTTGTTTGGCAGATGGCACAGGGCCAAAGGTCTGATGCCCATGGAGCTGACACAGTCTGTGGACAAGAAAAGAAAATTGCAGGCCAGATGTTTCAGCCGTACAATGCGGCATCCGAAGAAATGGAAGAATTGTGTTTGCAAAGTAGTGGTCAGAGCTTTGCACAAGGATCTGGGAGACCAAGATCGAATCCTCACTCGGCCATGGCAGCTTGGGCCAATCTCTCACCGAGTACCCTACCCTTATCAAGATAAAGTCAAAGAAAGGAGACTAGCGTAGTGTTATGACTGTGGGCATTTGGCAGCTGATGCAAGTGAGGTCTCCTGCCAGCCAAGGAACTAACCAGTCAAAGGAACCGGTTAAGGTCCAACCAGATCGCTCTGCTTAGAGCCAATCAGGGGCAGCAGTGGGCTGCTGGGAAAGTATAAAAGTGCATGAGTTCACCTGTTTTTCTCTGTTCAGCATTTGGAGTTTGTTGCAGGAGTTGCTAAATAAAAAGAGCTGTTCTGAAGAATCGGAGTCTGTGTTCATTGAACCTGCAGCCTTAATAGTGGGTTGCTTTTGATACCCAATGGGATAAAAAGGAGATAAACGGAGGGGGGGGAATGAAATAATTCTGCTGCACTCACATGCCCCTAAATCATGGGGGGCCAAACTGTGGCTTTCCAGGTCTCCATGGGCTATAATTCTCATGTGCCCCTGCCAACTGGCCATGCTGGCAGGGGCTCATGGTAACTGTAGTCCATGGACAATCTGAAGAGCCACAGTTTGGCTGCCCCTGCCCTAAATATTTCCTTTGCTGGTCTTAGAGGTGCCACTGGACTCTAAATTTGTTCTGCTGCTTCAGACCAATCTTTCTTTCCTCCGGTTACTGACAAATGTGGGGAAACGGCTCCTGATTTGCACATCATTATTGCTTTAAACCAAGCTCCCTCTCGCCCCTGTTTCTGAGCCGCAAAAGAGGAGGCCTCATCCATTCCATTCACATTGATAATTGTCATGTTAAATGATCTGGCGGCGAGCTAAACAAGCGGCACGCCTCGCGCATACAAATGTCGCTGTCTAGCCTCCGTTCTCGGCAATAGGGGTTCTGCAGAAGCACAGCGCCCTTGGCGCGAGCAGACAGTATGACAATCTGATTAGCAAAGGGACGAGGGAACGGTCAAGGAAGGGGACTGAACGGTCAAGGTAACTTGCTTTGCAATACGCTCGATAGAATTCCATTCTCTGAAATATAGAGACGGATACATAGTGGGGCAGCAACGACAACACATCGGATAGTTCAACCAAGACTCGGTGCCCAGTTGCCCAGCTCTATTGCCCACGCTGCCAAGATGTTCAGGGACCATGTTGTCCTTGTGTTATAGAACAATATTGCACACACTTATAGATGTGTGGAAGCTAGTAGATCGATCTTCCCGTGTAGTAGAGGATGGATACCAACATGATTAAAAACAGTCAGTCACACAGTATGAAATCAGTATGGCCAATAAAACATCTTAGGTAAAACTGCATCGGCAATAATTTGAACTGTGGGAGAGGGGGTTAAACTCTTGAGATGGGCAGGTCATCCTCTGCTTCAGCAGTGAAACCAGCACTTCTTGATAGTCAATTTTGGTCTAAGGCGTAAGCCTGGTGGGACAGCTCTGCCTTTCAGGCCCTGTGAAACTGGTTAAGGCCAGGCTCGAGCCAGGGTTGAGACCTATCTCACCTCCTTTAGGCCACGGATCCTGAGCTGGGTTTGGTCAAATGACCACAACGATCTTTGGAGGTTGCAGTAGAAAAGGTAGGCCTATAGGTATGCGGGACTCAGAATATTCAGGGCTTTAACAGTTAAGATCAAAACCTTGAACCTGATCCAGTCTCTTATCTGGAGCCAATGCAATGGGGTGGGCACTGGTGTCCTATTTGCTCTCCACAGATTAGAGGTCACCGTTCCTAACCACTACACCATACTGACTCTCATGATTCTTTGTTTCATATGCTGCCTGTTGTGGATATAGATTTATGTGAGACTAGTTTCAAAGCCCCTTTATAAAAAGGGGTTTTGAAAGGGGAGAAGGCCCATGAGTCCAGCAGGGAGGGAACCCCCAGCAGCCGCACTTCGCGCGACTGCTGGGGGTTCCCTCGGGCGGCGGTCTGACGCTGCGAGAGGCGCTTTGCGCCTCTCGTCACATCAGTCTGGGAGCAACTGCGAACCGCGCTGCGCGCGGCTCGCAGTTGCTCAGGCTGGGAATCGGAGGGACCAATCGGCAGGCGCGAAGCGCCTGCCGATTGGTCCCTCCGATTGTCTGTCGTGAGGAAGGGTCCAACCCGGACCCTTCCTCATCACAGACAAAGCCCACCTCTAGGGGGCTTAACAAATTATTTAGTCCGTGGCGCCCGTGGCGCCACGGGCTGTTTAAAGATATGTCTGGATGGAATCCATTGCTGACTAAAGTACACCAAGCTTTATTTTCGGGGTTTTTTTTTTGTTGTGTCAAAGATGGTTTCATTGAAAAGCTTTTTCTACTGGCTGATGGATATGATGGATTTATTGCCGTGTATGCCTGGGGGCGGGGCTCCCCGGCGTATAAAGATGCCCCAGCATAGCACGCACACATGCGATTTGTGCCGGGGCTGGGAAGCCTGGGATGCTGCCCGGCAGTAGCAGCAGCTGGCAGGGAGTGGGGAGGGGCCAGGCCCCCACCACACGCTGGCAGAGAATGGCATGCCACCCTCCCATCACGGTGGGGGCCGGGGGCACCCCGGCTCCGCGGAGCTCGCAGGGGCATGTGGTGTCCCTGCAGGGACACTGTACGTTGGGGGGTGGGGTGGGGTGGGCTGAAAGGCCCAGCGCTGTCAGTTACGCACAGCACCAACCTGCCTCAATCCCCCGCCAGCACCCATGGTATCCCGGGGACTGAAGAAGATCCCGTGTTCCTGTAACGCAGGCCTTCCGTGGGCCTGGGCCAAGCCACGCCCACGCTGGCATCGTTGTGGTGCATAATCAGTGTGGGCATTCCAGCCCATGCAAAATGGGTCTTTGGGATCTTACCCTGGCTGTGTTTTCAGTATATGAGCATTTTCTTGTGTTCTGTTTCCTTTTTGCCATTTTTCTGGTTTTATGCCCTTTTACTGTTGCTGGTGCACTAATTGAGTACTCCCTAGTAGTCTGTAAGAAAAGTAGAACAGCTGTTTTTTTTGTACCCCACTTTTCCCTACCCTAAGTAGTCTCAGACCTGTTCCCAATCACCTATCCTCTCCCTGCAACTGATACCCTGTGAGAGAAATGAGGCTGAGAGAGTTCTGAGAGAATTGTGACTGGCTCCACAGTCACCCATCTGGCTGCATGTGGTGATTTCTCCTGGTAGGCCCTTCAAGGTGCAAGGAAGAAAAGCGGCTGCTATACGCCTTCATTATTGCACAAATCAATCCAGGCCTATTGCTACCCATAAAGCTTTGAGTGACAGAATAGGCCAACTGGAGGACTCTGTGTGAAATCAGGATTCTCAGCTAGAGATCTCCTGTTAGTCACAGGACTAATGCAATCATTTGCACAGAAGGGCAGGGCAGGATGTTCATCCCCACCTGAGTACAACTGAAGCAAAAGATGGGACTGTGCCTGAACCGGTGACAGATCTAATTAACCATTCTATATTGTTACACATTAATGTCCCCACCTGACACCTCTAATAGCTTCCTTCTATCTTTAGTAACTGGCACGTCCAACTCCCATTATCAGAGAGTCCTCCAACACCGGAACACCCCGTTCTACACCCAAGTTCTTCGTCACAAATCTGCAAATCCCATCATCGGAGGTGCAGGCCCATTCAGGAAGCAGTTTGATCCCATCACCCAAATTCTAGGTCTTTTCCTACTGGGCTACTTAGAGCAGCCATGCTCCAGGTCTCTTTTTTGAGTATAGAAATAGGGCATCAACCCAGCCTCAGTGTGCATCTTGCCTGGTGCCAGTAATCCCACCCAGACTGTGAGCTGGTCTTGTGGTCTGTCCCTCCACTTCTCCAGAATCCTCGCCTTCACATCTGGACAGCTGTTGTGGGTTTTTCTGCTGCCCTAATTATAAGTCCTCTATCGACTCTTTTCCAACCATTTTTCCTCTCTGAATTGTTCCTGAGATTGGACCCTCGTAAACATAGGTGTAAAAAACCCTGTGTTACCACACCTCTCACCCTGCCACACTAAAGGCTAATTCCCCCAACTTAATAAAATCTGTGGCAGGCCATTTCCAGTAACAGTGGAGTGGCGAATCGAACCCAGTTCTCCAAATTAGAGCCCACAACACCAAGCCAGTGAAATGACTATAAATATACACAACATTTTTTAGAGTCTGTGATAATCCTCCACATTAATTCCTAAGAGGATCTTAAAGACTTCTGCTACTTTGCTTGTGCATATTTTCTCTGTACAAGCTGAATGCATTTAAAACTTATTGTTAAAATGTAAAATACATACCGCAGTGTTAAATGACAGTTTTCACAGTGCTGGACACACACTGTGGTTTATTTCCATACATACCATTGTGGGGGAAGTGGGTTAAAACATCAAATTGTGTTGGTAAAGGGAAATACCTGGAGTAAGATGTAGTGCTTGGGAAAGGGGCAAACCTATTATTAATATCCCTTTTGGTCAGGTATGGCATGCAATGCCTGCTTTCAGTAATGTATGTGAAGTATTCCCAACACTCTGAAATGTGTGGTGTATCATCCATGTATTATAGAAAGCCAGGGTGGTGTAGTGATTAAAGAGCAGCAGACCCTAATCTGGAGAATTGGAGTATCAATCCCCACTCCTTCACATGTAGATAGTTGGGTGGCCTTGGGCCAGTCAAAGTCCTGTTAGAGCTCTTCTCACAGAGCAGTTCTCTCAGAGCTCTTTCAGTACTACCTACCTTACAGGGTGTCTATTGTGGAGAAAGAAAGGGAAAGTTGTTTGTAAGCCTCTTTGGGACTCCTTGGGGTAGTACATTGTGGGGTATTTAAAAATCTTTCTCTTGTTTAGTAGTAAGTAGTAAGTGTTTAATAGCAAATATATTGTAACAGTATTACAAATATTACAAATACATCTTACTCATGGCTTCGTTGCTAGATCATTTTTTTATTGTCAGTTTCTAATACAGAATTGTATTTCAGAATTGTGATTTACTTGTACAGCTGTCTATGCTCTATTGTGTTCCTTTGTACAAAATGTTGCTTGGATCCAGCCAGCTTTTTCACTCAATCTCATTCAGTGTCACCCAGTTTTCTTCCTTGCCACAACCCTCTTCCCACCTGTTTTTTGTCCCATAATCCCCAGCATAACTTTGTGGGGAGACAGGGGTCCGAGGAGACCCCCCCCCCTTTTCCCTTTGTCAGCAGCCCTAAGCTGGTTGGATCCAGTGGCACATGTTCCACTAACACCTCAACACAATCAGTAAAATAAAAACAGAAGAACTTCAAATCTATCCATAGATGCAGTCTGCAATTTTTCTTTCTTTCTCCCCCCCCCCCATCTCATCTATAAAAAAAAAAGGGCACAAGGGGGAAAAGGTTCATTTTTTGTCAGAAACATGGAAACTTGTGCAGTAAATAAATGTGACATGATGCTCGGTTTTGCACATTGTAGCTATTGTTATTGGTTATTAAACTGCAAAACTGCAAAAATATTATTTTGCAGTTATTAAATTGCAAAAATACCCTTTGATGGAATTGCATCAAATGGAAGGGGACGTTTTGCATGGCTCAAGGCTGTTTAAACCTGAGCAATGCAGATTTACCCCCCCCCCCGTGAAATTAGGCCAAATTTTTATTAATAATGTTCATGGTTATGAAATATGTAATCTAAGCCTGCCATCTGCTGGAAGAAACGGAACAGTACTATTTAGTATCTCATCTTAATGACAGAAGAACATTTGCACCTTGCCTCCTCTGGGACTTGTTTTCGGGACAAATTCTCAATGGGAAAAGTCATCCTATTAGAGCTATAAGTAGAGCACTGTGCCTTTCTTTTGCCATTTTGTTGCAGATTTTATTTAGCAGTGGTGAGGTGCCATTTAAAGTTTCGGTAGGAGGTAGAAATGAGGTTTTAGAAAAGGGAGATCAGAACTCAGCAAAGTCCTATTTCTTGCTCTTGAAATAATTCAAAGTTAAATTGCATGATGAACTTACTCTGAGGTTGTATGAGAGCTACAGTGTCCAATGGTGTATTTTTTGATGCTTGAAAAGTCACAAAATTCGAGAGAGAGAGGTGAACTGGGGAGAATAATTACTTGTGCTCTAACTCAGCCACTCAAAACCAGCGCTATATGTCCCATCTGAGGGGTCCTGACATATTTGAAGGTGGCTACAGGCTGAAAACTGTGAGGAGCAAAGTCCAAAGGGTTTAGAGGGGCCCTGATAATTGAACTGCTGAAATACCCCTTTTGTCACATATGACATCATGAATGACTCGAATGTTTGACCATTGTCAGGGGGGAAAGAAAAAGAAATCACGTTATCCATTCCTTTGTGTGTGTTTTAAGTAATGCATTCAACAAAAAAGATGAACGTAAATGTTTCTCTTGGTCGAATGTTCTAGAAATCTGACTTGCATATATATTTTTAGCATACCTCATTGTGCAAGTGACCAGCCTAATGCAGGAGGTCCTGGAACCAGAGGAGAGATCCTAAAAGGATGATGGTCAAAAAGAGGCTGAGAATGGCTGGTCTAAACTAAAGATGTGTAAGTAACTGAGCTCTGTGTCTTAAGCGGGAACCAAGATCTAAGGCAAGAGTGGCCAACTTTTTCATTAATGAGAGCCACTTCTGTGTAAAGAAACTTATCCTCAGCCACTTTCCCCCCCATTCTGGCATTTTACCAAGTTATGTTCTGACTTAGAAAAAGAACTTGGAGTACAAAAAGCATCAGAGAAGTATGCTATGAAAGAAAAGCTTTAAATCAAATGCCTAGAACAGATCTTTTCCTGGCTCTTCATGGGAATCATGTGGTACTCTGAGTCAGCTGGTGAGCTAGACAGCTACTTGTTGGAGACCTGTGCTCAAGAGTAATCTGAAATGAACACAGATGTGTTTTTGATGTGGAACACATCTTCTGGCGCGCCTCCTCAAACGGATATGAATATGGATGTGACATCCATAGTCCCACCCCACGGAGTGTGCCAGGAGAGGCAGAAGAGGCCAAGGGAGCTGAGGAGGCCAAGGCAGAGGCCGTGCCACCCTCTGGAGCCCAGCCAGTGTCTGCAATGCTAGTGGAGCTGAGGCAGCAGCTATACTGCCTCCAAGGCTAAGGTAGAGGCCACGCCACCCCTCGGAGGGCCAGTCAGTGTCTGCAACACCAGTAGGGGCCAAGGAAATGGCTGTGCTGCTTCCAATGCTGAGACAGAGGCAGCGGTACCCCCTGGGGACCCAGCCATAGCCTTTGATGCCAGCGGGGGCTCAGGAAGCGGTGGAAGTGGATTGAGGGTAAGAAGGTAAATGAGGAGGGGAAGGAAGGGAGTCTCTGTGTGTGTTTGCTTGGGAAGGAAGGAAGGAAGGAAGGAAGGAAGGAAGGAAGGAAGGAAGGAAGGAAGGAAGGAAGGAAGGAAGGAAGGAAGGAAGGAAGGAAGGAAGGAAGGAAGGAAGGAAGGAAGGAAGGAAGGAAGGAAGGAAGGAAGGAAGGAGGAGGAGGTTGGGAAACAACAGGTAAGGGGGGAAACTGGAGTGGAGAAGGGAAAGGAGTCTCTGTGTGTCTGGATGTGTGTGTGCGTGCATGCGTGTTTGTGTGTTCGTGAGGGAGGGAGCGTGGTTGGAAAACCAACAGGTAATGGAGAAAATGGGAGGGAGAAAGGAAGGGATTCTGTGTGTGTCTCTGTGTGTTTGTGTATGTGTTTGTGAGGGAGGGAGGGGGAGGAACCAAGGAGAAGATCAGGAAACTAACAGGTAAGAGGGGATGGGGAAGAAAAGGGAGTCTATGTGCGTGTGTGTGGTTATGTGTGTTTGCAAGGAAGGGAGGGGGCCCTTACCAAGTAGCCCCAGAGCAGGTATGTGTCCTACATACTCTGAGAGTCAGAGTGTCATTAGATTTTTTTTTCTTTGTCACTCCATGGTCCTAGCACTTTGTATGGACTGCTTTGTTATCAAACATTTGCTGCATTCCACATATGCCTTGTATGGTTATTATTTATCGTACGGCATGTGCAGCGTAGCTAGGAGATCCAAGGGTTATCCTGCAGCCAGGCAAGGACGTTTGGAGGTGGTTTGACATTGTCTGCCTCTGCATCATGCCCTCTAGTGTTCCTTGGAGGGATTTCTACCCAAATGCTTGGAGGTCTCCCATCCAAATATTAGCCAGCGTTGGCCCTGCTCAGCTTCTGAGATCTGATGGAATCAGACTTGCCTGAGCTATCAAGGGCAGGGCAGGGCACCTTGTATGATTATAATGAATTGTTAAATTTAATACACTGGGCCAGAGCTGCTATCCTCCTTTGATTCCTACTCTTTAATATTCTCTCTCTCTCTCTTTGTCCTTTTGCATTGTCTCCTGCTGAAAAATGACCAGCTGGAATGCTCAGGACTTCACAACAAAGACCGCTTCATCATGCCAGCTTTCTCACCTGCCTCTTTTATGCCAGAAACAATAATTGTATTGTCTTCCTCTACAATGTGCCAGGTTGCCTTGCATGCTGGTATCCTTTAAAATTTCAATTATGGAAAGACAAAACACTCTAGAGCATTTTGTTTCACGATCTTCCGGGCAATTGTGCAGCAGCTGGAAAGCCATGGTTAGTTCATGAGCTACCAGTCAGACCATTGATCTAAGTCAAGCATTTAATATTTTACCTGTCCACATTACTGAGCTGAACTTCTGGTCCTTGAAAGAAAAGAAAAAAAACAAGATTTGTATAATAACCAGGACTGGGATCCTGGATATCTCCTCTTCAGATCATCTCAGAAACAGAATAGAATGATGAGAATGGCATTAGAATTGATAAGTTTGGATGCATTAGAATTTGAAGTGGTCATACTTGTTCTTGGATTCCTGTGTCTTTGGTGTTTGCAAGTTACTTTGGGTCAGGAGAGAAGTGACATATAAGCATGCTGAATAAATAAGCAAACATATTTCCAGGTTTCCAGCCTCTAGACTGAGCCTGGAGATCTCCTGAAATAACACCTGATCTTCAGACTACAAAAAAAAAAAATGGTTCCTTTGAATGGCGAGCTCTGTCCCAATATGCTCTGCTTAAATCCTTGTTGGCAGAGTTTAAATATGCAATGGAGCAGAGCATTAGCTGCAAAAAGGTGTCAGAATTGCAATCAGCAAGCAATTTGGTGAGATCAACTCTGAAGGTTGTTGTTGTTAAGTTTTTAAACTGGTCAAATGCATCTGTGGGCTCACTAGCGACATCAAGTGGGCTTACAGCCATGAGGAGTGGGAATTCCCCAACACATGCCTAGGAGATTTCTTTGTTTAAGATGGACTCCTGCCCACTTCTTGTTTCTCTAGGAAGAAAAATTCTGCTATCAAAATATCTCTCAGCTTTCTCCATCTGCTGATATGTGGGCATTTAGTCTACTTACAGCTCATCCATAAAGGCTTGTAATGTGTTTCAGTAAAGAGACAATAGCAGATCAATAGGACATATATTTGAAAATAATCTTTCTTAGTAAAGATTGCTCTCTTTTAAATCTCAAAGCACTGTGAACCTGTATCTGTGCCTCATCCACAAAGGTAACTAATAACTGCAAACTTTCAAAATGTTCTGTTAATCTGCAGCTCTGCTTTTCTGGAAGGACTCAGGATCAAGCCAAGTCCAAAAGTTCCAACAAAAAGAATAAAATAGTTTTATTTAGAAGAAAAATACACATCTCCAGCGATGCCCTCATAGGATTTTCTCCATGTGCTGCTGAATCATGCATCCTACAGACCTTTGACATCCCAACAATCTCTGCTCTCCCCAGGCTCCACCTGCAAGACTTCAGGACTTTCCCAACCTAGAGTTGCCAATCTTATTAGGGTTACCAACATCCAGGTGGGGCCTGGAGATCTCCCAGAATAACAACTGATCTCCAGCCTACAGTTCTCATATCCCGTGGAGGAAAGGTCAGCTTTGAGTGGTGGATTTCCTGGCATCATTTCACTGTTGAGCTGCTTGCCAGGAAACCACGGCCAAATCTTGTATGCCTAAAGTGTCATTAAGTCACAGCCAGATCATGGCAACCCCAGCAAGGGGTTCTCAAAGCAAGAGAGAAGCAGAGATGGTTGGCCAGGGCCTTCCTGTGCAAAGGCTTACTTACTGACCCCTGCAGTAGCATGCTCTCCAGCGATGAGGATGATGGCAAAGTTAAAACAGGCCAAGCGGGGTGAGGCACTAGCTGCTAAAAGGATAAAATAGTTTTCTTCGGAAGTGAAATAGCTGTAAGCAAGACAGCAAGAGAAAGAGTCCCGACTGTCTAACTGTTCTTCATCTGAAGGCACACAAGGAGGAAGCACGCTCAAAGGAGGTAGACGTCGTCAGTCCTGCCGATCTGGAAATTATTTGAAAAATACCAGGAAGTTCCTGATCTATGCTAATTAATCATCTCCTCTGATGCCTGCTGTAGGATAGCCTTCAGTTTCTGTTGAATCCTACGCACTGCAGATTTTAGATACTCCAACAGCAGGAACCTATCCTTTGAATACTACCATCGAAGACACAGTTTATTTAATCATTACGCGTGTGTTCACCAGTCCCAGAATAGCTATGACCAAACTCCAAAGTGGCTTTGCCCAAAAGTCCTGGTGCTTTTCAAGCGGTTCCATTTGTCATTCTGTTTGCCATTTTGACACCTTTTGTGTCATTTCATTGGCCTCGAAAGACACCCTCCCCCCCCCCCCCCCCAAGATTCAGTGTCTGTCAGGTTAACAACAGAGCACTGATTTGACTGTGGAAAAATCCTTCTGAGGTGTTCAGCAGGAAGAAAAGCATGCTGGGCCCAGGCTCCAGAAAGCGATGTGACATCTGCCAAAGTGGGTAATGTATACCGACACCTTCTCCTTCTCTTTCAGTTCACCTGATGACAATTAAGGGACATTAAAGCATAAGCTCTCCTCTGATTCTAATGTTTTCTGACACCCTGCTCGATATTGTAATAGGTTGTGCCAATAAGAGTTTGCCTACTACCTTTAATTCCCTTTTCTCTCTTATGATCCCACCTAATTACAGTCCCTGAAATCTGCTCCCTTTCTGAAGTGAAGGACAGAACAAAAAAAAGTGCCTAATACAAGCAAGGAGGGAAACCTCATAAGATACAGCAAGCAGAGGACGACTTGGGGCAGACAGGCCGACCTTTATTAGGCTCATAGACCAGCGTAAGATGAAGGGATACATCTCTTAAAGCCAGAATTTAAGACATCCTAAAATACAGTATTATACAAAATAAAAGATGCAGTAAGAATGTATCCAGGCCATAAACTACTCTAAGATAACACAGTTCTCCAGTTCATTCGGCATAGGCCATCCTATTACGAATTTTCATCGCTGCTGTACAGAACCTGGACACACTATAAGTTGTGTCATTATTTGTATCTCTAAGCAGCAAAGGAGTGTAAAATTGTCCCGAATGCCCTGGAAATCTACATAGCAGTGGTAGAATGAAACTGGTAGAATGAAACTGGTACAGATATCATTATAATATTGACATTGAAGGCTTATCTGTTCCACTATTTGTATGTATCCAGAGCCAGAGCAGCATTTCCTTTTGCGATGGGGCAGCAATACTCATTTAGTGACTGGGGAGCCACATGTAGCATTCACATTCTCTGGCTCTTCTGAATACTGTTCCCCAGAGTGGCTCCCACCCCCTTTCCAGGAGTTGTTTTTTATACTTTACTTTTCACTACCAAAAATAGTCTAGAAGTGGCTTACATTTGCCTTCCCTTCCTCTTCCCACAGCAGACACCTTGTGAGGCAGGTGAGGCTGAGAGAGCTCTGATAGAGCTGCTTCTGTGAGAACAGCTCTAACAGGACTGTGGTTAGCCCAAGGTCACCCAGCTGCCTGCATGTAGAAGAGAACCGGGGAATCAAACCCGCCTCTTCAGATTAAGACCCCTACACCAAGGCCATTGGCTGTCTGGGCTGCTGATTAGCAAGCAGTTTACACCTAGAGACTAAGGTTGTTAATCTCCTGGAGATTTCATGAAGCCTGGAGATTTCCTGGAATTATGACTGATCTCTAGACGGCATGGCTCAGAGCCACTGGAAACAACAGCCATTTCTGAGGGTGAATTCTATAGCATGGAGTGCCTACCAGGTGCCTTCTCCTTTGCAAATTCTGCTCTCCTCGGTATCCACAATGAAATCTCCCGATATTTACGAAGTTGGAGTTGGCCACCCTACTTGAAATTCTAGAGGAATGGGTAACCTGCTAGCCTGCCCAAGCTGTGGGCCTCATGCCAGGAATGGAAGTAAAGAGCCTATCATCACCTTCCACAGCCTCCATGCTCTCGTCTAAGTCACACAACAATCAAGTCACAATCAATTTACGGTGACCCTGCAGGGTTCTCAAGACAGGAGAAGGACAGCAATGGTTTGTCCTTGCTTGTCTCTGCATAATGATTCCAGAATTCCTTATTTGTTGCCCAATCCAAGTACTAAACAGGGCCCACCATGCTCAGCCTCTGAGATATGACAAGATGAGGCTAGCCTGGGCCATTTAGTTCTAGTGGTAAAAACGGTACAATCTATTTCATATTTATAGCTTTAAAATATTTTAGATGTGTAATTGGTGGGATGGCATGCAAGGCTTACAGAGGTCCCATGGCTCTTTTGGTTCATAGTGAATGCTAATATGGCTCTCCATGAGCCAGAGAGTGAATGCCAATGACTTGGAATTAGTGGCACAATGAATTACCAGCACTGATAGGAAGCTGAAAAAATGAATGGTGCCAGTCCCCAAGTGGTCCCTGGAAATCCCCCAGTTTTACAGTTCATCTCCAAATGACAGAGATCAGTTCCTCTGGAGAAAATGGCAGCTTTGTAGGCTGGACTCCATAGCATTATATGCCACTGAGGTCCCATCCCAAATCCCAGTCACTCTTAGCTGCATCCACAAAGTCTTCACATATTTCCCAACCAAGAGCCAGCAAGCCTAATCCATGCATCCAACTGCACACATGTCCAGGGTCTCTGTGTAACATCAGGAGCTAGAAGCATGAAGAGCAGAAGTGTCCAGACATCTGCAAGTTTAATCTGAATGCTTTGGATAATTTTGCCAGCCTCCTTCCTTGAGTTAATGTTCGATCTCATTTTGTAGCAGGTAAAGGCAGTCTGAAAACAGAGCTGCTACCAAGGATTGGGGGAGGCTAACCATTGGACTCCTTTAGCCTGAAAGCAAGCAGAGCAGGGAATCCACCAAAATTCTCCACTATAACAATGCAGAAAGCAGTGACCTGTACAACTACATACAAGGCAGTTCTCCAAGGGCTCCATTCATCATCATCATCATCATCATCATCATCATCATCATCATCATCATCATCATCATTAGATTTATTTCCCGCCTCTCCCTATAGGCTCAAGGCAGGTCACAGTAGTCTCAACCCCATTAAAACCCATTAAAACCCCCATTAAGACTTTAAAAATACCAACATGATGGCAGAAAATCATGGGATTGTATCATGGGATTGTATTTCCCTCCTCCTCCTTCTATGAAGAGCGGGATTTGAACTGCAAATTGCCAAGCAAATAAGGGAAGAGTCCCGAGCACTGAAAGTGCTCCACACTAATTTATTTTCTTATTAATTTCACGAAATTGATCTTCTCTTCATTTTCTGTAGAGAGGGTGACATGGTCAGAGATCAGGAGGACCGCTGGCCTTCCAACTTCCGTGGCAGACATAAGAACAGCTGCGTGCCTTTCGCCCCACTTAGACGTGTGCAATTAATTTTGCCGCAAGTAGCGTTTCCGATGAGTTCAGGGTCCGGTGACCACTGAAGTGAGATTAATATTTGGTTACCAGCGACGTCCTACTGTGTACCCTGAACATTCATTATAGTGCTCTAATCTGGACCTACAGTTCAGCAAATATGGACATTTAATCATCAAGAAGGTCACAGCTCAGATGCGAAATTCCTTTGTTAAAACAAAAAACCATCCCAAACCTTGTCTGGCAAACCAAGGGCTAGTAATGCCAGCTGCTTCTTTTCCTCTACCAAATAAGTTGCTGCCACATTCCACTGGGATCTGTCTCATTCTCCTGGGTTGCTTCTGTGGGACAAGTGTTCCAGGCTACAACCTCAGAATATAGCAAGAAGAGGGGGTTTCTCTTCACCCATATCCCATACACTGCTCTACCAGAAGATGACGAAAAATAACTTTTTTTTAACACCCTGTTTTTCCCTACCCAAAGGAGTCCCAAAGCAGGTTTTTCAAACACCTTTCCCTTCCTCTCCCCACAACACACACCCTGCAAGATGTGTGGGCTTGAGGGAGCCAGCTTGATGTAGTGGTCAGGAGTGCAGACTTCTAATCTGGCGAGCCGGGTTCGATTCTCCACTCCCCGACATGCAGCCAGCTGGGTGACCTTGGGCTCACCACAGCACTGATAAAGCTGTTCTGACTGAGCAGTGATATCAGGGCTCTCTCAACCTCACCTACATCACAGGTTGTCTGTTGTGGGGAGAGGAAAGGGTAGGCGACTGTAAGCCACTTTGAGACTCCTGGTAGAGAAAAGTGGCATATAAAAACCAACTCTTCTTCTTCTTCTCTGAGAGAACTGCTACTGGCTCATGGTCATCCAGTTGGCTGCCTATGGAGGAGTGGGGAATCAATCCCAGTTCTCTAGATTAGAGGCTACCACACTTAATCACTACACCAAGTTCGCTCTCAGCACTAAGCTGGCTGTCCTTTTACTTAACCACCATACCAGGCTGACTTTCTCTATACCATGCTACCAATTACCTATTCTCATGTCCAATGGAATCGATGTGGCTGTTCCACCATGGAACACAGCCAGTCCTCCCATCCCAACTCAGTCTTGGGGATTGACAGGCCCCTGAATCAATGTATCCTTGCCTTGGTTTGATCTACTCATTGGCCCTTCCCTCTGGATGTCTTTAAAGGGCTGGCTCTTCTGCCACAATAGCTGGAACTTGGGCAGCTTGGCTTCTCGTGTAGTGGTTAAGAGCAGCAACCTCTAATCTGGTGTTTGATTCTCCACTCCTCCACACATGCAGCCAGTTGGGTGACCTTGGGCCAGTCCCTGTTCTCTCAGAGCTCTCTCAGTTTCAACTACCTTGCAGGATGTCTGTGGTTGGGAGAGGAAGGGAATGGTGTTTGCATGCTGCATTGAGACTCCTTCAGGTAGTGAAAAGCAAGGTATAAAAACCAAGTTCTTCATGAGGTTAGATACAACAAGATTTTCAATTGGTGAAAAGAGGAGGAGAAGTGAGCTGAGCTCCTTTAAGGTGGCTGACTTTGACCTGACAGATGACTTCTCCAGCATCATATCTTTCTGGTATGGCATACTTTGGCTGGGGGCCTGCATTCTCCTGAAAGTGGGGCAGAGGTGTCCACCCCTATCAGGTGTCATGGGTGATCTGGAGAGATGAAGCAGTGCCTAACCTTTTTTTCACCTGTTGCTGTCTGAACACTTAACAAATCCGTGTTACAATACTGGACAAAGATCTAGAAGATCTGGGTTCAAATCCCTACTTGGCTATGAAGTTCACGGGGTGATCTTGGGTCAGTTACACTTCCTAATTCTTAACTCTCCCATTCATCACAAGATTGTAGTGGTATAAAAGGAGAAGAGAATGAAAGGGACGTCACCCTGAGCTCCTTGAGATAAACTTCCCTAAATGGGCAGAGACATGCATCTATGAACTCTGGTTGTTCAGATTTTGCTTTCATGTTGTATTGATCACTTTCATTTTGGTTTCCCAGGGGATTCATTAAGAAATACATGTATTGACTCCAATGGGATACAAACAAGGAAACAAAAATTGGGCTTTCCTGGATTGGGTAGTATGATTAAATAAGAAGCCTATCTGCCTGTTCCGCTCATGCTGGAGAATCCACTTTCAAGGCACTTTAGAAGTAGATTTTCTTGTTTTGCACAGGGAAATCCAGCTGCAAAAGCCATTGAAAGTGCATTATCCAACATGTGTGGAATGAAATAGACCAGGCAAGCCCAATCCTGTCAGATCTCAGAAGCCCAGCGGGGCCAGCCCTGACTAGCATTTGGAAGGGCAGCCTCCAAGGAATACCAGGGTCATGACAGAGATAGACAATGGCAAATGATCTCCAGACAATCTTAGAATCACCTGGCTGTGTTACACCCAAGTCATAACATAAATAAATAGGAAGCACTCTTCAGCCTTAACTTTTTTTGTTGATGGTCCAAAATGTGCAGAGGCTGTGCTGCTCAAGCCAGGGGCCTCCCTGCCAGATTTCCATAGGAGAGAAGATGGGTGGAAGCCAGGCAGATTTGTCAACTCTTCTTCTTACTAAACTCTACCACTATCCCTCATGGTTTTTGGCCATGTAGTCTCAGGATTCCCAGCAAAGCCTTTTTGCATAGTCAAAGGGGATCTCTCCTCCCCTAGTCACCAATAGAAAACCTTGTTGTATCTAACCTCATGAATTCTACTGGTGGGGGGGGGGTTGTCATATGACATATTAACCTTTTGTTGTGCACATTAATCAACATTTATTTGTTTATTTGTTTGCTTGTTTATTGTATTTGTATACTGCTGCTCCTAGCAAGTTGGCTCATAGCAGTTCACATCATATAAAAATATCTCATAAAATTTCCAGCATCTCAACATTTCTAACAAATCATAAAATCCCCATAAAATCATACCCTTACAATAATCTCTATAAGCAGCAGTTAAAATAACAATACTCTCAACATTTAACAATTAGCAATTCAACAATAACACAGTTAAGCAATCAAGATGGCAGGAATAACAATCCAATTCTTCACAGGCTTCAGTAGAGTTGTAGCACCACAGATGGAAGGAGGATAAGGGATAGATATCCTTCATCCAGGCTCAGACTAATACCAGGCCCAGGCACAAAGGGGGTGCTTAATATGGTTGTAATAGGCTCTTAGGTGTAATAGCATAACATGGGTGTAATAGGCTCTAAAGCAAGGACGGCCAAACTGAGTCTCTCTCCAGTTGTCCATGGACTACACTTACCATGAGCCCCTGCCAGTATCATGCTGACAGAGTCTCATGGTAATTGTAGTCCATGGACAACTGGAGAGATCCACATTTTGGCCACCCTCTGCTCTAAAGGATAGTGTCTAGCTATTGGATTTAGAATGTTTCCAATATAGGATGATCAGGTATACATCTAGGCTCTAGGGAGTTTGTGGGGTTCTGATTTTGATGAGCTTTTGTAAAAATCACAACGCTGACATTAAAAAGAAAAGAAATCCCGCAAGGACTATAATTAAAACTCATATAAGGAACTACGGCTCTGAGCTAATTTACATGTCAGCAGAAGCAGCTTTATATCACTCCCCAACTAAATGGTGACTGTTTAGCAGCTCAACATATGGATCAGTAAATTTGCTTCTATTTCTTTTTGTCATTTGCTGTAGCACTGAGTGTGTGAGTGGGGGGAGGAGGGGACGCCTAATCCCCCCTGTAAGCAGCTGCCTTTGAAAGGCAAAGGTGTCATCTGCCATTTGGAGACATTTCAAAGCATCCTGTCCACATGGCAGCCATAACATTTCCACTGGCCTTCTACCTATCAGGGAAACATTCTCATCCAGGCAGGATTCCAAGGCCCTCTCCTTTTATGTTCCACCTGCTGACTTCAGCTGCTAAAGCTATTCTGGAAGGCAAGGATTGCTGGGGCAAAAATCACACTCCAGACACATCCCTTTACTTTGGCAATGTCAAGGTAATGCTTTAATGCTGGCACTGAGGCATCATTAGTCATGGGTCACAATGCATGAAATTTTGTGCTCTTTTCCCTGTGCTGGACTTCTTTGCTCAACCCTTCCTCACTCATTCATTTGCATAACCTGGCTCAATGAAGGCCAGGAGGAAAGTTTTGCCAGTGTCAGGTAGAATGCTCCATATTCCCAGAGTGACCCTTCTTAACTTCTGATAGCTAACTAGTTTGGGCTAGGCGGGACAGCCTCATCCCTTGTAACCCCTCAAGAGCTTTATAGCAGTGGTCCCCAACCTGCGGGCCGCGGCCCGGTGCCGGGCCACAAAGGCCATTGCGCCGGGCCGCGGCTCCCTCTCCCCGCCCCCCCCCCCCCCGCAGTAAAAAACTTCCCAGGCCGCAAGCTTGGGCGTGGCCCGCGCAGGCACGGCCCGATGCCCTGCCGGTCCCCAGCCTCAGAAAGGTTGGGGACCACTACTTTATAGTCTTCAGATGAATACCTGTTCAGTGTCCCAAAGGAGGTGAAATTGCCCTGGCCTCAGCCAGGTGGAACAAGCTCTCAGGAGAGATCAGGGTCCAACAAGACCTTAATCAGTTCTGCATGGGCTGTAAGATGGAGCTGTTCCACTGGGCTTATGGTCAAGGTCCACAATACCATCTACCAAGTTAGCAGACCTCACCATGGGGAGGAAGAGGAGCATCAGAAGATTGGCTTAGCAGAGTCCTTTTAGCAGGGAGTCCCCTGTCTGGGAATTTCAATTGGGGTTGCTTTGTACAATTTGGGTCAGTCACACACAGTCTACTTAAACTACCTCACAGAGTTTATCATTATGATAATATGGGTTTTTAGAGGTAAAGAACCAGCAGTCATCAACACAACTACCACCAAATAATGTAGTGGATCCACCCATCTTCCAAGTAGCTTTCTTCTATCCTAAGAAGCCTTGCTGCAACTTTAATAGCTCTTCCTTCAATAAAAGATGCAATGAAGTGAGAAGAAATCTTGTTATCTTGAAGAAATGCTTCAGACTTGAACCAAAGTATACATATACTCAATTATTAAATTAAATGCCATTGAGTTGGAGTTGACCTATGGGAATCCCACAGGGTCTTCAGGGTTCTCTTCAAAAGAGTGTTAGGATAAAGGCAGGTTCTACTCTGCTGCTTCTTTTTACAATCACCTTTCTATCCAGGGATTTTGCAAACGATGGAAATGAAGATCAGCCCATTGGTGAGGTAACAACCCGAGGCGCTCCTTCCCTGTGACTTTATCAGAAATAGCCATTGAGATAAAGAAAAATATCACAAAGAAATAAATTGTACTAAATGAGGCCCACAAATGTCTTTATAAAAAGGTTCATTATTTGTTTTAAAGGCCAAGAAAAGGGGGGGGGGGTTCAAGGGTGCTTGCATTCAAAAAGGGGTCAGAAAAGGTCGTGACAAAATACAGGGGAAGGCATACAATAGCACAGCACACTATCAAATAAAAAGCAACACAATTAATCTAACTCAGCTAAATATGCATTCTTTAGGTTCTGAGGGGAGCCACGTTCTAGTAGCACCTTAGGGCCCAACAATTTTTGGAGTATAAGCGCTCAAGAGTCAAAGGTTATGTTAAAATGTCTCCCAGGAGCAAAATCTGTCTCCTCAGTTTGGGGGGGAGGAGGCATGTCCCACCCCTACTCAGATAGAGCTCTGAGCCCCCAAATAGCTGATCATATGGAGAATTGGTTCTCCACAGGATTGGCTTGGATTCTGCTAGGGGCTCAGTTTGGGATTTGCTCGAGTTGCACTCAAATGAATGAGAGCAAACCGCTGAACATCTGAAACATTCTCTAGTCAAATTGGTGCTCTGCTGTCAACCTGACAAACACTGAATCTATGTGGAGGGGTGTCTTTCATAGCCAATGAGAATACACAAAATGGCAAGCAGAATGACAAATGGAGCCATTTAAAAAGCACCAGGACCTTTGGGCAAAGTCATTTTGGGGTTCGGTCATAGCTCTTCTTGAAAGGACCGAAACAGTGAACAATGCACTTAATAACGAAATAAACTGTTTCTTCAATGGTGGTATTCAAAGGATAGGTTCCTGCTGTTGGAATAGCCAAAATCTGCAGTGCATAGGATTCAATAGAATCTGAAAAATAGCCTGCAGAGGACATCAGGGGAGATTATTAGTTAGCATAGATCAGGAACTTGCTGGTATTTTTCAAACAATCTCCAGATTGGCAGAACTGGAGTCTTCCTGCTCCTTTGAGCATGCTTCCTCCCTGTTTCTCATTCATTGATACAGCCTAAAATGGCTGCCAACCAGACTCTCAAACTGAACAAAAAAAGAGTCTGAAAGGTTCAGGGGTATGAACTGGAACATTTTTGTGGGAACATTTGATTCATACTCCAGTTTGTGCCCATCCCTAGTCAAAAATTGTGTCCCAAGTCTGAGGTTATCCTCAGGGATTTGAGAACTATGGAAGAACCTGAGAAGGAGCCTCAAAGAAAATAACAACATCAACAACAAAAGAGACTACAAAGATGGGAGCCTGCTGCTTTCATCTTTCTGATTTATCTTTCTGACCTAAGGTGACTAAATGGCCATTAAAAAAAAAGTCCTGTCCCTCTAACAGAAATGTGATGAGTGGGGAAAGGACAACTGAAGTTTTGTATAGCATAGTGGCAAGTAATATCACCTGTTATTTTCTGTAGCTCAAACTAATACTTAACAGAGAAGTTCCATGGATGGTCATCCCACCAGGACAATGGCCCAACTTAACACTGGAAAGCTTCTTCTAGCATTTCACTGAGATATTTCCCACTCTAGGTTGCAGCAATGGTTTCCAAATGCATTTTTGTCTCCCCAAACAGATCCATCTGATGAACCCTACCATGCTGGAAGAAGAAGAAGGGCTGTTTTCTATATACCCTGCTTTTCACTACCTGAAGGAGTCTCAAAGCAGCTTACAAACACCTTTTTCTTCCTCTCTCATACCCTGTGAGATAGATGGGCCTGAGAGAGCTCTTCTACCTGAACAGCATTAACATAACTTTGACTCGTCCAAGATCACCCAGGTGGCTGTATGTGGAGGAGTGGGGAGTCAAACCTGGTTCTAGATTACAGTCCATGTGCTCTTAACAGTACACCACACTGTCTCTCAAATCAAGCGAGACATGCCTTTCTTGAACCTTCCTTCAGTGATCCTAGCTGACATGTACAACTATGTGTAATGATGCGTAGGAATATTTGTATAAATATTATTAGATCTGTACCACCTGCTGCAAGGCTGTGTGTACAGTAGCTAGAGGTGCCTCTGTGGCAATCTGTATGGGGCGGGATTACTTTGCAGGCAGGTTCAGTCCCTGAGTTCTAACCTCATGGGGTTTTGAAGGGTTTTTTTTTTTAATGGGATAATGACAGATGTGTGAGCAGGGAGGCCAGTAAATGGATGTAGAATCAACATGTTATTTTTGTATCAAAATACTTCTTCTAAATTTCTGTACCTGTACTTTCGGTCATTAACTCCCAGGGTGGCAGTTGAGATCTGTAGCTGTTGTTAAAGCAAGTATGCGGCATGATTAACCCTCCTTCCCTCTGTTGATATTAACCTTTTGTGGCCAGCAGATGGTGCAAAGCAAAGCAACAGCAGATAAAAATGAAACCTCTTTTTCCTCACTGCCTGTAATGCTACCGTATTGATGGAAAGCACAGCTGTAAAATTAGTCTGAATCACTGGAATGGGATTTTGGAAAACCAGAAACAGTGGAAGTTGTAGAGGTTGTATTTTACTGGGGCTTTAAAGCAGGGGTAGTCAACCTGTGGTCCTCCAGATGTCCATGGACTACAATTCCCACGAGCCCCTGCCAGCGTTTGCTGGCAGGGGCTCATGGGAATTGTAGTCCATGAACATCTGGAGGACCACAGGTTGACTACCCCTGGTTTAAACCATGGATTAGAGCCTCTTGTGGCACAGAGTGGTAAGGTAGTGACATGTTGTCTGAAGCTGTCTGCCCATGAGGTTGGGAGTTCGATCCCAGCAGCCGGCTCAAGGTTGACTCAGCCTTCCATCCTTCCGAGGTCAGTAAAATGAGTACCCAGCTTGCTGGGGGGTAAACGGTAATGACTGGGGAAGGCACTGGCAACCACCCCGTATTGAGTCTGCCATGAAAACCCTAGAGGGCGTCACCCCAAGGGTCAGACATGACCCGGTGCTTGCACAGGGGATACCTTTATCTTTACCTTTAAACCATGGATTCCATGGCATGGAATGGGCACCGATCCATGAGTGGCCACTCATTACACCAGAAGCCCCGCTCAGCAGCAATCTGGAGCCACAAAGGGCCCCAAAGCTCTGCCCCATTTAAGACTATGGTGGTTATATTCTAGATTCAAATGGGTAGCCGTGTTGGTCAGAAGTAGCACAATAAAATCATAGTCCAGTAGCACCTTTAAGACCAACAAAGATTTATTCAAGGCGTGAGTAAATCTTTGTTGAATAAATATTTGTTGGTCTTAAAAGTGGTACTGGACTATGATTTATTGTGGTCATATACTGCTCAGGATGTGAACTGCTCTGCTCACTAGGGGAGAAATGCACAAAATACAGGATGTTCACCACCCTGTTGCTCACCCACTGTAACCTGCCACCCCCTTGAGCCTTCCCAGAATCAGCCTCTCCATCAGATGGCTATGCAGCCTCTGTTTATAAATTTCCAAAATGTAGAACCCACCACCTCATAGGATTGCCAAGAATTGGGCATGACTGAATGGCTGACATCATCATCATCAACATCCAGTGCTGGAATAGGGCAGAGTGATTAGGAAGTGTATCAGCATCGCACCTCTGCACTGCCATCATTTCGGGTAAAACCTGAAGGTGACATCACGGATAAACGAGGATTTTTAAAAGCTGTGTGGTTTAACCATTGGGTGTCCAGTGACATCTCTTTCTGGCATTTACCAGAAGAGATATCAGTGGCCCAGCATGATCCTGGCTTGCCATTTAAGAGAGAAAGAAATGTGAAGACAGAGGCAGAAAATGGAAGCTGCAAGCAAAGTGCAACAGTAGACATTGCATAGCTGCCAGGTAACTGTAGTCAAAGGGGGAAAACTCACGTAGGCAAAAAGAATTGAATGGAGATCAGCCAAAGCAACGTGTCATCTTTCTGTTCTTTTTTCATTGCCTCAAACACTGAGCAGCAAACAGCTGTTTCAAAGTTTGTCAGTATTTATATGGACAAACGAGGTTATTCAGAATCCATTCTGTGTGCTCTATGCCTCCTGGGAATATAACCGGGCAAACTGCTCTTCTGACTGTTGCCATAAAACAGTGGGCAGGACTGCCCTAGTCAGTGGAGGTCCAAAAGCTTGGTTTACCATGCGAGAGTAACAATCAGGGCATAATAAAATCAGAGTCCAGTTAGCACCTTTAAGACCAACAAGTGCAAGTACTCTTCGTCAGACTAAGGAGTGCTTGCACTCGAAAGCTCACGCCTTAAATAAATCTTTGCTGGTCTTGAAGGTGCTACCGGACTCTGATTTTATTGTGCTACTTCAGACCAACACGGCTACTCATTTGAGTCAGGGCATAGTTTGACTTGAATTTTGACCAAAAATTTACCAAAGCACACCTCTTAGCTTAAATTTCTACGCTTGTGACCGAAGTCTGTAGAATCTGATGATTTTCACCTGGCCTGCAAACTGGGACAAAAGGTCTAATTCTGACTCCACATATAATTTGTATTTGCATTTATAGAGAGGCCTGGGACAGACATATTTTTTTAAACCTCAGGTGCCTGAGTGTGGAATACAGAGGGGCACCAAGATCTTTGCAGCACAGAAACCTTTATCAAATATCATCAAACCCTAGAACATGAATGACTGAGGTCAACTCTAAATGTTACACTTGCCATATACCACATGTGTTGATGGTTTGTAGACAGTAAGTGGAATCCATTGAGGTATTCTGCTGGTAGAGGAGTTCTCTGTGACCATCCAAAAATGCTACCCTGGAGATCATTAGTCCTAAGTGGACAAAAGCTACGTGGGCTGGAGGCAGTACTAAAGAGGAGAATTGGGTAAGATTAAGCAGGAAATATGTCTGGGTCTGTCCCATTCATAAGGATTGCATTGTGTAGAGGAATTTTTAAAAGCATCCATTGCCATTTGATTCCGCCTGCCCTCTTTTGGAACTCTGATGGTTTTATTTCATAGGAGTCATTTTTAACTTTCTAACAGATGTTTCAGATGCTTTACCTGAAGCTGGTTCTTTGAAGAAAAACCATCGACACACGGAAAGTTAAACTGTTCTCATTTGGGGGAAAGTTTGCAATTAAAATAAAATGACCAGGCAGGTGATTGGTAATATGTCTTCCATTAACATAATGCATACATTCAAAATGCCATGGGCCAAAAAGGAAACAACAAATCATCATGGAATTTCTGATATGAAATCCTGGGGTGGAAAGATAACAATGTAAAAATACCTATCTGTTCCATTTAATATTTCTGGTAAGACTTTAGAGGAGGAGCATGTCTCATGGCTTAAGTGCCACTCAGCACTTAACACCCACCTAGGGTGGCTGCCCCACCCATGAGGGTCTGCTCCTCCAACCAGCTTGCCTGTCTGTCCAGCGGCCAGCCAATTGCCTTCCATCCCGCACCCCTGACCACCCCTCCTCCTTCCACTTCCCTCTGAGGCTTGGAGGTTGCAGATCCCTGCCACGTGAAAGCTGCCCCTGCCGGTGGGTTTCCTAACAGGTCCTGAGGGAGGGGGAGGCCATCTACAGAGTTCTCCCACCCCCCACCTCCAATCTAGTGCCCGTTGTATTCCTGAATGCCATGGGCTTGGCCCCTAGTTATTACTATATTTTTATTCCTAGGCCATCCTTTTCTAACAACAGTTTTGGGGTGACTCACAACAGTTCAAACTTCACACATGAGGAAAAACTATGTACATTTAAAACAATCAATTTAAACAAAAATGAAACAATAACAGACTCCATCACTAGAACCTAGAGAAAGATGGATCATTTTTACTCGGGCCTGGATGGGGGAAAAGGGCGTGGAGGGGGGGCATCCAGATGCCCGTGTTTGTTTGCCTTGGCCTCATCCACATGCTTGGTGGGAAACTGCCATTTTGGAATTCTGGCAGTTCCAAAAGGGCCCAGAACTCAGCCAGCAACTCATTCTTCCAGGCTGGACCATGTTCTGGTTGACACTAGGCAAGGTTTTCTAGGGCTGGGGATCACCAACAAGTTGGTGCTAGAAGAATGGAGTGCTCTTTGAGGGGCATACTCGGAAAGATATACAGGTCCCACACTGCTAGGGCCTTAAAGGTTAATATTGATACCTTAAACTTGATCCAGGCAAATGCACATTCTTTAAATATTTTTCCACAGAAGTAATGTCAATCATCTCCAGGAATCACTAGAAACTCTATGCCTCCCCTACTGCAAGCATTTTTGAACTCTTGGGCAGCTCTTTATGTAATTTATGCTAAAAATATGTTTGTTGCTGCCTTTAGGGTTACTGACTCTCTATATTATGCTCCTCTTTCTCTTGTAACACATCCTAAATCCATGGTTTTGCCTCCATCAAAACCAAACACAGATAACAAAAACTGGGTAGTATAATACAAATCTGATGACTTCACTGCCCTAAAAATGGAGGAAATAGGAATCATAGATGTGAAGGACTCCCATGGTTCACTTTTATGGATGCTTTTATTCATGTACAATAAACAGAATGTTGGCACAAAATTCTTTACTTTTTAAAAAAATGAAGACTTTCTGCTCTAGTAAAAGTTGGTTTGCATTTCCCCCTCTCTAAAAATCCCACTATTAAAAAACAAAACTAAACTAAAGTCTTTTAATATACATATTTAAAAGGGATATCAATAGGTTTTCACAGGCAGCATGAAGAAGGACAAAAAATGCAAATAACCCTTTAAAAGAAAGTTTTTGAGATATGCAAATCAGGGTTATACAGTTCTGCCTTTGATTCCCAACTGAGCATTCTTCATCAACAGAGAAACCTTCTGGCACAGATATCTCCAGCTATCTCAAGACTTCAAAAAAAAGTCATTTGTCTGCATTTGGAACACAGTCATAACACAATTATATCTACTTCTAAGTAAAACAAAAACAAAACTTCTCATCAGTGCCTGAGGAAAAATTCAATGGGAGAAGACACATTTCCCTAGCAGGTATCTGTACTCCCCAACTGGACATGGTCAAACAAACCTGGAAACATGTGGAGCATCTGATGGGAGGAGAGTTATAGTCCTTGGAATCCTGTAGTCATCCTTCAGGTGGGACGTGGGGATCCCTGGAAGTACAGCTCATATCCAGACTGAAGGAAATGGCTGCTTGGGTGGGGGGAGGACACTCATGGCATTGTGCCCACTGAGAGTCCCGTCCTCCACAGGCTTCACTTCCAAAGAGTTTCCCATCCTGAATTTAGAACCCTATACCCTCCATCCCCACAGGTGGCCAGGATGAACCACAAACCATGAGCTGAACTGCAAAAATTCAGTGTCCATCCCTGTTGAGAACATAGGACTGGCAACAACCACCGTACAAATTGCTGCCCTGTGACTTGCATGACTACCAAGTTCTGCCTGCTTGCCATTATTCCACAGCAGCTACCCTACAAAAGGAGGTGTGGAGTAGTAATTACAGTTTCCAACTAGGATCTAGGATTCAAATCCCAACTGAGCCATGGAAACCCACAAGGTGATCTTCAGCCAATAATACAGTGTCAGTCTAATCTACTTCACAGTTGTGAAAATAAAATGGAGGAGAGGAAAATGATATAAAATGATTGGTTCTTCTTTAGGGAGATAGGTGGGATGTAAATAAATAATATAGCTGAAGAAGGGAGGGCAAATCAAAAAGGTTGGTTTGTGAACGGGAAAGGGAAAGAAACAGGGAAAGCTGAGGATATGGGCATTGCCAGGAGGGGAGAAGCCTGCACCTTGGTCCAGCCCTACAGCTAGCATCATAGAATTCAGGGTGAATTCTCGAGTGGTGTACCAACATGATGCATCACTTTTGGTTTTGCAACATGATGTCATACATCAGTGCAACATCAAAAAAAAACCCCTCTCTTTTCCCCTTCCACCAGCTTGTCAAGCATTAGTGGAGCAGTGCTGGCCCACGAGAAGAGGCCTCCTGCTATAGTGGGTCACCTGGCCCCCCACTTCCACATTTCCAAGAATTTCCAGTGCTGGAGCTGGCAGTCCTACTGAAGTCCCCTTTCTGTGGGTCTGAGAATTGTTTGGAGTCTTGTGTCTCTTCAGTAGTTGGGAAGTAGCTGAGACAGCATTGTTAAGTGTGTTTTTTTGTCTGTGTTTCACGGCAATAAAGTTTGTTATGGATTAAGAAAGACCTCATGTCTTATTACTTCCAGATTTAGTGGTCCCTGTACTAAAATGGGACTGGCAGGAAAGTAGGTAGTCTCTCTTCTGTAATGATGGAAGCCTCATTTGTTGTGCATTCATACGTATCCCTAGGTTTTTTTTCTAGCAGCATGCTTGAAGTATAGCCTTGCATCAGAAGCAAAGGACTTGAAGTCTATCTTTGGTGCCTTGCTAAACTCACAGATGTGCTGTGATGAAACCCGAGCACATTGTGTGTGTTTTGAGGACAATATATCAATGTCACCAAAGGGACTGACTGAACACCGTTTCAGAGGAGCTGCCATGGCGATAGCATGCGGTAACTATGCAAGATGTACAGATCCCGTGTGCATGAATTTCATTTTAGTATCTTTGTGGCCACAGACAGAGAATTCAATCCAAATACTCTATGTGAACCTTTGGGATCTGTGAAAGAATCCCCTGCAAGGCCATGCACGGGATAGGGATTAACACACCTGCCTCCAAATTAAACAAAAGAAATAATACAAAAGAACCCACTCATTGAATTAATGAAAAACTCTTAATAATGGTACAAAAGAGAAAAAAATAATAGAAAAATAGTTTTAAAATACAAGAAAAATGAGATAGAACCAATTAAGAAGTTTCATGAAGCTTCTGGGAAGTATTATAACACACACACACCCCTTTAAAAAATCCTATGCCTGGGCTTGATACCTTGATACATAACTTAGCTGCAAACAGCAGCCATGAGTACAATATGGAACCATGGTACTGGGTCAAGAATATTAATATTTCTGTCTCGCATCATAGCCCCTATTGTAAAGACCTCCCCCCTTATCCTGCTTTAAATCCAATTAAAAGGAATATATATACAGTTTTGTTGAATTTTACTTATGCATGTTGGGTTCTAGAATTTTTTGTCAGAACATTGATACATTTATATGCTGTGTTCTGAGTTCTGCTTCCTATACAACACTATCTCAGAGCTAGCAGGTGCCCACAATGAACCCATGAAAATGCCAAAAAACTAAAGTTGTCTAATATCCTTTACTGAAATTAACCAAAACGCCATAAAACCATGTGAGAATTTTGGAGTTCCCCAGAGCTCTCCATCAGGTAGGTTGATAAATAAAGTAAGGGAGAGAGAGATGTTTCTGGCTATGGACCTAAGGCTGTCTGGCTGAACCCTACTCAGGATGCTGCACAGGTTGGAGACAGATTTAGGTTGCCCTTTGGGTCTTCTGGAAAGAAGAAAGCAAATAATGTAAATTGTGAATGCAGTTGCCAACAAATGTCTCTCAAGCATTAAGTTAAGAACGCATAATTGTTACTGACACTTGAGAGCAACTGGGAGCCTTCCAACTTGATTCTTATATTGGCATCTTGCTGTCCTACCTAATTTTCATGGGCAGTGAGGACAGCATTTGCTGGCAGGGGCTCATGGGAATTGTCGTCCATGAACATATGGAGGACCACAGGTTGACTACCCCTGGTCTAAGCACTGGGGCGGGAGGGGGATTACTGGATATTTTGGGATCCCTGGCTTGGTGGTTTGAAGCTTTCTTTCCATTTCTCTCATGGTCACCAGCTGACGATTGGCAGCAGCCATAGTGTTTGCTGCTGGGTTTGATTGATGGCAATGTTGGTCTTTCCCTCCCCCTCTGCTTCCCTCCCCTTTTCACAGCTTGCAAGGTTTTCAGTGGAACTTGCACACTTAGTGATCTTTAGAAGGTGCTGAGTAGATGGAATGAGCTCAGTGTGTGGGGGGAATGAACTTCAAGAAGCAGCAAAGGAGCAAGAGGGAGCATCCGAGTGAATATGGAATTTTTGAATTACCTTTGACTTATAAGTGAAACAAGGGGAAAACCGGCACAAAACCATTCTCAGAAAACCCAGGAAAATAGCAGCTAGAAAGCAAACTGAATACTGAGGGGGGCGGGATCAATGTGGATTGAAAAAGAACACAAAGAATAGTTCCATAAAATCCAGTACTCAAAAACACCAAACATGGATTTTTAATCCAACCCAGTAATGCCTCACCCAAAAAGAAGCAATCAGGCTTAAAAACAAACAAAACAAAAAACAAAAAAAAAAAACCCTGGATCAGAAGCTGTAATGAGATTTGTCCTTATGCATATCCCTATTCAAATTGACTAGACACACCCTGAATCAACGTTTAATTTGAGCACACTCTGTCACTTCTCTGATAGATGGATGCTTGACAAGTGTTACCCACGGATATCTCATAATCTCATAGAGCCCCCAGACAATTACGAACCAGATTTCTCAAAAATAAATGTTAATGCATTTGGAAGGGAGTAGAGGGCATATAATCAATCATAAGAACCTGCAGGAAGTGCCAGATAATAGACATTTTGCCTGTCCAAAATGGAAATCACCCCTCTGTGCTTCTCATTTTCCCATCTGTAGCCACATTGTCATGCTCTTAATAGTAAACAGCATTCCTTCAAGACGGTTCATAATGCAGAAGCAAGTAACAAAACCTGATCAGATTCAGAGGTGGGTGAAAGAGAATGACTCTAAAAATACCTCGAAGATCTGAGAGGCAGAAATATTCTCTCGCTAAGCTGCCGAGGGAGCCCTTCAGTGTATTTACCTGTCTGCCAAGTCTTTACTTCTATGCTTATGTATATAATTCAAAGTCAAAACATTTTTTTGTTTTAAAAAATTCAGCTGTCACTAAAATTCTATTTGGCGGAAGTGAAACTCCATTGCGTATCCCAACTATGTCCTTATCTAACATCTTAACTCCCTCATATGTAAGGGCTTTCCATCTTTCACGTTGCCTGTCTGGGGACCAGTTTCTTTCTGTTCTTCTAAGCACTCCACATTTACGGAGCCTCCAAAGATTAATTCAAATCAGCAATGGCCCCAATAGCATATGTTGCCTTTAATAGAGCGGCTGCTCTGCCAGGCACTGTTTCTGAGAAGCAAAATTTAGTTCTATACCCATGAGCTGAATTCAGAAGAAAAGGTGGAAAGTCTGAAAGTTTATTAAAACTTCTTCAAAAACTTCAGCACTTCTTCTGAAAAACCTACAGAGAGATTAGGTAGATCCACCCAAGGTTTAGGGCTTTTGTATCTTTTCTTTTCTTTTTTGTTCCAACTCCTCAAATCTTCCCCCTTTTTCCGTCCCTATCCCATATGGCTTTGGTCCACACAGTTCCCATGATCCCCAACATCATCTTTTTGGATGGTCAAAGGAAGCCCTTCCATCCAATTTTGCCAGGGGGGGAGCTGATGGCATATAGCCCAGAAGCTTGGCTTTTACTTGGAAACAGTATCTATGTTTTGAAAGAAATAATTAATGTACTAGAGTTCTACACATGATTGTTGATCTATATTCTACAGTTGTTTAAAAGATTCTTCAATTTTAAAGAGGAATTTACCATTCTTCTACTCCAAAACCCATGAAATTGGTGGTTCCGCTGTCATATCTTTGCCATTTAAGCACCACAGATCTTGTACGGTATAAGAGTTCATCCTTGGTTACAACTTATATTCCATGCTCTTGTAATTTACCTTTTCTAAACAAGCATTCCACATCACTCATTTGGTGACAAGAGTTAACTAAAGACTTCACCCAAATGTGTATGGGGTTGTGCCTCCACTATCTTCTTTGCATCAAGAATAGAATATTCAGGCACTGGAATGTCAAAATGTCATAAAGACAAGATTCCTTCACAATACAACTGCTCCTTAGGACTTCAAAATAAAAAAAAACACTTGAACAACATGTTCCAAGTTGTTTAGGAGATTTCTTCACAGTAATAAATGAAAACTGAACAAAAGTCAAATTTGGTCATTGGGGTTTTTATGGTTTTATGGTTTTGAATCAGAATATACTATGTTTACTTTGTTTTCTAATACTGATTGTAACCTGCTGAAAGCCAGCCATGGCTGGGAACAATGGGAAATAAATATATCTATTTATCTATCTATCTATACACACACACACGTATAAATATACACATATAATAAAATATGGCATATTTTAATTTTATTATATTTTACTGGGAGCACGAATGTTACCCGCCATGAGCCACTATGTGTGAGTGGCAGGATACAAATGCAATAAATACATACATACATACATACATACATACATACATACATACATACATACATACATAAATATTGCTATCAATAAACGATAATGTATGGAGATGGTCCTTGTTCTTATTCAGCTATGTCTTAGAATTAGTGTGACATACTGTGTAGCCCTGACCTGGACAGCCCAGGTAAGCCTGAACTTATCAAATCTAAGGAATTAAGTAGAGTCAGCCCTGACTGTACGTGGATGGAAAACCACCAAGGAAGCCCAGAGTTGCTTCACAGAGATAGTAACCCCCCACCCCCCAGTTCCTCACTTGGCTCAAAAATCCATTGTGGTCAACTGTGACTTGGCACACAGACACACACAATGTATGAGTGGAAACAGCAAACTGGAAAATTACAGTTTCAAATCTTGTGTAGTCCAGAGATGTCTGCCCAGCCCAAGGCCATTGCCTCAATCAAGGAGGGCACTTAAGTCAGTAATTTGCCCTTAACCCAAATCTCAGAAGTAATTTTTACTTCTCCAGAGTCTTTGGGCCCATGCAGATCTAGCTCACAATAGCCTAATCAAAGTTATTTCCCGTTTCTCCCCCTGCTGAACTATGATAGTAGTTAACTGTAAACCTGCCAGTAAGATTCAAATGTCTTATCTTCCCTATCCAAAATCAGTATGATCAAACCCCCACTGGGGCCAGAGACCTCCTGTCCATAAGAGAAGGACCCCTCCCCCCAGGCCCATCAAATTGTTTCACAGATCTCCAGTCTAGATCTCTGCTGGTCAGAATTCTGGTTTTCCCCTGAAGACCCCTGCTGTATTCCACAGTATTTTCTCCCTGCTTGGATTGCTCCTTGTTCCACTTCTTGCACCTCATCTGTACCGACCCTTTCATTTCTTCAAACATCAAGCCCTCTGATTTAAGGCTGAACATCCCTTCTTGAATATTCCCAGTTTCCTCCCTTCTCCCTCTAAAGGGGCATACTCCCTTTCTGGTGTGAGTGAGAGACAGAGAGAGTTTGGAGGATCACATGCTTAGTGTAAGCCCTTTCCATTTTTCCTTTTTTGTATACAAGAAAGTTGTTTTTATTAATTCTCCACGTTATATACTGCCCCTATTGAACCAGTTTTGTGTTTCGAATCACTCTCTTTCCTTGCCACTTTGTTGAGGGGGTCCCATTACTGCTATAAGGAGTGGTTTAAGGACTTATGTGGCCCCATAGCATCAGAGCCGGTTTAAGGAAGCCTGGGGCACTAGCAGAGTAAAATTAAAGTGGGAACAGCCAGACTGGGGGCAGAGGGGGCCCCAACAGTGGAAAGGGGGTGTCACTCTGAGGGTCGTTAAAGAGGGAAAGGTGGGGAGGTAAGAGGCATTGTGGGGGAGGGGGAGAAGATATTGTGCAGGGGCCCGTTGAAGTACTATAAGGATAAACTGGCCCTGGCTGAGATCTGTCCTGGTATATATAGGCTACACATTCTTGTGTCATTCCTTTCTAGAATCCTTTCTCTAACTAATTCCCCTCCTTAAGTCACCAGTTTGGGTAACGCCACCACCCAAAGACAGCTTTCACACAGGCTATCCTATTATCACCCCTCCCCTCCCCCTCCAGCGTTAGGAGTGACCTATCTGCTTTTAGCTGCGCTATAAGTTCGACCTTCACTCCATTAAGCCTGCAGAAACACTCCTGCTATTGAATGAAAATTCCATTAGCATCTCATGAAGAGAAGCAATAGCAAAAGAGAAGCCAATACACCTTTGGAGAGGATTAACCACTTCTAAAAGATGATTAAAGGAGTGTGTGCAAAACCTCCTTATTAAAAACCACAGAGGCTGAAGTTTCAATTAATGAGCTACAATGCGCGGTTATTAGCTTGACTAATAAAGTTTGTAAGTGAACAGAAAGCTGGCGATAATGAAGACAAAGGAGCAAGCCAAAGAGAGCCTGCCAACAGGAAAAAGCGGGGGACACATAAGTGGAAGGGGAAGTTGCAGGAAAAACAGAACCATCCGTAAGTGTCAGGCCAGCAATTTGCATTTATTTCATCCCCTGAACCATGTTTTGTTCTGTAATCAGAGAAGGAGCAAACACAACCGCCTTGGGAACCAAATTCCACTGAGGTGACACATTGATAGATGTGAAGGTAATTAATTACATTAATGAAACACTCACCTATAACAGGAACTACTGGGCAGCGGGCGGGAGGGGGTGACTATCTGCCATTGCACCTGGCAGAATTCACAGCATGCTTGTGGTTAAAGGTAGCTTGGAGACATTCTAAAAGGAATCTAACGCCATCGTCCTAAGCAAAGTTCTTAGAAAGTTGCAACCTGCAGCTTTTTAGAGGTGCGGTGGCCAATGGGCTTGAGGGGAAATGCCCCGTCCCTTTAATTGAGGTTTACTGGGCTAGTGCTTACCTAGTAGTGTTATTTTCCACCATGAAATGCCTCAGCTGCCTGTTTCCACACATTAAAGGGACATTTTTTTCCAGGCATGTTGGCAACCCCATTTACCGGTTAGTCAAGCAACATCTGGGTGAGAGCCACTGTGGGGTAGTGGTTAAAGAGCAGTAGACTCTAATCTGGTGAGCCAGGTTTGATTCCCCCTTCTCCATGTGCAGCCATCTTGGTGACCTTGGATTAGTCACAGTCCCGTTAAAGCTGTTCTCCCAGAGCAGTTTCTCTCTCACTCTCACCTACATCACAGGGTGTCTGTTGTGGGAAGGGAGAGGGTTGTAAACCACTTTGGGACTCCTTTTGGTAGTGTAAAGGAAGGTATTAAAAAAAAACAGCTCTTCTTCCTGTCACCAATACAGGAATCTGAAAATGCAGTGAGCTTCAGATTCTTACAGTCTTTGTCTCTTACTGTCAAGATTCTGTATCCATTCCTGATTTGTAACTTTCACCTTGGCCAGGCTCTCCCTCTCTGGACTTTATGCCCAGTTGGCAGATAGGCAGTGTGTTTTTTCATGAATATGAAAAGGTGGCCACCTAGGGTTGCCAATTCTATCTTGGGGAATTCCTGGAGATTTGGCTGGAAATTGAATAGGCAAGGGAACTCAGCACTGAGGTAATGCCATAGACTCTGTCCATAGAAGTTGCCAGTTCATCGAAGAGAACTAATTTCTGCTGTCAAAAGATGAATTGTGATTTCAGGGAAGCTCCAGGCCTCACCTGGAGGATGGCAAGCATATGAGTCAGTATCTTTAGTCCCAGTCATAATCTTCAGTAACAATTCAGACTATATGGCATCATACCACTCCTGAATTCTTCCAAAATTCTGCCTTTTTCAAGCTGGTCTCCCAAATCTCCAGGCATTTCCCAACTCAGTTGGCAACCCAATGCATCAAGCATGTCACAAAGCCTGGAGGAAAGCAGCATAGGTGGCCTCTCATTTTTTGTGATGTCCTTGAGCAGAACAAACACTGCATGTTTTGAAAAGCTCTATAAATGATATGTTTGCAATGCATAGCTTCCTTACTCTGTAGCAAATCCAATTAAAGAAGGTTACCTAAAGAGGGCTTATGGATTTCAGTGATGAGCTGTGATTTAACAAAGCTAACATTCAGACGTGGCAAACGTTTAATTGAGCAAAGTCACAGACTCCCCCCCTCTTCCCCACATGAATAGAAGGGCAAATTATTTGCTGCCTTTATTGACCTAAACAGCTTTTGATTCAATTCCCAGAGAGAAACTCTGGACAAAATTTGCAAATCTAAATACTGACCAGCATCTACTATTTTTATTAAAACAGCTCTGTCATAATAACTACTGCTATGTCAAATACTCTACAGAGGGAAATTTAACACCAATAAATATAAGAGTGAAACAAGGCACCACACTTATTTAACCTCTTTTTAAATGATCTACTCTCCTATTTTAATGAATTTAATGGTCATCAGCCTTTGGTTGGCAAAATAACCAGTCTGCTTCCCTTAGACACAGATCACACAGTAATCCTGTCTAGAACTTGAGTTGACTTAATCTGATACATTCAAACTTTTTACCGAATATTGTAAAGATAATAATCTAAAAATAAATTTTAAGAAAACCAAGATCATGGTATTTGCAAAGACCCACTACAAGTTTAATTGGAAAATTGATGGTAATCATATAGAAAAGGTAAATAATTTCAAATACTTAGGCATAAACTTTAGCTACAACAGATGGGCAAACCATTCTGAGAAAATCATCAAAGCTGCAAAAGGTCAATCATCTCTTTTATCTAAGTTTTACCACCAAAAAGGCAACAGCCCTCAGAATCTGCAATGCTAAAATAATTCCCCAAATCATGTATGGAATTCCAATATAGATTGAAGCTTTTAACTGCAAATTAGAAAATATCCAACCATTCTTTTTCAGAAACCTAGGCCCATTCCGCACACATAGGATAATGCACTTTCAATATATTTTGACAGCTGGATTTTCCTGTGCAGAACAGGAACTTCTACTTCTAAAGTCCATTGAAAATGCATTATCCTTTGTGTGCAGAATAGGCCCTATTAGGAGTTCCTAATTGTGTGGCAAATCACACACTTATTACAGAACTTGGCCAACAGAGTTTAGAAGCCAAAGCTTAGTTCCAATGCTTCAAATAATGGTCAAAAATTCATTTCCATGATCAATCAAATAGTCTTCTAATTAACTTTTTGAGTGATCCCTACTCTTTTAACGGATTCCTCCAGGTATTTGGTGAAGACTAAGTCTGGAAGATCTTTGGGTGCCCCCGACGCTGATATCTAACATTTTAGACACTTTACATTTTCTCCATCCACTCAATACTTGGGGCTCTGATGAGGAGGAGTTTCTGCAAATTGGACCCATTGCTAGGGATGAATTAATTTCTGTGCTTTATTGTAATGTATGATTTTATATTAAGGTGGGATAGGATTTTAGTATTATAATATATATTTTCTGTCAAATTGAAAGCCACAGCAAGCTGGCTAAAATAAATACCCTGCAGATTTTTTCTCTTTAAGGTAGGGTTTCACAACCGTGGGTCTGTGGACCCCTGGGGGGGTCTGTGGGAGCTCTGTGGGGGGGGGTGCACAGCCTTTCCCCTTCTGCCTAAATGGACTTGGCACAAGCTAGGGAACTGGCTGCCTCCACCCTGAGGGCTTGGTGAGTAGGCCGTGGATGTAAAAATCCCAACAACATTGGGAAGAGGAAATGCAGCAGTTTGGGCAGCTATGACTGCAGGTGGTAGGAGAGCTTGCAAGTGGGTGCAGAAGGAGACAAAGGAATATGTAGCCATGTAGTTGGGTAGGTAGGGGGGAGCTGGTAGTGAGCATTAAGGTGCCTCTGGGTATTATCTACTCAGGGCCTCCAAAACCTATAACTGGTCCTGTTAGTCCTATTTTGCTCTTTTTCTGGCCTCTCAACAATAGATTAAAGAGAAAGACCATTTCTTGGCACCTAATGACATCTAGAATAACGGCAAGTACAAATTCCAAGATGTCAGAATGGGACCTCATTTGCTTTGTTATGGATCACCAAGAACAAGCACTTTCAGGAAACTGTAACGGAGAAAAAACGTTCCACCTCCATGTAATTAGTTGTGAAACTGTTTTTCGTGTTCTCAGTAAAAGGATTATGGTAATGGACCATGCATGTGTGCATTAGAGAAATAAAACACTTTGAAATCCTTCCCAAAAGCATTGGGAAGGAAATGAAATTAGCAGATCTATCATCAAATATAATAAAAGGCAGGTGTTTGGCTGTCAAAGCCATGATTATTGTAGTGACAACAGATAGGAGGAAATCACAGCTGGTCCTTAGCTTTGATTTCCATGTGCTAAAGAATACTTCTTTGCACTCCTTAAAATATGCAACTGATAGCCAATAGGGAGATATTGGAGGTAGAGAAACATGTAATGTTCCACAGGCTGCAGTACACTAAACATGAATTGAAAGCAAACTCTTCCCATGTCAGTGAATAACCTTTTGCTAAAGGAGGAGCCAATGTCATTAATTATCAGGATTCATTTTCTAATAATGATAATGATAACATCAGCAGCAACTTTATTCCTGTCACTCACCCTTCCCTAAAGGCTCGGGGCAGGCAACAACAAAATCAAACAAAACCACAATCAATCCATCAAAACATTATAAGCAATAAAGCATTAATTGTATAATTAATTAGGTTTTAAAAAATCAATGAGTTAGGATTACAAGCCATCTCTTCATAGGTAAAACAAAAACAAAAACATTCTGCTGAGCAGGGGGGGTGTTAGTCAGCACTCAGTTGTATATCTTCAGATTTCCAGGTCGGTTCTGATGGTATTCGTTCCCTGTCCTCAACCATAGGCCTGGTGGAATGGATCTGTCTTACAGGCCCTCCGGAAGTCTTGAGTAAATCATGAGAATATTCCTCAGTAAATCAATTGAATCAGAGCTAGGTTTGTGTAGTGGTTAAAGTTGTCGGACTATAATCTGAAGGACTGGGTTTGATTCTCTGATTCTCGGCTTAGATGAGAGCATGGAGGCAGGTTACCCATTCCTCTAGAATTTCAAGTAGGATGGCCAACTCCAACTTCATAAATATCAGGAGATTTCATTGTGGATACCGAGGAGAGGAGAATTTGCAAAGGAGAAGGCACCTGGTAGGCACTCCATGCTATAGAATTCACCCTCAGTAATGGCTGTTGTTTCCAGTGGCTCTGAACCATGCTGTCTAGAGATCAGTCATAATTCCAGGAAATCTCCAGGCTTCACCAGGAGATTAACAACCTTAGTCTCTAGGTGTAAACTGCTTGCTAATCAGCAGCCCAGACAGCCAATGGCCTTGGTGTAGGGGTCTTAATCTGAAGAGGCGGGTTTGATTCCCCGGTTCTCTTCTACATGCAGGCAGCTGGGTGACATTGGACCAGTCACAGTCCTGTCAGAGCTGTTCTCACAGAGCAGCTCTTTTAGAGATTTCTTAGCCCCACCTCCCTCACAGTGTGTCTGTTGTGGGGAGAGGAAGGGAAGTCAATTGTAAATCACTTTGAGACTCCTTCGGGCAATGAAAAGTGGGATATAAAAACAACTCTTCTTCTTCTCTGCAGGCTCCCTAGCTCCTGCCAATAGTCTTGCTTCCCTTTAACCTCCTACTGTTGTCCTAAACCATGTGCTGATCACAGCATCTTCAGCTTTAGAAAAGAAATGGTGTTCTTGGCAGAGAATGGCCATTTCCCACCAAGTTCATTGCAAGCCCGCACTGCTGTAAGCGAAGGCATAATTTGTACGGGTTTGCGAGTAGGCTAGGCCGCTTCAAATAAGAACTGAAAAACTGCTTCCCTGTGTTAACACAACAAGGTTACACAACTGAGCTAGATCATTAGGGCAAGAAAGGTTCCCTTTCCCTTTCCCTTTCCCTCGGCGTCAACAGCCCAAGCCCCTCCCACATGTATCTCAGGAGCATTTACCTTTCTTGCCTCTCCCCTCAACTGTACTTTTGCTTTATCAGATGTCACGGGAGTAGCTCAGCTTTACTTCCGCTATCCCAGATTGTATCAGCTGTTCAAGTAGTCCACTGAAAACCCCTGCCAAAGTGAGCACATATTGCCAACTGGATTTAGTAATCGCGAAATGAAAGGGAGAAGGAGAACAAAGGTGTATTGGTTTTTTTTTTCTTCCTGAACAGGAATGCAAATGCATGACCTCTGTCAGAAGAGCTGACATTCCACTCTGCGGCCCCATAGAATGCTATTTGTTAACATCGGTATAAAATTCCATCTCTTTCACCAAGAGATAAGCAGACAAAATAAGACACATTTTCCAGACAGACAGAAGAGTCGATAAACAGGCTTTTAATGAAATGCAAATGCTAAGGATTAAGATCCTAATTAAGAGACAGCCCATGAAGATCTTGTTTCACTCACTGAACTGAAATATGCTATATCAGGTGTAGAGGGGAGATTTGTCGAGGGGGGAGGGAAGAGATTATTACTTGGTGAGTTGATGGTTGTCCCCTGCTCTATGAATGTGTGGGTCATTTTAGATATAGATTTTTGTTTTAATTAGACTGCTTTATTTATGGCTGTGTTTAATTAAAGCAGCCTGGACCCATTCTGCAGTCATTGGGTAATGCACTTTCAAAGTGCTTTTGCAGCTGGATTTTCCTGTGCAGAACTGGAAAGGCGGGGCTGGCAGCTGGCGGAGGTGGCAGAGCCATGGCAACGGCCGCCTCTATGTTGCCTCAGTTGTTGTGCACGTGTGCACGCATGCACGCATGCACCCATGCACCCATGCACTCGTACACCCCACCCATGCATGTGTGCTGCATGCACATGCGCATGCTGCCACCACAGCCACACCAGCCACTGAGTTGGGGTTGCCAAGCTGGTAAGGTTGAGAACTGCTGGTCTAAATGTACGAGAATTGCTGAATCGCCCCAATCCAGCTGGTGCCAGAAATCATCCATCAAGCGACCAGCACAGTCTCTACACCATGGCCAGGACAGAAGCCCAACTGGTATGGTTCAAGGGCCGACGTTTCCTCCAAGAATTCCAGGAGCTGGTCTGCAGTGGCCCTCTCAACTACCTTTCCCAGAAATGCCAGATGCGAGACCAAGAAGCTGGTGGGGTCCCACGAATCCAGTAATGTTTCTTTTCTTTTTTTTCAGGAGAGGGTGAACCACTGCCCCTTCAGCAACCCAGGGAACTCCCCAGATATCAGGGAGAGATTGATAGTATCCCTTAAGGGGCCTCCTATCTGCAGGTCACCGAGTTTGAGTAACCATGAAAGACAGGGTCAAGGTGGCAAGTAGTCACCCTCACCAACCCCAGCAGCTTCTCCAATTCATTAGAGAGAGCCACCTGAAGCCATCAAATATCATCCCCTGCAATGGCTATGGAGCTTCTATCTCTCATTCTGTATCAATCATGGCAGGAAGGTCTCGGCAGAACGACTTTATCAGTGAAAAAGCTCGCTAATGCCTCATAGCCTAAATCCAGTTTAGATCATCATGCGATGCTTTTCTCCCCAATGTGGATCCAAAGATGCTTACAACTTTATTCTGGCTTCATCAACAGCAACCCTATAAATAGATTTGGTTGAAAAAGAGTGACTGGACCAATGTCAACCAACAAGGCAGTTTATGGATTCAAAACATGGTCTGAGAGAGAAAGAGAGAGAGAGAGAGAGAGAGAGAGAGAGAGGAAGAGGGAGAGAGAGAGAGAGCATTCTATCTGTTGTTGGTCAAAGATAGATTCAGGTGAGTAGTCATGTTAATCTGAAGCAGCATAACAAAGTTAGAGTCGAGTGGCACCTTTAAGACCAACTAAGGCAGTAGTTCTCAACCTTGGGGTCCTGACCCCATTTGGGGTCACCTGGCCCCTTCCGTTGGGTTGCCAGGTTAGTGACCACCACCGTAGTGGTGGTGATGTCTGGCGGCTGCTGGCAGTGGGTGGTGGCGGCCAGCAGTGGGCAGCTGGTGGCAGCTGGTGGCGGCAAATTGTAGCAGTGGCCCGCAGTGGTAGCAGGCCATGGTGGGCGGGTGGAGGCGGTGGAGCCATGGCACTGGCCACCTCCATGCCACCTCCAGATTGTTGTACGCCTGTGCATGTATTTGTGTATGTGTGCCCCTGCAAACTCACCTGCGTGTGTGTGTCCACTGCCCCTGCCGCAGTTGGGGTCACGGCGTGATGGCTGTTGAGAACCACTGAATTAAGCTTTATTCAAGGTGTACACTTGCACACAATAATAAAACTTCATTGACATTAAAGGTGCCACTGGCCTCAAACTTTGTTCTCTCATCTATGGTTCTTGAAGGGTCAAGTCCTGGTTCATGAGAGGAGATCTTCTGAGACACATTCAAAGCACAAATAAGATAGTGAAAGATTTCCAAGAACCATTTCTACTTTATTGAAAAGCAAAAGAAGACCTAGCAGCTTCTATTCTGCACACCAATTATTCATGCACTCTGGAATTCAGATACAGAAATGAATGGCACAAATGTAAAGATGCCATTCGGGCAGCAGCCTCAGCGATCCCCCTGAAAGGGTCAACTGACTCCCCTGGGGGCTACAACCCCCAGGTTGAGAAAACACTGAGTTAAGTGTATACAGGACTGCAGACTAAATGCCTCTGAATTGCCTAGAGGTGCTGCTAGTGTCATAATTCCTATTGTTCCCCTTCCCAGTCACTATTAGTTATCCTTGTATATAATCACAAACAAAAGAATCTTGGATGAAAGCTTCATTTGTAATTTTAAAAACCCAGATGTTTAATTAGTCTGATTTCTAATTTGGTTGTGCAAGTTCCTGCCCAGTTCTTACACCTATTAAAGCATTACAGACATACGTGTTTCCAAAAAAGCAGCTTTTTTTTGTTTTTTAAAAATATGCACACAGTTGCATGAATTCTTTTCCCTCCCTCATCTTGGTGAATGGCATCTTAATCCAGGGCCTAGCTCAGGGATTGTCTAACCAGAAAATTCAAGCATTAAAGGAGGGCTCAATATTTCTGCATGAAAGGCCCATGTCTGAAATAGATGGATTTTTGGAACTTTGTGCACTGAATTGAGACAAAGCAAGCAGTAAAGATAAAAACCACACACACCCACACAAAAAACCCTATACAAAACTGCAGACACAATTCTGAAAATGCCTTGGTTGGTATTTTCTTTCCTTCTGAATGTGTAAAACCATAATAGGGGCCTGTGCTTTGAAAACAGACAAGAAAGCAAATTACCTGCTAGAATCCAAAAATCTATGGATACACAAAATCATTCCACAAAAGATTTCAACAGAAAGCAAACAAGTTTGGGGGTAGGTCCCCCCCCCTCTTCTAATTGATTTTCCAACTGCCAGGTAAACTGCCAGAAACCTTTAATTTCTGCTCTAGCAGGAATACAATTGTGCTCTGTACATCTTTAAGTACCCTTTTGCTTTATAAATTATTTTAGCCCCTGCTACTAATCGGAGGGCTCTAGCTCCCTTGAGAACGGGGATGCATTATGGCTTTCAAGGGCGCTTCTGACCAGAGTAATATCAACATTAAAATTTATTTTAGAACTTTAAACGCTTCAACATTTAAGTGTCACTTCACCTGTTTCTTTTTTCCTTATCTGTTCAGGCAATAGGGCTGTAACTTTGCCCCACAATGGAAAGAGAAGGAGGGCAAGGGCAACCAGATCTAGGGCAATGAAAATCCAACAACTGTTTCATATCTCAAGTGTACCATCTCCATGTTTAAGATTAACAGTCTTACCAGCTGGCCATACCTAATTTCATAGCAACTTGTTATGTTGTTATGTGCGAAGTCGTATCCGACCCATCGCGACCCCATGGACAATGATCCTCCAGGCCTTCCTGTCCTCTACCATTCATAGCAACTAAATAAATGTAAATAAGTACTCAGTATTTTTTTTAAAGGATCCAGTCAATGTACAAGAGGAAATCCTTACATTCTTAAGGTGGAATTAAGTTGTATGTTTATGGGTGTTTTCTTCTTCTCCACCCCCCTGCCCCATAACACAACAGTCCCCAACACCCAGTCCATAGACCGGTACCGGGCCGTGGCTCCTCCTCGTCCTCCTCCCTGGCTGCTGCCTCGGGGGCTGCCCTGCCACTCTGCTGCCAGCTCACCTTTGGTTCTATCCAGTGGCCACCATGGCTGGGTCTCCCCCTCGGCATGGCACTGCGCAGCTGCTGCTGGCAGTGCCCCCCACCAGGCGGTGGGAAGTCAGGAGCACCAGCGGGAAAGCAAGCAGAGCAGGGGCTCAGGTGGCGGCAGTGACACCCCTCAGCAAAAGACTACCCTCCCCAGGGTCTCAGTAAAATTGTCAAGCGTTGACCAGTCCCTGGTGATAAGAAGGTTGGGGACCACTGCATAACACATTTTTATTGCAAGCTTTAAATTAGACTTTCTCAGGAAAGGCCTCTCTTTAAACTTTTAGGTCACATTTGTTCAGATCTTTTCACACCGAAATCTGTCAGTTCTAAAGCTGGCAAAATCCTTGGCAGGCTTGTAAATCTTTCAAAAGATGTTATCCAATTACCCTTCATGGTCCACAGGATTCTACAGCGTGACTATTCTTTTCTGTGTTAGGAATTAAGTGTTCATGAAAGGTTAGGAATCAATGGAATTTCACTTTTCATGGACATATGAACAGACATATTATGGGGAGGGTCTTCTATAGAGATGGTTAATTTATCTGTATCATTGACCTCTTTCTGAGATGTCATAGGTTTCTGGCTTGTTTCTGGTTTATTTAATTTAATAATGCAGTCTGTTCTATAGAAATGAATAGTGCCTTCTTGTCATAAGAGACATTTTTATGCTGTTGCCTGAGATTATATCACAATCCAGGATGAGGAAAACCCACCGTTACAATTTCAACTCATGTACTCCTGTAACTTTCATTTATGGCACAGCTCTGCGGCATTGTATGAAGAGAAGGTATTGAATCCCTTTCATGTCAATTACAAGGATGTCTGGTCTACTTCAGCATGCAAAGATGACTGGTTTACTTCAGGGGCATTTAAAACATTCAGACAAAATAAAATTCATTAATATTTTACAAGTAAAAAAAGCTGTCATTTGTAATAAAATACCAATTAAAATGTAGGAAGATATTTTAAGCACATGTTTGATTTTTGCAGAATAATTTAAGTTTTTTCTTTTTTGTTTTGTTTTTAATGCTGGTGTTATCCAGCTTCAGCATACATATGAACTGGTGACCTGTAGATAACCTTTGACATATGATGACCTTTCCTCTTTAAAGATTCATTCAGCTCCCATCAAACTCTGAAGAGAAGGCATTTGCCCCATGATTGCTGTGAGAAAAGAATTACTTTAGCTTTGCTATTACAAAAAAAAAAAATCACACTGCCATAATCCATTCATACACGTGTAAATTGGACCCCACACATGAGAAAAGAAGGAATTAGGATTGATCTTGGAACAATGCTTCCAACATGACAGAATTGTCTCCCACAGAGATACTCTAAACAAAAAAAAACATCCCTGAGAGATAAATACTTGAAACTATCTTAAGTACACTTAAGTCCCAATGAACTTAATGGGATTTTCTTCTGAGGAGGCTTGGATTGTAAGTTTGTAAACAACTTTTTAAAAATGTTACTTATTAAAGTATTTACATCATTTTTCTTATAAGTGTGGAACTCAAGAGTGTTTTACAGTAGATAAGCACAGGTCGACAGAAAAATATGCCTTAATTAACTAGGACAAGCTTTCAAAACTTTATTTAGCCTTACAACTTTTAAAAAGTAAAAACAAATGTGGCAATCATAACTGTACAAGTGCAGTATACATGAGAGGTCTGCAATATGGTGCCATCATAGCCATCTATTTCATGCCTGCCATCTGCCAACATGTACATTCACAGCTAGCATGCTAGTTTTCTGTTTTGCTGCTAGGCATCCGCTTTGCCTCTCAGAGCTTCCAGCAGCCAAAGTGTTATTGTGATCTCATGGGAATGAAGAAAAAAACAAGATCCCAGGAGTGGTTTAAGGATTCACAGGGCCCATAGCACCAGAGCCAGGCCTCACTGCCAGTAAGTTGTCCTAACCAACTTACACTCAGAGGACATGGGAAGCAAGCTACCTTCTGGAAAGGAAGACAGCTGGAAGCAAAGAAATGGCCTGATGCTGGCCCTCTGGGACCCAGGGCAGCCAGGAAAAGCCTCTACCCTGGGGATGTTTACTCATAAGTCATGGCCCCTGACCTGGAAATATTTCCTCATGAGTAAGCCATGGCCATCAGACCATCAGCCATAAATGGACAGCCCTGGTAGTTTAGCCCTAATCAGGAGAGAGCTCTCAGTCAGGAAAGGATAATAAGGAATCAGCTCTTCATCTCCAACTTACAGACTTTTCAGAAGTTTGCTGGGTGGAAGAGGAGCCAGCATCAGAGCATGCCTCACTGCCAGTAAGTTGCTCTGGCCTCCTGGCCTCTTTCAACTCAGAGGAAATGTGCAGGGAAGGGTGGGGGAAGACACTTCCTGGTACAGCCTCTGCATGCCTTCTGGAGGGTGGGCTGTGGGAGGCATATAAATGGCCCCCTCCTGGCTATCTGGGATCCAGGGGATGCAGAAGAAGCTTCTGCCCTGGGAATGTTTACTCATGAGTAAGTCATGTGAGGTTTGCAATCTGAGGAGGGAGGAATGCTTTGGGTGTAACCATCATAGGCAATTTCAGCAGAGAAAATAATGCTAATGTGTGTGGGACTCAGAAGATGTAGACTTTTCCTTTCCATATGGATACCATCTTGATCTTGCTGCAGTTTTTCCAAGACCATCACATCAAATCAAATCTGAGACCAATAACATGGGAATGTAAGTGGGGCATAGAAGCACCATGAGGTCATGGGAATATATGGAGGGGAGAGACACTGTTTCCCAGTATCACCTTTTCAGTAGAAAAGTTGGTTTATATAAACAGCTTTTAACTGCCCAAAGGAGTCTCAGAGTGGCTTATAACATAGCCTTCCCTTCCTCTCCAGGCAACAGACACCCTGGGAGGTAGGTAAGACTGAGAGAGCTCTGAGAGAAACTGCTCTGCAAGAACAGTTTCCCATAGGACTGTGGAAGAGCAGGAAATCAAATCTGGCTCATCACATTAGAAGCCACTGCTCTTAATCACTACACCAAGCTATACAAATTGCCATTGCCTGAAAGAGAAGGAGGTAGAGCACAGGCAGAAGAAGCTGTTGAAGAAGGAGGATGTCTTTTTTGACTTGCTCATTGACAGTTATGGGATTCTTTTCCTTTAAATTTGGACCTTTTAGCCAATGGCTTCTCAGAGCGATCCAAGGAGGAAGGCACTAACATATTTCCTAAATGGAGAAGTGATTGTGTGGCTAATAAAATTAGCTGTTAGGGAAGGAAGGAATGCTTCTGTCTTCTGTGAGTGTGTGTAGAGGGAAGTGCTACACAGCCCTCATCCCCATCCTAAGCAGCTCTTTTCTCCAGGGGAACTGATTTCTGCAGTCTGGACAGGAGCTTTCATTCTGGGGGTTCTCTGGGTCCCACCTTGAACAGTGGCAGGGATGCCAGCCTCCAGCTGGGACCTGGAAATCCCACTTCTGGGGTTTCTCAAAGGCTGAAGAATATTTCAGGGGTTTCTTATTGGTAAAACAGTTGACATATCTGACACAGAGGCAATAACTGAGAAAGCCTCTGTAAGTTCTTTGCCAACCAATGTTATTATGTTTGATTGTAACATACAACTGTTTTTAATTTACTTTGATATTGAACTGAGCTGAAGAACATACAGGCTGAACGGTTTTCAGTTCTTTAAGCAAATTTTGCTATCAATCAAATATTTTTGTTTATGAATCATTGCATGTTAATTGCTATTAGCAATTACTGCCACACGCAGAGCCTGGCATCCCTGCACCCCCATGGGATCCAAAGCCAGATAGTCCCCCTTCCCATGTCACCCTTTTCTCCAGTAGGACTGATCTCTGTTGCCTGGAAATGACCTGCAATTCCAGCAAATATCCAGGTCCCAACTGAGGACTGGCATCTTGCCACCTCTCTGGGGCACAGTGCCACAGAGATCCCCCTCCCAAGCAAGCCCTTTCCTCCATGATCCTGGAGATGAGATGTCATTGCAGAGTTCCCCCTTGAAAGCACCCATTTCTTCGTGGGGAGCTGATCTCTATAATCTGCAGATGACCTCCAATTCGAGGAGATTTCCAGGCCATAACTGGAGGTTGGTGACCCCTGGGTCAGGAATGTTTCTTGAGGCTTGGAGGTGGGGCCCCAGAGTCCAGGGGTGGGCAAGAGCTTTTGCCATGTAGCCAGCCTCCAGGAAGGTCACAGTGCAGGTGTGCATCCTAACACCCGTTGTTTCCCTGCGTGCAACGGGCTTTGCCTCTAGTTTTGAAAATAAATAAGATAATATGTCATAGCTGTGTGCTATCAACAGTTCAAAAAGAGCCTACATACGGAAGAATGTAACATTATAAAATCTTATGCCATGTTATTCTTTTCCCAGGTCTTACCTGGATCTTTGATGAGTATGCTGCAAACTCAGTTACCAATTGCATGGGGCCATACTTGGATCATGTTCATGGTGCATACAAAGGGTAAATGCTTAAGCCTTCCCCTCCCATACTGGAACACACAATATGAGATGACCCTGGGGAGCTGCTATATGTCCCATTTGGTGCACTTCATCACTACACATGGACCCTCCACTGGACTTTCCTTTGGAGCCAGGAAAATGGGATGGGGAAAGTCATGAGGCTTCTCTCTCTGTCTATCACATTCCCATTCTGAATTGCACTCCACACATCTGGGAACTGGGTTCCCCAAATGGAACTTGCAAGATATATCTGTCTGTGTGGACCCACACATTGATTCTAAAAGTTTGAGGGAGGGTTGGCAACTTTTATGCACATGGGGACATCTCAGCAAAATTCAGAATAGGAAATATCAGACAATATAGATTTTTTCTGGTGACTGGAGAGGGTTACAACATACATAATCATGACAAATTCATCACTGGAGTAAAGGATATGGCAGCAATACCCACTGACACAAGCTTTCTAGCATCTAATTGAACATGGTTCTCATAATCATTTGTAACAATTTGTAACTTATCTTTATGTTAAATAAACCAGTACACAACTTTCTTCTTTTGTCTAGCTGATATCTGAAATGATGATTGATGATAGCAATTAACTTCTGTGGTCCACTATTTAATTTCAGGAGCTTTTTGATTTATGAAGCAGAGATAGCGAAGAAATATAGAAAAATTTAGAAAATGTCAAACCACCTTTTGTTTCTTCCTTCTTTTTTGCAGTAACATTATTCGGTTGAAATCCACATCCATCCATCTGCTTAGTTCTTGGGTCTCTAGATTGTTCGGCCTGATTATATTTCTCAGCTCATGTTTTGTTATAATTGGAGTGTGCCTCACAACAATCAGCTGGACTAGAAGTGTCTATATCTCTCTTTAATGAGCAAAAAAGAGACTACCAACTTTTAGCTTGTTGTCCTCGCAACAGGCTTACGAGCTGATGTTTTTGGCCATTTTTATTTTGGCAATGCACCATCTCTCCTCCTCAGATGACAGAGAAAAGAACAACAACTGTGCCATTAAATATCAGATTCCAAAGCCAAGGGAGGAATAGGGGACAAGTGAAATGCCCCATTAAACAAGAGCTGTTTTTTTAATCCCCACTTTTTCAGTACATAATAGCATTCCAAAGTGGTTTACAAACATCTCCCCTTTCCTTTCCCCACAACAGACAACTGGTGAAGTAGTTGGGGCTGAAAGAGCTTTAAGAGAGCTGTTCTGTGAGAACAGCCTTACGAGAACTGTGACTAGCCCAAGACAGCTGGCTGAATGTGAAGGAATGGGGAATAAAACCCAGTTCTCCAGATTAGAGTCTGCTGCTCTTAACCACTACATCACACCACTCTTAACCACTACTATGGTTCTCCCCCTTTTATACCATTTCCCCCTACTATGTATGCATAGTTCTGAGATAATGTTTTAAAATAAGTTGCAAGGGAGAGATCGACTAACACCCTCCCTCTCATCAATTTACACTCTATGTGGAGCTTCTGTGGAGTTCTCCAACAGGAGGGCTGGCAGTGAGAGCACTCTTGTCTGGCTATAGTCCAGATATAGCCCAGTACCCAAAGAACTGATAGGACATGCACTTATCTTCTTGCTGTCATTGCCGGAATCTCAGAATCACAGTGCTTTGAGGTTTAAAAGGGAGTAATCTTTACTGGAAAGTTTATTTACATCATCACTAAAAGTTGAAGTTGCATGCAGACAACTGACTCACCACTTGATTAGCCCTCCCTGGGGGTGGGCCACCAATAGGAAGAGAGCACTCTGTCAATAAGGACCAATCCATTCAAATTGCACTCTGCCAAAGAGTTCAAATTCTATTCAGACAACTCACTCTCTATCTGATTGGCCCTCCCTGGGTGTGTGTTACCAATAGGGAGAGAGTACTCTTCAAATGAGGGCCAATTATGGGGCTTATCTGTCCTTTTCTTTTTCTTCCAGCTGTTCGCCAAAGAGGTGCTGGCTTCTCTGAAAGGTCTTCCCGCTGGCAAGTTGGGCCATCCTCAGCCTCTTTCCACCCTCCATCTCCCCCAAGCAAGAGAGGGAAGCCAGCTCCTTCCTGTGTTGCCTCCCAGGTTTCAGCACAAAGGAAATACTGATTTGTATTTCAAAAACAGAATGCCAAGGAACAGAATGAATGCAATGAATATCTTAACTGAGTCCAGTGAGTCAAGGGTTTCTTCAGGCAGTCCAAGGGCAATAGCAGAAGGAGCAGTTCCACAACTCAGGCCTCCAAGCCATAAGTTAATGTAGGCTGCCAGCAGCCTCCCAGTCCTTATTCTGTGAGTTGCAGTCAGCAACTGTCTTGCTTACTAAGATGGTGTGGTACCTTTAGACCGGAGCTCTCTTCCAGCACACATCTGTCATTTCTTATTTGGCTCAGGTGAGCCAAATAGGCTGACAAGGCAGGGAGCTGCAGCTGGAGGATGGGCAAAGGAATGAGGAGCTCATGCAACAACTTTGGAATCTAAGCCCTGGTTCCATTCCCTCCTGTTAGTCAGAGCTCTCTGCCGGTTGAACATCTGGGTGGGCTAATCTCTCATCCAGCTAAGGCTCAGGTAAAGCTGGCAGCTCCTGGTAAGGCTTTTCCTCTGAATATTCTTCCCTAACAGGACCTGGCTCACAATACCTCCCCATGGCCATACAGCTGGGCATCAGAGTACTCTCTGCTTTTCCCCACCCTCCCTCCCTCCCTCCCTCCCTCTTTTCCCCATCCTCCCCTCTCCTGAGGGGGGCTGGGTGGATCCAGAAGCTTTCCCCACTCAGTCTGGCTCTTGGGAGATGTGGGAGCATAGGAAGGAGGCAGTCCCCCACAGCCTTACCTGTCTAGCCTGTCCTTTGGATGATGTGGGAGGGCAGAAGGAGTCGGCCCATCTACCTCCCCACACAGACAATCTTCCCTACCCAGCCTGGCCCAAGCTTTTGGAGATGTGGAATCAAACTAGTTCTTGAGAGTAGAGTCTGCTACTCTTTAACCACTTCAGCACACTGGATCTCAAGATCAAGTGGGGAGCAAGGGGAAGGAAGGCCAGAAACCAGGAAGATCACAATGCAGGTGTTTGTGCTAGAACCTATTATTTTCCTGGGTGCTTTGCCTCTAGTGATAAAATAAATACATTAGGAAAGGAGAGGAACGAGGCCTACATGTTTCTGCCATGACCTCAACCATAGGCCTGGTGGAAGAGTGCCATTATAGAGGCTCTGTGGAACTTTGACAGATCCATCAGGGCCCAAATCTCCACTGGCAACTCATTCCACCAGGTTGGTGGAGCTAGGGATCACCAGCAAGTATGTATTCACAGAGCATAATGCTCTTCAGGGAATATATTGGGAGAGGAGTTTCCTCCAATTCTAACTTTTTTAAAAATCTGAAAATTGGACACTATGAAGAAGTCCCATGTGCACTATGGAACATCTGCTGTAGACCTTGTTTCCTCTAGGACAAGGGTGGTCAAACTGTGGCTCTCCAGATGACCATGGACTACAATTCCCATGAGCCCCTGCCAGCAAATGCAGTTTGGCCACCCCTGCTTTAGAATTTCCACACAAGGTCCCATTGTGCAAGTGGGAGCACTAGCACTAGAGGGAGCGTGTCCATAGGGAAAGAATAGCTGGCCTGTACAGAACCTCTTCAGGGGAGCTGACCCTCTCTCTCCCCAAAAATTGAAATGCACCATCAGAATCCTAATACACAGTAGGAAACTAGATGATCAAGAGTCAATGCGCAACTGGGAGAAATACAGCGACAGATTCCTCATGCAAAGCTACCTTGACGAGACTTCTCGAAATTCAACAGAGTCATTAGTGGCAATGTGTTTCCAAGGCAGCATTCCTATGCATGCTTAGTAGAAAATAAATTGCATCAGCACAGCAATCATAGCTAGAATCGAGCAGCAGGAATTCGGCACTGCTCTTTTCAGGCTACCTTTCCCTTCTTTCTGGGATCAGAGAAAAACAGATGTAAATGAACTGCGACAGGAATGCTTGTAAAGAACTAGCAATGGGGTGAAGTCCTGATTGGGGGAGCATTCAGAAGACCCAATCACATTCTGGGCAAGCCCCAGATTCCTCCAAACCTTGGGTATAAAATGTGGGATTTGCTGCCAGAGGGTGAAATGATGGCCACAAGCATAGACAGCTTTAAAAGTGGATTTATGGAGGTTTGGTCTAATAGGATCTGCAAACCACAGTGACTAACGGGAACCTCTGCGTTCAGATGCAGTCACCTTCTGAATCCCAGTGCTAGGAAGCAACATCAGAGGAAGGTCATGGCCACTGTGCCCTGTTGTTGGCCCTCCAGGGGAACTGGTCAGCTACTGTGGGAGACAGGATACCAAACTAGATGAGCCACTGGTCTGATCCATCAGGGCTCTTCTTATGCTTATCTCTATGGGTATAGCTGAGCAACCTACTCTATTTGTGCCAGATACCCACACACACACACACACACACACACATACAACCATTGAGAAGACGGGATGCATGGCATGGAGAGAGACATGTGCATTTTCAGCAGCATGATAGATGTACATTCTAGGGTCTCCTGTTTCAATACACTGAGCACATCAAAAACTGCAATCCCCATGTGACCTGGGAGAAGGAACTGTTTTTTGGTACCCTTCTTTTTAATACCCAAAGCAGAAGAAGAGTTACTCTTTCTGAGTGAATCTATGTTCCCGCCGAATGCTACCCTTATGCCCCCCTTGCCTAGCTAAGGTATATATGCTTTTCAGGCCCCTTCCCTAGAGTCTCTGTTAAGATTCCTGGCTAGGAGCTTATGCAATGTGCTGATCCTTGTCCTGATTATACAAATAAAGACTTTTACTTAAAGCTTCATCCCGAAACCCAAGAGTGATGTCTGTGGTGCGAATCTGCTGGATCTCAGGGGCTTGGTTCCTGAAGGCCATGAGGTTATTGCTCTGTGAGGGCAGCACTATCAGGGCTGTCAGAAGCCCAAGGTCACTCAGCTGGTTGTATGTGGAGGAGCAGAGAATCAAACTCTGTTCACCAGCTTAGAAGCTGCCACTCTTAACCACTATCCCAAGCTGGTGAAGGGGTCTCAAAGTGGCTTTCATTCCCCCACCTGTCCTCTCCCCACAACATATACCCTGTGAGGTAGGTGAGGCTGAGAGAGCTCTGGGAGAATTGAGACTGTTGCAAGGTCACCCAGCTGGCTGTATGTGGAGGAGTGGGAAATCAAACCCGGTTCTCCAGATTAGAGGCCTATGTTCTTATCACTACACCAAGCTGCCTCTCAAGAAGGGATGCTTCTTAGCATTCTCAGAAGCATCCAGGTCTAAGTAAACAAGGTCTTGAGCTGGTCCTTCCTAGCTTCCAATGGAATAAGGTTTACTTGGGAAGAGGAGGACTGACAAGCAAAGTCTCCTGATCTCTCTCTCTCTCTCTCTCTCTCTCTCTCTCCCCCTCCCTCCCTCCCTCCTTTCTCAAGAAAAAAGCCCAGCAAGTCTGAGAGCTCCTGCCTAAAGACTCTCTAAGCAAGTTCAGACAAACTGAACTAATTACAATGCAAACTGAGACCAGCTTGTTGATTGCCGTGAAGAACCTGGCAACATAAAATTGTGGCATGTAAAAGTGAAGATGTTCCCCTCCTAAGCTACTCCACCTCCTTTTAAAAGCATTTTGATTGTTACAATATGAGCAGATTCTCTTGAATCAGCATATTTCCCTCCCCCCTTTCTGATTTGGACATTTTAAGTGATTCTTTCCATGTACACTGAGTACCCTCACATTCTTCGGGAGAAGGCGGCTGATAAGAGGTTTTAAGAAGAGCTGCTTTTCTCAACAGTGTCATCAGTCAGGCAACCTTATAAAACCCAAACTGACAAGTCACCGACTACCTGATTGACCCTCATCCAGGAATGGCCCATCCAGGTAGTTTAGACCCATTCAGGAGGCAGCCCTCAGCCTGGAAGGGATTAACAAGGAGTCAGCTCTCCACCTCCAACTTCCTGTAGGTTTCAGAAGTTTGCTGGGTAGAAAAGGAGCCAGCCTCAGAGCATGCCCTGCTGCCAGTAAGTTGCTTTAGCCTCTTTCAACTCAGAGAACATGGGGGGAGCTGGGGCAGCCTCTGTGTGCCTACTGCAGTTGGGGAGCTGCAGGAGCCCATGAAATGGCTCCCCTGTTGGCCCTCTGGGACACAGGGTGCACAGGAAAAGCTTCTGCCTTGGGAATGTTTACTCATGAGTAAGTCATGTGAGGTTTGCAATTTCCTATAAATTAAATACTTTTTATTAAAGGAAGAAAATGTGACAGGTTTATGAATTATTCAATGTTTATTGTTATTAGCAATTACTCCCACCCAGCCTTCCTTTTTGTTCCCCACCTGGAGCCTGGCATCCCTGCACCTCCATGGGATCAAAAGCCAGGGCTTTTCTCCAGGGGGACTGAACTCTGTTGCCTGGAAATGACCTGCAATTCCAGCAAATTCCCAGGTCCCAACCTCTCCCATCCTGCAACCTCTCTGTCACAGAATTCCTCCCTCCCAAACAAGCCATTCCATCTCCAGGACTCTGGGGGTGAGCTGTCATTGGAGAGTCCCCCCTCCAAAACAGCCATTTTCCCCTGAAAGTCTCAGAGTGGCCTTCTTATCCTCCCCCCACAACAAACACCCTCTGAGGTAGAAAGAGCTCCGAGATAACTGCTCCTTGAGAACAGCTATAGGAGAACTGTGACTGGCCCAAGCTTACCCAGCTGGATGCATGTGGAGGAGCGGGAAATCAAACCTGGTTCTCCAAATCAAAGGCCACCAATCTTAACCACCCCACGCTCTCTGTGACCCTCAAGTCTCCTAGATCCTCATTTGACCCCACTCTGACTCTTATTAAAGGTCAGGGTTTGGGTCTTCTATCGATAATATGAGAAAAGTATAGAAGCGCCAGAAACAAAGGGGGAACTCATTTAAACAAACCGTGGATTACACAGTTATGCCGCCTGTGCTATTTTAAACGCAAACATCATAAGTGTTCCCTCATTTGTTTTTACAGCGTCTGGGTTATTGCATTGAAATAATTTGTATCATATCTTAATGTTCATTTGCTTCACGGCCCATTGCCTTGTCAAGGTAAGCACTTATCAGCAGTGTTTCACGCTGTTCTCCTTATTGCTTAAAAATACAGGTTTCTTAGGAGGTGGTTTAAAACAAAAACAAGACACCTTGGGCCCTCAGGCAAAGATACACCCATGTGGTTGGCAGAGATTAAATATGTGAGAGAGCAAAGCAACAGGCTGCTTAAAAGAATAAAACGGTTATACTGTGAAGAGAAGTAAACTCGATATAGAAATAGGATGTAGAGCAGGGTAGGCAAACTGTGGCCCTCCAGATGTCCATGGACTACAATTCCCATGAACCCCTGCCAGTACATTTGCTGGCAGGGGCTCATGGGAATTTTCATCCATGGACATCTAGAAGGCCACAGTTTGCTCACCCCTGGTGTAGAGAGAGTTCTGTCCAACTGTTTGGTTGTCTTCATTCGATCTGTTGTGGAGGCAAGCAGGCAGGAAGCATGCAGGAAGTCTCCAATCAGGACAATGGAGGAGAGTATTTGAAAAATTCCATCTAACTAGGTCAAATATACATCTCTTCCGATGCCCCCTGTAGGACCATCTTCATACTGGGCACTGCAGATCTTGCATGTTCCATTAACCTGAAGGACATATAGCAGGCATCTGTGTAGCTACAACATCTTCCTGATATAGTGGGAAAGATGACTGGAAAGGCTAGAATGATATCCAGGGACAACTTGCTATAAGTCCAAAGAAATGACAACAGAACTCTACTGATAGTCACACACAGCTGATAAAGCAAGCCAGGTCAATGTGATGTTAATGACCTACAATTCATGTTGGACATTGACACCTCCCAGTTTGGTGTAGTGGTTAGGACTGCAGACTTCTAATCTGGCATGCCAGGTTTGATTCTGCACTCCCCCACATGCAACCAGCTGAGTGACCTTGGGCTCACCATGGCACTGATCAAGCTGTTCTGACCAAGCAGTGATATCCGGGCTCTCTCAGCTTCACCCACCTCACAGGGTGTCTGTTCTGGGGAGAGGAAAGGGAAGGTGACTGTAAGCCACTTTGAGTCTCCTTCGGGTAGAGAAAGGCAGCATATATGAACCAATTCTTCTTCTTCTAAAAGTAGCAATTTTCTTACAAAGGAATTTCAAAGGGAGTTTAGAAAGAGACACTGCTGAATTGCAAAGGATAATGAAGCCCAAAGCCATGCATCCTCCTGGACTGAATTGCAATCTAGGTTTCCTGTCTCATTATCAATGCTGATTTTTTCACACTGACACTGCAGATCACGTCTAACCCAATCACACCTTCTATTGTCATTCACCTGCTATTGTCATCTGGGACCTGACATTAGTCTACATTCCAAGCTATAAGCACAGATGGACTCATGTTCTAGCAGTATCTGCACTCTCGCTCTTTTCTACTGCTACAGATACACTAACACAACTATCCATCTTGTTCTGTCTACATGAGCCGAGTTGGAAGATGTCTCCCCCAGAAACTGTAGAGGAACAGAATTGTAAAGGTGCGTGGATATGCTAGGGGGGGGGGAGCCTTAACACTGTACACCGAAAAAACTGTATTCCATAAAATCAGATATAAAAAGAATATACAGAAGTATTTAATGCTCTGAAACGTCCTATTATAAATGATAGCAATGCAAACACCACCACCTTGAGGCATGGTTGGGAATTAGCAGGCACAAGTTTCCTAAAACCCACCTCTTCCAGATTTCCCTATCATTCAACATAAAATTTATTTTATTGTACTTCTTTTCTGTGCATTAATGAACAATACAAACCACAGATGGAATATTCTGTATATCCATTCTTATACATCCAATTCAGTTTTTAAAAGGCAAAGAATGGGGGGGGGGGACATACCCATAGAAGAAGAAGAGTTGGTTCTTATATGCCGCTTTTCTCTACCAGGAGGATCAAAGCGGCTTACAGTCGCCTTTCCTTTCCTCTCCCCACAACAGACACCCTGTGAGGTGGGTGAGGCTGAAAGAGCCCTGATATTACTGCTCAATCAGAGCAGTTTTATCAGTGCCGTGATGAGCCCAAGGTCACCCAGCTGGCTGCATGTGGGGAGTGCAGAATTGAACCTGGCATGCCAGATTAGAAGTCCGCACTCCTAACCACTACACCAAATTGGATCTCCTGTGATTGGTGACATTAGCTGCTCCTAATAATATATTCACATTCCAGTTTATTTATGCCTATTGCTGTCTAATTTATTTTCCTAACAGTCTACTGTTCTGATATATATTAAGATGTTTTCTTTTACCTGCTCCAAAAGGTAGCTTATGATTAAAACAATATTTCCTTTCAATAAATTTGGCTAGAACAATGGTCCTGAAAGTCACAGCTATACAGATGGCTTACACTGCAAAAAAATAAAAATAAAAATGCTACATTTTGGAGGCACACAGGACTTTAAAGACATCACTCCCTTTCATCTAGATAAGGGGGGGGGAGTCACCCCTCTGGTCTGAAGCAGCAGAACAAAGTCAGAGTCCAGTAGTACTTTTATGACCCACTAATTTTTATTTCAAGAGCCTCTTGTGGCGCAGAGTGGTAAGGCAGCAGACATGCAGTCTGAACCTCTGCCCATGAGGCTGGGAGTTCGATCCCAGCAGCCGGCTCAAGGTTGACTCAGCCTTCCAAGTTCGGTAAAATGAGTACCCAGCTTGCTGGGGGGTAAATGGTAATGACTGGGGAAAGCACTGGCAAACCACCCCGTACTGAGTCTGCCATGAAAATGCTAGAGGGCATCACCTCAAGGGTCAGATATGACCCGGTGCTTGCACAGGGGATACCTTTACCTTTAATTTTTATTTCGGGTATTTAAAAACAACTTACACTGTGAATAAAACTTTGTTGGTTTTACAGGTGCCACTGGACTCAGACTTTGTGGTCCATACCATTTAGTAAGGCTTGGCTTTCATACAGCTTGAAATATTTTCAAAGTGGATTCCTGTATATTATCAACATAAAATCAATGACAACCAAATTTGAACCCCTCTAAAAATTAAAATTAACCAGCATTAATTAATGCTGTTGAGTTTGTTTTTTTTGCCAAAGCTCTGAGTTTGTCTATTTTGGGGAGATTTACCATGGCACATGACAGTAATACATTTTTATTCGGATGATCCTGAATGGTGCAAGCCTTTGGGCTCACCAGAGTTCTTCATCAGTCTGGATGTTAAAAAAACATTTTAAAAGACCCAAGGGTGGAAAGCCGATTATTCAGTCCATGATGTCACCACATGCTCTGACATGTCTCCTCTGCAAGACGCAAGCAGCAAGCAAGTTGCTTAACCTTATTGTTGGCGCTCTCTGGGAAGTTCTTCAGGGATTGTTACCCTAACAGTCCTGGATTTGTATTGCCATTTCTAGGAAATCACCCAAACTAGCCATTTCTGTGTATAATTTCAGTTTGTCAATGTTGTTATTCATCAGTACAAACCACCACTTGGGAACCATGATGGTAGACGGGCAACATTTTGAGAATTCTGGATGTATTGTGATTAAGGTAAAGGTACTGTGCAAGCACTAGTATTTGGATGGGAGACCTCCAAGGATTTGGGTGGCAGTTCTTCCTCGGAACACTAGGGGTCATGAGACAGGTAAGCTGCTTCCAAAAGTCCCTTGGCAGGCTACCCGACAATCCTCTGAGCTCCTGGCTATACTACAGGCTATATACTACACACTTCATACACAAAAATAAAGAATGGCCCTCTGAAATTAAGCACACATTCATAGAGTCAGTTTGGTGTAGTGGTTAAGGAGTGCGGACTTCTAATCTGGCATGCCAGGTTCGATTCTGCACTCCCCCATATGCAACCAGCTGGGTGACCTTGGGCTCGCCATGGCACTGATAAAGCTGTTCTGATTGAGCAGTGATATAAGGGCTCTCTCAGCCTCACCCACCCCACAGGGTGTCTGTTGTGGGGAGAGGAATGGGAAAGTGACTGTAAGCTGCTTTGAGCCTCCTTCAGGTAGGGAAAAGAGGCATATAAAAACCAATTCTTCTTCTTCTTCTTCTTCTTCTTCTTCTTCTTCTTCTTCTTCTTCTTCTTCTTCTTGAGAGGGTTTCAATTAGAATTCCATGCTACTACAAAGAGAGAGAGAGAGTACACTGGGTTTGTTTTTGTTTTTTGGCATTTTCTTATCTCCAAAGAGGGTTGGTTCTCTTACCAGTGCCCATGCTGCTATTCTTGGAAACAATTATATGAGATCATGCAATGCTTTAACCTTAATCAACCCTGAGTTTTGGATCATCGTGCTTTTGTGAATTTCAATTATAGAGTAAGCGCCAGAGATCTGATTTGTCAGGTCCCTTTTTTTGCTTACTCTCGCTGCTAGCTAGGTAATTAGCAAGGAAAACATCTGAATTGACTCTATCCATCACTTGTATCTGAGAGCAGTTTTTTTACCCTCCTCTTTAGCGGTTCTTCATTTGTGGTTGAAAGGCCTGGATTATGCAGAACACGTCGATATGTACCTGAGTCACTGAAAATAAATCAAGATAATTTCATCGATATTGCCTGTAAATTCTAATAACAGCTGTTTGGAGATTCGCATACATTAAAAAGGAATTATGGAACAAGTTAAGAAAGATGTAAAAGAAACTGAAAAGAGAATGTGCACATTCAAGTAGATGTCTGTTAATGACAAGAATTAACATTTTATTTAACAAATTAACGTTTATTTAATAAACAAATTAACATTTGTTTATTTTAATATTCAGGAGTACCTAGACCCTGAGTCACTTGATAAATAATCACATGCTTATTTAGGAAACCTGGACCAGAATTTTTATCCTCATGCAATTCACATTATTGTATATTGTTCAGAAGAACAATGTATTAATGATTCACGATAAGATAAAAAATATTTTTTCTCTTTCCAGGGAAGCTGGGAGAATAGCTTTGATGGCTTAATTAATGCTGCCATCTACTGGTTAAAATAGGGATTTTGGGAATATATCAAGTTCAAATATTTCTGCAAAGGGAAAAAATGACTAATAATAATTTTGGCAGACATCAACTAAATTAACTTTGTATAAGATGGCATTATATATATATTTTAAAACTAAAAGCCTAATTTAAAAAAACCTGATTAAATAATTATATCTTAAACATAAAACTGGGAAAATGTATATTCAAAAAAAGTTTGGCTTTTGGTATGCTTCTTTTCTTGCTTTATTAAGAACCTGGAATATCACAATTCATAATAGATCAGGAAATCAATCTTTGTAATTTCCTTTGACTTCAATGTTATCTTGGAATAACTTCGCTACCCCCATGCATCCAGGATAAAATTCTCAGGACTTGTGTTCATTGCCAAGAGATATTCCCTTTCAATTTACAGGCAGACAATCTGCAGTTTTAGAAGCAAATAAAATTGCTCTGCCTGTAGGTAATTCCCAACCGTGAGCTGGCAAGCCCAGCCACAGTATCCTCCTAATGTGCTGAGCCTATCTACAAGCAGGTATAAGCAAATTTTTGTAATTGCCTTTCAGATAGGGTTTCCAGCTCTGTTAGGAAATACCTGAAGACTCTGAGAGTGGAGCCAGGAATGGGCGGGGTTTGGGGTAGGGGAGCAGGGCATTTTGAGACAGCAGAGGAGGGGGAATAAATCCAAGAGGAAAATCTCTGCCGAGAGAAGTTAGAGCTTCCCTTTTAAGGGAAACCTTGCAGCCTGGGAATGAGGAGTCCTTTGAACTGACACCCTGGGCAATCAGGGCTTTTCTACAACATTGCAGGCTCAAGGCAGCAAGTCAGTTTGGAACAAGCAGAGAGCTGCACCTTTACTCATACTGATTTTTCAAATATCTAGGGTTATATCCATTCCAGGATATTGCGGGGAAAAGGTAGGGTCACTCCAGATCAATCATACTTGTTGAAGATGAAAAATTTAAATCGGCCACAATCAAAATGGAAATTGCATTCAGTGTAGATGGCAGGGACTGAATTGGCCTGGGATTGGGATAAAAGCTCCGTGCAGATTCAGCCCAGGATGGTATTGTTCAGCAGGCAAGCTGGCTGACTCTTTATGTTGGAGAGATTCATGCCAAACATGTATCTCCAGAGCTGCTTTCTCCCCTTTCTGCTTTCCCTACTGGTAGGGACTTGACAGCGAGCCCCCAGGATGGCTCTGATTGGAAGAAGAAGAACTGGTTAGTTATACCCTGCTTTTCACTACCTGAAGGAGTCAAAAGTGACTTCCAAACACCTTTCCCTACCATTCCCCACAAAATATGCCCTCTGAGGCAGGTGGGGCTGAAAGAACTCTATGAGAACTGCTCTGCAGAGAACTGTTCCAAGAGACAAAAACATTGATGGCAAAGAACTTACAGTGGGTTGCTCAATTACTGCCCCTATGTCAGCTTTTCTCAACTTTTTAGCCATTGACAAATCCCTGAAACATTCTTCAGCCTTCAATAAACCCTAGAAGTGGGATCTCCATATCTCAGCTGGAGGCTGACATCCCTGCCACTGTTCCAGGATCACCCAGAATGAAAGCAGAGATCAGTTCCTCTGGAGGAAAGGACTGCTTGGGATGGGGACGGGAGCTGAGTTGCACTCCCCTCTACACACAACCACACATGAGGAGAGAGACAGAGAGAGAGGGAAAGAAAAGGAAGGGAAGGTGATGAGACTCCCTCCTATTGGGGCTAAACTAACAGGGTTGGCCATTCCTGGATGAGGGCCATCACTCACATCAGTAAACATTCCCAGGGCAGAGGCATTTTCTCAGCACCCTGGATCCCAGAGGGTCAGCAGGAGGCTGTTTCTAGGCCTTCTGCAGCCCCCCTACTTCCAGAAGGTACACAGAGGTTGCCCCACTTCTACCCCCCCCCCCCATGCCCTATGAATTGAAAGAGGACAGGGCAACTTACGGGTAGCAGGGCATGCTCTGAGCCCGGCTCCTTTCCCACACAGCAAACTTCTGAAACCAACAGGAAGTTGGAGGTGGAAATCTCACTCCTTGTTAAGCCCTTCCTGGCTGAGGGCTGCCTCTTGATTGGGTCTAAACTACCTGGATGGGCCATTCCTTGATGAGGGTCCGTCAAGTAGTGGGTGACTTGTCAGTTTGGGTTTTATAAGGTTTACCAATGATGATTCATAGCAGGCATTGGGTATGCTATGGTTAGAGGTCTTTATAGTCCCCCAAGAGCAAGGAGGACCATATATTTTGTCTCTGAGCTAAATTAAATGACAATTTGATGTGGCCTCTAATGTGGAGAGCTGAGTTTCATTCCCCACTGGAATCTCCTGCCCATTTCCATCTTCTTCACACACTTACACACAAACACTCACACCTATGAGAGCATACACAGCTGTTCTTCAGGAACAACTATATATTTGGCCTAGTTGTGTTCACGGTGTGAATACTGTTATAGTGATCTAATGTAGGCTCTTATACCGGGCATGCATGTTAAATGCACGTATCTGTTAACAGATTAATTAAGAACGGTGCCTTTAATCTGGAGAGTTGGGTCTGAGTCCTCACTCCTCCACAGGCAGCCAACTTGGTGATCTTGGGCTAGTCACAGTCCTGCTAGAGCTGGTCTCACAGAGCAGTTTCTCTCAGAGGTCTCTCAGCCTCCCCTACCTTAAAGGGTCTGTTGTGGGAAGAGGGAAGGGAAGCAACTGCAAGCCGTTTTGAGACTCCTATTGAAAAGCAGGGTATAAAAACCAACTCTCATTCATCGTCGTCTTCTGCTGCTATAGTGTAAAAGGCCTTGTGAACCATTCCTCAGATCTTACGCCATGTAGCTGTTGCACATTAATAAGTAGCACTGTCTCGAGTGTGTGCTTAGCCTGAGTCTCCTGCCAAGGCTGGTTGTGTCTCAGAGGGGGAAAAGGGAGAGAGACAGAGCTACCTGCCTGAGCTATCCTCACATCAGAGTTTATCATCCCCTGTTGCCTCAGCTGAGTGGCTCATAGAACTGGACTGTAAATCAATAATTTCTAATACAGTTGTAGCTCATTTACTTTCCACAATCAATTGGGTAGTTTAAGGAAGCATTTGTGGACTCGGATATGCATGTTTTCAGATTATATATCTTTATTTTTTCGAGGCAATGTTCCGATTCTGTCTTTTTATGGCTAGTTCGTGGGTCTCAGACTGGAACTAGACATTACAGCACATGCGTGGTTGCCGCTGAAAGAGGCAGCCATGCGTCTTCCCCTCCTTCATCTCCAGGGCATAGGATGACTGTTGATGCTGGCGGTACTCCAGAAAGCTTCCTGCTGCATTGTGATACAGGAACAAACCAAAAATATGGGACCTGTAGTCTCTTATGAGAGTCATTCCAGATAGGTGGCCACGTCAGCCTGTAACAGAAAAATAAAACACGAGTCTCTGGCTCATTTCCTTCTCATCCTCCAAGGTAATAAATGGCATCTTGTGTCCAGGGCATTCTATTGCTAATCTGGACGTCATTGCTCTTCTACAATGTCACTTCATTGGGAAAAGCAAAATTGCTTATACAGAATTTTCAAACAAGTTGAAGGCTGTTAACTCCCCAGACCTGGCACCTGGGATATAGGATATGTGCTATGTTATCAACACAGAGCAAATTTCTTCTGCCTACAGGTGGCACAAGCCAAAAAGCCAGTGCAACCTGACAGGGCACCCCGCAGATTTTGTCTAGCATCTCTAGAAATTGGGATGGGGAGAGAAGGAGACACTGGAACACTGATACATCCTTATCCATGGTCCCTCTTAATATTTGGGGGTGGAGCCCAGGGGGTGGAGCATGTCTAGCTCCCAGACAGTACCTGTTCTCGAACCCGGCCCCTACACCAGCTGCCCTCCCTAGCCGCCCGCTCGCCACTCTCCGGCAGCCTGGCCCCAGATGAGCCTGGCTGCCAGAGCCAACGTGCCTCCACCACCCCGTCATTCCACCCAGCAACTCCACACCAGACAATGCTGAGAGGGTGTGACCACAAAAGTGGACAACAGCAGGTTCCAGTGGTGTGGGGCCCCGAGAGGAGGCTACGCCACTGGCCAAAAATGGGAAGCGGCGGTGGTAGAGGCCCCTAAGAAGAGCATGGATTTTTGTAGTAGCATGGAGAGCCAGCTTGGTGTAGTGGTTAGGAGTGTAGTCTTCTAATCTGGCAAGCCGGGTTCGATTCTGCACTCCTCCACATGCAACCAGATGGGTGACCTTGGACTTACCACAGCACCGATAAAGCTGTTCTGACCGAGTAGTGATATCAGGGCTCTCTCAGCCTCACCCACCTCACAGGGTGTCTGTTGTGGGGAGAGGAAAGGGAAGGCAACTGTAAGCCATTTTGAGACTCCTTCAGGTAGAGAAAAAGCAGCATATAAGAACCAACTCTTCTTCTTCTTCTGGTCAAGGAAGCATGTGTTAACCTATTGTCTCCCTGAGTGATGTGACTCCCCCAGCTGGATGTTTCATTTTCTTTATTGTCCTTAGATAACTACTTGCCATTCAGCAGACCTGATATACTCCCAACACCTGTTGCCAGTGATGTGTACACTCAGTTATAATTGTTTTTCCCTGTTCACCTACTCTTCTTCCCTCATTGCCCCGTTATTCCTACCATTTCGAAAGTACTATCAAAGTTAAAGTACAATTAAAAGAACCTAATTTGGGGACAAAAAAAAAGATGGCAAATCATTAGGTTATTCTTAATACACATTTATGGATACTAGTTTAGTATATATTTAGTGCATGTTCTCTAACTCTGTGCCTATAAGCATCACCATTATCTGAGGAACAGACTTTAAGGAGGGTGTTTAGTAAGCTGTGAGTGAGCCTAAATTCTCTTTATTGCCAGTGGGAGCTACCACTGTGCTCTCTAGCGTTCCCCTCCTAATTTCAGCAAAAAAAGTACATTATTGGAAGCACTTATCTCAGTGGTGGCTAACCGAAAACACAACAATTCCGACAGAGTAGCACTAATTGTTTTGCAATGAAGCTCGGTGTTCTGTTCTCCAGATGCCTCCAGGTTTCGTTCTTGTTTTCCCGGCGACGTTCGTGCAATGAATCGTTTTAATTAGCACAGAAAATGTAAATGGATAAAGACATTAGATTCTGGAAGATGAATAAGAAACGGTATAATGGGGCTTCAAAATAGCTGGAGGAGCTGGGAATCCCATTAGGGTTTTCCGTTAAGTGGACAAAGATAACAACCCTATGCAAACACCCATTTTTCTCCCATGGTAGAGATCATAGCGCAGCCTGTCTATGTGCTCTTGGGGCTGTGTGCGTAGGGTCCTGTACAAATGCCAGCTTGATATCATGGGAATTGGGGCCAAGGGCTGGGGGGGGGCAACTGGAGTTACCCACAGGATACTGGGGTGGGTGGGAACACGAGGGGGGCAGATCATAACACTTCTGTAACAACCATTTTTGGGTTGAACCCAGGAGTTATATCATTGTGACACTCTAGTTTTTATCATAGAGATTCTGATGAATCCTAGAGCGTCCCATTGATGTAATGATGCCTCTTCCAGGTTTGCCCTAGCATAGTTGCACCACTGACTCTCTCACCATTTCCCCTTCCTGGCACCTTACCAAGCAGCTGTGAAGGTCAGGAGCTGCTGGAAGGAAGACCAGAAGGAGGTACAGCCTTCTGCCCATGGACTGGTACCCAAAGTAAACATTTGCACAGGGCCAGTGACCCACTGCTTCAGCATTCATGGGAAAGAACCTTTGCTACGGAGCCATCAGTTCTGGCACACACAGAGGAAACATTCTAGATATCAGACCTACAAAAATCATGATCCACCCAACGGAATGCGGCTCACCAGTCTGCAAGACACTTGATATCTCCTCTCCTTCCCTATTTTGACATCCAAAAGGATTTTCCCCCTTTTCCCTTCCGATGTGTCATCACTGTAGCATTTCAGAAGACTTTTTAAAAAACGAGTTCATGTACTGATTTTATTTTCTGAGCTGCCTCTCCAGCAGGTCTTTGGAGAAGCAGCATATATGGTTCCTAAATGAATTAGGAAGACACATGAGGATCCTCACTACGACTGGATTGGGAAATTCCTAGAGATGTAGGGGATGGTGGCTGGGGTGGGAGGGTCTGGGGAATAGAGGAATCTCAGCAGTGTGTACTCCAAAATTCACCTTCCAAAGCAACCATTTTCTCCAAGAGAACTCTCCAGGGAGAACCTGGAGTTTTGCAACTCTAAGATTTCTCACATTACATCCAGCCTGATCTTGAGAGATCATTTGAGCAAATGCAATTATTTATCTATAAATCTGTATGTTACAGGCCTCGGTCCCTTTGCTTTAGCTAACAATAAGCCTGCATTGATATACTAGAAATGAATGGTCGGCGTCCGACTGAGAAAGACATGCATTTATAAAATTATGCATGGTATAGGAGAAGTAGGGGAGATAAATATAATTATTTCCTCCCATTCTATAACATTAACACTCAGTGATTCCAGGCAGGTAAAAGAAAACACTGCTTCACACGAACCCTAATTAACATGTGGGATTTGATTCCCCAAAAGATGGGCGCACCCATTGGCTCACATGGCTTTAAAAGGGACTTACAGATTGCTAAAGACAGTCTCCATGTTCAGAAACAACTCATTGTTTAATACTTATGATTTATTTATGTTTTGCATTTATTTCCTGGGCTATCTCTAGTGACTTGGGGTGGGTTACAACAAAACAGAATGCATAGATGAAATTAGAGGCAACAAAAAAGTAATTAAAATAATTAACTCAAACCATTAAACTACTACCCTGCTAAAATCAATGCTGGCTAATAGTTGTCTGATTTTTCTCTCTCCTGCAAGGAGTAGCAAAGGGGGTGTTACCTGAAATGGATCAATTGAGGGGAATTACAGGGAATTTTAATATTTATTGAATATATTAGCACAGTGGTTCTCAACCTTACTAATGCCGCGACCCTTTAATATAGTTCCTCATGTTGTGGTGACCCCCAACCATAAAATTATGCAAGTTTTCTTTCACAGAAATTAAACCAAAACTGACCAATGGCGTGAAGATCCATTGTTCATGATTGTATATAAATTAGTTTTTTTCTGGGGTTTCTCAGTTCAGTTCTGCTATACGCGGCTTGGGACCTACTTATATGTGGGACCACTTACCTGCTTATGCCCCCTGTAGGGCACTTTGCTCTGCAGGGTACCCGGGAAGTGCACCTGGCCTCAACCAGGGCCAGGGCTTTTTCCGTCCTGGTCCCCACCTGGGGGAATATGTTCCTCAGGGCATGCAAACCAGAGCTCTTCTACTAGGCTGGGTTGAGGCTGGGTGCAGGGCCCAGGGTTATGAGATCAGGTCACCTCCTTCCCCCTGGATCTCCGGACTGAGTGCTAGACCTGTCCGGAATTATTGTACAATCTCCCCATTGGTGACATCATGGTGAATTGATGCCAGGGCACTAAGCTGCTGGGGGGACTGAATTGATTATTTCCGTCATCTGGATACTTCTGAAACTTTTGTAATCTGTGGTATTGTTGGGTTTTATTGTTTGTTTATGATATTTTATCGATGTTTTATGCTTTTCACTAACTGTAAACAATGACGAGCCAACTATGTTAGGAGTGGTGGTATGTAAAAATGATAGATAGATAGATAGATAGATAGATAGATAGATAGATAGATAGATAGATAGATAGATAGATAGATAGATAGATAGATAGATAGATAGATAGATAGATAGATAGATAGATAAAATGGTGTGGACGAATGTTTGTGTATGCTGATAGACCCAGGGTATTCAAAAGGGTGAACTCTGGTGCTGGAGAAGACTCTTGCGAGTCCCTTGGACTGCAAGGCGAACAAACCGGTCAGTCCTAGAGGAGATCAGCCCTGACTGCTCTTTAGAAGGCCAGATCCTGAAGATGAAACTCAAATACTTTGGCCACCTCATGAGAAGGAAGGACTACCTGGAGAAGAGCCTAACGCTGGGAGCGATCGAGGGCAAAAGAAGAAGGGGATGACAGAGAATGAGGTGGATGGATGGAGTCACTGAAGCAGTAGGTGCAAACTTAAAAGGACTCCAGGGAATGGTAGAGGACAGGAAGGCCTGGAGGATCATTGTCCATGGGGTCGCGATGGGTCGGACACGACTTCGCACATAACAACAACAACAACAAATTCAAAAGGGGGATAAGAGAGATCGACAGCAGGATGGAGTGGTTGACTAATTGCTTATCTTGATGGTCCCTTAATGCAGATGTCTTGGGAGGGGGAATATGTGATATCCTTGCAACCACCCTAGTCTTCCGGATGAAACTACTCGTTCCAGAATGTCCTCCATTTTCTCAGCACAGAGATGCCAGATTGCACTGTCATTTTTATTTCTATAGGTTTATAAGAGATGCATCTGGGATCCAATCTAGGCAGTCCTTCTAAGCATTAAAAGGGAGGGTGTTATACTGGTATCAGGCAGTAATCAGACCCTTCAGCTGACAAAATTGGGCGCATTTCATTTGGTGGATTTCCAGCAGGGAGGCTAACACTTCCAGATGTTTTATTGTATGCCATTTGTGGTGTAGCCAGGAGATCCGAGGACTGCCAAGGGACATTGGGAGCTAGTTTACCATTTCCTGCCTTTGTGTCATGGCTCCTAGTGTTCCTCGGAAGAACTACCACCCAAATCCTTGAAGGTCTCCCATCCAAATACAAGCCAGGATTGACCCTTCTGAGTTCTGATGGGAATCAAGCTTGCCTGGGCTATACAAGTCTGAGCTCTGAAATAGGCAACGGGTGAAAAGGGGATCTTGTTCACATCTCCTGCCTGCTGAATCATTTTCCCAGGACATACCGTGACATTTTATTTCCTATCTTCTGCTGCCACACTCATAGCTGAGCATATTATGGCCTTGGTCTTCTCAATTATTGTTGCAATATTAAGATTTGGAACTTGCACATTCAATATGAAGTTAACAGAGGTAAAGCTTGTTCTTGTCTGAGAGTGCCAATACAGGAATGGGCAAACCTCGCTACACAACGGTTGTCCACAAGGTGTTGTTTCTCATGCAGCGAGGCTTCAAAGACCAGACAGGCATCAATATATCTATTTTTTAAAAGTGCTTATTGTAAAATTAGTTTTCAAAGTGATATCATTCTGAAGGCAACATGCCGACTGTAGTGAAGCAAGCTGAAGGATCAGTCTATTGAATGTTGGAGCATGATATAAACATCATTATTAAGTAAATAAACGAGACTTTGGTTGTCTGGCTAAAGTAAATATTAATGAGTCCACGCCAAAATGTCAGGCCCCTTCAGTAGAATCTGTTTTATTTGCTTTCCTCCGAACAAGTCATCTCAGAAACTGCTTTTTGAGACTCTACTTGGCTTTTAAAAGAGGGTTGTTGTGTATTATTTATTGTGTGGAATGGAATGTGGACGGGCTGTCACTGGACAAAAAAACACACATTAGTTTGTCATAAAATCGAAAGAGGATGCCAGCTTGGTGTAGTGGTTAGAAAGAGTGGCCTCTGATCAGGAGAAGTGGGTAGGATATACCACTCCTCAACATGCAGCCAACTGGTTGCCCTGGGGCCAGTCACAAGTCTCTCAGACCCAACTACCTCACAGGATATCCGTTATAGGGAGAGGAAGGGCAGGCAATTGAAAGCCGCGTTGAGATTCCTTCCAGTAGTAACAAGCATGGTACAAAAAAACAGCTGCTATTATTGTGGTGGTGGTGGTGGTGGTTTTGCCATGGATTTTCAGCACCATGAAAGTTAGCCATATTTTGCTTGGAACCTTCATGGGAATTTATGAGAGAAATAACTTCTTCTGGATAAAGCGGGTAGAAAGGAATGTAAGACTTTGGGCCCTGTATCCAATATTGGCAGATCTCGGAAGCTAAAAATGGGTCATGACTTGAAAGTGAGCCCACCAAGGAAGACTCTGCAGAGGAAGGCCATGGCAAACCAACTGTGCTTAATCACTTGCCTTGAAAACCCCTTGCTGTGGTTGCCATGAGTGGGCTGTGACTTCACAACTCTTTATATGCTCACATGATGCCTCAGTGGTCCTTGATGGCACATTACATGCTATGAGCTACCTAATGGGAAGAAAGGTAATACCCTTTGCATAACAGTATGTCTTTATCCTAAATGAATCCTTGGGATACCTGAGAAAGCCGTCCTTCTTTGATGATCTAGGTTTGCTTCAATAACCTTTGGTGGGAGTTTTCAAAGAAATAAAACCAGTTGTAATAAATGGTTTATTAGCAATTGGTTTATTGGTAATATCTGTAAAAAGAAGCACACACACTCCAATACATTCTTTTTTGTAGTTATAAACACTTGAGAGCCAACTTAGTATGGTGGTTGTGTATGTGAATCTGCCAAGGACCGAACTTGAGGTCTGAGGCAGGATCCAAGCAGACGTGTAACTGACCAATGTGCCACAAGGATCCCGTCTGCTGGGATCCAAGCAGTTTAAATCAACTCCAACCTAGCCAATCATGCACACTGTGGGTCTATCTATTGTCTGCTATGTGTATTTATGTTGGGGGTTTCAGGGGGTTTCTCAGTCTGGTTGTTGTGTACTACAACATGCACTCATGCTGAGATCATAATAAAAGAGCTGTTCATATGCCAAGTAATTGGACTCTTATTCTGCACACATAGGATAGTGTACTTTCAAAGTGCTTTGGCTGCTGGATTTTCCTGTGCAGAACAGGAAAATCTACTTCTAAAGTGCATTGAAAGTGCATTATCTATTGTGTGCAGAATAGGCCCTGGCTTCTTTCCATGAACCCACGGATATAACAGTGGTTAAGAACGGAGGCCTCTAATCTGGAGAACTGGGTTTGACTCCCCACTCATCCACATGCAGCCAGCAGGATGACGGGCCAGTCACAGTTTTCTCAGAGCTCTCTCAGCCCCACATACCTTATCTGTTGCAGGGAGAGGAAAGGAAGATAATTGTAAGCCCTTTTGAGACTCCTTCAGGTAGGAAAAAATTGGGTACCCAAAACAACTCTTCTTCATACCTCCAAGAAGTGTTTACCTAGACATTGTTTCTCGGTGTTTTGTATGCATTTCTGGTTGAGTTTTTAAGTCAGGTTATCCCGACAGCAATTTTTAAAGAAACTGAATACTCATCACTCTGTTACATTCTAATAATCCCTGAGGAGAAACACTGATCTATTTTAAGTGACCCAGAAACTGTTAATTGTCATTTTCTTATGCATAAGTGTGTATATATTGTGTGTGCCGATGCTGCTTTCACCCAAGCAGATACCATTAGCACAATCTCTCACCGAACTGTAACCATCTGTCTTTCTTGTGATAAGGCTGCTAGTATTCGGATGTGGTGTTTCTGGCAGTCTTCCTAAGGCTCTGAGTGGCATGCTTCCAATTACCACATCCTCTTCAGGTTATAAAACTACCGGGGTTTAAGGGTCTCTCCTTTCATCTGCCTCCAACAGGATATTATTGCAGAAAATCCTGCGCTCCTTGATTAGGAAACTAAAGCAACCACCTTTCTTTAAACAGTGTCTTTCAAGGCTCCAGTAGAGCAGATAAGAGGGGCAAGCACCATAACTGTTAATGGTCTACCTTGCTAGAGCGGGGTCTTTACACCTGCTCCGTGTGTTCCTGTCTAAACCCACCTGAATTGATCTTGTATTTCAAGTTAACTTGTTATGGAAAGTTATAGAAACTTGTTAGAGAAAGAAGGAAAAAGAAACAACAGATGTAATCAAGATGTCATAGCTCTAGTTTTTTAAAAAAAAACTTAAGTTTTTATCACTTTTTTACATTTCCATGTTTCTGAAATCTAGGTGCCAGTTCCCAATCTTGCTTTGTTCAAAGCAATTCAAATGGGGGGGGGGGGAGGGAATGAGTGAAAAGTTACCATTTGGATATGCCATTCAGAAGATTTGTACATTGGATATGCCTTTCTGGCTCATTTTGTAAAGTAATGGCCCAAACATTATTTGTTTCACTGGGGTCAGAAGAAGTCCACTGTGGAGTACCTTTTGACATTTTGAAAGCATAGCAAGGGAACTTTGGAAAGTCGCCCTGACTCAATGTGGCCCAGTTTTATTGCTACAAAAAGCCACAGGGTCTTTTCCTTTCTTCCTTCATTTTTTCACATCTACACGTAGCCTACACAATTAGCCAAATGCTGCTGAGTCAAGTTGGACTTCTCTTGTATCAGTTTTGCACCTTCTGTTGAAGAGGGCCATTAAATCCTTCAGGAGTTCCAAAGGCCACTTCGGAGTCCACCAAGGGGGGACAAAAACATCAGGAGTTTGCATCAGTCCCACCCATCCACTCATGTAATTTCTCTCTGAAGGGCTTTGGGGATGCTACTGTGGTGAAGAGAAGCCTGTGGAAACCATGGAGCAAGTGTAGAGAAGGTGTGTGCTGAGCATATAGTGTACTGGCCGTTGAAGATGTGATAAGAGATTGAAAAGGGAGCGAAAGACATGGATTTTCTTTTTAGTGCTTGCTTGGAGATTCAAACTGCGGCAGCCAATACCATTTTATAGGTGAAATGAGACATTTAAAAATTACCAGAAAATTGCTTATCAGGATAGAGCAGGCAGCATGGAGGCCCACATGTTAAGCATTGCAGGACCCCTGCCTCACAGACAGGCACACTGTCTTCTACAACCATTGGCACCCCTCAACAGTCTAGGCTTGAGCCAAAGACATGACACTGCTAAAGTCTGCCAGGCCAGGTCAGACCCCCTCTTAGAAATCTTGCTCTCTGCCTTAGGTTAAGAATGACAGCCCCTGCCTAATCCAGGTGCCTCCTAGCTCAAAATCTGCACTCCATCTACCCTCCCCACTCCATTGTATTGCTGATTGAGTGGACTGGCTTCATCCTGTTTGCCCAGGGGCTCCTAGGCAAACCTCTTTGTCTTGCAACATATTCACACTTGGCCCCTCTACCAGGGGAAATCTCTTCCCCAAATCCTAGCTCCTAGACCTATTGAGACCTGATGGCTCTCTCTCATAGACATGTTAACACCATTGTTTAAACCCATCTCCGGATCAGACCAGGGCATTTTCCAACATCCTGACCCATGGAAAATTCCATCACCTGCTCACCTGAGTCTTGTCACGTAGCCTCCTCCCCAAAACCCCATATAAACCATGGCTTCACACAACCACCCTGGGTGCTTTCCAACTCGGGACCCATTGGAACCTCCCTACATGCTGGTTCGAGTTGCTTTCCTCTGACTCTCCATTCTTCGGATAGGTAATTATACCAAGCCTTCTCTTCCACCCTTCTCTCTCTTCTCTATACGACTGCTTGTTCTGTAAGCTAGCTATTTTTGTGCTTGTATTATTTTCTTTGCAATAAAGCTTATTGTTTTACCATTTACCAACATGTCTGCCTTGAGTTCCTATGGGTGTAATTGACCTTGTAAACACAGGCAACAATCCTTTAATGCTAGTTACCCAGCATAATTTGGCTAATTTCCCCACAGCTCAAATACACGCGTTCCAGGACACGTGTACATGCAATTTTGGTAACACACAGTTGTTTTGGCACTTTAAAAGACATGAGGGTGGAAGGGAAAGATTGCCTGGTTCTGCTGCAGCATGCACCAAATGCAGATAGAGGCCTAATAGCATTTTTTTAAACAACTACATTCTCCTTGGGTTTATTTCTCTACTCCTCCACATGCAGCCTACTGGGTGACCTTGGACCAGTCACAGTTCTGTCAGAGCTCTTACGGTCCCACCTACCTTACAGGGGGTCTGTTGTGGGGAGAGGAAGGGATGATTGTAAGTCGCTTTGAGACTCCTTCAGATAGTGAAAAGTGGAGCATAAAACCTAACTCTTCTTCTTCTAAATAAAGGTAGCAGAGCACCTATGCAGTAGTCAGGACACTGAACTGACTAAAGAGTGACAAAAGTGTCATTTAAAAATTAACAAACTGGATACGAATGTGAAAAGATAGACCTAGCTGCCTTACTGGCTGAGAGTGGGGTGATCAGCTCCTGTTCCCCAAATGAGCAGTGAGTGTCAGGCAGAGGCAAACACTGTCAGGTGCTGCCCATGGGCTCCAGTTTTAGTAGGGCAAGGCCAGGCCGGATATGATAACAGCATGAAAGGGGAGCACCAGATCCTCCCCCAGAGATAATAGAGAAGAATTTGTGGACATCCTAGCTATGTAGGGCTCCTTTTCCTCTTTCAGCAGCTTCGCTCAGTACTCTGCCTCTGCCTCTGCAGTCAGCGCTACCCCACCCCTCACCCACCCCCACATCACCATGCCAATACCCCCACCCCATATCACCAGGCCCCCTGCCCCCACCACCAAGCCCCTCCCACTCATCTGCTCTGTATGCCAAATAGGCTATGCATGCTCTGTCCATAATTTCAGAGCATCTCTGTAGTCATCCTGAAGTGAAATCCTTCTCATCCGGTGTACACCCAGAGTTTGGGCTCTTCTCTTTGACTCCAGCCCAGCATAGTGATCAATGTTTCTGCTTCGGAGTTATGTGCATAAAACTCTAGGGACAAAAAAGAGATTCTCGCTTGGAGATGAAGATCAAGGGCCAGAGGTCATCAAAATGATCCTTATGATTGACCACCTTGCAACTGCTTTCGTAGGCTCCCATCTGCAAATTTAATTGTTTGGCAGGGGGGGCGGTCTTGATTTTTATCTGAAACAGTCTTCGTATTCCTGGGAGAGAGTTAATGCTAACTTTTAAAAAGAAGTACAGTTAGAAAATTTCCTACTAGTTGAGCTTCAAAGCATTGAACATTGATCTTTTTCAAGTACCCATTGTATGGAACCAAATGTTCTCCTGCCAATACACTGTTCCAGAGCTACGTGTCTACCTGGCATTTGAAAATTTTATGGGGTCCCAATTACAAGCAAGCCCCATTTCTCTGTTGTCACTGCTGTCTTTAACACCAAAAGTCAAGGAAACTCTGAAATTAACCTCACCATTAAAAAAAAATCACACAATTGATAATCTATACTGAAAGATCTAGTTGCAATTTTCTTACAATTTGCCAGGCACATATTCTTACATTTGGATGGCTCAGTGTGGGTCAAACGCCACAGGGATGCCACAGCCTCCCACCCCCACAGCCACTATCCGCTCATCAGATTGCTCTGGGCCCATCAGGTACACTGGGCCCAGACCGCATATGGCCTTAAAGGTGATAACCAAAACCTTAAGCCTGATCCAGAATTCAGTTGGAAGCCAGCACAGCTGCTGGAGGATGGGCTAGATGTGGGACCCCCAAGGTGTTCCTGTGGGGACCCTGGCAGCTGCGTCCTGGACCAGTTGCAGTTTACGGATCAAGGATAAGGGCAGACCAGCAAAGAACGAGTTGCAGAAGTCCATTTTAGAGGTGACTGTCACGTAGTTCACTGTGGCTAGGTGTTCTGGGGCCAAGTAGGGCGCTAGTAGTTTGGCTTGGCTGTGTTGGAGGCCGTCTCTATAGTATTATACCCCACTGAAGTTCCTCCCCACCCTCTTCAGGCTCCACCCCCAAAAGTTTCAGGTATTATCCAATCAGGATCTGGCAACCCTAGCGTTTAACCTCAGCAGAATGGGAAGCAGCAGACTCATTTGAAATAAAAACTGGGCTGTTTTTCTGTGCATTGAGTGTGTTCCAGAATCCTGCTTCCCCCCCTCCCCCCAAAAAAATTGAAAACTGGGCTGTTAGAAGAAAAGAATTCCGAACTGCTCACTTTTGTTTAAAATATTTAAACATAGAAGAAGAAGAAGAAGAAGAAGAAGAAGAAGAAGAAGAAGAAGAAGAAGAAGAAGAAGAAGAAGAAGAAGAAGAAGAAGAAGAAGAAGAAGAAGAAGAAGAAGAAGAAGAAGAAGAAGAAGAAGAATTGATTCTTATATATCGCTTTTCTCTACCTGAAGGACTCTCAAAGCGGATTATGGACGCCTTCCTATTCCTCTCCCCACAACAGACACCCTGTGGAGTGGGTGAGGCTGAGAGAGCCCTGATATCACTGCTCAGTCAGAACAGTTTTATCAGTGTTGTGGCGAGCCCACGGTCACCCAGCTGGCTGCATGTGGGGGAGTGCAGAAACGAACCCAGCATGCCAGATTAGAAGTCCTAACCACTAAACCAAGCTGGCTTTCAATACAGTCAGAAATACAGGGACATATTATTATTTATGACACCTGATTCCTAGGCATAAGAAGCCTAAAGTGCAGATGGTTGGATATTGAATATTTCTTGTAATACAATGCCACCTAGAGGTAGAAATCTATGCTGTTTTCGTATATGCCAACTTCTATTCCTTGTACGTATTAGTTAATATTTATAATATTGACTTTGTGTGGTTTAACTTTCTATTTCCATTGCTATCTAGTCCAATGTCGCTGGAAAACTCTCAGATATAATATTACGGCGAAAACCTTTTCCTGTTTTCTGTCTCCAGGATCAGATTTTCATTTTCTGCCATCAAATCATAGCTGACTTATGGTGAGTTGATTCCCCCACCCACCCCTTTATGGTTTTCAAAGCAAAAGAAGTTCAGAGGTCTTTTCTGTTGCCTGCCTTTGTGTAATAATTCTGGACTTTCTTGTTGGTCTCCCCCTATCCAGGTCTAACCAAGGACGACCATGATCAGCTCTTGAGATTTGCCAAGATTTAGCTAGGATGTGCTGTCCAGGCCAAAGAACAGTGTCAGGTATACATGGATAGATTGCAGAATATCCTGCAGAACATGAAGCAGCCTCTGTCAAAATGACCATTCTTTGTTAACTTTATTTCTTAATTGTGCAATATCTGAAAGAAGGGAGGAGGAGGAAGAGGAGGAGGAAGAGGAGAGCTTTTTTAATACCCTTTTTAAATTTTCTCTTCCTGAAGGAATCCCAAAGTAGCCTAAATGTATTTTTCCCTTCCTTTCCCCACAGCAGACGAATTGTGAGGTAAGCTCTGACAGGACTGCTCTGAGAGAACAGCTCTAAGACAACTGTGACTAGTCCCAGGTCACCATCTGGCTACATGTGGAGGAGTGGGGAATTAAAAACCACTTTTCTGAATTACAGCCCACCTTCTTAATCAATACACCATGTGGGATCTCAAGACCTTGCAGGGGCGCAGCAAGAAGGCCATTAGATAGGACAGTGAGGTCAGCACCTTCTCTCCAGATGGCTATTCTTAGAGCAATATCCTCCTTCTTTTTTAAAGTTTCTCTCTCTCTCTCCCACCCTCTCTCTCCCTCTCCCTCTCTCCCTCCCTCAACTAGTGATGTAGTTAAGACACTATTTCTGTTTATCCTAGAATAATAGAGTTGGAAGGGACCTCATGGGTCATCCAGTCCAACTCCCTGTACTATGTAGGACACTCACAACCCTATTGCTCATTCACTGTAACCTGCCACCCCCTTGAACCTTCACAGAATCAGCCACTCCATTGGATGGCTATCTGGCCTCTGTTTAAAAATCTCCAAAGATGGAGAACCCACCACCTCCCGAGGAAGCCTGTTTCACTGAGAAACCGCTCTGTCAGGACCTTCTTCCGGATGTTTAGACAGAATTTCTTTTGAATTAAGTTAATCTTATTGGATGTGGTCTGGGGGCAAGAGAGAACAACTCTGCTACATCTTCTATATGGCAGCCTTTGAAATACTTGAAGATGGCTATCAGATCCCCTCTCAGTCATCTCCTCTCCAGGCTAAACGGATCAAGCTCCCTCAACTTTTCCTCATATGTCTTGGTCTCCAAACCCCTCACCATCTTTTTTGCCCTTCTTTGGACATGCTCCAGTTTGTCTATGTCTCTCTTCATCTGTGGTGCCCAAAACTGAACACAGTACTTCAAGTGAGGCCGAACCAGAGCAGAGTAATCTGTCCTCTGGACACGATACTCCATTTGATATAGCCCAAAATACCATTTGCCTTTTTAGCCACCAAGTCACACTGGGGACTCATGATCAATGTATGGTCTACTAAGACTCCTAGATCCTTTTCGCACATACTACTGCCAAGACAAGTCTCCCCATCTTATATTGCTGTATATGGTTTTTCCTACCTAAATGCTGAACTTTTCATTTGTCCCTATTGAATTTCATTTTATTCAGTTTAGCCCACTGCTCGAGCCTATCAAAACCATCCTGTATTCTGTTGCTGTCTTCTGTTGTGTTTGCTACCCCTCCCAGGTTAGTACTGTCTGCAAATTTAATAAGTACCCCCTCTAATCCCTTATCCAAATCATTTATAAATATGCTGAACAACACAGGCCCCAGGACAGATCCCTGGATTACTCCACCTGTCACTCTTCTCCAAGAGGATGCTGAACCATTAACAAGTACCCTTTGGGAATGATCATTCAACCAGTTATTGATCCACCTCTTTACTATTAAATATGTTGGTTTCTGCATAAACCTTTGGCTGTCCTTCTGCACTTTTATTGTGTTAATGACTGTCAACCTGCAGATGCACAATGTACAGAATTCCTGGATCGTTTGAGTGCTCTGTGGAATGCGTTGAATTAGCTTGTGATTTCACATTCCTCAATAGGAGAAAAAATGACACTGAAAAAATTAACTCGGTAATGCTGCCATAATTTCACTTATACTGACTATTTACATAATGACGGATGTTCCTCCTAAGTACCTTTGTATCTTCAGGGCTTAAGTGCTAGAGGACCTATCAGAGATAAATCTTCAGACTTGCAAAAAACACCATATGTATATTCTGGTAGAAAATTGGACATGCCTTCTTAAAAATGGGTGATCCAAATGCCTAAGGTACTATATAAGAGGAAGTCCCCATATTTGCAGGTGGATGTCTCAGGATGTTTGTCTTAGATGTGTGATTCCACAAGGAACACCAGCCCTTTTCTGCTTGCAATCATGGTGCACAAGGAGAATCAGAAGTCTACCCCCCCCTTAAATGACTGGAAATGCAGCTCCATGTCAGACAACATACAGTTGTTACCAGTTTGTTGTAATGAAGCCTAAATTAATGAAGCCACCACTCGGTTGTCTTTAGCTGTACCATTAAAACACCATGGAGCCACTATTGGTTCCAATGCAAAAATCATGGGAGGAGGAAAGCTAATTATAGCAGTGCAGCAATAACAATGGAGAAAGCACCCCTGTGAGGTCCTTGGAGAATTCAAAAATGGTGCAAGGAGGGAAGGTTGGAGCTGCTACTTGTAGAATCACAGAATCATAGAAAGATTGGAAGGGACCTCATGGGTCATCTAGTCCAACCCCCTGCACTATGCAGAACACTCACATCCTTATCGCTCATCCACTGTAACCTGCCACCCCCTTGAGCCTTCACAGAATCAGCCTCTCCATCAGATGGCTATCTAGCCTCTGTTTAAAAATTTCCAAAGATGGAGAACTCACCACCTCCTGAGGAAGCATGTTTCACTGAGAAACCACTCTAACTGTCAGGAACTTCTTCCTGATGTTTAGACGGAGCACATTGTGTATGATTGAACTATGTCTATTTTTGAACAGTCCAGCGTTTTGTGCTTTTTGTCCAGGGAATAATTTGAGAAAATTCCAGATATGTATATATCCAGTATTTTCTAACTGAGCTTACTGAGGATGTGCATTTGGATATAACCAAGCCAAATACATCTTTTCAGATATAGCCAGGCCCCTGTCTGCACTCACTATTTTTTTGCTGTTGATCCTTACAAATTATGATCAATCTGAACCTGGATCTTCCAACAAATATGCAACATACATTTTTCCTGATTCAAAACGTGTCATTAAGATGGTGCCTTCTGGCTGAATTGTTCCAATTGTCATTCTCCTATCTCCTTCCCGCTTGATTGGGGAAGCTAGAGCATATAGAGAGGTAAACAGGGTTGTGTGAAGCTCCAGCCAGCATAGAAAGAGCACAAGGATGAAGAGGGCTTTATTTCCTGCTCTTTATCTTCCAACTTTACAGCTAGAGCAAGCTGAGAGAGGGGCAAGTGGAGCAGAAGGCTGCTTGTTGATTTTTTCTTTTCCTGCACCCTGAGTGAGTGGTGGGGAAGTGGCAACCTCAGGGAGAACAAGGGTGACAGATGAAAATCCAGATGGAAAATGTCTGCATGTAGAAGAGTGGATTTTAGAGTGCAGTGACTTAAAACCGGATCTCAAAATGAGGGCAAAGATAAAATTTGTGAGGGAATTGTGACAAAAAAACAGTTTTCTTACAGTTATTGAACTGACACCCTGACCAATCAGTGACAGACTACTGCATAACGTCAGCATTGGAGGTGCAGAGAAGGGGATGGAAGTTAATCGAGAAAAAAACACCAACATCTACACTTGCAATACTGGGGCTTTCGGGGCATTTTTCTCTGATTTAGCGGGTAATATCAACTCCTGGATATCCCAGAGAAAGGTGTCACCATGGAATTGATCACCAATGTTGCAGAGGAAAAATTTAAAGTGCTCAATATCAAAATGGAAATTGAATAAGGTACAGATTGGGATTTTTTAAATTTGAGCTGACAGAAGATAAAAAGCCCAGTGCAGATTCAGCTCACATCTCCCAAATATATCCGGGATTCCAAAAAAAAAAAAAAAAAAAACCGATCCTGAAAAATCCCCAAAATATTTCAGATTAAATGGGAATAATGGAAGTAGTCATTTGTAGACTCCCCCCCCCACAGTGTATCTGTGTCACCCCAAGCTTGACTTGCCAAGCTGCTTTGGGTAAGCTTCTGTCTGTCAGTATCAAGTGCATAAACCAAACCCAGCAAAGAACAAGTTATTAAAGTGTTTTATTGTACTTTAAAAACTTGTTCTTTGCTGGTTTTGGTTTGTGCAGAATTCACATTGTTTCAATTGATTCCCAAGTTTTACATTGAGATTCTCATATTTTACATAGTTCCAGATTCTTTGGTTTCCCATCCTATCCTAACCATAATAATCATGGGATGGCCTACCCTATTGGCCCTCGCTGGGAGTAAGTCTCAATAAGGAATGGCCACTCCCCCAATAAGGGCCAATAATAGGTCTTCCCTGCCCTCCCCCATCAGCCTCTTCCTCCATCTTTTTTCCACTTCTAGACACTTGGGAGGAGGCCGAACCAGCAGCACTTAAGCCAGGGGGAGGGGAAATGGAGCCTAGCCTGCAGATTTCTTCAGTGTGGGTACAGCACACACATGGCATAATTGAGAAAAATGACTTTTAATAATTTACTCATAGGTTTCTTCATAACAATTAAAAAGTCATTACAACAAGAAAAGGGCAATGATAAAACAGGAGAGTCTTTGATTCCAAGAAGAACAGTTAAAACTGACTGGGGGGAGGCTGATTCTAGAGCCTTCAGACCTCCTCCATCCTAGAACCATGGAGGTCTCTGTTCAAATGAGGCTCCAGAGATTTTCCTACAAAGGTGCCTGCACTCTCCCAACTGCTACTTTCCACATTCTATACCCTCAAAATATCCACAAATTGCCTAACCTGGAGTTGGCAACCCTACCTCAGCCTCAGGAGGAAGTAGATAAGATTCAGTGTGGTAGAGTGGTTAAGAGTGGTGGCCTTTAATTTGGAGAACTAAGAGCATTTCGACACAAGGAATCTGTTACTAGACAGCCTCTGAATGTTGGCAGCTTTTAGAGCCCCCTGCTCATGACGTCGCCAACATCCCAAGACTGTCCAGCGGATGGGTCGAGGTGTGGCCATTTTTAAAGCACTACGTGGTAAATTCAGTAAAGTGGATTTACCACCCTCTATCACACGTCCTACTGGTGGGCTAGCATGAATCAGACCACATGGAGGGGAAACACATTATAGCCTCTTGAGCATTGTTCTGCCCTCGCACCCACTCTCACCACTCCATTTCCTGCCTGCTTCTTCCAAGCTTCCACAATGAGGGAGGCAGATTCCCACCCCTGCAGTAGTTCAACCACCATCTGTAAGGTTCTCTCCAGTGGTCCTAATCAACCACTACTGCAGCCGTCGCCGTCTCGCTTGCCAAACCACCAAACCCCCATCCCTTCTGCTCCTCTTCTCCCCCCACACCCCGCTGGTCTGCCCACCTGCTGTTCACTCCCTTCCCTACTTGCCTTGGCCTGAGCCACTACCACTTGGTGAGGAAGCATCTTCTGCTGGAGAAAAGGCAGCATATTCCCCGTTGGGGTGAGCAGGTGTGTGAGTGCATGTGGGGGAGGTGGTGGCAGTGGCAGCGGTGCCTCCGCTGAAGAAGTGATTGGGGAGGGAGAGGACAGGAGGCCAAGGTGGGGGCACTGCCACCTCACCGTGTATGCCGCTGCACCACTGCTACCTTCCCCGCAAGCACACGCATATGCATATACCCACTTGCCCCAACGGGGAATGTGTTGCCTTCCCTCCAGCAGAAGACACTTCCCCATGAAGCGGCAGCAGCAGAGGTCGCTTGGGCCAAGGCAAGTGTGGAAGGTAAGGGCTGAATAGTAGGCAGCGGACCAGCAGGGTGGGTGGGAGAAGAGGAGCAAAAGGGACAGAGGTTTGTTGGCTTTGCTGGTGAGGCAGCCACAGCAGTGGAAGTAAATTAGGACCACTGGAGAGAACCTTACAGATGCCGGTTGAACTACTGTAGGGGTGGGAATCTGTCTCCCTTGCCATGTCCTCTGCTGGCCAGCCACATTTGGATTTGGGGGTGGGATGTATCTTCCATGGCAACACATATGCATTGCAGCAAGTACACATTGCCACGTGTAGGTTTCAATTTTTTTAAAAAATTAGCACTTCGGGGAACTTTGGAGACCCACAAACCTCTGATTGGTTGCCTCCAGTGATTGACAGGCTGAAGAGCCGTGAGTAAAGAGTGCGTTGCTCTCTCTTGTGCCTTTTAAAATGCTAGTGAGGAGGGGAATAGGCGACTTGCAGCAGCAGAAAAAAGCGGGAAGGCTTTTCACTGTGGAGGAGTGAAAAAGCACAATTTACTATCCCGCAATTGTGAGCAGGAGACAAAGCACAATTAGGCACTCTATGTGGAAATTCCCTATGTTTGATTCCCCACTTCTCCACATGCGGCCAGCTTGGTAACCTTGGGCCTCTCATGGGTCTCTTAGAGCAGGGGTAGTCAACCTGTGGTCCTCTAGATGTCCATTGACTACAATTCCCATGAGCCCCTGCCAGCAAACTCTGGCAAACTCTGGCAGGGGCTCATGGGAATTGTAGTCCATGGACATCTGGAGGACCACAGGTTGACTACCCCTGTCTTAGAGTAATTTGTGCAGAGCAGTTCTCTTAGAGCTCTGTCAGCCCCCACCTATCCCACAAGGTGTAAGTCACTGTGAGACACCTTCAGATAATGAAAAGCAGGGTATAAAAAATCAGCTCTTCTTGTTCCAGCATTGTTGAGGGGTTTTTCCCTTCCAGGTCCAGCAAATAGTTCCCAAAGATTGGATTTTTTGACTTCTGGAAATATGGGAATTTCTTGCAAGAAGTAGGACCCACTTTTCCTGCTGCAGTTCAGTTGCCAAAAATACTGTGTTTCATACATGTTATGGACTTTTCAATAATACAAACAAATTTGGAACAAGAATTTCACTCCCTGGCTTCAGAGGAGTCACTCAGCTATGTCAAAGAAGGAGCAGAATTGGGGGGGGGAGCACTTGTAATCTTGGGGAACCATGCAGTCATGAGCTGATGAGTTTCAGGGAGTGTAAATCCCGTTCAGAACTTTGAATCAAGTTCCATTGGCAGCTGAAAAATTCATTTCAATCTTTAGGTCCCTTAAGCCAGGGGTAGTCAACCTGTGGTCCTCCAGATGTTCATGGACTACAATTCCCATGAGCCCCTGCCAGCAAACGCTTTGTGATGTCATCTCAGTAGGTCTCCAGTGTCTCTCTGGAGTTTGGCCCCTTTTCTGACTTTTAGTCTGTTTAACGTTCACCCCAAAAGCCAGTAAAAGGCTTTTTCCCCTCTCAATTAAACAAAGTTGAGCTCTTTGTGATGTCATGTCTGTCGGTCTCCATGGTCTCTCTTGAGTTTGGCCCCTTGTCTGATGTTTAGTCTGTTTAAAGATCACCCCAAAAGCCAGTAAGAGGTTTTTTTCCTGTCAAGGCAACACAGGTGAGCTCTTTGTGATGTCATGTCAAGAGGTCTCTAGTGTCTCCCTGCTGTTCGGCCCCCTTTCTGACACCTAGAGTGTTCAAGGATCGCCCCAAAAGCCAGTAAGAGGCTTTTGTCCCTCTCAAGGCAACACAGGTGAGCTCTTTGTGATGTCATGTCAGTAGGTCTCCAGTGTCTTTCTGGAGTTTGGCCCCTTTAAACTGTTCAAGGATCGCCCCAAAAGCCAGTAAGAGCTTTTTTTTCCTGTCAAGACAACACAGGTGAGCTCTTTGTGATGTCATCTCAGTAAGTCTCCAGTGTCTCTCTGGAGCTTGGCCCCTTTTCTTACTTTTAGTCTGTTAAATATCACCCCAAAATCCAGTAAGAGGTTTTTTTTCCTGTCAAGGCAAAACAGGTGAGCTCTTTGTGATGTCATCTCAGTTGGGCTGTTTAAAGATCGCCCCAAAAGATCGCCCCAAAAGCAACACTGGTGAGCTCTTTGTGATGTCATCTCAGGAGGTCTCCAGTTTCTCTCTGAAGTTTGCCCCCTTTTCTGACTTTTAGTCTGTTTAAAGATCACCCCAAAAGCCAGTAAGAGTTTTTTTTTCTCAATTAAACACAGGTGAGCTCTTTGTGATGTCATGTCAGTTGGTCTATTTAAAGATCGCCTCAAAAGCCAGTAAAAGGCTTTTTTCCCCTCTCAATTAAACAAAGGTGAGCTCTTTGTGATGTCATGTCACGAGGTCTCCAGTGTTTCTCTGGAGTTTGGCCCCTTTTTTTTACTTTTAGTCTGTTTAAAAAGGCTTTTTTCCCTCTCAATTAAACAAAGGTGAGCTCTTTGTGATGTCATGTCAGTAGGTTTTTTTCCTGTCAAGGCAACACAGGTGAGCTCTTTGTGATGTCATGTCAGTAGGTCTCCAGTGTCTTTCTGGAGTTTGGCCCCCTTTAGACTGCTCAAGGATCGCCCCAAAAGCCAGTAAGAGGTTTTTTTTCCTGTCAAGGCAACACAGGTGAGCTCTTTGTGATGTCACCTCAGGAGGTCTCCAGTGTCCCTCTGGAGCTTGGCCCCTTTTCTTGCTTTCAGTCTGTTAAAGATCACCCCAAAATCCAGTAAGAGGTTTTTTTTCCTGTCAAGGCAACACAGGTGAGCTCTTTGTGATGTCATCTCAGGAGGTCTCCAGGGTCTCTCTGAAGTTTGGCCCCTTTTCTGTCTTTTAGTCTGTTTAATGATCACCCCAAAAGCCAGTAAGAGTTTTTTTTCTCAATTAAACACAGGTGAACTCTTTGTGATGTCATGTCAGTAGGTCTCCAGTGACTCTGGCCCTTTTCTGACTTTTAGTCTGTTTAAATATCGCCCCAAACACTGGCAGGGGCTCATGGGAATTGTAGTCCATGAAAATCTGGAGGACCACAGGTTGACTACCCCTGCCTTAAGCAACAAGTTTAAACAATTCTTCTGCTCAATATCTATGGATCAAGGAGCTTCTAAGGGATGAAATAAAATTAACTTTCAATTGCTTTTTCTTTTATACTTGATAGTCAAAGTTTTCAAATTATCAGCAAAAGACTTCTGTTCTGCCCTTTTAGGATCCCTTCCTCCTCAAATGCCCGGTAGCAATGATTTCCTTTATTTTAAGTAAAATAGTCTCCTGCCCTCTTCTATTTAAGGCTGAATCTTTGTGCAAAACCCAATGAACTCAACGGATCCTACTTTGAGTAAACATGCATAGGTTCAGGTTGCCTTAAATAAATAAACAAATATTTTATTTCTATACCACTCTTTCCTGGTGAGCCCAAGGCAGTTAACAACATGGTTTTAAACCATTAATAATAAAGCATTTTCACATCAATAAAATACTAAGAAAACCCTCCTTTAAAAGTTAGTCCCGATGTTTTTCAAATAATCTCCTCCTATGTCCTGATTGGGTCAATTGGAGACTTCCTGCTCCCTTGAGTACACTTCCTCCCTGATTCCTTCCAGAACAGTTAGTCACTTAGACTGTTAGGACTATCTGTCTCCTCTCTTCTTTACAAAGTTGTTCTCTTCTCAATAAAGCTATTATTTATGCAGCTAGCACTTCAGGCTTTCTTTCCATATTTAAACTCTGCTAACTTTTTAAAGGTGTCCCCCAAGTCTTGATATCGCATAGTTACTAAGCTTATCTCAAAAACTATAGGATAGGTCTCTTACTTGTTTCAAGAAAGGCCAAAATTATTGGCATGCAAAAAGAAGGTTGAAGAGCCTAATGCTGGGAGCGATTGAGGGCAAAAGAAGAAGGGGACGACAGAGGATGAGGTGGTTGGATGGAGTCACTGAAGCAGTCGGTACAAACTTAAATGGACTCCGGGGAATGGTAGAGGACAGGAAGGCCTGGAGGATCATTGCCCATGGGGTCTCGATGGGTCGGACATGACGTCGCACCTAACAACAACAACCAATAACCAAAAAAAAAGGAAATGCAAAAGAACAATTGATGCAGTGGGAAAAATAATTTATTCAACTTAAGAATTCCTGTTTATTTTGCCTATGCTTCATTAGGTGGATATGTAGAACTGTGTTGTGCCAAAAAACTTTGAAGCGTAAACAAGTAAAGATAGTAAAGCTGAATAAATTCTTTTTTTTCCCACTGCACCAATTACTTTTTCTTCTTCATATTTTTTTTGGCTCTAGAAATATGCCATCTGAGTCCGATCAAGAGATACTACCCCATCTTTTGCCAACACAGTTAACAATAAATTGATTTAACACTTGGTCCTATATTATTAAACTGTGTCGATGAAACACTTCTGGCCCACTGACTTTCACGTAAAGTTCCCAGTGACATTTTCCTCTCCATAATCAAAGTTGTTCTGTGCCAGAGAATTCTGGCACATTTGCAGGGTAGAAAAACAGAGGGGTCTTGTTTTTTTTTTTTTTTTCCATCAGGTCATATAAAGCAATTCTTGGAGATGATGTGCTTAATTGCTAAATGCCACTTTAAACTATTGTCCCTCTTCTGTATGTTCTGTGCTGCACGGTACTTACTATCTAGCAATCAAATGCCAACAGCAATCTCTTTTCTTCCTGATACGTCTGCTAAAAACCTGCAGTTCAACAGCCCCGTCCTTTTAACAGGGGCTTCATGTGAAAATGAGCAGCTGAAGTTTTTCATGGCACAGTCTGTTACTTATTAAGCCTCTGTTGAAGGAGCAGCTTCTCTCCAGGTTGTTGGCAACCTTGATCCTTGTCAGTAAAGCAAAACATGTTTTTAGCTGTTCCTGATCTCAGGGCTAAAACACTGATGACACTCACACAATCCAACGTAAAATATAACATGTAATGCCAATGTACATTGTCATCAAGGGTTTGTGTGTGTGTATTTGGTCAACACATTTTTATCAGGTATGTCCTGCATTTTGGTTGAAATTGTCTGGCAACCCAGCTTTGTTCAAAATTGGAAAAATTCAAAAATGCCTACAGTAGAGGAGTGGATGATGAAAATGGCAGAACTTGCAGAAACGGCTAAACTTAACTCCGATTAGAGAAAAGAATTTAACTTCCCTTGTTGCTACTTGGAAGCCCTTTACTGACTTTTGGAGGAAAAGTGAGAAGACTGAATTGATGACGTGTGGATTTGTGGAGTAGGAGTAAAGAAACTTATACATCTGTAATAGTTTGTACAAATGTAAGAATTTAAGAGTAAGCAAGCAGTATTCAATTAGATTATTATTTGAAAATTGCAAGCGATGTCCTGTTTTATTCTTTGTACTCTTTATATTGCCCTTTCTTTTCTTTTTTCCTTCTGCAGCTTTTGTCTTCTTTAAAACTTAATGGAATATGATATTTTTAAAAGACTCTTAAGAGGAAGAAGAGCTGTTTTTTATACCCTGCTTTTCACTACTTGATGGAGTCCCAAAGTGGCTTACGATTACATTCCCTTCCTCACCCTACAATGCCAGTGAGATATGTGGGGTTGAGAGAGCTCTAACAGAACTGTTCTGCAAGAACAGTCCTAAGAGAATTGTGACTAGGCCAAGGTCACCAGTTGGTTGCATGTGTTGGAGGAGTGGGAAATCAAACCTGGTTCCCCAGACTGGAGTCTTCTGCTCTTTAATCACTGTACCACACTGCTTCTCACATGCTTTGAAAGCCCCTTGCTGGGATTGCCCTGAGTCAGCTGTGACTTGATGGCACACATACACACACATAACAAGAGCTGTTTCTGCTTCTTTATTTCCTTTGCCTTGGCAGCCAAGAAAGGGGGGGCAGGAGCAATAGTACTTTTAAAAGAAACAGACATGCAACAATAGGAAATAAACATAGCTCTGAATGGAGCTAATTCCATGCAAAAGCAAAACGAAAACCTGACACCCCGCTCCACGCAAAGTGAAAGTGAGTTGGCATGTAGAAGAGAAAAATATACCCTGGAGGTCAATGCAGGTCAAAAGCAGGGGGGAAAACTAGTGCATCAAACCCCCGTTAGCATCTAACACCAAAATAAAACAGGAGTTTGAAAAAAATGCAGTTAGTCTTTAAGGTGACCCTAGAACCCTGTTTTATTTTGCTGTTTCCCTGAAGCCCCTCCTGAGGTACATTCCTGGTACTCCTTGTTCCTTATGCTTTTCCTTTCATTTCACCTTTTTGACAACACAAAGAAACAAAGAAAACAGAAATTACAGGCACTTTTTACCCTTTCTCTCCTACGTTTAATAACATCTGAAGGCACCCTGAACATAATAACTTTCTGGTTTAACTTTTATGTGTGTGTTTTTCATATCATTGGACTGAGTTTTCGCTGACATTTTTTAATTCCTGTCTTGAATTTGGGATGATGACTGTGCAGAGCTTGTTGCTTTCAAAATGGAAGCACACAAGACAAGGAAAGCGTGGGACTGAAAAGGTGAACCTCTAACTACTGGACGAGGAGAAAGAAAGATCTAGACAGATGGGGGGGGGAGAAGAAATACTGGACTGGTTTACTGGACTGGGCAAGAGCTTTCTAGGTATCTGTACCCATGAACACCACATGCTATCTGACAAGAAAAACTGATTTAAATCAGAGATGGCCGCTCTGTTCTGTAGCCCAAGTGCCAAAAACTATCCAGTTTCCTCGCAGATGGCTAGGCTGTGTAATACAGCTGCGATTTCTGAGGGGAGCATGAAGTCATCAGCTGAGGGAGTGGGATTACATTGTGTGCAATTGCCCGAGGAAACAAAATGGCACAGGTCTTTCAACATGTGCCTGGTACACCACACCAATGTATAAAATTATATAAGGGGGACATTTCTTCTTTCAATGAGTGGGGGAGGATTTTTGTTCGTTTGTTCTTGTTTTACGGTCCCCTGTTCAGCCTCAGGATGATTCACTATCAAAATCCAAAATAAAACAGCAGCTTTTAAGAATCAGAGTCAAAGCTAGGGAAAGTTCATACCCCAAAAATCGTTTTGGGTCTCTAAGATGGTCTTGGACTGAGCCTAGCTGTGTCCACTGCGTGTCCGTTCTAAAAATTGAATTTTGAGCTGGGTTCATGATTGAAACCAATATGCTTGCTGAATATGAGAATGAATCTGTGTGTTAGCCAGACTTTACAGAATGCCAGGCAGAGTAAGAGGGGAAGTTTTGTTCTAGAATCATAAGAGTTGGAAGGGGCCATACAGGCCATCTAGTCCAACCCCCTGCTCAACGCAGGATCAGCCCTAAGCATCCTAAAGCATCCAAGAAAAGTGTGTATCCAACTTTTGCTTGAAGACTGCCAGTGAGGGGGAGGTCACCACCTCCTTAGGCAGCCTATTCCACTGCTGAACTACTCTGACTGTTTTTCCTGATATCTAGCCTATATTGTTGTATATGTAGTTTAAACCCATTACTGCGTGTCCTCTCCTCTGCAGCCAACACTGTTCTGAGACAGTGTTGCTGTATCAGTTAGGTTCTGCTCATTTTTCACTTGGGCAGTTATTCTTTCTCTTGAAATAAGAATTTCGTTTTCTTTGAGTAACTGTTAAACACCCGTACCTTTATATTCACAGCAAACAGAATCACATTTCTTGACAGGCTTTTTCCTACTCAGTTGGTTAAACTGTAATAACAAACTTATTCAATCTTGTACGTTTTGTCTGAGGTTAACTTTGTTCCTAACACACTTCTGTTTTGTTACAGTAACTTATGGAGACACGGCCTCTGTCTCATATAAGTGCAGAGAAGCAAGAACACTGACTGAGATTCTGTTAACTAACACTAACCAACACTAACCGACAAAACATAACACTTAGAATTCTCCCAGCATGCACTTCTCCTCCCTCCAACACGAAGCGTGCTTATATGCAAGGATGGGGGGGGGGGGGAAACGGGACGCCACCCATCCTTACCAAATTTTAAGGGGAAACCAATGTCTAAAAACAGGCACCTGGCAGCCTATCTCAGGTGATGGACATCTCTTTTATTTTTTGTATATAGAGATCTATATCCACTTCAGAATGACAAATCCCCATGGGTGCATGCACTCACTTCTTTTCTACAGCATGCAAAGCAGACCTTGAGGAGATCCTTCAAAATCCTCATTTGATGGATGTCTGTTGCCTCGTGCCATCAGTCTCTTTCTACCAGCAGAAGCAGTTTTATTACTTGCCCAAGTGCAAACTATGATGGACAGAGAAAGCAGTGCTGTTAATCCTCGTAAAGACATTTAAGGGGAAGTGTTTAAAATGCGTACTGTCTTAAGGGAAATGAATTGCAATTTATTGTTACAATAGAATCCCCAGGACTTAACAGGGATATTGGTTTCTTATCTCACTACATATCCTAACCTCATTGAGCCCTTGTATCTGCATTCCTAAAAATCCCCCAGAAGGGCCATATATCCTCTTCATTTTATTTTATTTCTTATTTTGAATAATAGAATTTGGAATTAGAGATCGGAATGCATGCTGGAGGTGAGGCAAATGAAGCATAGTGACATTGTCACAGTTAATTACCCTGTGTCTACAATTGGGGTTGCATGTATCCATGAAACTCCAATCATGATATAGTTATTTCTTTTTATTACGTCCCCATCCCCCGAGTTTAATCCAAACAAATAACATCCTGATTAACTTAGCCTGTTATTCCTGTAAGGCGTTTGTATCTATTTACTGGTTTATTACTTACCCTCTACCTAAACTTGCGTGAATTGAAAAATTCCCATTTCATTGTGTCTGAGAAAGTATGCATACACACAATAGCTTGCACTTTGAATAAAATTATGTTGGTCTTAAAGTCATCATTGGACGCTAACTTCGTTGTGTTACTTCAAACCAACGCGGCTTCCCACCTGAGTCTGTGTACTGTCTTGTTAGAGACAAGTTCCTCTAAAGTGTCACTAGAGGGCAGCAGCAATATAAAAGCACAGCCACAGTACAAGTTAGAGCTGCTGGTCCTTGGAAGAACAAGTAATGTTTTCTAAAGTGCCACACAAGTATTCTTTTGGCTGCAGGTACGGTGATCCAGCATATGATACAAGCAGGGGCTGCCCAGTCGAGGTATTTTCAACAGAACAAACACTGTCACAACCCAATTCATGTGTGTGTGTGTGTGTATGTGCCCACACACACATGTTTGCTATCAAACTGCAGCCAATTTTGCTGACACCAGCAAAGGTTTTTCTAGGTACGTCAGTAGCAAAGGCGAGTTGCCATTGCCACCTTCTGCAGAATCTTACTTCACGGTTTCCCTTCCAAGCACTGACACTGCTTATTTGTATCTTTTTATTATTTTTAATTTAAATGTATAGACCGCCCTCTCTGCCAGAGCAGACTCAGGGTGGAGAACAAGACACATTGAACTCTGTAATTAAAACCACAGTCATATAGTCTTAAAATCAGTTCTAAGAATCCCTGGGTATAGAACCAGAACCCAGGGTGGCAGTGCAATACAGGAGGGAGGCTAATTAGAGGTTGATGTTGCCTGTTTTACTGGCCTCAGCCATAGACCTGGTGGAAGAGCTCTGTTTTACCAGCCCTGCGGAACTTGATGAGCTCCAACCAGTCCCTTATGATCCACCAGGTGGGAGCCTGGCTCTGGTTGAGGCCAGCCAAATTTCTTTGGGACCAGGGACCACTACCTTCTTAGTAGTGGCTGAGTGCAAGACTCTTCTAGGGACATACACAGAGAGGCAGTCCCATAGGTATCTTCCAAGATCTGATGGAATCAGACTCCCTTCCCTTCTCCAGTCCAGAGTATATTTGATTTTCTAGACAGAAGGAGAAGAGTTGGTTCTTATATGCCACTTTTTCTCTACCCGAAGGAGTCTCAAAGCGGCTTATAGTTGCCTTTTCTTTCCTCTCCCCACAACAGACACCCTGTGAGGTAGGTGAGGCTGAGAGAGCCCTGATATTACTGCTCAGTGAGAACAGCTTTTCTGTGAGAACAGCAAGCCCAAGGTCACCCAGCTGGCTGCATGTGGGGGAGTGCAGAATCGAACCTGGCTCGCCATATTAGAAGTCCGCAATCCTAACCATTACACCAAACTGGCTCTAGACAGAAGTTGGATCCCATGGTGGAGAAACCATATAACACACAAGGCAACTTTAATAAGGCTTGTAAACAGAAGAATGCTCAAGTTAGGTCAGCTGACTCATAGAAATATTATTGCAAATTTCTGTGTCAGTGCAGGGTAGCCGCAACTACCCACAGAGAAATATGACTATGGTGTGACCCAGATGTCACCTAGGTGGAAAGCCTTATTAGAATGTGCGGTCATGAGCCAGTTGGATGGAATGAGCACAAAGATTTCCCAGCAGTTAAGCAAGATGAAAGGGGAAATGACCGCAAAAAGCAAGGAAGAATCAAAAAACATTCTAAGGTTGACACAACCCTGGGGTAGCTGACTGTGAATCAGAATCCAGACCTTGCATCGTGTTCGTTGCACATAAAGTCAGTGATGCAGGCTGGCACCAACTTGAAGACTGAGCAATTGGACAGAAAATGTTAAAAAGAAACCCAAGGCTAATGGTGCAGAATCAGATTAAAGTGTATATATAATTAGGTTGATTTTTTAAAATCCGTACATATTTCACCAGTAGGTTTCATCAGGGGAATCTGTGCATCTTTCATTAGTTCTTAAAACAATGGGAATAGGACCCATAGGAAAATGTTTAAGCATGGGTGATGCTTAAGAAAAAAAGGCCAATGTGAAAGAAACCAACCATCCAAGACTTGAAGTGGGTTTACATGCTAATCAGATGTATCACTTTCTGAACAGTTCACTTAAGAAAGTCATAGGCAACCTAGAGCCAAATAAAAAGAGGACAACAAAGACAAGCAAGACTCGATTGATGGCCTTAAATTACAAGGTAGATTTTGACTGAGGTAAACTGCCAAACAAAGCATTTGGGGGGGGGGGGGGTTGTGTGAGAAGACTTCTTTGCTGGAGGTCTTCTAGAATAGACTGGAATGCCATCTGTCAGAAATAGTCCAGTTTGGGATTTCCTATATACGGTCCCTTCAGACTCGAGAACTCTAAGCTGATGAGTGGGAGCTGATGCACATGTAATTCTATTCACAAAGAAAGTTCACAAGCAATCAGCTTTTGTGGACATGAACTAAGAGGCAACATGATTCCATAGATAGGTAAAATTTAGGGGCTTTCCGCATTCATCCAAAATAGTACAATGGTTACTAATTGAAATCACTACAGTTTTGCCATTATGCACAACGTCGTTGACAATCTGCAACACTCCTGAAACCGATCTGCAAAAAGCGCTTCGTTGTAGCGCTTTCAGGGAAATCCCAAAAAGTGGATTCACCCTCCGGAAAGCGCTACACTTCTGCAACCAATCTGCAACACTAGCGGGAAAGTTCTGTGCGTTACCATTGTTGCGGTTTCTGCAAAGTCCCTCCCCCTGGCTCTCTCCTCTGATCTTCCGGCGAAGCGATCACCATTTTTTTTCTCCGAGCGAGCGGAGATCAACGCACCAGCGAGCCTTCGTTTACCAAACGAGGCTTCCCTGGCTGCAGCCCCTCTTTTTAAAGTCACCAAGCACAAGCCCGTTTGCTGATTTATTTTCACTTTATTTTCACACTGTTTTCAGCCGAAAATCGCGCCTGTGAGGGGGGGGATTTTTTTTTCACTCGGGGGGAGCGTGGCAACAATGAAACGGCAGCTCAAACACCACCTGCTAGCTGGATGGGTCTCTCTGTTGCAACGAATCAATGAATATTCGTTGCAACAGGTGTTTTGTTTTTTTTTAAACCTTCCTTAAAGGGAAAGGGGCTGTTTGGGAGCATGATAACGGCCGCCCATTGGCTGCTTGACCACCAGGGGCGGGACACAGCTTAGCAATAGCACTTCCGGGCTAGCGATTTTTGCAGAGACCGGAACCCTGTGGGAAACGATAGAAACGCAACTGGATTCCACTACAAAGGCAGGTATGCATTACGCCGAATTCCACTATTTAAAATGGCGATTTTTCATTCAGCGAACAATTTGCTATATGGATCCCGGTGCGGAATGGCCCTTAAAATCTCCCTGTTCAGACATAAATCTTTCCATAAACTTTGGGCTGGTCATTCTCAGCCTACCCGGCAAGGGCTGTTATGAGAGAAGGTACAACAGACAGAAGGCCAAAGTACACCACTATGAGCTTTTTAAAAAAATGCCAGCCTACCCGCAGCAAATATCAGAAGATTTTGAGGGCAGGGCCTGTTGAGAGTAGAGTTTGGGAAGGATATAATGCCACTTTTGGGCAATTCTTATGAATTTCTCCTAATCTCTGTGGCAACAACCACAGAGACATGGGGGAATTCCTAGAGCATCACACTGGAGGCCATTTCCCCAGCCTTTCTGTGTTCTCAGATTCTTGAGGGCAGGGGATTGGGGACAAAGGAAGGATTTCCTTGCCATGAGCAGGCAAAAAACAAGACTAAGTTTCTTGTTTGTTTATGTGTCGGATATTTTACCTGCCGCTCTCAAAATTGACTCACAGTGGGTTACAATCAGGAATAAGACCCCAATAAATAAAACATTAAATGTATAAAACCTAATTAATAACATTAACTTTGAATAACATAGAAATGCAAAGAAACACATATGGGAGTGGATTTCTGTAAGAATCCTCTTCCACTAACAGGATAGTTCTGATTCTGATTTCTGAACAGGAAAAAAAATCACTTTAGGAAAGAATAGTTAGAAAAAAGGGAGAAAATTGTGTAGGGCAAGGAAACTACAAATTCTAAGTGTAGGAAGCTCTGCTCAGCTCACCCTATCCCACGTTTCTGAGGAATTCTTTAGACTCTACATTTCACCCCCAACCAGGAGACAAGTCGCTGGTGACCAGGTTTTGGGTATACTTTGTGGCTGAACCAGGAAGCTGGCTTCCCTGCAGTTTCCAATGCTAAAACTAATCTCTAAGATGAAAAATCAAAAATAACACAGAAGACTGCCGCATTTCATAACCTGAGATGTTAGGAGGTACTGCCTACAATTTTCAACAGTACTCTTGTATAGTATCTGCCATAGCAGCAGTCACATTCAATTTGTGGCAATCCTGAACGGTTTTCACGGCAAGAGTTATTCAGAGGTAATATGCCATCGCCTGCCTTTAAATCACGATCCTGGCATCCCTTGGTGATCTTCCACCCAAATACTAACCAGGGATGACCCTGCTTAGCTTCTGAGACCTGGTGGGAATTGGCAAACTCAGGCTATCCAGGTCATAGTGTCATTTTACAGTAGAGAAAAAAGTCCCCAGAATGGCTTATATGTAAGCCACTCTGGGAGTTTATGTCTGAGCTGGGACCTGGGCTGAATCTGCACAGAGCTTTTATTCCAATCCCAGGTCGATTCAATCCCTGCTATTTACACTGAATGCAATTTCCATTTTTATTTTGGCCAATTTAAATTTTCCCTCTGCAACAAGCATGATTGATCCAGAGTGACCCTACCTTTTCCCCACGATATCCTGGAGTGGATATAACCCTCAATATTTGAAAAATCAGCATGAAAAAGTGTGCAGCTGCCGAGCCTCCAATGCTGTAGAAAAGCCCTGATTGGCCAGTTCAAAGGTTTCCTCATTCCCAGGTTGCAAGCTTCCCTTAAAGGGGAAGCCCTAACTTCTCTCAGCAGAAGCTCCAGAAGCCTTAACTTCTCTCAGAAGAGATTTGCCTCTGGGATTTATTCCCCCTCCTCTGCTGTCTCCAATCCTCTCCCCCCTTCATGAAAAGAAAGAAAGAGGCTCCTGCTGCATTTGGTTCCCCCTATCCCTTCTGAGCTTCCCTATTCACGTGCAGAACACTATTCTGTTTCAATGGGGAGGGGAGGGGAATAGAGGAAGACCCGAGTTCAAATCAATCTGAATTCAGCAGGATCCACAATGGAATAAACAAAGTAACTGCAGAATCAGCCCTGGACTCAGCTCCTTGTATATCTTGTGTACTGAATTACATCACTTCTCGAGTTTTAAAAAGGACACAATCAGGAATACCCAAGATCCACCAGAGTGCCACAGACAATGATTCTTTCTACCTTTTCTCAGCTCACTCAGATACAACATAAACATCATACATTTTTTTAAAAGATCACCTGACTTTGTTAGCACTAATTGGCTAATAATTCATCATTTTTATGCACACTGTCTTCTCTTCCCCTCAATAAAAGGATTGTTGAATGTATAGCTGTCCTGGAGGCAATTTGTCCAAGTCCCGGTTTCCAGGCTCCCAAGCCCTCCCAGAACTTCACCCCCCTGTATACCTCAATAACCCCAGTCACTGTAATCAAAGCAGCAGTTCTTTGTGTTGCTGTTATTCAAAATCAGTCATAAAAGTGTTAAAGTAAAATATTACCAGGTGGATTCAGGTGAGTAGGCACATTGGTCTGAAGAAGGAAAATGTTAGCTTCCAGGGCCATCCTGATGCCCAACAAATGTTTATTCATGATATTAACCTTCGTGTGCAAGCACACCTCTTCAGATGTAACATGTGAACTATATAGTACCAGGTAAGCACATAAAACAATCAATCAATCAATCAGTCTGTCTGTCTGTCTGTTTTTCTTCAACTATAATAACTGTGAATGCTGGCATGATTATATATCAAATAGTATTTTTAAGTGTGTTTTGGTGGATGCTTAAACTTACCCCAGGACATGTTTGTGTGTGTAAGATACAGTGAGAAAATGATTTTAACACCTGTTTTATACTTGCTCCTTGATTAGCATGGCTTTTTCATGTTCCCATTAAATATATAAATCGGTATGGGCATGAACTGAATTTTTGCAGTTTGGTTCATGGCTGATCCATAAACTGAACCATGAGCCGATATAAATCGGGAGGCTGGTTCTCAAACCAAACCAGCTCATATTAGTTTATGAGCCACTAGCATTGCTAACTGGGAGATTTCATAACATTAAATAAGTTTAAACAAGATCTGCCCCTGTCGGCAAAACTGTATAGAAACTTTTTCACATGTTTTATTGCACTGCCCATTTTATGAGGATATTCAGGTTAAATTATTATCTCCATTCTTAACCAGAAAAGCTAGATGCTCTGACCAGATTAAAGTATTGTTTTTAATGAATAATCAGAATTCTGCCTTAATTGAGAATGTTTATAATTTGCCATAAGATTGCAAGAACTCAAACTGTAAACTTAATATTTGGCTACCCTTGATCTCTGTAACTTGATCTCTATAACTTGCATATAATAGTTGTACTAACTGTATTTTCTCTCTTATGATGTGCCAGTAAAGCTACTGTTGTTGTTTTGAACCGTTAAAGTTTAAACCTCTGCATTCTGCTCCCTGTGTCTTTTCATGGGGAGCAGAAAATGGGGGGTTATATGGCTCTCAGCCATTTCACCTCCTGCTTTTGGCTCCCTGAAATTTTCAGGGCCATTCTGCACCCAGTAAATAAAGTGAAAAGCTTATTTTTGCAGACGATTTTCTTTTTTTGGCATTTCAAACAACATTGTCAGCATCCAGCATCCCAGCAGCAAACTGGCAGTTACATCCTCCATTTTGGATTCCCCCAACTATGTAGTGCAAGCAGGAGGAGAGCAACCAGCAACCACAAGCAAAATAAATGAGAGTAACCAAAGTAGCACAATCTCCATCTCCAGTAACAAATTGCCTGGAGCAACCAATACACATTGCTTCATCCAGGCAGAGCAAGAAAAAATCCCCCCCACGCAGTTGATGCACAAAGCATGCCTCTCAGGACTCCCCCCCAACAGGGGAAAAAGTGATTGGCTGCCTGGCGTGATTGACAGGCAGAGGGAGAGACATATGTATAGCATGTCCCTCTCCTCTGCCATTTCAGGCAGCCATGTGGAGTACCAGGAAGCGGCAGAAGAAAGGGGGAGAGCAAGAAGGTGAGAAATGGCAGGGGGGCATGATTTTTTATAGTGTCACACAATTTCGCTGGCGTTACGCCATTTTTTTAGATGTGCAGAATGGTCCTCAAGGAGAGCAGAAAGCAGTGATTTTAATGGCTCCCAACGATTTAAACCAACAGCTGAGCAAAACAGTTGTTTTATGAAGAGCTGAAAGCCGGGCTCTGCTTTCCACTCTTCATAAACCTCTAAGAACTACATCACAATTTATGAAGTTTATCATGGTTTTTCAGTTCATAAACATGAACCATAAACTGGCCAAAATTTTTGGCAAACTTTAGCTCATCAGCTGGTTCATTCCTATCCAGCTTGGTGTAGTGGTTAGGAGTGCAGACTTCTAATCTGGCAAGCTGGGTTTGATTCCGTGCTCCCCCACATGCAACCAGCTGGGTGACCTTGGGCTTGCCACAGCACCGATAAAGCTGTTTTGACAAGCAGTAATACCAGAGCTCTCTCAGCCTCATCTCCCTCACAGGGTGTCTGTTGTGGGGAGAGGAAAGAGAAGGCGATTGTAAGTCACTTTGAGACTCCTGGTAGAGAAAAGTGGCATATAAGAACCAACTCCTCCTCCTCCTTCATCCCTACTTACAAAGATACCAGGATTTTGCATAAGAAGTCTCCAGTGCAAAACAGCAAGAAGATATCCCAGAACTCTTTGGCTCAGATCCTTATCTCTCTTTCCACTACTGCTGGGTATTTCTACTTACAAAAGAGGGGAAGGAAACTATTTATGATTGCCTCTTTATACCGTGAAACCTTGTTTTGATCCCAATGGAATTTTGCTGGCAGGAAGGTCTAGTGTCCCACAAGGACAGTGTTCCGATGGTCACTGAAGGCTGCAATGGGAGGGGAGAGGCAGAAAAATTGCCATTTATAGATATAGATTACCTGTAATGTCATACAATTCAACCACAACACAGATGGGCATAGGTGATATATACTGAAGCCTGATATGTAAGCTAGCATTTTTGCAAATATAAAAGACTGACTTTTAACATACAATAAAGTACATTTGCCATTTTAGCCAATCAGAGAAAGGCAGAACCTTTCCAAGGCAATTGGTACAATAAATTTTATATATTGATAATTTTTTTAAAAAATGACTGACATTCCCCACAATACGTTACAGAGCCGGTGGTCTATCTATATGTATATATAAATTGTTTGATAAGTGTATAAGGAATCAACCACTGAAGAAAAATTGTGAAAACAGAATATATCTAGAAACCGTTTTGGTTGGTCCTTAAAAAAATTATCAATATATAAAATTTATTGTACCAATTGCCTTGGAAAGGTTCTGTCTTTCTCTGTTTCTGCTTTGAACCTTTCTTCCTTTTTTCATATTGTAATTTTAGCCAATCAAGCATGATCCTTCTTGTCAAGCAGCTTTAAAAATGTGCTGTTGATTCCTGCAATTCAGCTCCAGTTTTGTTATATAGTCTTGAATCAAGATGTGTTGACTGGAAGGAGCTGGACAGACCAAGATGATGCGGGAATTGCCATTTATGCAGTACAGTTCCACTCATACTGCATAGGATCCAAGCGACTATACCTGATCATAACTGTATTGTTATCTTGGATTTTGTGACATCTGTACAGAATTGTGCTAGGCATTTGGAGGTCAGAGGCAAAGCCTGTGGCCAGCATCTTCCTTTCGGAGAAATAGAAATTGAAACATAAAGGTAAAGAATCCTCTTGCTTGGCAGACCGAATCTTGAGATGGAAGAGTAAAAGAAATGTTCCTTTCTAAGGAATAGAAATTGAAACAGAAGGGTAAAGAATACTCTCATTTGGCAGACCGAATCTTGACACGGAAGACTAAAAGAAATATGACTTTATGAAACAAGCATCTCATCTTCTATTCTTGTCCATATGTATGTGTAAGAGGCACATCTTTTTCTTTAAGGGAGAGAAACATGTGGATGCTTAATTGTGACACATATGGCACAAGTTCGACAATGTCAGACGTAATATAAATGCAAGCCTTATTTATAGTTATTAGATTATGTTGCTAAAATGATTTTTTCAGAAAGCAATGCTTGTTGCAGTGTTTTTGTTGCCTCCTAAACATGAACCATCTGGAGGGGTTTTACATTTTTTTTAAAACATAAATAATAATAATAACCCTTTCTCATTTTCTCACAAAATGTATTTTAATTATTTTCATGTCTGAGATAAGACCCGAGAATTTTAAAAAAATAATAATTGGGAAATAATAATTGCAGCAAATAAAAGTTTCACGAGGCTTGAAGTTTTTGTGCTTTTTTACATTCCCCAGCGGTGCCAAATAGAAATTAATTGGACCCAAAGAAACTGATTGCTATCAGGATGGATTCTATTAAAGAAAATACCAGGGCTTAGAAATGGCTTATCTTTAATAGTGTTTTCCTCAGCTACAACAGTGCTGAAGAGAAGTAGTTTAGAAGCAGCATCAGCTATTATTATTATGTGGCCATTAAATTCATATGTACATCCCTTGTTTTTCGAACCCACTCTTTAGTCTTTAGACTCTCCATACATTTACTCTTGGATTCTTACTCTGTGCATGTGTATAAACAGGAAAGGACAGAAGGGGCGGAATTAACATGCACACACACACACACACACACACACACACACACACATCTTTTGTATTATTTCTTTCTTTTTCTTTTTTTTTTAAAGGAAAAGAAGGGAAAACATCCAGCAACTAAAAAAGATTTATTTAAAGACAGAAATATAATGAAAGTGGTGGCAAACCTACATGTCAAGTTCTGTAAACGCTTTCCAAATATCTAAAGATAAGTCCGTATGCCCTTGCCACCTATATGAAGAGGAATAGAAGAGTTTTTTTTTAATACCCCACTTTTCTCTACCCTGAGAAGCCTCAAAGCAACTTACAATCACTTTCCCTTCCTCTCCCCACAACTGACACCCAATGAGGTAGGTGGGGTTGGGAGAGCTCTGAGAAAAATGTGACTGGCCCAAGGTCACCCAGCAGACCTCATGAGGAAGAGTTGAGAATCAAACCTGGTTCTCCAGGTTAGAGTTCGCTGCTCTTAACCACTTCACTACATTGCCTCTATATGCCATACATTCATATAGTGATAGAGTTCTAAGGTCCATTGGCTTACTGGTTTTTATCTTTCCAATGTTGTAATACATGTCTTTTACCTATAGGAAGAGCAGTATTCTAGTATTAAATATATGAGTAACCAGGATATATTGGTAACCGGGAAGGCAATCATATGCAGAATTACATCCTGCATTGACGTCGGCCTTTGGGATGGCCCTGTCAAAACGTTGCAGACCAAAACAACTGACCTTCTCTTGTACTGGCTTTCCACAAACCGCACACCACTTTGGTATACTCCTTTGCTGCATATGATTGAAAATGTTTTGTTTTGTTTTTGCCTGATTATTGAATGAACTTTTCCAAATAATGTACAGGGATCAATGCCAAGCCCTTCTGAGGGCTGAGGAGTCTCCAGACAGATTTTTAGTAAATGTTTTCATATCTTAAATTACCACCAAAGCTAAGCATTTGACCATTAAAAAAAAGAAATTGGGCAATTTACTTATGGTACTAAAAATAATTGGAAGAGCTTTCTGCCAACTCTAATTATAATATTTGCAGGGGGAGTGAGTCAGAGGAAGAAACGGGTGGCATTTTGTATGTAATGTGTGTGATTTGTCATTGTCTCAGGACACTGAAGTGGTCCGTTTTGTGTAAAAACCTCTCGCCATCCATCACCTCAACTGAGACAAATGGTGGCCTTGTCCTTCTGTCCGTATAGGAGATTCTGCCCCATCCTGCACCTTGCTTCCATTCCCTGCAATGCATCACCAGAAAGGCAGGGGTTATTGATAGTCCGGGGAAAGGATGCTGGGACACCAAGCTCCTCAGACTCAGAGAAATGAGCAATATGTATGATTATGATGATTTGCACACGTTGAACAAGTCTGAAATAGATACGTACTGCTGGCAGCATTTCCACACATGAATATGGATGCGACGACTCCATTTGGTTCTGCAGCTCAGTTCCATTGGGCATTCCGATTTTAGGCTGTCACACAAAACGTAACATAAATGCTGCATTTGAAAATTTGTAATCCCGGCTACATCATGCTCAAAAGCTCTCTACTTAGAACAGGATTTTTCAGCCAGGGTTTCATGAAACTCTGGGGTTTCTTGATGGACCTAGAAGAATTTCCTGCATGGGTGGGAGTTTATACGCACACACACACACACATATATATATGTCAATCTCCCTCCTTCAAAATGGCCTTGAGAAGGTAGGAAGGGGGGGGGGGGCTGAGTGGGCATGTACACAGCCATGCTTCCCAACCATATTCTGCACCATTGTGCTACTTTTGGGGTTTCTCAGTGCCTGAAGAATGCTTCAGGGGATTCTCAATAGTAAAAAAGTTTAGAAAGGCTGACTTAGAATTTGGTTTGGGGACTTACGGGGACTTAAATCGGTAATGCAAATTTTCTCTGACGGGAGTTGGGGGAATGGTTGAATAACTTGGATCTAACTGAATACTAAAAAGATACAACTCTTTATTCTGATAGAGATGTATAAAAATTTGACTACCATTTGAAAACCTTATCCCTTAGCAATGGTTTTACTATTTTACAACTGTAATAAGGGGGAAGGGCAAAATAATACAATGCGAGCTATTGACTTGATTGGATTCGTGTTGCAAGGGCATAAACGTTGCTCCATAGGCTGTTTTTGAATCCTGTCCTCAAGAAGAGCGATGGAAACAGTTGGAATTTGTGAGGTAAAAATTAATAAATCATGCAGACACGTGTGTATAGCTTCTATAAAATATTCACTATTCTAAAGATAACAAGCAACAACTATAACAACAACCTATCTTTCTAAACAACACTATCTTAGCTTCTATTGCGATAATGGAAACTTCTCTTCAGTTTTCCATCTTGCCTCAGTGCCTCACACACTCTGCCATCTTGACTAACCAAACCGTTAGTGGGGAACTCTGAGGGCCATTCCACACAACCGCCAATGTAGCTAAATGTAAGCGCTATCATAAAGTGCTACAATTAATAGCGGCAGGTCTTGATACAGCCGTTTCTAGCCGGGAAAAAGGCTCTCTCACTAGCGCTGTTTTCGTTACCCACAAGTTTCCGGTCTTGCCTGAATCGCTACAAATGAGACATAATGTGTGGCAATTCTGCTGGCCTCTGGCCATCAATCAAACTGAAGATCCAATGAAATCGATATCCTATTGCCACCAAAAAAAACTTTTCCCTTTAATTTTTTTTAAAGAAAATACAAGTGGCAATGAATATGTGTTTACTCATTGCTCCATAGAGAGCCATCTTTCAGTTTCTCTTCCCAAAACATTCCTTTATCGGACAAAACATGCCATGCTCGCATGTATTCATTGACACGCGTTTCCATTAATGGCCCACAGTCACCCAGAAGGCCTCAGTTGTCTCTAAGCAGTTTTAAATTGCCTTTTCTTCCCTCCCCATAACAGACACCCTATTAGAGAAGTGGGGCTCAGAGCTCTGAGGGGCAGTAAGCAGTCACTTGGCCCCCGACCCAGAGTAGCAGTCAGTGCCTCAGCGCCCACTCCCAAGCAGCAGAGGTTTTCTGGCAGTGAGGACAACAGCAGGCAGGCCCCTCAGTCACCCTTTCTCCAGACCAGTGCCCCTGACTCTGACCTATGTCTCTGATGTCCAGTGGCCAAATGGCGTCTACTGGCCTTGCGGGCTTTGTGGAGGGCGGGCCGTATGGTCACTGGCCAATCAGAGGAATGCACTGGACAGACAGGGTCCCGGACAGTCTCCTCCCAGGAGGCTGTTTCCATTTTATAAAAGGGAGCAAAAAGTGTTAAAGATGTATAACTATATCACATTATTTTTAATTTGTCTATTTCGTCCATATAAATCCTGAACACTTAATGCTAAAAAAATGGCGTTACAGGTTGCTTCAAGACTTTCTATTTGGATTTTGTTATGCAATACTGAGACTGTTTTGCATTCCCTATTTGGACATCTTTTCTTTAGGAGTAGATACAAATGGGTAGCCATGTTGGTCTGAAGTAGCACAATAAAATCAGAGTCCAGTAGCACCTTTAAGACCAACAAAGATTTATTCAGGGCGTGAGCTTTCGAGTGCAAGCACTCTTCCTCAGACTATGATCTTCTTACATATATTCCCTGTCATGTAAGAAGATCATAGTCTGATGAAGAGTGCTTGCACTCGAAAGCTCACGCCCTGAATAAATCTTTGTTGATCTTAAAGGTGCTACTGGACTTTGATTTTCTTTAGGAGTGTTTCTCAACGTTTGATAAATTCAAGTAATCTTGACTCTGACATAGTTCGCTGGCAGGGGCTCATTGGAATTGTAGTCCATGAACATCTGGAGGACCACTGGTTGACTACCTCTGGTCTACAGAACCAAGAAGATAGGCCAGTAAATGCATTAATACAATTAATATAAGTTGTAAATGTGAGATTAAAACAAAATTTAAGGGTGACAATCAAATATCACTTGGCATTAGAGATTGTGGTTCTATTCTGAGGATGCTAACATGGTCCATTCCTTACATTTTGCATCCAGGAAATAAATCAATTGATGTTAACAATTAGCCATTGTAGAGGGAATTACTCCACCCTGTTACCTACCCTGAATCAACGAGGAAGGGTAGGCTATAAAAATAAAGTTATTATTATGTCTTGGTTTAAGTCTTTATGTGGCACACTGCTAACAAGCTTTCCCTTCGTAGGATTAGTTTGGGCTTTAGGAAACAGACATTTCAAACAGCTTGGTTTATTGTGCACCTTAGTTCCATTTCCATTTACAGGAATGATTGTCCCATCAGTACAGCTTCTTGGAAGGTGATGCAATGTTGGTTGGGGAGGGTGGCATTCCATCTTGCTAGGTCATTTCCATGGAAGTTACTTAGGATCTGGGTATAGTAGTCAAGGACTGACAAGAGTGTCCATTGGGGAAACTATGAAAAGCAATGAAATGCAATACAATTAGAGATGTAAAGGACCAGGAAATAATGGGGGGAATGGGAGGGCTTTTGTGTATTTCCCGTCCTGAACTATTTTGTTTTTCTGATGGAGAAACGGCAACCTGTTGGGGACAACTAAGATATACTATATTTTCATTTAAAGAATAAGCTAAACGTTTCTCATGACAAGGTTTTTTCGTATTCAAAATAACGAAGTTTGAGTTCAGTGGCACCTTTAAGACCCACAAAGTTTTATTCTGTGTCTAAGCTTTCATATGCAGAAACATTCACATGAAAGCTTATGCCCAGAATAAAACTTGGTTGGCTTTAAGGTGCCACTGGACCCAAACTTTGTTCTATTGCTTCAGACCCACCCAGCTACCACCCTGAATCCATATTCAGAATGTATAGCTTGAAAAGATCTGAGTACTTTCTTCAGTTTCCCAGGGGAGCTGGGGAAATTAGGGTAGGTTTTGTCAGCTAGGGAGAAAAAAAAACTTGCCTTCAAATCATGTTGCTTTTTCCAAATGTACTGCATGAAAAGTCTGCAGGCTTCTTCATTTTTTTAAATGGAAAAAACTAAAAATGTGGAAGAATAATGCCAAAACAGGTTGTTTTGTTTATTGGAATGAGAGAAAAGGCAGGGATTTTCTTTAAATGTTTATGGTTTACAGAATTAGATAATGATAATCCTCATGTATACTGTAGACATATACAATGGTAAAAATTGTTTAAGTTTAAACAATTTTGGAATTGTTAATATGCTATAATTTGGAATTGTTAATATGCTATAATTTGTTGAATGATATTGCATTATTAATGCATTAAATATTTTAACTTTTATAAGTGTTAACTTTATGTCCAAACATATTGATAATCTGCCCTACTGAGAAGGTATGCAAGCGTTTTTGTCCAAATAATACACTTTCTTTTGTTTTCTACAAAATATGTTTTCTACCTTTTTTCCCAACCTTCCAGGTCACTTATAAGATTCCCTAGAGGATGGTTACCTTGTTGGACCTTTGATATTAGTAGACCCAAGATATATGTCTTAAAATATAAGGTTGCTTGTTGAAGGCTATTAATATACTTGTAAAATTCAATTTAAAGAAATACTACACTATATTGCTAAGTTCACTGATGAAGTAAAATAAAAAACGAGGCTGTTGTACCTAGGAACTCATTCTGCTTATAACAGTTTATATTGTTTGAATAAAGATTTTGTCATCACTAGCTTGAAAACTACCTTTTTTCCTTTCTACAGAGTGTAAGGTACAGCAGTTTGCAATCATTTCTAAAGCATGAGATATGCTTAAAGGTTTTCTGTATAGAAAACACAACATCACTTTTACATTCCATCATTATGTCAAATAAAATGACACATTTTATTTTCTTAAACCAGTAATATAAGTTTAGCTTAGATAAGAAAGTTAGTTTTGCAAACATGTCAATGTTTCCCCCCATTTTTTTTACCCTTTTCCCCCAAAAGCCAGGGAGAACCAAACCCCCCACCCCCATGGCTTCAATTTTTGTTGTAAATTTTCCATCTCTAAAACTGTATATGCTAATCTATTGTAGGTTTGATAGGAAAGTAAGTACTTCCTATATTTCAATGTTTCCCCAAATTGCCGGTTTCTCCCCAGAAAAATCAGAAAACAGATTGTTCCAGGTGGCTTCAAAATTTTCAGAAATTTTTCATCTCTAAAACACTGTTGAAAAATACTGTACAGTTATTTACTTCACATCTATAATATTTTGTCAACCTTTAATTATACAGAAAGAAATATCCACGACTGTTGTTTGCTTAGGATACAGGCTCGGGTGTGGGAAGACCCAGGTTCAACTCACTGGTGTACTTTGCCATCAAGTTTGCCAGGTTACTTTGGTCCATTCATACTTTCTCAATAAAACCAAACTCACCAGGCTGCTAGGACAAAATGAAGGAGTAGAGAATAATGAAAGCCACCTTGCATATCTTAGTGGAAGGATGGAATAAAAATGGAGAAGAGCTCAGGTTGTATCAGCTTTTGGTTCCTCACACAGGCAATAAAGCTCATATTCTAGATATTCTAGAAATCCTATGTGAATTTGTTGCTTTTGCTTCAGGACATTAGCAGTACAATCTGGCCAGTCTTAAGCACTTGCAAACTGGCATTCTTCATGTTTACTTGGAAGTAAGTCCCTTTGGGTTTAGGGATGTCTTACTCCCATGTAAGTATGTATAAGACTTACGCTTGGAGTTCCAATTATTTCCAAGGAAGAAATTGTGTTTTTCACCCCTGCAGCAGAACCAGTTATACTCCCTCCCCAGAGAGATTTGTACATCTCCCTATATCAGGGGTAGTCAAACTGCGGCCCTCCAGATGTCCATGGACTACAATTCCCATGAGCCCCTGCCAGCAAATGATGGCAGGGGCTCATGGGAATTGTAGTCCATGGACATCTGGAGGGCCGCAGTTTGACTACCCCTGCCCTATATTGATGTCTTCTACCAGCAGGGGAAGACTTTTATTTCATTCATTTGGGATACACCCGATAACATTTTCTGTCCCTCCTCCCTGATTTCACTGCTGTTTATGCATGCATTTTTTATTGGTTTGATCATCTTAAATGTTGCTTTTCAAATGTTAAATGTTTGTATTTCACCACCTCGGGGACACTGACAGGGTGGAAAGGTGACACAAAGTGTTTCCAAACAAATAAGTTTACATCTATATAGGGTTCAGTTTGAACTAGTTCCACAAAATATTGCATGGACCAGTTAAGATGGCATTATGTTAGTCTCACACATGGTTGGGAAAATCTTGTTTCACTGCAATCAGGGAATCTGTAGATCCCCTTTCTATAGAATCAACTGCATAAGCAGACATGAATTTTCTGTCTGAAAGGTCTTCATGTGTTTTATAAAGGGGTGTTAGGGAAGCAGTTGCTGAAACAAGGCATGTGAACCATTTTATTTCAACACCTCTTTCTCCTTGCTGGGGATTCAAAGCAGCTTACAAAGAAACGTGGAAATATAAACAAAGTATAAATGAAAATATATAATGCAGCTCTAACACACTGGGTTGCTTCTGGATCTACTGGCAAGCTCACTCAGGGCCACAGCCAGAGAACCAAGAGCCCTGTAGTTCAAACATTTGGCCACCCAAGGCTTAGATACCTGCAAGGGGAAAGGAAATGCAAGCTCAGTCTGTATCTCTCAGAGTTCGCAGGGATGCTAATATCTGTAGGGGAAATGAAATCTTTAGTCTAAAAGTTACTGTGTTGCCGTCTGTTTATATCTATGGATTGTCCATATCTCAGAAGTATTGTCCATGAGAGAACTGTGTGTGACGAGTTCCTTCCCCTTAAATATTTGGAAAGAAAAGTCTAAACACACGCCAATCTATCCTTCCTTTAAAAACAAACAAACATGTATTTGAGACAAACAAGATACACAGAAGCAGCAAAAGAGCAAGAAAACTTTCCTAACAATTTTTTGGAAGCGTTAGTAAATATTTTGCACTAATACAAAAACAAGCATCATTTATCACCTCCTTATACAAAAATAATTGTGATGTGAGTTACTAAGGATCTACTATAATATTAAGCACTAGCTTTTGTGCGTAGGATCATTAAAGTAATAATTTCATTTCATTTTTAACTTTTTCTTTTTTTAATTTCATTTTTCTACAACATATCAGAGAATGGAACAAGTGTCATCCATTTTCTGCAGCCTTATTTCTGGTAATTAATGACTTAGAGGTCCTGCAATGTTGGACTAGTTGCATCTTGCTCACCAACAGAGGTGTGTTTATATAGTTGCAAGATTGGTTGTCGGGGGCTGGGGGAACATCTGACAAATGATTCAGAGAATTTTTATGTAGCATCTAGGAAGAATGAATAGCTTTCACTTTGCTCAGAACTTTCGTTTTGTGTTGCACGGTGGATCGTGTCAGATGCGTTGGCTCAGTGTATCAACTCAGTTCCCAGCACCAATGGATTAGATCAGCTTTTCTGCTGATGAAAATAGGGGGGCCCCTTTTAACTACCAACAACCCCCCCCCCCACACACACACATACACACCCATTGCTGGGGGATCATGGAAACTGAAGGAACAATCAACCTAGTGGGGCAGGGGTAGGGATAGGCGATTTGGTTTGGATAAACTGATAAGTATTTTTTGGATATATACAGGCCAAATAGCCCATTCCTGTACTTTAAACCAGTTGAATCAGCACTATCTGAATCATGATTCGGCAATTTAGCCGGTTTAAACGTATTTTCCCTTCCCCTTCCCAGGTATTCTCAGCAGCCTAGGCAGGTTCGGGGGGGGGGATGCCCTTTAAATACCCCCCCCCAGCCTTCCCAGGCATCAGAGAGCCAGCTTTCTACTGCCTGGGAAGGTGGGGTGTATGTGGGGAGAGCACAACAAACAACTGATGCCAGTCCCAGTTGCTTGGCATTCCCTTTAAATGGTCTCCCTCTAAAGTAGCGATCCCCAACCTGTGGGCCGCGGACCACAAGTGGTCCTTCGACTAATTGGAGGCTGGCCCCGAAGGACACCTCCCCCCCCCCTGGCCCTTTACAACACACTTCATTGTTGTGGCATGTCTGTATCTTATTTTGAAGGGATGTTTAAACATTACCATAACGATCAGAGAGTGTTAGGGCAGTGGTTGAGAGTAAACTACCCCCCCCCCACCGGGCCTCAGTAAAAGGCGCTGAGTGGTCCCCGGCATTGAGTGGTCCTCGGTGATAAAAAGGCTGGGGACCACTGCTTTAAAGCATTCTCAGGCAGCAGAGATGGAGACCGCTTTCTGCTGCCTGGGAAGGCTGTGGGTAGGCATGTCCAGTGTACGGGGGGGGGGGGGGAGGTACTTTTTGGATTCTTACAATTCAATTTGGCTGATTCCGAACCAGTGATTGGCGATTCAGATGTTTGGGATTCGAAAGGAACATCAAGAACAGGCTAGAAAGGGAGATTGCAGAAATGCAAATTATTACAACATTCAAAACTATGACATACCCAGGACTCAAAGAAGACATAGTTTTTAATCTCACTATTCATGCTAACCTTGTCCTCACACTTTATTTTATTAGTGATGTGATTGTAAGGTAGTGGCAATGTAATGGAATTTTGAGTTTGACTCCCTGGCCTTGGGATAAGATAGTTACCAGCAATTCCCTTGCAGGAATGTTTCACAGTTGTATGGAGACAGATGGAGCAAGCAGCATATGGTGAAGTAAGAGCCTTTGATCGCTGATATAGGCAGTTTGGGGTTTTTGTAAACTACATTGAATTCCAGGGGATTGATTGGCTGTTTTGACAAAGAATTATCATTGGCTGCATTTGGTTGTGTGACACAGTCTACTGATGTAACAGAATTGATTTTTGCTATATATTCCTTGTCATGTAAGGAGTTCATAGTCTGACGAAGAGTGCTTGCACTCGAAAGCTCACGCCCTGAATAAATCTTTGTTCGTCTTAAAGGTGCCACTGGACTCTGATCAGACCAAAATAGCTACCCGTTTGAATCTATCCAACCTAGTGGTTGGCAAGATAAAATGGGATGTACTCATACATACAACACATAGAGTCCCTTAGAAACAGCCAAGTTACAAATGTGCTGGGGGGGGGGGAGAGGGAGCTCCAACGGGATTGTTAATTTGCATTGACATGATTTACTCTAGTCAGAAATTCTTATGGCAGCGTTGTCAATAATATAAAAGTAAATAATAAAAAAATAAAAATAAATAGTCAAAACATATGGCTTTCACACAAGGTTAGAACTGAAAGAGCTTGATTGCCTCATGGCATCCCTGGTCCAACACCCCCCCCCCCAATACACACACAATGCTGGGGCTCATGGAACCTGAGTGGACAATGAGCCTAGTGGGACAAGAGTAGAAATGGGTGATTTGGTTCGGCTAAGCTGAAAAGTATGGATGTATCTAAACCAAATTGCCCATCCCTGTACTTTAAACCGGTCAAATTGGTTGTGTCTGAATCACAATTCAGCTAGTTTAACTTGATCTGTCAGGATCAGCTGCTTGGCATTCCTTTTAAATGCCTCCCCCCCCCCCTCCATGATCTCAGGCAGTGAAGACAGAGAGCAACTTTCTGCTGCCTGGGAAGACTAGGGGTAGGCATGTGTAGTTCATGGGGGGGGGGGGGGCTATTGCAAAGTAAGAATTCGAACCCAAGTCCCTCAGAAACTTGTTGGACGCTTAAACCAGTAGCTCTCAAGACAGACCAGTTTCAGCTGTATGTGAACATTTGTTTTCAGTTTGGGAGGAGGACGATTCAGTTGTGTCGCCTTATACATACCAGCCTACTATTACTCTGAAGTTTTTTTCTCCTTTGAATTTTATCCTGTCCACTCTCTGAGATGCTCAGTGTGGCAAGCCCCACTTGAACTTCCTCCATTTTATCCAGTCCTGTGAGGTAAATTAGGCTGAAAGATGGTCACTTGGTCAGTCTGCTGTCTCACCCAAAATGTTTCACTTTGGAGTAGGGATTTGGGTCTCCTGGATTCCTAGTGTGATATTACAACCACAGCCAGACATGGGGTCCCTTTGGGTCTCCACTAGGGTACAAAGGAATAAAATAATAAATGCTGAGAATTAGACTTAGAGTTCCAGAGACAAAATTCACCCCAAACCTTCCCTGCACAGTTATGGAACTGAAGCATCCCTTTGTGTACACAGGTGGGTAGCCATGTTGGTCTGAAGCAACAAGAAAGTTTAATTCTGGTTATTAACGTTTGTGCGCCTGCACACTCCTTCAGAGACACAGAATCTTAGACCAGGAATTAAACCTCCTTGGCCTTAAAGGTGTCGCTGGCCTTAAATGTTTCTCTTCATATACCCAGTCGTTGCCTCTCAAGCTGAAACACACGGGGCCTGCAAAGTTGCAATAGAAACAGCAAAAGACCTCAGCAGGCCTAATTTTAAGCTTCCGCTGCAGAGAAAGGACACAAGGAAATTGCAGCGGCCACATGGGGATACATCAGGAGGGAAGGACTTTACTCAAACGTCTCTTGTTCCTCCCTCAGCAAGAGAAGGGCAGCTACAGGAGGTGACATGCAGGCCCCCTTGAGACTACTGTAGGGACATTTGAGGGCTGGAGTGTCGCTTTGTCTTCTGTCTGGGCCCCATAGAAAAATTGGGGTTACTGCAGCCCCTCTCTTATACTTGTCCAAGTTTTACTCCAAGTCTTGGTTTTGAAGCTACCCTGAAAGCTTTGTGAACTGCCTGCGGAGCATTAATATTGGTAGAAGGGCCGGGGGTATCAATGCTATAAATATCCAGATCAGTAATAGAGAGTCCTTTGCTGGGTTGAGCTGGCTTGTCTGGAGGGCGTCAGCAGCCGCCTTCAGTGCCTGCCCTGTGAAAAATACAGCCTCTGTTAGCAAGGAGTTGCCAGCACCGATCTAAGTACACAACTCATCAAACTGAATATACTGTGATTTCCCCAACGTGGCTTACTGAATGCGTCGCCTGGAACTTTTACAGACCAAATCCTAAGAAGGGCTACACCAAATCATGTTGATATCTACTCAAGAGGGCTAACTCTCAGGAAAGTGTTCTTCAGATCAGTCACGTGTACATCTGCGCTTGGATAAACCCACTGACTTCCCTAGCGCTTCTTTTCCATCCAAGGTTGGGAATAAAGCCAACTGAAATCAGCAGGACTACTTGTGAGTAAACATGGCTCAGATAAGACTACACGCACGCTAAGGATGACACAACTGCACAGCCAGATCCTGCCTCAGTGGCATTCCCAAACAAGTGTGCATAGAACTGCAGCAGTCCGGTAAAATAACATGCACATTTAGAACTATTTTGAAAGGATTCCAATAGGCTGACACTCATTCATCCTCATTTTCTAGTGTCATTATTGTGCTCCAACAATTAAAGCAGCTAAATTCTTTTTTTAAATGTATATTGTATTTTCCCCTGCCAACAAATGTAATTTAGACTCATCCACAAACACCCTTTCTTCCCCCTCAAATCTGGCTCAAAGAGGAGATGCAAAACTATGGAAAAAAAATAAAATTACATGTCACCCCCCCCCCCCTTTTTAGGTAAAGACTTGATGAAAATAATTTCCCAATTCCAGTTAAAATATACATGCTAACTTATGTATTTTTTTAGAAACCAGGGGTTTCTCCCATTTGTAGGGCTATATAACTGATGTGAGAACTGGACAGGGCTAGCAAAAACTTAATACTGAAATGACAAGGCAACATTTCCCCTGCTTTGTGAGATCAGATTTTTGCTGCACAAAATAATTTCATGACTATGAGATGCCAGAAAAATAGACTCCCAATTTTTAAGTTTACGCAGACAACATGATATGAAATAGCATACCATAGCAACATGGTTCGGAATGTGAATCTTTTTCTATAGATTTCTTGACAAACATCGCAAACATTTCCATTATAAGGCAATAATCATTGCAAGATGTTACTATTTCCTTTCTCGTTTTCTAAAGGCTTCAGCCATCGCAGATTCCTTTTTCGCAGACCACCCTGAGATCACATCAACAGTTAGTTGCAAATGTGAATAATTTCAGCACACAGCATCCCTTCCTCTTTTCCCGCTTAGGGCTAAAGCTAGAAAAGGTTACATCAAAATGCCCGCCTAAGGATTCTTTCCGAAACTATTGTCAAGCCAAAAGCAACGCCAAGCCAAAGGCCAGCTTTTCAGACCCCCGTGTGAGTTTTCGGACTCTCTCTAGCTGGTATCAGTTTTTTCAATGGAAGAAAATGGACCTAAGTGACAAATTCGGCAAGGCTTTAGGGGTGTTGTTGGGTTGTCCTCCCCCCACCCATCCCCATCCACGCGGGGGCGGCTGGGGGGAAGAAGCAACCTCCTTTCTCCACGGCTCTGTCTCTCAATGGCCCCAAACAACAGCGGCTCCGGTCGCTTCCACTTCGGAAGACAGGCCAGGGGAAGTCCGCATGAGCGAAGCCGTGCCCCGAAACGAAGCGTTCATTTAGAGAAAAGAAAAAAGAGATCTGTTACTTTTTAGAGTTTTTCCGGTAAGCTCCCACTTGCGAACGGCGAACTTTGGGAAGTTTGTTTGATGCGACTCGGCATCACTTTGTGTGGGGAAAGCGGGGTGGGGGGCCCGGCTCGGGAAGGAGGGGGGCGAAAGAAAGCCGCATCCCAGCCCCCGAGCTGGCATTTGTTCGCGCGCTTCCCTTCCGAGCCCTCCTTTGTAAAAGCTGGCGCGGAGTCGGTCCCCGCCGAAGCCTCCCGAGCGCGCCGCAAGTCCCGGGAGGTGAAGCGCCCCCCCTGGTCCCCCGGAGCCTGACAATGAGCCGCTAACCGTGCGTGCAAGCGGGCTCCGGCCCCTCCTCGGCCCGCCGGACCTGACAAAAACAAGCGTGAGAGAGAGAAAAAGAGTGAATGAGCCGCGGACGGGAGTGAGCAAACACAACAGGAAGGGGGAGGGGGCGGGATCCTGCCAAGAGCCCCGGCCAGCCATCGCCGCCCCATCCCCCCACTCAGCGCGCCCCCTCCCTCCTCCCCCTCCCCGCCAGCCAGGGATACGCAAAATCAAAGCCCGCGGAGGATGCAGCAGCGCTGGCCGGCATTCACTTTCAGGCCCCCCCGTCCGCGCTCACTCCCATGCAGTTCCTCTCGAGGCGAGAGCCTTGCAATTTGTCTTTTTTTGGGGGGGGGGGGGGCGTGTTGCAGCGCGGAGAGGGATTGCCTTGAAAAGTTGCCAGAGGCTGCTCGGACTCCGTGCCGTCGCGTGCACGGTTTAGCGCGGCCAGGGCGTGTTTCCTAGGGGCCTTGCAGCCTGATCCGAGGCAAGTTAGGAGGACCCGGGTGATGAAGGTGGTGCATAAGAACGCACCCTAGGGGTTTACTCCTTAGGTGCTTTAGGGTTGCCGCTGCAGCCGCCGTTAAGAGCGCCTTGACTTGGGAGCCAGTCTGCTCTGCGCGGCCAAAACTGGGGTTTCGTTCCGAGCGCACGTGTTGAGGATCGGGCGCCGATGCGCTTGCAGACTTCTTCGGAGCAATTTCACCGACGCCTGCGTAGTTTAGGGTGGCCCACCGACGGACCACAGCAACCCACCCCTCCATTTTGGGCGACCCTCCTGAAATTATCCACCGGGTCTTCAAGACAAAAGAGCTCCAGAAAGATCGCGTGCAGTTGGAGCTTGAGTTGACTCTGGGAAGGAGCAGCCAAACCTACACCGCTCCTCAATCATGAATTACATCGATTCAGGGTTGCACCTACAGCCCCTAACGCCGTTCAGTCCTGGGATAACGTTTTGAGGTGGGACGGGCAGCCGGTAGCACAAGTGTTTTTGCAAGTGGGTGCTGCAAACAGTCGTGGGGGGGAAGTGAATGGAAATAAAGTCCCGCCGCCCTCGGAGGCTGCTTTCGGGTCAGCGCGAAACTCGCTGCCCTCCGCCTGCCTCCCCTCGTGCAGAAACCACATTGCGCGGGGACGAATCGGCTCTCTCGGCGCGCGGGCGGAGCCCGGCTCTCGTAGCAATAGTAGAAAAGCCGTAGTAAGAGGAGGGGCGCGCGGAGGGGCGTGGCTTGGCCGCGAGGGGGCGGGGCACGCCCTGATTGGGCGGGCGCGGGGCTCGGAAGCACTTTGTTTTCTATGCTAATGAGGGCGGAGAAGAGGCGGGTGGATATTTACGTTGAGGCGGGAGCCGCCGCCCTTCATTCTCTCTCTCGCGCGCCCCCCCTCCGCTCTCCCCCACATGGGGCTCTCCCCGCCCCCTCTTGTTCCCGCTGCCTCCTCCCTTCGCCTGATACCGCCATCATCACCGCCGCCACCTCTTCGCGCCACTTCCCTCAGAAGGGAAAGCGGGGAGGGGATAAAAGGGGTGGGGAAAGCGGCGAAGGCAGCTGCGGCGGGGCGGGCGACGAGAGTGGCGGTTGGTCGCTCGTTCGACGGGCTGGTGAGTTTGGAACACTCCGACCGTTTGCGGCAGTTACTGCTGGGGGGGGGGGGAGAGAGAGGAAAAAGTGTGTGTTATGTTTGAGGGAGGAGGGGGGTGCGCCGCGCGCCCACGCCCGCGCGTTCGGGTCGCCCCGCGAGGTGGGTTTGACGGTTAGTCGGTCGGGGCGCATGGCAGCCGCGCCTCCGCTCACGATGGCAGGCAGGCGCGCGCCCGCGCTGTGTCCGTCCCCACCCCCCTCGCCGCCACCCGCGTGCCTCCTCCCCCGCGTGCGCGCGCAACGGCAGCGGCGCCCTCCCGCACGACGGAGCTTTGGCGCGCACGGGGGCGGGCGGGGCCGGAATGAGGGAGATTTGAAAAGGCTGCGCGGCGGTCGGCGGTGGCGGCGGCTCCCAACGCCTCCTCCTCGTCCCCGCCGCCCGGCCTCCGGAGGCACCGCGCCGGGCAGGGGGAGCGGGTGAGAAGGGCTGGGGAGCAACTCCGGGAGAACAAAAGCGGAGGCGCCTGGGAAGAGGGGCCCGGCTCTGGCCACGCGGGAGGAAGCGCGGGGCGAGGCGAGAGGCGCGGCGAAAGTTTCCGTGAGGGGCTCGGCGGCGGGCGGGCAGACCGGGCCGGGCACGGCTCCGCGTGGGCTTTTGTTCTGGGAGGGGCGGGGGCGGCGTTGCCTGCCGCGCGGGGCCCGGGCCGGACTGCGTGTGGCGCCGCCTTCCCCTCTCTTCGCGGCCGTCCCGCCCGCTCCTTCGCCGCCCGCTGCCCGCCTCGGCCGGGGGTGTCCCGCGGGGGTGCGCGCCTGTGGGCCGGGGGCGAGGGGTGAAGCGGCGGCCCCCGCGCCCAACTGCGAAGCCGCCGGCGGTGGTTGCGGGGCCGCGGCGGCGCCATGTTGCCGAGGGGGGCGGGGCCGGGACATGGCGGCGGCTGCGCGTGCTGAGGCCGATTGTTCCTAGCTAGGCCTCGGCCATGTGGGAGCCGCCGGGCGGCGGCGGGATGGGCGCGCGGGGCGGGGGAGGGATCGGCGGGGGCCGCCTCGGGGAGGGCAGGGGGCGAGGGTGGGGGCCTGCCCGGCTTCGGAGCTGGTCGGGGGGAGGAAAGGAGGGGGGAGTTCGCTGCTCCAGTAGCCGAGCACTGACCTCCCGTCGCCGCCACAGCGCCCCCTGCCGCCCGTCTCTAGCGGAGTGGCTTCCCCGGGCGCAGCACGTGCAGCTTGCGAGGAGCCGCGGGCCCCGGCTCGGGGGCGCCATTGTTTGCTCCATCTGCTTCCCGCCACCTTGACCCTAACACAGCCCCGTGCTGTAGCGGGCCATTCGCCGGAGTTTTTTGCTTCTGTGAACCAATGAACTTTGTGCGAAGCTAGTTGGTACGATCGGGCGCAAGTAGAGCTCGCCCGTTTGGGAAACGATAATGTGGGTACAGAAAGTTGAATGTAACCCCCCCTCCCCTCTCGTTTTTCAGCGTTGTCTTTTTCTCTCTCTCTCTGCAGCACCAACACCACCAGATAGTAAAACTTGGAGGTCTAATACTACTGAAAAACAAAGTTTCCTTTTATGTATTGGGGGTAAGTTTCAACCAACCAAGTACTTGTTCTGAGCTGTAATAAGAATGACTGATTCTTGTCCTGGAGACATGTCTTTTTTCCCCACTTTATGTCATTTATTTACTTAGCCCACATAAAGATGCTGCTAACCCTTAGAAATTGTTTCATGCAGAGGTTTAGAATTCATGGTGGTTTTAAGTAATTTGGCACCATGATCTAAGTCATGTTTATTTGGAAGCAGGTATGTTTCAATCTTAACCTGAGATTGCTAACTTCTTTTCAGTGCTGTAAGGGAAATGTCCATTTCTACCATTTGATAAGTAAACTGATATCCTTTTCCCCCCTAGATAGTAATGCAGTCAGTGTTAGAGAGGAAGTGCTGTTGTGATGGGAGAACACATTTAATGCTTATTTAGTTATTTAAGTATACATAGCATAATATATTCTATGAAGAGCTTTTATATAAATACTGTGAACTTTTCAGTTTGATCGCTGCCCAGACACTAATAGCTGTGATGGAAACTGTGGAGTTATTTGAATAAAAGGAGCAATATAATTTTATATGCTTTTCTCTAGAGAACAATACATGCTCAAATATGGTAACCATCAGATTTCACCCTGCAGTTGTTTTGGGTAGATGATTTTGTTTCAAGTTAGGCTAACTATGATTAGTTACTTGCTGTGTCTCTGAATGGTCTGTATTAATGAAAGTTGTTTCTTTTTGACAGGTGAAAATAACAGCCTGCTTTGAAACCACTGAAGAATACTGGTCATGTCAGAGTAATGTCAAAGTGCTTACAGTGCAGGTAGTGACATATAGAACCTACTGCAGTGAAGGCACTTGTAGCATTATGCTGACAACTGCCTCAAAGGTTTGACAAACTATTGTGCAGAGGCCATAGCATGGTGTTTTAATGCTTTTTGTTCTAAGGTGCATCTAGTGCAGATAGTGAAGTAGACTAGCATCTACTGCCCTAAGTGCTCCTTCTGGCATAAGAAGTTGTAATTTCATCCATTCACTCATACCGTGTATAAAACATAGTAATGTTTTGCAGTCCTCTGTTAGTTTTGCATAGTTGCACTACAAGAAGAATGTAGTTGTGCAAATCTATGCAAAACTGATTGTGGCCTGTTATTGCCTACATAAAGCCAAGTCGATGATTCCTCCTCCTAATTTAACTTAAATGTCTTCTCAAAGTAGCAGGCAAAACAGCTCATGTAGCACTAAAGTGCTTATAGTGCAGGTAGTGATTAATAATCTACTGCATTAGGAGCACTTAAAGTACTGCTAGCTGTAGAACTTCAGTTTCACCATGTTTTCCCCGTTTTGCTGCTTTTTTGTTGTTTAAACACTGTGCTCTGGTTAGTTTTGCAGGTTTGCATCCAGCTGTATGATATTCTGCTGTGCAAATCCATGCAAAACTGACTGTGGCAGTGGCAAGTCAATGAATAAGAGCTAAATTGTACCCCTTTCTACACAGGTTGGGATTAGTTGCAATGCTGTGTGTGTCTGTGGTATTGCACTTGTCCCGGCCTGTTGAGGTTGGTGGGGCTAGAACGTGGAACATGTTAGAAAATTTGTCACCTGGTGGTTCTGAAACAATGCAGAAGATTTGTTTCCCCCCTTTGAGTTGGCCATTACTACCGTAATTTTGACCCAATAGAATAACAAAAGTTTATTTGGTATTGTGGACACAGTGAAGCTTTAGCCATATAAAGCTATTGTATGAAGGACTTAAGATTCTGAATAATAAAATACTAGATTTATATATTAATGACATGGGTGTGTTCCTTTTTTGCCAAAACAATGTGTTAACAATTACAGATAATGTGCTTAGTAGTATCCAGCCCTATATTTGCCCCATCCCCAAACATACATGCTTGCCAGTCTGGCTGTCTCAAGGGACAAGAAAGTTGGTGACAGGAGTGCTGAAATGCTAGGGTTGTGCAGTGTGGCAGATTGTCCTTCAGAGGGGTCGGAAGTGCTTATCTAATACATCGGTCATCTCTGACATCAGTTCATTGTGTTGATGGTTAATTGTTGCATGTTATAAGGTCCTTGATTGATGAAGACTGTTCATCCCAGAAACATCTTTAAGAACTTAGTATGAAACTACAATATTGTATTTAAAAGCTATGGGGAATTATAACTAAGGAGTCTCTACTTTCTTAAGAAGCTTAAAAATGTTTATTTTTAGAGGTATGGAATTTAAAAATGACCCTCTGTGAAATCTTAACATTCTAAAATGTGCACTAGATGGTCTGCTGTAGAGCATGCCTCCTACTGTGCCATTCCTTCCCCCCAGGCCAATAGTGGCTGACTGTGGAATTGGTGGAATAGAAGAGGGTATTTGGGATCCCACTGGGGAGAAAAGGGTGGTAATAAATGAGATACATAAATCTCTGTGCAGATAATTCTTTAAGACTGCTGTCCTATGCACACTTGAGTAAAGTGATTTGGAATGCAAATGTGCTAGGATTGTACTTTCTCAAATTGTTGAATAGGTACAGCCTGAGCATTTACAGTTGCTGCTTGATGTAAATAATCAAGTGGCTTTTGGAGGACACTTACAGTTCATACCTGCTCCTGAAAACAATTGGCGTAATGTTAAGTTAAAGTCATATTTCTCTGAATTATGTGCAGGGTTTAAGAATGCAAAGCAATACATGACTCAGATTTTTCTGTTCTGGTTGAACATACATTGTTTTGGTGTGTTGGTTTGAAGCAGGGGTAGTCAAACTCCGGCCCTCCAGATGTCCATGGAGTATAGTTCCCATGATCCCCTGCCAGCATTTGCTGGTAGGGGCTCATGGGAATTGTAGTCCATGGACATCTGGAGGGCCACAGTTTTGATTATCCCTGGTCTGAAGCAACAGAATGGATCTTGTAAGACCGACAATGTTTAATCCTGGGAATAAGCTTTCATGTATATCTGATGAAGTGTATATTCATGCAAAATCTTATAACTGGAATTAAACTTCATTGGTCTTAATGATGCTACTAGACTTAAGTTACAGGAGGTTAAAAATTTAAACTTTTTAAAGTACTGATTTAAATATTTTTATGTGGGTTTAAAGTGTTGGTACTGCTAAAGTTCAGATGTGTACTTGAATCACGGTTGTAATGTTCTGTTTCTTATGTCCACTTTATATTATGTAAATGCTATGGTTAGGGAGGCTGTATTGTGAACGGTAGTAAAGAGTGCTACTAGTAAACCCTTTTAGTCCAAATACATCTTCAGAAAATAGCCTTATGATAGCAGATTACTAAAAGGTCAAAAGTTTTTTTTTATGTTCTCAATGTGTAATGCAAGTATAAAACATATTAACCAAAGAGCTGTTTAGCCTCATGGTAGGAGCTAGTGCTAGTCCAGCGGAATGTTCTGGTTTTCTCTGGACATCTGGTCCTCTCTTTTTGCAACTCTATTACTACTTTAGAACGGTCTCTTAGTTTCAGAATTGCTGGTTGTGGGGATGGAATGTCTATTTAAAAGTAAGTTTTTTTGGAGGTCAAGAAGCTAATACTGCTGTGGCAGTGTGAGCCTGCTTTGATCTGCAGGCCATGTTCCGTCCTGCTCTCCCAAGTTTTTTCCAACAGCTAGAGAGGCCTTTCTTTTTCTCTTGGTAACCACTGCCACCACCTGACCTTTGTAAGGAATTGCCTGGGTAGGGTCAGGACTCACAGATTCCCTCCCAAGTTCTGAGGCCTTTCCTATCTAGTGGTAACCACAGGGACAGTTTACTGCCTTGTTGCGCCCCTGGAGTAATAGCCATTTGCCAGCTGCCTTCCCCTGGCAGTCCTTTTAAGTAGCATATCCAGTATCATTGAAAGTTATAAAGTATTGACGAGAAAATGTTCACAAGCATACTTTCAGGACAGCGCCAATTGAGTAAGGGGTTCAAAAGAATTGGGTAAAACAATTCCTCTGTCTCTGCATGTCGTATCAGATTTCAAAATATAGAACACACTCCTTAACTTAGGATGTTACAGATCTCTACAGTTCCTCAAGCCAGCACATGATTAATGGCTGTCTCCTTCAGAACTCCACTCTGGTGCATTCAGCACAAAAGAGACCTTACTCCCCTGAGTTTTATTACCTCTCTTCTTGCCCCACTGACCAGGTCAGGTTTAGTTGGAGTAGCTTGTCTTGGAGTTTCTTCCTCAGTACTCTCAATTCATTAATTCCCTTACATCTGTGATTTTGGGAAGCTTAGTCATTGGCTAGAAGGTATAACTGTGTTTTTAAAATGTATTTTATCCCACATAAGCATTTAGCAAAAGCTTTGAATGTAGTAGTTAGGATACTACCTAGGATAATTTGGCTTGGTGGTTTTATGTGTACTCTTGACTATGAAAAGCAGACGAGAGCCGTATCTGCGTAAGAAAATCCTGCATCAAAAGTTTAGCCACTGGTGTCCTTCATCATTTTATAAAGTGCTTCAACTTCTTAACCTAGTAGGATTCAAAATGGCAAGGTTTATATTTGGTCATAGCAATGTGTTGCAATTTGCCCCATAGTAGAAATGCAGAATTTTACTATGCATTATGACAGTAACTAGAATATTACACTTCAGTCTGAGCTATAATGGTGACTGGATGACACTAGGGCAGTTATTCCTCATATTTCTATTCTCCAGGAAAGTAGGAATATGATTTGGAAGAAGAAAATGTTCCTGAAGGGCAGGTGAGAGAACGTATTTGTAAATTTTTCAGGATAAGTCTTCATCTCTGTTTCAGTCTGATGTATAGTATTTTATAGTTGGGTATCTTTATTGTAACAGTGCAGTATAGCTTATTCATGTCCTTGTAGATGCTGGCTTCATGCTAGGTCTTCTACAGCAATGGTCCCCAACCCGGTGCCGGGCCGCAAAGGCCTTGGCGCCGAGCCGCGGCTCCCTCTCCCCACCCACCCCCCGTAGTAAAAAACTTCCCAGGCTGCAATCTTGCGCATGCACGGCCGAAATCGCGCATGCGCGGCACTTTCGTGGCACATAATCATGCATGTGTGGCACTTTCGCGGCACATAAAACCGGCCGCGCATGTGCGGGTGGGCAGTTGAGCTGCCGGTCCCCAGCCACAAAAAGGTTGGGGACCACTGTTCTACAGCATAACTGAGCTTTATTTTCCTAAAGAATAGAGTATCATTTGCTTGAAAAATAATGATGATTTTTCTAGGGATACTGGTTTAGGAAAAGGCTCATGACCATTGTTGTCTCCAGACTTCCACAACCATCAAAAATTTCTACAAATCCTGGAAATGCTGCTCAGGTTTGGCTTGCTCTGAAAGTGTCTGGTTGCTAAATAACAACATCTTTGGATGGAAAAGGCAGCCTTGCTCTGATATAGACTGATACTACTTCAGCTAGTGCAAAACGCAGTTGCTAAGGTCCTCGTTGGCACACCTTGGAGGGCCCATATCCAGCCCGGATGTAGTTCAAGGTTTTGGTTTTAACCTTTAAGGCCTTACGTGGATTGGGGCCCACTCTATGTCCCCTGCAGAGCCTTGCGCTCTGCGGGTGAGAATTTGCTGGTCGTTCCTGGCCCCAGGGAAGCGCGCCTGGGCCAGGGCCTTTTCAGTCCTGGCCCCCTCCTGGTGGAATGAGCTCCCGGGTGAGCTGTGGGATTTGTCAGCTTTCTGCAGGGCATGTAAAACTGAGCTCTTCCACCAGGTCTATGGTTGAGGCTGGGGGCTAGCAAACTAGAGTTATTCCTCTCCCCCCCCCCCCCCCCAGATTGGAAGTATACATCATTCCTCTCCATTCCCTCTACCACTTCGGTAGTGGGGGTGTGAATGGGATTCTTCTTCCGCCATGTTGGGGATCTTAAAGTTTATAATGGGACTTTTAAGGGGGTTAGTGACGTATGTTACCCGCCATGGCCCTTTTAGGGAGTGGTGGGAAATAAATCCCATAATAATATAAGATTGGTACCTGTTCTGGTTCTCCAGTGTCCAGAACATCCTGGTCTGAGATCTCAAGCAGAGCAACCAACAGTTGAATCCAAGGCTCCTACTTGTCTAGTGTGTATTAAAATGGGATGGTTTTAGGGGCATGTTTAATAGAAATCTAAACATCTAATTTGTTTTATTCCTACCCTTAACATGGCTTTTCACAGTGTTCTGATCCCAATGGAATCCATTGAATCATAACAAAAATGCACAATATATTGTGATTTCTGGATGGTTAGCTGCCTTTTTATTGCTTCTGAAATACCGGGAATGAATACAGAATGTAGACGTAGAGAAAGATAGGAAAAGTATTATATGGATTCACTTGTTTGTTTAAGTAATTACTTGTATCCAGCCCTAATAATTAAGTTACAGCATGTTTGTTAACCAATTCATTAACCAAATGAATTCTTATGGCTTGGATTCTAATCTGAAAGGGAAAAGAGAAACCCAAGAAATTTGAATCAAATCCCAAAAAGATTAAAGAAATATGAACGTATAGCCTGATAATGTAAGTGTAATATGTAGAAAAAATATTTAAAATGTATGTATGTATAATGAAAGTTAAAAACAGTAAAGACATGGCTCCATGCCAATAAGTAATTTGAAATAAGAGTTTGTTTGTCTACCTCAATGTTGCTTTTCTCTATCAGAAGTAGTCTCAAAGCGGCATACAATTGCCTTCCCTTTCCTCTCCCCACAGCAGACATCCTGTTTATTTAGTGTTATAACCTCTGGCCTTAACATCTTACAGCAAATGAGCTAAAACACCTTTAAATCATTTTTTTAAATTACAAAATACTTATAAAATAGAATTGAATTTATAATAAATACAGACATTCCTGGTTTAGAGATTGGCATGTACAAATTGCTTCCTAAACGTAATAACAACATAGAGGCAACTTTAACTCATTTAGATGAATTTGTATCTGCCAGGAAAAAGCTAGTACAATCCTCTAGTGTTCTATTAAGAGTGCAGGGTGACCTGATATAACCTAGTGCAGATGGTGTCATATAGTGCAGTGGTCCCCAAACTTTTTATCACCGGGGATCGGTGAACGCTTGACAACTTTATTGAGTCCCGGGGGGGGGGGGGTAGTCTTTTGCCGAGGGATGTCACTGCCACCACCTGAGCCCCTGCTCCACTTGCTTTCCCGCTAGTGCCAGACTTCCCACTGCCCACAGGGGGCGCTGCCAGCAGTAGCTGTGCAGTACCATGCTGAGGGGGAGCCCTGCTGGCGGGAAAGCAAATGGAGCAGGGGCTCAGGCGGCAGCGATAATGTCGCTCAGCATAAGACCTACACCCCCCCTGGGCCTCAGTAAAATTGTCAAGCGTTGACCGGTCCCCGGTGATAAAAAGGTTGGGGACCACTGTTGTAGGGCAGTGGTCTCCAACCTTTTTATCACTAGGGACCGGTCAACGCTAGACAATTTTACTGAGGCCCGGGGGGGGGGGGTAGTCTTTTACTGAGACTACCATCGCCACCTGAGCCCCTGCTCCACTTTCTTTCCCACTGGCGCCCGACTTCCCACTGCCCACTGGGGGACGTTGCCAGCAGCAGCTGCGCAGTGCCACGCCGAGGGGCAGCCTCAGCCATGGCGGCCGCGGGAGAGCACCAAAGGTGAGCCAGTGGCAGAGTGGCAGGGCAGGCCCCCAAGGCAGTAGCTGGGGAGGAGGACAAGAAGCCGCGGCTCGGTACTGTACTGATTCACGGACTGGTCCCAGTCCCCGGATGGGGACCACTGCTGTAGAGAACAGAAGCACCATGAGGACCATACATACATGTAGAGAGGGCACCTTCCCTGATTTTCATTGCCTTCCTTCCTCTCCCCACAACAGACACCCTGTGAAGTAGTTGAGACTCAGAGCTCTGAGAGCAACTGCTGTGAGAGCAGTTTCTAACAGGATTGTCAGTAACCCAAGGCCACCCTCGGAGCAATCCAAGGAGAGAGACACTCAGATATTTTCCTACATGGAGAAGTGATTGTGTGGTTAATAAAGTATGTCTGCAATCTGGAGAGGAGCTTCCATTCTGGGGTTCTGTTTCCTCAGTGGCAGGGATGCTAGCCTCCAGCTGGGACATGGAGACCCCACTTCTGGGTTTCATGAAGCCTGAGGAATGTTTCAGATGTTTCTCAAGGGTAATACAGTTGAGAAAAGCTGACATAGGGGCAGTAATTGAGAAACCCACTGTAAATTTACTGGTCCTAGGCCCCTGGGACGTATGCCTGGCCTCAACCAGGGCCAGGGCCTTTTCAGTCCTGGCCCCAACCTGGCAGAATGAGCTGGAAGAGCTAAGGGCCCTTATCAGCTTTCTGCAGGGCCTGCAAGATGGAGCTCCTCCGCCAGGCGCATGGTTGAGGCTGGGGCAGAGTCCTGGGGGAGGGGTTTTCCAACTGGTTCCCAAATTCATCTTGGCCCTGGCTCTCATTACATTAGATTAGATTAACATCAGACTAATATTAGATTGAGATCAGTGGCCCACCTTGAACAAGGAGGGATTATTAGAGATTATGGTCGCCGTTGCATAGTTGGTTAGTATGTGATAGTTATTTTAATGAGGATTTTATTGGGGTTTTATTGTTTTAGAATTGTATGTGTAAACTGCCGCAAGGCAGGCGGTGGTATAGAAATCTAATAATAAAAACATAAATACACAAAAATATATTATTTGCCTTCACCAAAGGGAGCCCTTTCCTCCATGAAAACTGATCTTTGTAGTCTAGAGAAGAGCTTTCATTCTGGGGTTCTTGAAGTCTGAAGAATGTTTCATGTGTTTTATCAATGGTAAAAAGACTGAGAAAAGCTGACATGATCACTATCACAATCACTAAACATTATAAAGTTGAACTTGTGTGTGGCCAACTCACTCCCTACCTGATTGGCCCTCTCTTGGGGTATGCTGCCATTAGGGAGAGCACTCTGCTAATGAGGGTCAATCAGTTCAGTTCAAATTGCACTCTGCCAAAGAGGACCAATTGAGCTAAATTATATGCAGACAGCCAGTCAAAGCTTCTACCCTGGGAATATGTCCTTAGAAATTCAAGAAAACCTAATAAGGTGTCTGCTCTCTGCCTCCCAACTTTCTGCCAGTGTCAGAAGTTTGCTGGGTTGAAGAGAAGGTGCTCTGGCTCCTGATATCTTTTGAGGTTGGGGGGGGGGAGCGAGCTGCCTCCTGATGCAGCCTCTGGGAGGTCCAGAAATGCCCCCCTGCCAGCCCTCTGTGACCCAGGACATGCAACTCTTTTTGGTTTACTTTGATATTGAAATTACTGAAAGGTATTCAGTTCTTTAAGCAAATTTTGCTATCAACAAAATATTTTCATTAAAAGAAGAAACTGACAAGTTTATGAATTAGATGTTTATTTTTATTAGCCATCACTTCCACTCAGCATTTTTCTGTTTCCCACCTGCAGCCTGGCATCCCTGCATCTCCATGGGATCCAAGGCCAGGGTTTTTCTCCAACCTCTCAGCCACAGAGTTCTCCCCTCCTGTTTTTGTAGAGTCCCCCCCCCCCCCAAAAACAGCCATTTCCCCCTGGGGAGCTGGTCTCTATAGTCCAGCACCCGGAGATTTCTAGGCCATCGGTGACCCCTGGCTCAGGAATGTTCCTTGAGGTTTGGAGGTGGGGACTCCAGAGGACAAGGGTGGGCCGGAGCTTTTGCCATGTAGCCAGCCGCTAGGAAGGTATACACCCTCGCACCTGTTGTATTCATGGGTACAACAAGCTTTGTCTCTTGTACAACCAGATAGACAGAAAATAATTTATTAATGAACACCCAAAAAAATTCTTACACAGTCCAACATACAGGAATTTTTTTAAAAAATTAATAAAATTAAATTTTAGAACATTGACAGAAATGAGCATTCGTTTTTTCTTTACTGCATTAATTCAAGTACACATAAAACATTAAGTTTTCTTTCCCCTTATGAAGGTCAAACTTTCTAGCAATTATTGAGGTCATATGTGACAAAAGGTATTTTAACAGTTCAGCTACCCCTATAAACCCTTTGGGCTCCCCTTCTCCCCAGGGGGCCATATGGCCACATTTGAGAATGCACATGCCAAGGACTGGCATGGTATGCTAACCCTAGGCACTGCAATTCAAGCGTTCATGTTAAACAAGAAGACCAAATCACTGTGACGTGGGTATGTAAATACGGTTTCACTAGAGGAATAATTTGCCAATTGCAAAAAAAAATTGAGCAATCCCCCCCTTCTCTGTTAATGTTAGAAACTTCTATGTTGCATGTAGTTAAGGAAAAAAGACTTGGTCAAGTACTGTTGAACACATAGCTTAAAATATGCATATGTCGCTGTCATCAGAGCTAACTACGAAGGCTTGGATCCCATGATTGCATTTTGCATGTACTTTAGCTGCAGTGACATTCATTTCCTCTCACTAGTTACTTCCATTTGGAAAAGTCTTGAAATAGAAGCACTAGTGACAGAAAATGAGGTGTACTGTGGGTGGAGCTGAGTATGTAGAATGTAATCATAGGTTTCAAGGCAGTATTAAATGTAACTACATAGTACATCTATGTTTACTCTTCAATGTTCCTTCTTACACTAAGGAGCTTTATCAGATATGGTAAAAGGTAAAGGTATCCCCTGTGCAAGCACCGGGTCATGTCTGACCCTTGAGGTGACGCCCTCTAGCGTTTTCATGGCAGACTCAATATGGGGTGGTTTGCCAGTGCCTTCCCCAGTCATTACCGTTTACCCCCCAGCAGCAAGCTGGGTACTCATTTTACCGACCTCAGAAGGATGGAAGGCTGAGTCAACCTTGAGCCGGCTGCTGGGATCAAACTCCCAGCCTCATGGGCAGAGCTTCAGACTGTATGTCTGCTGCCTTACCACTCTGCACCACAAGAGGCTCCTATCAGATACGGTACGATCTGCTAAATAAATTTTTGTTGCCAGTTAACTCAACTCTAAGCTAGTGCAAAGTTTATACATACTCTGGAAGCACACTGCCTCTTGGTGTCCTGCAAGTCAAAATTTTATTTGATATGACCAGACACAAATAGATAAAAGTGGGGGAATCTGGGACCCACTTTCAAGGACTTTGCAATGCACTTTTGGTTAAGACCCATTTGCTGTTAAATGTCCTAGTGAACTGACAGCTCCTCTTTGGTTCAACTTACATTGGCACTGCATCCACACAGCCTGGCTGCAGAATAGAATTTTTTCTTCTTTTTAAAGATGGTCTCTCTCTGGAGTTGCACTTACCTGTAACTGCTGATTAACATCTTCTGTGCAGCAGGCACACATTCCCTCCTTCCTGCCCTGCTGTGAGCTCCCTCTCTGATGTTTTTTCTTCCATAGGGGGGTTTGCGGTAGCCTCACAGGAAGTGAGGCTCCTGCCTTCAGTGCATTTGATGGTTTGGGCAGGAAGAGCTGCTGTACCAGTCCCTCAAGGGAGGAACACCCACTCAATAGCTTTTAGCAGGGGAGTGTGGGGGGGGGGAACTATTCTGAGGATGGCCTGTGCAAATACAGTCCCAATGTGTGTCTGCATAGAAGATGTCAGTGAACAACAAAAACAGGTAAGTACTCCAAAAATATAGTTGATAGTCTTTAAAACTCTTGCATTTTTAACACTTTGAGCCTGGAAATGCTTGGTGCTGTCTCTTATGGCAGCTTCTTTCCACTTTGTTTTTAGAAGATAGAGAGCTCTAATCACTGCCTTAGTTGATTATGAAGAATTTAAATGTATTAGAATATCATCCCCTGATCCTTAGATCAGAAAGGAGCATGGATTAAAATTCCCAGGTAGCAAGCCTACATTTTTTCATGAAGTTTTAAGATACCAAGTAATTGAATAGTGTTTTGTTTATACAACATATATTTTTTTAATGTGGGACTTTTGATGTTCAGCAATAATGAGGTAAACTTGCTCCAGAAGATAGCTTCTGAGCACCATTAATGACAAACGGCTGCCTAAGAGAAATCTTATGCTGCTAGCCTCAACATGTCTTGGGAGTTTTTGCAAATGTAGTATAAGAACTTGTATTTATTGTGAGGGGGCTGCATAAACATGGAGCTACTGACAAGACTCAGAGCCACATTTCTTTTATGTGAACACTTGTATCACAGATATTTACATCAAAAGTTGATAGACACTGATAATATAGGTGTTTTCTGTTAATCGTCTAATACAAGATTTCTCTGCATTCCCTTACAGAAGAAAGGTTTAATTAGTGAAGATAGTAAACCCTATTGCAGAATAATTGAAAGCAGTACCCCAAGAATAGCCATACTATGAGGCAACATATTCCTTGCCCACTGAAAGCATTGCTTAGGTAATTTGTATACCACAGGGAAAGAGTGCAACTTACCTGTGGCTACCACTTTGTCACCTGAGTGAGTATTGTCAGTATGGATTCTGTGACATAAGTAGGTTCTTGCAAGATCAACTATTAAAAACACCAAGTGAATATTAGGTGCATATTCCATAAAAATACCTAACATTCACATACATGGGTGGAGTATACAGAGTACAAGGTTGCTCCCTTCTCCAGTCCATTCAGAGCAGCTCTGTATCCCCATAGCCTTGCAGTTGTCTGTATTCAGGCTTGTAGATTCCAGAGGTCAAATCAGACTTCTGCAAGCTGATGGAGTGGTAACCCCATAATGCGTTGGTTGGCGGCTGGGGGTGGGTGGGTAGAATTATACGGTCAGGTCCTCTTTTCCCTCTCCCCACACCCCAGTGCAGCGGTCCGTGGCCTGTAAAAGGTTGCGGACCACTAATTTAGACAACCTGTTACTGAGAGGGCACTCCAGGGAACAGGCAGACATTCATACTGAAAAGGCCATTGCAACTCTCCAGCACTTTGGGTTCTTGGTTCAAACAAATTAATCATGACTCCTCCCAAAATGCAGAAAACAATAGTTCGGTCATCAAAGCAAGGCACTCCAACCTCCTTCGTTTAGTGAGCCTAATAGGAGTATTGATTTCCAACAGAGGCAGTGCAGTGGGGGAGGTTCCATACCAGAATGCTACAATCTCTTCTCCTTTTCCAGGTCCGAATTTCAAAGAAGTCCCGGTTGCCACAAAATAGTATCTAACCTGGTGGACTCGCACCAGCAATTTATCCCATGGGAAGACCTTTTTCATTCCTGAGGAAGTCCTGAGGAATATGAGCTTGATGGGGTGGGGGGCAGTCCTGGGTATACAGACAGTCCAAGAGAAATGGTCCACAGAGGAAGCCAGGTGTCCCATATATCTGTTGGAATTGAGAGCCGTTCGATGGGCACTCAAGCACTTCCGATCGGTAATTCAGGGTTATTATGTTCTCATCAGAACAGACAACATTGCAACAAAAGTGTACCTGAACTGCCTGGGGGGATCCAGATCTCCCAGACTTCAGGCAAGAGGCCACAAAGGTATTGGAGTGGGCGGAACTCCATCTAGAATCCCTAAGGGCTGAGCATGTGAAGGGGGTTCTCAGTGTCAGGCAGACTGTGATAGAAGTGGAGTGTCAATTAAAAAGGGAAATTTTTCAGTGGATAGTACAACCATTAGGCATGCCCATAATGGACCTATTTGCCACCCATCAAAATGGCCTCAAGGAGAAGGACCATATCATGGTGAGTTAACCAATGGTCATTACCCCTAAATTCTCCAACTCAGCTCTAATTTGGGTAACAGCGTATTTGGGTAAAGAGTTTCATACAGTCACAGTAAGGTGTCAAATAGGCCTGTGCGCTTTGGTGCTGGCCTCCTCAGGCTTGAACGGCCGTCGAAGTGGCTGAAGTGCACAAGCCTAGTTTCAAACAAATATAAGTAAGATAAGACAACACAATTTTTAATGTATAATCCAGTGGTATAGTGTTTAAGGGTGGCAGGCTCTAATCTGGAGAGTCAGGTTTGATTCCTATGCAGCCAGCTGGGTGACCCTGGGCCAGTCACAGTTATCATGAAGCTATTCTCAGGGAATGGGCCTCTTGTGGCGCAGAGTGGTAAGGCAGCCGTCTGAAAGCTTTGCCCATTAGGCTGGGAGTTCAATCCCAGCAGCCGGCTCAAGGTTGACTCAGCCTTCCATCCTTCCGAGGTCGGTAAAATGAGTACCCAGCTTGCTGGGGGGTAAGCGGTAATGACTGGGGAAGGCACTGGCAAACCACCCCGTATTGAGTCTGCCATGAAAACGCTGGAGGGCGTCACCCCAAGGGTCAGACATGACTCGGTGGTTGCACAGGGGATACCTTTACCTTTACCTTATTCTCAGGGAGGTTCTCTTTGAGCTCCGTCAGCCCACCTTTCTCACAGAGTGCCTGTTGTGGAGAGAGGAAGGCAAAGGTATTTGTAAGCCACTATGGGACTCCTTTGGCTAGTGAAAAGCAGGATATTTTTACAGGAGCCTTTTACAATCTTTTGACTATGGAGGGTACCCCTGAAATATCTTTCAGGCTTCAGGGAACCCTGGAAGTGATGTCAGCAAGACACCCTGTAAGTGCCCTCCTTTGTCTTGGGTCTGAGGAGTACCTGAGTATGTAAATCTGTCACCAGTGCTTTGCTGTGCTAGCTGTAAGCACTCTAGTCTGCCTCTGTTCTTACCAAAAAATCAAAACAAAAAAAACCCACAATCCACAGCATGCACTTGGCTGGTTATACAAATGAGTTCCAATATCCTCCCATTCCTTTTTGGCACAGTGGCTTTTTTTGGTAGTCATACCACACATTGGGATGTAACTCTTTGAAACTCTTTGAAACATTCCTTTTTGGCACAGTGGCTTTTTTTGGTAGTCATACCACACATTGGGATGTAACTCTTTGAAACTACTTGTTGTAGAACACAAGGACTGATGGTTCCAGTGATGCCAGTAGCTGCCCAAAGTTCCAGAGTAGGTAGCATCACCCCTGGGGACTGCTCCCGTCAACACCAGGGTGATGTGCCACCCCAGTTGGGAATCCTTGCCATAGAAAAATCCAAGAGGTTACATGGTTTTTTTTTTCCTGGAATGAAAATCTCCCTGAATGGAGAATGTGAGGTCATAGTTAGGCCTGTGAGATTCCTTAGCAACCAAGGCATCAGAACCTGGGCCTAGACAACCCTGGCATAACAGAAGGTTGAGTGAGAGCAAGAGCTGACAGAGGTGAACAGAGAGTGGACAGTTGGAGACGTTAGAGTAAGTGTCTCAGCATGCTTGGATATTTGGGGGGGGGAGCTACAACCTAAGGGTGTATACGTATTACCTTCTTGAATGGATTGCCTTGTTTTATCTCAACCAGGGATCTGCCCTCTCTCTCCTCTTACTCACCTTAGATGGCCTCCCATGGAAACACATGTCTCTGCTGGTCTTGCCTGTCAATACCGTGTCCTCATATGCTCACACACATGATGTGGAACAAGCTGGTGTTTGTGATAGGGAAAGTACTCTTTAGATTAGGCTTCCTTTTCTCTTTGACTGCAGTGTGAATATGAACTGGGTATACTTGAATAAATGTAAGTTTACCTTTTTTTTCAATATATTTCTTGGGAGAGTATCCTGTTTTCTATGACTGGGCATATTCTTCTATATTAACCAAATATCCCAGTAGGAGAAAAGGTTGAGAAAAGCTGGAAAGAGAAAGGGGAACCAGAGGGAGAAATGTGCTGAGGATAGAACATAGGCATTCATGGGGAAGGGAATAGGATTCCTGCCACCCTGTCCAACCCAGCCCAGAATTGTGGGTCCTCAATTTGTAGTTACTTAATGTTGTAACTGTTATATAAATGCTTTCATGTTTGCTACTAATTTTTGGCAGTAAAATCTTTAAAGAAAATATTCAAAGGAGAGTGTTTTAGTGTTTTATGCCAGTGCTTTTAGTTTTTCAATAAAAAATTACGAAGTCGGAAGATCAACCACTCCCACAACATTTCCATTTTTTTCTCAGCCACTTTTCTTTTGAAAATGAATGAATATTTTAAATCCACGATAATGGAAGCTCAGTCTTGCATATTAAGAAACATATCACCAAACCTAAAAGGAGAGCTGTGTAGTTAGCAAGCAAAAAAAGTGTAAGTCATACTCAAATGAGATCGACAAAGAGCTCAAACATTGGGAAAACATTAAGTTCATGATAAAGCAAGAGAAAAGTTACCATATTGCCCAAGACATTAAAGAAATTGATTGAGATACAGCAAAAGGAAAAACCAAGAAACAACACCTGAAGGTTGTGGTGAAGCACTTGACCGACAAGAGGGTGAAAAGATTTTTAAAGGAAGGTGGAGATTTTACAGGTAAACAGATGATTCCCTTGAAACCAATGAAGTAGCCACAAAAGAATAAGAGTTTTTTTTTTAAAGCATCCGGCTTCTTCCTATCGAAAAGAATCTCGAGTGGCTTACAATTGCCCTCCCTCTCTCCCCAAACAGATACCCCGTGAGTAGAATTGCCAGCTTCAGGTAGGGAAACTCCTGGAGAGGGCAGGGACCTCAGTATGGTATATTATTACAGAGTCTGCCCTCCTAAGCATCCATTTTCTCAAGGGAAACTGATATCTGTAGATGAGCCGTATTTCTGGGGAACAACCCCCAAGCTCCAGCTGGAGGCTGCCTGTGAAGTGGCTGAGTCTGAGGGTACTCTGAGTAGAACTGTGATTGACTCAAAATCATCCAGCTGGCTGCATGCAGAGGAACCGGGAATCTAACCAGATTAGAGGCCACCACTACACTAAACTGTCACTAAGCACCAGAGTGACAATTAATCTGTTGTGTTTCATAGGACTGGCTGTATCTGGACAGTAAACTTTACTTTTAGTGGCGGCAAGAACACATTTTTTGTTGCTGCATTCTGAGATAGTCGTGAAAAACTGATTTTCACAGTGGTAGTGTTTGCAATGGGGAAGAGCAAGACACAAAGGGAATCATGTTTTTTTTTTCCTGTTTTGACTAATGTTTATTTGAAGAAATAGTCAACAAAGGTGTGTGCCAGTTCAGCAAATTTCCCTACTACTATAAATTAGATCTAAAATAATTGCTATGGATACTTTGGTTGACTGGTAAAAGTGCCCTTTGGCTTAACTTGGGTTGCACTTAACTAGAGAATGAAGTAATACCTTTTTCAGTATCCACTTGAGTGTTTAGCTCTTGCACATAGGAGGGAGAGAAAAGTGGCCGCTGTTTATAATGGTTAACCAGGTGTGACGCACCTTCTCTTAAAAAAACAAAGCCCAATTTGTCTTGAATCCTCCCCCTCTCGCACTGTAGAAATCAGACTCCTGGAAGGGGGGGGGATCGCAGGCAGAAACAGTATCCTAGGACTACAAATCCCAGTTTACCTTGAAAGTATATATCCAATGTAAACCAAGGGAGTAGTAAACAGAGCAGCACGCCCATTTCAGGAGCTCAATCTGGACACTGGCGTGAAAAGTGTTGGTTGCTACAGAAAGCTTGTTCTGTGGCTTGATTCCTCCGACCCCCCCCCCCCCCTCCAATTTCAGCAAGAGTGCAGCCTGCGATAGGAGTAGAGTGTCTGCTGCGCTGACCATGTTTACTGGCTTCCCTCTGTCCCCGTTTCCTATTTCCTCCCTTCCAGCAGAGAGGCTAAGTATCCATATCGGCTGTTGTCGCCGCATCCCAGCTGCAGCATATTCTCATGCACTTCATAGAAACTAGCAGAAACTACAAAAGTAGGAAAGGTTAAGTCTCAAGAGTAGATAGCAACAGGGTGTATGTGTGGTTGAGGGGGCATGGAAGTTTCAACCCTACATTTGAAGCCAAAGGGGCAGAGTTGTCATTAGTCTTCTGGCCGAATTCTGTGCCTTAACCCTTGAACGACCAGAGGAATTTGAAGTAAGCAAAGGCTTTTCATTGCTGAATCTGCATGCTGGCAAAAAAGGCTGAATTTCCAAAGAGTGTCTGTAGGCTCTTAAATGATTTCTATCTGATCCTCCTGTAGCAACTTCAGTTCATTTCTAGACTTCCCTGGTGGCATTTGGTTTTGCTTTGATCTAACAACTCTGCCTCTTTTATGTTGCTCAAAAAGGTAGATTGCCTCATTTCCATAAGGTGTAATGAATATCCACTTCTGTCAGTTCTTGCTCAGACACTGGCTTCCCTTGTAGGTAGGCAAAGCCCATGTGACTTGATGCTTAAAACAATGAAGCAGCCAGTAGTGCTATATGTGCGTCATAGAAAGATTCAGCATGTGACTCACCCACTGACCTTATTCTGTGGCAAGGTTTCTGTGCCTTGAAAATTTCTGATTGGGGAAAAATAAAGTAGTGACACCCAGGCTCTCACAGGCATGTTGCGAGGCACATACGTGCTCCAGAGCTCTTTGATCTATCCCCTCCCCCTCTCTCTCACAAACCCACACATGCAGATCCCTTCCCTCTCTACTTTTTCCTCCCCTATCACTTCCCTGACCTACTCCCTGGTTGCTTCCCCTTGACACACACACAAACACACAAAGAGTCCTCCTTACCTGTTCTCCCAGAAGACTCCAATCTACTCCGGCCTGGAGGGCATCAACCTGGTCCCCGAGAGCCACACAACCTCTGCTCCAGCCCCCAGAGGCCTCTGGAGCAGCGCAGTGGCTTCAGCAAACCGCATGGCCTCCACCCCGGCCTCCAGTGCCTATAGGGTTGCACAATAACTTTGGCCTGCTGCGTAGCTTCCACCCTGGCCCCCAAAGGCCTGTGGGGAGGTGCTGTGACTTTGGCCAGCTGCATGACCTTCTTCCCAGACCCCAGAGGCCTCCACTTCCACCAGCTGCCTGCCTCCCTCATGCACCCCAGCCTCCACCTCCACTGGCCACCTTCCAGCCTACCTCTTCTGGTGCGCTCCCTGTGGCAGGACTACAGGCGTCATGTCCGTACCCATTTCTATCCCAGGAGGAGTGCCAGAAGTTGTCTTTCACACCAAAAAGGAGCAATTGGTGTGTGTGGACATCTGGCTAGTGCTGGTAATATTAAATTGTCTCATAATTTTGATAGCAGCCTGGTATAAGGAACATCTCCTATGAAGATGCAGACCTAAACTTAGTAGGATACAGTCCTCTTGAGAATAGAATCGTTGTGCTTAACTGGAAAGATCCGGTCTTTGAGGAAGCAGAAACATTCGAAAAAGACCCAAGTTAAGGATTCTGCTCCAGTGGTTAGGGACATTGTGTGGGGAACCAGGAAAGCAACCAGGAGGCAGATGTACTTTAAAAGTCTTCCCCTTTTTTTGTCAATGCCACTAACTCAAAAAAGGCTGTCTTAGGACTGCAGTTCATGAGACCTAATTTCAGATCTAGCTCATGGTAAATGTTATGGCTGTTGCCGGTCTGCAAATGCTAAAGTTTATATTGTTAAGCACTCCCCAGTTTTTCTAATCAATGAGGAGTCCAAAGGGCAACCCTCTAGGTTTATCTTTTTTGGATGACATAGTGCTTGCAACAGATGGTTCCTCTGTAAGATTTGCTTTGTTTACACAAATATAGCAGATCACATGGGGAACAAATACATACTACTACTCCAGGCAGTAAGTTTGACATAGTTGGAAATTCCCAGGGAGTGTACTTGTAGCCTAAGGTGCTTCATCTTCAGGCAGCCCATAATTCAATGTATCAATTTCCTCTTAATTGAAATAGCAAAACTGACTTTTGCTATATCTTTATCCCTTCTACTAGCTGAAAGGTATCATTTTCCAAAAACAGGCAAAGGTTCTCCGGCTATCTGTACATATACATATACATATACATACACACACACACACACACACACACATATGAAGTTAGCATTGATGAAATACAAGGGAATTATTTCTGATACTAGGAAATGATTAATTTAACAAAGGATAGCCAGCCAGAATCCCTAACATTATGTAAAATGAGTATACATAATCCCATATGAATGGTGTTTTTACAACTGTCTTATTTTTTTCAAGGAATTTATAGTGTAAAATGTATAGTATAAAAAATTTAAAGAGTAGCTATCTTAATTTACAGCGATACGCTCACAATGCACTCTATGTGGGGCAACCTCTGAGAAGTGTTTGGAACCTTCAGTTGGTACTGAACTGTGCAGCCAGGATTATGATTAGATTGGGTCATAGGAACTGTACCACTCCAGTCTTGGCCCACCTACACTGTTTGTTTCTAAGCTTTATTCAAGGCGCTGGTCAAGCTCTGTATGGCTTGAAACCGACATACTTGAAAGATTACATAATCCAATATGAACTGCCTGACTGACATAATTTAAGTGCCTTCACCTTCTGAGATTAGGCAGGTGGCCACACGGGAGAAGGCTGCCTCAGTTATGGCACCAAAGTAATGGGATATTCTCTCCTGGGAGATTCATGGGGCCCCTTCTGTTGCTACCTTCTGCCAGTGATAGAAGGCTTATTTGTTCTGTTGAGCATTCACTCAATGATCTCTCCTTCCTGACCTATGTTTTGTTTGTATCTTAGCTCTGTTTTTTGTTTTAATGAGATGTGTTTTAGAGAGGTTGATTGTAATGGTTTTAAAATTTAATTCTATCACATATGCTTTAAATTGTTAGCTGCCTTGGTACCTATTTGTAAGAGTAGAAAGATGGGGAGATCAATTATGTCCCTGTAGTAACACATATCTTCATTGTCATTGTCCTGTACAACCTCACATGAAACTACACATGCCTGTGGACCAGCCACTGGGAAGATTTATTTGCTTCTCTAACTTTTAGTAATAGAACAGGGGGGTGCCCCTCTGCTATGATGCTGACAGAGGCCAATTTCCATCCAAATGGCCATGTGCTCTAGGGCGGGGAACTCCCACTTTCACTGAGTTCATTCTTTGCTGCTGCTCTGTGAAGAATGTTCTTATCTTGGCTCTCATACTTTGATCTCCCCTATTTTTTCTTTCCAAGTTTGAAGTTTCAAATAATGTTCATCTTGTGCCATGAAAATTAATTTTTTTAATTCGCTTTTCCACTTGTATGTCATCCTTCCCCAAAGGGCTCAGGGTGACTGACAACAGTTATAAATGACATAAAATCATATAAAATCCATAAAATCAGTCCTAAGAATTATTAGTATAAAAGCAAGTCTCAAACTTTCAGACAGGCTACCTCTTTCCCCATAGGGGCTAACGAGGCCTAAGAGGGGGAGCCCACAGAATGTGGATAAAATGCCACCCCCAGCCCCATAGTGTCCAAGGTGGCCTCTGATCACTCCTCTGCACCCCCCATTGGGGGAGCATGAGAGAGCCTTCCTTCCAGCTGTTTTCTCTAGAGAAAGTGATGCCTTGAGATCAATTGTTATCCTTGAAGATCTCCAGGCCCCTACCTGGAGGTTGGCAACCAAGCTTTCTATTCATGGTAGAAGAAGAAGAAGAAGAAGAGTTGGTTCTTATATGCCGCTTTTCCCTACCCGAAGGAGGCTCAAAGCGGCTTACAGTCGCCTTCACATTCCTCTCCCCATAACAGACACCCTGTGGGGTAGGTGAGGCTGAGAGAGCCCTGATATCACTGCTCGGTCAGAACAATTTTATCAGTGCCGTGGCGAGCCCAAGGTCACCCAGCTGGATGCATGTGGGGGAGCGCAGAATCGAACCCGGCTCGCCAGATTAGAAGTCCACACTCCTAACCACTACACCAAACTGGCTCTGGTAGAGGAGTAGCGCATCAGGCCCAGTCTTTGAGATTGGAGTCTGCTACTCTTTAACCACTTCACCATGCTGGATCTCAAGTTCAAGCAGGGAGCAGGGGTTAGAGGACCAGCTGCCAGGGAGGACACATTTCAGGGATGCTTCTTAGCATCCATTTATTTATTTATTTATTTATTTATTTATTTACTTATTTATCATACTTATATACCGCCTCCCCGGAGGTATTCCTTGGTACAATGGGCTTTGCCCGTAGTGCAAAATGTAAAGGCCACCATTTGCTTGAAAGCACTAAAAAAACATTAAGCGAAAGAAGCAGTTAAGGACAGACAGACGGTATGTTTATTCGGTCAATTGACCCATATAAATAATACATCTATTGAAACAGCAATCAACTATAAAAGTTAATCAATATGTGTCGTGAAAAAATATAAGAGTATTGCTATATAAAATTATCTGTCCCTCTTAATAAAACAGTAAGAAGGGTTGGGGTAGGCTGAGTCCGGGATCAAAACTCCCGGATTGGCACCTCGGCCCCGGACTGACAAGCAGAGGGGCCAGTCGGAAGGCGCAAAGCGCCTTCCAATTTGGCCCTTACCAGGGCAGACCAGAGTTCCATCCAGCCGGGAGGTGCCGCCCACCCAGCCAAGCTAGGGGCAATCTGGAGACATGGCTACCAGTCTGCTCCTGACCACCACAGGAAGAAATGGTCAGTAGGGTTGCCAAGGGGGATGAGAACAGAGGCTTGGACAGGCTGTCCTAACTGTCATGTCCAACTGTAAATTGCCTCAGAATACTGACAGAGCTGCCAAGAGGCTGGTAAGTGCGCTCCCTCCCCCTCCCTTCAGGCATGCTGCGAAGGAGCGTCTGACAGCCCCTGCCAGAGGGGAGGGAGGCATTTCCAAGATCCTGAGGCCATTCCTTTTGAGGGTGGGGAACTTTCCCCTTCTGCCAAACAGTTGGCTGACAGGGAGGCCACAGAAAAGCCCCTTCTTAGTTAAAATACTGCTCTGCCCGGGGGTTAGACACAGCCAAGCCATGTGTCTTTCTTCTTTGCAACTCTCTGCAGATTTGAGGCATATTGCACAGCGTTATTCTGCAGACGAAACTGGATACTGTTGCAGAGTTTCTTTTGTTTCCTTTTTCATCTGCACAACAATCCTGTGCAGTAGGCCTCAAGTCTTTCAATTCAACAACAACCTGTGTGGGAAGCCTTAACTGTTTCTTCTCTACCACAACCCTGTCCAAAGTAGCCATTTCTGCCTGGGGAACTGATCTTTATACTCTGCAGGTGAGTTGTAATTCCAGGAGCTCTCCAGGCCCCACCTGGAGGTCGGCTACCCCTGGGCTGGAAATATTCCTGGAGGTTTGGAGGTGGAACTTCAAAATCGTACAATGCCTCAGAGTCCAGCCTTCAAAGGAACCATTTTTGCTTGCAGTTGGGAGGGAGTGGTGCAGGTGTCCCTCCTGGGCTATGGGCTATGGCCAGTCTTTACCAGCAACTGTTTGTATTCTGGGGCGCAGACAGGCAGACCAGCATCAGTCTTGTGAGTCTGGAAAGTGCAGGAAGATCTAAATAAATATTTACAGCCTGTAAATAGTGAGCAAGTAAAAGGCTGGAGAGACATGGGAGCTGAATGACTTTTTCAACCTTGGCCTGGCAAAAAAAAAACCAGTATAAATAACCTTACTAAGGTCAAGACTGCTGTGCTCAGAGAATCTTCCTCTTAGGGTTGCCAGCTTCCATGTGAGGCTCTCTACCCCACCTCCCTCATGGGGAATCTTCTATGGAGAGAAGAAGGGAAGATGATTGGAAAATGCTTTAAGACACCTGAGGCCTGCTGGGTCACTGCGGCCCATTCCCAGTTCTCTCAGACCTCTCACAGCCCCACATCCCTCACAGGTTGACTATTGTGGGGAGACGAAGGGAAAAGGTGTTTGTAAACCCCTTTGAGACTCCTTTGGGTAGGAAACAACAGGGTACAAAAATCCGTTCTTCTAAGGAGCAATCATGAAAGAAGCATGTGGGCACATAACATTTTATCAACAGTGAAATAAGAGAGATCTGAACACAATGGAAAAATGGGCAAATGAGAACAAGATGCAATTTAATAAAGATAAGTGTAAAGTTCTGCATCTGGGTCAGAAAAATGAAAAGCATGCCTACTGGATGGGGGATACGCTTCTAGGTAGCACTGTGTGTGAACGAGACCTTGCATTCATGTTAGCTAGAACTAATGCTCTACCTTCTGCTGTTCTATATGGGAGATTTCAACAGATCCTGTATTCAGCTAGGTTGTGCCCATGTGGACAATGCTGTATAGAATCAATTACACACGTTTTCTTCCATTGTCCATTTTATTCTTCGATCCGAGCCAAATTTCTTAACTCACTGCTGTGTAAAAGAGAACTGCATTCGGATGAACAAAAGACTCAGTTTCTTTTGACATCCCAGAACCCTGATATAATTGAACCAGTAGCAAAGTTTTTACATCTTGCCATGAGAAATCATGAATGTATTATGTCTAAAGCATGATCTCTGTCTTTGTTCTCACTAGCAGTGGATCCTTTTGCACTTTCCCTTCTCATATTGTACTAAGTTCCTGCAGTTCTATGTCTAACAGTCTGCGTTTAATTAAATTAAATGCAGTCTTTTCAGATATCAGATACAAGGATTCTTCTGCCAAACAGATATCCTTATAGATTTAATTTTTCCCTCAATGTGTCCTAACCAAGTAGATGACTCATGTTCAGATAGCATGAGGGAAATTAGACTATTGGGATCAGATCTAAAATGAATGCGAAGCCAGAACTTGATTGTTAACAACCATGCTCTGGTTTCCAATAGTCTTTGGCTGGTTTCTAGACATAGGACTGCATAAGAGACACAGTTCGGGGTCCCAAGGATTTTACGAAGGAAGACAGATTGGAGACTTTTGACTGCTTGGTTTCTCAATCACCCAAACTGATGTGACTGAGTTGCCTATACTTCTCTCAGCATCACCAAAGCTCTAGTCTCCAGTTCCCTCTCTCCCCAAAAGCAAAGTGCTTCTGGAACATATCAACTTACCTATCAGTCCACCTTCGATTCTGGCCACTTCACCATTACCACCTTTGTGGTCACAGGCTTATCCTCCGGGACTTTGGCACCAATAGCCCCTTTTCTATCCCTCTCTAATTCCTCAGTATTGTGGGGATTAACCTCAGAGTTAGCCTGAACCAAGACCTTCCAAATCTAAGGACAGATCTTAAGCACCATCTCACTGGTAATCTCACACATAGTCTCCTATATCCATCTCCAGTTTCAAAGAGAAGGAGGAGTGCGAATCTATAGCCAGTGCAGGCCTACCTTAAAGCCATTCTCTGGATGACACCATCGGGACCATGACCCTGTTTCATCAAGTGTAGATAAGCCTTATTTGGAACAAAACTAGCTCTCAGTTCAGTCTCGGAGGATGCATTGTCCCAAGCTTCATTAGTAACTGTAATGTATCCTCCTGTAGGTTTTCTGTCTCATTACTAATGCTGATTTCTCCATGCTCACTATCCTTCTGTATATTACAGCTAATCCAGTCATACATGCTATCATTCACTTTTTGGCATTCAGTATCTGAAATCACTCTACTTTCCAGTTCTAGCTGTACCTGAAGAAGTGAGCAGTTTCTCACAAAAGCTCATGCTCTGCTGTAAATCTTATGTCACTTTTCTCTATCAGAAGGAGTCTCAAAGTGGCTTATAATTGCCTTCCCTTTCCTCTCCCCACAACAGACATCCTGTGAGGTACGTGAGGCTGAGAGTGCCCTGATATTACTTCTCTGTAAGAACAGCTCTATCAGTTCTGTGATGAACCCAAGATTGCCCAGCTGACTGCAGATGGATGAGTGGTTAATCAAACCTGGCTCGCCTGATTAAAAGTGGCCATTCTTAACTACTACACCAAGCTGGTTAATCTTTAAGTTGCTACTGGACTCTTGCTCTTGCTCTTTTCCCTTGCCACAGACAAACTAACAAGGTTAACATCTTAATTTACTATGAATTTGACTGTTTTGACTGGGGTATTTTGGAACTGGTTTTAACTAGTAAAAATGATCCAAATGGTTTAACCTAGTTAAATGAGTCTAACTTGATACTGGCTGGCATGAACTAATTTGAATTGAAGTGAATTAATCTAAAAAGCTTTTCTCTGCTCTGATCTACTCTCAACAGGTTTGAACTGGGCTCTTTCGGGTCTGAACTCTTTTATGTTGGAAGTGAAGAACCTGAGATGCAATGTGGTAGCTGCAATCAAACTGACCATAAAGCAGTAGATTACCCACACAGCAAATGCATAACAAAAGGAAGAGAGGAGGGAACCCAATCCTCATCAGCATAATTGTAAACACCAGAATTTCACAGTGGATTTAGTTAAAGGGATGACCAGTTTCATCTTTGACTCAGGAGCTTCAGAATATATATGCAACAAGGAAGTTTTCTTTATTGAATTACATGACATTCCCGAAATAAAGGTTCATCTGGGAAATGGAAAAAAGATTTTAGCCTTTCAAGAAGGGAATATCATACTATATTACACATTGCCACAAGGTGGCACTCATGCATTTCTTGTGGGGAATGACTCGGTCATACTAGAATTCACATCCAATCTCTTGTCATTATCAAAACTTTATGAAGAGGATTTGAGGTATATTTGAAGGATGGACTGTGTACTATTTTGAGACGTGGAAAAATAGCTATGACAGGCATGAAATAAAAAGTTCTTTATAATCTGCTGGAAATTACTGAGATTATGCCAGAACAAGAGAGTTTGCTTGAATGTTCTGATGAAATACCAGATGCAAAACCAAAAGAGATTAACAATGCAAAATCATGTGATTGTGAGAGCTGTCTGAAATTTTGGCACAGGAGACTAGGCCATAAGAACTCTCAGGACATCCAAAACATGGAGCAAAAAGGTTTTAACCAATGGCATAGATGTTCCTCAATGTCAAGATGATTCTAATTGTGCATGTTGTGTTCTCTTTAAGACAGTTAACAGACCTTTCTCAAAGCAGAATGACAAAAAGGCAGAGATATCCCTGGAACTGATTCACAGTGATGTTTGTGGGCCAGTGCCAACTAGCTAATTACAGATATGTTCTAACTTTTATTGAGGATAGTATCAGATATACAGTTGTGTTTTTGCTTAGTTGAAAATCAGAGATGCTGGACAGGTTGAGATACTACCTTGCACTTGTCTGCAATAAATTTGGAAGAAAACCACAGATACTGGGAACTGACAATGGAGGCAAATATACGTATTTGCCGGCGTATAAGACGACTGGAAGTATAAGACGACCCCCCAACATTTATACTCAAAATACAGTATTATGGGCCACTATGGGCAGCTATGTCTATCCCAACTGAAGTGCACCCAGCGTATAAGATGACCCCCCCCATTTGGAGGCATGTTTTTCAGGGGGGGAAAAGTAGTCTTATAAGCCAGCAAATACTGTAACTCTAGCTGTGGCAAAAGGGTGGAATTTGAGTATTAGTGTGATTTAAGTTGTCCAGGACTGTTGTATTGTTGGGCATTTTGAAATAAATAAAATAGGTTTATACTTGTGTTATTTGATTTGATGTTGTATAAACATGCTTTACCTGGTATATACTATTTTTAAATCATCCATAGTTGTCTAAGCTAATTTATTTTTAAATGATCTGAACTGGTTTATAATGGCTTAAGTTGATCTAAACAGATTTTAATGGGTTATTAATTGGCTTAAACTGCTCTAAACTTGTCTGAAATTGTCTTTATGGGTTGATACAGATTTGAACAGTTCTAAACAGGTTGTAGTTTGTCTGCTCCAGTCTGGACATATTTGAACATCTATGATGAGACCACACAATCAAGAGTGGCTCAGGATTTCATTAATTCCATAACAACCATGGGTGAACTGGAAAGGGTAAAGCTTACTCCCTTGTAATGGACAGATCATTGATACTATTTAGTCTCTCTGTCTTCTCTTCTCTCCACAAACTGGTGGTCCCATTAAGATAGTTTGCCCTATGTGTTTGGTGGATCTTGATGGCTTCCTCACTGCAGTTGAGGATTGCCCTGCCTTAGCTGCTGTGAAGGCCCTGACCTATTTGTAATAGGGAAATGACCCAGCCTGTTGATGCAATCACCCCCAAACACCCCCCCCCACACACACACAGAGTCAAGTAGTCTCTCTGGTTTATAGATCAGTTGATGTCAATGAAATGGGAGGAACAACACCTATAATATCATGGGCAAAAAATTCAAAGCGAGGCTGATGAAACATTGCAGGGAGCCCATATTTGGTCCTATTCCATAGCTGTGATGGGTGGCAACTAGTCACTATTGCAACTATGCATAATCATCCAGTAGAGCTGGGCATGCATAACAATCCAGCACATCTGGTTGTTTTTCTTTTTCAATTAGCTAATTATGATTATAAGAGCCTCTTGTGGCGCAGAGTGGTAAGGCAGCAGACATGCAGTCTGAAAGCTCTGCCCATGGGGCTGAGAGTTCGATCCCAGCAGCCGGCTCAAGGTTGACTCAGCCTTCCATCCTTCCGAGGTCGGTAAAATGAGTACCCAGCATGCTGGGGGGTAAACGGTAATGACTGGGGAAGGCACTGGCAAACCACCCCGTATTGAGTCTGCCATGAAAACGCTAGAGGGCGTCACCCCAAGGGTCAGACATGACCCGGTGCTTGCACAGGGGATACCTTTACCTTTACCTTTAATTATGATTATGGTGAAACTGTCCTATTAGATGGCAGAATAGTATAAATTTCATTGAAACTTATAAAAATGACTGAAATCATTTGGAATTTTCAAACTCGACCACTGGGTGGCAGCCTGAGGCTACTTACAGACAGCATTAAATTATCTAGTCAAGCCACCAGATTCTTTGCTTCAGTAGTTCCAAGCTGCCATAAAACACATTTTCCTTGGCAAACAACCACACAGGTACTCAGATGGCCTTGTCTATTTAGTCCAAAATTGTCATGTCCTTAACTTTAAAAAAGTTGTTTTATGTGAAGCTTTTTTAAAAGAGTAGGAATGGTGTCCCCAGTGTTGAGAACACATGGAAGATTTTATTCCAGCGCCATCTGTGATGGAAGAGCGTTATTTTTTCATTATCAGTCTTGTAGTTCAGCCCCACATTGGGACTGCGCAAGTGCAGGCCAGCCACAGAAGTCTTTTCTAGCTAAAGCTCTATAGGGGGTGCTACTGCCCTATCACTGCGCATGAGTGCTGTTTCCCACAGGAACGCACACATGATGTGGGCAGAGTGCCCCCTCATCCCTCAGTTCCTTTTTTGCCGCCACAAAGAACAGTTGCATCTAAAACAGCTCTTACTTCTACTTACTGCTATGGCTTCAAAAGCCGTTTTCAAGAAGTGTTCATGTTGTGGGGTTAAAATCCCACAGACTGATGAACATGAGATGTGTCTTCTGTGCCTGTGTGAGGCACACAATGTTGGGGCCTGCAAGATCTGCCAGCGGTTTACACCAAAGGCAAGATCAGATCGTTTTGCCAGATTAAAGGCAGTGCTTTTGGAGAAGGCCCTCCACGGTCTCCAAGCCTCAGCCCCATTTTAGCCAGCATCTGAGCCAACCTCCGCTCCCGCCCACACTCCCAGATCTTCATCCATTCTACTGTATCCGTTCTGGTCTCAGTTCCAACCCAAGTAGAAAAGCGAAAATCGGTTCCATCAGTTTCGTCTGCTCCATCCCTGGCTCCCACAAACTCGGAGGCCATTACGGTTCAAGCTGCACTGGCTCCGTCTTCAGAGCCTCATTCCAATAAGACGAGAAAGGCAAAGAGTAAACCCCATTCCTCTTATTCCGACTATGGAACAGCATCTCAATCTGTGATTTCATCGGTTCCGTCTACATCCACGGTTCTGTTAACACACCATACTCATTCTCGTGAATCCAGATCCCTCGGTTCCAAGCCATTCACCACAACCCAGGGTCACTCCTATGGTCTGGTACTCATCCTCACAGGCTTCCTGTGATCCATCTCCTGTCTATGTGGGTCAGTGGGACCAACCCTATGATGAGGAACCCCCATTTTGTTTGGTTTTAGAGAACTTCACCCTCCTGCAGAGGAAATAGACATGGAAGAGGACAAACTAATCCAACCTCCTCCCTCTCCTAGTACCACCTCTTATCCTTCCCTGGGTGCCAACGCTGGGGATCCTTCTCCTGCATTTCACTAGTCCATAGGAAGCTTGATTCCCTTTACAGGGTCAAACAGAACAATTCTGCTTTCCTCTCCACCCATCCTCCCTCTACTTCTACTGTTCTGCAGGATAAACCATTCCGTTACCCAGACCACAGACAGTCTTTTCCACCAGACCTTTTTGTAATAGGGGTGGTAAAACTCGGAATGAGACTTTCAGTACTAGGGGAGCCCAGGGAGGTTTGATCTCACAATTAGGCCCTCACTCACTGTTTGGGGATAGGTTGAGTATGTTCTTTAAAGTCTGGTATTTTATCAGTTCAAATGCTTGGGTGTTGCAAATAATAAAAATTGGATACTATATCGAGTTCCTTAATCATCCAGGATATAACACCCCGCCAAGTGAAGGGGAGCACCCTTCATCATTTCTGACTCAAGATGTTAACTCACTGGTATTGAAGGGCGCGGTGACAGACCTGGGGTATACTCCATTGTCTAGAGGGTTCTACTCCAGGTTCTTTGCTATTTGACAAGAAAGGAGGAGGTAAATGACCTATATTGGATCTCCAGATCCTGAATAAATCAGTTAGGGCACCTACATTCAGAATCTTGTCTATACAGGAGTTATTACAGATCTTACACACAGGAGATTAGCTTGCAACCTTAGATTTAAAGGATGCATATTTCCACATTGCTTTCCCCCCTCCTCTCAAAGATTCCTGCACTTTATATATGCTTCTAGATACTGTGAATATAATGTCTTACACTTTGGGTCAGCACCCAGAGTGTTTGTCAAATGCACAGGTGCTATGGTGGCATACTTGAGAGCCAAGGGTTGCATGGGGCTCGTGCTAGGGACCTATCCAATCACCTCAGGGCTGTTTGGCTGTCCACTTTGAGGGCAGGATGGGCTGAGTATCACATCAGCACCACTGGTCTGGTGGGCCACATTCCTGGTGCTGTATGCGCAACTTTGGGAAAAGGAACATTTTTGGGATGAGGTGGGCAGTGCTACCCATGCCGTCCCTGCAGAGGCCGTGCTGTGCTTGGCTGCATTTGGCTAGGATACAGGTGTGTATGTTCTTACTACCGAAGCTTTCTTTAGAGGCATAGTTAGTAAACAGAGGGCTGTTAATGCCAAAAGCACAAGAGCACTTTAATTCCTTCAAAATACAAGAAAACCGACCCGAGCCTTAAAACTCATTAAATTAATTACTTCTAAGCTAGCCCAAACAAATAAAATTACTATGCCTTATTAATTAATTATGCATGTCTCCACTGGCTTCTGTTTATTATATATTTAAGTAATTATGCTATTTATTATGATTATAAGTTCTGAAACCACTTAGAAAATTGCAAGCATTCTAACGAACCCCCAGATTACCCAACCATCAATTGACACTGCTGAACCATCAATTGACTTTAATGCTCCAGCAGACCACACTGAGTAATGAGCCAAATCCCATAATGTGCAAGGAATAACAACCCCCTTCCTTCAGAATGGCTTCCTGAAATTGGAGAAGAGGGGGATAGTTGAACCACCCAGCATGGGCACGGATAGTTGAACCACTTAAGCTAAGGTAGATGAATGTATTGTAAAAGGTATCCTCAACCAGGCATGGCCTTTCCCAAGACTTGCAAAGGAGCAGCTGGGTTGGTAAGCCATTGCAGCTTCCGCAACTATTGTGCTCTGGTATTGACTGGTCCTGCTCATGCAGAAGCGCCCATAGATTTTGCCCACTCTGCCGAAGGATCACTCATGGTTAAGCCCATGCTAAGCCCTGTCAATATTAACTGGAAGGTCCTAGATGTTTCTGAATTCTGCTGGGGCTATGGTCCAATTTGAAAGAAGTGGCTGGGAAGCTGTCGAACAGTTCACACATGGCTGCTCACCAGCTGGAGCAGCCTATTAATGTAGCTCCATGCAGTCATATAAGCTGCACTACCCTGTTTAAAGAGCCAGTTGGCACACTATCGATCAGCTGTAGTGAGGGCATGGGGATGACAATCATCTGGGGCAGCTCCCTTTTATAGCTACCATGGCTACACAATTCAAGACCAGGCATTGTGCTCCTGCTTCTACCACTTCTGGAGAACCACAGGAGAACTGCATTGGTAACAAAAAGGAAAATCACTGGAGAAAGCCAAGAGGCAAGACAGTTGCAGCTCTGACAATGGGTGATGTTATTCCACTTTTCAAGGTGATACCAGCTGATGAGGCCGGACAGCCCAGCTCGCAGCTGATTCCACCCCTGTTTGGCTCTTCAGGCAGCAACACACTGCTAGATGTCCTTCTGTCTGCCTCACTAACCCTCCCCAATCAGCAAACAGTGATGCTTAAGTAGACATTTATTGCTGATTCCTACGTATCTCTCCGGAAGGGTCTGCTGTCCCCCAGAAAGAACATATAGAGTGGCTTTAGGAGCTGCAGTGGGAGAGGAAAGCTAAGAAAGTCCCATTCCACTAATGGAAGCCTCTTCTATAAGTAGATATTTACAGTGGGCTCTCAGCCATTGAATAAATTGACCCCACTTTTAAGCCACAATAATTTTCCCAAACATAATATACAGATGTCACCAGACATCCTCCTCCTCCTAGAATATGTTGCCTGGATCACTTTGACATTCTTGTTACTTATCGGGAAAACAGTTTTACTGTAAAGAAATCTTTGAGATACTAAAAGATGACCTTTTTCCAGTCTCTGATAAGTGTTTAGAAATGTGAAAATTTAGACATAACAAATTTATGAAAGACTCATAAATGGAGCACTGATACTGGCATGATATGACATTGTTGCAGCTTTCTTGTTTTCACTTCCTTTGTTGCGTTCAAAGACAGAGCACACACTAAAAGTCATGAACTTGACTTGTTAAAAGCAGCACAATACCCTCTGCTTTTCAGAATTACTGATAAATTGCATATTTAGACACATTAAACATCACACCATTTAATTCAGTTGAAGATCACTGTATTGGATTATAAGCTTTTGGTTTGTTTCTTGTTTTTAAGGTTTAGGGAGACTGGTTCCCTCTTTCAGGCAGGGATTTCTGTCACAGTGATTTCACTGCCTGATTTCTGATTAAAGCCTTAAAGACCCAGTTATCTAAAATATGAGAAATGTTTATCCTGCATTAGAATTGTTATATGTAATGTTTTTAATGTGCATTCTTGAAATGTGATGATGGTGTTATCCGTTCAGTCGTGTCGAGTCCTCGGTGATTCTATAGGAAAGTTTTCTCCGTTCATCTTCTTTCAGTTGGTTCATGGTCAACCCTTTATCGGCTTTGATCATGTCGAGCCAGCAGATCCTTTGGTGACCATGTTTCCTTTTGCGCTGACTATGCCAAGCATTAATGATTTTTCTAATGAGTCTGATTGCATGATGTGTCCAAAGTAAGTAAGCTTTAGCCGTAATATCTTTCCTTCTAATGACATAGTTGGTTTGCTCCTCTGTAAAACTATCTTGTTGGTAACTTTGGCTGTCCATGGCATTAGCAGCATTCGTCTCCAACACCAAAATTCGAAAGCATCTCTTCTCCTCCTGTCTTCCTTCTTCAGGGTCCGGCATGATATGACATTGAAATGTTTTGAAATGTAAATTAAATACCTTATTTTCCCTACATGTGAAGTGCATGTGTATGTGATCTCCAGGTAGACATGGTGTGTTTCCTGGTGCCCCCTTGTTTCTTCCCCACAACAAAGAGCCAATTGTGACTTTCCTTCAGTTCATTAGATCAGGAACTATCTCTTGGCATGCCAGCCTCCAAGTGGGACTTCACAATCCCTTGTAATTACAGCTCATTAGAGATCAGTTCCACTGAAGAAGATGGCTACTTTGGGGGGTTGGCTCTCTGACATTGTACTCCATTGAGGTCCTGTCCTACTCAGGCACCTCCCCAAATCTTGAGGAGTTTTCAAACCTGGACTATATCTGCACGGAGATGTAAAACATGTGCCACATCCTGCCTGCAAATGCACAATAAGAAACTGCATGTTTGCATGCTTCTTGATGGGGAGGCCCTTCCTATGTTATCCTAACACTTCGTTGCAGCTTTTCGCTTCCTGATGAGGTTGTGGAGAAGCCTAAAGTGTGGCCAACCCACAATTCTCCTCCCACACCTTGGGTTGTCAATCAGTGCAAGCCACCAATCCCTTCACAGCAGTTGTTTTGGAGACTCAAACTTCCATCCCCCCTGAGTCCCAAAATTAAATGGAAAAAAAAATAACAAAGCACTTTTATGTTGCTATGGGGAAATGCCACAAAAGTAAAACATAAAAAAAAACTTTCACTTCCACATTGCTACAGGATCACGCAACAACACTAAAACATTTCATTAGATCCCTTTTTGGGTTACTTTGTATTGTGGTCACTATTTTTGGTTAGATTTGTGGTAACAGGATCCTGATGATTGTGAGTTCACAATAAAGATTTAAAACACAGACGCCAAGCTAATAGGGAGATGGCTGTTTCATCACACGCCCCCTCCCTTCTTTCCCCATTCGTACCCCACTGCCAGAAAACACAAACAGGAATTAATTAATTATGTGTTTTAGCTGCCTGATCCCAATATTACCATGCACAATGAAGACAACATTTTATTTGTACTGAGGGCACATCACTTTGTCGTCCCATAGCAATGTGGACCACGGCATTTTTTAAAAATTTCAATCTGGAAATGGAGATGGGTGGGTGGGTGCAAGGGTGGCAAAATGTTACTGAGACAGTTGCACATTTCTCCGTTCAGATGGGCTTGCCCCTGTTTGCGCCCTGATTTGCAATGCAACAAGAAAGGGAAATCTTTTTTTTTTTTGCGAATTCCCTCATTGTGAAGCAAATCGGACATAAACTCACGCCAACTCCTGCACAGGTGTAATTGAATCGATTTGAATTGTAATTTTCAGGTATAATTGAATCGATTGCCCATATTATATTATACTGTGACTTTTATAAGGTTGCCAGAAGCCGTTTAATCTTGCCCTTGCTATCAAGGTTCCCTGGACTTAGATATGATCATCTAATTGACATCTTGCTTGCAGATGAAGATAATTCTGTTTCTTATATGGTGGCAAAGTTTTGCTACATTGCCAGCAGAATCTTTGGTTACTGTTGATTCTGAGTGACCTGACTGTCAAAATGCTGTATTAATGTTTTGTGTCTTTGTTAATTCCCTGATGCCGAGCATCCTGTTAAAACGCTGTAATAATGTATGTGGTCTGTAGATACTTTGATGCTGGTCAATGACCGTAATAAATAATAAATCAATCACTCAATCAAACTCATGCACAGCTGCGGGTTATTGCCGACGTCATATGGAAGCAACATGAAAAGCTGTCCAGTGGGCATATTCCTCATGCAGAAATGGTCCTGGATCTGGAAAGCCTACACCCATCCTATGCCAGTGGCCTGGGGAGTACCTGGCAATCCTAGATACCTCAGAAGATTCCAGGAGATATCACCCATGTTTCTTCAGAAGTCTTGGCAGAATTTAAATATGCAGATAATTTAAATATACACCAGAAAATAATAAAATAGTTTTATTAAGAAGAACAACAAACTTTGTATAGAAAGAGGAGAGAAAATGCCCTGCAGTCTGTTATGATCATTCTATCTGTCCTGGAGGCAAGAAGGGAGGAAGTCTGCTCAAAGAACAGAAAGTCTGCAAAGGCCAATCAGGATACAGGAGGAGATTATTTGAAAAACATCAGGAAGTTCCTAAGTTAACTATGCTAAATATACATCTTCTCCGATGCCCCCTCAGGACATTCGAAATGGGTTTCTGAATCATGCACACTACAGTTCTTGCATATTCCAACCACAAGAACCCACATGGAAACAACTTCTTCCATTGTAGACGCATGCCTGGCTTGGAACCTCCCAACATTTAATGTAAACTTCCAGAAATGTTATGAATCCAATAATAAACAGCAGCATTCACCAGAGGTTTCTAACCTTAACAAGTTTATAGGTTCTTCTATAGAATGAGAATGAGCAGTGGTTGCCCCCACAAAATGCCTGCTGCCATAAGATGTCAGGGCCAAGCCACAATGTTCCACCTGTTTCTCCATCTTTTCCCCTTTGGAGGATTTTTAAAATAGCTAATTGCTTATTGAACTACAGAATTATAATTTTTGTAACAATCCATTGCCACAATGCACTAGTTCCTCTAAATTCTTGGCATAGGAGACAATGACACATGGATGTCTCAAACAAATCTGCTCCCTGTTTGCATGCAAAGCTGAACCTACCTCCATCTGGGCAACCCATTCCAAACAAAGACTTATAACAATTAAGCCACAATAAAGTGGCAATTTGTTGTGCCAATATGAAACAATAAGTAACTGACCAGTCTGTTCATTTTTTAAAAAGAAATGAATTATGCCTAAAGCAAAACAGGAACCACAAAAATCCTACTGAACTAAAAATCTCATGTCTGCTTGCGTGGGTACATGTGGGTAAGTGTTTGGAGAAGTGGAAATACAAAAGTAAATGAAAGCTTGGTAAATCCCTGGTTGCAGCAATTCTGCAGTAGCCTGTCTGACAGTGCTTTGAAATGATATCGGGTAATTAGAGATAATGCAATATCAGCTTAGCTGAGAAAAAAAAAAACTTTATTAAACTGCAGCAAGTTCCCCCAGGAGCATACCTACTCTACGGAGATTAAATGTCCAGATCTTTTGGAATGGAACCACACAATGTTGTCATATTGAATATTCTTGAAGGCAATATTATAGCATCCATGGCTTGGAGGCACTTCCTACCACATAAGAGCAGCTTTATCATATAATTGTTTTAATTTAAATAAATGATTTTATGTTTTAAAATAATCCAATAAAGATTTTGGAGCATTGAGGAGCTGTCAGTAGCAAAGAACTCCTGTTCATCAGAGATTTTAAAAACAGTCTCCAAACCAGTCCTCTTTAGGTCAGTTGTTCTGCTAACATTCTTCCGATGCAAGATACCTTCTCTGATGCAAATAGCTATTCTCCCTTGAGATCCAGGAGGATGTCTCAGTGGGTGTTCTCCCGCCACTTTAACCTCCCTGTTAAAGTGGCAGGAGGACACCCACTGAGACATCCTCCTGGCCTCAAGGAGAAGGACCATTTCACGGTAAGTTAACCAATGGTCATTTCTCCCTGTTAAAGTGGCGAGAAAACAACCACCGAGATGTCCTCCTGGCCTCAAGGAGAAGGACCATCTCACGGTAAGTTAACCAATGGTCATTCCATCCACTATTTTGTAGCTGTTGTCACCCACCTGTTGTAAAAAGCTTTTAAAATTATTACATCATTCCTCAAAGATACATAAAGGTAAAGGTATCCCCTGTGCAAGCACCGAGTCATGTCTGACCCTCTAGCGTTTTCATGGCAGACTCAATATGGGGTGATTTGCCAGTGCCTTCCCCAGTCATTACCGTTTTCCCCCCAGCAAGCTGGGTACTCATTTTACCGACCTCGGAAGGATGGAAAGCTGAGTCAACCTTGAGCCGGCTGCTGGGATCAAACTCCCAGCCTCATGGGCAGAGCTTCAGATAGCATGTCGCTGCCTTACCACTCTGTGCCCACAAGAGGCTCATCAAAGATACATACTAGAACATTATTTACAAGAATGTATGCATGGGGAAGATATATATTACCCTGATGTACAGAAGAACAGTACTCCTTTATTTTTGGAAGCAGTCTCAGAATTGCTATCATAGGTGCTCTTAGGTATGGGGCAAGTAAGGCGCCAGCTTACTGTCTTCTGTGTTTGGTGAGGATCAGATTGACACAGTTTGAGTTACAACCCTTCAAAGAAGGTGTGCCCCTCAGGAAAGTGCTTTCTTAGGAAATGAGAAACGCAGGTTCAGGAGTGTATGAAACAGGCCCTATGCAAGCTAGACACATCAAACTCACAGGGCATCTCCCCCTGATGTTCCTCCAAGTGCCCTCCAAGTTATGTGTAGATTGTTCTTAGGGGGGGTCTGAGTTATGACCCCTATAGAAGATGTCCCCGGAAAATTGCTTTTGGGGGAAATGCCACGTGCAGGTTCTATAGTGCAAGCTACACATACCAAACATAGGGAGCCTCACCCTAGTGCCCACTCCTCTATAATCTCTTGCCTGTTGCTTTGAAGTTTTGTAAATATTTTCATTGAGGCATAAAACAAAACATTGAAATTAGGTCCTATGATACAGCATACAACTGAAAGTAGTTACTGGCCCGAGTCACAAACGTTAATGACTACAGTTTAACTTTGTGTTGGATAGTATTAGGTTGTGTTATTTTTATTTCTGCTGCATTTCCTCATATGTGGCATGTGGTGGAGCTGCTGTTAAATGAGTTGAGTCTTTAAACAATATTACAGCTCGGTGGAAGAACATTATTATTAGTGTATAAACTGGCTTCCTCTCTATCTGCAAAAATACTTTATAATTTCACCTGTACATGTTAATGTGTTAAGGATGGTCAGTATATGGAGAATATTAAAATATTAGTGATTTTAACACCACTGCTAAATGCCTCCCCCCACCACCACCACAAGCTCACTCTACTATGCAGCTCATTTGGACCAGTGATTCTACCAGCCTTTCTCAACTTTTTTACCATTGAGAAACCCCTGAAATATTCCTCAGTCTTCAAGATACCCCAGAAGTGATGCAATCATGCAGGATACGGTTGGGAGGAAAAGCTGTATAAATGCTCATCAGGTTCCCTCCCCTTCCCACGTCCTCCAAGCCCATCATGGGCCATTTTGAGAGGGGGGGGCGGGATTGACATGACTATATATGGTCATATCTCTCAAAAATATTTGACAAGATTTTTAAATATATAAAAAATTAATTAACTCCCACTCATTCAATAAACCCTTCCAGGGTCTTCACAAAACCCTGGTTGAGAAAGCTTGGATTGTACTGTTGCCTAACTAGTGTTATCATTTATTTGTATGGATTTAAAGTGGAGAAGATCATGCATGCTGCTGTGATATTCTTGGAGAAAAGGGTAGAGTGAGCAGAAACTACCAGGTCCAGCTACTGAATTCAAGGTGTACATCAGGGCATTTTAGTATACGCATTGACATTTCTGCTGTAATTTATTCTCTGGGTGGATCACAAAAGAAGGATTACTTTCATGAACTGAGACAGACTGTCTCACTCCCCTCCTTTTTGTTAATTATTAAATGTTTTGCAGAGGCTTGGATGGGAAAGCTTTGTTGACCAGCCCATCTTGTACTAAATTGCTTATACTCTGTTGGGGTTATTGTTCCCAACTCTAGGGGCCATTCCGCACAAAGAGCAATGTGGCTAAATCTGTGCGCTATTGAAAAGCGCTGCAGGCAAAAGAGGTAGATTGCGGTAATGCACACAGCCGTTTCTAGCAAAAAAAGGCTCTCCCACTAGCGCTGTTCTCGCAATGCACAAGTTTCCGATTTCGCCGAAATTGCAATAGGGGAGGTGATTTTTTTCCACGCTTTCTCCCACCCCTTAACAGCCAATTAACTGTTGTGTTCATGTTTCCCTTTAAGAACTCTTTTTTAAAAACCTGAAAACACCTGTAGCAACGCATATTCGTTCCTTCAGTGTATCAGAAAGATCTTTTCTGCAGGCGTAGGAGCTGGTGATTAATCGTTTACAAGCTCCTCAGGTTAAAAAAAAAATCCCCCCCATGGGTGGGATTTGTGGCCGAAATTATGGGCAGTGTCGAACAAGGGGCTGTATTGTGCTTGGAAACTTTAAAGACACTTGCAGTAAGGAGCTTTGTTTAACTTTTAATCACTTCTGTGGATGGACTTTAGCCAGAGAAGCCTCTGAGAAGCCTTGCACGTTCATTGCTTTCCCCGTCTAAGGGGGAAAAAATGACCATCGCTTCGCCGGAAGTTCGGCGGCGAGAGTGGGGGAGGGACTTTCTTTCTACCGCTACTTTGAGAATGCACATGCCTTTCGCTGATATGTTGCAGCTTGTGCAAAGAAGTGTAGCGGTTTTCTCAGGGGAATCCACTTTTCCTGATTTCCTGAAAAGCACTACAACTAAGCACTTTTTGCGGGAGTGTTGCAGGAGTGTTGCAGATTGTGTGCGACGTCATGCGGAACCTTGAATTAGTAGTGTTTACCAAAGGTAAGACTTCTGCTACAGTTATGCGGAATGGCCCTAGCTCGTGAAATTCCTGGAAGTTTGGTGTAGATCCTGAGGAGAGGGAAGAGCTTGGGGAGGGGAAGGAGCTCAGTGGAATCTGATTCCAGACCACATATTTCTTCCAGGGGAACTGATCTCTGGAGATCAGGTGTAATTCCATGAAAACTCTAGCTCTAGTTAGAGGACGGCAGTTCACTTAGAGTGCCAACTTTCCCACTAACCTCTTTGTCAGATCACTAATGATAAACCATAGCTACCCTTAAATCTTTTTTGGTAAATAAAAACTAATGAGTAGCCAAGGCTGATTAATGCCAACACACACAATTACATGGCGGTGGAGGGAGCTGAAGAAAACTTGGACTTGACCTGAAAGGGATCACTTTTCAGTTGGGAGATCTATGGAGCAGCTATGGAGCTGCAAGAGTATGTTCTTGTTTGGGGAAAATTCTTACCTCATAGGAGTAAGGCTATATCCCAAACCTCAATTTAGCCTCACTCTAAAATCTCAGGCATCTGCATTTATATGTCCCAGGGAATTGCAGCTTACTTCAAGACCTTCCAGACCTGCAAATCTTGATCATACTTTGCTTATGAAATGAGAAGGCTGTATGCAGGTACAGCAATGGCAACAACAAAAGACATTTGTGGCAAAAATTTAGTTACTGCTTATCATTGTGTCTGAATGTGGGTTCTGGCTAAATCATCAGATATACTGCTGGTTCCCCCCCCCCCCCACACACACCCATGATATAGTAAAACTGTGAAAGGAAACACTTTTTCTCCATAAAACTTCTCTGACTTAGCATAGTTGAAGTCTTTATATTTATGGTCACTTGCTGTGAATAAAGATGAGAACGAATAGGTCTTTTTGTTGGCATGAAAGATAGCAAAGTCCATAATTTTGCAGTGGACTCCTGAAGACCATACATTACATATGAGCAGAATGAGATAGGAAGCCAGACAAAAGAGCTGCATCAGGCACCTGGGAAGACAGTATGTATGTGACTCCCTGTTCCTCTACAGCAAAGGGAACATGCCTCCAGGAAGACTGGGGCGGGGGGGGGGTGTTCTGCCATAAGCCCTCACAAAAAAGAGGAGGGTCATCTCTAATTCATGTACATCACAGTTACGTACAGCAAAAACAGTAATAATAATAAAAATCTTAATGTATAACCAACTCAGGTCATCTTCCTTTCAGGTAGGTACAAGTACTCTACGTTTGTTTACAGGTCGACTATTGTTTCCTGCAGTTCACACTGTAACATTTTAGGAAACACACAGAGCAGGCTACAAGAGATGCCCTGCAATGGATCCAAGGACAGATAAGACTTCAAAGAGTAGCATTTGTGCTAAATTACATCTTTAGTCGAACCACCTGCTGAGTGCTGTTGATTCAGACGAGCAGTAGCCCTCCAAGGACTCTGGTAGAGGTCTTCAGCAGGCCTTGGAATTGGCACTTATAGTTGCAGTGCACATACCATGCTAACCAAGCAATGTCCCTCTTTCCTATATTTGATATAGCTTCTCCATTGTGAGAGCCTCATCCGTGGATTCCATGCCAGGTCAGAAAAGTACAAGGCTCAGAAATGTTTTTTGGCTTAATTTCACTGGCTTTATCCCCCTACCCCCAGTTGTATCTCTTGTTCTTCTAGAGTATGTTGGACTAACGTTTACGGATGCCATGTTTTATGTTGCAGTTATTGGAGTTGTACGGAACAACCTCCCTTGCTTTGCATGAATTATTCCCCCCTCTTGGGCAGACTTGTAACTAATGACATTCCAAAATGTGAAGGGATCTATTCCCTGCAGAAACTTGCCACCAGTTCCAGACCATAACTTTTATTTTCTCAAGCAAAACCAAGACCAGTCCTTAGAGGGTGATATATTAATGGCACATACCTAACATTTGACATAACTCCTTAGAGCTACGGCTAGCATTGGCATTTGGGGATAATATTTCAAAGCAGTGCCTTAGGAATTTAAAATGGCTAACTCTTGTTATTAATGTGACCTCCATGTTTAATCCTTTTCACATCTGTGAGATTAAAGTTTAGCCTTCCCCTCTTCCCTCTTTCAGAGGCCAACTGATAAAAAAAACGGGAGGTATTTATGCTGCATGATGTAGAATGCCATCTATATTTGTGTATTTACTCTTCAAGCCTGACAGACTTTTAAATGTTTAATGTGAAAAGCTTTTCTTCTGACCTTCAAAAAAGCCCCCCCCCCCTTCATTTTGCTGCATGTGCCGTTTTCTCTCACAAGGAGACATTTTCTGAGTGCTGGAGAAGATGGTTTAGTTTTAAATAAACAAAGTCCTTTTTTTAAGCTTTGGTTTTCTGGTATTGCAGTATTTCATCAAATTTACTTAGATAAACCTGTTAAGATCCTGCTGACAACCTAATCAGTTTCCACAAGTTCTAAATACAGCATTGTAGCTTAGCAAATTTTATTAGCTTTTGTGAGGGTTCCATGAATTGACAGGAGCGTATTTTGTCCTAAAGATAAAGCCTGAAAGTGGAATATCTGCTGGTCTTAATAATAAAACATGTGGCATGGGACTGTGCAGTCTTGAAGGGTGAATGACAGGCCGATGACAGGACAATATTGCCTTTGAGCTTACAAGGAGCCACTTCTGTAGCTTCCACCATGGATATTGTTACAGACAATTATGCCAAAAATGAAATTCTCACTGTTTGAAACCAAGCATCTGAAACAGAGTATAGGCAAAACATGCTAGAAGTGCTAAAAAGGGGTACAAGAATGAAATACAAAATGGCAAAATGCCCTTTTTAATTTACAGAAGAGCTCACTATTTATAGGGCAGTTTTGTGCAGCCTTACTCTAGTCTAGGCCCATCTAAATCAAAAGCAATGCTTGATCAATGCTCAAGGTTAAATGGGGGGAAGCATTTTATTTTTAAAAATTACAATACATTCTAATAGTAATATTATCAACACAAGGTACCTTTGTGTTTATATAGAAGAAGAGTTGAGTTTTATACCCCACTTTTCTCTGTTAAAGGAGTCTCAAAGCAGCTTACAATCCCCTTTCCTTCCTCTTCCTACCACAGACAACATGTAAGGTAAGTGAGGCTGAGAGAGCACTGAGAGAAACTGCTATGGGAGAACAGCTCTAGCAGGGCCCAAGACCAGCCCAAGATCACCCAGCTGGCTGCAAATAGAGGTGTGGGTAATAAACCCGGCTCTCCAGATTAGAAACTGCTGCTCTTAATCACTGCATCAAGAAATATGTGCATTTAGTATATATGCCTGGTATATGAGACTAGTTTAGATAATTATAACAGTATTTACACAGTGAACACAACTAGGCCAAAGGTATTGTTTTTCCTGGAGAACAGCTGTATATGCTCTCATAGGTGTGCGTCTGTTTGCCTGTAAGTGTGTGAGAGAAGAGGATGGAAACAAGCAGGATACTTCCCCATCATTCTACCTAAATGGGAGCCCTATGAAACTTCATCTAAACATTATATATTTGTTAAGCAAACTAAAGCTGGTAAAAAGAAGCACACTCAAAAATCAACTCCACTTGAAAACAATGAAAGGCCAGGAATTTAACACCTAGAAACAGAGAATAAATTGGCAAATATTTAGCATATTTAAAAATTTAATCAAGACAATACCAATTGATGACTTCTTCAGAACAGAGAAATTGAATCCATTACATATTTGTATATAAATATGTTCCAATTAGAACCAGTGAGTTAGGGGGCTGGACTAGGATTTGGGAGACCTAAATCTGGATCTTCTTCTGCCATGGAAGCTTGACAGTTTCTGTCTCTTAGCCTGAACAATCTCACAGGATGGTTGCCATAAGAATAAAATAGAAGACAAGAGAACTGCTTGGTAAGCAACCTTGGGGTGCCAATGCAGAGACAAACATGGGCTGATTCTGCAGTCACTTTTTCCCCCTGTTGTTGATCCTGCTGAATTCAGATTTTTCCGAACCTGGATCTTCCACCTTCCTTTTTCCAGAATTGAAACAGATGTTGCCTTCTACACTTAGTTCTCTGGCTGCTCTCTCCTTGATTGGGGAAACTAAGAGGGAGGAGGGGAGGGATAGTTGTGTGAAGCTGCAGACAACATTGAAGGAGCACAATAATAGAAAAGGGTTTATTCCCTGCCTTTTGTCTCCTCTACAATCAAAGCAAGTGAGAAGGGAGGAGAGAACAAAGGGGAGAAAGACAATCTGAAAGGCAAATCTCAGCACATAGAAGTGTGAGCTCAGCACGTAGAAATGCGGAGCACAGGCACTTAAAAAATGAGGGCACAAATAAATCTTGCGAAGGAAACTATTTTCCTGCTGTCTTTAAATTGATGCTCTGACCAATCAGTGATAGACTATCATGCTACATCAGTGTTGGAGGCGTGGAGAAGGGGAAGGAAGTTAATCCAGCAAAACGCTGACATCTACACTTGAAATACTGTGGCTTTCAGAGCACTTTTCTCAGATACAGTTTCTTATATCCACTCCTGGATATTGCAGGGAAAAGGTAGTGTTATTGAGGATCAATCACAGACATTGCAGAGGGAAACTTTAAAGTGCTAAATGTCAAAATGGAAATCAAATAAGGTGTAGATGAGTTTTTTTTTTAATTCAGAGTCACAGGGGATAAAAAGCCCAGTGAAGAAAAAGCCATGGTATAAATATAATTTTTTTAAAAAAATGTTTGTTTGATCACCACTCTGAACAAAACAGAACTGAAAATTGGGCTGCCACCTTTTTGCTGGCCTTCTTTCTGTTGGCTTTCCTTAGCAATGAGACTAAAATGTAAACCTCTGCCTCACATGGCGATAAGTGGTATGAGAAGTTTCCTTTTCTGTGTTTCAAATCAAGGCACACCAGTGATGGATGAAAATGATTCCAGTGGGTAGCCGTGTTGGTCTGAAGCAGCAGAACAGAGTCTGAGTCCAGTAGCACCTTTAAGGCCAACAAATACCTTGAGTAAGAAATTCTCTTGGTCTGACAGGTGCTTCTGAACTCAAAACTTTGTCTGAAAAAAAAACCAAGGGCATTCTTAGCTAAAAATCATATTCAACTTAAATTTAGTAAGTCACTTGGAGTGGGATATGATGCCATTCAGAAACACCTGCTGATTTCAAGTTGTAGAGAAATGCCTACAACCCGAGAATTCACTCCAGTTTTTCCATTATTGTGATAGATCAACCTCCGTGTACAGGAGCCCAGCTGCTCACTAGTACCCAGCAGGAGGGGTTGAAGAGAAGAGCCATCAAGCTCCTAGCACAGAGCACTCAAGCTATTCATTATGCTTACACATCTGGCTGAAGCAAGCCACTGTCTTATTACCTCACAATGTGCTGTCTGGTCACACCCCCAAACAGACAGACTGCAAAGAGCCAAACAGCTTAGCAGTAGTTTCTTCCTCTGGGCAGCAGGAAGATCCAAATGACACCACCACCCTTTGTGGAATGGACTCCCCAAGGTAGATTATAAATTCTCAAGATATGATGAGGAAGTCTCTTATGCTCTACTAACTAACTCGCTGATATTCTTGCAGCATGGTTTAGTGGTTAAGAAAAGTGGACTTCAATTTGGCGAACGTTTGATTCCCCATCCACAGGAGGTCTGCTGGGTTACTAAACTTTTACCCAAGCAATGCATTTTCTCCATGTGTTAAGGACGATGGAGAGAAGACTCATCCATGAGAACTAAAGTAATGCTGACCATTAGAGAAATACAGCTTCAAGCAAAACTAGCCTGCCTTAAATTAAGCACCTGCTAGGAAGTACCTAGGAAGAGCCTCTTGCTAGGAAGAGCCTCTTGTGGCGCAGAGTGGTAAGGCAGCCACCTTAAAGCTTTGCCCAAGAGGTTGGGAGTTCGATCCCAGCAGCCGGCTCAAGGTTGACTCAGCCTTCCATCCTTCCGAGGTCGGTAAAATGAGTACCCAGCTTGCTGCTGGGGGGTAAACGGTCATGACTGGGGAAGGCACAGGCAAACCACCCTATATTGAGTCTGCCATGAAAACGCTGGAGGGCGTCACCCCAAGGGTCAGACATGACTCAGTGCTTGCACAGGGGATACCTTTACCTTTAGGAAGTACCTAGCATAGAGAGTAAAAAAAATGTGCTTTCCTACCTTTTCTGTGTTCCCTTGCTCAACCCAAAAGCTTGAATAGAACATGTATAATCTTTCTGTTCATTCATTTGACTTTCTTATTATTTTAATCCTGTAAGTCTGATCTCTAGGGAAATGCTGCTCCTATTCAGTCTTGCTATTTGAAGTTTGGTAACAGGGAGGGGGAGTAGGTAAACCCACCATCCTTGGAACACCACAGTGCTAAATGGCAGAGTTGTGGTATGGTGTCCCAGCTCTAGCTTGTTGAGCAGAGTGGGCAGATGCAGCAACTAGGTGAGGCCTTTAAACATCAGTGCGGGTTTAGAGTGTTAGGTATATGCCTTAATTTAGCAGGATACCCTGAGGGTTATTGATGGCAGCAGTATGTTTTCGGTATCCCTGGGAAGAGAAGGGAAGGGGCAACATCACCACATACAGGCTTGGGACATCTGTGGGGGTTTTAATCACCAGGAACAGTGAGAGAGTCAACCCAATGGAACAGGGAAGGGTTTATGACTCCACTTCTTCATGCAGACATTTAAATATCATCAACTTATATGAGAGAAACGTTCCCCCCCCCCCTAATCTTCTACTTGTATTGTTGTTGTTATGTGCGAAGTCATGTCCGACCCATCGCGACCCCATGGACAATGATCCTCCAGGCCTTCCTGTCCTCTACCATTCCCCGGAGTCCATTTAAGTTTGCACCTACTGCTTCAGTGACTCCATCCAGCCACCTCATTCTCTGTCGTCCCCTTCTTCTTTTGCCCTCGATCGCTCCCAGCATTAGGCTCTTCTCCAGGGAGTCCTTCCTTCTCATGAGGTGGCCAAAATATTTGAGTTTCATCTTCAGGATCTGGCCTTCTAAAGAGCAGTCAGGGCTGATCTCCTCTAGGACTGACCGGTTTGTTCGCCTTGCAGTCCAAGGGACTCGCAAGAGTCTTCTCCAGCACCAGAGTTCAAAAGCCTCAATTCTTTGACGCTCGGCCTTCCTTATGGTCCAACTTTCGCAGCCATACATTGCAACTGGGAATACCATAGCCTTGACTAAACGAACTTTTGTTGGCAGGGTGATGTCTCTGCTTTTTAGGATGCTGTCTAGATTTGCCATAGCTTTCCTCCCCAGGAGCAAGCGTCTTTTAATTTCTTTGCTGCAGTCCCCATCTGCAGTGATCTTGGAGCCCAGGAAAATAAAATCTGTCACTATCTCCATTTCTTCCCCTTCTATTTGCCAGGAATTGAGAGGGCCGGATGCCATGATCTTTGTTTTCTTGATGTTGAGTTTCAAGCCAACTTTTGCACTCTCCTCCTTCACCCGCATCAACAGGCTCTTTAGTTCCTCTTCACTTTCTGCCATTAGAGTGGTATCATCTGCATATCTGAGGTTGTTGATATTTCTCCCTGCAATCTTGATCCCAATTTGTGACTCCTCTAATCCCGCATTTCTCATGATGTGCTCTGCATACAAGTTAAATAGGCAAGGCGACAGTATACAGCCTTGCCGAACTCCTTTCTCAATTTTGAACCAGTCAGTGATTCCATGTTCAGTTCTCACTGTTGCTTCTTGACCTGCATATAAATTTCTCAAGAGACAAATAAGATGCTCTGGTATTCCCATCTCTTTAAGAACTTGCCACAATTTGTTGTGCTCCACACAATCAAAGGCTTTAGCATAGTCAATGAAGCAGAAGTAGACGTTCTTCTGGTACTCCCTAGCTTTCTCCATGATCCAGCGTATGTTGGCAATTTGATCTCTAGTTCCTCTGCCTCTTCGAAATCCTGCCTGTACTTCTGGAAGTTCTCGGTCCACATATTGCTGGAGCCTAGCTTGTAGGATTTTGAGCATAACTTTGCTAGCATGAGAAATTAGTGCAATGGTGCGGTAGTTTGAACATTCTTTGGCATTGCCCTTCTTTGGGATTGGAATGTAAACTGACCTTTTCCAATCCTGTGGCCATTGTTGAGTTTTCCAAATTTGCTGGCATATTGAGTGTAGCACTTTTACTGCATCGTCCTTTAAGATTTTGAATAGTTCAACTGGAATGCTGTCACCACCACTAGCTTTATTGTTGCTCAGACTTCCTAAGGCCCATTTGACTTCACATTCCAGGATGTCTGGCTCCAGGTCAGTAACTACCCCATTGTGGTCATCAGGGATGTTAAGCTCGCTCTTGTATAGTTCTTCTGTATAATTTTGCCACCTTTGTTTAATCTCTTCTGCTTCTGTGAGGTCCCTACCATTTTGGTCCCTTATCATACCCATCTTTGCATGAAACGTTCTCTTCATATCTCCAATTTTCTTGAAAAGATCTCTGGTCCTCCCGATTCTATTGTTTTCTTCTATTTGTTTGCACTGTTCATTTAAGAAGGCATTCTTATCTCTTCTAGCTTTTCTCTGGAATTCTGCATTCAATTGGGTGTATCTTTCTCTTTCTCCCTTGCCTTTCACTTCCCTTCTCTCCTTAGCTATTTGTAAAGCTTCCTCAGACAGCCATTTTGATTTCTTGCATTTCTTTTTCTTTGGGATGGTTTTAGTTGCTACCTCTTGTACAATGTTGCGAACCTCCGTCCATAGTTCTTCAGGCACTCTGTCTATCAGATCTAATTCCTTAAATCTATTTGTCACCTCCACTGTGTATTCGTCGGGGATATGATTTAGTTCATACCTGAGTGGCCTAGTGCTTTTCACTACTTTCTTCAATTTAAGCCTAAATTTTGCAACAAGAAGCTCATGATCTGAACCACAATCAGCTCCTGGTCTTGTTTTTATTGACTGGATAGAACTTTTCCATCTTTGGCTGCAGAGCACATAGTCAATCTGATTTCTGTGTTGACCGTCTGGTGATGTCCATGTGTAGAGTCGTCTCTTGGGTTGCTGGAAAAGAGTGTTTGCTATGACCATTGTATTCTCTTGACAAAATTCTACCAGCCTGTGCCCTGCTTCATTTTGTACTCCAAGGCCAAACTTGCCAGTTATCCCGGTTATCTTTTGGCTTCCTACTTTAGCATTCCAATCCCCCATGATGATAAGCACATCATTTTTGGGCGTTGCTTCTAGAAGGTGTTGTAGGGCTTCATAGAACTGATCAACTTCATCCTCTTCAGCAGCAGTGGTTGGGGCGTAGACCTGGATCACTGTGATGTTGAATGGTTTGCCTTGGATTCGAACTGAGATCATTCTGTCATTTTGGGGATTGTATCCCAAGACTGCTTTTCCTACTCTCTTATTGATTATGAAGGCTACTTCATTTCTTCTGCGAGATTCTTGTCCACAGTAGTATACCTGATGGTCATCTGAATTAAATTCACCCATTCCTGTCCATTTTAGTTCACTGATTCCTAAAATGTCGATGTTCAGTCTTCTCATTTCTTGTTTAACCACGTCCAGCTTGCCTTGATTACTACTTGTATAAAGCCATAGAATTGCACCTGGCACCTGTGGTGCTTCATATAGCTTTCAGAATGGTCCACACAGGTATGTGATGGTCTACTTACTGCCTCATGGGCATGGGATGAGGCTACACAGAAACTGGGTGTTGGGAAATTGCATTCCTGTTTCCATATGCAATATTTCTGCTTTTCATGAATAATGTTTGCAAAAGTTTCTTTGTATTCACAGAGGCATGACAAGCGGTACCTACAGACTGCGTACTTCCAATCCCGCTAAAAGAGATTAACTAATGTATTTTTGGCAAAATATGTTGTGAAGCAGTGTTGATTAAAGATGGGTATCTTCCCATTTTTAAGTACGAACTCTCAGATGCATAGCTAAGTATGATTATTCATGATAACTTTGATTTTTTAAATATATATATATATATATTACACATGAGACTTGCAAAGTAAATCCCTGCCTTTTTGCAGTTTTAATATGAGAAAATTCCCATTCTAGAATTTGCCTTAAAGATAATTGTTGCTCTGTGAAATAACTTAGCTGTTTATTGCTTAGTGTGCTAGAACACTTCCCAGAGTCATAAAATACTAGTTCATCTTTTTCTGGGCAACCATTCAAAACAGCCAAGATCAGGTGTTAGAGGGGATTGTTTGATTATCACAGTTATTGCAGAATCACTTATGCCCTAATGAGGAGGGGGGAATATTTGTTGGGAAAGGCAATGTCTGATGTACAAAGAATATGAGAAGACCCTGCAGAGGGCAACAAGAAGACAATTAGATGGGATAGGGGGGGTCAGCACCTTCTCTCCTGTTAAGTGTCTTCTTTGTCTGTTTCCTGACTGCTACTCTTAGGGCAATTTCCTCCTTCTTGGAAGTGCCTCACAGGGCCATTCCGCATGAGTCTAATGTAGCAGAAGGCTTGCAAATTGTAAATGCTACTAATCTGCAGTTCCGCAAAACGTCGCACACGATCTGCCACACTCCTGAAACAGTCCCGCAAAACCGATTCATTGTAGCGCTTAAAGGGAAATCGGGAAAAGTGGATTCACCCTCCCAAAAGCGCTACACTCTTGCAAACAATCTGCAACAGTATCAAAAAAGACCTGTGCGTTCCCATTGTTGCGGTTCCAACAAAGTCTCTCCCACTGGCTCTCTCCTCCGAACTTCTGGTGAAGCGATCACCATTTTTTTTTCTCGGAGCGAGCAGAAAGCTACGAACCAGCGAGCCTTCATTCACCCAGCGAGGCTTCTCCGGTTACAGTCCCTCCACAGAAGTGCTTTAAAGCTCCCCTAAGTCCCCAAGCACAAAACAGCCCCATTTGCAAGTTCCCTTTATTTTTGGCCAAAAATCATGCCCGTTCGGGGGGGGGATTTTTCTTTTCACTCGGGGGGAGCGTAGTAACAATGAATTGCCAGCTCACACGCCAGCTGCCAGCTAGATGGGTCTCTCCGTTGCAACGAATTAGCACAGATTCGTTGCAACGTGTGTTTTTTTTTAAACCAGTTCTTAAAGGGAAAGGGGCTTTCCTGGGGCATGATAACAACCGCCCATTGGCTGTATGTTTGATTGACGGCCAGGGGCGGGACAAAGCACAGAAAAAATCACTTCCTGTCTAGCAATTTTTGCGAGACCGGAAACCTGTGGGAAACGAATGAAACGCTACTGAATTCCACTAAAAAAGCAGGTATGTGTAATGCTGTGATTGCACTTTTAAAAATAGCATGTGTGGGACCAATTGGCAACATTGGTCCTTGTGCGGAAAGGCCCTCAGTCTTGCTTTTTCTGTCAGTGAGAGATAATTAGGAACCCATCTTTGTCTCTCTTCCTGCCGATCAAGTATGTTAATTCAAGCATGGTGTAGTGGTTAAGAGCAGCAGCCTCTAATCTGGAGATCCTCCACATGCAGCCAGCAGGGGGATCTTTGGGCTAATCACAGTTCTGTTCTCACAGAGCTGTTCTCACACAGTAGTCTTGTCTCAGCAATTCCAACCCCACCTACCTCACAGGGTGTCTTTTTGGGGGAGAGGAAAGGAAGACCGTTGTAAGCCGTTTTGAGACTCCTTTGAGTAGTGAAAAGCAGGATATAAAAATCAGCTCCTCGTCTTCTAAATAACCCTTTATCTATTCTTTAATCAAGTTGTGTACCATTGCTGAGTTAATTACTTTGCCAACAAAATTTACTCAATATATATTGCACAGTCCTGGAGTTACAAATAGAAGAGTACAAGCAATGCTTATAATATGCGTAGTGCCCTCTTTACCCACCCACCCACCCTCCCTCCGCTTCTTGCATTTTGGTTATTATTGCCTTGTTAGAGCTTAGGCAATTTGGGCATTGGAATGGATCTTTATTTGGGGGGAGACTGAGCTTGCATGTTTGCCACCCTAGGCTTGGGCACTCCTTTGTTCTTAGAAGTAGAACTACTTTGCCTCATGGCCAGCTCTGGACCTGCCAGCTGGCTTCTACCATAAGGTGGCAAGGTGATGATTCAGCAGCCAGCACCCACATGGATCTTGCCACTCCATGGTGCCATCCCTGAACAGGCAGTCTGGGAATTGCAGTTTTCATGTGGCAGGCAGGTCACCTGATGCTGAATCAATCCCCATACTGCACCAATGCTCTTTTGATCTATTCAGTAAAAAGCTGTGGCCATGTATTTTGCCAAAATCATGGTTTCTGTGTGTTCCTCTCTCTGGCTTTCCCACTCATCCCCATTGAGAGAGCAAAAAAGATTCTCCTAGAGGAGATGATAGTGTTAGTTAATTCCCCCTTCACTGAAAGATTTCTTCAGACTGTCTTGCTGCCTCCTTCATGTCACTTGTCCCTCTCTGACCCCTTCATCCTTAATAGATATGGGAACAACCCGGAACACAAACCAAAAAACCCACAAAAATAGACCAGGTTATAGCTTGTGCTTGCTTTACCCTTACCTGATTTCTGATTTGGAGGTATGTGGTGGGACTGGGTGTGTCTGATGCATTGGAGTTGGGAATCACCACAGCAAACTTGCTGGGGTGCTCATTGGTGTTCCAGGAAGTTGGGTGTTGATATAGCCCTGGAAATACCAATAGTGTGGCTTTCCAGAGTTGCCCGGCAGCCCTGTCCACCAGTAAGAGATATCTCTGCAATGATAAATGGTACTAAAATGACAACATCAGTTTAATGACCTTCATGCTTTAATTTCTAGCTGTTCCACCGATTTCTTGTCTGACATATGCAGTGTGTTTCAGTGTAGGATTTGGTATTTTGGATTTTGTTCTTTACATCATAAGATGTTTTAATTTAGTCATGCTCTAGTGCAGTGGTCCCCAACCTTTCCGAGGCTGGGGACCGGCAGGGCATCGGGCCGCGCCCCCGCGGACCGCGCCCGTGCGGGCCACGCCCGCGGATCGGCCCGCGCCCGCGGGCCGCGCCCACGCCGCGCCCGCGGATCGGGCCGCGCCCGCGGGCCGCGCCCACGCCGCGCCCGCGGATCGGGCCGCACCCGAGCCGCGCCCGCGAGTCGCGCCCGGGCCGCGCCCACGGATCAGGCCGCGCCCACGGGCCGCGCCCGCGGATCGGGCCGAGCGGGCGTGGCCCGCACAGGTGCGGCCCGGCCCTGATTCCCTCTCCCCGCCTCCCGCAGTAAGAAGCTTCCCGGGCCGCAAGCTTGCGGCCTGGGAAGTTTTTTACTGTGGGGGCGGGGCGGGGAGAGGGAGCCGCGGCCCGGTGCCATGGCCTTCGCGGCCCGGCTCCGGGCCGCGGCCCGCAGGTTGGGGACCACTGCTCTAGTGTATTCAGTTAAGCTTCAAAAATGGCAGAATTAATCAAAAAGGATTACTATGTGTGAGTAGATTAATGCCATTCACTCCTATCACTGAGATTTGGCTCACAACTTTAAAAAAAGGATCATTTGGAATATTGCAAAATATTTACATCTGACAATTTGTAAGGCATAACTACTGAGACCTCACAGAAAGGATTCAGTGTGTGAAATATGTTTTAAAAGTACCTGCTTCAAAGCTGTAGATGGCATCAGTGTGCTATCCATGAAGAGAGGTAATTAGCAAGTTGAGTAGCATTAAGAGTTAGTCCCACATCTGAAGCACTTGCTTCCCCATCCTTGGTGTCAGCTTTCTGAAACTGGACAGCACATCATCACAAGAAGAGAAATATTGTATTGTACTTGTATTTCATCCACACACACCCTTCAAATAAACCACAACCTCTTCCTTATCAGTCACATCAGCAGTTTTCGTGATTATCCTCAAACAGTAGGAAAATACAGAGAGAATAACAGCGGATTGATTACTTATACTGATTTACGCTGGTAAATTTTTCATTTTCTTTGATTTCCCAAAAGCTGAATACTGACTTCCTGCTGGCAGAGTTTAAATAGGTAAAGAGGGCCACTTAATAGAACAAAGAAGAAAAACTCCTAACTGTCTATCTTCTTCTTCTTCTTCTTCTTCTTCTTCTTCTTCTTCTTCTTCTTCTTATTATTATTATTATTATTATTATTATTATTATTATTATTATACCGTTTTGTTCTGCATTCATTCATTCAGTCTGTTTTTTTGCAGACACAAAAAGAGGAAGTGTCCAAACAAACCAATCAGGATAGTGGAGGAGATTATCTGACAAACATCAGGAAGTTCCTGTTCTAACTCTGCAAAATATACCTCTCTTCCAATACCCTCTCTAGGATATTCTTCACATCCTTTTAAATCATGCACACTACAGATCTTGTATATTCCCACACTTCCTGCTTTCCATCTCAGACAACCAGTGTAAATATAGAGGGGAAGAAGATCCAAGAAGAAAAGGATTGTATATTCTGCTTTGTTGTGCTGCTTCTCCCCTCTCCTCCCAGTAGCACATATTGGATGTTCAGGTGACAATCCCTTTTTATTCATTACCGTTTTGATTGATGCTCACACTCAGTTTAGGGGGAGTTTATGCTACCCACAATCCTCCCAACATGTGCAACCCCTTTATGTGACTAGGATAATGTTTTGTATTTTCCAGCTTCGCCACATGCAAACATGTAACTTGAAAAAATAAGAATACTCAACCAGGTGTATGGAAGCTGGAAAATAAGCATACTGTTCTATTCACACAAATCAGTGACTATATCAGGTGGAGAGCACATAGCATGATTTCTCATGTGCAATTTGAGCACGAAAATTATAATGATTAAAAAGGGCTTGTAAGGAGAAAATGTGAGAGATGTCTGATCCTGTTGACTAACAACTTGCTATTCTCCACTTCAAAAATAATTTCAAATAAAACTGTCACACACATTGTTCCTTCAGAAGATGTTTCTAGATGCTCACTCTTTTTGGTCATGCGTGCATTATAGTTTTGGTAATTCATGTTAAAGCTAAAACATATTCACAATGATTTGAAGTTCAGAAAAAAATTAAATGTCTCCATTTAGAGCATTTTGTTAGTTCATATTTGAGTAATTTCAAATTTGTTTCATTTAAATTTGGAGGCATCGCCCAGGAGGCTTTTAGTAGTCTAATATTATAACTGAAGCGATTCATTAATCAATATCAAAGATTGTTGAATATCACGTATTAGTCAAATATCAAGTACTCTTTCAAACCAGGTGTCAAACGTAAATTGATATACCCTATATACTGCGTATAAGCCTAGTTTTTCAGCACCTTTTTCACGCTGAAAAAGCCCTCCTTGGCTTATACTCAGGTATATATGGCAATTGAAATAAAAGCCTGCTCCAGCCAGCCAGTCATTGCTCTGGCAGCTTGTAGGACATCAACGGTTTGACTGAAGGACTCTGATCTTTTTTTCCCCTTTTGCCTTCACTTCTTCCTCTTCTTAATAACTTCTTCCAAACTATTATTTTGGTTTCTGTGGGTGAAAAGCGGGTTACAAAAACCAGCAGCCATTCATCCTCTTGACTTTTCTGTATGTGTTGGTTTGGGAGGCTGGATGGGAGAGCCTGTGATGATGGAGCATTTCCCATCTTGGCTTATAGGCGAGTTTGCCCAGATTTTGGGGTAAAATTAGGTGCCTTGCCTTATATGCAGGTCAGCTTATATGTGAGTATATACGGTATTTCAGGAGGGTAGGGTAGGTCTGCAGCAGCAAAACAAAGCGGAAGTCCAAGTGGTACCTTTAAGAACAACACGGTTTTTATTCAAGATACAAGCTTTCATGTGTAAGCATACTTCTCCAGATCTGAAGAAGTATGCATGCACACAAAAGCTTACATCTTTAACACTTAGCTGCTCTTAATATTGGGTAACCCGGCGAGGGGCAATCTGCTGCAATCACCGCCAGTCTGCCCCTGACTGCTGCTGGGAGAGGAGGTTGGTGGGCTGCGTAGGGGGGAGAAGAAGAGTCTGCCGAGCCTTGGAGGTGCCATGGCAGGCCTTTTGGGAACATGGGGGAGGGCTGGCCAGGCGGGGGTTAGGAAAGGGGATGCTAGAGGCTGTTGTATTTACAGATGCAACAGGCTTTAAATCTAGTCTTGAAAAAAACTGTGTTGGTCTTGAGAGTGCCACTGGACACAAACCTTGTGCAGTGAAGCTGAAATGCTCTGTTGATGACAAATACAGACACCAAATATTCTGAAAAGCTGGCAAATATTTGAATACTCGTATAAAATGAAAAGTCAACATAAAATGTTTGCAAGCAGCAGATTTGAGGCACCTTTTGGGGAACAAATTTCTTTAAACGCCAAAGAAGGTCTGGCAACAAAGGCCAATCACCCACATGTGAGTCAAATGCAATTTGCTTTCTGTACGGAGCTAAGAGTGGAGACTAGGAAGAGAGAAACCCAGCTTCAAGCTTGTTTGGGTTTGGGGTGGAAGAATGATTTGGGAGAAGGAGTCATTGGGCAATTGCAACTCTCATCGGCTTAGCCAGGCAGCTGATATGCTACTCTCTGCAGCCTGCCCTCATATGGCCACTTATACAGTGTATGTTGTGGGGCCATCAGATGCAATGGTCAGTCTTCAATTTTGTCTGTACTACATGTTTAAAATGAAGGGGACTAGAGACAGGCTGGGGAAGAGAGAATTACCTTCCTCTCGAGTGCTAATTCCTGGCGGGGAAATACCTGGAGGTTTGGGGGTGGAGCCTGGGGAAGGATTTGTTTGGGGAAGGACCTTGGGGTGTATAATGCCATCATTTTCACCTTCCAAAGCAGCCATTTCCACCAGGGAAACTGATCTCTATCATTTGGAGATCAGTTGCAATTCGAGGAGATCTTGCTCCTATCTGCAAGTTGGCAAGACTCCTTCCTTTGCTGCCAGACAAGTTGACAAGCAAGCAAGTGCAGCAGTGCTCATTTTGGGAATGGAAGATTTGCAGTTCAGGAACTGGGTGACTTTTGCTCCGAGTGGGCCCAATTTTCGATAGGGTCAGGCTGCCAGTAACACTACAGGTTACCAAGTAAACCTGTTACATTGTTTAAAAAATGTACAAGTCAGATGCTGCCTTGTTTGTACTTACAGATTAAGTCCATGTTACTACGAAACTGTCAAAAAGCAGACTCAAAGCTGCAAAAAAGAAAAAAGAAAAGAAAAAGAGTTTGCAAACCCAGATCATTTACTTGGTAAAGGCTGTGCAACATGGGTATCAATGAGAAGTTGTTTTGTTCTCATTTCAACAACAGTGGAATATATACATTTGCATTTATAGCTTGCCCCCCTTGGGGCAATCATCTCAGGGCGGCTTACAGCAATGATCATCAGTAAACCTTATTAAACCCAAACTGACAAGTCAGCCACTGAGTGGTACCCTCATTCAGAAATGGCCCACCCAGGTAGTTTAGACTCAGACTCAATCAGGAGGCAGCCGTCAGCCAGGAAGGGTTTAACAAGGAGTCAGCTCTCCACCTCCAACTTCCTGCTAATTTCAGAAGTTTGCTGGGTGGAAGAGGAGCAAGCCTCAGAGCATGCCCTGCTGCCTGTAAGTTGCCCTGACCTCCTGGCCTCTTTTAACTCAGAGGATGTGGAGGGGGGAAGCTGAGACAGCCTCTGCACACCTTCTGGAGGTGGGGGGCTGCAGAAGGCCAAGAAATGCCCCCCTGCCAGTCCTCTGAGATCCAGGGTGCTGAGGAAATGCCTCTGCCCTGGGAATGTTGATTCATGAATAAGTGATGCCCCTCATCCAGAAATGGCCTACCCTGGTAGTTTAGACCAAATCAGGTGGTAGCCATCAGCCTGGAAGCACTTAACAAGGGGTCACCTCTCAACCTCTAACTTCTTACCAGTTTCAGAAGTTTGCTAGGTGGAAGAGGAGCTAGCCTCAGAACTAACCTTTTCTGACAGTAAATTGCCATGGCCTCTTTCAACTCAGAGAACATAATGGGAGCTGGGGCCTTCTGGAGGTGGAGAAGACCCAAAGATGGAAACTTGGTTGCACTTACCTGTAACTAATGTTCAACAAGTGTCTTTTGTGCAGGCACACATCCCTCCCTCCTTCCCCACTCAGACTATCTCTTGGCCTCCACAGCAGCAGTAAAGCGGATTGAGGGAAGAGTACCTCCCCCTTCCCCTTTGCCACGTGACTGTTTGGGTGGGAATAGAACTTGAAGCTCCTCTGATGATGGGGAGGGGGAGAACTCAGCTTTGCTTTCTAGAACCTAGTAGAAAAATTCTCCATGGGAGGTCTGCCTTCAAGCATTTCCTTGTGTGCCTTCATGGAAGACACTCAATGAATATTATTCACAGGTAAATACAACCATGTTTTCTATTCATGGAAATCCTCTGGATTCAAGCCAAAGGCCTTATTTACTAGAAGCAAACTCAAGTTCCAAGAAATTATTTTACAACTGTGTTTCTTACCCACTTCATACTGAACACTGAACTTTAACACATCTCTTCAGGCTTGTGCTTATGAGCTAGGAATTGCCAACTGGAAATCCTGGCCATTACATCTGTGGCAGAAATGAGTCTGCTGTGATACCCTAAAGATACACAAACGGACCATTAACAAGATAAACCAGCAGCAACTTAAAGCAGCAGTTTCCCTGCCATTGCATCAGCTCATAGCATCTCTGCAGGGCCACATATCCTGCAAGAGAGAAAAAGGAAGCTGCCTTTGCAGAGGTTGCTGTGTATTTCACACGTACAGCTGAAACCTGAACAACAAATTTAATATGATTGGCTTGGATCCTACAGATTTGTTCTGCTAATATTAGCATTTCCCTTGAATACAAGGTGTATTCTTTGATGCAAGAACCTCATACAGTAGGGGAGGACATCTTGCCCTGGAAAAAAGGTTACCTTGAGTGGAATAAATCCAGAAACTCCAGACTATTGTGTCTGTTAGCTAGCCTGTTTTCCTGGATGCCTTGAGAGTATGCTTTATACATTCTCAGTCCCTTGCTACAGATACACTTTCAGTTGATATTATTAATATGTTGCTCTAGGCCAGGGAATCTCAACCAGGGATCCCTAGAGCTCCATGAGGTCTCCCCAGACTTTCCCCTGTATCCTGCCTCAATGAACTTGGCCACAAGCTATTCCTAGCATTCCTGTGAAAACAGCGAATCTGGTAGGGCAAGATGGTGGAGCCTTAGGATCTCTTGCAGATCCTCCGATGCTGTGCGTGGCCTATTCTAAAACATCAAGCAGCAGGAGAGGGGGATTTGTGCATAAAACCCCCAGACCTATTCTGAGAGTCTCCTAGGGGACATCGGGATCCAAAAAACTGATTAGCGAGTTGAAGAACTTTGGATCTTGCAGTCCCACAGCTTTCAGTCCAAAACTTATTAATTTTCTTTTTTTTGGCTCAACCGAACACCTGATGTAAAAATGTCTACAATATGCTGGTAAAGCTTATATGAGATGAGTATTAATTTGACAAAATAATATGATAAAAAGGGAAATGCAAAGAATTAAAAAAAAAATTAACCTGGGGAGTGTGATCACCACACCTAAAATGGAGGGCAGAACCTAGATACCTACTCCTTCTCTCCCCCACTCAGACCTTCTCAAGCATGACAGGGAGCTGTGTCCAGCTGACAACACTTCCAGCCTGGTTTTTGGTATTTTTTGATCCCTGAAAAATATTTCAGGGACTCCTCCATGGTTAAAAGATTAAAAATAGCTTCTTTAGGCCACCTAACAATTTTCCTCTTGAATTTAGTCTCTGTGTGAGAGAGAAAGAAGTCCTGCACAGGACTTGGCTGGCGTTCTATCCAAAACAATTTTTCTATGTATAACAACATCTACAAGAGTTCTTTAAAGACATGCAATGTTAGGATCCACTGATGTGTTCATCATTTATACCACATGCTTATCCTGTGATTCACAGGTGCTATACTAGGCACAAGATATACATACTCACGGGCCTTCCTTAATGGTTGCACAGTGTTGGACTTAGCTCTGTAGCTCCTTGAGTTTTTGCAGGGACATATTTGGAAAGAGATCTGGAAACCTGTCTTATGCTGAGGTAGCCGCAATAATTTCTGGATTAAGGCCTTTAATATGAAATTCTATCATTTAGAGAAGGAGGTATGAATCGCCAATTTTTGTAATGACTACTATAAATGATCTGAAGATTTACAAGTATTCATCTGCAACCAAGCGTTACTTTCCCCTCAGTAAAAGTCTGTATTAGTACAAATAGTTACACATTAAATTGCTATGTGATTCCTGTGTAGACATTTGGCACTCAGATAATTAAGTCTTTTAGGTAAGGTATGTAAATTTTTGGTATTTTCACACACAACATGCTCTGCTAATCATGATCACCTCTCTTGCGGGTCTCCGATTCATCCCCCAGCATCTCCAGTTAAACGGATCAAGTTAAAGGACAGGAGATGACATGAATCTCCTTCACATGAGACCCCAGCGAGATGCTGCCAGTCAGAGTGGACCATGCCAATGCTAATTTCTCTGACTCAGTAGAAGGGAACAAAGGTGCCATTGGACTCCTATTTTGTTGTGCTGTTTCAGCCCAACACGGCTACCCACTTGAATCAGTAGAAGGGAGCTCCACATAGAATCATAGAGTTGGAAGGGGCCATACAGGCCATCTAGTCCAACCCCCTGCTCAACGCAGGATTAGCCCTAAGCATCCTAAAGCATCCAAGAAAAGTGTGCATCCAACCTTTGCTTGAAGACTGCCAGTGAGGGGGAGCTCATCACCTCCTTAGGCAGCCTATTCCACATGTCCCATCTTGCTAGATTTCCAGAAATGCAGGAAATGCTTCCATTTCTGACAGTCCACAAAATGCCATACATACATTTTTTGCCTACCCTATTCAAAGGATGGGCATTACTAATGGGCCCTAAGACTTCCCCTGTCTTCATGGCCATTCCTACTTCTGTAATTCCTTTTCACCACTCTGATATACCAAATCATTAAACAGCTGCCTCTGCAAAAATGGAACCGAGTACATTTCCCCTGTATTAATTGTGAACTGATATATGCTCATATTAATGACTCTGGATAGAGATAAAATTTAATTAGTTGCTATTCCAAGCAGCTATTGTCAGTGCTCTCACTCTGGAGCAATGACTTTCCACACGCCATAATTTTAAAGACCATAATTATATATTTGCCATGAAGCCATTGTCATTCCGTTGCATCCCAAATAGCACAGCTATTTAATTATTTGCTGTGTGCCATTATCCTTTTTTCCCTTGTCTTTTTTTGGTGGTCGACTCAGACGCCCACTTGACAATATTCTCCATGCGGTTCTGCTTAGCCCCGTGGGCTTTGCTTGCTGGTTGTGACAATAGTGGTTGCTGCTACTGAAGATTAATTAGGAATGGTTACCAGTTTGGAAAGTTGCTTCTCTATGCCTATTTTGAAAAAGCGGTTGCCCTAATATCCCAGACTAGCTTGATTTCATCAGAGGCTGGAAGCTATGCAGGGTCAGTATAGAATCATAGAATAATAGAGTTGGATACTTGAATAAGAGACCACCAAGGGTGATTGGGCTGCTATCAGAGGAAGGTAACAGCAAACCATCTCTTTGCCTTGAGAATCCTGTAAGATGCAACTTTGTGGGGTCACCATGAGTCAGTTGCAACTTGATGGCTCACTTTACCTTTATCTTGCTAAATCCGATGACAAGAATTGCCAGCCAATCAGCGAAAAATGATTTGGCTGGCTGAGAGATGGAGCACTCCCACCAACAACTTGACAGCTGAGAGAAAAGCTGATTTTACAATCATATTCCCTTTCTCAACTTTTTTTTTTTACCATAGAGAACCCCCTGAAACATTCTTGAGATTTTGAGAACCCCCAGAAGTGGTGTGATAATGCAGAATATGGTTGGGGGAAATAACTGTGTACACAGCCACTCTGCGCCCCTTCCCTTCCCACAATCTCCAGGCCCATCATTGATAATTTTGGAAGGTGGGGGTGGATGAACCACATATGTTCATATCACTGATAAATGTCTATCCATCTATCCATCTATCCACCTACCTACCGACCTACCTCCCAGCTATTCAGGAAACCCAGGGCTGTCAAGAAACCTCAGGGTTCCACAAAACCCTGATTGAGAAAGCCTGCTCTAATTAGATTTTTTTAATGTTGCTGTATATGACTTCATTGCCATAACCTGTGTCCATAGCTAGCCCAGAGGCTCAGATCTTTTGTTCAACATTCAGTTTATCTGACCCTCTACCTACAAGCCCTTCAGCCATAGTCCTTGGTTGCCTCAGCATCTGACTACCTGCTTGTTATCCTAGTATGCTGCCTATTCACCAGGAGGATTGTATTATGGCTGCAAGAAAGCAGGAGTAACTGGTGTATGCATGTGTGTGTGGGGAGAGTTTTTATTTCACCTTTCCCATTGCCACATGGAGGGAGGAAAGTACCTTTTAGGTTCAGCCCAAATCAATTGGGCTGAATCCAAATCAGCCAAATCACTGGTTCCGTATAGGGGTTGGATTTGGATGGTTCAGATTTGGCTGAATCAATTCATTGGGTGAGGAAACCAATGCGTTAAAGAAGGAGTGGGCTTTTTCTTGGCTTACTTCCTTGAACAATTTGTTCTGTGCATATCTGGAATCCCCTGCTGTCATTGATTCATTCAGTTGTCTGCTATAAAATGGGTAACTGCTTTCCAAGTGTTCAGTTCCTTGTAATGAGTAGGATGAAGCTCCTTAGCAAGAGTGGTATGCTCTGTGCTTCGCATTCCCTGCATGGATTTAACAATTGCCTTTGGGACTAGGGTTCATCCTCAATATTACTCATCTGCAAAATGGGTAAATGCTAATATTTTGCATCAGTTATACCTCTGATGTGAAGTCAGGCTTGTAGTTGGGTTCACTTCTTTTCCTGCTGTGCATGCATGTTCAGCTACTGCCTTGTATTTGTGACACCGCAGTAGCCTGAATTGTGCTACGTTGCTTTGTGCTGGCCTGATCTCATGTGTGAGTAGTATTGTTTGGTGAAAGATAACTTGTAAAATAAGCACAATGTTATTTATTTATTTATTTATTTATTTATTTATTTATTTATTTATTTATTTATTTATTTATTTATTTATTTATTTATTTATTTATTTATTTATTTGATTTGTATGACCGCCGCTCTCGGAAACCGGCTCGCGGCGGTTCACAACGTTTTAATACAATACAATATATTAACCATTAAAATTCCCCATTAAAACCCCATTAAAATAATGACTGAGTCACAATGATGGCGATTAAAAACTATTCCCGTACAGGTCCACTGGGTGAGCAGAAGGGAACGGATGGATAATTGGGCATAGGGTGGAACAATCTGGGGAACCAGGTCAGTCTAGTACTGGCCTCCCCCCTCCGGGGAGAGGGGTCCGATCTTAGCCCCGGGCCATCACCCGGCCTTAGACAAACGCCTGGCGGAAGAGCTCCGTTTTGCAGGCTCTGCGGAACTCAGAGAGCTCCGACAGGGCCCGCAGCTCTTCAGGGAGCTCGTTCCACCAGGTAGGGGCCAGGACCGAAAAGGCCCTGGCCCTTGTCGAGGCCAGGCATGCCTCCCGGGGTCCTGGGATCATCAGCAGATTCTTACCCGCAGAGCGAAGTACCCTGCGGGGAGCATAAGGAGATAGGCGGTCCCTCAAGTATGCAGTGGTCTACCTCCTCCTGCCATGCTTTCTTTGGCCCACACTAATAGGTATTGCACTCCATGCTCCTCTCCCACATACCAGTGATTTTGACTTTAAAAAAAATAGCAAACAGATATTTGTGGCCCACCAGCCATGTGTTTATGGCCTGCCATGCATTCAACCATCTGCATATATTTTGCAGTCCCAAGCAGGAAGCAAAAAAGCCATTTCAGAAGTCAAGGCTGCAATGAGGGATGCCAGTCCTTGGTGGGACACGAGGATCCCCTAGAATTATACTTCATCTCCAGGCAACAGAGAAGAATCCCCTGGAGAAAATGGTAGCTTTGGAGGGTGAACTCCATGGCATTATACACCACTGAGGTCCCTTCCCACACCAAATCCTGCCCACTCCTGCCCCCCCCAAAGGCTCCAGGTATTTCCCCACCCAAACTGGCAACCCTAGCTGCAGGGCCATTTCCTGGGTTTTGTGGGGAGCCCAGACAAAGTAAACAAGGTCCCCTTATTATTGCTTCCTGCTGCCATGATACACCCTAGCTTATGTCCCTGCTCATCTGCTTCGTCTCTTCTCACACTTGATTCTCTTCACTCACTTGTGAGCCTTTCCATCACCCACTTGCATGCTAAGCCTAGCTGTGTGTGCGATCAGAAGAAAGCCATAAAGGCAGTGTGCAGCAGTGGTGGGGAGTGGGCCATTGTCTCTGCCTCTTTCCAGCACCAGAGGAGGCGAAAAGCAAGTGTGCAGGTGGTCAAGAAGGGGGTCAGTATGGAGTTGGTAGCCTTGAGTCACCAGAAGCTCTGGGCCTCAGAGTCTCTTGCTAACAGCTCTGCATGTCTGATCGAGTATATTCGGCTTGATGTGTCCCGATCTGTGAATGTCTCTTCTGTATGCTGTTGTAAGGAACCCTTCAGGTATATCGGCAGCATTTTTGCGTGGCAGAATCTCAGAACACACTGGTGATACCTGCCTATCTAGTATATCTGCCTAGTGCCTTTTTCCCCCTGCCCTTTCTGCAATCAGCTCAGAGTGACATGTATTTCTGTACAGATCTCATCCTTTCATGTGTCAGGTTATTAGTGATTAATAATTATTGGGGCTGAGTTAAATTTCGCCTTTGAGCACCTGACCAGTTCAACTTAGTGGAGGAACTTTGTACTATTAGGTAGTTTTTTTTTTTTTTTTAGAGATGCTCAAAACATCAGAATCACTAGGTCAGCTTTAATTTAGCCTGGTTGTTCCTTTACCTGACAGTTAAGAAAAATTACTCTGTTCTAGCGAGAGCACATGAGACAGAAAATTAATTCCTAATGGTGGTCATTTACTGATTGAATAGATATGCTGCAGACTTCTTCCCCCACATCCCCACCCTCAAAGAGTGTTTTTGAAGCCAAGTGCAATATCACTCATGCTTGCAAACTGCAAATACCCAGCGTGGCAGTCTTAAATTCCCAGTAGTTGGTATAGAACGCAGGCTGTGTCATATAAATTTGTAGCAAACAATTTTGACATCAGTGCTGCAGCCGTCTGTGCAAAAACAAATATCCCAGACAACTCCCTACTGATACATCTGCGATGGGTAAATGAATTATTCTGTGCACCAATGTGAATACATATGGTATTACACAATCCAGTGCACCACATTTGTAATTGGTTTCAATCACTTCCAACCAATGGAATATTTGTGTGCCTTGTGTTCATGGAGTGATTTGCCAAAGAACTGACCACAACTAGCCTATTTAGTCCGTCCTCAACATGCAAATTAACTTGATTGATCAAATATATATCAGAACCAGTGCATTTATGAATGTGAGAAATTTCAATTTCTAAATAAGTAATCTCATAGAATGAAAGTTTATTTAAGAAAAATGAAAGCATCTACAATGAAGGCATAATCAGGACGGAGGTTCAAAGCATAGAACAAGCAATATAGGGGTTTGCTTCCCCCTCCCCTGGGAATTTGAACCAGAAGCAGTTCAAAATAGTCAAAATATCGAGATAACTATTTGGCCATCCAGAGCAATAGGTCTGGGAACTATGGATTACTACAAAACGGAGGGAAAGGAATCTCACTCAGCTGGCTTTATGTGGAGGAGTGGGGACTCAAACCCAGTACTCCAGAGTCCACCATGCTGGCTCTCTTCTGACATATCTGTGTTCAGAAAAGGGAGTCTTAACCAGAAATAAGCAGTTTTATCCTGATGACCAGGATGATACAAGGCTGTCACATACTCCCCCTCCCATCTCATCTACATGAATGGGCCATCAAGATACTAAATTTCTCTTCCTGCTAGTAATTCCCCTCACTCCCCTTCCACAATCCTTGGGGTCTATTAGCATACACAAATATTTAGCCACACCATTTCAGAACTATTTGTTAACAGATATTGCCTCCTCCAGAAATGTCTAGTTCTCAGGAACCAACCCATTAAAGTATTATTTGGGCTTCCAGCATGAAGCCTATAGTTTTAGCCTATAAAAATCAGCCTTCATCCTCAAATGAGTGTGTTCGGCAATTAGCACACTTGTGCTATTTTGCTGATACCAGATGTCATACTCCCTACTGTCATGCTGCTGTTCCCTTCCAATCTGCAACTCTTCTGGAACTGGTAAATATTTCCCAATCATACTCTGAACTCCCCCATTTTCTTCCCTCTGTATTCTTGGGAACTTGTGTGTGTGTGTTTTGAATGTGCCCCAATATTTCTCCCCAAAATAAATGTCTTTGATTGCAAGTTAAGTTGTTGTTTAAAATAATGTCTACCTTCATCCTCAAATGAGCTTGCTGGGTGGTAAACGGTAATGACTGGGAAAGGGAATGGCAAACCACCCTGTATTGAGTCTGCCATGAAAATGCTAGAGGGCATCACCCCAAGGGTCAGACATGACCCGATGCTTGCACAGGGGATACCTTTACCTTTACCTGGGAAATGGACCTGTAAACATTGGTCAGAAGATCCTGAGGTTGCCCAGCCTCTTGTTAATATATTCATAATTTCTCCATAATTCTCCTTGAAGGATCCATTTGGGATAACAGGGGTTAAAGTTATCTCCTGTCCCATACTGATCTCTTTATCCTTCAGATTGCATTTGCAAAAGGAACAGAAGTTGTTTAATGGGGACTTGGAATAAAACCATAACATATGACTCTTTTATACAATTTTTAGAAGTACTACAAGAGCCTCTTGTGGCGCAGAGTGGTAAGGCAGCAGTCATACAGTCTGAAATCTCTGCCCATGAGGTTGGAGTTCAATCCCAGCAGCCGGCTCAAGGTCGACTCAGTCTTCCATCCTTCCGAGGTCGGTAAAATGAGTACCCAGCTTGCTGGGGGGTAAACGGTCATGACTGGGGAAGGCACTGGCAAACCACCCCGTATTGAATCTGCCATGAAAACGCTAGAGGGCGTCACCCCAAGGTTCAGACATGATTCGATGCTTGCACAGGGGATACCTTTACCTTACCATATATCTCTGGACCAGATCATCTTGATGCATAGTAACCATTGAGTTGCTCTGATAAACTTTTCTTGATGACAGTGGCAACTAGAAAGCAAATTATTGGGTGAAACACTTCAGGGATGCTTTGATGCATCATGTTGGAACTGGGAGGAAAGTCGGAAGCTCCACCCAAACCTAGGAATGTGGTGCTTCGAACTCTCTCATCTGACGTGTCACCCTATACAGAAAATGGGCTGACAGCATGGTTGGAAATGTACTTGATGGTACTGAGAGAATGAAGTGAACCTTTATAGCTCACAAGGCAATTCCAGGTGGGTAGTTCACTTCATCAGAAGCAATGGAGCATAAATCCATCAGGCTGATTTATATACACAACAGAAAAGTGGAGAAGGGGAAAGTTACAAAGACTGGCTGGTACAAAACATAGGTGGAGCAAAAGACCAATCCGTACTCTGAGAATGGGTGTAGGACATGGCTGACTGTTAGGCAAGTGATTACAAGTTCAAGGCAGGATGAAATCAAACAATGAGCTTAAAAAAAAAAGAATAAATTAGCAAACTGGTGACTGCATGAATGTCAGAGAGATCATTGTCACAGTTTCTCCAGTCTAGTTTGGAACTAAATAAATGTTTAGAAGAAGAAGAAGAAGAAGAGTTGGTTCTTATATGCCGCTTTTCCCTACCCGAAGGAGGCTCAAAGCGGCTTACAGTCGCCTTCCCATTCCTCTCCCCACAACAGACACCCTGTGGGGTGGGTGAGGCTGAGAGAGCCCTGATATTACTGCTCAGTCAGAACAGTTTTATCAGTGCTGTGATGAGCCCAAGGTCACCCAGCTGGATGCATGTGGGGGAGCGCAGAATCGAACCCGGCTCGCCAGATTAGAAGTCCGCACTCCTAACCACTACACCAAACTGGCTCTCAGTTTAGAATTGAGAAGCAAAGTTACCTTGAGACACTTCATAATTGGGTTTCAGTTAGCCTAAATAGGACCTCCCAGGGGCTTTGTAATATATCCTAGAACCATGTGAATGGAGAGTCAAGTACTATTCCATTAAGCACGCCCCCATTCTTCTCCTTGCAAAGTCAAGATGATAGTCTGTGATTTGATTTTTAATGGAGGATCTCTTAGTAAAAGATAGAAACTGCTCTGATCTGAGAGAAATAAACTGAGAAATGAGTTTTAGCAGTTTAGATACTGTAAGCCAAGGGTGTTTTGTGGCATACTTCCCAACATTGTTTGGTGATGGGAAAACATAAACCATTTTCAGTCATTACTATCATACATACTGGAAGCCAGACATCCATGCATATTGAGAGTATGCATTTAATGGGATCTTCACCATTACACATGATCATCTTCTCTAAAATATGCACCAGGTGTATGTTCAGCTTCATTCATGAATAACAGAATGCTGAAAAATAAAGGTTCTGGTACATGTATTCCTAACCTGGAATATATTCTTCTTGTTATTTCAGATAGGAATACTACTACTACTACTACTACTACTACTACTACTACTACTACTACTACTACTACTACTACTACTACTACTACTACTACTACTACTATTACGAGTTGATTCTTATATGCCACTTTTCTCTACCAGAAGGGGTCTCAAAGTGGCTTACAATCACCTTCCCTTTCCTCTCCCCACACCAGACACCCTGTGAGGGAACTGAGGCTGAGAGAGCCCTGATATTACTACTCAGTCAGAACAGTTTTATCAGTGCTGCGTTGAGGCCAAGGTCACCCAGCTGGCTGCATGTGAAGGAGGAGCAGGGAATCAAACCTGAATCACAAGATTAGAAGTCCGCACTCTTAACCACTACACCAAATGGGTAGAAGATAGTGTGGAACATGCACTCCTACATGCATCGCGAAATGTGACATTTGAAATGTGACATTTCAGACCATCTGCCTAAAGATGTTGGCATTTTATAAATGTGCTCGAACTGGCTGGCCTATGGATAAGGGATTGTGGAAGAGTGAGGGAAAGTACAGGCTTTGTTCCTTTGGCTGAGTTCTCCCACCTTATGATGTGCCTCTAACAAGACCCAAAGCAATCAGAGGTCTTTTTGAAAAGCTCAAGAACTGCCACTACCAGCAGCTGCTGCTGGGGTGATTGACAAGGGTTACAAAGCCTTTGTAATGACTGAGAGAGAGGGAGAAGCTGGCACTCCTACTGGAGAGCAGTAATGTGCAGGTGTGGCTTTGGGCCTTGGTGTCAATGGCCTGTATTGATTGCTGCTAGGCACTTAATAGCTGCATGACTGCACAGTGCCAGGCTGCTAGTTCCTATGGCATTGTCGCCACTTCATGGTGCCCTCCAGGGAAAGGGGCCAAGTTTCTTCCTGCTTATTTGTCCTTCAGCCACAGATGCTTTTGTATTTCCAGGCAATAGAGATAATAGTGGGGAGGGAGCGACCATTACAGAAGTGATTTTCTTGTGCCATTGTATATATCCAAGGCCTTTTTTGAAATGAGAAAGAGACTTGGTGGCCAGGCCAAAAGAACAGAGAGGGCAGGCCATTTCAGTTCCCTGTTACACATGGTTACAGCAACTTGAAGTTTTCATTGCATGGGTGGGGGAATAAGAGGCTCTTTTACAGGTCAGTTTCTCAGAAGAGAATGTTCGCAGGTACAGAAGAGACTCACCGCAAACAGGTCCCTCCAGATTCCTTCTTTCTTCCCCGTTGCCTCCCACCTACATCTCCTGCTGTTACTGCCCTTCCCTCTCCACAGCCTCTCCCATCTTTTTCCTCCCCCTCATCCTTCTTGCCTTCACACTTGCCCTGATACTGCCACTTCTTCTCTTCCCATCTCCTTTCCCATCACTGCTGCCTCTTTCCCTGCCATCATCTGTAGTTGCTGCCATTCTCCCCCGTTTCTTCTCCCACTCTTCTCTCCCATTGCCACCACCCTCCTTTCCTCTCCTCTGCCTCTGCCACCACCCTTCTCCCTTGCCTTGCTTTCCCTATTCTCAGCAGCAGCTGCTGCCACCACATTCGACATAGTTTATAGGGGTTGCTAGGTGACTCTCACAAGGGCGGCTGAGATGTCACAATGTAGCATTGTGATTGCATTGACCCATACATATTAGGGCTTAGGGGATTTTAAAAATCCCCTCCAGTTTTTCATTCTCAGAATTTTCCTGCACATTTTCGTGTGCCTGCCCCCCTCCGACAGTGACCCAATTATGTGGGTTTTTGTTTTCATCTGCACTCTGAGGACAATGTTACATATATTGATTAATTCAAACAAAGGACCTGGGATGACAAACTTCAATCCTGCTCCAAAATAATATCACTTTTTAGAAACCAGAAACTTGTGTTGTCAAACTATTTAGCTACTTTTTAAAAATTCCCAGACTCAGGATAGGTTTCCCTCCAGCCCACCTTACCGTTCTTCCCTTTTCTTTATTAAGGGAAATACTGCTTTGTGCTACTGTGGAAATTGAAATAGTTGAACATGTACTGCTGCATTGCTTCATCTATGGAGATTCATACCCATCCTCCAACAAAAATACTGAGAACACTGGAGGACTTTAATCTAGAACTTTGTTACTAGATTCTCAGCTAGGGTTGCCAACTCCCATTTGGGAAATTCCTGGAGATCTGGGGGTAGAGCCTCGGAAGGGAACTCAGGTGGGTATAATGGCATAGAAGTAATGTTGCCAGGCCCTTTCTGGCCACCAATGCGGAATTGGTGTTTAGTACTTGGATGGGAGACCTACAGGGAAGTCCAGGATTATTATGGAGAGGCAGATAATGGCAAACCACCTCTGTACCTTTCCTTGTAAACCCTTCAGGGTTCATAGGTTGGCTGTGACTTGCAGTCTAAAATAATTATAAATTATTTTGTATGAGCAATCTCACTATATAGATCTCGAGAGAGATCTATATTTTAATGAAATCTGTTCCACGTAATATATTTCTGGTAAGGCCTTGGAGGAGGAGTGTGTCTCATGGCTTAAGTGCCACTCAGCACTTAACATCCACTCAGGGCAGCTGTCCTGCCCCTGAGTGCCTTCTCCTCCAACTGGCTTGCCTGTCTGTCCAGCAGCCAGTCAATCACCTCCATCCCCCACCCCTGACCACCCCTCCTCCTTCCACTTCCCTCTGAGGCTGCAGATTCCTGTTGCGTGAGACGTGCCCCTGCTAGTGAATTCCCTGCACAGGGGCCTCCAGTCTGCAGCCTTTCCAGGTCCTGGGGGGAGGAAGAGACCATCTGCAGAGTTCTTCTACCCCACCCCAATCTAGCGCTCATATTCCTGAATGCAACAGGTTTGGCCCCTAGTACTTCTATGAAATCCAGAAGAATAAACAATCCATTGATCCTTACTTAATTTAGGGAAAAGCCACTTTACATTTGAAAAGGGTTTCTTTAAACTTTTTTTTTGGCTGCTAATGATCAATGCTAATGAATTCTATTACATTTCATTACATTAGAAAATGATCATCCAGAGGGGCCCCCCCCCACCAGTCAGGGAGATGTTCTTCCTTTGATCATCACGTTGACACGGAGAGACTTCTTAATTGAACTGAACATCTCAAACCAGAGATTCACTGATGAGAACAGGTTACAGTACATCAGAAAATCAAAGGCTGGTTACCAAGCCGTGCAAGAACAAATCTATATCCAGTGTTGAGACAAGAAGTGGCAAATGGTGATTCCAGCTGACATTTAATGTCTCAATTGTGCATGAATCATTCATTACAATATAAATGGAATAAAAGAGGAAAGCTTTTCAATTTTTGTTTCAAGGAAATGACATTAACAGCCATTTAGAAGCTATTGTGCACCATTGTTAATCCTGCACAGAAGCCTGGTGATGAGGTAGAAACAAGTGAACTGGCTGGTTCGAGGAGACCTCGTCCAATGTTGTGCTCATAACATTGTGCTGCTAAATGTTGTGAGAGATGCCTAGATTTACTGATTGGTGTCACTCCTTTGTGGAGAGATTCATATGTTATGGTCACCTATTTAGTCCCTTTCAAGATGCATCATAGAAATGTTGATCTATTTTTTAAAAAAATAATCTGTATTGACATCAGATTTTTTGTGCAAAGCCCCCAGAGAGTTCCCATCATTAAATATGAACAACATGAAGTCAGAAGTGCAGCCCCATGTCATGTACCCTGCCATCTCAGATATGATTATCCTGGTGGGAGATTTAGGGAGGCTTACCTCCAAGTGGGACCTGGGGAACCCCTGGAATAGTAGTGTATCTCCAGACTACAGAGATCTCTTCCCCTGGAGGAAATGGATGTTCCAGAGGCTGGACTCTTTGTAATAGTACCCCACAGAGATCCCTGTCCTCCCCAGGCTTCATCTCCAAATCTCCAGGAGTTGCCTCCATTGGGCAACTCAAGCTAGAACTGATGTAATGCTTAGGAGAGCTGAGTTTGGCTACAGACAGGATAGGATCCTATGGATTTGTACCATTGAAGGTAGTTGTTTCCTCCAGCACATGGTGCTTTCTGCTGATGCAGGAAGATCTTATTATCATGCAGCATTGGTGAGGCCATACCCTGGAGTTATGTGGATATAGGGATTCATTCCTATCCCCAACAGTTTATCAGTTTTCCTCAGAATTGTGCCTTTTTAATTTTCATTAATTGTTTAGTACAACATCTAAGGAGTCCTGCTTTTTTAAGTAACTGTCGACACATGAAAGTTTCTCATTCTACTTAGCCCATTGGTATATTATCTACTTCAGGGCTCCACCAGCTGGGTACCAGCTGGTGTTTTGGTGCCCACAGATACCTTTCCTTGTGCCTGCCAAGTGTTTTAAAAGTGGGTGGAGCCTGATGGGACTTTTTCCCTGTGAGGCTTCTCATTGGCCATAGGGGATTTGATTGGCTATACAGATATTTCTAAAGGTTATTTTGGCAGCAACGACTCTCACTGCACAAGGAGCTTCACTACATGACTGAGGATAAGCTTCATGTTTACAAGAAAATACCTTGAAACAATATTTTCATTTTAAAAGACAGCATGTTGAGCGGAGCTTCCTTCTAAATGCTGGTTCTCCAGATGCCTAAGAACTGCAATTCCCATGAGCCCCAGACAACAGTATGCTGAAAGAACCCACAGGAATTGTAGTCTATGGACATCTGGAGAACCACAGTTTAACCACCCTTGGCCTAACATATTGAAGAGTTACTATTAGATATATGCTTAGCTTCCCTCTTCAACATTTTGTGATTGCTTTGCCTCTGGTGGCAGCCATTTTGCAGTTGCCCCTACCACCCTGTGTCAAAATTTTAAGGTTCTAGCAGACTGGAGAGCCCTGGTCTACTCTGACCAGCAGTGACTCTCCAGGGTTCCAGACTGAGCTCCTTCATGTCACCTACCGTCTGGTCTTTTGAACTGAAACTGTCAGGGATTATGGAACTCAGGACCTTCTGCATGCAAAACAGGTTTTCTGTCCCTCAATTACTCTTCTCTTGATTCTGGGTTGATGCTTTAAAATATCTGCTGTTGGTTTTCTTTAGACACTACAACTTACAAATCTACCCTGTGTGTGTGTTTAAACGGGATTTGGAGTTTAATACAAACATTGCTAATGATACCTTCTGGTTTATAAATCCAGAATAAATGTTATCTCAGTGGGCCAGACAGCTGACAAGACACAGGAAATTCATCTTACTAATTGCCAACTGCATGCCATAATAACATAAATGTATTCACTCAGGAGAAGGCCAGACATTTTGAAATCTTTTTTGCTTGGAGTCAAACAGAACACTCTGATAATGATTTAAAGAGGCTGCTCCAGGAATGCGTTAGCCCGGCTATCTTTTCCCCTTCGAGAGATGGGAGATTTAAGATCTGATCAGAAACGCTCTAAGATATTCAGCAATATTATACAAAGCAATGCTATCTCAAGCTAATAGGTAAATACATAATTCAGGGTATTTGTAATGTTTTCAAGTTCTGTATTAAATTATTTCTGGAGCTAATACTCAGCCAACTGCCTTCTATATCTAATTAAGGCTGAACCTGACATCTATTCTAGAAACTTATTTACGGTCATCTTAAATTCTGAATTGTTTTAACTGCAAAACTACCAGTTTTACTTTGAATTAAGGCGAATATTTCTGGAACTACTTGGATATATGACTTGCAATATGTTGGTATATCCTGCCTGACTTTTTTTCATGGGACCTATTTAAAAAAGGAGATGGTGATTTAATTCCATGATCTAATACTAATTTGGTCCCGTCATAATACAAAACCATGGATTATTCTGGTTTGTAAAGCCAGGCATTGACTTGTGGGTGATCATTCAAATCCTAGTGTGCCATGACAAATGCTGATGCCATTGCCTTCACTCTGGTCAGACATTTCCACATTGTAAGGATGCCAACCTCCAGGTGGCATCTGGTGATCCCCCAAAATCACAGCTCATCTTTAGACTGCAGAGATCAATTCCCCAGGAGAAAACAGGTGCTTTGGAGCATGGACTCTATGGCCTCATCCACCCCAAGTTCCATCCCCAAATCTCCAGGAGTTTTGGATTGGACAACACTGCCCCCATCCCCCACTGATGTTCAAGGCAACTTGGCAATCCTACCCAACTGAAGAATGGCCATGGCATTTGTCTGACATACAAAGGGTCCCAGAGACAATTGTTGGCATCTTCATTTAAAAGGTATAATGCAGTTGGTGAAGTGAAGACTTCTGAGATCCTAGAGAACTGCTACCAGTTTGAGTAGGCAGTACTGATCCTAATGGACCAAAAGTCTGATTCAGTATAAGGCAGCTTCATGTGTGTACTGGATGAGGGTAGTGATGAGAAACAAGCCAGGATTATGTCTACATCTGTATATTTCATGAAATTATTGTTAGAATCAACAATGGTTAACATGCCATCTTCAGATCATAGTTTCAGATCTGGGTCTGACGTGACATAATTACCATTAGTGAAATGGCCTACATGCAGATGATTACACATAGTTGGTTAAATTAAACTATCTTAACAGAGCCAAGTGTCAAAAGGTGTACCTTGTAGTCAGACAACATTTCCCTTTGGTCTGTAGTCTAAATGGGTTGGATTCCACCAGCTTTTCTGCTCATAAAAACAGGTACAGGGGGCTCCTTTGGCTATGCTGGCATTCATAGGATCTGCATAATACAAAAGCCATGTGCAATGTTGTTGTTGTTGTTATGTGCGAAGTCGTGTCCGACCCATCGCGACCCCATGGACAATGATCCTCCAGGCCTTCCTGTCCTCTACCATTCCCCGGAGTCCATTTAAGTTTGCACCTACTGCTTCAGTGACTCCATCCATCCACCTCATTCTCTGTCGTCCCCTTCTTCTTTTGCCCTCGATCTCTCCCAGCATTAGGCTCTTCTCCAGGGAGTCCTTCCTTCTCATGAGGTGGCCAAAATATTTGAGTTTCATCTTCAGGATCTGGCCTTCTAAAGAGCAGTCAGGGCTGATCTCCTCTAGGACTGACTGGTTTGTTCGCCTTGCAGTCCAAGGGACTCGCAAGAGTCTTCTCCAGCACCAGAGTTCAAAAGCCTCAATTCTTTGACGCTCGGCCTTCCTTATGGTCCAACTTTCGCAGCCATACATTGCAACTGGGAAGACCATAGCCTTGACTAAACGCACTTTTGTTGGCAGGGTGATGTCTCTGCTTTTTAGGATGCTGTCTAGATTTGCCATAGCTTTCCTCCCCAGGAGCAAGCGTCTTTTAATTTCTTTGCTGCAGTCCCCATCTGCAGTGATCTTGGAGCCCAGGAAAATAAAATCTGTCACTATCTCCATTTCTTCCCCTTCTATTTGCCAGGAATTGAGAGGGCCGGATGCCATGATCTTTGTTTTCTTGATATTGAGTTTCAAGCCAACTTTGGCACTCTCCTCCTTCACCCGCATCAACAGGCTCTTTAGTTCCTCTTCACTTTCTGCCATTAGAGTGGTATCATCTGCATATCTGAGGTTGTTGATATTTCTCCCTGCAATCTTGATCCCAATTTGTGACTCCTCTAATCCCGCATTTCTCATGATGTGCTCTGCATACAAGTTAAATAGGCAAGGCGACAGTATACAGCCTTGCCGAACTCCTTTCTCAATTTTGAACCAGTCAGTGATTCCATGTTCAGTTCTCACTGTTGCTTCTTGACCTGCATATAAATTTCTCAAGAGACAAATAAGATGCTCTGGTATTCCCATCTCTTTAAGAACTTGCCACAATTTGTTGTGCTCCACACAATCAAAGGCTTTAGCATAGTCAATGAAGCAGAAGTAGACGTTCTTCTGGTACTCCCTAGCTTTCTCCATGATCCAGCGTATGTTGGCAATTTGATCTCTAGTTCCTCTGCCTCTTCGAAATCCTGCCTGTACTTCTGGAAGTTCTCGGTCCACATATTGCTGGATCCTAGCTTGTAGGATTTTGAGCATAACTTTGCTAGCATGAGAAATTAGTGCGATGGTGCGGTAGTTTGAACATTCTTTGGCATTGCCCTTCTTTGGGATTGGAATGTAAACTGACCTTTTCCAATCCTGTGGCCATTGTTGAGTTTTCCAAATTTGCTGGCATATTGAGTGTAGCACTTTTACTGCATCGTCCTTTAAGATTTTGAATAGTTCAACTGGAATGCTGTCACTACCACTAGCTTTATTGTTGCTCAGACTTCCTAAGGCCCATTTGACTTCACATTCCAGGATGTCTGGCTCCAGGTCAGTAACTACCCCATTGTGGTCATCAGGGATGTTAAGCTCGCTCTTGTATAGTTCTTCTGTATAATTTTGCCACCTTTGTTTGATCTCTTCTGCTTCTGTGAGGTCCCTACCATTTTGGTCCCTTATCATACCCATCTTTGCATGAAACGTTCTCTTCATATCTCCAATTTTCTTGAAAAGATCTCTGGTCCTCCCCATTCTATTGTTTTCTTCTATTTGTTTGCACTGTTCATTTAAGAAGGCATTCTTATCTCTTCTAGCTTTTCTCTGGAATTCTGCATTCAATTGGGTGTATCTTTCTCTTTCTCCCTTGCCTTTCACTTCCCTTCTCTCCTTAGCTATTTGTAAAGCTTCCTCAGACAGCCATTTTGATTTCTTGCATTTCTTTTTCTTTGGGATGGTTTTAGTTGCTACCTCTTGTACAATGTTGCGAACCTCCGTCCATAGTTCTTCAGGCACTCTGTCTATCAGATCTAATTCCTTAAATCTATTTGTCACCTCCACTGTGTATTCGTCAGGGATATGATTTAGTTCATACCTGAGTGGCCTAGTGCTTTTCCCTACTTTCTTCAATTTAAGCCTGAATTTTGCAACAAGAAGCTCATGATCTGAACCACAATCAGCTCCTGGTCTTGTTTTTATTGACTGGATAGAACTTTTCCATCTTTGGCTGCAGAGCACATAGTCAATCTGATTTCTGTGTTGACCGTCTGGTGATGTCCATGTGTAGAGTCGTCTCTTGGGTTGCTGGAAAAGAGTGTTTGCTATGACCATTGTATTCTCTTGACAAAATTCTACCAGCCTGTGCCCTGCTTCATTTTGTACTCCAAGGCCAAACTTGCCTGTTATCCCGGTTATCTTTTGGCTTCCTACTTTAGCATTCCAATCCCCCATGATGATAAGCACATCATTTTTGGGCGTTGCTTCTAGAAGGTGTTGTAGGGCTTCATAGAACTGATCAACTTCATCCTCTTCAGCAGCAGTGGTTGGGGCGTAGACCTGGATCACTGTGATGTTGAATGGTTTGCCTTGGATTCGAACTGAGATCATTCTGTCATTTTGGGGATTGTATCCCAAGACTGCTTTTCCTACTCTCTTATTGATTATGAATGCTACTCCATTTCTTCTGCGAGATTCTTGTCCACAGTAGTATACCCGATGGTCATCTGAATTAAATTCACCTATTCCTGTCCATTTTAGTTCACTGATTCCTAAAATGTCGATGTTCAGTCTTCTCATTTCTTGTTTAACCACGTCCAGCTTGCCTTGATTCATGGATCTGACGTTCCAGGTTCCTATGGAATAAAAATCTTTACAGCATCGGACTGTCTTTTCGCCACCAGTTACTTCCACAACTGAGCGTCCTTTCGGCTTTGGCCCAGCCGCTTCATTCATTCTGGCGCTACTCGTACTAGCCGTCTGCTCATCCCCAGTAGCATATTGGACACCTTCCGACCTGAGGGGCTCATCTTCCAGCGTCATATCGTTATGCCTATTGGAACTGTCCATAGAGTTTTCATGGCAAAGATACTGGAGTGGTTTGCCATTGCCTTCTCCAGTGGATCACCTTTTGTCAGAGCTCTCAGCTATGACCTGTCCGTCTTGGGTGGCCCTGCACGGCATAGCTCATAGCTTCACTGAACTACGCAAGCCCCCTTGCCACAACAAGGCAGCGATCCTTGAAGGGGGCATGTGCAATGAGGTCAGTATTAATGAGGAGAATTTGGTAAGATTGAGTGAAAATACTGGCTGGATCCAATTTATGATCTTTCAACTTTAGCTTTGTCTTATACCTTCTTTCACTGTTGGAACTAATGTTAATGTTGAATACCTTTCCTGCTTGCTAATTGTCTACCATTTATACCTGTTTTTTTCCAAATGACACTTAGCAGTTTTCATTTAGTTTTCATCTTTATATACCTCACCTTGAGTTGGGGGTCATTCATTGAAATACTGGATAAATGCTGTAATAAATAAATCACTCATAATTGCTTTCAGCAAAAGGTTCATTTTACTACTGAGTGACTATGGAACCCAGCTACTATTAGTAATAACGTTTTTTTTTAATGACACCCTGAATCCTTTTGATGGAGTGATTTTGTATGTAGAAATTCAGAAATTTTATACAGATATATAAACTGCAATTCTGAAATAAGAGAGCATGTATGTTTGGTACATTCATCAGTGTTAAAATGAGGGGTAGTGATGAACAAAAATGAAGTGATATACATCACAATGTGGGTCTGAATTTAATAGCTAGAAAACAAAGAATCAGGCCTCTGTGTCTCTGCTAGAGGAAACTCCATGAATATATCAGCAGCTCACCAAGGTAGATTGCTGGCTTCTTTTGAAATGGAGGGCCCCTTTTGAATTTGTGATATGGCAAAGACATCTACAGTTTGAAAGACGGGGAAAAAAGATCCAAACTCCTAGTGGGCCCTTAACATACCAAAGTAGTTCCTTGGATCTTAGCCAGTACTATATATCTTTAAACGATTGTTGTTGTTGTTAGGTGCAAAGTCATGTCCGACCCATCGCGACTTCATGGACAATGATCCTCCAGGCCTTCCTGTCCTCTACTATTCCCCGTTGTCCATTTAAGTTTGCACCTACTGCTTCAGTGTCTCCATCCAGCCACCTCATTCTCTGTCATCCCCTTCTTCTTTTGCCCTCAATCTCTCCCAGCATTAGGCTCTTCTCCAGGGAGTCCTTCCTTCTCATGAGGTGGCCAACGTATTTGAGTTTCATCTTCAGGATCTGGCTTTCTAAGGAGCAGTCAGGGCTAATCTTCTCTAGGACTGACCGTTTGTTCACCTTGCAGTCCAAGGGACTCGCAAGAGTCTTCTCCAGCACTAGAGTTCAAAAGCCTCAATTCTTTGACACTTGGCCTTCCTCATGGTCCAACTTTCACAGCCATACATCCACTAATGGAATTCCTGTATTCTTCGGAGGGTGGGCCTGTAGCTCTCCCATTAATTAGAGGAGTGACAGAGGTCTTGGAGCAGGACTGGCAATTACCTGCATCACCCCCCCCCCCAGCTTGTATAAGGTGCAAGATGAGGGTTGCAGTTTCCAGTTTAATCATCCCAAGACCTCATCAGTATTCTCAGCCATATTGCCTGGAAAGGGTAAACTGGATCTGCATTCAGCCCCAGTTGACAGGGAAGGTAGATGGTTAGACAGCATGGGAAGGAAGATTTATTCTTCTTCAGCCATGGGCATCAGGGTTGCAAATTTACAAACCCTGATAAGCTGCTACCAGGCTGTTCTTTGGGAGAAGTGAGAAGGTTTTCAGCTTTTCTTCCCGAAGAACAGAAATCTTTTGTGCAGGCCTTGCTGACTGAAGGCAAGGACCTGGCAAAGCAACAGATAAAGACGGCATGGTATTCAGTCAACTGCCTGGGGAGAATTATGGGCACAGCAGTGGTGATGCGCAGGCATTCCTGGCTAAAGAGTTCCACCCTGTCTTCTGATATCAAGTCAGCTGTAGAGGATCTTCCATTCAAAGGGGAAGACCTGTTTGGTTCAGAGACTGATGAGGTCCTCGAAAAAATGGGTTTTCATGGCAAAGATACTGGAGTGGTTTGCCATTTCCTTCTCCAGTGGATCACCTTTTGTCAGAGCTCTCAGCTATGACCTGTCCGTCTTGAGTGGCCCTGCACGGCATAGCTCATAGCTTCACTAAGCTACCCAAGCCCTTTCACCACGGCAAGGCAGTGATCCTTGAAGGGGCTTTAAAAGATATAATTATATTAATTTACACATCCAATATTGAAGGCATCTTCAATACTTGAAGGAGATTTTTGCGACTGTGATAAAAGACTGATTTTTAAAATTCTAACAATGAGATTTTTTTTAGTGTAAAATTCTAGCTTTGTAGAAATGTTTGTCATTATGTTGGACTTCTAAATCCAAAGAGAATAACAATCAGAGGCTGGTTACTACTACCCATTATAACTTGCTCCTTGAGATCTGTTTGAGAAATAAAAGTACTTTTTTATCCATTATCACCTTCTCCCTTTTTTGTTCCACCCTTTGCTATGTCTTTCGTTACCATATGGTCTCAAATACACATTTAAAAAAAAAATTGTGATTAGTTTTGGTGATGGCATTCGCTAAGGCCCACACCTCTATTATTTCAAAGAGAAGATAATGCAATGCAAATCCTTTCATACCACACAATGTAAATGTGCTCATAAGAAACTCTAACTATGATAACGTTTAGAATTTATCACCCACCGCCTCCTAGAATTGCAAAACATTTCCTATTCTACTGTATTTTAAATGCTACATTAGTCATGGCTAACACTATACATACAGAACAATCTGTATGTGACTTGTTAAAGATTCTTTAAACAGAGAAACAAATTACAGTGCATTCACTGACAGGATTGTCATTAGATTTTCTTATGTGAAACAGCATTGATCTCTCTGGTTGATCTTTAAACCTATTTTGAAAAATCTCAATGGAAAACCAGGCTTTTATCACAGTGTCAAAAACCTGCATCAAGCATTGAAGAAGCTTCCAATCTTGGATATGTAAAATAATGCATAGTATTGGATAAGATCTAAAGGGCCAATTGGGAGTTTTGATCTTTTTTTCTCTCTTTCAAACTATAGATCATTTTGCCATATCAGAAACTCAAAAGAGCCCCTCCATTTCAAAAGCAGCCAACTATCTGCCTTGGCGAACTGCTGATAAAAGATATTCATGGAGTTTCCTGGGGTACAGAGAACTAGTGACCTTTTCCCATCTCACAGGCCTTTTCCCATCTCCAGTGATCCGCCCAGCACTTTTAAGAGGTTATTTCAGGCCCTGACTATAAGCCTGGTGGAATCATTCTGCCATAAAGCCTCTGCGGAACTAAGGTCCCACAGGACCCTAATTTCTTTCAGCAGAGCATTTCACCAGGCTGGGGCCTTGGCCTGGTTGAGGCAAAACCCATTTACTTTGGACTGGGGATCCTGACCAGCAGTTATTCTGATGATGTTAACATGATTTGGGGGTAATAAGGGGAAAGATACGCTGGTCCCAGACCATTTCGACATGCAATTTCAGAAAAAGAATGATAAAGTTATGCAACACAAAGAATTTCAAATAAACAGAAAATACCCTTGGAGTAAAGAGAAATGTTAGTTCTCTGTAAACAGATTAGCAATTATGTTGTATTTCATCTGTTGGGATATTTGTAATTAATTAAGAGCAAAGATACTAAGAAGAAGGAGAAGGAGGAGAAGAAGAAGGAGTTGGTTCTTATATGCCGCTTTTCTTTACCAGAAGGAGTCTCAAAGCGTCTTACAGTCACCTTCCCTTTCCTCTCCCCACAACAGACACCCTGTGAAATGGGTGAGACTGAGAGAGCCCTGGTATTACTGCTCAGTCAGAACAGCTTTCTCAGTGCTGTGGCGAGCCCAAGGTAACCCAGCTGGTTGCATGTGGGGGAGCAGGGAATTCAACCCGGTTTTCCAGATTGGAAGTTTGCGCTCCTAACCACTATACCAAACTGGCTCAGCGGGTTTTCCAAGATCCAGAGAACCATGCATCTAGCTGTGGATCCAAGGTATTAGACTTCTCATTACTTATATGTCTGTCCAGCTTTTCCTCGGGTAAAAAAATGTGTGTGTGTTTGTGTGTGTGGGGGGGTGTTCCTAATTGACTACCCCAAAAGACTATTCTGGAAATCATAGGAGCTGCATGGACAAAAGTATGGGGGGGAGCACTATAGTAAGGAGAATTTGATGAGGTTGAATGGGGAAAAATCTGGCTGAATCCAACCCATAGAGTGAAGAAATATGGTCATTTTATAATTTATTAACATTATTTTGTGTGTATCATGTTTTGACATACATGAAATAAATTGTTTCAAAGCAACCTTAGAGGAGTTCACAAACTAAATAGTAAGTAAAATCCTTTTTATCCCCAAAAACCAACTCTTCAATAAGGTACCTGGAAGACAAAGAGGACTGGTTAGCTACTGGATGAAAGAGATGCTGAACTAGATCGAGCACTGAAGTGTAAGAGGATGCTAAAAAATTTGATCAATTTAGGACTGTAGAAATATGCTTCATGTGTTAGAAATTAAAAAATTAATCAGATCCTTTATTATCTAGATCAGCCTTTCTCAACTTTTTTACCATTGAGAAACCTCTGAAACATTATTCAGGATTTGAGAAACCCCAGAAGTGGCACAATCATGAAGAATATGGTTGGGAAGTATAGCTGTGTACATGCCCACCCAGGGCCCCTCCCATTCCCACCCCCTCCAGGTCCATCATTGGCCATTTTGGGAGGTGAGGGTGAGTCAACATGTTTAACAAATTTAAGAAATGTATAAAAGATTAATTAACTCCCTGTCATTTGGGAAAACCCTTCAGGGCTATCAGGAAACCCCAGGGTTTCATGAAACCCTGCCTGAAAAAGCCTGGTCTAGAAATTTGCAAGGTGTTCCAGTGATATTTTGGGATATCTTATATAATAATTAATGCCAGGTGAGGACAGACGGCATCTTTACAATGCTGCACTCCTTTATACTCAACATTTCAGCGAACATTTCCAGAACACATTAGGCTGGAACAGTCTCTAAAGCCTTAAAGAGCTGTCGGCAGGAGTATGGAATGAATAGAAGAGTGGACAATTAGACATCTGAGGAATGGGGGGATAAGACGGTCCAAAGACTTCCTACGGAATGAAATAACAGCATCCCTTTTCAGTGTATAAATACCTTCTTTCCCATTGTGCTTTGTGCCTAGCCAATTATATGAAAATGCACAAAGTAGCCAAGCAGAAAAAGCATGTTGAGAAGACATTTGGGGGGGAGTCACGGAAAGAAAATTTAAGCACCAAAATATGCCAGTCATACGAACACTCAACAGCAAGGCACCATCATTATCTGAAAGCATACAATGCATGGAGTCTGCTTCTTGAATAACAGGACTCTGGAAACGTGCATCTGAGTCAATTCAGTTGAGCCACAAGTTGGGAGAGTGCCTGGGCGGTTCCTATTTTCTTTGGGCTTCAAGTTCAGTGTGCTTTATGAGGAAGCTTCCTGTGTGGGATCTCCAAAGGAGAATTACCACAAATGTAACTAAATTGATCGTGGCAACAGCCTGGGAGTGAACTGTCTGAGCTTCAATCCCAAATTTCTTCTCAACTCTTTCCTGGGCACCACAGTGGCTGAAGATCCACTGAATGTTTGATGTCAATACAAAGAAGCTGGAAGATAACAGGCAGAAAATACAGAGTTTATCAAATGTTCTTGAGATGCCTAGGAACACTGGAGAAGACTTCATAGATATGCCATATTTATGCAAAAGAAAATGGCCCTGAATGCAAGATGAACCCTCTTACAAAGTTATAGACTGTACATAAATGCAGGCTAGCCTGATCTCGTCAGATTTCAGAAGCTAAGTGGGGTTGACCCTGGCTAATATTTGAATAGGAGATATCCAAGGAATACTACAGCTGTGGAGGCAGGCAACGGCAAGCCACCTTTGAATGTCTCTTGCCCTGAAAACACTTTAGGATTGCTATAGGTCAGCAATGACTTCAAAAAAACAAACACATAACTTGCCTACGAATGTCATATGGCCTTCTCTTGTTCTCGATGGCACAAGGGCCCAAAAGATGAAACCAAGCTAAAAATCCAATCTTCTTTTCAGGTAAGTAGGATAGGTGTTTAATGGACTAAATTCATCTATACGGAGTAGCTTTGATGAATAGATCACAAGGTACTAGACACCCATTTTGTACGCTGCTTTTTACTAGAATCATAGAATCATAGAGTTGGAAGGGGCCATACAGGCCATCTAGTCCAACCCCCTGCTCAACGCAGGATTAGCCCTAAGCATCCTAAAGCATCCAAGAAAAGTGTGTATCCAACCTTTGCTTGAAGACTGCCAGTGAGGGGGAGCTCACCACCTCCTTAGGCAGCCTATTCCACTGCTGAACTACTCTGACTGTGAAAATTTTTTTCCTGACATCTAGCCTATATCGTTGTACTTGAAGTTTAAAGCCATTACTGCGTGTCCTCTCCTCTGCAGCCAACAGAAACAGCATCCTGCCCTCCTCCAAGTGACAACCTTTCAAATACTTAAAGAGGGCTATCATGTCCCCTCTCAACCTCCTTTTCTCCAGGCTGAACATTCCCAAGTCCCTCAACCTATATTCATAGGGCTTGGTCTCTTGGCCCCAGATCATCTTCGTCGCTCTCCTCTGTACCCTTTCAATTTTATCTACGTCCTTCTTGAAGTGAGGCTTCCAGAACTGCACACAGTACTCCAGGTGTGGTCTGACCAGTGCCGTATACAATGGGACTATGACATCTTGTGATTTTGATGTGATGCCCCTGTTGATACAGCCCAAAATGGCATTTGCCTTTTTTACCGCTGCATCACACTGCCTGCTCATGTTTAGTTTACAATCCACAAGTACCCCAAGGTCTCGTTCACACACAGTGCTACCTAGAAGCGTATCCCCCATCCAGTAGGCATGCTTTTCATTTTTCTGACCCAGATGCAGAACTTTACACTTACCTTTATTAAATTGCATCTTGTTCTCATTTGCCCATTTTTCCATTGTGTTCAGATCTCGTTGAACTCTGTCTCTATCTTCCAGAGTATTTGCCAGTCCTCCCAATTTGGTGTCATCTGCAAACTTGATGAGTAGTCCCTCCACCCCCTCATCTAGATCATTAATAAATATGTAAAAAAGTACCGGGCCAAGCCCCGAGCCCTGAGGTACCCCGCTACTCACCTCTCTCCAGTCTGATGAAACACCATTGACAACAACTCTTTGAGTGCGGTTCTCTAACCAATTCCCTATCCACTTAACTATCTGAAAATCCAGATTGCAGACCTTCAATTTATCCATCAGAACATCATGGGGAACCTTGTCAAAAGCTTTACTAAAATCCAAGTAAATGACATCAACCGAATTTCCCTGATCCAGCAAACCTGTTACTTGGTCAAAAAAGGAAACCAGGTTGGTCTGGCAGGACCTGTTGGAGACATATCCATGTTGACTTCCTTGGATCACCAAATTGTCCTCCAGATGTTTGCAGATCGCTCCCTTTAATATCTGCTCCATTATCTTCCCCACAACAGAGGTCAGACTCACTGGTCTGTAGTTTCCCGGGTCATCCTTCCTCCCTTTTTTGAAGATCGGGATAACATTTGCTCTCTTCCAGTCCTCCGGGACATCTCCAGTCCTTAAAGAGGTCCCAAAGATGATAGACAAGGGCTGTGCAAGTTCTCTGGAAAGTTCTTTGAGCATTCTCTTTTTTTTTTTTAATCAAAAACATTTATTAACATTATGTACCGTCTCCTTTTCTCATCAAGACGGAGGGTGGAGTACACGGGGTAATCAGTGCGGGTGACTGGCTGGCACTTGCAGAGCCCTTCATGGCCGTGGAGTTTCCAATGTGCAGGATTGTGGATCTACCGCGGATCTACCTTCTGCAGGTGGCCCCAAAGCTGATCCAGCGAATGGGGCCCGGGTTCTTCTCCTTGCGGTGCGGCTTCCGGCCCGACGGTGACGCTGCTGTTGGTGACCTGCATGTAGGTCCAGCCTTCGCTCCCGTGGATAAAGCGGATGTAGCGAACACCGGCTGGGTAGTCATGAAAGGACACCTCGCACCATTTATCCTCGCCTCTCTCCTGATTTCGGAGGATCAGTTCAGGGAAACATTCTTGCAGGATGCTGAAGTCTGCCGACAAGAGCTTAACACACAATTCGTAGCGGTAGTTGGGGCTAAACTAATACCAGTCCTTCACCACGATGTCCGGCTTGGTCTTGTCCATCAGGTCATCCCAGTAGCCTTCCTTCTTCAAGGTGATCAGCTGGTGCTTGAAGGTACACAAATGGTAAGCAACAAAATATTTCCGGATGTGGGGGAAATACACATTGGCTTCCGGAGCTTTCTCGATCTTCCAGACTTCCTTTTTCTTCGACTTGAATTCCCAGAACTTCAAGCCCTTTTCGCCACACGGATTTTTCATTAAATTCCTCTTCATCACAGAGAGGAAGTAGAAGGTCTTCCAGTCCAGGATGCTCCTATCTGGCCCTCGGAGACAGTAGCCCTCCCTCTGTCACTTATGTTTCCACAGGGCAGGGAGGTCTACTACGGTGCGCCACTGTGCACAAACCAGCCGGCAGCTGCTGACTAGATCCCTGCCGGGGACCCACGAGAGCACATCCTCCAGGATGTCCGGGGGCAGGTCGCCGATGGTCACCATCTCCCTCCCAGGAGGCCTCCACCAGCTGGCAAGCAAGCGGGCCGGGAACATGGGCGCCTCCGGGGACGCGCTGCGCAGCGGCTGGATCTCAAGCGCCTCCTCCGGGGCGGCCCTGGGCAGGGTGGGCGGCCTCCGGGAGAGGCGGGGCGCGGAATCCCGTTGCAGGCGAGACAAGGGCTCTAGAGCTCATTTAGTCTCACCCCGACAGGCCCCCTGCGCGGGCGAGGAAAGTTCTTTGAGCATTCTTGGGTGCATTTCATCCGGACCAGGGAATTTGAACTCATCCAGTGCAGCTAAATGCCTCTTGACAACCTCTCTATCCATGTTAACCTGCCACCCAGACACTATCCTTTGGCTATGGCCATCTCTAGATGTGCCTAAACACTTTGACCTGTGGGAAAAAACAGATGTAAAATAGGCACTAAGCCTTTCTGCTTTCTCTGCATCTTCCGTTAGAGTTTGTCCATCCACACCCAACAGTGGGCCTATTGCCTCCTTTACTTTAAGTTTGCTCCTCAAATCAAAGGTGTCCCAAAACAGTTTGCGATCACCTTCTTTGGTGTAGTGGTTAGGCGCGCCAACTTCTAATCTGGCAAACTGGGGTTGATTCCCTACTTTTCCAACTGCAGCCAGTTGGGCTTGCCATAGCACTGATAGAGCTGTTCTGATGGAGAAGTAATATCAGGGCTCTCTCAGCTTTACCTACCTCACAGGGTGTCTATTGAGGGGAGAGGAAAGGGAAGGTGATTGTAAGCCATTTTGAGACTCCTGACTGAGAAAAGCAGCAAATAAGAACCAACTCTTCTTCTTCTTTTCCTCTCCCCACAAGAGACACACAGTAGGTGGGGCTGAGAGAGCTCTGAGAGAACTATGACTGGCCCCAGGTCACACAGTAGGTCTCATGTGTCTCAAAGGGGCTTACAATCACCCATCCTTCCTCTCTGCACAGCAGACACCCTGTGAGGTATGTGAAGCTGTGAGAGATCTGAGACAACCATGACTGGCCTAAGGTCACCCATCTGGCCTCAAGTGGAGGAGCTGGGATACAAACCTGGTTCTCCAATTAAAGACTGCCACTTTTCACCACAACACCATCGAGGTGGGGGGAAGGAAAACATACCGGTAATTAATTCCCAAAGGCTTAGGGGTTCATTGAAGATTCTTGATGTTCCAGCGGGAGGTCGATTTTTCCAGGCGAGGAGTCTGCAATATTCAAGGCCATCACCCCTTTGCTTGGCAGGGGAACAGAAGGAGAAGCATCTGGCGAAGGCGGAAGCAGCAGCAGGCATGTTCATAAAACCACTAAATTGTAGGAGATTTACTCCTGAACACTGGCTCCATCTGATTAGCAACTAAGAAGAGTGCTTGAAAGGCAAATAAGGAATCAGAAGAGCAGTGAACAGCATAAAGCTGTTACCATATGCGGAGGGTGCTCAGCAATGACAAGTTGTTCAGACGGAATGGAGTTCATTCCCTTGGGTGCTGTGTGTGTATATTCTCCTCCCTGCCATACCTTTTCTTAATTCATCTGCGATGGCCGTGTAAGGAAAACGCTTGCAAATGAATCTTATACATAATTTGGACACAGTTATAAGCAATGGGGATCTACAAAGGAGCTTCTCTTTTGAGAATGCGTGCATGCTTTATTATTTATTTATATTTTTGAGGCTGATATTGAGCTGGATTTTTTTCCCCCTCTATGTATTTCACAAGCAAGATTTCCACCAAATAGTTGGAATGTTTGATAACTTCAGGTGAGTAAACATTGGAAAGGGCAGAGGAAGGTGACTGGCTGCCTGAGAGGTGGACACAACATAACTATTGTTCCTAGGGGGACAGGGCAGTTGGGGGCAATATGTAAGCTGAGATGTTCTTCAAACACAGTACATGGGTTTTTTTTCCCTCTCAACTTCGGACAGCTATCTTTTCAGTCTGACCAGTGAAGTAATTAAGGAGAAGCTGGGCATGTGCACTCAAATACCTGGGACATCAGTTCAGGTAAAATACTTCAGAAGTGTGCCAGGATCTCCTTGTTTGTCAGCCTCCTGTCATGGTCATTTGCTATTATTATTTGTAACCCTGAGGTTATTTGTGAGGGCATTGATGAGGTGTCAATAATAACCTGTTGGTGCCAGCTGTCAATTATTTAATGCGCACCTGTGTGCAAGGTTACTTTGCGCATTTTCCATGGGAGTGGAGGAATACAATTTTTTCTTAGGAAAAAGGGGAGTCCTGTCTTAGGGCTTTCGGGACTCTTGGGGTTATATAGAATCACATAGAATCCTAGAGTTGGAAGGGGTCCTACAGGCCATCTAGTCCAACCCGTACTCAATACAGGATCAACCTAAAGCATCCATGTTAAGTAGCTGTCCAGCTGCTGCTTGAAGATTGTCAGTGAGGGGAAACTCACCTCCTCCTTGGGCAGCTGATTTCATTGCTAAACTACTCTGATTGTGAAAAAAAACTTTTTTCTGATATATGATGATGATGAGGATGATGATGATTATGATGATTATGATGATGATTATTATTTTTCCCGCCACTCCCAAGACCGGCTCATGGCAGGTTACAAGTTGTTTATGCTAAAACCCCAATAAAACTCCATTCACACAATACAAGGACATAAGAAATCATACAAGAACAACAACAACAACAACAACAACAAAAACTCGAACAAACATGGCGGTATTACTCAATCTCCCATCCCCCAATGAAACATCTGTAGATAACACATGGCCTAACCGCTGCGTAGCATCTAGGCAATGACGTTCTACACATAGTTTAAACCCATTGATGTGGTTCCTATCCTCTACCCTCTTTCAAGTGGTAACCTTTCAAATACTTAAAGACAGTAATCACGTTCCTTCTCAATATCCTCCTCTCCAGGCTGAACACTCCCAAGTCTCTCAGCATTGCCTCGGTTGGTTCCTCGGTTGGTTCCCTGGCCCCAGATAATCCTTGTCAGTCTCCTCTACACTCTTTCAATTTAGTGCACATCCTTTTTGAAGGGAGGCCTCCAGAACTGCACACAGCACTTCAGGTGCAGTGTGATCAATGCGGTATGCAGCGAGAATATGACATCTTGCAATTTTGATGTGATGCCTTTGTTGATACAACCCAAGACTGCATTCACCTTCTTTACTGCCGTATCACACTGTCTGTTCATATTTAGCTTACAATCCACGAGTACCCCAAGATCTCGTTCATACATCCTGCTACCCAGGTGTGCATCTCTTATCCAATATGCATGCTTCTCATTTTTGTGATCCAGATGTAGAACTTTGCACTTATCCTTATTGAATTGCAACTTGTTCTCATTTGTTCACTTTTCCAGCATGTTCAGATCTTACTGAACTCTTTCTTCTGGAGTGTTCATTACACCTCCCAATTTGGTGTCATCTGCAAATTTAATAAGTAGTCCCTCCACCCCTTCATCCAGATAATTTGTAAAAATGTTGAACACTAATGAACCTAGTATTGAGTCCTGTGGCACCCCAATGCTCGCCTACCTCCTATCTAATGAAATATTATTGACAACTACTCTTTGGGTGTGGTTTTCTAACCACTTCTGCATATTGATCAGTATATTGCCTATCAAATTAGTGTCAGTAAGAATAATCATGAGTTTCGTATTGCTACCTCAATAAACCACTTTTGCTGCTATGTCAAATGTGTTCCTTGGGAAAGTTGATGGGGATCTGACAAAATATTCAGAGTACATTGATAAATTTTTTATCAGCTTCCATTTCTAATATTTTATTTTTTATTTATTACAGTTTATACCAGAACAGTAGAAGGGAAATAAAATACAATATATATCTGCAAAAGCACCTACCCACAGATCAATAAAATTAATATGTTTACTAGTGAAATTTATGACAAAAATTAAGACTAAAATCTAAATTGTCAAAAGCAGAGTGGAAATCGTTCTTCGCCCGCTAAAAGGCTATTAAAAATTTTAAAAAACCCTAAATAAACAGATGAATAAATTTTTCTCAGCCTCACTTCTCAAAGCAAGCCCTGCCAGCTCCACAAACTCTATATACTATCAAACAAAATTTAGCAACAGATGTAGTAATGTATGGAGATTCATCAGATGATAGTTTATTAATTATAACTGTTGTTTAATACCATTTGCCCTGACTTTTGCTTTACCCCATGATGGATGAACTTAGCTCAGGACTCAACATAGAAAGGGCAGCTCTGAAACATGTTGTTGGGCTTCTGCTCAACCGGATTTACAAGAATATAATCTTTCAGGGAAGGGGGGGTCATTTTGTACCTTCCATCCAACACACAGAGGGTAGCCTCATGCTTCCATCTTTATTATACATAAAGAACTGCCAATGGGAAAGATGAGGTGATGAATTGTTCCAATAGAGTCCATCTGTAACTATCTATCCCTCTTCCTATCCCTCTTCCCAGCCCACCATTTTGCAACTGATGGAAGAATAAAAGCCATTCTCAGTCACTGTTTGTGCTTAAATGTGCTTAAATTGTATACACCATTTCTACATTGTCATGGCAAAACGCACACACCCAAAATGAAGAGCAGACCTAACCATAAAACACTGCCTACACCAAAAGCATCTGTATAAGGAACTACAGTACTGTACCTACAGCTATAAATTATTGCCAGACTCTTGCCTCCTCTAAGGGATGAAATGCCACTGCTGATTTTAACCTGTTTGTATCAAAGACTTTTAAAATTAATTTTGAGCTAAAGTTTAATTTTTTTTAACTGATTGCATTAACTCTTTATATTGTACACCGCCTTGAGCTGGCTTGCTGAATAGGGTGGTACAGAAGTCAAATAAATCAATAAATACTTTGCTCATTTAAATATTACTCCAACCACATAGATGCTTCTTATCCCAAAATGGCTACCATAACACAGACACAGACACATACTTCAATAGATTCAGGTAGGCAGCCATGTTGGTGTGAAGCAACAGAACAAAGTTTTGAGTCCCATGGCGCCTTGTTGGTTTTAAACACAGTTTTATTATGTATAAGTTTTCATGTGCATGTGCAACCTATTTAGTTCAAAGAACAATATCTAAAATAATTTACTTTTTATTGAAGGAGAATTCATGACTATGACAATGAGATCCTACCTTGTGACACTTGGGGCCATTTCGCACAGCTTCAAAGTAGCACAATGGTTGCTATTTGGAAACGCTACTAATTTGCCATAACCCACGACGTCGTAGACAATCTGCAACAATCCTGAAACCAATCAGCAAAAAGCGCTTCGTTGTGGCGCTTTCAGGGGAATCCAGAAAAGTGGATTCACCCTCCGGATAGCGATACACTCCTGCAACCAATCTGCAACAGTAGCGCTAAAGACCTGTGCGTTACCATTGTTGCTGGTTCTTCAAAGTCCCTCCCCCTGGCTCTCTCCTCCAAACTTCCGGCGGAGCGATCGCCATTTTTTTTTCTCCGAGCGAGCGGGGATAAACGCACCGGCGAGCCTCTTTCTGTTTAGAGGCTTCCCTGGCTTCAGTCCTTCACCTTTAGTCACTAAGCACAAAGCACTGAAAAGCCCGTTTGCTGAAATAAAGTCCCTTTATTTTTTACAAATAAATTCAGCCAAAAATCGGGCCCGTGAGAGGGGGGGGGGATTTTTTTTTTATCACTCGAGGCAGCGTGCAAACGATCATACAATTAAACGACAGCTCACATTAGGCAGCTGGATGGGTCTCTCCGTAGCAACGAATCTACCTAGATTCGTTGCTATGGGTCGTTTTTTTTTTTTTTAAACCTTTCTTAAAGGGAAAGGGGCTGTTTGGGAGCATGCTAACGGCTGCCCATTGGCTGCTTGACGGCCAGGGGCGGGACGAGCTTGGCAATAGCGCTTCCTTTCTAGCGATTTCTGCCGAGACCGGAAGCCTGTGGGAAACGCTAAAAAACGCAACTGATTCCACTACAAAGGCAGGTATGCATAACGACGAATTCCGCTATTTTAAATGGCGATTTTTCATTCCGCAAACAATTTGCAACAAAGATCCCTGTGCGAAAAGGTCCTTGCATTTATGAAAACCGCTATAAACCAACTTCAACAGATATCAAATTTTGAACAATAATTAAGAATATCCAACAACAACCAAGAGTTAACAATTCAGGCCTGTTGTCTTTGGGCAGACCAGAGCCTCAGACTCAATCCCTTGAACTTTCAGTTGCACTCTATGTTGAAAGGTCTTCTGTTCTTCACATAAGTCTCTGGTATCTGTGCATTTTCAAGATGAAAGACATCAGGATACAGTTAACAGCAGAATTCCTTTCCTGAAATGCTAATGTGAAATGAAAGCTTCTCCCTGCAGCTTCAGGCCTTCAGTCCCACTGGGGAAATTGCACCTTTTCTTCCTTATAAGGAAGACCCCAAATCTACTTCCCTCTAGTGGACTCAGAGTTACACATGTACATTCAGAGTTACTGTAGTGCAGTGGTTCTCAACCTTTTCTTCGCCGTGACCCCAACTTCAGCATTGGTTGGTGCAACGTCGGCAGCATGTGCACACACAGATGGTGTGTGCACATGCACGCGCACAACAATCGAGGTGGCGTGGAAACTGCCATTGCCATGGCTCTACCGCCTCTACCTGCCGCCACCAGTTGCCGCCCCCCGCCGCCACCGCCCTTTTGCTTCCACACACTGCCGTCGCCTGCCACCGACCTCCACCACTGCCCGCCGGCAGGTGGAGGGCAACCTGGTGACCCTGGGGAAGGGGCCAAGTGACCCCAAATGGGGTTGCAACCCCAAGGTTGAGAACTGCTGCTGTAGTGGAAGTTAAAGTTGGCAGTACTTTTAACAACATGCAAATACAGTTTAATTTAACATGAACAATTTGGTCTAAAATGTCATTTCTTTCTGCCTGTGTTGTCCATTACTTATGTATTTATGCATTTTTAAGATATATCCGAAAGTATGTTCGTTGAGTCATATTATTATCTGCAACTGTATTTCACAGAGGGATGATATTCAGCTTAGTCATGGTGAAGTCAATCACATAAAGACATTCAAGAGGCCTCCACTGTAGAGATCTGTTTCTAGGTCATAACATTTTATTGTGTACAATCAGCAAAGGTGGTGTGGTTGGCAAGCCCTACATTGGTTTTTGAAATTACTGTGCTACCAGTATGTTCCAATCAATGAGAACCTTTCAGCCATGAACTTTTATTGATTTGTATTCCCCTGGGCAACATAAATGGCCTTCCTTAAGTCTTCCAATTTCACTATCATGATTTATTTTTCTGGGAGAAAAATGGCTGCAGAAAGAATGATAGATTTATTTACAGAGCTGCACAACTTCTGCAAAACTTGGGGGAAACAAAGCCTTTTTAGTATAAGGACATTGTACTAATGAGGGTAACATTTGTGCTTCTTTCAAAGAGACTTTTCATTCTGGTTTCAGTTGGGTGAGCACTGTGGGAACTATCAAATGCAGTGAGGATGGAAACAAAATGAAAAGACAATGTGTATGTACACCTGAATGGTGGAGTTGAGGAAGTTATCCCACTACAACATATCACAGGATTCATTCGAATGTAGTCACCATTACTGGTTCAGCTGAAAATATGCTACTAACATGGAGCTGATAGTCTATATAACCACCACATCTCTGTATGACCTCAGCCAGGTTGCCCTGGGGGTGCTTTCGTGTTGGCTACCTCATAGATCAGGAGTAGTCAAACTGCGGCCCTCCAGATGTCCATGGACTACAATTCCCATGACACCCTGCTAGCGAATGCTCATGGGAATTGTAGTCCATGGACATCTGGAGGGCCCCAGTTTGACTACCCTTGTCATAGATGATCAGCTCATAGCAAAAAAAAAGATTAGATAGCCATGTCTGCCTCAATGAATTACCCTCTCAGCTCTTTTCCAGCTATGAAGTGACACTGTTGAAAGGGAGGTGATTTCATCAAAACCTATTTGGGGTTCTTGACCACTTAGAAGTAAAACTGGCCTAGACCAGGGCCAGGGATCAGCCCTGATCCCAGTCCAGTGGAATACTTTTCCTGGTGAGATCAGGGTCCTTTGGGCTCTTGAGGGCCTGAAATCAGAGCTGTTCCACCAGGTCTACAGTTGAGGTCAGGGAATAAGATCAAAAAGAAGCTGACCTCCCTATCTGAAAATCTATCCACCTGAGAAAAAAACAACAGCACTCAGTACCCTCAGGAAATGATTTTAATTGAAGGGACATGACTTTTAAACCATTTATAAAACAATTTAAACTTATATATTAAATATTAAACAATATATTTTGGAGATCATTGGTAACTCCTGCAGAGCTCCTGGACCCACTGGAGTTTCACAATCCTAGATTCAAAGCATGAATGAAGTTCTAAGATGGGAGAACCATTATGATGCTGTTCTTTTTTTTATTTATTTCCCCAGAAACAGTAGTCTATTACTTAATTTTTATTTTATTTATTTTTATTTATATGTTGAAGTCAAGCCAACCTCCCCACCTCCGCAAGCAGGCTTGGGGCAGCTCACAACACAATAACATTACAACCATGTTTAAAACATGACAAAATTGTTTAAAAATCAACACTTTCACTGTTTCCACAATTCCCAGTGTCTGTTTGATCATTCTATCTGATGCCATGATGGACTCCACAGGTGCGAGGGAAATTGGTGTAGGGGGTGGAAAAGGAAATGGAGAAAAGAAAAGTTGATTTTATACCCCACTTTTCTCTACCAGAAGGAGACTCAAAGTGGCTTACTGTCGCCTTCCTTTCTCTCCCCACAACAAGTGGGGTTGGTAGGGCTGAGGAAGCACTGATATTATCCTCCATGAGAACAGCACTGTCAGGACTGTGACTGGCCCGAGATCACCCCACTAACTGCATGCGAAAGAGCAGGGAATCAAACCCATGCATGAAGAAGGGAGGCAGGGTGAGCACAGTTGCATTTCACATGTCCTGGCCTCAACTGTAGGCCTGGTGGAAGATTGCCACTTTGAAGACCCTGCGGAACTTTATTTAATCCAGTAGGGCTCGGGGCTCTACTACTGTAAACTTTAGGATATAGGAAGACAGCACTTTCTCTATACCCCATTTGTGATGTATTAGAATTTTGCCTCATCCAATTCTTCTTTGATCACTAGTGCCACAAAGCCTAAACAAAAGTATCCCAGTTTGGATTGTATAACTATGTTCTATGTATGCTTTTCTTCAACCTCAGCGGAATTCACTTCTTTGTCCGCTGGTACATCCACATGTGCAAGGCTCATTGGTGACCATTGATCTCAGTCAAATAGAAGTCCTAGTGGCAGAGGGACTGAGCTGTGCAATTGCCAGAGTGAAGCATGGGTTGAGTGTGGGTGTGTGATCCAAGCCTAAGAGCAGTGGCCTCTAAGGCTGGTGAGTCGGGTTTGATTCCTCGCTCCTCCACATGCAGCCAGCTGGGTGATTTTGGGCTCATCAAAGCCCTGATAGTGCTGTTCTCATAGAGCAGTACTGTCAGAGCTCTCTTACTTCTACCTTCCTCACAGGGTGTCTGTTGTAGGAACAGGAAGGGAAGGTGATTGCAAATCACTTTGAGCCTCCTTCGGGCAGCGAAAAGTGGGGTATAAAAACCAACTCTTCTTCTGCTAATGCTTTTTCTTCTTTTTTTCTTCTGCAAAAATCAATTGCCGCCTGCCAAGTTTGAAAAAAAGAAGATGATTTCCTAAACCAGAAAACTGAAGATTTATTTCATCTCTGGCGATATCCTCCTTTTATTACTATATAAATTGGCATGGCTTTCACTGAAGTGACATATTAACCTCACACATGAGATGCCCTGTTTTATTTTTGGAGGAGGTGATTCCATTTTATAAACTGCACTTAAAAGCAAGAGGTTGGGTTCATAACATGCCATTTGTGAGAACCAGCACCTCCATGTGGAGACTGACTTAGATCCCCTGACCATATTCCATACAGAGTACACTCCAGTGGCAGGGCAGCATACTTCTTCAAGTCCTAGTACTTCCATTTGCACAAGATCCATGACTTTCAGAAAGATATTGCCCTAAGGAAGTGCTACAGCTACTCAAAGAGAGATTCAACTCAAAGAATCAAACACTGGAATTAAGAGTGGAGGAAGGAATATAAATAATCTTCGCTATACTGATGATACCACCGTCCTGCCATTAACTAAGGAAGGCCTAGAACAGCTGGTTACAAAGGTCAATGAAGTAAGCAAGAAAGTTGGCCTTTTCTTAAATGCTAAAAAGACGAAACTAATGACTACTGCCAAAAAACATGTCACCATAACAATTGATGGTGAAGAGATTGAATGTATTCAAGAACTCATTATTCTTGGATTAGAAATTGATGTGAGTGGTGATGGCAATAAAGAAATAAAATATCAGATTGCTATGGGTCACTCAGCGATGTCGAGCTTGAACCGAACATGGAAAAGCAAGGACACAAGCCTGAATACCAAAGGTAGATCAGTTGGAGCTATCATATTTCCAATAGCCACTTATGGTTGTGAAAGTTGGATGATCAGGGGGAAGGGGCTGGGCTTGAAGCAGGCCCAGCGCATCCCAGATGCCTGCTCCGAGCCCGGTGCTGAAGCTGCGGGCTCGGAGGTTCAGGGTCGGGCGGGGGAGGCTTCACCAAGACGCACCAGACCTACTCCAAGCCCAGCGCCTGGCAGGGGAGGCTTCAGCACCGGCCTTGGAGCAGGCCTGGCGCATCCCAGATGTGCCGGGCCTGCTCCAAGCCCAGCGCTGAAGCTGCGGCCTCGGGGGGAGGCAGTCGGGCGGGGGAGGTTTCAGTGCAGGGCTCCGAACCCCACACTGAAGCCAGCAGATCGAGGGGGGAAGGGGGCGGCTTAATTGTTTCTACACACGAAAACAGAGACCGGAGACCCATAGTAAAATGTGAAGAAGAGAGACTTTGGCTCTATGCCTGGAGGGGCTGATTTTGGTGAGTAGATGATGGCAATTGTTTGAGCCAGGCTTTCTCAACCAGGGGGTTCTTGATGGCCAGTAATGGTTTCCCGAATGGGTCATTTACACACACACACACACACACACACACACACACATATATAGTTAAATATTTATTGGTTGATATGACCATGTATAATCATGATGACCTTCCTCCTCTAGAAATGGCCAATGATGGGCCTGGAGGAGTGGAAGGGGAGGGGCCCCAGGTGGGCATGTACACAGCTATGCTTCCCAACTGCATTCTGCATGATCGCACCACTTCTGGGGTTTCTCAAAGCCTGAAGAATGTTTCAGGGGTTCTCATTGGTAAAAAAGTGCCAATGCGGGTATTTGCTCTACTATGGAAATAGTCTGAGTTCTAATAGAGCTTGTCTATGAGAGCACTCATAAGAGTACTGTGACTAGCCCACCCAGCTGGCAAGATGTGGAGGAGCAGGACATCAAACCCAGTTCTCTGCATAAGAGTCTGATCCTCTTAACCACTATTCCACTCTGGCTGTATGTGCCTGTATTTGAGTGCAGTCTAGCTGTTGCTCAGCTGTGACATCAAACTGGCTCCCATGCGCTCCTGTAGTAGTCTCATAAGATATGAGCTGCAGATATGAGACAGACCATAATACTTTTCCTTCTCTTGAAATTGTGCAAAGGGTGCAGTTGATAGATGGTTTATTGTGAAAACTGACAGAAAATCAAACCCAGGAGTTGTTGCTGTGCTTGGGTTGAGATTAGTGGCCAAAGCTACAAACCACTGTCTATTAGGAGACTGAAGAATATGTGATATTAATTCTGTAACTGTGGGCAAAACTATTTGAAAACGCAACGTCTTTCAAACATGCTTATGGAACCTTCATATTTGATTTTCTGCATGGGACATGAAAAAGAATAATAGTGCACTTAAATCCACTAATGGGATATTTTTATTTCCAATAGCGTAACAGTAGCCATAGAAAAGGAACGGTCTTTGTTGCTCAAAAGCGAGATGGAAACTATGAGGCACATTTTAAAACTATTTGAAAATCAGTTATGGATTTCTCTTCAGGTAGACTGTAGCCTAGTGAAAACCCAAACACTCAGTTAACTGACTGGTCTGATTTCCATTCTTCAGCTCTTCAGTCTCCCTTCTGTATAGCTCCCAAGCAAAGAACCTTTTATACATGCAGATGTTAACTTACTATTAATATTTTAAAAAATCGCTCCCATTTACTAGAGTTATTTAACAACTTGAACAATGTGTCAAGCAGAGTTCTGTAATCATACTTCCAGCAGCACCAACAGAGGAATAAAGTGCGAATCAAGAAGTGAAGTTTTGATCATCTCAAATCAGACTGACTATAAAACATACAGGGCATCCCTTGGGGATCCCATACCTCTCAGGAAATTGCCTGTCTAGGTCTGGAAATGACCAGTGTGAATGTGTATTGCCTTGAAACCATAGCTGAAAATGTATTTTCAGAATGTCCAGGGGAAAACTATGAAGTTTCACACACCACAGCCCTAAATCATATTAGGCAGCAGGGCCCAAGATCGAACAATTTCTGATATTCCCCTAGAGAAATGTGAACAGCGATGGAGTATGCTTCCTTATCACAGAAACAATACACAGTATATATTCACAGAGATAAAAGTATTACCAGTTTCCCTACTGCAAGGCTGATCTAAAACATAACACTGGTTCTCCAATCCAAGGTTGATCATCACCAATATAAAGGTAAAGGTATCCCCTGTGCAAACACCGGGTCATGTCTGACCCTTGGGGTGACGCCCTCTAGCGTTTTCATGGCAGACTCAATACGGGGTGGTTTGCCAATGCCATCCCCAGTCATTACCGTTTACCCCCCAGCAAGCTGGGTATTCATTTTACCGACCTCAGAAGGATGGAAGGCTGAGTCAACCCTGAGCCGGCTGCTGGGATCGAACTCCCAACCTCATGGGCAGACAGCTTCAGACAGCATGTTACTGCCTTACCACTCTGCGCCACAGGAGGCTCCATCACCAACATAGACAGCTTGAAAAAGAGATTTGACAGATTCAGGGAGGAGATGTCTACCAGGGGCTACTAGCCATGGTCACTAAAGGGAACCTCCTCATTTAGAGCATAATAACATGTTTGGCTATGGGAATCCAGTGGGCAAAATGGGCAAGACCATCCATGCAGCTACCTCACTGCTACTACCTAGGACAGGCTTTCTCAACCAGGATTTCATGAAGCCCTGGGGTTTCTTGACAGCCCTGGAAGGGTTTCCCAAATTGATGGGTGTAAATTATTTTATTATATATTTTTAAAATGTGTTAAACATTTTTCGGGTGATATGACCATATAGGGTCATGCCTCCCTCCCAAAAGAGCCAATGATGGCCCTGGAGGGGAGGGCCCCGGGTGGGCATATACGCAGCTGTGCTTTCCAACCATAATCTTCTTGATCACAGAAACTTCTGGGTTTCTCAAAGCCTGAAGAATATTTCAGGAAATTCTCAACGGTAAAAAAAGTTGAGAAAGATTGAGGATCAAGACAAAAAATATGCATCTTTCTGTAAATTAAGGGTTTGTAATGCTGGATAGTCAAAGCCAAAAAGAGGGGCACAACCACCAGAAAGCAATAGGAGAACATGCATGTGTAAAACATAACTGCTTGGCTTACAACCATTTTAAGTGTTCCCTGGCAAACAACTGTTTGTGGAGGCTAGTCACAATCTCAAACTGAGAAATTTTCACACATCACTGTTAAATTGATCCTTTAAGAGAACTCTTCTATTGCTACCTTGTCTCTAGACCAACCCTGCTAGGTGTCAGATTATGCTGAGGCTAGCATACTGTGTGTCTTTGAGAACAGGATCACAGAATTGATCCCACCAGCTTTAGGTTATCATGGCTTCTTGACACAGAGAGTGGGGGGAAGGGAGAGGGAGAAGGAACACATTCCAAGGGTCTGAGGGGATATTGCTGAACATGACATCAGAATGTCTGATCTATTCAGAACATACAAGATGGGCAAAACCCCACAAAATTTCAGGGCTACCCAATGAGAATCTACACATTCTGCCACATTAATATTCAGATATGTTGAGAGAAGTCTTAGTTAATATGCTTCACTTAGAGTTATAGATAATGGAATAACGGTTTGTATAGATAACATTATGGAAATGAGATCACATAATGAAGTATTAAAAGAAGGAACATGCTCACGGCTTGTTAGTTCATCAATTTCATGTTATGTTAAGTAGTTATTAACAAAACGCATGTGTCCTTGAATATGTTAGCGTTCATAAGTGAACACTAATATGGTACTGACAATTCCTAATTGCTCTTCCTTGTGTGGGGCCATTTATTGAGTAGTGTGCCGGGATTTGTTTCATTGACTGGAGTGGAATTGCACTGTACAGTGGAATTGCACCCAATACAAACCTATGTATTTCGCTAATACATAAAGGTGTAAATCCAATTTGTCAGCTCAAAACCTTGACACATTAAGTATGCTATTCCTCTATAACTGTTCTAGTGAATTATTTCTGAAGCGGAATGTCTTCGTTAGATTTTACTCCAATGGCACCTTTGCAACCAATTAAGTTTTATTCAAGGGATAAGCTTTTGTTTGCATGCACACTTCCTCAGATACAGTGAAAAGGAAGTTACCAGTCCATACACATAGGTAGAGGGTGAGCAGTAAATTAGCATACAGCACAATGAAGGTGTTGAACGGATCCAAGGTTCAAACATGAATTGTTTTCACTGGTTGCCAAGTATTTGGGTTTGATTTGGAGGCAGAGGTATCCTTTATTGTGGAATTCTGAGAGGAATTAACTGAGAACTTGCTGTTACACTCCACTTGTCTTCTCTCAAGCATGGAGGCTACCATACAGAATCATCTTCTTTGAAGGGAGGCAATTGGTTGTGTAGAACTGAGAGATGCCCCAGATCTAAGTGTTCATCTTAGCAATACAAAAGACAGTAAACAAGTACTTAGATCAGGGATTCCCAACCAGGGTTCCCATGGAAACTTTTGGGGTTATGCAGGAGCCCCACAGGGGTTACACGTCCTTTCCCAGAAGCTCGGAAGGCTGCCGATATCATTAGACGTCACTGGAGCCCACTTCCCCTGTTGCTCCATGGGTCTAGTTTCTTTCTCCACAATGGAAACAGTAAATGATCAATTGGCTGGCTCCCACATCTTACCTCCACACCCACTTCTCTGAAGGGGCATATCACCAATTCTGGAGTTCCTCAAAGGCTAAAAAATATTTCGGTGGTTTCTCCATGTTGGTGACTTCTCCACAAGTTAAAAAAGGCTGACTTAAGCTTACCACATCTCTAGGGAATGCTCACCTTCTAATTCTGCTCAATTTATGTTTTCAAGCCACAGTTTTTAATCAAGTAGTTTGGCTGTCCGTGAGCTGTTCAAGCCTGTCATATTGGTTGCTTTCCTCTTTTCCGAACTATACAGCACAGTGCAGCATTTCACACATTCACATTTTGCCCGGTAATTTTATGATAATATTAATATAAGTTTCTTGAGAACAAGTTGAGTGACCAGGAGGTGTATAAACATGTACAATATGAGATAAGAAATAAGATACTTCTGTTACTGACATGCCTGATACATCTTCACTAGCCTTGCTGCTGTTTGAGAAGAGTGAATGGCCAAAGATCAGGGTTACAATAACATAACTTGGGAGGGACTGGCCATTTAGGTTCAGTCCTATCCTATCTTCCCCTTTGTCCCCCAAAGATCACTAAGATCACCTTTCCAAAACCTGTTCAGGATCCCCAGCCCAAAAGAGGCCATGGACTTTTTGTCCTTGGCCCTGGCCTGGTGGAATACTCAGTGCTGGGTTGTTCCCTCTGGCAGATTTGTTCCCTCTGGCAGAGTGGTGTCCAGTTGCAGCAGCCAGCTGGAATCCAGGCTGAGCTGGACAAGGTGAGAGTGTGGTCACCGGAAGTGAGTTAAAGCCAAAAAGTTCCAATCAAGCAGGTGGAGTAAATCCAGAGGTCCAAAAGTCCAATCCAGGGTCCAGAGTTTCAGGTGGATTTGCAAAGCAGGAGATAGGCAGGGATCAGGCAGAGTGGGTGTCAGCACTATGACTGGTTGTTTCCATGCAAGCTGCTCTTAGATAGGTATTTTCTGCCGGCTCAGGCTTCATCCTGAGAAGACGTATCTACTGGAAGCAATGCACACTGAAAGCAGTGTGCTGCGTGTTTTAGCTGCTGACTGCCTGCAATGGCATGCAGCTGTCTTGGACCTGTCAGCCTGATAAGATGCATCCTGACTCTAGTGGGGCGGGCAACTGCTCTGAGGAGCATCTACAGGCACTTCACAGAATCACAGAATCATAGAGTTGGAAGGGGCCATACAGGCCATCTAGTCCAACCCCCTGCTCAATGCAGGATCAGCCCTAAGCATCCTAAAGCATCCAAGAAAAGTGTGTATCCAACCTTTGCTTCCACTTCATGCTCCTTCCACTTCATGCTCCTGAGCAGCCTGTTCTTTGGCTGGGTTTGAACTGGGAAGACAGGGCAGGCTGCTGGAACTCTGCCTGTCTCAACTCTCCACAGCTTAGTTCATCGTCCGAGAGTGGAGTGGAGGGAGTGGAATCCTTCCTTCCAATATAAGAGACAGTATTATAAAGGAACAAAACAACAACAACAAAAGCTGAGACAGTACCTTCTGGAGATGTTCCCATGTGACTATGTGCTAAGCATTTACAAAGAGCTTCATATGAGAGGCCTTAGAAAAGGCAATGGTTTCCCCTTTTAGTTCCCACAGGCTAGCTTCTGAACCTTTTCTTTACCACTAAAGGCTTTGGCTTGCTTCAGTCTATTGCAAGTCTTCATAAATATTTCAATAAATACTACTCTGTGAATCTCATTAGGAAGAAAGTGACGCTGACTTCCTATTTGTGAGCCACAGTGTTTATGACCATGGATTTGAAGTAAATCTTGTTGGACAGGTTCATAGTCTCCCTTCGGCTTCATTCTGTCTCTTGACCTCTGCTATGTTAATCGTAAATGAGTTTGAACATCACCAAGATTGTTCCTTTTCTTCTTGTTTCCCTCCATCTATTACATCTCTTAGGACTTCTTTCTTTCCTGTTTTTTTTTTTTTTGGTGGGAGGGGAAGAGAAAAAATTCAAGATGGCAGTAGGTAGGATCTACATTAAGCTGACCATCTGTCCCGCCCTTGGCGGGCAGTCCTGCATTTGAGGCACTTGCACCGTGTCCCGCGGAGTTCTCCAAATTATTAAAAAAAAATTAAATTAAAAAAATACAATTTTTTTTGCCCACGTGGTAGGCAGTCCATTAGACAGCCCAGGCTCAGGAGGCCCCCACACAGGCACCTGGCCTCAGGAGGACCTCGCGCAGGTGCCCAGGCTCTGGGGCGGGGCTTCTCAGCCAGCTCTGCTGCCGCCTTTTCCTCCAGGCCTCCCTGCCTCCTCCAGGACCACGCATTGACCCTGGCCACTGCTGCCACCCTAAAGCCAGTCCGGGAGGGAGGGGGGAGGGGGGGAGGAGAGAGGTAGGGCCTGCCTGCCACTGCCTACTGCCGCCTGCTGCTGCCACCGTTGTCACCCTGCTGCCGCTCTTCTAAGGGTTGGAGGGAGGGAGGAGGAGGAGGAGGAGGGAGGGAGGGCCCGCCTGCCCCCTGCCGCCACCTGCCACTGCCGCTGTTGTCGCCCTTCTGCCACCCTTCTAACAGTCAGGGGGGAGGAGGGAGGAGGATGAGGGGGGAGGGGTCCCACCTGCCATCTGCTGCTTGCCACCGCTGCCATTGTCGCCCCACCGCCGCCCTTCTAAGGGTCGGGGGAGGGGGAGGAGAAGGGGAGCAGGACCCGCCTACCACCGCCGCCGCATCCTGCCTTGCAAGGCCAGATATCTGGTTATCTTAATCTACATGTCACCAGGACTGGTTCTTCTATTTAGGGATTAGGGGGATTGTATTATACACACTTTTGATCTCATTCAAATCAAACAAATGTGTTTCTGTCACCTCCAGCAAATCTACAAATGACTGACCCTAAGGGATATACAGGGATTAGTGCTACTGAGCGGGCATTCGTAACCCAGCCGGGAAACAGAAAAGGCTTTCTTTATGACCATCACTAAGCATAGTATTTGAAGATTGCTGGTAAATAATCCTTTTGAGTTCATTTAATTTATTACTTTCATTTTCTCCAAGGGGCTTAGGATAGTATCTCATTCACAGGGATTTCCCCTGTTTTATTTTGAATGCTTGTTCTTTAATAAAATGCAACAATTTTGACAGTATATTCAGTTTTTGCCATGTTCCAGCCACTTGAGATATGCATCCTTCCATTTTTCCTGACTTAGTAAAACATGGGATCTGTTTTTGTCCAATAAGTATGGCAAAGATGGACTTTTACTCCTGTTCTTTTCCACATTTCTTTTCTGCTATGAAGTTCAATAGTTTTCCTAACATGTTCCCATAACAACAAACCATGCTGCCATTTTTGCGTATGTCTTGTCTTTTTATTTACTTGCTATAGAGACTCTAGCTGTGGTATGTCTGTGGCCATATGAAAACTTGCATATTAAAATGTATGTCATCCCAAGTTGTCTGTGGTTTGATTCAAAGCGGTGGACTCTCACAGAAAGAGACCTGCACATGGGATGGAAGATGAACATATACAAAATGACCTAAAATCAGATTTCTTTCTGTGAAAATTCAGCTGCTGCCAGGGTTGCCAATCCTCAGTAGGAGGCCAGGAAATCTCCTGGTTTAGAACGTATCCCCCCCTTTTTTTTAAGGCTTTCAGAAACCAGGGGAACTTACCAGGTGCAGGAAGGGAAGAACCAGGAAGTAAATGAGACATAGGGATGTTGGTGATGTTGGGGATGGTAAAACTCCATGGTAAGCAGCTATTTCTATCATAGAGGTTTTCCCCACAAACCAGAGTGTCGTCCCGGCATCACCAAGTTCCCTATGTCACTTCCGGGTGATGTAGAGGCATCACATTTAGTTCCTGGTTCTTCCTTCCCCATTCCTGGTAAGTTTCCCCACCCCCTCCATCCACTGCCAGCTGGTCCCATGGACCTGGCAACCTTGTTGCTTCTACCACACCCACAAGACTGATAATGGATTCTGCAGTTCCCGTGCTCTTCAGTGTTTTTCAGATATGGAACTGTATAGCTGGAACCAATAGGTGGGCAGTATGTGTACATTGGTATTCTGCTCAGTCCAGGTATTTGACCATTCCAGTATGTAGCATCTGTTCATACCTCTATTATCTGCATCTATAATCGATCATTCTCAATTGTACCATCAATGTATTCCTTGTATATACAGATCACATAGAGAGATGTGTGAATCATCTTGGATTTGCAAATACAGACTGAAAGATTTGCTGGAGTCTGAATTTTCAGAGGCAGCTTAAACTGCAAAGGATAAAACTAAGAGCAGAATTAGTAAAAGGGGTGGGGGGACCAAGAGATGACAGAAATCTTCACATATAACATTTGCTTCTTCCATTCTTCTCCACCCACTGTTTTCATTTAACCTCGCCTCTCCTTACCTTCCCTTATTTTGTTTTCTTGCCCTCTATTGGACTATAGACTCCCTCTACCTGTAGCTACAAGGGCTTTGATGCAATCAGAGCCAGATCTCTTGACGTTGCTGCTTGTTTCAATGACAACCACAAACCTTCCTGGGAGCATAAAGCAGACCAGCCACAGCATGATACAGCATAGTTATGTCATGCTACTGAGGTTCTCACATCAGCAGGTTGGTTTCCCTGATTTATTTAACGTTATTCTCTGATGCCATTCCCCAACTCTGTCCACGCAGCCTAGATTAAACATTAAGAAGCACAAAAAAGCATGAAAAGAATACAAGAAGAAACCCATGACCACCACAACAAAATCATGCAGCTGCATACATCAAGCATAAAACCAGAAACAATAAGCTATTCTAAGAAAATAAAATTGTTTGTACTTAGAGTTGCCAGCTCTGCGTTGGGAAATAACTGGAGTTTTTGGGGGTGGAGCCAGGAATAGGAGAGATTTGAGGTGGGGTGGAACTCAGTGGATTATAATGCTATGGAGTCCACCCTCCAAAGCAGCCATTTTCTTCAGGTTGACTACCCTGCTCTAGGCCATCACACCAGAAAAACTCATGACTCAAGCAGTCACATGCCTCATCTTATAACACAGAGGGGTCAGCATGAGCAGGAATGCAGGGAACATTCAGACTAACATGATCCCCAGGCCAACTTACCTCGTCCGATTTTCCTTGCTCACATGCAAAGTGAGCTCCATATTAGGCCACCAATCTTTCCCAGGTACCATGTGGAGCAGATTTGAACCTGTTTGGATGGTTCTTTATACAACAAGGCCCAGATGGACATTGGTAGTAAAAACAAAGTTGCAGCAATCAGGCATTTGGTCAAGAAAGTTGAATAAGCTTCCAACAATCTGCCAGAAGCCCCATAAACTGCACAGAAACGGAGTCACTGTGCAGTCAGACCAAACTGTTATTTATCGGGTACTGTTGTTATTACACTGTTGATACAAGTTTTTCACTGTTAAATAAGTTTTTTATATTTTAATGTTTCACTGTACTGTATTGTTATTAGAGTCTTAATGTAAACCACCCTGAGCTGAATGGGAGGTATGTAGATATAAATAAATAAATAACAAATCAATGGCACAGATGAATCCAAGTAGAAGATTACAACTCAAAAAGAACAAATTGATTTGGCCCCCTCTTTTTAATAGGTCCTAGGAGGAAAAAGAAACCCTGAAGGAAATGGTTGTGTCTTGCTTAGAGAAAAGGCTATAGCCTAGAGAAGATTATATAATCACTGTACTCCAAAACCTTAAAGGGCCGTCACATGGAACAGGGCAGAGACTAATTATCTGTTGCTCTACAAAGCAAGACTAGATAATAGACTGATTTCAGATGGGCGTTAGAAGAAACTGCAGTTCAACATGGGAAACAATTACCTGGGACCTACGAGTAGAGACTGGTCAGCCCATATTTCAGAAATGTATTAAATAGGTTAGACAAGGTGGCCCTTTTCATTTCTATAGCTACAAATGGGTAGCTGTGTTGGTCTGAAGTAGCACAATAAAATCAGAGTCCAGAGTCCTTTAAGACCAACAAAGATTTTTTTTCTCTATAGCTATTAGCCAAGGTGAAAATATGTTCTGTCAAAGGGACGACAATTCCGTCCTGGACAGATTAACCACCACTTCCATGGGGAGGCAAATCCACTCCCCCCCATCAACTCCTCCTTTCCTAGATTGAGTTTAAATCTATTGGCTCACTGGCAGGGGTTTGGACTAGATGGCCTGTATGGCCCCTTCCAACTCTAGGATTCTATCTAGACCACTATCAATAAGAAACCTGTGAATATACACACAACTTACCCTTTCCCACCATGACTGTTTTGTCATTTGCTTTATTCTCCATAAACACCTATCACACCTTCCTTGCAGAAAAGCCTCTTGCCCATCTAAACCGATCCTTAGTTATAATTAATGGGGTTTCACCTATATACGAGCAGAAGATTATTCATACAATTACATGCTATATCAACGGAGCAATGCAAACAAAGAACTCTATGAAAATGAATATTCAAATATTGAAGTGGAAACAGGTTAATTATCAATTTAAAGAACTTGTGTAGAATACAAATATATCTGCTTATAAGTTTGGTTCACCAATGATGAAAATGAATAGTATTTTGGGACCAAGTATGCCTATTAAACTGATGTGATGCATTACTATGCTGGCACAGAAGTAATGAACACAGATGGTGGGTCTATTACTTCTCTAGGAAGAAATCTGTCTTTTTTTCTTCTTCTTACTAAGTCTCAATTCTATACACTGCTTTCTCAAGTCAAGCCACCTCATGAGAATCTTTAAAGTCGTTACTTGTACTTTAGAAAGGGGGAGGGGGAGCAACACATTTTTCAGCTCAACAGGTTTCATATTTGGTCTGAAATAAAGTCAATTGAAAGGTAATTTTACATGTCATCCAAGATCTCAATAGACCCACTTATTGTCAATAAATCATCTAAAAAACGACACTGAAATGTAGATCTTGGCATAATCACTGCACTGAACAGAACTTGGAGAGTGAAAAGACAGCACATAATTAAAGCTATATGACATTTCAGCTGTGAATCTGGGTAGATGAAACATCTATGGCGTAATACCTATTATGTGATTTTGGATTCTTGCTGCTACTGGGATGTGCTATTAGCATTTCCATTTATGGTCCAAATAAACTTGCCACAAAGCTATTTGTATTCCTTTTGAGTCATAGTCACTCACACCCAGATTAGCTCGGATCCCAGTCCCCAGGGATGTCATAAAGGTCTGAAGAAGTTCAGAATAGGAATCTCGGCAATCTACACTCCTGTGCTATGATTGTCTGTCTCACTAGCTATCAGTAGGCAATTGAAGACTGGAAGGTGGGGCTCAGCTTGGCCATGGTTCTCCACCTCCATCTATCCACCCAATTCACTGACACACATGATACAAAAGAGGTATTTACCTTGATTGTCTTGACCCTGCTGAGATGCGGGAAGCTGTATGGCTTCTCTCTCATGTTCCCATCATGACCCTCGAATATTGTGCAGTCAAGTCTCAGTCATCTCATGGAGACTCCAGAAAGTGTTGTTGCCTCTGCCTTACCATGCAGAGTCTTCCTTGGCAGGTTCCATTCCAAGTACCAAGACTCTAGTTTGCTTCCAAGGTCTGGCCATATTGGGCAAGCCCACAACACCTTCCCTCCCATTTACGATATGCCGAAGCAGATGGAAACGACACTAAGAACTCCCACCCTCCAAAGTATTTATATCCATACAGAAATCCTATAAACTGTTATCTCTACAGACCTTCCTGATCAATGGCTTTGCCTATATAATTAAGGGGAAAAATAATATCCAACATAATTTAAATTCTTATCTACCTTAATTACTCATAATATTAAGTCAGAACAAGATAACATTGAATATTAAAAGAACAAAGAGAGAAAAGCCTATGTGTAAATATAATTAACAAACTTATCCTGACAAACAATTGGATAAAAGCTGCTTATGGGGGGGGGGGTAGTAAATACATCAAAAAACAAACAAAGGTGTGCTTAACTGCATCTCTCTAACAGCATCAAGGGCTCAGAGGGAATTGAGCAGCTTCAAGCCAACACATGAACATCATGTGGCTGACAGCATTGTTGAGCAAGCATCTTGTGACCTCATAGAGAACAAAGGCAGAGAAAAGAAAGGCAGGTGATTGGCTGGGCTGAAACTGATTTAGAGGAAGTCTGTCCAGCATATGGTATGATAATATTTAAATAACTAAACATTTCAGAACTTAAAACTGGGGCTCCCTTGTGTATGTGTAGCCCTATTTTCATCCCAGAGGCCACCACCTGACAACCTCATTGCCCTTGCACATTGGTGAAGGCCTTCCAACTTGATGGATTCCTTTCCCATGCAACAACCTGTCCTCTGGCTTTTGAAGCAAGCCAATAGCTGGCTTCTTTTAAAGCTTCTTTTATTTTCATGATGGGTCTGGTTGAGTTTACAACAGAATAGAACAGAACAGAGAACCAGCTTGGTGTAGTGGTTAAGACTGGTGCTTCTAATCTGGCAAGCTGGGTTTGATTCTGCGCTCCCCCACATGTAGTCAGATGGGTGACCTTGGGCTCGCCACAGAACTGATAAAGCTGTTCCGATTGAGCAGTAATATCAGGACTCTCTCAGCCTCACCTATCTCACAGGGGTCTGTTGTGGGGAGAGGAAAGGGAAGGCGAATTTAAGCCACTTTGAGACCCCTTCAGGTAGAGAAAAGCAGCATATAACAACCAACTCTTCTTCACACACACTTTTCAGCATTCATTTTCTTGATAGCTAGTTGCAGGAAGGAAATTCTCTTGAGTACAAGCACAGAAACATTTTGAAAGGGCATTTCTATTATCTTCCAAAGAGGCAAAACAGGAAAAGAGTTTTTCCAGGGACAAGTAAAACAGGACTAAACTGAAATAGACAAAACATATATTATTTTCATTAGCCAAAGAAGTCTCAAAGCGGCTTACAATTGTCTTCCCTTCCTCTCCCCACAATAGTCACCCTGTGAGGTAAGGGGGGGGCTGAGAGAGTTCTGAAAGAAACTGCTCTGTGAGAACAGTGTAGGAGAACTAACTAGCTCAAGATCAGCAGCTGGCTACATGTGGAGGAGTGGGGAAACAAAGCCGAACCTCCAGATTAGAGTCCACTGCTCTTTAACCACTGCTGCAACACGCTGGCTCTTTAACTCAAATCAAATTGCACAGTGTTCTGTAGAGCTTATTGGAAGACCTATGCAGCAGCAGTGAAGGCTGCAAAGAAAGCCTACCTCATTGCTATCATTACATCAGCTAATTCATGTCCAGCTGCTCAAGACCTGCTGACCCCAAGGTCTGAACCCGTGAAACACACAGGAATTAAAAATTAGTTGTGATGCCTTTGTGATGCCTTTGCAGAGTTCTTTTCTGAAAAAGACCTCTCAAATATAACATATTTTGGATAAGGATCATAATACAGAGGGGACACATTTAAAAACCAACCAGCACAGCAGCTGGCCATTTGATGAAACATTTTGATCTGCTAACCACAATGGATGTTGACAGGATGTTATGGTCTGTGAACTGCACCCCTTGTGCACTGGATCCATGCCCTTCTTGGCTGCGGAAAGCATGGAAGCATCACTTTGATTAAGCCCTGAGATCAATCACTTACTCAGCTATCCTTCCCATGTCATCAAAATGGGCAGTAATACTTCCCCTAGTGAAAAAGAAATTATATTGAGAGAAGAATGTTGTGGCTAATTATTAAGTAGTCTTCAACTTACCCTTGTTCAGCAAGATCACCAAAAGATCAGTTCATCTGCCCAGCCCCCTTGCCGTCAAGTCAGGCTAGGAAATGGTGGTGGTGGCTTTTGTTGACTCCCTCCAGTTGAATACAGACCAAAGGATGTGCTGTGTTTTTGCTCTTACAGGATCTATCAGCAGCCTTTGATACAGTGGATCATGCCATCCTATTGAGGTCCTTGGAAAATTAAGGGATGCACTTTTGTGGTGGAAAGCACTGTCAAGTAACAGCCAGTTTATGGTGACACCATAGGTTAGGAACCTAAAACTTGAGCAAAACAGAAATGAAAATAAAACACTATCTATTATCTAGTGCACATAAATCAGATCAAAATATCATTAAAAACATAAATTCTCATTTACAACAACTTACACAATGTTGCACATATAATTTCCTATATTAAGAGCAATGATTATACACGATATAGCCAATGCCAAGGTACATTTCGACCCTTAGGGTCTTCTTCAGTGGTCAGTAAACAGATCATAAAAAATGAAGCTCCAAACACTGTATAGTCCTATTCTCATATATTGAGCGCACAGTCAGAAATCATAGAATCCAAAAACCACCATTCTATCTTGGGCCAACATCCAGTTCTGAGTGTGTGTTCTCATGTGAAAGTCAAAAAGAAGAGTTTTCAAGGCAAAAAAATTCACAGAGGTGGTATGCCTTTGCTGCCTAACAACCCTAGACTCCCTTGGTGGTCTCCATGTGAGCACTAACCAGGGTTGACCCTGCTTAGCTTCCTAGTCCTTGTGCACTGGTATTGGCATTCAATGTTGTGTTCCTAGTTCTATTACATTGTCCATTTACACCAGGCTTTCTCAACTTTTCTTTTCTCATTGGGAAACCACTGAAACACTCCTCAGGGTTCAAGAAAGCCCAGAAGTAGCATGATTGTGCACAATATGGTTGTGGAGCATAGCTGTGTACATCTGGGTCCCCTCCTCTTCCAACCCCCTCTAGGCCCATCTTTGTCCATTTTGGGGGAGGGTTGGCATAACCATATATGAGCATATCATCCGATAAATTTCTAACACATTTTTAAAGTATATTAAAAATTAATCACACACACACACACACACACACACACACATATAAATTCATCCTCACTGTATAAATTCATCCTCACTGTAGTTTACTTTTTACCTTCCAAAAAAATCCTGCTTGCTTCCTACCCCTGTGAAAATTAGTCTTAAGAGGACTGCGGGTTTGTCATGCTGTGGCTGTTCCTCGCAAAGCATCCTGGAGAAAAAAGAGAGAAGAAATGTGGTATCTTCCTTGTACGAACCAAAGGCAAAGTGTTTTCCCTCCCTGAAACTAAAGCCTGGGGGGTGGCAGCTGCAATTATCATCTGTAGAACTGGAAGGGATATGGTCCCGATAGAGCAGGGGTAGTCAAACTGTGGCCCTCCAGTTTGACTACCCCTGCGATAGAGCATGACTGCTGTAGGACATGGCTGCTGTAGGACATGTTTTTGAGCAAAGCAGTGAGTGCTATGCTATCAAGTCTTATGGAATGGTTCTTTTGCTGTCTCCCATGATGTCTCCTATCATAAATAAATCGATTATAAAGATGGCTTATTGTGGCCACATGATATTCCCAACAATATCCTTGGAAGATTGCCTTATAGTACTGGGATTAGAATTGGCAAACATTCAGTCTAATATCCATTTGTACTAATAGTAACAGTTTAACTTGCTTTACCAAGCTCTCTGCTGTCACTTCATACTCATAAGGTGACACTGCCCCCAAACTCTACATGCTCTTTGCAGACTTTGGTGAAGTGACCATGGTGGACACAAAGACATTGTCCAATGTTGTACACAAAAGGGTGATCCTTGCCCTCCACCAAAAAGAGGAACAAAGAAAGCCAGCTTGGTGTAGTGATTAAGAGCTGTGGTTTCTAATCTGGGAAGCCAGGTTTGATTCCCCACTCCTCCACATACAGCCAGCTGCATGTCCCTGGGCTTGACATAGTCCTGATAATGCTGTTCTCACAGAGCAGTCCTGTCAGATCTCTCTCAGCCTAACATACCTCTTAGTACCTTTCTATAAAAAAGGAAATCGGAAGGACCCAACAAATTATTGACCAGTTAGTCTACTTAGTGTTCCTAGTAAAATCTATGCTAAACACCTTTTAGACAAACTATCCATCTGTCTAGATCAGGAAAAGCTGATTGGGAGGGAGCAAGCTGGATTTAGGGAAGGAGCATCCACCTTGGATCATTGTTTAACTATCCAGCATCTAATAGAGAAATATACCTTTACTAGTCCCGCCTCACTATAGGCTGTCTTTGTAGACTTCAAAGCAGCATTTGACTCTGTTTCCACAGCTCATCTCTGGGAAAAGCTAGAGTGCACTTCAATTGATCGAAGGCTTCTGATTCTCATTAGATCTTTATACCAGAACACGGCTCTTAGACTAATATGTAGCAAACAAAAACATTTAACTGACCTAATTAATACCTTTAAAGGGGTCAAGCAAGGCTGTGTCTTAGCCCCTGCACTTTTCAAACTAAATAAATGATTTGATCCAAGTGTTTCAAGATTCAGACTTGCATCCCCCAATATTAGCCGGTTGCCCAATCCCTATACTGCTTTATGCCAATGATGTAGTTCTTCTTTCAAGAACCCCCATAGGGATTAGGTGAATGCTCAAAAAACTTGCCCAATATTGTGAAAAAAACACCTTGAAAATAACTACCAGAAGACCAAGGCTATGGCATTTGGCAAATATCCAAAATATAGAACATGAATGCTAAATAGGCACAAAATTGAACAAGTAACCAAATTTAAATATTTAGCTGTATATATTCAAGCCTCTGGAGCAAAGAGCATCTATTATTCATATATATCAGAACTAGGGCAAAGATCAGCAAATAATATATTTAAATTCTATCGAACAAAGGGCAGATTCTTTATACCAGTAGCCCTGAAACTATACTCTGCTAAATCTCTAGCCCAACTCACTTATGGTGCATTTTTGGGTGCTCTGATATCAGATACTATCAAGCTTGAAAGGGTCCAGTCTAAATTCCTTCGGGCACTCCTCCAACTCCCATGCTGTATAACCAACTCCATGGTGCGTCTGGAAACAGGAATGTTAATGGTCCAAGACAAAATTTGCCTGTCACCAATAGGAATGTGGCTGAAATTAATACATAACCCACAGGGTATAGTTTCTTTAACCCTGAATGACAACTTCCAATATTCTTGGACTAAGGCTGTTCACAGAGGAATCCAAAGTCTGGGCTTCTCCATACACTTATTATCCAAATTAGCTCATGATCAAGCTGCATTATTAGTTAAGCAGTAGATACAAAACAATCGACACCAACTGGACCTGAGTAAAGCTCCAGTTAAAACAAGATGTGCTCTGGCCCCTGCCACTTATCTGTCTCAGCAGGTAATAAGTAAACAAAGAAGGGCATTTATCCTTGCAAGATGCTTCATCTTGCCTTCAGCTCTTGTAGAGGGTCGCTATAAGAACATTCCCCTTACACTGAGACAATGTTTGTGTGGGAGTGGCAAAATTGATACAAGAGAGCATATGTTCCACTGCCCTGCTTATGTAGACATTCATAGCAATTTGATTGAACCACTCCTTAAAAAGTTCCCAGAATATCATGATGTAGATCGATCAAAGGGGCTGCTAAGTGATGAGTCCCCCCAGGTGACAACTCAGCTGGCTAAGTTTTGTGCCGCTGCCATAAAAATCCAATGCTTTAAAGTAGCATAATTTTAAGTTCTATTTTATGATCTGTTTTAAATTGTATTATATTAAATGACCAGATTCTTTTCGTCTTTTATGTGTAACTCGGTCTGAATGACTGTAATAAAGTTTGAACTGAACTGGACTATAATTTACTTCATAGGATATCTGTTGTGGGGAGAGGAAGGGAAGGTGATTGCCTTTCAGGTGAGTGTCAATTGCATCTCAATGAGAATGCAGGCACATACAGTTTGGCATAGAATTAGCCATAGACTTATTAACAACTGAGCATGGCAAAGAAAAGGGACAGAATCAGACCTCTTGTGGTCAGCCAACTGCAAGGCAGCCTGAGATCTTCGGAAGCTGGCAACCTGTTGGAACCCAATGGGCATTTGCTTCTATCGAGTTCTGACTACCATGCAGAAATGCGAGCTCCCTCCTTGAGCCCACATCCATCAACCCCATATGGGGGCTCCCAACCCCAGGGGAGGCCAGCATGCAACCTTAGCCTTCCCCAAACAATCCGCCCCATTATCCAAATTCCACCAGCTATGACAAAACATGAAATAATTCCCGAAAATCAAACATTCAACACAAAACATTCACTTAACACAACAAACATTTTGTGTGGCTGGGTAGGTATTTTGCTCTTTGGAGCACCGAGAGGGAAAGAGGCTTGGGGTCCTGCTCCAGCACTTTTTCAAAGGTGCCTGCCCAGCCTCACCCCCTCCCTGATGCTGCTGTGTGATACACGCTACTGCGGGAAATGCTCGGGCGAGACGTCCAATGCTCCTTGCCAGCATCCCTTTAGTGCTCCCTCCCTATGGTGGCAATTGGCCTATTTGATGATTCTAAGTTTCATTTGCCTTGCAGGTAAGTGTCAGTTGCACCTCAATCAGAATGCAGGCACATATAATTTGACATAGAATTGGACTCAACCTTTATTAACAACTGTGTATAGAAAAGAATGGGGATGGAATTTGCTCTTTTGCAGCCAGGTGACCGCAAGGCAGCCTGAGACCTTTGGGAGGTGGCAACCTCTATTGAGTTCCAACCACCACCCAGAAATACAAGCTCCCCCCTTGAGCCCGCATCCACTCAGCCCCATACAAGGGCCCCCAACCCCAGGGAAGGCCAGCATGCAAGCTTAGCCTTCCTCAAACAATCCCCCCATTTTCCACATTCCACCACAGAGCCCAGGGATATAACTCTCTGGGCTCCCACCACCGCTCATACTTGCAGCTCATTCAAAATTGCGTATCTTATGCCATGTAGCCACATGTCTATCCCTCATTCACTTAGGTGAACACCATCTTCCCGGTACAAATCCCACTGCCTGTATCCAATGCCTGCTTTACAACCCATCCACCCACACCTGTCACCTATCTGGACACTGCCTTTTCGACCCTCCACTGTGCCAAATCAACGTGGCTAGGGGATATAGCCCTGCACCACGCTCGCTGTTCCAGTAAGATGGACCATATTACACATATTGACAGAAACTGCCACAGCATATCCTGAAGGTCTGATGTAATGGCCCTAGATAGTGACCAGTTATGCCCAGCAGGTCATATTGTTCTTTCCCCCAGGAGCAGAAAATTGGGGTAACAGGCAAATTTTCTTTCCTCCCCACAGGAGCCTAATTAGTTCTGCTGCAAGCAGTATCCATTTGTTAAGGAGCCATTTCTGCCTTTGCACATTCATTGCACAAGAAGGCCTGTTCCACGGTGCACTGCTTGAGCCCCTTTTCAAAGGCACCCACCTGGCCCGGACCACTCCCCAATGCTGCTGCACGACATACGCTGCCATAGGGAATGCTGGGGTGAGATGCCTGACACTCCTTGCCAGCATCCCTTTAGTGCTCGTTCCTTGCGGTGGCAATCGGCCCCTTTGATGATTCTCAGTTGCGTTTGTAAACGACTGTGAAATTCCTTCAGGCACTGAAAAGCAATGGCATAAAAAGCATCTCTTCTTCTTCTTAAATAGCAAAGAAAAATGCATTTTGCCAGCAAAAGAAAGGACTGTCTGAAACCAAAGATGCAACCCGCTCTTCTTCGAGGCCACAAAGAAAAGCACTAATATTTATACATTTAATTCCATTCCTTGCCCCCGTGCCTCTTTGTGATTGCTTACAAAATTATCATGTAGCAAGAGAGTTTACTACACATGTGTGAGCTTTGCATTTACATCCTCCTGTTCATGATTGGGTTTTGGTCTTGCATATTTCCTCTCTCCGTGCTATCTGTCCTGTGCTGGGAAGATAGCCAAGCCTGGGCATATTTCCTCATCCCACACTGGGAAGTTTTTACAATTTTATACATATGTGTTCTTTCCCATGCTGGGGGAAACTCTGTACATGCTTCTCCATCGCACATTCCACAATGCCAGTGCAACAATTAAGCAAGAGGTTTACTCCCTAGGGATTCCAGTGGATCCAGAAATATAAGTTTCCTGCTAGTTTTAATTGGCTATCGCAGCCTAGCAATCCAATACGGTGTTCATTTCAAACCAACTGCTTCCCACAAACACACAAACCGGCAGGACACGAGTTCCATTTTCAAAAGTATCTACAAAGTAATAATCATTGCCAAAACTCAGGTGCATCCTTCAGATGAGGAAATAATTTGCAAAACGTCCCTGTGACAATTGTACAACCGCCATCTCAGCTATTCCATGACTATCAATGGCTCACAACAGCAGCCTGCTGTTCTGTTCTTTTGAGTAGGTTCTGTGCTGAGGATTTTTTATTTGGGTTTTCTGTTTAAACTATCTTCTTAGGCAAAAGCCTGCACGGACATCAGACCAGCAACCAAACACAATACAAATACATTGCAATCCTTGGGACAGCTCAACTGCTAACTACCTACACTATTTTGATTCCTTCAGAAACAGGAGACACTCTAAAATTTAAGCCACTATCATTGCAGCCCTAACGAGAATTGCACCCTTCTACATCCAGTGAAGTCAAAGCTCTTGGAACAGTCTTTATCAATGTCTTTATCCTGGAGAAACCCCTGCAACATTCTTTGGGCTATCAGAAACCCGAGAAGTAGTGTGATCGTGCTGAATTTGGTTGGGAAGCATAGCTGTGTACATGCCCACCTGGGGCTCCTCCTTTTCCCACCCTCTCCAGACCCATCATTGCCGTTTTGGGAGGAGGGGCAAGTCAACATGACTATATATAGTCATAAGGTAAAGGTCAAGGTATCCCCTGTGCAAGCACTGAGTCATGTCTGACCCTTGGGGTGACGCCCTCTAGCGTTTTCATGGCAGACTGAATACGGGGTGGTTTGCCAGTGCCTTCCCCAGTCATTACCGTTTACCCCCCAGCAAGCTGGGTACTCATATATAGTCATATCATCTGATAAATATTTAACAAACTTTAAAAGCATATACAATTAATAAACTCCCACCCATTTGGAAAACTCGTCCAGGGCTGTCAAGAACCCCAGGGTTTCATGAAACCCTGGTTGAGAAACTCTGTCTTAGAAGGATATAGCTTCAAGGAGCCTGGTGCTTCCCACCTCCAGGGGAATTGATCTTTGTTGCATGGAGATGAGCTGTAAAACCGGAGGATTCCCCAGATCCTTCCTAGGGACTGGCAACCTTATGAATGAGACACACTTTTCTGCAAAGAACACATGCTGATAATCAACTTGGGGGAAATTTTAGGTGAAACATTTCAACAGCTCCAAAGTAGACAAAGTAGAATATGACCTTCAAAGAATGACAAAAATGCATTTTGCAGAATACCCTCCAGAAAGGAAGGGTGTGAATGTACTAACAGAGCTAGAGGAATAAACCTGCTAGATATAGTGGTATCGCTGCAACAGAGTTCTGTTCATGCTGAATGAATATACTGAATTACTATAGAAGCTTAATACTGGTAACACAACAGGATTGCTGAAGTAGAGGAGTGCTTATTACCAATCTGTTGCAAATCAATTTTGCTCCTGTTTTACACTCCTGCAGTTCAGGATTAGGTGAGCAGCAGGATATTCCTCCCTCCCTGGCGCTCAACAATCAAACATTATTGTACTACGGAGGATGAGATTCCTAATGATTTTTATCCCTCTCATGAATTCTTGTTGCCTCCCCCACAACGACGCATACAGCATACTAGCAAGGCCCTAGAATAGGTCCAGAGTGTTATTTTTATTTGAAATAGTTCAAGTTTTTCTGTTCCTTGGCTCCATCATCCACCCAAAGAGATATTACAAAACCAAGAAATCAGAAGGAGATTGAGACTGGGAAGGGAAGTCATCAAAGAGTTAGAAAGGATTATTGTTTCAATTTCTATACCGCTCCTCCCACCAGCAGGCTTGGAATAGTTTATAACAATAAGTTAACATTGGTACCTCTCCCACCTGTCCTCTTAAATACCCTCCCCTGGGTTAATCGGTGTGGGAATGGTCTAAAATAAGGGGGGAGGGAGCCAAGGAGAAGGAGGAAGGCTCCTATAGTTTTTGGACATCCATGGCCTCATGACGGTATTTGAAATATTGAGGCTTATATCCACTCCACGAATCAATCAGAGGGAAATTTTAAAGCGCCCCAAATCAGAATGCAAATCGAACTCAGTGTAGACGGGAGGGATTCATTTGAACTGGGACTAGGTAAAAAAGCGGGCATGCCTGGAGAGGCTGGGTGCACTGCTGCAGGAGCTGCACTGCTGTCACCTGGAGCCTGAGGCTGCTGAGGTGCGTCGCCGACTGGAGCGCCTGGCGAAGGCTGCGCTGTGCTGGAGGCGCTGCTGGAGTGGCTGGAGGCCGAGTGCGGGTGCCTGCAGGAGGAGCAGCAACAGTAGCAGTGCCTCCTCCCCAGCCAAGCTGCTTGCCCTGCCAGGACCCCTGTGAAAGGGTCGTTTGACTTCCAAAAGGGTACCGATTCCCAGGTTGAGAACAGCTGCCCTAGAAGCTATTTTTTAAAATGTTAAAATGATAATCCCTCCTTTGTTTGTCAATCTGCAGCCTTGATAAAACACTGCACAAATCAACACTTTTTTTTGGGGGGGGGGCATTTTCTAAATCAACTTTACTCCAATCCCAGAGCAGTGCTACAGTTAACACGATTGCAATTTCCAATCCATTTACAGGCCTACTGCCCATTATGGTTCAGATGCTCCTTACACAAGCCTATTTTGCACCTAAATTGCTTACAGCTATTTTTGGCAATGGGGGAAAAAATCTCACCCTCTTTTTGGAGGCTTGTTAGCAGGGAACAAAGATTTTTTTCCAAACATTTAACCATAGGATTGTATTAAATAAAGGTGGCTGTGCTAAAGTGTGTGCAGAGAAAACTGAGTGCCGGGTAGTGAAATATATAAATATATAAGTAGTGCTAACTCTTCCTTGTGGTGTGCTAAACAAGTTACACTGAAGGGGAATTCCAGGTATAGATGGGGCTACAAGAACACATTGTGCACCATGGATATGCATTACATGCCTGCAGCAGACTTTCATAAAACACATAGCAGAGATCATAACCTTATATGAGACCAAAGCAGCTCCAGATCCGCCTCCCCAATGTTGCATTTTCTGTGGCGTCAGAGAAGACCTCTGGGACAACTACCTGCTTGCTATTTTAACGGGTTGTTTATATTTTTAGGCTGAAGGGGGTTGCCCTGTTGGTCTGAAGCAGCAAAACAAATTTTGAGTCCAGTGGCTCCTTTAAAACCATCTTAGTTTTATTCAACGTACTAGGAGCAAAGAAATACAATGGGCACTAGCACACCTGCTTGCACTGTGGCTTTCCTGGGTGCCGACCCTCCCCCACCCCATTCCCCACTGGATCTTGAGATCCAGCGAGTTGGAGGTGATTAAACAGTAGGAGACTCTAATCTCAAGAGCCCGGATTGATCCCCCACTCCTCCTCCATGAGCAGCCAGCTGGGTTGCCAACCTCTAAGTGGGGATCTTCAGGAGATCTTCAGGAATAACAACTGATCTCCAGGCACCAGTTCTTCTGGAGGAGACAGCTAGGAGGGAGGGAGGGAGGGAGGGAAAGCAGAGGTCGCTCTGGGTCCCTTGGGGCTGGTGGGCAGCCTTTACTCCTTCTCCCACCCACCCCAGACCCTTGAGGCCCCACTTCCAAACCTTGAGGAACAGTTCTAACCCAGGTGTCACCAACTTCCAGATGATGTTTTATTGGGGAAATGAGAATAGTTGGGTGAGTTTTCCCATCGCATCTTCTTCTTTTGATTAATGATTGTGTTGTTTTTATGTTTGGGGTTTTAATGGGGGTTTTATGGGTTTCTTATTCAGACACATGTAACCCGCCATGAGCCATCTGGGAGTGGTGGGTAGGGTCCTCACAGGAACATCTTGGAGGGCCCATATCCAGCCTGTGCTGAGGCAGCTGCATTGGCTACTGATTGCTGCCCAGATCAGATTCAAGGTTTTCATTTTAACCTTCAAGGCCCTCCGCGGTCTGGGACCCACATACTTGAGGGACCGCCTGGCCCCCTATGCCCCCCGCAGGTCCTTGCACTCTGTGGGTCCAAACTTGATGGTCATACCCGGTCCCTGGGAGGCATACCTGGCCTCAACCAGGGCCAGGGCCTTTTCAGCCTTGGCCCCCACCTGGTGGAATGAGCTCCTGGAAGAGCTGTGAGCCCTGCGTAATCCACCAGCTTTCTGCAGGGCCTACAAAATGGAGCTCTTCCGCCAGGCTTATGGTTGAGGCCAGCACCTCAATGGTAGATTGGACCCCCCCCCTCCACGACCATTTCACGCTGATTTGTTTCCTCCTCGAGATATTTTTTGGGTTGTACTGCTGTTGCCACTTGGATTGGTTGGGTTGGATGGGAGGTGTTTTGTTTTTAGATGGATTTTATTGTATTAGGGGTTTTAAGGTGGTTTTATCTATTGTGACCTGCCACAATCCTCACGGGAGTGGCGGGATATAAATCCAAATAAAAATAAAAATATAAAAATAATAGAAGCTGCTCAAGGACTGTTTGATAATTTGTTCTAAAATTTACCAGCTATAGATGGCATACTGTTTTGGCCTCCTTTTCCCCCTTCTTAAGGATGTGGACAACATTTCTCTGCCTCCAGTCTTCTGGCATTGTTCTCCAAGATTTGCCAAAAATAATGGAAAGAGGCTCAGAAATTACAGCTGCAAGTTCTTTAAGTACCCTTGAATGTAATTTATCTGGCCCAGGGATTTGGTTTCATTTAAAGAAACTAGGTGTTTACGGACTACCCCTACAGTGATCCTAGGCCACAACTCCCCTCCCTCATTATGTGAAATGATTTTGCCATGTTGCACACAATTCTTCTCACAAGAGAAGACTGAGGAGAAGTAGGAATTGAGCAGTTCAGCCCTCTCTTTGCCACCTGTCACAATGTCCCTTTTTGTGACATGCCCCAATCGTTATCTTCAGGATATTCATTAGTTTTGTTTTAGCTACTTGCCCACTTGTACTTGTAACAACATCTAAGAACAATGTATTCCAATAGTGTATAATTATTTATGCCATTAAAGGTCATCTGTATCTAGTGTGTAATTATATAAGAAAACTTGTCATATAAGTAATGCAATAGATTCTAAATTAGAGACAGTACAAAAGAACAACAACAAAAACCACCAAATACGAATCGTCAAAGGTAGAAAATGGAATTACAAAAGAAGGCATGTAGTATGAGAAGGGCAATGCATACTAAAAACAGGGGCATGGACTACAGTCTCATTCCCTTTATAAAAGAGCCATAGAATCATAGGGCCATTCCGCACCAGGATCAATGTTGCAAATTGGTTTCGGAATGAAAAAACACCATTTTAAATAGTGGAATTCATTGTTATGCATACCTGCCTTTGTAGTGGAATCCAGTTGCGTTTCTATCGTTTCCCACAGGTTTCTGGTCTCAGCAAAAATCACTATCCAGAAAGCGATATTTGCCAAGCTTTGTCCCACCCCTGGCCATCAATGGGCGGCTATTATCATGCTCCCAAAAAGCCCCTTTCCCTTTAAGGCAGGTTTAAAAAAAAAAACATGTTGCAACTAATCTGCATTGATTCGTTGCAACGGAGAGACTTATCTAGCCAGCAGGTGGCGTGTGAGCTGCCGTTTCATCATTGCCACGCTCCCCCCGAGTGAAAAAAAAATCCACCACTCCCCGTGCATGGGCGCAATTTTCGGCCAAAAATAAAGGGAAAATAAACCAGCAAACGGGGCTGTGTGGTGCTTGGTGACTTAAAACAGAGCGACTGCAGCCGGGCAAGTCTCGCTGGGTGAATGAAGGCTCGCCGGTTCGTTGCTCTCCGCTCGATCCGAGAAAAAGAAATGGCGATCGATTCGCTGGAAGATCAGAGGAGAGAGGCAGGGGGAGGGACTTTGCTGAAACCGCAACAAAGCTAAGAACTTTTCCACTAGTGTTGCAGATTGGTTGCAAGAGTGTAGCAATTTCCAGAGGGTGAATCCACTTTTTGGGATTTCCCTGAAAGCGCTACAACGAAGCACTTTTTGCGGATCGGTTTCAGGAGTGTGGCAGATTGTCTACGACGTTGTGCATAACCGCATTTTTGTAGCAATTACAATTTGCCACACTCCTGCTACAATGAATCTGTGCGGAATGGCCCATAGAGTTGTAAGTGTCCAATTCCCTGCTCAATGCAGGATCAGCCTAAATCATCCTTCATGTGTTCGTTCAGCCACTGCTTGAAGACTGCCAGAGAGGGGAGCTCACCACCTCCCTAAGCAGCTGATTAAACTGCTATTACTGTAAAAATATAACTGTTCCTAATATCCAACCAGTATCTTTCTGTCCATAATTTAACCTCATTACTATGAGTCCCATCTTCTGCTGACAACAGGAACCGCTCCTTGCCCTCCTCTAAGTGACAGCCTTTCAAAGAGAGCAATCATGTCACCCCCAACCTTCTCCAGACTTCTTCACAAACTCTTCAATTGCAATTAGCCTCTTCCAAAGACATCCCATCCCATCCCAAATTCCATTTTGTCAGTATTATGTATATAATTATTTCTAGTTATTAGAAATTCCACATGGAATTCCTACAGAAAGGAGAATAAAGTTAATCGTATTGGAAAATCAGCCAAAGAACAGCCGCTTGGAGTTAATCTGTCCTGTTCCTTGTGACGTGGACATAAACACAATTATTCACAAAGAAATTTAATTTTCTCAGTAAGCATATACAGTGTCAGTTGCATTAGAAGCAATGAAAAAAAAATGGCTCTTCTGATAATCCTCCCCTCCCCCTTCCCGTTTAGCTCTACCCCGAAGTAGACTCAAGCCGGTGGAAATTGCAATAGGGTAACAAACTCATCCACTGCATCATAAAAGCTCATTGTCTGTTTCCCACCCAAGGTCAGCCACCTCCAATTAAATGAATGGAGCATCACCCTCAAGAGAGCAATGTACCCTTTCCCCTGTAACTGATGCAGTGTGGGTTACTCTGACCTGCATTCAGTCTGAGAGCATGAAAGCTTCCTTGATCTTGATTAAAGATGAGTATTTTTCATCACCAGGGAAATGATGTTTCTTACGCAGAGGTCACATTAACACGTATAGATAGAGATGCCAAAATTGCAGGATATTATAGTACAGCAGTCTTGTTATTGGTTTTTCATATATTCTCAGGTCAGGTTGACAGGCAACCAAAAATGACTACTTAATATTTTGAATTTGTATTAGACCTCATTTGGTCTCATGGTTTACCTGTGGTTAGTAACATACAATTGTGATACAACTTGGAATCTTGGAAATATCAGATATCTCAGTCAACAGGGTTAAGACTCATCTTGGGGTATGGACAAAAAGATACATAAATGTGTTATTTAAATCATATACGAAAATGGATTGTATTTGTCCCTGTATATAATAAATTCCCACCACTCTTTGCCTGTATTCATTTGTTCATTCGGTGATTTATATACCGCTGCTCTTAAAGCAGCAATTTACAATAAAATAGTAAAAACACTTAAAATCCCCAGCACATTAAACACATTAAAAGATGGCTATCCATTGGGGTTAACTCCCCATCTCCCCCCCCCCATCTAGCTAGCAGTCCAGAGCTCTTTCCTTAGGAGTGAGGGTCCTGATCTCACTGGCTCTAGAGGATCCCCTGATGGTACATCCAGGACCTCAACCCAGCCTCAACCATGTGCCTGGTGGAAGAGCTCCATCTTACAAGCCCTGCGGAAAGCTGATAACTCCAGTACTGAAGCAACACACATCTTTTTCCTGGCACAATTCAAAGTGCTGGCTTTTATCTTAAAGGGCATAATTGGTTATGGGGCATTTCATCCTATTCTAGGGTAGCCAGGCACAACCATTAGAATATGGGGGAGGCAGGAATGAGGAATGGGCATGAACCATGAAAATGTGATTCATTGGGGTTCATCAGCCATGTCCCATCATGGTACTATACACAATTTTTAGGTGCTTTACAAATTGGTTCTGTTCCGGAGGTTTGTGGCCCAATAGAATGTTCCCTGGTGTGTGTGCTAGAGATATGAAACTCACAGAGGCTCTCCAGCTGACTGTCCTCTACCTGTCCTGATTCGGATGTCTCTGAGTAGCCCACTCATGTCTACGCATATACAAACACATACATACGGGTCCATTCTATATACCCCCGAACCTGAGCCTGTCATTTCCCCAGAAGGCACTTTACTGGGACCATTTTTTGGGGAGGTTGTAATTTAAATCCCGTAAATCCAATCTTCCCTAAACTTGGAGATTGGGATTTAAGTTACAGCCTCCCCAAACAGTGGCCCCAGTAAAGTGCCTTCTGGGGAAATGACAGGCTCAGGTTCGGGGGTATATAGAATGGACCCATTGCAAGCTAGAGGTATCAGACTTGCAGGACACTCCCCCTAATGCTCCTGTACATTCCAGCCATGGTATGTGCTGATAGGACTTAGGGGTCCAAGTTATGGTCCCCAAATAAGATGCCCCCAGGAAAATGTTTTTTGGGGGGGAAATGTCAAGTGCAGGCTTAAAAAGCATATCAAATGGATCCCCTGCTAGTGAGACATAACAAGTGTACAGGGAACCTGTTGCTTTGAAGTTGCTTGGGACCTGTCGCTTTGAGGTTTCATAAACTTTTAGATTGAGCAGAGACAATCTGTCAGAAAGTGTATCCATTTACAAACTGCCAAAAACTGCTTGAAAGTTCGTGGAAAGCTTGTGCTGGTTGAACTTCCATGAACTTCAGTTCACAAACTGGTTAAAATTTGTCATGGACTTTCATTCATAAGCTGGTTCATGCCCATCCCTATTAGGGACTTCCTTTTGAGGAAGTGATTGGCATCCCTGGTGCAATGGCATTACTTCTAACACGACCCAGAAGTGTTAGATCTCTCCCATCTCCATTAGATCCTGAGGACAGCTTCTGTTGCCAGTGCTTTAAAGCAGGAGTAGTCAACCTGTGGTCCGCCAGATGTTCATGGACTACAATTCCCATGAGCCCCTGCAAACACTTTAAAGCACCCATTAGCAGAAGCCTCTGGAGGAGTCAGATTTGAGTGAGGAGGGGACATGTCTCCTAGCCTCACTCAGATCCCAGAGGAAACTTTTACTGCTGGGCATTTTAAAGGTAGACAGAAGTCTGAGACTCTTAAAAAGATCTTGGTTCCTTTAAATGCCTTGGACTCATACTTCTTTCCAAGCCAGGAGTTGAACTCTGATGCCAAGGCATTTAAATGGATAGTCCCTTTAAATGTCGGAGCCAGAAAAATTCAATATTCTCAAATATTTAGTGAATCCCAACACCATACTGGTATTAGAAGTATTGGGAAATACCAATATTTTTCTGGTTCAATATACGTGAAACTGAAAACTACCATGTGTATGTGTTTGCATATGCGTAGACATGACTGGGCTAGTCAGAGGCATCCTGATCAGCGCCCTGTTAGACAGTTTTGTAAAAATACATTTTTTAAAAGGTAAAAATGAGTAAAAGTACCATGATGGTTACAAAAAAAAAAGAATATGTTAATCAGAAAATCATATCTGGGCGCTAAACAACAGATAAAATGATCTATGTTACTGCTGCAAAATAATTTGTGCAACCATTTCCTGTAATTGATCAAATTACAAATCATGTAGGTTAAATTTCTGGCTTAAATTTAAAAAAAGTTAACTAGCATCCCCCTTGTCATTATTTCGAAGACCAAATATAAGTCAGTGGAAGAGGATGTGTTTAAGTCTTTTCCTGTGTTACTTCCATGGGTTCAGTAGCCCAACAAACAGTTCCACAGATATTGGTTTTAGAATTGGTGTTTCGAAGGGGCTATTTATATCAGCTTGGTTAAGAATGGCAGCTTCTAATCTGGCGAACAGGGTTTGATTCCCTGCTCCTCCACATGGAGCCAGCTGGGTAACCCTGAGCTGATAGTGCAGTTCTCACGGAGCAGTCCTGTCAGAGCTCTCTCAGCCTCACCTCCCTCACAGGGTGTCTGTTGTGGGGAGTAGAAGTAACGTAAGATGAACGTAAGCCGCTTTGAGACTCCTTCGGGCTGTGAAGAAGGCTATAAAAACAACTCTTCATCTTCTTCATGAAACAGGGATGAGAAGAGAAGGTTACCAGTATTTATTAGTTCAATTTTTTTAAAAACTAATCTTTGAGCTAACAGAAAAGGTGGGCTATAAATATTTTAATACTTTATTATTGTATAGGTTTCCCGAACATACACATGCTTTTTCATGAACACCTCCAGAGAAAGAGGAACTGGATACCAGTATTTTTACATAATAGTCTGGACTAGTCGTCCCCCCCCCCCGATGATTCTTTATGAAGTCAAAATGAGAAAGAAAATTGCAACAATTTATTTGGCAAATATTTACTTTCATCAGAGCAGTGCATAGAGGGATAGTCCAGTTTTTGAAACCACAAACATCACGGTGCATGGGGATGGGGGCGGGGCGGGGGGTGAAAAATATTAAAGGTTTCTCAGGTCATGCAATTCAAATTTAGCCTAATTTAAAGCCTAATTTAAAGAGGACTGTTACTTTCTCCTGGAATAAAACATTGAAGTAACAGCCACTATAAGCTGAAATAAAATTAGCAAATTTTATCTTTGGCATGATCCTGCCATCAAAAGCCATTACCTGACTCATTCTGATTTTGTGTCAAACATGCTTCTCTTACACACCAGAATTAATTGTGAACAAGTGAATGTAACTATAGCATAAGATGACTAGATTTTAATATTGGTAAAGCAGGACACCATTGACTGGGGGGCGGTTCTTGATTCAAAATTTGGTCTATATGGAGCAACAAAATTTTTCATAGAATGCAAAATAGTATTGTAATATATATATTTTTAATTTCAACATAAGTACAATTTGCCAGGTGCCCACAGATGTCCCTCCAAAAGTGGGACAATCTGATCACCATACTATAGCGGTCAAAATCTCCTGCTTCTCCAGTGCTGCTTTTCTTCCTTTAAGGATTTACTGCCAGCTGTCAGCCCTTTGCCATTGGGTGCCCAAGGCTGCGGGTTTTAAACTCACTTCCCAGGAGGTAAGGCCCATGGAAGTCAGCAGGATTTGCGCCAATACCGTTGATTAACTGCACCTGGGGTCCGGCTGATCACCACCTTTGCAGACGGACTCAACCTTTTTATGAGCAACAGCATTGATCTAAGCCCAGCTGTGACTGTAAAGGAAGATGACAGAAGTGTTGGTAGGAGTTCATGGTAGAATCTGATTGTTGTGAAGATGGGTTTGATCATTTGGCATTACTATTTTGGGGTGGCTCTTCTTATTCCGAAGCATGCTAGTGCTACAAGAGAAGCAAGATTGATGTTGAAGCAGTCAATAAGAAGTCATGTTTCCATAGTGGTGTGATGACTCCTAACCCCTTTTCCATATAGTTCATACGCAGAAAGAGAGAGAGAGAGAGAGAGAGAGAGAGAGAGAGAGTCATTTTAAAGCTTTTGTTGGGGTGGAGTGGTGGGATTTTCCAAGTGGCCTTAAAACATACCAACTAGAATTCTATTTTAGACAAGTAAAGAGCATTACTCACAAAGATATCTTTGCTGAGTACAAGTGTCGGTGGCCAAACACAATAACAGAATTCATAAGTGGAAAATGAACACAAAAGAACCCCTAAGGATATATACAGAATTCTTTCTGTTTCCCAGCCTCCCTTCATCTCACCTTCAGACTTAAGAAACAGAGTTTTCAGAATCACACAGAGCTGAAAGAGACCACAAAGACTATCCAGTCCAGCCCCCACCATTTCAGGGATTTAAAAATCATACTGTCCTGACAGGTACTCTTCAGATCACCTCCTAAAAAGTTCCAGGACTGCATAATCTCTCAGCAAGATGGCATAATCTCCAATGACAGATGGAAACCCCAGGGTTATTCTAAATAATGACTCTAATATGAACTCATGTGAAGCTGCCTTTAAATGATTGCCAACCTCCCAACACGGTCTGGAAAACTACCTGAGAATCTCCAGACTGTCCCCTGAAGAAAATAGCTGCTTTGGGAGGTAGACTTATACCCTTTTGTTGTCTGTTCTTAGGTTCAACCCTCAACATCTCAAGGAATTTCACAACCCAGAGTTGTCAACTTGGCTCATGGCCCATCTAACTAATTTTGTTTTACTTAGACTGGCAGCAGTTCACGAAGGTTCCATAATCTCTTACCTGCCTCTTTAAACTGGATATGCTAGGGCCTGAACCTGGGAACTTCTGCAAACAAAGTTGAGACTCTACCAGGGCTGGTTTATCCATGTAGCATGTGCTATGGGCCCCTCCCTGCACAGTGCCTTCACCTCATGGATCAAGGCTGTAGCTTCTCTCCTCCCCCCTTTTCCCTCTTTAAGGACAACTTGGAGTGTTACCCCTCTCCACTGTAGGGGCCCCCACCTGCAATCTGGTTGTTCCTGCTGTAATTGTACTCTGCTAGGGCCCTGCAAATCCTTATACTGGCTCTGGTGAGAATCCTTAAACCAGTCCTGGGCAGAGTCTGCACTTACTTTGTTTATCCCATTGTCAATCCTGTTGAATTCAGATCAATTTGAACTCGGGTCTTCCTCTCCCCCCCCCCTCCCCATTGAAACAGGAAAGTGTTCTGCATGTGGTTAGGTTAGTTCAGAAGGGGGGGAGCCAAGCCTCTTTCTTTTCTTGGAAAGGGGGGGGATGAGAGAGGATCAAAGAAGGCAGAGAAGGGAGAAAAATCCAAGGCCAATAGAAGTTGAGAGAAATTAGGGGCTTCTCCTTTAGAACAAGCTTGTCACATGGCCACCATTGGCCAATCAGGGCATCTCTACCACGGAGGATCAAAACAGCCTGCTTTCTCTAAGCTGAATATTGAAATATTGAGCATTAAAAGCACTCTAAGATATTGCGCAATAAAGGTAGGGTCACTCCGGATCTATCCTTCTTGCTGCAGAAGGAAAATTTAAATTGCCCAAAATCAAAATGGAAATCGCATTCTGTGTAGACGACAGGGACTGAATTGACCGGGGATTGGAATAAAAGCTCTGTGCAGTTTACACCTTGGGCTCTACCACTAATCCACCACCGATGAATGGGCAGCAAACTGCAAAAGAGATAGCTTATTTCCCATTTCTATGCAAATTTTCCATCCACTCATTTCCCTTCTATGAACAGGTCTTCCCCTATCCTCTAGTGTCTCTTCCCCAATGTGGGCAGACCTTTTTTTGGCTATTTTCCCCCTCTCCTCATGACTTTTGGGCTACGACCTCACTATAGTTTGCTTAGGCCCGAAGTCTGTCTTTGACCCTGGAACTGAATGATAGAACATGGAAGAACATGCCTTGGAGGATATGCTGCATAACAGTACCCCACCCCAGTATGAAAACTGGAACACGATGCCTCCAAGCTCAGGCCATTCTTTTCATGTCTATGGGTTGCTGACAATTCCACCCACCCACACGAAGCCCCACACCTGCTTTGAATCCTACTTCCCTACCCTTTCATTACAACCCTACATGTCTTTTCTTTAAAACCATGACCTGGACAAGTCGAAGAAACTCGCTGCTCTGTATTTTAATGTTTATTGTAATGCCTTGTCAAGAAATTAAGAGATAGGTGTGTGAGAAAGAGAGAGACTGCCATACACCCCCCTCTGTTGCATCTTTAACTTGCTCCTCAATTGGAGTAGTCCAGAAGGAAGTAAAAAAGAAAACCACATCTAATTTAATGTTGTCATTGAAGCTTCAGGAGGAAAGTTCAGAGGAGAGCAAACAAATCACCAAGCCCATTTAAATAATGCCAGTTCTGCCTGTCTTTTCATGGCATTCAAATGCAACGGTACAGCTTTTTTTTTCCTGACGAGATTGAATCAACCTGGAAAGGCAATTAAAAAATGGTGACCTCCACAGCCCTGAGGACACTGTCCATACCAGTTAGTCAGAAGTATTTGCATCTCCTTATACAATAATGACAATTGTGTGCTTCCAGTGGCATAGCCCTACACTTAACCTGGCACCCCAAGTCAAAATGGATCAGAGAGACTTGATCAGTGAAAATCCACAGCATTCTGCCCTCAGCAAGGGAGCTGGAGCGACAGGTTCACAGATCTCATTCCACATTGAATAACTGAACTGACGCAGTAGTAGCGAAAAAAGACTCCTCTGCCACCATCACTGGACAAAGTCACCGGCTCTATAAATGGGCTCTATGGTATGCTTTGCTTCATGCAGCATGAATCTTCCAACAGTGATATCCACACTGTCACCAGTCCACATTTTCTTCCAACCGTGTGACACATCACTGCACAGGGAAAGCCAATGGGTCTCTGTAGTGTGCACCATAGCCAAAGGCTTATCTCCTCCTTCCTGCCTGAAGGAACCTCTTAATAGGAGTTAATCAGCATGGCAAAGAGACTTACAATGAGTGACAAGAGTCTATATTTACTTTAATTTGCATTTCACCCTGTCCTAAAGTTTCGAGATGCATTATAACAATTAGGGCATAACCAATCCCTATTTTGAAAGACTTGCCATCCAAAAATAGCTGCTATTAGATTTAATACAATGGAGTAGTTTATTAGGAATAGGAGATTTGCTCTGCAATATATGGCTAAACAGATGCTAAAAAATTTAAAAGTTGATCTGCCCCCTGCAGTCATTTAATAGGCAAAATATACCTCCAGACATAACATTCTCTTCTAGATCCTGTTGCGAGTAGTTTTGCAATGACCTTTTCATATCTTTGGGTCTTTTGTCATTGTGTGAAAGATAGCAACTCTAAAAGGGCAAATGTTCTTGTATGACTCAGTAGTCTAATGCACAAAGTCAAGAGAATGAAATACATTTCTTGTGTTGACCTCTTTCAGTTGCAGTAATCTTAGGTGTGAGCTGCAGTAACAGCAGGTAGAGAATGCCCAGATTAAAATGTGGTCTTTAAGTTGATGGTGATCCTCAGGAGGCCAAGAAAATGTGTTTATTGTGCTTTCAGTGGAAGTTCATCTCCTGTTTTCTGACTTTAGCTTTATGGTCTAGCTTTTTGACTTTGCAGCTTGCAGTTAAAGATAACTTCACTCCCTGAAGTTTTAATCATATGCATATTCAATATATATATATATACTGCCAGTGAGTGTGTGTGTTAGCAGTAAAGCCCATTGCGCAAAAAATGCAATTTACTCTAGGCCAGCTGTCCCCAACCTCCAGTTCGGAGACCGGAACCAGTCTGTGGATCAGTCAGTACCGGGCTGTGGCTTCTCCTTGTCTTCCTCCCTGGCTGTTGTCTCGGGGGCTGCCCTGCCACTCTGCTGCCGGCTCACATTTTGGTGCTCTCCAGAGGATGCCATGGCTGGGGCTCCCCCTCGGCGTGGCACTGTGCAGCTGCTGCTGGCAGCACCCCCCAGTGGGTGGCGGGAAGTCAGGGGCGCCGACAGGAAAGCAAGCGGAGCAGGGGCTCAGGCAGCGGTGACATCCCTCGGAAAAAGACTACCCCCCCGGGCCTCAGTAAAATTGTCAAGCATTGACCAGTCCCCGGTGATAAAAAGGTTGGGGACCACTGCTCTAGGCAGTCCTTTCAATGATCCCACCCAGCTTGTGAAGCTGAGGGGCGAGTACTGAAAGGGAGCTCAGGCAGTGCCTGATCCCTTTAAACAGTCCCTCCCCCCCTGCCAAGGCAGGGGGGAATGTTTCAACAGAGCCAGGCTCGTATGCTTTACAGCTGACCATGTTAGCTGCCCGACTCTCATGATCAGCTGGAATACGTACATAGGGGCTAGTCCCTTTAAACACCCTCTCCCATGCTTCCTTGGCCCGCTGAATATTCTAAAGCCTCCTGGAGGGTGGGGCTAGTTCTGGGGCTTTGACACATTCAATACATCATTGGAAGTACAAGTACAGCTCCAATTATATGAACAGTCTCAAGATGTGTCAGTAAAGTTGTCCTTATTCAAACTAAGTTTCCATTGTTTAGGCACTGTCACCAGAAAGAATGCAACATTTTCTGTAACCTCAGAGTCCTGGTCAGCTAGTAGTTTGTAAATTAGACTCTTATTATTTGAACAAGATTTAAACAAGACTGTAGTTTTTACAAGGTTTTCACAGAAGTCATTGTAAAGATGATAGTCCAGAAGTATATGAGACATGAAGTTGGGACAGCCCACACCACATCGACACAACTTGTCTTGATAGAGTAAACTGTGGAATCTTCCACATAGGATCACTGAAGACAGGAAGTTGGTTCTTGCTTGTATGAAAGCTGTCCTGAACTTTGGATCATCTAAAGAGTTCCAAGGTGCTGAGGTGAGCAAATTGGTGGAACTTATGGGACTTTTCATTGGATCTTATCATTGTTTAGACTTTGCCTCATTGTTTTTAAAATGAAGCTTTCATCTAAAGGTGGCAAAGAATCCAAATTGATATCTAGCCACATAATTTTTTCCCTGATCTTAATTGTCCAGTCAGATGGGAATGCCCAATAAGATCTTTATGTAAATATTTTATAAGGTTGATTCTTCTACCTGCCTGCTTAGTAGACCGCTTCTGAGATCTCAGAAGTGTGCCTATGGGGATGTCCCCTATGAAAGGGCACGTGGTTTCTGATCTCTAACTTCATTCAGTCTGTGAGTACTTTCAGAATTTTGAGTGCATTGAGTGAGCACCACAATAAAATGATTGTCATATAGGTCTCAAGTCACGAAATGGCCACTAGGGTGGCTGGAGCTAATGAAAAATATCAAGAGGTTCCAGCCAGATGTCCTTCTGTGATCCCATCAAATGTTTAAAATATATGTTCTTTGCAGACACAAATTTGATGCCTCCTGGGTTGTTCTCAAGCATCTTCGATGCAGTGAAAGACAATCATGACTTTCTTCGGGGAAGAAGGAAATGGGATCTCCTGGCATTCCAGCTGATCTCCAGGATACAGACATCCATTCCCATTTGTAGTCCCCTCCCCCACACACGTGCATTGGGATGACATTGTCAGAGACTGGATCCATGACCTAAGGGAGCCTAGTGGTTATGCTCCAGATGCATATGAGAAAGTCTCTTTGTCTTGCAAGCCATCAAAACTTTCACTTTTCTTTCAGGAATAGGGAGGATGAGTCCCCATCTCCCAAATCTGACTTTTACTTCTGCTAGAATCTTGGTTTCTGGAGTGAGAGTGGTGGGCACTCTATGTGTATGTGAAGACTTCCTTGCTTCCCATGGAACCTGCCTGGCTTACCCCTTCTCCAGGACTCTTGGCGGTCTCCAGCTCTGCCTTCTTATTCTTATTCCCATTCCTCACAATATCAAAAGTAATCACAAAACCACCAGCTGGTCAGCAGTCACCTGCCTTTATTCTTTTAATAGCTCTTCGCACAGCAGGGCTCTTCAAATTTCTCACACCTCCCATGTTTGACCCTTTTTCCTCCCCTCCACTCTCTCTTTATTCTCTTGACTCCCTTACTCCTGCCCCTTCACTCAAATAATCTAAGAGCATAAGACAGCCACCCTCCCATGGCCCCACTCTGTAGTACACCTCACTTTTGCCAGCTGCCCTGATTGTGTGGCCGTGCTCTTTGACTGAACTTGTGCTGGGTTATTTCTCCCCATTTCCTCCTGCTGGCTTAGGCTGAGAGCTCTTGGGCAAGCTGCACTTCCTGTGTCTTTGGCTTCATACCTCTTCATCTCCTCACCAGTCTAGTTCAATATGTCGTCTGTCAGAGCCTCCCAGAATGTCCCAACAGTGGTGAGTAAGATGTCGGGTGCTTTGGTGCAGGGTAGATGGGAATCTGCAGGAGGGGTCCTGGAGAGTCTGGGCCAGTCTTTAGAGGGCCGTGACAATGTATAGACTCTGGGAAAGCAAATAGAATTCAAGGGATTGTAATAGGTGAATTTGCCCTTACTTATAACTGAGGTTTAGAAAAATGCAGGTCACAGAGCTTCCAAAATATGTTAAGAAACAGGTTTATTTTTTTCTTCTTTTTAGTATAAACAGGAAAACAAAGGCTGAATAATTCTGAGTTGCATTTGGAGAACTCAAGACGACCACAATAAGCCGGTTTAAAATCAATGATAACTATTTTTAGTCAGTGGAATGATATCTGTCCTTCACTGAATGATTTTAATGAAGATGCCACTGGTAATTTAATTGCGGTGAGTATTGAATTGCCAAAATCAATAATGGCCCAGCTTTATTAGTGAAATCCATAAACCATAGAGGCCCAGTGTTCTCCCCTGAGACAAATGCCCCGCTGAATGAAGGAAATAGTCTTCCAGACTTCTTCCTCATGATACTTCATTTACGTAAACCATTCAACTGGTTTCTGTCATCAATATGTGACATTTCTGCACTTTTATCAAGATGTTTTCCCCCAGCATTTGTAATAAAGTTCCTTGTCCCAGAAAACAAGCATTGTTAAGAATGAAATTGAATGCTATTTGCCTTTTGAAACTGGGAAAGTGCATAGAACTTTCATTCAACTAGCTTTCAATTCATTTTAGTGTTTTAGCCTGCCCCCATTCCATTCTTCTCTACTATTGTACTTATCAACTGTTTGGATTCTTTATCAAATTTGTACTACTTCCACATGGAGATTTTGCTCCAGTTTGGCCCATTATGCACGGCCGCCGAAACGGCGATTTCGGGTCACATGGAAAACGCGGAGGGGGAAGACGCGACGCATACCGGTTATACACGGGGCGGGGCGCGACGGCGGCAAAACCCAGAGTAACCGATTATGCACGCGCCGATCCGGGCGCCGCTTCTGGTTGCGCCCCGCTCACCCGGAAGCTGCGCTTTCTTCTGCGTTTCACTGACGCGGCTTTTTCGGCGGCATGCACCGAAGCTGCAGCCAGTTGCAGCCGGCTCCGTGCGTTATCCGTGATTTTAGTCACCGCCATTCCACCCCGAATGTGCGCTAAAACCCCCGTGCATAATGGGTCTTTGTGATTCAAACTGGTTCTCATTTCCATGGTGTTCATTTCAGCTTTTTATTGTGATCCCATCATGATGGTACAAGAAGCAAAAACCGAACAGAAACTGAACTAGCAAACCCTACAACCCCGCCCCCCCATGTATGTACAATAGATCTTCCTGCTGGTGTGTGCTATTGGTCAGTTTCACTTTAGACTGGATCAAGCATTCAGGATCTAGCCACACATTGGCTGATTACAGTGCAGGATTGCGATTCCTAGGCAGAATTACAGATGCAACAAGAACCATGTGCATCCATTTATTTTCTTGAATTCAAGCTCTCACAAAGGAACAGATTACTAGTTCTTCTTTCGCTTGATGAAGGCCAAACTTTCTAGCAATTAATAATGTCATATATGATAACTGGGGTCTTTATTGGTTCAGTTACTAGCCCCCCCCAATCTTTTGGGTTCCCTTTCTCACCTTTTTCAGTCTGTGGTCCCCTTCAAATGTGCCAGGCCCCCCATGAGGGCATATGCCCCCCCCCCATGGAGAATGGCTGCTCTAGAGTTCCCTCACTCTCTGGCTATGAACAATTGACTCAAGATTGCTGGGCAATAAATACAGCTTCTATATTTTTCACTCCCTTTCCAACTGAAGTAAAACACCTGGGCAAAACTTGCAGCCTTGCTCCAGCCATTATCAGCCTGAGCTCCCCTCACTGACATCATCACTGGTTTTGTCATCCAAGCTCCTCTTGTAGGATAATTTCGGAAGTTATTTTCAAATTTGCCAACAGATTTCCAGGGCCATTCTGCACCGGGATCCATGTTGCAAATTGTTTGCGGAACGAAAAATCGCCATTTTAAATAGTGGAATTCGTCGTTATGCATACCTGCCTTTGTAGTGGAATCAAGTTGCGTTTCTATCATTTCCCACAGGGTTCCGGTCTTGGCAAAAATCGCTAGCTAGGAAGCGCTATTGCTGAGCTGTGTCCTGCCCCTGGCTGTCATGCAGCCAATGGGCAGCCGTTATCATGCTCCCAAACAGCCCCTTTCCCTTTAAGGAAGGTTTAAAAAAACACACACACACACCCGTTGCAACAAATATGCGTTGATTCGTTGCAAGCTAGCAGGTGGTGTTTGAGCTGCCATTTCATCGTTGCCATGCTCCCCCTGAGTGAGAAAAAAAATCCCCTCCCCTCACGGGCGCGAAAATAAACCAGCAAACGGGCCTCTGTGTTGCTTGTGCTTGGTGACTTTAAACAGAGGGACTGCAGCCAGGGAAGCCTCACTGGGTAAATGAAGGCTTGCCGGTGTGTTGATCTCCGCTCGCTCGGAGAAAAAAAATGGCGATCGCTTCGCCGGAAGATCAGAGGAGAGAGCCAGGGGGAGGGACTTTGCAGAAACCGCAACAATAGTAACGCACAGAACTTTCCCGCTAGTGTTGCAGATTGGTTGCAGGAGTGTAGCGCTTTCCGGAGGGTGAATCCACTTTTTGGGATTTCCCTGAAAGCGCAACAACAAAGTGCTTTTTGCGGATCAGTTTCAGGAGTGTTGCAGATTGTCAACGACGTTGTGCATAACGGCAAAACTGTAGCGATTTCAATTAGTAACCATTGTGCTACTTTGGACGAATGTGGAACGGCCCCCAGTTTCAACCCTCAATCCGATCCCACCCCAGCAAAACCCTGTTGATAGAATTAAAGGCAAATAAAGATCAGCATCTGTCTCCAAACTCCCCCAAATGAGGACAAAACCAGCAACAAACTTCAAATGAGCAGATGTAAAATAAATTAAATTTTGACAAACAGGGCCTTTTTTTTTTTTTTAATCGCATGGAATGATTAGACGAGAAATGCTTTGGCTTCAGACTTCTTTGAAAACAATGTCATAAAAATGTTTTAGTAAAGCAGTTATCACTGCAGCAAGTGTTAGGAAAGGGGAAGAGGCTATTAATGCTCACATAAAGCTTTTAATTCAAGTAGGTATATCGAAAATAAAATATAGAAACAAAACTTTATTAAAATCCAATCACAAAAATACTCAGTTACGGGGAAAAGACATTTATAGTTGGATGGGCAGTGAAGTGAGCTATGGGACCCCTTTTAAAGGACTGTCAAAATACTATCTTTTTTTGGGGGGGGGAAATCAAAGCACAAATGAAATAGTATTTCCATACACAAATTATACTTTTTATTATATGCATGCTCTTTAGACATTTGGGGTTTATCTGACCTCTGTGGTTCAGTTTACCGACCTGGTCGTTTTCACGCATTTTAGCAATTGTTCATGAGGTATTCTTCCCTACATAGTGGGAGCCAATGGTTAAGAGCAGTGGACTGTAATGGGGAGAATTGGGTTTGATTCTTCATTCTTCATAGAATCAAAGAGTTGGAAGGGGCCATACAGGCCATCTAGTCCAACCCCCTGCTCAATGCAGGATCAGCCCAAAGCATCCTAAAGCATCCAAGAAAAGTGTGTATCCAACCTTTGCTTGAAGACTGCCAGTGAGGGGGAGCTCACCACCTCCTTAGGCAGCCTATTCCACTGCTGAACTACTCTGACTGTGAATTCCCCCCCCCATATCTAGCCTATATCATTGTACTTGTAGTTTAAACACATTGCTGCGTGTCCTTTCCTCTGCAGCTAATGGGAACAGCATCCTGCCCTCCTTCAAATGACAACCTTTCAAATACTTAAAGATGGCTATCATGTCCCATCTCAACCTCCTTTTCTCCAGGCTGAACATTCCCAGGCTGAATATTCATGAAGCCTGATGACTGATCTCGGGATATTCTCTCAGAACTCTCTTATCCCCACCTATTGCCTGTTATAGGGAGAGAAATGGAAGGTGATTGTAAGCCACTTTGTGACTCCTCAAAGTAGAGAAGATCAGAGTGTAAAAACTCCTTTTTGGGCAGTGGTGAAAGCTGATACTGTCAATACCTGAAAGGCCGTCAACCTGTGGTCCTCCAGATGTTCATGGACTACAATTCCCATGAGCCCCTGCCAGCAAACACTGACAGGGGCTCATGGGAATTGTAGTCCATGGACATCTGGAGGACCACAGGTTGGCTACCCCTGGAGCAGAGTTGTTTTCTGTTGCCACAGAGGGTTGGACCAGAACCAATAGGATGAAATTAATTCAAAATAATTTTCAGCTAAATATCTAGAAGAAGTTCCTAATATTTAGAGTAGTTCCTCAGTGGAACTGGCTTCTGTGGAAGGTAGTGAGTTCTCCTTCCTTGGAAGTTTTTAAGCAGGGGCCAGATAGACATTGGACAGAAATGCTGATTCTTTGAACTTACGCAGATTGTGAGTGGGTGGGCAGGAAGGGTTGTGTCAGTGCTCGATTCTCATGGCCAGTATGGGTGGACAGGTAGTTGTGAGTTTCTTGCATTGTGTAGGGGGGTTGGACTAGATGATCCTGGAGGTCCCTTCCAGCTCTGTGATTCTATGATTCTATGAATACAGTGGTATCCTCATGAGACAGCCAATGGATATTCCAGGGCAGAAGTTAGCCTGCAATCATACTTAGAGTTAACCTGAGTATTATGGCGTTTGGTGTCCCACGTGCTTAGAAACAATAGAAAGTCTGCAGCACTACAACCTTGAGCTATGATTATGCAAGATTTCCTGAGCTAAGCAAAATTTGGAACGGCCATTACTTATTTTTATTGCTGACAACCACAATAACACATATAGCATTTTTCATCTTGATCATGTTTTTAGCAACATTCACCTCTATGAGTTACGAAAGCAGCTAAGAAATGTCCAAAGTACAAACTGGTCCAGATAAATTAAGCAGCAGGGACAAATTGGAGCAGCAGATTCGATCTGCAGAAGTTGTTGAAAACAGCATGAGGATCTTAGTCTTGACCTACAAGATGGCCTTGGGTGATTCTGCACAAACGGCGCCAATCTGGGATGCCGCCAGTACATTGCTGCGGAGCTGCATGTTCTGCAGCATACTGTGTCCCCATGAGGAACAAATTTCAATGCCAGATCATCTCTAGCATGCAAATGTGTCCCACTGGGGACACATTTCAGTGGGACACCTGGTGCCCTGCTGTAAGGAGTCCCCCCAGGAAACACGGTGGCAGCAGGTGGGTTCCGCTGCACAGGGGATGTGGTTGGGGGTGTTTTAGTTTGCTGGACAGTGGGATTGCATTCTACACAATCCTCCATTCCTTTAAATGAAACAAACAGTGCCCTGGTCCATCCCATGGCGCTGGGGTGCACTGTGAAGCCATCCTCAGTGTGTTTTTTCTCAAACTATGGTTGCTGGGGGGGGGGGGACTGTCCACACATTTTATCACCCCAGGATGGTATACAGTTCTGATGGTTCTGTCTGCATTGACACCAGTTTTCTTCCATTAGCCCCTCACACTATTTTCTCTGCTGCACCACCAGAAAGCTTTTTTTTTTTTAAGTAATTGTTAGCCTGGCAGGAGAAACTGCAGGGGGAATGGTGGCGGACAGAAAAATTGGCACAGCAAACTCCGTCATCAATGCAAGTGCATTGTATTTGCAGCAGCGCAGTGAATGTGAAATGCGTACTCCTCGCCACCTGGATTCAGCCTAAAATTCTGGTTCAGAAACAGTGACTTACCCAGTCCCACTCATGTGAGTGTGTGACTTTGAATATCACATACTGTTTTCATCCTATCTGGATATGTTGGCTCAACACGGTCAGAAATCATGTTCTATTCTGAACTACGGTATGTACGATTGCCTGACAACATATCGCTTGGCTAGCAATAGGTATCAGGTGCCAATTAAAACCCAGATCCTGTTGGAACTATCCCGCCAGGTGTATGGTTGAAGCCAGAACAAGCAAATGAAATCATATGAGCCTCCCTCCTTTCCTCTCCAGAATAAAATCCCACCACTGAATACATGGAGTAGTGGGTAAATTGGAGCATTCGTCTTATTTATTGTACTTTAAACTGATTTTAACACATTGTAAACCACCTGTCAACAGAGAGAGGCGGTATATCAATTAAATAATAAATACAAAAAATAAAAAGTCGCTGGGCTTTGTCAAACCAGAAACTGACATTGGTCCCAGAACAAGCTATGCTTGGATGAGATTCGTGAATGCTTTTATGAGTTTTGTGAATGTGGACTGCCGGGCATTAGTGGTTTATGGATCTGTAGGGCCCATAGCACCAGAGCCAGTTTAAGGATTTGTGGGGCCCTAACAGCTGCAGTGGGAGCAGCTAGACTCAGGGCAGAGGCCCCCCCACAGTGGAAAGGGGTATCACTCCAAGTGTCCTCAAAGAGGGAAAAGAGGGGTGATGAGAGGCTATGGCCCTGATCCATGGAGGAGGAAGGCACTGCATGAGGACCCCAAGAGCACAGTGTCCTTAGCACATGCTATATGGATAGATCGCTCTTGCTACCAGGCCTAGTTTTACCCAGGTTTTGTTCCCAGTGATACCCCCTTAGGTAGGATTGCTGGTTCTAGGATAAAAAATTGCTGAAGGCTTGAAATAAAGCAGAGTTTGGGGAAGGGAAGTGAGCTCAGCAGAGATGTGCTGGCCAAACTGCGGCTCTCCAGATGACCATGGACTACAATTCCCATGCGCCCCTGCCTGCACATGCTGGCAGGAGCGCATGGGAATAGTAGTCTATGGACATATGGAGAGCCACAGTTTGGCCACCCCTGCCACAAGGTTTACCCATCAAAGATGCCGTAGTCTCCAGAAGAATTGATGCCTGGATTTTAGAGATCAGGTGTAATTCCGAAAGGGAGGCTTGTGTTATTTTGGCGGAAATCCTCATGTCTACAGAAATGTCTTGACTGACTCCAAGCCATGGCTTTGTGCAATGTCTGAAGAGAGTCCTCGGTTTGTTAACCTGCACCTAAAATCCAGAGGTGCAGAGCCACCTCAACTTTGTCCTTTCTACTCAACTTACGTCCTTTGAAAAATCTCTGCAGCCTGCCAATGAAAATGTTATTTCCCCCCCCACAACCGAATGTATCAATTCTCGCTTCCCTAACGGGGCTTCCCTGCGTTTATGTTTAAGCGGAATTGCAGAAACAAATAGTTTCATTTCTGGAGGCTCTTGCTATGTGACAGAGGTCTTCACTATTTAGCCTTTCGCTTCCCGCCGTTTAATCATGTCTTTGTCTGCAAATGCTCCATCACATCTTTAACAACTGAACAATGACACGACAATGGAAATCCATAGCACAAAAAGTGGTCCTAAATCAGTCCTAACTGATTAATTCCCCTTTTATTCACAAAGCCAATCAATCAAAAAGCTATTACTTTCACACTTGCAAGTGTTGCCTTCAAAATCAATAAAAACTGAGTTCATTTTTAAGATGCAATATATTACCAAAATAAAAATTCCCATTTACTGGAGTGGGAAATTCATCAAAAAGCGTGGTAGTCGGCAAAATCTGGTTGGTTGACCCTGCTTGTGTTCCTCTGTTTTGCAATCTTCAGCTGCTTTCTTTTCTTTTTTTTTCCCCTCCCTCTTTCATTTATTTCAGAAACAAGATCATTATTAGTTCTGTGCCTTCTTTTCTGTATCTGTCAAGAAGCGGCTTATTTTATGATCAATGGTTTCCCAGGAGGACTTTTTGCCCCCTAACCTAGCCTATGTGTTTTATTCTTACAAACTGTTTTTATAACAACACATGATGCAGAATACACTCGGCACCCGACCTCCTTTAGTAAGCACAACTTTACTTCATGATAGACTTTGGTACACTTTTGTTTTGCCAGCAAATAAGAGCTGACTGTGGTTTTCAAGGCAAGAGGTGTTCAGAGATGGTTTGTCATTGCCTCCCTCTGCATAGCGACCCTGGATGTCCTTGAGGGTCTCCTTCTGCGTCTGCAGGAATCATCCATGTGGAAATGTTGATCTCCACTGGAGGACGATGGGTGGCTTGGAGTCTTCCAACTTTTTGAGGAACTTCTCAGAGTTCTACAATTGGGCCCAGGTCACACGGCTGTCACTTTGTTATGGCTCCCACTTGGCTAAAAATTTGGGATCCCAGTTTTAGATTACTGATAAATCTTAAGATATATTGGATGGGGAAAAAAGCACCCCCCCCTTTTTTTTTTTTACTTTATATAGTTACGAAAGCAAATCAGTCCCTGACCTGTGATTTTAATGGGTTTCCTAGAAGCATGTCCAGATTTCAGGGCCCACTGCTGTTCTATCTCAATATATAATGAATATGTTGGCCAATATTGAGATAAAACATTCCTGGGCCCTTAAACTTAAGTTTTTTCTTCTTCCTTTCTTTTTTTGTTGTTGTTCACTGTTGGGAAGAGTAGGTGCTACACATTATGGCCCACAGAGACTGGGGCTATTCAGCTACTCTGATAGCCTCTTTGACTTGAAAGCGGGCATTAAAGAAGGCACATAGACTCTCACATTGGCTTTTCAACAGGCCACTGCTTTTATTAACATGTACAAAATTCCAACTGAAAGAACCAGTGTTGTCCTGGCATGGGGATGGAAGTCTGCCTCACGTGATCAACCAACCACTTTAACTAACCCCACAGTCCCCAGGGTGACTGAGCCAATCCTTTGGCAGCCCCAGGCACCTTGCCGTGGTTTTCTGCAGTAAGGTGTTCCCACCTGTGGTGTTGCTGGAGGCCCACACCAGGCCTTCCCTGCCCAGCCCACTGCTGCTTCAATAGCAGCTTCAGATGAGTCCCAGCTGCATTTTGTTGGAACAACCTTCATGTTTTTTAAATAAAGGAACCTTTCGATAGCTGTGGTGCATAGGATACATTTGAAAAACTGAATGTTGAAAATGAAAATTGGCACACATGCAGGGGCTTTAAGGGATTATTTGAGAAATAAGATCATAGCCAAGGGTTGCAGATAAAAAAAAAAGACAGTGGGCATGTTTCCATATAAGTTCAATGCATCCCCAATTAAAGGATTTCAGCTAGTAGATGATGTGGCGGTTCTCCACCTGAAACCCTGAAATGCCATTACCGATCAAAATAAACAGTATTAAGCTTGACAGTGTAATCTAGTGCATTCATGTATTATTTTTCCTTGGGACTTCTTTAGTTCTATTTTTTTTTAATTGCCAGGAATATCAGAGCTGTGGATCAGTGGAAGAACGCATGCTTTGTCTGCAGAAAATCCTAGATTCTGTCTTGTGTCTGTCCAGTGAGAGGGTCTTAGATAGGTGTGAAATATCCCCACCTCAAACACTGCAGTGTCCTTTCCCCCCAGAACAGAAAAACGTGACTTTGATAGGCCAGCAGTCTGACTTAGTTCCATAGTTCTGTTCCTTGTCACCTGGTTAGCAGCCATTTTGATGTTCTTGCTTATGCCGCAAATACTTAGACCTAATGTTCCTTCTTTAAAACCAACTGGAATTTACATCAGGCATCAGTGTTTGAGTGACTACTTATGGTGCCAGCCTATTTCTTGGTGAACAGAGGCTGTTTGTGCCTTGCAGTTCTTCTGCGACTCACACCATAGGGTTTCAACATAATTAGGGAACAGAAACTTGACAACTGGAAATATTTACTTGTAACCACATATTTCTTCCAGTGAGTGAATGGAGGCCAAAATAATAAAATTCTTATACTTGGTTTGAACATAAGGGATTTTAGCCATAGCAAATGAATCTCTGGGTTTTAATTCACTGAGGTTCAAACTCATTTAGACCTGTCAGATTTTACAAAAGAAAATTATCAAGCATAAAGGAGCAGTCAGGCATGATATTAAACAGCTGAACTTGTCAAAATAATCACCGTGTAGTTATGAGGTCCCATTCAACACACCATATTGTTACACATTTGCCATTGCGCTTGTTTTCTGAGCTGCCTTAGTGTAGTTAATGTGTTTTTGTGATACACTCATTAGGAAATACAATCCTTGTCTAGATCTCTTGAATCAATAAGTGGCATGGTGTTGATTTGATAATATTTGTTTACTAGAAAGATTACGTTCCAGCGGTCTCAGCTATCCTAGCTCCCCAGGTGGTCTCCATAAATAGAACTGAACAATAACGAAAGACCAAACAAATAGCAGCATCCCAAGACTGGAAAAGTCTAGGAGCATCAATGAGACAATTAAAAAGGATCCAAGGAACGGCAGTATTAATACTCACGTATTATACGTATAAGCCTAATTTTCAGCACCTTTTTTCACACCGAAAAAGCCCTCCTCGGTTTATATGTGGGTATATACGGTAATTGAAATAAAAGCCTGCTCCAGCCAGCCAATCATTGTATTGCCTTTTGCAATTGTGTACTGCAAGCTGAGCTTGCTCTGGCAGCTTGTAGGACATCGACGGTTTAACGGAGGGAATCAGATCACAATGCTGGATGGGGGAGCCTGTGATGATGGAGCATTTTCCACCCTTGGCTTATATGTGAGTCAATAAATTTGCCAATATTTTGTGGTAAAATCAGGTGCCTCAGTTTATATGTGGGTTGGCTTATATGCGAGTATATAGGGTACATTGAGACAACTTAAAATCCCACATTGATGTCAACATTGTTACTAGGGATCTCCAAGAAGGTTATGAGCCAGTGGCCAATCTAATACTATAAGGTATCATTGAGATGTTTAGATTGTATGCATGAAATCAATTGATTTAATATTTTGAGGAAAGCCCCTGAGGAAGGTATTGATGTTGAAAATGAGAGTTCATAATTGTCTGGGTGGGCCTGGAACCAGCAGGTCTGAAGGGGGGGTAGCAAAGGAAGGAGAAACCCCAAGAAAGGGCAGGGTACGAGGAGGTCGTGGCAGAGAGAAGGGACCTACACAGGACGGTGAAGCTGAAGCCCCATGGGGGGGGGATGGATGAGCAACGGCACAAGCCAAACGGCGAGCGGCAGCACCAGCAGCGTAGCGGGCAGGGGCCAGAGAGAGAGAGTGCAGAGGCCACCTCGGAACAAGGGAGCAGACTGACACCAAAGCAAACAGAGGGTCTACATAGAGGCCCACCCAGACTTGGGGTGTTGGTAAGGTGAAAAGGAAAGGAGGGCAAGCTACATGGGGGGTGGCCAGAGGGGGCTGCGGGAGAGAAGGAAGGACAGGGAAAGAATACTTACCCTGTATCGTCGGCGAGAGAGCAGACGAGCCAGACGGTCGAGGAATATTCTCAGTTAGCATGTGAGAGGGGCCATGAGTGGGAGAGATACAACTTAAACCTCCCAGCTTATGTGCCTCAAGGAAGGGCCCGACCAAGAGAACGAGGATGATGGAACCTGGAAGAGAAAACTTATCTGCGGAGACGAGGAAGATTCGAGAACGCCCAGGACCTGGAAGGGCGGGACCAGAAGTCAATAGGTGGGAAGCTTATATAGAAGGGGGTGGGGTTTCACGGGGGATATAAGGAGGAGGAGCAGGAGGGTGGTGGTGGTTGTCATGTGTTTGCGAAGGAGCACGGTATATGCAAGGGGAGAACAACTGAATAAAAAGAAGTTGAAACCTCCGTACTGCCTCGACTTGGATTTACCTGACAACGGGAGAACAGGCGCCATGGCAAAGAAGGGCGTGCCCCCAGGGGGGGCTCAAGGGCGCCTCACAAGAATTCAGAACCACCTTTTGGCATTTGGGTTCTATTTTGAACATTCATTTGTGCAATAAGGAAAGAAGGAGGCTTTGAAATTTGGACTTTTATTATTCAGCCAACATATCATACCTTTCTTCATTCTTCCTTTCTCCGTTGGGCCAAGAGGAATTCCTTGGTGGAAAAGATTGGCAGGAAGCCTTGCAGGTCTGGTGCCCAATGCTGTCTAAGTGATACTGTAAAAATATATATTTTTATAAAGAATTGTTAATACAAAAATATAAACATTCTAGAAAACATGTATAAAGAAAAAAGATTGGAAAACAAAGACTAGACAAGGTAAGATAATCACAATGAACTTTTTAATTTCTAGACAATTAGGACATACACAGTTCCCAAATAATCCAATTGCATCAATTTGACTAGCAGTGTAGCCTGTTGTGCAAAACAAACAAACAAACAATGGGCTCTAGAAAACTGTTGTTCATCATTTTTTTCATTTGTCATGAAACATTAAAATATAAAATGTTTTTTGTGGTTTGGTTTTTATGGTTTTGACTTTGGAGGGTTGGGCAAAGTCAGCTTGAATGGGAAAAAGTGAGCAAGCCCAACAACCACCTCAGATCATTTCCACATTTGAAACATACCTTATTTTAGCTTCACTTGGATCAAGTTGGCACTTTACTTTCTGCATTTGGGCTTTGCCCCCCTCATTTCCCAGGCTAAAGTTCACCATACATTTTCTGCATCGAGCGTCGAAAGGAGGCAGTCTCCCATGATGCTTTGCTACCTTTCCCTTTTCAATTTTCTCTCTGCTTACACCTTTCTTTTCATTGCACATCTTCATCCCACCATTCTGTACCCTCGATCACATCCCTCTTCCCCAAGTTACAATGCTGCTACAATGTAACATGCAAGGCTGATTTTTTTATACTTAGAAACAGCATTGTAAAGTGGTCACTCATTTTTTTTGAGTTAGATATTTGGGACAGAGGAAGGGGGAGGATGGAAAGATGGTAACAAGAAAGGGGTGTGCATAAATGACTAAAAATGGCAACCATTGGCGGAAAAAACTAAATGCAAGCATTTCTCCATATGGCAGCCCTGAATTAGATTCTATCTTGAAAGATGAAATTGTTGTGACTGGGAATTTTGTAACCACATGGCAAGTGAGAGGGTGGGTCTGCACCTGGAAGGGCAGATTTTAATGCAGAAATGGATGGAAAAGTCGGCCCCTTAAAAATGAAATTCTGAGTGATATTGCCAGTGTTGAAACTGTCGCACTGGAGTATGAAAAGGAAAAGTAAATATGCATTTGTTCATGGCTTGACATCTGTTACCAAACCAAGGCAAAAAATATGTTATTAATACAGCTGCAAAAAATATCTAAGGGCAGATATTCTACAAATCTGAAGTCCCAAGTTTTCTGGAAAATCTAAAATCTCCTCCCCCCGCCAAACCCCCCCACACCCCCCCCAAAAAACACAGCTATTTACTCCCCAAATCATAGAAACAATGCCTGTAGCTTTAAGAAAATAATGTGTACTATTTTCTCAGAGGCTCTTTTGGAGGTTGCTAGGCAAACACAGTAGTACTGCTTCCAAGGCTTACTTTCTTTAACGGATGTTCCATGAAGGAGAAGACTAACTGAGGTCAGATGTAGAGGTGACCACCAGAGCCTCACTACCCACAAAACTGAGCTTATCCTGACTTAGTATGGCTGCCACTGTGCCACTGAGCCTTGGCTAGCAGAAGCCACTGAGCAACTTGGTGCCTACAATGCAGCTCAGCACAGCCTAGCAGTAGTCTCCTTGACAACAGCTGTCCCCAACCCCTGGTCCTGAGACTGATACCGGTCCATCGATCAATCAGTGCCGGGCTGCGGCTCCTCCTTGATCTCCTCCCCGGTTGCTGCCTCGGGGGCTGCCCTGCCACTATGCTGCCGGTTCACCTTTGGTGCTCACCTTAATATAAGTAAGTAATCTACTACAATGGTCCCCAACCCCTGGTCCGGAGACCGGTACCAGTCCATGGATCAGTCAGTACCGGGTCGTGGCTCCTCCTTCCCGCCTGCTGCCTTGGGGGCTTCCCTGCCACTCTGCCGCCGGCTCATCTTTGGTGCTCTCTGGTGGCCGCCATGGCTGGGGTGCCCCCTCAGCATGGCACTGTGCACCTGCTGCTGGCAGTGCCCCCCAGTGGGTGACGGGAAGTCAGGGGAGCTGGCAGGAAAGCAAGCAGAGCAGGGGCTCAGACGGCGGCGATGTCCCTTGGCAAAAGACTACCCCCTCCCCTCGGGCCTCAGTAAAATTGTCAAGTGTTGACCGGTCCCTGATGATAAAAAGGTTGGGGACCACTGCTCTACACAACTTAGCCTGGCATGGAGATGGCAACCACTATGCAGCTTTGCTAGAATTTTCATGGGTAGAGGCTGCTATCAGATAAATATAGGCTGGTTGGCAGGTGGGAATGAGAGCAGGAATGGGGAAGAGGCAACGGAGGCTGTCAGGGAAGTGAAAAGTGGAAATTGTAATGGAGGGAGATACAGAAGAAACTGAGATGTTCCTCACAATTCCTTTGAGGGGCCAGGGAAACAGAACCACCCGACCTGCATTGGAGGGAGGGGGACAAAAGAAAGGCAATTTGAAGAGTCAGGGATGTGGCTTAAGCAGGGCTTGACTGAGGGGGGAGGCAGCATGAGGGGCAGGAGAAAAAACACACCCACCTTGCTCTCCCCACATCATCTCCTCAGCCACCACAGGGATTTCCCTCACTTTCCCGATCCCCTTTTCTCCTTCATGAGCTGTGAGGCCTCCATGACTGACTTAGGGGACAGAAAGCAAGTGAGAAGAAACCAGACACCACAGCCAATTATCCCCTTCAGCCATGGCCACTTCACCTTTGTGCACTTCCCCAGTGGCCTCCTCCTGCTCGGTGGTACTTTGTTTGAAGCAGCATGGGCAGGAAAGACTTGAGGGCTGCTTGGCCAGGGAAGCATACAGGTGTGTGTGGAGGGGAGTGGGCATGAGTTGCAGCATCCTCCAATATGCTGATGTCACACAGAATAGAGGTCAGCTCATTGGAGGATGCTGCACCTGGCACCAACTCTTGGGAGCTACTGCTTTAAGAGGTGAGTTATTACCAATATGATTTGACATTTATATAGTAGAGCAGTAGTCCCCAACCTTTTTATCATCAGGGACCAGTCAACACTTGACAATTTTACTGAGGCCCGGGGGGAGGGGGTAGTCTTTTGCCAAGAGACATCGCTGCCGTCTGAGCCCCTGCTCTGCTTGCTTTCCTGCCAGCTCCCCTGACTTCCCGTCACCCACTGGGGGGCGCTGCCAGCAGCAGGTGCACAGTGCCATGCTGAGGGGGCACCCCAGCCATGGTGGCCGCCAGAGAGCACCAAAGATGAGCCAGTGGCAGAGTGGCAGGGAAGCCTCCAAGGCAGCAGGCGGGAAGGAGGAGCCACGACCCGGTACCGACTGATCCATGGACCAGTACCGGTCTCCGGGCCAGGGGTTGGGGACCATTGTAGTAGATTACTTACTTACATTAAGGTTGAAATTATTTTCTTTAGTCCTCAAAGCCACAAATCTTCAGATCATTTTCCCCCATATCATGCAAGAGGTCATAAGGGTATTCCCATGAGTACTAAATGAAGTTGTCTCTTCTCTAATCAAAGAGATAAGTTTAGCCATCTTTGCAAGTTCCAACATCTTCAACAGCTAGTCATCTAAAGCAGGTATTCTCACTGTTTTTCCATTCTAATTTCCAGTGACTACCAATTGCCTTCAGACTAGTCCCATAATCAGGTGATTCAGGATTCTTTTTTACTGGCCAAATGACCAAGGGCCCTGAGATGGTTATCTCACCATCAAGAAGAACAGTGAAAGAGCAGCCAACTGAATATAAATTCAAATTGTTTTGACTTTCTCTGCAATCCATCTCCATCACCTGTTTCCCTTGCGTGTTGTAAACATGGCAAGGCCTGCCATAACTACCTGACTGCGTTTATAGGCTGTTTTTCATCTTGCAGTTAAGCAGAAAAGTGTCTGTGTCAAAGACCCTGACATACTGTCAGTGCCAGAGAAGACTATTGGATTTAAAGTTGTTGACCTTTGTAGCATCACCATCTAGAATGAAGGTCCCTCAATGTTCATGGTTGGTCTGAGACCTGTGAGATAGTCAGACAAGAGTCTTTGTGAGTGCCAACATAAAATATGCTTCATCTGAAAGTTAAAATAAAGAGATGATATGGATTGGGATTCATGTGCAAAACCAACATACGTATTCTTACATGTATGATCAGGCTAACTAACCTTTAAAGTGTGCTGCTCTGGAGGAAGGAATCCAGGGCCTATTCTGCACACAATAGATAATGCACTTTCAATGCACTTCAGAAGCAGATTTTCCTGTTCTGCACAGGAAAATCCGGCTGCCAAAGAACACTGAAAGTGCATTATCCTATGTGTGCGGAATGGGCCCAGGTTTCCCTCCCATACTGTTTTCTGCAGTGGAAATGCTTGCAGGGGGTAGGGAGGCTGCTTGCTGCTTCTCTGTACTCTGAAGCTAGTCATTACTACTCCCTCTTAGTATTTACAGCCATCGGGAGAAACATAGTGATGCCAATCTTCTCTGCAACAGGAACCCATGTCCTAACTTGCATATTTTAGCTCTGAAGTTGCCATCTGATCGACTCACTGGTCTTTCCTGGTGCCTTCAACAACAGCTCCACTCATGAAAATCAAGTCAGTGAGCTTTACAAGGCACGGTGTTAAATGACAGGAATCGTTCCATCTGCCAAATTTCAGTGTGGTTCAAGGTGTAATGGTGTAATACCTAAGAAGCAGTGTAATCCAAAACAGTGTAACAGTATGAACCCAATGGCTACCACAGATTCAGAAAAGAATAATTGTGTTTGAGCTTACAGGGTTAAGTTGTGTCATTACTGAATAAATGATGCTAACTGTTCTCTCATATACCAGAAGTCTATTTGTATTATTTTATACAATTTACTGCACAAAAATGACTCATTTTTTTTGGGGGGGGCGTATAGTTGTGGACTTTGTCACTGACAATATATACTTTATAAGATCCAGGATTGGTAACAGGAAGAGTTTGTTTCTTTCTCTAACTTTTACATTTCCTGTGTATGACCCAAACGAGCTATTAAAAGCTCAGAGCTAGTCGAAAGGATAAAAATTATAAACTTTTCCCTTCGAGAAGCAAGAAGGAGAATTACCATAAAAGAATAAGCTGAACAGTAAATTGCTTCATGAAGAGCAAAGGGCTGCATTTCAGCTCTGGTGTGTGTATTTTCATGTCAATATTGTTGACAGCATCGTCTGCCTCACCTAGGCGGAAGAGCGGAGAGCAACTTTTGCAATATTAATCCACAGACATTGGTACATAGAAACCCAGTGATCTCTGAATATTAATCAGAATTAGACTAAAGTAATGGTTATCAAGCCGCTATTTACCCCACTCTTGCCATGGAATCTTGACAAGGACGTTATTTGTGAACTATAAATTATTTACATGGAACCGCCGCTAGCAGATGGGATTTTTCTCTCCCCCCCTCTTCTTCTTCTTGTTTTTTTGGGTTCGGGGGGTTTCAGTTCTTGCTTCCAACCGACTCGCCAAAATAACATCTAAATTCACATTTCCTCTGGAGCTTGACAGGAAAGCACAGCCATGTTAGGCAGATGTTTGCTACAGATAAGATGCATAAGTGCATGGACCATTAGCTGAACTGTTGTGCAAGCCATCAAAGACTCAAGCGCTTTAACAAATTGATATCTATACAGCGTGTGTGTGTGTGTGTGGGGGGGAGAAAGCCCCCCCAAAGGGTCTATGAAATGATGCAGTAGTTCTTATTGACAGTCTTAGAAATCAAGATGACGGCTGCGTCTGGTGCTGTATGTACTGAATGCCTAAGGGAACAGGCAGAGAGAGAGAGAGAGGGGGAGATTAAAACAGTCTGATTGAATCATATTGGACACAAACAATATTGGCTGTAGCTCTGGCCACTGGTATAAACAGCTTTAAAAGGGGATTAGGTAGCTTATTGGAGGATAAATCTGTCAATGGTTACTAGCTACGGTGGCTGAGGGGAACCTCTGCATTCACAGGCACTAAGCCACTGAATTTCAGAGTCAGGAGGCAACTAGGGGGATGTGTCAGCTCTTATGCCCTGTTGCTGGTCATCCAAAGTAACTGGTTGACCATTGCAAGAGGCAGGACGCTGGACAAGATGGTCTGCTGGTCTGACCCAGCAGGGCTCTTGTTATGTTCTTATTTTCTTAAAGCCACAAATCTAACCCCCATCCTTCTGTTTCACATACCACTCTATACCAACCTATGCATAACCACTGCTCTCCCCATCAAGTTGGCATTGAAGACAAGGTAGCAAAAAGCTTGAAATGTATAACTTATGGATATATGAACAGAGTTTGCAAGTAGTCACTTTGGTCCAAAGTAAAAGCCATTTGAGGGGAAATACCCTCTGCTTTTGGATTCACCTTTAGTAATGAAACCATTTGGTTACACCAGGGATTCTCAACCAGGGCTCCTTGGAAACCACTGCCCCACTCCATCCCCAGTTACTGCCTCTCATCGATGTCTGTTCTCACACCGGCTTTGAAATCCAACCTAGAAGCACGCAAATATAGAAGCAATGTTTATGTTATAACTGGAGTCGAAGTGTCCTTATCTCAAGCTGAAGGAAGAATGGAAGAGGTGTTTGTCCCTACTGCTTATGTAAACAATTGGAGGGGTTTTTTTTTTGGGGGGGGGGGAACCATGCAAGCAGTTTTTTGGACCTGTCAGCAGCTTATGGTGAGCTGGCCTGAGAGTTGCAATTTCGTCCTGGGAGATGACATAGGGGGGAAGAGACCCAAGGTTACTGGCCTAACCCGTAAGGGCATCATCTCTCCCAACCACCAAGAGAAGGGTATTATGTAATCCTATTTTTGGCGTGCAAATTTGGAAACTTCCCTGTGTCTATTTATTTGCTGCAGTCTATAAATATTAAAAAGGCTTTCCTCTCAATGTGATCAAATTGGGAGTGTTGCACTGGGCAAAAGTACCCTGAATAGGCCACCTGGCTATCACCAAGAATACTTGAAGGAGTACAGCTTGAGACCATTCCTTCATACCACGGAATATCTTTTCTCATGACCAACTGAAATAACACCAAATAACATGAAAGCTTGCAGGTTCTCCATAACTTTTCATCAGCCTAGCAAGTTTACATAGATAAAATGTTGCTCAGTTAACTAGTTTTCTGAGAAGTAGCTAAAATAGAGGCCTCCGGTGAGCCACTCAAATTTGCATAGTTTCTAAAATGCTGGAAGGAGACATAACAAACAATAATTGCAAAAGTTGCAATTGTGTACACACTTAATCTGACAGTAAGCCCCAGTTTATTTAATGTCCTTATTTATAGCATGCCTTTCACACAAAGACTCAAGATGGATTATAAAAATTAGGAGCCAAGAATAAATGCAGTGACAAAGCTTACAGGCTTTCTAACAACATTAAATGCCAAACCGTATGCTCTTATATCAAATGCTATCTTAATAAGCTGGGTTTTAAGCTATTCTGTGGAATGACAGCAGGACAGAAGCCACAAAGAATGTACAGGAGGCCGCTGAACTTACCCTGATTTTGGGGAAGGGCCATTGCTCAGTGGTAGAATTTCCCCTTGGTATGCAAAAGGTCCCAGATTCAATCCCCAGCATCTCCAGGTAAAAGGACCAGACAGTAGGTAATGGGAAAGACCTTTCCTGAGAGCCTGGAAAGCTGCTACCAGTAGGAGTAGAAAATACAAACCTTGGTGCACTAATGGTCTTATACTAAGGCAACTTTATGTGTATTCATATGTATACCCATTTACCAGACACTACCTTTCAAGAGGCCTGATTCAGACAAATTTAGCCATTAAAGCTCATCTTGTCAGGGGTGGGAATTCACTGAAAACAATGCAACTTACTTCTTGAAAGACTGACACAAGATCATGCTGCAAGGGACCAAAGGAAGAGAAATAAATTCTTGTGAGAGTCCAACTATCGCAGGGTCTGTGGAACACATACCTGTTGTGGGGCTCCATGATCCTGTCCCCCTCTCTGACACACAGACACATACACTCTAATCCCCCTTTGCCTCTCCACCCTGGTCCCTCCCCCCTCAATCCCTCCCTCTCCCCCACACAAACAATTTCCCCCACTCCGTCCTTGCCTCTACCACTGACCTCTCCTTTGTGCTCCTTCCCCCACCCTCTCAGAGACACACAAACGAATGTGTATGCACAAACACTCTCTTCTCCTTCCTTACCTGTTGCTGCAGATCTCTGATAGTGGCTGTAGTGTCTCCCTGCTTCCCAGGCCTGCCTTGATCTGCAGAGGGAGGGGCAGCCTGGCAAGCCAGGTGCCATGGCAACACGGCTTCCCCGGCCTGCCCTGCACTGTAGTGGCACAGTGGCTTACTTCAGGGGTGACGCCTCACCCTGCAGCTTTTGTGTGGGGTGTGCGGTGGCCCCAGCCAGTTTTAGGGGCACTGCCTCCACGAGTTTTTTGGCTGGTGCCTCAGCCTCCCCTGCTGGAGGCCTCCCCACATCTTCTGGTGAGTTCTCTAGGGTGGGGCTATGGACATCACATCCATACCCATTTCCATCCCAGGGGGTGCGCTAGAAGATGTGTTCCACATCAAAAAGTCAGCTTGACGAAAAGAAATTTACAAAGCACTCATGAAACAGATGATTGAAGCTCTCTCCAAAACTGCAGTGGTTGAAGCAAATGCTAGAAAATTAATATGGAATGCTAGGTGTGAATGAGAGAAGTGTCAAAAGCTATAATGTGCAATCTGTGAGAGGCGATTTCAGAAGAATATTCATAAACCGAAATACTTAAAAAAAACAGAAAGAACACACATACACCAGCTTTTAACTGATAACAAAACACTGTAAAGAGCTCTACTGGAAACCTTTTAAACTCCAACCGTCTACGTCCAAGGAGGCAGGAGACTCCTGTATTCCTTCCCCCCCTGCCTTAAGATCTAGAATGGAGAACTTTTTCAGATTGACCTCCTTGTCTGAAGGCTGGAGAGAAGTTTCTAGATCAAGTTCTCAGTCAGTGCTTGTGCCCATGCTGATGACCTTCCTCCTGAGTAAGTTCCATGCAGCATCCTTCCAGATGCTTGGTTTTCGGTGTTCTGTTCTCAAGAATAATTCCAGAAATCAATGGGCTTAGATGGGAGTAACTCTGCATATGACAGCATTGTGAAGACTTTCCTGTTCAGAAGGGCTTTTGAGTCTTTCAGATAGATTATATAGGAGCAGAATCAAGTGAGTAGCTGTGTTGGTCTGAAGCAGCACAACAAAACAAAGTCAGAGTCTAGTGGCACCTTTAAGACTAACAAAGATTTATTCCCACTGTCATGATGGTAGTTCTTAGTCTGAGAAAAGCTCACTCAAAAGCTCACTCCTTGAATAAATCTTTGTTGGTCTTAAAGGTGCCATTGGAGTCTGATTTTATTTTGTTATATAGGGGCAGTTATGCATTCACTGTTTTTCATCAAATTCTGTTCACTTGACACTGTTAAATTGCCCCTTTTTAAATTCCTCTTTTTAAAAACATGCCTTTGGGGGGAGGGTTGCATGCCATAGTATTATTTATTATTATTATTATTAGATGTATTACCTGCCACTTTCATGAAATGTCTCACAATGGCTTACAGTATAAAAATCCCGCATCACATAAAATATTAAAACATTAAGATTACAAAATAATAGCTCTGGCAGTGCGAGGAAAGATCAAACTCATCTTATCCCCCCCCCCTCCAAATCAGCCTCTACTCTCTCAACACTTCTCAACATGTCTAGGGGTGCAAAATCATTCTAATCTGAGGAAGGAGCCCAGTGAATCTTCCGTGCCCTGACCTCAACCAAATGCTTGGCAAAAGAGCTCCATTTTACAGGCCCTGCAGAACCACGAAAGCTCTTGCAGGGCCCTTAGCTCTTCCAGGAGCCCATTCTACCAGGTCAGGGCCAGGACTGAAAAGGCCTTGGCACTGGTTGAAGCCAGGCAAGCTTCTCATGGGCCAAGAACCACCAACAAATTAGTACCCGTATTAGTAAAGCCCTGCGGGGAGTGTAAAACAATAGGCGGTCCCTAAGGTATGTGGGTTCCAGACCATGAAGGTCAAGACTAAAACCTTGATCTGGGTCACAATTGGCAGCCAATGCAGCTGCCTCAGGACCTGCTGGATATGGGCCCTCCAAGTTGTTCCTGTGTGGACCCTAGCTCCTGCATTTTGTACCAGCTGCCATTTCTGGGTCCAGAACAAGGGAAGCCCCATGTAGAGCGAGTTACAGGAATCAATTCTGGAGGTGGGTAGAGTGAATCAAACAATTATGCATTTGAGGGAGCCCTCCTCAAGTGGGAGAGTTCTTCATTGTTTTAGGAGCTCATTGATAGGTTGTGGTCAGCAGCAATCTCATCTGACTGACACATGCTGCTGGCAGAGCCCCGTGGGGATTGTAGTTCATGGGCTTTCTGTTCAGGGGAGGAGACAGAAAACACAGTAACGTTTATGCATGCCATCAAAAGTGTTCCTGGAACTGGCTTACAGGAAAGAATTGTAATAAAGCAAGTTTACAATACTGTGAGGAAACAATGCAGAAAATGCCATGAAGGGTGAGTGCCATGCATAATCAAAAATACTCCGATGGGTTTTCTGTGGCAAAACCACTGCCACATGGAGAATCAAAAAAAAGCAATTTTTTGCAGACTTTTTGTGAGTTTTCCTGTTGTGCATAACCGACCCAGATTATCTGAGTAGTGGTTAGAAGAAGAAGAAGAAGAAGAGTTGGTTCTTATATGCCGCTTTTCCCTACCCGAAGGAGGCTCAAAGCGGCTTACATTCGCCTTCCCATTCCTCTCCCCACAACAGAAACCCTGTGGGGTAGGTGAGGCTGAGAGAGCCCTGATATCATTGCCCGGTCAGAACAGTTTTATCAGTGCCATGGCGAGCCCAGCTGGTTGCATGGGGGGGAGTGCAGAATTGAACCCGGCATGCCAGATTAGAAGTCCGCACTCCTAACCACTACACCAAACTGGCTCTGATTATGTAGTGTGGTAGCTAAAGAAAAGCAGACTCTGATCTAGAGAACCGAATTTGATTCCTTACTCCTCAGGAAACCTTTTTCCTCAAGTCGTGTTGGATAATGACCAAGGTGGGAGATTGTAAAGTCTCTTTCCTGCAGCATGTAGTTTCATGCTCCCATTTGCAGTTCAGGTGCTAGTTAACATACAAGACCCATTTCAGAATGGTCCTGATTGTGCATGCAGTTGTTTGACTGGCAACATCTGCTGTTTGGCTCCTGACCAAGGATGCTCACCCAGTGGTCCAGCTTGCACCTTCCGTGTGTCTAGTGACCATGAGAGACAATAATTCAATGGCCTGCATGCATTTGAATGTCTTGACTATGGCCAGCTGCTGAGTAAAGACATTTGCACAATCACATGCTGTTTTCTCGCCAATGTCAATCTTCTGTCAATGGCTAAAAGGTAGTTAGTTGCTCAGCTATGTTCTTCATATAAAAGGTAGATGTGTTATCTGCCCAAAGATCTAGGCGATGAATCTCTGCAATTCATTCTCATGATCCCAATAGATGCCCTTGACTGTACTTGTGCAGAAAGCAGACAATATATGTAGGTCATGTAAGCATGGGCAAACTGGGCATGAGCTATGCTTGAAGTGTAGGTCTTAAGCATTGCTCCCTGTAAAGGATGAATCTGTCAGTTGTGAAAATGACTGCCAACTATAATTCAAACTAAATGAATCTTAACAAACAAAACTGCTTGGTACAATGTTCACATCAGAACATTTGGACACTTTGGACAGCAACATTAAGGCAATCTGTCTAGGATGTCCAACTTGTCCTTAAAATAGCATCTTGATCATGGGAGTTCAACTTTCCATAAGAAGAAGAGCAGGGTTTCTATACCCTGCTTTTCACTACCTGAAAGAGTCTCAAAGTGGCTTACAATAATCTTCCCTCTCTCTCCCTGCAACAGACACCCTGTGAAGTAGTTGGGGCTGAGAGAGCTCTGACAAAACAGTTCTGTGAGAACTGCTGTAACAGGACTGCGACTAGCCCAAGGTCGCCCAGGTGTCTGCATGTGGAGGAGTGGGAAATCAAATTCAGTTCTCCAGATTGGAGGCCACTGTTCTTTACCCACTACACCCCACTGCCTCTCTGTGAACATCACAGTGTTCTTAGTGAAGTAGCATCTCTGGTCCTGGTCCACCAGAAATCCCACAGTGTTCTCAGAGTGATGAGCTAAAAAGTCACTTGGTGACATTTCTGGTTTCTTATGGACATACAATTGCTCTTCCAACTCTAAGTACCCTGTTCAGGTATTCCACTCAGAATTTATCTTTCGCAATTGGGAAAAAAGGAAGACTTTTCCCACTAGGAAATAATTGGGCAGCCAGGGAGGGAATGACCTTCAAAAAGTCATCCATCCCATCTTCCTCACTTTCCAGTCAGTCAATGCAACAGCTAGGGAATAAGTTTTAAAGTATGGGTGAGTGGAAACAATACCAATAAATGCATTATTCTTGTCTTTAAAACAGCAAATGAAGGTTGACAACAATATATAGATTTTCAAAAAAAGTATGCTTTCCCCTGCAGGTATTGGGTAATGTAGAAACATAAGACACAGCAACTGTGATGGGAAATCCAAGTGGTAGACCGTGTTACAAAACACCACCTGTTTATGCAGCAAGCATGAAAGATTCAATTTGATCAGATCCAAAAACCACCCTGAAGATGACAGGGAAGTCTCCCAGGGGAGTATGTCTGCTTGGCTACAAGGAGCAAGATGTCTATGAGAATTAAAATATCCAGAGCAATTTCAGATAGATGCAGCAACAAATACGATCATTTTGAGGGGGGAAATGTAATCATGATATGTGAATGGAATAATCTAATATCCTCTAGCGTTTGTCTGTGTTGTTGCAGTGATAAATGTGTGTGTGGGTACACACTAATTTATTACAGAATCAACACAGAAGAAAATATTCCAAAACGTCAGAAATAATGAGTAACATTAGAGGACATTAGATTATTTAATTTATTACATACAAACTGACTATGCATGGCCGCGGCCACACTGGGCCGCTGCTGATGCATTCAGCAGAGCAGGGTGCTCCGCTGTTTCTTGTGTCCCCATAGGGAACGCATTTCAGTGGTGGAGCTGGTCTGCCACTTTCTGCATCCCTGTGAGGGGACATGTTTTGGTGATGGAGCAGCTCCGCCACCAAAATGTGTTCCCCTGGGAAAAGCAGCCATGGCAAAAAGCTTCCACCATGGGGGGGGGGGTGTAGAAAGGTGGGGTTGTGTGAGAACACATCCTCCCCCTTCCTGAAAGATAACAAAAAATACCTCCATTTTGTTGGAGTAGGCAATGTCTGGTATACAAAGTTAGGAGGAAGAAGAAGACCTTGAAGGGGGCAGCAAGAAGACTATTAGATAGGTCAGAGAGTTCAGGACCTTTCCATCTTTTACGTGTATCTATTGTCTGTCCCTAGACTGATACTCTCAGGGCAATTTCCTCTTTCTTCACGGAAGCTTTTCTGTATTCTCTCAACTTGAGCTAGCTATCTAGGCATACCTATCCTATCTCTCCCTCTGCATTATCACAAATATCTTTAAACCGCCCGTGGCGCCGCGGGCGCCATCTTTAAACCGCCCGTGGCGCCGCGGGCGCCACGTCTTTAAACCGCCCGTGACGCCGCGGGCGCCACGGACTATATAAAAGGCTAAGGGGTTCTAGGGCGGGATGTGTCCGTGATGAGGAAGGGTCCGAATTGGACCCTTCCTCTGGACAGACAATCGTAGGGACCAATCGGCAGGCGCGCAGCGCCTGCCGATTGGTCCCTATGATTCCCAGCCCCAGCAAGTGCGAGCCGCGCGCAGCGCGGCTCGCACTTGCTCCCTTTGCCGGTGGCCTGGCGCGTCAGAGGCGCAAAGCGCCTCCGACGTGTCAGGCCGGCCGCAAGGGAGTCCCCGGCAGCCGCGCGGAGCGCGGCTGCCGGGGGCTCCCTTACGGCCGGCCTGACACAGCTCGCCGTCTCAGGCTGTCGGCCGAGCGAGCCCGGAACCCCCCCGAGCCACAATCAAGGAAGCCGCTGGGACGCAGACAGGCGCGGCTGCCGGGGGCTCCCTTACGGCCGGCCTGACACAGCTCGCCGTCTCAGGCTGTCGGCCGAGCGAGCCCGGGACCCCCCCGAGCCACAATCAAGGAAGCCGCTGGGACGCAGACAGGCGCGGCTGCCGGGGGCTCCCTTACGGCCGGCCTGACACAGCTCGCCGTCTCAGGCTGTCGGCCGAGCGAGCCCGGGACCCCCCCCAGCCACAATCAAGGAAGCCGCTGGGACGCAGACAGGCGGGGAGACGAGCTGCGTCGGAGGCCACAGGGATGGTCGTCTGGCTGAGCGTGGCGCTGCTCGCTTCCCTGGGGACCCTCCGGCCTGGCTTCGGTGGGCGATCCTCTCCGCCCACAAAGCACCTCCCGATCCGCCCCCCTCTGCGCTCCGTCACAGCCGTCCGCCCGCCGCCATTACCTCCAAGCCTTGCAAGGCTGCAGGTCGCCGCTGCCACTAACAATACATCACCCCCCGGCCCAGGCAGCGAGCAACGGCCGGCGGGGGATGCTTCGGGACCGCCGCCGGCACTGATCCGACCCACCACGCAGCGCCAGCCGCCCAGCTCCCATGATGCCGGCTGAGGCTGCTCCCAACGCCCGCGCATGCGCCGCCTTGCAAGGCTTGGAGGTAATGGCGGCGGCCGGCGGGGGATGCTTCGGGACCGCCGCCGGCACTGATCCGACCCACCACGCAGCGCCAGCCGCCCAGCTCCCATGATGCCGGATGAGGCTGCTCCCGAAGCCCGCGCACGCGCAGGACGCCCCGCTGCCGCCCATCACTATTCGCCCACCGGACCCGCCCACCGGCATCAGCCGGTGGGCGACACTTCGGCCCACCCAGCGCCGCCGGCAGCGCACTCGACCATGCGGCCCAAGCTTCCCACCTCCAGCGCCGCTACATCCAGCCACTCACAGTGTGCCCAGCCAGCTTCCCGGTAAGTGCCCAGCCAGCTTCCCAGCCGCAGCCCGTCCACTTCCTACTGCCCTCCAGCTTGCCCGCCGCTCGCACCCCAGGAAACCCCTCCCGGACTTCCAAAGCCCCGCCGCACAGCCCTGACGCCCTCATCGTGTGCCCTTCTAGCGCCCGCTGCATTTTGCCTGCAGCGGGCTTATTTTCTAGTTCTTATATAAATAAAACCTTTCCTCCTTTAACCTAAAATATAGCCTGTGCATATCAATGACTTATCCGCCCTGCTAACACATTTGACCCCATGGCACTTCAAAGTACCGTGAAGCCAAATGGGGGCATTTTCAGTCCCCTCCTGGCCACTGTAGCAGTTCCGTCTTCCTTTAAGTAGGAACCTGGCCTAGCCTGGCCACTAATGGTCACTGTGGCAACAAAGGGAATACTGGAAAATCAGCATTCCCTTGCCATGGGCCATAAGAATCCCTAAAGCAAGCCATGGCTGGGAGTAGGCTGGGCCGACATCATGCATAAGCGGGAATTAGCCCCGCTGTCATGCAGGCACCAGACTGGTCTTTCCTACCTGTGCATAATTGGTCATGTATACACATAAGCGATTAAATATCAACCACTCAATAATCCATAGTCCTAAAAGAATTCTATAAATCCTCCTTGGTGAATGATAGAAAGGAAACAACAAGATAATTTTTTCAGTTATTTATGTCTTAACAACTCAGCTTTATGTGCCATGAAACTAATACAGGAGGTAATTTAAACATTTATATTCTGCTTTTCTGAGATAAATGTAAGCACCTTACCATAAATTCATTAAAATCAAATACCACTCCCACATCTGCCTATCATAAGACCCTCCCAATTAGAGTAGCAAACAGTCCGATCATTATATCAATACAAAATTAGCAGTTACCCACAAAACCAATTATACCAAATGCCTTTGCCTTAAAACCCTACAGCATGACTTCTACCCAAGACCCCCATAGAACTGCTGACAGAAGGTAGGTAGTAGGCAGTCATGGTGGGCATGGTGGGTCTCAGTATAAGGCACCTTCATGTGTATATGAGGAGCATTCTGGGCATCCTCCAGTGTTGTAACTAAAATTGAAAGATGTTTTCACATCCATTCAAGCTGTGAATTGATTTGCTCAAGGCAGATTGGCTGGCCAAAACAGCAGCTATCCACTGGGAGGGCAGGCAGGGAAGATTAGTCATTCCCCCCTCACCTCAAACTGTAGTTTGCATTCTTGCTGCCAACCGAGCTATGATATAACAGGATTAGCTGGTTGCCATTTGGAGCCAAGCTGGAACTTTGGAGACCTTCTTCTGGATTGGGCCTTGATCATGGGAGGTTCACCTGTCTATTGAGAGAAGAGTTAGTTTTTTATAACCTGCTCTTCACTACCCAATGGAGTCCTGATGTGACTTACAAACATCATTCCATTTCTCTTCTTACAATATGCACCCTGTGAGGTAGGTAGAGCTTAGAGACCTCTAACAGAACAGCCCTAAGAGAACCATGACTGGCCCAAGTTCACTCAGCTGGATTCACGTGGAAGAGAAGTGGGGAATCAAACCCTGTTCTCCAGATTAGAGTTTGTCACTCTTAACCACTACACTACGCTGGGTCCAAAGCAGGAATAGGTTGAAGAAAGACCTCATCTTCTATATCATATGCTTATAGGCTATACAAAGATTGATACCCCAATTACTACATCCGTTTTGCTATAATCCAGCCATGTGACGCAGGGAACCCCCACCGATGCTAATCTCACATGAACTGAAGGATGTATGAATTGATTTAACCTAGTAAGTATATGTGTATAAAGACAGCTGGTCCCTTGATTATATAGGTCCCAGACTATGAGAATTTAAAAGCTTAAACTACCATTTTGAATTGAATTTAGAATCTCATGGATCACTAGTACAGTAGTTTTATCACCAGCATTGTCTGGCCCTTGTACAAATCTCCTGATGAAAACATGGTCTGCTATGTTTTGCACTGAATGAAATTTCTAAGACAACCGCAAGGGCAGTCCCATCTTAAACATGTCACAGATGACCAATGGAGAAGTGACAGACACATTTATGAGTGTGGGTCACAAAAATTGAAGAGTTCACAGATGATTGCAAGTCATAAAAGGCACTTCTGGCTACCACACTAAATTTGCCTTTCTACTAAATGGACTCCGGGGGATGGTAGAGGACAGGAAGGACTGGAGGGTCATTGTCCATGGGGTTGTGATGGGTCGGACACGACTTCGCAACTAACAACAACAACTAATATGGCAGAATCAAGAAGTGCCCCTAAGCATTTAACTTCTGCTGATAAGGATTTTATCCCATCTATCAAAGTCAAATCACCTCTATCTTCCCAGCTTCATGACTTTGACTGCAGCATCCAGACACTGTCCTGAGAACAAGAATGTGGTATCATCATGTTTCTTGAAAGAAATGCAGAGTTGAGCATCATCTGATTATATGGAACTCCCAAACTCTGGGTGATCACAGCCAGAGGTCTCAAATATATGTTGAACAGTGTTGGTGAAAGAACAAGGACCACCACAGTCCAATTTCCAGGCTGAAGTCAAAGGAAAAAGAGTGAGGAAGAAAAAGATTAAGAGAAGGAGCAACAGTAGGTGAAGTCAATAACAAGTTAGATATATCTGATAGCCATCAGAAGTGGGTGTTGTGTTGCAAATTGAGAATAAAAAGGGGTCTCAGCTACGAAAATGCCGGAGATTACTATTGTAGCATCAATGGGTGAGCCGTTGTTTGTGCTTCGACAGCTAATGATAGAAATTATTAGGCTGTTAGAGTGGAGCCTTTCAGGGCAGCCAAGATACTTCTTGCTAACAGGACATGCTGACATTTGTCTGTTTTAAGCACAGATAAAGGTAGATGATGATTATAGTCATGGTGTCTTAAGAAATTGGAGTTGAATATTGTGTTCCAGGGTTTTATATCTACTTCCTGAAACAAGATGCTTGCAGTATAGCGTATTTTTATGATAGGGATCAGAATTGGATTTGACATTGTTTTTAGAACTTGGGCCAGATTATTCAATACTGAGTTGGATCCAACTAGTCTTTCCATTGGTAAAAAAGGGAGAGGGACTTTGACCACTCAAAATTGGTTGGCAATCATGAGATGTGAATGGATGAAAGTCATGTATATTAGGGGTTGTAGTCAGGAAAACAGGATGAGACGGAGTGCGAAACTCTAGATACAACCCAGTGGAGTGAAAATCAGTGATGTTAGGAACAGTCCCAGAGATGTTCAAGTGATAGGTGGGGGAGCTAAAATTTCACAAGGACCCCATGGAGAACACACATTCGTCCTGTTCTCCTGCAGCAGCATTGGTTGCCTGTTGAGTTCTGGATTAATTTTAAGGTTTTTGTCTTAACCACCAAGCCAGTCAGAGGATGAATGAGACACTGCTAGACCAAATTACACAATTTTCAAAAAGGGGGGAAACAGTGGTCATGGGTGACTTCAATTATCCAGATATCTGTTGGTACACCAACTCTGCTAAAAATGCAAATTCTGTTAAATTCTTAACTTGTCTTGCTGACAGCTTCATTTCCCAGAAAGTAGAGAGGGGAACCAGAGGCTATGCTATTTTAGACCTGATTCTCATCAATAGGGAAGAACTGGTAGATGAGGTGGAAGTAGTGGGCACACTTGGTAGCAGTGACCATGTGCTTTGGAATGTTCAATTCTGGGAAAGAGAAAACCTTTACGTAGTCGTACGTATGGACTGGACTTCAGGAAAGTAGATTTTCACAGACTTAAAGGTATGTTGCGTAGAGTCCTGTGGTTAGAAAGACTTAAAGAGATGGGAGTCCAAGAGGACTGGGAGTTTCTTAAAAGTGAAATACTGAAGGCTCAATCACAAACAATTCCCTTGAGAAGAAAAGATGGAAGGAGCCTAAGGAAGACAAGTTGGCTCCATAAGCAGTTGTCAAAAGATTTGAGGAATAAAACAGAGTCATTTAGGAAATGGAAGGAAGGGCTTATTACCAAGGATGAGTATAAACAAATAATCAATAATTGTAGGGGGAGTGTTAGAAAAGCTAAAGCTCAATATGAGCTAAGGCTAGCAAGAAATGCTAAACATAACAAAAAAGGCTTCTTTAGTTATATTTCAAGCAAGAAATAGAATAGGGACACCATAGGACCACTGCGAGGTCAAGAAAGTGAAATTATAACAGATGATGAAGAGAGGGCTGAACTGCTTAACTCCTATTTCTCCTCAGTCTTCTCTTGTGAGGGAAATAGTGATCAATGTGGCAAAAACATAACAGAACATGGGAGACAGGAATGGTGGCCTAGGAACACTGTGGGAGCAGTCCACAAACACCTAGTTTCTTTAAATGAAACAAAGTCTTCTGGGCCAGATGAACAGCATCCAAAGGTACTAAAAGAGCTTGCAGATGTCATCTCTGAACCTCTCTCCATTATTTTTGACACTTCTTGGAGAACAGGTGAGGTGCCAGACGACTGGAGGTGGGCAAATGTTATCCCTATCTTCAAGAAAGGGGAAAAGGAGGATCCATATAATTATCAACTGTCAGCTTGACATCTGTAGCTGGCAAAATTTTGGTACAAATAAACAAACACTCGGTCCTTGAGCAGCTGGAAATGAGAACTGTCATTTCTAAGACTCAGCACGGGTTTCTCAAGAACAAATCATGTCAGACCAACATTATCTCTTTTTTTGAGAAAGTGACTACCTTGCTGGATCAGGGGAATGCCGTGGACATAGTTTATCTGGATTTTAGTAAAGCTTTTGATACGGTTCCACATGATATTCTTGTTCACAAGTTGGTAAAATGCGGTATGGATCCTAATTCTGTCAGGTGAATCAATAACTGGTTGACAAATTGTACCCAGAGAGTACTTGTTAATGGTTCAGCATCTTCTTGGAAAAGAGTGACAAGTGGAGTACCCCAAGGATCTGTCCTGGGGCCTGTGTTGTTCAACATATTATAAATGATTTGGATGAGGAATTAGAGGGGATACTTATTAAATTTGCAGATGTTACTAAACTGGGAGGGGTAGCAAACACAGCTGAAGACAGCAACAGAATACAGGATGATCTTGATAGGCTCGAGAAGTGGGCTAAACTGAATAAAATGAAGTTCAATAGGGACAAATGCAAAGTTCTGCATTTAGGTAGGAAAAACCAAATACACCAATAAAAGGTGGGGGAGACATGTCTTGGCAGTAGCATGTGCGAAAAGGATCTAGGAGTCTTAGTAGACCATACATTGAACTTGAGTCAGCAGTGTGACTCAGTGGCTAAAAAGGTAAATGGGATTTTGGGCTGTATCAAACGGAGTATCATGTCCAGATCACGGGGGGTGATGGTACCACTTTACTCTGCTCTGGCTCGGCCTCACTTGGAGTACTGTGTTCAGTTTTGGGCACCCCAGTTGAAGAGGGATGTTGACAAACTGGAACATGTCCAGAGGAGGGCAACAAAGATGGTGATGGGTTTGGAGACCAAGACATATTAAGAAAGGTTGGGGGAGCTTGGTCTGTTTAGCTTAGAGAGGAGACGACTGAGAGGCGATCTGATAACCATCTTCAAGTATTTAAAAGGGTGCCATTTGGAGGATGGAGCCCCAGAGGGACAGACCAGAACAAATGGGATGAAATTAATTCAAAAGAAATCCCATCTAAACATCCAGAAGAACTTCCTGACAGTTAGAGCGGTTTCTCAGTGGAACAGGCTTCCTTGGGAGGTGGCGGGTTCTCCATCTTTGGAAATTTTTAACAGATAGCCATCTGATGGAGAGGCTGATTCTGTGAAGGCAAAGGGGTGGCAGGTTACAGTAGATGAGTAATTGGGATATGAGTGTCCTGCATAGTGCAGGGGCTTGGACTAGATGACCCAAGAGGTCTCTTCCAATTCTATTATTCTATGATTCTATGATTGCATGGTCATAGGACACAGGCCCCAGGGCAGACCTTGCATGGTCTAGGACCCAGGTCCCAGAGGGACCGCCTCTCCAAATACTCCCCTCAAAGAGCTCTACACTCAGCAAATTCCTACTTCTTAATGTTCCCTGGCCCCAGAGAGGTTTGCTTGGTCGCAACCAGCACCAGGACTTTCTTGGCCCCGACTCCAGCCTGGTGGAATGAGTTGCTGGCAGAGATACGTGCCTTCATGGAGCTTCTTAAGTTCTGGAAGGCCTGCAAAATGGTGCTCTTCCACCATGCATTTGGATCACCTTTACCATCAGAATGGGTCCCTTGCCAGTCTCCTTCTCCTGCCATCTTATGCCTGGTTGATAACCGGTATTCCATCTACTTGGTTCCCAGGCATTATGGGGAAAATTGGATGGAGCATATTCTGATTGTTTGGCTGTAATAATTTTAGATGATGATATTTTAAAACGTAGACATTATATGGGTTCCTGAAGATCGTTCAGAAAGGGAGGACCTGTAAGAATACTGTGAACAAACAAACAAACAAACAAAATTATATCTAATACATATCCTTGCTTTATTTTGAGTTACTTCTGTTGATGTTTGTGTCATGTTTTTAGGCCATGCCAAAAGTCAATAAACTCAGCTTTATTTCATTTTTATATGGTCTAAAAGTGAGAGATGGGCTGAGGAACACCCCTAGATCTTAATTAGATATGCACACAGTACCACCAACATTGAGTACTAGCTAAAATACTGCAATGCTTATTTTAATTGGCCAATTAATTAAAGGCTAGAGAGTTAAAAAGAACTAAATCTTTCGCTTGTACATTCCTTTATGTTTGGATCAATTGTTGTCACAATGTACATACCCTCAGAGTGAAATATAAATTAAACTTAAATTCTTGCCTTGTACATTTCTTGGCTACAATATTTGGTCCAAAAGGGGGAAGAAACCCACCAGTTTTTGACAGTCATCATTCCAAATTCCAAGTAACCTCACTGTTCCACCACCTTTAGCCTCTTTTAGGAGTGTTGCGTAAGATGCCCATCTATCCTGCCTTTGGTGGGGCAGTCCCGCTTTTGGGGCACTTGCCCTGTGTCCCGCGGCATTCTCAAATTAAAAAAAAGATTTTAATTTTTTTTTTGGCTGCGCGCCCAGCAGGCAGCCCAGCAGGCAGCCCTGCAGGCAGTCCAGGCTCAAGAGGCCCCCACGCAGGCACCCGGGCTCAGGTGGCCCCCGTGCAGGTGCCTGGGCACCTGGGTTGGGGCTCCCCGCTGGCTCTTCCTGGTCCGCCGCCGCTCTAAGGCCAGTCAGGGGGTAGGAGGACCTGCCTGCCACTGCCTGCCACCTGCCACCAACTCCGCCTCCGCCACCATCACCATCCTTCTGAGGCAGGTCGGGGAGGGAGGAGGGAGGGCAAGCCTGCCTGCTGCTGCCTGCTGCCGCCGCCATCACCACCACCACCATCGCCCTGCCGCTGCACTTTTGAGGCCAGCTGGGGAGGGAGGAGGGAAGGAAGGGGGAGGGAGGGCGGAGGGCCCGCTTGCCGCCGCCATCGCCACTGTGGCAGCGGCGGCGGTGGCGCATCCCGCCTTGTGGCCCCAGAAATCTGGTCACGTTAGTGTTGCACCCATGTTCTGAAATTACTGGGTGTTCATTTTCAATATGCAATTCACCTTCTGTCATTCAGAAGAGCAAACTGCCCTTTCTGAAGACTAATCTTGTTTCTTCAAAGAGGTCAATGTTATGGTCAGGTACCAGAGCTTTGCTGTGCTTGTGGGCTTTGGGTTCCTGGAAAGGCTGTCACATTCATTTCAATCGAGGCACCAGGTCAGCCCACACATTCCTTTTGTGCATTCTTCATTGAATGGAACAGCTTTGTCTGTGCATAACAACAAAGAACTCTGCATCTGAGCTGCAGCCAGCAAGCCTACCTTAGTTCTCACCCGGAAGCATGGATAGACTCCTGCACTGGCAGAACAATTACATTCAACCACTGTGAGATGCAAATCACAGTTATGACTCAAAGGCAGGAAGGAAAGAGGAAACGTTTTGAGAGGAAAGCCTTCAAGGCAGTGAAGGGGGCAGTAGAGGGTTGCAAACTGTAATAGGTCGCCATCTTCTTGGACTTCCCAGATCCACACATTCAACTTCACTACTTCTAGGAAGGGAATAAGACTTCACTTTGAGAACTCATTCAAGGGCTTCTTGCTCCTCTGCAGAAACCACCTTCAGTCTCTAGCTCACATATTCCCAGTAGGAGTTCTGAGGAATCCTGGGATTCTGCAAGAGTTTCTCAGGGGTTCCACAGCATTTTGGTGAAGTTTGAATGGCTACCTGCCACAGCTTGGTTAGGCAGAGGAACTGAACAAGGGCTAATGCTATGTTGAGGCTGCCAGTTTTGGGTTGGGTGTGGAGCCTGAGGAGTGTGGGGATTGGGGGGGGGGGGTAGAGCTCAAACTCCTTGGTCTCTTCCTCATAGTTACAGGATTTTGTTGGATCCTCATTGCTGGTGCAGCAGTAGATCAAGAGCAGTGATAGCAAGGCTTCCACATGACAAGGATCCCTATAGTTTCCCTGCCCCAAACGGCTAAAAAATAGTTATTTCCCCAGGGCTACTACAATTTTTGCATTTTTTATAAAAAGAAATAGCACTAGAATATTGATATACCATTGTCCCGATAGATATAGTGCTTTCTCTGAATCCTCAACTTACATTTTTAATAGGATAGGACAAGCATATGGGGTAAAGGCTATTAGCAATAAGGTATAAAGGGAAGACTATGTCTGAGAAGGAAGGCACTGGCAAACCACCCCTTATTGAGTCTGCCATGAAAACGCTGGAGGGCATCACCCCAAGGACCCAGTGCTTGCACAGGGTATACCTTTACCTTTACCTTATGTCTGAGAATCTGACATCTCTGTAATCTTGCTGTCTGAGGGCAACAGTGAGAGGGATTCTGAAGTTCTAGCCCTGCTGGTGCACCTCCTGATGACATGTCTGTTTTGGTCACTGTGTGACACAGAATACTGAACTAGACAGGCCATTGGCATGAACCAACATGGCTTCTCCTGTGTTCTTAAGTGTCTAATTGCTTCCATTGAGGAGATATGCCTTTTATTATTATAGGATAAGCATGTGGAGCAGAGGTGAATCTGTGACTATCAGTTATAAGGTATAAAGGGAACTCTAAGTCTGGGGCAGTGATGCTCTGTATTTCGAGTGCTTGTGGGGGCCACAGTGAACATCTTCTCAAGTTCCAGACATGCTGGTGGACTTCTTGATGGCCCATGAGTTTTGGCGACTGTGTGACACATAGTGTTGGACTAGATGGGCCACTGGCCTGATCCAACAGCTTCTCATGTTCTTGAGTCTCTAGTCACTTCCAATGAGGAGATAAGCCTTTGTCTTTATATGGCCACAAGGGAAAAGGCTGGAAACTTACTTTTAAAAATAGAAAGCCAGGCTTTCAGAGAAACTGTTGTGCCTATCAGTACAATAGTATATTGATGGATAAAATGGCATTCCAATTTAAAAACAACAAATAAAAAGCCTTCTTATGGCAGGTGGACAAGATGGATGCCACGGGATCAGGGAAAACAGCTGCCACAAGGCCTAGAAATTTAAAAATTTCCTACCCACACAACAACCATCCATACTTCCTAAACAGATTGAACTCTGGACAGATAACCCATGTGAAAGACACCCTTACCGCAGGTGAACTTTGACTGGACTACTGCACTGAAGGTTTGATGCTTCGATCTGTATGTAACCGACTTTAACGGATGCTGCTTTTAATTGTTTTCCTCTGATCTATTTCAGCACTGCTGGCTCTTTCAGCAGGATACTTGTATTGTTTCATTGACTCTTGTAAAGCGCTTTGAGCAACTTCTCACGGAGACGGCAGGAAATAAATATTTCAAGTAACAATTGAAATGGGAAGCAGCGCTGCAATAGGAGCAAAATGTGATTGCTTTCCATATTTCCCAAATGTAGCAGTGCAGCCTTTGTAATACCAGATGTTGCATACTGATAGAAGTGCCCTTGGCAAACATCTAGTCAGTCTAACCCAATCTAGATTATTGGAATTCTATCTTGCATCTACAACTTAATTCCATTTTAAATTGGTCTCATCATAGCAATAAAAAGTTATTGTTTTAATGAACCAAATACTTCCATTAGCAATATATCTTTTATTACAAGGCATTAAATGGATTTAAAGTATAATTAACTGTAAATTAATTTGATGCTTAAGATAACTTAAATTCAAGTTTCTTTTTTATCACTTGGTTTGTCGGCGTTGGTTTCGGCGCAATAAAAATGGAACGCTTTCAAAATCGTTCCGATAGAGGGATGATTCCAACCCACGTTTCTAGATATCGTTTCTATAAATCCAATAATATTACAGTAAAATTAATTATGATTCATAAAGCAGAACAAAATATACATCATATTATAGTAACATCTAGACAACAGCATAATTTATCAAGAACTTTTCCGGGACTGCTTAGTAAATCCAGTGAAAATGTGCCGGGATACTCTAATTAAACTGACTCTTATCCCTAATGTTAGCTGCCACTTAAAACTGTCAAATCTCACACGTTCAAGTTGAACACATGAAGCTGCCTTCTGCTGAATCAGACCACTGGCCCACTGAGTTCATTGTTTGCTCAGACTGCCAGTGGCTTTCCAAAGGCTCAGGGCGAGGTCTTTCACATCACCTGCTACCTTGTTATTCTTTTTTTGGAGATGCTGGGGATTGAACCTGGGACCTTCTGCATCCAAAATAGATGCTCTGCTACTGAGGTATAGCCCCTTTCTTGGACCAAAGGGTGATATTGCTACCAGGGAGCACTACAATTAATTGTTGAGGTATTAGCGAAAGCTTCCCATCCAAAGGAGGGACGCTGAGATGTGAGAGTTCTGATCCAACATTGTCTTGTGGGTGATTCACTGGCCTTTCTGTCATCATCAGTCACACAGATAGACCTCCTAGAATTAGTTTGAAAACACAATCCTTACCTTAACTCAATGTGTCCACTTACTTTGTGAGGACTTTTCTTGTGATGGCTTTTTAAAAAATCAAGTACTTTTGCTGGCAGAATTTAAATATTCTTAAAAGAATATGCTTAAAAGAATAAAGTGGGTTTATTTAGAAGAAAAACAACTTTGTATTAAAAGAGGGAGGAGAGAGAGAGTCCTAACATTCTGTCAGCTGAGGAAGCAAGCAGGGAGGAAGTGTGCTCCAATGAGCAGGAAGTCTTCAATGAGCCAATCAGAACATTGGAGGAAAGTGTTTGACAAATACTAGGAGATTCCTGATCTAAATATGATAATTATACATCTCCTCTGATGCCCCCTATCAGATATTCTTCATATGTTGAATCATGCACACTTCAGATCTTGCATCTTCCAGTACTCATTGAAAGTTCTCACAGATAATTTACAATCAATGTGTAGATTACAAGACCTTTAAATTACTCCATCCCATGAACCCTTCTTCTCTCTTCCTCACCTTCCCTGGTGCCCAGGGCAAGGGCAGTAGATGTGGCAATGAGGTATCCTCTTTTTATGCCCCCCCCCTCCTTTCTTGCCTTTCTTGATCTGTAAATGTTTCATCCCATTTAGGAAGTGTTGGTGACTATGTTTTCCAAGGCTTATTGAGACAGCCCTGCAAGTTAGAATAGAGGAGAGAGAGGGGGGAAATGAAACTGAAGGAAGGTCTAACAGTTTCTCCCACAAGGTAATACTTGGTGAAGGGAACAGTGTGGTGTGCAGGGCCCAAAGGTGTGGAAATGCGGATGGAAGGAGGGTGTTTCCCTGCAATGTAAGCTCATCGCGGACTAGACTCAACTATGAAAAGGTTCTCCATTCACTGGGGTGTGCCAACTTAAATCAGGGAAATGTGTATTACAAGCTCACCAGTTGAAATGCCATTATTGCCTCTAGTTCCCCAGGATCCACTCCCAAAATATCCAGGTATTTTCAAACTCAGCACTTAGCAACTTGAATTCAGAGATCTTATATTTGTAGGGTAGAAGGCCATAGAATCCATTCTCCAAAGCATGCATTTTCTCCAGGGGATCTGATCTCTGCAGTTTGGAGAACAGCTGTAATTCTGGAGGATCCCCAGGTCCCACCTGGAAGCTGGCATCCCTAGTAATAGGAGCAAAATGCTTTTAAAACACAGCATCTGTATCCAGCTTTTCCAGGGCAGCCTGGTGTGAGTGTTCGCACTCTCAAGGTGAATTAGAATTTATTGTCCTCATTGAAAATGAAAAATGAGCAATTAATGCATAAATTGCATGTGCGCAATAGGCAGGGGATAAAATATTGCTTTAGTCGCCAACATAAATATTGTGACCCTTAATTAGGCTGATTATTCTCTTTTATAAATAGGGAGGAAAGGATGGCAGTTTCATAATCTATTGGACCACCATGTGGTTTTGTTTTCCCTGTTCCTTACAATCGCTCAATTCCATGTGTATTCATAAAAGTCCTTCCTAAAGACAGATAGGTTTTCCCCTTCCTGGATTTGCATTTCTATTGCATAAATAATTGCCATATACTTGCCATGGTCTTACATGTGGAATGAGTGCATTTATCAGTTGAGGTCTCTCTGATCAAGATCCTTACAAATAGTGTACGTATGGATGTCAGCTTGTAAATACTGGGCTGGACTCATCAACGTGTAAATGGAAACTCAAACTCACTTAGCACAGAACTGCTTCTGGAAGCAGGAGGAGGAGGAGGAGGCTGCTTTTCTCTACCAGGAGTCTCAAAACAGCTTACAATCACTTACCTCTCCCTGGCCTGTTTAAGGTCTCCTGATAGCTAAGTTGACCATCTGTCCCACCTTTGGCGGGAAAGTCCCGCTTTTGGGGAATTTGCCCCATGTCCCGTGGCATTCTCTAATTGTCCCGTGGCGTTCTCAAATTTTAATTTAAAAAAATTGGGGGCCGCGTGCCCAGCAGGCAGCCCAGCAGACAGCCCAGGCTCAGGAGGCCCCCGCGCAGATGCCAGGGTTCTGAGGCAGGGCTTCCTGGCTGGCTGTGCTGCCACGGGCGGCTCTTCCTAGGCCACCGCCGCTGCCCTTCTGAGGCCAGTCAGGGTGGAAGGGGGGGAGGGGGAGGAGAGGGGGAGGGGGGAGGGGGAGGGCCTGCCGCCGCAGCAGCAATGGCGGCGCGTCATGCCTCATAGCCCCAGAAATCTGATCACATTACTGATGGCCCACGGCAAGGGAACACTCTGATTTTCTAGCATTCCCTTTTTTTTCCATGGCTGCCATTGGCATGCATTGCCATGCACAAAGGAAGAGCCGGATGTTCCAGTCCTGGCTCCTCCCCATGCTACAGTGGCCAGGAAGGGTCTGAAAATGCCCCACTCAGCAACACTTCACAGCTTTGCAGCGTCAATTTTTATTTTAATTTTTTTGCAGGAAGGTGGGATTATGTTCTCATACAATGTGTTCTCCCTCAACAAAACTCTCCAGAATCCAGCCTGGCCTGGAGGAAATTCACCTACCATCCCTCAGCAGCAATTAGCAATTCCCTGAGTATGTAAGGAAGGGCCAGAAGAGACAAACTTTGGCACATCCCTTCCTGCCCACCCACTTACAATCTAAGTTTATATTGATAAACAAAAAATGGTTGGAGACAAAGAAAGATCCTGGCGTTCTTACAGGGCAGCAGATACACATACACACACCCTTCAACTAGTAGATGCTGTGGATACTCTTTATGGCTTGGATCTTGACTAGCATTTCTACAAACTGAAGGATTTCCATCAGCAGAATGCAACTTTCCCCCTTCCTTCTGCTGCAAGCCAAAATGCTCCCTCCAGGGCTTCCTGGTGATGAGTCCCCCCCCATTAGCTGGAGGTAGATGGAAGTTTGTCACATGAGGGGTGAAATCAGTGACAATCTCAGCTGCTCCTTTTAATCCACAGAATTTTTAGGATGAATCCAAGCATCTGGAATCTCACTAAAGTCCTACCCTACACTTTTCACTGTATAGGCTGACAGAAACACATTTCCTTTTCCTAATATAAGTTTTCCCACTGTAAATTAGCAGCTGTTCAAAAGAAAGAGGATGGATGTGAATGTTGCCTCCTGCTTCAGAAGCTGACAGAATGAGCTAATTAATCCATTGAAAATAAGGTTGCCAGCTCCAGTTTGGGAACTACCTGGAGACTTTGGGGGTGGAGCTGGGAGTAGGTGGGATTTGGGGCAGGGAGGGACTTCAGAGGAGTATAGTGCTACCAACTCCACCTTCCAAGCAGCCATTTTCTCAGGGGGAACTGATCTCTGTCACCAAGAGATGAGCTGTAATTCCAGGGGATCCCCAGGTCCTACCTGGATGCTGGCATCCCTAACAGAAAATGATTCCAGCATCAGAAGGTCCAAATGGGACATCTGTGATGTGTACGGCTGGACATAGAGTTGTCTCTGATTGTGAATCATTTTGTACACACAAAAGTGCCCACTTTCAGTTCATTTCTTTTAAATTGGATGTTGTTAAGACACAGCTGTTGTAGTGATAGACACAGCATGCTTGCACAAAGCCCCACTAAAGGCAGCCAATCACATCTCCTCTCTGCTTTGCTTTTTTATGAGGTCACAAGGACATTGGCTCAATAATACTGTCAGTTAGATGATGTCGTCAGAATTACTGCTTGAGCTCTTGCAGCAGTTAGAGACCCCAGCAGGTATGGGATCACGGTTTTTCTCCAGTATTTGCAAATGTATTTAATCATTTTCATTTTTTTTTCAAATTTGTTGACGTTAGTTGACAATTATATTTACAGAAAGGATTTTCTTTGTGTTTCATTTACATATAATTAGCTTTTTCAGTAACTAATATGGTAGATATAACAGATATTTTGATGGTATATTGGATTTTTCTTCTTAATTACATCAGATTGAAGACTGGATGTAATGATATTTTATGTTATATCGTCTTTATCCATTGTATATAAGTACTTGTGGGAGAATTAGCATATTTTATCAAGTGAGCAGTCCTGGAAAAAAACACTGGGAACTTGCAAAGGGTGGAGACATGTTCACATGTACAGCTCTTGTTTCAGTCAGTGTGCATGGACATGTAAAACCTACATAAGCTGGAATGCTCATTTGTAGCACGAGTGTCTCTTATCTAAACCAGGAGGTCAGCCCAGCTAGAGCATCTCTGTACAAGCATGGACAATTTGCCTTCATTCAGAAGACCTACTGGCACAACCACTCAGCTGGTCACATGACACTGCATTTCAAAGGGCACATAGTCTGTCTCCCCAAGTTATTATTCTTTGATGCCACCCATCTCCCCTTCTGAGCATAGACAAGGAGCCAGAGAAGATAATATTCTCCCAGGTTATTTACGCACAGTCTGGCAAATAGAGCTTCCAAATTCTTGCCAGAGAGTTCCCATTCCAACATGCCCATCAGCATCCCCTCTTTCCAACCCTATTCATCCCATCACGATCCGTTTTACTTGCCTAGTTCACAAATGGAAAGAGACTCAAAGTTGCCTTATACCAGGGGTAGTCAAACTGCGGCCCTCCAGATGTCTATGGACTACAATTCCCAGGAGCCCCCTGCCAGCATTCGCTGGCAGGGGGCTCCTGGGAATTGTAGTCCATGGACATCTGGAGGGCCGCAGTTTGACTACCCCTGCCTTATACTAATGAGACAATGGTCTATAAAGGCCAGTTTTGAGACCCAGCTTGATGTAGTAGTTAGAACAGCAGCCTCTAATTTGGAGAACTGTGCTTGATTCCCCACTCCTCCTCTACATGCAGACAGCTGGGTGACCTTGGGCTAGTCAAAGTTCTCTCAGAGCTCTCTCAGCCTCATCTACCCCTACTCTGGACTCTGATTTTATTGTGCTACTTCAGACCAACATGGCTACCCATTTCAATCTACCCCTATTCCCTGTTGTGGAGAGAGGTGAGGAAGGGTGTGTGTGTGATTGTATGCCACTATAGGAAGTAAGAAATGGGGTACTAAACCCCCGGCTCTTCTTCTTCTATAACCACCAGTGTCCTTCCAGAGTCTCAGGCTTGGGTCTTTCATGTCACATACTCCTTGATGCTTTTAATCTGGGACTGAACTCTATTTAAAGGACCAGAAGAAATATGGCAATGTTGTTGACTGTAGGCCAAGTCAGATTCACTCTACAGCTCCCAAAGACTTACGTCCACAGTTACCATCAACTCAAATAGCCACATTTACTTCCATCACTGGCAGGAGGCCTGCATCTCAGGGAAGCTCACAGTTGACCCATTCTGGCAGTAACTGCTTAAAAGTAGGAGTCACCAGCACAATACTCACCAGGCAAGGGCCTTATCGATTATCTTAAAATGTGGAGCAGGTGCCATATGGGGAACGGTGCTCAGAAGAGACATAGCTAGCATGTCGAAGAGCCATTTGCCATGCCTGAGCCAGTGAGTATCACTGCCATAGATGACAGAGTATAGGGTTTGCTCACATAGTAACTATCAGTATGTATAGTCATAGAATAATAGAATCATAGAGTTGGAAGGGGCCATACAGGCCATCTAGTCCAACCCCCTGCTCAATGCTGGATCAGCCCTAAGCATCCTAAAGCATCCAAGAAAAGTGTGTATCCAACCTTTGCTTGAAGACTGCCAGTGAGGGGGAGCTCACCACCTCCTTAGGCAGCCTATTCCACTGCTGAACTACTCTATCAACATTTTTTCCTGATATCTAGCCTATATCGTTGTACTTGTAGTTTAAACCCATTACTATGTGTCCTCTCCTCTGCAGCCAATGGGAACAGCATCCTGCCCTCCTCCAAATGACAAGCTTTCAAATACTTAAAGAGGGCTATCATGTCCCCTCTCAACCTCCTTTTCTCCAGGCTGAATATTCCCAAGTCCCTCAACCTATCTTCATAGGGCTTGGTCCCTTGGCCTCAGATCATCCTCACCGCTCTCCTCTGTACCCTTTCAATTTTATCTACGTCCTTCTTGAAGTGAGGCCTCCAGAACTGCACACAGTACTCCAGGTATGGTCTGACCAGTGCTGTATACAATGGGACTATGACATCTTGTGATTTTGATGTGATGCCCCTATTGATACAGCCCAAAATTGCATTCACCTTTTTTACTGGTGCATCACACTGCCTGCTCATGTTTAGTTTACAATCCACAAGTATCCCAAGGTCTCATTCACACACAGTGTTTCCTAGAAGCGCATCCCCCATCCAGTAGACATGCTTTTCTTTTTTTCTGACCCAGATGCAGAACTTTACACTTATCTTTATTAAATTGCATCTTGTTCTCATTTGCCCATTTTTCCATTGTGTTCAGATCTCGTTGAACTCTGTCTCTATCTTCCGGTGTGATTTCTGTATTGTAAGGTAAAGTTTATAAGTCCAATACATAGTTGCACTGTAGCACCCAGAAAGAGAACTTGTTGTACGGTCTCATCCCCGCTGAAGTTCAGGTTTATGTTATAGTGGGATTCGGGAGTGATGGAGGCTGCAGCTCCTAAGCCAGTTTAAGGATTTATGGGACCCTAACAATATACAATTGCAGCAGGAGCAGCCAGACTGGGGGCAGACGGTCCCCAACGGTGGAAAGGGGTGGAAAGGGAGTATCCTTAAAGAGAGAAAAGAAGGGAGGAGAGAGTCTATGGTCCTGATCCATGGAGGGAAGGCACAGCGTGGGGCTCCTAGACATGCGGGGCCTGTAGCATGGATAAACTGGGCCTGGTGGGATATCCCAAGGGCTTTCTTTCCAATGGTTCAGATGATGAAGAGGTTATTGATGCATCTCAGGCAGAGGTGAACCGCAGGAGGGTAGGTGCAGAGAAAGTGGTGTACATCTGCTTTTCTGTACAGTGGAGGCATCCAAGTACCCTTGACAGTGCTGTTGACCTGAAGGCAGAAGTGACTCTCCACATCAGAAGTAGTTGTGAGAACAGTACTCAGGCTTTGGCAGAGCTGTAACAACATATTTTAAATCCTGTCTCCTTGGGTTGACCTTTCCTCTGGAAAGCACTCCAAACCAGGAGGGCTGGAGAGAGGAGAGACATGGTGCAAGAGGCAGCTGCCTTAACGCAGCTTTGGGCAGTATAATTTTAAAATTGACAAAACACACTGGATCTGAGGTGAGCTAAAGTATTCCGCCGTGATCATCATGGATAAGGTTCTTTCTTTGGTTCCAGAAATGATTTCTGTAACTTTCCTGGAGCAGATGTTCAAAATGTTCCCCTCCTGTAGGAATAAGTCTTATAAGCTTGTGTAGTGCTGCCCCAGTTATTCAGTTATGTTTCCTTACGGGTAAAATTTGCATTCTAGTCGCTATCCTGGGTCTTGTTGAATTCATATATATATATATATATATTTAATAGGAGGGGGAGGAGACAAACGTTTGCTATTCACTTTAAGCCTAAATTGTGTGGGCATGCATTATTCTGCCAAGGCGTGATTTGGTACCGAGTTTCCCCTTTCCGAATCAGATTTAACCTCCTGCCCTCCGCATGCATCGTGCAAACACGGCAATGGAGGGGAAGTGAATGCTTTTCTATCGTTGATGTCTGTGGGTGTGAAAAGTATAACTGCACACATTAGCATTTAATTTCCTTCAAACGCCTGCCAGTTTAAGATCCCACGGGATTGCATTTAATTTGTAAGCGAAACTTGGAAGGCGCTCGGCTTCTGCGTAGCCACACTGCACAGCCGGGCTTCAATTAACGGCCTCCCCGACGATATGCTTTACCTGCAAAAAGACTAATAGAAAAGGGATCTGAGGCTGAATTAGATGTGCGTGCCTGTGTAGTTGATGTACCTTCAGAAGGGGAGCCAAACTGTCATTCGTCACTGTGGCCGATGGGGAAAAATGCATCTCTGGTCCTTAGAATTTGTTGACTGAATGCATTGGGCAGAATTAGCCCCCCTTCTCCCCCAATAAAAAGATACATCTTTTTATTAGCACTTTTCAGAAGTTTTTTTCTCTCTTTAATACACTATAGTTTCTGTCTGGATGACAATATCATTAAAGGGGGGTGGGTAAGGAAGTGAGCCCAAGCAATACGGGCCTTCAATTAAATAGGCTTTTTCTAAGCCAGGTGGTACAATACTTGAAATTGCCATAAAGGAGTGTTAGATGAAAGATAGATGCCTCAATCAAATGAGTATAGGTGATGGAGCTGGGGTATGTATGGGAAATGGAAATTCTGTCCCGTAAACCATTGAAAACTGTAGTATTTAGAATGATGAACAGCAAGAAATGTCTCTTGTCAAGTACTTAAGATGTGGGATTCACTGCCAGAGGGTGTAGTGATGGCCGCCGGCCTAGACAGCTAAAAAGGTGATTAGATAGATTCATGGAGAGTTCAGAGAGGTTTAAAAGGGGATTAGATTCATAGAAGATTGGTCTATCAGTGGCTACTAGACGTGGTGATTAAAGGGAGCCTCACAGTCAGAGGCAGTCAGCCTCTGATTTCCAGTAAAAGGAAGGAGGAGGAGGAGTTGGTTTTTCTATCCCACTTTTCACTGCCCGAAGGAGTCTCAAAGTGGTTTACAATCACCTTCCCTCCCTCTTCCCACAACAGACACCTTGTGAGGTAGGCGGGGCTGAGAGAACCCTGACATTCCTGCTCTGTGAGAATAGCGCTATCAGGGCTATGACAAGCCAAAGGTCACCCAGTTGGCTGCATGTGGGGGAGTGGGGGAATCAAACCCAACTTGCCAGATTAGAAGCTGCCACTCATAACCAATTCTTCCCTACTTGCCTCCAGAACAGTTGTTGAAATGGAGAATGGCTCCAGACCACAGCTACCTAGCTAGGTCTCGATCCCTCTTCTTCTATACATAATGGTTTCTCTAAATTAATAAAACAATATTTTATTCTTTAAGCTGCTTGGTGCCCTACTTTCTCTGCATATTCAAACACTTCCATCACAATGAGAGAGATTAATGATTTTGGCACTAGAGTTCTGGACAGAGGTGAGAGGATGACATGGATTGCCTGAGAGGATCAAACTGCAGTAGCCAAAGTGAGAAATGAAAGGTGCAAATGAAAGTGTTTTCCAAGGGAATGGAGAGGAAGGGCATATTTTTGTGCTATTGTACAGAGTGAAACAACAGCATTTGGTCATAGACCGAAAATGATAACGATGATGAGCATCAGAGAGGATACAGGAATCAAAGCTATCAGAAGGCTTCATGCCTGGTCAACAGGATGGATGGTGCCATTATCAAGAGATGTGTGGAGACCATTTCTGGAAAGCAAGGCTTATTTGAGCAGATGAAAAGTTCATGGCTTGGACATACTAAGTGTGAAATTGTAGTTGGATACATTTTATAGGCACCTTGAAATGTGACATAGGATGTAAAGTGAACATTAGGCACTAGAGACGTAGACCTGGATGTTTTCAGGGGACACTGCAAGCCATGAGATTTCATGAGGCCATCAAGGGACAGTCCACAGTGAGGGTACAACATTCTGAATATGAATGGGAGGGTCAGTAGGTGGCAGTAGAGAGTCATCTTGGTATAGTGGTTAGGAGCACTGACTTCTAATCGGGCGAGCCGGGTTTGATTCTGCACTCCCCCACGTGCAGCCAGCTGGGTGACCTTGGGCTCAGCACAGCACTGATAAAGCTGTTGTGACCAAGCAGTAATGTCAGGGCTCTCTCACCCTCACCCACTTCACAGGGTGTCTGTTGTGTGGAGAGGATAGTGAAGGCAATTGTAAGCCACTTTGAGACTCCTTTGGGTAGAGAAACGCGGCATATAAGAACCAACTCTTCTTCTTCAGTAGGAACACATCCTAAGATGGAAGAGGGATCATGAAGACCACTCCAGGTTATTCCATGTCCTCTGCTTGCCAAAAAGTAGTTCAGATGGTTTCCTCTATAACTCCACAAACAAACACCTGGAGGAAAACAGAGAACAAGGTGTGCAGTACTGTATAAGAAAGACCTGGTATAGTGTTGGGAATGGGAGTGGGGTGGCGTGACCTTTATGGGCTTGGGGGCGGGCTCAGGGGGAAAGGGAGGCTACTTAAGGAAGGAACTGTCATTTATGAGGAGGAGGGGCTCACCTGTAGTGAGGTAACTATGGTGAGTCCAGGGAGGAAAAGGGGAAAGCCTGCAAAAGACTTAACCAGTCTCCAATTATGAGATGCCACCTATGGGCTGTTCTTAACCCTGACACCAACCTCCAGGCACTGTAGCGGAAAAGAAGGGGTAGCAGGACCCCACGGACCCTGACATGTTCACAAATGGTTTGCTACATGCAGCAATTTAAAGCACCCATCATATGTTGGCCATTAAATGTAGAATGTCCTATGTCCAAAGAAATAGACATTAGCAATGAAATCTTTATCTCCCCTCCTCTTTGTTGCTGTGGCAATCTCCAATAATGGCTGTCAAAATTTTAAAAAAGAATATAGTATTAATTGAAGAAACATGGTAATGCAGGCTTTTGTCCAAATTTCAACATATGGTCCCACCTGCCCTTTGACAAATGGATGAGCTCAGTGACAAATGTATGCTGTTATCTTCTTAGGGGGAAAAATGGACTTTTTATGGCTCATTAATTCAGTTTAAAAATCCATTATAACTCAGATTCATTTCTAGAGGACAAGGGCCACCTGTTGAGCAATCTCCATTACTGGAGATCAGCAATCCATCTCCCACAACCAAGAATTTGAACAAGTTCCTAGCTGCGCAGAATTCTGTATCCATTTTCACATGTACAACAAACTACCAAAAACGGTTTGCTACATGCGGCATTTTAAAGCACCTGTCATGTGTTGGCCATTAAATGTTGAATGTCCTATTAGTAATGAAATACTCATCTCCTCTCTTCTTTGTTGCTGTGATGATCACCAATAATAGCTTTAAATTTTAAAATAATAATATAATATTAATGGAAGAAAGATTTCAGTGCAGACTCTTAATAAGATAGTTCCCATTGTTGATCCTTCACAGATGCCATGACATCAAGAGATGTCTACTATTTATAATTAGGGTATGAGACCAGAATATATCAAGTTCTGGAAAAATTCCCTTTTCTAATACTGGTTACTATTAAAACAAGGGACCTCTTAGTCTAGATCGGGGATTCCCAACCCTGATGTTACTCGAAAGCTCTCCAAGGGTTCTGTAGCCTTTCCCAGATATTTGGATGGCTGCTGACGTCATTAGATGTCACTAGAGCCCAATTCTCCTGTTACTCTACAGCAGGGGTAGTCAAACTGCGGCCCTCCAGATGTCCATGGACTACAATTCCCAGGAGTCCCTGCCAGCGTTCACTGGCAGGGGCTCATGGGAATTGTAGTCCATGGACATCTGGAGGGCCGCAGTTTGACCACCCCTGCTCTACAGGAATAGTCTCCTTCTCTACAGTGAAAATGGTAAATGATCAATTGATCGATTGGCTGGCTCCTGCATCTTACTTCCACATCCACTTATCTAAAAGGGCGTGCCACCACTTCCGGGGTTCCTTGAAGGCTGAAAAATATTTCAGGATTCTTCCATAATCAAAAGGCTGATAAGGGCTGATCTAGAGTCTAACCTCTCACCAGCCTGTCATCTTAAATCCAGCCAGGCTCCTCCATCCTTCTGTGCTTCTTTTCATGAAGAACTCATAAAGTTTTGTGTCAATATTTTCAGGGTTTTCTTCATATTTATAAGAACAAGAACATTAAGAACACTGAGTTGGATCTAACCAAGATCCTCCCCCAACCAAGATTCTGCCTCTGCCCCCGCCCCCCCCCCCTACACACACACTCTCAAAAGGCCACACTGGAGATCTGTATGTAATAAGGGGGCTATCTTTGGTGAAGATAATTTGATGCAATTGAGCAGAAGAACTGGCTGGATCCAATGTATTTTTTTGCATTTACTTGAGAATAAGCCCTATTAAAATCAGATGGATTTCCCTCTTAGTAATCAGGTTACAGGCCCAGCCTACATGCTTGTGATAGACAACAGATGCTTAGCTGTGGCTCCCCCTGATGTAAATGGATCTGATTGTGCTGGAGAGGATGCCAGCTTTTCTGTTCATCAGAAGAACTGGGATATGTAAATAGCAGCAAAAGAACTGGATGTGTGAGACATCTGCTTACCGTATCGTTGGGTTAATAAAAATATAATGACTAGTGCTCTTTATATAAAAGTGATAGGTAATATCCACTAATGAGGTCTGCTGTTACCTAATGGAATGTAATAGCATTAAAATGATTTCACAGCATTTTATTTTAATTTCTCTCCCATCCACAAAAGGAATTCAATTTTCTAACAAGTGCCAGGTGCAATTACTCTGTGGATCAATGCAATGTTTTTTTCTCATTGGGGAACTGTGACTAGGAATGGAGTCAAGGGATTGGAAATGAATCCAAGCTAATATTTAATATGAGGAAATGTTCAGCTAATTCCCAGTTTATTGCTTTGTCCCTCAATGATGCACATTTCTAATTATCATAAACATTACAGACTCTCTCTTAAATTCTTCCCTGGGCCAGATAAGCAGAATTAGAGAATTCCTAACAGGGGAAAAAAATGCAGTATCCATAAGAAGTCAATTTTGAAAATTTGCAATATTTTCATATTTACCAAAGCCCTTAGGGGGCTTAGCTTTTCCTTCAATGTCTTTGTCTTATGAAACATTTTCACAATCAATAGTGCAAGCCTAGGCAAAGTATATAGAAAGGCCCAGTACAGGACATCTAATTAAGCCCTCTGCCCAGTGCAGGATCAGCCTAGAGTAGTCTTTTTCAACCTTTTGACCATGGAGGACCCCCTGACATATTCTCCAGATTTCAAGTGATGTCAACTGGCCACACCCCCAGAAGTCATATGTCACTCAAAGTGACATCACCAGCCACTCCCACCAGATGTGACTTCAAAAGCTCACTCCCATATCACAGGAAGTGAGGTTGCTAGGCCTCTTCCTATGTCATCAGAACTGACATAGCTATTAGATCCACCCCACCCACATCTGACTTTCACAGATTGCTAGAGATGCAATCTCAGTTCAGTACAAGATGATCTCCTTTGCTTTATCAACAGAACAATACCTGCTCTTAGGGCTTACTGGCTGTTTGCTCTTCTTCAGGAAAAAGGTGCCTGAGATAGACCTTGGTGCTCATGATCTCTCTCGTGTTCTTATGGTTAGCTGGCAGCCTATCTGGTGAATATTCCTAGCCAGGGGCAGGACTGGCTTCTGAAAGGCTAAACAGCAGGGAGGTGAAGAGGAAGAATCTGTGGCTGGGCATGAAGGTTCAGGTGGAGGAAAGATGCCTTACTCTGCCCAGAGAGGTCTGGACCCTCGCTCTAGCTTCAGCCACAGCCTCTCAGGCATCTTTTCCTTGAAGAAGAGCAAACAGCCAGCAAGCCCAGAATGAAGGTATTTTTCTGTTCATGAAGTTTCATGGCCATTCCGCACAATTTTAATATAGCACTAGTCTTACATTTTGTTTTCGCCACTAAAACTACGTTCTGCATGACGTCGTGAGCAATCTGCAACACTCCTGCAACACTAGCTCCAAAATTGCTTTGTTGTAGCGATTTCCGGGGAATTGGGAAAAATGGATTCACCCTCAGAAAATCGCTACACTCTTGCCAACAACCTGCAACACTTGCGAAAAAGACACGTGCATTCTCAATGTAGCAGTTGCAACAAAGACCCTCCCCCTGACTCTCTCCTCCAAACTTCCAGCAAAGCGATCGCCATTTTTCCCCCCTCAGAGCGGGGAAAGCAGTGAACCAGCGAGGCTTCATTCATCCAGCAAGGCTTCTCCGGCTACAGTCCCTCCACAGAAGTGCTTTAAAGCTCCCCTAAGTCCCCAAGCACAACACAGCCCCCTGTTCGCCAGTTCCCTTTAATTTCGGCCAAAAATCGTGCCTGTGCGGGGGGGGGATTTTTTTTTCCACTCGGGGGAGCGTGGTAACGATGAATCGCTAGGTCACACACCAGCTAGATGGGTCTCTATGTTGCGAAGAATCAAGGCATATTCGTTGAAACGTTAGTGTGTGTGTGTTTTTTTTAAACTGTGCTTAAAGGGAAAGGGGCTTTTCGGGTGCATGATAACAACCGCCCATTGGCTGTTCTGTTTGATTGATGGCCAGGGGCGGGAACAAGCACAGAAAAAAATCGTGTCCTTTCTAGCGAGACCGGAAACCTGTGGGGAATCAATGAAAAGCTACCGGGTTCCACTACAAATGAAGGTATGCGGAACACCGAGATTCCACTATTTAAAATAGTGTTTCCACTTTGTGAAAGCAATTGGCAACATTGGTCCTTGTGCGGAATGGCCTTCATTTTTATGTTTGCAGTATGCTAAATAGCAAACCTTGCCTGAGCAAAACAAGGAAGCATCACAGCTTTCATAAAGCCCACCATGCAAAGCAGCAATTCTTCTCAGAGGAAATGATCTGTGTGATTTGAAGGTGCGCTACCAGGCTCTACCAGGAGGTTGGCAATCTTAGTAAGACCTGAGTTTCCCAGGGTCAAAAATGGCTGCCAGGGCAAGGGGAAACATGGGAAGAAAGGAATCCTTGTACAGGTTGTGCACAGTCCTTGTGCTGGATCCAAGCATAATAGCTCTCAGCTAGGGATGCCAGCCTCCACGTGACAACAGATTAAGTCACAAATCCCAATCTCTGTCAGGATGATTTGGGATGAAAATCTTATGCTAAATAATTAAGTTTAGAGAGTTGCAAATCACAGGCTGATGTAGTGGTTAAGAATGGCAGCCTCTAATCTGGGGGGCTGGGTTTGATTTCTCCTTCCCCCACATGTGACCAGCAGGCTGCCCTTGGGCCACAGGATGTCTATTGTGGGGAGAGAAAGGGTAAGCAATTGTAAGCCACTTTGAAACTTCTTCAGGTAATAAAAAAGTGGGATACCATATACCAGCTGTTCATCTTCTTCACTTGAATTGTTTGTTGTTAAGACATAGAAGAAAGCTTGATAATATGTCCCTAGATTTAAACTACTTGTTTCATCCTCTTGGACTTCTTCAGCAAGGTTTCTCAAAGTCCATTCATATTTCTGAAATTTGAGAGCAAGCCCCCCACCCTCCCCGAAAGATAGAAGACTAAATGTTGTCTTAGGAGTACTTTTATGTGCCGGCCAAAAAGGAACTAGCTCCAATTGAAATTTCAGTAATATTGATGTACAGTAATCCAGATTTGCCCCGTCAAAATCCAATTCCACTCCATGTGCTGACTGGGCATCTTTAAAACCACAGGTTGGTGTCTCTGAATAGAGCAGAGAAACAGAACTGAATGCAAATATAAATCTGAATGTTCAGAGCCTTGGGCAAATGACAGTAAGACGAAAATGATATATCTGTTCCTCAGAAATGAAATCACATGTCAAGATTCTTTCCTCCAATGTCATAACCATTTGCTACCCTTATGATGATTGTAGCTCAAATATCACTTGCAAATATTTCAGGAGCTGAGGCACTGTGATCCCCATCTATTCCAACTAAATGGCTTGTAATCCTGACCCTTAGCTTTGCAGTGTTTATGAATTAGTTGCAGGGAATAGCTACGCCAGCAGACGAAGCACATGCTTTAATATCCGCAGCCACAGGACAGCTGCACCGGAGATAGATGCGCAAAGTGTGAAACATAGCCATTTCGACTTATTCGTATTACAAATAACTCTTTGGAGAGGTGTGAAAGCTGCAGACCACTTTCTGAAGCAGGAAGAGGTTGATCAGATAAGGGGACCAATTTGGCTACTTTGAGAATCTCATTATCTGGCACTGATGCATTATGTCATATTTCTGAGATAATGCTAGCAGGAGATCAGAGGAGTTATAGGAAAATTTCCATAGTTTACAAGCTACAAGTTTCAGGGAACTATTTTGCCCCCTAAAAAGAACATTTCAGAAACCCATTACAGTGTAATCTCAATAAGATGCTCCCGAGTGTGTTTTATGTACCCATTTATGCACATTTTGGTAGGCTGAAGTCTGTTAGGCTTTGGCCTTGTGCTTCATAGGGCAACCAAGGAGTGTAAAAATGGTTCTGTTAAAAAAAAAGAAAGGCTCTGTTATGTTTTATTGTGCAAAAAGTTCCAGGTCTATATAGTTTTTTGTAATCCATTTGAAACAATGTTCTTCATTTTTTTTTATTAGGCCGGGCTTTATAGAAGAATAACTCAAAGCTCTATCCAGAGTATTTTTCTTTTTATTATACACATCTTTTTAGTATCTTCTTAGTGTGTAGGACCAATATCATTATAATTATTTTTTTTAAAGAAAATTCTGATGTAACTTCAGGGATAGAGTGAATTTACAAGAACATTCTGCCAAAGTTTAAGACCTGATAGAACAGTGGTCCCCAACTTTTTTATCACTGGGGACCGGTCAATGCTTGACAATTTTACTGAGGCCTGGGGGAGGGACGTTGCAGCAGCCTGAGCCCCTGCTCCACTTGCTTTCCCGCCGGTGCCCCTGACTTTCCGCCACCCACTGGGGGGTGTTGCCAGCAGCAGCTGTGCAGTGCCATGCCGAGGGAGAGCCCCAGCCACTGGGGCCACTGGAGAGCACCAAAGGTGAGCCAGCGGCAGAGTAGCAGGGCAGCCCCCAAGGCAGCAGCCAGGGAGGAGGACTAGGAGGAGCCGTGGCCCAGTACCGACTGATCCACGGGCCAGTACCGGTCTCCGGCCTGGGGTTTGTGGACCACTGCCATAGAAAGTTTAGGACAATGCTTCTGGAGGGATGAGGACAATGTTTCTGTATTCCTAGATGGGAATACAGAGATGACCGAACATGTGCTATTGGAATATAAAATTTACAGTCAAATTTGGCAAGAGCTCATAGCCCCCATACTATCAGGCTTTCCTGTTAGCACCAATAAAAATGCTCTCAGACAGGAACCATGGGCAAACTCTTAAATTGCCAAATTTGTCTGGTTGGCTATTAAGATTAGAAGACCCTGGACTAGCCCCCAAAAGGAAGGCATATAATTATGACTCTTTTATTATTTTATTGCATTGTATTAATCGGCTAACTATAATCCTAATTCATTAGATGATTTCATTGCAATTGCTATATTTTTATACTAAGATTTATTCTGTTGTTTATATTGTATGATAAGTCAATCATTACTGCCTATATTGTATATGCTATTTGATATTCTGGTCTAGGGGACTGACAACTCAGTTGGGGAGATTGGCAACTAGTAGATTGACACCTCAACTGGGGAGGAGTTGTGGCTCAGTAGTAGAGCATATGCTTGACATCCTGAAGATCCTTCCTGGATTCAATTCCCCATATCGCCAGTTAAAGGAGTAGGTGATGCAAAAACTTCTGCCTGACACCCTGGAGCAGGGGTAGTCAACCTGTGGTCCTCCAGATGTTCATGGACTACAATTCCCAGCATTTGTTGGCAGGGGCTCATGGGAATCATAGGTTGGAGGATCATAGGTTGACTACCCTTGCCCTGGAGAATCACTACCTGCCTGAGTAGACAATACTGACTTTGACCAACCAAGGGTCTCATTCCATAGAAGGCAGTTTCATGTGTCCTTCATGAGGGAAGCAATTGGATCCTGCCAATTTGTTCTGCAAGTAGTATTGCTTTCCTCCAAAGAATAGCTTGCACCAGGGTAAGAATGTTTCTGCTGGATGAAAGGACCTCTGCTAGCAAAAAAAAAAATGTGCTTCCAACCCTGTGTTCCTACGTTGTTTGTCTCTAGCACTTATTATTAAAGTTATACTGATATCAACATTGAGGTCCCATTGAGTTGATAAAGTTAAAAGAAGGCCCTTCAATGAATGAAGCTAGAATGAATTTGATAGAAGCCACTTTGGAGCTAAAGGAAAATGTGCCCGGAGGTTGCTTGGCAAGATGGAGGTCAGGAGAAGACTAGTATTCCATTTCTGGAGGCATCTACAAACCCCTGTCTTTTTGGGCTACATTTTCTTGGCTATAATAAATACTGTATGAGAGTTTGAGGGGCTGCATGGAGATCACTTAGGCCCATTATGCACGGCCGCCGAAACGGCGATTTCGGGTCACATGGAAAACGCGGAGGGGGAAGACGCGACGCATACCGGTTATACACGGGGCGGGGCGCGACGGCGGCAAAACCCAGAGTAACCGATTATGCACGCGCCGATCCGGGCGCCGCTTCTGGTTGCGCCCCGCTCACCCGGAAGCTGCGCTTTCTTCCGCGTTTCACTGACGCGGCTTTTTCGGCGGCATGCACCGAAGCTGCAGCCGGTTGCAGCCGGCTCCGTGCGTTATCCGTGATTTTAGTCGCCGCCATTCCACCCCGAATGTGCGCTAAAACCCCCGTGCATAATGGGTCTTAGGGAAAAAAGGGGGTGGGGATAAAAGGTACTTATTTTAGGAAAGTCCACAAAGTTTAAGGCCTGCTCCTGGATTGGCTTCCACTTCTTGAGGCATACCGTCCTTCCTTGTCCTTGACCTATGAGTTTCTGATATGCTGAGATATGATGGTGTAGGAGTGCTCTCCAACATGCACGTTAAAGGTCCAGGAGATGCCAGAGTTCCACAAGATGACTGTTTCATGTGATACCCTCTAAGTGTGCTAAGCATGACACTTCCCTTGACAGGCTAATGAGGGGAATATAAGAAGTTTAATTCCAGATGTCTAGGGATGCCAGTCCCCAGACAGGACCAAGGGATCCCCCAGTTTTACACCTCATCCCCAGGTGACAGAAATCAGTTCCCCTGGAGAAAATGGCTGCTTTGGAGGGTGGAGTCCATAGCATTATGCTTTAATGAGGTCCCTCCCCACCCCAATTTTCAGGCATTCTTGGCTCCACCTACAAAGTCTCCAAGTATTTCACAACCCAATGCTGGCAACCCTACAGCAGTTACAGGTTTTTCTTGCATTGTCCAAAACAACACAAGGGCTGAAAAAGATACTGGTTATGTGCATTTTCTGATTTTTCTCCCCAATTATGAGAACTGTGAATGGGGCCTCAGCGAACACACCCGTTGTTTAAACATTGATCCATTGAGTCTGGCTTTAACTGCAGGTCTGTAGGCTCTTAATTGAAGTTGCTGCACTTTCTCTGTTTTAATCATTTTTTCATTAATATCATTTTTATTCGGTTGTCAAGTTTATTGTGCTTTTCTTCAAACCATGGGCAATCCATGTCACTTCAAAAAGAAAAAAGCTTAAGAAAAACAAAAGAGAGAGTTGTAGAAGGAAGGAAGAACTCTTGCTAAACCTACTTGAGAAGGGAGTGTCAGAGTCAGCTTAGAGAGATCTGTTGCTCCACATATCAGAGAATAAAAGTGTGGGAGGGTTCAGGGAAGGACTGCAGGGCATTTAGCACAGAGCCCTTATGCTACAGGGTGGGTGTGTAAAGTGCTGTCAAATTGTAGCTGACATGGCTTTCAAGGCAAGTGAGAAGCACAGATGGCTTGCCATTGCTAACCTCTGTAGTCTTCCTTGACAGTCTGTCTTCCACATGTTCAACCTGCTTAACTTCTGAGATCTGACGAGATCAGGCTATATCATACTGCCCTCCCTCCCTGTTCTAAACTAACTGCCAGTTTAAGAGGAGTCTGTGACTCCAAGGCTGCAGTTAGACATTCAGCTTAACTGTGATTAAATGAAAATTAATCTGAATGGACAAATGAAAATGAATGGACAAAATAAAAATGAATGGACAAAATTGATAGAGTACAGAGGAGAGCAATGAGAATGATCCAAGGCCTGGGGAGCCAAGCCCTTTGAGGAAAGGTTGGAGGACTTGGGAATGTTCAGCCTGGAGAATAGGTTGAGAGGGCACATGATTGCTCTCTTTAAGTATTTGACAGGTTGTCACGGAGGAGGACAGGGACTGGTTCTTGTTGGCAGCAGAGGATAGGACCCACTGTAATGGGTTTAAACTACATGTAGAACAGTAGGTACCACAAAAAAATTCACAGAGTAGTTCAGCAGTGGAATCAACAGCCTTAGAAGGTGGTGAGCTCCCCCTTAATGGCAGTGTTCAAGTAGTGGCTAGACAGATACTTATCCTGGATGCTTTGGTCTGATTCTGCATTGAGCAGGGAGTTGGGCTAGATAGCCTATATGGCCCTTACCAACTCTTTGATTCTGTGATTTATGCTGGGATTACACCTGTGCCTGTGTCTTTACCCTTCTTTGTATGAAGCACAATGAAGGGATGGTGTTTTAAGACTAATGATCATTTAGATTAACTAAGGTGCACAGTTTAACTGGAGTTAGTTTCCATCCAATCATCTGAGTTTAAACGAGGATTAAGCCCTAGCTAAAAATCCTGGTTTGAGATAGGAGGGGAAACCAGCTCCTGTTGACTGCATGAATAACTGAAATTAATCTTAGTCACCATTTTTTCCATTGTATTCTGTGGGAGAAAAGATCGTTGTACCATGTGCATGAGCCTAGCTCCTCAGTTTTTACATGTCTGCAGTTGAACTGGACATCTGAATGCAGTCCAAGACTTGAAGCTTCAGGGAGCAGCTTCTACTCTTTCATGAGAGATCCTTGTGACCATTTGCCCCAATGCAACCAGCTGGCTGCCTTCTGCCATGCTGTGATTGGACAGTTCTCCTTTAGAACTTTGATCTGGGTCAAAATTAATGTCAGTCTGCTGAACCTATCTTCCATGGGGCACAGGCAGCTGAAAACATTTTGGATACAGTTTACCAAGTCACTCCTTGTGGAACATCTATACATCTGTATCCAGTGCCACCAGAGAAGTGCAAGTTTGATCCAAAGATGATTCGTGTAATTGGATCCAATAACATTTTTTTCCTGCTTAAGTAATGTTTTTATTGATTGGGTGAAGTTTTCATTGACCCCTGGTCTATGCTACTGGAGGAGTACCTGACTCTAGATAAGTGATTATTTTGTGCTTGTGTGCCTTGCACTGATAGTTTATTGAGTTTGCTACAGGAATCTTTTCTTAGAATCATAGAATCTGTAAACCGCTGGAAGTGGTATAAGGTTAAGGCCTAAGTGGGAGGAGAAATGGGCGGGGCCAGTCCAGGATAGAAGGCGCTGATTGGCCCCTCGCCCGGACAGACAGAATTCCAGCCGGGAGGTGCAAAGCCAAAGTTCTAACAGAGCCAATGTTCTGACAGGTCCTGCCCACTCAGCCAAGCCAGGGGCAATCTGGAGACATCACTGCCAGTCTCCCCCTGACCACCAAAGGGAGAGGAGGTCAGTAGGGCTGGCAAGGGGGATGAGGCTTGGACAGGCTGTTCTAACTATCATGTCCAACTGAAACTTTGCCTCATAACACTGACAGAGCTGGCAGGTGGCTGGTGGGTGTGCTCCCTCCCCTTCAGGCCTGCTGCAAAGGAGCCTCTGACAGGCCCTGACTGAGGGGAGGGAGGTATTTCCAGGAGCAACGCAGGGGAGCCTGAGGGCCTTCCTTTTGAGGGGGGGGGCTTTCTCCTTCTGCCAAACAGTTGCCTGACAGGGAGGCTACAGAAAAGCCCCTTCTCACTTAAAATACTGCTCTGCCCGAGGGGTTAGACACCGCCAACCCATGTGTCTTTCTTCTTTTCAACTCTCTGCAGATTTGAGGTGACTGCACAGCATTATTCTGCAGATGAAACTGGATGATGTTGCGGAGGTTCTTTTGTCTCTTGTTTCATCTGCACAACAACCCTGTGTAGTAGGCCTCAAGCCTTTCAATTCAACAACAACCTGTGTGTGAAGCCTTAAATGTATATCCACACCCATGCCCTCATTTGCCACCACACCACCAGAACCTCCCACATAACACATTCAACCCCATGCCCTTACAGACTGGATAACTCCTCCCCATCCTCTTCCCACTGCAAAGCTCAAGTGCCTGTTGTATTCTAGTCATAGAATAATAGAGTTGGAAGGGAGCTCATGGGTCATCTAGTCCAATCCCCTGCACTATGCAGGACACTCACATCCCTATCACTCATCTACTGTAACCTGCCACCCCCTTCTTCTATCTAAACTTTGTCCACTGGACTCAATTTCTGACCTGTCAGTTTTTCACCACCAGACAAAAACTTTGTTTCTGCCTTTCACCTTTACTCCAATCAGGCTGTGATCCTGAACTAGATATACTCTTTTTGTTTTTATTGTTGGTGGTTTAGCTTCAGAGAAAGGGAAGCATTCTTCCATTCAGAAGTAACACATCTAATTTCAGTACTATACTTCACCTTAGCCGGAAGGACAAGAAGCTTCCAGAACAATTTGCTTCCATATAAATGCATTTAGGATTGCAACCTGAGAAGTGAAAGCACATTGAATAAGGAGTCTGGGTTCTATCACCATCCTGATGATAATGCCTTTAATTTCCATAAATGCACCTAATACTTTTATAGTACTGTCAGATCGGAATCCTTTATGAAAACCCACCAATCAGAATCCTTGATCGATGCATTTCTTCTTGGACAAGTTAATTTTTATACCTCACTTTTCACTACCTTACAATTGCCTTCATACAATTGCTTGGAATTGCCTTCCCTTCATCTTCCCACAACAGACACCCTGTGAGGTGGGTGGGGCTGTGAAAGCTCTAACAGGACTGCTCTGTGAGAAAAGCTCTATCAGAAATTTGACTGGCCCAAGGTCACTCACCTGGCTGCTTGTGGAGGAGTGGGGAATCAAGCACGGCTCTCCAGATTAGAAGTTGCCACTCATCACTACACAAGCAGACTTTGCACACAGCATACTGCAGATGAATGTCTGAATGCTCCCTCACATAAGAACTCTCATCACATGTTGAACTAACACATCACAGATGTGATTCCAGCCTGGGCATTCCAGTCATACTCATATGTGCAAGGATGTTCTTGAATGGGAGACCATTTAGACACTCAATCCTGCAAGTGCAGGTTGTGCATTTAACTTCTAAGAGAAACTACAAGTAGCTAATAAATACATTTTACCCCTGAATAAAATCCACTTGTTTTCCCTGAAGCATATGTTTACGCATTGTACATATTTGTTAATGTTTTAATTGAAATCAGAGCTTCGGTTCTAGTTTTTGCTGGGGGAATTTGCTGGCAAACTGTTTTGCTAAACAGGTTCTTTTCAAAGCAGATGTTTTGCAATAATGTTGTCGTTGTCCTTTGTAAGCTAAAACAATAACAAATGTTTTGACATCTGTGGTTTACATACCAATGGGCTTGCAAAGCTGATACCCAGCTTACAAAGAATGCAAATGGAGTGTTGTCCAATTATTTATAAAAGTGATGATTACCATGCCTGTTGTAGAATTTGATCTATATAGGATCTATGACTTCAAACTCCATAGCTGTATAATAACTAATGGGTTCTATAAATGCCCAGATGGGTCTATTAGATGGTGATCAAACCATCTTATCAGATGTTGATAAGAGTTGCAAGATGTTCATTTTTACATTGTTCACTGTTTTTTTCCTTTATGGAGTCAATTATCCAGACAACATCCCCACATAACAATAAAGACCTGCTGATATTTGGATTAACCTGTTGGGAATCAGTAATCATAGTCAGTGGGCCAGCCCACGGAAGAAATGTAGGTGATGGAAGAACTTGTTTTTTATATCTTCTTCCGTTGCTAGCATTATTATACCCAAAACTGTGGGTGGAATCCCAGAGCTCTTTTGCTTCTCTAGGATGTGTGTATCAGTGCAGTCCTAAGCAGAGTTATACCCTTCTATCCCATTTACCTTGATGGTGCTTTCTATCCATTATAAGCCCGTTGCCTTCAGCATATGTGCATGGAGAAACCACTGGGTGATACAATAATAAAGTACAATGAGGTTTTATTGGAGCCAAGGGCTCCTTTTACTTACTGCAAAGGGACAGTTAAGCAAACTGACACTTGACAACTTGTCAGAGTTCTGTTATGGAATTCCAGTTGCCTAGCAGCAAGATGCAAAAAAGATTGTGTAGATCACAATGGTTCCCTGCCCCTCCTGCCAAGGAACAATCCATCAGTTGATTAAGGCTCTGAAGGTCATGGCAGTAGAGAAGACTCCATTTTCACCACAGTCAGTGTGAAGAAATGAATACTTTTTGTGGAGGAGTGAAGGAGCATTTTAACAGGATTCCTCCCCCCTTGGGGGTGAAACAGGCAGGGAGGGAGAAGTCAGCCTATTGTTTACCTTCATACAAATGCTAATAGGTCTGGCCAGAGACAATGAGTGAATCAAACTCTACTTCTTGTCCCAGCATGAAATAGATATCTGGATGACTTTAGACCAGACAGTTGCCAGGTGTAATCTCCAGGAAGGGGCTCTGACCCAGCTTCATCTGATCAGTGGGTGGAGAAACTGAAATGATAAAAACTGTTTGCAACAAGGAGGAGGTCTCTTTTGTGTAGAGTCCATCAAGAGGGACAGAACTCTAACCTGAGGTCTGGAGGAGGCAACCATTTTTGACCGTGGGCTCACTTGGGCCCATTATGCATGGCTGTCGAAACGGCAATTTCGGATCACATGGAAAACGCGGAGGGGGAAGACTGGTTATGCACGGGGCGGGGCGCGACGGCGGCAAAACCCAGAGTAACCGATTACTTCTGGTTGCGCCCCGGTCACCCGGAAGCTGCGCTTTCTTCTGCATTTCGTGAACGCGGCTTTTTCGACGGCATGCACCGAAGCTGCGGCCGGTTGCAGCCAGCACCATGCGTTATCGGTGATTTTAGTCGCCGCCATTCTACCCCGAATGTGCATTATTCCCCCCGTGCATAATGGGTCTTGGAGAAAGCCTTAAGGTAATGTCATTTTTATAGTGATCTGTAACTTCTTAAGCTAGCCTGTCCTATAATTTAACATATGGTAGGACATGTATACCACAGACAAAATAATTTGCATTCTTACCCAGGTTTTTTGTTGTTGTTGTTGTTCCTTGTTCAAACTGGTGTTGTGTTAATTGTATGCTTGTACCGATTTTCTTAAAAAAAATACTTTATAACTTTGAATTGTGCTAGTAGTTATCTGTACTACATAGATCTCCACCATCTAAAGAAATGCTATCGTAAAGGAAACTTCAGGATGGGGGTAAGGTTGGTAGTTCGCAAGCTGCTATTCCTCCAGGGGTGCACTAGGCAGTAAATTGTCCCGTGGTGGCCAGGTGCTGGGCAGTGGGAAAGACAGAGGCAAGGCCTCTGAAATGAATAGAGAAGCTAGAAGTCCTGGACCTCCCAGCTGGCCATTCTGTATAAAGGTCAGTGGTATCAATGGTTATTCAAATAGATAAAGCTAAAGAGAGAGACCTCTCCAGGAGCTGGAAACATTTGGAGTGGCAGGGTAGAATAGGGCCTGCAGGCTGAAGCAGGCCCATTCTGCCACAGGCGGGTTCAGAGAGACCTGACTCTATCATATGCCTGAAGATCCCAGAGTCCCTGCTGTCACCTGGCAAGTAAAGTGGGTTCTGTTTATTGGCATACAATGGTGGAAATTCAAAAAGCAGAATTTACCTTAACCAGTTATCATTTGTTAGCTGGGTGGATCCTACCGTATTCTACAACTCCACTGAGCAAAGTTTATTTGCTCTGGAGCTGTCAGCGTTTTGCAAGGCCTGTAAAACAGAGCTCTTCCGCCAGGTCTATGGTTGAGGCTGGGATTGGCAAGGAAGAACATTGACCCCCTGGGGGGTTTGAAGTAGTCATCATCACCCTCCATCCCCCAATGCCCTTGTTCGGGTAGGGGAGAGTGGTATTTTCCGCCGTGCTGGGCATTTTTATAGTCTTTTAACGGGGATTTTAAGACTATTGTTACCTGCCACGAGCCTGTAGGGAGTGGTGGGAAATAAATCAAATAATAATAATAATAATAATAGTAGTAGTAGTAGTAGTAATAGTAATAATAATTATTATTATTATTATTTATATATTTTTGTTTATTGAAATATTGATATTTTCTTTTGGCTCATGCTAGAAGCTTTCTTCCAGTCTAAGGAGGCTTCCTCCAACTTGGATGAAGAGCCCTTTAATTTATAGAAGGAGGCTCCATAGGCATGCGGAAGGCTAATTGGGAGAAACTTGGATAAACCTTGTGGGCAAAAATGTTATTAAATATCATTCCAACTATCATCCAGTTATTGGTTTTAAAATCAAATCTGAGGTGTTCTGTTCCATAGTGATTTCCTTAAATAGCACTTGCATTGAAATTCTAGTATTCCCACGTTTTGAGTGTTCCCCAGGACATTTGAGTAATGTCAATATTTATGATATATTGCCTTTTTTTAAAATCATGCATTTGAGGACAGGATAATGTTTCCAGGTTTTCTACCCCTTCAAAATTAACTGATTTCTGTTTGACAGCAAGATGTGCTATTTTTTATTCAACTTTTAATGTATATCTTCAAGAGTCAGCTTGGTGTAGTGGTTAGGAGTGTGGACTTCTAATCTAGCAAGCTGGGTTTGATTCTGTGCTCCCCCACATGCAACCAGCTGGGTGACTCTGGGCTCGACACAGCACTGATAAAGCTGTTCTGACCGAGCAGTAATACCAGGGCTATCTCAGCTTCACCTCCCTCACAGGTTATCTGTTCTTGGGAGAGGAAAAGGAAGGCGAATGAAAGCTGCTTTGAGACTCCTTCAGGTAGAGAAAAGTTGCATATAAGAACCAACTCTTCTTCTTCTTCTTTTATATATATATATATACAGAGAGAGAGAGAGAGAGAGATGGATAGACACAATTAAAGAAGCCATGTCAGTGAGTATTAATAATAGGACCATTTGGAGAACATTGATTTGTAGGGTCATCATAAATGAGAAATTACTTGATGGCTCTAAATACCCGCAGAGTCATCCAATATATTTTCAGGGCACTATCCCACAAGTTATTCCAATGAAGTCAATGGGACCTGCCATCATTATGATTATGTACCTGTTTCATTGTTTTCACAAATGGCTCCAGGGAATGAGATGAAACATTCTGGTGTGCCCCTGAAATGTAATTGGTAGGCACCTGTTTTGGCAATTCGCCTTGAGGCCATGTGAAAGGTTAACTTTTCAACATCCAATGGGTCTTGCTATTCTTCCTACTGTGGTTTTCAAGCAGAAAAGAGACAGAAGCACAATGGCCATCAGATAAGTAATACACAATCCTCATGCTGTTTCTCTGCAAACATGAGGCTTTTGCAATGGGTAGGTGGTAAAGGGCTGTCCAGCCTCCAGTTGTGGTGGTGGGGTATCCCAAGTGCCTGTTCCTCACTGTCAAATGGAGCAGCAGCAGGGGTGGGTGTGAGGATAAAGAAATAAAGAAATCACTATCATCACCCATGCCAGGGAATACCACAAAGTGACAGCACTAGCTCACTGGAAATTCTATGGTTTCCTCATAGTAGGGGACTTCTGTTATTTCTAATACTTTCTCTCTCTTGATATTATAACTTGTAGACATTAAGAAATGGGAGAAATTGCTGCTAGCTACAGCCTCAGTACTCTGAATTCATTCAAATAACCCTTCATAAACACAAAGTTATACATTTATGTATCGTACGACTTCCATCTCCTGCATTTTCGGCTTCTATAGCTACAAGCTTCCCATTTGTTCTTCACTTCATTTATTTGAAATCTTACCCTTTCTGTGTCTTGTCAGCAGAGCAATTTGTGACTGCTATGCCAATTTAGTGGTTCCCCTTCCCCATAAAAGAAAAACCGCAACATCCAATCTGCTTTGATTTTTTAATCACATCTGTCCATTTGCATAGCTCAACCTTTTCTGGCTTGATTTCGTAGTGGGAATATTAAATAGGGGGGAAAGTGTGTGCGGATGTGTGGGTGGGCGGAAACAATAGGATTTCATCTGTAATGCTGGAAGCTGTGAGCAGAAACGCACCCAGTCTTTCAACTTAGTTGAATATGGAAAACAGCACGGCTTTGGATGCTGGAGGGGAGTGTGGAGACTGGGAGCTTCTTCTTGGAACGTCATCTGGGGTGAACACTGGGGTCGAATCCAACTATCCTTTCCAACAGTGAAACAAGGAGAAACAAGGAGAAAGGGACCCCCTTGGACAAACCCAAATTCAATGCTGTGTGTTATGGTAGGGGTAGTCAACCCGTGGTCCTCCAGATGTTCATGGACTACAATCCCCACGAGCCCCTTGCCAGCAAATGGGAACTGTAGTCCATGAACATCTGGAGGACCATGGGTTGACTGTCCCTGTGTTATGGGACCTGCATGGACAGAAGCCTTTCCTATGGCAGTAGTATAATGGAGGAGAACTAACTGTGGAGGGTGGGTGGGCTGGATCCTGCCTCCCAAATAGAAAGGTGACAAGAAATATAGACAATATTGTGCAACAGGGACTTTGCACCAGCAAGTTTATGGTATGTGCCACTAATCGTGGTCATCTCTACTCACTTCATTCTATCGTTTGTTCTGGGAAGTATAATGAATGTCAATGGATTTCACAAATCAAACTGATAGGCAAGGGGCATCAATTCCTGTGATATTTTTCTCCCTGTGCTCATTCCTACACTCTGCATCCAAACCCTGCCCTGAACCTCAAACCCAACTCTCACGAGTATTAGCCAAGTCAGTTGAGGTGGACCCAGGCACTTCCTTCTATAGGATTTCATATCCTACAGGGATTTTTTTGGTCTGTTTTGCTTTGGGGCCGCACCTTGTTTGGAAGCCTTCTGGCATGCCACCAAATTAAACAGTCACCCTCAATAAGGAGGAATTAGGAAGATTAGTGCTTGGATACAATCAGTTGAGGAAGATCATTCATTCCCTTGCAGAACCTTTGTGGAAAGGCTTATCTCAGATGAGCTGTTTGCAGAACCATTGGACTGAGTCTCAGCTGTAAGCCAGAAAGTTGCAGATTCAAATGTTGCCCCTGCCATGAGCTCAAACATCTTGATAAAACCTATCGAGTTCATGGCAGCGGTATCATTGTCTTAATCAGCCTTGACTGCCCCCTGCATCTGTGGTGGAAAAAGAATAAGAGCTTTTAAAATAATATCCTGCTTTTTACTACCTGAAGGAGTCCAAAAGTGGCTTACCCTTCCTTCCTCTGCAGCAGACCCCCTGTGAGGCAGGTGGGACTGAGAGAATAGAACTAATCCAAGGCTACCCAGCTGGCTATACATGGAGGAGTGGGGAATTAAACCCGGTTCTCCAGAGCCAACTGCTTTTAAAGGAACAGTTTGTGTGTTCTAAAAGTCAATGAGATAAATCCTTGAATACTCTAAGAGCTATATAATGGTGAGGATGACCGTGACTAAAGCCAGCTTGGTGTAGTGGTTAGGAGTGCCAACTTCTAACTTGGCCAGCTGAGCTTGATTCCCTGCTCCGCCACATGCAGCCAGCTGGGTGATCTTGGGCTCGCCACAGCACTGATAAAGCTGTGCTAACCGAGCAGGAATTTCAGGGCTCTCTCAGCCTCACCCACTTCACAGGGTGTCTGTTGTGAGGAGAGGAAAGGGAAGTGATTGCAAACCATTTAAGACTCCTTCGGGTAGAGAAAAGCAGCACTGAACCAATTCTTCTTCTTGTGTTCTGACCAAGCTGTAATATCAGGGCTCTCTCAGCTTCACCTCCCTCACAGGGTGTCTGTTGTGGGGAAAGGAAAGGGAAGGTGATTGGAAGTCACTTTGAGATTCCTTCTGGTAGAGAAAAAGCGGCATATAAGAACCAACTCTTCTTCTTCTTCTAAAACAAATGCCTGGAGATGGAGGGGCATTATGCACATTCAGGTTTTCACTTCAGTATGCTGACCATTTTAAAGTTTCATTTTTTTAAACAGTCATGTTTATGCATATGTTCTGATACTGCATTTTTTCCTGCTTAAGTGGGAGAGCACTTCCTCCATTGTGCTAGATGCTCATTGGCACGCTATGGTCAATTGCAATGTCACCTGACTGCTACTCTGTCACATGCTGCTGCCAGGGCCTCATGGGAACTGTAGTTCATGGACCTGGAGATCAATAAGAAATGTCCATGGGGGCACACAGTCTTTTGAATGCAAATACTACAACCTTTCCCCTTCAGAGGCATGCTGTTCCTTGTAGAAATTGTGGATTGAAATGCCTTTGAGGGAATGAATAAACTAATTTCTGCTGGTGTAATGTTGTCATAACAGAGGTGGGAGGGTCTACACCAAACAAGGGTCACCTCAAGCTGCCATTGGTGGACAAGGAACTAATGGAACTGTAGCTCATGGACCTGGAGACATCAACAAGAAATGTCCATGGGGTCACACAGCCATATGAATGAAAATGCTACAACCTTTCCCCTTCAGAGGTACATGTACAGGCGGCATGAGTAGGCGTGCAGTGCCAGTGGGGGTGGATACGCAGGCACAGAACAATCTGGAGGCAGTGTGGACATCGCCATTGCCATGGCTCCGCCACTGCTAGCCACTGCCAGCTGCTGCTGGCTGCCATCACCCCCCTCCCGCCACTTGCTGCTGCCGTCGGCCGTCAGCCGCCACTGCCACCACAGCAGCCACCAACCTGGCAACCCCGTGGAAGGGGCCAGGCGGGACCCCAAGCTTGAGAACCACTGATCTAGCTGAACTCAAACCATGTTCTAAATCTAATTTGCCAAAACCCATGCAGTTTCCGACAGAGATACACAATATTTCAATGAACTGAGTTCAGCAGGTAAAAAAGGAGGAAACTTAGATTTTAAACAAATCACTTTTCCGCCAATCACACAGAATGCTTTTGTTTCAAACAGAACCTCTCCCATTACATACATGGAGAAAGCTACAGAAACTTTCCCCGTGATATTGAATGCACTTGTCTCTGCATGGTAATTAGCAATGAGGTGTTTGTTCCAAACCTTTGGCAAATTGTGATGAAACTCCAACACATTTGAGAAGCTTGCTGTTAGAAGAGGACACAAAAAGACCCAGCCACTGATTGACACAAATTGCTCAAACAGTTTTGACTTTGTCTAAGGTCTTTACCTTATCTGATGGCACATGGCCCTGGCACAAGAAGGGGTCAAACCCCAGTTTCCTCTGGGAAGCACATCCTCCGAGCAATGGAAGAACAACCTTGTTTGTGTAAGCCAAAAGAAAGAAAAGGCGGTACACTTCTGGGCTGCACAATCATCATTGTCAATGCTACATGGACTTGTTGCATTTGCCAAGATTAGTACTAATCGGAATACTCTGCAGGAAGTGCATTAAATCAGTTTCGAAAATGTCAAGCCAAATCCTCTCTGCAGCTTTAATAAACAGCTTACCTTTTACATAATGCCAGAAACTGAATAAATACATGTGGCTCAGTGGAAGGGAATGCTTTTCTGGCAGGGTGTGACACATTTTTTCTTTGGAAACCTCAATGTAAAGGTTCCGTGAACACAGAATTATCTCTATTCTGACATTCCCAAGGGCTTTAAAAAAATAGTAAATTTGTAAAAATCCAAACTTACAAAGCCAATGGTATTGTCAAAATGCTTCTGGCCATCTTTAGCCGGGGGGGGGGGGGGAAATTGGGATGGCATGTGAATGTCAGTTTGAACATGGTTTCCAAATCTTTGATAAAGAGCTACGACCTATAATTATTTACTAACTTAAGTTATTGTCTGCCTTCCTTTCTGAGAATCAGTGTGGATTACAAATTTAGAGAGCTACTGAATAAAAAAGAAACAAAGATATCCCCTTTTTGAAATATGCAAAAATTGGCAGCCAGCTGATGCAGGTATGATCAGAGCTGTAAAAAAAGCACAATGCACCTCGAAAGAGAACCTTTTTTCAATAGCAGGATAACATTAAAGGCATTCTGGTGATTTCTTCTCCAAGACGTTGGAAGCAGTTCACTGATAATACAAAATGGTCTCTTGACTTTGGATTTGTGGATGAGGGAGAGCAGAGGGCACTCATATCTGAATGTACTTCAGTTTGATTTAAATTTAGCTCTAATTCAGTAGTGAACTTCTCAGACTTCAGTAACTGAAGGACCTGACCTGCATTACGATTTTTTAAAACATCCCTTTCCACTTGCTGGTACTCGCCACATATTAGACAGCCAATTTCAAAGTTCATGGCATGCTGTATATGCCTCATGGATATGTCTGTCTCCATGGGTCTCTTGCAGTATAGTGAAATTCTTACCAATAACTAACTAACTAACTAACTAACTAACTAACTAACTAACTAACTAACTAACTAACTAACTAACTAACTAACTTTCTTTCTTTCTTTCTTTCCCTTCCCTTCCCTTCCCTTCCCTTCAATTGAATTTATATGCTGTCAGTCCTGGGATTACCGACTCATGGCATCTTCCAACATTCATATAAATACAATAAAATATAATTCAACTAATTAAAATATTATAAAATACATAATAAAAATCCATTACTAGTCAGCAGCCACTGCATCCTTCTATAGTACAGATAATTGATTTACTGTGGGGCTGCTGTATTTTTTGCGAGGGGAGCCCCTAGTTGTTCCACCTGGCCTCAACCATACACCTGGTAGAAGAGCTCCATCTTACAGGCCCTGCAGAACTGAGAAAGCTCCTCTGGGAGCTCATTACACTAGGTGGGGGCCAGGACCAAATAGGCCCTGTCCCTGTTCGAGGCCAGGTAGACCTCTCTTGGGTCTGGGACCACCAACCTGTTTTTAAGAGCTTTAAAAGAAAGCTTAATGAAAAACAAAAGGAAAGCTTAACACCTACCTAAAATGTCAGATTTCTGACAGTCATTGATTTTATAGGTCCACTACACAAAAGGCCCTATCCCAAGGACTAATCAGTCTCAATTCCTGAATGGAAAGAACATTCCACCGGACAGCAAGAAACTTTCTTATTGTTAAATAATGTTTAGCCAGCAACTCACGGAACAATGCTGAGAAGGAACAGGTTTGCTGACTCCACCTTGGGAAATTCCTAGAGATTTGGGGGGCAGTGCTTGTGGGGAGGGACAGAGTTTGTGGAGGGAACTCTTCATGATATGTTGCCACATCCTATATTGGCATAATCAGATCACTTTCTTCCACCATACTTAAAAATGTACTTCTCCCCTTTCTCCCGTGTTTTATCACTTCTGCATACATTCATTCTATCATACTGATCTTTTGATCCTAAATATTTGAATTGGCATAACTTGCTGCTATCGAATTATGTTCTACTCAATATTAAACAAAAATAACTCAAAATCATCTTCAGATGTTTTTTCTCCAGGAGAAAAATCCACTCTGATGACCCATAAGGGGGTGGCAAATAACAGCTGTCCCACTACTCTCTGAACTAGCCTCATGTATTTAGAGGAGACAATTCTTTTCTCCTAGTCTGTACTGTGGCATGCTGGCAGGGGCTCATGGGAACTGTAGACCATGAACAATTGGAGAACTACAGTTTGATCACCCCTGGCATAGAGTAGCTACAGCAGGAATCCCCAGCTTGGCACTCATAGAAACACAGAAACATAGAACTGGAAGGCACCTCAAGTGTCATCAAGAACAATGGTCCCCAACCCCCGGTCTGGAGACTGGTACCGGTCCGTGGATCAGTTGGTACTGGGCCGTGGCTCGTCCTCCTCCCCGGCTGCTGCCTCGTGGGCTGCCCTGCCACTGTGCTGCCGGCTCTCTTTTGGTGCTCTCCAGCGGCCACCATGGCTGGGGCTCCCCCTCAGCGTGTCACTGCACAGCTGCTGCTGGCAGCACCACCCAGCAGGAAAGCAAGCAGAGCATGGGCTCAGGTGGCAGCGATGTCCCTTGGCAAAAGACTACCCCCCCCCCTGGCCTCAGTAAAATTGTCAAGCATTGACCGGTCCCCAGTGATAAAAAGGTTGGGGACCACTGATCTAGAAAACCCTCTGCACAAGGCAGGATATTCACATCTACCTTCCTCTCCTCCCTCTCTGCTAATGACTCCTGGGCTGCACGAAGCTTTTATTGCAATCCCAGATCAATTAAATCCCTCCCATCTGCACTGAAATCGATTTCCATTTTGATTTGATTTGATTTACCCTGTTTTTCACTACCCAAAGGAGATCCAGAACAGCTTAGAAACATCTTTCCTTTCCCCACAGCAGACAATTTCAAAGTAGGAGGGGCTGAGATCTCTAAGGGAACTGTGACTAGTCCAAGGTCATCCAGTTGGCTGCATGTAAAAGTGTGGAGAATCAAACTTGATTCTCCAGATTAGAGTCCACTGTTACCACCGCAGGTCTAGGAAGGGGCCTGAAAGAAACTCCCAGAGATGTTCATAGAAACAGATTAAGATCAAGATCACACAAAAGCGTTTACTTCTAATATTCAGTTGAAAACTACCATGAGATGGAATTTTGCATTGTTGCAGTCTTCCCTTCGCTCTCTGCTGAATCCCCTCGCACTGGAAAAGAGAGTGAAAAACAGTTCTGTTTTATATTGGAAGTCATTATAATGACCGCAGGAAGACTTTAGCTCCTTAGTGTCACTCGACCAATTAGAATTTCCCAGGGCTGAGCTATCAAATCCCAGCATCCAGTTTTCTGGATAGTGGTCTGAGGTGATCTGTTAGCTGCATGACTACAGGCAGCAACAACCCATAAGCTCCCTCAATTTGAAAGAAGAAGAGGAACTAAATGTATTGATTTCAACACTCTGTCAAGCACTGAGAGTAAAAACATATAATGCATGTAAATACGTGCATGATTTTTTTTTTAAATAACTTTTGGATATGGATGAACTTTTCGAAATGAGGTAATCAGGAGCAGCTGAAGTACCCTTATCCCTCTTTTTAGCCTGCCTAAATTGCTCATGGAAATTTCCCTGGAATGACCAGAGCGATATGAACGCTCCCTGCTTTCCCCCTGAATTTTCCATTTTTAATCTCCAATTTGTGCCCATTCAGTCTCATCTGTGGGAGCGGCTCCATCTAGGCCATGTGGACCCTCAAAAGCCATTGCTGGCACATGAATGTCTAGCTGACATTAGTGATCCCTTGAAACTCTGCCTCATAGTCTGAGCAGATGGCCTGCTGCTGGGGTTCATTGCCAGTTCTGAGTTGCTTGATGCATATAAATGAGGTCTCATAAATGACCAAACTGTCCCAGATTAAATTCTCTTAATGTATATATATGGATGGCCCAGGTTAGACCAATTTCATCATCTCAGAAGCTAAGAGGGGGGGATCAGCCCTGGTTAGTACTTAGATGGAAGTTCAGGATCACTGCACAGGTGCAGGCAATGGCAAACCTCCTCTGAACATCTCTTGCCTTGAAAACCCCACGGGGTAGCCAAAAGTTGGCTGTAGCTTGACGGTTTTTCCAATACCACCAGTTCCCTGTCAGATAGTAAGGAGGGTGCTGGCATATGTCAGGGGTGGATCAGTGGCAAAATTTGTACTAAAAGGTCATCTACATGGGATATTTGTTTGGTGGCTGCTGGTAGTCAAGATGCTGGTAATGCTGCTGGGTAGCTGTTAAGGAAACCTATACTTAAGGGTGGTGATATTTTAAAGTAGCTTAGTTCTGCTATGTATTGATAATGTACATTAGTGTCATCTGTATGAAGCCCCAGCCTGGAGGAATGCTCTCCCAGGTGAGATCAGGGCTCTCTAGGACCTCCAACCGTTCCAGAGAGCCTACAAGACACAGCTGTTCCACCAGACCTACGGTTGAGGCCATGTATCTAACACTGAGTAAATGCTGGCCTCCTGCCCAAGAACTGCACACTCTGTCTCACCTGATATAACCAAACACTCTCAGTAACATATTTTAAAGTGCATTATCCAACGTGAGCGTAATGGGCCCAAATGATGGAGCCCATCAGAGTAAGTGTTATGTGTATTCCATTTCTTTCCGTATTTATTTGGATTGCAGCTGTGGTGTGACTTTCATTAATCCATTTAAGATCAGTAAGATATCTATTTGGCTCTCCTGTGAATAACTGAAAAAGGGATTCGAAACAGACTGAATTACCTGGGAGGTAAGTCAAACCACAGAGCCAAATGTGGATTTATATTTAAACGTCTTCAATGCAGTCTTCATTTTTCACAAGGCCTCCAGGTTAATGGAGATCTCCCACGATTACAACAGATCTCCAGGAAACAGTTTACTTGGAGAAAGTGGCCCTTCTGGAAGATGGAGTCTATAGCAGTGAAATCCCTCCCTCCCCTAACTCCACCCTCGTCAGGCTCCACCCCAAAATCTTCAGACATTTTCCAACCCAAAGCTAGCGACCCTAGTCTCTAAAATGTTGCTGAACTCAAATCGAATTGTTTCAGGCTAGGAATTAAGGAAATGTCAGGCCCACAGTAAAATACCATATTGTTAAATGGATGTCTCCGAGGAAATCAGTGTCTCCAATTTAGTTACTAAATTCAACTGATGCAAGAATACCATTAAAAAAATTATCCTTAGTAACAAATATTGAAATGATTTGGTTGTTCTAGGATGAGGAAACATTTCATGCATTTTGTTTTGAAATGCTTCTTTGGGAAGGTTGCACTCCCTTAATTCCTATAGAATGGAAACGTAAGAGAGCCTTCATGCTGAATGGCTTTAAGCAAATGTTAGAAATGTTACCATCCGTAGACTTTCCAATATCTTCTGGGTAGTTGACATTTTTAAAGAGTAAGCTTTTACCATCAGCTGAATTATAGCAGTTAGTAGCAAACCAGGGGAGAGGCAAAATGAAATATAGGATTCGCACAAAGAAAAAACGATAAACACTTATTGGAACGGTATCATAAAATATTTTTTTCAAACACCTGAAACCTTATTTTAAATGTTCTTTTTAAGGTTGTTCCCCTTTCAATTTCTTTTCGCCTACATTAGCGATCCCCAACCTGTGGGCTGTGGACCACATGTGGTCCTTCGACTAATTGGAGGTGGGCCCCGAAAGATGCCTTCTCCCCCCCCCCCCAGCCCTTTACTTCATCCCCCCCCCCCGGCCCTTTACAACACACTTCGGGTGTCTTTGTCTCCCATCACTACCAGATAGGACTATCTCCTTGCAGAGAAACAAGCTCAGGGTTCCCATTGATTTGTCATTGTCCTTATGTTCATTGTTGTGGCGTGTCTGTATCTTATTTTGAAGGGATGTTTAAACATTACCATAGCGATCAGAGAGCATTAGGGCAGTGGTTGAGAGTAGAGGAGTAAACTACCCCCCCCCACTGGGCCTCAGTAAGAGGCGTTGAGTGGTCCCCGGTGAGTGGTCCCCGGCGTTGAGTGGTCCCCGGTGATAAAAAGGATGGGGACCACTGCCCTACATAACGAACCCAGAAGTTCCTCTTTTGTTGATTGAAGAAGGTTGCTAGGGGTGAGACCTGTTGTATATTTCCATAAGAAATTGTGATACCTTTTTAAAAATCCAGAAAAGGAACTGCATGTTCCACCTTCCATGAGGGCCACAGTCTGATCAAGTCTATAGCTTATCCTTCTCCCCATGCTTTTTCAAGTGCCCAAACTGTCAGAGAGTGGGGTGAGGTAGCTATTCCAGTGCTTGATGAGGCGGGACACACGTAGGCCTCTGCCCACCTCACTGCAGGCCCAACCAAGATTGAAGGAGGAGGAGGAGGAGGAGTCTCAAAGTGGCTTCCAATCACCTTCCCTTTCCTCTCCCACAATAGACACCCTGTGAGTGAGGTGAGGCTGAGAGAACCCTGATATCACTGCTTGGTCAGAACAGCTCTATCAGTGCTGTGGTAAGCCCAAGGTCACCCAGCTGGTTGCATGTGGCATCAAACCACAACACCAAGCTGGCTCTCATAGCATTTGAGCCTTCACAGCTTTTAAAAATGTCTTTAAAATAGAGGTCACCAATCAAATATAGAACCGTGGATTCCTCAATGTGAACTCAGAAGTAAAACGGAAACCACGAGGCACATAGTAGTCTTCTCTATGTTTATAGATGAAAAGGTTATAACATAAAGTCTAAATGGTGAAACATATGATGAAACATAAAGAGTCAACCAAAACGGGATCCTAGGTTAAGTGACCCGCTTTCTGTTTTATCTTCGTCAGTGGTTGCTCTTCCAATATATTGTCACAGTAGTAGTCGTAGTATCACATTGGCAAAATACTCATAATCGTCTGGGGATTTCATAAAGTGCCCATTTCCTTTTTTCTTTAGAATAGAGGTGGCATCGTCATAGCACCCTTGACATAGCGCCTCATGTTCTCGGAGCTGATCCTTACAGCCACATTCCCATGTAAGGTCAGGAGACTGGATTGGATTATCTCCAGCCTATTCCTCCAGCTCCCCTCTCCTTCCCTGCTAGTAGCATGTAAGAGGCATAGAGAGAAAGATTAGACTGAGCACCCTAATATAAATGTAATGCAGGCACTCGCTAGAAAAGTCATCAGAATTCTTCCTGGTGCCCTTGGGTGGCTGTGATTTGATTTTTCAAAATCAGCCTAGAGGGTAAATGTAGAGCATGTGTGATAATGCTCCGAGGAGCAAGCTGTAAGTGAGGGGAACATTTCTTGAACTCTCTGTTGCCACCATGGCAGCTGCTGTTGAGTCTTCTGCAGGATTTCTATTAAATTCACAATTTAATCTCATCCTTTGCTTAATGTTCAGGCAAAATGACAAGGCAGTTTCTTCAGCTCAGAAGGCTGGGTTCTTTTTATTATTATTAAACAAACAGTGTAAGATTCTCACCTCTATCGATGGACTGATTTGCCCTTCTAAGCAACGTGACAATCCTGTTAGTCTCCAGGTATGAAAGCGGCCTAAATGAATTAAAATTCATAGGAGTTCTCCCCCGCTGTACCAGCCACTTTCTCTTTTCCATTGAACTCACAGACACGAGCCGCTCTCCCGCGTCTTTGAAGTTTCGGGCAGTAAAATAAATAACCTGCTTACGGTGATGGGTGCGGGAGGAAGTTATGGGATTGCTTAATGAATCGTTTGAGCGTGCTTAAGATGTTAGACATACTAGCTGGTGATCAGGGCTGGATTATTCCATTATTAAACCCACTGTTGAACTATGTATTGTAAAACTGGGAGAGCCCTCGGGGAACAATGTACAATCAGAGGGTACTTTGTGTGCCGGTTAATGCTTTAATTGTAAGTGTTATTTGCCGCCTTAAGAGGAGATGGATGTTGCATAGCAATGGAGGACAGTGACAGTTGCTTCACATGGCTGGTGTAAAATAGTCACATTCAATATCTGACCCCTTTTCAGAAATTATTTTTAAGTGTAAAATAACACATATAGAATATTATTTGCCCACGTACCCAGACAAGAGTAGAAGAGCTGGGTTTTTATACCACATTTCTCAGAACAGCTTACAAAGCCATTTCCTTTCTTTCCTCACCACAAGAACACTGTGATATAGGTGGGGCTGAGAGAGCTCTAAGAGAACTGCTGTGCAAGAACAGCCTATTTATTTTTATGTATTTGTCACTGGATTTGTATACTGCCCTCCTCCCATGAGCTCTGAGAGAAGGCCAAGCTCCCCCGGCTGACTGCATGTGGAGGAGTGGGGAATCAAACCCAGTTCTCCAGATTAGAGTCTGCCGTTCTTTAACTACTATACCACGCTGGTGTATGAATATATGGGTTAAACTGGGCTTATTAAAACAAGAGCTGCCAGGTCTCCCAGCTCTCTGTTCTGCTGCCACTGCTCCACAGGAGGATGGTGGGAAAGGTGAGGAAAACATTGTTGAAGGGAAACTATGACAATACTTCCAAGGCAAAGTCAGAACTGCAGGCATCATGTCAGTGTGACACTCTAGGATTCACCTCAAAAGTGATGACTATCTGTTGAAGGGTTTCATTAAATTAAATTAAATATTTATAGCCTGCCCCTCTTGGCCCTGCCCTTTTAAGGCGAGTTACATCATAATACAATACAATACATTATAAAATATATAACAGATAAGTTAAAAACTCTATACATCTCTAAAACAGTTAACTGAAACTCACTCATTTAATGAATGGGCCTTTTCGCACAGGGATCTTTGTTGCAAATTGTTTGCGGAATGAAAAATCGCCATTTAAAATAGTGGAATTCGTCGTTATGCATACCTGCCTTTGTAGTGGAATCAGTTGCGTTTTTTAGCGTTTCCCACAGGCTTCCGGTCTCGGCAGAAATCGCTAGAAAGGAAGCGCTATTGCCAAGCTCGTCCCGCCCCTGGCCGTCAAGCAGCCAATGGGCAGCCGTTAGCATGCTCCCAAACAGCCCCTTTCCCTTTAAGAAAGGTTTTTTTTAAAAAAAAAACGACCCATAGCAACGAATCTAGGTAGATTCGTTGCTACGGAGAGACCCATCCAGCTGCTTAATGTGAGCTGTCGTTTGATTGTATGATCGTTTGCACGCTGCCTCGAGTGATAAACCCCCCCCCCTCTCACGGTCCCGATTTTCGGCTGAATTTATTTGTAAAAAATAAAGGGACTTTATTTCAGCAAACGGGCTTTTCAGTGGTTTGTGCTTAGTGACTAAAGGTGAAGGACTGAAGCCAGGGAAGCCTCTAAACAGAAAGAGGCTCGCCGGTGCGTTTATCCCCGCTCGCTCGGAGAAAAAAAAATGGTGATCGCTTCGCCGGAAGTTTGGAGGAGAGAGCCAGGGGGAGGGACTTTGAAGAACCAGCAACAATGGTAACGCACAGGTCTTTAGCGCTACTGTTGCAGATTGGTTGCAGGAGTGTATCGCTATCCGGAGGGTGAATCCACTTTTCTGGATTCCCCTGAAAGCACCACAACGAAGCGCTTTTTGCTGATTGGTTTCAGGATTGTTGCAGATTGTCTACGACGTCGTGGGTTTCCAAATAGCAACCATTGTGCTACTTTGAAGCCGTGCGAAATGGCCCAATGTATTTACAGAGCCGATTGTCTGGTGAGGGAGGAACCAACGAGAGATAACATATTGGCAGGGGAGGCCCATATGAGGTTTTCCATGTATGCTGTGCTCAACCATAGCTGCATGACCGAGAGTGCATCTGAAGTTTTTTCAACTCAAATGACTCTTGTAAGAAGCCTCAAAATGTGAAATGAAGAATCTTGTAATCGGCTACTTCTCGAAAGGACAGACTTACCTCGTAATTCTCACGGGGGCACAGTATCTATCCCCGCTCTGCTTAGATGGTATTTTGTCGATGCATCTGATCGTTCATTCCCTCTCCCAATTTAACTACCCAGGGGGCTTTGAATGTCTTTAGTACATGGCATCACCAGCTGGGTGTTGATTAGGAACATTGGATCTTTGTCATACAGTTCCCTAAACAGGTTAGAGTGATTGGGTCGCGCCTTGGAAACAGGCGAGCAAGATGTTCTGCTGACGGGCGCCAAGTCGTGGAGATGAGGTGGGAAATAAGAGTGATTCTGAGGACTGCTCTCTGTTGCCTTAATATTTCAGGGAACACAACAGATTGTCTCACCATGAGGAAGGCAAGTGGCAAGGTACTTGACAAGTTTATGGTGCTGTTCAGACCAGAACTTCTGGAATGAATTCAAAATGCTTGAGAAGGTCTTACACTTTATGGTCATGACTGAGTGCCCTTCTCCAGTTTTAGGATGCCCTTCAGAGGTCTGTGTCAAGGTGGTAAAATGAAATTGGGTTGTTTTCACTGAGGAATTTGGTGCGGCTCATAAACCATTGTTTTCCTTGGTGACACAAACCGAGCGCCCGGAACTAAAGCGCAAATAAAGAGCTACCTCACTGGAAAAAGAAACTCATTTTTTGCAACTAGTTCCTGGCCAGTGTGACAAGATCCTCATCCCAGTTTTGGTCCAGTGCACTTCTGTTTATTGCTGTTTTGGAGATAATGTTTGTATGCTCCTTGGATGCGCATGTTACCTCTTCCTGGAATTACATCCTTGGGAATTTGATACCTTTTCCTAAATGCTGAATTTCCACAGGTATATCTGTGTGTGGCAGGGAATAACAGTTGATTTAAATTTTATGATTGTTTATATGTGGCTTTCTGGGTAACGAAGACATCAAAGATGGCAGTTAGCAGATTTTGTGCTGAAGATATTTTCATTCTGAATGTGTTTTAGTTCTTGTTTGGTGTGTTCTTAGGAAAAAAGAAATATTTACTATACATCCTGCCCACTCCCCTATTGGAATGTAAGGTGTGCAGCAGTATCTATGCAGTCACATGCATAAATGTAGATGCCTTAGACCTCTGGTCTATCGTGGTCAGTGCTATGAATTCTGATTAGCAGAGGCTCTTGACAGTAGTTTCTTGACAGCCCCGGAAGGGTTTCCTGAATGGGTGGGAGTTACTAATTAGTTTTTAATCTATTTTTTAAATGTGTTAAAAATGTATCCGGTGATATGACAATTTATGGTCGTATTGACTTGCCTCCTCTCCCAAAATGACCAATGATGTAGGAGGCCGTAAGGAGAGGGTGTATACACAACTGTGCCTCCCAACCATATTCTGCACAGTCGTGCCACTTCTGGGGTTTCTTGAAGCCTGAAGAATGTTTCAAGGGTTTCTCAATGGTAAAAAGGTTGAGAAAGGCTGCACATAAGGGCACTCTTTGTCCCTTGAGCCCCCAAAAGAGGAACAAAATGAGACTGCTGAGCAGCAAAGAAAGGTTTATTTTGCCAGCAAAAGGAAGAAGCATCTAAAACCAACTTGGTATAGTGGTTAAGAGCTGTGGCTTCTAATCTGGTGAGCCAGGTTTTATTCCCCGCTCCTACTCCACATGGTCACCACAGCACTGATAAAACTGTTCTGGCCAAGCAGTAATATCAGGGCTCTCCCTGTTTCACCTCCCTCACTGGGTGTCTGTTGTCGGGAGAGGAAAGGAAAGGCAATTGGAAGTATTGAGACTCCTTTGGGTAGAGACATATAAGAACCAATTCACCTTCTTCAGTAATATCAGGGCTTTCCCAGCCTCACCTCCCTCACAGGGTGTCTGTTGTGGGGAGAGGAAAGCGAAGGAGATTGTAAGCCGCTTTGAGACTCCTTCTCATAGAGAAAAGCAGCATATAAGAACCAACCTTTCTTCTAAAGCCAGAGGCAGAGCAGTTTTTCCTTCAGTGCAAAAAAAGACAAACACTACTTTTTATACATTGTAGCATAGGAAAAAAATTAATAGGTAAGTGAGGTTTGCTTGACACCTGCTTGTTTCAGTTTGGTTCTTTTTCTCAGATATTTTATTTCTACATATAAGGAGAGGGGAGTGTGAGGTGCTATCCATTCTGTGCTAAGAAGACAGTCAGGCCCAGGCACATTCTCCCTCCCACGCTGGGAAGTTTTTTTATACATTTATACAAAGGCTTTCTTTCCCGTGCTTTACACCCCACACTGTTCTTTTAAATGGAAATGCTGGGCCCTGAACCTGGAACCTTCTCCACGTAAAGCACAAAGTAGATCAGCTAACTGAATTCCAATGGTATTTGAGGATGTTGAAGGGAATCTTACTCTTTGTTCCTAAAAGGTCACCCTGCACTTTGCTGATTTTGCCCATTTTGGAACAAATAGTCACCTCCCACCCTGCAGAATCTCCATGTCCAAATACTTTAGTGTGGCAAATGCCATGCTGGAAATTGATAAAGACAATGATTTAAAAGAATAAGCATCTGATGGGCCAGGACATGGCAGGGAAGGGCAAAATACAGCTTTGGTCTATGGGAAAACCTTGTCTGAGTCTAATGAGACAGATGACAAAACTAAGCAGTGAAGAAGAAATAATAGAACATGACACAGAACAGCGATTCTGTACTTTGTATTGGCATGATGATGTGATACAAATGCATCACGGGAAACAGCTAGAGTCAGCACAGATTTCAATATAGGTGACTTGAGAAACTAGTTACTCTGTTGGTGAAATATGCAGTACTTTAACATTATTTATTTCTTATATTTATATACCTCCCTCCCCTGAGACTCACGGTGGTTTACATAAAACAGGGAACAATACAGATAACTCAGTAGATACAAACAATAACAATACAGTGATAACAAATAGCACACTATAATAGAACAGTAGAACAATTATGAGGACATTAATTCAACTACAGCATACTGACAGCCCCATGGGTTGGATGAATCGGTGGTGGTTTTCATAGGAGGGAGGATCAGGGGTCAATGGAAGGTGATTGGAGGAGCTTTGTTTTTCAGGCCCTGCAGAATTGTTCAAGTTCCATTAGGGCCCTGATCTCCTCTGGATGCTGGTTTCACCAGGTGGGGACCATGATGGAGAAAGCTCTTGCCCTGGTTGAGGTCAAGAGAGCTTGAGTCCCTGTTTCTGGCGATCACGGGAGCCTGAAGTGGCGCGTAGGAGGCCAACGATGCAGAGAGGAGGGATGGCGGTACAACAGGGATCACCAGGCAGTTGGAGGTAATGGAGCGTCAAGATCTTTTGAGGGGTGTAGGCAGAAAGGCAGCCCCTCAGGTTTACTGAGGCCAGACCATGTATGGTGATTACCAGAATTACCATAATTTTGATCTGTAATTTGACTGGAAGCCAGCTCATCTGTTGGAGGATGGGCCCTGGTGTTGCTGTGAGGACCCTGGCCATTGTATTCTGGACCAGCTATAGTTTCCGGATTAAAGTTAAGGGCAAGCCTGAGTAGAGTGAGTTGCAGAAGTCCAGTCTGGAGGTATCTGTCATGTGTAATTGGTTTCTTAATATGAATGGTCTAGTTCTTTTGTCCCCTTATGACTCAAGAAACCAGTAACAACCTCTTCAATAGGTAGGTAGCACTTTCCCCCCTTTGTTTTGAATATTCAGTATTCAAACATCATTTTAGTTTTGAAAGCTCAGTGGTTTTTGTTTGGTTCAGTAGAAGATTTTTTCTTAGCTGCTGCCTTTCAGGACCCTTTGATTTGTTTTACTACTAATTCCTTCTACTATGCTGTCTGTCTGTCTCCCAGTTTCTTTCAATGCTTGCCAAGATGACCTCGCCTTTCCCTTGAATACTGTGGATCTTTTGCCTTGGCCCCCTTTCATAACCTGCCTTCGTTCCTACTAGAAGGGAGATACCTACATATTCCCTACTTCCAATGTTTGTGTCATAGACCAGTCAATCCAACAGAGCTAAGAGATGCTGAACACTCCTCTGAGGAAGAGGCAGCCAGTGGGAGAGGCATTGCAGGGGTAAGCAGTCTGGGGGGGGGGGAGAGATAGATCCTTAACCAACAACCAACAGACTGGCCCCTTGGCCTTAAGCTGACAACAGAGAGCCAGCTGCTGGCCAATTCATCCCCCCCCCCCCAGTCACCAGAGCCTCAGGAGTGCCATAGTAGGAAAACAGAAGATACAGTGCCTGGCTGGCAGCCCAATATCAACAATGAGGATGAGTGCTTGCAGGAGCAGGATTGAGGCAGCCAGCGGTTACATGGTGTAGTACAGGCTGCTGAGTAGCATGGTTCTTAAAGCCAAAAAAGAAGGGAATGGTTGTGTGAAGGTAACTCATCCATTAGATACTGATCTTGCTTATCCACTTTGTCTCTGCCCTGGTCTATACCTTCTTGTTCTCTGATTGCTCTTTGGACTTGAAGCTATGAGTATTATCTACCTTGTGCCTGAACCTTTGGATTGTATTTTGACACCTGGCCCTGGAATTGCTTTACATACTTTGATGCCCAGAAACTTCATCAGTGTGCCAGCTGGGAAGATGCTGGCCAACAGGACAGTCTGTGTTCAGGCCAACTGAACAGAAGTGAAACACTGGGATGTCTGTTATTATACTGTCCATTTTACAACCCCCCCAAACCCCCCCCCCCACATATTTCATATTTCATCCCAGTAATATCAAAGTTTTCAGGATCTCCTTCTTGGAGACCTAGCTAAGGGAACCACTTCTAAATTGGCCAGATTTTGTGCTTAGGCTTTGACCATAAGCAAGCAGATATTTCAAATTTAGTAACTTTTAATATATAATTAGTTGCACCTAGAAACCTATGAATTTTAATTGTATTAATTTTACATTTATATTTGCATGTAAACCATACTGGTAAATTGCTGCTGGCCGCTCATTCGATGGCATTGTTGTTGATGATTTGTTTATTTATTTACTTGCAAATTTTTAGCCTACTCTTCCACCACCTAATTTACCCAGTTCTGCCTCTTGTCTGGGTAGAGACAATGGAGCAGTATATAAAGTCAACTTCTATGGGAATCAGGCAGGGAGGTCAGTTGGAATCAGAGGTACCCCAGGCCTCATCCATAGAGCATAGACCTTGTCCTGCTACAGATGGAGCATGTAGACAAAAGGAGTAAGTAAAAAAGGAAGTAAGTCATGAGTTGGTCAAAATGCCAATCCATGTCCAAATACCGGTTAGTCCAAACTCATGGCAACAAATCTATGGGGAAATCTAAAAGAAGAATTCCACAATGCAGGCTGAAGTCTAAGATGGGAGAATCAGTTTATGATATAAGCTGCTGAGTCAGTAACTAATGGATGTGTTCCTTCCACACAGCCACTTCCTTGCTGGCTGCTTTTAACAACATGCTCAGCACCTGCCAGGCATCTTAACCCTGCTTGTGTAACCACTAATCCTCCTTGCTGATAGCAAGTTGGTGCTATGCAGCCAATCTGACACTGCACCTCCTGTCTTGCAGCCCCTCTCTTATCTTTCTCTTACATTGTTCCTGAGGTTCTGGTGACAGGGGAGGTGAACTGCTTGGCAGATGACTCTCCACAAAGGTTGTGCACTTTGGCTTGGTTCGGCCACCTTGACGATCACCGGAGCCTGAAGTGGCGCATAGGAGGCCAGCGGTGCAGAGAGGAGGGATGGTGGTGCTGGCCACCTCAGGCTTTGATGATTGCCGAGGCCAAATCGCACACCCCTACTCTCCACTGCCCACCTGGGGCTGAGGGGCTGCAAGGCCATTGTGCTGGGACCTGGTTGTGGATCCATGTCCGGCTCCTGCCCCTTCCTGTTGAGTCCCTATTTCTGGCTGTCGATGTGGATCAAGTCTGCTGGCTGCCCCTTTCTCTGAGGAGTCCTCTTCATCGCTTGATTCTCCTGAAGCTGAGTGGTCTATGACAATCCTGACAGAACATTTTACAGACTGTATGGAACTGCTTGACGTCCCACAGGGCCCTGAACTCACCAGGCAGAGGGTTCCACCAAGCTGGAACGCACCTTTTCAAAAAAAAGAAAAAAAGAGGGAGAGGGAGGGAGGGAGTATAGTCAAATGTAGTACTTGCAAATAAATTGTGTTGAGTAAAAGAAAGACTTACTCATCTGAATCTGCACCTTCTGCAGATGTCTGGAGTCTTCAACATTTAAAACACCAAATACCCTGTTATAATTGTTGACAATTTACACGTTGGGGGGAAAATACTACTTTTTACAAGTGGCATTGCAACATGGATAAATTAAGCTGCAAGGTTTCTTGAGATCTTCTGCATCATTCAAATCCTGGGTCGTCCAGCTCATGCAACTGTAATTTTCTCTTTTTACTAGGCATAAATCTGTTCTGCTTGAAAGGGATTCTACTTAATTTCCCTGCGTTTCTGAAGCATAAATATTCTTCCCTTGGATTCCTAGGCTATTAGTATGCATTTATTATTATGGCATTTAAAACACTTCCCAACAATCTTTAATGAGGCAGCCAAACAAACTGCTGTGTAATCTGCTAATGTCGGCATTTACAATGTAATTAAGATTAAGTGTTTTGAAAATGAATATCTTATAGTTTTATGCCTAATAACGGCTGATTACTGCAAAACACTTAAAAGCTGTAATAACTAAACAGAATAATTAAAATCATGCAATGAGCACTGAGTCTCTACGGTGTGCAGATGAAACGATACCTTCTTTAAATATTGTGCATCGCTCTGGGGGGGTATTCTGACACTGCTGGGTTTCACAACAGATACCGATGTTTGGATGTCCATGGACAGAGAGGTAGTTGATTCTAAATGTGGAACATCAATAAGATATTTTGGGAACTCTGTTTTGCAGAGCTTCCTCCTGGGCCCTGAATTTGCAGCCACAGGATTCTTTCCTGTTCCCAAATTGCTCTTTATGGTGAGTCTCCACTGTGGCTCTTTCTACTTCCTTTTAATCCTAATATCATAATCCATAAATTATATAATGATAACATTTGTGAATGCTTTAAAGAAAGAAAAGAGCAAAGAGGCAAATTACAGGACAAATAGTGCAGAATTAAGGTAAAAGGATAGCCTGCATTTTTGAATAACGAGATCTGTAATATCCAACCAATGGAGGCAAATGCCATTGAACTCTCTTTCTTTCTCTCATCTCTCATTTTTCAGAAGTTAATAATAACAACAACTTTATTTTTATAACCCACCCTTGCCGGTTGGCTCAGAGCAGGTAACAACAAGGCATATACAAGTCATAAAGTTACACTGATAAACAGTTATTGCATGTTTTAAATAAAAATATATTAATTAAATTATATTGTTAAACAACAAATCTTATAAAGGGGAACATTTCTGTTGGGCGGCTGGTTTTTCATGGGTGGTCCATTATTGTGAGCAGGAAGGCCAGTATTTTCTTGGCATTATTTTCCTGGTCTCAGTTGTGGGCTAGCTGGAATCTCATAGTGATTCATCAGTTTTGGGACTGAAAGCCTGTTTCCCCTCAGACTCAGGCACATAAAAGGGCGAATTCTGACAAGTGCCTCTGATAACTGAAGTAAAGACTTTGGCCAATTGATTCCCCAGTCTACCAGTTATGCCATGGGAATTAGAGGAGACATCTAATATTCTTGTGTTTGACCCACTGAGCTCCACAGCCTGGATGAGGTCTTAATTCCCATTAAGACCCAAAATAGCTTTCTGTATCCTCCATTTAATTCTAACATCATTCCTCTCTGTAAAATAGACTAGACTGAAAGTGACTGGCCCAGGGTCACCCAGATTATTTCCAAGGCAGAGTGTAAATTCAAACCCAGGTCTTCCATATCCTAGCACAATGTTCTAACCATCTCACCATGCTGGTTCTCTCTGCATGTGACACTCTGACTTAGTAAACTCCCACACATTAAAAACATAGGTATTATCATGTTGGCAGAGTTTAAATATGTAAAAGAGTTGTGAACCACCGGCTGCTTAAAGAATAAATAGCTTTACTGAGAAGAGAAACTTAGTAAAGTCGAGAGGAGAAAGTGAGGCCTAAATGACTAACTCTTCTGGAGGCAACTGGAGGAAAAGTGTGCTCCAAGGAGAAGGAAGTCTCCAAATGAGCCAATCAGGGCACTGAAGGAGACTATTTGAAAAATACCAGGAAGTTCCTGATCTAAATATGCTAACATATTTAGCCTCAGATGCCCCCTGCAGGATATTCTTCATATGTTGTTGAATCATGCACACTACAGATCTTGCATATTCTAACAGTTTCATCATTCATTTTGAGGAGGAAAGACAACTCCAGTTGGGCCACCAGAAGCAGGTGTAGATCCTAACGAAGTCCTTCAGGCCACCTCTTCAGTTTCTCTCCCCTAAATAAATGGCTGCCCTTCAGCCCTATGGAGAAAAAGAAAGCACGGCACTTGGAGGATTGTATTGCAGGGGAAGCTTTAATTTCATTTGCTTTCTGAATGGTTTTCAGTGTCCCCAGCGGACAGAGCTGCGCTAGAATGTTTCAGCATCCAATCTTCATGTGGAATTGCTTAGACTGCTGATGAACATGAAATCACCCTATAGCTATAAAAAAAGAAAGTTCTCATATATCTTGGAAGGAATAAATATGTCCTGTTTCCTAAATACAAGGAAAAAATGTTGACTAGATTAGTATTATTGTTGTTGAGTTGCTCATCAGGAAGTAGATTCCCTTAAGGAAGATACATGAAAATAGTGGTTTGAATCTTTCCAGTTTTTTTACTCCCTCTCACTGAATTCTCCTCCTTGCTGGCTCAGTGGTAGGGAGCATCTATCTGGAATGCAGATGGTCCCAGCTTCAATTCCCAGTATTCTCAGCTAAAGGGATCAGATGATGTGTCATTGACTTGAGACCTTGGAGAGCCACTGCTCTGACATGATGCCCTAATCGTCTGATTTAGTACAAGGCAGTTTCATGTGCTCATATGTACAGAACTCATCTACAGGATTTCCATTAATGCAAGCTCCATGATCTCTGGCATAGCCAAATTTGATAATTGAAGGTAATCTCTCCTCTTTTCACCATTGAAAAACCTGGTAGGATCCAAAGTGACTGCTTTAGAGCACTGTAAGAGAATCATATATTTCAGAAACAATGGGTCACTCACTACCTCATTGGCCCATGGCCAGTAATAGCTCTCTCCTCTTACTGAGCCCCTATTGGGAGGGAGCCCTCAGCCAGGCAGGGATGATAAGGAATCAGCTCTCTGCCCCCAAACTCCTGCTACCCTCGGAACATGCTGGACACAAACAGAGCTGGACGCAAACGGTCCCACTGAGTAGCTCAGGCATGTAGTGAGGGAGGGGAGGAGAAGCAGCAGCAGCAGAAGGAGAAGAACTGGCTACAGTGAATAGCTCGGCCCTGAAGGGGAGGGGGGAAGTAGAGCTGGCCCCAGTGAGTAGTTCGGGTGTGAAAGGGGAGGAGAGAAGTAGAGACAGCCCCAGTGAATTGCCCTGGTGTACAATTTGAGGGAAGGGGGAAGTAGAGCTGCCCAGTGTGTTGCCCTGGTGTAGAAGTGAGATGGGGTGAATCTCCATGAATTTTCCAAACACGTTTGGCACATCAACACATAGCCAGAGATATTGCTGCCTTAGAGGACAAACAGGATGCGTGCTGTGAGGGTGCCTCTCCATAAGTGTAAGCCATAAGACTATGTTAAAGGTCATAGGACTCACATGAACGAAAACTATTTGGGATGGAGGTTATAGCAAGGAGAACTGGGTAGCAGAAACATGTAGAATGCAGTGTGTGGTATGTGATACGATATTATAATGATGTAATATCTTAATTTTTTCCCCTCTTTTTTCTCCCTGGAAGTTGTCTTCCAGAAAAATATTTGATTTTCCTTTTTAAAAGATAGTAGTTTAATATCTTTAAAATATGATGATGTTAGCTATAAAGTCATGCCCGAATATTTGCTATCCTATGGTTCAACTGTCACCATTTTTTAAAATCTTGCATGACTTCTTTTAATTCAATAATAAAAAGAGTTGATTCTTATATGCCGCTTTTCTCTACCTGAGGGAGTCTCAAAGTGGCCTACTATCGCCTTCCCTTCCACTCCCCACAACAGGCACCCTATGCGTTGGGTGAGGTTGAGAGAACTCTGAGAGAGAACTGTGAATGAAGGTCACCCAGCAGGCTTCAAGTGGAGGAATGGGAAATCAAACCTGGTTCTCCAGATCAGAGTCCACCTCTCTTAACCACAACACCAAGCTAGCTCTCAGTGTATTGTGTAATAGTACACAATTAACAACCACTGATGTCCGTGCCTTATTGCACTGCTAATTGATTAAATGAAGAATACACAAACCCATAAACAGTGTCTCTTTAAAAATAAATTCACCTCCAGGTTCATCTGTGTCTGTGTTATCAACGTTAGCCACTGCTGATATGTCTGCATCTGCACCAGGTCACACATTCACATTTCCACCCCAACCCATGGAAGTTCCCTAGGGCAGGGGTAGTCAACCTGTGGTCCTGCAGATGTCCATGGACTACAATTCCCATGATCCCCTGCCAGTAAACGCTGGCAGGGGCTCATGGGAATTGTAGTCCATGGACATCTGGAGGACCACAGGTTGACTACCCCTGCCCTGGGGGGGGGGAACTTATACAATCTATTTCCAGGCACAATTCAAAATGTTGCCATTGATATTTAAAGCCCCAGAAGCCTTGGGACCAGCATATGCGAGGGGACCACCTACCTCCTTACAAACCTGTCCAACTGCTATCTTCTGAGGCCTTGCTTCAGGTGCCTGAGATTAGGCAGGTGGCAACCCACAAGAAGGCCTACTTGGTCATGGCACCGACACTCTGCTGCAACTCTCTCCCCAGAACGACTCTCCTGTCCCCTTCTGTTGCTTTCATCTGGAAGAGGAGGAAGACTTTTTTTGTTTTGTTTTCCCAGGCATTCTCTCAGTGATTCCCCATTCTTGCCCAAAGTTTCAACTGATGTTATATTTTTGCATGTGTATTTCAGCTTGGTTTTGATTGTGTTAATGATTTTAATAGTTTTTAAAGCTATTTAAAATTATCAATGCTTTTAATCTGTCAGCTGCCTTGGGGGACCTAATGAGGGCACAAAATCCAGGTATGAATTTTGTAAATAAATAATAGGGTTTTTAAGGAAAGGAGACAGCGTTGAGTATTAAGAGTGCAGCCCTAAGCATGGGCCTGACTCTCTAGTGTAACCCAAAGGGATCCAACCGTGCTTCCCTGTGACTGGATTGTGGCCAGTGTGCTTCTGTGCAGAATTCTTGTCATACTTGCCCTTTGCTAAAAGATGATTTCCTGAATATTTTGTTAGCAGGATGTGTAATGGGAAATTGAAAAGTTAAGGATTTGAAGCCAAAATGCAGGTTATCAATTTTGACAGCTATATTATAGAGTTAAGGTGATGTCACTCAAATACAATTTTGCTGAGAGAAATTCCACTAAAAGAGATACAACATAATAATGATATTGGAGTAAAATTGAATGCAATATGAATTCTGCTTCAGTCCCCAAGAGAAACGTAACTGGATTTATTACATATTATCCCCTCGGTAGCTAGAATTCTGAACATATGTAATTGGATTATGATGAATAGGAAAGCTCCTCACAATATGAAAAGTTTTAATGCTTTGCTTTGTTTTCTTGATTTTTTTTTAAAAGTCCCAATGTAGTATTTATAGCAAAACTTCACATTTCCAGTAAAAAAAAAAAAATGACATCGAGATGAATTAATGAGCATTTCCAGAAATTTTCTGAAATGAAATTGCAATAGACGCAGAGAAATTATATCAAATGAACACAGCTCATTAGAAATTCATTTGAGAGAGAATTTGGCTCATAAAAGCTTCAAAGTGCTGACTTAAGAGCTTCGGCGTTTCGTTATTCTCATAAGGGTCTGTAAGTGATTCAAAGCCTATTGCTGCAGAAGTTGAAGGGGGCATAAAATTTGCCATAAAACCTTTATTAATTGCCAAACAAATGAATAAAACAATCCTTTCCTTTGTACATCCCGTCTCGGTAGTTCTAGCCTCACCTTCTTGTAAAAGCCACTGCTCTTACACTCACCCCCCCTCCCATTGCCTTTCATTCAAAGCATTTTGAGGTTATCATTTGGGTGACACTGCCTGATACATAAAGGCATCCCGGTGTGCTGTACGTTTTCTCCCAGCAGTATGTCAACTGTATTTGTATTTCTGTGTAACCTTAAACTGCCACAGGCTGTACAGAAATCTTCACTTCCAGTTTGCTTCCCTCAATTCAGTGGATCTAGAATAACTCTGATATCTCTATGCAGAGGGAATATATTCTTGTCACCTCTGCAGAAAAAAAGTACAAATGGGCTCTTTATCCCCTTCCTTTTCGGTCTTGTCTTGTTTCATTGTTTACTCAGACTGCCAGCAGCCCTCTTGGGCCTCAGGTAGAAACCTTTCACGTACAATCTTGTCTTGTATCCAGAACAGCAATATGGCGGGGGGGGGGGGAACTAACAGGTATCATGGTATTGATTAATTAATTTTGCTGCGGAGATTAAAAGTGGATTACGAAAAATAAGAAACAACAAAGTAATGCATGCAAGAAAAGCTAACAAAGATACAATAAGAAACTACCCAGAAAATGCCCACCAACATTGAAGCTTCACATATATAATTTCTCATCACAAAAATGCAGAACAGCAGTATGGCGGGGACGACGACAAATAGGTATTATGCTGATTGTTCATTCATCGTTCGTTCATTCCTTGCCTTCCTTGCAAGGATTGAAGTCGGACTGCAAAAATTAAGACACCACCAAATCAAAGCATACAATAAAAGCGGCCCAAAAATGCAATTAGAAATCTAGTTGCCCATTAAAACTGTACAAAATTCCCATCATAAAAATGCAGAACAGCAGTATGGCAGGGAGGAAACGAATAGGTATTATGCTGCCCTTTCACTCACTCCTTCATTAATTGCCTTATCTGCAGAAACTGATGATGGATTACAAAAACCAGGACACCAACAAAGCATTGAACACAATAAAAGTGAACAAAAATACAAGAACACTTAGAAAATGCCCACAGATCTTAAAGCTGAACAGAATTACCTTCATAAGAATGCATTTCTGGAATGATATAAAAGTAGGAGCCTTCCTGAACTCATCAGGCTGGTCATTCCACCCAGTAGGACTCACAACAAGAGAACTGTCTGTTAAGGGCTGCTGTCGAACTTAGCTATTTTCAGTGTCACTGTCAAAAGAAATTGTTCAGATGAGTGGAGCTGTCACAGCAAAGAATATAGGGGGAGATGGCCCTGCAGATATGTGGGCCTCAGGCCATGAAAGACTATAGGTAATACCTAGCACTTGTTCTCTGTCATGGCACGTGTTTCATGGGAAACAGGAATACCTGTTTCTTTCTGGCCATTCAGCTGTTAAAGAGATAAGATAGTCTTTCTGAACAAGAGTCAGCAAATCTATTCCTACACACTTAGAGATGGAAGACTTGGGTGTCCAGCTTTGCAATCAACCTCGTCAGCCAGTCCATAAACAGTGGCAAGATGGGCAGACATTAGCAACTCATTGTTTATTTCCATGCTGCGAATAGCTTCACCTGGTCCGTTTCCACACTGGGAGCTTCGCTGCCCTGGCTCCTATGCAGGAGTACAAAAACGGTGCACCAGGCCAAATGCTCCCCTGTGCAGGAGCAGGAATTGGTGGGGCAACCACCAATTATATAGAAATCAGATGATAGATAGATAGATAGATAGATAGATAGATAGATAGATAGATAGATAGTTTTTTTTTTTACCAATTAGTATCTCTAAGAGAGAGAGAGTGAAGGGGATGGATGTGTGGATTGGCTCCATTGCTATCATAATACTACACCATTTCTACCCTGACTACTCCAGACCACTTCCAGAGTCAGCAGCCAGATTATTTAGCAGGGTGTGTGTATAATATTCTTCCAATTTTCAAGAGGACATTAGGCCACTTTCTTATCTTTGGAAGTCAAATTGCCTCTAACCAACCGGAACTTGTAGTCCTGTTTAATGAAGGAGCCCCACTCAGAGGAATAGTTAGAAAAACACATTTCCCAGGGATTTTGATCCGATCTCCATTCTAAACATTGACAAAAATATAAGGAAAAAGAAAAGTCGGTTTTTATACCCTGTTTTTCTCTATCCAAAGGAATATCAAAATGGCTTACAATCACCTTTCCTCTTTCCTCTCTCCACAACAGATGCCCTTTGTGGTATATGGGGCTGAGAGAGCTCTGACAGAACTGCTCTGTGAGAACAGTTCTAACAGGACTATGACTAGCCAAAGGTCACTCAGCTGACTGCATTTGAGAAGCAGGGAATCAAATCCGGCTCTCCAGATTAGAGGCCAACGCTCTTAGCCACTGAACCAAGCTGGCTTTCTCAGGATGAAGAAAAGGGGGGAAAGGGATAGAGAATCAGCGCAGTTCAGCCAGATATTTCTTTCTCTAGCTAAAAACGTACAGTTCTCCCAAGATAGGACAGTCATACATAGATAGTGTGGAGGAATGGACTCACATGCTCTATCTGGTTGGTCCTCAGAAGACTGGAAAACCCTTTGTCTCTCTCCAGTCTCTGCCTGATGGTGCTGCCAAACCAAAACATCAAGATCCCAAAACAGGTACCACTGGCCAATGATTGTGGCAACGTCTCCTCCAGATGATGCTATATAACTAGCAAGGTGTATCTGCATTGCTATTTAGAGGCTTGTTGCTGTGCTTCTAACTACTCTCCCCACAAATAAGCATGAAGATGATCTACTGCAACTTCATATGTTGGAGTTGTTATGCTCCAGGAAAAGCGAGGTTATCCCCTGTCCCCTCCATGACCATACTCCAGAGAGCAAAATCAAACAGACATGGTGTGGTCCAAGAGATCAGACAGAGAACTGAAAATATAAGGAAGGTTAATAGATGAATAAAAGATTCACACATATTATGGCCTAGTCTGAGCAAGGAAACAAAGAAACAAAGAAAAAGTGTTTTATTTTATCTCAAAACTGCCCCTCAGCAGCAGCCCTTGGTCAATGACAGGAGCTGTCATACGTGACTATCCCATGCATAACAAGCAACATTGAAACTATTTTGCATGTGCTTTTTTACTGTCTCTTCTACACAAATATCCATACAAAATACTTTGTTAAATAAGAGAAGATTTCCTGATCTTTTAAAGCAGGTGTGGGCAAACTGTGGCCCTCCAGATGTCCATGGACTACAATTCCCATAAGCCCCTGCCAGCATAATAACAACTCTGAAATAACAGAACACTCGGCTAAATTTCTGCAAGGTGCCATGAAGCTGTGCCAGGATAAGCATTAGGGACAAGTTGCAGCATATTTATTTTTTTCCTTTAGGTTCTTTGTCTTCATTCTGTCATTATATTCAACTCTGACCTTGACATCTTTTATTGGGGCAGTTTTATATGCCAATAAAGGATCTCTGAATTAATGAATTAATTATATGTGGCTAGAGCTGACCAAGTTGAGTAGCAAGCAAAACTGTCTTTAAAACACTCTGCAGAGGAAATCGGGATGTCTGTCATGGAACCCCTATTCATTACCAGGTATTCAAAGTAATTTTTCTGGGTGTACATTCATTGTGCACTGGATACGTTTAACAGTCCTGACTGTCAGGTTTGGTCAGCTAAGAATCTGAGGAACTCAAAAGTTGAGCTATAAAACAATATAAAATTTTAACAGTTATTTATTAAAGTGAACCAATATTAGGTTAAAACAAAATAAAAGCTATATAAAAACTATACAGGTCTAACTGCACATGAACAGACCAAACACATTTTGACCCTACTGGGTCTTCCTCAGTGGTCAATAATATTAAATAATGCACTCTTATCTCAAATCAATTATGAAGTATAGCTGGGTGGTCAAGAGAAATCTGTTAGGTGTAGCCCCAACAAATACTGGTATAATGTTTCTTTTTGGAGCGTCACCTTCTAAGATATGTAATATCTAGGAACATCACTCTCAGCTATTGTTTTACTCAGCATAGACCGTTTATGCACTGGGAACTTCACTGCCCCAGCTCCTGTGCAGGAGCACAAATTGAGGGCAGGTGTGGTGCACCAGGCCAAATGCTCCCCCATGTGGGTGCAGGAAGAGGTGGGGCAACCTGCCACGACTAAAGCTCCAGCCTGCAGCCTGGTATGAAACCTCCAGTGCATAAACGGTCATAGAGAGTATATCTCATGTGTGTCAGAAAGTGACCTTGTTTAGGTTGGGTTTTCGTTCCCGTTTTGGTTTTGCAACTAAGATGTGACTTAAAATGTACTTAAGCTTCTCCTGTGACCACACACACACACAAAAACTGGAACTTTTTCAGAGAAGTTTACTGCTCTTGCTTATATTGAGGAAATCCTCATAAGCTTCTGACGAACTTCATGGATTCTCCCAGAATGCAGATTAAAGACTGCTACTTTATGATTATTACAGTCTTCTGCACCTAGTCTTGAGGAGGGAATGAGTTTCTAGCAGTGCCCCAATGTGTTGATACTGTCACCATAGTTACCACTTAGTGGTGGTCTCTTAGGTATGTGGTTCGCCTCTGTGTTTTACTACCTTAAAGCACTATAACTCTTGGATGTAAGTTGCAGAAATAAATTGCTTGTGTTCCTCAATTGAACATAAAAAGCTCTAAGTCTTTCTCTGCGTGCCGCTGTTCCATTTATAAAACTATAAATGTAAAGTTTAATTACAATGTCAAATAGGTAGGAATAAATCCATTGTCCCTGCTATATACAATTGCGAGGTATTTACTGCGGCTATGGGTAGCCTATATTTAGGCGTGGAGGCCTTGCACTGATTGACATTCACTCATTCTTTGTTTGCATATTAAAGACACAAGAATGAAAATTGATGGGATTATCGCACTGGTTGATTTGTATAGGGTCACATGTACTTACAATGCATATGATGATGACGTTATCCATTCAGTCGTGTCTGACCCTCGGTGATTCTATAGGAAAGTTTTCTCCATTCGTCTCTGTCAATGACCGCTTCTTTCAGTTGGTTCATGGTCATCCCTGTATTGGCTTTGATCGTGCCAAGCCAGTGGATCCTTTAGCAACCACGTTTCCTTTTGCCACATGCCGAGCATTAATGTTTTTTCTAACAAGTTTGATCGTATGATGGGTCCAAAGTAAGTGAGCTTTAGCCATAATATCTTGCCTTCTAATGACATAGTTGGTTTGCTTCTCTCTAAAACTATCCTGTTTGGCTGTCCATGGTATCCACAGCATTCGTCTCCAACACCGTAATTCGAAAGCATCTATTCTCTTGTCTTCCTTCTTCAGGGTCGGGCTTTTGCAACCATAGGTTGTTATGGGGAAGACAATAGCATTGACTAGGCAGCAGGTTTGTAGGAGAATTATTTCTTAAATATAGTCTCATGTAATAACTGGAAATGAGTCTCTTGTGGCGCAGAGTGGTAAGGCAGCAGAAATGTTGTCTGAAAGCTCTGCCCATGAGGTTGGGAGTTCAATCCCAGCAGCCGGCTCAAGGTCGACTCAGCCTTCCATCCTTCCGAGGTCGGTAAAATGAGTACCCATCTTGCTGGGGGGTAAACGGTAATGACTGGGGAAGGCACTGGCAAACCACCCGTATTGTGTCTGCCATGAAAACGCTGGAGGGTGTCACCCCAAGGGTCAGACATGACTCAGTGCTTGCACAGGGGATACCTTTACCTTTACCTTTAATAACTGGCATTTTTCTATCAAAAATGAAAAAGCCATAGAGTTTCCAGCCATTCCTCGGGCTGTCTTGTAAGTGACAAAAGGTAGCTCTAGGAATGGCTGAAAACTCCACAGTAAAATCATAGTGTTTCAAGAACTTCTTTTCCTGCAGCATCAAGCTCTCATGTCTAGAGTTTAAAACTATACTTTAGAATTTTTCCAGATTCTTATTTATTTAAAAATACACTATGTAGTACAAAATGGAGACTGGCCAGAACATTATAAAGCCAGCTTCATATAGTGATTAGGTGCCTGGACTTCTAATCTGGCGAGCTGGGTTTGATTCTGCACTCCTCCACATGCAACCAGTTGGGTGACCATGGACTCACCATGGCACTGATAAAGTTGTTCTAACTGAGGAGCTGTTCTGACCAAGCTGTAATATCAGGGCTCTCTCAGCCTCACCTCCCTCACAGGGTGTCTGTTGTGGGGAGAGGAAAGGGAAAGTGATTGTAAGCCACTTTGAGACTCCTTCAGATAGAGAAAAGTGGCATGTAAGAATCAACTCTTCTTATTATTGAATTAAAAAAATTCATGCAAGATCAAGAAAAAAATGCTGACAGTTGAACCATAGGATCGCCAAAATTCAGGCATTATAGCTAACATCATCATATGTTAAATATATTAAATTACTATCTTATATTTTAAAAAGGAAAACCAAATCTTTTTCTGGAAGACAACTTCCAGGGAGAAAGAAGAGAAAAAGAGTTAGAATATTACATCATTACGATATTGTATCACATACCGCACACTACATTCTACATGTTTTCTAAAATGCACATATATAATTTATAAATCAATTATTTCTTATCCCATTTTTACTGATCAATATATAAGAATGGGCTTCATTTTCTTCTAAAATCTTATGTTAACACTGTTGTGCATCAGATATGCAATTTTTGCAGTTGTCACGTATTTGGTGATTTTGGTTGATTGGTCCATTAGATCTAAAGATGTTTCTTTTTTTACCCATCTTGATGCATCATTTTTACCATAAGTGATGACTTATTGGAAAGCAAGGAAAATTGGATTATGATTCCTGATGAGATGCAAAAGCTACTGAAAATTAAATCTTTATGAGATCCAACATGTACAGTATTAAAAATTTTACCAATGTATGTTATTAAATATGGTGCAGTGAGCTTGTTAAGTATATGGTAACAGCTGCCAGGATTTTATATGCATCAAAACTACACTTTTATACAGGGGTGGGCATAATGAAATTGCCAAGCTAAAGAGATACAAAAAAACTATTGGTTTGAATTGACATGATAATTTGCTGGAACAGTAATGCAAATCCCTCCTACTCAAAGAATAGATTGTTTTCATTCCAGTGCTTACCAGCAAAACAGAATTGTTTTTCTTTGAATCCAGTGATTTCCTATGCAATGGCATTTCTCCCTTCCAATCAGTTCCTTGCAAAGAAAGAACACAGAGCACTCCTAGCCAATCAGATTTGGAAATAAGCTGCAGAGAATGCAGGCAAGTTTTTTTTCTTCTCTTCCTTTTAATGCCATGGCCAGCTGAAGCTCTCCTGACCGGCTGCTGCTTGGCCACCATTTTAGGAATCTGTAGAGAGAACTGTAGCTGCACAGAGAGTCAACTACTTTGAGGGAGGGGGGTCTGTAATATTTAATCCCTTTGTCCAGTCTATGGAAATAAAGGTTACAGGAGCTTAGATGGGCAGGAATTGTTCCCCCACTCTTCTAGCCAACATGGTATAACAGTTAAGAGCGGTGGCCTCTAATCTAGAGAACAAGCTTTAATTCCCCACTCTTCCTCCAGATGCAGCCAGCTGGATGACCTTGGGACAGTCACAGGTGTCACCAACCTCACAGGGTGTCATCTGTGGGGAAATGAAGGGTAGACGATTATAAGACACGTTGAGACACTTTCAGGTAGTAAAAGTGAAGGTACAGGAAACCAGCTCTTCTCTTCTGTTTTATGCTCACAATTACCGTATGATCAGGTAGGTTATACTGAATGAGAATGACTGCACCAAGGTCACCCAGTGAGCTGTACAGTTGAGTAATCAAGCACCTCTCAGAATATGTCAATGGACTGCTTTTGGTTTGGCTGCTTCCCAAGTCATCAGCCTGGCACGTACTATACAGTGGGAAGCTAGATTGTTTCTCTATGGCCGATTATGCACAGGGCAGAAAGGCTGGGCTGGCAGCGGCAAGGCAGCGGGGCTAATTCCCATGTACACACGATGTCACTGTCATCCTGGCCCCCTCCTGGCCATGGCCTGAATCAGAGCCTCGGATGGCCAGTAGCATGGGAATGTGAATTTTTCCATGTTTTCTGTCTTGCTGCAGTGGCCAGCAGAGGCCCAGCTAAGACAGGTCTCCCCCACACCTATGGTGTCTCTGCCCTGTTCAGCATCACAGTGCTGCAGAGCCAAATGGGACATGTCTACACCCTCACGATGGTGGGATCCCTGTGTCCGCCCCCCTGCTGCTACTGTGAGGGGTGGCAGCCCTTTCCTGTCCCAGAGTTGTGAGTATGCATACACAATTCCAGGGCAGTCCATGTGTGCTGAGGGATTCTTTTCCCCCATACGTACTTGGGAAGTAGCAGGGCATGCTGCCACCATGAATAATCAGCCGAAGTGGAACATTTAGAGGAATTATCTATACTGAAACACTGTTTTGGGGAAGGGTAGACTGGATTTGTAAACAAGGCTTCACCTGGTTCCCCGTGCTATGAGCAATAACCTCTGGGGGGGGAGGGGGTTTGAAATTGTCTTTCCAAAACTGCCTGGTTTGATTAGAATAGCCCCATGCTGATTCCGTCCCCCTCTCTTGTAAGAAACAGTATTTCAGCATCTCTTTCCTTAAACTGAATTTCCTCCATTCAGAATAGCACATTTTTTAAAGTTCTTTTCTCTCCCTTTGGCATCCGTTGAGTATCAGTGATTTTGAATGCTTAAAAAAAACAAGCATGGAAGCATCATTGATAGCAGACAAGAGAGGACTAAATGTTGTGTTCATTATTTCATGACCCTTTTATGCACAACCATGGCCTAAAAGCCAGGAGGAGAGTTAGGAAGTGATAGATGCCACTTCGACATCACTTCCTGTTCACCAATTAATCAAGGAGTTCACCAACTGTTTGCAATCTGTTGGTGTGTATTCACCAGCTCTCAGGCATCAGAAGCCAGCCAATGAGGGATCAACTGGGAATCGGCTTCTGATCTCTTACTGGGGACATTTTGTGTATCCTCAACAAAATTTCTAAGAGTGGGGATCAAGAACCTACTCCCAGACAATCAGTTGGTGTTTAGGTTGTTTTGATGCTCCATCTTCCCAACTTTTAAGTCTCCGAAAATTCTGGAAATACAGCAGATTTCAGAGGGGTGATCAGAAGCCCAGGTGATTTCTTTTCTCTGCTCCCCACCCCAAACTGTCAGCTTGCCTGTAGAAAAAAAAAAAAGTAACCAGCTTTCTCCTCTCCCCTTTGCAAGGCAGAGATTAAAAGCGCTGCATGTGTCCCCACCCTGCTTACAAGGGATGGAGAAAGAAATGTGTTCTCTCTTCTGCAATGCATATTCCAAAAGCATTACATCTGTCCCTGCCAGCCTTGGAGGGAGGGAAGAGAAATTAGCTCTTTCTCTCACTTCTGCAATTCAGAGATCAAAAGCATAGTTGTTGTCCCTGCCCAGCTTGGGCGGGAGGCAAGAGCTTGCTTTTGCAACTTCTCTGTGTAGCTCTTTTGGTGGAGTGACAGAGTAGATAAGACCCCAACTCACAGCTGTGGTTCAGCTTTTGAGCAGGTGGCAGCTGTTCAAGTTGCACCATGCACTCTGGCGACATCCCTGCTCAGCTCACAGTCTGGTCAGGAATGTCCAACGAAGGAAGTTTGCGTACCAAGCAGATGTGCCGAAAAATTCACAGCATCCCTTTGGCAAAGAGCTTGCCAGTGCAAACTCAAAGAGCACTTTCCTGGGTAGGAGAGATTAAATAAACCCTAGGAGACCTCAAAGTAAACCTGCTTAGGGTTGCTCTCTTTGTTTCCTACTTTTACGATGTTTCTAATGAGAGAAGATTTCATTTGTCGAACGTATGGTTTTAATTCACTCGGTTACCTTCGAAACTACCATGGCAGAAAATTCATTAGGCGTTTAGTGAAAGGAGGAAGCCATAGAATGCTGACCTTTTAAAAATTCTTGCTTTTGATTGGTTCAATATCATGCTCCATTGGCGGGAGATCAGTGAAGCAGTAAACAAGGCAAGATACCGTAGCGTTCAGTCGGTCAAACTTTACAGAATACCCGAAAGGTCAAAGCAGTTCAGCTGTAAGTTTTTATAGATAAAATGTCCATCCTATGGAACTCAAGCCTTGTGAAATATCTGATGAACTGTTATTCTGTAGTCACAAGTGATATTTCAAAACTGGTGAAGACATATTTTGAAGGTATCTGTTCACAGTGATCAATACGTTCTTCTCATGAATGCTGTTCTTTGTGGACAGAGGGTCTTTCTCCAACAGCTATCCCTCTGTTCACAACAACAACAACAACAAAAATGGTTTGGGAATAAGACCCTCTGCAGATCTTTCTTCAGAATTACTGGTTTTTTTGCAAGCATGCATGTTCAACACATGATGCAGCACCTTTCAAGTGAGCACATGAATGAACAAGCCGACACAAGCCTAACCTTTTAGACCAGTGGTTCTCAACCTGGTGGTCAGGACCCCTTTGGGGGTCGAACAACCCTTTCACAGGGATCATGGCAGGGCGAGCAGCTTGGCTGAGGGGGGTGTTGCCACTGTTGCCCGTCTTCCTGCAGACGCCTGTGCTCGGCTGCCAGCCGCTCCAGCAGCGCCTCCAGCACAGTGCAGTCTCCTGCCAGGCTATCCAGGTGGCGGCACACCTTGTCAGGACAAGAGGCAGAACTGAACTGAGAAACCCTGGGAAAAACCAATTTATATACAATCATGAACAATGAATCTTCACGCCATTGGTCAGATTCGGTTTAATTTCTGTGAAAGAACACTTGCATGAGGAACTGTATTAAAGGGTCGTGGCATTAGGAAGGTTGAGAATCACTGTTTTTAGACAGAATTTCTCCATCACTGAACAAAATGCTTTTCAGTGAAATCAGTTCATGTACTTAGAAATCAAGTCTCCGCAAACGGGCCCAAGGTAAATTTCTGCCATCCAAGAAAGGAATTGAGGCAAATTGTCTGTGAATAACCCGACACTGTGGCTTTTATCCAGCTGGAACTTTCCCAGTGAAGTAGAGAGTCTGCTTAGACCACTCAAAAGTCTCTGCTGGGCATCATGGGACCTGCTTGGACCAAAGCCATGTGGAACAGAGGCTGTGACAAGGAGTGAGCATTGGCTGAGATTGAATGAAAAAGTAGACACCAATGGTCTATCCAGGAGACAGCTAATTTGCAATTTCCAGGGGAAGTTGGCAATCCACAATGAATTCAGAAATTCTCCACTTCTTTCTTTAAATTCTCCTCCACCAGAATTCTTTAAGCTGTCCGATGTTTCAGGAGGCTGGTTTCCCTTCCCTGGATCTTGCTCTGATGCTCAACATTCTATTTCAACTGGAGTATTCTGCGATTTCATCAGGCTCTTTTTGGGTTGGGAGTGACTGCTTTTGTATGTGTGATTAATTTACAAAGTTGTCCCTTTCTCTTTACTGTTAAAATGGCCTGAGGAGAGAAAGACACTGCCTTGTCTGTGTGAGGCTGAGTTTGGCTGGATTTATCTCTTGTACCAGAGGCAGCGAGTTTACTATTTGAGGGACCAGCACTCAAAGCAAACCTAAGAAATTATAAGTACTAGAAGCTGAAGATGAGAGGTGGGGTGGAAGAGTTTATTCTTCGTTGTATGGGACATTATACACAGACATAAGGGATACCATACAAATATGTATAAAACCATTGAAGGTGCATACACAGTATGAACAGATCTATAAAACCAAAACAACATGCAGAGAACCAAAAAAATACGTCAAATGAAAGGAAATAAAATGAGAAAAGCTTGCTTAAAAGGTTTTTTTTAAAGGTGAAACCAGATGTGCTCATGGTTTGTTGAGATGTGATGCAAAAAACGACATGCTCCACATTATAGTCATAGGAAACAATTAGATCATTAGGATTCGAACGGATCCTCTTTCCCAATACCATCCTCATTCTTTAAGGCTCATAGTGCTATAGAATCCTAGAGTTGGAAGGGACCATACGGACGACCCAGGTCAACCCGCTGCTCAATGAAGGATCAGCCTAAAGTATCCATGATATCTGTCCAGCCTCTGCTTGAAGACTGCCAGTGAGGAGGAGTTCACTACTTCCTTAAGCAGCCAATTCCATTTCTGAACTACCCTGTGAACTCCCCCCCCCCCCCCGATATCTAGCCGGTAATATGAATTGACCATGTGAGTCTGCTGGTCTCATTGCAAAACTAAGGGAGCTATTGGATGCATCAGATGGGCATAATAGAGGAAATTAGTCCCCATTGTATCCTAGGCTGAACATAGGATGCCACCTATGAGCATGTCCTAAACATGAACAACGGGGCTTGTTGTATGCTGACAGCGATGTAAACACGGACAGAAAATCTGCGATAATGGATGCTGCCAGTGATAGTGGAGAATACAGCAGAGGATAAGTGATTGAATGTACCTATTTCTAAGCTTGTGATTCTACCTCCATTATAGTCATAATGCAAACATAATGAAAACTGGGAATAAACATTAGGATGAAATTGGAAACTTTGCCTGACAGCTGACCAATCACATTAATGCAGCAAGACACAGGGAAAAGCCACTAAAACGGTGCATAAATATCTCTTTTCAATAAAACCATATATAAAAACAACTTGTCGACATTTTGACAGCCATTTGTACGACAGCCATGGGAGGAACAATTGCGTTCCGTTCAAATATGATGTGCAATTTATGCACAACTCATCCTTTATAGCCTTTTTTATTTTATTTTGGCTGAGATTTAGATTTTAAATGGAAGGTCATGATAGTGAAGGCCCATCCCTCTAGGATTAGAGACCTAAACTCAAACCATCTCGTTGTGTTTCAGTTTTATTGAAACAGACATACCGAGACCCAGCAAAGCAAACATTTCTACAATTAGAAAAATGTCAGAAGAATGAGGGTTTGTTGAATGACAAGGAGGACATTTTACACATCATGTCGTGCCCTGATACATTTGCTTGCATACACAACTGAGTGCTCAATTTTGCACTCAAGAACCTGAGCCTTGAAAAAGCCTGCATCCATATGGTGCGTAGGAATGTTTGAACTTTGAATTAATGTGTGCATTGTTATTAGAATAGGTCACCTCACAGGGTGTCTGTTGTGGGGAGAGGAATGGGAAGGCGACTGTAAGCCGCTTTGAGCCTCCTTCGGGTAGAGAAAAGCGGCATATAAGAACCAACTCTCCTCCTCCTCCTCTTCATATGTGCCATCCTAGATCCTGAGAAGGAACAGGCTCTTATGCCACTACGGGAGAGGGGAGGGGAGAAAGCCATACTGTGTGGGCTGAGATCTTTGAGTCCCTAATGTGGCTCTGGGTCCAAGCAACAGCATGTAAAATGCTTATGCAAGGAAGACATGCACAGGATATTCTCATGGAGGAAAGAAGATATCTAAGATACTGGGCCAAACAGACCACATTTATAGCTTGCTAGGTAAGCTTATACCTGGAGGTGGAATGGTAGAGTGCAGACCAATCTCACCAGATCTCAGAAGCTAAGCAGGGTTGGGATTTTGATGGGAGACCACCAAGGAAGACTTTGCAGAGGGAGGCAATAGCAAACCATCTTGGCTCAATCGCTTGCATTAAAAACCCTATTGTGTCATCATTAAATGACAGCAATTTGATAGCACTTTGTATGTACAAGCTTTGCCTTGTGCCACACATTTCCCAGAGATGTACAGTCTCTTTGAATGATCTTTCTGCTTAAAAAGATAAACTAGCTTCCTCCAAGGAGAACGCTATCTGTTAGAAGGAGCTGCTCACCCCCAAGAGGCCCATGTTATACAGTGCTGGGTATGTATCTCAGGATTCGCAGGCATAGTTGTGTGTTCATGCCATAGGATTAGCTGAAAAAATTCATCTCTGAAGAAACATTCAGAGGTGTTATTCTAAATGTCCCATTTTACTAGATGGTTGAGGTACAGTTTGAAGAACCCTTGTAGTTACGCTTGTGGTAAAGCATTACAGAGAATGATACAATTGAGAATTATTTAAAGTTTGGATGATAGACCGTCTGCCTTCCGGTGGTGTCTGGGAAGAAGAAGCGTTTTAAGGGCGTACATATAAATGATGCTGATATTTTTTTAGGTCAATTTTGTATATATTTTAACAGAGTTATTTTGAATGAATTGACCAGTTTTGTCATTTCAGGAAAATTCACATTTGCAATTATAAAATAATATTTTCAATGAATTGACCTGTTTTGTTTCTTCAGAAGAATTCACATTTGTATCTATGAGGGGCAGCAGTGCTGTTGATAATATTTTCATTTCATCTTCCCTAAGAAATTACATAGATATTTTCTAAATAGGAGGAGTGTTGTGATTGTTAAAATGGCTGCTGGGGTTGTTGCAGTTAGGGTCTAGGGTTATGAGGTCACCCCTGCCCAGCAAAGGGGAGTAAGAGGGAGGGTTTCAGATACAGGTCGGGAAATTGATGGAGATTTGGTTATGAAGACTGGGAAGGACAGGCATTTCAGTGACATTGACATTGGTCATAGAGTTGATCCTCCAAAGCATCCATTTTCTCCAGGGGTATGGATCTATGTAATCTGGAAATGAGGTATAATTCCTAGGGATCCCCAGATTCCATCTGGAGGCTGGCATCTCTATCAGGGCTTCTAGATCAAAGTTATATCTTAAACCGCCCGTGGCGCCGTGGGCGCCACGAACTAAATAAAAGAGTAAGGGCTGGTGGGGAGGAGTTAGGGTGGGCTCTGTCCGGGATAAAAACTCAGAGGAGTGAATCAGGAGCTGCAAAGCGGCTCGCCAGCGCCCGCGACCTTCCCACCCCCCCACTTCCCACTCACCGGTGTGCCGCTTCGCCGCCTCTCCGGCCGCCTCCACATCGCCGCCGCGTCCACCTCCAGACCTCCTCACACACTCTCCTTCCGACGATGCTGCTGCGCCCAGGCCCGCTGCTCCACGACGGCCCCGCCCACATGCTCGCCGCCGCCCACGCACTTCCCCGCCAACGCCCTGCACACGCGGCTCCAACGTGCACAGAAGATGGCCGCCAACACTACAGCCGCCCCGCGTCCCCTGGACGCCGCCGCCGCAACCTCCTGCCCTCGGCGGCCGCTCGGGAGCCGCTCGGGAGCCGCCAGCGCCGGGGACAGGTAGGCGCCGGCCGGGAGAAGGCTCGGGAGAGCCTCGGGGGGGGGGGATGGGCCTTGCAGCCTTCTCCCGGCTGCCGGAGCGGCCTTGCTGTGTCTACGACGCGGCGAGGCCGCTCCGCTTGCCGGGAGAAGGCTTGGGAGGGCCTCCGGTGGGGGGTGGGCCTTGCAGCCTTCTCCCGGCCGCTCCGCTGGTCGGGAGAAGGCTCAGGAGAGCCTCGGCTGGGGGGTGGCCCTTGCAGCCTTCTCCTGGCCGCCGGAGCACCCTCGCCGTGTCACAGATGCGGTGAGGCTACTCCGCCGGCCGGGAGAAGGCTCAATAGAGCCTCAGGTGGGGGGTGGGCCTCCTCTCAGGCCATCTAGGGCCCATTTCATTACAAGGTGAAATGGGCTTTAGATCTAGTAGATATATAAACTAGTTAAATTCCTCCCAAAGCAGCTGGGAGCACTTATTTGTGAAAACTGAATTCCCATTATAACAGTACCCAGCCTGATCAGCCTGATCCCCAACCTGTGGGCTATGGACCACATGTGGTCCTTCGACTAATTGGAGGTGGGCCCCGAAGGATGCCTTCTCTCCCCCCCCCCGTCATGAGTTAAACTGTCAGTTTAACTGTCATGAGTTAAAATTTCCATGAAAATAAAATGTTCCTTATGTTCATTGTTGTGGTTTGTCTGTATCTTATTTTGAAGGGATGTTTAAACATTAACCTAGTAATCAGAGAGCGTTAGGGCAGTGGTTGAGAGTAGAGGAGTAAACTACCCCCCCCCCCACTGGGCCTCAGTAAAAGGCGCTGAGTGGTCCCCGGTGAGTGGTCCCCGGTGAGTGGTCCCCAGTGATAAAAAGGTTGGGGACCACTGAATATCATCCTAGCATTTAACTAAGAAAGATATTTCTAATCCTGTGTCTCACTCCACTAAAGCAAGAATCAGATTTGCCTCCTGTGAATTTTTAATTTTAACATTTACTGCAGAGCAAACGCATCAGCTGTCCTCTGAGAAGTATTATCTTGATGTTTTTGCTTTGACATCACAATGGAAAGATCACTGCCATGTACATCGGAAAACGTGGATGAATAACATCATGCATCTTTACCCAGAAATCAATACTACAAACATAAGAACTGCTTTTTTGAATCACACCAAAAGTCCAATAGCTTTTCTCCTGGTGAAAAAGGGAGGAGTTGTTCCCTTTGCCCACCCCCAAAAGCTATATTGAGACCATCAAGGGCAAAAAAGTGCGTGTCAGGGGCTGCAGTGTATAGGAAAATTGGTTAAGACTGAGGGGGAAAGCTGGCTGGATCAAAGCTACTCTCTCTAGCAACAGACAGATAGTCACTCACAGAAAACCCACAAGCAGAGTCACCTCCTGTTGTTTTTTTGTCAGTATGTGATAACTGAAGGCATACTATCTCTGGCTCTGAACTGTAGCTCCACAGACAAGTCACCTCAGTGTGTTTTGTCACAGCAGTGATCCCCCTCCAATGTTTTGTCACTCCTATAAAGAGCATACTGACATCTGGACTCCATGAATACACTGCTTTTAGCCCACTGAAAGGGGAGCACCCTGTTTGAATAATTAACTGAGAAACAAGGTAGACAATTTTCAGTCGGACACCCAACTTTTCAGTCTTCTCATTTAAAGCAACATTGAGAAAACCATTGTCCCAAATTACGTTCAGCAAATTTGATTAGTCGTTTACAATCCCAGATATACCATTCTTTGAGAGATTATGTACATGTGCTTCAGATTAAATAGGTTCTCTTGACTATATAGCTTTAGATTATCTTGTATTTTCAGATTTAAGATCATAGCTAATTATGCCCTTATTACATGGAGGCGCTATCTAATTCCCTGGATGAGAAAATGTCTTGGTTATTCCAGAATGCTGAAAACCAGGCTTCTGTGCAGGGGGTCAAATAAATAGCAGTAGTTATAGCGCAGAGCATTTAAAGAGACACTTGTGTGTTTTGCCTGATTGCATGCGTCTCTTCATGACAGTGGTCAAAGAAACAGGCATTGGATTGGATACTAGTCTACAAACTATTTGGCTAGAGGCAGTTAGGGAAAACTGGTATATCTAGGGGATGGAACTCAATATATTATAAGACATAGAGCTGGCAGCCATATCTGACTCTCACCTTGATTCCTATAACATGACATGTCAGGAGGAACATAGAATCCTAGAATCACCGAGTTGGAAGGAGCCATCCAGGCCATCTAGTCCAACTCCCTGCTCAATGCAGTATCAGCCTAAAACATCCTTGATCAGTATCTGTCCAGCCTCTGCTTAAAGACTGCCAGAGTCTTGAACATGGCCTACCACCTCCTTAGGCAGTATATTGCACTGCTGAACTATTCTGACTGTCCATTTATTTATATATATACATCTACAAATAAATACATCTACCCATAAATAAATAAATTCATAAATAAATTGGGAAAAAACACACTCCCCCCATATCAAGCAAGTACAGTTCTACATGTAATTTAAAGCCATTATTACGGGTCCTCTCCTCTGCTGCCAACAGGATGGAACCTTTCCCTGCCCTCCTCTAAGTGACTACCTTTCAGATAGATCCAAGTGGATAGCCGTGTTGATCTGAAGTAGCGCAACAAAATCTCAGTCCAATGGCACCTTTATGACCAACAAAGATTAATTCAAGTTGTGACCTTTCATGTGCTTGCACACTTCCTCTGACAATGGACCTTTCAAATACTCAAGGGCAGCAATCATGTCCCCTCTCAACCTCCTCTTCTCCAGGCTGAACATTCCCAAGTCCCTCAAGCAGAAGCAATCTTGCTCATGATTGATTTGCTTGTTCTATTCACCTCACTCAACATGGACATACTGTCTACACACCTACAGTATGCCCATAAAGAGGCTGTATTCTTCTGACAGGAAGAACTGGGAACCAGACGATTTCTAAATGCCTAGATGGTGTACTAATATGCAGAAAGCACACAGAGGAGCGGGAGGAGCTAGCCTGATTGGTTACACCTGTTCCCGTTCTGGGCACAATGGATGTGTTGACATGTTCAAATAAAATGACATGAGTTTATGGGTCTTCACCCCTCACTGTCGCCACTGGCAGGGGAGGGCCAACAGAGCTACGTATGGGGTCACTTGGAGAAGAGGAGGGCAAGAGGTGATAGGATAGCTGTGTTTAACTGATCTGCTCTTCCTGAAGAAAGAGGAAGTGGGTAGGAGCGTGAAGACCCTGATAAAGAGATTAAAAGAAGAAAGTGAAAAGATGGGACTATACCTAAATATCAAAAAGACCAACATCATGACAACTACTGGCATTAGCATCAGAGTCACGATTGACAATGAGAACACTGAATGTATTGATGATTTCACCTTTCTTGGCATGAAGTGGTTGATGCAGCCATGAAATCAAACAGCGAATACCACTGGGCTGAAATGCAATGTTAAGCATGAATCGACTATGGAAAGATAAGGATATCAGCCTTAATACAAAGTGCCAGCTAGTTAACACCATTGTATTCCCTGTAACAAGCTATGGATGTGAAAGCTTGACCCTGAGGAAGGAAGACAGGAAGATAATAGATGCTTTCGAATTATGGTGTTGGAGACAAATGCTGTGAATATGCTGTGAATACCATGGACAGCCAAAGTTACCAACAAGATAGTTTTAGAGAGGAGCAAACCAACTATGTCATTAGAAGGCAAGATATTATGGCTAAAGCTCACTTACTTTGGACAAATCATGCAATCAGACTCGGAGAAATCATCAATACTCGGCATGGTCAGCGGCAAAAGGAAATATAGTTGCCAAAGGATCTGCTGGCTCAACACGATCAAAACCAGTACAGGGATGACATGGACTAACTGAAAGGGGTGGCCATTGCAGAGACGTGTGCCAAAGACTTTCCTATAGAATCACCGAGGGTTGGACACAACTGAATGGATAACATCATCATCATCATCTTTTTTAGGGAGAGAGCACTTAAAGGACGGTACTGCACACCTCCTTTGGGGTAAGAACAATTAAACCACAGTGCTGATGCTGTTTTGCTTTTGGGTCAAAACATTTTACTTTCCATGATGCAGAGGAGGTGTGGCCCACTAAACATGTTATTTCCTGTGATGTGGGAGGGGGTGTGGGCCCCCAAACATGTAACTTGTCACTTACTGTAATGCAGGAAGGTACATGGCCCACCAAATGTGCCGGGATTCCCCCAAAGCTGATCTTTTTCAGGAGTTTTCTGAGGTTCAAAAGGTTGAGAAAGGCTGTCTTAGCCATTATAGCAGATTTTCTCAACCAGGGTTTTGTGAAACCTTTGGGTTTCTTGACAACCCTGAAAAGATTTCCCAAATGGGTAGGAGTTAATTAAATTTTAAATATATATTTTTAAAAAATTATCGGGTGCTATGCTATGACCATAAATAGTCATGATCTCCCTCAGTGGCCAATGTTGGGCTGGGGTCGGTGGGAAGGGTGGGCACATACATAGCTATGCTTCCTAACCATGTTCTGCACGATCATACCACTTCTGGTGTTTCTCAAAGCCTGAAGCATATTTCCGGGGTTTCTCAATGTAAAAAAAGTTGAGGAAGGCTACATTATGGGTTAGCAAAACTAGGGAAAGTGCATTATCATTAGTTACTACCTATCTCGACATGCACATTTTACTTAAGGGGTTGGATCCAGACAGCTTTTCCTGTCACTGTCACCTATTTCTCCTTACTACAGGTTTATGGTATGACCCATAGTCTCCATAAAATACTTGTGTGTGTTTCGGGGGGGGGGGAGTTAAATGACCCCTTCTCCCTTTTTCATTGTTGGCAAAGCTGGCTGGATCTCACCCATTGCATTGCACCCTATGCTTCCTGCATTCCAGGAACCTTTTAAATATTTTCCCTCTTCATCACCTAGTATGTCTATGTGCGGCCTGCATCACAAAAGCTTGCATTAGAATGGAAATGTCTTGAAGGCACCACAAAACACCTGTTCTTTCCTGATGCAGCCAACTCACACAGCTGCCCTCCTCTGCATTCCGCATAAAATTTGAAATGATCCGACAAATTTCTGGCAGCTGTTCACTAATATTTATTTAATGCTTACCACGCACTCGCCATTGGAAACAGATCAGAACCCAAGAGGCACGCTACCTTTAATTGTTGGTTAATGAAGCTCGGTTTTAGAATCCGGCATTGTCTTTAATATATGGAAGGTTTGTTTCTGTTTTGCAAGAAAACAATAAATGAGCGGAGGGCGAGCGGTGGAAATGAGAATAATTTGTCCCAATTTTGCACAACGGCTCGCCACATCTGGCTCTGGCTTTGGTGCATCACTTCAGCGGAATGTGTCTCAGCTCAGAGAGAAGGCTTATTAAAGATCTGCTAATCAAAGCCCTTTTAAAAGAGGGCAAGGGTGGGTTTAGTGCACATTTCCACGTTTGTCAGATGGATTAATCTTCTTGGCAGGATTGTTTTCCTCGCCTAATGGAATGGAATCTATTGAAGAAAGTTTACAAGACTGGTGATTAACAGAATTTGTTTAAAATGTTTGCGTACTAATAGCCTCGTGGCAAAGATGCAACCTCTATTTATTACGGAGCTAATTATCTGACCTGACGCAGAAGTGGTGTCTGTCTTGGAGTGAACATTCAAAAGCACAAAACACGATCAGCGAAGTGCCAAGCTTGCGAAGAAGAATGCCAGTACTTTTCAGGGAATGCAATTTTTGTTCAGGCTTAATACCTGCTTGTTTGTCACTGCAGGAAAAGGGTTGTCACCCCACCTGCCCCGAGTGGGGCCTGGAGTTCTCCCAGAATTATAATTGATCTCCAGACTACAGGGATCACTCCCCTTGAGAACTCGTGTGGTGTAGAGGTTAAGAGCCGCAGCCTCTAATCTGGAGAACTGGATTGGCTGATTGATTATGTAGATTTATAGACCACCCCTATCGAACTTGTCCTCTTGGGGCAATTTATAGCTATTCATATAAATACAATTTAGAACAATTAAAGACAACCATTCATTATTAAGAAGTGCAATAAAACTATGTGCCAGGTCTCATTGGCTGGACCAGCCAGTAGACATGGGTTTAGATGTTTATTATCCTTCTTGTGTGAAGGAAGGCATGGGAGAGTACAGGGCAGAGAGCAGGGGTCAAAATGTTTTACTTCCTTTGATGTTCACTTTATATGATTGTCTCAGCTGGCCTCAACCATAAGCCTGGTGGAAGAGCTCTATCTTGCAGGCCTTATTGAAGGGCACCACTTCCATTAGAGCCCTGATGTCCTCTGGGAGCTCATTCCACCAGGCAGGATTCCCTGCTCTTCCACATGCAGCCTGACTGATCATGGGCCAGTCACCATTCTCTCAGACATCTCTAAGCCTCACCTACCTCACAGGGTGTCTGTTGTGGGGAGAAGAAGGCGTGCTGTACACAAAACATAGGGTGAATGGGAGGGAAGCAGCTCCCATGGCATTCCAGGTGAAGAGGGCGAGACCCACGCACGTGGCAACTTAAATAGTTACCACAGGTTCTCCCCTGCCCTTGACGCTGTGTGAGGTTCACTCATCCATTGTGTTGATAGGACATACTGCATGATGGGAAATCTTGTAGTCCATTATTTTGTCTCTTGTAATACTCTCCTCCACTTAGGGTGCAATATTGAAAGGGAAAAGGGAGACTGTTGTCATATTCTTTAAAAAAAATCCTTTTTGTAGAATAAAAGGGCTTTATAACCTAATAAAATGTAAAGCATGTAGGATTTTTATTTGCAACTTAGTTTCCGTAGCCACAGTGAGACTGTGGAGTATTAAAATATTTAGAAAATGGTTATGGCACATTACTCTTTAATGGAACATGCATCTCTGCATGTGCTCCCATATTTCAAGGAATTGAGCACAGTGCTTAAATAAAACAAACACCAAATATATTAGAAAAGCATTGCATTGGGCGTGCCTTCATACTCTTCCCACGGATTGTGTGATCTCCTTTACAAAGCACCTCACAACGTACATCTAATTAAACTTTAATAAGATATCCCTACAAGGGAGAGACTTTCCATTGCAAAAATCAAAAGTCATGGAACCCCTGCCTGTGTTTATATAAGGACAGTGGACTCTAATGTGGGGAACTGAGTTTGATCTCCCACTCCTCAACATGCAGCCAGCCGAGTGTCTTTAGGCCAGTCACAGTTCTTTTATGACTGTTCTCACAAAGCAGTTATCTCAGGGATCTCTCAAATCCATCTACCTCAAAGCATGTCTGTTGTGGGGAGAGGAAGGTGTTTGTAAGTTGCTTTGGATCTCCTGCAGGTTGTGAAAAGCAGGGTATAAAATAGCTCTTGTTTTTGAAATGTTTAAATGGTCTTAGGGTTTATATGTTTACATGAATATATTATGGATGACTTCAGAGCTGTGGAAAAACAAGAAAAAAATGTACGTCATCCAATAGGTAGTGAATGCCATAACATATATAAATCCATGGTTTCCCTCTTTTAAAAAACAAAATCAAAATAATTATTAAAGCTATTGACCGGCAGGTGTGCAGCTGGGCTTAAGGGTGATACTCACACCTTCAGCTTTGGCAAACAGGCCACAGATTTTATTTAACAATAACAGCAACAACAAGGTGTTGTCCCACAAGAAGAACAGGAGCCTAACCAACTTGATTATGGTCGTCCAACCTTTAGTTACCCGAGCAACGCCCTGGGTAGCCTGTCCCAGAACCCTGTCTGTCTGGAAATGAGATAGGGTGTACACTATCTCCAGTCCATGGCCATTCATTTGTCAGTATATGGGATAGAGAACCCATCCCTAAAGCCCCCCAGCAGATAAGACGCATACTGGTGTTAGGGACAGGCTACACAGTTCCTCTGGGGTGGTCTCAATCAATCTTTGCAGATTGGTGGAAGGTCCCCTTGTACCCGATCCCCCATTCTTCCTGGAAGAGGATCGGGTGCCCCAAAAGGGCTGCTGGGAGCCTCCATATTTAGTACAGTTCTGGCCTGGGTGTCCCCTGCCATCAACTTTGCAAACATGATTGTATCTGCACTGCTGCCTTTTGCAGACCTTACAATTAAAATCTCAACAGGGCAAACCAAGACTTCTCCTGGCTGCCTCTGGCCTTTTGTCCCCATTCTTTGCACTCCTGATATGAGGCCTCAACTTAACTAGCCAGGAGTTTTAGTGTTTCATGGGGGCCGCTGGGTTGTAAGAAGCGAGCTCTCTAAAATATCTGTCATAATCGAGAGTTGCTTCTCTCCCCCCCACACACACACACACCCACACTTTGGCCTCCAAAGCATGCAGTAAATACCTGGCCATGTGCCAATCCCTTTTGGGGTATGCAGCGGTTATCAAGACCATAAATTCCGCGAAACCACAGAGCCAGTTCGAAAAGCTCCTTATATACCGAGGCACCTCTGCCTTCTTTTTATCTTTCTTCTTCCCTGTATCTCCCCCTTTCTTTGTTTTTATAACCATGACTACTCAGCCCATCTCCAGGCATTCCCTTTAGAGCACCATCCTTCCCTCCCCACATGCCATGGCTTCAATGGCGGCTGTGTTAATTCATGGCCACTCTTTGTGCATAGCCAACTTTCTGATATGTCTTCTTCTAACAGAGCCTTCCCTGCATTCTTTAAATAACAGGATAATGTGACCTCCAGGAAGTCTGTTTTGTGTATATGGGAATTTCAATTAATTTTTGCATTTGAATTTCTCCTCGCTAGTAATCATCCCATAACCTTGAGAAATCTGTGCTGCTGTTCTGATTGTGCTGTTCCAATCATTGTGCTGCTTATCTCCATAGTAGAGGACAAAAGAGCTGATTCCTGAGATAGGCCTACAGGTCAGTACTTCCAGCCACTCAACTAAGCACCGCAAGCTGCTTGATGTGCCTTCATGATCCAGAGAGCCATTATTCTATGACACAGTGTCCTTTAGCATCCTCATCCTCCTCTTCCTCAATTTTATTTAGAACCCACCCATCCCCAAAGGCCCAGGGTGGGTAACAACAAATATATAGACCATAAAAGTATACAATGTAGTTACATAATAAACAGAAATATTAAAATCTCAAAAGCCACCTCCTTCTCTTTCTCTTGAGAGAGTGTAGTACACATGACATTAACAACTAGAGCTTGATGGAAATTTGATTGCTGAAATGTGCAGGAAGTCCAGAGTTTCAGTATTATTTCTGGCTTCAAGCTCCGTTTTCCAAAAGCAGTACAGCTCCGTTTTCCAAAAGCAGTATATATCTCTTCAGATAGAGCATTCCACCAGGGTGGGGCCAGGGCTGAAAAGGCCATGCTCAATGGTGAGACCAGTTTAGCTCTTTGGGACCAGAGATCTACTTGCTTGTTCTTAATCTCCTTTGGAGAACGTAAGGGAGGAGGAGGTCATGCAGGTACAAAGGTCCCAGACTTACTGGAACATTTCACCATGGACATGGAGAAGATGCATTATCACAATGGAGAGCAAGAAGCTTCACAGTGGCTCATTTGACAAAGATAAGTAGGTGAAGAGTAGGGTTGCTGGTTGTGAGTTTGGGAAATTCCTGGAGATTTCTTTTGGGGGGGGGGTAGAGTCTGGGATGGGCAGGGTTTAAGGAGGATAGGGACCTCAGCAAGGTATAATATCATACAGCTCAACCTCCAAAGCAGCCACTTTCTCCAAGGGAACTCATCTTGGGCATCTGGAGATCAGTTGTCATTGCAAGAGTTATCTAGGTGACAACACTAATGGAGGGTGAATGGGCAGATGGTATGGAGGGGAAGACCACTTGGCTCCCATCCCCAATCAAATGACCAAAAGTTAATGAGAGCTTCTGCTTCTCTCCCTTTCACCAAGAGCTCTTCAGCTGGAGGCATAGATTAGCTTGACCCCAGTTCCTCATCCTCACAAACATACCCTTCATGATCATCCTTTCCCACCCACCCATTAACAACCTCCTATGTTGTCTGATTTGGAATGTGACTCTGCAGGGTTTGATTTTATGTTTGACTTAATCAGAATCACACCGAGTTGTAATAGACCACAGAGGCCCATCCAGTCCAGTCCCCCAAATCCTTGGGGATTTAAAAAACACACACACCTGACGGGTGTTCATCCAATCTCCTCTTAAAAAATGTATAACGAAGGAGACACCACCATCATCTGAGGCAGCATATTCCGTCTATGAATAGCCATCAGTGTGAGAAAATACTTTCTAATAGTTAAGTGGAACCTCCTTTCCCTTAATGTGAACCCATTGTTCCTAGTCCTTGTCTCTAAAGCTGCAGTAAACAAGTTGCCCTCCTCTTCGACATGAATACCTTTTATGTAATTAAAAACTGCTATCAAATCACCCCTTGTCTTCCTCTTCTCCAAACTACACATACCCAACTCTCTCAGCCTCTCCTGTATTACACTGTATTATTATTAAGGTCTGTTCATTAAACATTTAACAACTTTATGGAGTTGGAAGGTAGATTGTGAGGCTTATTAGCTTCAGGAGGATTCTGGGAAGGTCTATCCACACCACAATTCCTAGATAAACTAGGTTTGATGATAAAAACATGCCAGGATCAGTCCACCTTCCAAATGACCTGAATGAAAGGCCCATTCTGCACATGTTAGATAATGCACTTTCAACGCACTTTAGAAGTAGGTTTTCCTGTTCTGCTCAGGAAAATTCAGCTGTAAAAGCATATTGAAAGTGCATTATCTAATACTAGCATCAAAGCCCATTCATAAGAACGGGCTTTGAAAGGGTCCTCATCGTGAGCTTCCCGACTGCTTTCCGGGCTGCCGGGAAGCGCTGAGGGCGAGGGGGTGGGGGAAAGGGAGCGTTTCCCGCTGGCTGCACCCTGATTGTTCCTGGAGAGGCTGGACCATTCATCCCCCAAGGCTGTCTCACAATTATTAAAAGGCACCAAATGGACAAGATCTGTGGAATGGGCTGGAGTACAACAGTACAACAGTACAACAGTACAACAGTAGCTCAAGGTGATACCCTCTGTAAACAGAATAACAGGCAGTAATAGGTCTGGGACCATTAAAAAGCTCATTGTTACCTATCTCCAAGGTGGGTTCCAGAAGTGTTGGAAGAACTTGTGGAGCAGATATGGATCAGGACAGCAGAAATATGTAAGAAAATTTCCTTGGGTGGCTGTTATATGGCCCTGATAGGAGGTTGTTGCTGCATATGGCAGCTACGCACCTAACGTCCCCCATTTCCTCCCTAGCATATAATAGAACTTATCAAACATGATGACCTTCCGTATTTCCCCACCTCCACTCTACACTGTGATGACTAAAGGAGGGAAACAGAAATCCAATGGCTAGGCCACTCTTACTGCCCACAATGGTGTGAAAAACTAGACATATAGTTGCCGGATTTTGCCAGCAGCTGCGTGTTCACTGTAACATCTTGTTTGATCATTAGTGATGAGAGGTCAGAATCAAAGAAGCCAGCAGATTAGAAAGGAACTTGAAATAATGAACCAGCGCAATGATGGATAGTTTTGAATACATCTCACATTTGGGTTAAGGCTTCTGGCAGTCTCCTTCCAGCAGAGATTCCAAAAGATTATAATTTGGAAACCTTATGTGCACCTTATGGAAAGTTCTATATCAGACGAGGATACTCCAGCGTAGATTTAAAGAGCAGGTAGGCTGTTTGCCTGCTTGAATATGCCAGCACTCTGTCAGTCATCCTTTTGAATGCAAAATTTTAGCCACAGCTCCAGAACTGACTTTATATTAAGAACTTACATATATATTGAGTGCTTATAGTAGAAAAAGGAACATGTGTTGGACTATTGAGTGAAATGCTCCCAGCTTTATTTTATTGTTGATAAATAATACAAATATATGAGAGATGTGAAGCTAATGAGCTTTCTTTCATGAACTCTGTTTCTTTGCAGTCCATGACTGCTGAAACATAATTTTGGGTATGTGATTTCCATCGCAAAACGAGCAAAACAAAACAAAAATCTTGGCAGGGTACAGCCTTGGAATAAGTAAAGGGGATGAAGAGGTTTATGAAATAATGACTGATGTGGAGAGAGCAGAGAGAAAGCAAGGTTTTCTCTGCCTGTTATCATGCTAGGACTTTGGGTCACCCAAATAAATTGGTTGGCATTAGAATTGAGACTCAGGCTAGATGAAAGGAAGTTATTTCTTCAAACACAAAATAGCTTAATGGTGTCTGTGTGTGTTTAAAATAGTCGAAGACTGACTGCAGTGTACGTAGGTAATTCTTGTGTCCAACTAAAACTGTGATTGAAGTTAATTCAAATCTCTGGGTCACCACACAGGGCAACCACCACTGAGATTTGGTCAGTGTTTGATCTATTTTATGCTTGATAAAATATTTAATGGTATTCCTTGTTATTGAGTGTTTTGTGGATTACAGACCAATCGGACAATGGAAAAAAGAGATGAGATCTTATGGAATCCCCCAGTATTAAAAGTTGGGGGGGGGGCTGCTATGAGGAGGGGGTAAAATGGAGAGGGTGGTCAAGAGACAGGGCAAACAGAGGAAGTGGGACTGAGCAGCAATAAATTGCTAAGGTGTCACCTGAAGAATGAATGGGTGATGAATGTAAAGAAAGGTGGAATCAATAAAGTCAAATGTGTCCACCGCAAAATTCACGATATCCCTACTCAAACACACAAATGAAGCAATGAATACATGGAAACCTATGAATAAGCAAAAAGAACAGTATCCCCAGCCATCTCTTTAAGATGGATAAGCCCACACAGTGCCTGGTGAATTAATAATGTGTTCATCAGATTTTGAAAAGGGGACTGAATGAACCTCTAGGGGAAGGGTATTCCAGAGTGTTGGGGTCACTTACAAAAAAGCCCTGCTTCTAGTAGACAACATAGGGTCCATGCTGGATGGAATCTAATACAGTGTAGCTTTTCATCTATAGATCCTAGTGCTCAGATGTGCCGGAGAGTTATGGTTCTGTCTGAGCTAAACGGGATCCAGATCTTCCAGGGCTGTTCAGGCCAAAATGTTGATTTGGGCTTAGAAACAAGACACAATTCAATACAATTTTTTTAAAAAACAACCTGTTGTAATATGATTGTGCCACCTAGTGCATGTAAATAGTTGTCCATCAGCATTCTGACACTCCAGAATGTCTTCAAGGGCAGCCCCAAGCAGAATGCAATGCAGTCATCTAGACCACAGTGGCTGCATCTTTCAAAGTTGCATTGAGTGGAAATATTGACACTTTGGGCTTTTACTGTCACTGCGGCATTCTGACCTGCCAATCTAAAGAGACCAATGAGAGCTAAAAGGCAGGTGGGTGATGAATTGCCCATACTGATTTGAATTAACCAGCCAACCCCTTTATCTAACCAGCCAATACTCTTATCATTTCGTGGTGGAGTTAAGTTTAGATTGTAAATGCATTCCTGTAGAATATTAAAAGCCAGTGATTCAGTTAATGGAAAATATTCATAGAAAAAGAGTATGTAAAATCTTTGAGCTGTAATGCAATTTCACATTAAAGTGAAGAGACTGGCATCAGACAAAATCACTTTGTGTTCAAGCCTTCGGTCTGGCTATTAGCCATGACTGCTGCTTTTCTCCCAATTCTCACAGCCAATCTTGCATTCAGATTCTTTCCTTGCAAGCCAGTCAAAAGATGCAGGCATAGATACATACAGGATTTGATTAATCAAAGTGAGCTCTAATGTCAGGTCTTCCATTTTACAAAATCGCAGCATCTGGCAGCCTAGAGGGTCTGATCCTGCTTCCCCTTTGAAGTATGAATATAGGAGCATTTGAAGATCTGAAAGGGGCTTAACTCTGTAAATATGGACGAGTTTATGAGATATGGAGTCCAATAGTACAGATTTCTTGAGGAAGAAGATCTGTTTTATATATGCCCTAATTTTCACTAACTGAAGAAACCCCAAAGCAGTTTACATACACTTTCCCCACCCCCTCCCCACAACGGACACCCTGTGAGATAGGTGGGGCTGAGAGAGAACTGCTGTGCGAGAGCATCTCTGAGAGAACTGTGACTGGCCCAGGGTCATCCAGCTGGCCTCGTGTGGAGGTGTGAGGAATTGAACCTGGTTCTCCAGGGTGTAAACTGCACGGAGCTTTTATTCCAACGCCAGATCGATTCAGTCCCTGCCCTCTACACAGAATGTGATTTCCGTTTGGATTTTGGGCGATTTAAATTTTCCTCATGCAGCAAGAAGGATTGATCTGGAGTGACCCTACCTTTATTGTGCAATATATCAGAGTGCTTTTAATCCTCAATATCCAGATTGGGAAAGAAAGCTCCGTGGTAGAGAACCTCTGATAGGCTACACCTGGTCATGTGACACACTTGCCTTAAAGGAGAAGCCCCTAATTTCTCTCAACTTCTGTCGGTCCTGGATTTTTCCTCCCTCCTCTGCCTTTTTCGATCCTCTTCCACCCCTCCAAGAAAAGAAAGAGGCTCCCTGCCTGGCTCCTCTCCCCCCCCCCCTTCAAGAAAAGAAAGAAAGAGGCTTGGCTCCCCCCCCCTTTCTGAACTGCCCTAACCATGTGCAGAAGACTTTCCTGTTTCAATGGGGGGGGGGAGAGTTCAAAGCGATCTGAATTCAACAGGATTGACAATGGAATAAAGAAAGTAAGTGCAGACTCTGCCCAGATTAGAGTTGGCTGCTCTTAACCACAACACCGTGCTGGAGATGACATAGCCTTTTCAGGGCCTAACCATCCTTACAGTAAATGCCCAGGGTCCTTTTGATCAATTTCTGACCTATTAAAATCAATTTATGTTGAATATGTTCAGCAGATAGATGTCCTATTCTTGTTAGCTGAGTCCACTCTGGCAGAGCGGGTGGGCTATAAATTCAAAGAAATAATAAATAAATAGATAAATAAATCACCCATGAACCAAGGCTCAGATCTTCTCAGTTACCACCCTCTGATAGAAACAGCTGTCCAGCAGTTTTGCTGCTACGCAGGAGGTGAAATTGATTATCCCCCAGGGCCTTCAATGGTTGGGTCAGGAATGGAGAGGGGTTATAACTCCCATAAAGCTTTGTGCAATGATAGCCTGGAAGGTCAGACAGCCCTGCCTAACAAGGTCCTTTGCCAAAGACACGCCAGGCTGGAAAAATGATTATTATGCTTTGAATTCAGTGGCCTCAAAAGGAAAACAAACAAACAAACCAGACACAGGGGACTGGAGTCCAGAAAAAACCTGTGCCCAGAACAAAGGGTTACATAGGATTATATACCTTTACATCTCAGAGGCTGGCTGCACCCTCGGTTTGATGCCATCCTTCCCCTCTCACTTACGATCTCCAGGTCCACTCCCAAAGTCTCCAGGCTAGCCCTGGAGCCCTGACATCCTCTGATGTGGCAAGAGTCATCCAGTCAGCACTCATCCTTTAGGCTTACATTAAACAGAGCAAATATATTTCTCCCTGTGGCACCTGTCTGTACTAAGCACTGTTTTATCAGAAAGATAAAGTTAAAGCCACTCTTAATGTTCGTCAAAACATTCCCTAGTATGTTCAATTTGCCTTTAGCTCAGCTTCGTGCCAGCTCTTCTATATTTCCCTAGGTGAAAGGTCATAAGGCAGGCAGTATTTCTTAATACAAAGAAGAAAGAGAGATCTCATTGTCTAATATAAACACCAAAGCCAATTTCCAATCACTGAAGGATCATTAGACATTTGTAATCATTTCTTTCATCACCACCCAATCAAAAACATGCATGAGAGAAATCGCCTTGATAACATGGGCTTAAACGGACATTAAACAGTAAGAGTTTTGAAATGTTGTGTTTATTTATGATCACTGGCTGACTTGTTAGTTTTCTCGACCTTTCTTTAAACGATTCAAACATATTTGATAAAAAGAAAGTTTAAAAAACAATTTTAGGCTTAAGAAATAGCCACACATATGAAGTCAAGCCACAAAATGAAGTCAAAATTGAGAAAGGAGTTCGGCAAGGCTGTATACTGTCGCCTTGCCTATTTAACTTGTATGCAGAGCACATCATGAGAAATGCGGGATTAGAGGAGTCACAAATTGGGATCAAGATTGCAGGGAGAAATATCAACAACCTCAGATACGCAGATGATACCACTCTAATGGCAGAAAGTGAAGAGGAACTAAAGAGCCTGTTGATGCGGGTGAAGGAGGAGAGTGCAAAAGTTGGCTTGAAACTCAACATCAAGAAAACAAAGATCATGGCATCCGGCCCTCTCAATTCTGGCAAATAGATGGGGAAGAAATGGAGATAGTGACAGATTTTATTTTCCTGGGCTCCAAGATCACTGCAGATGGGGACTGCAGCAAAGAAATTAAAAGACGCTTGCTCCTGGGGAGGAAAGCTATGGCAAATCTAGACAGCATCCTAAAAAGCAGAGACATCACCCTGCCAACAAAAGTGCGTTTAGTCAAGGCTATGGTCTTCCCAGTTGCAATGTATGGCTGCGAAAGTTGGACCATAAGGAAGGCCGAGCATCAAAGAATTGAGGCTTTTGAACTCTGGTGCTGGAGAAGACTCTTGTGAGTCCCTTGGACTGCAAGGTGAACAAACCGGTCAGTCCTAGAGGAGATCAACCCTGACTGCTCTTTAGAAGGCCAGATCCTGAAGATGAAACTCAAATACTTTGGCCACCTCATGAGAAGGAAGGACTCCCTGGAGAAGAGCCTAATGCTGGGAGCGATTGAGGGCAAAAGAAGAAGAGGACGACAGAGAATGAGGTGGCTGGATGAAGTCACTGAAGCAGTAGGTGCAAACTTAAATAGACTCCGGGGAATGGTAGAGGACAGGAAGGCCTGGAGGATCATTGTCCATGGGGTCGCGATGGGTCGGACACGACTTCGCACATAACAACAACATGAAGTCAATTGATAAAATATTGCTTTTAACTTTCCCTGTATCTGATACATGTATTTTCATTTACTTTAATATTTTAAACTCTCAGCATATTACTTCTACACCATTGGGCCACATATTTATAATTTTTCAGTTGTTTTGGTACTTGATTCAATTGTTTGGGGTTAAGTTCTGCAGTGGAAGGAGGTAGAGAGCTCCCCCTCACAGGCAATCTTCAGGCAATGGCTGGACAGCTACTTATCCTAGATGCCTTAGGCTGATCCTGCATTGAGCAGGGAGTTGGACTGGATGGCCCAACTCTATGATTCTATTATTCTAACCAGTGGTTTCTTTGTGTGTTCATATGGGTGTATGTATAGCTGTGTGCATGACCCATTATGCACGGGGGGAATAACGCACATTCGGGCTGGAATGGCGGCGACTAAAATCACCGATAACGCACGGTGCCGGCTGCAACCGGCCGCAGCTTCGGTGCATGCTGCCGAAAAAGCCACGTTAGCAAAACGCGGAAGAAAGCGCAGCTTCCGGGTGACCGCCACGTGCATAATCGGTTCATATGCTGCAGCTGGTGGAGACGGAACCTTCTGTATGCAAAGCACAGACTTTACCATTAAGTGGTATCTCTTCCTCAAATATTACGATATACAATACGAGAAAGAATCTATATTGGATTTTGAGGAAACAAAGTGTTATGTGACATTAAATCAAACAGCATTTTCATACTCCTTTCATCCTTTTTTTTAAGGCTGTCTGTTTGAAGTCTGCCTGCTGATAATGCCGAAGAGATGAGATGCATTTATAAGGCAAATGAGCATTCTGGCCAATGTCAATTTTACAATGTCGATATTACAAACCTGCCGAAGTAAGAACTGCCTTAAGCTTTATGTGTCAAAACACTCATATAGTTTCTGGAAACATTTAAAGCATAAAGGAACAAAACTTAAACTTGGGGGGGGGTTTACGGGAAAAGGAAGGAGGTGAGAGGGGGCAGATTGTACAGTTATGGGCTTACGATGCTGATGTTGTACCAAAACCGAATTTTTCTACATAGGCTCTGCTTTGAAACATATCGTACGTGCAAGCACCGAGTACTAAAATAGATTTTTTTTTCAAAGTTAAAAGATGGTGCCAGATGGTCTTTTCACATCCAGTAGATTGATCAGACGCTCTTATGGAGAAAAATATCCAGACCATTAGCAGCTAAAGGAGGTGGCCCATTAAAGTGAAAACCGTTGCTGAAAACCTGCTAAGCAGAAAAGCCCAAACTACGCAGCCATATTGATCAAATGTGAAACCTTCTGGATGGCTTGAGATTTAAAAGGTATTTATCGCTAGTTAAATGTTGGCTGATCACAGCGTACGCCGTATTAATTTTTTAGTAGTTGCAAAAGCTGTCAATATCTCAATGGTATTTCATTTGCAGCAGTTGATCACATGAATCTCTTCCCAAAGGGAGGGGAGGGGGGAACCCGATTAATTTACCCGTATCCTTGCAGGGGCCCATCGTCATGGTTTAGTTATGAATTGATTGTTTTTACTGTTTTCCATTTATTGTTTCATTGTTCTACGATTAATGATTTCTCTGTATTGTTCCTGTTCCTATGTTCTACGTAAACCACCCTGAGCCTCTGGGGAAGGTGGAATATAAATATAATAGATAAATAAATGAATAAATATTCTTGAGACAGACCTGCTGAGACTTCAGCCTGCTCTTTCCTCTGTTGTGTACAAATTTCCTCCTAAGGTAAAGGTAAAGGTAAAGGTAAAGGTATCCCCTGTGCAAGCACCGAGTCATGTCTGACCCTTGGGGTGACGCCCTCCAGCGTTTTCATGGCAGACTCAACACGGGGTGGTTTGCCAGTGCCTTCCCCAGTCATGACCGTTTACCCCCCAGCAAGCTGGGTACTCATTTTACCGACCTCGGAAGGATGGAAGGCTGAGTCAACCTTGAGCCGGCTGCTGGGATTGAACTCCCAGCCTCATGGGCAAAGCTTTCAGACGGCTGCCTTACCACTCTGCGCCACAAGAGGCTCTTAATTTCCTCCTACCCAACCCCTTTTTATATGTATGTTGCTTTGTTCTGCAAATTCCAACAGGCTGACGGTCTTTGATCTGCAAGAAAATATCTTGGCCTCAACCAGGGCCAGGGGCATTTTGGTCCTGGCCCACACCTGGTGGAATGAGCTCCCAGAAGAGCTAGGGGCCCTGACAAAACTAACATGGTTCTGCAGGGCCTGTAAGATGGACTTCCTCCACCAGGAATTTGGTTGTGGCTTGATTGGGAGGAAGATCTGGAGCCCCTCCTCTAAAATGTGCTATGTAATGTCATTACCTGGAATCAATAGTGGATTAGGGTAGGGGGATTGGCTGGTTAATTTTTACTGTTGTTATGTTTTTAATATTGTATTACTTTATGCTGTTAGCTGCCGTGAGTTGGCTGGGCCAAGGACACTGACCTCTAAATCCAACAAATAAATGTGCAGTGACTGGCTGCAAACATCCACAAAGATGGAAGTGAACTTAAAAAAAATGGAACACGTTAAGCCCTGTTGACATCAGTGGGGGATAGAAAAACACATGTTAAACTTCCCCAGTCAAATCTGTTGGACCTATGTTGGCTTAACTTTGGTTGGAATTTCTCCTGCAGACAAACCTGAAACTGCAGAGCTAAATTAGCAGATTGAATTGCTGCCGACTGTTTCACCCCTGTCCCCCCTTGCCAGGGACCTAGAATCATTGACGAAGGCTCAGAATGGCAGAGCTGCATTGACCTCGCTACTCCAGCTCACCTGACAAATAATGGAGGCCTGCAGATGAATAAATATCAGCCATGCAGGAATGGTTTTATTTTAATCGTATTTCCCTCATGGTCTATTATGTGGCTGGGAGATGGGGATGAATGTTGCCACCCTAAGGGGAACACAAACCACATGGATGTTTTCCATTGACCAGGAAAACAAGACCCACGTAATAAGACTGCTTTATGAGGATTGAGGAGGACAGATAGGTCCACCTGCTTCCAGCATTCTGCAATTATGTGGAGCAGAATTGTTCAGGAGGACATTTATGTAAAAGCTGGTAGGGCTATATTATAATTGAATGATTTAGGACAGGGGTAGTCAAACTGCGGCCCTCCAGATGTCCATGGACTACAATTCCCAGGAGCCCCCTGCCAGCATTCGCTGGCAGGGGGCTCCTGGGAATTGTAGTCCATGGACATCTGGAGGGCCGCAGTTTGACTACCCCTGATTTAGGAGATGTTTCAATGAAGGGAAGTGGTCTTTGGACTTCACTACTATGTATGGATTGTGTTAGGTGCTCAGTGCAGTGAATTTCTCTTAATTAATGCCATTTACTGTTGATTTAAAATGTCATGTTTTATAAATAGATAAATAGACAGACAAACAAACAAACAAACAAACAGATAAATAAATAGGATTAATAGCAGAAGAAGAGTTGGGTTTCTCAAAGTGGCTTACAATCACCTTCCCTTCCTCCCTACACGTTACACACCAGGTGAGGCAGGTGAGGCTGAGGGAACTCTGACAGGACTGCTCTGTGAGAACAGCTCTAACAGGACTGTGACTGGCGCAGGGTTACCCAGCTGGCTGTATGTGGAGGACTAATACTGCCTGGTTTGGTCATCCACATGCTGGTCCCAGTCACATCTAGAAAAGTGATTTCTCTGAAACTGAGGGCAGTAATTGATAAGAAATTTGGAGGCGGGCAGGGATTGGTATTGACAGTTTTCTGTTTGAGGTTGAGATTGAAATGGTTACATATCTTACTTCCATTTGAAGCAAGAGTTCAAAAAGTTCCACAGTGGAGCCCTCAATCCCATATCTGCTTTAATGATCTGACAAGCTTGAAAAGAGAAAGACTGCATGACTAATTTTCTGTTTTCACAATACTGTGCTTATATGTGAAGGCTTCCTTATAAATAAGCTTCATAAAGAAGAAACTCACAGGAAGAGAAATGGTGCACTATAAAATATTCAGGGAAGCATCAAATAGGTCTAAAGCAGCTTAGCAAATCCATTTCATCTCTCTCCTTTTTCCAGGAGGCAACCAATGCTACCTTGGCATTCGACCTTTTCTTTTTCTTTAAAGAGCTACAATAAATTAATTTTTTAAAGGAGAAAACCGGGGCCACAAAATATGATCAGAAATTATCTGCATCATAACAAAATGTCTCACTAGCTGAAAAAAGAGTTATAGAAATATGAAAATGAAGGGAACCTTGGTAGCTTAACGTGGAGTCTTCTACAAAATGAGAGTCCAGTAGCACCTTTAAGACCAACAAAGATTTAGAAGAAGAAGAAGAAGAGTTGGTTCTTATATGCCACTTTCCCCTACCCGAAGGAGGCTCAAAGCGGCTTACAGTCGCCTTTCCATTCCTCTCCCCACAACAGACACCCTGTGAGGTGGGTGAGGCTGAAAGAGCTGAGATATCACTGCTCGGTCAGAACAGTTTATCAGTGCCATGGCGAGCCCAAGGTCACCCAGCTGGTTGCATGTGGGGGAGCGCAGAATCGAACCTGGCATGCCAGATTAGAAGTCCGTACTCCTAACCACTGCACCAAACTGGCTCTCTCTCTTTATAAAAGGCATGAGCGTTCAAGTGCAAGCACTCTTCCTCAGACTATGAACTACCATAATGACAGTGGGAATATAAAGCAAAAGTAAATTCTGTTTAATTAGTAAACTGTGTCACAACATCCAAATACAGCCATATGATAATTCTTTGCTAAAACAGCCAATCAGTCTCCTCGAATTCAGTTGTAGTTCACAAAAACATAAGAGAAATGAAACTGTCTATGTGAGTGATTAACGGCTTACACTTTACCGTTTGTTGCTGGCCCCATCCGTCCCCACCCAAGTTCTACTTCAGACCAACACAGCTACCCACTTGAATCTATCCTTGTGGAGTCTTCTAGTTTCTCATGTTTTCCCTCCAGTTGAAATATATACTAACTAGATTTTAAGCCCATTTTATATTAGAATAAAATGGGCGCTAGCTACTGTCCCTGGGGACAGCGCTTGGTGGCTGGCAAGGGTGGGAGAAGATGGCAAAGGCTTCTGAGCGCCCGGGAACGGCGCAGGGCGGCTCGGCCGCCCTGCGTCCTCCCCGGGCGCGCAGAAGCCATTCTCCCCTCCCAGCCCCCCAACTGCAAAGGCTTCTGAGCGCCCGGGAAGGGCGCAGGGCGGCTCGGCCGCCCTGCGTCCTCCCCGGGCGCGCAGAAGCCATTCTCCCCTCCCAGCCCCCCAACTGCAAAGGCTTCTGCGCGCCCGGGAAGGGCGCAGGGCGGCTCGGCCGCCCTGCGTCCTCCCCGGGCGCGCAGAAGCCATTCTCCCCTCCCAGCCCCCCAACTGCAAAGGCTTCTGCGCGCCCGGGAAGGGCGCAGGGCGGCTCGGCCGCCCTGCGTCCTCCCCGGGCGCGCAGAAGCCATTCTCCCCTCCCAGCCCCCCAACTGCAAAGGCTTCTGCGCGCCCGGGAAGGGCGCAGGGCGGCTCGGCCGCCCTGCGTCCTCCCCGGGCGCGCAGAAGCCATTCTCCCCTCCCAGCCCCCCAACTGCAAAGGCTTCTGCGCGCCCGGGAAGGGCGCAGGGCGGCTCGGCCGCCCTGCGTCCTCCCCGGGCGCGCAGAAGCCATTCTCCCCTCCCAGCCCCCCAACTGCAAAGGCTTCTGAGCGCCCGGGAAGGGCGCAGGGCGGCTCGGCCGCCCTGCGTCCTCCCCGGGCGCGCAGAAGCCATTCTCCCCTCCCAGCCCCCCAACTGCAAAGGCTTCTGAGCGGCCGGGAAGGGCGCAGGGCGGCTCGGCCGCCCTGCGTCCTCCCCGGGCGCGCAGAAGCCATTCTCCCCTCCCAGCCCCCCAACTGCAAAGGCTTCTGCGCGCCCGGGAAGGGCGCAGGGCGGCT